>NC_136061.1:495169721-498042221 GCF_964261635.1 Lissotriton helveticus | reverse complement strand
TAGATAGATATATAGATAGATAGATAGATAGATAGATAGATAGATAGATAGATAGATAGATAGATAGAGTGAGGGCAATAGATAGATAGAGTGAGGGCAATAGATAGATAGATAGAGTAAGGGTGTTAGATAGATAGAGTGAGGGCGATAGATAGATAGATAGATATATAGATAGATAGATAGATAGATAGATAGATAGATAGATAGATAGACAGATAGATAGAGTGAGGGCGATAGATAGATAGACAGATAGATAGAGTGATGCCGATAGATAGATAGAGTGAAGGCGATAGATAGATACTGCGAGGGTGATAGATAGCTAGAGAGATAGAGTGAGGGCGATAGATAGATAGATAGATAGATAGATAGATAGATAGAGTGAGGGCAATAGATAGATAGAGTGAGGGCAATAGATAGAGTGAGGGCAATAGATAGATAGATAGATAGATAGATAGATAGATAGATAGATAGATAGATAGATAGACAGACAGACAGATAGATAGATAGATAGATAGATAGATAGATAGATAGATAGATAGATAGATAGATAGATAGAGTGAGGGCGATAGATAGATAGATAGATAGATAGATAGATAGATAGATAGATAGATAGATAGATAGATAGATAGATAGATAGATACATAGATAGATAGATTGAGTGAGGGCAATAGATAGATAGATAGAGTGAGGGCGATAGATAGATAGAGTGAGGGCGATAGATAGATAGAGTGAGGGCGATAGATAGAGTGATAGATAGATAGATAGAGTGAGGGTGGTAGATAGATAGAGTGAGGGCAATAGATAGATAGACAGATAGATAGAATCAGGGCAATAGATAGATAGAGTGAGGGTGATAGATCGATAGATAGATATATAACATGCAAATAGTTCCAATGACAAAGACCTTGTTTCTGAAAAGCTCAAAATACCTCCATAACCGAATTTGAGTGGGACCAGAGCTGCTCCTAAATACATTTATTTCAGATTCCAAAATGATGATCCAAAGCTGGGGACAGGGCTCCCCCTTCCATCAGTGGGGGAGCACAAACAGCACTGTCATCGTCTTCCTAGCTGCTTGCCAGATGGATGTGACTTGTTAGGTTAACATGCCTGCTGCAGATGGATGCTACCTTTTTTTCCACTCATTGTGCGTACATAACAGTGCAAGTGCGTGTACAAGCGACCTTATCTTTTGCTATTGTCATCAACCTCGGGACGATGAAACGGTGGGACAGCCTCAACCATAGTAACGTGCAACTTTTCACAACACCTGGCTCTTGATTTTTGAGAAACGTCGGTGTTGTGTAAGATACACAAGTGTAAACTTTGATTTGCGGTTAGCATGACAAGATGCAACGCATTTCAGACACAATGGTGATGTTGGAGAGAAACGTCGACACTAACGGGGGGGAGAGGAGGCACATCTGTATGGAAACAAGCCTCCTTCTAAGTAAGCACCAGAAATCGTCTATAGGACATGAACGTTCGCACATGGACGACACTTGACAAAACAAGCAGGAAGTGGGATAAGGGAGAGGGTGGCAAATAGTGAGCACTTTTGCGGCCGCTTTGATGTTCTCAGTGGCCGCGCGGCTCACTGAGAACATCAAAGCGCAGCGAAAGTCCTCCCAAAGGCTGCAGGCGGACAAATGGTGCGCGCGCCCAGCGCACATGCACTGTTCCCAATCTGCCTGCAGACTTTGGGAGCATTTTTTAAAGTCCCTACTTAACTCTCGCAGAGCATCGCTAACGCGATGGCTCAGCGAGACCTAACAAAACGCACACAATATCTTATCAGCTTTGCATGACTCCATGTAATCACTTTATCTCCATGCATCCTAAATTGTTAATATGTGTGTTGTTAAAATACCTAGCCCATCTATAAGTATCGCAAATGCATGGTTCCACTGATACGCTAGTTTTTGTGATGTGGCTTCAACCAGGCCCTAGAACATGATTTGCATACTTGAACTTTAGTAGCACCCATAATGGGGTCAACGAGAAGCTGACATGAGAAGAATGTATCAAGTGAAAATGAACCACCAAAGGCAAAAAAATAATTAGGTACTTTCTTTGTAGAGTTTATTATGATTTTAAGTGTAATAACACTAACGTAAGCAGAAATGCTGCCACGTGACAGAAATAGATATGCAACGCAAAAACAAAACAAGACATTTTTTTACTGTAATTTACTAATCCTCCTCGACAAATGCTTCCTTTTTTAGTACAAACTGACACAGAGTGAAAGACATTACCCAACGTTGTAACATCGTGCACGCCTCATGTGTTATTGATAAATTGTCAATTATCTTCACGTTTAAATATTTATTTGATCTTTTCCTTCGAAAATGATAATATTCTTTTCAGCACACATTATTTTTTGCTTTGCTTTTATTAATTTTATTCCAAGTAGCAACGGGGCACTATCAGAAAATAAATTAATTGCAGCAGGATGTTCTGAAACAGGTCGTGTTGTATATGGAGCAGTGTGTACAATGAAATATGTGATGGCAAGAACAATTGAGGCTGTGCGATATCTCAAACTGTTTGACTTAAAATACTTTCATCTTACAGGCAAATAAGACAAATAGATTCAGAAATATGAGTAATAGTAGATTTAGCAGCCTTAAAAATAGCTGCTCTCTCGCTTAATTAGAGATGACCATGTGCCTCTCTGAGCTTTTCTAGTCTCACCTGCTATAGGAGCATGGGGGGCACCAGCGATTGCAGAAACCTTAAACGCTGGCAGCACGAAATCACATGAGAAAATAACACCACAAGATTACATAAGCAATAGAAAGCATATTTTTAAGGGCAAACTGCACACCCCAAATGGATAAGAAAACGAATACTACTGGAAACAATGTATTAATCCGCAAAATGCAATTTTGGGATGGTAAAGATGACTGACAAACATTCAAGTAAATCCCTATGGAAAGGCAAAATAAACGAGCTAATAGCTGATGAGTTAGGATTTAAAGCATCATTCTAAATATCTATGTTTTATGCAGTGGTTGCAGGTGGTACCCACCTGCACTAATTTCTGGGGACCAGCATTGATTTTATCTCAACACATTTTTTGCAACATCTACAAACTAACAACAAATTAACAATTAAAGTGAAATTTAGGATTTCTTTTCATCCAACAGAAAAGAAAGCCCCTGCTCCACATAAAAACACCTCAAACGGAGAAGCAGCAAAATCGTTAGAAACCTTTAGACACAACATACATGTAAGTATTCAGAATAAAAGTGATTGCATAATTTCAAATGTAAATAATAAATATACAAACATTCAGATATTCTATATATATATATATTAAAAATATATATATATTACCTACTGGCAGTTGCCAGTAGGTAGTTATATTTAGAACCTAGTTTCCATTGGAAAAGCTTTTTTTGATTTGCTAATAACGTTGGCGTTGTTTGACGAATCTTCACAAAATTCTCCCCAAAAATGTTTCATCCAGGTTTGCTCATATCCTGAAAGGTTGGGGGTGATTTGTCAAGCGGAGGGCGAGAAAAAAGGGGAGTCCCAAAAAAGTGTTTTCTCCATGTTCATTTCCATAAGAAACTTTATGCAAGGCTACATCCCAAACTACTAAACGGAAGGACACCACATTTGGCAAAAATGTAGTCCTTTGTTCAGAAAGCGATGTTTTATTTAAATGGTGTAAATCTGTTTAGTAGTTGCTGAGAAATTCAAGAAATAAAAGTTTCAAAATCAATTTTCCATAGGAAGCTTTAGCCAAAACTACAGCCCGGACTGCTGAACAGAATTACACCAACTTTGGCAAAAATGTAGTGCTTGGTTCAGAAAGCGACCTTCTTTTTTAAATGGTGTGAATCAGTTCAGTAGGCACTGAGAAATTCAAAAAATAAAAGTTTTGTTATCTTTGGCTGCGGTGGGTTCGCGAACCCTCCCGCCACGAGCATCATTCTAATTGGTTGCCAACATTCGAAACCAGGAAGTGTTGGCAGCCATCTTGTGACTAGGTAGAACAGTGTCACAAGAAAACAGTGAAACAAAGGTGAAAAACAAGAAAAGGGGGCACGGTAGAAACACCATCACCCCCCAGGCCTGCTCAGGGGGTCCCGCAAGGACCACCAAAGCCAAAAAAAAGCATTAAAAAAAAAAGAAATCCGCGGAATTCGCAAATCCAGTCAAAATTATAACAAGAAAATGAAGCCCCTTCATTTAAATGAGGCCCTGGGTTCACCAGGTCCTGGGGGCATTGCCCAATTTATAATTTGTAATTGCAGGGATGCGCGCGCGCCCCTGCAGGCCTGGGGACTGCCACCTTTATTATTAATTCTCCAGGACTGCCACCCCCGGGGCTTTTCCTAAATATTCACGGGGGCACAAAGCTCCCCCGCTGCCCCGGGAGGGGGCAGGCCTGAAGTGACAAGTGTGCAAACGAGCTCTGTGGCACATTTTAAGTTGGGGGATTAAGTCACCTCTCATCCTGATGTTCCCTGGGGGCCAACTAGCCCACCAGGTACCTCCAGTAAGTGCAATAGAATTGCGTTGCAGAGAGGTGTAAAAAAGGGGCGTGGCCTTTGACCACCTCTCTGCAACGCAGCTCCCTGGCGCATATTGGAGGTACTTGTTGGGCTAGTTGGCCCCCAGGGAACCTCAGGATTCAAGGGGAATTAATCCCCCAACTTAAAACCCGTCCAGGGGGGGGCGCGTTTGCACAGTGGTGAAGGGAGGGGGTGGGTCTAATGTGACATGTGCGTACTTATCCAATCACTCTGCCAAAACCCAAGCACTTATAAATTCACCATGCACTCTCCTTGCAGTGCTCTAATCATCCAGTCAGTACCCATGCACTCATGCAATGACCCATGCACTAACTCATTCACTGCTACAATACCCTGAGCACTATCCATGCAGTCCAGCCATTGCCCTGTCACCACCCGTGCACTCCTCCAATCACCCAGCGAGCACCTTGTACTTATCCAATCACTCCGCCAAAACCCAAGCACTTATAAATTCACCATGCACTCTTGTTGCAGTACTCTAATCATCCAATCAGTACCCATGTACTCATGCAATGACCCAGGCACTAACACATGCATTGCTACAATCCCCTGAGCACTTCTGATGCAGTCCAGCCATATCCTTGTCACTGCCCATGCACTGCTCCAATCACCCAGCCAGCACCATGTACGTATCCAATCACTCAGCCAAACCACAAGCACTTATACATTCACCATGCACTCTCCTTGCAGTACTCTAATCATCCAGTCAGTATCCCGGTACTTATGCAATGGCCCAGGCACTAACACATGCACTGCTACAATCCCCTGAGCACTACTGATGCAGTCCAGCCATCTCCTTGTCACTACCCATGCACTCCTCCAATCACCCAGCCAGCACCATGTACTTATCCAATCACTCCGCCAAAACCCAAACACTTATAAATTCACCATGCACTCTCCTTGCAGTAATCTAATCATCCAGTCAGTACCCATGTACTCATGCAATGACCCAGTAACTAACACATGCACTGCTACAATCCCTTGAGGACTACTGATGCAGTCCAGCCATCTCCTTGTCACCACCCATGCACTCCTCCAATCACCCAGTCAGTTCCATGTCCTTATCAAATCACTGCGCCAAAACACAAGCACTTATAAATTCACCATGCACTCTCCTTGCAGTACTCTAATCATCCGGTCACTACCCATGTAGTCATGCAATGACCCAGCCACTAACACATGCACTGCTACAATTACCTGAGCACTACTCATGCAGTCCAGCCATCTCCTTGTCACTACCCATGCACTCCTCCAATCACCCAGGCAGCACCATGTACTTATCCAATCACTCAACCAAAATCCAAGCACTTATACATTTACTATGCTCTCTCTTTGCAGTACTCTCATCATCCAGTCAGTACCCATGTACTCATGCAATGACCCAGGCAATAACTCATGGCAAACACAGAGGAGGTCCTGCTAATCACAGGGGTACCCCAATGCCTAGTTTCCCCTAGTGTATGTAGGTGTTTACACTGTATTCTAAGTGTCTTTTAGCATAGCACTGGCTCTAGGCCTAGTTAGCCAGAGTCAGTTACCACCAGTACCCGTCAGGAAAATGTTGGGGGCACAGGAGGACTTTCTGCTCCTCTGTTGGTTCTTTTGGCGCATCTCTTGCTTCTTCCTGCACTTTTCTACGTCTTTCTGGACTTCTGTTACCTTTTTCCGCATTTGTCTTGCTTCTTTCTACGCTTTTCTTCCTCTTTCTTCACATGTCCTACCTTTGTAGGCATAGTTAGAAATTAGCATTAAAAAACCTTTGAAATTCACTGAATAAACCATAGGTTTCAGGGATGTTATAGTTAGAAATTTGCATTTAAAAAACCTTTGAAATTCACTGAAAAAAACATAGGTTTCAGGGATGTTGTAGTTAGAAATTAGCATTTAAAAAACATAGAAATTCACTGAAAAAAACCACAGGTTTCAGGGACGTTATAGTTAGTTGGACATTTCACTCATACAAAACCAGAGAAATCCGGCCCTTATAGTTAGTTCAGCTACACACTTACACACCTACTGACAAACTAAACTGTGTGAATGTCTGTATCAGTCTTTAACCCATGCATTCAGTAAGACACATTTAATCACTCATTTATATAGTCAGTCACGCACCTACTAAATCATCCATCCAGACACTTATACACCCATGCATTCTTCAATGCACCTTGGCATATATATAAAACATATTTAAACTTTATAGAAACACACAGTCACTGGATTATGTCATCAGTGATGCCATTTGAGATTTCATCAGTGATTTCATCAGTGATGTCACTGACCATGTCATGAATGATGTAATATGTGACGTCATCAGCAGTGCATTGCGGGGGCGCGAGTTATAGTTAGCTTAACTAACTATAATGGACAAATTTCTCTGGTTTTGTATGAGTGAAATGCCTAACTAACTATAACGTCCATGTATGTGTAGGTGTGTGTGTGTGTGTGTGTATATATATATATATATATATCCACACGATTGCAGGCACCCAAATTGAAGCCGCCACACGAGGTTTGAAGTAAGCACTGTTTAATGGAGGTTGCTGGCAGCTTTACAAAACAGATGGTGGCGTCATGCAAAGTTCCAACGCCAGACGCGTTTCCAGAGCTTCATGCTCTCTTCTTCAGTGGCGTGTGTTGGAATGAATAATAGCGCCAGCGCAATATGCACAGTCTATTTGTATCACCTGCCTCGAAGGGCGTGGTAGGCACCACTGCATTCTGGATGCTGTAGTCACACAATTAAAGTCCCAAGTGGGCGCGCTCATTATTCAAAAATTAAACACTTGATAATGTCCCAATGGGTTTGAAGTCACCCCTCTGTTCGTAAGATGCCCTGCTGTGATGCCTCCATTAGTGCGAGAGCGGGCGTCTCCCTGCTTAAGCCCCAACTCTCACCTCCTCCTTTCACTCGAGTCAGCCCCGATCAGGGGCCCGCTCAGGACCCGCACACAAGCGGTGGGCTGGCTTCGCGACTGGGACAGCCGCTAAAAATCCACACGATTGCAGGCACCCAAATTGAAGCCGCCACACGAGGTTTGAAGTAAGCACTGTTTAATGGAGGTTGCTGGCAGCTTTACAAAACAGATGGTGGCGTCATGCAAAGTTCCAACGCCAGACGCGTTTCCAGAGCTTCATGCTCTCTTCTTCAGTGGCGTGTGTTGGAATGAATAATAGCGCCAGCGCAATATGCACAGTCTATTTGTATCACCTGCCTCGAAGGGCGTGGTAGGCACCACTGCATTCTGGATGCTGTAGTCACACAATTAAAGTCCCAAGTGGGCGCGCTCATTATTCAAAAATTAAACACTTGATAATGTCCCAATGGGTTTGAAGTCACCCCTCTGTTCGTAAGATGCCCTGCTGTGATGCCTCCATTAGTGCGAGAGCGGGCGTCTCCCTGCTTAAGCCCCAACTCTCACCTCCTCCTTTCACTCGAGTCAGCCCCGATCAGGGGCCCGCTCAGGACCCGCACACAAGCGGTGGGCTGGCTTCGCGACTGGGACAGCCGCTAAAAATCCACACGATTGCAGGCACCCAAATTGAAGCCGCCACACGAGGTTTGAAGTAAGCACTGTTTAATGGAGGTTGCTGGCAGCTTTACAAAACAGATGGTGGCGTCATGCAAAGTTCCAACGCCAGACGCGTTTCCAGAGCTTCATGCTCTCTTCTTCAGTGGCGTGTGTTGGAATGAATAATAGCGCCAGCGCAATATGCACAGTCTATTTGTATCACCTGCCTCGAAGGGCGTGGTAGGCACCACTGCATTCTGGATGCTGTAGTCACACAATTAAAGTCCCAAGTGGGCGCGCTCATTATTCAAAAATTAAACACTTGATAATGTCCCAATGGGTTTGAAGTCACCCCTCTGTTCGTAAGATGCCCTGCTGTGATGCCTCCAGTAGTGCGAGAGCGGGCGTCTCCCTGCTTAAGCCCCAACTCTCACCTCCTCCTTTCACTCGAGTCAGCCCCGATCAGGGGCCCGCTCAGGACCCGCACCCAAGCGGTGGGCTGGCTTCGCGACTGGGACAGCCGCTAAAAATCCACACGATTGCAGGCACCCAAATTGAAGCCGCCACACGAGGTTTGAAGTAAGCACTGTTTAATGGAGGTTGCTGGCAGCTTTACAAAACAGATGGTGGCGTCATGCAAAGTTCCAACGCCAGACGCGTTTCCAGAGCTTCATGCTCTCTTCTTCAGTGGCGTGTGTTGGAATGAATAATAGCGCCAGCGCAATATGCACAGTCTATTTGTATCACCTGCCTCGAAGGGCGTGGTAGGCACCACTGCATTCTGGATGCTGTAGTCACACAATTAAAGTCCCAAGTGGGCGCGCTCATTATTCAAAAATTAAACACTTGATAATGTCCCAATGGGTTTGAAGTCACCCCTCTGTTCGTAAGATGCCCTGCTGTGATGCCTCCATTAGTGCGAGAGCGGGCGTCTCCCTGCTTAAGCCCCAACTCTCACCTCCTCCTTTCACTCGAGTCAGCCCCGATCAGGGGCCCGCTCAGGACCCGCACACAAGCGGTGGGCTGGCTTCGCGACTGGGACAGCCGCTAAAAATCCACACGATTGCAGGCACCCAAATTGAAGCCGCCACACGAGGTTTGAAGTAAGCACTGTTTAATGGAGGTTGCTGGCAGCTTTACAAAACAGATGGTGGCGTCATGCAAAGTTCCAACGCCAGACGCGTTTCCAGAGCTTCATGCTCTCTTCTTCAGTGGCGTGTGTTGGAATGAATAATAGCGCCAGCGCAATATGCACAGTCTATTTGTATCACCTGCCTCGAAGGGCGTGGTAGGCACCACTGCATTCTGGATGCTGTAGTCACACAATTAAAGTCCCAAGTGGGCGCGCTCATTATTCAAAAATTAAACACTTGATAATGTCCCAATGGGTTTGAAGTCACCCCTCTGTTCGTAAGATGCCCTGCTGTGATGCCTCCATTAGTGCGAGAGCGGGCGTCTCCCTGCTTAAGCCCCAACTCTCACCTCCTCCTTTCACTCGAGTCAGCCCCGATCAGGGGCCCGCTCAGGACCCGCACACAAGCGGTGGGCTGGCTTCGCGACTGGGACAGCCGCTAAAAATCCACACGATTGCAGGCACCCAAATTGAAGCCACCACACGAGGTTTGATGTAAGCACTGTTTAATGGAGGTTGCTGGCAGCTTTACAAAACAGATGGTGGCGTCATGCAAAGTTCCAACGCCAGACGCGTTTCCAGAGCTTCATGCTCTCTTCTTCAGTGGCGTGTGTTGGAATGAATAATAGCGCCAGCGCAATATGCACAGTCTATTTGTATCACCTGCCTCGAAGGGCGTGGTAGGCACCACTGCATTCTGGATGCTGTAGTCACACAATTAAAGTCCCAAGTGGGCGCGCTCATTATTCAAAAATTAAACACTTGATAATGTCCCAATGGGTTTGAAGTCACCCCTCTGTTCGTAAGATGCCCTGCTGTGATGCCTCCATTAGTGCGAGAGCGGGCGTCTCCCTGCTTAAGCCCCAACTCTCACCTCCTCCTTTCACTCGAGTCAGCCCCGATCAGGGGCCCGCTCAGGACCCGCACACAAGCGGTGGGCTGGCTTCGCGACTGGGACAGCCGCTAAAAATCCACACGATTGCAGGCACCCAAATTGAAGCCGCCACACGAGGTTTGAAGTAAGCACTGTTTAATGGAGGTTGCTGGCAGCTTTACAAAACAGATGGTGGCGTCCTGCAAAGTTCCAACGCCAGACGCGTTTCCAGAGCTTCATGCTCTCTTCTTCAGTGGCGTGTGTTGGAATGAATAATAGCGCCAGCGCAATATGCACAGTCTATTTGTATCACCTGCCTCGAAGGGCGTGGTAGGCACCACTGCATTCTGGATGCTGTAGTCACACAATTAAAGTCCCAAGTGGGCGCGCTCATTATTCAAAAATTAAACACTTGATAATGTCCCAATGGGTTTGAAGTCACCCCTCTGTTCGTAAGATGCCCTGCTGTGATGCCTCCATTAGTGCGAGAGCGGGCGTCTCCCTGCTTAAGCCCCAACTCTCACCTCCTCCTTTCACTCGAGTCAGCCCCGATCAGGGGCCCGCTCAGGACCCGCACACAAGCGGTGGGCTGGCTTCGCGACTGGGACAGCCGCTAAAAATCCACACGATTGCAGGCACCCAAATTGAAGCCGCCACACGAGGTTTGAAGTAAGCACTGTTTAATGGAGGTTGCTGGCAGCTTTACAAAACAGATGGTGGCGTCATGCAAAGTTCCAACGCCAGACGCGTTTCCAGAGCTTCATGCTCTCTTCTTCAGTGGCGTGTGTTGGAATGAATAATAGCGCCAGCGCAATATGCACAGTCTATTTGTATCACCTGCCTCGAAGGGCGTGGTAGGCACCACTGCATTCTGGATGCTGTAGTCACACAATTAAAGTCCCAAGTGGGCGCGCTCATTATTCAAAAATTAAACACTTGATAATGTCCCAATGGGTTTGAAGTCACCCCTCTGTTCGTAAGATGCCCTGCTGTGATGCCTCCATTAGTGCGAGAGCGGGCGTCTCCCTGCTTAAGCCCCAACTCTCACCTCCTCCTTTCACTCGAGTCAGCCCCGATCAGGGGCCCGCTCAGGACCCGCACACAAGCGGTGGGCTGGCTTCGCGACTGGGACAGCCGCTAAAAATCCACACGATTGCAGGCACCCAAATTGAAGCCGCCACACGAGGTTTGAAGTAAGCACTGTTTAATGGAGGTTGCTGGCAGCTTTACAAAACAGATGGTGGCGTCATGCAAAGTTCCAACGCCAGACGCGTTTCCAGAGCTTCATGCTCTCTTCTTCAGTGGCGTGTGTTGGAATGAATAATAGCGCCAGCGCAATATGCACAGTCTATTTGTATCACCTGCCTCGAAGGGCGTGGTAGGCACCACTGCATTCTGGATGCTGTAGTCACACAATTAAAGTCCCAAGTGGGCGCGCTCATTATTCAAAAATTGAACACTTGATAATGTCCCAATGGGTTTGAAGTCACCCCTCTGTTCGTAAGATGCCCTGCTGTGATGCCTCCATTAGTGCGAGAGCGGGCGTCTCCCTGCTTAAGCCCCAACTCTCACCTCCTCCTTTCACTCGAGTCAGCCCCGATCAGGGGCCCGCTCAGGACCCGCACAAAAGCGGTGGGCTGGCTTCGCGACTGGGACAGCCGCTAAAAATCCACACGATTGCAGGCACCCAAATTGAAGCCGCCACACGAGGTTTGAAGTAAGCACTGTTTAATGGCGTCTGGCGTTGGAACTTTGCATGACGCCACCATCTGTTTTGTAAAGCTGCCAGCAACCTCCATTAAACAGTGCTTACTTCAAACCTCGTGTGGCGGCTTCAATTTGGGTGCCTGCAATCGTGTGGATTTTTAGCGGCTGTCCCAGTCGCGAAGCCAGCCCACCGCTTGTGTGCGGGTCCTGAGCGGGCCCCTGATCGGGGCTGACTCGAGTGAAAGGAGGAGGTGAGAGTTGGGGCTTAAGCAGGGAGACGCCCGCTCTCGCACTAATGGAGGCATCACAGCAGGGCATCTTACGAACAGAGGGGTGACTTCAAACCCATTGGGACATTATCAAGTGTTTAATTTTTGAATAATGAGCGCGCCCACTTGGGACTTTAATTGTGTGACTACAGCATCCAGAATGCAGTGGTGCCTACCACGCCCTTCGAGGCAGGTGATACAAATAGACTGTGCATATTGCGCTGGCGCTATTATTCATTCCAACACACGCCACTGAAGAAGAGAGCATGAAGCTCTGGAAACGCGTCTGGCGTTGGAACTTTGCATGACGCCACCATCTGTTTTGTAAAGCTGCAAGCAACCTCCATTAAACAGTGCTTACTTCAAACCTCGTGTGGCGTCTTCAATTTGGGTGCCTGCAATCGTGTGGATTTTTAGCGGCTGTCCCAGTCGCGAAGCCAGCCCACCGCTTGTGTGCGGGTCCTGAGCGGGCCCCTGATCGGGGCTGACTCGAGTGAAAGGAGGAGGTGAGAGTTGGGGCTTAAGCAGGGAGACGCCCGCTCTCGCACTAATGGAGGCATCACAGCAGGGCATCTTACGAACAGAGGGGTGACTTCAAACCCATTGGGACATTATCAAGTGTTTAATTTTTGAATAATGAGCGCGCCCACTTGGGACTTTAATTGTGTGACTACAGCATCCAGAATGCAGTGGTGCCTACCACGCCCTTCGAGGCAGGTGATACAAATAGACTGTGCATATTGCGCTGGCGCTATTATTCATTCCAACACACGCCACTGAAGAAGAGAGCATGAAGCTCTGGAAACGCGTCTGGCGTTGGAACTTTGCATGACGCCACCATCTGTTTTGTAAAGCTGCCAGCAACCTCCATTAAACAGTGCTTACTTCAAACCTCGTGTGGCGGCTTCAATTTGGGTGCCTGCAATCGTGTGGATATATATATATATATATATATATATATATATTCACTGAAAAAAACATAGGTTATAGACCATATAAAGTTAGGAATTAGCATTTACAAAACCTTATTTTACTCACACAAAACCATTGAAATTCCATATATAGTTAGTTGCACTAACTATATATCGCGCACCCGCAATCCACTGCTGATGATGTCACATATTACATCATTCATGACATGGTCAGTGACATCACTGATGACATCACTGATGACATCTCAAATGACATCACTGATGACATCACTGATGACATCTCATTTGACATCAATGATCACATCACTGATGATATCATTCATGTGACAATACAATGCATCTCCTCACACTTTAATATAACCTCTGTTACACCCAGTGTTAAATACAGAGTATCATTTTTGAAACCTTTGACACACCAATACTAGTTACTACATACGCACTCACTGATTCCTACGTCTACACACACATTCACTCATTCACCCATACAATCATTCATACATACAATCACTCATCTTTACAACACTATCATATGCACTCATACACCTATACAGACACTCACACTCTGCCACTCATCCATGGAGTTACTCACACACCTAGTCAGTCCTGTAAAGAATCAATCACACTTCCATTTTCTCATCTATACAGTTAAACATAGAACACCTTACATTTTCAAACATATACTACACACATACTTACTCTCTTATACAATCACTGATACAAGTACACATTGATCTGCACAGAGTCACACACCTCCCAGCCAGCCACACACACACTCAGTCTCCCATACAAATACTTGGGCAATCAATCAATAACCCATATAGTTACTCATATAGCTACTGATCAACACATGCAGCAGTTTACAGAACAACAGACAATGATGCACAAATTAAGACAGTTTAGTCACTAACCCATGCACTCAGTGAGACATATTTAATCACTCACTCATACAGTCAGTCATGCACCTACTAAATCCTTCATCCAGACACTTATACATCCACTCATTCTTCAATATGTAAGACATATTTAAACTTTACAGAAACATAAAATTACTGGATGTTGTTTTCAGTGATGTCATCAGTGATGTCATTTGAGATGTCATCAGTGATGTCATCAGTGATGTCATTTGAGATGTCATCAGTGATGTCATCAGTGATGTCACTGACCATGTCATGAATGATGTAATATGTGACATCATCAGCAGTGGATTGCGGGTGCGCGATATATAGTTAGTGCAACTAACTATATATGGAATTTCAATGTTTTTGTGTGAGTAAAATAAGGTTTTGTAAATGCTAATTCCTAACTATATATGGTCTATAACCTATGGTTTTTTCAGTGAATTTTCAAGGTTTTGTAAATGCTAATTCCTAACTATATATGGTCTATAACCTATGGTTTTTTCAGTGAATTTCAATGGTTTTTTAATAGCAAATATCAAAAGCTTTAAAATGTATTCTTCTTGAAATCGAAAAATATATTTTATATGTTTTTAATACAATTTTTTTATATATATTTTTTAATAATTTTTTTTGTTTGGCTTCCGGTCCGCGAACCGGGTAGCTTCCCGTTAGCTCAATTTGCTGCCGCGACCCGGTCCGCGAACCGGTAAACGTTCCGTTTGCGCAACTGACGCGTTAGAAAACAACATCGTAACGCGTTGCGTAACCGTGACGTATCGCGTTGTCGCGTAATGCGTCTTATGACGCGTCGCGTTAGCGCACCCGGAAGTGCTCCGGTGCGCGAAGCGAGGCGCGAAGCGAGGCGCGAAGCGCAGCTTCCCGGAAGCGATCCGGGGCGCGGCGCGGAGCGCGTAACGTAAGCATAACAGGTCATGTGACTTGTTAATAACACTTTTCATTGGTTCATTTCACTTTTGGTTTCCTAATGATGTAAGGCTAGGTCATGTGACCTAAAAATAACACTTTTCATTGGTTTAGAACAATTTTTTTTCCCAAATGATGAAAACCCCTCTTTGTTTCCTCACTCTGACTTTCATCTTTGTGAGAGGAAGACCTTTTTTCATCACTTAGCAATGGCAAGTGTTGTAGCTTCAGCTGGTGCACCCCCACCACCACCACCACCTTTTAGGAAGAGACGACCACCTCCTCAGGTTATGGTTCAGCAAGAGGAGGAAGAAGAGGAAGAAGAGGAAGAGGAAGAAGAGAGGCATTTTTTGCGAGAAGAGCCTAGGAGGTCCCGTGTCAAAGTGAATTTTATTTGGCAATTTTTCAAATATCCCCAGGGCCAAAAAAAAGTGAATGCTCGGTATGTAACTTGCCTTATTTGCAAAAAAGATCTGTCCAGAGGGACAGATAAAAAATATAGTTATGGCAATTTTACGATGCATCGCCATATGGAGAGGTGGCACCCTAACAACTACAGTGCTGCGCAGGTACGTGACCTGCAGGATAACCCCCCTCCTGTGGCCAGAAGATCAAATGTAGAGGAAGTGACGGGACCAGAGGCGAGGGAGACGGTCCCAAATATACAGATGAGGTTCGGGACAATCAAACAAGTGTGCGTGCGTTGCGGTCAGTTGATTTGCTACAGAGAAAGTAGCATCAATTTAATCAACTTAGCAATTGACAATCATGATTGTCCAAATCGCCCCAGAAAGTAAATTATCTTTTTTTTTTTTGCTCCTGTTGAGCCCTTTACAATGAATCGTTTTCGTTTCCCCCCCCCCAAAAAAAACAAAAAAAATATAAAACCGTTCAAAAAATACAAAAAAAGTAAAAAAATGTTCAGAAAAATAATAAAAAAAATATAAAACAACAAAAATAATTAAAAAAAAGTTCTTTTCAGAACTACCTCCCCTTTATAAAAAAATTGCTAGAATGTTTAGCACTCTGGCAACCTCTATTTCTTTTGGTTCGCTTCCCGGTTCGCTCGCCGGTACGCGAAACGGAAGCGAACCAAAAAAAATAATTTAAAAAAAAAAAGAAGAGTAAGTATAAGGGAAGGAAACAGAGAGTAATGTTAAAAGAAAGACAGCTATAGGGAGTAAACCAGAGATACTGTTTAATAGATCTATTTACCGAAGAAAAGATGGAAGAGGGTATAATTGTGAAAAACAAAATAGATAAGGAAGTGAAAGAAAAAAAGGAGAGTAGAAGAATAATAAACAAGAGTTTCTTAGAGAATGTGAGTGAATGTTCAAAATAAGATTAAAACATGTGCAATAACAGAGAGAAAAAACAGAAAGCAGAAAAGAAGAAGTAACAGAAAAGGAATGATTGAAACAGCAAAGAAATGTAAATAACATAGGGGCATATTATCAATATAGGCGATAAAATTATCGCTGCTTTTATCGGCAGAAATCTGCCGCTAAAGCCGCTTTTGCGGCAGAAAACTGCCGCTAAAGCCGCTTTTGCGGCAGAAAACTGCAGATAAAAGCAGCGATAATTTTATTGCCTGTGTTGATAATATGCCCCTTAGTGTGCTTGAACTACAGGGAGAAAGCATAATGAACAAGTAGTGAAAGAGTGATCAGTCAGAGACAGTGAGAGTAATAGAGACGGAGTGAGTGAACAAGAGTGAGGAACTATGAGAACAGAGGGACTGAGAAAAGGAGTGGAAGGAGTAGAGTAAGTAAGTAATAGAGAAAGGAATGAGGGAAGTAGCAAAGGCAGGAAACTGAGGGTTAAAGAAATGAAGCAGTGGAACTAATAGAAGTTAAATGTGATAGAAATGTAATTGAAAAGAGTACAAAACACTTACCTTATAATTGTCGTTAACTTAGTCACTTGTTATTTTTATACTTTCAATCTGTGAAAGAAACAACAAAAATTAAAAATATTAAAACATGTATTTAAAAATTAGAAAAGACAAGGGAAAAGATTGACAATCATCCAATTTTACAAAGAAATAAAGTTAGAGATAAACATGCAGAAAAAAAATAGAAAGAAACGGTGATAGACAGTCAGAGACAAAAAGAAATTTAAATAGAGTAAATTACTTAGAAAGAAAAAAAGAAGATACTTTCAGTGACAGAAAAGAAGGATAGAAGAGTAAACTAAATTGAAGTTGTGTAAGCTACTAAAAGAAAGTGAGTAAGGTAAACTATATAAGGAAAGGGTGAATAATGAAAAGAGAGTGAGAGAGAGAGGAGACAGAGGAAGTGAAGGAAAGAGTGTCAGATACAGACTGAGTGAGGCATATACACAATGTGATTCGTAATGTTAGGAAACACAGGTAATGTATTTGAAAAACGTGCAATTTTTTTTGCTCAATCCACAATCACATCACTTGTGTTTCCTTTGCTTAGGTATCTCATTGTTCAGAAGTAGTCTAGCATATGAATGAGTACGCAGAAGGTGAGCACTGTATGCAACAACTTTGACACTTACAGAAGCCTCAGCTTCTCCATGCCCCCTACACAGTCCTAAATATATACATTTTAAACTGACGGTATCTTGTTGCCGATGAAGTGAGGCCAATCTTGCAACATGGTGCATCTTTTGCACTGCTGCTGCGTCACAAAAGTGACGCAATGGCGGCGCAAAAGAGGCGCACGGCCATCATAAATCTGCCCCTAACATTTTAAATGATTGTTTCAGGATGCCGATAAGGTGTGGCCTATCCAGAGATTTGTTTGAGGTGAGGCCTACTCAGGGTTGCAGATGAAATTTAGGCTTATTGAAGAGTACAGAGGAAATAATACATGTGCAGGCCTACCAATGAAGTGAGTCATGTCCACTGCACTCTTGAACAAAGGCCACACCTCCTCTGTGTCCCTGGACAGGCCTAAACCTCATCTGCACAATGTGATTCGTAATGTTAGGAAACACAGGTGATATAATTGAAAAACGTGCAAATATTTTTGCTCATTTCACAATCTCATCACCTGTATTTCCTCAGCTTAGGTATCTCATTGTGCAGATTTAGTCTAGCATATCCAAGAGTACGCAGAAGGTGAGGACTGTATGCAACAGAGCAATGTACATTACTCACCTCCCTTGACACTTACAGAAGCCTCAGTTTCTCCATGCCTCCTACACAGTTCTAAATGTATATCATAAATACAAAAAGGTACAGAAATAATTCTACATGTTAAATGGTTTATTTTTGCTGTTCTCAGAATATATCAAATTTTACTAAAAACAGTGAGTTGAAGGTATTCATCATATAACAGCGGGGGAAAAAAAACACAATCAAAAGGATTGTGTTTAAAAAACCCATATAACATAACCAATCAGAAATCAGAACTCCTGAAAAGTAACTTACTTTCCATGACGTCGAAGGATGTCCTATGAACAGCTTATACTCTGTTGTGCTGTTATTATTTTCTGCCCGCCACTTTCTGAAAGAAAAGCTCCATCGTATTGACAAATATGTTACATACAATAAATGACTTCTCGCTCTCTACCGCACTTCTCCTCAAGGCCAAATCGTGTAAGAGCCATTTATAACTCTTGGAATTCTTCTAAGCAAATTCCGTCATTTTCTTTTTCCGCAACTTTCAGAAAGAAAACGTCCAAGATCACTTTCACAATCCTGTACTAGTAATATCTCAGCCTTCTTGCTCACTCATGTTCCACATTAACTTTTCACTCTGTACTATACTTATCCTCAAGGCCAAATAGTGTAGGAGCCATTAGAACCTCTTGAAATTCCTCAGAGCAAATCCCGAGATTCCTACCCTAAAATTTTGGTTGTAAAAACACCAGGAAAGAATTTTTAAGGTCAAAAGGCAATTTTTAAAAAAAAGTTAAAACAGAATCATTGCAGAATGACCAGCCGTGTCTAGACTTCAAATAAGCTGTGTAATGTCCTGATGTTGTTGAAGGACCGTCATGATATATAATTGCTGCAGTTACAAAAGTCCTTGCTGATATTGACAACTGCGAAGCCACAACATTTTTAATTAAAGTTGTCAATTTTGTTCCATCAGGCCTACATCGTTGGAACATTAAAATGACATACTGGCCATATGTTCGTATAAATAATGTGGAGAACATTGCAGACTTACATTGGCTACACTCCATGTTGTGATCAGCTGCTTTTACTAGCTTACTAAAGGACACTGATTTACTGTCTGGCAAAGTTAAATATATAAATCTTTCAGACTCTACACTAGTAGTACTTGATACCCTACAGTTCTCGCAGTCATGCTGCCATTGATAAGAAAGGCCAAACAGATGATCTACATCTACACCTTCATCTTCCAATACATCAAGCATATACATTAAAAACTCCTGACAATCTTGCTGAATATTTTGAGAGAATTGCATTTGACCTGAACATTTGTCTAACAGATTTCGAATTTCAGACACACTTTCTATTTTTGTTCTATCAGTGCTACATTTCTCTAACACAGAATTCAACAAACTGCAAAATCTATGATCCGAATTGACCACAATCTCTTCTTTTAAAGTTTCTAGAGAAAAGACAACATTAACCACTACATTAGCATAGCAGTTGACACCAGAACTATTTTCAAATTGAAAACCAACAACATCTTCAACAGAATCCATTTTTTTTCTGCTTATAATTTCAGGTTCATCGACTTTTCGTCTTTTTGCTACAACCTCCCTACTATTGGTCAAATTTCTTCGTTTCCGGCCTACCACACGTTTCTCAAACAAAGGATATTGAGGCAAATGTGGCGCATACTCTCTTCTTAACCTATTGTATTCCTTAACACAATCTAGATCCGCACAAATGTTTGTGACATCACACTCAATCAAGTACAATCCCGATAAACTTCTGACTCGTGACAATGCCACATATGCCATACCCTCCTTGAACACAGAACTGCCAATATTCACCAATGCACTCTCTACCCTTAAACCTTGTGATTTATGGATTGTCACCGCATATGCCAAGCAAACAGGAAACTGCTTACGGCGAACATATAAGTCTTTTACAAGCAAAAACCTAGCAGAGCAACGACCAATTAGCTGTACTTCCTCAATGCCATCAAATGTAATTTTTAAAAATTCAATTCCATCTCTATTACTGTATTTCTCAAAATCAACAACATTACCCATTGATCCATTTACCAGACCTCTTTCAACATGTAAATTCCTTCTTAAAATTATACGGCAATTTAAGCACACATTCAGAGTCTTTTCAAAACCTGCAGTTTTAGATATAGTCTTCTCCAATGAATCCAATTTTGATTTCAAATTCTCAGACAAAATAATTGTTGATCCCATATGCTCTACTCTGTCAATAGCTTCCAGTTTCACAATCTCTTGGTTTTCTAAATGCAACATTTTGTTGTTGAAGATGGCACATTCTGCAAGAGTTGGCATCAAACATATTCCAGATTTCTTCTCAGTAATTTTCCGAAAAATATTCTCAGGCTCAACGTCTTCTTCTGGATACAAATTTGACAGTAATCGTGCATGTAAAGCTTCTTTCCCATGCTCGGTCACTTTTCCGATTCTAACATCTTGTAGAATATTCTTATAATCTTCATCCTTAGCTTGACGCATATTTTCACGCAGTTCAGCATAATTGAAGTTTAACCATATATTGACGTTGCCAATGCTCCCTAGGCACTTCCTGGTATCTTCATGCTTGAGCATTTTGAACACAGGTTGTCCTTTCACTGGTGTCAGCTGCAGAAGATCACCGAAAACAATGATGTGTTTGCCACCAAATAACACATCATACTCTGTTTTGAGAACTTCTTGCATTCTCAAATGCACAAAGGCAAGCATGACATTGGAAACCATGCTTACTTCGTCAATGATAAGAAGTTTCATTTTCCTCAAGACTCTTGAAACTTCACAACAAGCATCTCCAGATAACTTGTGGTATTGTAATTTGTTATCATGCTCCACTGGCAGCATCAGTAGACGATGCAAAGTAATACCTTTAATGTTATGTGCTGCCAGTCCAGTTGGAGCGGTGACAACACAAGACAGCGATGACTCAGTCCTTTTCTGCAAATAACATGAAATTGCTTTAATGAGGAAACTTTTTCCAGTTCCCGCTTCTCCACTCACGTACAGTCGTACAGGCTTCAACGACGTACATGAGCACTCTTTCTTCTCATGACTTAATCCATGATCAATTTGGTTGGTAACTTCATCATATATTTTCCTCTGCTCAACGTTGAGTTGTCTTTCCAAGTCTTCTAAGTTAACCGCATCCTCCTGAGCTTGTGCCATGGCTATTTCCACTTCAATCAT
The DNA here is from genome assembly GCF_964261635.1 of Lissotriton helveticus. Classification (NCBI taxonomy): domain Eukaryota; kingdom Metazoa; phylum Chordata; class Amphibia; order Caudata; family Salamandridae; genus Lissotriton; species Lissotriton helveticus. The sequence goes on along the minus strand of NC_136061.1, from coordinate 498,021,107 downwards.
GGCAGTGGCAGCTTCATTTTCGATAACTGGTCCTCCTAGTGGATCCTGACTCAATGAAATAGAACTCTGACTGTCCTGAGAACTGTCTCTAGCAATCTCGGCTGCAATCATTGCTTCCTGCTCGATTTCCGCATTCAACATTTCTAGATATTTGGGAAAAACAGGACATTCTATGGTGTCCTTGGCGGCATTGAAAGAGTCTTCGTAACAGAGGAAATCTCCAAGCAGTTCCTCTTCTGCACGCCAAGGCTTGAAAAGTTGCAAAAGAGCTAAATAGAAAAACTCTTTTCTTTCAGGAGATTCGCCACTCAATTTTCGATGGTTTAACAATTGGCATTTTCTTTGCTTGACCAGACATCCCTCACTTCCAGTTACAGCATACACTCCTTTATCAATATCTTCTTTGATGTTCCTCTTGAATATATAATTTTGTAGAACCTCATACAGACAAACATTCTCGAGGTGACTGCTTCTATTTGGATAATATGTATCCAACATGTTGGTCTTCAAAATATCGGTACTGTTTGGCTCCTTTTCCGCCAAATACTCAATTTCTCGCACAGGTTTCAGAACTCGATTACGCGTTGCAGCAAGACCAAGACTCGCCCAAATGATACTCCTAGATTTGGCATAGAGACTTGCTGAAGATAACCGGTCAGAACATTCGTAAGCTCCGATTTCTCGATGCGACAACATCTTCAGACTGAAACTGTATAACTTCTTACTGAGGCTTTTTTCATGGGAAATGTTCTCCCACATATCCTTCAATTCTGTCTTTTCTTTTTTGGTGATGTAAGATGTCACATACCGAGCCACAGCCATACAGTTATCAGCCACAAACTGTATATCCATGTTAGCATTCCACATGGACAAAATCACTGGGTTGTAGTCGTTGATGTACTTGGACTCTTCGTTCCTTTTCAAATTGTATGTATTTTTGGGTGATTTCCTCGTCACATTATGTCGCAGAGAAGACATCAAACTGTTCACTCTTCCTTTAGAAATCACCGGTCGTGGAAAGCCGAAACGACATTTTGTGTAGAACTTGTCCTTGTTTCTGAATTTACGACGACAGTACTTTCCGCAACGATGGCTTTGGAAGCGTAAAACTTGTTCTCTTATGCTTTTGTCTTCCTTTGTCTTTGGAACATCACATGTAGAATACTGTTCTATGAAACTCATCACTAAGTCATCCGGATCTGTTCCAAATTTGGGTGCATCTTTGATCCATAGCAGCATATGTATATGAGGAGCACCTCTTGCTTGGTACTCCTTTCTCCAGAAGAAATCCAACACCTCTCCAAGAGGTGGATTTTTCTTGTTCATGATGAAAGCCATCATAGCTTCAAACCTATGATTGAAGTACCTGCATACATTCACTGGATCCAAAGAACACAGTTCTCCGGGTGCCTTGAATTCGATATTTTCAATGTTTCCATTTGCCTCTCGTAGAAATTCAAGTAAGTCTTCCCAGCCATACTCGGCACAGCTGAGAGTGAGGAACCATGTGGGAGTTCCTAAGTTCCTCAGCATACATTTTAAATCACCATGACGACGGTACCAGTACTCATTAGTACCACGCTGACACGCCATGAGATTAATCAGGTGAGAATCCAAAATACTGTCTTGCACATTGACTTTATCCATAAAGTCCCTTGCCGAGATATTTTGCATCTGTACACCACTTTTCAAGATGTGGTTCACTGCATATGCCAGGAGATGAAACAAATAGGGAATGCATTGACGAAACCTAGGATCTTCTGCATACAATCGTAAAGTACGGTATTCAGAAGCAGGAATTTGATCAGGTCGCTCATCATATCTTCCTCCTTCACCTGTTGGAAATAGCTGTGGGAAACACCGAGCTTCCAAACTTTCCTCCCAAACACTAATGGGACTCCCTTTGGCTTGTTTCATTTGAAACAACTCAATAGCATTCCCCATGACTTCCTTGGAATGCAAAGGATGAACACTATAATGTTCATATATTCCTTCATTTTTAGAGGCTTCTACTTTCTCAATTTGACCAGCACACAAATCGCTATCCTCTTCTTCACTTACTTCCTCTTCTGCAACATATACATTCTTATCGTACTTATTTTTTTCTTCAAATACAATGTTGCCTTTTTGACTTCCATTAACTAAGATAACCAGAGGTTCCTCTTCCACTTTCTCTACTCCAATTGTATTAATGTTTTTCTTCAAATCTAGAAGCAAATAAACAACTCTTCCCTTTATTCCTCTCTGTAAATCTGATGGAGGCAATTTCCCTGTCTTTGGCTCCATTCGTACAATAGCCTGAAAGGGATGGACACTTTGAATCAAAATAGATTCATAAGTATTTAAATCCTTCAATTCAGAAGGAATCTCAACCAATTCCAGATTATTATGAACCGCTCTAGCAGGCATCCGGTTTTGATTTAATTTGTTACAACAATAAATACACACACGTTGATCCAATCCCAAATCAAAACAATTTTCTACCATCAAGTATGTTGCGAAATCCTTCCATTCACTATTATTTTCTCTTTCACTTTTTGCATATAAATCCACTAACTTAGTCTGATTCTTATAATAAGTGCGTCGACAACACACACAAGTGAAATTAGGCCTCTCACTTGATTTCACCTGAAACGTGGCAATTTCCTTCTGAAAATTATCTGTACTGGAAATCTGTACACTCTCTACCACATTACCTTCTTCTTCTGGGTCAATTTCAACATTCTCCTCTTTACTTGCAAAGTAACAAAACTCAATTTCTGCACAAATATTCTTCACATCTACTTCTGAACCATGCAAAAGAGCAGTGCATAATTGTTTAAGCATAATTGCTGGACTCTTAGCATAATACAACATTCTAACTAATTTCCTCACTTTATTATGATGTACTGCTAGCATCCTGAAATGATGAAAAACACTCTGGCATACTCTCCTGGAAAGACAAGCCAATGAATGACCATGCAAACCTGTCAGTTCTCTCAATCTGCAAGGATCTAAGTCTGGCAACAACTTAATTTTTTGTTTCAGACTTTTCTTACTATATGTACGTAAGAAATTACAAAACAAATCAATTGATTCCTGTCGCACACTGCAATTACTACTACACTTCCAGGTGTACACTGGACCCATAGGACGTCTCCCTAAAACTTCATCACCTAACACCTCTTCTGCCTCTGTTGTCACAAGTTTTTCTTTTTCAACCACACATCCATCTTTCACCTCATATGCTCGACCACTGGTGTCAACTGCATGCACCAAATCATTATCCTGGAAATAACTCTCCTCATTAAAAAATGCCTCACAACTTGAACTATGCATCCATTCTCCTGAAAAAACTTCACAAAAATTACTACGATTAACTGTTCTCTTCCATCTACTATTTGATTTGAAATCATAAATTGCCTTGTTTAGTTTCCTAATTCTATTGATTATCAAAATAAATAACTTTCGCTTAATTTCGAAAGCCTGATCAATAATTTTCTCTACATCTTTCTTTCTCTTATAAAAAGCCACTTTCTGTTGACTTTTCTTAATATTTTTTAACAAATTGCCAATTATCCTATTGCGGAACATTCATCTACGAATGTCCCTAAACTGATTTTTCCTTCTACTACCATGCACAGTTATCTCCTGCTCTAGCAGTAACATTTTTGAGTGGCCTTTCCTTCCCATTTAAATTGGCTCTCTTTTTCTGGACTAAAACATGTTCTGTACTGATACTTTTTCGTCTGCAAATGTTTCTTAAAAAAGATTTCGTTGTCTTACCCGGAGCTTTCTTGGTGACTTGACAAGTTTTTATTGTAGAGGACTGCTGCAAGCATTTAGTAAGCTGCTGTGTTTGACGTTTTGTAGCCTTTTTCCTCCTGTCCTTCGAAGGCATCGTATAATTTTGAAATGATCTGCAGTTGAATCTGTGGTAAAATATAATAAAAATGTTATTAACCACTATTACCAAACAGTAAATCAATAACAGTCGTCAAAAAATTAACAGACTAGTTGTCAATTCTACATACAATAATTTTTAGTGCATTAGCAAATTTAAAACTCACAAATAGTAGCAAAGAAATGGAATGCTTCTACATTTGACCTGTGCTCTTTTATATGTGAATCTGAACTAATTGTATTAGCATATTTCACTATTTTAATAAAGACACTTCACACAATCTGTTTTTGAAGTTGTATTTAATTTTAAATGAAACGGTTTACATGGTTACTTTTCATTTCGAGTAACTTAAATTTATTTTTAAAAGTCTTTATAGGTTAATAGGCTTGAGCAGGTCAGCTGCCCACCCTATGTCATACAATTCTGACAAATCAGCATCCTCATCATATTCTTCCTCATCCACAGGATATAAATCATCCAAGGGATCTACTTCCACTGACGTTTCAATAACAAGTTCAATGATAAGATCGAGATCAACAGATTGCTCATTATCACTCATGCTTGATGTTGTCGTGATCTTTAAAAAAAGAGAACAACAATGAGATGTTGCAGAGTAAGAGACAAATCTCAGAGACTATAATAGTAAAATTGTTTAACAAGAGTAACATTTTGCAGATATTATTTAACCATGTCCAGCGATGCTGAGGAGGTGAGGCCTATGTCCAAGTTTTCAGTGAACAGGACTCATCTCTTCTTAACCTTGGATAAGCCTCACCAACACTGTGTCCCCTGCTAATACTTAAATTTAAAGGAGCAGATTTATGTTAACTGGCACATCCCCAGGGATGCACCAGTTAGCGTGCGCCACTGCTCTGCCACCCATGATGTGCCGCATTTACAATGCAGAGCACCATTGAGCAAAAACAGCACAGATGCGTCACGCATCTGTTCCACAAAAACGGCGCATTGCAGGAATCACGTCATAAGCGCGACATATCTACTGCAATGCACATGGGCAAGCCACACATTGCATGGTGCATCACTCCTTATGCCTGTTTCAAACAGGCGTAAGGATTTGATTCAGCAATGCCATAAAGGTGACTCAGTGAAATCTTCTTAATTTTACTGTGTTAGTTTTACAGGGCTTTCATGCAAATGACTGCCCACCCTACAACAAAACACTCACATGAAACCAGACGCAGGTTTCATGAGGCACAGGACTTTACAGCATGACACATCTGCCTAGATGCATCAAGTTGAAAATATGTCGCAACATAGCACATCTTTTGCACCGCCGCTGCGTCACAAAAGTGACGCACAGCGGCGCAAAAGAGACACACGGCTATCATAAATCTGTCCCTAACATTTTAAATGATTGATTCAGGATGACGATAAGGTGTGGACTATCCAGAGGTTTGTTTGAGGTGAGGCCTACTCAGGGTTGCAGATGAAATTTACGTTTGTTGAAGAGTACAGAGGAGATAATAAATGTGCAGGCCTACCAATGAAGTGAGTCATGTCCACTGCACTCTTGAACAAAGGCCAGACCTCTTCTGTGTCCCTGGACAGGCCTAAACCTCATCTGCACAATGTGATTCATAATGTTAGGAAACACAGGTGATGTAATTGAAAAATGTGGAATTTCTTTTCCTCATTTCACAATCACATCACCTGTGTTTCCTTTGCTTAGGTATCTCATTGTGCAGATGGAGTCTAGCATATCAAAGAGTACGCAGAAGTTGAGCACTGTATGCAACAATTTTGACATTTACAGAAGATTCAGCTTCTCCATGCCCCCTACACAGTCCTAAATGTTTACAGTTTAAACTGACGGTATCTTGTTGGAGATGAAGTGAGGCCTATCTTGCAACATGGTGCATCTTTTGCATCACTGCTGCATCATAAAAGTGACGCAACAGCGGCACAAAAGAGGTGCACGGCCATCATAAATCTGCCCCTAACATTTTAAATGATTGATTCAGGATGACGATAAGGTGTGGACTATCCAGAGGTCTGTTTGAGGTGAGGCCTACTCAGGGTTGCAGATGAAATTTAGGCTTGTTGAAGAGTACAGAGGAGATAATACATGTGCAGGCCTACCAATGAAGTGAGTCATGTCCACTGCACTCTTGAACAAAGGCCAGACCTCTTCTGTGTCCCTGGACAGGCCTCAACCTCATCTGCACAATGTGATTCGTAATGTTAGGAAACACAGGTGATGTAATTGAAAAATGTGGAATTTCCTTTGCTCATTTCACAATCACATCACCTGTGTTTCCTTTGCTTAGATATCTCATTGTGCAGATGGAGTCTAGCATATCAAAGACTACGCAGAAGGTGAGCACTGTATGGAACAATTTTGACATTTACAGAAGATTCAGCTTCTCCATGCCCCCTACACAGTCCTAAATGTTTACAGTTTAAACTGACGATATCTTGTTGGAGATGAAGTGAGGCCTATCTTGCAACATGGTGCATCTTTTGCATCACTGCTGCATCACAAAAGTGACGCAACAGCGGCACAAAAGAGGCGCACGGCCATCAAAAATGTGCCCCTAACATTTTAAATGATTGATTCAAGATGACGATAAGGTGTGGCCTATCCAGAGGTTTATTTGAGGTGAGGCCTACTCAGGGTTGCAGATGAAATTTAGGCTTATTGAAGAGTACAGACAAGATAATACATGTGCAGGCCTAACAATAAAGTGAGTCATGTCCACTGCACTCTTGAACAAAGGCCAGACCTCTTCTGTGTCCCTGGACAGGCCTAAACCTCATCTTCACAATGTGATTCGTAATGTTAGGAAACACAGGTGATGTAATTGAAAAATGTGGAATTTCTTTTGCTCATTTCACAATCACATCACCTGTGTTTCCTCAGCTTAGTTATCTCATTGTGCAGATGTAGTCTAGCATATCCAAGAGTACACAGAAGATGAGGACTGTATACAACAGAGCAATGTACATTACTCACCTCCCTTGACACTTACAGAAGCCTCAGTTTAATATTTCTCAGTTCAATATTTATTTAAAGAAGCAGACACCAATATGACCTTCTCATAAATGTGAAAAGTGTTTTTTTTTTTTTTAAAAAACGATTTTCTGGTCATAATTTGAAATCACAACACAGGTCCTATGTAGAAGCACACCCTATCAGTACTTAAATTAGCCAAGCACACATGGGGGCGTATTTACAAGGACCTTGCACCACGGGGAAATGTCTTAAATTAAAATGGGAAAAATAACATCAAAGGGACTCAAAGGCCTTGTAAATATGCCCCAAGCAACCTATGAAACTCTAGCAGTACATATGAAGAAACCTAATTGATTTCAAAAAACGTTTTAAACACATCATGTTAAGCAATTATATACCTACATTCATGGGGAAGTGACTTAAAATGCCCTAAGACACATGAAAGCGTTTTTTTAAGGCCCTTGCACCATTTTAGCGTCACTTTTAACATGGCTATGTAACTCAAAGAATCAAAATCTAAATTTTCCAAGCACACATGGGGGCGTATTTACAAGGACCTTGCACCACGGGGAAATGTCTTAAATTAAAATGGCAAAAATAACATCAAAGGGACTCAAAGGCTTTGTAAATATGCCCCAAGCAACCTATGAAACTCTAGCAGTACATATCAAGAAACCTAATTGATTTCAAAAAACGTTTTTAAAGACATCATGTTAAGCAATTATATACCTACATTCATGGGGAAGTGACTTAAAATGCCCTAAGACACATGGAAGCGTTTTTTTAAGGCCCTTGCACCATTTTAGCATCACTTTTAACATGGCTATGTAACTCAAAGAATCAAAATCTAAATTTGCCAAGCACACATGGGGGCGTATTTACAAGGACCTTGCACCACGGGGAAATGTCTTAAATTAAAATGGGAAAAATAACATCAAAGGGACTCAAAGGCCTTGTAAATATGCCCCAAGCAACCTATGAAACTCTAGCAGTACATATCAAGAAACCTAATTGATTTCAAAAAACGTTTTTAAACACATCATGTTAAGCAATTATATACCTACATTCATGGGGAAGTGACTTAAAATGCCCTAAGACACATGGAAGCGTTTTTTTAAGGCCCTTGCACCATTTTAGCGTCACTTTTAACATGGCTATGTAACTCAAAGAATCAAAATCTAAATTTGCCAAGCACACATGGGGGCGTATTTACAAGGACCTTGCACCACGGGGAAATGTCTTAAATTAAAATGGGAAAAATAACATCAAAGGAACTCAAAGGCCTTGTAAATATGCCCCAAGCAACCTATGAAACTCTAGCAGTACATATCAAGAAACCTAATTGATTTCAAAAAACGTTTTTAAACACATCATGTTAAGCAATTATATACCTACATTCATGGGGAAGTCACTTTTAACATGGCTATGTAACTCAAAGAAACCAAATCTGTTTGTAAAACACTTGACACAAAGCAACATTTTAAATACACAACTTTCTTCATAATTTTCTCCTTAAAGCATACTAATCTCTATTTAAATTAAATGAATCTTTTCTCACCTTAGCAAATACTTTTTGAGTTTCAAAACAGTCTCAGACACACACCAATTTGTCTTCAGCAGAACAAAGGGTATGCACTCCAGAGGCTGCAACCAACAATGGCACAGAAATGCTGTAATTCATCACACATATCTCTCATGTCACCCAATCAACACTCTTCCCTCACTTTTTTCAAATCAACACCCTTCCCCCCTCTGCCCTTTCTGCCTTTTTTGCATAGCAACCACCTCCTGAAAGACCTCTCATGTTTGCAACTTCACACAACAATGTTTCAATTGAACTCTGAACTCTCAGTACACCTGCGTATCCAGTGCAATCTTTCATAAAATGATTTTTTCTTGACCATTCAAATTACATCTTTCAAAGAACTCATCCATGCACCCTAACTTTCTGTTTCCACCAAACAAAATCCACCAATCACTGCTACTGATTCATTAGCACAGAAACTCCACAGTTTTTTTCATTACATACTCCTACTGTTTCAACTGCCATTTCATTACCACACTTCATCTGACTGCAGCAGAACCTCCTCTCACTATGTTTTCTGTCTGGATTGTTGGACATAGTTACATCCATTGGGCTCAAAGGTATGCTGATAACAGAAATTTACACAACCTCAATTTAGAAAATGTGGAAATCAACTGGATTGGCCACAGAGGATTAAGATGTCACCAATTGATACCATTGGTGAAAACCTTTTTGCATTTGCCAAAACCTGACCTGTTAATTGTGCACTGTGGAGGAAATGATTTGGGCACTTTGACTGGGGTAGGTCTGGAAATGCTTTTAAAGGACACCTTTGAACAATTGATGGCACTTTTTCCTCAAACTGCCTTGGTATATTCAAATATATGCCAAAGACAGAAATGGAGGTGGTCCAAGCAATTTTCTCCACAAATTGAGAAATCGAGGAAGCATGTAAATAAGTCTGTTTCAGCTTACATGAGAGACCATGGAATGGGCTCCATCTACAACAATAACTTGCGTTACTACATGCAAGATATCTACAGAGAAGATGGAGTTCACTTCTCAGATGAGGGGAACAGAGTTTTCATCCTGAATTTAAGACCATGTATTGGTACCTACTTATAAGTACCTAAATCTACCACAGACCCAAAAGCTCTTCCCAGAGCTACCCTAACTATGATCACTATAAACTAATTTTAAATGTAACTTTTTTTAAACTAATTTTCACAATTTACGCTTTCCGCAGCGCTACCCGGTACGCGCACCGGACGCTAACCGCGCGAATTGTTTTTAAAAAATGTTTTTTTTCGCGCATATGGGCCTCCTCAGCCACCTAGGGGGTCAGGATACATCTACCGTGCCCCCTTCTACCCATTCTGAACATTATTTGCCCTCCATCTTGTATCTCAATTCTACCGAAACACAAAATGGAGGACTCCCGTAACGCTGCCGGTTCGCGTACCGGGGCGCACCGGGAAGCGCTCGCTGAAAAAAGGTGGGAAAGTAATTCACAGAAAAACCACTGGAGACACTTTCACCAAATATAGATTAGCTCATACTACATACCAATCCCTACCATTTTCACAAATTTGATTGGAATTCCATTTAGCCATTTAGCCTGTAGACCTCTCTAAATACCCTGAGGTAAATTACTTCACAAAACACATCTGAAGTGTTGGAATTGACAACCAATTAAAATGTTACTTTCATTTTCTACTTTTTTTACCTGACATTTGATTGGTTATGTACCTGAATATATATAAAGAAAGAGAGAGAAACACAGCCATTTTGACTACTACTTCCTGAAGTACATTGCAAGAGCATTTTCACTGACAACTTAAACTTGTTTTTAAAAGGTAAGATGTTATTTTGAAAACTAAAGTATATTGTGCACTTTAAGTTAATATGGAAAACTTTTTCTGATAGTTATATACTATCCCTCTGTAATAGTTATAGATTTAGATAGACTTTTCTGTTATAGTTATGGATGGATTTAGGCTTGTCTTGTATAATTATGAATTTACTAAGGTTTCATCACATACACATTTTTATATTTCTACTACCAGTCTGATACTATACACTGCCCAAAGATAAATTCACTGTTAAATTAATCCCAACAGTGCCCTATCTCTACTGATATATATATTTTTTTATGTAATTGATAGTTATATACTATCCCTCTGTAATAGTTATAGATTTAGATAGACTTTTCTGTTATAGTTATGGATGGATTTAGGCTTGTCTTGTATAATTATGAATTTACTAAGGTTTCATCACATACACATTTTTATATTTCTACTACCAGTCTGATACTATACACTGCCCAAAGATAAATTCACTGTTAAATTAATCCCAACAGTGCCCTATCTCTACTGATATATATATTTTTTTATGCAAATTTCAGGCAAAATGGAAGGAGAACAAAAAGTGTCATTTGAAATTGTCCTTGAAGAGACCAATCAAGAAAACATTGAACCAAATGACATTGAATTCATGGATGAATCACAGGACCATGAACTACTACAATGTGTACAATCTGTAGATTTCCTCCTTCAAAATGAGGACATTTCAGACACTCAAATGTTGCAAGTTATGTTCACTCAAAATAAGGACATTTCGGACACTCAAATGTTGGAAGTTATGTTCACTGAAAATGACGACATTTCAGACAGTAAAATGTTAGACGTTCTATTAAATTTTGAAAAACAATCACAAAAATAAAAATAAAAAAATAAACAACAAAACGAACAATCAATAAACATATAATATTTGAAAAGTCTATCATTCTTTTTTCCTCATAGTACGCTCCCCTTTTTTTTTTTTGCCCCGCGGGGCCCTTTTAAAGCCTCCACATCAAACCTAGGGGGTCAGGGAGGATCTACTATGCCCCCTTATGGTCATTTCCCCCTTTGTTTTGGCCTCCTCTTGTCTCTCGATACTACCGAGAGACAAGATGGTGGCCGCTCCGGACTGTTTAGAATGTTGACAGACACCGGAGAGCCAATCAGCTTCGCTTCGCGAAGTTCCGTTACGCGCCAAGTACGCGGACCGGGGCGCTAACCGGGGCGCGCTTACAGATATATATATTTTTTTGAACGTTAATTTATCAAAATCCACTGGAGCACATATATTGAGACCTAGCAAAGGCACATCGGGCAAACAATATCTACAACTTTGCCAAGTTTCGTGGAAATCCATTCAGCCGTTCGAGCTAAAAGTGTGTCCAACCGCCCTATGGAAAATTGCATGGGAAAAACGTGTTTTGGGACCCCCCTTTTTTCTCGGCCCCCCCTTGACGAAACCCCTCCAAATTTTCAGGGGCTGCTCAGAAACAAAATGTTCAATTTTCCTGAAAATTTGAGCCAATTCCGTCCTCAAACGCCAACGTTATTCGACATAGAATTTTCAAAAATCCCATAGGAAAAAAATCCTAACTATATATACCTACTGGCGACCGCCAGTAGGTAATATATATATATATATATATATATATATATATATATATATATATGTTTACACAAATTGCCTGTGGCATGAGAGGCACACTGCGGGGCTCTCCTCTCCGGGCTGAAGTGTCTCAGCGTGCTTCCCCACGTTGCAATGAGTAGTTTGCCCGACGCGTTTCTGGGGGACTCCACCCCCGTCATCAGGGGCTGCTTCCAATCAGTTCTCGGTGTGTTTCACTTGATTTGTGGACGTTTTTGTAGCAGGCAAATCCCTAGGCACGCATGTGGCCAGATGGAGTTATGGGATTTGTGGTCCATGGTGAAGGTTACACCTCGTTCTTCTTGGATGAATAAAGTGTCAATAAAATACCTTGAGTAGGTTTGCTTTTCGTGCTTTGGCGCGCTGTTATGAAATGACGAGTCCCGCGCTTCTTTACTGCCAAAAAGTTTGGATGTTTGAAGCTTCATCCTGCCGCTCCTCGTTTCACAGCGGCAGGCGATGGTGCCCTCTCTGCGGCCAGGCTGCCGCGAGAAAATGTTTACACAAATTGCCTGTGGCATGAGAGGCACACTGCGGGGCTCTCCTCTCCGGGCTGAAGTGTCTCAGCGTGCTTCCCCACGTTGCAATGAGTAGTTTGCCTGACGCGTTTCTGGGGGACTCCACCCCCGTCATCAGGGGCTGCTTCCAATCAGTTCTCGGTGTGTTTCACTTGATTTGTGGACGTTTTTGTAGCAGGCAAATCCCTAGGCACGCATGTGGCCAGATGGAGTTATGGGATTTGTGGTCCATGGTGAAGGTTACACCTCGTTCTTCTTGGATGAATAAAGTGTCAATAAAATACCTTGAGTAGGTTTGCTTTTCGTGCTTTGGCGCACTGTTATGAAATGACGAGTCCCGCGCTTCTTTACTGCCAAAAAGTTTGGATGTTTGAAGCTTCATCCTGCCGCTCCTCGTTTCACAGCGGCAGGCGATGGTGCCCTCTCCGCGGCCAGGCTGGCGCGAGAAAATGTTTACACAAATTGCCTGTGGCATGAGAGGCACACTGCGGGGCTCTCCTCCCCGGGCTGAAGTGTCTCAGCGTGCTTCCCCACGTTGCAATGAGTAGTTTGCCTGACGCGTTTCTGGGGGACTCCACCCCCGTCATCAGGGGCTGCTTCCAATCAGTTCTCGGTGTGTTTCACTTGATTTGTGGACGTTTTTGTAGCAGGCAAATCCCTAGGCACGCATGTGGCCAGATGGAGTTATGAAACGAGGAGCGGCAGGATGAAGCTTCAAACATCCAAACTTTTTGGCAGTAAAGAAGCGCGGGACTCGTCATTTCATAACAGCGCGCCAAAGCACGAAAAGCAAACCTACTCAAGGTATTTTATTGACACTTTATTCATCCAAGAAGAACGAGGTGTAACCTTCACCATGGACCACAAATCCCATAACTCCATCTGGCCACATGCGTGCCTAGGGATTTGCCTGCTACAAAAACGTCCACAAATCAAGTGAAACACACCGAGAACTGATTGGAAGCAGCCCCTGATGACGGGGGTGGAGTCCCCCAGAAACGCGTCGGGCAAACTACTCATTGCAACGTGGGGAAGCACGCTGAGACACTTCAGCCCGGAGAGGAGAGCCCCGCAGTGTGCCTCTCATGCCACAGGCAATTTGTGTAAACATTTTCTCGCGGCAGCCTGGCCGCGGAGAGGGCACCATCGCCTGCCGCTGTGAAACGAGGAGCGGCAGGATGAAGCTTCAAACATCCAAACTTTTTGGCAGTAAAGAAGCGCGGGACTCGTCATTTCATAACAGCGCGCCAAAGCACGAAAAGCAAACCTACTCAAGGTATTTTATTGACACTTTATTCATCCAAGAAGAACGAGGTGTAACCTTCACCATGGACCACAAATCCCATAACTCCATCTGGCCACATGCGTGCCTAGGGATTTGCCTGCTACAAAAACGTCCACAAATCAAGTGAAACACACCGAGAACTGATTGGAAGCAGCCCCTGATGACGAGGGTGGAGTCCCCCAGAAACGCGTCGGGCAAACTACTCATTGCAACGTGGGGAAGCACGCTGAGACACTTCAGCCCGGAGAGGAGAGCCCCGCAGTGTGCCTCTCATGCCACAGGCAATTTGTGTAAACATATATATATATATATATATATATATATATATATATATATATTATCTACTGGCAGTTGCCAGTAGGTAGTTATAGTTACAATCTACTTTGCATAGGAAAGGCATTTTTTGATTTGCTTATAACTTTGGCGTCGTTTGACAAATCTTTCTAAAATGCTCTAAAAGAAAGTCTATCCGGGTCTGCTCCTATCCTGAAAGTTTGGGGGTGATTCGTCAAGCGGGTACTGAGTAAAAAGGGGGTCCCAAAATGTGTTTTCCCCTATGTTAATTTTCATAGGAAATTTTGCAACGAACTACAGCCCGAACTGCTGAACGGAATTACCCCACATTTGGCAGAAAGGTAGAGCTTGGATCAGAAAGCGACCTTTTTTTACATGGTATAAATCCGTACTTTTTCAGAAATTAAAAAAATAAGAGTAAAAAAATCATTTTCCCATAGGAAACTTTGCGCAAGGCTACAGCTGAAACTACTAAACGGAATTACCCCAAATTTGGCACGAAGTTAGTGCGTGGGTCAGAAAGCGACCTTTTTTTAAAAAAACATTGTAAATCCGTTCAGTAGTTGCTGAGAAATTAGAAAAATAAAAGTTTCGAAATCTGGGCGGAACCTAAGTCCTATGCACTAGCTTCACTGTGATTGGCTGCCAACACTCCAAACCAGGAAGTGTTGGCAACCATCTTGTGGCTCAGTAGAAGCGAGTCACTAGAAAACAGAGAAACAAAGGTAAAAAACAAGAGAAGGGGGCAGGGTAGAAACATCCTGAACCTCTAGGTCTGCTGAGGGGGTCCCAGAAGGACCCCCAGGGCCCCAAAAATAATATATATTTTTTTAATTTTGGCACTTTAGCATAGTAGTGCTGGGAGGGGGCGTTGCCGGACATAGCAAGTGTGCAAACGCACCCCCTGGCACATTGTAAATTGGGGGATTAAGTCCCCTTCCATCCTGAGGGTCCCTGGAGGCAAACTAGCCCACCAGGTACCTCCAGTAGGCAGCAGGGAGCTGCGTTGCAGAGAGGTATTCATAGGCCATGCCCTTATTTACACCTCTTTGCAACGCAGCTCTGTGGCGCTTACTGGAGGTACCTAGTGGGCTAGTTGGCCCCCAGGGACCATCAGAACTCAAGGGGAATTAATCCTCCAATTTACAATGCTCCATGGGGCGCATTGCATAGTGGTGCAGGGAGGGGGCGTGGCCTGATGTGACAAGTGTGAAAACATGTGGCTCATGTTAAATTGGGGGATTGAGTCCCCTTGAAACCTGAGGGTCCCTGTGGGCCAACTAGCCCACCAGGTACCTCCAGTAAACACCAGGGAGCTAAGTTGCAGAGAGGTGGTCCAAGGCCATGCTCCTTTTTACATCTCTCTGCAATGCAGCTCTGTGACACTTACTGGAGGTACCTGGTGGGCTAGTTGGCCCCCAGGGACCCTCAGGACTCAAGGGGATATAATCCACCAATTTACAACGCTCCAGGGGGTGCGTTTGCACTGTGGTGCAGGGAGGGGGCATGGCCTGATGTGACAAGTGTTTAAAGGTGTGGTGCGTGTTAAGTTGGGGATTAAGTCCCCTTGAAACCTGAGGGTCCCTGGGGGCCAACTAGCCCCCCAGGTACCTCCAGTGAGCGCCAGGGAGCTGTGTTGCAGAGAGGTGATCCAAGGCCTCACGTTAGCAGTGGTGCAGGGAGGGGGCGGGCTTGACATAGCAAGTGCGCAAACACACCCCCTGGCACATTGTAAATTGGGGGATTAAGTCCCCTTCAATACTGAGGGTCCCTGGGGGCCAACTAGCCCACTAGGTACCTCCATTATGCGCCAGGGAGCTGCGTTGCAGAGAGATGTTCGGTGGCCATGCCCCTTTTTACAACTCTCTGCAACACAGCTCTGTGGCGCTTACTGGAGGTACCTGGTGGGCTAGTTGGCCCCCAGGGACCATCAGGACTCAGGGGAATTAATCCCCCAACTTAGAACGCGCCAGGGGGCATGTTTACACAGTGGTGAAGGGAGGGGCGGGGCCTAACATAGCAAGTGTGCAAATGCACCCCCTGGCACATTGTAAATTGGGGGTTTAAGTCCCCTTCAATCCTAAGGGTCCCTGGGGGCCAACTAGCCCACCAGGTACTTCCAGTATGCGCCAGGAAGCTGCGTTGCAGAGAGGTGTTGAGAGGTCACACCCCTTTTTACACCTCTCTGCAATGCAGCTCTATGGCGCTTACTGGAGGTAGCTTGTGGGCTAGTTGGCCCCCAGGGAAACCCAGGAATCAAGGGGATTTAAACCCCAAATTTACAACGCTCCAGGGGGTGCGTTTGCACAGTGGTGCATGGAGGGGGCGTGGCCTGATGTGAGAAGTGTGAAAACGCGCTCTGTGGTGCATTTAAAGTTGGAGGATTAAGTCCACTTGAATCCTGAGGGTCCCTGGGGGCCAACTAGTCCACCAGTTACCTCCAGTAAGTGCCAGGGAGCTGCTTTGCAGAGTGGTGGTCCAAGGCCATGCTCCCTTTTTACACCACTCTGCAATGCAGCTCTGTGGCGCTTACTGGAGCTCACTGGTGGGATAGTTGGCCCCCAGGTACCCTCAGGACTCAAGGGGACTTAATACCCCAATTTACAACGCACCAGGGGGGTGCATTTGCACAGTCTTGCAAGGAGGGGGTGTGGCCTGATGTGACAAGTGTATGAACGCCCTGTGGCGCGCTTTAAGTTGAGGGATTATGTCACCTTGAATCCTGAGGGTTCCTGGGGGCCAACTAGCTCATCAGGTATGTCCAGTAAGCTCAACAGAGTTGCGTTGCAGAGAGGTGTAAAAAGGGGCATGGCCTCAGATCACCTCTCTGCAACGCAGCTCTGTGGCGCTCACTGGAGGTACCTGGTGGGCTAGTTGGCCCTCAGGGACCCTCAGGATTCAAGGGGAATTAATCCCTCAACTTAGAATCCGCTAGGGGGCTCGTTTGCACAGTGGTGAAGGGAGGGGGCGGGGCCTGATATGAAATGTGTGTACTTATACAATCAGTCCGCCAAAACCCAAGCACTTTTAAATTCACCATGCACTCTCCTTACAGTACTCTAATCAGCCACTCAGTACCCATGTACTTATGCAATGACCCAAGCACTAACTCATGGCAAATACAGAGGAGGTCATGCTAATCACAGGGGTACCCCAACGCATAGTGTTTCCTAGTGTATGTAGGTGTTTTCACTGTATTCTAAGTGTCTTTTAGCATAGCACTGGCTCCTGTCCTGGTTAGTCAGTTACCATCTGTACCCGTCAGTAAAAAGTTGGGGCACAGGAGGACTTTCTGCTCATCTGTTGGTTCTTTCTGCACATCTCTTGCTTCTTCCTGCACTTTTCTTCGTCTTTCTGGACGTCTTTTGACTCTCTCAGCATTTGTCTTGCTTCTTTCTGCACTTTTCTTCCTCTTTCTTCACATGTCCTACCTTTGTAGGCATAGTTAGAAATTAGCATTTAATCCGTTGCGTGCTGCCGTCGGCCGTCGCGAGCAGTAACTTCGTAGTGCTGCGCACGTCCAACGCGGCCCCACCCGTGCACGGAAACGCCCGCACCGTGGCGGAATTACGGCCGTGATTAACGGGTTAAAAACCATTGAAATTCACTGAAACACCATAGGTTTCAGGGATGTTATAGTTACAAATTAGCATTTGAGATGTCATCAGTGATGTCATCAGTGTTGTCACTGACCATGTCATGAACGATGTAATATGTGACGTCATCAGCAGTGCATTGCGGGGGCGCGATTTATAGTTAGCTCAACTAACTATATTGGCGGAATTTCTATGGTTCGGTATGAGTGAAATGTCCAACTAACTATAATGTCCCTGAAACCTATGGTTTTTTCATTGAATTTCAAAAGGTTTTTAAATGCTAATTTGTCACTATAACGTCCCTGAAACTTATGTTTTTTTCGGTGATGAAGCCCACACGGGAATATTCTTGCTTATTTTTTAATGGAGACTGCAGCAAAACAGTTCTGCTGCCAGCAGCGGAAGTCTTACGCCGATGCGTTTCGGGCTCCTGCTCTTTGTCTCAGGCTCACTCCTACAGCTGTGCAAAACACCATCACTGAGCCCACCCTTCAAATAGTAAATACTCCAGTGCTCGTGGCTGCTCCCGCAGCCCCATGGTACTTTTAGTTCTTGCCCAGTCTTACTCCATCAAGTTTGTGCTACTCAAGTGAGTGTTGGCAATGCACTCTTTGCATACAGTTCATTAACTAACCCCAGTGGGTCACTGCTGCTGCGTAGAAACTGTATTGCCACTGTAAAAGCCTCCATAACAGCACCTCTTCCCATAGTGGCGATGCCGGGTCGACATCTCCAATTATATATTGCATGCATCCCCAGTTCCTGCAGTGGAGTACCCATTGCGGTGCCTTGCTAAGGCTCACATTTGGGCCAGCCACTGCAGGACCATCCAACCTGGATTCCAGTTGGAATCCGGTGGGAGGTCACAGTATGTGCTTGGGAGTCTTGGAGCCGGGCGCTGGTGTGGTGGCCAGCTCTAAGACCACCATAATCATAATAAGGCCCAAAAACTCTCACAATTTCTTAAGCGACACAGCAAACCTTGTATATCTTATAACATCAGTCAAAAAACTCCAATTTTAATAAAGGACTGACATAATAAAAGTGTGTATACATTTTTTTTAATTAAAATGTTAACGTCAGCAACAAAAAAAGTAAAAAAACAACTGAACCCATCACATAAATTCATTTCAACACATAAACCAAACAATGCCACACAACATTCAAAGTATATTTGAACAACTATTATAAAATTACATTTCCCACCCTAAAGAAAATTAAATAAAGCAAACGTACTGTTGTGCTGTAAATCTTTATCTCTATCCACATAATAAAACATTAGTAATCCACAAAAAATTTAAAGATATGCCGAAATAACCCAATAGAAATGCAAAAATGAAACAAATCCAATACAGTAATCCAAAATATGCAGGAACCATAGAAAAACAGAGAATGTGTTTAGAAAAATGAACGCTCCAGGAAAACAAAACAAAGGAAATCAAATGAAAACAGAAAGGATATGATAAAGAAAAAATGCTTTTCTTGAACCTCCAAAGAAAATAAAAAATCCACCCACAAAACATATTACAATCCCAAAAATAAATATAGATAACAGTTGATCATCAAAATGTAACAAACATGACTTAATTTAACATAACATAGCAACACATTACTAACATAGTGTACAAAAACCAACACTACAAACTAGCGAAAAACACAAATACTAATATGTTTAAATATATAAAAAACCTACAGTCAACACTGTAACTATGGGCCTGATTACGATGGCAGGGGGCCACCACCGTCAGGCCATCCGTGGTAGCCCCACCACCATCCAGCCCTCGGACTCCTATTCCCTGCAAAGAGGGCGGTGCCTATTCAGGCACCGCCGAAGGGATTAGGATGTCCCTTTTTGCCTGCTGTGAAAAGGTAGGTGGAAAGTGACTTTGTGGGCCTCTAGGAGGGACCCCTTCTCACTTGGTCCTCTGCAATAGGGCTTGGGGGGCACCAAAGGGGCCCCCCATAAACATCCCTGCACTCTGTGGTGCCTGCCACATAGTGCACGGATGTTTTAAGGGAAACATCCTTTACAACGAAACTTTTACCACGCAGTACCTTTACAACGCAGGTATTACAACGCAAGTCATTACAACCACTTGCGCTGGAGGGCGCTGTAGGATAGGGAATAGTTTAATTTACTATCCAACACCTTCCCTACTACCCACGGGGACTGGTTGTTGGAATAGTAAATTAAACTATCCACTATCCAGCACCCCCTAACGCAAGTCTTTGTAACGACTTGCGTGGTAAAAGCATGCGTTGTAACTACATAAATCCATGTTTTAAATATGCACATTTAATATTGCCGCGTGTGCTGCAGCCCTCAGCACACGCCTCAATGCAAAATATACACATTGCAACCAGCGTGAAGGTGGTCGCATCATAATGTACATTTCCGCTACATGATTCTGGGAAAATGGATCTAAAAACAACCCACAAATGGACTACAAAATAGCAGGTAGCGGTAAAAAACAAAATCTCCCCATAGAATTTAATGGGAATACATTTAGGAATGTTGAATAGTTGTATGAATTGTTTAACAACAATAGTAAACATGTCAAACATGACAAAAAATGTTGTAATAAAAAATTAGACATTTAAAAGAATAAATTAAATAAAGGCATAATATATATACAACTATTTAATATACACATAAAAATGTTTTTAAATCATGTAGAAAATATTTAATAAAACAAATCAAAAATGGTAAAAACTTTTCTACAATGGAAAATGAAACTTAAAAATGTACAACATACAATTCTATGTAAATGAAATTTAAATATTTGAAATTAATAAAAAATAAAAAGAAATGTTTTATTTACTTACCCTTATAAAAATGTTTGGTTTTTAGATAAAACAGATATCATTAAAAATGTCAACAAATATGAAAAATGAACATTGAAAACAGATATAACATGAGAAAAATGTGTGACATGTCTTCATCATACAAAACATTGTATTTCATATTAATATTTTTTACAAATGTAACATTATTTTGATTACATTACTAATGAACAACAATGCTAATAAAATAACACAAAATATTTCTACTACATATAAATGAAAATAAATGTAATATTTCAGAATAAAAATATGAAATTGAATAATTACACTCCAACATAAATCATTTGTAAAGGAAATGTTAAACACTAGAGGGGTGATATTTACTGTTCCCACTCCATTCTAAACCAATTTTGGGAAGATGTTGGACACTAAGGGGTTTCATTTACTATTCCCACTACAATCAAAACCCATTTGGGGAAGGTGTTGAACACTAAATTTATGACATTTACTATTCCCACTCCAATCCAACCATATTGGGGAAGATGTTTCACATGAAAGGGGTGACAATTACTAGTTCCACTCCAATCCAACCATATTGGAGGAACATGTTGGACATTACAGGGGAGACATTTACTATCCCCACTCCACTCTAAAACAATTTAGAGAAGGTGTTGGACAATAAAGGGATGACATTTATTATTCCTACTCCAATTTGAACCAGTATGGGGAATGCGTTGGACACTAAAGGGGTGACATCTACTATTACCACTCCAACCTAAACTAATTTGAGGAAGGCAGTGGACACTAAAGGGATGACATTTACTATTCCTACTTCAATCCAACCATATTGAGTCAAGGTGTTGGACACTGACGTGGTGTGGCAGAGGCACCTGGGACGTCACAGGCAGCGCCCGGAGGCGCAAACAAAGAGCGGAGCGCCGAGCGTTCCGTGGGGGTGCTTGTCTGTCGGAACCTGAGGCAGCAGGCAGAGTCATCGCCGTGACGGCAACGGCATAGTCCCATACCTGCTCACCACTCTTGCTCCAGTCCGCCGTGAGGGGAACGGCCAGCGATAAACTGCATTTCCCAGGTGCCCCAGTGGCAGAGGCACCTGGGACGTCACAGGCAGCGCCCGGAGGCGCAAACAAAGAGCGGAGCGCTGAGCGCTCCGTGGGGGTGCTTGTCTGTCGGAACCCGAGGCAGCAGGCAGAGTCATCGCCGTGACGGCAACAGCATAGTCCCATACCTGCTCACCACTCTTGCTCCAGTCCGCCGTGAGGGGAACGGCCAGCGATAAACTGCATTTCCCAGGTGCCCCAGTGGCAAAGGCACCTGGGACGTCACAGGCAGCGCCCGGAGGCGTAAACAAAGAGTGGAGCGCCGAGCGCTCCGTGGGGGTGCTTGTCTGTCGGAACCCGAGGCAGCAGGCAGAGTCATCGCCGTGACGGCAACGGCATAGTCCCATACCTGCTCACCACTCTTGCTCCAGTCCGCCGTGAGGGGAACGGCCAGCGATAAACTGCATTTCCCAGGTGCCCCAGTGGCAGAGGCACCTGGGACGTCACAGGCAGCGCCCGGAGGCGCAAACAAAGAGCGGAACGCCTCCCGTCCCGCGGGACGCGCGCGGACGGCGCCAGGCGGAGCCCGGGCAGAGGGCGGGCCGTCTGTGGCCATCAGAGGCCAGAGGAGGTCGGGCCGGGCAACCCCCCTTGCTTTTGAGGGGAACAAGGACATGAACTAAGGTATGCATATCTAGACACTATCCACGAACAATTGTGCTTCCCCTAAATGGACAACCTATCAGCTAGTAAGATATCCACTGGACCGACATAGGTTTGTGTATGTCATTACCAGTTATAACTTAGTAGTACCATGGCGTTTAAAGGGCCCTCTAAACAAACACTCTCCTTGGGGGGCTCACTTAAGGAGACTCTGGACTATGAAATATCTAGGGTAACAACGGTAATTGAGAGAGCAGAACATAGTTTGCTTCCAGAAACTATGTCCTGCAAACGACCCCCCTTGATTCTAACTGACTCACCGAACACTTTATTATTGAGGGAACTAAATGGAATTTGCAACACTAGGTACTTCCCAACAGCACAGGGATTTGAGCAATTTGCCCCCTAACATGCCCTATGGGAAATAGAAACCCCGAGCTTAGTAAATCACCCCAACCAAATATTAGTCCCTTGGAAACTCTATTCCCATTAACAGATAAAGCTAATATTCAAGCGATCACGCACTCCCAGGTCCCACCCCAGAACAGAAAACGTAAAGGTGTGGAACACAGGGGGAGTCCAGCAAAATATCCAAAACTAATTTTAAGTCCGCCCTCGGTCACTGTCACCGTCACTCCTGAACCACTGGATGAATGTCCAATACCGGAAACTTCTGTATCCACTTTACCATCCAATCTTTTGGCCCAGCTTGAAGAACTGGTTAAAACCCTCTTATCCCCGCTCTTAGAAAGAATAGAGAGAAAAACTCACGTTGATAGAAGAAACCATCAAGTTAAGCAAGCAACCACAGAGCCTAGCTGCTTTTAATTTGCCCGAAACTACTGCACATAGCAAAACTGCCCAAAATCGTTCGCTAGATTCCATACTACTAGCGTCAAAAAGTAAGGAAGTAATTAAGAAATGGATAAAGGAATCGAGACCTGCCGCTAGATCAGGGCCGTCCAAAGTAGTCACAAGCTCTGAGGGGTCTGTTGCCAAACAAGGTGCAGTGTATACGCGCAGGAAAACCAATTGTATAAATCTACCACCAGAGGCAGCACCTTATGTGTGCGTCCTTTCAGGAGTACCGGTGCTCACCAATGGGAAAACTGAAGGGCATCAGGACCTTAAAAATAAAGTACAATTTTGGTTAACCAAGAATAGACCCCTTCCATCTAATATTGATGGAAGAATTTTAAATGTCAGAAGGGTAGGATGGTTAGGTTCCCGTCCTAAGGACATGGCTGGAAACCTAGTAATTGTTAACTTTAGGGACTCATCCCATATCTACGTAGCTGGGTCTCTCAAATAGGAGACGGGCCCATAGCAACTAGAGAACTGTCCGATTTCTATCCCAGAACAGCGTATTTGCCCCCCACAAGAAGGAGCGTAGAGGAAAAACACTGGACGGGCAGAGGGGCCCCATAACGAGTAGTTACAAGATACCCACTTATAATCGTTATGACCTTCTTCATGGTTTAGATTTGGTGATCTGAAAGCATCTGGCGTCGTTAAACGTAATGATTCTTAATCAATGTCACTTACGTGCTTCCTTTTATATAGCTTAGATGGGCTGATTCCTTATTGTCTGTCCATAGGGAATTATTATTCTCTTGATTTTGCAATATAGTTGTTAGAACTATAGTATGGATGTAATGCTTTATTATACGTGTGCTTACACACATTGTTTAATACTATTTTTACCGTGCATTTATGATGTATATGAAATTGTATATATATTGACTGTTGCTTTTATGATTTTACATTGTACTAAAATCGAATAAAGCTTACTACTACTACACTGACGTGGTGACATTTACTATTCCAACTCCAATCTAAAGCAATTTGGAGAAAGTGTTGGACACTAAAGGAGCCACATTTACTATTTCAACTTCAATCTAAACCAATTTGGGGAAGGCTTTGGGCACTAAAGGGGTGACATTCACTATCCCCACTCCAATCCAACCATATTGGAGGAAGGTGCTGGATACTGAGGGGGTGACATTAACTACTCACACTCAAATCTATACCAATTTGGTGAAGGTGCTGTACACTAAAGGGGTGATAATTACTATTCCCACTCCATTCTAAACCAATTTGAAGGTGGTGTTGGGTGCTAAAGTGGTGATATTTACTATTCCATCTCCAATATATACCAATTTGAAAAAGTCGTTGGACACTAACGGGTTGAAATTTATAATTCCCACTCCAATCTAAACCAATTTGCGGAAGCAATAGGACACTAAAGGCGTGAAATTTACTATTCCCAACCAAATCCAGCCATATTGCAGGAAGGTGTTGGCCACTAAAAGGGTAACATACTCCAATCTAAGAATATTTGAAAAAACTGTTGGATGCTGAAGATGTGAAATTTAAAATATATACAACAATATATACAAATGGATAGAAAATAATAAGAATTAAACAACTTCAAAACACAAACAATACAGCATAATCATATACATTTTTAATAGATTATTAAATGTATTTAATCTAAAAACAAACTAACCTAAACTATAAAGCAATATATACAAAGAAATTATTAAAATTGAAGAGAAAAAAATGATTAATGTTAATAACTAAAATATTTATGACGTGTTTCAAACTTTCAAAAACTATAAACCATAAAATAACAAATACATTATGATTTCAAAATTAAAAATCATAAAGTCAAAATGTATTTCAAAAACTATTTTATTTCTATTAATGTAAAATATTTGTAAAATAAAATCGCAATTTCCATTTCTTTTTACAAATTTCTACAATTTTTAAAACTATTACAAAAATTATAAAATTATATATTTTGTATATAGAAAAATTCTAAATATTGTATGCATGATTTTTTTTATTTAAAAAAATTAAATTTAAATAATTTACTTATACCATTAGTATATATTGTAATGAAAGAAAATATTTGCTAAATATAAAAAACAATTTGTAAACAATCTAATTTATAAATGTGCATATTTTAGAAAGTATTATCAATATTTTTATTTAAAAAATATATGTATTTTAAAAACCTCCCCACCTTTATTCTTTAAAAACCCAGGATCCTGCTGCTAAATTTTCTATAAACATTATTTATATGTAATAATACAACTAAATAAACAATTAAAAAAAATGTCATTGCTGAAAATGTATCTCACTAAGGAAACAATGCAATCAATTACATAACCAATCAAGCAAGATTTGTAGAGTGCAGCTGCTTCTCCCTTGAGGGCCTCGGGGCCCTGTCTGACTACTTGATACTTATAAACAATATTACATACAATGGTATTTTCTACATCGATATTTTGTACAACGATATTAAAAACAACACTAAAAGCGGTATTTTGACCTTCGAAATTCCTGTTTATTATATATTTGATGTCTCAATAGAGTTGACCCGATATCTTTGTATTGCAATATTTCTTTTCCACCATTCTGTCCAAACACCGTGGTAATCACATAATGATAGGAACAACTGCCCTTCAAAACAAACTTAAGAATGTGTTGCAGATTAGAGCTCATTTTTAGATCTGGTGCTAGCCAAGATCTTTTGAGTTAGACAAAGTATACATATTATACTGATTTAAAAGAGGTTTCAAGCAGATATCTTCATTCAATGGTCTGTTGTTGTGTCATTCACATTTTGCTTCTGCCCATTACAGCATAAAGCATGGGGAACGCGGTCAGCACACTTCAGCCACTGGTTAACTTTACTTTGAGTGACTGAATTTTGCTCTTTCACAGATCTGCTCACAATTTAGCTCTCCTCAGTGACAGTGTTTTTGTTTTTACTTTATTGCCCTGGTGTTACTTTTCTGTATAGAGGCTGATGTGATAGCAGGATGCTTTCTAACAGCTCATCCATGTTGAGCAAAGGGCACATTCCAACTTTATCAGTTTCTATCTCCTGCTAATGGCGTTGTAAATTCTTTTTTGGAATGGCTTTTGTTATCTTACTGCCGCTATTTCCCAGCATACCAAATTGTGTTCATTTGAAACTTTCTTCATGAAATCGTCAGTTTTATTTTTGCAAGCATGTGCACAATGAAGTGCATGTCTAACTCTACAACTGTATGCCATGCCTATATGTATTTTAAATAAATATTATAGTTATAATTGTAAATCTGTTTAGTCAGCTTGTCCTCCTTATTTGTCTTTTTAGTTTGCTTTCAGTGCTCTTGTATGTTGTTATATTTGTAAACCAATTTACTCTTTATGTTCTGCTTGTATGGCTGTCTAGGTGCTTTCAGTGCTCTTGTATGTCCTGCTAATATATTGATATTTATGTATTGGAGAGAGGAGTTGGCCTAACGGCTAGGGCGGTCGACCTCAAATCTGGGGAACCGAACCGGGTTCGAGTCTCGGCAATGACGCTGAACAGCCTGTGATTCTGGGCAATTCACTTAATCTCCCCGTGCCTAACAAAAATGAATCTGTCCTCATGTAACACAACTGGTGCTATGTAAAGCGCTCTGATACCCGATACCGGGTCAAGTTCGCTCTATATAAAACTCTGTTAAAATAAAATAAAAATTACTCATTTTGCTCTGTTCTTTATTCAATTTTCATGTCATATCGATCTGTCTGTCTATCTGTCTATCTATCTGTCTATCTATCTATCTATCTATCTATCTATCTATCTATATATCTATCTATCTATCTATCTGTAAATCTATCTATTTATCTCTCTAAATTTATGGCACTGTCTCTTTTGCAACACTATCTATATATCTTTCCAACACTAGCTGTACAGCCCTCTATATCTATCTGTCTTTGCAAACCTTTCCATCAATATGTATTTGCAAGACTCGCTATCTATATGTTTTTGTAAGCCTCTCTATCTATTGTATATTTTGTTACAAAAATATTTTTAAAAAAACATTAGGAGAGCAGCAGGCTGGCAAGCAAAGACTTTTTTAGGTCTGGTCTTAGCCAAGACTTTTTGATTTTGCTACAATTATGGTTATAACATAGTTCCTCATAGGAGGTTTCAGCCAGACTTCATCCATCGGACTGTTGTGTCATTCACATTTTTCTTCCAGCCACTGCAGCAGCATCATAGGGCAGTGGGTTAGCACACTTTAACCAGTGGCTTATTTTGGTTTGAGTTACAGCATGCTGCCCTTTTAGAAGGAGAAAGACAAAAAAGTAAAAATTAAGGGCCTGAATTATATCTTGGTGGAACTGGTCCCACCGTCGCTTTTACGTCAGTTTCTCGTCAAAATCTACATTTTGTGTTAACTATATGTAGCTGTCGATGTGTCTCATCATTGAAGATCTTCTTGTAGCGCACCACTTAAAGTTGATTGTGACATTCCACCTGATAATGTAGCAGTGTATCTGAATGATCATGTGGCCACAAAAGGTGGTACTGCCAATATTTTTTACCATTGGTGATATTGATGATGTGGGTTTCCTATTGTGAGGTAGAAGATCTGGCTCCAGCTGATGGAATTTATTTATGAATAAACAATCTTTCTTAATGTAACTTTTTAAAATGTATGATAGAACAAAAAATATTGAACAAATTGAGAAAAGAAATACAACACCAGTCTTTGTTTTATTTTTTTCATTTTTATTCAACAAAACCAAATACACTAAAATAGGATGTACACAAAAAAGCAAATATAGAATATATTAAGTCAACCATGGTAAATAAAACTAATATTGATGAGCCAAAATGGTGTGAAATCCAATGTACAAAATACAGCTGGCATCACAAAGGTAAATGTGCCCAGAAAATAGTCCAGAGTGAATGGTGGCCTTACACTAGAGGAAATTAGGTTCTGCGTCTCTTGCTGCTAGAGGTGGTGGTGGAGGTATTTTCATCCTCTCCTGGTGTTCTGGATGGACGCTCCCTGCTGAGCGGTACTCGTGAATCCACAATTGCTGGGACTGAGGTGGGTGCGGGTGATTTCTCTTGTGGCAGGGCTGCCCTTTCTGTGGCCAAAGCAGATGTAGTTGGCCCAGATGTTGTTGGACCACAGAAAGGGGAAGATGTTGCTGGAAATCGCACGTAACCCCAGACAGGGACCCCAAATTTGAGTTTAGATTTTCCAACTAAACATTGTGCTCCCTCTGCAACTTCTTCATCTCCCAGAACTCTGAAAGGACCTGGCCCATCATGCCTTGGGACTGATTGAGGGATCCCAAGACTTGGTTTAATGTTGACCTGGGTTACAATACACCCAGTGGCCTCACTCTGCTGGCCCACAAAATCCCTCCCATGACCCCATGACCCCTACCCCCACTATCCAGTGCGCCCACCCCACTAGCGTCTCCTAGTTGAACTGGAGGTGGTGGAGGTGTTTTTCCTCAGCAGCCAGGACCGGGGGCACATGATTGGCGTTATGTTCCTTTTAAGACAGGAAGTGGAGTTATTCATTTGCTGAGGTGGGGTAACAGCTGGGGTGGGAGGTGTAGGTGTGGGCGAGTGAAATTCACTGTATGTGTCTGCCTAGGTAAACCAGATGGACCATCTGCTCCTCATGAGGAATGGATTCCTCATTGCAGGCTTGTTCCTGGTCTGGAGTGGAGGTATCATCAGTAGCAGTGGCAGTTGGTTGTCCACGTACTCTGGGTGTTGGACCTATTATCATTTTAAATAAAAATTAATTGAACAATCTGGATGATCCATCATATGAGTTTGTAGGAACAAATGAAGCAACCTAAAAGGAAAAAGTGATTCAATATGATGATTATACCTCTCAGTTGTATTATTAACATTTCAAAAGCAGTTTACATTACAGACAAAACTACTTCTAAAAAGATGGTAAAATGATGTCCTGAAAATGGAAAACAAAATATACATAAAATGTAGCCAACATTCAACACAACACAGTAGCGAGGAGAAATGCAAAATAAACTATTCCAAAGCCTAGCAGTGTAAACATCTGTAAATTAAACAACTTAGGGGATAATTAGGATGTCGGACGGATTGCCTCCGCCAGGCTGGCGGTAGCTTACCGCCAGCCTGGCGGAGGCAATCCGCCCGACATCCATTGCTCAATTCCCCCCCGCCATATTAGGATGGCGGGGGGGACCGCGGCGGTGAACAACACAGCCCGCCTGTTTTCCGCCCCGATCGCCTTGCGGCCGGGGCGGTAAATGTTTAATATGGTGGCGGTGTCTGTTAGACACCGCCAGCCATATTACAATGGGCATTTTGGCAATCCTTTCCGTGGCGGCAATGCCGCCACGGAAAGGCAGGCGGTCTTTGCTTTGAAGGCCGAGGTGTTTGTTGCAAAGAGGTGGTACCTGTGGTACCCCCCGCATTTGCATACACCAAGCAGCAGGCACCGCGGGGTTGCCTGCCGCTTCGTGTATACAAATCCGTGCATTTCATTTGAAGATTGTGGCGGGCGGTGCAGTGAGCACCGCCCACCACAATGTTAAAATGAGGATTGCGGCCGCCACTGTGGCGGGCGCATCCTAATGCACATTTCGGGACCCCATCCCCTTAAGGCGGGCGGTCCCGTTTCCCGATAGGGTGGCAGGCGGGCAAAGCCCGCCCGACATCCTAATGACCCCCTTAGAAGGATAAATACCATTAGTCATCATGTAAACATTGCAAAGTACATTCATTATCAAAAACAACTTGTATTCAGAATACAACATAACATACATGAAAACATTTGAGTCAACATACTTTGATCTGTGAAACAGAGAACATTGATTCAATAAAATTACAAGAAAATTACAACATACAAAATTAAACAAAAAAAATACATTTTAAAACATAGCATAAAATAGAGATTGATAAATACATGACACTTTAATATATGTGAAATGATGAAATAAAAGAGTGAATTTCCAAAATACCTTTGCATCATGGTAGTTGTAGTCATTTCAATTAAACATTACCAACACTTGAAAAATTGTAAGTTGAACATACCTTGTAAAATATATGCAGTGAAAATTAATTTACAATATAAAACACATATATAAAATCTATTATTATGTGAAAAAAACACTTACAAGCACCATAACATCATGTGAATTTAAATGTAGATTGAAACTTGAAATCATGAGTAAAACAACATTAATTCAGATAAATGAAGAAACATGGCAAACAAAATTTAAAACAGGAAGAAAAATACACACTATGACAACACATATTAACAATTAATAAAGCAAGAAACAACCATAATGCTACAAATTTCCTAATAAATTGAGAGAAAAACATTTTTATATGGGTTTATATGTTTAAAAAAGGTGCAAAACTCATTAGCACCAGCTAAATTTAAAGCAAAAGCGACATTTAAGTTTAGTGACACTTTCAAAAGTAGAACTTACCAGACCCCAGACTCCAGGATGTAGGATTTGCAAAACACTACAAGTCCTCTGTGTCTCCAGGTAATGTTTGGAAGCCAGGGAATGCCATTTCCCCCGCAGATTGTTCCATCTCTTCCCTATTTCCTCCTGTATGCACAGGTTGTTTGCTACAGCATTCACTCTGTCAACTATTCTGGCCCACATTTGCCTTTTCTGAGCTATAGTTGTATTTTGTACTTGGGCTCCAAAAAATCGTGGCTTTACTCTAATAATTTCATCCACTATGACTGACAATTCTCCGTCAGTAAAACGTGGATTTCTCCTCCCTGCCATTATAAGATAATATGCTTTCATGAATTTAATAGTCCATAAGAATAAAAAAATGAGAAAATGAACAAGAAACAAAGAAAGCAAAGAAAACACCTGACTTCACTGAAAAAGTGCTCAAGAACAATGTTATGCTGCAAAGGAATGGCAAAGGATCATGGTCTGGAATGGAGTGTGTTTTACAGTGTGGTATGCAGATGAAAACAATTAGCCAAATCACAGTTTGTGATGTTAGCATCTATCTAAAAGCCACAGGATGTCTATCTTGGGAACTATCTGTTAAGAGAGGAATTAATAGCTAAGGCTAAACCATATAAAAAGCGTACATACAAGGATATAACCTTTTTCGCTCTCCCGGATTTCTGTCATACAACAGTTGAGAGAAGATGGCGAATGAGGCAACTTATAGTTCCTTTTCAAAATCTAGGTTGTGAGGTTTATCTTCTGTTTCCATCTCGTCTTAAAGTAGGTTGTAACGGTCAGTTTAGAGTATTCTTTTCTGAAATTGTTGCACAGGAATACTTGGCCTATCTCCGAGAGGAGAGATCACAGAGGGAACGGAGCAATAATCCTAATCGAACAAATGATTTAAGACAAGTAGTTTCCATAACAAAGAAATAAAGGCGATAATGGGATGGAGTAGCTGGTCAGACGAAGGGAATCAGGGAGAGTGGAGGAAGGAACGTCCCCTGGGGGGCTCGGCTGTTACACATAGGTCAGGATTGACCTATTTGCCGGTAAGGGAGGGGGGGAGGGACCCGGGGGGGAACCAGGGGGGAAGCAGGGCACGACATGGCACGGCACGGCATGGTATACAAAAAAGAGAAGTATTTTAGTGAATGGAAAAACCGAACTGAGAGAATGGCTGGGGAATCGAAAATATGAAAAAAAGAAGAATATAAATAACAATGGTATAGTGGCTACAGAGGGGAAAAATCCACCAAGGGAGGGGGATAAGAGCGAGGAAATGGGGGGGGGGGGAAAGGTTAAAAAATGAAATCATCTGTATAAAACGTATAATATGAATCAGTATGGTGACAAAAAAATGATTTATTTATGGGGACTAGATATGTAACGTGGAACGTGTGTGGGCTAAATGATGCTCAGAAAAGGCTAAAAATCCCAATGTTATTGAGACAAATGAACGTCGACTTTATTTTTTTACAAGAGACACATGTTATTACTTCACAAGAATTTTACTTAAAACAATTGGGCTATCACGTTTTAGTAAGCTCACAGCAGGGTGTTAAGAAGAGGGGTGTAGCAATATTATCTAGAAATAAAAACTTGCTTCTAAGAAAAAAAGCATCAGATCAATGGGGAAGATGGGCAATGGTGGAATGCTTGATAGATGGGGAATGGACTACGCTGATAACTGTATACGGATCAACAGAGGATGATCCGGAGATTTTTCAATTCCTAGATGTAGAATTGGCTATTTGGGCACCCAGAATTATTATGGCAGGGGACTTGAATATTAATGGGGCTGAAGGCCTGGGTTTAGGCTCATTCGGTAAATATTCTGGGAGGAAGAGGCGCGTTAGCCAAGCCCTGCAGGGACTAGTGGCAAATAACACTCTATCTGATGTTTGGGGGAAAAAAAAAAATGCTGGAAATAAGGGTTATACATATTATTCGGCCCCACATAAAATATGTGTAAGATTGGACTATTTTTTTATATCAAACGCACTTATACCAGAATCAACAATAGAAAGACTTCCACGGATCCTAAGTGATCATAATCCACTAATTCTCACATTACCAAAAGCAGCATATATTCGAGAGCAAAGACAGTGGACTTTCGAAAGGGAAACTCTGCAGGAAGAAAAATACGTGAAACACATGAAAGTATGGATCAAAGAGTTTTTTGATATTAATAGAGATAGTTCTACTGTAGGAGTAGTATGGGATGCTTTTAAAGCGGGGGTCAGGGGAGAAACTCTGAGTTTTAACTCTTACAAGAGAAAACAGGAGCAGATGAGAAATACTGAACTCGCAAAGGCAGTACTTAAGGCTGAAGAGAAGTTAGAGGAATGTATAGTAGGCGGTATCCCAGTAGATAATGCAATTGTGGAACTTTTAAAAGTGAAAGGAGAAGCAGAGGGAGAAATTGCTAGAAAGGCGGCAAAATTATATACTGCAAAAAGAGAAAAATGCCACGAATGCAGCGAAACAGTCGGCAGAACCTTAGCTGTTCGAACAAGGCAGCAAGAAGCGACAGGAACGGTAAGGGAAATCAGGGATACCTCTGGTAGGATCCATACAGAATCAGGGAAAATAAGGGAGGTGTTTAGAAACTTCTATGAGAAGCTATATGAGGAATCAATAAGGGGTGATGTTGCTAAAATTAGGGATTATCTACAAGAAATTCCAGTGACTAGATTCTCGGATGAAGAGGCAGATACTCTAGAGGAAGTTTTCCAGGGGGAAGAAATAAAAAATGCTATCTTGAATCTCCCCTCTGGAAAAGCGGCAGGCCCAGACCAGATTCCGATAGAGTTTTATAAAGTATTCTGGGATATCTTAGAAGTTGACATGGTTAGGATGTTGCAGCAGGCACAAATTGGAGATTCAACACCTACTTCATGGGGTGGGGCTGAGATAGTGATAATCTTAAAGAAAGGAAAGCCCCCAGACGAACCAGGGTCATACAGGCCCATTACTTTGATGAACTCAGACACTAAAATCTTTTCTAAAGTATTAGCAACACGATTTGCTAAAATAATAGATAGAGTAGTGAGCAATAACCAACATGGTTTTATACCCGGAAGAGGCACCACACATCATATACGTAAGGTAATAACTTTACTTGATGCCACGGCAGTCTCAGGGGACCCAATGGCTATTATGCTATTAGATGCGGAAAAGGCATTTGACCGGGTCTCCTGGGACTATCTGTGGCATATTCTTGAAAGATTAGGAGTAAAAAAAAAGTATATTAAAGCTATCCAGGGGCTATATGTAGATCCTGTGGCCTCTGTGCGTGTGAATGCAGGGAGTACAACACAATTTCGGATAAGGAGAGGTACGAGACAAGGTTGCCCCTGCTCTCCACTATTATTTGCAATCTATATGGACCCATTAATTCGGAGAATTGAGACCTGTGATAGAATTAAGGCATTATCTACTAGAATAGGTTTTTGTAAAATTCTAGCGTATGCAGACGACGTCGCAATAATTACACCAACACCCACGGAAGCCATTACACAAGTGGAAATAGAAGCTTTGAAGTTTGGGGAAATTTCGGGTTATGAACTTAATACTAATAAGACCCAGATAATTAAAAATCACAACACCATCTGTACAGATACCCGAGTTGTACAGGCAGGCACATATCTCGGAGTTTCTATCTCAGCTGATTTAGACCACTTAGTGGAAAAGAATCTAACACCTTTAATTAATAATGTACGGAGAGATCTAGACAGATTAGATAACTTACATTTGTCAATAGTGGGAAGAACAAATGTAGTAAAGATGCTGATTTTACCTAAGTTTCTTTACTTTTTTAGGGCAATACCTTTATTATTTGAAGCTAAATTGTTTAAAAAGATAGAAGACATGATTAATCGGTTTATATGGGCAAAGGGGAAAACTAGGAGAGCACTTAGATTTATGACATTACCACGGGAGAGGGGGGGGTGGGCCCTACCAGATTTAAAGTTTTACTATTGGGCAGCAGCCTTGCAAAACATGGGTGGTTTAGTGGGGGGTGCAGAAATGGATGGGTGGAATGTGTTGGGATCGCTAGCAATCTATGGTTTGTTGCTGGGTCCAGTAGCAGAAAATGTCTTTTTAAAATATACTGAAATTAGTTACTACAAAAAGACACGATTCAGGACGCTCCTAGCTGCCTATACAGTTTGGAAAGCCTTTACTAAAAGATTTGGGTTGGGGCGGTATAATTTCTACACCAGATTGAGAGGGAATCCAAATCTTCCCCCGGAAGTAGTCTCTGATAGTATATTTATAGAATGGGAAAGAAAAGGAATTAGAAGAATGGGAGACCTAATGGGTCAGCAGGGCGTTTGTCAGTTTTCTGACCTACAAGCTAAGTATGCAATCGATAAAAGACAGTTTTTTAAGTATTTACAGATAAGGAGTCTTTTGCATAACAAACAAGGTGGTGCGGCAGGATTCAGCAAAAATGCAATTATGGAAGTGATTGAGGTTGGCGAGGAATGCACTATAAAGAAATTCTATGCTGAGTTATTAAGCTCAAAAGAGGATGATATTGAAAAATGGGCAAATAAATGGAAAGATAGTTTGGAAATAAGGGAGGAAAGTTTCTATATGTCTTTGGAAATGGGGTATACACTTTTATGCTCAGCATCTCTCCAGACACAACACTATAAAACATTATATCACCTATATCACACGCCTGCAAGGATAGCCCAATGGGGGGGGACAGTAGGAATAAACTGTTTTAGATGTGGAAGCTCAGAGGCGGATTTAATTCATGTATTTGCAGCATGCCCACATCTGCAGCCACTTATAAAGCACATACAGGGATTTCTAAATCTAGAATTAGGAATAAACATTCATCTCACCCCCCAATCATTCTACTGGGGATCAAGGATGAGGAGAGACAACACCAGTATAGCTGGGAATCTTTCTTATTCTTAGCTATGGCAGTCATGAGACTCTGCATTGCCTCTGCATGGCTGGATCCACTACCACCATCATTTCACCTATGGTTGGCTAAATTATTATCAATATACAATTTGGAAACTGAGATATATGCAAGGAAAGGGAAAAAGGGAAGGAAAACGGGTAAACATATCTGGGATCCCATTACCTGTTGGAAAGAAGGGAATACGGTTTGATAGGTCTGAAAATGTTTGAACAATATATACTTTGTCATGAAGATTATTATAGCTATTGAAGAAAAGATAAGAGATGCTGACTTTGACCCATTGTGGGGGATAAGGCTTGTAATTTAATTTTGCTTGTTTGTACCTCAATCATCACTGTATTTATTTGTTTATATGTTTTTTTTATTTTTATTTTTATTTTTTTTTATTCTCTCACACTAAATATCATTTGCTTCTGTTCAATTTGACATGCCATGTTTTATGTAAATATTGTCGTGCCCTGCATATATATGTAAAAAAGAGGGGGGGAAAAACTTCTCAATAAAAATATTTAAAAAAAAAAATAAAAGCCACAGGAATAGTACAATGTTAAACGCGTCTCACGACTGAATCACTCTGTCAGTAATCCACCACTAGGACCACACCAGAACAACAGTGAAATCTAAATATGCTCAGTGCAATCCCACCACCCTGACTGCGACGGAGCAAGGTTAGCCTGCAGAGGAGTCCGCCGCATTGACAGCGGTTAGTTGTTTACGCAATGGAAAACACTCTGTCAACATGGACGGCAGATCAGCCAGCTGGTCGATGGAGTACTTGCAAACTCCACCATGGGGGGACAACGGGAGTCCCCCCAATATCTAAATCAGGACCCAAAACACTGGCAATGAAGAGAACAGCCTTGTGTGTGAATGTGCTCTTTGTGTAAGAGCAAAATGCAGTCACTCAAGGTGAAGTTATCCAGTGGCTAAATTACCTGCCCCCATGACACTTAGGGGCCTATTAGGATGGTGGTCGTAAAATCACCCCGACCGCCATCGAAGCGGAAAACAAACGCCCGCTGGTACCATGGAAAAACTGGGGGTCAAATTAGGATCATCCGCTAAACAAGACCGACCACGGCGGAACCGGCCCAAGAAAAACCACCCGTAATGGGTGGTGATGTCCAAAATCAGACCGCAGCAGTCAGAAACGCAGCGGAAAAACAACAACCCGCCGCAAGCTTAGCGGAGACACCGCACGGGAAATTAGGATATCCCCGATGGTCCCGCAGTACATTCTGCTGTTTCCCACTGCTGCGGTCGCATACTGGAATGAGTGATAGGACCAGCGGAACAGCTGCAGCATAGCCACTGCTGTGGACGGTCTGTTGAAAACATAGCGGACAATGCAAAAACCCCACAATAAGGCCAAACATTGCACAAATCAAAGTATCCATGCCCCCCAAATATAAAAAACACATCTCAATGACACAAACACATGCCAAAAAGAAAAATACAATTCCCAGTACAACACACCTGACAGGAATACCCCATTTGGACACACCCACATAGCTGAGTATAAAACCAGCCCCTTCCCTGACCACAATCCTTTGCAACGCTCCAGAAGAGAAGGGCATTTGCCAGATCAGAGAGGAGAGGCACAAGAATACAGCACACACACATCACCACCACCATCACACCTGCACCACCAAGCCCCCAGCACATAACACACCATACACACCACCCCACACCCACCACTCATACCCCTGCACCCAGAAACACTTTGTACACCACACACCATGGCAACACACAAAATGCCTAAATTCACAGAGAGTGAGTTGACAGTCATGATAAATGAGATAGTCAGAGTGGAACCACAACTGTTTGGTAGCCTGGTCCAACAGACACCATAAGCCACAAGGACTCAAATGTGGGAAAGGATAGTCCAAAGGGTCAATGCAGTAGGGACCACCGCGCGATCCAAGAAGGAGATCATGAAGCGGTGGCATGATCTGAAGAGGGTTGTCAAAGAGAGGCGAAGTAAGAACCGGGAGCTGGCTGAGAGGACTGGCCGTGGCCTTCCCATTACACCAAAACCATTCACACCATGGGAGGAGAAGGTGCCTGCAATACTGCATCCCGAGAGTTTGACAGGAGTAGCTGGGGGAGTGGAGGCTGGTAAGTACAAACAAATGAATACCACCACACTGACATGTACTGTCTTGCCCAACAACTAAGCTACAACACCTCCAATAAAATCCATTCTTCTGCACCACACACTCACAAAAACATGGCTCACAGATTCAGCATTCACCCACTCCCATTCACCTCAAACGTATCCACCACTATTAACATGGTGGCATGTGTACAGGCAGCCAACACTACAACTCCCACCATGCCCCCTTGTCCCACCCCTGAGCAGGATGGAGCACTCCCCACCCAACCAGAAGCATGTGGAACCCATTACATTACCCTCATCAAACTAACAGGTAGGTAGCCATCTTCCCAGGGAGGGCTGTTTGGGGGTGGGAGTCCTGCAATACAACTCCCACCCAGAAGCAAGTGGCAGCCTTTGCATTGTTCACCCTCATCTAACAGGTAGGTAGCCATCTTCACTGGGAGGGCTGTCTGGGGGTGGGAGGCCTGTACCACTACTCCCATCATGCCCCCTGTCCCACACCCCATTAGGATGGAGCACTCCCCTACCCCACCCACAAGCATGTGTCAGCCATTACATTACCCACATCAAACTAACAGGTAGCCATATTCACTGGGAGGGCTGTTTGGGGGTAGGAGGCCTGCAATACAACTCACACCAGGTCCCCTTTCCCCCCTGAGCAGTATGTAGCACTTCCCCAACCCAGAAGCATGTGGTAGCCATTGCAGTACACCAAACGACCTAACAGGTAGGTAGCCATCTTCACTGGGAGGGCTGTCTGGGGGTGGGAGGCCTGTACCTCTACTCCCACCATGCTCCCTGTTCCACACCCAGGCATGATGGAGCACTCACTCCCACCAGAAGCATAAGGCATCCATTGCATTGTTCACCTTTACCTAACAGGTAGGTAGCCATCTTCGCGGAGGGGTGGGTGTGTGTGGAAGCCTGCACTGCAACTCCCAACAGTCCCCCTTGTCCCACCCCCGAGCAGGATGGAGCATTACCTCCCGCCCAGAAGCATGTGGCATCCATTGCAATGTTCACCTTCACCTAACAGGTAGGTAGCCATCTTCCCAGGAAGGGGGGTGTGTGTGGGGGGGTCTGCACTGCAACTCCCAACAGTCCCCCTTGTCCCACCCCTGAGCAGGATGGAGCATTCACTCCCACCCAGAAGCATGTGGCATCCATTGCATTGTTCACCTTCACCTAACAGGTAGGTAGCCATCTTCCCAGGAAGGGGTGCATGTGTATGGAAGGCCTGCACTGCAACTCCCAACAGTCTCCCTTGTCCCACCCCTGAGCAGGATGGAGCACTCACTCCCACCCAGAAGCATGTGGCATCCATTGTATTGTTCACCTTCACCTAACAGGTAGGTAGCCATCTTCCAAGGAAGGGGTGTGTGTGGGGGAAGCCTGCCCTGCAACTCCCAACAGTCCCCCTTATCCCAGCCCTGAGCAGGATGGAGCACTCCCCACCCACCCAGAAGCATGTGGCATCCATTGCATTGTTCACACTCATCTAACAGGTAGGTAGCTATCTTCACTGGAAGGGGGTGGGAGGCCTGTACCACTACTCCCACCATGTACACTTGTCTCCCAGTACAGCAAGATGGAGCTCTCCATACCACACAGATGCATGTGGTATATAATGGACCACCTCAAGCAAATTACTAGGTGGGTACACATATTATTCTGTCCCATGAAACCGCTGAGCAGAATGTAATCGTCCTCAAAGCACACACAGATGTGCCACTTCACAAAGCCAAATGTGAGCATGTAACCAGTAAGTAGCCAGTACATGCACCCACACATTTGTCACAAAGGAAATGGTGCCATATGACAACACCAGCCCTCTTATTGCACAAATATGCACACCGACCCCCCTTGCCACGCACAGTGTGCACACAGGTAAGCAAAAGAAACTGTCACAGCCGCC
Source organism: Lissotriton helveticus (assembly GCF_964261635.1). Classification (NCBI taxonomy): domain Eukaryota; kingdom Metazoa; phylum Chordata; class Amphibia; order Caudata; family Salamandridae; genus Lissotriton; species Lissotriton helveticus. Next base: position 497,981,785 of record NC_136061.1, on the reverse strand, counting down.
AAAGTGTGACACACCAATGCACATTTACAAGAAAGACTGGGTACAATCATGCACAGCACTCACTGATTAGTGCATCACCATGGGGCCCAACCAACAAGGACCATTTCAAAAATGAGAAAGCATGTGTGGTGGTAGAAATCAAGATATGCACATGACAGGACAAAGGTATGCAGGAGAAAACAATGGCCAGTCCATGGCCAGACGTGACGTCTACCAGGTCAGACAAATCAATATGGGTTCAACAATCAAAACATATTGTGCTGGTCCCTACATGGCAACAGGTCCCTGTGAACATGAATTTAGCACGAGTTGCATGGTATGCAATGATACCTCACACCATGGACTAGTAATGCATGTTCCACTGCATCATGTCAGGAGGCACAGTAGTGCACATAGCAAACAATGTGATGACCAGTCAATTGTGTAATGTACAAACAGTGGATGACACACAGCTAACACAAAGCTTGCGGAGTGCACCACAATGACCATTTCCCATCTAATCCACAGGTGACCAAGAACTTACTGCAGAGGACAACGGCAGCAACCTGCAGAGCCAGTCTCCCCCCCCCCCCCGGTACATGGACTCTCGGATGTAGACTTCCAGGATTCTCAGGACAATGAGCTCGAGGCTGGCCCATCTGGTGTGCCAGGGAGCAACAGGTCCGAGGACCCCATCCACCCCACCACCACATCTGCTGCAACACCAACTGCACAGCAGACCCCTGCTGTTACGGCCTGTGCGTCCACCGCCATCACCACTAGTGCCACCTGCAACACCCTCCCTGTCACAGAGGATGACCACCCCACACCACCAACTGAGGACGGCAGGGAGAGTGTGTTGGGACCCACAGTGGCGAGGCAACAAGTCCGTAGCAGCAGGGTAGGTGGGTGGGCCAGGGTCACCCCCAGACAGCAGGAGGCTGGGACCACATCCCTGGAACACATCACCAGAGTTCTTGGGGCATACGAACAGGCCCAGGGACAAAGTGGCTGGTCGGATGACCTGTTACTCGAGCTCATCCTGCTGATGAGGTTCATCGACACCTGCATTGTACAAATGGTGGACCTCATGGGCCAGCAAGTGGCGTTAATGAGAGACAGGCCTGCACCACAACCAACACCTCCACCTCCCTCTGGTGGGCCGCAGGATGACAGTTCACCATCCTTCCCTGTGGCCACAGAGAGGGGTGAGTCCTCAGATGCCACTGGCCCTGCAGCAGGGCCCACCCCTGCCAAGCTACCAAGGGGCCATCCTAAGAAGAGCCTGGGAGTATCTGGAGCCAAAGCACCTGCCAAACGCCAGTCACGGAGCCAGCCCTGATGGCAACCCTCTTCTCCACACATCAACAGTGCAAAGCGGCCATATGGTCAAGGGCACATCATTTTGTACACAATGCCAATGTTCCATTGACTCCACTGGTGAGTACACATGCCATGTTTGTGTATGTGTGTCGTAGATTGGCCTGTACTTCCTCACATGTCACTTATGAATCTGATGGTCAATGAGGCAGGACAGTGTTGTAGTGGACTCTACAATGTGTACACATGTCAATGTGTTGAGTTTGCGTGATAATCACGGCAATGCTCGCCTCACTGTATGATGTAGTCACTTGCATAGGCTCTTATGTCTGCTCATACACACAATTGTCTGTTCTGCGCCAACTGTGGTCATTGTGTTGTGGATGTGTGCCAAGTAGAAATGATGCATTAAGGTGTAACAGGTACATCAGCTAAGTATGAGCCAGTGGTGTTGATTTGTTACACAGTTGCTGGATGCCATGCTCCCAGGCGTGCACATGTGAAATGTGGCCATATCGCAATGTGCATTCACAATGATCTATGTGGTGTTTGAGGTACTTGTATATTGTAATTAGAGAGGTGTGCCCTTTGTGTAGCTCAAACGTCCACACGTGTAAGGTGGTGTGTCACTCAATTATTGAGTCAGTCTTTGTTTTCGCTGTGTTATCCTGAACGTGATATGCTGTGCACATTTCATGGTGTATTGCATTGACATGTGTCCACTTTCATCTCAACTAGGAGGAGGCCAAATCTGCTTCTTCAGTTGACAGTGCTGGAGTACATGTAGGATGTGGCAATCATCCGCATATTCCGTCTTGATACAACCACCCTGAAAACACTGTGTGATATGTTGGAGCCCCATCTGCAGCCTCACCGGACATATCCAACAGCTTTCTCCCCAACTTATGAAGTGATGGCAGTCCTCCATTTTTTTGCCACTGGATAGTTCCAAGAGACAGTGGCCAGCACTGGTGGTATGTCTCAACTGATGTTCAGGATGGTGCTGTGTGATGTTCTGTCCGCTATGATGACATACAAGGACAGATATATCCATTTCCCCAGGGGTGCTGAATTGCCAGCTGTGAAGGGAGACTTCTATCCCCTTGAGCAAATCCCCCATGTTGTTGGTGCCATTGATTGCACACATGTCGGTCTTGTGTCACCAAGTCGCCTGCCGGACAGATTTTGCCTCCGAGCTCCCGGGCTATGCTCCCGCTCGACAGGGTGAATGCGCACAGCTTGCCCCCCCCTCCCTTACCACCGTGGTCTGCTGCTTGTAGAGGGGGCTGCAGAGTTGGCGCGTGGGTCTGTTTTGCTGCCCACTGGAGCGTGCACCCGGAGCTCTGCTGCTGCAGCTGGGAGGTGAGTCTCCAGCTTGTCGGACTCAGCCTGAGCTCCCTGGATTGCTCGGGTCGAGTTTGGGTCACAGCGTAGAGAGCGCATCTCCGTCCTCCCGGCCGCAGTGATCCTGGATGCTGGGCTGGTTTGAGGGCCGACCCTCTGTGAGTTGGGGCCGCTTTTGCAATGCTGGAGTTTGCAGCCTGCTGTTTGATGATGCGTCACTGGTCCGGTGTGGCATACTTTCATTCTAGTGTCCCGACGGATGTCGCTCAACTGTGGGGCCCATCTCGATGAGGTGCGGTGGATCTCAGTAATCGCCCCCTCCACACTGTTCCCTGATTGCCGGTGCTACGTGGAGTCTCGGCCGTGGGGGCCACCGACTCTCCGGCTCTTCTGGATTCTGCTAGGGATGATTGTGGCTGCCACACAAGCCTGGCCTGTTTGGGAGCTCGTTTGGTCTGCTGTTACACAGGCATGGGCGCCCATTTAGTTTTTGGCCTAAATGTGTTGGTGTATTAATTGACTTGCTGTCCCCCTTTATCCCTCTCAGATCTGAAGATGGCGCCCCCTTCCCTGGGCTGGATGCTCGGCAGGGCATGGCTATAGAAAGGGGCCTGCCCCTTTTCCAACCTATGGAGGCCATCTTGGAATGGGCACTCACTACCTATACTCCCCACTCACTTATGGTGGCCATCTTCGGGTGGGTCACTCAATTATCATATATGACTACTCTGGGCCTGGCTATATATGCCCCAATCGCAAACATTATGCAGTGGTTTTCCCATCCCATTTGTTGGTTCTCGAACTGCCTGCCGTGCCTGCTTCCCAAGTGGTAATTCCACTCTGGAGACTATCTCTTTTCATCATGGTCCAACCCTTCCCCTTGACAGCTGAGACCTAGCCATTTTGACTGATGCCCGGTGGAGCTACCTTGCGAGCTAAAGGGGAGATGGGATATGGATTCCCTCCTTGACCATAACCTACCCAGCCGGTCTTTGGTGCAAACCCTCCAGCGCCTCTCCTGCCCTTATCTCCCTCCTCCCCCTTCCCCTTACCTATCTCTGCTCTACTCCTCTCTTCTTTCCAGCTACTGACCTTTGCCCTCACCTGTCCTTTCCCTTAGCCCCCACCCTGTTTATCTGTGAACTTTCCCTCGTCAATTGAGACCTATCTATTTTGACTGATGCCCGATGGAGCTACCTTGTTTAGCTAAAGGGGAGACGGGCCGTGGATTCATCCTTGGACGTCACCTACCCAGTCGGTCTTTAGACAGACTTCCTTTCGTCTCTCCTGTCGTGTGTGCCCTCGACCTCCCTCTTCACACGTCCCCTTTCCCCCTCCACTACTTATGTCTCTCCTTCTCTCCTCTCTCAATGTATTGCTTATTTTTTGACATAATATGTAATTGTTATCATTTTCTGTTACATTGTGGAACCTAATGTAAAGCGCTCTGATACTTTCGGGTCTAGCCATCGCTATTTAAAACTCTTAAATAACTAATGTGCAAGTGGTGTGCCTGGCAGATATGATCATCTATGTGTGCCAGATTCCCAGGCTCAGCCCATGACTCCTACATCCTGTGGAACAGCATTGTGCCCCAGCTGATGGCTTCCCGAGCATGCATGGATTGTGGGTGAGTATGCCCAGTCATATGGCGTGCTGGGTGTGTGACCTGCTACCCTCTGCCTGTGCAACATTGCAAAATCTATTTGTCATACCTAGGTGACTCTGCATATCCCAACCGTCCATGGCTGCTGAGCCCACTGCAGAATCCCAGGACCCTGGCTGAAGTCCGCTACAATGAGGCTCATGGGAGAATACGTCGTGTGGTGGAGTGTACTTTTGGTCTGCTGAAGTCACGTTTCTGCTGCCTGGACAAAACCGGAGGTGCACTGGCATACTCGCCCAGGAAGGTGTGAAAAATTGTAGTGGCATGCTGCATGCTCCACAACCTGGCCATTCGCAAGGAGATTCCCTTGCTCCTGGATGATGATGAGGACCCAAGGCCCCCGCCTGCACAACAACCTGAGTACAGTGATGAGGACAGTGGAGAGGAGGAAGGTGGTGACATGCGTCAACAGTTCATCACCCGCTACTTCACTTGAAGGTGGGTGACAATGTACAACATACCCATTGTCTGGTGATATTGCTTTTGTCATGAAGGGGTATGTGCGAATTGTAATAACAGCCAGTTGTAAACTCAGCAGTGGGTGGCCATATTACTGGGACATGTCATTTGTGAACGTATACGGGACGTGTATGTTGACACTTGTTGCCCATTGTGAAGTCTGCCTGTTGGCTTATGTAGATGGTAGGTGTTGTATAATGTCTGTGATGCCACACTCACACCAGTGATTGTTGTTCTGTTGTGTTTCCCTAGGTGCATTAAACGTATACTTGCCTACATACACTACATACTCCTGATACATTATGGACATGTTGAAGACTGTACATCCTGCACTAAAGACAGAGATGACACAAAAAAATGTGTGTAAGGTATTTTATTTCCATAGTTGACATGTGAGGGGGGGTGTACATTTACATTGAGGTGGTGGTGGAGCAGTGAGTTGACAGTCATGCTAAATGAGATGAAAGAGTAGTTACCACATTAATGTGGTGACCCAGTCCAACAGACAGATGCCATTCACAAGTCAGTGTGGAGAAGGACAGTCCAAACAGTCAATGCACTGACACACCGCCTGGCCCCGGCGGTGTGTCACCGGCAGCCCCCATTCACACAGGTGCGGTAGTCATTGGCATGGAGACATGCCCAAATGGAGCTTGGCATGCTCCGCCACCCAAATCGTGGTGCCTCATGTCATTGTATGGCCCCCAATTCACGGTAGCTACCGCCTGGCACCGGCGGTGTGTCACTGGAACCCCCCCATTCCCACAGGTGCGGTAGTCATTGACATGGAGGCATGCCCAAATGGCAGTTGGCATGCTCTGCCACACAAATCGCGGTGCCTCATGTCATTGTATGACCCCCAATTTGCGGTAGCTACCGCCTGGCCCCGGTGGTGTGTCACTGGCACTCCCATTCACACAGGTGCAGTAGTCGTTGGCATGGAGACATGCCCAAATGGCGGTTGGCATGCTCCGCCACACAAATCGCAGTGCCTCATGTCATTGTATGGCCCCCAATTCGTGGTAGCTACCGCCTGGCCCCGCAGGTATGTCACCGGCACCCCCCATTCACACAGGTGCGGTAGTCATGGGCATGGAGATATGCCCAAATGGCGGTTGCATGCTCCGCCACACAAATCGTGGTGCCTCATGTCATTGGATGGCCCCCAATTCGCGGTAGCTACTGCCTGGCCCGAGCGGTGTATCACCGCCATGGATCATGCCCTAGAGCCAATGGGAACGATGATTGCGGTGGCATGATGCAATTTTGAAAATCGCGGTAGGCGTGCACCGCCATTGCGGAGACGGTCATTGGATGCTTTTGAATGAGGCAGACCTGAACCACCAATTGCTGCAGCTTGGCACCTTTGAAATTACCCCAGGGGGCTATATATGTGTGGGAGGGAGCCTCACATTTCCACTGCTCACAGAGCCTGCTGCCAGAGACCTCTGACCTGCTGCTGCTGCCTCCAAAACGGTGATGGATCAAGCCCTGATCTGTTGACTGGGTAGGAGTGTTCTGATTAACTCAGATACTCTGTCCATCACCACCCCCTTTTTGAAATTATTTTGGCCACCATAAGTGTGGAAGGGTATGCTCAGATGTGAGTCCCTTGCTCACTGCACCATCAGGATTCAAGCAAGCCGGGCCGAAGACGGCTGTAATGCCAGAAACCGGTCCCCGGAAGCTTGTTTCCTTTCCAGTAAAGAATTGGCTTGGTAGTTTGGTCTGCCCTGTTCCCATGATGCACTGGGCCAGGGACAGACTAATTTGCATGTAGCCAGGTTCTGAACTGGGATGGTGCAGTGAGCTAAAAAACGGTGATGGATCAAGCCCTGATCTGTTGACTGGGTAGGAGTGTTCTGATTAACTCAGATACTCTGTCCATCACCACCCCCTTTTTGAAATTATTTTGGCCACCATAAGTGTGGAAGGGTATGCTCAGATGTGAGTCCCTTGCTCACTGCACCATCAGGATTCAAGCAAGCCGGGCCGAAGACGGCTGTAATGCCAGAAACCGGTCCCCGGAAGCTTGTTTCCTTTCCAGTAAAGAATTGGCTTGGTAGTTTGGTCTGTCCTGTTCCCATGATGCACTGGGCCAGGGACAGACTAATTTGCATGTAGCCAGGTTCTGAACTGGGATGGTGCAGTGAGCTAAAAAACGGTGATGGATCAAGCCCTGATCTGTTGACTGGGTAGGAGTGTTCTGATTAACTCAGATACTCTGTCCATCATCACCCCCTTTTTGAAATTATTTTGGCCACCATAAGTGTGGAAGGGTATGCTCAGATGTGAGTCCCTTGCTCACTGCACCATCAGGATTCAAGCAAGCCGGGCCGAAGACGGCTGTAATGCCAGAAACTGGTCCCCGGAAGCTTGTTTCCTTTCCAGTAAAGAATTGGCTTGGTAGTTTGGTCTGCCCTGTTCCCATGATGCACTGGGCCAGGGACAGACTAATTTGCATGTAGCCAGGTTCTGAACTGGGATGGTGCAGTGAGCTAAAAAACGGTGATGGATCAAGCCCTGATCTGTTGACTGGGTAGGAGTGTTCTGATTAACTCAGATACTCTGTCCATCACCACCCCCTTTTTGAAATTATTTTGGCCACCATAAGTGTGGAAGGGTATGCTCAGATGTGAGTCCCTTGCTCACTGCACCATCAGGATTCAAGCAAGCCGGGCCGAAGACGGCTGTAATGCCAGAAACCGGTCCCCGGAAGCTTGTTTCCTTTCCAGTAAAGAATTGGCTTGGTAGTTTGGTCTGCCCTGTTCCCATGATGCACTGGGCCAGGGACAGACTAATTTGCATGTAGCCAGGTTCTGAACTGGGATGGTGCAGTGAGCTAAAAAACGGTGATGGATCAAGCCCTGATCTGTTGGCTGGGTAGGAGTGTTCTGATTAACTCAGATACTCTGTCCATCACCACCCCCTTTTTGAAATTATTTTGGCCACCATAAGTGTGGAAGGGTATGCTCAGATGTGAGTCCCTTGCTCACTGCACCATCAGGATTCAAGCAAGCCGGGCCGAAGACGGCTGTAATGCCAGAAACCGGTCCCCGGAAGCTTGTTTCCTTTCCAGTAAAGAATTGGCTTGGTAGTTTGGTCTGCCCTGTTCCCATGATGCACTGGGCCAGGGACAGACTAATTTGCATGTAGCCAGGTTCTGAACTGGGATGGTGCAGTGAGCTAAAAAACGGTGATGGATCAAGCCCTGATCTGTTGACTGGGTAGGAGTGTTCTGATTAACTCAGATACTCTGTCCATCACCACCCCCTTTTTGAAATTATTGCTGCCTCCAGGGCCTGCTGCCTTAGACCCCTCATCTGCTGCTGCCTCCAGGGACTGCTGCCTGAGACCCCTCATCTGTTCCTGCCTCCAGGGACTGCTGCCTGAGATCCCTCATCTGCAGCTGCCTCCAGGGACTGCAGCCTGAAACCCCTCATCTGCTACTGCCTCCAGGGACTGCTTCCTGAGACCTCTTATCTGCTTCTGCCTCCAGGGACTGCTGCCTGAGACCCCTTACCACCCAATTCCACCACAGTTGTGCCATGTCCACAGCCATGGCATGGACAGAGAAGATCCATGCCAGTCCATTCCCAAGCGAGGAGCTGGAGGTCCTGGTGGACGAGGTGCTCACACAGTACCCAAGACTGTTCGGTGCCCCAAATGTCGTGGTAAGTCATCAAAAGCGGAGGTGTAGGGCAGGGGGGCACACATGTAGTTGGACTGATGCAGTAGATGCCTGAGGGTGTGGGGTTGTGTCTTGCACTGACAAACATGCTGTCTCCAGGGGAAAGGAGTGTGCGTCCCAATGTCACAGGTTTCCCTGCCTGCAGTTGTAGGTATGAGTGAAGTGTGTTGCATTGTCAGCCATACAGTGATGCAGTATGTTGGTCATGCAGGTGCCAGGACAGTGATTACTTGACTGAAAGGCTGTGTGTGCCCCTGTTGTCCATCTCAGTGTGAGCCGAGATGGTCAGCACAGTGCGCGCCCACCAAGACGAGGTCACATCACTTCACTTACTGTGTCCTTACTAATTTTATTCACATTGCACTCCAGCTATGCACCATCTCAGCCCTGTAGATTGCACACGACCGGACTTGTGTTGAGGTATTTTTTGTTTGTGAGTCCATGTCCCTCAATGCCACACACATGACATACACATAGATTCACAGGGCAGGGACATTGAGTGCTACACAGTCTTGGAAACAGTGAGTCCACCCCCAGACACAGGTTGATATGTGATGTATGTGGTGCCCAGACATGCAAAGGACTGGAGATGTGTGCAAGACACATAGGGGCTTCAGTGCGGGCATCCTGCATGTATGTGAGATGTGCAGGGACTGTGTTCACCCTCACAACTGCATGCAATCCCATGCACATGTCCCATGTGAGATGTACCCTAGTGTAGGATGGACATATCGTAGAATTAGTAATGAGTTTGCATCTTGCTACTATACTGGTAGATGTCGGTACATACCACTGTGTTACTGATCCTTTGCCCCTCTTGTCTTACATGCCTGCGGCTCAAGGTACCAGCATAAGACCGTGTGGAGAGCCATTGCAGCAAAGGTGCAAGCTCTGGGGGTCTCCAACCGACGGCGCACCTATTGTCACAAGAGATGGAACGACATCAGCCGGCTGGCAAAGAATGTGGCAGAGATGACTTTGGGGCTGCTTCCTCGCACTCGGCGGTTGGCATGGCGTAGCATGACACCACTGATGGGCCGCATCTTGGTGATGACTCAGCCTGAGCTTGATGCACGTCTGAAGGAGCATCAGCAGCAAGGCAGAGGTGAGTATTTGGGGAGGGTGACTTTGGCTGGGAGCGGCTGCATGTGTACAGGGCCTGTGCCAGCGCTGGCCTTTGTGATGTTGGTGGACTGGTGCAGTGTCATATAAGTGGCTATTGGAATGGGTGCCAGTGTCATGCATTTGCCCAAAATGTTCTTACAAAGGTAATTCTCCATGCTGTGCATTCCCATTGCAGTCTGAGTTGTGCTCTTCAGGGTTCTTCAGCATTGGGGTAGTCTGGGGAATCACATTAGGAGTGAACCGCAGTGTTCCCAATCTGAGTGTGACTTCAGATTGCCCCTAGAGCCAACGGGAATGATGATTACGGTGGCATGATGCAATTTTGAAAATCGTGGTAGGCGTGCTCCGCCACTCTGGAGGTGGTCATTGGATGCTTTTGAAAGATACACTATCGCGGTAGCGCACACTGGGCCCCTGCAGTGTATCACTGCCATGGAGCATGCCCTAGAGCCAATGGGAACGATGATTGCGGTGGCATGATGCAATTTTGAAAATCATGGTAGGCGTGCTCAGCCACTGCGGAAGGAGTCATTGGATGATTTTGAAAGATGCACCATCACGGTAGCGCACACCAGGCCCCTGTGGTGTATCACCACCATGGAGCATGCCCTAGAGGCAATGGGAATGATTATTGCGGTGGCATGATGCAATTTTGAAAATCGCAGTAGATGTGCTCCGCCACCACGGAGGCGGTCATTGGATGCTTTTGAATGAGACAGACCTGGACCACCAATTTCTGCAGCTTGGCACCTTTGAAACGACCCCAGGGGGCTATATATGTGTGGGAGGGAGCCTCACATTTCCACTGCTCACAGAGCCTGCTGCCAGAGACCTCTGACCTGCTGCTGCTGCCTCCAGGGCCTGCTGCCTGAGACCCCTCATCTGCTGCTGCTTCCAGGGACTGCTGCCTGAGACCCCTCATATGTTCCTGCCTCCAGGGACTGCTGCCTGAGATCCCTCATCTGCAGCTGCCTCCAGGGACTGCAGCCTGAAACCCCTCATCTGCTGCTGCCTCCAGGGACTGCTTCCTGAGACCCCTTATCTGCTTCTGCCTCCAGGGACTGCTGCCTGAGACCCCTTACCACCCAATTCCACCACAGTTGTGCCATGTCCACAGCGATGGCAAGGACAGAGAAGATCCATGCCAGTCCATTCACAAGTGAGGAGCTGGAGGTCCTGGTGGACGAGGTGCTCACACAATACCCAAGGCTGTATGGTGCCCCAAATGTTGTGGTAAGTCATCAAAAGCGGAGGTGTAGGGCGGGGGGGCACGTGTAGTTGGACTGATGCAGTATATGCCTGAGGGTGTGGGGTTGTGTCTTGCACTGACAAACATGCTGTCTCCAGGGGGAAGGAGTGTGTGTTCCAATTTCACAGGTTTCCCTGTGTGTGAGATGTGCAGGGACTATGTTCACCCTCACAACTGCATGCAATCACATCAGGTAATCCTATGCACGTGTCCCATGTGAGATGTACCCTAGTGTAGGATGGACATATCATAGAATTTGTAATGAGTTTGCATCTTGCTCCCATACTGGTAGATGTCGGTACATACCACTGTGTCACTGATCCTTTGCCCCTCTTGTGTCCCATGCCTGCAGCTCAAGGTACACCAGCGTAAGACCATGCAGAGGGCCATTGCAGCAAAGGTGAGAGCTCTGGGGTCTCCAACCGATGGTGCACCCTACTGCCACAAGAGGTGGGACGACATTAGCCAGCTGGCAAAGAATGTGGCAGAGATTACTTTGGGTCTGCTTCCCCGCACTGGGCGGTTGGCACGGCGCAGCATGATACCACTGATGGGCCGCATCTTGGTGGTGACTCAGCCTGAGCTTGATGTATGTCTGAAGGAGCATCAGCAGCAAGGCAGGGGTGGGTATTTGGGGAGGGTGACTTTGGCTGGGAGCGGCTGCATGTGTACAGGGCCTGTGCCAGCGCTGGCCTATTTGATGTTGGTGGAGTGGTGCAGTGTCATGTAAGTGGCTACTGGACTGGGTGCCAGTGTCATGCATTTGCCCAAAATGTTCTTACAAAGGTAATTCTCCATGCTATGCATTGCCATTGCAGTCTGAGTTGTGCTCCTCAGGGTTCTTCAGCATTGGGGTAGTCTGGGGAATCACATTAGGAGTGAACAGCAGTGTTCCCAATGTGAGTATGACTTCATCAATGCATCCATTGCATGCACCCAGAATGTTGAGGCCTAGACATCTGACAACAATGTGCACCAGTCTTTGGGCCCCAGAGTACAACATGATGGTTGGCATGGGCTCTTTGCCATTGTGGACTGTCATGTTGTAATTGGTGTCTGTGTTGTCCCCTCCTGTTCCATCCAGGTCTGTCAGTGGCAACAAGTGGTGTGCCCCCATCATGTCCCTAGGTGTGCGCAGAGCTAGTTGTGTGTCTGGTAGACTACAGCCACAGGCAGGGTGTTGTGCTGTGTGGCCATCATATGGCTCAGGCATGACAGATAATCAGGGTTACATGCACTGTTGGGGTCTATGTAGTGAGTTGCCGCAATGTGATTGCAGAGCGTGGTGTGCAACATGTCGATTTGGTCCTCTTTTGTACTGCAATGGTTGCATTGGTTTGTTCTGTTGCTGCCATGAACCTGACCCTGTGTCTCTCTCTCATGCAGATTCACCAGTGGTCACAGAGGTACATGAGTCGGACACCATTGGGGGTGCGACTTGCACTACAGCTGCACAGGAGCCCAGTGACACAGATGTCACCAGCGCCTCAGAGGGGGACCGGAGTCTGCAGGAGGAATCACAGCCAGAGATGCAAAGTACCACATCATCTGATGCCAGTGGTGGTACATCCATGTTTGCGGGCACAGGGAATGGAGACTCTGCATCATCTTCTACCACACAACGGCTAGTACCCACTGTCCCAGCCACTTCCTCTGGTGCTGCCTATATCAGGGTCAGTAAGAGGGGACAAGTTTCCTTCACACCTGGCACCGCTGCCCCTGCCCCCCTGCTGTCCTCAATGCTGAGTCTGTGAAGCTTTTGCCTTCATTGACCATGACAAAAAATGAGCCCAGGTGGTTGCTTACTTGGAGGGCATACATTCCGATGTGGGTGGGCTGCACTGTACTGTCCAGGCTTTGTCCTCCACAGTGACGTCTGCCCTTCAACAGGCACATACTCCCATTCCTGCTGATGATAGTGACCACGGTTCACATACGTCGCAGTTACGATACAGCACACGAAGCAAACAGCAGAAACAACCCAAGCAGTCCAGCCCGCAGACACCATCCCCAAAGAAGAGCAAAGCCACCCCAGAATGCAAAGACAAAAGCCCGTCAGGCAAAACCAATGCCCAAAAAGCATTGAAGCAGACCTCAGGCTCACATGCCTCAGAGGCATCCCCAGCTAAGGACTCTCCTGTCCCTAAAGCATCTCGTAAAGAGAGGCATGCAGTTTCTGTGCCCACCGAGGAGGTGATGCATGGCAAGGGTACACCTAAGAAGGGCTCCAAGCAGATTCACCCACCACCTCAACTCCCATTCCAAGCCCAGTGAAGCAGGGGAAGTAGGGCACTGTAGGGCGTACACCTGACAAACAAGGGAAAAGAGGGTCAGAGGCGAAGCCAGGCAAAGCGTTCCGCTGGATCCTGCACGTCCCCAGAGGGAGTGCCAATGTCTGCACCTGATGCAGCTTTGTTGGTGTGTGTGCCTGTTGTGTCCACACCACTTTCCATTAATCCCAGTACCGGGAAGCCATTTCAAATCCCAAAGAAGTGGAAAAGCACACCGCCACAATCTCCCAGCCACACTGTGTCTCAGGTCTGCATGACTCCACCTCCACGTGCCAGTACAATACCTGGTCCAAGCAGCCCTCCGGCTTGCCAAGCCACTGATAGCACTACCTCACCTGGGCTGCTCTCTCACCAGCCAAGTGCTCCAACTGTCCCTGACACACAGCAAGCTCTCAGTCCACCTGATAGCCAAGCCTGAGTGGTAGTCCCCAACACATACCTGTCTCTCACACAGGTGGGCCTGTACTGCCCATTGTTACCCCCCTGACTGTGTTGCTGCCCATGGAAGGGTACATTTGCACACACTCCCTGTGCAGCCTCTCATGTACTCGCTCTGCACTTTGCCCTGGACACTGGCCTTGTTGCTCTTTGCTGTGTTGGACTATTCCCTGTGCAGCCTCTCATGTACTCGCTCTGCACTTTGCCCTGCCCACTGGCCTTCCTGTTTTGCCCTTGCCAGTGCAGATTCTCTTTTTTATTTTTTTTATTTTATTGCTCCACAGTATCAAAAGCAAAGAGAAAAAACACTCCAACAAAATTGTTTCATAGATTCATATGATCGCAAAATGCCCCCAGTAATACACATCCCAATCTTCCGTTTACTTGCCCCTTTTGCCGAATACAAACTCAGTTCTAAACTAAATAAATGATACATTTTAGCATGCCATCGTTCAAACGGTGGGGGCTCAGACTGAAGCCAATCAGCAGCAATGCATAATCGAGCGACAACCATTTCAATAAAAATAGCGATGTTTAAACATAGGGGTCCCCTTTTCTAAATCTTGCCCAATACTTAGTAGCATTATTGCTGGAGTAATTGTAATGGGAATCCCAGTAATCATTGACAAAAATGTTTCAATATCCATCACATACCTAGACAATTTACAACAACTAAAAAAGATATGAAGACTATCCGCATTATCCCCCCCACAACGAAAGCATTTGCCATCATACCTCCCTCCCCATTTAACCATACGTGCTAGAGTATAGTATAAATTAAAAGCAGTTTTGAAAAATGTAGCTTTCAAATTAGCAGATAGGAGAGTTTCTTTAGACATTGCAATAGCTTTCCCGATAGATATATTATATTCACCCAATAGATTAGAACATTGAACATTGTGTTTCTCCAAATCATTCGCTCTAGAAGATAATAACATCTTATATAGCACCCCAATTTTCTCCTGCGGTCTTACACTTTCAATAAGTTGATTTGGAGCCAATACCAAATTTTTCCGAACCAGAAAATCCCGGATTTGCAGAAATTTAAAAAATTGCATATTAGGCAAATTATGTTGCCTGGCTAAATCTGCATAAGTAGTAAAAAGCCCCCCCAACCTCATAAAAATCTCCTATGTGTAGAATACCTTTATTCCTCCAGCTTAAAGCCACCCTGTCCCAAAAAATTGGAGGCAAAATATTTAGGGCATTCGTAGCCATATAATATGTTAGCCCTTCCAACGAAAATAATTTCCATATACTTTTCCACACCTTGAAGGCAGCTTCCATTACTTTAAACCCTGTCCTTTTTTAGTAACTGCCATCAATTTCCTTAAACAGCTAATTTCTTGCCTCAGAACCCAACATCAGCTGAAATATAGAGGGAGCCTCTGCTATATTACTAACATCTTCCCCGGTCAGTAATACTTGCATCTTCAACAAAAAGCAAACATAATAATAAAATGTAAAATCTGGTATCGACCAGCCCCCCCCCCCTCTCTCTTGGTAGAGTCATAAATCTTGTAGCACGTCTAGGTTTACCTGAGGCCCAGAGAAATGTAGCACACAAAGATTGCAACTGTTGGAGTTGGTCCCTCGTCACTTCCAGGGGTATAGATCTAAATAAATATAATACCCTTGGTAGAATATTAATTTTTATAATACTACCCCTTCCAACCAATGTAAAATGTAATCACCCCCCATCTTTCTAATGATTCCCTGATGTTACGTAATATGGCTGACCAATTATCTTCAACCAATTCAAACATCGATGTTCTAATTTTAATGCCAAGATACGTAACTTCATTAACCACTCTGACGTCATTAGAGATAATATTATCCGTACATAGTATTTGTGTTTTAGTTACATTGAGTTTATAGCCTGATACCAGATCAAATTATGTTGGTAAGCGCTCAACTATTTTAAGAGCAGTAATTAGATCTGCAGTAGTAATAGCTATGTCATCCGCATAAGCGAAAACGGAAATATGAAATCTCCTGTGCTACCAATGGTTTATTTAAAGGACTTTTTCGCAACATATCTATAAACGGGTTTATGTATAAAGCAAACAACAGTGGGGAACAAGGACACCCTTTCCGAGTTCCTCTAGTAATCCTCACTCATTCTGAAAGCATACCCATTACAGCGATTTGAGCGACCGGAGCAGTGTACAATACCTGCAAAGCAGTCATAAACCCCTCCCCAAATCCTGCCCGATACATCAATTTCCACAAATAGTTCCACTCCACACGATCAAATGCTTTTTCAGCATCTAATAAAATTAACCCTAATTCCCGCCTTTCAGCCTGAGCTATGTCAAAGAGCGTCAACACTTTGTTCACATGAGTAACCGTCCCACGGGCAGGTATAAACCTGTGTTGATTCAGTGATATTAGTGGAGAAATTATCTTTGCCAAACGATTAGCCAAAATCTTCGAATACATTTTGCCATCACAATTACTCAAAGATATCGGACGAAACGATCCAGTCAAGTCAGATACTTTCCCCTTCTTCCTAAAGACCACGATAGTGGCCTCTTCCCATGATTGAGGAGCTTTCCCCTTCTGTGCTGCCTTGATAGTAGCCAGCATTTCAGTCTTAATCTGATTAAAAAATACCTTATAAATCTCTCATGGGAGTTTATCAGGTCCAGCCGCACTTCCCAACGCCAAACTATTTACTGCAATTTCTAGTTCCTCCATAGTAATCGGGTTATCTAACAGCTCCACCTCATTTGGGTCTAGTTGTGGTATATCCCCCACCATAAATATATTACATTCCACATCCACCAATTCCTAACGTGTGTACAAATCCGTGTAGAACTGGTGAAAAATTGCCAGAATCCCATGAGGATCTTGACACAATACACCTAGGTTATCTTTTAAACCCAGAATTCGATGAGATTTTTGTTTCGTACGCAGCCGTAATTCAAGACACCGACCAAGCGCTTCACCAGACTCATGGCATTGTTTTTATAGACCAGATATTTTCTTCCATTTTCCCTATTCCATATACCATTAATATTGGCCCGAGATCTAGCAACCTCATCCTCAAATTCTGATATATTTGCTCATTGTGCTATCCCCTGAGTCAATTTTTCCTCCACTAGTCTTTAGTTAGAATATAACTCTTGTATCTCTAATTTTGTTTTTTCCCGTGATATAGAGCAAAATGTAATACTTCACCCCTAAAACAAGCCTTAAAGGCATCCCATATGGTTGCCACGTGGGTCGATTGTCTATTATTTTCAAAAAATTCCTTAATCCAGATAGACATATGCTCTTTGAAACCTTCATCTAAGCCCAGCTTCCAATCAAAGGTAAAAGCTCTAAGTGTACAGTTAAGACCAATTGCCGCTATTTGTAAGACAATTGGAACATGATCTGATTAAATCCTGGGAAATGTTTGAATCGATGCCCCTGATAAATAGGCTGTAGATAAAAAAAAGTAATCCAGCCGTACCAATTTCTTATGTGGGTAAGAATAAAACGTGTACCCCGGATCCATAGGATGTAGTTTACCCCATATATCAACTAAACCATGATCTTTCATAAAATTGTATAAGGCATTGAAGACCCGTGGTTTGCGTCACTTATATCCTTGTGGTCCCTTCTGTAACTCCTCATTTGACAAATTAATATTCATAACCCCACATTCGATTAAAGGAGTTTAAATCCCCCAAGACTGCTGATTCATCTAAAGTGGACCCATAAATAATACAGAGTGTACATTTACTACTACCAAACGCACACTCGACTATAGCCCTTCAGCCCAATTTGTCTGCAAGACAATGACCAATTATCCGCACATTCGTTTTAGCTAATATTGCGACCCCCCGAGTCATTGAAGTTTGCTGGGAAGCCACTAAAAGTGAGAACCCTAGCTCCTTTAGGATCTTATGCTTGCCCCATGGTATGTGCGTCTCCTGGATACATATCAAATCAGGTTGAATAATACGGAGTTCAGCAGCAACCCTTTTTCTCATGTTGAGGTTATTGAGGCCAGAAACATTTACAGAACACATTTTAATCCCCCTGGAAGCCATAATAAGGCCAAAAGAAAAAAACAATGCCACTACCCATTCCAAATACTACTATGCTTACACTTGTCAAACATATTCCTTAAAACTTGTCATTATTTTATTTCCATTTTTGATACTGTGGATTTTTTCCATTTTACCCCACCGTAGTGCCCCCCAACCAGCACCCCCACCCCAGACATACCTCCCCCCCCAACATCCCCAAAACTGCCCTTGACCCCCACCTCCCCCCTTTAACGAGGCTTTAGCACCCACGGTCCTGTAGATGCCAAGCTTCCGTGCATCTCCCGCCTTCGCTCATAAACCCCTCCAGTCATGGGAGAGGAGAATCCTCCCTCCCCGATGGTTGGACGGGAGAACACATAACCATAATTATCAACTACAAAGGATAGAAGGAATATCACCATATCCCTGAGAAAAAACAAGAAAAAGGAAGGAGGGATAGACCAGTACTATAACAACGAAGTCCCTAGATAGAATTCAGGTACTCCTTAGCAGACCCTTCATTAGTGAAGAATCGAGTATGCTCCTGATAAATCACTTTTCATTTTGCCGGATTCAACAGATACGCTTGAGCCCCTTTGCCTTGAAACAATGTAATCAGCTGCCGTAGCTGCCAGGGATTCTCTACAATATATATCAACAAAAATCCGGTCTTACGAAAAACTCAAAATTTTTCCCAGCTCTTTCCTTATTGGGACGTGCTAAGTAAAAAACCTCCTCCCGAGCCAAAAAGCTATTAAATGAGATTAAAAAAGCTCTAGGTTTATCATCTGTCTGACCAGCTCGAAGACGAATATTAAATGGAAACCTATGAGCTTGTTCAATCTCCCTGTCCCAATCCGATTTAGTAAGCTCGGGGAAGGAATTTGTGAACAAATCTACAATACATTTGCGGGGGTCCTGCTCCTCTCTTCCCTCCGGACTCTTAAATTGTTCCTTAGTCTGTACCACCCATTATCGAATCTGTCTCGGGACCAATACCACTTTGTAGTGTCATCTCACACCCATTTAGCTTATTTAATTGCTCTCTATCAATTTCCGCTAAAGTTTCTCACCCCTTACCGGTGTTAATACGGATGTCACACGTTCCGCATTCAATTCTCTTCCTTCCATGATTTCAGGGCAATCCACCAGTGTTTGAGCAAGCTTTTTTCCTTTTCTTTTATCTTTGGCCGCTGAAAAAATTGCCGGGATAGTTTTAATGCCTCTAGCATCTGTTTTGGCCCTCGCACCATTCAAATTGCTTTTAGCACCTTTCAACGAGCTACCTGGCGTCTTGTCGCTTACCCCGTTATTGCCATCCGCCTGTCTTGAGCCCGTGGTCTCCCACGCGATCCTTTTGGCGGCATTACCATCTAGCTGTCTATTCACCGGCAGTGCTCACCTAGCTGCCCCCAGGTGGAGTCAATTAGCGTGCACTGAAGCAGTCACCCAGCGGCTCCGTTGGCACCTGCTCAGCCCCGCCGCGAGTGCTACCCAAATGTTCAACGCCAAACTCTGGCGAAGGTAGCAATCCGTAGATCAACACAGCGCAGCCAAATCCGCAAGTTTAAACTTGAATATCGCTTTTAGAAGGTCAACAAGCTAATAGCTTTTTCCAATCACTTCTGACCACCATTTTTACGAGCTCTGGCAGGAGCGGTCAGCTCACACGTCCACTCGCGTGGACGCCATCTTTCCTGCCTGTGTAGATTCTCATGGACATGCTCTACACTTTCCCCTGGACACTGGCCTTTTTGCTCTTTGCAGTGTTGGACTATTCCCTGTGCAGCCTCTCATGTACTCACTCTGCACTTTGCCATGGCATTGGGCTTCCTGTTTTGCCCTTGCCTGTGCATATACTCATGGATATGCTGTGCAATCTGAACTGGCCACTGGCCTTCCTGTTTTGCCCTTGCCTGTGCATATTCTTATGGATATGCTGTGCACTCTGAACTGGCCACTGGCCTTCCTGTTTTGCCCTTGCCTGTGCATATTCTCATGGATATGCTGTGCACTCTGAACTGGCCAATGGCCTTCCTGTTTTGCCCTTGCCTGTGCATATACTCATGGATATGCTGTGCAATCTGAACTGGCCACTGGCCTTCCTGTTTTGCCCTTGCCTGTGCATATTCTTATGGATATGCTGTGCACTCTGAACTGGCCACTGGCCTTCCTGTTTTGCCCTTGCCTGTGCATATTCTCATGGATATGCTGTGCACTCTGAACTGGCCAATGGCCTTCCGGTTTTGCCCTTGCCTGTGCAGATTCTCATGGATATGCTCTGCATTTTGTGCCTTGCTCTTCTCTGCTGTTGGTGCCTATCTGTGCAATATGTGAATAAAGTTATTTTGGTGTGTGCTTATGGTTGACTGTGCCCCATGCTCTGTGTGTCACTTGAACGTTGCCAATGTCTTTGCTCGCCTACTCTTTTTTCACAGGGGTGACAGGGACTTAAGTTCTTTCTGTCACTGAGACTTGTTGTGTCTGTGGTGTCAATTGTACCTGTCATGCATTTGTCATTTTCATGGTTTGTAAATGTTGGCTACATTCTTCACGTCAGGTTGGGGGATTTCGCCAGCATAGAGTGTGATTCTGTGCACAGGTTTGCATGCAGGCTGAGCAATCTCTTCATGTGTGTGCGTTATTCCTTTATGTGTGCCCTGCTGTGTATGTTAATGGTCATCTTGTGATGGCAAGTCATCCTAGTCCCATGGATTACTTCCAATGTGTGCTCTTGGGTGGTCAAGAAGCGTGCAGTGTGAAAGGGATGACTTTGTCGGGAGTGTTGATATGTGTGTGCGCCCCTGCATTATCAACTACACACATGTGTCACCCAGGAGTTGAGTGCCTGTTGTTTGGATTGTTCAGCCCTGTGGATGTGGTTGTATGGGGAAACAACCTTTACAACGCAACTTTTACAACGCACTACCATTACAATGAAACTTTCACAACACAACATCCATTACAACGCATGTCTTTACAACGCAACCATTACAACGCATGACACTACAACGCATACCACTAAAACGCATGTCATTACAACACAGTCATTACAACGCATACCATTACAACGCATAACATTACCATCCAACACTTACCCTACTGCTGCACACCCTGGAGTTAGAATAGTAATTTTTACCCCTACACTATCCATCACTTACCCTACTGTTGCACCCCCTGGAGTAAGAATAGTAATTTTTACCCCTACACTATCCAACACTTACCCTACTGCTGCACCCCCTGGAGTTAGAATAGTAATTTTTACCCCTACACTATCCAATACTTACCAAACATGCAATGTAATGTTATGCGTTGTAATGGTATGCGTTGTAAAGGTAGTATGCGTTGTAATGGAATGCGTTGTAAAGGTAGTTTTTAAATATTCGTTGTAATGGCATGCGTTGTAATGGATGTTGCGTTGTAAAAAATGCATTGTAAAAGTATGCGTTGTAAAAGTATGCGTTGTAACGTCATACATCCGGTTGTATGCACATGTGGGAGTTGTATGTTGTGCACTGTGCAGTGTGTTGGTGTGTCCATGCAGTTCTGTCGGACTCCTACTTGTTGTTTTTGTCACTTGTGAGTGTGCAGAGTGTGTGACTGGAACGTCAGTGTTGTGTTTGGTTGATCATCCATGTCTCTTAATTCTGTTTGTGTAGACTGTGCAGATATGCTACTCCACACTGCCATTGTGGTTGTGTTTTGTCATGCATTGCTGGCACATGGTGCCTTTTTGACTCCAGTATGGCATGTTGTGTGTGGTGTAATGCCATCCCCTATGTGTGCTTCTTATGCCTACCCATTGTGGGTATGGACGTCTGTCTGTTTGGCACTGGTGTCTGTGCTGCTGATGTGAGGAGGGCTATGTGTGTACATTCCTCCTGGTGTTTGGCAGTCATGGAGTGTGTCAATGGGCCCTGTGTGTTGTGCTGCTGGTGTACTCCTGTGAGGTGGTTGTATGAATGTGTGGCTGTTTCCAGTTTGACTTCCGGGCCTTACTTTCATCCTTGTGCCTATACCTGGTTTGCCTTGCTGTCTCCCTGTGTTGTTGCACTGTGGTGCCTATGGTTTGACTTCACTGACTGTAGCACCCATGTATTGTTTGATGGTCTAAGGAGGGTGTTCTGTATTCCTTGTCTTGCATGCGAAGTGCACATTCTTGTTGTGTCTCTCCATGGTCTTCCATTTGTGTGCATCCCACTTTAGCTTTCCTATTTGTTGTGCTCCATTGCTGTTGCAATTTGGGGTGTGTATGTGTCTGTGTGTCAGTCTGTGGTATGTTTGTGTGACTATGCAGGCTGTGTGTCCATTTGTATGTTTGTTCCTTGTATGTGTTCATTTGGTGCTTGTACTCATGTGTGTTTCCATGAGTGTGGTGGTGTTGTGGTGTGTGTGTTTCCCTGGCCCTGTGCCACTGTGCTGTGTGTTGTATGTTCCTGTGCAGCCACTCCTGCTGTGGCTGTCTCCCTTGTTGTTTGTTGTGTGGTACAGGGTGTGGTTTGACCTGGCTTGTTGTTGTGCATGGGGGTGCACAAGATGGGCACATGGCCTGTGCCTTCATGGGGTGTGCTAAAGTGTGGTGGGAGGAGGTGTGGCCCTGTGGTCTTTGTGCCCTGCCCATGACTTGGACTGGCCCTGCCTTCTGAAGACGCTGTAATGCCAGAAACCGGTCCTCGGAAGCTTGTTTCCGGTCCAGGGAAGACATGGCTTGGCAGTTCGGGCTGGACTGTTCCCATGAGGCACAGGGTCAGACTGATTTGCATATAGCCATGTCTGAACTGGGGTGGCAGAGTAGGCTAAAGAACGGTGATGGATCAAACCCAGGTCTTTTGACTGGGTGTGAGTGTTTGATTGGTTCAGATGCTCCATTAATCACCACCCCCTTTTGTACCGCTTTGGCCGCCATAAGTGTGGCAGGGTATGCTCAGACGTGAGTCCCTTGCTCACTTTGCCACTGGATTCAAGCAAGCCGGGCTGAAGACGGCTGTAATGCCAGAAACCGGTCCTAGGAAGCTTGTTTCCGGTCCAGGGAAGACATGACTTGGCAGTTCGGGCTGGACTGTTCCCATGAGGCACAGGGTCAGACTGATTTGCATATAGCCATGTCTGAACTGGGGTGGCAGAGTGGGCTAAAGAACGGTGATGGATCAAACCCAGATCTTTTGACTGTGTGTGAGTGTTTGATTGGTTCAGATGCTCCATCCATCACCACCCCCTTTTGTACCGCTTTGGCCGCCACAAGTGTGGCAGGGTATGCTCAGACGTGAGTCCCTTGCTCACTTTGCCACTGGATTCAAGCATGCCGGGCTGAAGACGGCTGTAATGCCAGAGACCGGTCCTCGGAAGCTTGTTTCCGGTCCAGGGAAGACATGGCTTGGCAGTTCGGGCTGGACTGTTCCCATGAGGCACAGGGTCAGACTGATTTGCATATAGCCATGTCTGAACTGGGGTGGCAGATGGGCTAAAGAACGGTGATGGATCAAACCCAGATCTTTTGACTGGGTGTGAGTGTTTGATTGGTTCAGATGCTCCATCCATCACCACCCCCTTTTGTACCTGCCTTCTGCATTGTGCACATGTTTTACCTTGTGTTCTCCGCTGCGGTGACGTGACCGGGACATTGCTGCAAGATCGCGGTAGGTGTGTGTCCAGGATGCAGAGGGGTGACTTGGTGGCAGGTGGGTCATGTATGGGTGCCCTTGTGGGTGTGTTCCTGTTCCCAGCAGGGTGTCTGATGTGGATTTGGACCCTGTGTCAGCTCATGTATTGTGTTTGTGTAGTTGCGTACCTGCTGCGGCGTCCACAGCGGTCCATGAGTTGCTGGTGATGTAGCAGGTACAGCACTGGAAAAACGTGTAGAGCTGGATCCATGGCGGTCGTGACTGGGTGGAGTGGACCTGGACTCTGGTTTCGCGCTCCGCTGTCGAGCTTCCGCCGTCTCTGGTTGGGCGGTGTCTCCGCTGCGGTGCGTCTGCTTGTTTTGGGTCATCCTAATTTGTGGAGCGGGGCGGACGTCATTTCATGTGGTGGTGAGTCTCCATTGGATCCCACCGCCACGGCGGCGGTCGCACTTTGATGGCGCAGCAGACGGGAATTGGTCTATGTTTGGCCATACTAATATGGCGGACGTGAGTACCACTGCTCATGGGCGAAAAAATTCATTTTTCCACACCGCCGGCACCACGGTGGTGCCACCGCCCGACATCCTAATGGACCCATTAGTGTATGCTATAGTGAGCAGAAACAAAATGTGAATGACACACCAACAGACGAAGACAGTTGACTGAAATCCCATTTAAATAAATATATTATACAGACAATTAAAAAAAAATTCTAAAGGCCTTGGCTAACGCCATACCTAATAAAAGTGACCCTTATTGGAGAATATGCCTAAAAAAACTGGGGCCTGCATTTGCAAAGTGGAAAAGTGTTGCACTTATAAAGACACACTCTATTGATGTTTTATAAGATGTAGAGTCAGGCTTAGGACCCCGCAGCTACGCGAGGGTAAAGCTGTGATGACATAGCCAGCCAGAGGTGGAAGACAGGAGGAGGATTTAGTTACATCTCCGGACACCTGCGAGATCTGCACTGGCTCCCGGTCAACAAGAGAATCACCTTCCGTCTCCTCACCCACGCACACAAAGCCCTACACGACCAAGGCCCGAGATACCTCAACAGCCGCATCAACTTCTACACTCCCACACGCCAGCTCCGTTCAACCAGCCACGCCCTCGCCGCCGTCCCCCGCATCCGAAGAGCCACAACAGGAGGAAGGTCCTTCTCCTACCTGGCCGCCAAGACCTGGAACTCCCTCCCGACCCACCTCCGCCTGACCCCGGACCACCTCACCTTCAGGAAACAGCTCAAGACCTGGCTGTTCGAGCAGCAGCAGACCCCCCCTCCCCTAGCGCCTTGAGACCCTCCGGGTGAGTAGTGCGCTATATAAATGCCATGATTGATTGATTGATTGATGGTTATGCAAGTGCAGCATGCGTGCATGCGAGCAACCTGCTGGCGCAGGCTAAATAAATAACAGTTGTGCCGAAAATCAAGCTGTGTCATGTCTTCTTCATAGGCACATGACATGCCAAGTGGCGATGAGGGGAGCAATCCGCCTGTACAGCAGTCTATCTGCCCTGACGGCCTGACTTACCACCGGAGAGCATGTACACCACGCCTGTAACCTTTCACACGGCACTCTAGCAGCCGCCTGAACTCCTCGCCTCTAGTGTCACCTGTTACGTCTCCCTGTTACAGCACCAAGACACACCAGTTTGAACCCAGCCATATGTAAATCAGTCTTGACCCTGTTCTTCATGGGAACAGTTCAACTCGAACTGTCAAGCAAGGTCCTCCCTGAACCGGAAACAAGCATTCTGGGACCGGTTTCGGGGCATCACACCTCATCAGCCAGGCTAGCTTGAATCCAGTAGTGCAGTGAGCACGGGACCCACGTCTGGGCATACCCTTCCCACTTAGGGTGACAAAAGCAAAATGACCAATTGATGGGTGGAATGCTGAACAATGTAAACATTCACTCACTGGGTGGCAAACATAGCGACTATTCACACACACTTCACCTGCACTGAGGAAGCGAAAAGCACGCCACATCTTCAGCTACCATGACCATTGACAGAGGGTCCTCGTATGATGCTGCTGTGTTTCTGAAGCCGATGCCCCCATTTGACTCATCCACGAAGTTCAACACTGGAACGTGTTGGGCTAAATGGAACGAAAAATGTGACAACTTAATTTAAGCTCTGGACTAGCCCGATGCAACCAAGGTGATCAGATACCTCAAGTGCCTCATGGGAGATGGCTTCAAAGAGGACCTCAAGAAGATTCGGAAAGAGGAAGCCAAAACATATCAAAAGTTGAAAGACAAGCTCACCAAGAAGTTTGATCCTGCCACTAATGTGGACTATGAACACTACACATTCAGTAAAGCCCTCCAGCAGCCAGGAGAGTCAATGGACGACTTCATTGAGCACCTGGAAAGCCCCCACAAGCTCTGCCGGTTCAACGACTTTTCCATTGAAGAAACCATGCACCGCAGGATCATAGATGGCTATCAATCGAAAGCTTTCAGAAGACACATGCTCAGAAAAATCCACTCTCTTGACAAGAAGTTGGCTGCAGCGTGAGCAGAAGAGTGCGCTGACAAGCAAGCGGCTGCCCTGGAAGCGGGCTCGATCACCTAAGAGAAAATGTTAGCCAGAGGGAGCAGCCACTAGACATGCAAAGAAATGTACAATCTACAGCCTCTGGAAACTGTAAGAACGTGCTACAGTTGTGACCTGGCATACCTTCACGACGGGAAGTGCCAAGCCTTCGGACAGGTGTGCAAGGGCTTAGTAAAGAACACCACTTCAAACCCATCTGCCATGCAAAGTACCCACTGTCCGATCGTAGTAGACATAGAGTCAAAACAAGAGGTGAGAGTAGTCTCTGTCACACAACAGACCCTGTCATCATGTGCGTAACGTCTCCACAGTGCTCCGATGTCAACAGCCCACCTTGCCTTCCTCATCGTCTCCCGCATCCCCAGCCAGTGATAGTGAGGAGGATGGCTACCTCATGATGATGTCTGCATGCAGATGCACCACCACCTGCCATCAACCTTGCTCTGATTGGCCACGCCATGAACTTCTTCATTGACAGTGGTGCTTTGGTCAATGTCATCAGCAGGTGAGATCTAGCAGGCCTCCAAGATTGTGAGCAGGTGACCGATACCCCCCAGAATGCGGGACATACCAAAACACTGCATAGGAAAGTTCACAGCATTCCTCACATACAAGGGTCACAGTGCCCCTTCTACTTTCTACATCCTGGACTGTCAAGCACCAGTCCCAAGAGTCCTCTGTCCACCCACTGCCACCAGCTTGAACCTTATGCATCTACACTTGGGGAGGGGAGTTGGCCTAACGGCTAGGGTGGTCGACCTCGAATCTGGGGAACTGGGTTCGAGTCTCTGCAATGACGCTGAAGATCCTGTGATTCTGGGCAAATCACTTAATCTCCCCTTGCCTATCAAAAATGAATGTGTGTCCTCATGCAACGCAACTGTTGCTACGTAAAGCGCTCTGATACCCGATACCGGGTCAAGTTTGTGCTACATAAAACCCTGTTAAAAAAAAAAGAATGAAACTATCAACCACGTGCACCTGCCAAAATTCACCCACACCTGTCCAGTTGTTCTCCTAGAATTTAATGCTTTGTCCATACCATTCATTATGAACAGTGTGGTGTCCATCAACGTGATGCAGTTCAATCGCTTAACTGAACTCTTCCGAGTCCGGAAGCTCTCATGGTCGCCTGTCAAGGTCTATACGTGGGCTGCATCCTAACCGCTACCCAGCCATTGCTCATTCAATGCAGCCATAAGGCATGGCACAAACTCGATTACAGCACCTATATATGTGCTGCAAGGCGTCGGGGTCTGTCTCCTCAGCTTCGCCACAGCAGTTCAAATGGGTCTCATCTCTGTCAACTGCCACCTCGAAATAGACCAAAGGATCACTCAATTCCCAGCCTTTTTCAGCAGCCTCAGTAAACTGAAGGATGTCCGCATCCAGCTCCCCATTGGTGATAGTGTTCACCTGGTGGTGCAAAGCAACAGGAGAGTTGTGTTCCACCTGCAAGAAGAGATGGAGAAAGATATCAGAAACCTTTTCAGCCTTCACATTATTGGACCATCCAAAGGCCCCACTGCTTGGGTGTTCCCAATAACTGTGGTCCCCAAATAGGAAAAAAAGGAGATGTCTGAATCTGAGTAATTATGTGCCAGCGCAACAAGGCAATAGAACGTGAGCGCCACCTAAGTCCGGCCTAAACAAGCGCCACTATTCGATCAAAAGAGCACTGCTGCTACATTACGACCTTTGCGCCTTATCTAGGACCTTTCCACTACAAGAGACTGAACTTCAGCATCTCATCAGCTTTTGAAATCGTCCAGGAGATCATTTGCCAGGTTATTCAACCAGTACCCAACACTTTCCACTATAGTGACAACATCATACTCTTTGGGCCTACATGAAAGGCGCATGATCTACCGCTGAGCAAGACCTGCGATATACTGTGTGAGGCTGGTCTCATCCTCAATGCTGAGAAATGTTCCATAAAACCAGGCTGACATTCTTCGGGCACCTGTTTTTGGAAGAAGGAATGATGCCCAGTCCGGACAAAGTCACTGCCCTCACAGCTGCCAGTCCCCCAGAGAAGTTATCATGCTCCGTCCTTTCTTGGGCATGGCGAGCTATTGCACCAGGTACATTACTATGCCAACATCAGTGCCCCACTTCGTCACCTCACAAGGGAGAAAATGTTTTTTCCAGTGTTCCCCGGAATGCGATCACAGCTTCCAGTTAATAAAGGCAGCCCTTGCTAAGGCATTGGCATGGCCTACTTCGACCCCAAACTGTCCACAGAGGTGACTGTTGATGCCAGTCCAGTGGGTCTCGGAGGCATCCTGGCACAACCCTCCAGAACCCCAGAGGCTCAAAGTCAAATTGTCACCTATGCCAGCAGGACCCTCTCCGATACTGAGAAAGCTTATTCTCATCCTGAGAAGGAGAGTATCGCAGTGGGTTGGGCCTGTAAACATTTTCATGTTAGCTCGTGCAGTGAATGGTTCTCCATCATAACTGACCCCCAGGCTCTCCTCAACATCTGTAGAAGTCCCAAAACGAAAATGCCTCCCACCTTTGAATGATGGGGAATACGCCTACAGGAGTATGACAAAACCATCGTCTACAAACTGGGAAAAGAATACAACCCAGCTGACTACTTCTTCAGACAGCTATTACACCTGACGAAGCAGCACTAGTCCATTGTTGAGGAATACCCTAAATTCATAGTCAGCACAAGCATGCCCCCGCACTCTAAATTCCTCAAATAGTCATAGCCAAATACAGATTTTGCCCTTGTCACGTGCCTCATTGACAGGCACAAGTGTAAGCACAGCAAAGAGTGGAGTAGTGACTCTGAGGAGATCAAAGCTTTCCACAATGTCAGAGATGAGCTGGCACTTACATGAGAGGGACTCATCCTAAGAGGATCACGTATCGTGAGTCCCAATAGTCTCCATGAACAAGCCATTGATCTGCTGCATGAAAGGCACCAAGGGATAGTTGCAACTTAAAAGGCCTTGTTGTATGGCGTTTTAGGATCCGAGGGAATTTTCCCGATTCATGCCCTTATATAGGTACAATTCACATTGCCCTAATATAGGCATAGAAATCATTCCCTGTATTTAGACATAGCCCATGCAGTCCAAATACAGGCATGGCTACTTCCACCCGTACTAAAACGTCACAACGATTTCTTGGAAAATTGGCTTAAGCAGTCAGGGACCTCCCCTTGCTTGAATATTGATTTGTCCAAGAACTCATGTACTTTACAAGGAACTACTATTCCCTTGTGGTTCTTTACTGACATTATTATGCCCAACTTTACTTCAAACTAGACACCTTCAAGGTATAAATATGCCTTCACTTGCTCTAGCAAGACACGGTGGTTTGGAGCAGTTCGACTATCTACTTGCCCGACGTAGCTCGCTACAGCAAGTGCCGAAGGAAGCCGACCCTCCAGCTGACACACTGATCAAGAAGCTGTCCTTTCTCTCGCTGAGAATCCAGCTCCAGTGTTTCCAAGCTCCCCTTGCGGGGTGCTGGGAAATCGAGTCCCAAGACAAGAGATACCAGACCTACTTCATTCAAAAACTAAGGTATGGAGCTGATTAGAACCTAAGAGAAATCTTGGATAGATTCTTGGCAAAGAAAACCAAACCTATGCTACACAATACTTACTCCCTAACGCGTGCTAGACTTAGGATAGGTACATTGGGGTAGGCGTATTTTAGAAGCACCAGTTGAGTACTTTTAGTCAATAATATTTATGTATGTATTTTTATATGGCTTAGAAACCATACAATGCTCTTACAGTAATATTTTATAATATTGTTCTCGCTGTACACATTATACTTTGCAGCCTGCATTACGATTTTAGCAGTTCATTTCTTTTGCATGAGAAAGAAGACTGGTCAATAAATCCTTTTATTGAAAATGCCTGTCTCTCTATTTCTCTGCACCTCTGTTGAAACGAAGCATGCACGATTGACTGAGTGAAATACTTATCAATTGTTTCCACGACTCTACAGATATATTTTTTATTCTTGGGAAACAAAGTTGT
Organism: Lissotriton helveticus; assembly: GCF_964261635.1. Classification (NCBI taxonomy): domain Eukaryota; kingdom Metazoa; phylum Chordata; class Amphibia; order Caudata; family Salamandridae; genus Lissotriton; species Lissotriton helveticus. The sequence continues at coordinate 497,952,009 of NC_136061.1, read as the reverse complement.
CATGTTTATGCGGTTGTCAGAAACGAATCCCTTCTTGTGAATTCGAGAAAGTTTCTAGTGACCTCTGAGCTAGCTGGCTCTCACTATTAAGTTTAATACATTCAATAGAGACCGAGTGGACCACAGTCCTATGTCTAATCTATAGGATATATTATTCGAATCACTGACAAAATATCGACCTAGAAAATATCGACCAACAGAAATATCGATGCTGAAATATCAAAGGCAAGAATATCGAAATCCTATCTACAACATGGTAAGTACAAAAATATCGAAAAAAAAGTATAGATGTTTAATAAAAATATCGATGTTAAAAATATCCTTTTTTATCCCTGTAAAAATATAAATGTAAAATAAAATAAATAAAACTAATAAATAAAATAAACATAGTTAAAAATATCTAATAATTTTTAAAATGACTAAATAATACATATATAATATTAATACATTAATTAAACATATACAGAAAATATATAATATATACTTACTTAACAATAAGTTTTAATAATTATTTTAATAATTTATAAATTAATAAAAAATATTATAAATTACAAATACATTTACAAACATACAACAAAAAATAAATAAAAAGTAAATAATTATGTTTTGGCGTGGGAGCTGCCTAGGGATCTGCAATTGGCATTACTGCATGTTATGGAGGGGGTTGGCGGGAATCGCTACAGACGTCACTTGTTGCTGCTTGGCCTCACCCTGCCTAAACGTGATATTGCTTGAGGCTGGAAGGCACCCTTGGCCCCGCCCCTGGCTGCTTGGAAGAATGGCATGGACTTTTGTATGGGGCTGGAACAGCCCATCTTCCTGGCCAGGGGGTGCCCCCGTAAGCACTTTCGAATTTGGAAAAGGTGTGCTGACTATAGGGGGCTGGACCTGGACCTTCCTTCGGAGAGTGACTTCCCTATGGCACTTTCACTGTAGGGGGTGGTTGGAGTATGTCGATAGTGCTCTGCTGGAACTGGCGTGTATTCAATGTATATATTACTGCATATAAGTGGTCTAGAGTACGGCAGCAGCGCAACCTGGGGGGTTGGAGGGGGGGTGTTTCATTTTCTTTCTTATGCTCTAAAACACTGTCTGACTATGCTGTATATGTTTTATTGATCAATCAATCAATCAAGACATTTATAGAGCGCACTACTCACCCGTAGGGTCTCAAGGCGCTAGGAGGGGGGGGGGTGCCGTTACTGCTCGAACAGCCAGGTCTTGAGCTTTTTCCTGAAGGAGAGGTGGTCTTGGGTCAGGCGCAGGTCGGTCGGGAGGGAGTTCCAGGTCTTGGCAGCCAGGTAGGAGAAGGACCTTCCTCCTGTTGTCGCTCTTCGGATGCGGGGGACGGCGGCGAGGGCGTGGCTGGCTGAACGGAGGTGGCGTTTGGGAGCGTAGAAGTTGATTCGGCTGTTGAGGTAGCTCGGGCCTTGGTCGTGAAGGGCTTTGTGTGCGTGGGTGAGGAGGCGGAAGGTGATTCTTTTGTTGACGGGGAGCCAGTGCAGGTCTCTCAGATGTCCGGAGATGTGGCTGTTTCGTGGGATGTCGAGGATGAGTCTGGCTGAGGCGTTCTGGATCCGCTGGAGTCTCTTCTGGAGCTTGGCGGTGGTTCCGGCGTAGAGGGCGTTGCCGTAGTCCAGTCGGCTGGTGACGAGGGCCTGGGTGACAGTCTTCCTGGTCTCGGTGGGGATCCACCAGAAGATCTTCCGTAGCATGCGTAGGATGTTGAAGCATGACGAGGAGACGGCGTTGACTTGTCTGGTCATGGAGAGGGAGGAGTCCAGGATGAAGCCCAGGTTGCGTGCGTGGTCCGTCGGTTTGGGTGCGGTGCCCAGGGCGGGGGGCCACCCGGAGTCGTCCCAGGCGGAGGGCGAGGAGCCCAGGATGAGGACCTCCGTCTTGTCTGAGTTCAGTTTCAGGCGGCTGGTCGTCATCCACTCGGCTACATCTCTCATCCCTTCGTGCAGGTTGGCTCTGGCGGCGGCGGGTCATTGGTCAGGGAGAGGATCAGCTGGGTGTCGTCGGCGTAGGAGATTATGTTGAGGTTGTGTTGGCGTGCGATGGCCGCGAGGGGGCTCATGTAGACGTTGAAGAGGGTGGGACACAGCGAGGATCCTTGAGGGACGCCGCAGATGACTTCGGTGGCCTCTGACTTGTACGGTGGTAGGCGGACTCTCTGTGTTCTTCCGTCGAGGAAGGAGGTGATCCATTCCAGTGCCTTCTCCTGGATTCCGATGTTTCCGAGGCGCTGCACTAGGGTGCGGTGGCAGACAGTGTCGAATGCCGCGGAGAGGTCCAGGAGGATGAGGGCCGCTGTTTCTCCGTTGTCCATCAGGGTTCGGATGTCATCGGTGGCAGCGATGAGGGCGGTCTCGGTGCTGTGGTTGGCTCGGAAGCCAGACTGTGAGGGGTCGAGGGATCCATTCGTCTCGAGGAAGGCGGCCAGCTGTTTGTTGACGGTCTTTTCGATGACTTTGGCCGGGAACGGGAGGAGCGAGATGGGACGGTAGTTCTTGAGTTCGGTGGGGTCCGCTGTAGGTTTCTTGAGTAGAGCGCTGAGTTCTGCGTGCTTCCAGCTCTCCGGGAAGGTGGCGGTGTCGAAGGAGGTGTTGATAATGTCCCGCAGGTGGGGTGCGATGACAGCGTCGGCCTTGTTGAAGACGTGGTGAGGGCAGGGGTCGGTCGGAGATCCGGAGTGGACGGAGTTCATTGTGCGGATGGTGTCTTCGGTGGTGATCGGAGTCCAGGCGCGGAGGGTGGTGGTGGGTGGCGTTGCTGCAGTTGTGGCGTGCGTTGGTTGGATGCTGAAGCTGTTGTGTATGTCCGCGATCTTGTTGTGGAAGTAGGACGCGAGGGAGTTGCAGAGGTCTTGCGACGGGGTGATGTCGTTGTTTCCGGCGTTGGGGTTGGAGAGCTCTTTCACGATGTTGAAGAGTTCCTTGCAGTTGTGTGCGTTGTTGTCCAGCCGGTCCTTGTATGTATTTTTCTTGGTGGCGCGGATCAGTCGGTGGTGTTTCCGGGTGGCAAGCTTGAGGGTGGTCATGTTGTCCATTGTTGGTTCCCTTCTCCATACTTTCTCGAGGGCTCGGCAGTTCTTCTTGGAGCTCTTGAGTTCGTCGGTGAACCATGGGGTTTTTCTGCTGCTGGGTCTGCTGGGCGGGGTCCTCAGAGGGGCGAGTTCGTCCGCGCAGTTGCTGATCCACTTCGTGAGGTTGTCGGCGGCCTGGCTGGGGTTCGCAGAGCCGGCAGGAGGGTGCTGGCTCAGGGAGGCGATGAGCTGGTCGGCTGTGATCTTCTTCCAGCTTCTTCGGGCAACCTGTTGCTGGTGGTGGTGGATCGTCGTTCTTTTGAAGGTGAAGTGGACGCAGCTGTGGTCCGTCCAGTGGAGTCCTGTTGCGTGGCTGAAGGCGATGTCTTTGCTGGATGAGAAGACGGCGTCGAGTGTGTGTCCGGCGAGGTGGGTGGGGGTGGACACCAGCTGCTTGAGTCCGAGGTTGGCGAGGTTGTCGAGCAGGGTGATGGTGTTGCGGTCGCTGTTGTTCTCCAGGTGGAAGTTGAGGTCCCCCAGGAGGATGTAGTCGGCGGAGGGGAGGACGTGCGGGCTGATGAAGTCGGCGATGTCCTCGCTGAATCGTGTGCGTGGTCCCGGGGGTCGGTAGATCAGGGTGCCTCTGAGGGTGGTCTTCGGGTCGGTGTGGATCTGGAAGTGCAGGTGTTCGGCGGTGGTTAGGGTGTCGTCGGTGTTGGTCGTGATGCGGATGGTGTCTCTGTGGATGATGGCAATGCCTCCTCCCATCTGGTTGGCGGTGCGGTCCCTCCGGGTGATCTTGTAGCCCTCTGGGATGGCGATGGCGATGTCGGGCGCTGAGGAGGCGTTCATCCAGGTCTCCGTGAGGAAGGCGATGTCAGGGGCTGTGGTGTCGAGGAGGTTCCAGATGTGTGCATTTGACTCCGGAGATCGGGGCTTTGCATCTCTATTTGTGCAGACTAATAAAATCTGTTTTAACAACAAAAAAAAGTAAATAATTATGTTTCATAAACTAAAAAAATTAAATATACTTTTGATATTTTTAAAATTAATTATATACTACATTATCTAAAATTATACAAAAAATATTAAATAGCTAAATAAATAGAAATACTATTCAAAATCCATAAGTAAAAAAAATACAGTAATAAAAACGCTGGATAGGATAGAACTTAAAATTACCATTCCCACTCCAGAGAGCGCGACAGTATAGAAACCATTGGATAGTGTTGGGGTAAAAATTACTATTCCAAATCCAGAGAGTGCAACAGTAGGGAAAGCGTTGGATAGCGTAGGAGTTAAAATTACTATTCCAACTCCAGAGAGTGCAATAGTAGGGAAAGTGTTGGATAGGGAAGGTAAAAATTACTATTCCAACTCCAAAAAGTGCAACAGTAGGGAAAGCGTTGGATAGCGTAGGGGTAAAAACGATTATTCCAACTCCAGAGAGTGCAATAGTAGGGAAAGCGCGATAGGGTAGAGGAAAAATCACTATTCCAACTCCAAAAAGTGCAACAGTAGGTAAAGCGTTGGATAGCGTAGGGTTAAAAATTACTATTCCAACTCCAGAGAGTGCAACAGTAGGGAAAGCGTTGGATAGCGTAGGGGTAAAAATTACTATTCCAACTCCAGAGAGTGCAACAATAGGGAAAGCGTTGGATAGCGTAGAAGTTAAATATAACATACTTATAAATGATTGTTGTAAATAAAATAATTAATATTTTAACTCTTAAATTATTAAAAACATAATTACTATAGAATAATTAATTAACAACAAATTAACAATAAATACCAATAAATATTAATTAATAAATAATAGTTACCAATTAATACATATTGAACACTAAAATATTTTCCAAAACAAAAAACATATTAATAATTCAAAATTGATTAACAATTAAAACATGGTAAACAATAAATTTATTTTTAAATCAAAAAATATTTTTTTATGATACGATAATTACCAATTAATAAAAATAATTTCCAATTAATAAAAAGTAATTAACAATTAAAAATATGAATTACCAATTAAAAAAAGTAATTACCAATTAAAAAAATTATTTGCCAATTAAAAAATGTAATTACCAATTCCAAAGATTAATTACCAATTAAAAAATGTATTACCAATCTAAATAATTAATTACCAATTAATAATTAATTAAAAATAAAATAATTATCAATACCAATAAAAGAAATCATTACATAATTACAATTTAATTACTTCCCACCCAATTTTCCTATAAACCCACAACCCGCTACAGAACTTAAACACAAAAATTAATTAGAATTAATTTACAATTACTAAAAATGAATAATTAATTTACTATAATTAAATTACTTCCCACCCTATTCCCCTATAAATCCAGTACTAAAACATAAAATTAACTTAAAAATAACATTATTAATATATAAAAAATTGTACACATATAATTTAAAAAAAATAAAATACTTAACAAAAAACATAACACATACATATAAAATACATATTAAAATACATAACAATAAACAAATATCGATATTAGTAACATCGAAATTAGTAACATCGATATATTTGATATTGATATTACTAACTTCGATATTACTTCCATCAATATAAAAAAGATCGATATTACTTACGTTAGGGTCGATATTCTGTCCAACGATATTCTTGACCTCGATATTCTTGACCTTCGATATTTCCAACTCGATATTACTGTAGGTCGATATTTCGGAATCGATATTTAGACTGTGCACCATATTATTCCAATGTGCAGAGCCTATTGGGAATATAGGAACTACACTACAGCCTTCCGAGACAGAGTATGATTCCCTGGGCTAGATGCCACGGTAGGCATTAAACTGTGAATGTGCCACCTGTGTATCTGTCTATCGCCAACCACATGACTACTACCTCTGGAGATGTCAAAAATACCAGAGAGAGTATGGGAGTAGATAGCAGTTTACTTTTTTTGGCCCACTTTGGCTTGTCCTGTAGGATTGCCCTGTCATGAATTCTCCATTTTACATACATCATCCCATTCACACAGTTATAACGATTCTAAACAGATGACCTTTTACCTAATAGCTTTCTTCTGTCTCTTCCAACCAGGCTCTTAGTTTTTTGTCTGTACTGGACGTACATGAACATGTCGTCAGGCACGGCAGATTTATTCTGTATAAAGGTCACCACTTTTTGTCATTCTTGGCCTACAGCCAGCTGTCCATGATCACACTTGTTTTAAAAAGCATCAGTGATTGTTTTCAAAACATTAATGATTGTTTTCAAAACATCCATGGTTTTTTTAAAAACATACCGATTCTAGAAGAATCCCCGGAGTGACCACTTTAGTATAAAAGACTCTCACTTACCGCTACAAATTAGAGAAGAATGCCTTCCAAGCTGAGACGGGGGTCCTACATGCCGAATCTTCTACACACAGCGGTCAGACATCCCTTGCGGGTTGTAATCCTCGATGCAGAGACGGGGTCCTTCGTTCTAAACCATCAGGTGAGGGGGCTGGTTCATCCCTAGGGTTTTGGCTACAGATACACATACCATATACCTATACATCCAGGTAAGGCTAGGTACATTTTAACAAATTACTTAGCGCGCACTTTTTAGGAATATGCAAGTGCTACTTTTTTAATCTGAACTGTTTCTGTTCATCTGATTAGCACTATGGTAGAAATGTATCTACTATTCACTATATTAGTACTAGCAATCTCTTTCGTATGCTTCTGCCTCCTGATTGTCGTAGCAAATATGTTTTACACAAGACTGTCACTGGACCAATAAATATTTATTGAAATGTCCCAATAGCCATCCTGTGTATTTTCTAAGAGTAAACAAGCATGAGTGTCTAAGTAAAACGTACTGTACTGTTTTCCACGAGGAATCAGGGTGGTCGTGTTCAGTGGTTGCCAGAGACTACCTATACCAGGGGTGTGGTAGTAGCAATGTAGAGCTAGGTGGTCTAGTGGAAGTGGTTGGGACCCAAAGCCCTCAGTTTAGGTCATCCAAAATGCGCAGGTCCTGGGAGTCTCCTAGGAACTACACTTCAACTTGAATCTGGAAGGTATCCACTGGTGGTAGTAGATGAATACTCACGATGCCTGCTAGTCAAAATGGTCTCATCAGCTAGAGCTACCATGGTAATCAGGATCCTGCACAAAATCTTTGCAATGTGGGGATTCCCCAAAGTTCTGAAGTTGGACAATGGGCCTCCATTCACCAAGGGGGACTTCCGAGAGTTCCTGAACCACCTAGGTATTGAGCACCATCGGACCCCACTTAGGCTCACGCCAACAGATCACATCAGGAATACGGAAGCACTGCACACCAGACATACACTCTGACGTATGTGGCCATTTGGAACAGGACCAAACCTTTATTCCTAACCCAGCCGCCTATTCTAAAATGCCCTGAGGAAGCCCCAGGCCAGATGGCCGTTGTAAGCGGGTGAAACACGTGTTGGCTATAAATGTTCTTCTTTTCTTATGAAGCACTTAAACATAAATTGGATTGACTCTAAATGAAAAATTGATTCTTCTTACTCGCTCAGACACATCAACAAGTTCAGTAACAAGAATAGGGAAAGGTTTCCCATTGTCAAGAACGAGTAAACCCCACCAGATCAGCTCTATTACTAAACGTCTGCTGAGGCCCTGGACCCATAACCTCCCACCCCATGAACAACCCCACTTTGGCCCCAAGCCAAAGGAATAGAAGAACGATTCTTGGGTACCCTCAAGCGAACCGTGCAAAGAGCCACCGAAGAAGGCATTGCTCTTGAGGAGGCCTTCTGTTAAGTTCTGCAGGTTCATCTAACTCCCCCACACTCAATGACAGTGGAGAGCACTGCCGCATTCATGTTTGCCTGATCTGTTTGCATCAAATTGCTGCAGTGTTTACACGAGCATCATGTGAACACAGACAAAGTCAAGTCCACTGACCGGGAGGAGAAGATGAAGATAAAAGCACATGCAGACACCAAGCAGCGAGTAAAGGAAACTGTCCTTGAAAATGGTGAATTGGTAGGGGTCAAGCAGAGACAACAGAGAAAAACAGACACTCCCTTTGACACCAAACCAATCCAAGCGACAGCAGTAAAAGGGACCATGGTCATGATGACTCACACTTTGAAGTCCATCACCCGGAACATGTCACACTTTAAAACCACAACCCCCATTCAGAATGCTGACCTCTACTCTGGTACAATGATGAACCCAAAGATACCAATGAACTCTTCTTCTGACCGAGTGGTTACAGAGCCAACTCCTACAGGGGTGACAACTTGGTCAGGCCGTGTGATAAATAGGCCTCGGCGGCTTATTGAAGACCTCTAGACTCACAAGGAAGAACTGTTTGAATAGGAGAAGGTGTTAAGTCGGGCTTAGGACACTGTAGCTGCCCGAGGCTGAAGCTGAAGACTGTAGATGTGACGACAAAGTCAGCCAGAGGAGGAAGACGAGAGGAGGAGTTTGTTGTTATGCAGAGGAAGTGCAGCAGCCGTGTGTGCGAACAGCCTGCGGGAGCAAGTTGAATAAATAAAAGTTGTGTCCAAAATTCACGCTGGGTTGTGTCTTCTTCATTGGCACATGATACAACACAAGACATAGGAGACTGCAGGCATGTGTGCATGCTGCAGGCAATATTTGTGGTAATACCAGGGAATACAGTGCTTAATTTGGGCTGGTGATTGCAGCATTGATGTTTGGAGACCAACACTTATTTTTGCTCATTATGTTGTGACCTACAGCGATAGAGAGAAAACACAGAAGTTTGAAGAAATTAACAAGAGAAAAACAAGAACCCATGATAAAGAGAGAAAGCAGGGCTAAAAAACAGAAGCTGCAAGAGTGAGATAAAGGAGCAGGGAGTGTTTGGTGGTAAATTAAAGAGGTATGAGGTGTAATGAAGACTACAAAGCCTTGTTCAAGCGTTGACATTCAATAGAGCTGACCACAGCCTTCTGAGCAAAACATCGGGCCCGGCCCTTATTCTTTTTCAAATTAAGCAGTGAGTAAATCAACAGTACACATTGGCCCCCCAGACCATACAACAGGCCCACAGTTAAAAGGAACGGCCCTCACAGTCAGACCAGCGTTACTGATTCCCCTAGGGGCCAATCTTAGCCTGAGCAGAGTGATGTGACTGGCGGTGCTCAGCCCTGACTCGAGGGAAACACACTTGTTATCTTTTGGAAGTGGTGAAGCGAGCCCTTGCAAAGAAGCAAAAGTAGCTGCCATTGCTAGGGTCAAGTGACGGAAATAAAGGCCTACCGGTCAGAGACTAAAATCCCTTTAATGATCTTTTGGACAAATGTCATCTGCTCGCCGCGCAGCGGGGGTTAGAGATGACTCTAGGGACAGCAGAGCAGCCCTGCTATGCAAATAAGTAGTGCCACTATTGTTTTAGCCACTGTTCGTGACAATAGTGCTGGAACTATTTTCAAACTGTGGGGGCTCACCATTTGTTCAAGTGTACTAAAATCATGGGTCATTGTCACAATATGTGTTACTGAACAAGCATGTGTAGCAAATGAGTCAGACACACCCCTTATGAATGGGGGTATCTCGGATTAACATACTTTAATCATGATCTCTAGTGGTGCATTTTAAAGCATGTATTTCTAAACATAAGGGTAAAATAAAGTGGCTCAAGTGTGTTTGATGTTTTCTAATAGGTGCATTCCCCAATTAAATGGTACCTGTAAAATAAATCACCAGAAACAACCATTAGACAGCTACAACTAACTTGCCTCTCACAAATTATGACAGTTTTTTTAAAGAGAGATCTGGCCCAGCCTTTGTGGATTCGACTCTGCCATATTTTTCAACAGTGTCCAGGGCTAGTAGGCATTTTAAGGGAGATTATACTTTCTATTCCTATTGGATATAAGTAGTGATGAGCCCGTACGCTGGATGCCCTGCACAAGTCAGTATAGCAGTAAAATGGTCACCATCTGAAACACTGAGGCACAGTTTATGCCATGCCAATCGCAAATGAAATGCTAGAAGAAAAATGGCTACAAATAAAATAGTGTTATTGTCAAAATACTATCTCGCGAATATGGACAGAAGTATAGATTCCTTCAGAAATACTGTGCATGCAGTAGATAAAATGTAATTCAGTAGTACTGTGCCATGAAATGGCCGACTATGGCCACAGATTATTGGGCCCTGGAATCGACCCTAGGATGTTGCACAGTAGCTAAATTCGTAATCGGCTCCAAAAATTCCTTTCAATAGTACAACATTCAACCCTAACTCTCAACATGTGAACCCATACCTGATTGCATGCATGTTAGCATTGAAGGTTGGGGGTTTGGGAACAGTCTGCTTGTTTTGCCTGTGTGGACTCAGACAGAATGCCCAGTCCAGGCGTGGATATCATATGATGTGTAATTGTTCCCTTTGCTAAAATGTCATACACTTTAGCCAGTAATACCCAGCCACATACACACCTCTGTTCAAAATAATTGGAATCCCTCGGAGATGTGTGTGAAGCTGATAACAAAGGATTGTATTTGGAAGTTGATGAACAGGGTACACCTTCTCAACCATGAAGTAGTACTCTGTTTGCCAAACCCTATTGCAGCCCGCCTCATTTAGAGACAGGCAGACCTATTCGTTTTCTGTCTACAGAGCCCCTGTTCACTCCACAAAGAGAAAACTTCATCCAAAACCCTGAAGGAGTAGTGACCGTTGAAGGAACATTGCACTGCCCGCACTATTTAGAGTGGATGTTGTAATGTCTTTTTCTTCTGTTCGTCACCACCAAGAAAAGCCTGCAGGGGAAAGACAAAAGGACCCGTCCACCCTGGGAGCAAGCTCGGAGGGTGTGAGGGTCGTTAGTTTTCAGTTTTTCAGATATGTTTCTGAACAAAATGATGCTTTGAAAAGGTTTGGTGAATGGCCGCCAATACCGATGGCGGCCATCCACCAAACCTTTTGTACATTGAAAGGACCACTGTGACGGACGTTCCGTTGAATGTACAGAGATGACTACTGGGCCCGCGTTCATTTCTAAATTTGATGGACAGCAGTCTGTAAGGAGGGCGGAGGTAATGTTGTACCATCCATCAACCTACAAATACAGCAGACAGTGACTAAAACCTCTCTTAAATACCGAGAGGCTTTCACTGATGCTGTGTTAGAACCTAAAATGTTTTTGGTGATGCCAAAAATCACTCACTCTGAAATCTGTTTCACAAATACTCAAGTTCAGTCAAAATTCTGCTGTTAGTAACACAGTCTCATTCAACCCCTGGTTCTTAATAATACCCAGTGTACTTCGGAGACATTTATTGATAATAGTCAAAATCACTGAAGGCTTTGTCGCTGATAATAACAAGCTTTGGGTGACTCAGAACTCTGGCAATGTCAGTCCCCAGGGTCTCACAGAGCCCTGTTCCCAATAATAGGGACCTCAATCAGAGCAATGCCTGTTAGTAACAGGTACAGTCACATACGCTTCTGCTTCTAACAATAGTGACTCACTCATTGCTATTTTCAAAATAATACCCAGACATAATAACTAGTATTCCCAGAGTTTCATTTTCTTAAAACCCAGTCATTGGTAGTTTGATGTTCTTTGTGTGATAAGCACACTTTTTACAAAAAAGCTTTTGGTGGTTGGTACTGCTTTCATGGGTTAACAGAGCTGGTATAGCTTAATATGGATGGAAAGAAAGAAAAGGTCGGACCATAAATAACAGAACAATAAAGTTTTAATGGCTTCCTAAAGATGACTCTAACTGCTTTGTGGCTGTGCCTGAAGCTCAATCCAATTTTTTAATTGAGGGAACCTATACACTTTTTCATTGCAGTGCTCATGCACTAGAGCTCTTGATGAGTTTTCACAATAGAGAAGTGTGGCAAGTGTACACCCCGGGTACCACTCAGATAGGTAAGCGACTGCTGTCCCACAGAAAGATTTGTCCACTATAAAACGATCCTTGAACAGAACTTCCTGCTAAACAGTCACCCGATGCAGGTTTTTATGGGCTTGGAAAATCCAGGGTAGGGCCACATTTGCCTGGAATAGTCAAGGTAAACCCAGGCTAAGGCTGTTATGACAATCAACCCTAGTGGGTGCACAGAAGGTGTTGATATCAGCATGCAACTTCATTGGCAAGAAAGAGAGAATCCTTCTTAAGCTCTATAGAATATGAAACCAAGAAATGAGCACCAATCATCAATTGGTTGCTCCTGATCCAGAAGAACTTCCAGGGATTTGACTTTTGGAACCTAGATAGAAAGTTCGCCTGCGCTGAGGGCCTGAGAATGACATCTGTTCTTGCGGTTTACCAGCAATCATTAACTGTCTTGTTTGCAATAAATGGAAGGAAGTTATGGCTCATCCATTGCTCAATGGCTGATCTCTCACATGAGCTAGGGGCCTTTTTGTTGAAACTAATGACTATCTGTGTATCGGCAGTGTAGCAGGGAACAAAACACCCTACCGGCTTTGCATGATTCTATGTAAATCACTTTATCTCCATGCATCCTAAATTGTTAACATGTGTGATGTCAAAAAACGTGGCCCATCTATTAGTATCCCAAGTACATGTTGCCTCTGATACCCTAGTTTTTGTGATGCTGCTTCAATCAGGCCCTAAAACATCACACTGTTCCATATACAGAACGTGCAGTTTCAGATGCTCCTGCTGCAATTCATTTACTTTCTGATAGTGCCCTGTTGCTCCTTGGAATATAATAATAATAGCAAAGCATACTATTATATGTGGTGAAAAGAATATTAACATTTCTAGATGGAAAAGCTCAAACGTGTGAAGATAATTGATAATTTATAAAGAATAGACGAGACCTGCATGATATTACAACAGTGGCCTCTAACCCTGTGCAATTAGTTCTGAAAGGGTAGGCATTTATAATAGAGGATTTATCAATTAAAATAATAGCAATGTCTTGCTTTGTTTGTTTTCTTATTGCCCATCGAGTTCTCTCATGCACCAGAATTCCGATATGTGACGAAAAGAATATCAACATTTCTGGAAGGAAAAGCTAAAGTTAAACATCTCTGTGGGTGGGAAACAGCCTTTACAACGAAGTTTTTACCTCATTGTGCCTTTACCACGCATTTATTAGCACGCATATTTTTACCGTGAATATACATTCAAAACGCATGCCAATACCACGCATTTAAGGTAGGTTGGGGATGTGGGGGTGTGTCCCCCACACAAATACATTTTAAATCTAAAAAAAATGTGTGGTATTGCCATGTGTTGTAAATGCATATTTAGCGGTAAAAACATGTGTGGTAAAAAATGCGTGGCAAAGGCATACAATGTATTTAACCTGCATTGAACCATCATACAAACCTTTGAGCATCTGTCAAGGTCTCTGTGGGCGTCCGTCGTGAGGTGTCTCAATCTTTATCAAGCAATCAAGCAAATTGGAGACCACTACATTAGATCTTGGCTTCACGGGGGCCCAACCAGTGTCCATCATGGTTTGAAACTCAACTGGAAAGCAATCAGCCTGATACTTGTTAATTGTTATCTTATCTCCTCAAAGAAAGCCAAGATAACGATTGTAGGAGAATTTCTTGATAGCCTTGAGACACTCTTTTTTGACCACCCTCGTTATGAAATTATATTTATGAGACTTTAACTTGCAAGGCCTGGGGGCGGCACGTGACAGCATCAATCAGCCAAAAGTGGGTCCCATCATGCAGGACTTCCTGTCAACCTATAAATTGATATTGGCGCAAAAAGAGACTGAGGTGAAAGTGTTTGAACAGCCATTGCTTCCAACTTGTAAAGGAATATTGACTTTCGACTATGTTTTTCTTTCTAAGCACCAAGTAGGCCAGCTTGCAAATTTTTAAATAATCAATAGATCAGAAAGTGATCATAACCCACTAAGGTGCACATTGGCCTTAACATTTTAACCATCAGCCAGGAGCAACCATGTGGCCAACTCAACAGGGGAGGAACGTGTGAACCTAGTGAGAAGAAAAATGGTAAGAAGAATAAAGTTGCAGCCAGAACACACAGCAACAGTCACTGCTTGGCTATGCAAACAGCAGGCTACATAAAGTCCCAATCACCCAGAATTAGTGCTTTATAAGTGGGCAAACTGCGTAGAAGATATCAGAGCCCTTCTGCTAGGAAATGGGTGCAAGTCGATCCATCCATAGACTTGCAGGGATTGGAGAACTGAAATCCAGCACAACAAAGCCATCATCTGTACTGGAAGAGCTCTTTGCTAAGTCCAGTAGGCCCATAAAGAAAAGCCCTCCACAAGTTCAGCAGCGGCATTAAAACAGATGAGATCAATCCATAAAAACTGCCTCGGAACATAAGAAGGAGCGGAACCAAAAACAATGGATCTCAAGCAAAATTCCACCTCAGTCTCAATAACTGGGGAGACAACGACCAGGCCTCTGAACAGAGCTGATTCAGGCATTATTCGGATTCATATCCCTTCAAGACCAAAAATCCTATCTCCGAATTAATAAACACTAAGAAGGTTGAGAGCATAATCAGACAACTCAAAAAACGACAGAGCGCCTGACCCTAATGGCCTCCATGCAAGCTTATTCAAATGTGCCCCACATAAATGGGCTAGGTTGTTAACTCTGCTCTTTAATCTCACCTTTCAAACCGTAACAGTCCCTGAAGCCTGGAGAGGGGCTATTCTTTACCCTATATATAAGAAGGGTGTCAGACAATAGCCTCAAACTATTGCCTTATTGGACTCCCGCTCATAGAAAGCAGAGCCTAGGCCTTCGTCCTGTTGGAAAAGCTAGAGGCCTGGGTGCGAGAGCAGGAATTTTTGCTGGATTTTCAATCAGGATTCTGGGCAGCGGCATCCACAGTAGAAAACATCATAGCATTATCCGTCCTGACACACAAAATGTAAATGTAAATGTATTGCGACTTATATAGCGCACGTATCACCCAAAGGCATCAAGGCGCTTGCTTAGGGAACCTGTCCTGGTATTCCCCTGTGAGATACCCCGTCAGGGTATCCACAAGGTGAAAGCCAGGCATCCCACCGCGAGGGGCCGTAGTGGAGATTAAGCAAGCTATTGCCCAGAGTCGGAGAGTGTGACCCCGTGAGTCGAGTAGGCACCGGAGCGAGAATTGTCGCGTCCGTGGAATTTTTTTTTTTAGCCCGAGACCCACCGAGGCGGGGAATCGAACCCTGGTCCACGGCCAATCTCAGCTTCCGGGTCTGCCGCCTCTAACCACTGAGCCACGCAGGTTAGCACTCTTCTGCTGTTTTAATGACTACATTGCAGCATGTGATAGGGTTGACTGGCAACCCTGTGGAGGAAGCTTGATGCTTGGGGCATACCCCCAACACTGCTGAGAGCAATATCTGCATTATACCCTGAGGCATGGGTTCGATTGAAAACTGGACCCAGTATAATCACACATAAAATCAACACCAATCGATGTTTAAAGCAGGGCTGGCTCCTGGTCCCCCTGCCAATTTAGGGAAATCCTTTGAGTCTGGCTACTTTGTTCCTTCTAAGCAAGAGAGTACCAAGTTGCCATAATCCAATATGAGGATGATACTATGATTATGGATAACACCAAAATAGGTATCCAATGTGCACTGAACGCTTTGAATATATACAACTCAGCTAATCACCTCCAGGTAAATCAAGGTAAAACAAAAGTCCTAATATTTAGAAGATACCGGAACAAAAAAAACTTATCCTGGCACCTGGGCTGTATGACACTTTATACAATGAGGAAATGCAACTACCTGGGTGTTTGTTTCAGTGAAAACAGCAAACCAGCAGTACACACGAGGTCTCAGAAAGAAAGGAACTGCCATTATTTATAGCATTGGCAAATCTGAACCGGCCACTACGTAGCGCCTCTGCAGCCCCCATGCTCAGGGTAATGAATGCAACACGTCTCGAACCTTATGGTATGGTCACCACGCTTATCTGGGTGCACTAACTCAACCTTGGTGCAAATTCACTGCAGCCCCTACAGGAAAATATACTAACAGCCATGATATAGACGTTGCGCAAGATTAAGACTACAATTGAGCCTCGCGAATCAATCATTAGATTGTAACGCCTCAATGTTGACATTTTTCATCAGGACAATGAAAGCTTCGACCAATTCACTAAAGACCCATTTGAAATGTATCTTTGAGTCTCCAGGTAATCTATGGTTTAACCAAGTAACAAGCATTATTACATCTCTCCAGATGGAAGAAGCAGCACTCTGGGTAGGAACTGTTCCATATACAGTCTGGAAAAAAGTAATACATCGGCAACTGAAGGAGACCGCAAGGGAGCAAGAATTACAATTACTAGGAAAATCAGCACAGGTTCAGCCCCTGAATGACACCTACCGGGCCTGAGAGCTGCAATCTTATCCTCTGGAAGCCATAAATGCACAAATACATAGACAGATCCTCTACATGAGACTTTTGGAGCGTTCAATAAAGGATTTAAATCCTGCCTCGGGGGGCAAGGAGGCCCAGGGGGATGTAGGCTATGCAATTATTGCCATGAATCGTGGCTACACTTGTTATGCTGCTGCCCCTCTTTAGCGTTCCAACGGAGATTACTGCTCAAGCCGGTCTTACTTGCTCCAGGGGTGCAGATGTGCCAGGAAGCATCTTCAACTTGCTTCATGGATACCACTCCATGGGCTCTGGCGAGATGCGCCAAATACGTTAATTGACTTAGGCGACAGCTCTCCCCAATAACGGTGGATGCACCCAGCCAAAATCAACGGCAAAACTAATAACAAACTATGCCATCCGAGCTGGGCAGGACAGATGGCCTGGGGCTTAGAAAGGGAGCTAAATGAAGACCCTCAATTCGGGGTATAAAAGGCCGCAGGGCATTTGAACATGATTTGGTAGTCAACTAGCAATTTGTGACAGGACTTAACTTCTGGAACTTGGTCGCTGGTGGTTGGTCTGCTACTTTTAGCTTTACACTCTTTCTTTAATGCACTGCTTGTCTTTCGTAACTGGACATTGGTACATTGCACATTGCACTTTGAATATTCAACTGCTTTTTAGCTGCTTTAATTCATTGTTATGTTTTTTAACTGAGCAATAACGTTTACTACTACTACTATTACTAATACTAGCACAATGTTACAACCAGTGCTTAATGTGAGCTGGTGGTTTCCGGTGCTCAGCACCGGCACTTAATTGTCAACACTGGCACCTATGACAATTTGCCACATGGTGATGCTGTGATTCTAATTTAGAGGTCAGTTCTAAGTAATTCAATATACATTGACATTACTAATACCTGCCTACTAAGCTGCTCTTATAGCGTGTGGGGTCAGAAATAGTCTAAAAGGTCACACGTATAGGTGTATAATGGTTAGTAGTTTAGTAGTTTTGCTGGTACTGTCATCCTCCTGGCGAGGGCCCTGGCACTTACTTATTTTAAAAAATTAAGCACTGGTCACAACATTGGGTGATGCCTCTGACCCTGTATCAATTAATTCTTAAAGAGGAAACATTTTTAATGGAGTAGTAATTACAGTAAAAGCAATGTATTGCTTCGTTTTCTCGTTGCATATCTAGTCCTGTCACGAGCCAGCATTTCTGCGTTTGTTAGTGGGAATACACTTAAATTCATAATAAACTGTACAAAAGAAACAAAGAAATATTTTTTCATCTTTGTTCATTAGATTTCCCTTGATACAGTCTACTATGTGATGGCAAAAATCTGTTGACGCTGTGTCATATCTCAAACTGGCTTAAAATACGCTCATCAGGGGCGTGGCTTAGACGGCGATGCATTAAGACGTGCCTTGCAGGAGCTCCGGTGCCCCACCGCCTGTATAAGCTATTTTTGGCGGAGTTGGGGCGCTGAGCTGTGACCCCGTGAACAGTGGGGGCTGCTGGAGAGTGGGGGCACCTGTGGCGTGAAGCAGATTGCTGGAAAGGGCTGCTGTGCGAGCCGGCGGACTGCTGGTGTCTTTGCGGGCGGCCGCGCCCGCCATTTTGTGCGGCCTCCCAGGGACAGCTACCCGCGCCCTAGCCCCGTCTCTGAGCTGCCTGCGGGCTGCGGGCTGGGCTTGGTCGGGTGAGCACGCAGGAGCGGAGGCGGGCTGGTGGAGGTGCGGGGAGGCCCGGCGGGGCCGGACGCCTGGACACGAACTGCGGGGTCCGACGTGGCCCGAAGGAGCAGCGGAGACGGCTGGGTGGACGGACCCTGCACTGCGCCTGAGCGAGATCGTGAGGGGCCTCCAGGGAGCGGCTGAGTCCTGCTGCGCTGTCTGCGACCTGCCTGGGGGTCATAGCGAGTGTGGAGGGAGCTGAGTCACCGACCCTCCTCAACACGAGCTGCCGGAGGGTGCCTGGTCCCGGAGAGTGACTGTACCCGCCATCTTGTGCCTTCGGTTGTGCGGTGGTCCTGTGCCTGTGGACGGCCCGGCGCTTCGACTGGGCCCCCCTGTGCGTGGAGCGGGCTAGGGCGACGGGCGGAACCGCCGGGACTCGAGAGGCCGCACTGGTGCAACATCCTGGTTGTGGTCTGCAGTGACAACGCGTGGAGCGCGGCCGCCATTTTGTGCTCTCCACTGGAGCGGAGGGGCCGGCGGTGAGGCGTTCGATTTATTGAGGAGAGTAGCCTTGGACCTTGGCCTCAGTGGGGGGCCCCTGAGAGACACAGCGCGAAGTTGGAGGTCGGCTGCGACGGCTGGAGGCCCTGAAGCTCAACACGGAGGCGAGCGGCGAGAGGCGGCGGACTCCTGCACGGCCTCCCTGGGAGGGGGCGCCCTGGCCCTTTGGCGGTGCGGGAGCTAGCAGCGGACCGTGAGTTAGTGCTGAGCCCTGGGGACTGAGGGCTGGTCTTCTGCGCTCTGGGTTCCTCTTGCGGTGGGTTTGGAGGTTGGGCCCTGGACTGCTGGAGGGTGAGTGGAGACTTATTGTGCTACTGCTGCGGCCCAGGGTGCAGGACCTGGGACGGGACTGGAGGTGAGGGGCGGGGTGGCCCGGGCCATTGTGAACCCCTGGGAAAGCGGAGTGCGACAAACTAGGGCCCTGGACGGCGAGAGGTCACTGAACTGGGTGATAGGGTTGATGGACTCGAGAAAATTGTCGACGAGCATACGGGTGACCAGGAACAGCTTTGGCAGAGGGTAGCGGCACTAGAGGAGCAGAACATTGAGCTACAGGTCAAGCAGGAGGACCTTGAAAATAGAAGTCGCCGGAACAACCTGCGCATTCGGGGCGTTCCACTTGAAGCAGAGGGGAAAGACATCATGACCTACGTGGCGCAGCTCCTCCACGAGGTCTGGGGAGATGAAGAGGCCTCCCCCCCCGACTCTGGACCGTGCCCATCGGGTCTCTGGCCCTGCGGGTCGTAAGGGCCTGCTTCCGGACATCCTGACAAGAGTGCACTACTTCACTGAGAAGGAGGCCATTCTCAAAGCGGCGAGAGATAGGCCGGACCTCACCTACGACGGCCACAAGATCCAAATCTTCCAGGACCTGGCCCCCAACACCCTGCGCAGGCGGAGGGCGTTTCCGCCGGTGACGGAGAGGCTGCGGGCCCTCAACATTTCCTACCAGTGGGGACATCCCTTCGCCCTCATCTTCCACTGGGAGGGCAAGCGTAGGGTCACCCGGTCCTACAGGGAGGCGGCTGAGATGCTTAAGATGCCGGAGTCGCCAGCAGGAAGCCCTTCCCGACCAAGGCACCAAGAAAGGATCCCGGCTCGACCGGACTGGACCACGATTCCGCACCGACGTCGTTCCCCTCCGGTGGACGAGAGATCCTCCTCGCAGGCTAAGCAAGACATCATAGCGCATATCCGTTCTCTTGAGGGTGATCGCGAAGGGACGGGGTCCCATCCGTCGACCCCGTGACTTAGCGCCCACAGAGGGGTGCTGTCTTCACGACCTGTTGCGGCTACCGTCGCCTTTGCCTCCCGCCTCCGACGGTGATCAGTGGTGCTTGCGTCCCATTCGGAGGAGATACCGACCACTGGATGAGCTGTTCGCTCTTGACCCCTCTTGACATGTGGCACGCATCACTACTGCGGGATGCAACTCTGGCGCCCTTGTTGGGCGTCTGCTTTGTGCCCCCTGCGGCTCGCCAACCCTTCCTGTGCCTGTAGTCACAGTATTGTGCGTGGCAGATGAGGACTCCCCGCTCTCGTTGCTTGTGCGGAGCCTTCAGAGAAGTGAAGTGAACTACATTGGTCACCCTGCATGAACCACTCTGGGTAGCCATGTACTGAACAATGCCACGTTACCCTGCTTGTGAACTTGCATTGCATCCCGACTCCTACTTGGGCGACGGGGGCACTGGGGCTGCTGTCTCCTGTATTTCTTGAGGGTTCCCCCATACTACTCCATAGGGAGTGACATTCCTGAGTGCGTCCAAACCCTTGGTTAGAGGATGCCCGGTGACTGGGGCAGTCCAATGTGGCCCTGTTGGCCTTTTCTGACCTTGGAAGTTATGAGGCCTGTTTGGCCGCTTACTGACTCTCTCTCTCCTCTTCTCTCTTCCTATTTTCCCTTCCTGTCTGTCTTCCTTCCGACCTTTCTTCTATTCCTTCCTATTGATTCAGTGTGTGGCGGGGTGGAGACGGGACGGCTGCTGTCCTCTGGGTGGGATGGGTGGAGAGGGGTTGCTTCTGCGCATTTCTCCTTGCGTTGGTGGGAGTGGGGAGCATGGGCGGACCCTGACTGCTATACGCTATGCCTGCAACTATCCCTCAGACCCTGAAGGTCTTGACACTCAATGTCAAGGGCTTGAACTCCCCTAATAAGCGCAAGCAGGTTTGGCGTTATCTCCTTCAACAATGTCCTGACATCATATTCCTCCAGGAAACTCACTTAATGCAGGGAGACACATACCGCATGGCGCACCCCAAGTACCCTATTCAGTTCTGGGCAACTGCGGACACTAAAACTGCGGGGGTAGCCATATTGTGCAGAGCTGGTTTCAGGCGGGGGATACGAGGCCCTATAAGAGTGGGGATGGGCGCTTTCTCAAAGTTACAGTACACATGGGGCGGCGCCGACTTACCCTATGTAACGTATACGCACCCAATCAGTTGCAAGACCGATATCTCCAGACACTTTTGCGGGATCAGATCCCGTGTGGTGGTCCGAACATGATCTAGGGAGGGGACTTCAATTTAGTCTGGGACCCGGCCATGGATCGTAGCGATGCTGCTTTCAACGATACTGGGGCGATGTCCTCTGCGCTGCGCAAGCAGATTGCGGATTTAGGGTTAATGGATGTGGGCGTTACCACTGCAGTGCAGGATCGGGCACGTTCGTCATTGGACTCTAGGAGGAGATTAGCCAATCTTAGGGGGCAGCTGATGCTCTTATGCACTAATAAAGCGTAATGCGCTTTGTTGGCACTGAAGCAGAGGTACTTTGAGGGAGGCGACAAGGTAGGACGATTGCTGGCGGGGAGGTTGCGGGCGCGTGCAGCTAAGGCCCATATAGCTAGTGTTCAGCTGCCGGATGGGGCGAGAGCTGTCTCAGAGACGGCTAAGCAAGCTGCATTTGTGGACTACTACGCCGCCTTGTATGGAAGGGAGCCGACCTCGGCGGATGCGATCTCGGCAGTCCTGGCTGACTATGACGGGGCAACACTACCCTCGGGGAGCGCGGCAGAATTGGAAGGCCCCATTACTGAGGAGGATGTGGCGGCGGCAATCACAGATCTCCCATTAGGGAAAACACCAGGCCCGGATGGCCTACCCCTATCCTTCTATCGCACTTTCCAGACTCAGCTTCAACCCTATCTCCTAAGGCTGTTCAACTCTTTTACTGATGGCAAGGGGCCGTCCCCTGACATGGGCATGGCAGAAATAGCACTGATACTGAAACACGGGAAAGACCCCACGATGTGCGCTTCTTAGCGCCCTATAGCCTTACTAAACATGGATCTTAAAATATATACTAAATTCCTTGCCAAACGTTTAGATACGCAAATGCCGGGGCTTGTGGACCCTGATCAGGCCGGATTTATTCGAGACCGACAGGGGGCGGACAATGTACGTAAGCTTGCGCACCTAGTGGGGAAGGTGCAACACTGGAAAATCCCGGCTTGCCTTCTATCCCTGGAAGCGGAGAAGGCGTTTGACCGGGTGGACGCGGTGCTCCACAAATTCGGGTTGGGCCCGAAGATGATTGCAAGGGTTATAGCCCCATACATAGGACCCCAGGCCAGAATCCGGGTTAATGGTGGCTTAACACCTCCGCTGACGATACACAGGGGCACTAGGCAGGGGTGTCCCCTCTCGCCCCTATTGTTCGCCCTTGCAGTGGAACCCCTCGGGGAGATGATACGGCACGAGCCGGACATCCACGGAATAACCCATGGTGGGCGGGACAACAAGGTGGCGTTGTTCGGGGACGATTTGATTCTTACCCTTACGCGCCCGCGGTAAACTCTGCTGGCCGTACATAGGGTGCTTTGCCTTTATGAGAGCGCCTCTGGTCTCAAGATCAACCATGATAAGTCATGGGCTCTCAATCTTACCATTCCGGTGGAGGAGATTCATTCTTTGAAGAGGGCCGTGCCCTATCAGTGGGCTGAGAGCCATATTCGATACTTGGGCCTAATTTTGACCTCCTCCCTGGACGCCTGGTCGTCTGTGAACTGGCGGGACTGCCGAAAGGAGGTCTTGGAGGATCTACGGCGGTGGAAGCCACTGATGTTGTCTTGGTTAGGCAGGCTCAACGCTGTTAAAATGTCGATTCTCCCCAAAGTTCTGTACGTGTTTCAGTGCCTCCCCACCCCAATCCCGCTCCACTGCATACGGAGTCTGCAACGCAAACTCACGTCTTTTGTGTGGGGTGGTAAGCAAAAGATCCTCATGGCTCCACGAGATAGGGGAGGTCTCGCCTGTCCTAATCTAGTGCATTATTATTGGGCTGCACATCTCCGTTTTCTGATAGAATGGGGGGTAAGAGAGAGTGAAAAAGGATGGCTGCATAAGGATAGGGCGGTGACAGGACGCACCATCTGGGATCTGCCGTGGCTCCATCGGACAGCCCGCTCTAAGAGTGCGTACATGGCGGTACCCACGAAAACGGTGCTGGACGTTTGGGACGCCATTGCCGTGTCCAAAGGGCTCACTACGTTCCCATCCCCACATACTCCCATAGCATCGAATTCGCATTTCCCGCCGGCTCATCAATCGCGAGCGTTTGAGCAATGGACGCAAGGAGACTGCAGGGTGATCTGCGATCTCTTTGAGGGGGGCGCGTTCAAGTCGTTTGACCAATGCCGGGAGGAATTTCACCTTCAGCCGACGGCACGGTTGCAATACGCCCAATTGCGACACTGGGTCTCCAACGGGGAAATGCATCAAGCAGCCACGTGCACCCTCACCCCCTTCGAAAAGCTGGCGCGCTCCCTTGGGGGTTTAAAAAGATTGGTCACCCAGATTTATCACATCTTGCAACATTCGCCACTTGTACTTACCCACCCATACCAGCGCTAATGGCAGCTAACGGTAGCCACAGATATCGGCCTTCGCAATGGGACAGAGTGTGGAGAGATATCCCCAAGGTTTATCGGAGTATTCCGCAGAGGGAGAATGCCTACAAGCTTTTAACTCAGTGGTACTACACTCCTCTGCAGCTGCATAAGATGTTCCCCAATGTTTCCTCACTGTGCTGGAGATGTCTGACTGCAACAGGGGATTTTGTACACATATGGTGGTCGTGCCCGCTCTTAACTGTTTTTTGGAAGGAGGTCCTCAGCCACATTAGATGGGTGTTGGGGTTCCCCTTACCTGAAGCCATAAGCACAATCCTACTGGGCATTCGGCTCCTTGACCTCAAGGCACTTACCCGTAGTGACTGGATTCTGATGCTCCAAATGCTGGGAGCGGCCAAGCAGCTTATAGCCTTGTACTGGAAAAAGACTGAAGCACCCCCCATAGCCTCCTGGTTTGTGCGGCTTTGGTACGTTTTAGCTATGGAGCTTCTCACAGCGCGAATACAAATGCGCGACACTCGCTTTGAGGCAATTTGGAAGCCCTTGGTGCGTTACCTCTGCTCAATAGAGCACGCACGATACATGCCCACTAGACTCCGGACGTTACACCTTTTTGACGATGCTGTCATCCCCACAGACCCCAACAGACTGCTCCCTTAGACATCCTACAGGACACGGGAGCTCCCGAGGCTATCCCTAACTGGCGGCAGCCCCCCCCTCCCCATTAAGCAAAACACACGCCCTGCTTACACGACACCCTCCCTGCCTCTCGCTTCCTATCCCTCTTTCTCTACTCCTTTCTTTCCTATATCTAAATTTAGCTCTCATACATGTTTGTTGGCCCCCGTTGGGTCGTACATGAGTAATGGCCTTGTTACACATTCACCTGTTCTTACTGTCCTGACGCCTGGACTCCATCCGCACCGAGTAAGCCTAACAGCTGATTTCAAGCCACGCGGCCGGCCCTGCTGGGGTTGTAGGCAAGGCGCTGTGTTAATGTGTCTCTGTAGGCAGGATATATGATCTAATTGTTATTTCGTACGCGGCCGGCCTTGAAAAGAGGTTGTAGGCTTATCGCTGTGTTTATGTGCCCCTGTCCGGGGATTTGCTTCAAAAATAAAAACAGACTTGGAACAAAATACGCTCATCAAACCAGATAGATAAGACAAATTTAATCACAACCATGCCATGACTAACAAATAGTATCAGTCAGTCAACAAACTTTATTCGGTTTGACAACCATAAAAGTAGTATAAAAAAATACATAAAATACATAAAAAGACATGGACATAATCAAAAATCTTTAAACATGTTGTGCGCTAACCATGTCAAATCATCTAAAAAAATTGATGTCTTTATTCCGATGCATTAAATAGTCATTTAAATTTCCAGATTTATGAGCTCCAATGGTCAGTTAATGTTTAAAGAGTTTGCAAAAAAAAGAAAAAGTTTGCAAAAAAAAAGAAAAAACATTTTAAACCGCAAGGTGACGCCTACGAAAGCAAGGATTACTAACCTATATATGAAATAATTGTATTCTAAGGGTACTTTTTAACGTAATATTAGGTAGACTATTTGATAAGTGAACATTTCTTTGCTATGATTTTTACTTACACATCAACGAGGATATGATTTACAGTTCATCTGGCATAAATAACCATAAAATACATTTAATGTGCAAAATGCCACCTAAGAGTGCAAAAATTAGTAACCTTTAAAAGTTTAAGAGTACCGTCTATGTGAGCGATTTTTTACCACAAAATACAATACTAAATATTAAAATTGGTCATTTCCCTACTAAACTTCTTAATCGCACTGCAGCAGGGATTAATGTATACATTAATTGACATATGCATTCTGTTTGAATGAGCTGAAGGTAAAATAATGCTGGCCTACATTTCCTGATATTCCCCACTCTCAATAGTGGAATAATAAATTATCTTTGTGGTTTAGAGTATAGTTGGCAGATAAAAAGGAAGTGCAGCGTATTTTGGGATGAGTTGGAGTCACATGGGCAGGGGGCCGTGTGAGAGTCACAATATGCTTTGCTGGGAAAAGAAACCGGTAAGTGAGCAATGATAAATCTAAAAAGTAGAATCTTTTAGAGTAACCAAAAGAGAGCAAAATATATGGCTCTATTTTTTTCGTACTAACCAAGGGACGATAATCAGCTACAGGCTTCTTGCTCAGTTCCATACGTTCCCTGTGCTCCGTTAAAGCAGGTAACTGTAGCTGAGATTTTGTAATGGTAGTGTTAAGTTGTGGATTGGTAAAGCAATCTCACCTCTCCATGAGTTCCAGCTGCCTTTTGATGTAACTAAGCAAGGGTATTTTATGAACTTGATCCAAACTTAAACAATCCTGTATTATTGCTCGATTGAGGGCTGCTCTTAATTTGTCCAAATCGAGCGCTATACCATAATAGAGGCAGTTTGAATGCGGTGTGTTAAAGGAGTCAGGCCTAGTTCCATGTGACATAAGACACTCGGGAGGCTGAAAGGAACTGACATAGGTCATCTAAGGAAAACATTTTCTGTTGTTTGCAAGGTAGAAACATCACAATATCCCCAAACCCCGTCCCTATACAAGATGACAGCACAACACAGTGCAATATAGATGTTAATTATTACATCAATGCTTTTGGAGCCCAGTTTCCTTGCAAACCTGAATAGAGCCTCAAGAGTTTTATCGAAGCTCCTCTTCCTAACCTCAATAAGATGAAGCCAAGAGCCTTTGTGGTTAAAAGGAACACCCAGATAAGGACAATTTTGTAATCTGTAATCTTATCATTATTAATTAAAACAAGATCTCAATTTAGAATGTGGTTTCTCCACCTGTTAGAAAGTAATCGACAAGCATGAACATCACCGGCGCCATCTTGCCTAACAAGAAGCCATCATCCACACGTAAACGGCATCCATTTTAGGTGCCGCGGCCATCTTGCGCTTTGCAAGCCATCCATGATTCACCCTGACCCTGCAACCATCCCTGGTGCCCTGATTCAGCATGACCAAATGCACTAAGGTCATAAAACCTTGTCAGCCTGACAAAGCCCCGGAGCCACTTCCCACCCTAAAACATATTTGTCCTTTCATCCCCTGCACATGAGCCAGGCCTTCTGATAACCCCCAACTGCACCTGGCCACTTGATTCGGTCCCAGGCTATAAACCAAGCCTTGCGGACGTACTTTATTGCCCCCACACAGCAAGACATTGTTGCACAAACAGAAATGCTTGATCTTATCACTTGCACAACCTTTAGATCTGACCGATCCCACACACTTTTATGTCCTGCTGGAATGTCCAGCTGCAAGATGGCAATCATCTGTTAGATTTGGGAGGGGGAATGACAGCTGGTGGGTCTGTGTGGGAACCGGCTGGAGGCAGGAATTCCTAGGATGTTTGACCACTAATAAAGTTACTGAACATGGTATAAAAAGGAGGGCAGCAGAGAAATTGTTAGAGCATCTCCCAAAGACATTCTGTGTGTCTGCGTCGACGTGTTCTCCTCTGGAGTAATAAACCTGTTCTTTGCCCTCCAGTTACCAGCGCCTGTCTCTTTATTTGGTAAATATCGATATTGGGAATTAGAAGCGCTTTCCGCCAAACAGCCTAAGTATTCGTTAAAGATTGGCTGTTTTTCCACAATTGGCGTCCCAACGTGGTGCCCATCAGAGATATGCGGGTCCGGTAGAGAGGTCCTAACGACGGAGTGAACGACTGCAACGATCGGGAAAGTGCACCTGCCCAAAAGAGACCCTCGTCTGGGCAGCCGATTATCCGAACTTCACCAGTTCCGAACGGACCTCTCTCGAGTGACCTGCGGTCCTGACTGGGATCCCACAGGAGTGCTGCGGTGAAATTGGAGTAAGAGAACGATCGGGCGCTGGAAAGGGAAGGCGAAGAACTGTCCACGTGGTCCGGGTAAGATTAAGTAGGACGTTTATACGTCTGATTGGTAGGATGGTTTATCCATATGATTGTTTGATTGATTGTATTGGAATTGTTTGGATTGAAATAATAGTATTGCGCTTTATTGGTTCGTTTAGCTTGTTAGCTAGTTGGTACGTTGGTTCTCTTTGAGATATTCCCTGCTTGCAAACAACGAAGAATAGAAATATTCTCTCTCTTTGCAGACAGCGAAGGATAGGTAGTGCGGACCTTTGTCCACAATTGTTTGAGATTTTCAATTGTCCGATTATACGTCATGCCTATCTTCTCCCCACTGATTGGTAATCGGACCGTTTATTAGAGGTCAGTCATCCGCCTCCACCGGAGGGCACCCCTAATAAAAAGGACATGAATATGAAATATGGATAAGTCGATGTAGCTTTTAGCAAACTATAGCATAAAACTCACTAGGAAAATCGAGTAAATCAGTAGGCCACTGATGGGATCTTTTGACCCCGCTAAAATGGAAACGCTAGGAATAGCCCTTCACGAGAAATATGGCATTAGCAACATGAATATTGATTGTTTGGTAGTTTTTGAATAATGGTTACTATTTGCAAATAGTAAAGGACAGGTAATGCAGACTCTTTGTCTGAATTTAGGATTAATTGAGAGATTCTTTTGACCGATATCCATCATGCCTATTTTTACTGAAGTTATTGGAAAATGGTTGTTTTAGCTTGAATTGTTTGTTGAACAAAAAGTATGGTATTTGTCCCATAGTGTATGACTCATTGAGGAACAAATACGCTTAGAAGGAACTCGAATTTAAATGGCCAGTAAAATTAAGTAACTCGATTATAAAAAGTTAAAAAGATACAGTACACAGAAACAATGTCAAAAGAATGGTCAAGATCTGTTGTATTTTACACTCCTACAACGTAAGCAATTGGTAAAGATCCTGATATTTAGATATATCAATGAAGAGGACAGTAGATCGACCCTCTTTTTCGGAGGAGCAAAATCGCGCCTTTTTCAAATTAGGAATTTTTGTTGAAAGGTTCCCAAAGAAGTACATTAGCCCGAAATTTGTTAGCTATGAACCCCAAGTGCATTCTGGTCCTCGGAGTCCTAAACCGTCATCTTTGTTTTACACACCACGTGTTTCAGAGGAGTTTTTCAAAACACTCATAAGCCTCACCAAAGGAATGCCATCCAGTCTAACATTAGGCAGGAGTAAGCTCTAAACGTATTAAGCAAAAAGGAGAGAAAAATCTTCTCTAAAACATATTTGCCTGCATGGCCAAAGCCAGGGCTCGAAAAACATCGCAAGACAGCTCGTTTTAAATGTTAGCGTTTGATGTCCTTGAACAAGTCATATGATTAGAATGAACACTTTTAGGAAAGTCCTGCTCTGTTTTAACCTCTCGTAACCTCCTAACGCAGCGATCATCTGTTTAGATTATATATGAAAGACATTTCTAGGCACTTTATTTTAGCAGTCGGGCACAAATGCATATTATCGGTTCTTAGAAAGGCACAGTTTCTTTTGTGTGTTATGCCTTGCACAAACATTTCAGGCATGGCCTAGTCCGTGTTTATGGACCCCATGAATAGGTCTGCCAGCCTTGGCAATTCCGAATCTGTGTTTTTCTGGCACAACTGTGCTCCCGCGCTATCGAACTAGAACTGCGCTGTGTCCTCCACCCGCCCGCAAAACTGATCTCCATGCAGACATTAGACAAGTCTGTTAGTGGTCTTACCGTGTAGCAAAAATGCATACCATTGAAAGCACGAATGCACCCAGCGAAACTTGCTACCTCCTATAGTTTCCATGCTCCACGAATAGGAACGGCCCCAGGCCACTGTAGATGGTTTTTTCCAATGAGAACATTGATCCATCACCCTCCCCTCACCTTATACTGAGTACCTCTGGCCTCTGACCCTTTCCTACACGCGGTCTGTAATACCGCACTCTATGTAGTGAGCATCCTATCATTGGTTATCTTTGCCGCCCTAACAGTTCTTCTGGGCCTTAATGCCGAGATGTCAAGGACTGCATCCCAAGAGATAAGTCAGGTACATGGTAAGTAAAAATATTTTCGTTATAACGCACGCTGATGTGCTTCGAATGTTGTCCCCCCTCCCCCTCTTTTCTTTCTGTAGGTTACATCGGAGTTTCAGCTGAAGAATGGAGAAGGCCTAAACGCACCGTGTTCCACGCGAAAAATAGGCTAGTACTGTGAGATGGTACGTTGTATGCAGAGGCTATCTCTGAGAGCGTGAAAAATTGTATGGTATGAATGCGTGTGTCCTGATTTGTATTGTATGAATGCGTATGTGTTGTGTACGCCTGGGTCGAAAAAGAATGCTTTTTGTATGACTGAAGTGTTGATCGATCCATGATTCCATAGGACGTTCCTTAGAATGTAGATGATGTGCTTTAAATTATGTGTGCGGTATCTCAAAAGGAAAATCCTGGAGCTGATACAGTACACCTGGCAATGCTCCATATTGAACATTGCAGCTGCTCCCATCAACAACAATGGGAGAGACAGTTAAAATGTAATTTATTGGTTGAATGTTCCTATCACATGCCAGTCTAACATCCTTTGAATGAATGAATGAATGAAGTGGGATTTACACATGCGCAACTTAGCCCCATGGGCGTCAAGGCGCCTAACATTAATCTAGCTGAGTCAGAGGATCGATAGAGCTTACTGATATGCATTAACAAAGCACCAAGTTTTCAGAGCCTTCCTAAAAAGATCCAATGAGGGTTGTGACTTAATCTCTAGGGGAAGTGAGTTCCATAATTGGGGTGCCAAGATGGAAAAGGCCTTACTCCCTCATCTCACCTTCATGGAGCGAGGAACTAACAGTTGATTAAGCTCTGTGGAGCGTATATACCTACTCGGAACATATCGAATGAGCCGAGATCCAAGAGCATCAGCAGGGCCAGCCATGAGGGCACGATATGTGAGGCAAAGGAGTTTAAAAGATACTCTTGAGATAATGGGGAGCCAATGAAGACTCTTCCTTGCCATAGTCGCTGACGACAGCCAGGGCAGGGCCAAGACAAACCGTGCCGCCGCATTCTGTACGACCTGCAAGCGCTGCAGAAGGCCCTTGTTGGCTCCGGCATACAGGGAGTTACAGTAGTCAAGCCTTGAGCCAACAAGGGCGACTACAACCTGCTTGCGTGCCTGTGGGGGGAGATAATGACGGATTCTCTTCAGAATCCTAATAACACCCCAACAGGTGGCCACAGTTTTGTTAACCTGGTCTTCCATAGACAGCCGAGTATCAAAAATGACCCCAAGGTTCCTAGCAGATTGAGTGGGAATAGGGCAGTTGCCTAAAGATGGAGGCCACCAGTCACCAGACCATATGTCCTGGTCTTTGCCGAAGACCAGGACCTCTGTTTTGTCACCGTTCAACTTTAGAGAGTTGAAGATCATCCACTCTGCAACAAGTTGCATACAGGACCTAAAGTTAGAAGCGGTGACAGTCACAGAGTGGGTCAGAGACACCATGATCTGCGTGTCATCAGCGTACGACACTACCTCCATTCCCTGAGATCTTACAAGTCCAGCAAGGGGGGCCACGTAGATATTAAACAGGGTCGGACTCAATGCCGACCCCTGTGGCACCCCACATTGCAAGAACTTGGCAGGGGAGAGGAGATCACCCAGCATCACACGCTGCTCTCGTTGTTGTAAAAAAGAGCTCAGAATACTGAGGGGCGGTCCTGTTACTCCTGCCTCCCTTAACCTAGATGTTAATGTAATGGGAGACAGGGTATCGAAAGCTGCTGTCAGATCTAACAATACCAGCACGGTGGTTTGACCCAAGTCTACTTTCCTACGTATGTTATCCGTAACCATAGTCAAAGCAGACTCCGTGCTATGCAGCTTTCTAAAACCATGTTGAGACCCATCCAAGAATCCTGAGGCATCCAAAAAACGAGAGAGATGACTGTTTAGGTGGGCTTCGAGCATCTTAGCAGGGGCCGGCAGAAGAGATATAGGTCTAAAATTCTGTAGGATTCCTGGGTCCAGAGTGGGCTTCTTAAGCAAGGGTTTCACTATGGCTTTCTTCCAGGCTACAGGGAGGATACCATGTTCCATCGCATCATTCATGATTTTCAACATGGGAGGAAGAATAGTATCCCTGCAAGCCTTAAGCACTTTCAAAGGAACCGGATCTAAGGGAGAAGCAGACTTAGTTCTATCCAACAAGAGGTTCAGTCCTTCCAAAGAGAGCGCAGGAAAGTGATTAAGCACCTGGGGAGGGTCATCTGCCCCGGCTTCCAGATGTCTAACTCGAGCGGAGTCCTCTTCACTCAGGAAGCTCCTCTGAGTTTGTAGAGCCAAATAGATATCATCTATTTTTTTAAAGAAGAAGTCCGAGATGTTGTTACAGAGCTCCTGTGAGACTACCACGGGGTCAGGGGCCTGGAGAGAGCAGAGAGAGCTCACGATCTTAAAGAGCTCTTTGGAAGATGTAAGAGAACTAGTTAAGTTGGTAAAATAATCCTGTTTCTCCTTAATGACTCTGCTTTTATATTCTCGTATCAGGCGCCTGTACACTTCCCGATCAGTCGGATCCCAGGATTTACGCCAACATCTTTCCTTCCTTCTACATTTTTGTCTAAGAAGCCTCAGAGTTTCCTTGAACCAGGGGGCTGTAGGTTTTTGTCGCGCAACATGTTTAAGTGAGGCAGGGGCTAGCTCATCCGCAGCTTTGGAGAGAGAGTCAGCCAACTCTTGTGCTGCATCATCTACTTTCAACTGAGATGTGCTATTTACAGTTTGAACAAAAGGTACCAGTCCCTCATTCGTAATATTTCTAAAATTTCTTTTAAGACAGTTCTTAGTGATAACCAAGTTACCTTCCATATTGGGCATATTTAGATATAGTGGTACTGCTAAATGGTCAGACCAGACTATCGGCAAAGGAATGCCGACCGTTAGCCTGGAGTCGTTGGAAAACACTCCATCAAGGGTATGACCCGCCTTATGCGTCGGAAAGGACACCCTTTGGACAAGCTCACCTGCGTCCAGGGCGTTAACCAAAGAGCATGTCTCCGAGGATGACCGATCATCTAAATGAAAGTTCATATCACCAAGAACAGTAAAGGAGGATCTCCCAAGGTAGGGTTCCATAATTCTGAATAGTTCCGGGCCAAAGTTAGCCCTGGGTCCCGGAGGTCTATATACCAGAATTCCGGTAAAGGAGATCGAAGAAGCACAAATAATGCAAAAGTATATAGCCTCAAAGGGATCCGAGGGAACTGACAAAGGTTTTATAGTACACGAGAGGGTAGTTTTATAAAGGACTGCTAGTCCCCCCCCGCGTCGCACTCTATCTAACCTGTGAAGAGTGTATCCATCAGGTATGGCCAAAAGAAGGTCATGACCCGAGGACTCAGAGGCCCATGTCTCGGTCACAAAGACCCAATCAGGTTGCCTCTCAGTAACAAAATCATGAAACTCTATATTATGTTTGATGAGGGATCGTGCATTAATCAAAAAGCCCTGTCTAAGTTGAGAGGGTCTCCCTCCGTCATGGGAAGGAAGAGCAGATTTCGTAGCCACCCATGAAGTAGAATTAAAACAAGATTTACATGAGGAACATACCAACGCCTGACGCAGGATCTCCGGGCGCAGCCGATGATGGCATGGAAGCGCGGAAGGTCTATAGAGCAAAAGATCGCGCAACAGATCTTCCCGAGGTACCAGAACCGACCCAACAGGAGTCCCAGGGTCCAGCCCGTCCTGCAGCCCGTCCTCAGCGCGGACGGGCGCAGACGGGCTGAACTCTGGCGTAACTCCGCGCTGAGGACGGGCGCAGACGGGCTGAACTCTGGCGTAACTCCGCGCTGAGGACGGGCGCAGACGGGCTGAACTCTGGCGTAACTCCGGCGTCAGTCAGGCGTCCCCGCAGCGCGTAACCGCTGCGCGTCAGCATGGCTCTCCTTTATGCACGCCTAGCGTCCTTGTGACGACTAGAGCGTGTAGGCTGCCAGAATGCGCCGGAAAGCGGCACCGCCTATCCCCAAGATGGCGCAGCTGTAGGAAAAGACGCCGGGAAGCGGACCCGCCCAAACAGCGGTGGATGTAACCAAATTATCGTGCAGGTAAGGGCCAAGCGCGTTTTAAAACCAGGGGAGAATAACAGAATTCACAAATTAAATATGAAAACAGGCGATAGTTAAAATATGCCAGCAGCTCAGCACCAGTGCTACGATAGCGTGAGCACGAGAATAATGACAGCTAGGAAGGGAGAATTGAAAATTTACCTCTCCTTTATGCACGCCTAGCGTCCTTGTGACGACTAGAGCGTGTAGGCTGCCAGAATGCGCCGGAAAGCGGCACCGCCTATCCCCAAGATGGCGCAGCTGTAGGAAAAGACGCCGGGAAGCGGACCCGCCCAAACAGCGGTGGATGTAACCAAATTATCGTGCAGGTAAGGGCCAAGCGCGTTTTAAAACCAGGGGAGAATAACAGAATTCACAAATTAAATATGAAAACAGGCGATAGTTAAAATATGCCAGCAGCTCAGCACCAGCGCTACGATAGCGTGAGCACGAGAATAATGACAGCTAGGAACCCATAGGTATTTTAACATCTGTGGTCTCCTGCAGGCCATTGCCTAGCTAAGGGCGTGTGTTTGAACGCCCACTGGGTACACCAATGACTTGGTTTAAACTGAGCCCAGTGGTGGCGCAAAAATATAAAAAGAATTGTACAGCTTTTGGGCCGGACTACTACTGGTCCCTCAGGAATACTAGAAAGTGATGAGAATAGAGAGCCACTTGGTCCAAATCCCTGACGTCCACTCAAAGTCTCCAGTTTGGGCATCAACTCTAATCCATTCCATTAACGGCTCAGTCGCATTCAAAGTAGCAGAGACCACAAGCACCCCGTCCGGTACCTCTCTGTATCGAGAACGGATCTGATACCTTCCACCCTACTCTGATCCTTGTCGGCAAGTCTGTGTATAGCAGTCGGACATAATTAATAAAATTGTGATTGATATTGTTCTTGTTCAGTAAGGCGAACAAGTAGTCTGCAGGTCCATCTTATCTTTCTGCCAAGGTCAAGATGTGTCAGACATCTAATGCTATGTCTAGTGGCACACTATGGCATGAAACCAGACTGATCTGGTCGAACCAGGGAGGTAATCACCTTCGATATGCTGTTGGCCAGTGCTTTCACTAGCATTTTGAATTCAACTTTGAGAACGGATATTGTACATTAGGAGGAACAACGTTGTGGGGGATGCCCTGGAATATGTTTGACCACTCTCTCAGCTAAGCGCAGATCCGCACCCAAGGCCCTCCAATATTACTTCTAAGAGTGGCTCTGTTTTATGCATAAAGCTTTAAAAAAAATATCAGTGGGGAACTCATTAGGACCTGATGTTTTGCTGGACTGTAGCTGGCCCAGAATTTATGTGACCTCCTCACTAATAATCTTCTTGGAGAATCCTCTCTGTGTTTATCACTCACCACATTGCAATACAGCCGATCAGCACCTCTGCAGTCAGCTCCTCTGCTCAAGATTATAAGTCAGAATAGTTAGTTGTGACCGTACGTGCAACATCTTGGCCTCCCTTGATAACCAGTCCATTGTCACTGCACATTTGTGTAATGGGATCCAACCTGGGCATATTTTGGTACAAACTATGTAAGATCTTCCTGGCTTTGTCCCCTCACTTATAGATGCAGCTCTGTGTCCTGAGCCACTCCATGCTCTCTTCATTCATCAACATCTGTTGGAATACTTTCTTAGTGTGTAAGAATTCCTACAGTTGGGCAGTGAAGGAGATGTAGGCATTAGCTCTCCAGCTCAAGGAGGCGAGACTCCAGATAAACAACCTCCTGCTGCTTTCTGTGTGTTCTTCCAGCTTGGAAACTAAAGATGTCTCCGCATAGTGTGGCCCTAAATGCCTTCCAGAGTACCCCAGGGAGGGCACAGATTCCCGATTGTCCCTAAAGTATGCCTCAAAAGCATCTCTAAAGTGTGTTCTGCACTGTTCGGCCTGCAACCACTAGGCACTCAAATGCCACCTCCATACAGGCTTTTTTCAGGTCCACCCAAAAAATAAGTTCCACCAGTGAGTGATCAGAAAGGCCTTTCACCAGAATTCACTCTCAAGCACCCGACTGCTCGGAGTTTGGCAATAGGAAGTAATTAAGGGTGGAGAACGTACCATGAGCCACAGAGGGAAGCCGCATTCCTGTGGGCGGATGGCTCACCACATATCAGTCAGTCCCAATGGTCCCAGGACTTTTTCCTATATCAGAGTGCCTTTTTGAGAAACCCCAGGGACCCCTTCACCTGTCATGGATTCTCCATAAGTGTTTTCCTCTAGAAACCAAGGCTCTGGTGGTAGTTGCGCCAACAGTATGCCATAACCTCCACAAAAGTCACTGTCAGGTAAGGGAAGCCGTATATGCTAATCAAATATAGCGGTCTCCCATGGAACAATTCAGTGACCTACACATATCGACCTAGGTTATTGTACCAAGTTATTGTGACTTACAGAGGTTGGTGGCTACCAAGGAGGATGGCTATCCCCTAAAACGTCTGGTAAATCCGGAATGAACCTCCTGTGAGAAACCCAGGTGAGCAAAAATGGACTTTGTTACCCATGAGGCAGGTCTCTGCTAGGCAGAGTATGTCTGAATCGTGTAGTTTGTCCTGCCTTGAGGAGCACACCCTTCTTGATAGGTCCAACAAACCATTGACATTCCAGGTGAGAATGCGGTGCATCATAATTTGAACTGCCAGGGTAATACTGCAAAACTCACATTCTTACCCCCAGCAGATAGGACGAACCAAGCATCCTGTCTTATTGTTGCATATCCCATTCAGTCCTGCCCAACCCAAGAACAGCTAAAAGTAAAATACTACTCTTCAAAGAGTGCCAACACAACCTGTACCACTCCTCATTCAGTCCCTGAAACATCCAGGTTTACATTTTTACGAATCTCAGGGGAATCTTGTCAATCGCTGACAGTCAGGAGAGCTAAGCAAAAAGTGGCTGGTCGACGAAAGCTACCGGTTTAATGGGGGTCGAACCAGAGCCCGCTCTGTGTATATTGTCAGCAAAGGTCGAAAGAAAGCTTTTTGCTGTCAAAACCCAAACCTAACACTTAACTTGAAAGAATGAGAATGCAGGGATGAAGTATGTTGTCACGTGCAGGACTCAATTCCTGAGCTCTTAGCTCTTCACGGAGCATTACAAAAATCACTCTTTCCTTATTAATATTTGCAGAACGTTTTGGGTCCTCCTACGAATACACGTTTGGCAATGTGAGCGATCAATGCATTCGAAGCATAGCAAAATGAAGCTCTCTATGCAAACCAGTCAGTATGCAATTTGCATATATTTGGTTAGAAACAATACTTAATACAGTGGGTCAATCTTCTTCAAGTGAACCCATCAGGTGAAGCGAGGCCTGCATGTTTCAGAGCATTACATAAGAGCAGGGATGCCTTCCTATAACGCGAGAGAAGGCAGCAGCTAAAGATTGCCTAACGGTGGCATCAAATTAGCACAAGGTCGCAAAAACGACCCATTTCCGGCATATGGGGAGGGCTCCAGGATCGCAGAATTATATTTTGCCTGAAGCCCTTGAGAGAGCGCAAATCTGAAAAATGTATAAGTGCACCATATTTACAAGCACGTAGTATTAGTTTAAAAATAGATTGCACCAGAGTGTTATATTCATAGAGTGGAAATGGTAAAAGTGTTTTAGTTAGAATAGAAATATATATATATATCTGTGTGACAACTAATGTAGAAGTTTATAGAAACGCAAGGATGATGTGAAACTCCATGTTCTTTATGTTAAGTGACTATGTGAAGGAGAAACGAAACTCTGCAAACCAATGAAAATGTGTAGGCCCATGGCAATTCACAGTAAATGTATAAGTGCTGCTACACTGACATGAGACGTGGACATAACATTTTTTCTTTTTAAGTATTATTAATCATAGAATTGAAATATATGCTTTATATAGATGTGTTACATTATAGTAATGTGTGTTAGTTAGAATACTGTTTAAACCAAGAAATTAAATGTTTTCAGAGTACAGAGGCCTGTTTCATGTGATTTAGTAGGCCTGAATAGATAAAGTTGCTTCTTTGATCTGCATGTGCTCGTTAAGGAGAGATCGCACAGAGCTCAAACGAAGAGATAGTTTACGACTTACAGATATGGTAGAGGCTGGAATTTGGGGCCCACAGTGGAACGGTTTGTTTGCAGGTGCGAGGGGGTTTAATCAGCTCGGTGATGAATGGGCTTTGTTCAGAGACGCCTGGCACAGTCCTGGAGGAGGCTTCAGGAATTTCCTGGGGGTACCGGCCAGCGGAGAAGGAGCCTGGGAAGCAAGGTCAACTTTAACGAAGGGCCCAGAGGAGCACCAGTGTGGAATTTACCGCCAGAATCGATACCACGTGAGGGGCGTCTCTAGGGGCGTTCCTATGGGAAATGTGATTTTGTATTAGAGACGGCACCCCGGAGAGAAGACAGAGCAGATGATCTGGGGAGCCTAAGAAAGTGGATGGGTAGGCAGATAGACTGAACTTAAGAGAACGATTCACCAAGAAGACTAAGAGAAGTGCGTGATCTTCTTTGGAAGTCACCACGGCTGACACCTTTTTAGGTAAAGATCTTGTTAAGTAGGGATGTCACTTAGTCCAGTGTAGGGACAGATTAATCTGAATTTTCCTTTTTGTTAATGACTCTTAAGTTGCAACTTATACCGATTCTTGCAACTCTAATGTTATTTGAGATAATTTTGATCATTTCCTTTTGCCGATTGAGAGCATTCCGAGAGTACCTTTTCATATTGATACCTGTATATCTTTTGAATCTTATCCTGAGATGTTTGTATCTTCAGATACTTTTGGCTTTATAATAAACTTTTAAACTCATTTAGTAGTCAGTGATTCTTTAGAGTGGTTTAAGTTCTTAATTGATTAACCTAGTAGTGGATTGCCTTTTACTCAATGACAGGTACCAACGATCTAGTCGACCCGAATTGGGATCTGGAATAATAACTATAGACCAGAAATCCCGCGTTAACACCCTGAAAAACATTACAGAGTTCCTGCTTAAGCCAATGATCCCTTTGACCTGCAGGCTAAACAATGACTGATAATATCCACACTCGTGTATCAGCAACCATCAGCAGCAAAAGAACACAGTGGAAGCTGAGTCTTAAGAGTTATGGACTGCAATACAAGGGCGTGTTTGTTTCTTGGCAGCTCCTCTTTGTTAATTTCTCACGAGGAGTTAATCACGAGGGGTTAATGACTCAAGAAATCATTCAAAGGTGGAGTGACGCGTCCGGATATTAACAGGAAGAATTTTGCCACAAGCGACAAACCCTTGCATGAATGGTTTTGTGAAAATCTGAGGGAGTCTCCAATCACCGGACGGGTCATTGCAGTCCCATAAGATGAGTGGACACTCTGGCTCCCATGCGTCACAAGGCAGAGGTAGCTCAGTCCAAGGAGATGTTATGAGGTAATAAGTTACTGAGTGGTAAAATGAAAGAACATACGGTTTTTGAGAAATGCTAAGAGAGGCTTGTCTGAGAGGATCCAGATGACTGCGGGGATGTACAATGCTTCTTTTAGTTCGCAAACTGCCAGAGTAACAAAATCGATTTGCAAACTGCCTGATTCGCACAATTGCAAATGATTTTTTTTTCCCATTTACAAAGGCCCAATTCGCGATTCAGTACCTATCACTGAATCGCAAATTGGGTTTCCGATTCAGTATTAGGAAGTGCCATGTTTAGGGCTTTCCTTCCTAATACCGAATCGCAGTAGTATGTGTGAATGCTTTGTTACCAAAATGCGGTCTAAAATGTTCTCATTTTACCACCTACTTTAAATAGGTGGTAACCCATTCACAAATGAGATGGGGTTCCATTTGTGAATGTTTGTAAAAAGATTTTTTAAGAGCAGGCAGTGTTCCCACGGACCACTGCTTGTTCTTAATAAATGAAATGAAAACTTTTAATTTTTCTTTTTGAGACACATCCCATTTTCCTTTAAGGAAAAAGGGCTGCACTTAAAACAAAATTGCTTAATTGAAAAGCAACCACAGACATGGTGGTCTGCTGACCCCAGTAGGCCACCATCCC
Organism: Lissotriton helveticus; assembly: GCF_964261635.1. NCBI lineage: Eukaryota > Metazoa > Chordata > Amphibia > Caudata > Salamandridae > Lissotriton > Lissotriton helveticus. Next base: position 497,912,489 of record NC_136061.1, on the reverse strand, counting down.
TGTAATTTTTGTAATTTCCAATGGGTAACAAACAATACATACTGCATGAATATTAATGAGGCGGGTCTATTTGCAACCAATTGGGGATTGCAAAATGTGCCAAAGATACATTTGAACATTTTTGTTTGTGATAACAACATAGCGAATCGTAAACATTTGCCATTTGCTAATCGCAAACGAGTACATCTGGCCCTAAGTTTTTATTTTCCTTACTTAATTGGGACACGAGGGAGTGCCCAGCACTTAGAGAATTGGTTTGGTTTGGTGAGTATATATAAGTATTTGGTGAAGTTAAAGAGGTCTTCCTTGCCACATGTAGTAAACGGATTTATTTAATCCACTATTTTCCTAAATCTTAGTTTTTTCGATGTATTCATTCAAATAAATTAACCATTTGTTGTCTCAATTGTCTCACTAGGTTTATGCTCAGTTGCGAAATACAATTCAATTTCTGAGGTCATATTTTTTTTTATAGCCAATAGAGTTGTATGGTGAAAGTTTTTTTTTTACATTAACTTCTTTCTCTTTATTAAAGGGCATTGTCAAAGTCAAAAGTCAAATTCGAAAAATTCTTCATTGTTTCAGTTAGTTAAAACTGTAATAATGTTACATTTAAAACACACACATCTAATTAGTTGAATGCCTTAAGTAAAGTGCATCAATACCTAGTCAATCATAACAGAGGCGTATTATATCACTTAATAATTCAATTACAGAAACGAAAGTTTTAATGATACTGATGAATCAAGTCTATTCAGAAGATTACTTAATTTAAATACACAATTCATGTTAATCACACTTTGTATACAACAGTTTGGTCCCAGTCCACGGACAGGATAGCCAAGATTGTCCCAATAGTTTCCTCTCAGCTAACAGCCTGCCGAATCCTTTCTGCTTTCAGCTAGTGTAATTACCATATAGTGCCAGCCAGGTTTTGCCTGGAGAATATAATCAGGGGCCGGGTAGAATTTTGAATACACAAGTTGATACTGATTTTGTTTATATTCAAGGTTTGGTGAAACAGCCTTTTCATGCAGTAATACAACATTTATTTATTTACCATTCAACTGGGGATCAGTTGGGTTAAGACTTGCTATTATAGCTTCTCTGCATGTCCGAATTCCTCTGGCATTAAAACTTTGTTTTAATCAAGTTGTGCGTGGCTTGTGCAAAAAGTGGCATATACAGATCAAATGTATAAAGTCCTCCGTCTCTGCACCACAAAGTTTACGTGCTGTTGGTCCATTGTATTTGCAGTTTGGTTGAGATGCCAGTGCTGATAGTTAGCCTAACCATATGTCCATTAATCTTCTCCTAAATATTGCTTGAAAAGGTACACTGAAGTATGGAGGAGGCTTCAAGCTGTCATAGTATTTGAGCACTATCCAAGCATGGCATAGACAACTACATTTATTTTTATCTTCCATATGACTGTGCCTCTTTGCAGCCTTGTTCACCACTCTCTTAAAAGTCAAGAAGAACAGGTTCTTTTCCCAAAGTTCTGTTAGGTACGTCGACTCCAGAGAGGTGTACAAGAATTTTTCCATGCGGACCATAATGACCAGTTTATGATACTTTCCTGATCTGACCATATTTTATACCGGCACTTTATTGTAGCATACCTTCTCCCAAGTTCTTGGTTTGTAAAGCTGAGCTCCAGTCGAAGTCGACAGGACGTCCTAGCATTGCAACTTTGGCATAGGCTCAGTTGGTAAGAATTTGGCAGTTATTACTGCCAGTAGTGGCTCAAAAGAGGGGCCATCCAACTTCTCTTCAAGAGTGCTAAAGGCAAATATTAACAAGTTCCCTTTCTTTGCCATGTACTGCTTTTGGTCAGAGGAGTTTCTTCTGTTATTTATATAAGTGTCCAGATATTTATAGATGTTAACCTCCTGCAGACATATATATTCTAAGGAGAATTTTGACTAGATGCTTAAGTCAGTTACTAATAATCATTGTTTTAGTTTTTGATGTGTTGATCTCAAGATTGTTAAGGTTGACATAATTTTTTGATGTGTCGACAAGCCTTTTTAGTCCAATTTGTGTCCACATAAGACAGATGGAACAGTATAAGGAGTGGTGGATGAGAATTTACCTGGTCTAACTTTGGTGACAGGTCAGTCATAAACAGGTTAAAAAGGTGTGGCACCAACACATTCTTGCTTTAAACATTGTTCGGTAGCAATCTTCTTTGAGAGTCTCGTGCCACAGTCTACCTTAAATTGGATCCACGTTTTTGGGATGCTCCATTCATTAATTCTTTTCCAGAAACTTCCTCGGTCAACATAGTTGAATGCTGCTTTGGAATCATTAAAGCAAAGGTATAATTTCTTTTGCATTCACTTGCATTTATCTATAATTCAGGAAGCTGGTAAGATGTTTGTTGTACGTTTATGTTTATGTGTCTTATAAAGCGCACTGTCACCTAGCAGGCATCCTGGCGCTGATGGCTCAAAGAGGGCGAAAGTGTCAGACAGAACAGGACAGAGTACTCTCCTGAATCCTGTCTGATTTACAGGAGTCACATTATTCATGTTAGACCACTCAATGAGATCTGTCAATATTAAAGAAGCGTGATACTTGGCTTCCGAGTCTATCAGCGTTATAAGCCTATAGTTGGCTGGGATAGTTCTATCCCCTCCTTTGAAAACTGGGTCGATGATTGAACCATACCTGCCCTCTTGAATGGAGCCATTTAACTGGACCTAATTATACAATGTAGATAGCTTGTTTGAAGATAGCCTGTGGTATACAATTCGGCCCTGGCACTTCGTCGCGGTACCCTGCAGATATGACTTTTTTGACTCCAGATGGCAAATGTTGTTCCTCAGCTACAGGCGTTTTTGTTTATCATCTGCTGTGTTCATCCCATAGTTTGTGAGTAGGGTTTAAACCACTAGTGCCTTAATGCAACCCTTTTTCAGTTTTGTCCGCATAACACTTGTGCTGTGCTAGCACAATCTCTTTTACACAAAAAAGCTTAACATTGGCTTAGAGCTTGCCCTTTGCTTACCATTACTTACTATTGGTTGGCTCTGAAATCACTGTAATTGCTCTGCTTCTTATTGGTCAGAGCCTCGTCCTTGCTTCAGCTTCCCCCTGGGGCTTCATGTGTGTACCTATCATGGAGCATGGACCACGTACTGCTGCCTGTCTGCAGCCAGTGTTCTCCCACTGGTCACAGGCTCCTTTAGGTACTCTTTTTTATTTTTGTATATTCATTTTGAGTTCAAGTCTCGGCAGTCCCTCTCCTTCGCTCCTGCCCTCCTGTTGCTGTTGCTACTTCCTCCCTTGTGTGATGCTCTATCCCGCCCTCCTCCCGCTGTCCATTGTTGCTTTCAAGCCCCCATCTGCCTCCTACTGTCCATATTGTGTGTGCTGTCCGCGCTGCTGTGCAGCATGTCCAAGGAAAATTGACAGTCAATAGATGTCACATAGCCGAAAGGTATTGACTTTGCCAACGCTTGGTTATTGTAGTATCCAGCAGGGGTCAGTAGTGGGAGTACCTGCCGGGTGGTGATGTGGGGAGGGGAAGGGGCAGGGTGGGGGGTAGTAAACTATGGATTACAGAAGTTTACAGGTAAGTAAACATATAAATAAATAAAAAGAATTACGTTGCGTGCACTGCATCCCCAAATGCTATGCAGTGCGTGCAACAACATTCGTTTTATTTATTTATATGTTTACTTACCTGTAAACCTCCGTAATCCATAGTTTACTACCCCCCACCCTGCCCCTCCCCCTCCCCACGTCACCGCCGGTAGGTACTCCCACTACCGACTGCGGCTGGTAGTATCTACTTTTCAGATGGTTGCTCCCCAATCCCACTGGGCAGCTAGTATACTGATTTTAATTGTAAAATAGTCCCTCGTGTATTCTGATGGAGTTTAAAGGACACACCCAAAGAGCCAATAAAAAATAATGAGATGGAAATACTTGCGTGGGCTTATCTGACAATGTTGAAAGCCATCGGTTGAAGGTACCAAAAGACAACAAGCATTGGCATAGCCAATAAGTCTCACCTTTGGGACCTTATAACTGAGCCTTTCTCCCAAAACACACGTGCGACTTGCAAATAAAGGATAGAGGAGTATGCTCTACACATTCCAACCCCATGCACGTGGTTGACAAAATCATTTCTCACGCTTATGCTCCGGTTTAAAAAAATGTACTTCTTAGTCGTAGAAGAGTTTTTCCAGCTCTACAGTATAGACCGTGACTTGATGCTGGGTACAGATCTCTGCAGCTGTCACTGAACCCACAGCTCTACTTGTGACCTGGTAGTAGTATCTTCTGAATTCACTGTGGAGAGAACTCCTGTGTAACTTGGCCTGGATTCCATTTTCACTGTTGGTTTATAGGCATACACCGCACACACTACACTGCTATCTGAAATGCCAGCGACTATAAAATAGTAGGAAACAATAAAAATCTTAATAAGCCAGTTCTGAAAGTTCCCAGTCCACATGGCTCACTCAGCTTTATGATGCCTGTCCTTTCCCTGACCCCCTCGGCCCGCACCACTTCAGATCAGTATCTATAATATAAACAAAATGACCTTTCATTTGTGGCGCTGCAGTGCTCCGAGGGCCTGGTAGTGAAGGAGGACAGTGACACATCTGTAGTCACAGACGTAAACACGAAGGAACAGGACAGGAAAAACAAGCACAAAACAAGCGCGGCCACCAAAGTGAAAGCAACCACGCTATGTTAAATTGGTAACCTGATGCACGACCAGTTTCCAGGCTGCGCGCGCCGCTGCGCGCTCCCAAGACCCAAAGGCCATGGGAGTGAACGTTTAGAGGAAAAGGGGGGACAGGCACTCGTCTTTGGCCATTTGCGTGCTTTCATTATTGAAAGCCACACGCAAAGGCCAATGGAATGTGTGGGAGGAGTCCGACCCACACGGAGAAGTCTCTGGGAAGTCTGGAGTGATTCAAAGAGGCCCTCTCCTAGAGCAGCGCGTGCGCGCTGTGCTAGGCACTTCCTAAAAACACCAATGACTGGACGAGGCTGATCAAAATGCCTTTACAAGTATAGAACACATAATGTTTACAATGAATGGCACAGGTGCCATACATACCAAACTAAAACTTTCTATATACCACCATGCCAGCAAGTACAGTATTGCTAAGTTGCCTGTACATGTCCAAATGCTATATAGAACCACTGCATTCCAATTCTGTCCTTGTAGAAAACGATTTAGTAAAAAAAGAGTTAAAATAGAAGTCCGAGAATGCTGGAGCTTCTTAAAGTTTTGTTAGCAACAATGTCCTGCTGAGGAGAAACGTAGAGGAATGAGACCTTTGATAAAAACAAAAAATATGTTATGGTTGTTTCAGGTGCTACACAGAATACTGTAATACTCCAGTAGTCCATGTGCCATAAAGAGTAACCGAATGATGTAGACTTTCCAATTGGTTCGTAGCACTGTAAATAGCACATTTTGCTTTCAATAATTTAAAGTGTGAAAGAATTAAAGGATATGCCCTTGCAGAATGTAAACATATATCCTCCAAACTACACTCAGAAACCAGCAGTGAGTTATTAACTTCCCAAACTGCCTTATCAAGCACAATTCAATATTCACAAAAATGCTTATGCAAAGAAATGTAACCCCAGTCCTTGAAAGATATGACAAAGAAGTGGGGATGGATATGAAATAAAATTATCCGCCACAAGACAAAAAGGATAGAAAAAAGGTAAGGATAGCGTGTCTATTGATCCCCTGAACGATCAATAGAGCTTCCTACCAGAAGAGCTAAAAAGAAGAATCTAGAATGGAAAGAAATCAAAGGAACTGAAGTAGAAGTCAGCTCCAGTTAGAAAAACATAGCTCATATCTCGCAAAGTCTAAATCCCCAAATATATGGTTGCCATTCTGAGCACTGTAATACAAATCTGTATTCGTCAAAGGAAAGTGCTCCACACTTTGACCAAACATGCCACAAGTTGTAAATTACAGGTTTTCATGCCAACATAATAGTTTACCAACTAAATTGCAGGAAAATGCCCCTGCAAGAAAGCGATGCTACTATGTATGTAGTAAATGCATTGCAAATGTTTGCAGGAAAATACAGAACATGTTTGTTTTCACTTGAAGATGAAGATGATTCTGGAAGGAGGGAGAACAAAACGGTTGGTGACCATAATGCACCCGATAGCATGATGAGATGAAGTGGGGTCAGGTTTATTCTCGATTCTGGTACTGTGTCAGGTATTAATTTGCACGGCAGCCAGTGGTGGTGGCTCTGTTAGAATAAGATTCAAGTGTTGTATCTTGATGGTCTTAGAAAGAAATGTCTACCCTCCTTAGCATGTTTTTGGTGCTGGCCCATGCCACTGGTACATACGGAATCATTGGTCACTCAGTGGCTATATTCATCTGGGCTTTTATTGTTGGAGAAATGCTGTCCCCTGTGAGCAAATAATGGTAAGATCTAGGTGCTTGGGATGATGGATGTGAATTCCAAGAGAAAAGTAGCTATAGTGCTACCGTCACATGTGCATGCAGCTCGAGCAGCCAGCAGATGCCTTTCATGTTATTGCTGTATTTGAGGTGTAATCTTCAAGAGCTCACAGGTATGTGCATGGGTTGTCACTAAATTGCATGAGGGTGTGATTGATTAGATTCATTGGTTCAGAAGTGCCTTCCTCTGTTTTGGCTAATTCTGCATCCTACTTTGTCAATCAAATGTCAACACCTAACCGCAGGGGCCGGGGATAGAGGAGAGGTATCATTTGGTTAGAGTGTTGTGGCATGTGTCTCTTCTGGATACAGTCATTGTCCAGGGGGATTTAGTGACCCAGTGCACTCATCATCATCATCATCATAGTCTTTATTCGATTGTATGGATAAAATCACAAAAGACAGAATATCAGTATTATGATCATTCATATTTTAAAACTCCCACCAGAAAACGTATAAGAAAAACAGGTAAAAGGTAAATTCAGGAGCTGTAAGAAGAGTAAGGCTGGCCTTACTTGGTTAAAATAGAGCGGTTATAAAATTGGGAGTATAAAATTGGGCACAGGTAATTATATTTTAGAACATAACCACATGTAATGTGTCATTAATTGAGATATTATCACAGTTGCAGGTGAGGGGGAGATCTGAATGTTTAAAACAGCCCTGGTTAAAAGGGACCAGTTGGTGAAATAAATATAACCTAAAATGGGTCAACAATCGGTGATGATGGCGAGGTATATACCAGTTCAGATAAGGTTTGATATTACTGTTTTCACCAACAGCACGTGTGGCATAGAATGTTTTGTTAGAGCAACATCCTCGCTTCCTGACCTGAGCTTGTCCATGAGTGCAGATTCAACCCATTTTCCATCTGTGTGAGTTATGCTTGAGGTGTTAACAAACATATCCGGCCTCCCTATAGTCCGCAAGCTCTGTGCCACGTACACCAGCCATGGAATCTGTAGGGGCTTCTCCAATTGCAAACTGTCTTGCAAGATCAGTGTAGTGAGGCCTGAGCAGGGGCGTCACTAGGGTTGGTGTCACCCAGTGCGAATAACTCATGGTGTCACCCCCTCATGACTTACCCCATGGACCTCCTCTGTGACAAAGCCCAGGCTTATTCGTCCGGCACGCCTTCCCGGTGGTCATCCTCCTCGGCTCTCCTGCTTTCACCTACTTGCATCCGAGTTCCCCTCCACAGTCCCGGGCCATCGGAATATAAAGTCCTTCCTTACACCGGCAACAGAGGAAGAGACCAGGAAGCAGGTCTTCTTGGTGCCCCCGGGGCTCCGCCACAAGCCCCCAAGGCCTTTTCCTTATAGTACTCCCCTACCAGGCTTGGCTGATGGGGCAGTGCTGCTAGGGCAAATGGTTGGGAAAACTACATTTTGCAGTGTAAAGAAATCTATGGAAACAGAAGGTTCCTTCCTCAGCAGTGTTCGGCTAAAGCACAGAATGACAGAACCGCTTTCCTCCGCTGATATAAAATGCTGGCTCAGTTGCTCGTAACTTTAGTTTACAAGGATCGCCCGTGTAGGCAACCTGCTGTCCAGTATTGATGTTTTAACAGTGAATAACATTTCTCCGTATTGTCACTACTTCCGGGTCGACAGAGAGCCAGCTATATGTCTAAACATTTTCTAGGAGTGTGTGGGACTCGTAATGTGTAGAGTGATCTAGGATTGAAGTATCCCTTTCACCTCAGCCAACCGTAGTGCTGATTGGCTGCAGAGTCCACTCTTAACAGTGATTCCGGGGAGGGGAGCGGCATGGTTGTTAAACTGCGGGGAGCGTTTCACTACTTGAGTTTACCGTGTCTCTCCAATCCGTGATGGTTTACTGATGCCTCGTTGAGTCTTTCACGCAGTTATGTCACAGCTGAGCAAAGGCGTGTTGCCCTCTCCCTGTCACCCCTTCCTCCAGATAACAACTGCAGACCATTGTAGGGTCCAGCAAAGAGAATGCGCCCTTCTGCGTCCATGATCTCATGCAAAGAACAGTCAGGTTGTGCGCCTGCAGCTGAGAAACTAAACACGGTGACCTAATGAACCATAAATCGTGTTCATTGCCAAAAAAGGACTTTGACGCCTCGTCAGGAGTAGTAAGCGCTATATAAATGCAATTACAATACAATACAATAGGGTAAACACATACACTGAGAAACTGGTTTCTAAATGTGACACATCAACAGTATCTAGCAGAGAAAGAGGTCAGGAACCATGTGAAGATACACATTTTCTACCTCCCAGTTCACTTCCTGATTCAGGATGTAAAAGCATTTGTGGGGTTTGGAATCACACTCCGAAATGATTCAGTCTGGGCATACGTGAACATTCTATGCATTTATGTGGAACACCAAGAACAGATTGCACATTGCTGAACAATCACTCCCTCCCTCCTTCCCTCATGAGTCAATTTCTCCTAAGCCCTCCATGAGCCCACCTGGAGTAGGTCTGTGCTTTAAGTCCTATGCTGTAAAAGTGACCCGTGTGGCCGGAAGTGCATAAGGCTGCTGCCGTATGTTTTTTATTTTAGCAGAACACGCTTTTTCAGCTCCATGCATGGCCAAGGTTTTAGATTGCTTATGTGTGTGACATAATCATAATTTAAGGGTAATTGAGTGACATTTCAACGGACTATAAGTGACACTATCGCTACTCTGTCACCACTGACTAGAGTGCGACTTCAACTATGCCGCTTGGCGCAGGGCCTCTGAAAAGTACTGTGTGTTGCACAAAGAAGACACTAGTCTGTGTGTGAACGTCCGGGCACTGGCAGGCAGCTTATTATGATGACTAAGCTTAAACCGCTACTATTATAAACCTTTACCAATCAAATTTAGCAGACACTGAGCGAGATTATACACCCTTAAGTATTAAGTAATGAAAGGTTCTGGTCATAAAATTCCACCGGAGCGCGAGTGAGGACGTTTTCTGAAAGGACGGCAGTGCCCATTTAATGGCAGAGGCGCGAGGCTGCAAAGTTTGGCCAGCAGCCAACACAGCACAACCAGATTGGTGTCACCCCCATGTGCTGGTGTCACCCGGTGCAGGCCGCACCCCCGCACCCCCATAGTGATGCCACTGGGCCTGAGCCTAGTTTGCGGACATTGCTATGTTAGCATAGGCTTATTAGAAGTTTAAACGCCATTTTACCTTTTGCTGCTTTTGCACACAACACTGCATATAACTGTTGTGGTAAGTTAGGCTGCGTGAAATGCTTTACATGAGAAAGGCTTGTTTTCGGCATCCCTAGACTTACATCGCTGCCCTAGTCTGCACAGTGAGTGCTCAAGCCTCCAAGGTTATCATAACAAGGTAGCTGTTGTTCGAACTGATCGGTTTACGTCTTAGACATAACATACATGCAGCTGCAAACCAACAGAGATTCTGGCACCTTTAATATCACACTGTAAGCATGATTTCAGGCACTTGGAAGAATTCTGTTTCCAGAGAGAAAGAGCTTTTGTAGAGCCTGATGTGATTTACTCCTGCTGATCTTAGAGGTATGGGGTCCCCCACACAAGCCTATGAGACATTCTATATTTTATAAAACATAGTTCCTAGTAGGGGTGGGAGTAATGTGCGTAAGGGACTTAAGCAGAGAGGCACGGAGATGGAACCAATCTCTGCACTCTCCGCATAGTTCCGTTACGCACCGCCCGCCTCCCGCAGTATTAAATAACTTTAAAAAGCAATAAATAACATTTAAAATAACCTTACCTTTTCAGCGGCGTCCCCGGGCTTCCATCCGTCTCCATCGCGCCTTCTTCTGGGAACTGCGCATGCGCAGGAGCCCGCGCATGCGCATTCCTCACCAGGAATGCGCATGCGCGGGCTCACGCGCATGCGCAGTTCCCAGAAGAAGGCGCGATGGAGACGGATGGAAGCCTGGGGACACCGGCACAAAGGTAAGGTTATTTTAAATGTTATTTATTGCTTTTTAAGGTTATTTTTTACTGCGGGCGGGAGGCCAACTTCCGTTACGCCCCGAGTGTGCGGAGATTTGCCTTGTTTCTCCGCCTACATTGCGGAAGGGGCAAATCACCGCACATTCCGTGGGCAGAATGGAGTGCCACCCCTAGTTCCTAGCAAGGGAGGGTGATATACTGGGCGCTATAATACCTATTTCACCATCATTGTAATAGGATTTCTACTTTTGTGTTTTATGGAGTTGTAACAATGCTGATCATATTATTTCTAATCATGTGCCTGCTTATGTTAGCAAAGATACTGCATCTTAGAGCACGTCGTTAAAATAAATATTTTAACCCTTCCCGTGTCTCTTTTTAACTCCTGTTGTGGACCGGTATGAGAGTATAATGAAAGAGTCTTCTTGCTTCCCACCATTCCTGAGTATAACCTAAGTCCCATGTTCTGGGTTGTCCAATCATTGGTTCCTTTGCTATAGGACGAAGAGCTAATGTGACACTAATGCTTGCTGGTTAGGGTTTCTAGGTACTGAGGTGAGTTTTTTGGTCCACCACAATTCACTGAGGTCCTGGGTCTCTGTGCACAGTTCCGTGTAGGAGCAGAATCCCTGCAACATCAGTCTACTGAAACCCAACTCCTCCTTTGTCTAGATCGTGTTCCAGAGTTGTAATGGGTTAAGGCGTAGCCGATCGGCTAAGTAATCCATGCCTAGTTCTTCCTAAGGTGTACTTTGACAAACGGAGGAGTACACCCTGGATTGGTAACAAAGAAAGGCTTTGAACCTGGAGCTTAAGGCTCACTAGGGCAACAGTGTACCCAACTTTAACGCCAGACAAGGCATGTCCTTTCTTGAAGACCCCTCACTCACCAACCTAGCTGGTGACATGCTTCATCATCGGGGTCCCACCCCGAAGGCCGAATGCCAACAGGGTGTGCTGCGACACCTGATTACAGACAGCGAAAAACAACTTGCTGCGTTTCGAGAGTTTCCATCCGAGACCGCTACGGGAAAATTTACCCTACGGTCAATACTTACGAATACGTAGAAACTGTAGTGAACTAACTGACTATAAGACACAGGCTAGTGAGCTCACCAAGAAACTCCAGAACAGAGGCTATCCAGAAAGGATTTTACAAAAAAGCCAGAAACGTGCTCGCAACCAGCCCAGGGATGCCCTCCTGGAGAATTCGGTCAAAACCATTGAGTCAGTTCCCCTTACGTGTGTTACCACGTACAACAAGATCTCTAATGATGTGTCTAGAATAATCAACAAACATTGGTCAATTCTGAATTCAGGCAGGATGTCATGGGAAAAGCCTTTGTTTTCCTACAAGAAAGCGAGGAGCATTAAGGATGCGGTAGTGAACACCAGACCCATCCAAAAAACTGCAGACGCTGAGTCTGTCCTAAATGCATGGGGCCTCCCGAAAGTCACAGGCCACTACAAATGTGGCAACTGTAGTGTGTGCCCTTTTACAACCAACACAAAAACACTGCAACTTGAACCAGGCAAGACCTGGGTTATCAGAGTACACACGAATTGCAACAGTGAAAATGTGGTGTATAGGATAACCTGTCCGTGCAACCTCCATTATGTCGGAATGACCAATAGAAAGGTGAAGCTCAGAATCGGTGAACACAGGAGCACCATCAGGTGCAAGAAGTCAACCACGAAGCTCACAGAACACTATCTAACAGCCGGGCATACACCTGACGAGATGGAATGGACAATCATCGAGCAGATCCTTCCAGGCAATAACACCAACCAACGCCTTTTTGAAAAGGAACAGAGATGGGTGTACAGGCTTGGCACCCACAGGACCGGCCTGAATGATAATATTCCATGGAACTCAATCATGGGCTAAAAATGACCATGATAGTACATTAACGATGTTTTTTGATCTCAACCAGAGTCTGCCCTCCCAGTGCTCCATCTTTTAATTTTTAATTTTTAATTTTCTATATAATTCTGTACATCCTCCCAGTGCTCCATTTTTTAATTCTGTATATCCGTGTGATTTCCAGTAAACTGGACGAGATGCGGTTATCTGTGTCCATTGCGTTTAATATCAACGAATGGTGCACTTACAGTTTTCACTAAGAGAGAAACACCGGCACCAGCCCCTGTGTTTCCATGGCAACCTCCCAAGCCTCGTTCACGAACCAGGCCCTTGGGATAGGTTGCGCGTCCCACGTGATGATGACTGCGCTTACCACGCCCTTTTCAGGAAGTAAAGACATTTATTTACCCTGACACGGACACGGTTAAGCAGGGACTTCCACGGGGTGTACCGACAGGAACCAAGTAGGTTTCCAGTCCGATGAGCAGCAGCCACAAGTAAGTCGCAACGGCGTCTTTCGACGGGACATGGTCGAAACTCGGTAACTTACACACCAGCTGATACCGGTTTGTGTACCCATTTTTTTGCCCCTCTAGGTGACGTGTGCTAGACTCTTGGAACACGGACACCCATGTAGCGGCTTATACCGCTATCCCAGTAAGCTGAATGTTTTTCATATGTCTGGGTGTCTCGGGGCGACAAAGATGTGAATGATCCTCCGACCACGTGGATACACTATTGTAGCAACCTGGGTGTATGTGAGACATGCATTCACCCTTCTGGCTTTTATCAACGCGATCATACTGTGTTCGTTCTCTCCTCCTCCACCACTCTTTTATTTTAATATTTTCACTAAGGAGACTAGCCTGATCATTTCCGGTGCACCTTGGGCACTTAACCGGCGATACAGTGCGTATTACAAATCTGCACCCCCAGCCCGCATTTATTTAGTGCGTTGTAAGGGGTTGTTCCACAGGAACCGACATGGCTCTCCTCCGTGCACCACCACGAGCACAGAATGTGTTATATGTATGAACTATGCCTGTCTGTTTGTCCTTCCCTTGAACCATACCCCCCTTTGTCTTTCTCCCTTTTTACAGGTTTTTCTTCCAGAGTGGGGAGAAGAATATTTTGATAAGGTTCACAATTTTGTGCACCTACATTTCTCACGAGACCGAGGGCAGGGCGCACCTTAGCGTGTGCGTACCACCCAGGTCTCCCTTTCATGGTCCTGACGAAAACCCACAATTACAAGAAGGTTGAAACATGTAGACCTATTTTTTCAAATAATCACATAGCACACTTCGCTATTTTTAATCACTATACGTCTGAGACACCGAAGTCTACTTAATTAGACATAGGTGTCACACTTTATTTTATTGGGGGTTCAATCACTCGAGAATAAAGTCTTGTTGTGAGTAGTTTTGTTCCCTTTTTAAACCACTTAGTTTTATTAGAACATTGCACATATAAATGAAAGAAAACCCGCTCCACTGTAATCAGGTGTCGCAGCACACCCTGTTGGCATTCGGCCTTCGGGGTGGGACCCCGATGATGAAGCATGTCACCAACTAGGTTGGTGAGTGAGGGGTCTTCAAGAAAGGACATGCCTTGTCTGGCGTTAAAGTTGGGTACACTGTTGCCCTAGTGAGCCTTAAGCTCCAGGTTCAAAGCCTTTCTTTGTTACCAATCCAGGGGGTACTCCTCCTTTTGTTGTTTAATACTGTACCAGGGGACCAGGAGTTCCTACCTTACACATTGTTTAAAATTCCCTTTCTCTCTCAATTTGTTTTTGAGTACTTTGACAAACGCCCAGAAGACACCTTAACATGACAGCTTAACATGTTGGTTGTGAATTTTGAGCTGTTGAAAAGGCAGGCAAATCTGTGTGGCTCATGCTTCCCTGCTACATTACTGTACCCGGTATTTGCCGGCCACAGTTAGCCTCCATAACCCTTGGCACATCCAGTATATTGGGAGTATAAGATTGCAGAGGCAGTTTCGGTGGGCCTGCCAGTGAAACCTGGGCCTATGCTTGAACCTGAGGTGTTACTCCCACCCTTCTGCTCGAAAAGGTGTCGCGGGGGAGAGTAATCAGGCCAGCGTTTGGAAAGGTATGTTGGGGATCGAAGAGCCAGCTGCTTATTCTTGAATATGGAGTGTCCACTGACCCCTTCAATGATCCGACTGTTTGCTCGAGTGAAGAAATCCGGGTGTCAAAAGCTTTTAAGGCTTTAGGATGCTAGGACGCTAGGACGCTAGGAAGCTGTCAGCTGGGGTGTCCTTCCCCGTGACTGAGGGATTGACCGCTACAGGAGTAAAACGAGCATGCACACGCTCTGGAATAATCTCCTTACTGGACTTGGTAGATACAGGCAACTCCGGAGTGGAATTTTTGCATCTGGTTTGCGTGTTTTGGCGGTGCATTTCAACAATGAGTCCCTTAGTGTGGGCAGCAGATCCGGTGCGGTAGAGGTGCTAGCAATGGGGTCAAGAGTGATGGGGAGAGAGACAGGAGGAGGGCTGGTTATATGGTTGTTTAAATCGGTCAGATCCCCAGTCAAAGTACCTGCCACATGGCTCTCAGGGTATAGAACTTGATGGTTCCCTGCTAGCTCTATTTTGGCACTATTAATCTCCTTGAACAATACTCCTACAGCCTGGTTCAGGAAGGATAGGATCGATGTGATGGCTCTTGAGCATTTGTCACCCCTATTAATTATTTCCGCTTTTCTTTTCCCCATGATGAGAGTTCATAAACACTAAACTGTGAATTAATGGACCAAAGAAATAGCAAGCGGTGCAAGAAGAAAGCAGTATCCCTCAACAATGAGAGGAGATCCCTCCGGCAGGCTGAACGCAACTGGAAACAGCACCCATCAGCAGCCCATCTACATCTTCTCCGCCAGTCCAGAAACACATACAATAGGAAAATTCGCAACTCAAAAAAAGAATTCTTTAGAACTGAACTGGAGAACGCCAAGAATAGACCTTGCAAGCTATTTGAACTGGCCAAACACCAATGTAACAAACTGGGTAAAACTTCCAAAGAGACCCCTAAAGAACCAATAACTTACGAGGAATTTTTTTCCTTCTTCTGTGACAAAATCTCTGCCCTAGGAAATCTTAAATCATCAACGCTCTCCCAAACCTCATTGGCTCCACCTGTTCTCTCCGCGATGCCTTCCCAGACTTCACCCAAAAACCTAGCACACTGTTCCAACTTCAAAGTCTACGAGGAACATTCTGTCTCAAAAATTCTGTCTTCCTTAAACCCGAACAATCACTACAATGATCCTCTTCCCTCTAAGTGCCAAACCACCGCTTCCCAAGCTATCATCCCATCTTGGACTGCAATAATCAATGCTACCTTCCTACAAGGTGGATGATGCCTTACAAGCCTTTGACCAAGGCAAAACATGTCTTCTAATCCTCCTTGATCTACCCTCGACTTTTGATACGGTTAACCACGAAACACTCCTCGAACGCCTCAAACTCAGGATGGGACTGGATGGCACCATCCTAGAATGGTTCAGGTCCTTCCTCCAGAATCGTTCACAGAGAATCCTAATCAACAGCACCTTATCCGATCCCATTCCGATCACGGTTGGAGTTCCACAAGGATCAACCCTGTCCCCAACCCTCTTCAACCTTTACCTTGAACCACTCACAGAGGTGCTTCGTACTGCCAATATTGCCTACCACATGTATGCCGACGACACACAGATCTACATTAAAATCTGTTCTCCTGTGGACATTTTCTTCCTGTATGAGGCCATGAAGCTGACTGTGCACTGGCTCACCTCTAACCATCTCAAACTTAATGCAAAAAAACTGAATTTCTCCTCATCTCACCAAACAAAAACAACCCTGACATTCAAAAATGGTTCAAGGCTATCACAGCGTTAAACTGCACCCCTATCATTGTAGACTCTGCCAAATCACTTTGAATAACCCTTGATGGCAGCTTGAATATGCTTGACCATATCAATTCGATGGCCCAAACTGCCAAATTTCACCTGAGCTACCTAAGAAACTTGAAACCCTTCCTCAACACTCCCGACCTAAAAATGCCAATCCAGGCGCTAGTCATTTCCAGACTAGAATATGGATGCTCCACCCTCACAAGCCTACCCAAGAGCTTGTTGGCCCCACTGAAAGCTTGCCTCAATGCCGCCACCAGACTCCTAACTGGTTCAAAGAAATTCAACCACATCTCTCTCCACTTGAAAGCTCTAAAATGGCTTTCTCTTGAGGCCAAGATCCAACTTAAGCATCACCCACAAGGCTCTATACTCCAATTCCCCAGCATATCGGGCCCAGAAACTCGTGATATCCGGAGGAGCCAGAAATTCCCGATCCGCCAGAGACCTATTGCTCCAAACAGCACACATGCGGATAAAAAACCCTATAATCAGGCTTTCTCCGGGGCCGCACTTAGAATCTGGAACTCACCCCGGCCCGCCATCAGAAGACTTCCCTCTCTGGCATGCTTCAAAAAAGAGGCCAAAACTTTCCTAATGGGCAAATTCCTGCCCTAATGCTGACATTACATTCATCACAGTGTCAATGTTCCAATGTTCCACCCACTATTTCGGCATTATCCATGGTCTTCCTGGATGATACTCACCCACACTTAGGGGCCGATTAGGATGGAGGATTTTCCGCCTCCTCCGGGCCGGCTGAAGCCACCTCCGGCCCGGAGGAGGCGGAAAATCCTCTGCGGAGTCACCAAAGACCCACCGCCGCATTACGATAGCTGGTGGGTCTTGGTTTCTGTCCGCTGCTTTTCCGCCGCGGTCGGATTACAACCGCGGCGGAAAAGCTCTCATTTGGCTGGCAGTGTCTATCAGACACCGCCAGCCAAATTAGGATGCATTTGTAAACATGCTTTTCCGCGGCGGTTTTTCCGCCGTGGAAAAGCATGTGTACTTTTGATTTTGGGGGCCCGTTGCGGGCCCCCAGGGTGTAGGCGGGTGGGGGGTGCACATGGGGAGTACCTATAGTACCCCCCAGTATTTACATGCACAAAGCGGCAGGCACCGCGCGGTGCCTGCCGCTTTGTGCATGTAAATGTGAAACATGCACTTTTAACATTGCGGCGGGTGCTGCTCGAAGCAGCACCCGCCGCAATGTTAAATATCCAGGATGTGACCGCCAGGGTGGCGGTCACATCCTAATTTGCACGGAGGGACCGCCGCAGCCCATGCGGACGGTCCCTCCACCTCTGGGATGCCATCCTAATCGGCCCCTCAGTCTGTTGTTTTAAATGTTTCCTCCTGGTTTTTTTCCCCACAGGCATCCTGGGATCGAAACTGCCTACCACTTTGTACAATGTATCTCCCTGTTTTTATCCTAACTGTATCTTTCCCCCCAAAGTCTTTGTTTACCTCCTATCTATCCTGTAAAGCGCTCTGATACCCTCACAGGTCTGGTTCGCGCTCCATAAAACTCTAAATAAATAAATTAAATAAATAAGAATACGTAGTCACTCATCGCCTGCAGAGAATGCCAATATCCTGTGAGAGCCAGCAGAAAGGGTGGTCGCCCAGCCCGGCCTTTTTTGGTCTATGACGGTCTAAGACGAGCCCGTCTTAGCCCCGTCTGTGTCTGGCACAGCGGTAGCCTGAAGGACCTTTAAGTGCCTCTGAGCGCAGGAAAAGCTGCGGCCGCAAGATACTCTGGGGCTTGGAGTCCACCCCTAGGGCCACTCAATACTGGCTGGATACCGGCTCCCGCGCAGCGGTAGCCTGGAGGACCTTTAAGTGCCTCCGGGCACAGGAACAGCTGCGAGGAAGTAGAAGCTGCCACAGGATACTCTGGGGCTCGGAGTCTACCACTAATACCACTCAACTCCGGCTGGATACCGGCTCCCGTGCAGCGGTAGCCTGAAGGAGCTTCAAGCGCCTCTGAGTGCAGGAACAGCTGCGAGGAACCAGCAGAGGCCGCAGGATACTCTGGGGCTTGGAGTCTTCCCCCAATGCCAATCAATACCGGCTGGATAGTGCACCCACACAGCGGGAGCCTAAAGTACCTTTAAGTACCTCAGGGCGCTAGAACAGCTGCGAGGCAGCATCAGCGGCCGCAGGATACTCTGGGGCTTGGAGTCCACCACTATTGCAACTCAAGACAGGCTGGATACCGGCTCCCCAGTGCACTCACTGTGGTAGATAATCTGTTTTTAGGAGAGTGTCTTTGCAGGTCTGGTTCTGTTGTGGGTTTGGGAAGGTAGGTGACCACTGTAATCTTTTTGCCTTGTGGTTGTGAGCATGTAAATGGCTAAAAGAATGCTGAAGGGGTAGTAGCATCTAGCGCCCTTGAATTTTAGAGTTCTGGCTATCCAATGCCCTAGTTCTGTGAGCAGTAGTGAAGTTGATTCATGTATGTGATTGTTTTATTCCAAGTGGGAGGCGCTTTCTGTGGCCTTGTGTGTCATCAGAGTTGCGTGTGATGCCCTACACCAATATTTAGGCCTTTGGGGCTCGGCCAAGCATGGAATGCATTATATTTTTAATTATATTTTAATATATTTATATAGCGCCAGCAAGACGCGTTGGCATCAGAGCGCTTTACAGATTAACGTATGTACAAGGTCAAGTCAGAATAGTATAGGTTACAAAGTATAGACTCGCTGAGGAACGGGTTTCAACTGTAAGCGATTTACTGATATATACATTATTAGTTATTGTTATATCCTGTTGTCTCCAAGTTCCTTGCTGCTCAGCTTGAATAAATGTGATGTAACAGAATGTTCATGAGTGCGTGGTTTGAATGAGTGTTCAGTTGGAATGAGTGGGGCTGAGCAACGGCATGTTGTTCCCTGTGGAGCAAAATACTTACCATCTTACTCGTAACTGAATAAGCCTACCTATATAATCTACACTACTGGCTACTGGGCTGATTACCAACTAGGGCCTTACCTTGTTTACAAAAGTTATGTTGCTCGGTTTTCAGGTTAGCATGCTGCTGTGTGACTCTGTGTAATGTTTTGCCTATACTGATAAGATTTACAGAAAAAAGACTGGTAAATGGCATAGTAACACATTTCTCACCTGATGTTCTGAGTAAGTGATAAGTCCAGAATCACAGGATGTGGAGCCAATGCCGAGACTAGGCCTGGGCAGAAAACTATGCTACGCTCGCGTAGTTTGCGTAGTTTACGCAACTACACGCTAGGTGAATTGCACTTAGCACAGTGCAAAAACACGTAGCATAGCGGGCATTTTATCCTCATTCGCGATCAGCAAGTTGCCGATCGTAAGCTTGGAAAATAAACCTCCCGGTGAGATTCTCAATGCGGGGAGGTCAGGTTTCTCATTGTGAGTGGTCGCATATGCTCGCGACCGCTCACAATGAGAAACTACCAGTCCGCGTTGAGAAAACTGCTGCACGAGTACAAATCTACTTGAGCGGCAGAAAACGACCACTTACACTGTGCAAGATGCCGTTTGCAATGATTGCACAGTGCGGACAAGCATACGTCACTGTGCAATCATTGTGAACAGCATTTCCTACCGCACTACGCAGTTCGCATAGTGCTACGCGTAGCTCGCGTAGTGCGAAGTGCACTTCGCTTAGCTACGCGTATCGTTACTGCGCGAACTATGCCCGAACCAGGTTCCCCAGCTCTACAGTCAAAGCTCTGGCCATTACACATCCTCTCCCTACTTTCATGGTTAGTGGTTCGTTTTGTTTTAGGTGGCACTAACAGGAGAAATGGGCTGGTGCAAGCTGCCTCCTGGCAAGAGCTCCGGCACTTATTTATTTGACAAATTAACCACTGGTTCTTCCTACTTCAACACAACCAATTCCTCAGAACGTTCTCTCAGTGGTTATCACTACTTATCCCAGCTCTGGTCCTTCTCCCAAGCAGTGCAGGTTTTATTTAATCTCTGCTTTGATACATTTATCCATCACCTTTCCAGCCAGTCCAAAATCTCTTCTTTCCCAGGCATTGCATCATAAGGAGCTTTAGTTTAGGTGAAAAGAGCATCATATATTTCAAACCTCTATTGATGAAATTCTTTCTAGCAGTATCCACGTTCCTTTGTTGTCTCTGGATGGGTTTTGTGAGGTTGGGTAACAGTAACACTGTAGTGTCTTTATTGGCGGTATTTGACTTTTTATCATAAAAGCGGGTGTTGTTCCTGTGGGAGTGTCCTTCACCATCATTTTCCCTGTGAAGAAAATACTGTGGCACTTGGATAAGGGCTTTCACACATTTCACGAGCTGTTTCTTTTCGCCCATGACAACCTTCAGCCCATCAGCTCATGCTCTGTCACTTCAATTTTGTCAGATATTTTCATGAAGACAGTGTTCAGGATCTTTACTTAAATGTTCATGGCATCGATCTTGTGTTCCAGCATTGCTTGGAGCCAAAACTATCTCCAGAAGACTACAAAAGCCGCATATTTCTCTTCGTAAATTGTGACCACTACTAACAGGTAAAAAAAAATGTTGTCAATTGTTAATGAGCTGTCAAATATCGACAGAGTGACAATAAAATCCACGCTCTCTCAAACCCTTTGCGATTCCCTGAACATCTTCTTTATCAACAGAATTATGGCAATTAAGGCTAGCATCCTCACATGCCCCACCCCTGAGGCATGTTCGACTATGCAAATGAACCCGCAAACCATTGAACAAATACTAGCCACAAAGTATTCCTGGATCTGTTGGCCAAAGTAAAATTGGGCTCTTCTTCCCGCTTCAGATCTTAAGGGAAGCGTTTACTGCTCTCCCTGACCCAGCTCGATTCCTTCTGAACGAGTCACTATCGCAGGGCTACATACCTGACACCTTTACGGACGCAATTCTTGTTCCCCTCTTGAAGAAGCCACGGACTGATCCTTATGAGTTACCGCCCAATCTCGCTGCTTCCTTACCTGGATAAGGTACTGGAAGCCCATGTGGCTAGATGCCTCTCTGCCTTTTTGGAACAATCTGAATATCTTGACCCCCATCAGGAAGGGTTCCGTCCAGCACACTCGACAGAGGCTGCTATACTCGCAGTATTGGACACTCTCCGGAAGGAGGCTGACAAGGTCTCCCCATAGGCTCTGGTGTTGCTGGATCTCTCAGCAGCCTTTGACACGGTCGACCATGAAATATTGATCGACCATGTCAGAAACGCGGGAATCCAGGGCTCAGCTTGTGACTGGATAGGTTCCTTCTTGGAAAACCGATCTCAGTCGTTCTGCATAGGCCAGTTTACAGCCTCTAAGATGAAGACTACATATGGAGTCCCGCAAAGCTCCTCACTATCTCCCCTTCTGTTCAACCTCTGCCTTCTCCGACTGATCCATGCTCTGAAAGAGCTGATGACTTTCAACTCATGTTCTCCATCAGCAACTCCCCTGACTCCGTCCCCGAATTTCAGACAACTATGCTACTCATTCGTGACTGGATGAATAGCAGTCACCTGAAACTAAATCAAGACAAGACTGAATTGATCCTATCAGGGGGATCCCATAACCCTTGGAGCCCTCACTTCTGGCCAGCAAAATAAGGACAGGCTCCTACCCCATCTTTCTCTGCTAAAAGTCCGAGGGTAACACTCAATTACGATCTTACAATGAAGACTCAAATTGGCTCAGTGACTTCTACGTGCTTCTTTCAGCTGAGAAAAATAAAGAAAATCAGTAGATTTCTCACCCAGGAAGTTCTAATACAGGTAGTCCTAGCTATGGTAATGTCCACATAGACTACACCAATTCCTTATACTTTGGCATTCCAGCCTATTTAACTAAACAATTGCAACTGGTACAGAACCAGACACCAAGACTAATTTTCCATCAACATAGGTGGCAACGGTAAACATCCTTCACAACGCGGTCAAAACACTGCGGTGCCATTACGACGCGTCTTTTACAACCCAAGTCGTTACCAGATTTACTATTCCAACACCTTCCCTACTGTACGTAGGCTGGAGTTGGAATAGTAAATCTTACTATTCCTAAGTCCAGCACCCTACAGCGCAAGTCGTGGTAATGACTTGCGTTGTAAAAGATGCGTTGCGATGTACCGCGATCATTTTGATCACGTTGTAACATCATACATCCGTGGCAACACGCTGCTCCCCTCAGGAGGAGGCTGCACTGTCTCCCTACAACTCAGAGATGCGCCTTCAAGGTTGGATGTCTCATCTTTAAATCCTTGAATGGCAGTGTAGCCTGTAAATTTGTGGACAGCCTAATTAAAAACCACATCCCCACGTGTAATCTGCGCTCTGCTCACTTGCATCTGTCTACGCCCTCCTTCAAACCGAAGCGCATGGTCATTGCCAGATATACCGTACTAGCGTCTAGATACTTGAACTCTTTACCTTTTGAAATTAGATCTTGCACAGACCTGCTGAGCTTTAGGAAGCTTCTCAAAACATGGCTGTTCAGACTAGCTTATGAGTAAGTCCCTGGGTTTTGGCATACCTCAGAGTAGCACCATGACACCAATCCGGTGTACGTGCTCTTTACAAGAATCATTTAACATAACATTTGACCCCGTTCTATTGCCTGTCTCTCTATATTACTGCTGCAGGTACTTTTTCATTCCTGCCTTATCCATTTGTGACTTTTTTCTATTTTTCGCTCGCTCCTTCTGTCCTTTCTTTTCTACTTTTCTTTTTCTTGCTCTGGGTCGATATCGGATGCTGAAAAGTTCTCAAAAAATGAGGGCAGTGCCAACCACTGGCAACCAAGGCACAAAATAAGCACTTCCGAACTCAGGTAGCAACTGAAATGAAAGTTACAAAATTACCCTCTGCTACAGAAACTGGGGACTTCACGTTATTGGTGACATTGGGGGAGACTGAACAACATGAGATAGTGATTATAGCAGTGGCCGCGACAATGGACTTGACCTTTCTTGGAAGATAGATCCATATCTTCGTTAGTTTGGTTTCGTGATCAATTAGGGCTGGAGGCTTCGATGTGGTACACCACCAGACTGAAGGTGATAGTATAGATAAAGTCCTCTATCTTCACAAACCTACTAGCAGCACAAGATTTCTTTAGAAGCACGAGGACAATGTGAGAAACTAACTATTCAGAAGATACACCATGAAATGTATCTGGTCTGTAGTTTGCTCAAGTCTGGACCTGTTGGATGCCTTAACCATTTGTCCTAGGTATAGTTCTCTACTGGAGCAGAAATGTTTTGCACACGTGTTTAGAAAGTGCTTATAAACGTTTTAGTGTCTGCTTTAGTGGTAATCTCTATCGTGCTGCACTCCTATTTTATTTGATGAAGAGGGTTGCATGTTTTGATACTGTACAGGAAAGAATGGAAAATGTTCTATTATTCCTGTTGCGCACTTGATATGGCATATAGGAGTTTATAGGGATATGTCCCTATGCTCACCTGAGGCCATCGTCCAGTTCTCTCCAGTAATGCATCACCCAGGTCTTGTCGAATTATTTGCTTTTATGAGACTGAATTGGTATGTCTTTGGAGCTATAAACCTCCAAATAGATGTGCTCTGATCTCCTAACACATGATAAACAACTGTCTAACACAAATTTACATATCGGACCTGTAGGTAAGGTTGTGCATTTATGACACCAGTGGCATAAAAATCAGATGTCATGTAGGCTGCAGAATGAAATCGCACATCCCACATGGTAAAATTACAAATACAGCATCAGGAGGGCCATGCCTAGAGCAGCAAGCTCGAGTTAAAATATGCTATATCCATATGTTTAAAAGCCTTTCTTCTAACATTAGGTACCTTACCTGTAAAAGGCGCCTTGGAGCCCACAAAGTGTAGAAGTGAGAAATGCTAAGGGGTAACTTACAATGTCACTGTGCTAACAGAATTCTTAAATTCTACTTACTTCATAAACTAAAGCAAGCCTTTTCATATGCAAGGTTACTGCTCAGCACAGTAGTAATCTTGGCCAAAAAGTAATTATAACTAACAATACCAGTCGAATTGAAATCACATGGCAATGGAGGACCAAATGATGTGGCTTGGGTATATTTTTTAATGAAAGGAACATTATGCAGCAATTATGCAGCACCTCTCTCTATAGAAAACACTCTGCGGAATAATGTAGTACTTTTCATGTTCATTATATGTATGTTTTAAGACATGGGACGTAAAAAATCGATGCAACATGTTTTTTTTTGCAATAACTGCAGAATTGAGAACATAATTCTGTGATGTGAATATGACTTTGTGTTCAAAGTGAAATACAGTATCTCGTCAATGAGGGGCTCAATCTAACCACCTTATTTAGATCACAATTAAGTATTCAAGGTGTCTGTTTTCTGTAGCCGCAAACACAACAATGATGGACAGAATGTGGATCAATGTCACACATTCACCCCAGTCCAAAGATCTGGGCCCAAATCCATCGTTTTTCCACTCCACACCACCCTGGGTTAGACAATGACAATATGCAAATCAGCGCTGACCCTGTGCCCCATGGGAACAGTCCAGTCCGAACTACAAAAGCCATGTCCTTCCCAGAACGGAAACAAGCATCCGAGGACCGGCCCGGTTTCGAGGTAACACCTCTCATCAGCCCGGCTAGCTTGATTCCAGTGGTGTGGAGTAACTGGGACTCACGTCTGAGCATCCCCAGTACACTTAGAGCGGTAACTGCAAACACAACAATGATGGACAGAATGTGGATCAATGTCACACATTCACCCCAGTCCAAAGATCTGGGCCCAAATCCATCGTTTTTCCACTCCACACCACCCTGGGTTAGACAATGGCAATATGCAAATCAGTGCTGACCCTGTGCCCCATGGGAACAGTCCAGTCCGAACTGCAAAAGCCATGTCCTTCCCAGAACGGAAACAAGCATCCGAGGACCGGCCCGGTTTCGAGGTAACACCTCTCATCAGCCCGGCTAGCTTGATTCCAGTGGTGTGGAGTAACTGGGACTCACGTCTGAGCATCCCCAGTACACTTAGAGCGGTAACTGCAAACACAACAATGATGGACAGAATGTGGATCAATGTCACACATTCACCCCAGTCAAAAGATCTGGGCCCAAATCCATCGTTTTTCCACTCCACACCACCCTGGGTTAGACAATGGCAATATGCAAATCAGCGCTGACCCTGTGCCCCATGGGAACAGTCCAGTCCGCACTACAAAAGCCATGTCCTTCCCAGAACGGAAACAAGCATCCGAGGACCGGCCCGGTTTCGAGGTAACACCTCTCATCAGCCCGGCTAGCTTGATTCCAGTGGTGTGGAGTAACTGGGACTCACATCTGAGCATCCCCAGTACACTTAGAGCGGTAACTGCAAACACAACAATGATGGACAGAATGTGGATCAATGTCACACATTCACCCCAGTCCAAAGATCTGGGCCCAAATTCATCGTTTTTCCACTCCACACCACCCTGGGTTAGACAATGACAATATGCAAATCAGCGCTGACCCTGTGCCCCATGGGAACAGTCTAGTCCGAACTACAAAAGCCATGTCCTTCCCAGAACGGAAACAAGCATCCGAGGACCGGCCCGGTTTCGAGGTAACACCTCTCATCAGCCCGGCTAGCTTGATTCCAGTGGTGTGGAGTAACTGGGACTCACGTCTGAGCATCCCCAGTACACTTAGAGCGGTAACTGCAAACACAACAATGATGGACAGAATGTGGATCAATGTCACACATTCACCCCAGTCCAAAGATCTGGGCCCAAATCCATCGTTTTTCCACTCCACACCACCCTGGGTTAGACAATGGCAATATGCAAATCAGTGCTGACCCTGTGCCCCATGGGAACAGTCCAGTCCGAACTGCAAAAGCCATGTCCTTCCCAGAACGGAAACAAGCATCCGAGGACCGGCCCGGTTTCGAGGTAACACCTCTCATCAGCCCGGCTAGCTTGATTCCAGTGGTGTGGAGTAACTGGGACTCACGTCTGAGCATCCCCAGTACACTTAGAGCGGTAACTGCAAACACAACAATGATGGACAGAATGTGGATCAATGTCACACATTCACCCCAGTCAAAAGATCTGGGCCCAAATCCATCGTTTTTCCACTCCACACCACCCTGGGTTAGACAATGGCAATATGCAAATCAGCGCTGACCCTGTGCCCCATGGGAACAGTCCAGTCCGCACTACAAAAGCCATGTCCTTCCCAGAACGGAAACAAGCATCCGAGGACCGGCCCGGTTTCGAGGTAACACCTCTCATCAGCCCGGCTAGCTTGATTCCAGTGGTGTGGAGTAACTGGGACTCACATCTGAGCATCCCCAGTACACTTAGAGCGGTAACTGCAAACACAACAATGATGGACAGAATGTGGATCAATGTCACACATTCACCCCAGTCCAAAGATCTGGGCCCAAATCCATCGTTTTTCCACTCCACACCACCCTGGGTTAGACAATGGCAATATGCAAATCAGCGCTGACCCTGTGCCCCATGGGAACAGTCCAGTCCGAACTACAAAAGCCATGTCCTTCCCAGAACGGAAACAAGCATCCGAGGACCGGCCCGGTTTCGAGGTAACACCTCTCATCAGCCAGGCTAGCTTGATTCCAGTGGTGTGGAGTAACTGGGACTCACGTCTGAGCATCCCCAGTACACTTAGAGCGGTAACTGCAAACACAACAATGATGGACAGAATGTGGATCAATGTCACACATTCACCCCAGTCCAAAGATCTGGGCCCAAATCCATCATTTTTCCACTCCACACCACCCAGGGTTAGACAATGGCAATATGCAAATCAGCGCTGACCCTGTGCCCCATGGGAACAGTCCAGTCCGAACTACAAAAGCCATGTCCTTCCCAGAACGGAAACAAGCATCCGAGGACCGGCCCGGTTTCGAGGTAACACCTCTTATCAGCCCGGCTAGCTTGATTCCAGTGGTGTGGAGTAACTGGGACTCACGTCTGAGCATCCCCAGTACACTTAGAGCGGTAACTGCAAACACAACAATGATGGACAGAATGTGGATCAATGTCACACATTCACCCCAGTCCAAAGATCTGGGCCCAAATCCATCATTTTTCCACTCCACACCACCCTGGGTTAGACAATGGCAATATGCAAATCAGCGCTGACCCTGTGCCCCATGGGAACAGTCCAGTCCAAACTACAAAAGCCATGTCCTTCCCAGAACGGAAACAAGCATCCGAGGACCGGCCCGGTTTCGAGGTAACACCTATCATCAGCCCGGCTAGCTTGATTCCAGTGGTGTTGAGTAACTGGGACTCACGTCTGAGCATCCCCAGTACACTTAGAGCGGTAACTGCAAACACAACAATGATGGACAGAATGTGGATCAATGTCACACATTCACCCCAGTCCAAAGATCTGGGCCCAAATCCATCGTTTTTCCACTCCACACCACCCTGGGTTAGACAATGGCAATATGCAAATCAGCGCTGACCCTGTGCCCCATGGGAACAGTCTAGTCCGAACTACAAAAGCCATGTCCTTCCCAGAACGGAAACAAGCATCCGAGGACCGGCCCGGTTTCGAGGTAACACCTCTCATCAGCCCGGCTAGCTTGATTCCAGTGGTGTGGAGTAACTGGGACTCACGTCTGAGCATCCCCAGTACACTTAGAGCGGTAACTGCAAACACAACAATGATGGACAGAATGTGGATCAATGTCACACATTCACCCCAGTCCAAAGATCTGGGCCCAAATCCATCGTTTTTCCACTCCACACCACCCTGGGTTAGACAATGGCAATATGCAAATCAGCGCTGACCCTGTGCCCCATGGGAACAGTCCAGTCCGAACTACAAAAGCCATGTCCTTCCCAGAACGGAAACAAGCATCCGAGGACCGGCCCGGTTTCGAGGTAACACCTCTCATCAGCCCGGCTAGCTTGATTCCAGTGGTGTGGAGTAACTGGGACTCACGTCTGAGCATCCCCAGTACACTTAGAGCGGTAACTGCAAACACAACAATGATGGACAGAATGTGGATCAATGTCACACATTCACCCCAGTCCAAAGATCTGGGCCCAAATCCATCGTTTTTCCACTCCACACCACCCTGGGTTAGACAATGGCAATATGCAAATCAGCGCTGACCCTGTGCCCCATGGGAACAGTCCAGTCCGAACTACAAAAGCCATGTCCTTCCCAGAACGGAAATAAGCATCCGAGGACCGGCCCGGTTTCGAGGTAACACCTCTCATCAGCCCGGCTAGCTTGATTCCAGTGGTGTGGAGTAACTGGGACTCACTTCTGAGCATCCCCAGTACACTTAGAGCAGTAACTGCAAACACAACAATGATGGACAGAATGTGGATCAATGTCACACATTCACCCCAGTCCAAAGATCTGGGCCCAAATCCATCGTTTTTCCACTCCACACCACCCTGGGTTAGACAATGGCAATATGCAAATCAGCGCTGACCCTGTGCCCCATGGGAACAGTCCAGTCCGAACTACAATAGCCATGTCCTTCCCAGAACAGAAACAAGCATCTGAGGACCGGCCCGGTTTCGAGGTAACACCTCTCATCAGCCCGGCTAGCTTGATTCCAGTGGTGTGGAGTAACTGGGACTCACGTCTGAGCATCCCCAGTACACTTAGAGCGGTAACTGCAAACACAACAATGATGGACAGAATGTGGATCAATGTCACACATTCACCCCAGTCCAAAGATCTGGGCCCAAATCCATCGTTTTTCCACTCCACACCACCCTGGGTTAGACAATGGGGCACAGGGTCAGCGCTGATTTGCATATCGCCATTGTCTAACCCAGGGTGGTGTGGAGTGGAAAAACGATGGATTTGGGCCCAGATCTTTTGACTGGGGTGAATGTGTGACATTGATCCACATTCTGTCCATCACTGTTGTGTTTGCAGTTACCGCTCTAAGTGTACTGGGGATGCTCAGACGTGAGTACCAGGCACTCCACACCACTGGATTCAAGCTAGCCGGTCTGATGAGAGGTGTTACCTCGAAACCGGGCCGGTCCTCGGATGCTTGTTTCCGTTCTGGGAAGGACATGGCTTTTGTAGTTCGGACTGGACTGTTCCCATGGGGCACAGGGTCAGCGCTGATTTGCATATCGCCATTGTCTAACCCAGGGTGGTGTGGAGTGGAAAAACGTTGGATTTGGGCCCAGATCTTTTGACTGGGGTGAATGTGTGACATTGATACACATTCTGTCCATCACTGTTGTGTTTGCAATTACCGCTCTAAGTGTACTGGGGATGCTCAGTCGTGAGTCCCAGGCACTCCACACCACTGGATTCAAGCTAGCCGGGCTGATGAGAGGTGTTACCTCAAAACCGGGCCGGTCCTCGGATGCTTGTTTACGTTCTGGGAAGGACATGGCTTTTGTAGTTCGGACTGGACTGTTCCCATGGGGCACAGGGTCAGCGCTGATTTGCATATCGCCATTGTCTAACCCAGGGTGGTGTGGAGTGGAAAAACTATGGATTTGGGCCCAGATCTTTTGACTGGGGTGAATGTGTGACATTGATCCACATTCTGTCCATCACTGTTGTGTTTGCAATTACCGCTCTAAGTGTACTGGGGATGCTCAGACGTGAGTCCCAGGCACTCCACACCACTGGATTCAAGCTAGCCGGGCTGATGAGAGGTGTTACCTCGAAACCGGGCCGGTCCTCGGATGCTTGTTTCCGTTCTGGGAAGGACATGGCTTTTGTAGTTCGGACTGGACTGTTCCCATGGGGCACAGGGTCAGCGCTGATTTACATATCGCCATTGTCTAACCCAGGGTGGTGTGGAGTGGAAAAACGATGGATTTGGGCCCAGATCTTTTGACTGGGGTGAATGTGTGACATTGATCCACATTCTGTCCATCACTGTTGTGTTTGCAATTACCGCTCTAAGTGTACTGGGGATGCTTGGACGTGAGTCCCAGGCACTCCACACCACTGGATTCAAGCTAGCTGGGCTGATGAGAGGTGTTACCGCGAAACCGGGCCGGTCCTCGGATGCTTGTTTCCGTTCTGGGAAGGACATGGCTTTTGTAGTTCGGACTGGACTGTTCCCATGGGGCACAGGGTCAGCGCTGATTTACATATCGCCATTGTCTAACCCAGGGTGGTGTGGAGTGGAAAAACGATGGATTTGGGCCCAGATCTTTGGACTGGGGTGAATGTGTGACATTGATCCACATTCTGTCCATCACTGTTGTGTTTGCAATTACCGCTCTAACTGTACTGGGGATGCTCGGACGTGAGTCCCAGGCACTCCACACCACTGGATTCAAGCTAGCCGGGCTGATGAGAGGTGTTACCTCGAAACCGGGCCGGTCCTCGGATGCTTGTTTCCGTTCTGGGAAGGACATGGCTTTTGTAGTTCGGACTGGACTGTTCCCATGGGGCACAGGGTCAGCGCTGATTTGCATATTGCCATTGTCTAACCCAGGGTGGTGTGGAGTGGAAATACAATGGATTTGGGCCCAGATCTTTTGACTGGGGTGAATGTGTGACATTGATCCACATTCTGTCCGTCACTGTTGTGTTTGCAATTACCGCTCTAAGTGTACTGGGGATGCTCAGACGTGAGTCCCAGGCACTCCACACCACTGGATTCAAGCTAGCCGGGCTGATGAGAGGTGTTACCTCGAAACCGGGCTGGTCCTCGGATGCTTGTTTCCGTTCTGGGAAGGACATGGCTTTTGTAGTTCGGACTGGACTGTTCCCATGGGGCACAGGGTCAGTGCTGATTTGCATATCGCCATTGTCTAACCCAGGGTGGTGTGGAGTGGAAAAACGATGGATTTGGGCCCAGATCTTTTGACTGGGGTGAATGTGTGACATTGATCCACATTCTGTCCATCACTGTTGTGTTTGCAATTATTGCTTTCTGTAGCCGACACAATTCCTACCATCAGTCCATCTAATGTGGATTTGTAAGCTAATGTGGGCAACATTATTGCTTCTTTAATTAGTTCATTAGAGTAATCAGCAGCTACAGTTGACCAGTTAACTTTTATAATATATATATACATATCAGGCACAACATTTCATCCAATGTTCAGAAAAATGTAAAGAACTTTTGATCTGTTTGAGCGAGAAACACATTGTTTTGCAAATTTGTATCAGAGCAAAAATGATGCGCAATTGTGCTTTTCTGGTGACCCTGACTAATCCATACATAATGGGGCACCCTCATAACTGCTAGATATACACCACATGCATAATGCAAACCTTAAACCCGATGGTATACAGCACTACTAGAATGAGCGTTAATGGCCCTTCCAACACATTAATGTATGTGTGGGATCCTGTTTTAGGAATCCCAGGGTTCACAGGGGTTACTGGGCTCAGACTGTAACAACCAGAGTCTTTTACTACTTATGTCCTAGGTCTTTACTATGTAGCCTGAAACTTAGCACCAAGTACACCCCTTTACCACTTGACCCTCAGTGTGAAGTGCCCAAGGGCTCCTCCCTGTATCCCACCTTCTTCAACATCTACATGCCCCCCTCGTGGCCATCGTCAGAATCCAAGGTATCAACATCGTCTCCTACACCAATGACACCCAGCTGATCCTCTCCCTCACCAATGAACCCACAGCTGCCAGAATCAACTTTCAGAGCAAAATGAAGGCCATTGCCACCTGGATGAAAGAAAGCTGCCTCAAGCTCAACTCGGACAAGACCTAAGTACTCATCCTGGAATGACTCCTGTTAGCCCACTGCACTTCGAAACCCTCCCACCCCTACGGACCTTGCACGGAACCTTGTATCATACTGGACTCCTTGCTCACAATGAACCGCCATATCAACGCTGTGTCATCATCTTGCTTCCACACACTCTGCCTGCTTCGAAACACATTCAGATGCATCCCCACAGAATCCATAAAGAGAGTCATCCATGCACTCATCACAGCAAACTTGACTATGGCATCGAACTCTATGCTGGAGTCACCCAGAAACAGCTCAGAAAACTACAAAACACCCAAAACGCTGCAGCCAGACTGGTCCTCGACATCGCGTGCCGCAGCCACATAACACAACATCTTCGACTGGACCTCAATCAACAAGAGAATCACTTTCAAGCTCCTCACACATGCCTACAAAGCTCTCCACGATGCAGGACCAGCATATCTGAACCACCACCTCTTATTCCACGTACCCCCCAGACAACTTCGCTTCCAACTTGCCCTGGCCACTGTCCCATGGATTCACAGGACTAGATCCGGGGGAAGATCCTTCTCCTACCTCACTGCCAAGACCTGGAACACACTGCCCCTTCACCTGAGGCAATTCCTGCAGCTGACTCAATTCAAGAAGGACCTCAAGATCTGGCTCATTGACTGAACCTCCACGCCCAGACGGATCAGAAGCCACCCCCCTTTGTGCCTCAAGACTCTCACGGGTGAGTAGTCGCACTATACAAACTCCTGATTGATTGATTGATTTAGGTTAGCGAAGTTGAGCAGTCAAAGGCTTATTGCTCAAAGTGGTGTGTCAAGGACTAAACAAGAAGTAGGAAGAAAAATAAAGAGCAAGTGGACAAACAACAAGATGACAAAATGACAAACAAATGGATTGTTACGCATCTACCTCTTGTGATTGCCACCTTGATATGTGAGTCAATGAAAAACTGAGATCAAAGGAGGACTCCAAATTCATCTTGGATGGGCAATTTTTATTATCTCCCCAGGACAAGGGTAGGGTAGTTCACAGGCTTGACCATGACTTTCTCATCAGAGTCATGGTGTTGGCTAAACGTGAAAAGAAGGCCTAGTTTGACATCCTTTTCCCACTAATGTTGTAGCTCTGATACTACCCTTATTGGCTAATTTTTACGACTGACCACGGAACACTCCTTCGGCTGACCACAATCACAGAAACATCAGCTTGTCCAGGCCATGACACCGCCCAGAAAATACTATAGCAGTATGCGCTATATACATTGTCTTTCTTTAGCTACAGAGAGAATCAGGTAAGTCTTAGACACAGTTGTGACTTAGAGTGTGGGAATGAGGTACTGGGTTTTTACGAACCGGTACCGAACATACAGAACCGGTAACCCAGCAGTGCCAGGGGATCAACACACCAGAGACCTCGGGTTCTCCTGAGTCAGACCTACAGAAACTTCAGAGTCTTCCAGGTGAAGTCAAAGATTCGTTTATTGGCTGCAACCAAGGTGACAGGGTCCTAGAAGTACGATACAAGTATATTCAGGAGACTGCACACTTTCACAAAGTCAGGCTTCTCTTCTTATACCTAATATTCAGCCTTGAGCAATACATTCCTTGGATTCGTGGTATTTCATTTATGGTTACTGATTACAAAAAGAAAAGCAGAGTCATGATGACATGTACATATTTCACGTCGTGCTGTCCATAACAAATCATCCGGCCAGGCCCAACATTTCATCAGATATCACTGGACCCCTAATAAAAACGGTCACCTCCCCATCATAAAGCAAGTGAAGGAAAGGAGTGGAGAAAGATGTGAGCGAGATATGGCAGGTGTGCGCGCTGAAATGGTTTTATGGCTGGTTGAGCCTAGATGCTATCTTGCTCGGCCACTGGGAGGGAACTGACCTAACGAGCTCGGCCTGGGGCAATGGTTCTAACTTGTACTGGGGTCAGGGAGAAGTCGATTAAGGAGTATGTGTCTTTGTGGAATCAAATTCAACTGGATTAAGGCCTATGTAAAGGGCAACATGCAGCTAAGGGTTTAGGAGGTAAATGACGATTTCGAGGTGAAATCGTCACTCGAATATGCCGAAAATACATGCACTTGACGTACTCGTCATTCTCGGTCTTTTGATACCAAATTCGTCCTATTTCGACGAAGTTTTTATTCTCGAGTCCAGTACTATTATATGAATCCAGATTTTTCAGAACCACAGACCCTCCTTTTGCCCTTACATAGGCAATTAATCTATCCTCATGTTAATCTGAGTCCAGATCTATATTCCTAAAGTCATTGAGATGTTGCTGCAACATCATTCTAGTGCTGAGCTCATGTCTTGACACAGGCTTCCTTACACATGATGTAGCACAAAGGCCACATATTGCAGGAGCACACTGTATGCATAGACAGAACAGGAAAAGAATGGCTAAGACCATCCCAATGACCATCAGAATTTTCCATCCCCAGGCAGATATCAGTCCCCAGAACCATCCCATTAACGACCAATCTCCTTTATCCACATGGATAGATTCGGAAATCTTATGTAGTTTGGAGATGGCCCCGTACACTGTTGGAGCATTATCTGGAATAAAAATGCAACAACTGGACTGGATCAATTTGCATACTCCACCTCGGTCCGCCAGTATTACATCCAAAGCGACCCGGTTCTGAAGGGTCATCAGTCGATCCGACTGGAGCTCAGCAGTCAGGTTACTAAGGGCACCAGCAGTTTCGATCACGGTGGATTCAACTACCCTTGTCAATTGCCTTATGTTTCGGCTGTTAATCATGGCTCCCCAGAACGGCAGAACACCCATTGCAAAGTCACCAAATTCTTGACCCGCAGTGTCTTCTTTACTCAAAACACCTCTAACTACCCTTGTCCGATGGTAATCCGCCGCTGCTGTGTAGGTGGGAGGTAACAGGAATGAAACAAAACATGAGCCCGAGAAGTCAGGGGGCAACCATGTATAGGCTCTATCATGGCAGATGAAATAAGTACCCTTTGCGGCTAAAAAGGCAGGGGAAGTCTGAGATCCAAAAACGTACGTTTCTGTACAGACACTCTTCCCTAGCTGAGCTCTGGGATTCTTACCAATACCTTGCAGACACAGGTGACCTTGATGGGGTACGATCCAGATAGGGGACGGTCTCTTGGCTTGCTGTTTCTCACTTACTGTAGTGCCATATCCGGTCACATTCCAACCTACATATGCGAGTATCTCATCATCCGGGGTATCTTCGTAAGAAGTTACTTCCTTGATCATGTCAACTATACCCTTGACTAAGGCGCTAGTCTTGAGGTTGTCTTTTACAGAACGTAGGGGTTGGATTTCTCGTGCATATATGAACATTGTCCTATATGCCCATACTGACCCATTGCGACTGAATGGTAGGACCAAATAGGGGATACCTCTATCCGTGGTGTGGGGCATGAGACCACACACCCAACAGTTGGTTGTGTTCATTACAAGTTGGTGTTGGTGTAATAGCTGAACGAAGGAGTTATTAATGAACTCTAATCTCCTATTTGATTCGTGGTCAGGCAAAGAGTGGAAAGAATGAGAGGAAACAGTAGGGGGAGGTGTGGGTGATGTAGTGGGCGTGAATGTCATATGAAAAGAGAATAAAACATAGCTTATCAAAAACATCATTACGCTAAATAGCATAAAAATACACATTATTATAAAAATTCTCTTCCTCATTGTTTTCAAAAGTCTCTGCTTAAAGTTCATTTGTTTGGCAGTTCTCTCCACATCAGGAAACTCCATCCTCTCTAAGGTGCTGCCCGCGGCGGTAGGTTGTTTCTGCTAAAGGATGCTTCCGTCAGTCTAGGGTGGCTCCCTTTGACCAACTGGAACCAGCGACCTATCGTCGTCGGCTGCACCCAAAAGTCTTTAATCAACCGCGACCCTAGCAGCGGAACCCGGATGGCGGTTCAAGAAAAACAAAAATAAGCAAGTTACCTAGATGGGAGAATCTGCACTTTCAAAAATAGGATTTGGGGGAAAAAAAACTCTTTATTAGTCCACAGGTTTTTCTCTCGGATCATAAAATAAATCACTTTTACTTCAGTCTGTTTTTCTTGGTCGTAAATTATAGCGTCTTTTCCCGGGTACTGTCTGGTCCGGAAATAGTAGCTCAGGTTCCACAGAGTTCAATTGTTCTGATGGCGGCGTAGTTTCTTGAAAAATGTTCCCACTCTTACAATCACGTTTAGCTTCTTTTACACGTTCATCAGTTGTGCGCTTTGAGTCAGTGCCTCCTTTTCGGACCCATTGGTCATGTGGCAGAGGGAAGGGTATCTTCTTACAATGGATCCCGTGGACCCAATTGGCCTTCCCCTCCACTTTAACAGTCGACCTCGTAGACAGGAGGACGAGGTGAGGCCCGGTCCATCTGGGCTGGTCGTTCCTTGTCCTCTGGAAATTCCTGACCAGCACCCAGGAACCGGGGTCAATGGAGTGACCCGGTGTCTCAGAGACCGGAGGCAAGGTGTTGTGGACCTGTTGATATAAAACACGCAATTTAGCCGTCAATTCATACAAATAGTCAAGCAAAATGGGGTGTTGCAGCTCGCTAAACTTCGTGGGCCTAGGCACTCCCCATATGTTGGCTGGCCGACCAAAGATTATTTCATAGGGGCTGAGTTTCATTCGCGAATGCACAGTCATTCTGGTGGATAGGAGTGCTAAGGGTAGAGCGTCAGGCCATTTAAGACCTGTGCTCGCTTGGATTTTGGCCAATTTAAGTTTAAGCGTGCCATTGTAACATTCCACTAATCCAGCTGATTGGGGGTGATTTGCAGCGTGGAACTTCTGCCTAATGCCTAGCCCTTCACACACTCGTTTCATCACACAACCCACAAATTCACTTCCGTTGTCCGACCAGACCATTCTAGGCATTCCGAACCTGGGGAAGAACTCTTTCACAAGGGCTTTCGCTGTGGACAAGGCAGTATTGTCCCTTAGGGGATAGGCTTCTACCCACCTTGAGAAGGCACAAACAACCACGAGCACATATTTTAAGTTGTTGCACCTCTCCATGTGTATGAAATCTAGCTGCAAAACCTCGAACGGATACGTAGGAGGTGCAAAATGACCAGCTGGAGTTGGGGTTCCCCTACCAGGATTGTGCTTCAGACATACCATGCAATTCTTGACAACGTTCTCTGCACACTTGGGAATCCCTGAATTCTTCCACACTGGGGCCAATGACTCGCAAATCCCTTTCGCGCTGATATGGGCCATCCCATGAGCCATTGTAACCACTGCAGGCACATATGCATCGGGTAACAACCATCTCTGTTGCTCTGTCGATTCAATCCAACAACCATTTGCATCCATTCTCCCTGTACTTTCTCTCCACATGCTTAACTCTTTCTCCGTGGCCTCAGCTTGGATGGACTTCACACTTTCTATCGTGTCTTCACATATTCCAACATCACCAGTCCATCTTTCTGGGCTCGCAACATACATTCGGCTCATCATATTCTTTGCCGTATCCTTAGCAGTTTCATCAGCAAATGCATTTCCACGACCAACATCATCAATCACTTTCTTGTGTGCACTACATTTTACGATCGCTACTTTCAGGGGCAACGTCAGTGATTCAAGAAGCTCATGCACCAACCGACCATGCTGAATCTTAGTTCCATGCGAAGTCAGGAACCCACGTTCTCTCCATAATCGTCCAAAACTGTGAGCCACTCCAAAAGCATACTGACTGTCGGTATAGACAGTCACTTTCATTCCTTTGGATAACACACATGCTCTCGTCAATGCCACAAGTTCAGCGGCTTGAGCTGAACCATGTGGTATTCGCGCAGTTTCAACGATTGTGTGCAAGGTTGTGACAGCATATGCTGTAGTCACGTTACCATTTGGGAGTTTAAAGCATGAACCATCCACCCATAATGTACCATCACATTCAGCAAGAGGAGTGTCGAATAAATCAACTCTCCCTTTCGTCTCCTCCTCCGTTCTGAGGAAACAATCGTGCTGTTCTGAAGCATCCGATTCCTCTGTAATTGGTAACAATGTGGCTATGTTCAAGGTACTACACCTTTTGATGTGCACATGGCTCGCTAGTAGCGTCAATTCATAACTGGACAGTCGAGCACTAGTTAAATGCTGTGTCCTGGTCCTATTTAACAATGTGTCTACTGCATGCGGGACCATCACGATTAGTGTATTATTCATTACTAGACCTGCAGACTGTCGAATAGAAACGGCTGCTGCTGCTGTGGCCCTTAGACAACTTGGCAATGCTCGTGCTACCGGATCCAAAGTTGACGAAAAATAGGCGCATGGCCGCTGTCTATCTCCGTATAACTGAGTCAGCACGGACAATGCACAGCCCTCCTTCTCGTGGACATATAATGTGAAAGGTTTACTGTAGTTGGGGTTACCTAACACAGGGGCCGAACATAATGCTGTGCGTAATTCGAGAAAACTTTTCTGACACTCATCAGACCAAGGAATGGGATTGGGTGTATTCGCACACGTTAGTGCCAATAAGGGTTTGGCTAATAACGAAAAATTTGGAATCCACTGTCTACAGTACGATGTAATGCCCAAGAAAGCGCGTACTTCCCTCTGCGTTCTTGGCACATTCAATTTAGCTATTGCCTGAATTCTTTCTGGGGTCAGTTTCCTTCCCTCCTTCGATAAGAGATGACCTAAGTAGGTCACTTCTTGTCGGCAATATTGGAGCTTGGAAAGTGACACCTTGTGATGTAGATCACATAGATGACGCAGTAGTGCCAACGTGGCCATTTTACATATTTTCTCAGTATCCGCAGCTATGAGCAAATCGTCCACGTACTGTACGAGAGTGGAACCTTTGGGCAAAACCATTGCGTCGAGCTGACTTTTCAGAGCTTGACTGTATATTGAGGGGCTTTCACAGTAGCCTTGAGGAGCGCGTTTAAAGCGGAAGCTGCGACCACCTAAACTAAAAGAAAAAATATCCCTGCTTTCCTCAGCAATCGGGATACTGAAGAAAGCATTCTTCAGGTCAATCACCGAAAACCAGGATGCAGAGGCTGGAATCATAGTCAATAATGTTGTAATGTCGGGGACAACTGGGAATTGTGGCACCACTATCTTATTTACTTCCCTAAGATCAATCACGAATCTATACACAGGTGGCTGAGAAGGGTCAGTTCGTTTTAAAACAGGCAGAACAGGACTATTGCAAACATTTCCTCGTGTTTCTTCAATTACGTCTTTCTCAATCAACTCGTAAACAATCGCTAGCAAAGCTTTTTCGCCCTCATTGGATATTCTGTATTGGGGAATTCGTGGCATTTTGACATTCGGCTTCAATGTTACAATATACGGTGGAATTTCTAAAAGACCTACATCATTCGGACCAGTAGCCCAAAGAATATCTGGAAGAAGTGCCAATTCTGCTGGAAGTGCATTTCTCGACAAATACATGGGAGAAACCACTTTCTTACCTAAAGTCAGTTGTACTCCTGAAGGAGAACAGTACAAAGTCGCATACAATCTTTTTAGCAAATCTAATCCTAGCAAATTTTCACCACAACCTGTTGTCAAAATAAGGGGTGCTTCGAATTCACAAGGACCAACAGAAAGAGATAAAGGGTCAGAAATCGGATTTCTAACCGGGGCGCCAGAAAAACCTACGGAAACGTTCATTTCGCCAGACAAAGGTGCGCCAGGGAGTTTGGAGTGCATAATAGAACTCTTTGTAGCACCAGTATCCAACAGAAAAGGTTCTGACACACCCGATGTAATCACCTCAACGTAAGGTCCACTCTGATCTACTGGAACTGAAACAACTCCCTCTCCTTGTCTAAGGCTGTCCTAGCAATCATTATTCTCCCACTGCTCATTTTCCGTGTAATACTCATCAACGTAGTATTGAGCTGTCCTGTCGGATACGTTATTTTGCTGATCAAACCTGTTCATAGAGTTTTGTGGTGGAAGGGGACGTGCGTCCTGAGGGGCGTTTCCACACCCTCTACCTCTAGGCGCTTGCTGACTACCACGACTTTTTACGCCAGTAATTCCATTCGCACGTTGTGGCAGGGCAGGACAGTCATATTTGTAATGACCCTCTTGTTTGCAGTATAGACACTGGTTGGGACCTACGCGGTTTTGATTGTAATCGAATCTCTGCAAGTTTCTCTGAGGCTGCTGAAAAGTGTTCTGGTAGTGATTCGGACCATTATTATTTTTATTACCACCACCACGTGGAGGATAGGCTTGCTGTAGCAAAACCTTCGTTTTGAGTTCTCTAGTTTTCTTCTCTACTTTATCTTTCTCATCCTTGTCTCTATTCTCGTAGTACTGTGCGGTAGCTAATATCTGGGCTGAAGATGAGACTGCCCAGGAACTTTCCGAATCTTTTAATTTTCTACACAAGTCTGGAAGTAGATTGTGCACAAATTTATCGACAAACAATCTCTGACCACCTTCTGTGGTCATATCTTGACCGCTGTGGTCAATGAATGTTTCTTCAAATCTGGTGAAGAAGTCTGAAACAGTTTCTTCTTTCTTTTGCTTGCATGCAGATAACTTATCCCAATTTACGCGTATTGCAGGCATTATCGTTTTCATGTAATCTACTATTCTACCAGGTAGTTCCGCTATCAGGGGCTCAGGCTTGGCACCACCAACTTGTCGTGCATCTGCAGCAGTAATATTAGCCCACGTGTCACCTAATTCCTGGTCATGATCTACATGACGAATTTTTCCCCATAAAGGCTGTGGAACAACGTTCCCGAATAACATATCGATATCGGCCAAATTCATTATACATGACCCAGCAGTTTGCGACAATTCTTTATGGTACCCTGCAGGATTTTTACGCGGATCTGGTAGTGTTTGTTTGAGTGCTAAAACTTCAGCTCGCTTCCATGGAACATGTACCCATACTCGGTGAAAGTGGGGCAGGACAGGTGGGGCAGCTGTCGCGTCACCCTCTCTCCATTGTGGGGGAACTTCTCTCATAGGGTATTGTCGTGCCTTTTTCCTACTAGATGCACTGGATTCCGATGGTGACCCAGAACTACTTCCCTTACTTCGATATGATAATAGCATTTCAACTGCTTTTTCCACATCGGGACCTACAATCATACCTTGACTAAACTTAAACCTTATACGACACATCTCTTGTGGGAGGCAATCCTGATCATTGTCTTCTAGATCCTCGCAAAGAAAAACACACATCTGTTCGAACACATATCTCTGTGTCGCTGTTTCACATTGATGGAAAACTTCCATGACAGACTGTAAATCATATTTTGCAGTGTCCAAGACCCATTTCCGAGCTAAGCTATTCAGGGAATCTCTCTCTTGATAATCGGGCAGTTGACTTCGCAACTGTCTTCTACTTATGTTAGGGGTCGTAGCAGGCGACCCGAAAAGGGGTAAAAGAAGATTAGTAACAGTGCTGGCCATTTTCTGCCGAAGGGAAGGTGAAACGGAAGAACAAACAGATGAAAAAACGGGGTGAGATAAGGCGGAGGTAGAGATGGCAGAAGAGGTATGAGGAATAATAGATGTGGTACTAGGCAGAATCATATGAGGGGCATTAGGAGATGTAGGAAGTACAGTAGGCAAAATCGTAGAAAACACAGGAGAAACAGAAGTTGTCGGTGGGCCTGGAGGAGGCTGCACCGAAGAAGTAGGAGCCAGCTGAAGAACAGCTGGTGAGTGCTGTGGAAGAGCCAGAGGCGCAGTTTGTGCAACTAAAGGTTGCGGGGGTGCTGTAGCATTCTGCGCATAGGGGGGTGGCGAAGTTAATAATTGCGACATTAATTGGTCTTTTTCACGCTCTTTTTCTGTCCCTTGCTGAAGAGACGGCAAAACTGGATAACACTTATCTATTGCCATTTTACGTTGCCTGTGCAACTGCTCATTTATCTGCTCTTCCTCATTATCTTTAAACTGCACGGCAGCTTGCATTACTGAAAGTCCCCCTTCTCTCTTATTTTTCTTAGCTAATTTAATTTATTTTTGTTTGGCTTCTTTGCGCCATATGCGGAAAGAGTCAAACATCGCCGGCCGGGCTTTCTTTTTGAAGAGTTTAACTTCAAGGTTGTCTAAGATTTCAGAATCAAAGCTACCATATTGGGGCCATTTTAAAACACCGTCTTTCCTAGTGTATTTAATCCATACCTCGTTGTAAACGATGGGGCCTACCCCATGTTTAACGTACA
The DNA here is from genome assembly GCF_964261635.1 of Lissotriton helveticus. NCBI lineage: Eukaryota > Metazoa > Chordata > Amphibia > Caudata > Salamandridae > Lissotriton > Lissotriton helveticus. Next base: position 497,870,480 of record NC_136061.1, on the reverse strand, counting down.
GCTCGTAAGTCGGAGTTCCAACTGGAGGAACCGGACATGAGTCCTCCAATCGGGAGTCCCTATTATTACTACCAAGACAAAACCAATTCCCGAGTCTAAGACTAGGCATCCTTTCTCTCTAGTCTAGTTCCAAAACTTCAAAGGATTTATCGACTACGATATTTCTCGTGAAAACACGAGTCCTTCGGTTATGGTGCTTGCAAGAACCAATAAAAACCTTTATGTATCTCCAAGATACCACAAAGTAAGTCCAACTAAGGACTGGGAGACGCTCCACTTATACTTAACTGAAAAATATCGATGGCTTCACCAGAAGACTCGTCTCAGCGTTTCGCTCTACCGAAAATTTCAAGGGTCCAACATCAGGGCGATAGCCAGGGCAGCAGTCCTTGTAGCCGTCGAGAAGCGGGGAACCTCGTAGTAAAGACCTTCGGACCACGTCGACATGCAGGGGTCGATGAGGTGGTGGGCCCTCCTCCGGAATTTTCACACGAAGCTCCTCACGATCTTCAGGCTGATTGGTACCACTGGAATCGCCCCAAACGCTGGGCGCCAAATGAGGTACTGGGTTTTTACGAACCGGTACCGAACATACAGAACCGGTAACCCAGCGGTGCCAGGGGATCAACACACCAGAGACCTCGGGTTCTCCTGAGTCAGACCTACAGAAACTTCAGAGTCTTCCAGGTGAAGTCAAAGATTCGTTTATTGGCTGCAACCAAGGTGACAGGGTCCTAGAAGTACGATACAAGTATATTCAGGAGACTGCACACTTTCACAAAGTCAGGCTTCTCTTCTTATACCTAATATTCAGCCTTGAGCAATACATTCCTTGGATTCGTGGTATTTCATTTATGGTTACTGATTACAAAAAGAAAAGCAGAGTCATGATGACATGTACATATTTCACGTCGTGCTGTCCATAACAAATCATCCGGCCAGGCCCAACATTTCATCAGATATCACTGGACCCCTAATAAAAACGGTCACCTCCCCATCATAAAGCAAGTGAAGGAAAGGAGTGGAGAAAGATGTGAGCGAGATATGGCAGGTGTGCGCGCTGAAATGGTTTTATGGCTGGTTGAGCCTAGATGCTATCTTGCTCGGCCACTGGGAGGGAACTGACCTAACGAGCTCGGCCTGGGGCAATGGTTCTAACTTGTACTGGGGTCAGGGAGAAGTCGATTAAGGAGTATGTGTCTTTGTGGAATCAAATTTAACTGGATTAAGGCCTATGTAAAGGGCAACATGCAGCTAAGGGTTTAGGAGGTAAATGACGATTTCGAGGTGAAATCGTCACTCGAATATGCCGAAAATACATGCACTTGACGTACTCGTCATTCTCGGTCTTTTGATACCAAATTCGTCCTATTTCGACGAAGTTTTTATTCTCGAGTCCAGTACTATTATATGAATCCAGATTTTTCAGAACCACAGGATAAAAAGTTCAACTGCAATGAACCTTATGATAACAATCAATAACACAATGTCCGGACAGTGTTTTTACTGACTGAAAAAGTTCTTTTACTTCTAGTACACAATGAACCACTATTAATCAGAGAACAAATTACTAGAACACTAAGACTTGAGTATTAGTCATAGTAAGGGTGAAAACAAGCTGTTGTGGACTACGCTGCTTCCCTGTTAAGGTATTGTATTACATTTAAAACGATCAGTTAAAAAAACTCATGATCTGTTTCTCCGGTGCCCCTCTATTTTCCTCGCACCCCAAGTATCCCAGGTTCATGGTTCTGTAACACAGCCATACTTGAGCACTGTACTTGTGACATTTAATACTGTCATGGCTTGTCACAGGTGCTTGCCCCACTTCCATTCCTCTCTGGTCATTGGTGTTATTGCCGGCCCCTTACACCTCTTGCTCAGGGCATTGGCACTCAGGGTGTAATCCATGCTGCATGGCAGGAATCATGCCACCCTGGATTGTGTTTGTCACCAATAGCTAGCCAGGATTCCGTAGGCCCTGACACATACAAGGAAAGTGGCCTATTTCACTGTTGGTGGAATAGTAAATTACCACACACTGGCCACACTGGTTCATCCGGCAATGCCAGAATACTGATAGGCCAGTTCAACACTAACTACATTTGTGTTCCATGTTAGTTTAATTCTCATTTAGGAATCCATTACTATGTAATGGTATTCTGTAGATTATTACAATAAATCATTTCCCTGTTTCACTTTCTCTTCGCCTGTTACTCTTCCATACATTTTCTGTCATAGAATGCACCAGGTAAATCTATCCGGAGGATAATGTCAAGCCATTTCCACCATGCTTGGGGAGACTAAAGGGTACTTGGAATCCTTGTAATGAGGATTGCCAATTATGTCCTGACCCCCAGAGACTAGCTCACACTTTGCAGATTACTGAAAAGCCACTAAACTCCTTCTGGGCTTTGACTGTCAAGTGGTAAAAATGTCCTTTTAAGATCTGTTCTGACAGCACAGCTGTCACCTGACCATATGTGATCAATAGAACAAGCGCTTAACAAACCACGACTAAAAGAAGGATTTTGGCCCTGCCCAAATGTGGGTTCCCTTTACTACATATTTTGATTGGGCAGACGTTGTGTGTCTCTGCTAAAAAAGCATGCTTATATTTCACTTTTTGCCTTGCGGGAAAGCTTATGTTCAGTCCAATAGGAAAGAGTTACTTGTGGTGAAAAGCTACTGATTCAGGCTCTATGCCTGATCTGCTTATTATGAAAAAGTATGACAAAGAAAGTAAGCGTGACTTATTTATTGTGAAAAGCATATGTTAAAGCCAATAGGCCTTTATGACTGGCTTGTTAATAAACTGTGAAAAAGCATGCGGACAGGTATTTTACTACATGGAATCTCACGTATAGTTACATTAGTAGGGAAGGAGTTTGCTGTGGGTTAGCGCCAGTGAAAAATCCTGGGGATTTAAGATTTGCACTTTAAGAATCCTTGTTATGTAATTTTAGGAAGACTTTTGTATTCCTTTGCGATCTGTATTTCTAAACATATTTATTGTTCTGTGACTGCTGAGAGAAGGGCTTTGGATTTGATTGGGCAGACGTTGTGTGCTTCTGCTCAAAAAGAGTGCTTATATTGCACTTTTACCTTGTGGGAAAACCTATGCTTAATACAGTGGAATTAGTTGTTTGCAGTAACAAGCTACTGCTCAAAACCAAAAAGCATTCTGACGCGGCCAACAAGCAATATGGCTCACCCAAAACTGGCTGTGGCCTAGTATTCTCTTTTACTTTTAGTTGTCAGGCACCGCACATGGCTGAAAACATTCAAAAAGCCAATATTTTAAGTGGGTGAGACCTATTGGCTTTGCCAATGCTTCTTCCCGGTATTGTTAATACATTTATAAATATAAATCAACATGGGAGCGTGTACGAAATGAGTTAAAACGGTTGTGAAGAAAATAATAACTAGTAGTGTGAAAGTTATAAAAGTATCAGATAATATTTTAATGGTTGGGTTATTTAAAACCATATACACTATATGCATTTTTTTTTTAAAACATGAATTAAAATATTGACACCCACCCAAATTTAAAAATGTTAAAAGAAAGCAGAAACATTTATTCCATTTGTTCTAATTGTCCACATGCTCATGTCATCAAGAGTTCATCTTTCCACCTTATAATTTCTAAAGATAAAAGTTACGGTAACAGTCGCACATGCTTTGGTGAAGTGTCCCGCAAACAGAATAAAATTGCCTCATGTATTATTGTTCTTATCCCTTTCGTAGTAAAATACTGTTTTCGTAGTTTCTTAGGACCGCCCATTAGCTCAGGACATTAACAGATTATGTGTTCCAGTGTTTCCCTCTCGAGTTGCAAAGGCATGTGTTATTTATTTGTGCAGGGTTTTTCCATTGTGCATTAAATTGATAAAAAGCTAGATAGAGGAGTCTGATGTGAAAGAAAGATGTGATAGCGTTCGTATTCAAGTTCAAATCTCAGAGGCATATTTATGAGAGGCTTGCATCACGTTTGCACCTTGCAATGCGGTACATGTATGAGGCAAGCCTCTAAGTCAAATTTATGAAGACATGCAAATGCACTTTGGTGGCTTTGAACGGCTTAAAAAATCTGGAGTAAGGCAATGCAGTACAAACTGCTGTGTTGCCATACTCAGCACAGGGGAGGTGTTCCATGGGCATTGGTGTGGATGTTCCCAAGCAACTCCAAAGGTTTTTGTTGCATTCTCAGGTTTACAGGACTTGTAGACCTTTCCAGGTGAGGCGCAGCAAGGAAAATATCTTTATTTCTCCTAGTTTTTTCCTCTTTCTATGTGTGCTGCATTTTGCAGCACACATTGAAAGAGGAAAAAGCCTTTCAGGATTGTTTTTGTGCAGGTGCCCATTCCTACACAAAACAATCCTGCATGCAACGGAGGCACTCTTGCACCATGGTTCAAGGGCGCCTGCGTTGAAGTTGGGATGACAAAACAGCACTAGCGCAAGGTGAAAGGACAGGAATGCACAGTATTGGCTAAATACGACACATTCCTGCTCTTTCCAAGTGATGTAGGGTAGCACTGCAAGGTGACTTGCTACGCTGTCCTGCACCGTCCTGTGCCACTATTTTCATAAATAAGCCCCTAAGTATAGCTGTTACTGAGTCGAATAAGACTTCAGGATATATATAGAGTCTTTGTGTAGTGATTTCCTTTAAATATCTAAGAGGCAACTGGATGTTTTAATGTCTTGTTTTAACAATAACTTCAGAGTGGCTTTGACCCCTTTATGCAATTTGTTTATGAATGGCAGGTCATTCTTGGTCAGAATATCCTTACCTCGAGGCTCAGCAACTGATGCTTCACTATGTGGTTTTAACAGGTCTTTGTTAATATAGAATCTTATAATGTTATTAACAGCCCCTTGACTGTCTATGCAATAGTTGATGAAGTTAATTGTAAACCGGGCTGTAATTGACATTAGTATTATATGGCATTATGGGGCATTACTCATTTTACTCTTTTGTTTGTGGCTCATGCCATGTTGATACTTCCTGTGTCAATTTTAACCCTGACCCCTCCCACTGTATTGTCTGGTCTCGCCTACGAGCTGGTTCCTGCTCTGCCAACTACCTGTCAGCCAATTCCTCGTCCCACAGCCTCCAAAGAGTGGCCCTTGACCCCTGGTCTTGTGCGCTGCTCCCCCTGGCTGCTGCTTAGCACTTTCACCTCAAGGACGGTGCCTCAGTTCCTGATAGTAAGGGTAACCTGTGGTTCAATCCCGCCTGCTGTGGGTTCATTTTCCTGGCCAATTTGGATTTTGCAATCTTTATTGTTGGTGTAGGTGGCCAATTTGGGGTATTGTAATATTTATTGGTTGGTGTAAGTGGTACATCTATGGTGCATTTTTTAGGGCATTATTGATTTTTCTCTTTTGTTTGTGGTTCAGGCCACGTTGGTACTTCCAGTGTCAATTTCAGTCCCACCCACTCCCGCCATTTTTCCCGCTACCGCCTTCCCGCTGGTTAGCCCTACCAGCACCTTCCACCAACCAGTACTACTTATGGAGGCCATTGCGCGGCCTTCAAAGAGTAGACCGTGACATCTGGTCTAGTGTGCTGCTCTTCATCTGGCTGCTGCTTAGCACTGTCAGCTTGAGGGTGACGCCTCAGTTCCTGACATTAAGGGCAACCTCCAGATTATTTCTGTCTGCCGCAGATTCTTTTTCCCGGCCAATTTGGGTATTGTTATATTTATCGTTGGTGTAGGTGGCCAATTTGGGTTATTGTAATCTTTATTGGTTGGTGTAGGTGGCACATTTGGGGCACATTTCATAGGGCATTATTGCTTTTACTCTTTTGTTTGTGGCTTAGGCTTGTTGGTCATTCCTGTGTTAATTTTGGCCAGTCCTTCCCACTGGTTTTTCTCCCTTCCACCTTCCCACTGGTTGCAACCCTCCCACTGCCCTGCCAGCCCTTCCCACCTCCCAGGACTACTTGGAGGGCGCTGCACGGCAGCTGGCAATCTGAAGGCACGGCAAAGCCAAGCCAGTCTGTGCCTGGACTGCACCCGGCTCCAGAATCCCTGGCCTTTCCACCACAAGAAGATACACCGCCACTGACTTCCATGCCCTGGACCCCTTGAAAGGTTGTTCCTAAGTGCACTAAGGGGCATATTATCAAGGGCTTATCTCCGCTTTCTTGGCTTTAAAAGCCAAAGAAGCGGAGATAAAAATATCGACCTATCAACAACAGGGTGCTAACATGCAAAATCGCATGTTAGCACCCTTTTCCACTACGCTTCCCCTTGCATCTCTAATGAGATGCAAAGTGGGCGTTCCAGAGCAAAATAATAGGAGAAATGTCGCTAAGCGACATTTCTCCTATTATCAAGCTTCACCCTAACCGTGTTAGAGACAAAAAAAGCAGCGCTAACCCCGGTTAACGCTGCTTTTTTACGTCTGCTAATTTTCAGATGTAGCCATGTAATACAATGGGAGGTGGATTACATGGCTAAGATCACCCTGCCCTATCAGCAAGGTTTCACTGGTTGTAGTGTGAATATCGCTGGATTTCCAGCGATAATCACACTGTTTACCAGTTTACAACGCGGTGTTTACACCGCACGACCTTTTCCCCGCAGCTATTACAACGCAAGTCGTTACTACGACTTGCGCTGGATGGCGCTGTGGGATAAGGAATGTTTTAATTTTATAGTCCAACACCTTCCCTACTGTTACGGGGACTGGTGTTGGAATATAAAATTAAAAAATTCCGAAATCTGCGCCCTCCAACGCAAGTCGTTGTAACGACTTGCGTTGTAAAACCTGCGATGTCAAGTACCGCGATCTAAAAGATCGCGTTGTACTGACATACATCTATTCCTATCACTTGGGAGATAAGCGTTGCTGATAGCACGCTATCCCAGCGATAGAATCCAGCGTTAGCCTGCGATAACTATCCTCGCGCTAAAAGCGCTGAGCGATAATTATCACATGATCTTGCTAATATGCCTTTTATCACCTAAGGTGTCTCAAAGTGCCATGTCGAAAGCAGTCAGGGAACCGAATTCTCAGAAGAACCGTACAGAGTTAATTTACCACTAAATATGGAAAACACTACACTCAAGCTGCTCTTCATTCATTTCACCACTGCCCCTCCTCATCTCACTTAACGGGCATGTGGCACAGGGAGACAGCTCAATGGTAGCCTCTCCTCCGTCACCGCACAGGGCAGGCTTGAGTATAGCCCAATATGACTCTGCTGTATTTTTAGTGCTCTTGCCTCAAGGGTTGTCTCCTTTCCATGAAAAAAATACTGGCCAGTTGCTGTTGTTTTAAGAGTCTGACAATGTCGATGTGACAACCTCAGCTCTCTTTTATTAGAATATCACTACCATCCTCAGCAGTTTTTCACTACTGAGACCTGATACTCCGAGTGCTGATTGGTTCATCCCAAGACCTGTTACACCTTCTGAGGGCAAAGAGCCAATTTTTAATGGTCCCCCCTGAGGTCATTCTCACGCCCTAGCTCATGTAATTTGAATAGATTGACTCAGATACATTTCTACAGTTGACTAATTCCTTTTCTTTGGTTATCTGCTTTATTTCTTGCGGCCAAATATCTGATATGAAACAGCATCATCCCTGGCAGAGGCTTTGCAAGCTATTTGTACCACATACTATTACCCCGCATGCTGCAACAACGCGGTCGTAAGAACGACCGCGTTGTGACAATGTATACCATTACCCCGCAAGTCGTTACAATGACTTGCGGAGGAGGGGCACTGGATGTTGGAATAGTAAAATTTACTATTCCATCTTCAGTCTGTGCGGTCTGTAGGGAAGGTTTTGGATTTTAAACCCAACACCTTCTCCCCCCTCCGCAAGTTGTTGTAACGACTTGCGAGATAATGGTATGCGTTGTCACAACGCAGTCGTTGTTATGATCGCCTTGTGACAGCATGCGGGGTTACGGACGCGGGGTGAAGGTCGTTTACCGTAAACACCCACTAGCCTCAGGCTCGGTACCTGGGGAGCTAAAAAAATCATTGGTGAAAAACCTACAGCTAACCCCTCGAGCCTCTGTAATTTTCAACTCATTTCCCTATTAGAATTTCCGATAAAATGCAGCAGCTATTGGGCAGAGATTAATCAGGCCTCAGTCTTGGCCACAGCACTGAACCTGCCTTGGTTTTGGTTCTGGATGACCTTTGATTGCAGGCAGACAAAGGTCACTTTCTGAGCCTTGTGTTACAGAATCTGTCGGATGACTTCAACATTGTCTCACATAAAATTCTCATCAATAAACTGAGAGAGGTGTCAGAGGCACAGTACTTAGGTGCTCTGAGTTTAGACCTATCAATTGTTGTGCTGGTGTACTCGAGCCTGCTTGTGGGCTCATTGAATTCTAGAGCTCAGGCTACGCATGAGCTGTAGAATACTACGAGTGCACAGAGTTCTCCGTTAAGGAGCTGGAAGGAGGTGGATGTATGGGGTTCTTCATTGCTGTTTGGGTTAAGTCGAGAATAAAGCAAGCCTTCTCAAGAACTGTGTACGCGCTTGCTTTGTAAAAATGGCGATGAGCGACTTAAACCCGATGAACCCACTCGCCTGATTCAACATTACCTTATGGTTAATTCTTTATAATGCGCTGCTGCATTGGAAGAAGCTCGTTATGGAACTTGTTTCTTCCACCTTCAAGACAACAGAGAAAGAAGAGCAAAAAGTACATTTTTACTGAGTATAGACTCTTCTAGCTCACCTTTGTGTCAGTTGACCATTGAATACACACGTGATTATGTGGAGAGGAGCGCGAGGAGTAAAATATTTGCTAGCATTTGCACCAAGAATTTTCAATTCTATTAAGGACACGGAGGTGAAGATTATGCTTTCTCTTTCTGTACTGCAAAATAAACAGCAGCCAATAAGAACGTTTTAACATATTGAAAAACAATACATTCCCAGAATACTTAGCCTAACACTATTATCAACCATAGAGCCTAGCCCTATAAATAACTCTCCACCCCGGAACACTTCCTCTTTCTTTGCCCAACAAGCAAAGTCCAAATTGAACCAATATAGTCCCAAGAACATCAGAACCGCATCCAGATCACATCCGACCAAAGACAAAACAGGAACTGTAGAACTTGTACAAGAAGGCCGAAGACCACTCCTTCCCACAAGACCATGACGATGGTTTATTCACTGTTCTAGTCTATGCTTGAAACAAAAAATCGTATTCGTAATAACTGACATAAACCTGTTGTTCAGGGAAGTTAAACATTACAGTTATGCATCGTAATATGTATTTTGGGTTGGATAATCTTCGCCTCCGTGTCCTTAATAGAATGAAAATTCTTGATGTGAATGCTAGCACATTTTTTATTCTATTACAGGACCGGAGGCTTCAGATTATGCTAGTTTAACGTTTATCTAAGACAACAGAAGCAACATCGCCCACAGGTTTATAATAAAATTGCTTGAAAGTAGAACTGGAAGGCCAGTCAGCTGCTTTCATGATATCATGTAAACTGGTACCTAACATAAATGACTTTGAGGCCATAGCGCCTCTGACTGTATGTGCTCCAAATAGGCCAATGTCTATGCCCGCCTCTGACATTACATACCTAAGCCACCTGGCAATTGTAGCAGAGGTAACGGGTTTGAAAGGTTTCTGCAAAGCAATTGATAACCTTGACAACCGGCTGGTCTAAGAGACCGTGTACAATCCTCATACACCTTGAGACCTTTCACCACACACAGTTTCTCATTCAAAGGAAAAGAATTGTAATCAATAGATTTGGAAGACGTTTTGGTGTGCGCTGGAATGACAAATGACACGCATTCCGGCAAAACATTTTTACCCTCCAAGTTTCGGAAACAAATTCTACCTCCAAATAAAGGGGGTTGCCATGGGGTGTCCCTTTGCGCCGGAGTTGGCAGTATTATTTATGTCACTCTATGAGGACAAGTACATCCACAATAACAACCCTTTCAAAGAATATATCGCCACATGGTGGCGTTTCATAGACGATGTCTTCATGATTTGGACTGGGGGAGAAGAAAGTCTAATGTCATTTTACAATTGGCTTAACGCTAGAACACCGGACATACAATTTAGCATATCACACTCAGCTAAAAAAATCTCCTTCCTGGATGTTGAAGTTTTTCCATTAGAAGGTACATTAGCAACATCTCTTTTCACCAAACCCACTGACAGGAACAAAGCATTACTCTTCTCAAGCAATCATCCGCGGAGTTTAAAGGAAAACTTGCCCTATGGGCAATTTCTGCGAATTCGTAGAAATTGCTCACTACACGAGGACTACAAATTTCATGCTGAAAATCTAGTGTCCAAATTGTGTGACAGGGGATACCCTAAAAAACTTGTCCGAAATTCCATGAAAAGGGCCAGATGGACCCCGAGAGAGAGTCTCCTCGAAAGGAAAAATAAATCCACTTCCAATAGGCAAGTCTGTGTAACTACTTACTGCCCAAATGCCAATAATCTTAAAAAAATCATCATTCAAAATTGGCATCTTGTAAAAAACTTGGACACTAGCCTGCAAGTTCCCCCGCTGTTCGCTTTCAAAAAAGAGAGCAGCGTGGCTAACCATGTAATAAGAGCTGGATCAAAAAAAGACAAACAACCATCGTTGAGACAGATGATGGGATTATCACCCATTACAGGCCACCACAAATGTGGGACTTGCCTTTGCTGCGAATTGACCATCGAGGGATCCCTTTTTCAACATCATGGGATATCATGGAAACATGATAGTTTCAGCAATTGTAGAACCAAATATGTAGTCTACGGCATTACCTGTCCGTGTGGACTACTTTACATTGGGAAGACCAATCAGGAAATTCGGACTCGAATCACTCAACATAAATCCAGAATAAAGAATGGGATTGACACTGCCCCACTGGTTAATCACTGGAAACGTTGTAAACATCTGCTGAGTGATATCAAATGGACTGTGATCTCCCGTGTCGAAAAGGATCCACGAGGAGGAGATATGGATCAGAAACTATCTAAAAGAGAAGCCTACTTAATTGTAAAATTTGACACAGCAGTGAGAGGACTGAACGAGATATCAGAGATTTATAAACTCTAATAAGGGATTGTTGTCTGTTTATACCCTTCAACAAGGTTACACAGAAGTTGTTGTCTTTATAAGACACTGCGCCTGCGCAACCAACACTACATGATGAGAAGCCTCGCAAGCTGGACATTGTTCCACGCATGCGCATTCAAGTAGTATATACTGAGAAGTCCTGCCAGTCGAACCACACTCCACGCATGCGCGGGAGACTAGTGCCATCGGGGACGCCGATTTTCCGAGACACCCAGTGCTCAATACCGGTAAGCTTGAGCGCGATTCGTGTATACTTTAGAATCTTGCGTACACACTACCGGAGCGCGGACCTAAAAAGCCTTTACTTTTCTTTTCTAATAGAGGCTGCTAAATCAAGAAAGTTTGATTTCTTCAATCAATGATCCTGTTCTAGGACGTAATTTTTCACGATCCCCCGGTAAGAACCCTAATATCTAATGCCCGTCCATGAGCACCGCACCTGGTCCTGTTACCATATTAAATGGACGTTGTTCTTTTACAGGCCCTTCTTCTCTACTTGAACTTGTAACAACGTAGCCACCATATACATTCAAGGTAAACATTCTCTGGGATGATGGCCACGTTAAGTCCACTCTAATTCCTTCTCCATACTTATGTAGTTTTTATTGTTTTTTGTTTTTTGTTATCACACAGGCACTATCCCTTTCTCGGATACTCTCCATAGTGGTAAGCAGAAGGAACCTTGGGTGGTTATGCACTCGAGTGTCTTGATATTCTAAAAAAGGTTTTCAGATGTACACAATAGAATTCTTTTTCTTTTTTCCTTAGAGCTACCTGGCCCTGATGAAAATCCCTGCCAACTCTTGGGGATTTGAAACGCGTAGGCCCTTTCATGTCCAGTGTCTGCTCCCCCTTTATGGTTTCTCCTGTAGTGTGAACATATTGGCACATTACTGGTTAAAAATTGTTGTATATATTGTTTTTGATTTCACATTTGATTCTGCTGATTCATTTTGATTTATACCTGTAAATATAATTGTATAGATTGCGTATATAATTGTATAGATTGTAGCAGACCTAATACACCACACGATTATATATTTGTATTTAGTCGTGGTGTGTATTTGTTTGTGTTTTGTGTATGAATGGTAAGGTATGATTGTGATATGACTGAATTCGGTATGCATGTTGAATTTTAATAATTCACTGGTTTTTTGTCCATATTTTCTCCTGTGTTTATAAAAAATGTTGTTCTTGTTTAACTGTATATGATTAATACAAATATACCCCTTTTTCTTTGACCTAGATATTAAAATAAAAAGCAATCTATAAGCATACCCCAGCTTGGATAAACCTTCTTTGTTCTGGTGGCCAAACTTTTTTCAAATCAACATCAGTATAGGCATTAGTTCTTTGTTGTTTATACCCTCCAAGTCCAGCACTCTAACATCAGAAAAGCTGCGACATGCAGATAAACACAGCAACATGGCTAACTTAGCTGACAATTGTTTTCGGGACAGTAAATCATTATTAGGCCGTTCTCAAAAAATTCAACACTTTAGAAACATCGCATAAAGAGGTACACTTAGCCTTAGGAGGGTTCACTATACGTATTCCTTTTAGAAGTTTACACACTACCGGATGCATACCCACGGGTCTGCCATCCAGATGTGCATAGCCTGCGATAATGGCTGAACGGAAGTTGTTCACTGATGTATAGGATAAACCATCAGCAGCTTTCTGGAACAGAAAGCTCACAATTTGAGAGATATCTGCTTCCACGGGATCCAGGTGCTTCTCCAAGCACCAACTCAGCCACGCCTTCCATGCGGAACCATATTGCTTCCTGGTCGAAGGGGCCCAGGCTTTTTAGATAAAACTGGAAGCCTGCTCCGAAATACCTGGCAACAACCTTTGTTGCCGGAAAGCCTCCAGGAAAACAGGGATAGCTGCACTGCCAGGACTAGCAGATGGAGCTCTCCCTGAGGGCCCTGGAGCATCAATGAAAAACACGGGAGACGAATTGGAAAATTGCATGCCATCTCCAGCAGAACTGGAAACCATGGCTGAGACTTTTAAATTGGGGTGACCAATATGATCTCCTCTTCCTGCCGAGACACTTGATTCGCTACTCTGGGTATCAAGATAAATGGAGGAAATGCAGAGTGGAGACTCTGAGACCAGTCCTGGGTGAATGCATCTGTTGCTCTTGCCAGGGGATCTGGTCTCCAGCTGAAGAAGAACTCCAGCTGATGATTCAGTCTGGACGCAAAAAGATCTATGTGGAACGGACCCACAGGGAGTGAAGTTGGCAAAACAGGGATGGGTTAAGCCGCCAATCTCTGTAATCCTTCAGGTGGCAGGACTACCAGTCTGCTACGGCATTGTCTCGACCTGAAAGGTATTCCGCAATCACTTTGATTTGATGTGCAAGGCAATAATGCCAAAAATCCTTGGCGATTTCCCCCAACATCGGGACCTGGTATATCGCACAGTAGAAATATTGTCCTTTCTCAATAGAATACAACATATTACCTTCCTGAGCGAGAGTGTGCAAATCGCAAATGACGCCGCCAGGAGCTCAAGACAATTGATGTGCAATTCCAACTCCTGAGGAGACCATCTGCTCCCCGTGGTCACCTCCCCGCAGCGGGCTCCCCAACCTGACCTGCTGGCATCAGACTCTATGATCAGCTCTGGGTGAGAACCGAAGATTGCCCGACCATTCCAAGCATCCACGTGGGTTAACCACCATTGAATCTCTGCCCGGACTTCATCCGTCAGGGGATGCTGATCCGAATAAGAGAGGTCCTTCTGGAGGTGTCTGATCTTGAGATGCTGAAGGGCTCGATAATGTAACGGTCTCGGAAATATCGCCTGTATGGAGGAGGCTAACAGGCCCACCAAACGTGCGATCGCCAGTAGGGACATCAACTGTGCATCTAAAGTCTTCCTCAATTCTCTCTTCAAATCCCTCAGCTTTTGTTTGGGCAGCTGGAGCTGGGCTGTCTGGGTATCTATTACAAACCCCAAGAACTCCAATGACTGCGTTGGAAATAGGATCGACTTTGCTTTGTTTATGACAAATCCCAGACTCTCTAACAAAGTCATTGTTATTTGTAGATGGAGAGCTGCTAGGTGCGCAGAGGGAGCCATGATCAGAAAGTCGTAGAGGTAAACTATGAAGCATTTGCCCTGCTCCCGGAAATGTGATACCACCGGCTTCAATAACTTGGTAAAACACCAAGGAGCCGAGGAAAGACTGAAAGGCAGGACCAAGTATTCCAGGCGCCTGCTGTGCCATTGAAACTGTAGGAACCTGCGATGGGGAGAAAACATGGGAACTATCAGATATGCGTCCTTGAGATCGAGACGGACCAACCAATCCTCTTGCCTCAGGATGTCTGCTAGAAGATGGATCTCTTCCATCCTGAAGGTACGGTAGGTTACAAAGTAATTGAAATCTTTCAGGTTCAGCACCAGCCTGTAACCGCGCCACTCTTTTGGACCAGAAAGACGTTGCTGCAGAAACCCGCAGGTTCCCCTTCCTCGCAATAGGCAACCGCGTGTTTCTCCAGCAAGTCTTCTATTTTGTGATCTATAAAAAGCTTATCTTGTTGGGAAAAATACAGAGGGGTTGGTGAGACTCCTTTCCGGGGAGTTTGAAGGAAATCGGTGTGAAAGCCCTGCACTGTCTGAAGGACCCAGGCGTCTTGAGTAATAGCATGCCAATTGTGAAGGAAGTGGCAACTCTGACCCCCCAGAGCGTATAGAGACAGAGATAGTGGGCTTACCTGCTGTAATTTGAGGTTGGGAGTTCCCTCTGTGACCTCCACGATGGAAGCGGCGACGGCTAAAATGTATTGTGGGGTAAACGTGCCACATCCAGTGGGGTCCTGATAGTCTCCTCCACCCTGGCCAGAACCCCCTCTGGAAGGGCCTTGCTGGTATTGACGGCCTGGCGAGCGGCTCCTGTCTCTCCCGGCCCATCCAAAAAGGTCCACGTGGAACACTCTCCTGTTGTTTGCTTGGGCTTTGGCGAACAAGGTGAAAGTCCCCACATACTTGGAGACTTCTTTTACAAATCGCTCACCAAACAGCAAGCCGTCTGCCAAGGCGCCGGATTCTGCTTAGCGTCCATGCGCATCAGGAGGTATTTTCTGTGTTCAGAAGAAATGGCGCAATTTGGGTTACCCAAGAAGCAGATGGCACGCTGCATCCACCCCGCAAGAATATCCGGATCAATTGGATCTCCAGATTCCTTGGCTACTAGAGCCAATTCTAGGATCTTCGACAAGGGGCCAATTTATCCTGGCACCCTCGCCAGGCTCGATCGATGCCTTTCTTGGGATCCGTCTGAAATTTCTTCAGGATATTAGGGTCTATATCAGGCATCTCCGTGACCTTGTCAGGTACATTTGGGCGAGGGCATTCCCAACGCAGCCGGTTCCTAACTTCCCTATCAAAACTGCATCGTAGATTTTGGTGAATGTAATCCGTCACCTCTGGAGGAGGGGCACAATCAGATGATCTCGGGTGCACTATGTCCTGTGGGTTGAAGTCGAATGGATTCGAGGGCTGGTAAACGGGAGAGGATTGTGGAGGGATTGAGGCCTTCTTAGCCTTCTTTTTCTTAGGAGACACGGTGTGTCCAGTGGAGTCAGTGTCCAAACCAGTGTCGGTTTCCGTAACCACCTTGGACGATGAGAGGAGTGGAGTCGAAGATCCTGAATACGATTGGTCCCTGGCAGAAGGGGGCGGGAACTTAGTAAGAACCTGCACATGTGGCCAAATGGGCGCTTTAGTGGTGCAGATTTTCCGCCTGCAGAAGACGTGGAAGGATTCGCAGTGTCCTGCTGAAGCATACTGTAGCGTTTCGCAAACCTTTATAATTGCACTGTAATAGGTTTTAGTGCGGCCGCCAGCGCCTTATTAATAGTTTTAGGAACCGCCACCTCCACCGCCTTGTTGACGGAATCCTGTACCGATGCATCCAGGGCATCCACAAGGTTGTCTTCTAGGAGAGGCCCATGCTCCTACTCATAGTACCCATATTCATCCTCCTTGAAGAAGGCCCAGTCTTATATCGTCAAACGAACATCGGAAGATAGTTGTATTAACAATGCGGATCCCAAAGGAATCGGTCAAGGGGGAGCAACCCTGGTGCAAATCACAATCAGAATATAGATAGAAATGCTCCTCAGTAAAGCTGTAGTCGACAAAATCTCAGTCCAATGTCAAGAGCCACTTTTAATAATATAGGAAGCCTGCACACAGCTTGGGGCCTGCCTTATTATTCAGCCCAGGAGAGACGTCACTGAAGGGTACAGAAGAATAACAACCTCTGCTCCTGATCGCGTTTGAGAATGTGCGCGGAGCGAGGAGGAAACAATATTAGGCGTTGCGTATCCCAAAACAAGCCCATTTGGGCTACGCGACGTGAGGCTCAATTAGAATGCGGGCCTGTATGAGGGAAGGCAATGCAGACCACAGGAACGAAATGCAGTGAGTTACCGAGGAAGGAAAAGGCATACGGAAGGTGGGGACATTATTATTTGGGTAACCTCCACCTTCCGAGAGCGTTAGCAGCAAACAGGCGAGTACCAATCTTGCATTACAGTACACTCCATTATTAGAAGGAGATTGTTCTGACTACTTCAGTCTGCATTCGATTAAAGGCGATCGCTCTGCTCACTTTAGCCTCCGGCAGACAATTGCTGGGCTGGGCCCATCGTTAACGCTGTCACTCACACCAGCGCAGGGAGGGGGCGCACACCCTAACCACAACAAAAGCACTGCACACACCTGGTCATTATGCACGCGTATGTCGCAAATATAAGTCAGTGAAGTGTGTGGTGGATGAATATGAATAAGGGGAGGAGAGTTTAAATTCAGAAGTGGAACAGTCCAAAGTCCTTTGTTTACATGAAGAGTGTTGTGGTGCAGGTAGCAGACAAAGGAAACAACCAGTGTGCGAAATTGTAGTGAGTGGTGTGCCAGTGACCCTTATGGTTGATTCAGGCTCACCATACCACATCATCAACAAAAACACTTGGAAAGAAGCATTTTGTGGGAAAATTGGTAAGGAGTTGGAAAAGCCTGATGTGCAACATGTAAGTTAAGCATAGGTGAACTCGCAGGATTCTCACACAAAATAAAACTCATGTCCCTGCATCCACACGGTAAGAAATATTCCCATGAGTGTCAAGGATGAAGTGGTTAATGAAATCCAGAAACTTGTGGATAGTGGGATAATAAAGCGTGTTGAGTCATCAGATTGGGTCGCCCCCCATGTCGGTGCGTGCAAGGCTAATAGCCGGGTCCATTTGTGTGTGGACTTAAGAGATCTCAATAAGAATATCTTTGTAGATGTGTTTCCCCTCCCTAGAATTAAGGAATTGTTATCTACAACTAGGAACATGTAATGGTTCTCCACAATAGATCTAACCTCTGTGGACCATGAAGTGCTCCTGCATAAAAGCAGTAGACATTTACCTGTATTGTCACCCCTATGGGCACTTTCGAGTTTAGGCGGGGTTCCCTTTGGTTTGGCATTGGCTGCTGCCATGTCTCATGCACTTAATATTTAAGGAGATGAAGAAAGTAGTTTTTTTTCAAGATGACATTCTCATCATGGGAAGAAACAGAGAGGAACAGGATAAGGTCTTGTTGGAAGTACTAACTCCTTTGGAAATGAATGGACTGACAGCAGAAAAGTCCAAGTACAAACTTGCTAAGAAGAGTGTAACATAGTTGAGGCATGAGATAAGCTCATTAGGGATTTGCCCAAAGTCTGAATTAGTTGATGCCATCAAGAAAGCATTCAAACAATTAATGCCTCACTCATTTATACACATCCAAGTACAACGTAGACCCGGTAGAAACACAATTTCAATGCTACCAGAAATATGTTATATAACATAAATTCCAAGGTCTGGATGTGTTCAATAAAAATGCAATCACACAGGAACAGAACATTCACCAAAAAAAGTGTGAAGAATAGAGAGAGCACCTCACGGTAGAACAACCCGAGGGGGTTCCCGGTTGATGATTACCGGTATACCCACTTCTCATCATTGGCAACTCTCTCTATTGTGACCGTCGGAAGCGCCGGAGGGACGCGGCTACAGTGACTGTGATTAGTTCGAGTCACGGTTTCGGACACGTGGACAGCTGACACGGTGTCCTGAGGAGTGACGCTGGTATGTGCTGACGTAGCGCACTCCAGGTCCAGTACAGGTTGAAAAGACTGAGAATAATAAACCCCTCATATGCCCTGATGAAATCGCCATAGAAGGAGCGATGAAACATGTCGGCTTGAGGAAAGGAACTTTTATGGTATATGAAATATCCATTTTTAATTAGTAGTGCTCTGCTGCATCAGAATAAAACGGTAACAGCAAGCAAAGCACCACTACACAAATGATTTATTTTTCTCTTGGTGTTGTGGTTTGTTTGGGGTTCTGTTGAGTGTACTTTTGACACTTCTAACAGGTATCAGTGTTTTGATACGTTGGTCACTATTTGTGTTTTTCCTTCACTATTCTCACGTCCGCACTACTCTTCTGTTGAGTGCACGTTTGTCTTTTCACAATAGAGAGAGTTGCCAATGATGAGAAGTGGGTATACCGGTAATCATCAACCGGGAACCCCCTCGGGTTGTTCTACCGTGAGGTGCTCTCTCTATTCTTCACACTTTTTTTGGTGAATGTTCTGTTCCTGTGTGATTGCATTTTTATTGAACACGTCCAGACCTTGGAATTTATGTTATATAACATATTTCTGGTAGCATTGAAATTGTGTTTCTACCGGGTCTACGTTGTACTTGGATGTGTATAAATGAGTGAGGCATTAATTGTTTGAATACTGTTTGAGTGGGGGGCTGCCTCGCCCATTCCCCCTCCCCCTGTACCCCTTCAGATTTTGTGCCATCAAGAAAGCAACAGCACCACAGAATAAAGATGAGGTCAGGTCTTTCTAAGGATTGGCTGAATTTTATTCGAAATTTGTCCATACATTTGCTGACAAAATGTTTTGTATTAAGCAACTACTGAAAAAAGTTAGTACATTTGAATGGATTAAAGAATGTCAGCTCAGTATGGAAAGCACCAAAAGAGATATTTGTACTGCACCAGCACTTCAAGGCTTTGAACCCAACCTTCAAAGTTTTAGCATGATAGACGCAAGTGGTAGAGGCCTGGGAGCTGTCTTGTCCCAGATGCGAGAGGATGGACCCGAGTGCGTGATTGCATTTGCATCTAGAGCACTTACCCCGACTGAGGAAAAGTATTCCGTGATTGAGAGAGAGGCCCTCGGGTGTGTCTGCGGACTTATTCACTTTAGACAGTACGTATGGGTGACTTGTATCATGGTGAGGACAGACCACAAACCACTCACCAGAGTCCTCGCATCTAAAGGTTTAAATAATGCATCTCCCAGAATTTCATTTATGTCTGTACAACTTTTGGACTTTGTGTATGAAATCAATGATGTGCCTGGGGTTTGTAATAGAATCGCAGATTTTTTGAGCGGATGTCCTATACCTGTTAGCGATGAAGCTAAGAATGAATGGGATGAGTGGTTGGTAGCGACAATTTTTGGAAAAGAGTTAGTAAGCATTTCTCATGAAGGTTTGGATCGAGAGCATTTTCTCAGGATGAGGAATTAATTGCAGTTATTGAATACATTCAGAGAGGGTGGCCTGAGAAAGCTCAGTTATGTAAAAATGTGATTCCTTTGTGGGAAGTAAGAAGTTAGTTATCTATAGAAGAAGAGTTGTTACTCAGGGGTGACAAATTGGTGCGACCCAAAGTATTCCGTGACAAGGTGATCAACCTTTGCCACGAAGGACATCTTGGTAATGTAAAAAACAAGTGCAGAGTTAAACACTCATACTGGTGGCCTGGAGTAGACAAAGATATCTAAATTGTTGTCCTTGAACGCGTTGAATACATCAATTCAGGTAAGAGTTTAATTACCTTCACACCAACCACACACTCTATTGTTGTTCCCAGCATGCCATGGGAAAGAGTTGGTATTGACATTTATGGTCCAGTGAAAGGCATGGATGAAGTACAAAAATACATTTTTGTGATGATTGATTACTTCTCTCAGTGGCCAGAGTTCAAGATAGTTGAGAGGGGGGATTCAGAGAACTTGTTGTGCTATTTAGGGAAAGTATTTGGACGAGAGGGTCTACCTAAGGACTTAGTTTCAGACAATGGAGGACAGTTTGTCTGAGATTACTTCAAGAAATTTATAAGGAAGACAGTGATTGTGCACGGAACTACATCCCTTTACCACCCAGAGGGGAATGAAGGCGTTGAGCGATTCAACAGGGTGATAAAAGGAATTAGCGAATTGGCTTACAGTAATGAAAGTGATTGGGAGAATGAGTTAAATAAGACTGTGAGTGCATACAGAATTACATAGGTATATTCAGGTAGAGCATATAGAAAAGTGGTGAGACAATCTAAGGTCTGTGAGGTTTGCCCCTGCCTCACTGAACGAGAATAGATGTTGATGATAACAATCTTCAAAGAGAGAAGGATGCACAAAATGTCATGGGAGAGGGTGTCTATCATTTTAATATTGCATCCCAGGTGTACGCCAACCCAGATGCATAGGCCCCCTGATGGTCTCCCTCTGCCCCCCTGGGCAGCTGGGATACAATACGTGACATATCCAACTCTATGTAGATCTGACCTTGACCATGTTTCCTGGAAGAGGCATAGCGCATGTATGTCTATATAGTCTCCCCAATCAGGGAGGTCTATTTTTGAGCTAAGACCTGCTATGTTCCAGGATAAAATCTTGGTGTTCTGTATTTCATCTAGGATGGCAATCTGAGTGTGTGGGGAACGCCTTTCCTGTTGTGTTACTTGGTGCGTGGTCTTGGCTTGGTCATGAGTCCCTGCCTCTATCTGTAGGCTGCAGTCAGGGTCCCGAAGCCTCTTAATAGAATCACTGAGAGTACTATTTGCTGTAGTGGCCTCATAGGTTTTCTCAAAGAGTTGGTCACGATTCTCGGGTCTTCCACAGTTATGGGGCTCAACTGACCATTTATTAATATTGGTCGAACTTTTACAGATAGGATTTAGTCAATCAACCAAATCCAGGGGACTAAATCTATTGCTGACGGGGATATTAAATGCCATGATATTTTCGCATCGCCGGCCCATGTTTAGTAGGGGTGGGCGGACATCCCCGCTCCGCCCAAGGAATGTGCGGAGATTTGCCCCTTCCGCCTTTCGCAAAGAAGGCGGAGAAACAGGGCAATTCTCTATACACTCGGGGGCGGAACGAAAGTTGGCCGCCCGCCTCCAGCCCGCCAGGAATGCGCATGCGCAGGCTCCCGCACATGCGCAGTTTCAAGAAGAAGGCTATACAGACAAGGAAGATGACCCCGCGATAAGGTAAGTTTTTGAAATCGTTATTTTAGGCTTTAATGTTGTTTAATATGGCGGGCGGGAGGCGGCGGATGGGCGGCGGGTGGCGGGCGGGTGCTGCGTAACGGAAATATGCAGAGAGGCACGGAGATTGGTTCAATCTCCATGCCTCTCCGCGACAGTCCCTTATGCAACTTCCGCCCACCCCTAATGTTTAGCTTACTACCACTCTGGGCTCTTGATTCCCACTTTTTGTACACAGTTCCCACTCTGTCTAAAAGGGGACTAGGGGAATAGAAATAGCCCAAGGGCAATGTCTGGGTGCCTCCTGTCTCCCTACCGTATCCTCATTCAAGAATATGTTGGACCACCCTGCTATCTCTAAAGTTGATCAGAACACAATCCTGCGGAATTTCCTTTTGCCTCTGCCCCAGCCAGTTAACCCTGCGTGTAAATAGGATTTCGCTTTGTGCTAAGTGGGGGAGCGGTCTGTATTTGTAGCTACTCTCGTCTGCAACATATCCCCCTGGTGGTTGGTTTAGTGCCATCCAGGGAGCATGTTTCGCATGCTTCCCTCCCTTATGGTCATTTTGCTCCCGAGGTCCTCCTTTTTTTTTTGCCCCCCCACCTGTGTCTTGATAGTATTTTCCAAAGCTATGGTTTCTTAAGTGCACGGCAGTTCTAAAATAGTGGGAATAGTTAATGTTTGGGGTGAGTAAGATAGCTCTGGCTCCGTAGTTGGTGAGGTGTTTGGGATCATCGGTGTTAGGGATAGGCGTCTCTCAGTGCGTTCTATTTCACTGGAGACAGCTCCTATTGCCTGC
Source organism: Lissotriton helveticus (assembly GCF_964261635.1). Taxonomy (NCBI): domain Eukaryota; kingdom Metazoa; phylum Chordata; class Amphibia; order Caudata; family Salamandridae; genus Lissotriton; species Lissotriton helveticus. Next base: position 497,848,232 of record NC_136061.1, on the reverse strand, counting down.
TGCAGCATTTTGTCGATAGCAATCGGTTGGGCAATGGGAGTTAGCATGGGAGCATTCTGCCTGGTAGTTGGCCTTGTAAGCGGGTGGCGGGGGGGTTGCGTTTCCCCATGAGTATTTACTATTTAGTCCTTCCCAGCCCACAACAATATTCAATGATATTGATCAGTAGGTTTGGACAAGCGCTAACCCCGCTGAACTCCAGAGATTTAAAGGTCTGCAATTTTTCTCTGTGGGGCCCCGAAATGCTGTCCCCAAATCAAATCGCTCTATTGAAGCCAGTAAACAAACATTAGGGCAAGCAGGGAGCGGATTAAAGGGGGGTGGCCCAGCCCAGCCTCGATGGGTCTTGGACGGGCCCGCCCTGGCGCAGCGGGGTGCGAGGCAGCGCTTTGTAGCGCGATGGGACGCCTCCGCCCTCATCAGGTGTGGGGAATTAGCAGCGTTGCACTCTGGGACTCCGAGTCCCACCAGAGCGTAGCCGCTATCAAGGCAGCAGCAGGTAACCTCCGCGATGTCCGCGATGTCAAGCAGCTCCCCACGGGAGGTGGTTTTCCCCCAGGATCCCTGGTGTGACCTCTAGCAGCGGCAGACGATCCTTGAAGCAGGTAGAACAACCCCCTGAAGCAGGTAGAACAACCCCCATTGAATTACCCATTGTCAGTCCACAGGCCATTCCCCCTTCGAGTTGATGAGAGGGAGATCACCACGCACTAAAGACAATATGGGATGGTCGAATTGCACTAAAATCGTCTCTTGGTCTGCAAAAGAAGTGAAGAATTCTATTGAGATTAGTAAGGCTAGTTTCAAAAACAAGTATGATTAGACACACAAGGCAAGAAGAGTGTGCTTGCAGGTGGGTGATATTGTTAAAATAAATAAAGGAAGATTGACACGCAAGGGAGAAAGTAAGTACTCTACCCCACTTTGAGTGGTGCAGATACTATGCAACTCTGCTCTGCTCAGTGGCAGCAAAGTATGGCATGCAAATAGAATTGCATTATTCCAGGGCTTTGTCAAGGATGTGTAAGATGTGGGGCCAGGTGCCACAAGGTCCTGCAAAGGGGCCGCAATCTATTTGTCCTGCACAAGGAGAGTGTGCTAGTGAAACTGGATGTAGAAACGGTGAAGTAAGAGTACACATGAATGGAAAAAGTAGAAAGAGTGAAGAGGTCACCCGTGCAAGACGCACTTGTGTAAAACCTAAGAGGTTAGATGGTTATATCATAAACATACAATTAATTGTTATCTTTATTTATGTATACTCCAATTTATATCTTATTATAGTTTTTAGTCACTTTGTAGTCATTTAGACATGTCGTTCTTAATGTAGTACTCTTGTTACTTTTTATTTGTAAGGAGGGGGAAGTTTGCACTCAAGCCTGCTTGTGGGCTCGTGGGATTCTAGAGCTCAGGCTACACTCAGGCTACAGAATGCTACGAGTGCACAGAGGTCAACTGATACGCAATCAAGGGATCAACCTGATGAATTATGCTGACGATACTCTGCCGAATATCTGAGTGAAATATATTGCTCCAGCACCTTTTCAGGCTTTTCATACCTTTCTGCATGCTATAATCAGTTGGCGTGGTCATAACATACTCAAACTTAACAAAGATAAGACTGAGGTACATTGCTGTTCTACTGGTATAATTCGCTAGTCATTCCCAGTGAAAGTGTGGGAAGGATGTAATGCCTCTCAGGACACCACACCCTCACCTGCATCTTCGGTCAGGAACTTAGGGTACTATCCATATGAGGCTCTTACTCTCTATAGTCAAGTGATAACATTGTCAGCAACCTGCTTCTCTCTACTGAAGCTTCTATGGGTAATTTTTCCACTCTTCCCAAGACACTTGCGTCCCCTTTTTGTCCAGGCCACCATTTTGAGCAGGCTGTACTACGGCAATGCCCGCTTCTTGGGTGCATCAGAATATCTAGTCAAAAGGCTGCAGGGAATTCAATCTGCTAAATTTGATTTGTCCTTGCCACGACAAGCTTCTACCTTTAGAACTCTTGACTCGTCACACTGGCTTCTGGTTTCTAAAAGAATTTAATTGAAATCTCTTTACCTCCAACATAAATGTCAGAGGTGTGTACCTAGTCGCCAGATACGTTCGCCAACATGTAATTTACCCTGCTAACCAACAATTAGAACTGTAAGAGCTGGAACTGAGCCTTCTCTGTTTAAGCTGTTCATCTCTGTAATAGCCTTTCCCTGCGACTCCACTCTACTAATGATTTTTGCATTTCTGGAAGGCCAAAAAGACAGGGCTTTATACACTTTCATAAATTCGGCTTGGCTTCAGACCTACTACACAACGCTATGGTTTTTTACCTTTGCCAGGACACCTTGTAGTCATCAGCTGCAATCTACAAATGCAAATGCAGATCCAAATAAGAATAGGAATAAGAATAAGAATAGGAATAAGAATTAGAATAACTAACACTCCATTCAGTCAGGAAGGCCCACATTAGACGGTGCAAATAAAATAATATTAACTATCACTAAAAAGCTGTGTGCAGACTAATATTTTGCCAAAAGCACTGAAAGGTGTAAGCCTTATTACTAGTCATCTCTAACCAAACTTTAAAGCGTAGAGCAATTTTTGTATTCACGAAAAAAAAAATGTGGGATTTTCAGGGATGGCACCCAAATAAAAAAATGCCACAAAACAAATTGCTTTGTAGCAACCTGGCTCTCAATTCAATTGTTCTGAATAACAAATTGCAGTTTCGGATATCTGACATCTTCTGCGCTTGGGTCTTTATGAGGCGCTTATGTTTTAATTGTAGAAATTCATTTGGTGAGAGTCTTTAGTTAATCAAATGGCACAAGGATGCTGAGTTTGCTGCCCATGTCATAGCGCTTGCTGGTCGTGTCATGCTCTTTTTAGGTCTCGTGACCTATCAATGCGCATGCGCATTGAGAGAAGCGAGACTATAGGGCTTTAAACAAAGTTTAACTAACTGTGGCGATTTGGTGCTGTGCCCGTGCGCTTTTAGGTCAATGCGCAAGCGCATTGACCTAAAATGCGCGTGCACATCATCAAATCGCCATCTGTTCCCAAAGCCACACTCCTCCCACACCTTTGAAGTGAAGCTTAGCTTCACTTCAAAGGCCCCGGCTGCTTCACACCCTCATGCCGCTCTCCCCGCTCCGCCCCCTCCCCTGCCCGCCGTGTGTCTCCCCTTCGGTGTCTTAAGTTGTTGTGTGCAATCTCAACAATGACCTGGACCTATTGTCTGTTTTAGTTATGTTTTTGTGGGTAACAAAGTTGCTGTTTCATAGATGAGTCTGTAAACATATAGTCTGTTCATTAGACCAGTTTTCATTCTTGTGAGAATCAGTACCGCTTCATATGCATCTCCAGTCTGGTTGCAAAGAGCACTGCCAGGAACCAATCATAGCAGCGTTAGTGTGATTTTAGTGCATCAAACTACTATAGCACTTTATTGCGTAAAAATGTTTATTTCTAAAGGTTTTTTTTGTTAACAGTTTTACATCCTAATATTGCACGTCATCTAATAACCCTCTTCACACTCTATTATGAATCCAGAGCAGGAGAGTCTGGCCTGGATTCCCTCTTGCCTTAACTTCTTTCCCTGCATGCCTCCTCTCTCTGGCTATAGCCTACTCTGTTTAACGTAATCATTTAATGTATTTATCCAAATTGCCAACGCGTAATTTCATGAGCCTCATCCTTGCCGTCTTTGAACCCCTATCCGTATGATCATTATTCTTGTTTGTCGCCCTGCCCTTTGCTTAGTCACTATACCTGTCTTCTGTTTCATGCTCCCCCTCTGCCCTTTCTGTCCTGAGAGCAGTTTACTTGGCAGTGGAAGACGGTACTTGAAGGTAATCAGCAGAAGTCCTTCCCAAGCTGCCCTCGTGTCCTTGTCATTCCTCTCTCTACCTGTACTGGAGCTCGAAGCCATCTCCTCTGCGTTCGGCTCCGTTCTGATTACCTCTGAGTCCTCCACATCACCTGTTCTTTCACTTTCGCTTTCTCGTTATATGCCCATATACATCTCCCCTCACACTCACCCTCACTCACCCTCACCCTCACTCACCCTCACCCTCACCCTCGCTCACCCTCACCTTCACTCACCCTCACCCTCACCCTCACCCTCACTCACCCTCAACCCCTCACCCTCACCCTCACCCTCACTCACCCTCACCCTCACTCACCCTCAACCCCTCACCCTCACTCACCCTCACTCACCCTCACTCACCCTCACCCTCACTCACCCTCACCCTCACTCACCCTCAACCCCTCACCCTCACCCTCACTCACCCTCATTCACCCTCACCCTCACTCACCCTCACCCTCACCCTCAACCCCTCACCCTCACTCACCCTCACTCACCCTCACCCACACCCTCACCCTCACTCACCCTCACTCACCCTCACCCTCACCCTCACTCACCCTCACCCACCCTCACCTTCACTCACCCTCACCCTCACCCTCACTCACCCTCACTCACCCTCACCCTCACTCACCCTCACCCTCACCCTCACTCACCCTCAACCCCTCACCCTCACTCACCCTCACCCTCACTCACCCTCACCCTCGCTCACCCTCACCCTCACCTTCACTCACCCTCACTCACCCTCAACCCCTCACCCTCACCCTCACTCACCCTCACCCTCACTCACCCTCAACCCCTCACCCTCATTCACCCTCACTCACCCTCACCCTCACTCACCCTCACCCTCACTCACCCTCAACCCCTCACCCTCATTCACCCTCACCCTCACTCACCCTCACTCACCCTCACCCTCACTCACCCTCAACCCCTCACCCTCACTCACTCTCACCCTCACTCACCCTCACCCTCACCCTCACCCTCACTCACCCTCACCCTCACTCACCCTCACCCTCACTCACCCTCACCCTCACTCACCATCACCCTCACTCACCCTCACTCACCCTCCCTCACCCTCACCCTCACTCACCCTCACCCTCACCCTCACTCACCCTCAACCCCTCACCCTCACTCACCCTCACCCTCACCCTCACTCACCCTCACCCACCCTCAACCCCTCACCCTCACTCACCCTCAACCCCTCACCCTCACCCTCACCCTCACTCACCCTCAACCCCTCACCCTCAACCCCTCACTCACCCTCACTCTCACTCACCCTCACTCACTCTCAACCCCTCACCCTCACCCTCACTCAACCTCACCCTCACCCTCACTCACCCTCAACCCCTCACCCTCACTCACCCTCACCCTCACTCACCCTCACCCTCACTCACCCTCGCTCACCCTCAACCCCTCACCCTCACTCACCCTCAACCCCTCACCCTCACCCTCACTCACCCTCACCCTCACTCACCCTCAACCCCTCACCCTCAACCCCTCACCCTCACTCACCCTCACCCTCACCCTCACTCACCCTCAACCCTCACCCTCACTCACCCTCAACCCCTCACCCTCACTCACCCTCAACCCCTCACCCTCAACCCCTCACCCTCACCCTCACTCACCCTCACAACACATATTGTGTTACAATAGGTGTCACATTTGCGAAAGATAAAACTATTGGCATTGTAAATAACAAAGCTATTAATTTCGCTATTTTCAAAACAAGCACATAAATAAAAAATGTGTCCTTTACAATACCAATAGCTCAAACTTTCCTAATGCGAGACCTATTGCATTGCTGTGCTTCTCTCCCCTGCTGCACTCTCCTGCTCTCTAGAGATGTGGCCTAACGACCAGAGCTGCCATCTAAGTCACGTAAATACAAAACATGTTGCATTCCAAATGCTATAGGTGTCACATTCACGAAAGTTATAACTATTGGCATTGTAAATGACAAAGCCATCAATTTAGCAATTTTAAAAACCACAAATAAATAAAATATGTCATTTACAAGACCAATAACTCCAACTTTTCTAATGCGAGACCTATTGCATTTCCAATGCTTGTTTGAACTGTCAGCTATTATGCTGCAGAGTAGCAGTGCTGCTACACAAATTGGCTGAAAAAATTGAAATAGTCAGTACGTCATGCAGGTGAGACCTATTGGCTTTGCCTGTGCTTTTTTTGCAAGGAATCTCACAGATTGATATAGAAAGCAAGTATTTTGTTGTTGTTTACTTCTTTTATCAAACCTTTGGGGTAGGCTATTTTTCACTGTGATAATCCTTGCTTTACCATCTAGGGGGAATGCCAGGTGTCGTTGTCTGGCTGTATTGCTCTGTGAGTGATTGCATTTTTTCATGCCCAAATCCACCTGAAAATTAGTTCATTTGGCTGTGGGCTGTTTACAAGTCCTTTAGTTTTCCATTTTTCCTTTGCATGTCTTCATTCAGTTCTTTAGTTCCCCTATGGTATTCTTTTCTTAAGAGGGTCGTGCAACTCCACTGACAGTCCACCCAAGGCTCTCGATTGCCACTCATTTAATCTGCATGGTGCTGCATCCTGAGCGGCCACTATTTCTAAACTGGGTGGATTTCTTGTAATTGTAGCCTTCATAGTGTATCATTGTTTCACTGTTTCAAGATGGCTAATATTGTTAAAAGCATTATTTTGGCCACCTTGGATCCGTACAACACTGATGCACTATACACTTTAGCATTCGAATATAGCTGCCAAGCTCAATGTTTACTGAGTGGCAGTGATTAATTTGAGCCAGTGATAGAAGGTAGGGCCCACTGGTGCTGATTTTTGGGAATCAGCACTTATTTTTCCTCAACAGACTTGGATTCAGAGCAAGTCAGAAATAGAGCAAAATAGAGGGAAAGAAGAAGGAAGCGAAAGACAGAAACAACGTGACAAAAGGAGAAAACAGAAACCTGCACGTGTGAGATAAAGAGGCAGGGAGTGCCTGGGGGTGGATTAAAGAGGAATCAGATTAAACCAAGAATACTCAGCTTTGGTATACATCACTCTGACCTCTGATAGCGGGCTTTAGTGCAAAACTTCGAGCCGCAAGACGTATTCTTTTACAAATATAGCACACTGCTGAGCGGCCGTATTGGAATTGTAATGTGTATAATGTATCATTGTTCCTCGCTCTCCAATATGTTTAACAAGTTGCTTTCAAACATGTCTGCTATTTTGGAACTTTAAAACAACAATTCACTGTGTACAACACCATTGTAAACCAACCTCCTGCTGCTGGTTTAAATTAATTTTATATTGCAAGCATGTGCCCAGCACGTTTTGCATGCTTTCTTTATTCTTCTTTAATATGTTACTTTATCTTCCATTTGCTTGTTGGGTGGGTGTTTGCAGTCAGCCTTCTTCCTTCAGCAGAGCTGTCAGATGGATCTGTGACGATGGAAGGGCTTTAGTGATTAAGGTACAGGAAACCTTGTATGAAGCGATCAGACTCATAGGGAAGCACAGTTGATGCAGAGACCTACTGAGAGAATGAGATAACGCAAACAATTGTGATTCATTCAGATTTCTTGAGATCTTACCGAATGTCAGAGACTCCACCAGGTTATGTGAAAAATATGTTTTCTCGCAAGGATCTATAAAAAGAATCAGCAACGGTGTTGCTCTAAAAAAATACATAAGTCTGCCAGGCAGTAGCATCAGGATCCAACTCTAGGCATGGCTTTTCTTTCAATGGCATTTATCATCTGAGCATTGTGGTTCTTGTGGCGAGTTTGGGAAGGTTGCCTACCCTTATGGCTCTTCTTTTCCAATATCACAACAGCAGCAGGTTTTTCCCCAGTTGTAGACCTGATCACATGTTAATAGAGTCTACCCATGGTTCACTAACGAAACCTATTACCGATTCAGTAATAGAGCTTATTGCCAGTTCAGCGAAAGACTCAGTAAAAGAGCTTATCTGAGGCTAAGTAATAGAGTGTATGTGTGGGTCGGTAGCTAAATTGATTCCTGTTACAAGCTTTTCTATGTGTTGGACTATAGAGTTGCCATGAAGTTAAAGGAGAACCGATATTCTGTTTGCAAGGACCATCTTTTATCCTAAAATTGTGGGACTTGGAGATAGGTCAATAGCCACTGAGGATGCTGAGTTATATGTGTAAACATGAGGTAAGCCAACCAAATGTATGTGTGTTCTTTATTGTGTTCACTCTAGTCCGTCGTTGATAAAGCATCTCAAACTTTCAGTGTCTCAAATCCATTGTGAAGGAAGACTTCTCATAATAAGTGCAAGGGATAAATATCTATCTAGGCAGGCTCCTGCCAATCAGATGCTGTGAATGAAGTTGCAACAGTCATCATATAGTTTGAATTGGCTTAAACATTGGTGGCTAGTAATTATTTGAGCAGATTGAGTGGGCGGGCCACACATGCACACACATACTCTCACCCATTTACATGCACACTCACTCATACACATATAGTCATAAGCGAGCACACATACACCTACCATTTACAAGCACATAAACATGCCCAAACACAGATTCACTGCCTGCACGCACAAAACCATACACATTCATACATACACTTATTCACAAACGCACACATCAAATATTAACAACAACAAAAAGTTACAGGTTGGAGAGGTGAACTCTGGTGGTGGGAGAGAAGCCTCGGTGGTTCCTGGAGGATTTCGAATCCCACCTCCTCCTATTGACTGACCTTGTTAAGGGTCAGCCAATGAGAGGAGGCAGCAGTCCATTACACTACACAGAATGGGATGGGGTCAGTGAGACTGCTGACCCGATCCCACTCTGTGACAAGCGTCACTGATAAACAGTAAGCTGTGGGCGTTTCAGGGCTTAAAACTAAAGCACCTATGTCCGAGTTTATCTGTCACTTGCCCCCTCGTCATGAGGAGCAGGGCATCCAGGCGATCATGCCCACAGGACTGTGAATCTTCAGCCTGTGAAAGTTCAGATCAGGCAGCCAGATGCCTGCGCAGTCAGCACATGTGCAGCTCCTAGCTGCCTGACCTGAGCATTAAGACTCTGTCTCGCTGACCTTTGCTCAGCCTTACAGACACTCATCATGTTTACAAAAAGGTGGGGTGTGGGATACCTCTACCCTCAATGACAGTCGGCTACGGAGCACAAAGCACATAACCTTGACTCTGGTGTGGCCTGTCCTTGGTTTCTTTTTATGAGTGCCACCTTCTTGCAGGCCACAGGCGGGCTTGCTGGACCTTGCTCAAACCAGTGAGTATACATAGATGTTTACTCCATGGCAGAATTTGTGTCAATCTAGTGTGTGCAAGGAGAAAGGAGAGAAGGATAGCAGCAGAGATGTGCATGAGGATAAAGGTGAGACAACTACCAGAGGGGCCTACGCTGTTAAATAAGTAAACCAACACACTGTAACTGACAGGTAGCCTTAAAACATTCTTTCATGTACTCACAGATGCTAAGCATATACATTTCCCACTTTTGAAGTAAATGAGAAAGTACACAAAGTTAACCAGAAGTCAGTAAACAGCCTCTCCTGCCAGTGTGCAAGAATAGATATGCAGTTCCAAACTGGTATTAGTTGCCACCATAACCCCAAGTCATAGCAGTGGCAGTCAGCATGGATCAGGGGTGGCTAACCTCCTAGCCACGTCTCTCCTTGCCGGAATGGAACAGGAAGCACCTAGGCTCCCCTGAGCCAATCACAAAGATTGGTCTGAATGCTGTGGTTCAGCGCCCAAACAGGGAATGGGAGCCTGGGCATGTTCTCCACCCAGGCAGTGATGCAACCTGGGTGGAAAACATGCATGAGTGGAGAATGCGCATGAGTGTTTGGCCAGCCCCAGATGGCCGGCCAAACAGTCATGGGCACTTACAGTGTGCCACCATTCCTCCCCGTGCTCCTCTGTCACCAGAGTAGCCTCGCCAGCTAAGCTGCCGCAGCAGGAATAAATAAAATGGCAATAACCCTAAGGTATTATCATTTTATTTTTCCTTTATTTCACTCCGGCAAAGCAGTGCAGTGACGATCCTCTGCCTTAGCGGAGGAGCCGCCACTGAGTCATAGCTTGTTAAGCGGGATAGTAGTCTCCCAGGATAAAATGAGGAGCACTTAGTGTGACCTGCAGTGCTGTCTGTGCTGAGTACTTGGCTAAGACGAGCATTATGGAACATACTCTAGGGGATAGTGGTAGGGGTCACCTGTGCAAGAAAACATAAAAGGTCAATCAAAAATGTGGAAATCAGGAACACAATCTAACCAGTAATGCAAGCCACTGGCAGCAGTCAGTTTCACTCACAGAACAATCAAAGGTTGAGTAGTAAAACTTTGACATGTACTTTTGTTGCGGTTAATAATAAATAGTCTGCCCCATTAGCTGAGGCAATAACTCTGACACAATCTAAATAAATAATTATTCTGCTAATGTTGATACCTGGCATTAAAAGAGTGCACTTATCCCCTCATTAACTGTGCCTCTAAATACAAAACTTGATGAAGTATTTAGATGGCTGATAATAAGCTGTGGTAATACAGTATCCAGTACCCAAGCTAACCCAGCAGTGATTCCATGAAGTTACAAAACCAACCAAAACCTTTGGTACAACCCATAAACTTAATTTCAGTAAGTATGGCATATATCTTCAGTATTGCAACGATATACATGAAATGAGGTTGAAAGTGCCTCATTGTCAGCACATTTCCATTAATTAATATATCAAGAGGGAAAACTCGAACCACGTTAACGTAGAACATGTTACTTTTTGATATTTTGGGCGTGATTATGGTGGAGAGGGAACTAGAGGGTACTCCAGCACCAAAGCGGACGTTCTGATGGTTTTTTCATCTAGGACCGCCAAGGAAAACCTGTTGGTCCCGAACAGAAAAAATACTAATGACCTTCACACACTGAGATTCAACTTCCAGGGTGTGAGGGTCATTAATATTTTCTTTTGCAAATGTGTCCTACTTTGCGAGTTGAAGAACAAAAAAGTTTGGTGAGCGTCCTCACGAAACATAGTGGCTGCTCACTGAAGCGGGGGCTCTCCTGTGAAGGAACAGAGATAGCAGTGGGCAGGCGGTGTTCTCAGAGTATGTTGGTCAGGAGTGAGGCTAGGGTAATGAATGTAATGACATCGGCGACCATGGCGGGTGGAGTTATCTTTACATTTGGCCCTTCAGTCTGGCGCAAATACTGCTATAGATCAGAAGAAAAAACACCAGGGATTCTACTGTTTCACATGGAAAGGTGGGTGGAGAGAAGGAATCTCCGAAAGCATGCTCATAAAATGTAAGAAATACAGACAGAATATAAGGAATATATCTAGATCAATCAACCCAAAAAGGAACAAGAAAAAATGTACTATTGTGTGTGGTACATGTGCTCTGTCCCGAACCCAATATCCCATACAAAACAAAGCGCTAGCTAAGAAATAGAAAGCCTTTTCTCAGCAGCCTTTTGAAATGGCAATTATAGTTCTAGTACAAACATGAGCTGTAACATAATCTTATTCTCTGCACTACAGCGATGCAGTAAGGATCTGTGGGACAGATGTACGACCCTTACAGTTTGCGACTCGCAAATTGCGTCGCTTTGCGACTCGCAAAATGCAATGTTCAACAGTGTCACAGACACTGTTAGCGATTCCCAATGGGGTCGCAAATTGCATGCCTCATCCATATTCATGAGGTAAGCGCAATTTGCGACCCCATTGGAAATGGATAGCACTCGCAGGGATGGTGGTTAGCAGACCATCATGTCTGGCAATGCTTTTTAAATAAAGCAGTTTTTTTTAAATGCATGCCTTTTGCCTTAAAGAAAAACGGGACGCATTTAAAAAAGAAAAAATTAAGTTTTCAGTTTCCTTTTTCTCACACACTCACAAAGGGGAAGGGGTCCCTTGGGGACCCCTTTTTTGCGAGTGGTTTATCTCCTTTAAGAAGGTGGTAAACTTCAATTGTTTTGTGGCTGCAAATGCTGTCGCAAAACAATAGTACATTGCAGTGAGTCTCGCTATTAGGAAGGGACGCAGAGTTGCAAATGCTATTTTGCAAGTCAGTGACTCGTAAAATAGTGTTTGTACATGCCGTTACTCTTTTTTACAGTCACAAACTGGCTGATCTCCCGTTTGAGAGTGGAAAAAAGGGTCGTTCATCTGGCCCTGTGTGTTTCTTTTTTTCATATGCAATGCATACATTTACTCTAAAATGTTGGTGTATAGGATTCAGGAAGTAGAGCTTATATTCACAGGGCAGTAATTGCGGCTTCTGCTGCTGTCATTACATGCACAAACACAGATAGTTTTAGAGTTAATGTATATGCTTAAAACGGCAAAAAGAAAATCACAAACGCCTTCTGTCTCGACCCAGCACAGAAAGTGCAATCTTGATCCTTTAAAGGTAAACTAACTCTTGGGGGACTCCCCTCGAGAGAGTAGTTACTTTTGACTTTTTGGGTGTGACCCTCTCAGAGGAAATGGCCTGAACGCACCACATAGCAAAGCGGACTCTTCAGCTGAAGCAGACCACTGGGGCTCTGCTGAAGGAGCACAGATGCTCCCAGTCAAGACCCATAGCAGCGCCAATACAGATTTACAACCATAAAGTAGTGGGCTCTGCTTTTTATGGGGCTGAACTTTGGGGGTTCGAGAACTTAGATGGTCTCATAACTACTGAGATATTTTTTTTTTTTAGATCCTTCTGTTCTCTTCACCAAAGCACCCCACTTCTTTCTCTAAGGTTCGATATGGGTAGGCAATCCATTGTGAGTAAGGCTCTCACATTGTGCAGGTGCGGCCATCGATGTCTGCAAACTCGACTGTTTTAACAAAATCGGTGGTTTACAAAGTTAGATCCCCACTCACAACAATAGGTTTAGGGAGTTCATGGAACGCCAACGAACCCTGTTCTTTACCGAGTAAAAGGCTGCTTAAATCTAAATATTGGAACTGTCTGGCTCACACTAACACAATAGTCACACAGTGGTTGCCTCACAACTGAATTCATGGACTTTAAAACCCAAAGTGTACACGAGCAATATTGGGAGGTGATTACTATCCCACAGGATAGAAAGTTATATATCCAATTTAGATTTGGATCGCTTCCTGTGAACTCCTTTACAGCTGAGTGGCACGACCCCTCTCAGGGAAGCTGATTTGCCGTGGCTGCTTCAAGTCTACTGAGACAATCACACATATTTCTTTTGTCTGCCCAATGTATAACTCCTGAGACGCAAATGGTTGGCACCCGTTTGTAGGTTGCTGGGAACTCGATGTCACCAGGAAGCGCTGCGTATTTTAAAATCGGATTCAAGAACATTTGTTGCCTGTGCAGTAGCTAAATTTCTTTAAAAAAATTGGATAATCAGAAGGTGCACACTTATGAAGTGATATGGTATGCCTCAGAGTACCACTTCTCCACCTTCTTCAACTCGCTAATCGCGAAAATGCCAGCAACATTCGGATTTTTTAAATCGCTTGTGGTTTTATAATTTTATTGTGATTTTATGGTGGGATCTTTAATGCGCTTTAACAGGGCTTTCCCCTTGGTTAACCACACTTTTTATCTTTTTAATCAATTATTTTAACTATTTTTATCATGATTGTTATTTCTCCAAATAATAATCGACTGTAATGCATCCAATGAACATCTGTCATGTAATCAAACCTGAAGTTCGGTACTGTAAGCATTTGCACTTTTATGGTTCTAACACACTTAAGGTGTTATTGCAATGTGTTAATTTCTACCACTTTGCACTTAAGCATTTGCACTTGTATGTTCGGAACAACCGTAATAAAGTTTGATTTGACTTGGCAATCTTGATATGGTGATATTATATGGCAGCATTCTTAATAGAAAAAGAAAATGTGTATATAATATTGTATGGTAACTTTTTTTGTGTGTTTTTCTGCTAAATTAAATTAGTATTTAGGGCCCTTCCAAAAACAACAAGGTGACGGATGGAATGATTGAATTAACCTCAGCCACTGGGGATTGCTTGGGACCACATCCTAATCCATCATTATTTTGCCCACCATGCCACCTCACTTTGGATCCAGCCATATGCAAATCAGTCCTGAGCCTGCTCCTCATGGGAACAATTTAGCCTGAACTGCCAGGCCAGGTCCTCCCTGCACAAGAACACAACCAACCTTGTTAATATAGAAAAAGATGATACTGATATGCAAAATGATAAATTCATTTATGTGAACGAATCAGGTGGAGGTTTCAACAGGGGGACCAGGCATCCCAGAATTGCTGAGGCAGTACCAGTTCATCATCGGCACCTGGCAGACTTTTCAAAAGTTTCTGGTCAAAGCCCTGGGTCTTCCACTTTTCTGTTCCAAGCCCTGTGTTGGTTTGATTTTTCGATTATTTTGATTTCCAGTCCACGGTCTGGCCACCATGCCACACACCTCCAAAATAATGACAAAAACATACCAGTTCATTAGGAGATCCCAGCCACAAGGATGCATTGAAAGCTATCAGGATGTGATCCGAGGGAGATGGGGTGCCTGAGAGAGGGGGGAAACCTCAATGTCCACTACAGCTGCTAGCAAAGGCAGGACACCGGAGGCACTCACCCCAATAACAGGTCGAGAGACTAACAGACCCCCCAGCCTTGCATGCACCATTCAGAAATAACAGGAGACCCTGACCTCAGTCACCACCAGACAGTATGGGCTGCAGTAAATGGGGGACAAGGAGTAATCTCTGACCCCCTCCGCTTCATGACAGATGAAGTAGTAGGTCACGCTAGCCTTAGAGAAAATGCTCAATGTTAGCACAAAAGGAAGCTTCCAAAGTGAGGAAAAAGTTGCAATACCCCACATGGGAGGGTCACGTTGCACCCCCATGCAGGGGACTAGGAGATACATACACACACCATCTCGTGGCACTTCACAACCACCAATTGTGACACGACCCTCATTGCATATTCCCATGCACATGAAGGCTGAAAGACGCAGCTCACAACTACTCCATGTGCACACCAGGCGAGACACGCTCTTACGAAGGTAGTGGCACCAAAGTGGCCCTGGCTAAAACTTGAGGCAATCACTCATGAGCCCACCCCATAAATATGTTGCACTAATCTAAGCATCCAGTTAGGTATGATGAACGGGGGTGCTCAATGGCAAAGATACCCCGTAAGGAAAGTACAGGAACCCCGGGAAACCATTGACTACGTCGCACATGTAATGTTTCTGGATTAACCAAATAAACCAAGTTCTTATCCAACAGGTCAACACTAGAATCTCCAAGTGCACCACCACTCAGCTGCCACATCAACACCCCAGCACGGATCAGAAGTGTACGAATCAAGAGTATGAACTAACACCGTAAAGTTTTTGTTTGAACTGTTAAAGGGACACCGCAGTCACAAGAGGACCACAGACACCTCCTTGGGGACAAATACCAAGATCTACAATGTCCAATGAGAAGTTACATGCAATTGTATTGTTATCTACCCTCAGTCTAATATGGGTGATACCCCACTTATTCACTGTTGAGGAACTGCCTAGCCAAATGGAGTCTGTTACAAAATTGTCACAGTGTTGCGTAAGGATCTCTCCCATGCCACCTACAATTACACTAATCCTAACACTAGCGTCCCACATGCACTACACAGTGCCTTTTTGCATAATACATGATATCAGCCACATGCTCCAAAACATCAGCCAGGTCATGCTACATCTGTTCATTGATACGCATGTAGTAGACTCAGACAGACTTTATCTGTCCCAAGAAGTAGCTCCCAAAAAAGCAAAAGGCCTTCTTCACCTGTATTGATGCAAAATTAGGGGCAAATTCCAACCCAACAAGGTAGAACCCCACAAGGTAGTAGTAAATCTGACCCAATATGCAATCAAACCAACGTCTTAATACCTTTTCACCGAGCCCCATCAGATCCAAACCGAGCTTTACAGGATGCGCAAAAAGGTCACAATAGGGGAGGATTTTGTTTTGCTTCAAGACTTTCCCTAGAAGAGATTATTTTGGGTAGCAAAATCCCCAACTCAATGCACAAACACGTCCTCTCCTGCTTCCATTTGTGGTCCCAGGGCGGCTTTAGCATATCCCCCAGACATAGAATTCCTGTGTAGGGCTTTCCAGCTTGGGGATACATAGGGGAATGAGTCACACAGGGAAGGGTTGAATGAGAGCTTGAACACCCAATGTCAGAAAATCTGGGATACTGAGGTGGGTGTATACACTTGACTAGAAGGGAAGGGGCAACTCCTAATTGTACTGAAACTTACACTGTATTACTTGTATTTCAGAGGCAAAGCAACACTTCCACTGGGCACGAATGAGAACTGCTGCATGATTATGCACATTCCTGATATTCAATGGGGCACCTCCACGCAGATGGATTGCTACTGGCAGTGCAGCAACTTTGTCTGTGCTCAGCTCATCCCTAGCTTGTGCAGACTCTGCTCCCTGGTCACCATACACACCCAACCCTGGTCATTCCCAGAGAAGAACTGTCAGGCTTTTTACCAGCACCTGTTAAGGCTGAAGACAACTATGCTGCATCAAGCTTATGAACTAAGAACTGCAGACTATTTTGGCTGGGTTCAGTACAAGGAATTCAGACTGTTCACTGACACACAACTTTTGGCAGGAGGGTTGATACCCTTCTTCACTCTGCAGACAAAAGCCAGCGCCCACTGTTTGCAAATAACCAGGTGGGAAATGCTTAAAATGATGAACAGCTCTGAGCTCGGCCTTAATTCAATCAAAGAATAACTGTGAGCAATCCGCCTCGTGGTAATGCAGCATTGATATCTTTTGGACTTGATGACCATGATTGAGAGAGTGTATGCCACGATCGGTGCCACCTGCAGTACCTTCATTCCAGGAAATAATGCAGACAATGGCAGCAACTCATATTCTTCACGCTACAAGGATCGGCAAGAACATTTTATTGCCTATAAAAATAATCTGTATTTAAGAGAGCCATAGATCAATTGTAAATAGAGACAGTCCACAGACCCCCGGCCTGTAACTGATCTCCCGGCTGCAATGTTAAATTCAACAAACTGTTCATGTTTTGCAAAACACCTATTGTCTCTTGTATTTTTAAGGTATTTCATCTTCAAGCAACAACTTAATACAGGTTAAACCCTAGTTAAGGCTCTTCAGCCAGATATGGCTTGGTTCCAGTGGTACAGTGAGCCCGGGACCAAAGTCTGGGCATATCCGGAGCACTTAAGGTGAATTGCAAAAACAACGAGGTGATGGATTGAATGCTTGAGTTATTCTCAGTCACTGGTGATTGCTCAGGACGCATCCCAATCCATCCTTTTTAGCCTACCATGCCACCTCCATTTGGACTCAGCCATATGCAAATCAGCTAGGACCATGCTCCTCATTGGAACAGTTCAGCCTAAACTGCCAGGCCAGGTCTTCCCTGAACCAGAACACAAGCATCCTAGTATTAATTTTGCTCTAGTTAAGGATTTTTTTTATCCAGGTTCAGCTTGGTTCCAGTGGCACAGTGAGCCCGGGACCCGTTTCGTTTCCTAAACTTTTATTCGATTGCCATTTGTTTATGCAACCTTAAAAAGTACAAACAGCTAAAATACATTTTTTAAAAATACATTTACAGAATAAAGACTGTCATAATTAAGAGAAAATTATAATTACTCATAATTGCGTCGATACATAATGCAGGATTTAAAAAAATTTGCTGTGTACTTTGCAATAAAAACTTGACTCCAGGGTTTGCAAGGACAGGAATGCAGATGTGCACGATCTAAGACCTGCTATTTTGAGGACAGGCAAAATCCAGACCTTTCTGGGAAAGGAATAACATTTACAAAAGAATAAAATGTGCATTGTCGATTGGATTGAGAGATCATCACAGGGACAGGGAATTAATGTATGAGACCAATCTTGAGTTTTAGGAAAAGTAACTAACCTGAAAAAAAGATTAAAACGGAACCTAGTAAGGAGATACCTTTCATGATTATTTAAATGAAAAGTCAGATAAGGCTGAATACCCAGATGGGTCTGGACGGCAGTAATCTGAGAATTTGATGGTTTTATCAGTTCAATGGTGCTACGTAGAGCTCTAAGATGACTCAGGCACAGTTTTTTGAGCTCTTTTCTTGAAATATCACCCATTGAGGGAGGATCTTGAAAGTAATTGCAGCGGTCCATATCTCGACTAAAGTTCCTTATATATGCTAGCCAAGATATTTTTTCCCAGTTATCAAGAGCAACGCAATCCATGATCAAAGATCGTGTTAGATGGCATTCTTCATTGGTCCATATGCGATGCCACAGGAGCATAGGATGACATCGTATTGTGTCCGTGATATAGTCCATGCCTAGTTCAGCTAATGAAGCATAGATTGGGGCACTAGATGTAGAGACAACAGGTATTTGGCGAACCCATTTTCTACTGTTTGTAGAGGGTTGACTGAACCATAACCCCAAACACCTGCACCATACGTGGCCACACGATGGCATTTGGGATAGTATATTTTAAGAAGTTCCGGGGGAGCTGGCTTTCCCAGTTTCCTGGAAAAGGAGACTAGGGCTGATGTAGTTCTCTGGAAAAGCAATTTCTTGCTTGCAACCAACTGCCGCCAGCTCAGAGTTTCATCCACCAGAATTCCAAGGTAGGGATAGGCACTAGTTCGATCCAGCTTGGTTTTGTTCACAAAGATGGTTTTAGGATTTTTTAGTCTCTGGCCAAAATGCATTACAAAAGTCTTTTTGATGTTGACGTTAAGGCCTAAGGAATCCATATAGGAACAATATTTGTTAAGTTGTACTTGCAGCTGGGTCAAAGTCCTGGCAAAAATAACAGAATCATCGGCATATAAAAGGGTTGGTATGGGACGATGATTGATTTGTGGGAGGTCCTGGCTCCCCTCTAGTAGCGCTGCCTCCAACCCATTAGTATACAGGTTAAACAAGAAGGGAGCCAGTACACAACCCTGTCTTACCCCCTGTCTAATTTGGATGTGGGGGGTAAGTTCACCGTTAATCCCATGCCGTACTCTTGCCGTTGCGTTCGAGTATAGTTCGCGCAGGAATACAATAAGTGCAGAATCGACGCCCATTTCCTCAAGCAGGGACCAGAGTTTACAATGCTGTACACAGTCAAACGCTGCACTTAAGTCAACATAGACTACAAATAGATGACCCTTTTTGGCGTTTACATATTTTCCGGTCAGAAGAACGAGGTTCAAAGTTTGTTCCACGGTCCCAAGACCAGCTTGGAACCCATATTGGAGATCAGTTATGATTTTCTTGGATGTTGCCCATTCTTGGAGACGCACCAGTAATATTCTACCTACTACCTTTCCAATGGAGTCCAGGAGGGAGATAGGTCTGTAACAGACCGGATCGTTTCGGTCTCCCTTTTTAAAGATAGGTAGGAGAATTGATGATGACCATGAATCAATAAGGCCGACTGTTGTTACTGCTGTCAGGACTTGGGTGAGGAGTGGAGACCAAAGCTCGATGTTGTGAGTAAAAATGTCTACCGGCACCCCGTCCGGGCCGGGGGCCTTACCTGATTTGGAGGCCTTCAGAGCTCTGACTACTTCACCATGTTCAAAGCAGATGTTTATTGGATGCGTCTTAGATACAAATGTTGTTGGAAGAAGAGGGTCCCCTTCTGATGGATTAGGTTGGGGACCCCCAAAAATTCCTGTGAAATGGGCAACCCATTCTTCTGCTGTCACTGCAACGTCGAGATGTTGGACAGATGACGAATCTGCCAAAAAAGGAGATTTTACCACTCGCCAAAAGTGGCCGCTATCCCTTGCTCGACAGCTTTCGTGAAGTTGAAGCCACAAATTTGCCTTAATTTCCTTAATGCGTTTTGCCCATTCGACCTTGTAGAGTTTTCTCAACCTAGCAATCTCAGGGAGGTTCCTAGGAGTTGTCCGCAGGGCTATCTTAAGATTTGAGAAAAGTTTTATAGCCCGCCAAATGGACAGGGGCTGTTGACCAGGTCTCTTGGAAGCAGACTACATGATTCTCTGTTATTTTTTCCACCCAAGTTTGAGAGTTTATTTTGGAACGGAGTCCTGCAATATTCCAAAATAAAAATGATAATTGTAGGTTATTTGCAGTAGAATAGTTACATATTTGGGGATGATCTGGTGCAACTATATTTGTTTTGCCGTTGTCATTTATTTGCAGAATGCTAGGTAGCGGATCAAGAGGGATTATAGGTTCCTCTTCTACTATTTGTGTTGAGATATAAAGGGAACGATGGGAAGGAAGGGTTTGACCGCTAAAGGATGAAATGGTTGTGAGATTAAGATTTACTGAAGGGCTATAAAGAGATCTCTCACAAGATATCTCTAGACCTTCAGATGGTGGTATGATCCTCTCTACCTGATTGTTGGTATGTGGACTGGCTAGCGGTCAATCGACCATTTCCAGACAGTCAAATCTGTTTCTTGTTGGTATACCTCGCCATCCTGTCATGGGACCTGTTCTCTAATTGGAGGCCAATTCCGCGTTTCCCATTCTCTGTTGGTATTTCTGTGGGAACGCCATGGTTCCTCCTAATTCCATGGCCTCTCTAGGGGTTGTTCCCAGTTTTGAAGCATCAAATACTGGTTATTGTATGTTGGGGGATAAAAAAAGGAAAGCCGATAAGCGTCTATCCCTCCACTCTTAGCTAGGGCTGGCCAGGAACAGATATGGTCTACTGTGGCTGGATCTTCGCAGTTGACTATTATACAATCTCCCTGGATGGTTTTTAATTCTGACCCTACCCACGGGACTCTGCGTACAGTGGAAATTCTGCTGGTGTATGCAGATTGTGTAGGTCTATTAATATTAAGCCACTGTAAAACCTTGTTTTGTAAGGACCAAGATGGTTCTTTGGCAGAATCCGGTAACTCGGGGACACCCGTAAGAATAACGGTGTAGGGGGATGCTTCGCGCGGAAGATGGAACGGGTGTCTTGGCCTGCGCCCCTTTTTCCCATCACCAAATATGTTTGGCAAGGGATGCTGTGGTACTAATGGTGGGATCGGCGTTTGTGCTGGAGGAAGCGTAACCTTTACAGGGGGTAGCTGAGTAGGGCAGGATTGGGGGGGTGCAGGCTGAGTGGGAGTAGTAATACACCCAGTCCTGTCCTTATTCTCAGTCACTTCTCTGAAGGTTAAGGGAGCAGAGGATTGTAGTTTCTTAGGATTTGTTTGAATAGCGTGGAGAGTTGATGGTTTTGGCAAGTTGGTTCCATAGGTTTTATGAGCCCCTTGGGCGCCAGCAGTTAAGGGGGTAGCATTAGTGGTGGTAGTTCCTAAAATTTGTGGACCCCCTCTTGATGGAATTAGAGGTTTTTGTGCTAGTTTTGCTAGCTGTTTTTCAATGATCATAATGCTACGTTCAAGGGGTTGGAGATGGTGCTTAAGTATTTCCCTAAAACTGGCCAAAAGTTGGTTATTTTCGCTACTTAGATTGCAAACTTTCCCAGCTGTGATCGGAATGGGTAAGTTTGCAGAGGGGTCTGTTAGGATAATGGTTGATTATTAGAATCGTCTGGAAGTTCGCATAGTTTTGAAAGGAATGGTCTGTCTGTACCGGTTGTTATAGCTTTAGATGGTATTTGGTTTACTGTGATCTTATCTTTACCTTGCTTAGGGACAGCACCCTCTTTTTCCCCTATTTGCTGTATTTGGGTGGCCGAATCCTGGGAATGCAATAATTGTAGGTCAGGAGTGTTTTCCAGGTCGCAAACGGATTCGACATCAGATGTAAGATTTGAAACAGAAAGGTCGATAGATTTCGGTATTGAATGAATATCTACCTGGACGTTTGGCTGAGGTTGTGGTAATAATGTAGTCGCGGGAGTGGCTGGGGATGGTTTTAATGGAGTTTGGGCAGAGGCTAGGGGGCCCAAAGATGACCTTCTTGCTGCTGCAAGTTCTTGCGATACCCTTCGCTCAAGTAAGGATATGCTCAGATTGATAGTGTCATTTGTTCTGGAAATAAAATGATCAATTGGACCAGTAACCAGGGTGGTTGCCATGGCAGTCTTACTTCTACTCCCCCTGGTCATAGTGTGTAAAGTTTAAAAGGGAATTTTTGTACAAAGTGTAGATCTTGTGGGTGAAAGTCAATTATCAAGCTAGAAGAATACACTGGTAGTTGAAGATCGCCTTACCGGGTGCACAGAACAGGGGGAGGTGGCCCAGCCCAGCTTTAACAGTCTAGAACGGGCTAAAATGGGCCCGCCCATGGCCCGGGCTTCGCTCCGGGCTGCGACCCGCGCGCGTCCCGCGATGCGCGTTAACAGACCTGCTTATATTTAAGAAGTCGGCGTGGCACTGGGAGGGGGCGCGGCTCGGCCGGGAAAAGGAACCAGCTGTTGGTGTTTACAGGAATGCTGGTCCTCGCAGTCCCGGGCGCCGCGCCTCTCGCCTCCTCTGCGGCCACGAAGGTGTTGCAGTCTCCACAAGGGTCCAAAGAAATGCAGGGAGCTTAAAGCGCTACTCCTGTAGCGAAGGGCAGAGTCAGGCGTTCAAACACCTCTAGCGAGCGGCCCCCGCGGAGCGGGGGCCGCGAGAGGTAAATAGCAATCAGCAGGAGGCGTGGCACTGGGAGGGGGCGCGGCTCGGCCGGGAAGAGGAACCAGCTGTTGGTGTTTACAGGAATGCTGGTCCTCGCAGTCCCGGGCGCCGCGCCTCTCGCCTCCTCTGTGGCCACGAAGGTGTTGCAGTCTCCACAAGGGTCCAAAGAAATGCAGGGAGCTTAAAGCGCTACTCCTGTAGCGAAGGGCAGAGTCAGGCGTTCAAACACCTCTAGCGAGCGGCACCCCCGGGACCCATGTCTGGGCATATCCGGTACACTTAGGGTGGCAATTGCAAAAGCAACAAGGTGATGGATGGAATGCTTGTATTAATTTCAGCCACTGGTGATTGCTCGGAGAAGCATCCCAATCCATTATTTTTTGATTACCATGCCACCTCAGTTTGGACCCATCCATATGCAAATCAGTCTTGACACTGCTCCTCATGGATACAGTCCATCCTGAACTGTCAGGCCAGGTCTTCCCTTGAACCACAACACAAGTAATCTAGAACCGATTTCACCCTAGTTAGGACTCTTCAGACAAGTGGTTGCTTAACCCCTTCGAGGCTGATGACGAGCTGGGCTCGTCATGGTGCACACTGGTCGTGCGCTGATGACGAGCCCAGCTCGACATGAGCCCCACCCTCGGGGGAAGCGCTGGCGCTTCCCCCGAGGGTCTTCGATCTTGCTGGCAAGTACGGGGATGGCAGCGGAAGAGTTTCCGCTGCCCCCCCGCCCCTCCCCATGAAAATCCCTGATGACTTCAGCGCGCACAGCGCGCGCTGACATCATCAGGGATTCCCAGGCGCTCGGGCAGCCATTTGCTTCTTGCGCGCCAAGGAGTAAGGTAGGTTTCTCGTGTCTGGGGGGGGGGGGTTTGTGGCCGCAAAGAGGCATCAGGGGAGAGGAAAGAGATTTTCCTCTCCCCTGATGTCTCTTTGCAGGGCATTTCTGCCTCACGATCGCGCACAGCGTCGCGATCGTGCGGCGGAAATGCCCCCACTAGCACCAGGGATTTTGAATTTAGGTTTTGCCTCCTGGGAGGTGGGGGGGGGGCAGAAAATTGCCACTAGCACCAGGGTTATTTTTTTTGCATGGTTTGTATTGACCCCTTGTGCAATGGTCACTTCCTGGAGGGGCCTTAATTTTGTATGTATATATTTGCCCCCCCCGGGGCAAATATATACATGGATTGTTTTTTTGTCATGGCGGCTACCCCTTGGGCAAGGTTTGCTTTTTAGAGGGAACTAGTTTTAGGAATGTTTTTCTGCTTCACCCCCACCCCCCTGGGGGCGAATTGGCCCTTTTCTTTTCTGTTTTTTTGGCCACTAGGCCCTAGGATTTGAGTTTTGTAGTGTGTCGAAGCGAGCCCCAGGGCAAGGTTTGGTTCCAATTGTGGTTATATTTTTGGTTGTTTTTTACTGGCCGCCTCCCTTGGTGCCAGTTGGACTTTTTTTTGTCCTTACTGCCCCCGTGTGATGGGGGTACTGTTAGGAGCAAAAGACCGACTGGCACCAAAGGGGTCAGGCAGTAAAAAACTTTCAAAAAATTACCCAGTGTCTTGATGGTAAACCTCACCTAATCCCAATTGGTCTAAGCCCTATTTGATGGCCCATCTGGGCGAATGTAAATTTGGGGGGCAAATTTGTGTGTTGTTTTTTTAATTGTTATATTGTTTGTGAAATGTGGTAGTAATTTTTTTTTCTTCTCTATTTTTGTCTTGTTCCAAGCTTTTGCTGTTTGGATTGTTGTAGGTTGCGGGTCTGTTACCGCTGGTTTTGCAGCTTGTGTAGTTGCTTGTGCTTGGTAAGTGCTTGGTAAGTGAATGTATTTTGTACTACTTTCCCTTGATGATTGTCTTTTTGAAAAAAGTGTACTTATAGCAGTTTGTGTGGCTCTGTGTTTTTTGTTTGTTTATTTTTTTTTCAGCATTAGTGCTTGATGTGCACTTTGTTTTCTAATCTGTAAAAAAAAAAATCTTTCTAGCGGGATATCATTTCTTTTTGCTGTGTCTCAGCAGAGTAGGTGCTGGTGAGTGTAACTATATTTGGTAAGAGTGAAATTGTTTTGGATTGTATTGATCTTTGTGTGAAAGCCTTACCTTGTTTACATCTTACTTTGCACAGTGTAGGTTGTTGTTCACTTGTGTGTGCAGTCTTCCTGCTTTGTAAGGTAAGGATAATGGCTAGTCGCAGGATTACTGCTCAGCAGGTTCTTGGTTTGCTTTTTGAGTCTTCGTCTGACCATGGTTCAGAGACTGAGTCCGATTCGGACCCAGAGGTAGGGGCAGAAGATTCAGGCAGTGAGTTTTCTCTTCGCATGGAATCATCGGATGATGAATCTTCTTCTAGTGCTGATGAAGTGCCTATGGTAGAGGGGGACATTGAGTGGGCAAAGAGGCATCTGTGCTGCTGCCTGGGGCTGCAAGGTTTCCTTTCTTTTTACGTCCGCAAGAGGCAGGTGGGCTGCAGCCTGCGCCCAAAAGGCTTCACATTGCTGTGGTGCGCCAAGAGGCATCTGGTGCTGTTAGTCTTCCTGTTGGTGTAATGCAGCAAGAGGCATCTGGGGCTGTTAGGCTTCCCATTGGTGTAGAGCGGCAAGAGGCATCTGGGCCTGCTTGGTTTCCCGGTGGTGTAGTGCAGCAAGAAGCATCTCAGGTTGCTAGGCTTCCCGTTGGTGTAGTGCAGCAAGAGCCCTCTGGGGATGCTATGTTTTCTGTTGGTGTTGTGCAGCCAGAAGTATCTGTGGCTGTTAGGCTTCCCATTGGTGTACAGCAGCAAGAGGCATCTGGGCTGCAGGCTGGGGTGGCTGCTCCCCCCGTTGATAGGGATGGCCTCTGGGTTCCCCCTGGCATGGTGCAGCTGGCATTGCCAGAGTTCACTGATGTTCCTGGGTGTCGAGTGAATACTGAGAATTTTCTGGCAAAACATTTTTTTCAGTTGTTTTTTGACGATGTGTTTTTGCAAGAGATTGTTGAGCAAACTAATTTGTATGCAGAACAGTTTTTGAGGGACAACAGTGCCAGCCTTAAGCCCCATTCTAGAGCTACCCGGTGGACTCCCACAAATGTTGAAGAGATGAAGAAGTTTTTGGGATTAACTTTTTTGATGGGCTTGCTAAGGAAGCCATCAATGTCTTCATATTGATCCACTAGTCCCTTGATGGCAACAGCTATATTTCCAGCAGTCATAAGTCGTGATCGGTATATGCTTCTTCTTCGGATGATGCATTTCGTTGATAATGGTTTAGCGTTGCCACACGATCACCCTGATTGTGACCGTCTGTTTAAAATTCGGCCTGTCCTTGATCACTTTGTTGGTCGCTTTTCTGAGATCTTTGCTCCTGGTAAAGAAATTGCAGTGGATGAGTCTTTGCTATTGTTCAAGGGCCGCTTGGTTTTTAGGCAATACATTCCTAGTAAGAGGGCACGCTATGGAATCAAACTGTATATACTGTGTGACAGTAAGACTGGATATGACTACAATTTCAGGGTGTACACTGGTAAGGAGTCCAGCATTAACCCTCCTGGTTGTCCTTCCACTTTTGGAGTGACTGAGAAAATTGTGTGGGAACTAGGTAGAGGATTATTTAACAAAGGCCACCATTTATATGTAGATAACTTCTACACTGGTGTGTGGTTGTTCAAGGAGTTGGCCAAAGTGGGCACTGTTGCTTGTGGCACAATGCGCTGTACCCGTAAAGGTGTCCCAAAGCAACTTGTTTGCAAAAGGCTTGTGCGGGGACAGTCTAGTGCATTGCGATGTGGGGAGCTTCTAGCTGTGAAGTTTTCAGACAAGAGAGATGTGTACATGCTGACTACTATCCATGATGAAAGTACTGTACCTGTGCCTCTTTGGAGTCAGGGTGCTGAAGTGCGCAAACCTGTGTGCATTTTAGCTTACAATAAGTACATGGGTGGTGTTGACAGAGTAGATCAGAGGTTGGAACCTTATGCTGCTCTTCGAAAGGCTTACATTTGGTACAAGAAGTTGGCTATCCATCTTTTCCACTTGGCATCTTTTAATGCTTTTGTTGTGTTCCAGAAGTCTTGTCCTGAGTCGAATATGCCGTTTGTTAAGTTTCAGGAGTCTATAATAGGCAGCCTTGTACTAGTGGAACAGGCAAGTGTACCTAGATTTGGAGTGGTGGAGGATGTGGCTAGATTGAAAGATCGCCACTTTCCTGAATACATTCCTCCCAATTCCGCAAGAGACTTTCCGACTAGAAGATGCAGTCTGTTGGCGAAGAGGCGTGCAGAAGGAGTCTCGTATGTACTGCCCTGACTGTCCTTCTAAGCCTGGATTGTGTGTGTCACCTTGTTTTAAATCGTACCACACGCAAAAGAAGTTTTGGGAGTTTTAATGAGCTGTAAAGTGAATTGCCTGGTCTGTATTCTGTAAAAAAATGTGTTTGTTTCAAGGATTGGCATTAGTGCAATGTGTTTATTTTTAGAATTTGTGTTAGCTGATTTGTAGGTATTTCCATTTGTTTAGTGTTATTTTGAAAAAAAGAATTATAAATGTGATTGTGGTGTGTGCAGGCTGGTGCTTGGATGGCGGTGTGCGTGGACTGACGCTTGGCTGGTGGTGTGCGTGGACTGGTGCCTGGCTGGCAGAGTGCATGGATTGGTGTTTTGCGGGTGGTGTGTGTGGATTTTTGTTTGGCTGGCGGAGTGCATGGTTAGGTGCTTGGCTGGCGGTGTGAGTGGATGGTGATTGGCTGGTGGAGTGCAAGGATTGGTGCTTGGCTGGTGGTGTGCGTGCACTGGTGGTTGGCTGGCGGGCTGCGTGGCCTGGTGCTTGGCTGGTGGTGTGTGTGGAGTGGTGCTTGGCTGGTGGTGTGTGTGGAGTGGTGTTTGGCTGGCGGTGTGTGTGGAGTGGCGCTTGGCTGGATGGTGTGCGTGGAGTGGTACTAGGCTGTCTGTGCACGGAGTGCTGCTTGGCTGGCGGTGTGTGTGGAGTGGCGCTTGGCTGGATGGTGTGCGTGGAGTGGTACTTGGCTGTCTGTGCACGGAGTGGTGCTTGGCTGGCGGTGTGTGTGGAGTGGCGCTTGGCTGGTGGTGTGCGTGGAGTGGTACTTGGCTGTCTGTGCACGGAGTGGTGCTTGGCTGGCGGTGTGTGTGGAGTGGCGCTTGGCTGGATGGTGTGCGTGGAGTGGTACTTGGCTATCTGTGCACGGAGTGGTGCTTGGCTGGCGGTGTGTGTGGAGTGGCGCTTGGCTGGATGGTGTGCGTGGAGTGGTACTTGGCTGTCTGTGCACGGAGTGGTGCTTGGCTGGTGGTGTGTGTGGAGTGGTGCTTGGCTGGTGGTGTGCGTGGAGTGGTACTTGGCTGTCTGTGCACGGAGTGGTGCTTGGCTGGCGGTGTGTGTGGAGTGGCGCTTGGCTGGATGGTGTGCGTGGAGTGTTACTTGGCTGTCTGTGCACAGAGTGGTGCTTGGCTGGCGGTGTGTGTGGAGTGGCGCTTGGCTGGATGTGTGCGTGGAGTGGTACTTGGCTGTCTGTGCACCAAGTGGTGCTTGTCTGGCGGTGTGTGTGGAGTGGCGCTTGGCTGGATGGTGTGCGTGGAGTGGTACTTGGCTATCTGTGCACGGAGTGGTGCTTGGCTGGCGGTGTGTGTGGAGTGGCGCTTGGCTGGATGGTGTGTGTGGAGTGTTACTTGGCTGTCTGTGCACAGAGTGGTGCTTGGCTGGCGGTGTGTGTGGAGTGGCGCTTGGCTGGATGGTGTGCGTGGAGTGGTACTTGGCTGTCTGTGCACCGAGTGGTGCTTGTCTGGCGGTGTGTGTGGAGTGGCGCTTGGCTGGATGGTGTGCGTGGAGTGGTACTTGGCTGTCTGTGCACGGAGTGGTGCTTGCCTGGCGGTGTGTGTGGAGTGGCGCTTGGCTGGTGGTGTGCGTGGAGTGGTACTTGGCTGTCTGTGCACAGAGTGGTGCTTGGCTGGCGGTGTGTGTGGAGTGGCGCTTGGCTGGATGGTGTGCGTGGAGTGGTACTTGGCTGTCTGTGCACCGAGTGGTGCTTGTCTGGCGGTGTGTGTGGAGTGGCGCTTGGCTGGATGGTGTGCGTGGAGTGGTACTTGGCTGTCTGTGCACGGAGTGGTGCTTGCCTGGCGGTGTGTGTGGAGTGGCGCTTGGCTGGTGGTGTGCGTGGAGTGGTACTTGGCTGTCTGTGCACAGAGTGGTGCTTGGCTGGCGGTGTGTGTGGAGTGGCGCTTGGCTTGCGGTGTGCGTGGAGTGGTGCTTGGCTGGTGATGTGTGTGGAGTGGTGCTTGGCTGGCGGTGTGTGTGGAGGGGCGCTTGGCTGGTGGTGTGCGCTGAGTGGTGTTTGGCTGGCGGTGTGCATGGTCTGGTGCTTGGATGGTGGTGTGGGTGGACTGGCGCTCGGCTGGCGGTGTGTGAGTAGTTACTTTCTGTTGGTCACTACATACACTGCTAGTTGAGTGACACTCCACGCCGTCCATCATTTTGTGTAGTTGCAGTGTCAGATATGTGGGCGTGTGAAAGTGATGGGCCCTTGAATGGCGCTGTCTGCTGGTGTGAGTGTTGTAATGTGATGGGTCCGCGGCTGGTGGTGTGATTGTTTTGTATGTGTCACACGTACGAAAGGTGTATGAATGGCCTGTAAAGAGGTTGGTGCCTTGACGTGGCTTTACAGCTCACGAGCTGTGATTCAGTGGTTCAGTTTATCATACTTTCAATTATACGCAGTGTATTTCATTTTTGTGAAATTACTTGCGAATACAATTGTATGTACTGAATCATCACTCACCCTCGTGCCAAATCCAACCAGTATGTGTGTGTGCTTGCGGTTTAGATGGCTGTCCAGTAATATTTGTCTTTTTTCTCTTTCTGAAGTAGGGTGTACCTTGTCCCTTTTTGTGAATGTTGTAATGTGTTGCTTTTCCTTCCGGATGGTGTCAATGGTCTGGTGTGTATCAGGTATGAAAGGTGCGTGAATGGCCTGTAAAACGGTTGGTGCCTTGTCGTGGCTTTACAGCTCACGAGTTGCGAGCCACTGGTTCGGTTTTTATGCATTTATTTATTGACAGAGCATTTCATTTTTCTGAAATATCTTGTTAATAAAATTTTATGTACTGAACCATCACTCGCCCTCGTGCCAAATCCAACCTATATGTGTGTGTCTTTGAGGAATAGATAGCCGAGCTTGAATGTTTGACTTTTGAGTAACTCTGTTAAGGTGTACATTATAGCTATAAATAACTTACTAAATTTAGATATTATTGTTAAACCATGGGAGTATATGGTCATGTCTTTCTGGTGTATTCTATTGTTTTTTTTTATCCACAATCTCCTGCAAACTTGAAAATGTCTGTCACAATTGCCATGCAATATTGTCCCAAGAATCGCACGCTCTCAAATTGAAAACTTAATTCAGTCAAAACAATTTGGTTTTGCAAGGGGGTTCCCATGAGTTTTTGGCCCAGGGATCGGCGGGAATCTTTGGAAACTACCATACCCAAACTGTTCTGAAAACTAGACACCCGGGGGAGTCCAGGGATGTATGGCATGCGTGGGTCCCCCAATGTTTTTCTAGTCAGAAATCCCTGCAAACCTTAAATTTAGGTTAAAATAAACACTTCTCCATACATTTTTGCGTGGGATCTTCGTGCCGGCACAAATGTCCTACCACCCTGCGTTCCCCTTGATCTCCCGAGTAAAATGATACCTCACTTGTGTGGGTGGGTCAAAGGCCTGTGACTAAGGTGAGGTGCTTAATTTGTCAATCCCAAATACTACAATTTTAAAAAATTCATTTTTAGCATGTTCTGCTTTGGGGCACCCACACAAGTGAGGTATCATTTTACTCGGGAGAACAAGGGGAACACTGGGCTGTAGGACATTTTTGCCGCCACGGTGATCCCACGCAAAAATGTATTGAAAAGTGTTTTTTTAACCTAAATATAAGGTTTGCATGGATTTCTGGGTAGGAAGACATTGGGCGACTCACGCATGCCATACCTCCCTGGACTCCCCCGGGTGTCTAGTTTTCAGAACTGTTTGGGTTTGGTAGTTTCCAAAGATGGCCGCCGAGCCCCGGGCCAAAAACTCAGGTGCCCCCCCGAAAAAGAAGTTAGTTTTGCTATAGGTTATTCTAAATTCTCCACCGTACGATTTGGACTTTTTCCTGTTGCAGCCACTATGCCTACCCACGCAAGTGAGGTACCATTTCTATCGGGAGACCTTGGGGAACGCTGGGTGGGAGGAAATTTGTGTGAGCCCAGTGATGCCACGCTTTCCCACACAAAAAAGTGCAAAAAAACTGATTTTTTCAGCTAAAATTGAGGTTTGCAAGGGATTCTGGGTAAAGGAACGTTGAAGGAACCACGCAAGCCATACCTCTTTGGAAGCCCCCAGGTGTCTACTTTTCATAAATGTGTGGGTTTGGTAGGTTTCCCTAGATGGCTGTCTAGCACGGGGCCAAAAACCCAGGTAACCCCTCTTGCAAAAGCTGGTGGTCCTCCTTCGGTAAAATTATGAATGCTATCACGCCAGAAAAACCTATCATCACGAGTACAAGTGGGATTAACCCGAGTAGTATAGGTACAGGACCTGAAGAGCATAACACAATCTCCTCCGCGAATACCTCACTAGATAGTATTTCATCACCCGAAGAATTTTGCCCAATTGTAATATCCACAAAGAAGGCAACCGTCTCCGATATCCCGAAAACAGCAGCTTCTTGTTTAAAACAATTGGGTAAAAGGAAAAGGGGTGGGGGTCGACAAATGGGTAGAAAACCAAAAGATCCCAAGATAATAAATAAATTAGAAAATGTAGTTCCTCCCAAATATACAACAACTGCTAACGCACCCATCGTCCAAATGAAAGAATTGCCAAAAACCGCATCTAATGCTACTCATCAGCCTTTTATACACCCCACCCCAGTTCCTAGTGATGCTGTAGGGCTCATAGTACAAGTGGAACAGATGTTAAAATATCTTATTCTTCCACTCATAGAGAGACTGAAGGTAATAAACCAGAATATGGGAAAGTTACAACAGGCAACCTCAGAAAATTCTCTATAGCTGGAAAGTCTAACAGCCAGTATCTATTCGGGAGGCCTCCAGTTACATCCTAGTAATCAGACCATAAACCCACCTTCATTATCTCGTTCGGCTCCAACCACAATAGATGCTGGAAGTAGGAATACCATCAACGTGAGGAGCGGAACAGAGGAAGGTAGAATTAACACACTGGGGGACACAGATAATACAGACGTCATGGCCGATAACAACAGGCATTTAAAACATAACACCCCAACAACCAAACAGGTTGAGGGTAAAGGAAAGATAGATGAATTTAGTAGAAATGTGGTTAACCTCCCTGTTATTGATTTACCACGAGAAGCAACACCTCTGGTGGTAGTACTGAGTAACATACCACTCCTTCCCAAAGGAACCACAGAAGATCATAGCCAACTGAAAAACAAGGTCATGCACTGGCTGCACCGTAATACCAGGGAGGGACATAGAGTCGGACACCATGTTATCATGGTTCGTCGGGTGTCCTGGTTAGGCAGCTCACGAAAAACCAGAAATGGCGATTGCTTCGTTGTAAATTTCAACAGTCCAATAATAGCAGAAAGGTTTTTTATGGATGCGGAATATGCAGGGGGGTATAATGGCCAAGGCATTGAGATTCTGCCATTAGGTTTCTTTTATAAGTCAACAACCAGAGCCCAACTCGATCTTCGAAATAGGGGATACCATGATAGGACTTCTTACAGAAGGGGACAACAGGGATTGGGCCCACCAATGCTGAGTTCATTAAGGGTACCCACCGGGGGTGGATATGGGTTTCCCCCTGCTCTAGAGGGTCCAAACCGATATACAGCTCTTTCTGGTCTTAATGACTGTGAATTACTGCATGGGAACTGTTCCATCCCCAACTAATACACTAGTTACATTCCACCAAAAGTAATCATCCTTCCAGCAGAGAGACCAGCGCATGAGCCTGTACCTGAGGTGGCCAATTTAGCTAATATTACTGTTATCCCAGTTGAAGGGGTCCGGGAGGATAACCAATATGTAGTGATTCCATCTGTCCTCCCAAGAGAGGTTACCCTGGGTTCCACGGAGAAGCTTCAAGACCACAATGTACTCTCATGGAACAACATTGCGGGATTGGCAGGAAAGGTTACAGACCCCCTATGGGTGCAGTTTGTTAGTAACTATTCATTAATCTGCCTTCAAGAAACATGGCTTGTGAATTGTAACATCGCGTTGGAGGGGTATAGAGCTTTTTTGTCCCAGCGATTAGAGCAACCAGCGGTACAGCGATTGGAGGTTTAGCCATCTTTGTGTCTTTGTGTCTTTAGCTCTTAGATGTAGTATCAGGGCCATCCCCTCAGATAACAGAAATATACAGGCCATTTTCTAGGGTCAAAAAAACTGCACCCTCCAGGTGATACATTTTTATAACTCTGTCAACAAAGAAGAAGGGTGTGGGATCTCTGAACTGAACAACTTTGTAAAGCTGGGCTGTGGCCCCAACACAAAGAACTTGCTCATTGTAGGAGACTTTAACGTTCACCCATGTGGTGACCCTAAGTCGAATGCCTTAAAGACAGTGGGTTGCCCATTGATTTCGGGACTCCACTTTGAGCATACTGAAAAAGGTAATGCCCTCAATGACATGCTTGATGAGCATGACTTATCCTCTGCACTGAGTTTTTCCCCTCTACTAAGTAAACAAAGGGAACCCACGTTTAAGGGCAGAGGCAACGGGTCCTTTATAGATTATATTCTTCTATCCAGAACAATTTTACCTCTCCTTCAGGGATTTTCTATAACCCCGAGCGCACATAGTGATCATAATCCTGTTTGTGTGACTCTAAGAGGGAGTATCATGAAGAAAAAGGATAGTGCAGAGGGTAATAACAATCTGCAACCTGTTGATGGAGGGCGGCGGATTAAATGGAGCCAAGTAATTCCGTCCCTCTTTCGTGACATACTCAAGGCCGCCTGTGAGGCAGAATTTTCCTGTTGTTTTAACGATGAATCGCTAGCAACAGGAATCTTAGAATCTTATGAGGGGATTGCATCAAAAGTTGGAAGCATGTTACTTGCCCGAGGGAGAACCAGCAAGTCTAGTGAACTTCAATGGTTCTGCCGCACATGTTCTATGGCTGCAAGAAAACTTAAGGCTGGCCTGAAATTAAAACCAAGGGATAGATCCCTGATTTGCAACCTCTGGAAAAACTATAAAATTGCTCTGGCCAAACGTAAGGCCGAAATTAAAGAAGCATTAATGAGGGAGCTTTTAGATCCCATGACTCTAGCAAGCAGCTCGTGATTCTGGAGCACCATTAACCGATCACCTTTTTTAGCAGACATAGCCTTCATGGACCTTCATGGACCTTTCATCTGCCTTCGATTGTGTCAATCGGGAAAAATTGTGGCAGTCTATGGAGGCCATGGGAGTGGAGCTAAACCTGGTGTACTTCCTGAGGGATCTTCATAGAGACACCAAGGCCAACATTAGATACACTAGTAACTTGAAGGTATCAAGGAATCGTGACATTGAAAGGGGGGTCCGGCAGGGGTGCATACTTGCCCCCTTCCTTTTTACTCTTTACATTAATGATCTAGAAGGATCATTGCTAGACTCATGGGCTGACTACCCCTATGTGGGACAGCGAGGACTGCCCGTCCTGCTATATGCGGATGACGCAGTCCTCTTGGCCCGCACCCCAAATAGTTACGAACCCTACTTGACGCATTTCACGATTTTATTGCCAAGCGAGATCTGTCAATAAATAACACTAAGTCTTATGTGATGCAGGTAGGGCAGCGCCCTAAAAACCAGTACCCTTTTGCGGTGAATGGAGACAAGGTCCCAAATTGTACAACTTTTTCCTACCTGGGAGTCCATGCTAGATCACTGGCTCAACCGGGCTGCTCTCTTAAACAAAAAAAGGGGTGAGGTCATCAGGGCGAATGCGGCGTTATTTGGATTTGCAGCCAAACTGGGTAATCGCCCAGTTGCAGCGATGTTAAAAATTTACCGTGCTAAATGCATCTCGATAGCTAGCTATGGGAGCGACATATGGGGATATTCTGGCCACGATGGTCTCCAGGTGACAGAAAACAATTTTCTAAAACAATTACTGAGTGTCCCAGTTCAAAAGCTTTTATTCGATTTGTAAAACAAACCATACAAGCAGAGCAAGTTTACATATGTGATATAAATTCCTAAAATTACATCAAGATTGCTAAATCTAAAATCAAATTAAAAACCATCGTAAGCATAATATATATTATTCTAAAAACATAATTTGACCATTAAAATTAGGATTTGGGCAATACACGGTCTGTTTCCTGATACAAACTAAATTCGTTTATAATACATTCAAATATACAAACAAATCTAAAAACTAAATTCGTTTATAATACATTCAAATATACAAATAAATCTACAGACAGGAAGCCAAAGTTAATAACAGAACACGGTCAGATATATCAAATGACTATGGCTTTCCTGGCAGCTGTACATTTTAGTATAAATGATGCTGTGAAAAAACAGATGTCCAGATCCTTTAAGGAACATAATAGCTGTAAAGCATGCTTCGTGGAACAAACATTATTTTTAAAAAATATGGGTTTTAAATATAATACCCTAAAAGAATGATAAAATTTACAAAACAGTAAGAAGTGGCAACAGCTCTGACGTGAAATATTGTCGCAGGGGCATACGGTATCAGATCTGGCTTTCATTACGGGGAATGCAACAAGATGGTGTACAATACCCAACCTTAAGCGTGTTAAAACAAACCGGTGGGAATTACGAGTGACACCAGAAAGGTAAGGTTGGAAACCGATATTTAAATTGCATTCCCGGTAGAACATCACAGATTGTAACGTTCCAGACACCCTGTCGTGACACTCCTTCTTGTAATTTAAAAACCTTTGTTTTATGTCTTTTTTGGGAATGGAAACAACAGATTTTGGGTCAAGAAATATATCGAACTGAAATAAAAGATGAAACCAATAATGTATATACTTGAGCCACGAAATGCGTGAGGAGTGGTCCAACCTGAGACAATCAAGGATTATCTCCTGGGTAAATTGTGTTTTCAGACTTGGCCCAGATTGAACGCCATAACAGCAGGGGACGTAATGTTGCTAGATCCGAGATGCGATTGATTCCGACTTCTTCGTGAATCAGTTCTACAGATGCTGAAGTTGGTACACACAGCAACTTTCTGAGGAACTTATTTTCGTCTCTCTGCACAGTTGGAGCAATGCAGTGTCCCCATACCCCCGCACCATACAGCGCTGATGTGACACATCTTACATTATAGATATTCATCATGGCTTTAGTCCCACAAGACATTACAAAGGTTTTCGATTTGTTTACTAGTAGTCTCCTACTTTCGATAAACAACATGAATCTATCGATAAGAGGCTGTAAACCAATCTGAGTACGGGATAATAACACAGCGTCATCCGCATACAATAAAATTGGGACCGGTTTCCCTCCTATTGATGGTGCATCTGCGGGAATCTCGCACAGAATGGAATCAATTTGATTGATAAAAAGGGAAAATAAAAGGGGGACCAGTACACAACCCTGGCGAATGCCTCTTGAGACTTTAAAGAAAGAGGTACATTCGCCTAGGGAGTCATATCGCACCTTACATGACAGCCTCCCGTAAAGCCTGGCCAGAAAATGTACAATCTCCTTGGGTGCACCCAACTCTATCAGAACCTGCCATAATATAGAGTGATCAACCAAGTCAAACGCCCTGCTCAGGTCCGCGAAGCAAAGAAACAAGCTGCCTTTTTTAACTTCCGTACATTTGTTGATTAGAAGATCTAGATTTACACATTGTTCTAGTGTCCCCATGCCTTTCCTGAAACCATATTGAACCTTGGTTCAAATATCCTTATCGTTTGCCCAGGTTTCCAGTCTCTTCAACATAATTCGGCTCATTACCTTGACTGATGCATCAAGTAAAGAAATAGGACGGTAATTGCACGCCTCCGATTTACTACCTTTCTTGAAAAGTGGTATTATGACCGACTGGCCCCAAGATGGTGGAAGGCAGCCCTCTGCTGCTGCATTGAAAACCCTCACTAAAATGGGCGCCCACAGGTTCATTTCGGTTTTATGTAGGTCTATGGGTACGCCGTCTGGACCCGGGGCCTTGCCTCCTTTGCTGTTAGAGAAACCTTCGTAGACCTCATCCAGACTTATTCCCAGTGGTAAGGGCAACCATGCAGAATCCTCGTGGGCCGGGGTTTCTAGGGCCTTCCCATCCGGATTGAAAATGTTAGAATAATGTTCTATCCATGCATTGCACGCTACATAGGATGTTAGTTCCGGATTGTCGCCATTATTTAAAAAGGGGCTGTTAATGGTTTCCCAATAAAGTTTACTATTTTGTAATTCAGCTGCTAAGTTTAGATTGTGCCAGGCTTCTTCTTGCAGGACCTTTTTCCTGGTAGAAAGGGCCACCTTGTAATTGGCACGCAACAATTTGATGTTAGTATTATTGCGTGGTCTATTACTTAGTGCCCTTTTAAGTTCACGAAGGGACGAAATACAATGCTTGTCGAACCAACCCATCCTGGCTACTTTAGTTTTGGACTGCTTCTTGGTGAATATTCCTTCAATATTTGAATTCATCCTAATAAAACTTAAGAGCAGGGTTGCTGAGTCGATGGCGTCTCCAAGGCAATAAGTGATCTCATTTCTGCACATTCCTACTACCTCCTTATGTTTTTTCGCTGGATCGATTCCGGCCCATTTGATCCTTGGGCCGTTCGGTCTCAAAGGGGCTATATCCATAGAGCAGGTTTCCTTAGTGGATGGCTTTGTACCCCATCCCAATAGAGTTAGTGAGATACTGTTATGGTCGCTAAGGGTTTCTTCCCTAACCCACAGGTTGGTATATTCACTATTATTGGACAACAGAATGTGGTCTATATTGGTGTTGGCATTCCTACCGGTAAATGTAGGACAAATGATATCAAGCTTGTTTTTATTACAACCAAGCAGATGTAGGTCAAATTTGACCAGTAGTCTGTTTAGTATCATGCCATAGTTACAGTGTGGAAAGTGTAAACAATCCGAACTGTCTGCCACGCCACTGTCGCCCATCTCTTTTCTGAAACCACAAGGGTTACCTATTGATAAAGGGCAGGGCTGAATATTAAAGTCACCAGCCCAAAGGATGGATGCCATTCTGCATGAGGACGCCAATACCTTTTTGATTTCGCTTTCCAGGGGGAATAAAATATTTCCCCTAGAGGCGTCAAAATTGTTATTGTAAAAATGTACAAGAATTAGGTCTTTACCCTTGGTGGATTCCAACCGTAACACCTGACTTTGTGTTCCGACAGTGGAGTATCTTTTGGTTACCGAGTGTCCCAAAGGGGACCGCGAACCTGTCAGTACACGAAGAAACAGGTACGCCTTACATAAGTGACACCTTGGCCTTACGTCCCCTTACCTTCTGTTTACAATGCTGGCTCAATAAGCATTTAGGTCTTACGCAGGCTCTCCTAAAAGAGGTTTTGAGTTTAGATTATATGATCAACATCCCCTGGATTAAATATTTAAAAACTAGTTTTAGTGAGTTGGGACGTCTGGATCTGTTTTTAAAACCTGAGGTATCACTAGAATGGACATAGCGCTCGTAAAGTACTCCTTCACTCATATTAAAAAACTGGAAAGAGAGGAGAAGGAATTGCTGAAGCCTAGTGTGAGGTCACACCTGATGTTAAAACATCCCTAGGCTTGGAATCTTACTTATTATGGCCATTACCAGCATATGAGCGATTTTTATTAATCAGGTTCAGATTAAATCTTTTTCATTTTTTATTAGCTGTGCCAAGGGGCAGTTACAAAGGGAAAGTGTTAGCACCCTGTCGATGCGACAATATGTCTCCTCAAGACCTGCTTCACTTTTTGTTCTTCTGTAAATACTATGAAATGCCCAGGCCATTTTATTTAAAACCCCTTTTAAAAAGGTTACATTTTGTGCAAGTACGTCCCGTTCTCTTTTATCTGCAATTATTAAAACCAGACTGCATCCCTTTTGTGGCCGGATTTCTGAAATGTGCAATGAAATATAGAAAAAGCCTAGATTTTTAAATGGTCTTGGTATTTTTTTAAATGGTTATGGAGTATGTATGGTTTTTATAGGCCACTTAACACCCTCTCTCTTTCAACGTCAATATTAATTCACGACTACTGTTTTTTATCCAAGATATGTATATCCTGTGTTTATATTTTGTGCTTGTGTTGTATTTTATAAGAAGTTACTTTTATGGTTTCTTACAATGTAAACTGAATAAAGTATTTGAATTTGAATTTGAAATTTGTGTGCCTAGTGGAAGCATGCACTGACGGCTGGTGGTGTGTGTGCCTGGTGGAAGCGTGCACTGACGGCTGCTGGTGTGTGTGCCTGGTGGAAGTGTACACTGACGGCTGGTGGTGTGTGTGTCTGGTGAAAGCGTGCACTGACGACTGATGGTTTGTGTGCCTGGTTCACCGTGATAGAAGACACAAGTGAAACTGACAAAGACGGAGGGGAAGAAGGGAGGGGGAGTGCGAGCAGAGGAGCATGATCCACAGCTAGAAGACACACATGAAGCTGACCAGGAGGGAGGGGGAAAAGGGAGGGGGTAGTGCAAGCAGAGGAGCCTAATTACAGCAATAAAAGCACAGATGGCAGCTGTGCACCTGCACAAGCTCGTGAACGCAAGCTGTAGGCCAGCAAAAGTCTCAGGTGGCACTTTTAAAAGCCACTTACTAAATGTCTCGAAGAGACAGCGCATGCGCTGTCTCAGGCGAGACCTAAAACAGCATGGCATTTGCGGCTCGCAGGAGTTGGGGTTGTCGCGTGGGGGTGGGGACCTGGGGGGAGGGGGGAGTTTTAAAATAAATAAAAAAATCCTACCTGAGCAGGTCCGCGCCGCCTCGGGTCCGTTGGCACCTACAGGAACGGAACAGCCGCACCACTGCTGGCAAGTGGCTAGCAACACCTCTCAGCCAATCCAGGCGCTGCCATCGCCAGGATTGATTTAGGACATGGTTACTCTCTGCCAGCATGCCCATTAGGAGACCAAGGTTTGAGCCTTTGCTCAACCCTCGCTCTCCTAATGGGCATGCGCCAGCCTGTGCAGACACTAGTGTGCCTGACTGGGCATGGCGGAAAAATGTGCCGCCCTTCCCCAGTCATGCGTACTTGTGGCGTCATGCTGACTAACATGAGATAGGCGTACTTTGGGATTTCCAAATAGTAAGGACCCCCTCCGCCTCCTTCAGGGCACCGATCTACAGACTCACTGCAACAATCTCCCCACAAATTCAGCCATAAGAAAAGTGCGTTTAAGCACTTTTTCTGAAGGCTGTTCGCGCCCATGTCTGCTCTTTGTGTGTGTTTGTTCCTTTAATGGCGCTACCATATATTGCCCCCTTCACCTTCTCTCTGCTCCTCGAAACTTTCAATGCATAGATAATTAAACAGGGTGATTGGGAGGGGGCCAAATATGGTTTTGCCCAGGGCTCTCCACGCAAAGGCCAGCTCTTGATATGAGAAAAAGAAAAATGAGTAATGAAAGCATGCGCCGTGCATATTAAACTTATGAGCTGGCGGCCTGAGAAGCGTGCGCCACAGCAATTAAAAAAAAACCAAAGAGCCCCTATACGAAGCAGATACAGACCTACAGCGTAACTAAGCTGTAGTTGGTCTGTGTTGCTTGCCTTAAAACGGATGTGTCGTTTCGAAACGCCACCCAATAATGAGCCACGAAAGCACAGCAACACCTGAATGAACCAATGCCCAGCGACAGGTGGGATTACCCTCCATATTCTGTTTACTACAGATCTTGCGACAGCGCATGCGCTGTCTAGGTAGACCTAAAAAAGAGGCCTAATGGCCCCTAAACCTCTGCTTTTGTTATGGGCGAAGCTGGAATCTGATATGCCCCTTGCTCGCCTGTACCTTGCTGCTCTGAGCAAAAGCAGACAGCATGCAGACGTTGCTGGAAGTGTCCCGGTGTCAGAAAATTACACTGGAAAGAGTTAAGCATATTTAGAAAAGTAGGAAAGGAACATGACACTCTGCTAAAAGCAGCCTGCTTTAGTGCACGGTGACCGACATCTACCTTCTGATAATGGTAGGTAGACTGTGACTACCAATGTCTCCCCTTGACTCGAGCCCTGGTGTGGATATTTGCTCGTGCTGGGCCCCTCTTATAATTTTACATCCCTGGCACTTTCTTATTTCTTGCATTCTTACATAAGCAGACATAGTCTCTTATATTTCTTATATTTATCGCTGTTTATGGTGACTTCAAATTGATTAAGGAGAGGATTCTCAGATTAATAGCAAGTAACAAGTGCAGAGGCGTAGTAGCGCGCTGTTAGTACTCGTGCTTTGTGATATTTTAATATTGGCTCTATTTTAATTTTGTAATATTGTGCACTGTCTAGTGTTCCTTGCCCGCTTACTTGCACACTAAACTGTGGCCCCACCGCTATTTTGCGGATCTTTTCCCTACTTCTTCGCCCATCACCGCCATCTTGGAGGTAGTTGGGACGTTTGGTCTCGGGCTGCCATTTCTAGGGCAGCTTTCTAGCTGTCAGGAGGCTCATTACTACGTCTATTTAAGACGCGTTCTTCCCAGGCTGGTCCTGTTTATGGTGACTTCAAATTGATTAAGGAGAGGATTCTCAGATTAATAGCAAGTAACAAGTGCAGAGGCGTAGTAGCGCGCTGTTAGTACTCGTGCTTTGTGATATTTTAATATTGGCTCTATTTTAATTTTGTAATATTGTGCACTGTCTAGTGTTCCTTGCCCGCTTACTTGCACACTAAACTGTGGCCCCACCGCTATTTTGCGGATCTTTTCCCTACTTCTTCGCCCATCACCGCCATCTTGGAGGTAGTTGGGACGTTTGGTCTCGGGCCGCCATTTCTAGGGCAGCGTTCTAGCTGTCAGGAGGCTCATTACGACGTCTATTTTAACCGGCCGTATGCAAGCGCGCAGCGTGCGCACCGTGGGCGCGCCGGAGGCGAGCCCATCTACGCCCATCCATGCCCAGCCGGGACCAGGGGCCATAACCCCTGGCCATTTTATGAGGTATAGCAAAGCGGCTTTGCTACAGCTACAGCATGTTGGGTTTATACCCTCTCAGGGATGCATAACGATATTACAACAAGAGGGTCTATACACAACTATACGGTTAAGGGAGGAGAGGAATAAGGAACGAACTGATACCATCTTGAGGTACGGCCTTTTAAATACTCGTTCCTTACAAAAGCACAACCTAGAAATATTCTCACTACTTCAGGGTGATGGTCGCGACATTCTGGGTCTTACGGAAACGTGGCTCGAAGAAGATTCCAACCCAGATTTGGTGGCCGCGCTTCCTCCGACCTATAAGGCTATCTGCTTTAATCGCTCGGGCCCCAAGAGAGGAGGGGGGGTTGCGCTCTTCTATAACGGGCATCGGCGGACAGAAAGGGTGTGCGCAGAAAATTGCGGAGGCGCAGAGGTGTTGGGAGTGAAATTTGAGATGGGTGCTACCTGCTGGGTTATTTTATTAGTATATCGTCCTCCCTGGGCTAAACCAATCTTTTTGGATTCCTTTTTGGAAATTGCTCATGATCTTAGATCCCGTTATAAAAATGTGTTAATCATGGGAGATTTTAATTTTCATTGGGAGCTCTCCCCAAAGGAAGGGCAGGCTCTTCTTTTAGAAGAGGCCCTTGGGGCTATAGGAATGACGCAATTGGTAATAGGTCCTACCCATGCCAAAGGTCATACTTTGGACCTGGTATGGACCACTGATTCTACATCAGGGCAGCCCACCTCTGTGCCGTGTGTGTGGTCAGACCATTTTCTAATCATAGGTCAGAAGAAGCTTGGCAAGGGGGTATATAGGCAGAAAATGAAGTGGAAACCCGTTAGGAGATGGAATCATATAAATAAGACACATCTGATTGAACATCTAGCGAATTCCACTGTCCCAAATATGACCAACGAGAACGTCGAGGTCGGCAGCCAAAAGCTCACTGATAAACTGTTGAGAGCCATTGACGTAGTCGCCCCAGCAGAGAAGGTGAAATGGGTGGACAGAGGACCGGGGGCACCTTGGTTTGATGAGACCTTAAGAGCCAAGAAACAGGCCCTACGGAGATTGGAAAGAGCGTGGAGAAGGGACTATAGCTCGGTGGCACACAATCGCTATGCACAAGAATTAGTAATGTATAAAAAAGCTATCTTATCTTGCAAAGCAGCTTTTTTTGAGACAAGAATAGCGACAGCCCGTGTCCCACAAAAAGAAATCTTCAAAGTTCTCAATGAACTGAAAAATGTTAAAGAACAAAAGCCGGAGTTCTCCCAGGAAGACTGTCAGAACTTCCAGGATTTCTTTATAAGTAAAATAGAGGATCTCCAGGGTGAGATAGCGCGGACCCCTATTTTTGATTGCCCATCCTGTATTCTGCCAACTACTCAGGATGTACTCCAACCACTTGACACTTTCCCCTTGATTACTAAGGAGAGGTTCTCCAGTTTGGTGGAGAGAGTTAATTCAGGTTCTCAGGCAGACCCTTGCCCCCCTAGCGTTTTTAAGGTCGCTATTTTGGGTTGTGAAGGAGAGGTTCTTACTCTCCTAAATAAGTCGTTGGAAACTGGACAGGTGCCAACGTCTTTTAAAGAAGCTCGGCTGATTCCGCTCCTAAAAAAGCCAGGGGCAGATGTAAAAATTTTAAAGAATTACAGGCCTATTTCCCAACTTCCCTTTTTAGCTAAAGTAGTCGAGCAGCATGTCCTGACATTCCTATCACAACATCTGGAGACTTGTGACTTACTAGAGCAAAATCAAGCTGGCTTCCGTAAACATCATAGTACTGAGCTGGTGATGGCATCCATTTTGGACGAACTACGATGCAGAGCTGACAAGAAGATCCCTGGGGCCCTGGTGCTCTTAGATCTCTCGGCCGCGTTTGACACGGTGTGTCACAAACTACTGTTGAAGCGTCTGAGAGATCTGGGCATCGGGGGGACTGTGTTAGGTTGGCTAACCTCGTTTCTGCAGGGAAGATCACAGAGGGTCCAGCTGTCAGACTTTGTCTCCACTGCAGCAGCCATAACCTGCGGGGTTCCGCAGGGGTCAGCCCTCTCACCGCTCCTTTTTAATATATACCTCCAGCCACTGATTTATGCCCTTAACCATATGGATTGCCAAGTCTATAACTACGCCGATGACACCCAGATCATCATACAAATTGAAGATACAGCAGGAGCCCAGGATAGATTACATAACATCTTAAAGTTCACAAGCAATTGGATGTCCACCAACTCCTTAAAAATTAACCCAGAGAAGACCGAGGTGTTGCCCATCACCATCTCGGGTAACCCTTGGAACGATCGCCTCTGGCCAAAGGAGTTGGGGAGGACTCCGGTACCAGCTGCGGTGCTGAAAAGCCTGGGCATCCACATTGATGGGAAACTATCAATGAAAAATCAGGTGTCGTCAGTGATGGGTACATGCGTCGGCCTTCTTAGGCAATTGCGGAAAATCTCGCAGATGCTGTCCTTCTCTACTTTGAGAACGGTGGTGTCCGCAACAATCCTAGGTCGTCTCGACTATGGAAATTCCCTTTATGTCGGACTCCCTCAGCAACAACTTTCAAGATTACAAATTGTAATGAATGATGCTGCGAGACTGATTTTTGGAAAGGCTAGAAGAGAACA
The DNA here is from genome assembly GCF_964261635.1 of Lissotriton helveticus. NCBI lineage: Eukaryota > Metazoa > Chordata > Amphibia > Caudata > Salamandridae > Lissotriton > Lissotriton helveticus. Next base: position 497,804,088 of record NC_136061.1, on the reverse strand, counting down.
CGCTACCCCTCTCCTATGCCAACTACATTGGCTCCCAATTAGGCAGAGGATTTTATTTAAGGGCATGTGCATTGCACATAAGGCAGTTTATGGCAATGCTCCCAGATATATTAAAGATAAGTTGAGACACTACCTTCCCAAAAGAATACTGCGCTCATCTGAGGAGTCATTTTTAGTCTGTCCCCGCTACCGCACGACTACCTACGGTGGACGTGCTTTGTCCACTACTCTTCCGGCAGCTTGGAACAAATTACCGCTCTGCTTGAGGAAAGAACCAAACTTACTGTCTTTTAGGCGAAAGTTAAAAACGATCCTGTTCCGAGAAGCTTGGGGCTTGGCATGACCTGGGCGACCTTCTCCTCTGTATTGATTCAGTTTTACACCATAAGCGCTTAGAGACCTATCGGTGATAATTGCGCTATACAAATTGAAAAAATAAATAAAAATAAATTATATTGTAGTTAGTCATTTTCTTCTTCCCGGAATGCGAAGGTGTGGTTTCTAGAAAATTATTCTTTGAACTGAGGAGCTGAAGGCTCAATAAAGCTTCTCTCATTCTGATGTCTTCATGTTTCTTTGGCTTAACAGACACTGTTTTTGCTGGTGCTGCATTACTATGTCTGCATTGCATAGTTTGTCTCCAATGAGCGCAATATGTATCCGAATAATATTGTGCTATTCTGCAGTTTTGCTGAAATGCAAAAGCAGGAACTTCTGGTCCTGTCACACGCGTTGCAGTAAAATCTTCCTTGCCTCACAGAGAATGGTATTAAGCAGCTGTATAGAGTGCGGACGCCTGTGTGGTGTGGGAGGTGTGTGAGTACTACTCTGGGCACATAAGGCCCAGGTGTGAAACAAATGCGCATAGTGTGTGCATTGCACACTGTATCTTCCACTCACCTTTTTTGAGAAAGGTTACGCTCACTCACGCTGGTGTCTTCGCCACATGATGGTCAGAACTGTTCTTCCAGTTGCACAACAAGTAGGTCTACAGGTATCAAGATGTGGCATGGAGACAGACTGAAGGTCTGGCTTTATAATATATTAGGGGCCATGATGCGAGAAAAAAAGAAAATAAATTAAAATGTCAGTGGGGAGCTATTGGATTTACCAATGTTTGTCTGTAAAGTATTTGTAGCATCCTCCCCAACCTGGTGAAAGGAAGCATGAGACACCGGGGTAAGAGCAAACCTTTATTCCTCCCATCAACTCTAACGCTCCGGCAGCAACTCTTCACAGAAACCCAACAGCATTCTTTATAAGAACCTGGAATGTACAAACCCCAAACATTGCACAGATGAGACTGTTCCAAGATGGCTGCCACATGGCACATGCAAAGTGTGTGTTTGTGTGGTGAGTAAGGCCATTCTAGGGTACTCCTTGCTCTTCAAAATGGCTGCGGGAATGTGTGCGTGAGCACACAAGTGAATGCACTTGTAGGCCAACAAATGAAGAAATGGCCACTGACCATATGCGTGCATGTAGTGCAGTCGATGAGCAATGGCGTGTCACATTGGAGCACTGTTTCCACTGCACTCACCCACCTTGATGCAGCTAGATGCCAGACAGTGGAAAATCAACAAGTTGGAGCACAGTATTACGCTCGCCCAACTGAAGTAATCCGGCACACAGACAAAGACAATACCTGTAGCACAGATGGTCAGGAGACACTCAATGTAGTGCTGGACACTGTACAGTATAAAGCGGCAAAAGAAATGGAGACGCTGAAGTTTATAACCAATCATCGCCACTCAAAGGAATCTCAAGACACCTGTGTTAGAGCAAACCTTTATTCCTCCTGTCAACTCCAACGCCCCAGCAGCAACTGTTCACAGAAGCCCAACAGCATTCTTCGTAAGAACCTGGAATGTACAAACACCTTCCTTTCAAAAAACCGTACTAGCTCAGCCCACTTCCCAACACCTAGCTATCTGCCAATGACTGTTGGACTTGGCCTTGTTGACTAAAGTTCACTTGCCTTAGAAGCAAGATACCTAAGTGATGTGCACTGGCACTGTGTGTGCCAGGGCTGGTACTAAAAGAAATGCACAGAGAGGGTACAGAGGTCTTCAGTGTAGGGCCTGGGCGCATTGTACTAAATTAGCGTGCTGTCCTGACAAGTGCTATCACTTGTCAGGCCTGACTTTCCCTTTTGCTTACACATGGGGCACCCCTGTAGGATGTCCTGGGTAACCCCTAGGCAGGGTGCAGTGTAGGTAAAAGGCAGGACCGGTGCCAGTGTGGGTGCTAGGCCCTGACAGTGGATTTAATTTTCCCTGGTGAAAAGGCCATCCTGCCCATAGGACAGAAGGTGGGAGGCTGGGTGTAGTATTGTTAGCCTAGTTTCCCATGGACTGGAAATGGAACAGTGAAGTTTGGTATGTCTTAATTCACAGCGTCATAACACATTTTTTTGGGTAGATGGTTTTATCGCTGTGTGCCCAGAAACCGATGTTGGAGAAAATGGCTGAGTTTGTGCTTTAGACCTTTTTGCGTGTCTTAGCAGAGTGTGAATTGCCTTCCTGGATCTGGAAGAGGTGAGAAAGGCTGAGGGAGGACAGGCCCTCGGGGAGCGGGGGAGACAGCGCCAGGCGGCCCTGCACCTGGAGCGGGGAGCAGGAGAGGTTTTGCGAGGTGAAGAGGCCTGGGTCAGAGCCATAAACCCATAGACCCATCTCCCTCTGAGTGTTTAAAGATACAGGCCCCCAGTATCAAAGAGAGGAAGGTGACACTGGGGGGAGATATGCAAGACTGATTTAGGGAAGAGTCGGGACCCCTGAGCACAAGGAAACTTCAAAGACAATGAGGGGTATAACTGAAAGAGCTGTAACCCCAAGACTTTGGTTAAGTTAGGTTATGTTGATGATGTCATTGGGAACGTTCTCAGTATCATTCAGAGAAGTGCTGGGAGAGCTTTGAAGACACCGTGGGCTGGTCGAGTCTCTGGCAGCTTTTGACCAGTCCGCGATCGGGAACCTCAGGAAGAGTTGCTGAATAGGCTGCAGGAGACACTTGACCCTTGCTTCGTGATATGGGGCTTGTGGGCAGTTTGAAGCTCTTGACCGAGGAGAGACTGAAGGGGCGCTGCAGTGGGTCGTGGCCTCCCTTCTTCCTGAGCAGGACTTTGGTGTGTGCAGCATCCTGTACCCCAAGGGCCCGAAGGTGACCTGGCTCCCTATTCGGAAACACAGGAAAATAAAAGTTTACAGGAAGTCTCAAGTGGCGCGGTGGTGGGACCGTGTCGTGACTGTCCAAGACCTCTGAAGGGTTTCCTAAGGTGATCGTGGGCACCCGGAGTGAATCAAGTGTGTCGTGGTGCAAGCAGGGCGTTAGTGGGGAGCGCCTGGGTCATTGTGTGCACCAAGAAACGAGGAGGGTCTCCAGCACGCAGGGTGCGTGTGGGGGTGCAGTTGCGGCACTAGAGGAGAGTGCCTGCGAGACTCGGACATGCAGGTTTCGTGTCAAGGTGCCAGCCGAGGCGTAGTGAGGTGCGCCTGGTCATTGGAAGCCGGGGGAGGAGTGAGTCTCAGACGCGCCGGGGTTGCGTGTGAAAGGTGAGGAATACCGGGGATCGGTGAGCACCGGGGAGCATAGCAGTTCTAAAAGCGCTGGAGAGGAGGGCCAAGTGATCAGGACCTCGAAGGGAACGTGGGGTGGCACCAGCGTTGTGTGCAAGGCTTTGTGGAAGGAGTTTGTGCTGAACGTAGGCGGCCCGGACTGGCACCCCGCAGGAGCTGAACTACCGGCCTGAGTGCGCCTTGCCCATGGTGACAAGGTTCTGGAGTGAGGCCAATCCGCTGCTGCAGGAGAGGGCAGTGGGGTCGCACCCCCCCAGGTAAAGTGGATCATCGCCTGGGGCGGAATGCGGGCCTGGAAGGACACTCTCTCGGCTTCTCTTGCAGCTGGCAGTTGTGTGCACCTGTTACTTCGGCCCAGATTTCGGCCAGTGCTGGTCCCGGACGGGGCGGTACAGGCGCCATGGCCCGGAGTGGAACTTTGGTGTCATCATTGATCAATGTTGGGGGCAACCGGTCGCATAACTTCTAACAACAGTCGTATAACACTTTGCATATTTGCTGCTAACAAACTATCGAACTATCGGATAACGCCTGACAATAGTGATGCTTAACGAACTCAGGGTTTAGTGCGCTATGCACTAAGTTATGTTTCTCTTGCAGGATACAGGATCCTAGCGTAGCGTATTGCATTGGTTGTTTGCTGCACTGTATTGAATTGCACTGTGACGCATTACCTTATTCCTTCCTTGCACAGGGTATGCTGGTGGCACTATGCATTGCATTGTCTTCCTATCACACTGTACGTAATTGCAGCATGCGGCATTGCTGTATTTCTTCCTTGAACAGGGTATGCTGGTAGCGAGCCGAGTTGCATTATGTTGTGTTGACTCAGTACATGATTGTGTTGCTACTCATTGATTATTTCACTGTGGCACAGCACAGGTACCCATCGCTAACTAGTGCAGTATTTTTTGTATTTTGCAACGTACCTAACCTGTTGAGGATGGTTAAAAGTCAGCGTAACTGTAGGTTAGAAGAGGTGGTTGGGGATTTGAACCGCCCAACCCACTTGAAACTATATTACCCATTGTATATGTGTGGAAGTTGTAATGTGTGGTCATTTTGTATATCTTTCTATATAAAGTATACTCGTTTTATATGAACTTGTGTGGAGTCCATTTGTGGTGACATCATTAGGATTGCTGTGGGCGTGGTTGCACATACTGAGCCTTGGAGATAAGCCTGGCTGCTCGTGTCAAGCTACTAAGGGGGTGAGCAGGGCTGTCTCGGACAGTGTCCTTTCTTGGCCTAACGTGGGAGCGGGGTGGTCCGGGTCGCGCACTCGACATAAAGGGCTTCTAACAATGACTATGCCACACATGGAACATGATATAACACGCCTTTATTCATCTGCCTGTAACTGCAGACTCAGAATTCTAAAACAGCCTTCATTGCATTCAGCTCTAAGACTTACGTCATAGTTCTACGGAGTCCATCAGGAGCCAAAAGGCTTTTACAAAATGTATATAGACGGACATGCATAATTAAATCTCTTCATTAATCTATTTGGCGCTTTAATTGTTAGACCTGATCTTGTCTAAGATCTGCTTCAACGGTGTAGAAGGAACAGCAATCACTGATGTTTCTGTCTCAGTCTCTCCTTCAACAGTTAGATCTGATGAATGATTAGTTAAATGCAGAAAATGAGAAGAGTCTCTGGTAACAGATTTCTCTGGGCACAGGGAAGTCACCATGTGTCATTTGGCAGACACCACTTGAAAAGGTTCTGCATATAATGGAGCATTAGATTTTCTTCTCTGAATGTTTTGTGCGAGCACTCGATCTCTTTCTTTTAAAGATGATGTTCTACACAGTTCGTCTTTGTTCAGCATAGGCTTTCATCTTTTGTCTGCTAACCAAGTCCTTCTCATAAGTTGCTTTCTCATCTTTATTTCTCTGATTGGTCCATTAAGGTAACTTGATGTGCATTGCTCTCCCGAAGATCAATGTTACAGGATGTTCACATGTGGCTGAGTAGGATGCTGAACGATAAACTTTTAAGGGAGAGTTTAACACAGTTTTTAAATTGAGCTTATTTCCTGCAAACTATTGGCATTATTCATCAATATGAGGAGTTGTCTGCTGCTTAACAACAACTTTCCTTCTGTATCTATATATTTTTTGTTTTTGTTATTTGTTTATGTTGTGTCCCCAGCACTTGAGTCTTAATTATATATATCTGTATGCACACTAGATTTACAAATGACGTCAATTGGGTTTCCAGGTTAACTATGAAGTATACTTAAGAAACAACAAAAAAATCACTTAATTTCTTTAGTATTCATTGTGATATTTTTTGGGTTATTCTGTCTACGTGCTTGCCTGTGCCAGTGTTTAAATTAAGTTTGGCTAGTGTCTTTTCTAAAAGTTTTTCTTTCTTATTTACTATAATTTCTACTGAAGATAATGTACTATATTGCCTGTCATTTCTCTTCTCATGCACACTTGGTTGTGCTCATGTTTCAGCTCATCAGAGCAGGTAGGCGCTCTTACTTGATTCTTTCTCCCAGGATAACAGAGGTCAAAGGTGTGCTTTTGGGGTACATCACTTTAAAGCCAGACCTATTGCATTTGCCTATTCTTATTTTTTATGACACTAACTCTAGCTGCCAATGTTGTTTTCGGCAAGGCCCAAAAAGCATTTCACATCTTGGATAGCTGGCAAGACTTAGGTTACAATCTACCAATTACATATGCATGTAGTGATAACAACAGGTGTGCATTTCAAGTCTGGCCAAAGTATTGTTTCCTTGAAATATTTTATAATACGGGGCATTGGGTCTGCAGATCTCATCCGCTGGTATAATAAATGGGCATTCACATTTTGCTTCCACCTTTCTCAGCAGACATTAATGGCAAAAGGTAAACCCTATTTATTTATTTTCTCCCTGCAATTTGAATGACTGCGCAAAGCTTCTGCGCACTGCTACATCAGCATGATTCAATGACTAAAGTTTTTCAGTGTGCTTTTTCAAATAGAATTGTTGTATATTACCTTTAAAAATTGCTATTTTGCCTGAGCTTTAGGGACTCAGTTAGATGATCATTTATTTAAGTCTCATGTTATAGATGCAACTAGAAAGTGATTAGGTGACATAGTACCATTGTTGCTGCCTGCAAATTGAGTGTTTGGTTCGGGGATGATTTCTTCTTTTGCATTCTCAAAAATAATAGTAAAATGTATTGCACAACTGAAATCCTTTTCTAAAAGAAAAAGACAACAGGCATCAAATAGACGTCTCAGTGAATTTCTTTTAAGTTTAACTAATACAAGCAAGTGGCGGCCACATTTAGGTGTTAGTCTGTTTGGCAATCATTGTGAATCACTAGAAACACTGCCTATTACTTCCGTCTCTGACAAGGGTGCCCTTAATTTGTAACTGCTACAGCAGCTGCACTTTCATGGTCTCGTTATTCATTTTCCATGTCACAACAGTGCAGTAACTAGGTCTGGAAATCCAGTCACGTGGTGATCATCGTCATCACTGAGCCTCTGTATTGATTACTTCAACGAACCAGCAGCGAACATTGGGTGCTGACACGGCGTAGACTCCTTCTTGTATTTGTAATTGCGGACAGAAGCCGTGCAGCTGTACAACATGTTGATGGTCACCACTGAGTGCGCAGGGTTTTATTGGTCGTACGGTTATTTTGCATAAAAATTGTCCTTTTGCTCCTTTCCAGTTACGCTTTAATTTTCCATGTTGTGCTGTGGTATCGATTCCTTCAAGGTAACGTCGCCTTCCTCTCCTTCATTTGTCACCTAATTAACATAATCGCTATACCCAGGAGGCCTGCCTGATTGATGACGTGCACATCACTAAGTGGCGGTGAAACCAAAGCTCTAGGAGACAAACGCAAGCTGCAACCTTTACACGCATTACAAAGATTGAAGCAACGAATAAAAAAAAGAACTATGAGTAAAGAACGCATTAAAATCTGAAGTTCCAATGTCACAAAAGGCAATTTTATATAAATATAAATGTTTGCCTAGAGAAATGGAAGATTTTAGCAAAATTTCTGAAAATATGGCTAATAGATACAACTGCTGAATGTTAATCTTTTAATCTTTTAATTTTGAGTTAATACGCCAAGTATCTTTTTGCAAGGTATGCACTGCAGGGATATCAGTTGAGTTCTTGAATAATATCGGACCTGAAAACATTTTAAAGGTTATCGCACAAGAGCAACGTACTAGTAGTATGGTAAAAGTGGCATAGCTCTTGTCAGATCAATGCAAGGACTGCACACATCGGCGCAGAAGAGGTTGCGGTACATTTTTAGTGGAAAGGCTTGGATTCAAAATTAGTTCATTTTTGATACAATTGTTGCTAATATATTAAACACACGAGTGAATAAAGAATGACGGAGATAATGCAATTCATCATAACATAACATAGACGCATGCATCGTGGATATTAATATCATTAATATTAATATCATTAATAATGTAGAAGCTTAGATAAATCAGCACTTTTAACATATCCAATCAATATACAGAATCTAAGACAGGCCCGCTGCCTAGGAGGATGGTAATTGGTCAATGCTTCTTACACCAGAAAAATATGTTTGGAGGCCCGTGGCTTTGGCGCTACCTAAGATGTTCGCCTAGTGGAGAGACTCCGGCGCACCGTGCAACGGGGAATGAAATGTCAGCATTTCGGATGCCGATTTTAAAAGAGGTGTGTGACTACGGTGAAAGGAGGAGCATTAGTGTTATGTTGTGTTTATACTTATTATTCTGCATATTGCTTTAAGGCTCGTGTTAGAGCGAGCCATTCTTTAGAATGCCTTTGCTTCTTGTATGTTCGCATTCTGTGTTGAGTCAGTTGCAGCCTGACTAATTTACTGTACAGCTGTGCTTCCTGGCTCCACCTGTTTATTCCTTAATCTTGAATAAATCTCTTCAAAGAAACCTGCCTCCACCTCTACTTTACAAGTGGCGACGATCGGGATCAGGACCTGGCATTCTACAATTCCGGAGGACGATTTTTTTTTTTCTCTCTTTTCATTACCCTCACGGTAGAAGAAACGAGATTTGACTTTTACAATTTTTTTGTTCTTCTCCTTCTCCGACTGTCAACAGAGCATCTGCCTGGTTCGTATGTCCTTTTATTCCTTATTACCAAGACTTACTTCAAGGTTTCCGTTGATGGCGCATGCCGGCATCTTTTGATCGAGAGCTGGATTCCATGCACGATCTTCCGACGCGCGACCATTGTGTGCCATACGTCAGTCACGCATTCCTGCTCATCGCGTGATGACGCATTCGCGCAAGGTCACGTTGCGTGACCCTGCGTAGCGGCCATTTTGGGTTGTCGCGAAGTCTCTCTGTGCTTTCTCAATCACCGAGGCAACATTTAAAAAAAAAAAAAAAAAAAGGATAACGAATACAACGAACCAGCGCAGAGTCAACAACGTCGCTTGTCATAAGCATTCAGCGACGCTTCATTCGAGTAAGGAGAAGTAGGATAAACAGGTGAGACTGTCGGGGCACTTATTTTACAATCGGTACTTTGCTACTATGAGGTACCTTTGAAAAAAGCCTTCTATTTACGTTTTGTCAATATATGGATTCAGGGGATCAATCTCAAAGTGTTTCAGAAGAAGAAATGGCTCAACAAAGTTTTGTTATTAGCCCCCCACAACCTTTTTGGGCTACTGGATCACAGCCAGACATGAAGTGGGTGGAATGGAAGGAATATTTTAATAATTACATTTGTGCCATTGATGAGAATGCTAAAATGAAGCCTGAGCAAAAGAAAAGGTTACTCCTACATTCTCTAGGACCTAAAGGGTTAAAAACTTATTCACGGATGCAGAAGTTAATTAATGCTGATTTAAGTGAATTTGACAATGCCATCACAGATATGGACAGATATTTCGCACCTAAAGTGTGCATAGGTGTAGTGAGGCACAAATTCTTCCAAAGGAAACAGAAGAAGGAAGAGGTGGTTGATGAATGGGTTGATGACCTTAAAAAACTTGCTATTGACTGTAAATTTGGAGACTTGCATGATGATTTTATTCGGGACCAACTCGTTATGCACAATGATAATTCTCCGATTCAAGATCGCCTTTGGGTAAATGGCGATGCACCTCTTGACGACGTACTTGCTATAATGAGGAAATCGGAAATGTCAGGGAGATGTGCCACCGTAGTAAAAGATACAGTTAAAGATTCAGACAAAACATCGTCTGCTATCTTCAAAATTCAGGGAACACCAAAGTATCAGAATAAGCAAGTTCCGAACAAGAACTTCAGTCAACCCGTCAGGAATCAAGGAATGGACAATAAGGTGGAAGATAGAAGATGTTACCGTTGTGGTAGCAAAGAACATATGGCTTACTACAAGTCATGCCCTGCCCTACGTAAAAAGTGCAGCGTTTGTGGTCTTATAGGCCATTTTAGCAAAATGTGCCGCAGGCGTACTAATGTCAAGTGTATCTGGAATGAGGATGTGTGTGCTAACGAAAGTAGTGAAGATGAGGATGGTTGTGTGAAGAATGTGAGGGGCAATTACATGTTGAACATTACTGATGAAGCTATGGAGGGCAAACCTATCTGCGAAATTTCTTTAGGTGGCGTCAAAGTTAATGTATATGCCGATTCTGGATCTCCATATACAATTGTCAACGAAGAAGTATGGAGAAAAAAATTTACACAAAATATAGGAGACAAGTTAAATGCCTCAGATGTCAGTCCTGTGAGTTATACAGGTGAGAAAATTGGCCTATTGGGTTTCAGATGGCTCACCTTAATTTTTAAAGGCAGGATGTCAAGAGGCAAGTTATACATAGCCAAAAAGGGGCCTTCTGTTCTGGGGTGGTATGACCAGAAGAATCTTCATATCATCTTAGACCCTAATAGCAAGGAGAAGGTGCTAATCTTAGATGAGTGCAGCAAATTAGAAGATATATTGAAAAGTAAGTTCACCAATGTGGTAAGTGGACAATTAGGCAAGCTTAAAGGTTTTGAGCATAGAATCATGCTCAAAGGAAATGTGCAACCCAAAGTGCATAAGGTTAGGCCTATTCCTCTATTGATAAGAGACGAAGTCAAAAAAGAAATTCAGGGTCTATTAGCTAAGGGCATTATCGAAGAGGTAGACTCTTCGGAGTGGATTAGTCCAGTGGTCGTAGCGAGGAAGTCTAATGGCAAAATCCGTTTGTGTATTGATTTACGCCATCTTAACCAAAACATTGTAATTGAACGTTTTCCCTTGCCAAAAATTAACGAGATGGTTTCTTCCTTAAGGGGAGCGACTTGGTTCTCCACAATAGACCTTTCTGCAGCCTACCACCAGGTAGTCTTAGAACCTGAGTCAAGGCGTCTAACAGCCTTCATCACACCATTTGGTTGTTTTCAATTTATAAGGATGCCTTTCGGCCTTGCATCAGCCGCGGCTGTATTTCAACGTTTAATGCACAAATTGTTTGGGGATATGGATGGCATTTGTTTTTTTTCAAGACGATGTTCTAATTGCAGGTACTGACAAAGAAGATCATGACGCAAAACTTTGGAAAGTTTTTGACACACTTAATTCTGCTGGTTTAACTGTAGAGTTATCTAAATGCAAATTTGGTGAAAGAAGTGTCTCACACCTTGGTCATATAATTAGTGAAGAAGGTGTCAGGCCAAAGCCTTCATTAGTAGAAAATATCGTTACCTTGACTACACCCGAATCTAAAGAGGAAATCAAATCCTTTTTGGGGATGGCAGAGTACTGTGCCAAGTTCATCAAGGATTTTGCTTCAAAGGTATATAACATTAGGTCCTTGTTAAACAAAAATGTCAAATTTGAATGGACCAAGGAATGTGAGAAAGAGTTTACTGAAATTAAGTGGGAATTACAGAAAGTGAGCGCTTTGTCTAGCTTTGACCCCAATTTGAATTGCCTTTTGACAACTGATGCAAGCGACAAAGGTTTGGGCGCAGTCTTGTCGCAAGTGGGAGAGAATGGTAAAGAAAGAATCATCTTATTTGCATCTAGGGCCTTGTCACCAGCAGAAAGCAGATACCCTATTATAGAGAGAGAAGCCTTGGCTTGTGCATGGGATTTGGAAAATTTCCGTGCATTTGTTTGGGGAAAAATGGTTAATATCAGGACTGATCATAAGCCGTTAGTCCACATTTTATCCACTGATGGCACTGCAACTGCTTCTGCTAGGTTGGCAAGAATTTCTATGCGTATGAAAGAATACATTTACAATATCACTTATGTACCTGGGAGGGACAATGTCGTAGCTGATTGTCTGTCAAGGCTCCCTTCTCCACTGGAAAATTGTGTTGATGATCCTTGGGCGAACTTTAGTGTGGCATTAATACATGATTCTGGGTTCCCAGCCATCAGCAGGGAGGATTGGCTAAGAGAACATAATGCAGATAAGGAATTAGTAGAAGTCTCAAATTTTATTAGTCAAGGTTGGCCAAAGGAAAGATTTTTGTCGGGCGCTGTGAAGTCATTTTGGGAGGTACGATCTGAGTTGTCTTTTGAGAAAGAGGTTTTATTGAGAGGGGACAGGATTGTTCCACCTTCTGGGTTAAGGAAAAAGATCCTACAGTTGTGTCATGAGGGGCATTTTGGTATAGTAAGGACTAAGTTATCGGTAAAAAGCTTGTTTTGGTGGCCAAGAGTCGACAGTGAAGTAGAGGCTTTTGTCAGAGGTTGTTCTGTTTGCAGTTCCGCAGATAAATCCTTAAGGACTTTGAGACCAGCGATGAGTGATGGACTCATTCCTAGCATGCCTTGGGAAACCATCGCAGTGGACATATTCGGTCCAGTAGGGGATCCAAAGGAATATGGGTTGGTTGCCATCGATCTGTTCACCAAGTGGCCTGTAGTTAAGTTTGTGGATAAAGTGGATACTCAGGCTGTGTTAAGATTTCTAGATAACATTTTTATGGTTGAAGGGTTACCCGTAAATGTTTTAACGGACAATGGTGTTCAATTTCTGTCCAAGGCCGCTAAGGAATATTTTGGGAAGTGCGGCATTACACACAAAACGACCTCATTGTACAATCCTAGCGGGAATGGAACTGTAGAACGTTTCAATAGAGTGATTAAAGGTATTTTGCAAGCAGCCAATTACAAAGGGTTGGATTGGAAATTGGAAGTACAGAAAGCTGTGTGGTCTTACAAAGTGACTCTGAATAATTGTACGGGGGTTTCCCCTTTTGTGATGATGAGAGGTAGACTACCCAGGTGCAAGTTTAACCCCAGCTGGTTATTCAAAGACAGTGTTCAACAATGGTCACCTATGGAGGTTAGGAAAAAATTAGAATTGGTGCATGGCAGAAGTAAGACTTACTATGATCAACGTCATTGTGTAAAAGATGTCATTGTAAAAGCAGGAGATTGGGTTAGGATCAAAAAACCTTACAAAGTCTTGAAGGGTGAGAATAAGTTTGATTCGCCTAGACAGGTTCTTGAAGTCCTTAAGAACTCGGTCAGGCTAAGTGATGGTAAAGTTTGGAACCTGAAAGATGTTGCTTTAGATATTTGTCAAAATCATGATGAGAGTAAAGTTGTGAGGAACAAACAAACTAATTTTGATTGGGTTGAAGATCACTTTGATGGTAGTGAGTTACAATCTCAACTTGCGCCTGGTGTTTCTCGTCCTCAGTTAAAGGGGGGTAAGTGGTGATTGGTTCCCCTGACTTTCAAATTAATGAGTCTGTGCAAAAACCTTGCCATGTTGAACAGGAACCTTGCCTTGTTGACACTGATTACAAGGGTGGTAATGTGAGTTCCTCTCCCAGTGTGAGTTCCCTTCCTGTTAGTAGGGACACAGTTTCCGTACCCTCTTTACCGCCTGTTAAGGGTTTCCAAAGGACGAGGGCTTTGCCTTGTTGGTTAAAGGATTACGTTAGGTAGTTCACCATTTTTCTTTTTGTTTCTTCCCTTCCCTTGTTTTCCTTGTTCCTTTCCCTTGGGGTTCCTTTTGTTTTGTTCTTGTGAGGGAGGGGGATGTGTTATGTTGTGTTTATACTTATTATTCTGCATATTGCTTTAAGGCTCGTGTTAGAGCGAGCCATTCTTTAGAATGCCTTTGCTTCTTGTATGTTCGCATTCTGTGTTGAGTCAGTTGCAGCCTGACTAATTTACTGTACAGCTGTGCTTCCTGGCTCCACCTGTTTATTCCTTAATCTTGAATAAATCTCTTCAAAGAAACCTGCCTCCACCTCTACTTTACAATTAGGGAACGTAGTTCGGCGCTCAGACAGGGAGTGGGAGGCTGTGCATATTCTCTACCCAGGCTGTTTATTCCAGCCCGGTGGAGAACATGCTGAGTGTGCATGAGTATTTGGCCGTCCTAAGACGGCAGGCCAAACAGTCAAGCGCACTTATTGTGCACAAACCACTCCTCCTCCCTGTGACACCAGCCCCACCCTAACCCAGCGTGTTACTACGAAAAATAAAATGATAATAATTATGTTATCATTATTTTATTTTTCCTTTTTCCTGCTCTGAGAGCAGTGGTGGGGGCAAGGGGGGGCGCTCCTCCACCTGAGCGGAGGAGCTGCCCCAGTGTGTGTTGCACAAATACTTTACACATTGCCTCTTTTGATGAGCCTGACTGCTCTGCGCCAAGCTACCAAAGGGTGAGCAGAGGTTATCTCAGTTGTGTATCTAGTTTGCCATGACTACAGTGGTGGGTTATGTCTGGCCTGGTTATACACCTTAGCCAACCAGAAACCCCACTTCTAAGAGATGTTAAGCCTTTGCTTCTGCACCCACGTTGTATCACTGAGTGGGCATAGGTGCCTACAAGCTCTCATGAGGAGTACTGATCATGTGCCAAATATGAGGTGATGCACAGTCAGTGCCTTTTCAGATCATGACTCTTGGGAGGAGGGCACAGGCAACCCAGAGACACCCTAGGACCTCCCACGCCTCAGGAACGTGCAATCACGCTTTTGCAAGAAATTACCGCTGTCCATGAAACAGAGGCCATCAGGTTCCCAGCCTGAAGTGAAAGTTCGACCGGCAGTTTCGAATAGCTGGTCCATCGTTCATTAATACGCTCTATTCCCAGAGCACGTACAAATCTGGACCTGCATTGGTTACTAAAAAATACCAATTATATATCTTCTGATGTACCTCACTTAAATTATACTGCAATCATGCTGCTGAAATCATTTTAGGTGGGATAATTCAGCAGGCCATTTATTTTTTATCTCACTGACAACTTGTAATGTTTTATGGTTCAATAGTTTAAGATCACATCTCAATGTTCTTTAGAGTTTATTGTCCAGCAATTTACTTTATCTTCGGTTCATGCTGTTCTACTATCCATGTAATACAAGACTGCCTTTTTTTCCAGTAGCATTATCTTGTGACCTTCTCCTTGTATAAACTTAATTTGATTTCATTTCTTTAAAGCAGTATAAATTTAGCCTAAATGGAAAGACAAACTCCCACCTCAGAAATGGAGGTATTGACATAATGCCATGCCTGATCCATTGCAAAAGCTCAGCTGCATGTTTATCATGAGTTTCATATCATTAGACAAGGTTAGTTAGAAAGCCACAAATTGAAACAGGATATGCTGTTAAAAGTATACCATTGTATTCAGGAAATGGTCAAACAACGCATGTAGTGATCTCTTGAAACAACAAAAATGCTTCCTCAGCCTAACAATATACTGATGGAAACATCCTACATCCACTCTGCTCATGTATCACCTCCTGAACAGCCTACAATACAGGACCTGATGTTAGAGCAATGACACCTACTCAAAACCACATACCCCAACCTCTTCATCAGACCACTCCAGGAAGAGCAGATGTCCGCTTGTAGCACATCAGTTTCTAATCAAGAAACACTAACACACTGCCTCTCAGGATTGAAGCAACCAAGCAGTTTCTCCTGAAGTGATGGACCAATCTTAGATGCAACCCAGTGCATCCATCCTCAATGGTCACCAACCAACACTAAAAAAATAGGCCTTGTCAAAACCGCCCGAGCCCAGAAAACACCTCAGGCACTTTAAACTTAATAACTGAAAATGACTGTCACATTCTTTGATTAAGTCAAACATGATTTCAAGATAACTAATCACTCAACTAAATACTTCTGCCAGGATTCAAACTAGCCAAGAGAAATAGAGAGGTCAAGACAGAGGCATTGTATTCCTAATCTACTTGCATATTGCACTAATTTGCACTCATCACAGAGTGATCTATTGTCCACCAGGATATAACTCCATAGCTCTGGATGACTTCCTTTAATTAAATCTACAATTGGATCACAGCCCAAACAATCTACATATAGGAGTTCTAACTCCTAACCAGATAGATACCACAACATGAAGGACTCACCACCAGCCAGGTGCTTCAAATTAAACAAAGAGGAATTTGAAATGCATGTAAATAACAAAGAGAGTTTGCATGGACCAATATAACATCATATAATCTGGCATTCACAAAATCTCATACACAACCTGAAATGGTTACAGAGCCACGCACACCAAATGTGTTTGAACTAATCAAAGAATGGACATCTGAAACTTTCCCTGAAAGCTCTGTGCAGGTTGTACGAGGAAACACAGTTCAAATTCAATGTTCTCTGCACCGTACAAGTAGCGAGTTGAAGCAATAAGTTTCAAAAGCTGCGTGCTGACTATGAGCCTGCCAGAAACATGTACTCAACTATACGAAATAGCTCATCACAAGCTTGCACTTTAAAAAATAATTAAATAAATAATGTCAGCTTAACTACTTCAGTGCAGATGACATGAGAATCACGTCCTCCCACTAAAGGGAAGAAATAATTTCCTTTTACAGTCATCGGCTTGAGCTGCAAGGAAAGAGGTACCATTGCAGCTTGATATGTTTCTTACTTATAATGCTGTGATGCACAGCACGCCATGTATGCTGATGCCATAGCTTTTGAAACGGAAATCAGCCTTTAAGTTTCTGCTGCATTCAGTATGATCAGTGTAAGCGAGCATAGCTTAACCCCTCAAGCGCTGATCACAACAGGCTAGATACCGCTGGGATAGGGAGTATGTCTCCTTTCCAATGCAATGTTTCTCAGTGAATTCCTGCTCTGGAACCTCGGCAGAAGGGTGACCCATGAGCATGGTTCCAACCATTGGACCACCAAGGAGTTTTTTGAGGTTTGAGGAGTGGCCCTGCAGGCATGGATAATTGCTCTCCCCACCCAAGGTGGACTCTAACAGTCTTTCTGGCCAACTGGAGTTAAATTTGAGATATACCTTCAATCAGCCCCACAGTGGGGAAGAAAGTCCACAAGCCACCAGGGTTGTTTATTTACTATTTACTATGTGGGTGGGAGATGGCCTTTATTGGCCATACATCAACCATAAAAGCCAAACAGTCTTTCTTCCCCTGGGGGTTGATTGGGGAAAGTTACCCTCAATTTGTCCTTTCCAGAGGTTGGGTGGTTGGGGGAGAAAGCTCATTGGGCACCAGAGAATATCGTCTTTAAAAACAATTAATGGGGTAGGGTCTGCTTATTCTGGCATCAGGCTATATTAATGGGGTAGGGTTTGCCTATTCTGGCATCAGGCTATACCTCACAACCCTAAAACGCACACAGTCTCTGCGCCCCCTGGGGGCAGATTTAGGAATTTACCCTCAATCATCCCTCCTTGGGTGGCAGAACGCACACTAGATACCAGGGTCAGATGTGGTTTTTGTAAAAGGAAATGCTCTGCCTTCAGGCCACACTCCCATTCCATAGTCTGTCTGTTTCAAACCTTTGTGTTAAACTGAGGAACTACACCCTATCTGCCATCCCCAGGGGAAAGCAGAAAATGCACTAGACACCTGTATTACAGAAAGTGTCCCATGGGTGCCATGGGCATTTTCGCCCACTTTGTGTGCCCCCAGACACTTGGTACCAAAGAAGGGGCCTCATAACCATATGCATTTTACCTTTTACAATATGGTGCACACTTTCCTTTTTTTGCATGCGTGTAGGGTTCCATGCAAATGATGGATCACTTTGCTTTTGCCTCTTGGCAGGTGCACTGATGGTACCCACAGACAAAAGTGACACACAATCAGTGTGGCCCTGGAGGGTGTCCTATTCGAGGGAAGCACAGGAGTTCCACTGATCCCCCAGACATCCCTCTCTTTAAAGAGGGGCCGGTTCACCTTCAGTGAAAGATGGTGCTGCAGTTTCAACCCATCGGCAACTTTTTCACTGATGCTCTATACTGTCAAAGTTTGTGCCTTTGCTGAGAACAGTGTTTTATTTTGTAATCAGGTGCATTGGCCTTGTCTGTGCTTGGTGCACCTAATTAAGAGTGTATCATGGGGAAAACAGGAATAGTGCATTTGATTTGCAATTTGAGCATATTCGTTTTTCCTTTTTAGATGGGGTAGGGGCCGGTTTATCCTGGGAGTGGGACACAATCCTCTCCCTCGGAGCTCAAACAGACTTTCTGCCATATGAGGCCTGGATCCAAAATACTGTAGTCATCCCCATGACAAATGAGAGGAAATTTGGATTCCTCTGGGCATAGTTTTGACACATGGGATGCCAGAGAAGGGAACACCCTCTGCCACCTCCCTCAGTAGCAGAAAAACAATGTTATGCCTGGGTAAGGATCTGGTGCCAAGGCAGGCCAAGACCACACACCCTTCCTTTTTTGATCACCAATCCCTGGTGACAAGTAGGCTTACTGCCCAGAGGCGAGAAGATAGGTGGTGAGCCCTCCAATATTCCACCTAAAGGGGTAGAAAGGCTTTCCAATGCATGAGGATGAGGTTGAAAATGAGTTCTAGAATGGACAAGCCCCATTCCCTATTTTATTGTACATGTTTTTCCTTGATGGTCTAGTGAGCTTTCTGACTCCACCAGGATGGACAGGTAGGGAGTAAGCATCTTGATCTGCCCAATGAAAGGGGTTTTAGGCCAACCAAGCAAGCATGGAATAAATAGAGAAAAGGAAGAGGTTTGGGGTACTGGGGCAACTTGGCATCAGGTCTTACCTCATGCACCAGTCAGAGATTCTGCTCTCAAGGGTAGGCAGAATGGGACATTTTCCCCTCTCACCAACCCATGTATCAAAACTATGCCCAATGAAATCCTGGTTTCCAATCACTTGCCGTGGGAAATGGCTGCAGTTCTCTGGTTTTGGGGCACCCAGGGAACCCTATTAAACTTGGGTATTTTGAAACCTAGAGATTTAGAGAAAGTTGGGTAGTGTGGCTTGCTTGGATCTCAGCATATGTTTTACCTGGAATACCATGCAAATGGCAAAAGATGCCCCAAAATATCAAATTTCTTCTCTCTTGCCCTGGTGGTGGAAGGAGGGGTGGCATCAACATTTTGGCACAGTGCCGGCTGGCATCTATGAAACTCTACCAAACCTGTACATTTCTAATCTTAGAGATCAAGAATAATTAAGGGTAATGTGGCGTGCTCCGATCCCAGCATCTTTTCTTATCCAGAATGCCCTGTGAATATCAGAGTAAGGTTCAAAAACAGTATTTTCCACATACTTATATAGCAGAAATCTTAGGCAGTTCCAAGCCAAAGTTTCCCACACTTCTCTGAATAACAATACTACCCCCTCCATGTGTAGGTGGACCTAACGCATGCCATAGGAAGAGACCAAAACTATAACTATTTGCACATTGGCACTTCATTGACTTTGCATGTTCCAAGTGTTAATCGTTATTATCATTGGCAGAAGTGTGGGAGTGCTGGGTAGTGGGACTTTGTCGATTTCTGCAGATTTCAAACTTTTTCACAAAGTATGTGATTTTAGCCAAAGTTTGATGTTTGCAGGGTAATCTGGGTAAGAAAAAGTAGTGAGATCCATAGACACCATACAACACCTGGCTTCTCCGGCTTTCTTGTTTTAAGAAATGTCTGAGGTGGTTGAATCCCTGGGTGCCAACCAACCCTGGGCCCAAATACTGTATCTACCCATATCTCAAAAAAGATTGAAATTCTGTAGAGAAGTCTTGATGTCTCAACATTTGATTATAGGACCTTTCCTATTGTGGGTAATAGGTCCACCCACACACGGCGGAACCATTTTTATTGGAAGAAGTTTGAGAATACAGTGGAACATTAATTATTATCTATTGAATTTTTGCTTCCTGATTAAGTCAGTGTGTAAGAAAGAGTACATTTTGCAAAACACTTTCTGAATCACATGATATTACGAGTAAGCCTATGATTAACCACAATTCATAAACTTAGATTCTTGGACATGTTTAAAAAATGCTTAGCTTTTCACCTGTTTATATTTTTTCTTACTTGCTTTATTGATTTTACAATTAGTTTATTTGGGAGTATGATAAGCGATCCAATGACCCCTTGCTAAATGCTACTGTTCAGATATGTACAGTTTCCTGAGTTCATCTTGGGTTCCACATCTGTTCCTCTTATAAACTGCAAGCACATAGAAACCTCTATAAAAGCAAATAGTGACTACCACTTAAAACACTGCAACACATTTGGTAAAAAGATATTTTTTACAACTCTACATACTGTAAATGTGTGAGAGTGGGCATATTTAGCACCACAGACAATTTGTTGGTGCTATTCCAAGAATAAAAATGTTTCCTCCAGGGTAATCCATAAAACTGGGATAGTTATAAAGTCCCCAACATATGGGAACACGCATTGGTGAATGCATTAAGTTTCGCCTGTGGGATTAATAATAAGATGTGTGGGAGCAGTTTATGAGTGCAGGGAGAATGGTGTGAGTGCTCTCTGAGCAGGGTGAGTGGTGCATGACTGAAGGTTGATAAGTATCTGAATGCACGGTGAAAGTGCCTCAATGCATGGTGATTGATGCTTGTTCAGTGCTGAATGAGAATTATGTGAGTGTACAGGGGGAGAGATATTACCATGTATAAGGTAAGAAGTGTGGGAGTAAAGGGTGAGAGGCATGTCAATAGTATAAGTGCAGGATGAGCAGTTTGAGTTAAGGGTGAGAGGTGGAAGGTGAGAGGAATGTGAGTGCTAGGTGAAAGGTATGTCATAGGTGTGTGAGTACAGAGTCAGTACTGTGTGAGTTTTGGGTGAGGAGTATCTGACTGCCAGAGCAATATCAGGGTGACAGTGCAAAGTAAATGGTGGGTGAGCTTGCAGACTGACCATTGTCTGAGAGTAGGTGAAAGGTGCGTAAGTGTTGTGCAGCAGAAAACATTTTAATAATACAGAAAGATTACCTCTTTTATGAAAATCTAAGTAAAACAATGCACAATTGTTTCCTCTAATTCACCCTATCCAAATCTCCATGTTTATGAAATTGTGAAACATGCGCATTTTATTAACAGCAAAAAACAGGGAGGAATCTTTGCTTCTGTTTGGTAAAATATTCAACTAGCTTTCTCCCTCCTGTGTGTAGACCATCATTTATAATGGCTGCTCTGAACCACCCCTTAGAGACTGGTAGAACTATCCCCATACAGTTGCAAAACTATTATTAGAAGGCTGCATGGCACATTGAGTTAAGGGCTTGTTGCTCAGATGTCACCACCTTACAACAGTACACAATGTAACCAAACTAGGAGCTCGCAGAGTTTCACTCGGAGGAATTCCATGGAGTTACCGAAAAACTCCCCCTAATTCTGCGGAGGTCCGCAAGCGTGTTGAGTAGGCAACCTGGTACTAACTCTGCCTATCCCTGCATTGTGTTGAATAAAGATGCCCAGTGATGTCTTACTAAGCTGCTTTAAATCAATGATTCTTTTAAATCATGTACTTTGACAGCAAAAGAGTGATGGTTGGAATTGTTTGAACATTTGCAGGTTAATTTAGTTAACTTTGTTTGTTAAGTTCCATTTACAGCCGCTTTGCCTCCACGACTGCAGCCTATAATCATCCTGTCATTGCATCTCATTGGCCTTTCACAGCCAAGATCGCTCGTATGGTGCTGGCATGGTGCAGTGAAGTTGATGCAAGACTGGCAGACTGCGATGCGCTCTGCCACCCCCCACCCCAAAACGTGGAAAGGTTCAATACATCTGGGTTTCCAATCGACATGTCAAGCAACGTCGTAATTTTGAGGAAGGGAGCTGGGACCAAGTCATGTGCACGTACAGTGGCATCCAACATAGATCAGGGGTGGCAGGGCGGAGGAATGTAAAAAAGAAATATTAATAAAACATACCTTATCACCGCCGTGTCTCTCCAGTCTCTCCTCCGTGTCAGGACTCATCCCGAACAGGAACCTGGAAGCGCCCATGCTCCACTGACCAATCAGAATGCTGCCATGCAGTGCAGTGATTTGTCTGAGCTCCATATCTCGGCACTTAGCCAAGTAATGTAGGCCTTGGCATGTTCTCCACGCAGGCTGTAATGCAAGGTGTGCATAACTGTTTGGCTGGCCCAAGAGGATCGGTCAGGCATTCATACACAATTGGAGTGGACAAATCTCTCCTCTGCTGTCCTGCTCTGAGAGCAGAGCAACCCCACCATCCCTGGCTGCAAAGCAGCACAAACAAATAAAATGATAATAACATTCAGTTATTATGATTTTCTTTTTCTTTTAGTTACACTGCTTAAAAGCAGTGGGGCGACGCTCCTCCACCTTGGCGGAGGAGCCGCCACTGTGCACGCAATGCATGCCAGGTACGCAGTGGTGATTTTTCCTCTCTAGAGCATCCTCGCTCTACCTTATGGTGTATGTTTCAGTCACTGCTGCAATTACAGTCATGTTCGGGGGTCCAGCCAGGCAGCTTTCATGAAACACAGATGCCTGACGATCGACCAGTAGACCGGAGACTAAGAGCCATGGGAATCTGACGATCATTCAAAGGCTCTCCAGCAGTCTTGGGCCGCCCATACTTCCGCGCATCGCGTGTTTAACCCATTTTCCTGAAGCCGTGGCCCGTGACGCGTTTTGCTCTTAGCCACGTCTCTAATCCTTTGAACTATCACTGAGGTGGACACTGATCTGTAACTCGCCCGGACTCCATTTCCAGTTTATTTGTTGAACTTCATTCACTTCCCTTAACTCGAGGATACTGCTTCTGCCTTGCGTTCCATCAATTTGCAGAGCCTCTACTCGTCAGAGCGATACTTTTGATTTCAGCCTACCGCGTCTTGACCAGTAATTGTGTCTTTTATGTATTTGTCTTAAGGTACACCTCACATTAGTCTCTACGGAGACATCTGCCCTGAGGAAGGTGAGACCTGTAATGGGTCAAACACCGAAACTCTTGGTGGACCACATATATATAAATACAAATTGTGTTGTTTTTCTCTGTCATTGTGTTGGATTCTATAACATCTATTGAAGACATCCTATCCTAGAGGCATCCTGAAAAATCGATCTTTAAAACATCTTGACAAGTTGATATATATGCAGGATATTTAATGTTATTTAAGATTGTTACTTATTATTGTGGTTCCCTCCTTCTTTCAAGACAGTTTTAGTTTCTGTTGGTATGATAGGATCCTTGAGGATCAGTACGAATGAGAATGATTGTGTGATGAGTTTGTTGTTTTGAATGGTTGAATGATTGACTTGTGGGTATGTTTACCTTTTTCTGTTACATTGTGATTATGTATTGATGAAAACCAATGAATTGATTTCTAAATAAATTTTGACTATTGTGAACTTATGAACACATTTTATCTTTGTTCTATGGCCAGTTTTTGGGGGGGAGATTTAATTGTTGGCGACTCCATAGCGCCTTTCTGATTGAATACAGGGGAGACTTTTTCTGTAACTTTGGTTGTCCTATTCCCCTGCTTCTCCGCCCTCATCTAACTTCAGGTGCCCCGTTGTTATAGTGGAAAAGCTTTCATTTTTATCATCAGGCTTCCACTGTACAAGTGTAAAAGTGAAGCGGCATTGCACTGAGTTATGTGGTACATATTATCACTACTATAATTACTGAAAGCATTTTGCTTTATAAGCTACGAGTTTCTATTAAAAAAAAAAGTATTTTTACGATTTTCTTTGCCATCAGGTACATTTATTGGCAGATTATAAAGCAGAATAAAAAGACCAATAATAAATAAACACAATACTATTATCCATACTTACATTTTGGAGAAAGCAAAAGAAGTAGAGAGCAAAGATATACTGAAGAGAACAAACAAAACAAAGTACATTCTTAAAACATTACTTCATTCTTTTTTTTTTGCCTCGCACTACTTCTATTATCTTAATTTACCCTATGACTATTCTATTTCCTAGTTCATTTTGACTTTTCCTAGCCATTTTGATAAGGGCGCACAGATCTTATCCCCTTTCTTACTAGCTTGGTGACCATTATTTATATAAAGAGCCATTTGCAAATTATATATATTCAATAGGCGATGATGCCAGTCGGTGTACACCGGTGGGTCCGGGTCTTTCCAAGCTGTAGCTAATAACAGCCAAAAACAAAATCCCCATGCGCAGATATTAGCTCACATTGGCCATCATATCCTAAAAGCATCAATGAAGCACTAATCTCGACTGTAAAATTCATCAGTTCCTACCAACATTTTTCTATGCCCTTTTTTAAAGGGGTCAGGGACGTACACGCATAAAACATATGTGTAATATCCGCAGGACTATGTTGACATCTGGGGCACTGATCGTTATCTCGTTTCCCCCACCCAAAGTGTTTTGCTGGAGTGTAATACAGGTGAAACAGGGTCTTATAGTGTTGGGCTTGAAGGTTTGCAGGCAGAAATATACTTTTGCCCAAATTTAATCACATATCAATATCTATATCATCATCCCCCAGTTCTGATGCCCACTTTGACTCAATTTTTTCCACATCATCAGTTTTGTTTCTATTAATGTTTTATAAAATTCCCCAATCCTCCCATCTCCCCGATATACCTTATCCATTAGTGGTACTACCCGGAGATTTTCCTGTTTCCTAACTAGATTCTTTATACACCCCCTTATTTGGATATATTTAAAATATGTTCTATTACTAACCAAAAATTTCTGAGTCAGGTCTGTGAATGGCAGCATGTCGAGGTTTTCATTAAGTAAGTCCCCAACTCGCTGTATACCTGCTTGTGCCCACTCTCTGGCCATATTATACCAAAATTCTGCTGGGAAAGTCGATGTTCCTCATAGTCGGGTACATCGGTTACATTTTGGGATTTTCATAATTTTACAAATTTTACTCCAAACTGAACTGCCTGCTTTCAAACATTTAGAATGGGTTTTTCTATAATAACTAGGTTCTAGCTGTCTGAGGAGAAGCCCTGATGCTTCTCTCCCTACAGCTAGTTGGTAGATAGACAGCAAGCTAGCATCGCTCACACAATTATCTGCTCCCAATAGAGCTCCCATTTCTTGCACAAAATTTGCAAAGTAATAATAATATAGATTTGGAGCAGCCCACCCCCCTCTCTCCCATGGCAAAGTTAGTGTCCTCAAAGCCCGTCTAGTTTTTTGATAGCTCCAAATAAAGTTGGAAAATATTGAATTAATTTTCTGAAATGAGCAAAGCGGCAGTTCTAGGGGGATTGCTCGAAATAAATAAAGTATTTTAGGGAAGATCTTAATTTTTAGGACATTGAGTCTGCCCACTATCGTTAGGTGCAAGTTGTCCAACCGTCGGAGCTCGGTGGATATCTCCTGTAATACTGGGTCAATATTATTTGCCCATAGTGTGTCCATATGAGGCCCAATCTTTACCCCGAGATAAGTTGCAGTATCTGTTTGACGCTGATCTTGAAGATTTCCCTGTCTGGTACAGATTATCTGCATCTTTCCTTTATTCAGACAGTAACCTGACCTGCTCCCGAATCCCTTTGCCATTCTCTCTGCTTCTGCTATTGCTGTTGCTGGGTTTGAAGTAATTACCGCAATGTCGTCAGCATAGGCTAGTATTTTTGTCTCAGATCCATTGATTTTGTAGGGTTCAATCACTGAGTTCTCAAATTATCTGCCTAATAAATGGATCCCGATATGTAGCGAACAGTATGGGGGAGCAAGGGCTTCCCTGCCAAGTGCCCCTAGCTACCTCTATCGGGTCTGATGCCATTCCCATCATTTGCAGTCTAGCAAACGGTTTATGGCACATCGCCTGAACTGCTGTTATCATTTTTGGACCTATCCCTCGCTCCGCTAAAGCCCCCCACATATACTGCCACTTCACTCTGTCAAAGGCCTTCTCTCCATCCAAAAGAATCACAGCCAGTCCACCCCCCTTGCTGCAGCTAAATCTAGCAGAGATATTACTCGCCGAGTGTGATCTGTTGTTCCCCTTCCTGGCACAAATCCATGCTGCCAGAGGTGAGACCAAACTGGCTATGATTCTCTGGAGCCGAGTTGCCAAGATTTTCTAGTATATCTTTGCATCAGAGTTTATCAGTGAGATGGGTCGATATGACCCAGGCGCTGACGGAGGTTTCCCCTTTTTGTGGAATACGATTATGTCTGTTTCCTGCCATGAATTAGGCGGGATCCCCTGATATTGGATTTCTAGAAAAAGATCATGAAGGAGTACAGCCAGATCGCCTTGAAGTTTTTTACATAGCTCTAATGGAATTTTATCTGGACCAGCGGCCTTCCCTGAGGAGAGTGAGTTTATAGCTAGAACTGTCTCCTCCAATGTAATCTCGTCTTCTAATTCGGAACGTGTATCTGGGTCTTATTTACTAAGCTATGTGTATTGCATTCTGTAGCTGGCAAATTATCACAGAGAGCCTATAATACTGCATATAAACCTCCATTATCTTATCAGAAGATGTTTCCATTTGCCCCTCTGAGTTTTTAATTTCAATTATATTATTTCAGCTGACCTTTTGTCTAGTCCTGAGGGCCAAAAGTCTTCCTGTCTTTTCTCCATATTCGTACGTCTCTTTTCGGTACGCTTGATATGCCTGGGCTACTTGCGTTTGAAACACGTTATTTATTTCTGCTTTGGCAATTATTAGCTGGTTCTTAACTGTCCTTGATCTGTTGCCCTCCCCCTGAGATAATAATTTAGGGCCAGATGAAGGTAAATACCATTTACCGATTCTAAAATACCGAAGTTTACCGATTCGGTATTTTAGAATGGGTAAATGGTATGTAGGTATTCATTCGGTAATTTTTACAGATTCGGTATTCCCCATTCATTATTATGGGCCTAGTGGCTCATAGGAATGAATGGGAATTACCGAATCGGTAAGAGGGCGAAGACCTACAAGGGTGGCAGGGTGGCACATTGACACCCTGTTGCACCCCTGAATAGTGCATGGGTGCACATGTGGCAGACATACATGCCCTAAGGGCATGTATGTCTGCCACATGGCACTGTTAAAAAAGCACAAAATTGCTTTTTAACGGTTTTCGTTATTTACCACCAACTTGTAGTTGGTGGTAAATAACGAATCCTTACAAATGAAAAGCACTCACTTGAGTGCTTCCTACATTAAGGATTCGGTAATTTACCTAATCAGTATTTAAGAATTTGGTAATTTACCGATTCCTTAAATTACCGATTCGGTAAATTACCGAAACCATAAATTAGGCCCCTACATCTCAAATACCTAATACCGGTCAGTAACGGCCGAAATTCGGTAATTTTGGCTGTTACCGACCGGTATTAGGCTTCCTACATCTGGCCTATGTGTGTTCTGTTTCTAACTGTGCTAACATGGTATTTAGGGAAGTGACCTGTTTTCTCTGCATTTTCCGCTGTTTACCCACATAACTTATTATTTAGCCCCTTAAGCACCCCTTAAATGTATCCCACACAGTTATACGTGAGGCACTATACCGGTTAATTTCAAAGAATCCTCTAGCCCATTCTTTAATATATTTTTACAAATTTCTCGTCTGTCAGCAATTTCCTGTCAAACGATCAAGAACGGGGTTCTTTTTTCGGGCCCTGGCCCACTATTTTGAGCATAAGCGGATTATGATCTGAAAAGATTTGCGGCAATTTATTAATCTCTGCCCTCCCCAATAAGTTAGCCGAGACCAGGAAATAATCTAAACGAAAATATTTTTGATGCAGGTATGAAAAGTACGTATACCTGGGATCTGAATCCTTCTTGGATACTCATACATCTACCAAGCCATGGCTATCCTTAAAATTATTTATAGCCTGATTAACCCTCTGCTTTCTTCCCTTATATTTCTGCCCTTCCACATTGTAACTTTCAGAGTGTATATTAAAAGGGCCACACACTATTACTGAGATGGCAAGCTCTAGCTCTAGCTCTTCCCATAGCTCTGGATCATCTTGATTCAATGCATAAACAGTCACTATAGTTACGCCAATACTTAGCGATACAATGGCCCACCTACCCCATTTATCCGCCATAGTCCGTTTAATGCTGCCTGCTTGGCGCTTGACAAATATTGCTACTCCTCTAATCATCGAGGTCTGTAAAGAGCATACTGCTAGATCATATCCTATCATATGAAGGATACCCCGATTATTCCACGGGACATGAGTCTCCTGTAGGCAGATCATTTACGGGGCAAAAATCTTAGGATTTCAAACACTTTTGCTCTTTTTATTCTATCAATCAAGTCTGCAACATTAACTGAACAGATCTGTAGATTATCCCCTTATTCTTATAGACTTATACCCTCTCAATATTTCTGCCCTCCATCCTTTGTTCATTTCTTTGTTATCTGTATTTCTAGTTCTGTTCGATTCCGGGTACCTGAAATGGCCTTTCTTCCCCCACAACCCTCCCCCACCCTAACTGTCCCTCCATCCGCCCCGCCCGCCCACCCCTCCCATCCCACCCAACCCTCAACCGACCCATGAAAGCCACTAGACCTTAGTCTAGTAGTGATGTTGCAGCTCTTGGCGTGATCCTAGTGTCGCCCCCAATTTCTACATTGAAATCATCAGGTAATCAGTATATCCCAAAGCATAAGAAAGAGCCTAATAAAACCCTGAGCATGCATCAAAGAGATCTTTGTTTCCTACCACCTCATAAAAAAATTATAATTATTTATTTATTTTTACATTCTTCATACCACACCACCCCCTGTGCCTTCCCACATTCCCTAGCTTACCACATAGTATCTAAATCTAAACCTAATCTACCCAGCCTACTTTTTTTCTACTTAGCTCGCCCAAAAATTATTTTGCTTTAATTTCTGAAGTAAAAAACACGGACCCTATCCCCAATTACAATTTTCAGTTTTGCGGGATTCAGGAGGAATGCCTGTGCTCCCTTTTCCTGAACGGGATTGATCGTTTGCGGTAACCTGTGGGAGAGGTGTGGCGCCGCGGCCAGGGCGACTGACGCTGGAATCTGCGGATCAGGGTTCGATCCCCGGCTCCGGCGGCAGATTAGCCCAGCACCATGTGACTCTGGGCAATAGCTTGCTTAATCTTCCCGACGGCCCCCAGCGCCTAGAGATCCTTACGGGTGATTGTGCGCTTTACAAATGTGTATTTATTATTATTTATTTATTATTATTATTATTTATTATTATTATTATTATTATTATTTATTATTATTATAACCTCCATCGTCTCTCGACAGTCACATGGCAGAAGTCCGGGCTTGTGAAAAATTCAACATCCCCCACCCGTCTTTTGAGATCTGGTCTGGCTTTTTCAAAAATAATCTGACGTAGGAGATAGTTTCCAAAGAAAACCAGCACGGCCCGAGGTCCAGACTGTTGTTTCTGAATTATTTGAACCCGGTGTGCACATTGGACCTCCTGATCCCAGTTCCATCCTTTGATCTCGGGAAATGCTTTGGCTAGCAAGTCAACCATATAGGGACGGATATCCGCCCCTCCTTTATCTTCAGGGATTCCGAAGGAAACACAAAGTATTTCTTCTTTGGCGGTTTTCCTGATCTTCAAGTTTCCTTTGTATATCTACAAGTCTAGCCTCATGTGAAGTAGTCTGCTGCTGTGTTGCCATCATCTCAGTCTCAATATTACCTGTTCTTGTCTTGAGATCTGTTAACCTATCCGAAATCTCTGTGCACACTTTGGCTATTTAGCGCACCGAACCTTGAATCTTCCGAATAGCAGCCTGGGGTCGTCTATTATCCTGCTTAGATTCATCCTGGTGTTCCATCACAGACTGCAGTATTGCATCCAGGGTTGCCGTGGTCGCTGACACAGTATTGTTCCGGGGTTGTCTCCTACAAGATGACTAGGGGCTGAATAATCCCAGTTTAAATCTTGTGTTCCCCCCTTTGTTGGGGTTGTGGCTGTGAGAGATTTAGCTAACCTCCGTAGCGTTGTAGCGGAATCCCTGCCGCTGGTGTCCTGCGGGCTTTCGCTATCTCCCTCCACTTCACTGCCACTACCACTTGTTGACCCCACCAGTGACTCTGCGTCATCAGAGAGTGAGTAATAGCAGACAGTTGTCTCAATGTCTGTGTCCTTCCCCTGATGGATTTTCCACGCGAAGTGCTTAGAGCGCACATGGGCTTGATCGTCTGTTATTTTTACCGATGCCTCTATTTTCTTTTTTAGCAATAAAAGGCTCAAGTTTGTTTCTTTAGTAAAGGGTTGGGTTAGTCTTCCCTTACTTTTACTTGGGTGTGTCAAAGTTATTTGATTGGCTTCCCCAAGGCCCCCCTTGTCCTGCTTTCCCGTTGCTTGCTGCTGTTGAGGTGTCTGGTTGCCTCCCTCTTGCACTGCTCCCTCTTCAAACACTCCCACTATGCCAGCAATAATGTTAACCCCAGCCTCCTCAATTTGCTTCCCCAGGCTCCTGCTATGCTGTCCTCCACCACAACATTATTCAATTTTGCAGGGGGTTTTGTAGGGTCTACCGGAGTTCCTGGAATAACAAAAACATCCCCTCTGGGCATCACCAGCTCAGCTGCATCCGTTATCTGGGCGAGACACTCAGGTACTACGTCCTAACTAGAGGGTCCATTTTCCGCCGCTTCCAGCCCGACCTGCATCCCATCGACTGTATTTTCCTTTGCGCCAGGCTCCCCCTACATTAGCTGTTTCTCTCGGCTCTTCGTTAGCATCTCCATGATGCTTGGACCGGCTGGAAGTTGCTGGGGCGTTCCTCTTCCCAGGAGGTCCTTCCGGGTTGAAATCTGCCCGCATCGTACAGGCGGTCGCATCGTTCCTCCTCCTGCAGCGGCACCATCCTCCAGTTTTTGGGAGGATTTCGCCGATATGTTACTCACTTTGCCCAGAGGGAAGGCATCATCCGCCGAGCCCTTTACTCTAGCCTTGGCTCGGGCCTTAGGCTTCATTGTCCGTGCACTGCCTCACCAGCCGTACGCCCGATAAGGCACTCTGTTCGCGGCCCGCTCCGCACCAAGACAAAGCACACCAAAACCGCCAGCAGGTAAGGGCGGCTACTCCCGCAGTGGCCTCCAAGACTATTTCACAGCAATTGATACTTTCCGCTCTATTGTCCAGCAGTGCATTTCTCGTAAATGCGATCATCCCCAGGGCTGGCATACAAGGGTGTTCATACTCGTCAAGGGAGTGTCACTAGATCACGCCATTGAGCTAGTGCAGCAGCCCAGCCTAGCCTGCCGCCATCTTGGCTCCCATCAGCCATCTTGGGGAACATGAACGTTACGAGTTTCAATGAGGAAAAACACAGCAGAATGATCTTTAACTGAAATAGATGTCTTCAAAGAAGAGCAGCCTTAGACGTGACCCATAGGCTGCAAAGAAAGTAAATGCTCATGTCATGCTTGTGCTTAAATCCTGCATCGAAGCATGTGAAAGCAACCATCTGTCACGTGCCATGGTCAGAGCAATCCCACCCAAAAACATACAGGTTGACAGCTCACAGCAACTCCTAGTGCGTTCCGGATACACAGCAGGCCGTGATTCAATGCAGCAACTTGCCCAGCCAGATCGGCTTGCGCACGTGCTTATTGAGACAGTAGTCACACTGGGTGGGCGGTAAACTCCACTATGTGGTGGATTGCAGAGCTTTTCCTGAACTCCGCATTACAAGCAGAACATGGACTGGCAAAACTCCACAAACTCCACTGGTGGAGCGGAGTTTAGCATCCACTACTAAGTCAAACAGAACATGCACCAAACTCATCCTGAACATGAAACTACCTTGCTGTTAAGCCATTCAACAATACTTTCTACCATCAGCTGCTTATCAGACGTAGACATTTGCCAGGCAGAAATTACCTTAAACAACTGAGGAAACATCCAAGCAAGTTATTACAGCCTTAGTCCTCACCCACAAATAAGCCAAATCCTGCCAAATACACATGACATTAACCATATGCAGTGACCTTCTGTTCATACGTTCTGGTAAATCTGCCTCAGCCCTCCATGATGCTAATATAGGACAAATGTGTGACATTATACTGGGTGCTAATAACACATGATATTTACAGTGATAAGAGTGCTCAGTAAGAGACATAATACCTAAAACATATATAATGTTGGGGTGAACAAGTCACATATATGCAATTCACGTTTATGCACATAATTTATTGACTGTTTCCTTTGCGAAACAGTAACATTTTATTCATTCTTAGATATCAGTCTTGTAAAGTGAGTAAGTACTTTTGGGAATACATTCCCCTGGCAGCTAATAATATGTGGAAGGCCTCACATCAGAGTTCTGGCTCTCACAGGGCCTCTAAACACATTTGTAATCAACTGTAAATGGAATTGACAGACTCTTAAGATGCAGTTTTCCTGGGAGAGACATGTGTGTGCTGTCACTTTATGTGTTACTGCACGTGCCAGAAAACAACTAAAGTAAGTGCTACAACAAGGATGGTCACTTTTGTCTTCAAAAAATCCCTAAATTGAACCCGTCAATAGGCTGGAAATGGTGATAGCACCTGCCTCGCGCTAATCAGAGACAAAGGTCTCCTGTTCATGCAACCGCTCACCTGCACTATGTCAGGTTCTCATTTGCTTTCTATGAACAAGTTCTAATACTGGGTTCAATTCCTGCCCGGTCTAAGCGGTTGAACAAGTCACATATATGCAATTCACGTTTATGCACATAATTTATTGACTTTTTCCTTTGCGAAACAGTAACATTTTATTCATTCTTAGATATCAGTCTTGTAAAGTGAGTAAGTACTTTTGGGAGTACATTCCCCTGGCAGCTAATAATATGTGGAAGGCCTCACATCAGAGTTCTGGCTCTCACAGGGCCTCTAAACACATTTGTAATCAACTGTAAATGGAATTGACAGACTCTTAAGATGCAGTTTTCCTGGGAGAGACATGGGTGTGCTGTCACTTTATGTGTTACTGCACGTGCCAGAAAACAACTAAAGTAAGTGCTACAACAAGGATGGTCACTTTTGTCTTCAAAAAATCCCTAAATTGAACCCGTCAATAGGCTGGAAATGGTGATAGCACCTGCCTCGCGCTAATCAGAGACAAAGGTCTCCTGTTCATGCAACCGCTCACCTGCACTATGTCAGGTTCTCATTTGCTTTCTATGAACAAGTTCTAATACTCGGTTCAATTCCTGCCCGGTCTAAGCTGTTAGACCTGCCTCCGGTTTGAATTGCGCCCCCTCACTACAACATGCATGGTCATTGTCCAGCATCAGGGAACGCCGTAGCAAATTGCATCATTCCAGCGAGATCTAAGAGTCAACTGCGGTAATTTCATGCAAGACAACATCCTGAGAGTGCGGCCATAATAAAGTCAGGATGTGTGAGTGCAACAGAGATAATAATTATAATAATAACAAGAGTAGAGCTGCAATGAAACTGATGACACACACGCATTTTCGTATGAGAGGGGGGCTCCGTTGAGAGTAGTCGGCTATACATACAAGTGCTGGACAGGCAAAACATCAAAACAAAGTTCTTCCTCAAAAGTGGATAAAAATAGTACTTGGGCCTTGGGTCACTGAGAAGAGCAAACAAGCCAAAGAACAGGAAATAGCATGCTACGGCCAATAGAAACAGAGGAAAAGTATGTGGCAAGCACAGGACATAATGAAAAGCAAGTGGGCAGGATGTAAGCCCCTTTTAACATATATATTAACAATAGTCAGTAAAGAATACTTTATTCGGTTACAAAGAACCAACAAACCAAATACATTGGGTAAAAACAATAAAAGAAATTGTAAAAATCGCGTAAAGCTTCCTTAAAAACTCTTTTACAGAGAATAAAGTGCAAAATAAGCAAAGTGTCACAATTACTAATATAATTATATTAGCAACCTAATAAAAGTTCTATCACACAGTATCATACAATATGGAAATCTAATTAGTATAAAAACAGTTTAAAATTTCTATAATTAAGTTCCTATAAAAATAGTTGGAATTACGAAAAACAACCAGTCAGCCTGCCCTAGAGATTATGCAGTTTATACTCATAATCATAATTTTGGCTCCATAGGTAACAGTATAAATTCTTGCTTTGACCAGATATTCATCAGATAGCAGCTCACTGCAAATACAATTAGGTCTGATGTATCGTTTTTCAAAATCCTGTGAGAAACACAATACCTGGTTACTCTGAGTTTCAGACAGAGAGGACAAATCCATTTCCATCTGCAGACCAGGCACACTGGACAGAAAAACAAGGCATACTCCTTGGTCTCAAAATCAACTTCACAGGCTGGGCATAAATTAGATGCTGTAGACAAGTCATGCTTCCAACCAGATTTAAAAGCTCTCAGTGGTAAACAACCAAATCTGAAGTGTATAAATAGGTTTTTGGCCAGTGTTGGTGCAATACTATCCAGAAAAGGCTCAAATGATGGAAAAAGTTTGAATTCCAGAAATTGGTTGGTTAACCTCCTGTTAGTTCATCGGGTGATGGCTGGTTTGTGAATAAAAGCCAACTACTGAGATTTCAAGACATCAACATAAGACTTACTGACTGTGGTGGGTTCATCCCATAATCTTTGCAAACCAAGGTTCTGAAACCAGTTACAGATACATTTGAGCAGAGGTACCTGAAGAGCGTTAGGTATTTTTACTAATCCTTTCAGTGAGTCCTTATACTCGTGAAGTTCGGGTGTGACCCACAGAGAGACACAATACCTCAGTGGTTTAAGCACAGCCAAGCTTAAAATTCTCATAATGCCCAAATTGTTAAAAAAAATAGTATTTAAGGGGTACTGAGAGGACAGTCAGTAAGCTGCCTCACAAAGCAATTCTTGGTAACAACCTATTGTCGTGTATCAGATAACGCAGCACTCTGAGCTTTTACAAAATATGCTTGTAAAGCAGGGGAAAATTAATGGCATAAAGCTGCCTTTTGAAGTCATACGATAGCCCTAGATCTATGCTGGATAAGGCTTGTGCTCTTATTAAGATGAAAATCCCACTTAGGCTGGTTTGAAATCCTGACACCTAGGTTGTTGATATGTTTAACTCTCTCTAGGAAATCTTCCTCAAATTTCATAGCATAACTTTTGACTGCCAGAAATCCAAACACCATGTATTTCATTTTGGCCATGCTATTTATAAGCTTCTTGATTTGCAGAAGCCCATAAATTTACTAATTAGAATCTTTAATCCCATCAGTGATTTGGATATTAGGAGAGTTTCATCTGCAAGGAGCAGGATGGGAATCTTTTTGTTATTTAATATTGGGGAATCATTCTGGCACTCCAAAAGTTGGTGTATCACATCATTAATGTAAAGGGTAAACAAGGTGGGGGCGAGGATGCACCTCTGTCATACCCTTCCCATGACTGGGATGCGTTCTGTCATCTCCCTCTTGCTTCCCCACCTAACTTGAGAGCAATTTGATATGTGCAGCTTAGCTAATAAATTTACCAAGTTCATCGGAGGGACATTTTATTTTATAACTCTCCAGAGATTTTCTTGAGGAACAAGGTCAAACGCTGCTCTAAGATCACCAAATCACACATATAGCTTTTGCTTAAGCAGCAATCCATATTTCTAGTAAAGAACAG
Organism: Lissotriton helveticus; assembly: GCF_964261635.1. Classification (NCBI taxonomy): domain Eukaryota; kingdom Metazoa; phylum Chordata; class Amphibia; order Caudata; family Salamandridae; genus Lissotriton; species Lissotriton helveticus. The sequence goes on along the minus strand of NC_136061.1, from coordinate 497,768,775 downwards.
CTCATCTAAAGACGTGATCGGAAGGGCTAGTACTGGGTTGGAACCCCACTTGAAAAAGGGACAGAATATTGTTTCAGTTGACCCAGAATAAAAGTTTGTCAAGAACTTGTCTTGCGAAATATTTTTGCAAGTTGTCAAGAAGGCTTATGTGCTGGTAATTCAATGGTATGCAGGGATCACCTTTATTTTAAACCGGGATAACCTCATCACCCCTCCAAAAATCTTGGATCTTTCCCCCTTAAATATTGCGTTGGGAAGACAATTAGTGTAACTGTTAGACCCGTCTCCTTCTGAGAGTCCCCTCACCACTATGATTTCTTTTGTTCCCCTGTACCTCCCAAAATTTGTCGCTTTTTATTTGTCTACCAGGACTTTTTATGTGTTGTTTCATGGGGTTAGATGTTCCTTGACGCCCAGTTGCTCACAAGATTTGTGGCACCTATTTACAAGGCGCCTGGCCCAAACCTGTGGCATTACAAGCTGGGGTTGTCAACCTGTGTAAATGAACTTAAAATGGTGGACACCCTTTTTCCTCATGTGAAGTGACTCCCATTGGAGCCTTCATGAACCCTGGCCTTTTGAGGTTTTGGCGCCCTTTGTTTGGCGCGCATTTCTGACAGGAATTCCTTTATTTTCCTCAGGTACACAAAATGGCTGCTCTAGAACCCCAGTACGGTTGCTGTGAGCGTCCTAAATACCCCTCAAGAGTGCCTTGTCATTGTTACAGCCAGAGAAGGTTCTAGAACCTTCTGGCTCGTGCCAGTACCTCAGGGCACTGGCTATATAAGGATCAGTCCCTGGCGGCCATTTTAGATTAGACAGATGGAGATGAGATGAGATTGGATTAAGGATTAAGAGATTCCAGACTTGACACCAGATTGACACCTGCCCTGTTGACCCCTGAGGTGGCTGGTAGCGCAGGCAGTAGAGCAGCAAAGGGTTGCTGGCGTTGTGTCTGACTGGCGTTCCAGTCAGCTACGTGAGAAGTGACCTAGCGCCTACAGCGCCTGCCCAGCGAGTACCTCATTGCCCCCAAAGACTGTGGCCAGATTCGTGTGCCTCTCCGCCCCCCCCGGTGGTGAACTGTGATCGAATGATCGAGTCACGAGGCGAGAGCAAGTTCGCCGCGACCGCGATCGTCAGCTGTGCCCCCTTCGCGACAGGTGCCTCTAGAGGGGAGCTCGGACATCTCCGAGCCCCACCAGCGTAGGGCGCTTCCTGCGCAGATTGAAGGTGAGGTGGTGCGCCGGGGCGGGGAAAGGCCGGCCTTCGTTGGGCGGGACTAGCGTCTTCGCCACTCCCCAGTGACCCGGGAGCTGTAGCTGTGGGCGGGAACCACCCTGAATGCGGAAGTCGGAGGGAGGTCCGTGGAGCCCCTGAGAGCCCCGTCGCTAACGAGAGGAGTGCTGTGCCCGACTGAATTGTATCTTGATTGCAGCCGATGTGATGTGGGCCCGTTTCCTCATAGTGAATGCAGCGTTGTGAAGGAACTGTGAACCGGCATTTACTTGACTGTGCGCGAAGGTTGTGTGACCTCTCCGGCAGCCCGTTCGTCAGTCTAATGACTTTGAACTGGTGCCGCCTGTGCTCAAGTGGTGCTAAAGCCCGTAGGCGCGCATAGACTTCACCGGCAAAGCAGAGATCCTATCCCGGTGACCGCCGAGTGCAAATGATGTATTTACTGTGTTTCCTTGCCTTCTAGATATACGCGCATACGCCTTGAGTGATTATTAAAGAGTCCCAAACCTTATTTTGTGCTCAGAGAAGCCGTATACCTGGTCATTGAAAACAGCATAAACTGTAAGAGTTATTTTTCCCATTTGAAACGTATTGCAGATGTAATGATTCTAAAGTATTTAATTGGTGGCAGCGATACCAGAAGAAACATGTGGTTGTTTAGTTAAATGAACCAATATTTATTCTGATATTTATTCTGATATTTATTCTGATATTTATTCTGATATTTATTCTGATACTCATTCCTGAAGTTATTCTATTTATTAATACTATTTATTACCAGAACTGTATGACCAAAAGAAATGTATATGTGCTTTCCCAGTCAACCCTATTTACAACAAAGAACTTTTATATAAAGGAATCGTATTTTTCTACAGCAGTGGTGTGGTGTCCTTCTTTTTGGTGTGGATGTACAAGGAGTTATTGTTGGGTCAGAGCCGGCTTAACACTACAGCCTTCACTTGCCTTGTCACTTGAGCCAAGCTACCCCCTTTGTGCTGGGCTTGCCCATCGCAGGTCCAACAGTAACTAATCCAGATTAGGGGTTTTGATTTATAGAGATCACCTGGTATTTTATCAGGCACTGGTGTCTTGGCAGATTTGAAAAGTGAAATAGTATTGGCTATGCCCTCTAGAGTAAAGGACACTGGATCAGCTGGCTCACTGACTTCTGTCATCTATCCTATACTGAATGGTGACATTAGCATCTCAGATCCCCGGATCTACTAACTGCTACTGCAACTTCCACTGGAGAATGCTGCTGAGTAAAATGGTTTACCCAGCACTCTGGTTGAATGTGAAAATGAAATACTCTAGTCTCTTCACCGGCGCTGTCTGATAATAGTTGCCAAAATGATCTGTTGTCCTTCAATTTTATGGCAAGTAGCAACTCTTGCCAGATTTTGTCACTCCAATTTTTCTTAGGGTGCACAAGGGCAGATTTATAATTCCTGCATGCTAGAGTTATCTCTGCCTGGACTCGATCCCTTACTGTTTCTCTCAGTCTAGCTTTGGCAATTTAACATTCCAAATTGAACCATTTAACTATTGTGGCGGATGTGAACTTCCTACTAGTAAAAAATTAATTTTTCAAAGTTCAAAAGTAAGTTTATTAAAGGAATATAGAGTATCAATACATAATACAATAAGGCAATAGTCACTTGGATCAAAATAGAACTTAGGAACAAAGTAGTTGGATATAAAAGTCAGATGAAAATGGTTGAAAGGAGAGAAAGGAAAGGGCATTTAAATTGAATTGGTGTATACAAAGGAAAATTGCATTTCATACAAAAAATACAATAAAAGTTTAAAATGATCAAATTAGTAAGTCAATAACAAGGGGAAAGTCATGGAGGTTGAGAAACTTCTTGATGGAAAGGGTTTAGGGAAAAGGAACGCTTAGTACTAGCGTAAATGAACACTGTGATAGGTAGCCATAGACTCAAGCATTTCATAGCTATGTGAATAGGGTGTACAAGGGCTGTATCTAATATACGGTTATGGCAAACGCCGTACCACCATGCTTGATAAGATAATTTGGTGAAATCCTTCCAATTTCTGGTTATTTGTTGAAAGGCAACTGCTTACAATAGGTCTATGATCTTTGTGTTGGAATTGCAATTGGTCCAGATAGGAGATAAACTTCCCAAGAACACTTGAGTAATGGAAAAAGGGAATCTGGAAGCAAAGATTAGGTTAATTTGAGACCAGACACTCTAACAAAATGCATGGACAGTCGTACATGTAAAAAGTAAATGGTTTAAGTCTGCAAGTAGAGTTGAACATGTTCAACAAGTATCCGGTGTACTAGTGTGTCTTTTGTTTGAAGTAACCGGACATATCAAAAGTCTATTGTATACAAAGAAGATTGTTTGCATGGTGCTCGCTGCTCTGGAGGACTTCCTGATTTTAGTCCATATTTTATTCCATAGGTTCTTTGATCAGCACAACTCTAAATCCTTTTCCCAGGAAGGTTCCACTTTATTTTTTTCTCTTTCAGTGCATGAAGTGCGTAAATAATTATAAATAACAGAAGCTTTAGGATTGGTGCTAAGAAGAGTATGTAACTTATTAACAGGGGAGGAAGTAGTGGCATTAGCAGATATAAACTGAGCATGTGTAGTTTGAAGGGCTTGTTTCAAAAGGTTATACTTGGATTGAAAGGATGTGGGTAAGTCAAAAGGTCCACTAACCTGTGAGAAAGACAAAATCTCATCTCGTGCAAACAATTGATAAACCTAAATGAGGCCTTTCTGTCTCTAGGATTTCCAATACAAAGGCCTGTAGCGTATCAATAACAGCTTATTATGCCATAATGTGGATTTGAGAAAAGAGTCTAAATCTGTAGGAAGAGGAGGTGACTTGGATTCCAACATTTTGCAAGTGTATTTAAGTATAGGGGTAGATAAACATTGTGGCTTGTGGGTGAAGGATATATATTCTTGAAATGAGAAGGGGGAAAGAAAGGAACGCTCAAGTTCAGCCCATAAAGGACAATCCACCAAAGACTCAGCGAGCCATCTCGAGGATTGACGGACTAAAAAAGATTTTTCGTATGAAGGGAAGTCAGAGACGTTAACACCCCCTTCTGATTTTGGGTGTATTAGTTTTGACAATGACATGCGTGGTTTTCTGTTGTTCCATTAAAATGATGAAAGCACAGAATTTATCTTAACATTTTTTAAGGAGATGAGTACTGGAATGTTGGATATTGTATACAATATAGGGGTTATCATCATCTTTAAGGTGTCTAAACGACCCCACCAAGATACATATAAAGGGTGCCATTTAGCAGTCAGTGTGGAGATTCTTTATATACAGTTATTCATGCAAAAAGAGAGTAAATCTGGAATGGAGGAAGTGAATTGTAGACCTAAGTATTTGATGTGATGAGGGGCTCCATGTGAAATTTGAAGTAGCAAAATCATCTTTAAAAGTATATTTAGTTAAGGGTAGTATCTCACATTTGTCCTTATTCAATTTGTATCCTGTAACAGAGGCAAACCATTCGACTTCTTGTAAGAAAGCGGGAATAGAGGACTGGGGTTGTGAAACAAATAACAATATGTCATCAGCATATGCTGCTAATTTAATTTGGGTGCTCTTAAAATCAAATCCATGTATATCTTTGTTTTGGCAGATTCTTGATAAAAATGGTTCTATGGTTAGATTAAAAAGAAAAGGGGATCGAGGGCAACCCTGACGGACAACTCTACCTAGATCAAAATATGAAGATGTGCTACCATTTGCACATACTGTTGCAAGTGGATTTGAGTAAAGGATTGATAGTAAAGATATAATTCTGGGGCCAAAACCAAACCAATTAAGTGTATGAAAAAGGTAAGGCCATTCAACTCTGTTGAACGCTTTTTCCGCGTCTAATGCTACTGCTGCCAGGGATTGAGATAAGTAAGAGGATTTGGACAGAATATCGAAAAACAAATGAGTATTATCCATAATAAGAAGTATGGCCGCCTTTGAAAAAATGGTATAGTCAATATTGACTAATGAAATAGGTTTGTAATTTCTGCAGTGTCTTAAGTAACCCTGGGCGTAGTTTACGAAGTAGCACTATGCGTAGCTACGCGAAGTGCACTTCGCACTGCGCGAGCTACGCGTAGAGCTACGCAAACTGCGTAGTGCGCTGTTCGCGATGATTGCACAGTAATGGATGCTTGTCCGCACTGTGCAATCATTGAAAACAGCATCTTGCACAGTACGAGCTGTCATTTTCTGCCGCTCGAGTAGATTTTTACTCAAGCGGCAGCTTTCTCAACGTGGACTGGTAGTTTCTCATCGCGAACGGTCGCGAGCATATGTGACTACTAGCAATGAGAAACCTGACCTCCCAGCATTGAGAATCTCACTGGGAGGTTTATTTTCTACGCTCAAGATCGCCAACTTGATGTTGCTGATCGCGAACGAGGAATAAGTCTCGCCGGGATGTCATTTTGCTTGCTCGTGGTTGCCAACTTGAGGTCGAAGACCGCGAGCAAGCAAAAAATTACCGCTACGCGTGTTCGCACTGTGCTACGTGCAATTCGCGTAGTGCGAAGTAGTGTAAACTTTGCAAAATACGCGAGCATAGCGTAGTTGTCCACCCAGGGTTAATCTTAAGTCCTTGCCTCCCTTGGGAATAAGGCAAACTATGGCTTCTGAAAAAGAGCCAGAGGAACTGCCTGAGCGCAGAAAGAAATCCAAGAGAGTGTGTAGTTTGCGGAGTAGCAACTGTGCGAAGTGCAAACAAAAGTCAACTGTGAAACCGTCAGGACCTGGGGCTTTATCTTTTTTGAGAGCCTGCAAGGCAGTAAGTGGATCCTTTTGTGATATATTGGATTCCAAGAGTGTAAGATCTGGCCGGGTATCCAAAGACTGCTGGGTGTCAGAAAAAAATTTAGAAATTGATGCTCTGAAGGAGGATTCTTTGATGTGTAAAGTGACTTATAAAAAAGGAGAAATTCATTTAAAATTTCTGAATATTTAAATGTCAATGTTAGTTGCTCATCCATAATAGATTCTATATTAAGTTTGTTATGTTTCACTTTCAAGTAATTTGCTAATATTTTCCCCGTTTCGTTTTGGCCACCATAAAATTGTGCACTAGATTTATATAAATCAATGGAGGCATTATCTTTTGATTCCTTGTTAAATTGAAACTTAGCATTTATAAGTGCAGATAAACAATCTTTTGATATAGCAGAGTAGTAGGAATGCTCCCATCTCCTTACCTTGTTTAAGAGGTATTCGGTTAGTTCACGCGCTGTTTTGTACTTTTTGGAGACAGATCCAATAATAATATCTCTAGCTGCTGCCTTGAAAGCGTCCCATATATCAGAAAAGTGTAGGGTATCAGTTTGATTGAACAAAAAATATTCATTAAAAAAGGAGACAAAAGAGGAAGTGAATGTTGAGTTTAAGAGAAAAGCATTATTAAAACGCCATTTTCTAGGAGTATTAGGTTTTTGTAAAATATCAAGCTGATGGAGGTGGGAGCATGGTCGGATATTAGAATAGATCCAATATCTGCAGCTATTAAGGATTGGGAGATATTATGAGATATAAAGAAGTAATCTATTAATGATTGGGTTTGATGGGCTGGAAAATAGTAATTGTGTTCTCTTGTGGTAGGATTGCAGAGTTTGTATTATTTAATAGTGTGAACAAAAAATGTTATGGGCCTCATGCGGAATAAAAGAGACCATCGAATTGCAGTCTATAAAAGGATCTACAATTTGATTGCAATCACCTGGCAAAATTATATTATTTTCAATACAATGTGTAATTTGTTGGGCCAAGGAGGTCCAAAAAGAGGAATCTCCAGCCGTGGGAGAATATATATTAAGTAAAGAAACCGGAGCATTCCCAATCAACAATTTGGTGCATAACCATCGTCCATCTTTATCAGAACACTGAGAAAGTAGTTTAACAGAAAGTAATTTTTCGACAAACCCTGTTTCGTTTACCAACTCCTGGTGAAAAGAAAACATCCCCCACTCGTCCTTTCTTTAATTTTAAAGATTCCTCTGCCGTTAGGTAAGATTCTTGTATATAAGCTATGCCAGCTTCTAATTTAGCCAAGTGTGTCAAAACCATTTGCCTTTTTATAGGAGAATTCAAACCTCTGACGTTCCACGAGATAAATTTCAAAGACATGAGATGGATACAAAAATAAATAAAAGATAGCTATCTAGACAAACCATTAAGCAGCAAAAGACATACCAGAGAACAATCCAACTATACGAAGAAATAATCAATCGATACAAGCAAAATTTGAAAAAGAAAACTAAATGCATGTGTTAAAGATTAAAAAGATGAAAGAGAAAGAAATTGAATAAAAGATTGAGAGAGAAGTGTGATGAAAATGAAGGAAAAAAGAGACAAAAGACAAGAGAGATAAAAGATGCAGAGGTAAGGAAGATAAGACATACCTAGAAATACCAAACAGGGATGGGGGGGATGAAACCACATGGAACAGATGACACGCCCAAGCTCAACAGTACGGAGGGCGAATAAGGATTGCAGAACATGTGATGAAACAACATCAGAGATACAAACATAAACAAACCTGTAAAGAGGTATAATAAAAAAAGCAATGCACTAACATGCTTAAATACATCGTAACAACAATGTTAAAACTAATCAATCATAAATTGAAATTTCAGCATAATAACGAAGGGAAAAAAAAGAAACTGTCTTGAAAGTTTGTTGACATTAGGTGGTTTGCGATATTGAGGCTCCAAAGAAGTCCATGGATTCTGTTTTACAGGAGTTGATGAAGGTCTGCCATTTGACTGGATCATTGTAAGTTGTTTTTCTATTCTTATAGGTGACCTTAAAGAGACAAGGATGGAATGGTCCATAACGGGGCCATAAAGAACGTAAATCAGGTCTCATGTTGAGGAACTCCTTGCGTCTATTTGCTGTAGCTTTGGCATAACCTTGTGAAAAGGATACGGTTGTGCCAGACTATAAGACACGTTGGAACCTTTAACAAGTCTGTGTTTTGGAGGAAATACAGTACGACACCCCTCGGTCTCCGTGAGTTTGATATACCAGTCAGTTGATGGCCTAGCCTGTGAGCACGTTGAATATTGAGCACAGTATCTTCCGGTAGATGTAATAACTTAGGAAGAAAATACTTTAAGAAAAGAAGAGGATCTGAACCTTCTGTTCCTTCTGGTAAGCCATAAATACATAAGTTGTTCCTCCTATTTCGATATTCAAGGTCTTCAAACTGTGTATGAAGTGAGGAAACCTGTGTTTGAAGTACAGTGACTTCGGCTTCAGTGAATCCAAAAGAAGATACATTTTGTTTAACCACCGTGAGCCAATCCTCCACCTGGGACCAATTGTCCGTGAGAAACTGTACCTTGGTATTTGTTTCTTCCATAAAAGGTCGAAGAGTGCGTATCTCCTCCAGTAGCAAATCTAATGAAAGAAGGGTAGAAGATTTTGGTGAATCTTTTGTCAAGTATTTTGGGGGTATTTTTCCCCGCTGCTAGAGGGATAGGATTTGAAAGTGCAGGTCCCTTAGACAAAGACATTAGAGAGTCCTCCATTTTGAAAAATTCTGTGAAAATCCTGGAATTTTTGATGAAGGACTGTGTGGAGCGTGAAGCAGGTGGACCTAACTTTTTCAATCTTCCCATATGAGCCAATAAGAAAGAAAGGTGGTATTCAAATGTATAGAGCAGTGCTGATAAGGAAAGTCACACTGGAGTTGAGAAATTACTGTGTACTAGGAAGATGCAGTGCCTTCCAAACTCAGAAAAAAAGTGTTTTCACAGAGTCACAAATAAAGCCACCATGCTTGCAAAGGGTTCTGAATTAATAAAATATCAAAACATAGAAGCATATAGATAACAGTCATTAGTAATTTAATCTTCCAATATGAGACAGTATGAGAGAAGGTTGAAATTCATGAGTATAGAGTAGTTCTGATTAGGAAGGTCGCATTATAGAGCTAAGAGTTTTCAGTGTGCTAAGAAACTGTTGAACTTTCCACCAGCGGAGAAAAAGTATTTCACAGAGTAGCCAATAAAACCTCCATGCTTGCAGAATGCTCTGAACTAATAAAACATCAATGATGGAAGCATATAAATAACAGTCATTGGTAGTTCAATCTAAAATGGTGGCTACTAGTTTCATTATCCTGAAGAGAAGAGCTGACTTGAGAAGAAAGCTGTATAACCAAGCAGGCAAGCATGTATGCAGCTCTTTGTGATAGTGCAGTAATGATAAAAAGTATTCCAAAATGAATTAAGTGAAAGAGCACGCTCCACTATAATGAAAATATTTATGAGGCAGTAACATTTTAGGAGAGAACAAAAACTCCACAATCAAAATGGCAGCGGTAGTCAGCGCCGCACTGAAGCCGGAGGTACCTTCAAGGAGATTAAGCTCCAGGAGCTGAAAGAGCAGTCACAAGAGACATCTCCTGGATCAGGAAGACATCTGCAATCAGGAAAGCCTCACCAGTCTTGTTGAATCGGCAGCCCTCCGCGATATGTCCACGCCGCTCCGAGCAGCCTCACTCGGGTGCCGCCATCCTCCTCGGGCGTCAAGCCACGCCCTCAGTAAAAAATTCATTGCAAAAAATAAAAGAAGGATTTGTGAATCTCCAAAATTGGAATAGCGATACAGGCGACATTTGCAAAGTCAGTAAAAGAGGTCACAAACAAATCATAAATCGCTGCATGCAGCTTACAGTTAGACATGACTTGTGGCCAAGCCACTCTCCTACGGTTACAAACTAGTAGTGGTTCAGGGACAATTATAGATAAGCTACACTTAGACTTTTTTAGGACATGGCCTGAAAGAAATATTAGCAGTGAGTTGTGTTCACTGTTGGACCGACTATCCACTCTTATAACTTTCAACAATATCAACATTAGACTTCAGAAGCACAGCGCAAGCGCTGTGCAGGTGAAACTTAAAAGGGGCACAAATTTGACCCTGGAAAACAATATTTTAAAAGCATTAGCACAAACTGCTTAAAATATCAAAAAGTGCTCAGCATTTTGGGGTGGGGGTCTCAGCACTTAAGGGGTTAACCATTGAGCTTTCAAGTGGCTCAGCATGCATGTATCTGAGGGTTAAATGCCCAGATATATATTAAATCATTCCCGAGACCAGAACAGCACTGGACAAGAAACCTATCAAAGCTAGCTTTCAAGTGAATATGGATAAGCATGAAGCTGACAAATTGTAGAGTAATAGATTTTAGTTTCCACAAAGCCTCCACATCTGTTAGGATTCTAATTACCCATGATATCATTCAAATCCGCATAATTCCAACTCAACTCTCTCCCGATGTGTCCGAAAGGCATAAACAAACAAACAAGCAAATAAATAAATAAATATGCATGATAAATTATAGAAAAAGTGAGTGACATTTTTAGGTCGAGCATTCAAGACTTCTGGTATGTACTTTAGTATATAGTTATTATATACTTATAGTATGTACTTTGTGGGCTCTGGAGATCAGCCCTAGGACTTGTCTGCTTCCGCTTAGGGATTTTTTTTTCTGTTCAACTGCCTCTATTTAACTGTCTTGATAGAAAACGTCCAGCAAAGGTCAGTAAAATACCAGAATTGCTTTCTCCTGAGGGACTTTGTTTTTTGAATTTTTCTGGCAACTGCCTCTATTTAACTTTCTTGATAGAAAACGACCAGCAGAGGTCAGTAAAATACCAGAATCACTTTACTATTCTCTAGATTCCAGTCCATAGCAAGTGTTCACCACGAGCACCCGCAGACAATAATATTTTTTCAAATCTTGTATTTTCAGTGATATGACCACCGAAGGCCCTGATTTTATATTAAAAACAGTGCTTTGGACTATACCATTTCCCGCTGAAAGGCAATATTTCTCTCCATGTGTTCCCATACATGTCACACAGTTTGGTGCTTACTTTCCCTCCATGTTAATGAACAGTAGATGTTTCAGCACCCCGGCTGATGTGCTGCATAGCTAAATACATATAAGGTCCCAAGGACTAGACCGATTGTATTGCAAATGCTTGTTACTTTACTTGTCATTTTCCTTGCATGTTCTAAATTTCTTTAGGGACATTTCTTATAGCTATGTAAACATTTGGAAGAATAAATGAACAAAATGTAACTGTGTGAAAGAACTCTGCTGTTCAACCCTATCGACCAAAGTTAATTCAAACAGTGATTTTTCAAACGTGGGGGGAAATGGTATTGTTTTTGAGGCAAATTCAATGGGAAAACTGTTGATCAATGCCACTGGTGAGGCACTACCTGAATGTTTTGTAACTAATGCTTTTCTGAAATTCATAAGCTGCCTACACAATTACTTGTGGATTGCTGACCAAGCACCGAAATGGCGGCTTGATTGTGGAGCTCTGGAGCGGCCGCGTCTCAATAACTGCCTTCCTTCGCTCCACAGCGGCAATCCCCAACACCGATGACTGCCGCACATCGCTAATACCAGGCGGCATGCGCAGAGACCTTGGAGGGAGCTGAGTATGGGATTGTGCATGGCGGGGACCCCGCGACGGCGGAAGCCTGATGCGGCCTCCGGATGCCCCGTGGTGACTGGGGCCGCGGGTGAGCCTGGAGGCAGGGCTGCGGCCGCGTGGCCCGGCTTCCGCACAAAGTGAGGCTGGGGATTCTGGGCCTGGCGTGGTGCGGGGATGAGCCATCTCCCCCAGGATCCTCTTTGCAGATGTGAGACGGTGAGTAACACACTAAGCCCTTCAACAGCCATGGCATACCCATCACAGCCTTCAGGTGACACGTGGGCTGGGATATCACCACCGGTCTCAGACTCCTGCAAGATGGCGGGGCTTGGGTGGAGACAGCTCTGCTGTGGCCTACACAGCGGGCTCCCGGCGTCAAGCGACTGCACTGCGCTACTGAGGCTCATCAATGCACTGGCCTGGGTGCTGTTTCCCTAGCACCTGCAGAGGGAGAGTATCTGGCACGACTCTCACCATTGGCCTGGCCTCTTCAACTGCTGGGATCTCGGCATCATAGCTTAAAACTAATGATCCTGCTTTGCGGTCTGGGAGCGGGTGGGCACTGTGCACTCTAAATTTGCAGTAGACTACACCATAGTTCCTCCACTTGTGGCAATCCTGCCTATCACCCGATGGATTTTTTATCAGTTGCCTGTGACTTACGACCACTGCCAAACCTCACCTGCCCCACTATGGGTCGGGGGACCCCAGGCAGCAGCAACTGTCATTGGAGCCCACCAAAACACCCAGGCGGTAGAGCGGAGATACTGCGGCGCATGGTGATCCCCTGGATCACACTGATCCACCTGATGGTGAACAGCCCCATGCGGATGGGATGGGATGGCAGCCATAATGGGGGAGCTACATGCAGGATTTTCGGCCATTGACGCATGTTTTGATAATCTGGCTGCACGCTTTGACACAATGCATGGCTGCCTAGAAAAACACGAGGCCCGCATGGAGTCTGCAGGAAATCGAATGTGCAGCCATGGCCAAACGTCTGAACCGCATCAAACGCCTCCTCAAAATGACAGCCTCCAAAGCAGAATACCTGGAGGCAATATCGCGCAGCAATAACCTGCAAATCTTTGGGGTGCCCAAATCCACCAACACAGCCCCTATGCAGTCATATGTGGAGCGGATACTCATGGATCTCTTTGGAAGAAATGCCTTCTCTGGGACATTCGCAGTTGAGCCGGTGCACTGATCGCTTGCTCCCAGGTCGGCCCCCGGAGCCCTTCATGTATAATCAGTACGCGACTTCTTAATTATCGTGACTGGGATCTGGCACTTCGCAGAGCCATGGAGGTTGATCTACAATAGCAAGAGATGTCACTATCACTTTATCCAAACTTCACGCCGATGGTGTAGAAGGCTCCTCTTAAGTTTCAAGAAATTAAGCGTGTGCTGAAAGGAGTGAACATCCGCTATGCAATGCGTTACCCAATGCGTCTTCGCATTGAGGTCAATAGAAATACCCATGTTTTCAACACCCCACGGATGCTAATTTCTGGAAGCATTACAAATTGAACACAGCTCTTCCCCCTGGAAAATGACTTTTTTTTGTTTCTCCCCGCTTGTGCTTGCTGTCTGTGTGACGGACCAGTGACTTACACACCGATATTGAGTCCCTATCATATCTGTGTTGTTTGGTTTTATGAGTCCACGAGATGGAATATTCTTTATTAATGTCATTCTGTTCTCTTCTATTCTCAAATTGCAGTTACGTATAATCAGTGCAATATTTATGCTAAACTAAGTGGCCCCTCCGGGCGTTGCCTCCCCCTAGGAGATCTCCTACGTTGTTAATTGTGGGGTATGGGGATTCACCGGATACATGTTGGGAGGTTATTCGATGTGGGTGGGTGATGGTGGTGGGACAATGTTATACTATGGTTTAAAGTTTGACTTGAAAATGCAGGCTATCGCTGTCAGAAATTGCTTTCCTGCTACTGGTAAAACAGCCTGTATCATTTGTCATCACTTTAATGGTAGTACACGGAATCATGTTTCACTATGTTCCCTCTTTTACCTATAATCATGTTTTCAAATTGTTTCCAGTAATTTCCTCTGCTAAGGATCATGTAGAAAACAAACATGTTTGTTCCATTGCCCAATGCTTGATTGTATGCCTTTAGTGGTTTCCTTAATACTGAGGCAATGTCAACTATCCCTTTGTTATACTGTGGCATAGTATGGAATGGTTTCCTAAAAAAAGAGCATGGTTCCCGTTCTGGACTCTCAGAATCAATACTTGCGAGCGCATGCTAATTAAGCAAAACGCGAGTGCATGCTAATTAGTTAAAGCTCTCATACGGACTTGTGCTTTGCTCATAGGGCGTGGCTACGTCTTCTGCTATTCTATAAATAGCCACGCCCTTCTCTAACCGACGCTTGGCTTCCTGACTGTTCCTGAGTTCGGACTAGGGCTGAAGATCGTGGCTTCTTCCTTTGATGTAACGCAAGCAGTGAGTCGCGTCTTTTGCCCGATTTAGAGTCTTCAAGGCAGGATTGGAATCGGCGGATTTCAAGGGACATAAGGATCGATTAAAGACAAGAACTCTGAACTGAAGCTAAGTGAACTACAATCCTCTTATTCTTGTTGGAATTTAACCTGTGTTTTCCGGGCACATAAAAGAGAACTCTGTTATCATTATCATTGTATCTATGAGAACAGATGTAATTGAGAACACTTACTTTGAGCTAAAATCATAGGTTTTGTTCCTTGAGAGAATTTAAGGCAGTAATATCTGTGTTTTTTAATGTAACTTGTTATAAGTGATGTAACTTATAAAGGAAGTGCATGAGACGGTAACAGGAAATACCAATAGAAGAAAGTAATCACTAATCACATGTTCAGAAATTCTTGCGACTACTACAGAGATAATTACAGGAATCTACATAATATTAAACAGGGTAAGAACCACATAGTTTGACAGCATAACTGGTTGATTTCTCATGTGACCCCCTGATCTAAATTCCTCTCATTTATATTAATACAGTGCTAATACCAAAAGAGCGTTTTTAAGAGGTCAGAAACTATTGATCAAGAAGGTGTCACCAGTTATCAATCCATGGGACTAGAAGGTACTCAAGTACATAGTTACTGTTAAATTGATATTGAGATAATTGAGGAGGCTTTGATTGTATTGATTCTTTATGGTTATTCTTAGGAAATAAAGACTCCAACCCTGTCACATGTTCTGAATAAACCACGGCTGGTCCGGGTGAAGAAGCAGTGCACGAGGAAGTCTTTATTCTCTTATTTCTTTCTCAATACCAATCCCCTTACCCTTTGGGACACCTGCCAGGGCTCCTGTTGCACCAGCAGCTCTGAGAGGTGTTCCGGAAGGGTTGGAGAGCAAGCATCTCCCCAGCACACAGTTCTGGTTTTCAGGTGAGTGCTTGGTTATACATTGACAATCTCGTTACGCAACTGCTGGCTGTATTATGCTGTATGTATTGACATTTTTACAGGTTCAATGACATACCTTCTGTGACAGGGACAAGCGAAGGGGGGCCATGGAACTGCATTGCATGACATGGAATATGAGGGGACCAAGTCTTGGCCTATCTTACCTGGCACAAAACGCGTATAATGCTCTACTTAAGGAGACTCACTATGCACTGCTCTCTAGCAATCGCTTTGCAGCAAACTGGGGCACCAACAGATTCTTCGCCAGTTACAGCACCTACTCTTGTGGTGTGTATATTCTGATTTACAAAACAATGTCATTCAAGGCCCACAAGGTAATTAAAGATCCTGAGGGAAGATATATACTAGTGGCGGGTAGTCTACGTGCGAAGCAAATACTCATAATGAATATATACGCCTCTAATGTTGATGCGCCCATTTTTTTTCCTGGTTTATCTTCCCATATCGCTGGCATTCCCATTGACTCTATCATATTAGGGGGCGACTACAATCTGACCTTACAGCCTTTCGCCGACACTACTGGCGCAGGACGCATCACTAAACCGCACTCTCCGGAAGAGCTCCGGCACCTACTGCATCATCACCTGCTGACTGATGCCTGACGGCACCAACACCCAACTGATATGGGGTTCTTCATTTATTCAGTGCCACACGGTACATAGTCTCACATAGATCATTGGTATTTAACTCCAGACCTTTTGATAAATTCACATGCGACAGATTACTTACCCTGCACACTGTCCGAGCACTCACCAGCTACAGTAACACTGGCTCCGTCCAATATTACGCATCTGCACAGACTATGGTGGTTCCCAGCAGATGCTCTGCTCGATGCGGTGTTTGAGAGCGAAGCGCGAGAGGCGATTGTAGAATACTTTAAGATTAATACAGGCTCAGTGTCCCAGTATGCTACTCTATGGGAAGCATTCAAAGTGTACATCCGAGGCATTTGTATCACCAAACAGGCAGGAGCTCTACGCACTATAGGTCGGGATGTATATGTCACTTAGAGGGCGCTGCGGGAACTTGACACTCAGGCAACCTCGGAGGGCTTGCCGCCTCCACTGCATCAGTGCGCAAAACTCCTGGAGGAATTCTAGGAACTCGTCACTTGTGAGACTGCTTATATGGGGAAGTACACCCATGCCCGGGTATATGGAGAGGGGGAGAGACCGGGGTGGAAACTAGCTATACTACTTAGTCGCCGGCAACAGTCCGCATACATCACCCAACTGCAATTGGATGATGGTACCCAGGTCACTCAAAGCGGGGAGATACGCACTACACCCGGCTCTATGCTACAAGCTCCCCACCTATCGACCATACCCTCTACGACTACTTGGAGAAGATAGCTATGTATGGATTGAGGGGGGTAGCCAGTAATTCCTAGCCTCACCTATTGGCATTGATGAAAGGTCCCTAGCCATAGATGACCTTGATGGATCCCGCGCCCCCGGTATGGACGGACTTACTGGTGTCTTCTATAAGACTTATAAAACCCTGCTGGTCCCTCATCTCCTGGAGTTTATGCTGAGGTTTTAGATGCGGGTGCACTCCCCCCCACTATTATACATTGACAATCTCGTTACGCAACTGCTGGCTGTATTATGCTGTATGTATTGACATTTTTACAGGTTCAATGACATACCTTCTGTGACAGGGACAAGCGAAGGGGGGCCATGGAACTGCATTGCATGACATGGAATATGAGGGGACTATCGAATCCTCAGAAAGGGAGGCAAGTCTTGGCCTATCTTACCTGGCACAAAACGCGTATAATGCTCTTCTTAAGGAGACTCAGAAAGGGAGGCAAGTCTTGGCCTATCTTACCTGGCACAAAACGCGTATAATGCTCTACTTAAGGAGACTCACTATGCACTGCTCTCTAGCAATCGCTTTGCAGCAAACTGGGGCACCAACAGATTCTTCGCCAGTTACAGCACCTACTCTTGTGGTGTGTATATTCTGATTTACAAAACAATGTCATTCAAGGCCCACAAGGTAATTAAAGATCCTGAGGGAAGATATATACTAGTGGCGGGTAGTCTACGTGCGAAGCAAATACTCATAATGAATATATACGCCTCTAATGTTGATGCGCCCATTTTTTTTCCTGGTTTATCTTCCCATATCGCTGGCATTCCCATTGACTCTATCATATTAGGGGGCGACTACAATCTGACCTTACAGCCTTTCGCCGACACTACTGGCGCAGGACGCATCACTAAACCGCACTCTCCGGAAGAGCTCCGGCACCTACTGCATCATCACCTGCTGACTGATGCCTGACGGCACCAACACCCAACTGATATGGGGTTCTTCATTTATTCAGTGCCACACGGTACATAGTCTCACATAGATCATTGGTATTTAACTCCAGACCTTTTGATAAATTCACATGCGACAGATTACTTACCCTGCACACTGTCCGAGCACTCACCAGCTACAGTAACACTGGCTCCGTCCAATATTACGCATCTGCACAGACTATGGTGGTTCCCAGCAAATGCTCTGCTCGATGCGGTGTTTGAGAGCGAAGCGCGAGAGGCGATTGTAGAATACTTTAAGATTAATACAGGCTCAGTGTCCCAGTATGCTACTCTATGGGAAGCATTCAAAGTGTACATCCGAGGCATTTGTATCACCAAACAGGCAGGAGCTCTACGCACTATAGGTCGGGATGTATATGTCACTTAGAGGGCGCTGCGGGAACTTGACACTCAGGCAACCTCGGAGGGCTTGCCGCCTCCACTGCATCAGTGCGCAAAACTCCTGGAGGAATTCTAGGAACTCGTCACTTGTGAGACTGCTTATATGGGGAAGTACACCCATGCCCGGGTGTATGGAGAGGGGGAGAGACCGGGGTGGAAACTAGCTATACTACTTAGTCGCCGGCAACAGTCCGCATACATCACCCAACTGCAATTGGATGATGGTACCCAGGTCACTCAAAGCGGGGAGATACGCACTACACCCGGCTCTATGCTACAAGCTCCCCACCTATCGACCATACCCTCTACGACTACTTGGAGAAGATAGCTATGTATGGATTGAGGGGGGTAGCCAGTAATTCCTAGCCTCACCTATTGGCATTGATGAAAGGTCCCTAGCCATAGATGACCTTGATGGATCCCGCGCCCCCGGTATGGACGGACTTACTGGTGTCTTCTATAAGACTTATAAAACCCTGCTGGTCCCTCATCTCCTGGAGTTTATGCTGAGGTTTTAGATGCGGGTGCACTCCCCCCCACTATGCGTAAAGCTATTGTATCATTGCTACTCAAACCGGGCAAGCCGCCTGATAGGTGTGCCTCATATAAGCCCCTATCTCTGCTAAATCAAGACTACAAGATCTTGGCAAAAGTGCTTGCGAAACGTATATCGCTCCTAATCGATCAGATTATCTCCACACTTCAGATGGGATTTGTCCCCAACAGGTCGACAGCAGTCAACTTACGAGCGATATTTGCAGTCATCAACCAGATTAACTCAGAACTTCCAGCTGCGGAGATATTGCTGGGCGCCGAAAAGGGTTTTAACACTTTGAAGTGGCTTTTTTGTATGAAACACTCAACAAACTGGGCTTTCCTAGCAACATCAGTGCCCTAGTCTGCCTTTTGTTCACCCATCCTGTGGTGCGCCTGATCCAGCGGGCTATAGGAAATATGTCATGAGCTATGCTACCGAACTCCACTATATACACTATCAATCAATTAACACTCCTAAGGCCCATAAATCTAACATGACATATTATAATCAACTGAATCATGTGACCTAATTAACCTATTCACAATATTATATACATTTATATACAACCATGGTAAATGAATTCATCTCACTTTACAACCCTACAAGATAATTAAGCCACTGTGGCGATAAGATCTAGCTATAAGTAACCTAAACCCATGAAATAACAAGACCAGCTTGTTTTCCAAAGTAAGATTTTTATTAGCTACTCATTTGGAAAATGTATTAGAAATTTTATTAAAGCATTTTTATTTGAATCATTGCAAATGATTATGACATTTTTATTATGAATCAAAAATATTATTGCAAATGAAAATTATCAGTTTGGCATTTTTCAAAACCTAAGTCCCTAACTAATACTACCTATAATTAAGAATTCAGGAATAAAAGTTTTGAGGGTTCTTACGTATTCCAAGAAGAGTTCGTCCGCACAACACCCTCATCAAAGGTCTGCAAAGAGAAGCGTCACTCTTCCACGGGGCAAGAGTTTTTATACCTTTCTACGCTAAGCTAATCTGAAAAATTATATTTTTCTCTGCTGAAATCGGAGTCCCATTGGTCCAAAAGTGACAGGCGACGTGTCACCACAATTTTAGACTCACAGTTCCGTCACATTCTTAGAGACTATTGTCTCTAGTTTTCGAACAATGCAGCTTCCTCCAGTTCGCAACAATTGCTACAAAGAAAGTTTTTGGCTTCCTCGGGTACGTGGTTGTTACCAGCCTTTTTGCCGGTTCCTGGCCTTGGCCTTGTTCGAACAAGAGACCGTCATCTCAGCACAACAATTTTACTTCAGGTCAGGAGGAAAACGCTGCCAACATGGACGCACTCTGGCTCCAAGCAGATTTTTGCAAGCACGGAAATATTTCCTCTTCATTTCAGCCCAGAGCCTTTTTCATTAACTATCATATAAACAAACACAAAAGAATAATTAATGCGAATAATATAATTTGTCCTGTTGCCACCCTCCATTGCTAATGATTAACCCATTAGTCTAAATTACCTAGCTGATAGCGTACAAATAAAGCAGCATTTTATATCTACCATTCTTCGTTTAATCCAGCAGATGTTCTTTATGCACCTATAGAGAATAGAGTGACACCACATAGACAGGGAAGCAAAATAAGCACATGCCATTTATTCTAAACAGCTGCAGTTAATTTTTGACATGACAATAGACACGATTAATTTTTTATTTTTTTACAAACAAGGAAATGCAACATAATGCACGATTATGAGCACACATGTTAGTTTCCCGCGTGTTCTTGTGTAGATGCAACTTAAAACTAGGTTGAATTAATACACACATAGCACAATTGTTAACCTTATTATTTTATTTATGGAAGTATGACTTTACGAGTTGAAATGAAAAACATTTCTGAATCTCGCTCCATCAACTCCCTCATCTGGTGATTAACCAATCACCACACTACACCCAAAAATTTGGTAAATTTTTCTCAAATGAAAATGGTTCAATTTCACTCTGTTAGTATTTTCTAAAGACTTGTTTCAGCAAAATCCTTGCAACTGTCATATTGAGCTCTACGTAACTCCTCAAGCTCGATTTCTCTCTGTTCCTTTTTGATTTTGTAAAGTCTTTTCTTTTCCCTCATGTGCTTCTTTCTCTTGTGTAACATGCAACTGATTTTTGTCAAAACTATCACAAAAATTATCACAAACTAAGGTGTTAGAATCTTGCCAAGAACTGAACCACCAATTTCTTGAAACCAGGTTTTAATAGCTTGGAATCTTTTTGAAAGACGTTCTGAAAAATCATCCTCTTCTAAGGGGACTATTTCTGAATGCATCTCTGTGATGTTTCTAATGTACATTTCAATATTCTTACTCTCATCTGGAATGTAGGTACAGCAATGCTGTACATGTAAAATGCCACAGACTCCTCCCTCTTTTGCTAGGAGTATGTCTAAAGCAAGGCGATTTTGCATCACCATCAATCTAACCGCAATGACCTCTACATCCACTAACTGAAAACCACCCGCTGTGTCAGTGGACAATCTGTCAACAATTGTGGACAATTTTCTGATTCTTCCTGCATTCAGGGTTATACCTACTAAGGGTATCACTGCCTCAAAGATGTCTCCCAAAATTTCTGAGAAACTTTCTCTCCTATACCTGTTTGCATGGCTACTGATTTCAAAAGAACCTTCTGCATTTCTGTCAACATGAAAAATCTTCGGAAAAACAAGACCAACAAAACATGTCCCGTACCAATGGCCCGGGAGATTATAATAAGCTTTATCTCCACAAACAAAATAGATCCCAGGAAAAATTGGATCTTTGCCACCTTTGAATCCCCAACCCCCCATGATTTGGTAAGTATCCTCACAATTGCTAGCTCCTACAAAATAATTATCAAAAAGAGTATTGTCTCTTCTAATGCAAAGCTTGCCACTAATTGGTTTGTCTATGTGAATTGCAACATTGTCAAAAGATTTGTCATTAAGCTTAGCATCCTCCTTCTGCCAAAACTTTGATTTGATTTGTTTGACCATCTCATTTCTTTTATAAATCGCCCTTCTCTCCTCAACAAGATTCAGGAAAGTCTTTTCCTCAGCTCTCAATTTGCAAGTTAAGTTATTTCTGTATGCGTAAGTTAGCTCATTAGTTACTAAAAAGAATTCCCTCATCTGTTTAGCTTTTTTATGTTTATTTAAAGCATTCTCTATTTTCAGGTTAGCAAAAATCTCGTCATAGTTGGAATAATAATACTCCAAACGACCAGTTTGGTAAAATAAGCTAGCTATCACACTGCAGGTTATGCCATAAGTAAGAGGAAGCATATTGTATGTCACTCCCTCAGAAACAGAAGCAGGCAACTTCACACAGATATAGCAATCTTTGACACCCATGACTTTAACGTACTCTCCCAAAAGCCTTGAAAATGTATTGCTAGAAAAATCACCAACAGACCTGTCCTGATGAACATCTGGTCTGTGATCAATAACCTTGTTAGCTTTGTGTGTTGCACTATGTTTGTCTTGACTAACCGAAGCTTTGCTTGTCATGTTGACCTTGTACCTCTCCTTATCGATCCCGAAAGGAAAGATGACAGCTAAAACTAACCAGAACAGAATTATTATGAGCATACATATCAGAGTCATTTTACAGCATCTCTTGAAAATGGAACATTTTGAAGTACCACGCGTCAAAACAAAAGGCATTTTTTTTAGCCTTATTTACAAAAAGAAAAGAAAAAAAACATTTTCAAAATTTTCTAAAAACCTCACACCCCCCTTTTAAAAGATTTTTTTTTTAATAAAAACCTTCTAACAATTTTTCTTCGACCTTGCGTCACAAGTTATTCTCCAACTTCTTCAACCTTGTGTCACCTAACACAATTTCTTCAGCCTTACGCCAAGAACAGAGACCTAAATTTAATCCTAAATTCTAACTGATTAGTACTTCAATCGTTGTCTCTATTGTCCTCAATTTCTTCCTGACTGCTACTATTTATCTCAATTACAGGTGGGATTATTATATAAGCCTACTCAGGAGACTTGTATTTTTGATTCGGTCTCAAAACTCTTTTTGTCTTTCTAGAAATCACTTCTATTTTCTTTCCTTTCTCTGCTTTCCTTTCAGGATCCTCCTGACTCGTTATCTCATTCACTTGCTCCTTCGATCTTTTTACTAACCTGACTCTCAACCCTCCGTTTTCAGTTGGCCAGGTCTCTCCATTTCTCAAGATTTTTCTTTTTGGCTCAGTCACATTAGATTCTGTTTTCCACGATCTTTTCTTCACTCTTTCCTTCTGACGCTCTTCATCACTCTCTCCAGAGTCACTGTCAGAAATTTAGATTCTTGACTCAGGATTTTCTCTAATCGGCAGTCTCACTCCGTAAGGAACAACACTCTTTCTCCCATCACTGGTACTCGGTAATTCGTCCTCCTCCTCTTCTTCAATCACCTTTAACTTCCCAGTTCCGGACTTCTTGTTCCTGCTTTCAGAGCTTGTTGTCTGCTTTTCGATACTCTCCTGGTCTTGCTTCTGAACTTGATCAGACTCTTCTGTTATTTCATTTTCCTTTCTTGTATCTTGATCAGGTTCTTTCACTTCACCTGTTTCCTTGTCTGCTTCTTCTGCTGATTCTTTGTCTAGCAGATTATCTTCATTTTCAGAATCTATTTCAATAATCTTCAAGTCTTTTCCAATCAAATCTCCATTCACAGATGGTTTTTCCAGATGTCGACCTCTCTGTCGATCTTCAGTATCTGGATTTCTTTCTACTTCCTCTTCAGAATCTGAATCATCTGTCGTATCACTTTCTTCATCAGAGTTTTCAGGCGTAGGTATTGGAATAGTGTGACTTGGATGTATCCACCTTTCCAATCCTCTACACTTCACTGCATTTGTTGTTACAAGGATCACCTGCCTCGGTTTCTGCCACCTCGGGACCAAGCAGTTCCTTCTTCGGTTAACTTTTGTTCTCACCCAATCTCCAGGTCTCAGATCATGTGTCTGTACTTTGTCTTTTGATTGTACTTCAGTTCCCACCTGATTAGACACAGAAGTCACTACGTCAGACATCCGTTTACAATATTCCAAAATCGCACTGTCATTAATGCTTAACAGTTTTCCTACTGGTACAAAAGCTTGTCTCATGACTCTGCCCATAAGGATTTCATGAGGACTCAAACCTGTCTTTTTATCTGGTGTACTTCTTAAAGTCATCAGAACAAGTGGAAGAGCATCTGTCCACTTTACGCCTGTATCAAGACACATTTTTCCAATTCTATTTTTGATAGTTCCATTAATCTGCTCAACTACTCCAGATGCCTCTGGTATTTATGCACAATGTATTTTCTGCTCAATGTGTAATGCTTCACAGATCAATTTCATCAGTTTGTTATCAAAATGTCCCCCTCCATCACTCTCAATAGTGACTGGGAAACCGTACCTTGGTATTATTTCTCGCAGAAGCAACTTTGCCACTGTAATTGAATCACAATGACGTGTTGGAAAAGCTTCTACCCATCTTGAAAACAAACATACAATCACCAAAACATATTTCAAACAGTTGTGTATGAGCATCTCAATGAAATCCATCTGTAATCTGGTAAAAGGACCACCCTCCCAACCTATGACTCCTGTTCCCACAACTGATTTCCTGTTTGGGTTCATTTGTTGGCAAGTCAAACACCTTTGGCAAAGTGACTCTGCAATCGTTCTAAACTTGGTATTGAACCAGGTCTCTTTGAAAAGCCTAATCATAGAACCTCTTCCAATATGACCAGGACCATGATACATTCTGGCCATGTCAGCAATCATGCAATTTGGTAAAACTACTCTGCCATCTTTGTAAGTCCAAACTCCATCCTCATCTCGTGGCCTACATTCTGCTTTCAACCATGTGTCTTTTTCTTCATCACCAGCTTCATTTTGCAAGTCCTTAATTTCCTCCCATGTCTCAACAACAGATGTTAGCATCAATGAACTTGAACCATGTTCTTTATTTTTCCCCCGATTGAGTGCATAATCATTTCTTGCGCAAAACTTAGCAATTTCATCTGCATAAGCATTGCCTTTGGTGATAAAATCCTCACCTTTTCGATGTGCTGCACATTTTACAACAGCAATTTCTTTTGGCAACTGTATGCCATCAATTAATCTCCTGATAAATTCTGCATTTTTGATTGGTCAACCTGCTGACGTCATATAGCCTCTCTGAGACCAGAGCTGTCCATAATCATGCACAACTCCGTACCCATACTGACTATCTGTAATTATGGTAACTCTCAAATCTTTTGCTGTTTCACAAGCACGAATTAAAGCAATTAATTCAGCTACTTGTGCTGAACGATTTCCTTCAAGACATGAAGCTTCTTCAACATCTGCGACTGTGCAGACCGAATATGCTGCTCTCAAAACACCTCCCTCTGATCTTAAACATGAACCATCCACAAAGAAAACGTGATCTGATTCAGGCAATGGGACATCTTTAATGTCCTGCCTTGGCATGGTACAGTATTCCATGACATCCAAGCACTCATGCTCCACGTCATTTTCATCAATATTCTCAGTATCAGGCAACAGTGTGGAAGGATTTAAATTCACACACCTTACGATTGACACATTATCTGATCCCAGAATAATTTTTTCATATTTTGTCAATCTGCTGTTTGTCAGGTGCTGCGTTTTACTCCTTGTAAGGAGAATTTCAACTGAGTGAGGAACATAGACTTTTACTGGAAATCCCATTATTATTCCCTCACTCTGTTCCAGGCTAACACTTGTTGCTGCAACTGCTTTTAAGCAACCTGGTAAGGCCTTCGCAACTGGGTCAAGAACTGCTGAGAAGTAAGCAATAGGCTTTCTCATGTTACCATGTCTCTGAATTAACACAGACAAAGCACATCCTTCCCTTTCACTGCAATACAGTTCAAAACCCTTTTCGTAATCTGGCATGCCCAGAGCTGGAGCTTCACACAGGCTTCTTTTTAGTTTTTCAAAAGCTTCCAACTCAGATTCAGTAAGGACAATTGGATCTTTTACATCTGATTTCGTCAGCCTCTGCAGTGGTTTTGCAATTACTGAAAATCCATTAATCCATTGACGACAGTAACCAACCATTCCCAGGAACATCCTCACCTGTCTTTGTGTTTTTGGAGGTTGCATTCCTTGAATCATTTTGATTCTCTCGATTGTCACCTGTCTCATTCCTTTTGCAATTCTATGACCAAGGTATTTTACTTCTTGTTTACAAAACTGCAGCTTTGCAGGAGACACTTTATGTCCCTCGTCTGCCAAATGATTCAAAAGTGTAATCGTGTCTGTCACACAATTATCTCTGGTTTTTGCTGCAATTAACAGATCGTCAATGTACTGCACTAATGTCGATCTTCCAGGTAGATTCAAATCCTCCAAAGATCTTTTCAACAACTCATTAAAGATAGAAGGACTCTCTGTATACCCTTGAGGGATTCTACACCATGCGAGGGTCCTACTCTGGAACCGGAAAGCAAAGATTTCCTGGCTCTCTGGATGCAATGGAACAGTAAAGAACGCATTGCAAAGATCAATGACAGTATACCATTCTGCATCATGCGGAATCTGGTAAAGAATGACAGCTGGATTTGGAACAACTGGGCAACAAGGCACCACAATTTGATTAACTTTTCTCAAATCCTGAACTATTCTGTACGTTCCATTTGGGTTTTTGATCCCCATGATCGGTGAGTTACAAGGACTGCTCACAATTTCTTTTAAGACACCTTGCTTGATGAATTTATCAATCACAGGAATAACACCCTCAATCGTTTCTGCCTTCATTTTATATTGAGGAATGTTTGGAAAATCTATTCCCTGTTTCACTGTGATTTTGACTGGATCAACATGTTTCATCAGACCCATCTCATTTCCTTTTTTTTTTTTCTTTTTTATTTATTAAGAATTTTTTTCCCCATTTTCTTTATAACATGAGCAGGGCACAATAATTACAATACAATAGAACACAGTATCATACATACATATTCCAATATTCATCTAGACAGGTTCTTAGTCTTTTAACAGTCAGTACCTAACTTCCATCGAATAAAAGGATCCCAAATTTGCATACCCAATTTCTTACCCTTTTTTCCCTTCCTAGCATATATGGCTGTTTCCAGTTTTTGTATTGACAATACTTTGCCTAACCATTGATGGTATGATGGAGGGTTAGGATCAAGCCAAGCAGAAGCCACTAGCAATCTCAGAATCGCCATTGCTACAAATATAAAATTTCTACAGCTCGACTGCCCGTCAACACTTATCCCCAATAACATAATAACTGGTGTTAACTCTATTGTTGTTGACAGTGCAATCCGAAAGAAATTCACAATATCCTGTTTCATCTTATCCAAATGGGGGACAAATTGAAAAAAATATGTATCAAATCAGCATCTGTACTGCCACATCTAAAACAAGTAATACCAGATGTACCACCCCACTGAGCAATCTTCGCGGGTGTATAATATAGATGGTATAATATCTTATAATGTTGGGCCTGGAGGGACGATGAACACAGCATTTTTCTCCCCATTTCCAATGACTCAGTAAAGATATCCCTGCCTATATCTAAATCAATAGACCACTTATCTATCCCTTTCTCTAAATCATCTTTCTTTAATTTTGTCATTTCTAAATAAAACCTTTTAATAGTGCAATCACAACCACTTTCTATAAGGTCCATCACCATATTTCTTTCGAATCCTGATGCGCCCCCTTGTTTATTTAATATGCAGCTTCTTATTTGAAGGTATTTAAAGAAATGTTTTTGTATCCAAAGCAAAACTATTTTGCAATTCCATGAATTGTAATATACCATGAAGGCCCAACATATCTCCAAATTTTCTTATCCCCCGCCTCTCCCATTCTTGAAAAACAGCTCCCGAAAAAACCTTGCTAGGTAGGGAAGGGTTATCTTTTAGTCTAGTATATGCATTATACTTCCCAATTCCCACCTTTTTAGTAAACCCTTTCCATATATTATATGCAGCCATTAATGTCTTAAATCGTGTTCTTTTGAAGTAGCTTCCCTCCGTGAATCTCAAAAATACATTTTCAGCATTCGTACCCAGAACCAAACCATAAATAGCGAGCAAACCAAACTTGTCCCAACCCTCCACTTCAGCACCTCCAATCAAGCCCGCCATACATTGCAATGCTGCTGCCCAATAATAAAGCTTTAGATCCGGTAGTGACCAGCCTCCTCTTTCCCGCGGGAGCGACATGAATCTCAGTGCCCTCCGCGTCTTGCCTTTTGCCCAAATAAAACGATTAACCATTTGTTCGCAAATTTGAAACCACTTATTGTCAACTGAGAGTGGAATTGCTCTAAAAACATACAAAAATTTCGGCAGAACCAGCATTTTGATAATGTTGACTCGTCCTACTAATGACAGGTGAAGGTTCTCGTATCGATCCAGATCTTTCTTTGCTTTATCTATTATTGGGACGATATTTTTTTCCACCAAAGCGTCAAGATCAGCTGAAATATTAATACCTAGATACATCCCTCCCTGAACCACTCGGTTATCATCACAGAGAGTCATAGAGTTTTTGATGATCTGAGTCTTTGAGGTATTCAGGGCATAACCCGAAATTTGCCCAAATCTACGAGCCTCTGCCTCTAGCAACCCAATCGCCTCCGTGGGGTTTGGTGTTATCACTGCCACATCATCAGCGTAAGCAAGTATCTTACAGGGGCCCAATAATGTATTTAGTGGGGTGATATCTGCACATGACTCTATCCTGCGGATTAGTGGATCCATGTACAGGGCGAATAGCAGCGGGGAGCAAGGGCACCCCTGCCGTGTGCCTCTCTTAATCTGGAATTGTCCCGTAATACCCCCGTTTACTCTTAAAGCCGCAACCGGTTCCCTATACAGAGTCTGTAGAGCTTTCACGAAACCCCCCTTAATCCCAGCTTGTTAGACCCGTCTGCTTCTGAGAGTCCCCTCACCACTATGATTTCTTTAGTTCCCCTGTACCTCCCAAAATTTGTCGCTTTTTATTTGTCTATCAGGACTTTTTATGTGTTGTCTCATGGGGCTAGTTGCTCACAAGGTTTGTGGCACCTATTTACAAGGCGCCTGGCCCAAACCTGTGGCATTACAAGCTGGGGTTGTCAACCTGTATAAATGAACCTAAAATGGTGGACACCCTTTTTCCTCATGTGAAGTGACTCCCATTGGAGCCTTCATGAACCCTGGCCTTTTGAGGTTTTGGCGCCCTTTGTTTGGCGCGCATTTCTGACAGGAATTCCTTTATTTTCCTCAGGTACACAAAATGGCTGCTCTAGAACCCCAGTACGGTGGCTGTGAGTGTCCTAAATACCCCTCAAGAGTGCCATGTCATTGTCACAGCCAGAGAAGGTTCTAGAACCTTCTTGCTCGTGCCGGTACCCCAGGGCACTGGCTATATAAGGACCAGTCCCTGGCGGCCATTTTAGATTAGACAGATGGAGATGAGATGAGATTGGATTAAGGATTAAGAGATTCCTGACTTGACACCAGATTGACACCTGCCCTGTTGATCCCTGAGGTGGCTGGTAGCGCAGGCAGTAGAGCAGCAAAGGGTTGCTGGCGTTTTGTCTGACTGGCGTTCCAGTCAGCTGCGTGAGAAGTGACCTAGCGCCTACAGCGCCTGCCCAGCGAGTACCTCATTGCCCCCCAAAGACTGTGGCCAGATTCGTGTGCCTCCCCGCCCCCCCGGTGGTGAACTGTGATCGAATGATCGAGTCGCGAGGCGAGAGCAAGTTCGCCGCGACCGCGATCGTCAGCTGTGCCCCCTTCGCGACAGGTGCCTCTAGAGGGGAGCTCGGACGTCGCCGAGCCCCACCAGCGTAGAGCGCTTCCTGCGCAGATTGAAGGTGAGGTGGTGCGCCGGGGCGGGGAAAGGCCGGCCTTCGTTGGGTGGGACTAGCGTCTCTGCCACTCCCCAGTGACCCGGAAGCTGTAGCTGTGGGCGGGAACCACCCTGTATGCGGAAGTCGGAGGGAGGACCGTGGAGCCCCTGAGAGCCCCGTCGCTAACGAGAGAAGTGCTGTGCCCGACTGAATCGTATCTTGATTGCAGCCGATGTGAGGTGGGCCCGTTTCTTCATAGTGAATGCAGCGTTGTGAAGGAACTGTGAACCGGCATTCATTTGACTGTGCGCGAAGGTTGTGTGACCTCTCCGGCAGCCCGTTCGTCAGTCTAATGACTTTGAACTGGTGCCGCCTGTGCTCAAGTGGTGCTAAAGCCCGTAGGCGCGCATAGACTTCACCGGCAAAGCAGAGATCCTATCCCGGTGACCGCCGAGTGCAAATGATGTATTTACTGTGTTTCCTTGCCTTTTAGATATACGCGCATACGCCCTGAGTGATTATTAAAGAGTCCCAAACCTTATTTTGTGCTCAGAGAAGCCGTATACCTGGTCCTTGAAAACAGCATAAACTGTAAGAGTTATCTTTCCCATTTGAAACGTATTGCAGATGTAATGATTCTAAAGTATTTAATTGGTGGCATCGATACCAGAAGGAACATGTGGTTGTTTATTTAAATGAACCAATATTTATTCTGATATTTATTCTGATATTTATTCTGATATTTATTCTGATATTTATTGTGATACTCATTCCTGAAGTTATTCTATTTATTAATACTATTTATTACCAGAACTGTATGACCAAAAGAAATGTATATGTGCTTTCCAAGTCAACCCTATTTACAACAAAGAACTTTTATATAAAGGAATCGTATTTTTCTACAGCAGTGGTGTGGTGTCCTTCTTTTTGGTGTGGATGTGCAAGGAGTTATTATTGGGTCAGAGCCGGCTTAACACTACAGACTTCACTTGCCTTGTCACTTGAGCCAAGCTACCCCCTTTGTGCTGGGCTTGCCCATCGCAGGTCCAACATAAAATTGGTGCTCAGCGGTGGGATTGCGAGACGTGCTTGTTTTGAACCCCATAATAATTCAGTGTGCACCACAGGTACACACCCGGAGTTTTCTCCTAGCGGCCCTCAAATTCAACGTTTTGCTTTTTCCAAATTCTTTCCTGGAGGTGGATGGAAGTGACCCTCAAAGTTCTTATCCTGGTCACCTACTTCGGGGTGGTTGTCCACACTTTTCACTGACAAGATGGAATTCGAAATGTCAGAGCTGGAGACCTATACTGTGGCACAGCTCAAGGATTTCTGTCAGGAGAGGGGAGTGTTTGTCAGGCGAGGGGCCAAAAGAGAGGAGCTCCGTACTAGTCTGCGAGCATGGGTGGAAGCACACACGGAGGGAACGGTGGAGGAGGAGGAATCGGACAGAGGTACTGTCATTGATAGGACTGCAGAATGTCCCCCGGGGGTGGGTGAGATGTCAATCAGCCCCAAGGCAACCTCACGGGAGGGCAGCAGTGTGTCATCGAGAGGGTTGTCAGAAACCGAGTTAGCTGACAGGAGAGA
Source organism: Lissotriton helveticus (assembly GCF_964261635.1). Lineage (NCBI taxonomy): Eukaryota > Metazoa > Chordata > Amphibia > Caudata > Salamandridae > Lissotriton > Lissotriton helveticus. The sequence continues at coordinate 497,737,933 of NC_136061.1, read as the reverse complement.
GGAAAGACTGTTAAGGTGGGAAATAGCAAAAATGGAGTTGGAAGAAAGGAGGGAGGGGAGGAGGTTGGAACATGAGTCCAAGTTGAAGATGGAAAGGAAAAGGATGGAACACGAGTTCAAGCTACGAGAACTCGAATTCCAGGCCCCTAACATCACTCCGAAGGGTGTCGAGTCAAAGGAATTTGCCAGGGAGCCCAGGCCCCATTTACCCAAGGATGTAGTCGCCAGTTATACCGCTGGAGATGACATAGCCAAGTGGCTGGCAGCCTATGAGGTCTCCTTAAGAGCCCATGGGATCCATGAGAAGCATTGGGGTGGTGGATTATACCGGTACATGCCTCCGACAGGTAGGGATGCCCTATTGGCCCTAGACCGGGAGGAACAGGTAAATTACCCCGCCATGAAGGTGGCGCTCATCAGGAAGTTTGGGTTGACCCCCAAGAAATACCGGCAAAGGTTTAGGGGCAGCCACAAGCTGAGCTCACAGGATTGGGTTGACTTCCTGGATTTTGCCAAGAAAGCCCTGGATGGGTGGGTCCAAGGTAATGAGGTGGAGGACTATCGAGGGTTGTACGACCTGATACTCAAGGAACATCTACTCGAGAAATGTCTTCCCGAGCTGAGGCAACACCTGGTAGACAGCAAACTTACTTGCCCCCGTAAGCTTGCTGAGGAGGCGGACATTTGGGCAAGTACCCGAGTGTCCACGAAGGGGACGGGAGGAGATTCTCAGAAGTCCGGACAGGGCGCTCCCCAGAAGAAAGAGGGGGGAGATAACAAGAAGCAGGAGTTCTCCAAAGGCCCCCAAAATACCTTTAAGGGGAAAAGTTTCTTCTCCACTTCTAAGGCTAACCCGCAGAAGAACCCTAATCCTGGCCAGAGTCAGCAGCCAAGGGTTATCCATTGCTATGAGTGCGGTGGTATTGGACATTATAAGGGAGACGTGAAATGCCCAAAGAGACCACCCCCTCCCACTGGAGGAAAGGCCCCAGGAGTCGCTAGTGTAGCGCTCGGGGAGGAGATGCCCTTAGTTAAGGGGGGGGAGTGGGCGGGTGTCACCTTAGTGTCCCTGGGTGATCGGGAGATAGTTCCAAAGATCCAGGTGCCCTCAAATACTACCAAGTATGGGCAGTGGGTCACCATCAATGGCCATAGAGGGGAAGCTCTGAGAGATACAGGAGCCAGTATGACTATGGTAAGGAGTCATCTGGTGTCCTCAGAGCAGGTGATTCCAGGCGTACTTCATCCAGCCGCGATGGCTGACGGCAGAATGGGCCACTATCCTGTGGCCGAGGTTCCCTTTGAGTGGGGAGGGGTTGCAGGTTCACTTCGAGTTGCCGTAAGCCCCGCCGTGCCAGTCGATTGTCTGCTGGGTAATGATATGGAGCACAATGCTTGGAAGGAGGTGGAATATCGGACTCATACTGAGATGCTGGGTACACCTGATTGGGCCTGTGTGAGTACCAGGTCTGCGGCTACTCGGGAGGAGAAGTCGCGTGGGTTGGAGCCTGGAACAATGGCCCACCCAGCTGCTGATGAGGGAACATTTCGAGGACAGGAGGAGCCTGCCTCGATGTCCATGCCCCGTGAGACGGATAGGCCACCTGTGGAGGTGGACCCGGAGTCCGCGGAGGAGGACATGGTTCCGTTGGAGGACTTGCCTATCCCCGCTGAGTGGCGAGTGGAAGGAGGACCATCCAGGGAGGAACTGAGCAAGGGACAAAGGGAATGTCCCACCCTCGAGGGTCTGAGGCAACAGGCTGAAGCCCAGGCAGCAGGTAACGAGTCTGGGAACTATCGTGTTTACTGGGAGGATGGTCTCCTCTACAGTGAACCCAGGTCGCCAGTGCACGGATTGTCACGGGCCCTGGTAGTCCCACAGTGTTACCGAGCCTTCCTATTAGAGTTGGCTCATGAGATTCCCTTGGCAGGACACTTGGGTCAGGACAAGACCTTTGCCCGGCTTGTCCCCCACTTTTATTGGCCTCGAATGAGGGTGGCGTCCGACACATACTGTCGGTCGTGCGTGTCATGCCAAGCCAGTGGGAAAACAGGGACGAAGCTGAAGGCTCCCCTGGAACCACTTTCCGTCGTTGGCCCCCCCTTTGAAAGGGTGGGCATCGACATTGCTGGGCCCCTAGATCCACCTACATCATCCGGTCACAGGTTTATCCTGGTGGATCACGCCACAAGGTATCCAGAGGCAATTCCTCTGAGAACCATTACTGCACCAGTAGTGGCCAAGGCCCTGATGGGGATCTTTACCCGAGTGGGATTCCCCAAGGAAGTTGTGTCTGACAGGGGGACCAACTTCCTGTCAGCATATATGCGGGCCATGTGGAAGGAGTGTGGAGTGACTTACAGGTTCACCACTCCTTATCACCCACAGACCAATGGTCTTGTGGAAAGGTTCAACCAAACCTTGAAGGGTATAATCAAAAGTCTACCCGAAAGCCTGCGGAGGAAATGGGACGTCCTCCTACCCTGTTTGCTCTTTTCCTACAGGGAAGTGCCGCATAAGGGAGTGGGCTTCAGCCCCTTCGAGCTTTTGTACGGGCACCCTGTACGTGGACCTCTCAGCCTGGTGAGGGACTCGTGGGAAAAGTCTCCCCGGAAAGTTCCCCAGGATGTGGTGAGCTACATGCTGGCCTTCCGAAGCCAAATGGCTAAGTTGTGGAAGCAAGCTTCTGACAACTTGGAAGCCAGTCAGGCAGTTATGAAAGCGTGGTATGACCACAACGCTCACCCAGTGGAGTTGGAGCCTGGCCAGAAGGTGTGGGTGATGGAGCCTGGAGAGCTGAGTGCCCTCCAGGATCGTTGGACAGGCCCCTACGAGGTATTGGAGAAGAAGGGCAAGTCTACCTATCTGGTGGACGTAAAGACCTCTCGGCATCCGCATCGGGTGTTACATGCCAATCGCCTCAAGCCCCACTACGAGAGGCCCGAAGTCATGTTGGTTATGGTGACTGACGGATCGGAGGAAGAGGACACGGAGCCTCTCGCCGACCTTTTTGCGTCTCAAGAAAAGGATGGGTCAGTGGACGGAGTGAAACTCTCGCCAACCCTGACTCCTGAGCAGCAGGAGGAATGTCGCCAGGTCTTGGGGTCATTCGCTCCTCTGTTCTCCCTTGTCCCGGGTAAGACCCACTTGTGTACCCATGACGTGGACACAGGGGACAGCCCACCTGTGAAGTCAAAGTCTTACCGGCTGTCTGACAAGGTGAAGCCCAGTATCCAAAGCGAAGTAGCTAAGATGCTGGAGCTAGGAGTCATCGAACCTTCAAGTAGCCCTTGGTCTAGCCCGGTGGTGTTAGTTCCTAAAGCTGCCCCACCTGGCACCACACCAGAATTGAGATTCTGTGTGGACTACCGAGGACTAAATTCGGTAACCAAAACGGATGCTCATCCGATCCCTCGGGCGGATGAATTGATTGACCGGTTGGGAGCTGCCCAATATCTCAGTTCCATTGACCTCACTGCAGGGTACTGGCAGATTCCCATGTCTAATGGAGCCAAGGAAAGGTCAGCCTTCTCCACACCTGATGGACACTACCAGTTTTGCGTCATGCCCTTTGGGCTCAAGAACGCTCCTGCCACTTTTCAGCGGCTGGTGAACACGATCCTCACCGGGATGGAGTCATTCTCTGCCGCTTACTTGGATGACATAGCTGTCTTCAGTAGCAGCTGGGAGGATCACTTGCAGCACTTGCAAGCCGTTCTCCAGACCCTGGAACGGGCTGGCTGGACGATCAAGGCCAGCAAATGTCAGATTGGACAGGGGTCGGTAGTGTACTTAGGACACTTGGTGGGCCGGGGAACGGTGCAGCCCCTTCAGGCGAAGATTGAGGCAATCATGGCATGGAAACCCCCCAAGACCCAGACTGAGGTCCGAGCCTTCCTGGGCCTCACAGGTTACTACAGACGATTCGTGAAGGGGTATGGCACTATCGTGGCACCCCTTACAGCACTCACGGCCAAAAAGCAACCCAGGAGAGTCATTTGGACGGAGGCTTGCCAGCGAGCCTTCGACACTCTGAAACAAGCATTGTGTAAAGCTCCAGTCCTGAAGGCTCCAGATTTTTCAAAAGAGTTCATTGTCCAGACAGATGCATCCGACATTGGCATTGGGGCGGTGCTATCGCAACTCAATGAAGAGGGTCTGGATTAGCCCGTGGTCTTTCTGTCACGAAGACTGCTTCCCCGGGAACAGAGGTGGAGTACCATCGAGCGGGAAGCCTTTGCGGTGGTCTCGGCACTGAAGAAGCTGCGACCATATTTGTTTGGTTCACACTTCCTTGTTCAGACAGACCACCGACCCCTTCGTTGGCTCATGCAAATGAAGGGGGAAAATCCCAAACTGTTGAGGTGGTCTATCTCCCTACAGGGAATGGACTTTCGGGTGGAACACCGGCCCGGAGTTGACCACGCCAATGCAGACGGTCTCTCCAGGTATTTCCGCCTTAGTGTTGAGGACTCCCAAGGGGTTGGGTAGCTCTCCCCGCTTTCAGCTGGGGAGGACGCGTGTTAGACCCGTCTGCTTCTGCGAGTCCCCTCACCACTATGATTTCTTTTGTTCCCCTGTACCTCCCAAAATGTGTCGCTTTTTATTTGTCTACCAGGACTTTTTATGTGTTGTCTCATGGGGCTAGATGTTCCTTGACGCCCAGTTGCTCACAAGGTTTGTGACACCTATTTACAAGGCGCCTGGCCCAAACCTGTGGCATTACAAGCTGGGGTTGTCAACCTGTATAAATTAACCTAAAATGGTGGACACCCTTTTTCCTCATGTGAAGTGACTCCCATTGGAGCCTTCATGAACCCTGGCCTTTTGAGGTTTTGGCGCCCTTTGTTTGGCGCGCATTTCTGACAGGAATTCCTTTATTTTCCTCAGGTACACAAAATGGCTGCTCTAGAACCCCAGTACGGTGGCTGTGAGTGTCCTAAATACCCCTCAAGAGTGCCATGTCATTGTCACAGCCAGAGAAGGTTCTAGAACCTTATGGCTCGTGCCGGTACCCCAGGGCACTGGCTATATAAGGCCCAGTCCCTGGCGGCCATTTTAGATTAGATGATTAGAGAAGATGAGATTCGACGAAGATTTTTCAGACTAGAGAAGAGATTCCAGACTTGACACCAGATTGACACCTGCCCTGTTGACCCCTGAGGTGGCTGGTAGCGCAGGCAGTAGAGCAGCAAAGGGTTGCTGGCGTTGTGTCTGACTGGCGTTCCAGTCAGCTACGTGAGAAGTGATCAAGCGCCTACAGCGCCTGCCCAGGGAGTACCTCATTGCCCCCCAAAGACTGTGGCCAGATTCGTGTGCCTCCCCGCCCCCCCGGTGGTGAACTGTGATCGATTTATCGAGTCGCGGGGCGAAAGCAAGTTCGCCGCGACCGCGATCGTCAGCTGTGCCCCCTTCGCGACAGGTGCCTCTAGAGGGGAGCTCGGACGTCTCCGAGCCCCACCAGCGTATAGCGCTTCCTGCGCAGATTGAAGGTGAGGTGGTGCGCCGGGGCGGGGAAAGGCCGACCTTCGTTGGGCGGGACTAGCGTCTCTGCCACTCCCCAGTGACCCGGGAGCTGTAGCTGTGGGCGGGAACCACCCTGTATGCGGAAGTCGGAGGGAGGTCCGTGGAGCCCCTGAGAGCCCCGTCGCTAACGAGAGAAGTGCTGTGCCCGACTGAATCGTATCTTGATTGCAGCCGATGTGAGGTGGGCCCGTTTCTTCATAGTGAATGCAGCGTTGTGAAGGAACTGTGAACCGGCATTCATTTGACTGTGCGCGAAGGTTGTGTGACCTCTCCGGCAGCCCGTTCGTCAGTCTAATGACTTTGAACTGGTGCCACCTGTGCTCAAGTGGTGCTAAAGCCCGTAGGCGTGCATAGACTTCACCGGCAAAGCAGAGATCCTATCCCGGTGACCGCCGAGTGCAAATTATGTATTTACTGTGTTTCCTTGCCTTTTAGATATACGCGCATACGCCCTGAGTGATTATTAAAGAGTCCCAAACCTTATTTTGTGCTCAGAGAAGCCGTATACCTGGTCATTGAAAACAGCATAAACTGTAAGAGTTATCTTTCCCATTTGAAACGTGTTGCAGATGTAATGATTCTAAAGTATTTAATTGGTGGCAGCGATACCAGAAGAAACATGTGGTTGTTTATTTAAATGAACCAATATTTATTCTGATATTTATTCTGATATTTATTCTGATATTTATTCTGATATTTATTCTGATATTTATTCTGATACTCATTCCTGTAGTTATTCTATTTATTAATACTATTTATTACCCGAACTGTATGACCAAAAGAAATGTATATGTGCTTTCCCAGTCAACCCTATTTACAACAAAGAACTTTTATATAAAGGAATCGTATTTTTCTACAGCAGTGGTGTGGTGTCCTTCTTTTTGGTGTGGATGTACAAGGAGTTATTATTGGGTCAGAGCCGGCTTAACACTACAGCCTTCACTTGCCTTGTCACTTGAGCCAAGCTACCCCCTTTGTGCTGGGCTTGCCCATCGCAGGTCCGACACAGCTCTTATTAGGGTGTGCCACAGATAGCCCCAGGAGACCCGATCAAACGCCTTCTCAGCATCTAACAACATTACGGCCATCGGATCTCCTGTGACCTCGGTGGCATCAAACATGGTTATAACTTTCCGGGTGTGATGTGTCGTCCCTCTACCGGGAATGAAACCGTGCTGGTTACTGCTGACTAGGGCACCTATTATTCCTGCGAATCTCGTTGCGAGGGCTTTCGAATATATTTTTGTGTCATTATTCATCAACGTAATTGGTCTGTAGGACCCTGGCTCAATCGCCGGCTTCCCTTTTTTAATATTAAAACAATATTTGCACCTCCCCAAGATTTGGGGATAGACTCCCCCGTCTGAGCAGCTTGGATCGTTCTAATTAAATCCTGCCCTAGACTCCCCCAGAAAGTTTTATAAAACTCTAAAGGCAGCTGATCCGGACCAGCGGCCTTTCCTGAGGGGAGATTGCCCATAGCTTCTTTGATTTCAGTATAATCCAACAACTTCTCAAGTCCTTCTGCGTCTTCAATAGAAACCCTCTCAGCCGGAATATTCCGAAGATATTCACTTATCTCTTAAGCATTACTGGGGTATTGGTCATCATATAGTGTCTGATAAAATTTCCTAAAGACTTCCCTAATTTCCTCAGAATCTGAATGTAGCCTTCCATTTTCATCACTAATCTCCCTAACAGTCCCGGTTGCCGCTATCTGCCTAGTACGCATGGCAAGTACATGTCCAACTTTTTCGCTAAACTCGTAGCATCTCTCCCTTCTAATAGTGTAGTACTGAGCTGCCTTGTTTGCCAAGTCATCCTCAGCTTCACTTTTTACTTTCATCAATTCTATAATTGGTTGTTCTATCGATTCACCCATTATTACGCACTTATGGAGCTGCTCCTCCGCCTCTGAGACGGCCCTCTCTATGCCACTATCCCTAAGTCGTGCTACTTTCCGTTTATATGCGCTAAAACTGCATGTCTCTCCACGAGCGCCAGCCTTAAAGGCGTCCCATATAACTCCCACCAGAGCACTCCCTCTGTTATTCTCAAAAAACTCACTAATCCATTTGGACATATGTTGTATATAATTATTGTCCAGGAGGAGCCCTCTTTCAAAGGTCCAAACCCTACTTAGTCTAGTTCTCCCTTCTAGCTTCATTGTTAATACTAACGGGTTGTGGTCACTGAAAATTCGTGGGAGCCTATCAATTTCTACTCTAGTCATTAGGTCGTTAGATATCAAGAAATAATGTAATCGGACACAGATACGATGTGGTGCGGAGTAATATGTAAAGCCTATTTGATCCGATCTAATTCTACCCCAGACGTCTTGCAGAATATTATTCTCTAAAAGATCAACCAATGCTTTATGTACTCTTTTCTTCCTGCCTTTATAAGTTCCAGTCAACCCTACCCCCAGCCCATCCGCCCCATTAATATTTAAATCACCTCCTATAATAACCTGAGGTGGCCAACCCGCTAACTCTGCATCTAAAAACTGCAGAATTTCTGGATCATCCTGGGTTGAGCCATAAACTGCCACCAAAGTTGTCCATACTCCCACTATTAAGATCTCAACCATAGCCCATCTACCCCATTGATCTTCTAGTTTTTTTCCGGTTACCACATTTTTACTTCTTGAAAGAATAGCTACCCCTCTATTTTTCGTCCCTTGCTTGGACCTTGCTATTAAATGGAACCCCAACTGATTAAGACAAAACTCCTGGGTACTCATTATGTGTGTTTCTTGCAGGAATACGTAGTCTACGTTCATCTGCCGCAATCGGACTGCTATCTTTTGTCTTTTTTGAACGTCGTTTAACCCACAAACGTTCCATGTTACAAATCTAAGGGACATATCTAGTTTTTAAGGAGCTACCGACTGACTGCTCACTACTAGTTACCAATCTACCAAGCTTGTTCTTAACTACTTCTATTTCAAAAACTCCCATTTTAATACTCTCAGCCCATTCTATCCAACACCCAATGCTCATGTGCCCTGCCCCTGCTCCCCCCTCCCCCACCCCAGACAACCCTCCCACAGATACCCACCCCCCCTACAGGCAAATAGGTCTGAAGGACCTATGTCTGACCGACGATGCCTACAGGATGTCACCCCCTCCCTCCCCTGATTCTCATAAACCATAAATTTCACTCATGGTGCTCCCCCTGAGATAATATTAAACCCCATCTGCCCGCGATATCACCTAGAACTATTGACACCCACCAATACACACCAATACACACCTACCACTCTCCCCGATCCAGCAAAAAAAAAGAGAGAAAAAAAAATAAATATATACGATCTTAGCTCATAAATCAAATATTTAAACAAGCAATAGGCTTCTCCTACTGCATAGTATTGTTATTAATCTCTTCTTTTTACTACTTCTGCCGGGAAATGTCTCTAATAGCAACCACTTGGGCGTCATGCTCCACAAGCTCCTTATGTTGTGCCTTATGTTGACCTCTGGTTTCACGCAGAAAACTAAGGTACTCTTGCGCCACAATTTCGGAATAGAAGATCTTAAAGTTTCCATTTAGTCCGACCTTCAATCGTGCTGGAAACATAAGGTAAGCCTCACAACCAATGTTCTGAAAGGGAGTAATCACCTGCCTCATCCGCCATCGCCTTTCCACGGTGGCGTGGCAGAAGTCAGGACGGGCAAAGAAGACAACATCCTTATAAGTACGCCTAGCCTGCGGTTTTGCCTTACTGATTATCTCTTCACGTAGTAAAAAGTTCCCTACATAAAGCAATATTGCGCGGGGCTTACCCTGTGACTCTTTCTGCGTCATCGGGAACCGGTGTGCCCGTTGTACCTCGTGTTCCCAATCCCATGAAGCCATCTCCGGAAAAGCACCCTTTAATAACTCGACAACAAATCCCCGTACATCCCCCCCTCCTTTCCTTCCTGTACCCCAAGTAGTCTGATGTTATTGCGCCTCTGTCTGTTTTCGAAATCCTCCAATTTCCAGAGCATATCCGCTGTAGCCTTATCCTGATCTCTCTTAGTATCCTGCAGTTTCACAAAATCGTCCTCCAATTTTCCCGTTCTGTCCTCGACCTCAGATACTCTCCCAACCACTTCTTCGTACATTTTATTGATTTTACGAGAAGTTAGAATTTTTTTATTTGCATGCCTGGCTCTTCTGCTTGCCCTTTGACTCTCAGCTCGAGCCTCACCCTGTATTTGCTTTAGGGTAGAAAGTAGGACTTCAAAGTTAGAGGCACTCCCCTCAGGCCCCTGAGAGTTGACATCGAGGATACCCATATTCGTATTGTCGGGCCCCCCCATAGACAATGCATGGCTTTCCAGTGTATTATCCCAATCAAGTTTCTTTGCAACTGATTTCGCCGGAACCCCGCGAGATGCCCTGGCCAAGTTCTTTCGTCTAGAGTTATTTTTAGCTTTACTCTTACACTTGGTTCTGCTTTTCAGTACTGGCTTGTTCATCTCTATGGGAGCGGTCTTTTGTATCACCTTTGGAACTTTTTGAACTGTTTCTTGCTCCAAATCGATAGACTCCGTGTCACTATCCAGAGAGATTGAAGCACTATCCGATTCTGTCTCATTATCGATATCTGAATCAGTACCCACTTCGGAGCCTACTGACGTTTCCAGATCTGAGTCTGGCTCCAAATCCGAACTACTGTTCTCGCTCTCATCCTCGTCGTCTGCCTCATCGTTGCCAGTGAAGAAAACGTCCTCACTGTGGGAAGCCAAAACAGATCCTAAGGTAATTGGTATTTTTTTGCCAGCCTTGTGGTTTACATTTGCATTTGCATTTGCATTTGCGTTTGCAGATTTCTTAGCCCCTGATTTCACTGGGTCAAGGGCTGCCTCTCTATCTACGTTTCCTTGGGTCGGCTCTGATGTTGATGTTGCAATAATATGCCCAATCTTATCGGCCACGTCTACATCAGCACAAGCATTAGCTAATTCATGGACTGTCTCTGTCTCTTTAACTGTAGTTTCTTTTGCAGTTTCTTTCGCTTTTGATTGCTCAGCCCCGCCCCCTACCACGTCCGTAGAAAGCCCTGGCGATCTCGAGGGTTCTGTAACTTCACTGCAGCTGACGGGCTCCACCAAGCAGGTCACTCCCTCAGTTGCTCCCACGAGGCTGTTAAGCTGTTTCTCTCCAATTAAGCCACACAAGGATGCCAAAGACGGAACCACGAACATCCGATGCAAATCAGGTTGGGCACTCGGTAAGGGTGAGAATGTTTCCACAATCGTGGTTTGTCGAAGCAAAGTCTCTCTCCCTACCACCTCGCCAGCGAGAGCCTGCACCTCGTTGCTTTTTTTTAATGAAGCCGTCATCTTTTTCTTCTCCATTTCTTTTTCTCGGATCTTCCGCATTTTGCTCTCCTTTGCAGCCTCTCGTCTCTGTTGCACCTTTGATCTCGCTTTACCTCTCAGGTTGGAAGCTGGGGCTCCAGAACCATCTGTGGGCGCTTCCTCGTCATCATTGCCCCATCTATCTTGAAGATCACGGGTTTTCTTGGGCGACCGCAGGAGTTTAGGAGCCATTACTCTCGATAGCTTCTTCCAATCGATCTGCCCAGACCACACAGCCCGCGCTGCAAGGAAGGAGATAACCTTGGATAGGGTCCTTTCCTTTAGCTGAGTTATATATTCTGCTCGTACAGGCCAAAGAATAGACACTCCGAACATCGCATCCAGCAGCTGACTGTTCTTTTATCTATTTCTCTGGTTTTACCTCAGTATCGCCTTATTTTTTCCCCCATTATATCAGTCCAATGACAATCCAGCGGTGATCGAGTATTCCATTTAGAGCATCAACTGTGGGGGAAACCGTCTGAAAAAAAAAAGCCAGGGATTGAGCACCAGATGCACCATATACACCACCATCAGGAGGAGAGTCAGGCGTGACTTTCCTCTACAGCGTCTCGGCGGCCATCTTGCCCCCGCTTAATTTTGATTCCAACGAGACCCATCTCATTTCCAGTCAAATCCCAAATCTCAGATTTAACTGTCTTTTTCAATTCCTCTGGTAAATTTTCTTTATCAAAGGTGGGAAACAATTTTTCTTCTTCTGCCTCAATCATTAGCATAGTCAATCTGTACAATCCATCCTCCTCCATTGTTTGTAAATCAATTCCGTCAGGTGAGCAATATATTCTGCAATTCATTTTACACAATATATCTCTCCCAAGTAAATTCACTGGACTGCTATTACAAACTACAAATCTGTGTTTGTCTTTGAAATGGCCTATTTCTACATTCACAGGCTCAGTAAGATCAGTCTTCATCTGTTGATTGCTAACTCCGACTACTTGGATGGTATCCCCAGAGAGAGGTAGGTTTTCAATTTCCACTGATCTAACAGTAGAACGGGTAGCACCAGTGTCCACAAGAAAAGTGATCTCTACATCCTTCACCTTTCCATTTACAAATGGACCAGACTGGTCAACCTCAAGAGTGGCTCCAATCACACACTCTTCCCCCTCTCTCGGGCACCGTCAGAAGCAGTCATCAGAATCGCTTCCTTGGTTTCCTGTTAACAAACATTGTCCTGATGCACTTTGCAAATTTTGTCTTTGATTTCTTATTACCTGATCACATCCGCTGAATCCAATATCTGGATTGTATTTTTGACCTCCCCTACAGCTAGGGAAAGGAGGCAGTGGAATCTGATTCTGCTGCTGGGTCAACTGCTGTTGTAGCTGTCGCTGAAGACTCAGATCATTTAACTGACGTTGTAGCTGTAGCTGTTGCTGCAGATCAACATCATTCTGCATCTGTAGGTTTAATGATGCATTTTTTAAATTTCTGGGTGGATTCTTACACTCATTCCTCCAATTACCAATTTCGCCGCAAATAAAACAAGGCATCTTTTGTTTTAATTCATCAATTTTCGGATTAAACTTTGGCTTGTTAGAAATATTGGAATTATTTTTAAACTTTCCCTTACCCTGATTCTGATTTCGCACAAAATTTTCATTTTTATTGTCACGGCTTGCCATCTGTTGCTCAGCCACTTTCACCTGTACCCACATCGCTTTTTCTTTTAACTTTTTCTGTTTAGCCTCCAACTCATCACTGCAGTATTTTGCCTTCCTCAAAATATCATCAACTGAATTTGATTGCCATCCGACAATGTTATTCCTGATCATTTCTCCAATTTCTGGTCTAAGACCATAAACGAATCTGTAAATAAAGTGGCTCATGTCTTTTTCATCTAATTTTTCATAGCCACTGTATTGTTTGAAAACCAACAACAATCTTTCATAGAATGAATGAACTGATTCTTTCGGTTCCTGATTTGTCCTGTCTATTTTAACCCAGTCAACCTCCTTTGGGGCAATTTTTTGTTTTAACCAGTAAATCACTTTTTCATAATATTCCATGACCTCGGGTGCTGGAGCACCTGTCTCTTTAACTCGATCTGGTTCAGCTTTTGGCCAACTCACAGCAATTTTGCATTCTGTCCAGAGATCTGATGGGACCACAATGTCGAAAAAGCCATCCAGATCAATCCACAGAACTTTTGAAACTTTAATAAACCTGTCTACCTGTCGGTACTATTCCACAGGCTTTTCTCTCAGCCGAGGAAAATCATTAGTAAAGAGCAAAATGTCCTGTCTTGTCCATGGAACATGTGCATACCCTCCACCTGCAATTTCTCTCATAGGAAACTGTTTAGACAGATTATCCAACCTATCCAACCTCTCATCTTCCTTCTTTTTGGTCCATTTTACTCTCCATTTACTCAAATCACCCAAGTTCTCGATGTAAACAATCAATTCTTTTATGTGTGTAATTCTCCCTCCTGTATTGAAATTCTCAATGTCCTTTTCTTTAAAATTTAATCTGTAGTGCTTTCCCAGGTTTTTCTGTTTGCTCAAATCAATTTCTAATTCTGCTGCCAGTTCTTCCAACTGATCGTATTTATTCTTTATTTTCCATTGAATACTTTTACTGATGAACAGGAGTTCATCATCTCGGTAAAATTTTAAACTGTCAGGACCAATTGTACCAATTATTAATTCTTCCAAATCTGCTTTTAATTTTGCAACATCAAGTTTTGAATTTGATTCTCTTTTCTCAGGAGACTCAGCATCTGACCTTGCACCCATTGGTGTCTGGTTAAAAGAACCTTGATTAAAAGTCAAGTCAGGCATCCTTGATTTTTCGCGATTTATTTCAGATAAATCTGAATAAAAATTTTCTGCTACTTTTTGAATTTCTGCATTTAATGGAATTGTTAAGCCTGGCAGTTTAATTTCTTTTTGATCAAAGACAGGCTGAACAGGACCAATCGTTACTGGAACTGTCACTGCTTCCATGCTTTTGGTTATCTGTCTAATTAATTCTTCTTTTGATCGTAAGTATTCTAAAGTATTTGCAACTTCCTCATTTCTGTCAGTTCTCATTAAGTTTCTAGGGGCTTCCCTTTCCATTGGAAAACTTCTACTTTCAATAAAAGCACTTGAATTAGTTCTTGTCTCAAACTGTTCTGGAGTTCCAAAGGATTCAGAATTATTAGGGTACAGTTTTGGAGAATCATTTATTGGGGGTGCAGTAGGAGTGGTTCCGGCAGAAACCGTTGGAGTGGACCATGAACGAGGCTGTCTCAAAGGGGCTTTTTTATTATTTGTCGTATAAATTTCTTCCAAGACTGGATCTTCTGATTCATTTTCTATAACAACATTATTTCTCTTTTCAGCTCTCTTTTCACCTGGAGACCCTAAAACCATTTCCCTAATTAAATACAGTCCATCGCACATATCTCCCTGTCTCCACATACGCATTCTATCCTCATGCGTTTCTCGTCTGTAACTCGGTGTTTTTGGAGGTCTTTTTATCCCATTCGCTTCTTTCTGAAGTTGAAACATCTCATCCTCCCATTCAACTAAAGCTTCAAATTGTGTAGGTCTAGGCCGTGGTACTAGAGCTGACATTTTCTCTCTCAAATTTCTTAAAACCTTGACGTTAAATGAACCATCATCCGGCCAAGCCAATACGCCGTCGTTCTTTGTGTAATGTTTCCAAACATCAAACCACAGAACAGTATGGTAACCATATTCACCTTCCATATACGCTGCAGGTGTCTTGTACTTATGAAGTAATTTACCACCTTGCGTTTGAATTTTCTTGTCGGGTGAAATAAAATTTTAAAATTTTTAAAGTATCGAAGTCTTTTTCTCAACATGTTTATAATCATAAGTCATTTTTAAATCAAATCCGCTTAATCAGAAATGATCGTAAATGTTTCCTGGTTGTCCCGTAACACCAGCCAATCCGTGCGCGAAACACACCAACAAGCCAATCAGGTTCGAGCTACGTCACCACCCTGCTCGACCAGTAAAAATAGAGCTTCCCACTAAAGCCAATCAGCGTTCAGCTCGACAAAGTCACTTGAGCCAATCAGAGTACAGCTTGTGACGTATAGTACCCAATCCCTGCGCGGACCGTGTGACGTACACAGTCGATGCGGTTTCTCGCGACTCACTCTCAGCGCTCACCCCTCCTTCACAAAAACTTTTCACAGCACCATTTTAAAGACGCTTTTCTCAATGAAATTTGATAAATCAACAACAAAAGAACAAACCATTTGTCTGTTTCTCTAATTAAGGCGATAGTTTTTACAGACACGAGAAATTCTTTGCGTGGAATAGACGACGCTATTCTCACAGAATATTCATTTGCCGATAAAGTAAACTTTTACTTTACCCTTCAAACACGTAATAACGAACGCGCTTCCCTCTGAATGCACATAAAGTAGCAATTCAAAGTTTGACTCGAACGGAATTACAGGACCATTTACGCACTTTCAAACGGAAAGTATCCCTAATCATACACACATGAAATCCTGGCGGGACTTTAACCCTTCACTGATATCATGAATCGTCAGTAAAATAAGCGACGTTACCTTACCCTTCACTCAAGCTCGAATTAATTCTTTTACTTTCCCACAGAGAGTTTTAGAACGGGCGCATTATCCCTATACTCAAAGCTTCGATTTCATAGACAATCCTCACTATGCATATATTCTATCTGACACACCTATATCCCTAACACGTGCTGCGCGACGACAACACTAGTGATACACGACGATACCACTATTCTGAAACAGATCAAATGCACTGTGTGACTTGTGACTTCACGCTGGCCACACTACTCTGTACCGGTACAACTAGGATTTTTCACACTGCATGAAAAAACCTTTCGACTACACATAACACAAATGAACAAACTCAAGATGTGTTAATCATTGATCCTATGCAACTACCATGTAACATGTCAGTTACCATAGCAACCATCAAATCTGCTACCAGAAAAATTGATCCAGCGGGCTATAGGAAATATTTCATAAGCTATGCTACCCAACTCCACTATATACACTATCAATCAATAAACACTCCTAAGGCCCATAAATCTAACATGACATATTATAACCAACTGAATCATGTGACCTAATTAACCTATTCACAAAATTATATACATTTATATACAACCATGGTAAATGAATTCATCTCACTTTACAACCCTACAAGATAATTAAGCCACTGTGGCGATAAGATCTAGCTATAAGTAACCTAAACCCATGAAATAACAAGACCAGCTTGTTTTCCAAAGTAAGATTTTTATTAGCTACTCATTTGGAAAATGTATTAGAAATTTTATTAAAGCATTTTTATTTGAATTATTGCAAATGATTATGACATTTTTATTATGAATCAAAAAAATTATTGCAAATGAAAATTATCAGTTTGGCATTTTTCAAAACCTAAGTCCCTAACTAATACTACCTATAATTAAGAATTAAGGAATAAAAGTTTTGAGGGTTCTTACGTATTCCAAGAAGAGTTCGTCCGCACGACACCCTCATCAAAGGTCTGCAAAGAGAAGCGTCACTCTTCCACGGGGCAAGAGTTTTTATACCTTGCTACGCTAAGCTAATCTGAAAAATTATATTTTTCTCTGCTGAAATCGGAGTCCCATTGGTCCAAAAGTGACAGGCGACGTGTCACCACAATTTTAGAATCACAGTTCCGTCACGTTCTTAGAGACCATTGTCTCTAGTTTTCGAACAACGCAGCTTCCTCCAGTTCGCAACAATTGCTACAAAGAAAGTTTTTGGCTTCCTCGGGTACGTGGTTGTTACCAGCCTTTTTGCCGGTTCCTGGCCTTGGCCTTGTTCGAACAAGAGACCGTCAGCTCAGCACGACAATTTTACTTCAGGTCAGGAGGAAAACGCTGCCAACATGGACTCACTCTGGCTCCAAGCAGATTTTTGCAAGCACGGAAATTCACTAGGCCCAAAGCCTTTTTCATTAACTATCATATAAACAAACACAAAAGAATAATTAATGCGAGTAATATAATTTGTTCTGTTGCCACCCTCCATTGCTAATGATTAACCCATTAGTCTAAATTACCTAGCTGATAGCGTACAAATAAAGCAGCATTTTATATCTACCATTCTTCGTTTAATCCAGCAGATGTTCTTTATGCACCTATAGAGAATAGAGTGACACCACATAGACAGGGAAGCAAAATAAGCACATGCCATTTATTCTAAACAGCTGCAGTTAATTTTTGACATGACAATAGACACAATAAATTTTTTATTTTTTTACAAACAAGGAAATGCAACATAATGCACGATTATGAGCACACATGTTAGTTTCCCGCGTGTTCTTGTGTAGATGCAACTTAAAACTAGGTTGAATTAATACACACATAGCACAATTGTTAACCTTATTATTTTATTTATGGAAGTATGACTTCACGAGTTGAAATGAAAAACATTTCTGAATCTCGCCCCATTACGTCTACACCTAAATAGAGAGGTCACAGAACAGTTTCCCCTGTTGCGAGGTACCAGGGAGGGGTGCCCCCTCTTGCTCCTTTTATTTATAATTGACATGGATCTGCTGGTGAGTCATCTACAGGAACGCCACCTCCATCAGGAATTAGATTTCACCAGGGGCCCCTTCTGGCCTCATTATATGTGGATAATATTCTTCCATTCATACGTGACCCGATTTTTCAGCTCGCTCCGATAATACAGGAGGTGGTCCGCTTTGGAGCTTTCTCTGGGCTCGTCATTAACTGGGCTAAATCAAAGGTCTTCCCATTGACTGATGTTGCTTTGCCCTTCATGTTTGACTTCCCAGTACATTGGTGCGATGAGCCCCCTTGATATCTTGGTATCCTACTGCATCGCACGGCCTCTGAAGTTATCCGTATTAATTATGGCCCTGCAATTGACCGCTGCATAACACTTCAGTTGTCAATTGCTGGCAGAATAGCTATTATCAAAATGGTTGTTTTACAGCGCTTGCTTTATTTATTCTAAAATATTCACATTCCGCTTACAACTACATTTTTCGCTACACTTAGGGGCTAGTTTGGGCCGGGAGCGGGTCCAAGTGGGATGGCAGACACTCACAATGCCTTTTTCGACAGGCGGTTTTAGAGTGCTGAATTTTTACCTGTATTATCTCATAGCGCAGGCACACTATGCTTATTTTTGGTACCTCTCTGATGCGCGACTACAGTACTTAAAACCCGAGCACTCCCAGGCTCGCCCCTGCCCCCTCTCTGCTATTGCACCGCAGGGCCTCAAAAGAACACCAATGGAAATCCACACATTATGGACCACATGCTGGGCTTGGGAAAGACATCGTCAATATTTGAAGGCTGACTGTCTACACTCCAGGCCCTTACCATTACCGAATAATCAATGCGTATCCCCGACTACTGAAAGTTTAACACAGCACGCACTCTCCCGCTGCCGAATTCGGGTGGTGGGGGATGCGTTTAATGAGGGTCAAGTGCGATCGGTCACAGACATGGTGGAGAATCGCGACATATCCATACTGGACAAATGTCTTATACACAGAACTAGGGCCTCTTTGATTGCTGCAATGCGCCCCTCATTGCTGGAACTGCAGGACTTCCCTCCCTTATTCACAATAACTACATCGCCCGACAGCACACATTAGGTCTCCCAACTGTACCAACTTGCCCAGACTCTTCACCAGGAAGCAGCCAGGGGGCGCGGGCGGCTTGGGAGGTGGATTTGGGGAATCCATTGACAAACAAGATGTGGACATTTTGCTGCAAGCAAACTCGCTACATTTCCAACAACTAAAAGCACAAGCTTCTTCACTTTAAATATATACATAGGCCCTATGTCACCCCCACACTTCTTGTTAAAATGGATCCCACTAAGCCTGACAACTCCTGTAAATATGTGGCGCCACATGCTGACTTCATCCACCTGGCGTGAAATTGTCCCCCGGTCCTAGCGTTTTGGGAAGCGATTTTGGTCTTCTGACATTGATGGTAGACTCAGAATTATCACCCTCCCCATTGTTGGCATTGTTGGGATATGTCCGCCCACTGGGGAGTGGAATATGTCGCTTTACTAATATCACCTTATTGCTGGTCAAGAGGCAGGTTTTCTTGCACTGGGGGGCGGGGGGGCCACAGCCCCGACGGTGAAGGTATGGCTGAGAGTCCTGATGTACTGCGATACCACGAGTGATGTTTATGCAACATTAATGCCCCTCACCTCCCGACCCACAAACGTTTGGCAACCACTCAGTTCCTATCTGCAGTTACACCCTGAACTCACAGATTAAAATGCTTTAGCACTAGTCTTACGAAATATACTAGCTTGCATATATGGGTAACCCATGGCACCTGGGTTTTCTGCTCCTGTAGCACTGCATTGAGATTGTTAGCGAATTTGCCATTGTTGTATCACATACTATCTATCGAATTGACATAATATGTACTATCTTATTGTGGCAAATTGACTCTGTGTTCTTTTGTGTCTGAAAAATGTGAATAAAAACAACTTAAGAACATAAATGAATCTTTTGAAGTACAATCAACAAATGACTTAAAAATCACGGGAGTTTGTCAACATAGCCAATGCTGATAATTTTATGTGGTACAAAAGGGGGTGATGATGGACGGATAATTTTATGTGGACGTTCTGTGTAATGAACTCCCCCTGAGGAGTGACTTCCCTTCTTCCACACGCAATGTATTTTACTGTGCTGCTCTCGACATTCACCCATGTACGGTTTTAAGAGCAGGGAGAGCAGTTAGACAACGAGGAGGCCCCATCTCCTTCTCTCCTGGGAGTCTTTTCCAACAGGGGCGCCATATTGTAAGTATTCCCTGTGGTGGCTTTTCCTCCTATCAATAGCCAAGGTGGTCTCCCCCTTTACTATTTTGCTTTGCTAAAATGCATGGCAAATTACTAGCAAAGGAGACAGGAAGAAACATGTTATGCCAATATATACAGTTTTGTTGTGGGCTCATTCATCCAAAGAGGCAGCAGAAACAGGATACGCTTGTTCCAAGTTTATTAGTAACATGAACCCATGCCAGGCAGGCACAGCATAGCAAGCACTTCCAACAACTCAAATAGAACCCCAACGATGTAAACAAATGGCATTCCACAGAATGACGTGACACAAAGGGTAGAGGGTGAAGAAAGACTCGAATCACAGTATAACACATCCCCTTCTTCCAAACTGACAAAACAAACACACGAGGAACCCTGCACAGGACACACCACCTACAATCCCACGGATAAAGCAACGCGCAAGGGAAAACAAAACAATGAACAAAAGAGAAGAACAAATTAACTTTCTGCTAACAGAGAAGCAACAAATCAATGAGTTACAAAATCATTGAGCCATTTGGGAGACCCAAGAAATCTCCTGCTTCTCTCAGATCTGCCAAACGGCAACACAGTGAGTTTTACATTAATTGTGTCAGTTGCAAAGGTGCAGAAGGTTGTAACCCCATTGGTTTTGGGTAATGTGGAAACATCATCAGAAGAACCAGTGCCAGCCCTTTGAAACAAAGCAACTCTTCTCATATTCCAAACCTGCATATTGTCTAACTTCGGGCTCATTCATCCATAGAGGCAGCAGAAACAGGATACGCTTGTTCCGAGTTAATTAGTAACATGAACCCATGCCAGGCAGGCGCAGCATAACAAGTACTTCCAACAACTCAAATAGAACCCCGACGACGTAAAAAAATGACATTCCACAGAATGACTTGACACAAAGGGTAGAGGGTGAAGAAAGACTGGAATAACAGTATAACAAGTTTCCTGGCAAATATATGGTGCTTGCTATGTCTTATACCTAATGAGTTTGCACATGTTTACATCTAAGGCCTGCATAACTCACCCTGCGTACTTTGTTCCCCAACTTTTAAGTTGAGCTTCCTAGACATCGCTTACGCTGTCTGTTTTGAGCAGGCCCGGCTCTAGAATTTTTTCTTTGGGAGGACCGTAAAGAAGCATAGGTGGGCCATGAAGATTTGGGGTAATGGCCCAAAAACAACAAAGTATTTAATCGATCTGATATTTTAGGTTTTGTCATCTATACGCATTTGCCATTTTGAACACAATAATCAGCAAACAAAGAGCTGCTTTCTTTGATGTGCTTCCTACTTTAGAAAAGGGGCGGGACGCTGTTTGTCAAATCTGTAAGATACAGAACTTTAATACTCCAGCATGCTCCTGGTCATATGCAGCAGCAGAAAGGTTTCTGCTTCTATACAGAGTCACTTTAAAACTTTTCATGTTTTTAAAAAACGTTGGCAAACTTTGGCAGCTTTTTACTTTGCAGAGCATTGAAGTTTAAAAATACGATGCAGTAAACCCAGAATCATAATTTAGTTTTCATGCTATCCAAGTCATTTGTGCATCACAGCAGCTAATAAACTCTGCTGACTTCACACCTCTCCCCAGGCCTGAAAGTATCTTATGTCAATGGTGTTAATCATCAAAATAAACGATAAGGGAGAGCTCACAGAAACATTAATGTGAAAGTCCTGAATGGGCTTGGTAGGGCCAGAATTTTCTTGGGTGGGCCTGGCCCAACCGCTAGAGCCGGGCCTGGTTGTGAGGAATATTGTAACTTCCTAAGAAAATAGAGGGGCTAGGAGCCCGCGCATTGCTTACCATTGGTTGGCCTTCCTTGTCACTATCATTTGCCTGCTTCTAATTTGTTCTCCAGCTTGTGTGTCTTATGGTTGTCCCTCCCATGGACATTGCTTCTTTAGCTTTGCTTGATCTGGCTGGCATCTCGTCTCCATTGCTTGCTTTTCAGGCAATACTTTTTGCTTTTGTGTTGAGGACTCAAGGATAGTGGATTTGCTTTTTAGCTGTCTTCCTCGTGCACTACTCTCCCCCTGCGTTGCTCTCTGTTTCCTGCCCCTTCCCTCCGCGCTCCCCATGTTGTTTTCACGTCCTCCAGCCCTCTCGTTGTTGCTTTTGTATCCATCCCCCCACCCAACCCTATGTTGCTCTCACAATCATCCCCCACCCTTCCCTGTGGTGCTTCTGCACTCACACACCCTTTTGATTCTTCTATGTTAACCTGTGTGGCTTCAGATCCCCCCAATTCCTCCCCCCCATTATTGCTTCCGATCGCTTCCGATCAGAACCCTACTTTTGCTACAGTTTCTTCCCACAGGCCGCGAATCACTTAAAAAAAAAACGATTTTGGTAACAAGGGTCCACGTCATTTTGTAGGTGCGTGCTTGTTTGGTGTGCGTACCAACAATATGATACGGGTTGCCACGTGATAGGCTCTATTTTGTTGTTGGAATTTTAGCTGCTCTCTGCAGTATCGACAATGATGTCATGATGTGTAGTGTGGCGAAATACCATTGGCAGAGCAAATAGGACACACTTGTGGGACCTACTGCCTTTGCCAGTGCTTGTTTTTCTTCCACATCCAACTTCCTTCATAAATTGTTTTCGCTTGGTTGTGAGATGACTACCTGCATGCTGCTATAACGTTTACTGTATTGCGTTCCACTTGTACTTCTTTATGTATGTGAAAATAATTTAGTATAAACATTTTCAATCAATATACTGTCTAAAAAATATGCCCAAAATATGCCCTAGAGGCTAGCGTCATGAATGCCATGAAGCTTTCATTGACAGTATTTGCTGTCAACAACAGTCACGTTATTCGTGTTCACTAGATAATGAGCATACAGATACAAAGGAAATTATAAAAAAAAATTAACCCACCTCATACTAATGGCGTGCCAAGCTACAACTGTAAAAATTAGAAATATTTTGCTGGAAGAAGATTAAATAGATAACAGAGTGTAGTTGAAACAACCCTGGGGCGTATATAGGAAGTGAACCAGGGTCATTAAAAGTGCTCACCTGGTTACAGTCCCCAGTGCACAGAGCTCGTTAGAACAGAATGTGTTGCATCCCATTCCATTGATTCTGCTGAAGGCCACCTGGGACCAGTGCTGCCAATTAATTCCATAGCGTTTTGCTACACACATTCTGGCAGGAGAATCCACGTTTATTAATTAATACATTAATACTTTTTGGGTTGTATCTGATAACGCAAGAAAACTTTACATAAGTAAACATGCAGTAATACTTTACATTAAAATACAAGAATTCATGTCTGTCTAATTAGTTGCTTACCATTAGTCATCTTAAGATATTATGTCATTTGTTTTATGGGAGGATGTTTTCTAAATTGTATCGAAGAAATTCTGCTTTTAAAATATGTCAAAGTAATATTATGGAACAGGGTGCACAAAGCCCCAGCGTGTGTGTTTGCACAGCGACTGGTTGGTGACTCCGGGCATATTTTCCATTGTAACAGATGTACCGATCGGTGTAGTTCAAAAAGGTGGATTCTCTCACCATTAATATTACCGAAGAAAGACTCTGCTTGTGAATCCCTGTGAGAGGGCTCGGAATGCAGGGTCTGATGCCTAGAAACCTCCACCACTGCTTTCCAAATCAAAAAAATTCACATTTTCTTTTTTTGATCACATCTCCTCCCCCTTATATTGCTATGAATTGCATGAGATTGGGCGAAGCCTGCAGTGGTCCCTTTGTTGGCTCTCCAATCTCAGCAGCCCACATTCACAAAGTGGAGACTGTCCCATTTTGCAAATTCCCACACCCATTATTTGCAGGTTGAGGTATCTAATCAGTGTTGCACTACATTTGCAGCAGCACACCATTGTAGCATTGAATTGTGAAACCCTAGGAAGAGGATGCTCCTATTTAATGCCCCTCGGAGACATCTTTTTCTTTGCAAATGATTTCCACCCTCTTCTGGGTAGCCATGTCCAATCAGTGGCTTGTGCAGCTGCAAACCATCCATACACTGATTTGTGGAGAAGGGTGAGGGACCTCTCCTCTTTCCAAATCTGAATGAGTCTCAAAAAGCAAACTGCAGATCGGGAAGTGATCCGCGGTATGTAATATATACCTTTAGTACATCGCAACTTGCCTTTTTGCAGCTGCACAACTTGTTATTTTGCGAACTGCAGGCTGTGCAGTATTAAAAAGGCTTAGTAGATCAACCTACTTCTGATAGTTATGGACCGTGGATGTCTGGTCTTCTGCCTGGTTTAACGTGCAACACAGAGGCTTCCACAGCCCCTAAAGTGTCATTATCAAGGGCCCCTGACCAGCGTTCCGGCAGAGAAGACACTTAGGTAGGAGCGGATACTTTACAATTAGATTTTCTGTTTGTGTGTTTGTGTGAGTGGAACTGTGGCGTTGAAGGGAATATATGCAATAATCCATGTGAAGTGTGTGCCTATCATGCAGTGGGTATGTACTACCTCTTCCAGTTTTATGATACAAGTAGCACTCTAGATGGCGAGTCTGCAGTTTAGTGGAAAGAGTTTCACACATGCACATAGACAAGTACACACACACACACACACACACACACACACACACAGCACAGGTCCTAAAAAAAGTAGTGGGGGGACAGTCAGGCACTGTGCAAGTGGCATCATGATGTGTGACATCACAGGGTGTGACATCATAGCACGTGACATTGCACATGGCATCTCAGGAAGTGACATCACAAGAAGTGACATCATTTCTTACGACCTCACACATATGTTAGGCAGGTCTATCATGAGAACATTACAATATTTAACAATTGAGATTTTGCTTTGGGGTTGAGTCAAAAAGTAAAACATCCCAGAAGGCAAAACCTGGGCCTCAACTTGTACATTTATTTTTTCAAACTCTGTCACAAAGAAATTAGCAACAAGGAGAAACGTGGCAGTAAATCTGTTCTGCTTAATTGGTTTAAAAGTCAGCATTTTAAAATATCTTATGGGGTTAAGGCCCCTACTACAAAGAACTTGGTGTGCCAACTAAATTTCAGGGAATAATAATAATAGTGAGGTAACTTTGGAGATTAAAGTATTTGCTGGAGATATGTGTGTTTTTTTCAGTCCCGGTTTTGAATTAAAGTAGCATAGAGGGTTAATATGTCTCCTGCAAAGCACATTATGCAACAGGAATGCATGCCCACGCGCACACACACCTGCACGCACGCGCGTACACACCCACGCACACACACGCACACACACACACACACACACACACACACGCTTTTATCTCCACACTAAAGTACTTACTCTTGCAGCACTTGTGTTTACTAAACAGCTGTGCCTTCTTCCATCTATTCCTACTGTGGGAATAAAACCTAGCTTCTCTTTGGGGTTAATCATCAGCAGTCCTGGGATCCACCAATCAAGGTAGAAGGAATACCCATCATGGCAGCATTAGGATTATCTTGTACTTTTGTTTGTGGCCTCGCATTCATAGGTACCGGTAAAACCATCATCTTTGTTGATATTTGTTCAGTTGTGTTGAAGTAACAGCAGTTCTGGTCTGCGATGAGGCAGTCAGACACTGCACAGGATCCTGCTTTACTGGCACCGGCTCAGGCCGCCCCAAGGCTGCTGACAACACAAACATTTCCGAGACAGACAACCATGAATAGATGACGCAGTAGTGCAAAACAGTGAAGGTACGTTGTAGGGCGCTTGGGAGAAAGATTGGTTGACCCTGGTCGTCGTGAACTGTGGGGGAAATAGAAGGAACAAATGACAGAAAAAAAGGTGTGCTTATGCAGCAGAGACACGTTTAGTTTCTGAACAGGGCCAGCTCAACCCTCAGCCCAGGCTGCTTTGTGACAAGTTTAGGGCCCTTCACGAGCCAGGAATGTATTCCCGGATTACTGTTTTGTTCAAATTGCAGGATGAAGATGTTGTTGTGCACTGACCTCGGCTGGGCCACTATAAGAGCCCCATAAAGGAGCAGCCTGAATTCCTCAAGGATTGTGTATGTGAGCATAGGGGACATCATGGTAGACTGAGTTATGAAATGTGCTTGAGGTAGTGCCATAAAAATTTAAGTTAATCATCCACTTTTACTGTCTCACAAAAGATTACATCTTGTGAAATGCCGCACAACGGTTTCGTAATCACGGATGTTCTGAAAGTTTAAGAATCACAGCTACATGTTGTTGAATGAGCAGGGCACAATGTACGGGGCAGTGAGTTTACACCGACCCACACTGCATCTTGGTAAACACGCAGGGTTTATTCAGCCAGAGAAGGACATATTGTGTTCAATGCGTTTGTTAGTTGACTGCTGCAATGGTAGAAAGACTCGAGGAGCTGGTGCAGGGGGGGCAGCTCAGGGTGGGTGCAGAAGGTATTTGCCAGTCCCATTGCCGTATCTGGTGGCTTAGTGGGCTAATGCGTCCACCTGTTTTTGACCTCATGGTCGCAGGTTCAAATCTTAGCGGGTCCCCTCAGCCTTTCACCCATCTAAGGTTGATAAAATGAGTACCATTGGGTAACAATAAGCATCTGCTATTCAGCACCTTGACACCCTTGGGTGATATGTAACGCGCAATATACGTTATGTTATAAGACCCTTGCTGAGCATCGGTGTCAGCTTTTCTTCTGGTGGGCTTCATCTGCAGTGCGAATGACAGTGCTTTGGCTAGGTGTTATTAAACACAAATGCAGGCAGAAGCATTTATAAGGATTTACACATTTAGGTTGTTTCTTCTCTTACTGAGTCT
This sequence comes from Lissotriton helveticus, assembly GCF_964261635.1. NCBI lineage: Eukaryota > Metazoa > Chordata > Amphibia > Caudata > Salamandridae > Lissotriton > Lissotriton helveticus. The sequence goes on along the minus strand of NC_136061.1, from coordinate 497,711,486 downwards.
AGCTTTGATAAAGCTGAAGTCGTTTTCAGTGAAGTTACTATGTCCCTGTGAAATATATACTTCGAGTACTTTACATAATGCTTGTTACACCGTGCCCTGCCCTTCCTCATCCTGGTCCTTATTTTATTTGGGGAATTTGTGCTAGGACAGTAGGTTACTGGGCTTCCCCGTTAAATATGATATTGGTTCATGATGTGCAACAAAGTGTCAACGACACATAAAGAGTAGTACTTGATATGATGACGTTGATTGGTGAGTAATCAAACTATTAGCAAGCAATGTGAAGTTTGCCTTTGGTACCCTTTGAAGAGTGCCCAGGTGCCACATACAAGAGATTAGTGACTCCTTCAGACACCTCAGCACACCAAGAGACACGCTGTAGAATTTACTACTAAATGGGCAGAGAAGAAAACTTCCACTGCACGTCTACTGTATCAAATATATGAATCTAAGGACCTAAATGAAGGCTTCAACTAGGCATTAAGAGGGCGGTATGAGAGAGTTTCTACCTAATCTAGGTGTAATGGAATCAGACATGGGTGCCAAGAAAATCAAGGCTCTGAAACTCAGCAGAACATATTAGAATGACCACAGAGACCCACGGTGTGTTAATGGATAGGGAGCCTTGTAAACTCGAGGCCTGAGTGGCTGGAGTTTCCTCAAGCAGTTTTGAGCTGTACCCCACAAGAGTTATGAGAACCAGTCAGCAGAGTATTCATACTACTCTAGCCAATGAGGAATCAAGATTAAAAGAGGAAGACACTGGCAAGTGGGAACAAGTGAGAAGTGGATTTAAGTCACCAGTTATGGCTTTAAACCTACATAACCAAATTAACCTTGTAGACTAAACGCCAGGGATCTCTGTCGAAAGAAGACTTGTTTAGACCGACTAGAACAGCTTCATGGCCAAACAAAGTACAATTATATCCTTGACATGAGAAGCCATTAGATCTTGTCTTATAACTCCAGAGAAGTGAATTCACTATCTATTGAAGACAGTCTGATAGAATCTTCCCACATACAGGAAGAGTGCTATAAAGGCCTGACAAGTCAATCGTGCCGCATACTAGAAGGAACAAGTTCTAAAGTATAGCAGAAATACATGCTGCTTGTTGTCTGTATGAAACATCAATGTTCCTCTGCCATGTCAGTTTAAAGAAGGCACCCTAAACAGTGTGTCTGGCTCTGGAGCCAAAGAATCTTCCAAAGTAGATGGACAGAAGAGAGTTTAATAGAGCTGGTACAGTACCTAACAGCAGCCAGGCATCCCAGAAACTCTCAGTAAGAATTTTAAACAGAGTGTAGAACTGGCATGAGACCTAATCAAATATACACAAGATATTTAGAGAGGAAAACATACAGATTATAAAGAGATATCCATACAAGAAAAATAATAGACCAAGTTTTACAGTATAGCAGAAATACATGCTGCATATTATCTGTATGAAACGTCGATGTTCCACTGCCTTGTCAGTTTAAAGGAGGAACCCTACACAATTGATCTGGCTGCAGAGCCATTCCGCCACCCAAACCCCACTGCCGTCTTTTGAAATCAGGCTGAAACAGGTTTTGACTGATGCCTTCTTCCAGACTCTCATGCCTGACGACATACAAAGAGTATATCATGTATAAAACAAACCATGTCCGTGTCTATCTTACTCTCCTTTCAGCCGTCCTGAGCACTTGCAGGATACTAAAGAAACATATAAACCTATGAACAAGACATTGACGTGCCAGATGTACATAGGTTTTTGTTTTCAATGACCTAATAGTACATTTTTGTGAATCGCAATTAAGTAATCACAAACAGCAATGTAGTACACTGTGTTTTACACTGTTTGTGAATCCCAGGGGATCGAAAATTGACCTACCTGATTAATATCCATGAGGTAGTTGGCAATTTGTGACCCACTGGGTACAGGGGCGTAACAAACACCCCTGCAGCCCCTATGGTGCGGGGGGCAGTCTTCAATATGTGAAGGGGGTCCCTCAGCGCATCTCTAGAGAGCTGTGCGTGTCTTTCTCTAAAGCAGCTGCAGTTTGCAGCCTGTTCTGAGCTCCTTGCGCTGACCCAGGACTGAAGAGAAACAAGGTAATAACTTACCTTGTTTCTCTTCAGTCAGAGCCAGGCCCCGAAAAAGGATGGGGGTGTGGGCCCTCCGAGCGCGCATTCTCCACAGGGTACTGCTCCTCTGAGGCAGCACAGAGCTGACTTGGGCAGGAGAAGGTTTGCAGCTCCAGAAACAGGATCTGCTGGGACGCATTGGAAGGTAAACAAGCATGTGCAATGCAATTGGTGTTGTGAGAGTTAGAGTTATTGATGTAAAGGACAATGTATTTTACCTATGCGTTTTCTGTTTGGAGTGGAGTGAATGTGTGTGGTGTCAAGTGGACATACATGGAGTGCAGTGTAATTATGTGGTATTGAGTGGAGTGGGATTGTGTGTCATAGAGTGGGATTGTGTGTCATGAAGTGGGATTGTGTGTCTTGGAGTGTGGTGTGCTGGTAATTATTGTAGCATGATGTGGAATGTTGTGGTGTAGATTGGATGTATGTGGTGTGTTGTGTACTTGTGTTGTTAGTTATGTGTGGAATGGAAATGTGTAGAGTTGAATTGTGTGACATGGAAGTGTGCGGTGTTGAGTGAAATTATGTTGAGTGGTATGAGGCATGGTGTGAAGTGTAGCTATGTGGAGTGTTGCTACTTTGCATAGACTGGATTTATGTGGAGTGTATGTCTGCAGTATGGAGTAGAGCATAATTTTATGGAGGTTAATTATGTGGTGCTGAGTGGTATTTTATGGAATGTACTTATGCTTTGTGATGAATTGTGTGATGTGTGGAATTATGTGGCATGGTGTCGTGTATAATTGTGCGGAGTGGAATTATGCAGCATTTTGCAGAGCTGAATTTTGTGGAGGGTAATTATGTGATTTGGAGTTGAGCGTAAATATGTTGTGTGAAGTTAAATTATATGTGTTGAAGTGGACATATGTGTAGTTGAATTGTGTTGTGTGGAGTTTAATTATGTAGTTTGGAGTGGAATTAAGTTGTGTGGAATGTTATTATGTGATGTTCAATTATGTGGTATGGAGTGAAGTGGAAATATGTGTTTTTTAATTTTTAGTATTGGAATTATGTATTATGGAATGTTGTAAGGTTACATTATTTATAGTTTAATTGTGTGGCATGGAATTATGAGATGTTGAAATGTGCTTTGTGTGGTAGAATTAGCATAGCTGCCAAGGTTTCAGATTGCTATGTGTGATATTTTCATAATTTCAGCGTAATTATGAGTGACATTTCAACGACTATGAGTGACACTTTCTCATGAGCAAAATCAAGCAATGAAGAGGAGGGAAACATATACATATCAGAAATTACACCCATTTGAGCAACTAGACACTCCAAGAAAGTCACTGAACTAAAGTGCGCTAACAGCAGGCTACTGAAAACTGAGCAGAGTCAGACTGCGTGAATGTCACCCATTATTGAAGTCAAATTATGAAAACTTCACACTTACCAATCTGAAACCTTGGCATCTATGAGTGAAACAGTGTGAAAATGTGCTCCTATTGAGGTGTATTCCTCTGCACCCTCAAGAAGACCAGCCTGCCAGGTGTCTTTCCAAATTTCCATGTGCCAAGCAGTTTTCCATCAGCTACATGTTAATGTAACTCTACAAAATAAATACATAGGATGTCCTCCGCAGAAATCAGGGGGTTGCCTGTGCCAGGTTACACTTATTCCAGCACTTTAAAAGTGGTAGTTCATTCAAGGTCCAAACAGGCCCCCCACAATGTCTGGTTACTCTGCATAAAAATGCTGCAAAGTTTTTTTTAAAAATGCTAACCCGTGGTCAGATTAAACCTTTCAAAAAGAGCTGCTTTCATCTATGAGTAATCACTCCATTTCTGGGCTGCTCAAAAGCACAGTAAGACCCAGTGACCTACCCTCTAGTGCCTCCTCAGTGATCCTCTGTCTGAGGTAGGGTGCAACTGGGATCTAACATGTTTTAAGACTATGTGGTCTAGACTGACAGTGGCTGAAGTGTTTCGTCCATTTAGCCTGGAGTGTGAGAGGAAGGGAGATCCGAGCCTGAAGCAGTATGTGCAGTGATGCCTCTGATGCTCACAGACTAGAGTTAGGCCATAGCTCCCTGCGCCACGGTAGGCACCTAGCCCCTCGGCGCAATCAGCTCATCTGGTGAGCAAGGTCCGTAGGTGCATTAATACACCACCTGCTGGATGGAAGGAGACCTGAGGCCTCTCTGTGTGTGTGTAAATTGGGCCTCACGGGCTTGCGACCAGCAGGCAGAGGCCCGAACTTGAGAGGCTGGATGAGGCAATAGAGTAGACTGTTAAAGCATGCCTCTCGATGGACTCTAGTCAAAAGAGGAGCATTGAGGACCGCGGGAGAGCCAACAGGCATTAGATGGCTGTGAGGTGACTGACCACAGTAACAGGTGGAACTACGAGAGATGACTGGAGGCGCTAACCCTCTGAGGAGCAATAATTCATGGCAGTAAGGGGAGGGGAAGTTATGTCTATGCACTACGAGAGTGTAATGTGCAGTATAAAAACAATGTCACCTGGGTACAGTAACGCTTTCGGAAACCATTGTCACGCATTTAGCAAGGACATTTCCTTTGCGGGCGCGGACAATTGCTGCACACTGACCTGACCTGAGGATGCCGCATTTCCCTGTATTGGCCCTGCGGACTCTTTGGCCCTGTGGACTCGTGGGCTTTGCTGCCGCCCCCACTCCTCGCCGCACCCGCTTCGCGGGTGCCGCATCGCGCTGCCGGTGGTGGTAGTGACGCTGTCCCGGTGAGGCTGCTGGGCGGAAAAACAGGGGAGGAGCATCGCGCTGCAGGGACTCACTCTCCCAGGAGTCCCTGCACGGCCGTAGACACCTGGCCTGCGCACCCTGTGAGCCCCGCCCCCGGACCGGCAACCAGTTTAAAGGTCCAGCCATCCCTGCTGGCTGCGGGACATTTCCTTTGCGGGCGCGGACAATTGCTGCACACTGACCTGACCTGAGGACGCCGCATTTCCCTGTATTGGCCCTGCGGACTCTTTGGCCCTGTGTATTCGTGGGCTTTGCTGCCGCCCCCACTCCTCGCCGCAACCGCTTCGCAGGTGCCCCTTCGCGCTGCCGGTGGTGGTAGTGACGTTGTCCCGGTGAGGCTGCTGGGTGGAAAAACAAGGGAGGAGCATCGCGCTGAAGGGACTCACTCTCCCAGGAGTCCCTGCACGGCCGTAGACACCTGGCCTGCGCACCCTGTGAGCCCCGCCCCCGGACCGCCATATTTTCTATTTGTTTGGACCAGCTCCACGCTGCGCGGGAGCGCCGGGAGAAGCCCGGGACAAGGGCGGGCCCTCTGAGGCCCTCAGAGGCCCATACCCTAATACGTTGCAAGGGACTATTTGGGTATACTCTTTGGTTGTTTATTCATCATGGCCGCGACTCTTGACAAATCCACACCTGTGAATGTAGGGGGAATTAGTAAGGGTACACTAGACAATTACTTTCCTAAGGTTGCCTCAGATTTAGATAAGGAGAGCGCTTTAGCCGAGCGTAGGGCTGAGCGACGTCGCTCGATTGAATCTATGAAAAGTAGACCTCCCTTAGACTTGTTGCATCATACCATCTCACTTGATGCAAGTTCCCAGGAGAAGCGTGGCTCAGTGGTTAGAGGCGGCAGACCCGGAAGCTGAGATTAGCCGTGGACCAGGGTTCGATTCCCCGCCTTGGCGGGTCTTGGGCTCAAAAAATTCCACGGACTCGACAATTCTCACTCCGGTGCCTACTCGACTCACGGGGTCACACTCTGCGACTCTGGGCAATAGCTTGCTTAATCTCCACTACGGCCCCTCGCGGCGGGATGCCTGGCTTTCACCTTGTGAATACCCTGCCGGGGTATCTCACAGGGGAATACCAGGACGGGTTCCCTAAGCAAGCGCCTTGAGACCCCTGGGTGATTAGTGCGCTATATAAATCGAAATAAATTTACATTTACATTTACATTGAAAATGAGGACCCCTTATCCACAGATAGTGTCCCTATACTTTTGCGAGACACGCCATCTCTACTGGATACCTCTAACACCTTGTACACGGATAATGTATCCCTCTCTAGCAATTCCATCATAGGAGTAGATGTGATAGCTGAGCCACCTTTATTAGTAGTTGAGACCATTAAAAAAAAGAACGTTAGGAAACCAGCTGCGCCCAACGTTCATGGTCTGCCACCAAATAAAAGAAGAAAGAGGGGTGGTGATCCGCAAAGAAGCAAGATCAGCCACTCTGACTTTGGTAAAACCATAAAGGCTTCTGTAATAACTGCATCTACCTTAAAGGCCACTGTAACAACGGTTCCAACTTTAACGGCTTCCACGGAAACAGCACTAATTCCAAAAGCCCCCTTATTGACTGCACCAACTCCATCAGGTTTAGTTACTCCTCTACACTGTCCGTCTAATGAAGCACTGTCTGCTGTCCCTCTTGAAAGTATTGAACACTTAATTAGGTCATTTATGTTACCCATAATAGAGAGGCTGAAGAGGGTGGAGCAACGGCTAGGGAATCTGGAACTGGCTTTAAGTAACAATGCTGGGTTATCTAAGGTCCTTGTGAAGCCAGTACCACCCCCCGCAGTTATAGTACCATCTCCTACCCCTGTTGCCCATAAGGGCACTAATAAAATTAGTAAACCTATGAACCCTAAACAACACAGGGCAATACCCCCTAAATCAGCACAACAACTAGTATTGCATGTTGCTAGTGAAGCTCTGAAGGCAGGGAATACATTTTCCTCAGGAAACACGCGAGATGAGAGGGGAATTACCAGTCCAGTTAGGGCAGAGAAGCATAGGGGGTGCCAAGTTGAACTACCCCCGGAAGCAGTTCCGTTTGTGGTTGTGCTCACGGGAGTCCCGACACTAGAGGATGGCAGGAGGGAAGGGTTTTCTCAGCTAAAAAATAAAACTATGCATTGGCTTAGTCAAAATCGACCACTTCCTTTTAATATCGATGGTGTGATTTTACATGTTCGGCGACTCCCCTGGTTGGGAAGTAGAGTCAAAGATATAAAGGGGGATCTAATTGTCATCAACTTTAGAGATCCTGGAGTTGTTAGATATATTCTAAACTGGACTCCAGGAAACGTTGGTAATTCCATCGTTCCATGTGACCTGACTTATTTTTATCCAAGATCTCTAGTGACCCCCATAATCTACCCTGGGGCTCTAGCTCGCCCGCAGACCACATTGTCTATACCATCTAACAACCGGTATATGATGCGTGCACCTAATTTTATGACTGCTGAAAATGCACTCGGGTGGGATACCGTACCTTCCAGGAGCTATAGAAACGGAAATAGGAGGATGGACCATCTGCTAGGAAATAGGAGGATGGAGCATTTGTTACCATTTACCCCGCTGGAAGTCGCAAATAGATTCGATGCCTTTTCAGGCTTTGATGACTGCGATTGACAAACGGGCACCCTATTAACATACCATCGACTACTGAGTACCAAGATGCAATTGCCATTTCTGCTGATGACCGACATCCACTGAATAGTGAGCCTGAGCTGGGGACAGATCCTAGCCCTTTTGTTATCAATGACCTCTCTGGTTCTTTGGATTGTGAACCAATTAAGCAAGACCTGTTGGTTGCTCAGGTCAAAATCCTCTCTTGGAACGTGGCGGGTCTTAAGAGCAAATTGCCCATTCCAGAGTGGGGCTCCTTTATGGCTTTACATGATATTTGTATGGTGCAGGAAACCTGGGCGTTAAAAGAAAGTGGGGTTCAGGGTTTTGCAACATACGATGTCTTGGCAAGTTTAGGTGAGAGGGGTAGGCCCTTGGGTGGGCTGTCCATATGGGTTGGTACGCACCTGGGAGTTAAGGCATCACAAATTCCAACTAATTCACTGGATGTCCAGTGTGTATTGTTGAGTATGACAAATGGTCCAAACATTGCTTTGATCAATGTATACTCAAGGCCAGTTAAGTGGGGCCTTGAGTCAGAGGCTATTAAAACCGTGTTAACCCTCATTCAGTCGATTGACTCCTCCACCGTGTTAATCCTGGGTGGAGATTTTAACTGTCACTTCGAGCCACTCATGGATTCGAATTTGGGTGACCCGGATGAGGTTGATCTGTTGTGGGCCATCCCTGAGCCATTGACTACCCAGGTCAAGTCTTGGACCCCTCTAGTTCTGCAATTGCAGTCATTTGCGTTAGCGACATCACTACGAGCATGTAACGGGAGGGTGGAGCCTGATAGACCAGGGAAAGACACTTTTAATCGATTAAAACTTGGTACCTCAGTAATCGATTACATTTTCATAGAGGCCAGGCACTGGGATAGGTTGCCTGAGTTCAGGGTCATTGAAAGATCTGACAGCGACCATAATGCCTTGGTCCTGTCACTTAAACCGGGGAGCTTCGGGTTGAAATGCCAAACCCCGGTTGATCATTGCGCCACTGTGCCTTTAATAATAACAAACTGTAGGCGTAGGGTTAAATGGCCAGACCTCCAGATGTCCACTTGTAAACTCGCCGATCTATATGAGACTGTCATTCCGCTTATTGAAGATATGGGGAAATTTGGTCATCTGGGTAGGGCATCTGAAATACACATTCAATTGGTTGCCATACTAAAAGATACTTTGTACCCCGTGAGAAGGGCAAACCAGCCCCGAACCACGATCTCTCGAAGGTTCAATACCTTCTGTCGGAAGGCCAAAAAGGCCCTTCTTACAGCAATAAAAACTAATAATAGGGAGGCAATCAGGGCCCATCGCATCATGTACAAAACGGCAATCTGTGATGCCAAGAAGGAATGGGAGGCCACTAAGTGGGAGGAATTGGGATCTGCACTTAGATCCAAAGATTCCAAATTATTCTGGTCCATTGTCGCAACTGGAATTAGTGGGCATACCCCCGCACTTGCCCCCAATATTGCCCCTTCAATCTGGGAAAGCCACTTTTGTGCTCTCTATGGCACCTCTGAGTCTGATCAAATGCCTGCTAGTAGTCTTGAACCCCAGCAACCTCAAAGTGTCAGTAGGGCAGAAGAGCGGGGACGGTTAAATGCAGTCTCCTCATGCCCCGCCCCAGCCAAACTTTTCACCCTGACTGAGGTAGAGACAGCTATAGGTAAACTGCTTCCTAATAAGGCTCCAGGTTTGGATAAATTGCCAGGGGATTTGTTTAGAACGCAACCGAAAATTTGGGCCCCCTATTTGGTTGTTCTATTCAATGGCATTCTGCAGGGAGACGACCTGCCCCCTACTTGGTTAGGAGCCGAAATCGTGCCTATTCTAAAAAAGGGCTGCCCATTAACCCCCTCTAATTATAGACCCATCAGCCTAATTGATACATCTCAAAAGCTGATGGGAAGGGTTATCCTTGATAGGATTCTTGGGTGGATCGAGGAAAATGGGTTATTGTCTATACTCCAGGCAGGCTTTAGGTCCGGCACCTCCACCCTAGATCAGATATTTCGCCTGCAGGTCTTGTATTGGAAAACAGCAAAGGTGGAGGGTGGCAGCCTCTACCTTGTGTTCGTGGACCTGCGGGCAGCATTTGATCTAGTGCCACGTGAAAAGCTGTGGAGAGTATTAGCAGACCTGGGCCTTCCGCCCTATTTGTTAGCCATTCTTTCTAGGCTTCATGTAAACAACTTTGCCCAGGTCAGGTGCGGTAGGCATGGCAAACTCACAGATCAATTCCCAGTCCAAAAAGGAGTTCGCCAAGGGTGAGTGTTGGCACCAACGTTATTTAGCCTCTACATAAATGGCCTTGTGGAACATCTGAATGCTGTGGTCAACAACGATGCCCCTAAACTGGCTACAGGTAGAGTGCCCGCTCTGATGTTCGCGGACGACACTCTGTTGCTGTCTAGAACATCATCGGGCATTCAAAAAACACTTGATGGCTTTGTGGAGTTTTGCGACCTTCGGGGATTGGAAATCAACTTAGGGAAAACAAAGTTTATGATTTTTAACCCCCCTAAGCGCCTACGCCCAAACCCTGTTTTACATGGTACCCCCCTTGAAAGGGTTAAAACATTTTTCTATTTGGGTGTCACCTTGACCGAGAATTTTGATTGGAACATGCATATTGCTAAATCTACACTCAAGCTATCCCAGTTAGCAGGGGTATAAGTAAAGTCTTTAGGGAGTCTACTTTTAGGCCGGTGTCCCCAGCCCTGGAGATATATTGTCACCAGGCTAGATCGGCAGCAACTTATGGGGCTGAACTCTGGGGACACAAGCAGATAGCGAATCTCAAAAAAGTGGAGCAGTCTTTTGTTAGAAATGTAGTTGGGTTACCATCTAGTACGCGGATGTATGACGTTACAACGCATACATTTACAACGCCTACCTTTACCACTCAATTTTTACAACGCAGGATCCATTACAACGAACTACCATTAGAACGCATTTTTTTACATCGCAGATGCCTTTACAACGCATACCATTACAACGTAAGTATTGGTAAGTATATATTATTTTTTAAAATATAAATTAATTAAAATTAATATAATTTAATTTAATTTAATTTTAATTTTACTTTATTTTTACCCTCTACCCCTGTACCCCAAAACCCAAACCTAGCCCTGAACCCTAAAAATACCCCTTTACCCAAAAACCCAAACCTAGCCCTGAACCCTAAAAATACCCCTGTACCCAAAAACCCAAACCTAGCCCTGAACCCTAAAAATACCCCTTTACCCAAAAACCCAAACCTAGCCCTGAACCCTAAAAATACCCCTTTACCCAAAAACCCAAACCTAGCCCTGAACCCTAAAAATACCCCTTTACCCAAAAACCCAAACCTAGCCCTGAACCCTAAAAATACCCCTCTACCCAAAAACCCAAACCTAGCCCTGAACCCTAAAAATACCCCTTTACCCAAAAACCCAAACCTAGCCCTGAACCCTAAAAATACCCCTTTACCCAAAAACCCAAACCTATAACATTTTTAATAAAATTATATACTTACCAATACTTACTTTGTAATGGCATGCGTTGTAAAGGCATCTGCGATGTAAAAAAATGCGTTGTAATGGTAGTTCGTCGTAATGGATCCTGCGTTGTAAAAGTTGCGTTGTAAAAGTAGTTCGTTGTAAAAGTTGCGTTGTAACGGTTGTATACCCTAGTACGCCTCTGATCCCTCTTAGATTTGATCTTGGCATGCTGCCAATAGAGGAGATCACAAGTGCTAGACCAATTATGTACTGGAAGAGGTTGTGGTCAGTCCCTGAATTGGTTGCGTACAGAGCGGAATTCTCTGAGATTTGGTCCCTTGTTAAAAACAAAAAGATCCCTTGGCTCCAGCACATCAGTGCTGTTAGCACCCGCTTAGGTTTTCCTGAATTGTGGGAAACCCCTGAGATGTTTTGCCTCGGGATATCTAAGAATGAACTCCTCTCTCAGATACGTATGTTAAACTACCAAACATTAATGAGCTCTGTATCACTGGGCAGGTTGACATCTGAGTTCCTCCTAGTTAAATCAGAATCTAAAGTTGAGGAATTCATGGACCTAGTTGAACCCCTAGCAGCTCGAAAGCTATATCTACAGTTAAGGCATGGCACTCTTCCCATTAGGTCCTTTACATCTAAATAGTTAAAATCTAACAGTGAAGTTTGCCCTGCATGTAGCTATAAAACTGAGAACGTAACCCATGTATTGCTTTTCTGCCCTGCCTATTCTGTAATTCGAAAACGCTGGTTGATACCTATTTGCAAGAATTTGGGACTTTTGCATTTCACACAGGCCTGTAGGATATTGACCCATGACACTCATCCTCCCATTGTGTTTGCGGTTTCTCGTTATTTATTTAACATGTGGTGTAGGAGACAAACTTTTGTAGCTTAATTACTGTATAGAATGTTTTTAATGTTTTGTATTGCGATAACTTCCAGTTTAATTCCTTCTTAAACATTTTATGATTATTTATTCTTTTAATGTTTGTGCTGATGTATTCTATATGCACTTTTTATGATCTTTCGACCGAAATAAAAGTTATCAAGCATCAAGCAATTACTCAATGTAACACTCCTAATCAGTGCAGCTATCTATCTATCTTGCATGTGAAGAAATCAATGCTCTGACACAGGTAAGAGTTACCAATACACCTAGGTCATAGGAGTTATGGGACCTTCACAATTAACGTTTTTGCTTTTTATTCTGGTATGTCTGCTGCTGAAAGTAGCTATTACCGCCAAGGGAAAGTTTTGAAGAAAACTAGTAGGAATCAGCCTGGAATCAGACTCCCACATGTTATTCCCTTAATACCTACTCATGATTATTTCCGTTCCCCCATCAACAAAACGGCAATGAAATTGGGCACTTCAGTGCTGTGGTGTCATCTTGTTGGAATCTTAGGTCCCGGCTCCTCCATGCAGAGCGGCTGTTTTCGCACATTGCTCCCTGCAGGGAGGCGAAGGTTATCCCGGGTCACATCACTGACTCCAGAGCTCCGGTGCCCTTCTCTTGCCCCTAGTTTCCATCAGGAACCAGTCCTTGCAGATGTCGCACTCGAAGCGGCTGACATTGTAGGGCTGCCGGTGCATGGCACGTGCGCGCTTCTGCCAAAAATCCTCGCAAGTCCTCACTTTATGGACACACTACGGAAATACGGCAAAAATGTTGTGGGCATAGAAAAGGGACATTCATTACAGGACTACCACACAGGCAGCCGTACTGCATAACGAAATTTACAGCTTTGCGTTTAGGAGACAGGGGAAGCACCAGAAAACAAATGGCGGCCACATGAAAATAATACTACACCAGCATTGATTAGCAGCACTGGTATCTGAGGAGGGGCGATGCCTGTTGTGCGTGATTTTGCATTTCAGTGCTGTGAGGTGGATCACCACACTAAAATACGTCAGATGCGTGGGACTTGGCAGGGCTGAATTAGGTGGTGTGGTTTTGGACAAGCTGTGCATGCTAAGGCTTTTATGTCATGGGGTATAAAGTGGACGATTGTCTATTTTTCTTTGTAAAAATAATATAGCCTGTTTCTTTACCTTCTGGGACATTTCTGAACAATTTGTTAAGCTAAATTGTATTGTTGCATTGTGTGCCCATGCAGGGGAGGACGAGTGTCTGGCAGGCATGCAAAAAATCATCCTACGTCTCAGTATTAACTTCCACACTTCAAAGCAGTAATTCCAATCCTAGAATGAGTTACCTGTTTGCTTTACAACAGTTAGTAAAAGAAGTAAGTGCTTTGCAAGGCTGTATAAGTAGCAAAGGTTTTAAAGGGACTTGTTTTCGTGCAAGGTATTGCTTTTCCCAGTTCATGGAAGAATAAAAACATCTCTAATAATAGGATTGACAGGATGGTGCGATAGCAGTATATTGATATGTGTGGATCTGGTGAGGACTCTGGGCAGCAAGTGCTTGATACGCTATTTGCATAAGCAAATACTATATATTTTTTCCGTTATCCTCCATTAGTTATTAGTAAGGTAGGGGGAATAGAAGCGTTCGCCGACAGCCTTCGGTTAGTCTTAGGGAGACAAACAATGCTGTGGTCTGTGGTAGATGCCGCCCAGAAGTCATAGGTATATGTATCAGGAGCTGCCATTGAAAGGAAGTGGAAATGCTCTTTAGATGTTGCTAGTATTGATGGCTACTGTGCAGTTGCAGACTTCGCTGGGCTGACAGTGGGTAGGGAAATGCTACGTTGTCACTGTAGAGTTAATGACATGAATCGCGCATTCTCTCTGGTATTTATCCTTGGGGTACTTGCTGACTGGTGCTACACATGGGATCAGGTTTGCCTTTGACAGGAGGTATGGTTTAGTGGAGTACATATTGTAAATTAATGTTGGTGTGAGAAAAAAAAAATCGGACCATTTGTACATTTAATATTATTGTGTGCAGCAGGCAGAGGATGAAAAGTAGCAGGAACGGCTTTGATGCAATAGAGGCTAGCAGGAAGAATTGTTTTGGGATGGTCAGTTGAAGAGATTGTTTAACATGATTTAAAATACTACAGTGGCATTGGGGAATGCAGTAGCTGAAAGGCTCTGTCTTTACTGGTAGGCAGTGGTTAGATGGGGACTGGCCATCAGTCTTTCTGTCGGTGGTGGACAGGGGAGAAGTGGGCTGCAGTTACAGGTTCACAGTGACAACCGAGGGGTGGTTTTAAAGTGGGCGGAAAAACATAACAGCGGGTTTCGTAGGGGTGAGAGTAGAGTGTAATGGATGCATTAGTAGCAGGCACGAAGGCAGTGGTCTGTGTTTGAAGGTGGTCAATTTAGAGGGCTTTGCTTGAAGGTGGGTCATCAAGTAGGAGGATGTGTTTGGTGGGCCGGCTGGAGGCAGTGTTATGTAACTCTGATGGAGGGCACAGCAGCAGTATTTAAAGATGTCTATAAATAGCCTGATGAAAGGGCGGATGTGACCAATTGAGGAACCAGAATCCTTTCTTAATTACTGGGGTGAGCCCCTGCAGTATGGCGGGTCGCTAGCCTGAGAGCTCTTGGCTGACATGGAGAATGGGGGGGGCCCCTACATGTACCTTGCAGGCCCCTACATGTACCTCCCAGTGGAGAAGCGTGGCTCAATGGTTAGAGGCGGCAGACCCGGAAGCTGAGATCGGCCGTGGACCAGGGTTCGATTCCCCGCCTCGGCGGGTCTCGGGCTCAAAAATTCCACGGACTCGACAATTCTTGCTCCGGTGCCTACTCAACTCACAGGGTCACACTCTGCGACTCTGGGCAATAGCTTGCTTAATCTCCACTACGGCCCCTCGCGGCGGGATGCCTGGCTTTCACCTTGTGGATACCCTGCCGGGGTATCTCACAGGGGAATACCAGGACGGGTTCCCTAAGCAAGCGCTTAGATACCGGGTCGGTGATTTGCGCTATATAAATACATGTACATTTACATTTACAGAGGGCCTCCTCAAGTTTCATTACGCCACTGACTGGGAACACTAAAATCACTGGGATGATGGCCTGCTGAGGTCCGTAGACCACCATGTCTGTGATTGCTTTTAAATAAAGCAACATTTCTTCTTTCTAAATGCGTGCAGCCCATTTTCCTGAAAGGAAAACGTGACGTTGTTCATAAACAATGATCAAAAGTTTTTCATTTTTCAAGAGTAGGCAGTGGTCCGTGGGATCACTGGCTGCTTTTAAAAAATGTTTTTACAACCATTTACAAAGGGGAAGTAGTCCTTTTGGAAACCCTTTCAGTTTGCGAATGTCTTACCACCTATTTGTAGTAGGCAGTAAAATGCGAATGTTTTGCGACCTCATTTCAGATGTAAAACATTCACATATACCACATATGCAATTAGGAAGGGATGCCCTTAATATGCCTTTTCCTAATACTGAATCGCTAACCCATTTCACGATTTGGTAATAGGCTAACCACTCGCAAAACAGGTTTTGGTACATAGTAAAATGTTTTTTTCTGATCGCAAATGGTCTGATTGTATGAATAGGGACTCTCGCGAACTGAAAAAAACAATGTACCTATGGATCTGAAACACTATAATACTCCGACTACCCCCACCAACACTCAACCATAGACTAGGGGTGGGCAGAACTCGCAGAGATTTCTCTGAGTTCTGCAAGCAGGCAGAATTTGGCTCATCACACTGCTCACACCAGGAGCCTGTTCTGAGCTGTAAAATCAGCAAGAACTACACCACGCGGTGCACCAGAGAGTTTTGCTTCTTTCTGCCACTTGAGTAGATTGGCAGCTTTCTCAACGTGAACCGTTGTGACCTGCCATGACACCCCACATTGAGGAATCTCACTGGGAGGTGTTGTACAGTCCAAAACTCACGCTAGGGGTGAAAATTATTGCTCTTGCTTGCGGAGAGGGCAAAATTCAGCGAACTCTGTTGGCGGAGAGAAATTATTTGCCCAAGCCTACAGTAGACCCTGTGCATCAACTGCAAGGCTGATTTACACAGTGTGAGATGCTGAACAGGTGGAGCATTTTTTATTTCTACACTTCATTTTGGTATCCTGTGGAAACAAAGCACGATGTCAGGTGGATTAATGAGGTGAACATTTCTTTTTAGCAGCACCCCACATAATCATGAGTACTAAATGTAACTTGAACCCAGAACTCCCAGCAATGCTGGTATTCCTTTAATTCAAAGACTATACTGATGCATTAGATCAAAAGAACGCGTTAAATACTCAAGTCAAATGGGTATACAGAATAGGGGCAACTTAGTTTTATCAGGAAAGAGCAATAATTTGGCACAGTGCTTAATTTCAAATATAAATATAAATAAATAGGCACAGGGACCCACTGTTTCTCCACAGAGTCGGCCGCCAGTGCTTTCAAATTAGTTTGCCAAATACCAAGGCTGCCCACCTCATCCTTGTTGCCTCCAGCACCCTACAGTTCCTCTCTGTTAATCTCACTCAGTGGTGCTGGAAGTATTGGCACAGCAGTGTCTGCATCATTGTCTTGATTCTATTTCAAAATGAAAATTATTATCTTTCACAAGAAGGACTACCAAGGGCCAGATCATGGTGCCATTTTCTGCACTGCTGAAACAACAATAAGGTGATGCATGGAATGCTTGTATGAATCTCAGTGACTGGCAATAGCTTGGGGCCACATTCAAGTACATCATTTTTCACCCACAATGCCACTCTAGACACAGGCTCACCTTATACAAATCAGTACTGTCCCTGCTTCTAAAAGAAAGTCTGTTCTAACCTTCCAGGCAAAGCCCGCTCTAGAAGGGAGCACAAGCAACTCTAGATCAATTTTGGCCACTATCGGTGAGGTATAACTTTGATCCTGTGGCACAGTGATCAAGGGACCCAAGTCTGGGTAAGCCCTTGTTCACTTACAGCATTACACCAGTCACACAAAGGCACCCCTTATAAAAATCAGTACTACCCTGTTCCTCATGGGAACAGTCCATTGAGATCTTGAACATGGAGGGCCTGGCCAGGCAGTTCAGGGTGAACTGTTACTATTGGACCAAGGCCAAGCCTCATTGGCATATGCCAAGCTGAGGTGGCACACTGGGTGTAAAATGATGGATGGGAATGCTACCCCAGCGATTACCAGTGGTTAGACTATTTGCAGACATTCTTCCCATCAGGTTTTGTGTACTTGATGTAATGCCCCTTGGTCACAGTGCCACTGGAACCAAGCTACACCTGACTGAAGAGCTCCAATCAGAGCAAAACCTGTATTAGGTTGTTTGAATTCTGGTTCAGAGAAGACCTGGCTTGCCAATTCCAGCTGGAGTGCTCCTATTGGAGCAGACTGGTTTGCACATTTCTGGGTCAAATCTTTAGTGGCATGGTGGGGAAAACGATGGACTGGGATGTGGCCCAAGGGATCACCGGTGGCTGAGATTAATTCAAACATTTCCCTCATTCCTTTTATGTTTACTTCAGTGTGACTGCCCAGACATGTGACACCCTTAGTGCACCGTGTATGCTCAGAAGTGGGTCCCGTACTCACTGTGCCACTGAAACCAAGTTGCACCCAATTGAAGAGCTTCAGTTGGGGCCAAACTGGTCTAGCTTTGCTTCTGTTCTAGTTCAGAGAAGATGTGGCTGGACTATTCTTATTGGAACATTACCAAGACTGATTTGCATAGGACCTGGTCTAATCTGTGATGGTATAGTGAGCACAAAACATGATGGACTGGATTGTGGCCCAAGTAATCACCAGTGGCTGAAATTAATTCAAGCATTCAACCCATCATTTTTTTGTTTACTTCAGTTTTCGGCGCTGTGCCAGAGCAGAAGGGCTCTGTGCACTTCTTTTTGGCATCTTGAGCACATACATGAACTCAGTATATCTCAAAGTTAGTGTGTTATTTGGTAACAGCAGAGTTTGAAAACACAAGGAAGTAATTATCTCTTTGTGTTTCCAATGTATTTGTTAGAAAAACATGCATTTACTGAGAGATAGTTCGTGTTAATGTGTTAATGTATGCCCTCAAGATGCCAGAAAAGTACAGAGGCACCTTCAATGCTGGTGCAGCGCAGAAAGCAGCATCACAATAGGATCCTGTAGTGCACTCAGGAGGGGAGGGGAGGGGTGCGGAGGGAGGGAAGGGAGGGAAGGGAACCAGTGGGAGGGGAAGGAGAGTTGGGAAGGGGAAGGAGAGTTAGGGAGGGGAAGGGGAATGGGTGGGAACAGGAGGGAAGAGAATAGGAGGGAAAAGAAGTGAAGCAAATGGGAAGTAAAAGAAAGGAAGAGATTACGATGGAATGGGAGGGGAGAGAATGAATGACAAGAGGTAGAGAAAAGCATGGGAAGGAAGACAAGGGAAGAGAAGAGAAAGAAGAGATTGAGAGGGAAGAGAAGGAAAGGGAAGAGAAGAGAAGAGAAGAGAAGGGAAGAGAAGAGAAGAGAAGAGAAGAGAAGAGAAGGGAATGGGAGGCAAGAGAAGGAAAAAGAAGAGAATGAGAGGGAAGGGAATGGGTGGGGAAAGGAAGAGAAGGGAAGAGAAGAGAAGAGAAGAAGAGAAGAGAAGAGAAGAGAAGAGAAGAGAAGAGAAGAAAATAGAAGAGAAGAGAAGGGAAGAGAAGGGAAGAGAAGAGAAGAGGAGAGGAACTGCTGGAGGTACTTCATGCTGTGTTATCGTCAACAAGCAACCCATTCATTGGAGGAGATGGCTGCAAGATATATTCACAGTTATATAATGTAAACTAGGGTACAACAAACCATTCCTAGAGAGCTTCAGTCCAACAATAACTTTACAACATGGCTGGAAATTCTCAATAACTGTGGATTGACGTCTTAAAGAATATGGAATACCTGCGCTTCAACCAAGAAGTGAAAGGTACATTTCTCACAGTTGGCTATCGATTGGACCAAATTCTTGCACACAATATCGAAACAAAACCAAGAGGTCTCGACTTAGAAGGGCATATTATGAGCTATTAACTTTACCAACGGTTCATCTCATTGGCATTTAAAAAAAAACATTAAAATAGTTGCTGGTATGTCATGACATACCACCGGCCCTCTGGGAATGTTTTTTGTTTTTTGTTTTAGTAAGTTAAAAAGTATACACATGTGCATTGACCATAGAAGTGAGTGGCAATAGAAGTGGGTATCAGTCTGTAACTGCTGGGCAATTGCAAATAATATATATAAAACATGTGTGAAGAGGAGGGGCTAATAACAACGTTTTTCGTGATGAAATCTACATGAGGAAAGATCTCGGATGTGTACACGGTTCACTCATGTAGTAATCTAAAATTAGGAAATGTGGTTGCAATTTACAGGAACTTATCACATCACTCAGAATCAGAGCCTTACACTTTACAGTCATCAGCAAACTATGCAGGCCTTATACCCTGAATTACATTACAGACGCAGAGGTTTTGCAGTCTTCCATGTTAACCCATTCAACAGCTTCCAAACTGAGATCAAGAGAGGTCACAGACAGTGTCATCTAAAATGTTCAACACTTTCAGACATTTTAAGGGAGAAGTTCCCATACAGTATCGTCTAACATTTTTCTGTAAAAACATGTTTTTATTAAGTTGGAATTTTACAGCAGATCGAGTTACTGACATTTTCAAGACAATCATGAACATATTATTGAAACCCATTTGTCGGCTCTATGAGATCTGTAGCCCCTTTAGTTAACATCAGAGTCCGTGTCTTGTGCCACCCACCGCCCACTAGATTCATCGCTTTGTATGGATGGAGAAGTACATATATGCCCCATGAGGGCATTCCAGAAGTCCCACATTCGATCCCAACACCGTTTTTTCAGCCAGGATGCACCAGTCCATGTCTTGCTGCCATTCCTCAACCGTTGGTGCCCCTTTTACACCTCATTTATGGGCAATGTTTCGCTTGGCTATCCACATTCCCAAAGTCGCCCATGTTTGCTCTGCCCGGGTCATATTAGTTGCGTCCCATATATTGAGGAGGCATAGTTGCGGTTGGAGTAACAATTCCTTTCTACATCCCTGTTGTATTTGTAACATTACTACCTGCCAGCATTGCTGGATTATGGGGCATTCGCATTCAATGTGATAGTTTGTGCTGACTTGGGTACAATTTCTGTTTCATAGCGCATCTCCACGGATCCAGATTGCTAGGGGCTCTAGGATGATTGCGAATAAAATGAGTGACAATGGGTATCCCTGTCTAGTGCCACAAAGGAGTGAAAACATTTGGGACACGTGCCCGTTTACCACCCCATTGTTCTAGGGGATCTGTATACAGCAGATGGATCCAGGCCATGAACTGTGGTCTGATTCCTATTTGTTCTAGTACAGCGAACATTTATGGCCACTCAACAGTGTTGAAGGCCATACTAGCATCTAAAGACAATCAGGCACATGCATCAACTACTTTTGCGAGCGTAAACGGTGCGATTCGCAAAAATCGGCCATTTGCACCCGCAAAAGGGCATTTGCGATGCATCAAGTTTCAAAGCACTCGCAATTTGAGAATTTGCAAGTAATTGTGATTTCTCAAATTGCGTTTGCATTTAAGGAATCACATTTTGTGATTCCTTAAATGCAATGCAAGAACAACTTTAGAATAGCGATTTCGCTACTAGGGGGAGCAAATTACAATCAAGTTTAACTTGATGGTAATTTACAAAAACTTTGAAAAATACTAATGGTACTCGCAATTTGCAAATGCAATCTCCCATTCATTCCTATAGTCCTATAGGCCCATAGGAATGAATGGGAATGCATTCCTTATTTGTGAGTCGCAATTAAGTCGCAATTAAGGAATGTCTGGGAATTGCTAATTTTATAGCGATTCCTACATGCATAGTCTTTTGCAATTCCTTAATTGCGATTCCTTAATAATCGCAATTAAGGAATCGCAAAAGCCTACATTGATGCATGTACCTCTAAATTACTGCATCTTCTCTAATCACGTCCCTTCGCCCCAGCACTCCATGGAGTCACCGTAAATTAAGGGCCGTATTGCAGCACGGCATAAACCACGAGTGGTTTGGGTGTACTACCTTGGTCACAACTTGGAGTAGTCTTGTTGCGAGTATTTTTGCCAGGATTTTAACTTCAGCATTGAGCAGTGAAATGGGCCGGTAGGAATTTGTGTTTCCTACTGGTTACCTTTATTTTGTGTATGACTGCTATGGATGCCAGTCTTTGATCTTCGGGCAGAATACCCAGCCGTCCACTCTCTAGAAACATTTGTCATAAATATGGGGATATTTTATTGGCTGTTAACTTATAGAGTTCTATTGGTAGTGCGTTGGGTCCCATCGCCTTCCCTGACTGTATACAACGGATTGCTGTTGGAATTCCCTCGTCTGTGAGGTCAGCGTCTAACATCATTTAAATGTTTAACTCTTTCCAAAAGTTTTCTGTCACAACAACTGTCTGCAAACCATGTGCTTTTTGTGGGGTTGCAAACAAAGTAAAGAATATGCTTTTAGAAGGATTGTTTCCATGGCTTCGTGCAGGGGCTCTATGTTATGTGAGTATTGCATTCAACTTTACCAAGGGGGCGTTCAATAGGCAACATGAGCTAAATACTTTTTTGGCCTTGCATTGGATAGATCCAGTGCGCTAAGGCAGGTAATTGTATTTATATTTATTAACTGTCATTTGTATCGCGAGACATGCACCCCTGGTGCTGCGTCACTTCCCCACAGGTCAGTTCCTGGTACCTCTAACTGTGAGTGCATCAAGGCCTGTGAACTGGTGTGCGGTTGTCACACACAATGCAGTGTGCATTATGACAACAAGTTGTGGTTACTGATAAAAACTGCCCTATATTTGTTTTCACAGAGCTACAATTTCGGTTGGAAGACCCTGGGTCAATGCCTACTGAAAGACAAAACACAAGAGTATTGAGTGACATCACTTCCTGATCTCGAGGCGCTCTTATTTCTGGCTCCAATTCTGAGGTTGTTCTGGTAATTAAGATACAGTAGTGTAGCCAGGGTGTGGTCTCTAGTGCAAAGGAAATGCTGCCCTCGGCTCCTGTCTGAATTGTAAAATACAGCAAAAATCAGGGTTCAGTGGCCCCTCAGGCTTCTGTGTACCGGTGCCACTGCACCAGTGCACCAATGAAAGCTACGCCTCTGTTAAGACACTGAAATACGAGGAATCATTCTAAGAAGACGGTGTTTGTAGCTGTTGGAAAGACAGTATGTGAAGGAAAATAAACATATCTCGGTGTTTGCAAGGGGCAAGGACACCGGGCCTCGTTTACAGGTGCAGACACATACTCTGTAAGCTTGGGCCCGGTGTTCATTCACTACCCTGGACTCCGGATGGGGGGTAGGGGTAGGGGCAGAGGCACAGCTTAGCATCAGTGCCCCCTTCCATCAACGTGAAAGCATAATCTTGGACCCACCTGGCTATTCTCCATTCCAGTGGCATTCACTCTAATCGCTGAATTATTCTTGTTACCAAGACGTACATGACTGATTATTCATTCCCTCTAGAGAGAGTTACATCAGCCAGCACATCAGTGATTCTGGTGTCTTCAAACAAGTTGACAATCCGTACATTTTAATGGACAACTTTGCTCAGAATTTATATGGTACAGTTTCAAATACCAGTTTGCAGCTTTGGCGAGATCACCATCTTGTGGTGGCGAAAAGAATTGCATGGCATGTGCTCATTAATTGTGGTGAACATTAATTATGTTCAAAAGGTACACTATTCACATGGCAAAGGAAGCACTCTCGCTGTTAATAATGTTAAAACCTGGAATTCCGCATGCAAAATATATGATTAGATAACTATGTTGGATTAGGTTAGGCACAAATTACTCAACACCACAGGTTGTCTTGGTTACTTTATGTGAAGCACTCATGCCAATGCATCAACTAAATAACAAAGTAGCACGTGCTTCTCTTCCACTTGAAACTTGTCAAAGAATAGCAAGGCAAGAGCAGAATAAAGGCAGACAAATGTTACTTTTCAGCTGTTACAATTGTAAAAATGGAAAAAACAAAATGAATGGATGATTCTGGTATTTCGTATTGTGGGCCTCTCAATGCATCAAAGGAGTGTGTTCGTTGGAACTTTCCGTTAAAGCACTTGAGTAGGGGGAGTGTGAAGGTCTGGTCTATATAGACTCCTAGTGGCATGTGACTGTACCCATAAGGCCATAAGGTACACACCTAGTTGCCTAAAGAGAGAAGCACTATGATATTTAAATAATGCAAATGCAGCCATCTTTTATATGGAAAAAAGCACCTTCTGGATTTCACTGCCTATTAGAGGCACAAAACTCCTTTTAGGGAATAACCCCACTCAAAGCGAAAGCTACCATCTCAATTTATAAACACTGCAACATCCTTATCCAAGCAGTGGACAATGACCTAGAGGCTTTCGACTCATTCTTCAGTGACCTCAAATGGCAAGTAGCTGCCCCAGCAAATACTCCTAGTCAACAGTCTTATACCCAAACTCCTAACTACTACCTTAATCCTACTAACATCGCTCAAAATACTACACTCAATAGTAATAGTAGCCCAGCAGTCCACAGCGCTTCACAAGACTCCAACCAGCCACAAACAAAACTGCTTGTGACATGCATCATACCCAGACTATTACCCACCACCCTAAACCTAATGACACCGCCAAAAGAACTACACACAAAGGTTCTAGCCATGCAATCCTCACAGCTTCTCAGAAACTCCAACCAGACCCTTCTACAATCAGCCATATCAGCCTGAGAAGCAAGTACCCAACAACAGAAAATGGGTCAGTGCCAAAGAAACATCCCAATGACAAATAGCAGAAGATAGAATCAAAAATACGACATTTAACAAAAAATTTGCAACCACCCACATAGCAGCAGCGGCCCATGCAGGAGGTAAGAGAGGTGGGGCCTTGGGACGGGGTGGGGTTTCAACAGAAGACGGGGAGGGAAAATTAATTCTTTATATAATTTTCCCTCGTGGTCGTCATCGAATCCCTACCCAACCCGGCCCCACCTCCCCACTGCTCTTGCCTGCATGTGCAGCTGCTGCCACACAGTACAATAATGAAGCATGTCAATACCCGCATACAAACCTCAAGTAAAGCAAATTAATGACAACTTGCAACTAATCAGGACAGACATAGATTGGGTCAAGAAGAAAGTAATCACACTTCTACTCACACTAGATGCACACACCCACCACTGCCAAGTGCACCGACTCCCCATCTAGCAGGAAAACTATATACAGCAGTTGATTCACTACTGCCTGACACAACCGGATTTACTGAGCAAGTATAACCCCCGCACTCTGCCCCACTCCCACATGTATGCCACATTTGCCATACTGTATTCCTTATCAGGACAAGAAAAAAGCCAACGTACATGTTCGTCTTGTGGTGGTCATTTGTTGGCCGCAGTTTATTAGGAATACAAGGAAACATGTATATACTTGCATACTTTGCATGTTATGTCCTGACAAACTTCCTTGTTATTGCCTCTTGGCCCTTCTGGGTCATTTTCTTTGGTAGGTTGGTTTTGCGCTCACTTTGCGCGGGGAGGGAGTAGCTTCTGTCCCGGAGTTAGGCCCCCTCGCTACCTTGTCCGACTCTTGTTGTGCCCTGCCTTCCGGTGGGGGCTGGGCTGCGAGCGCCGTCTCCGTTTGCTACTCCCCCGTCTTTGCTAGGCCAACTTCCCAGCCGTGAGGCATCCCAGAGTGAGTGGTCCTACACACCTGTCCTTAGGCCAACTCACCCAGCCGTGAGGCATCTGAAGGTGAGTGGACCTATTCTGGCACACCGCCCTCCGGTGTGCCTCCGTACCAACCGTTATCAGCGTAGTTCTCAGCCACGCCGTCTGGGAGGCTTCCGTCTCCCTGCGGCTCCCCCCAACTACGTCCTGTTCTTCCTTATTTGCACCCTTCCAAGCCCTTCGCTCCCCACAGGTTGGCCCAGCTTGAGCCTCCACTCTCTCTATCTTTCGTGAGGCTGCCTCCTTCCGTTTCTCTCCATCAGGGTCCCTTCCGCGAGACTTCCTGAGGGGCCTGCAGGGGCCTCACCTCAACCTTTCCCGTGGTGGTGGGCCACCTTTGGCTCCTTCTGTGCGCCCCTGCCATGTGTCATCCCAATGACCTGTTTGGTAGGAGGCTTCCCTCTACTTTTAGTAATTCCTTCCCCTCCTACACATCTTGCATTCCTTCCGTCTCTATCCTGCGGGGAGGGGGGCTGCGCCCCTCTGGGCCTGTTGCCCTTTATCTATCTCCCCTTTGCCTTGTCAACACGCCCCCCCCCCCCGGATTGGGGGTGGGTGGGTCACGCTCCTGCCCTGGGGTGCCCCCCCCCTTGTGGCATAAGAGCTGTTTTCACTGTTTAACCACCTGGCTAACTCTTTGGTAGCACTTTGCTTTACGCACTTTGTAGTGTTCTGTCGCTGTGTCATATACTGTACGATGGCCGTTATACATACCGCAGGCCTGGCTTCCCTGCCCCTATTCACCTCGGTCCGTCACTGACTCGCTAACCTAAAAGTGCGGTCTCGTTCTCGCATCTGTGTCGTGGTGTCCACCACACCTTCTTTGTATTACGGGTCGGGCCCCGGGTGTTGGGGGAGCACTGGCTTTGTGCACCAGGGGAGGAGGCCTGTTAGCCCTCCCCGCCGGCAATATGCGGACTGGCCTGTCTCTAATGACAGGAAAATGTACCCTATATAAAACCCTGCAATAAAGTAATGAGTGAAAATTATGGATTGAACGCATGGATTTTAAAGCCTTTCCTCTTGTGTTGTGCCTTCTCGCCATTGAAGAAGGGAACAGCCATGTGCAAAATAACGTCAGTCTGGGTTCCCCCAAAGGCACCGTCCATCCCGAATTGCTAGGACATGTGTCTCGTGCACGGTCTGGTAGGCTTGGATGTCACCACCCAGGAGCACGTCTCGCCCAACTCCCTGAAACTGCTTAACTGGCAAGTTTGTGTAATTTTGCATTGTAGAAAAAACCACATTACTTGGCATGTACGACATGTACGTCACACTGAGGAATATGAATAGGTAATCGTTTGTCATGTATAGTGTCGAAAAAGTACATTAGTGCCCCAGGCCTCCTGCGCTCCCTGTGTTTTATTACCTGTTCGTCACTACCAACCAAATACTAGGAGGAAATTCCTAAGGCCTCTCCCGTTGGGTTGGTGCAGACATTTCAGGCTAACTCTGCAATCGTTATTTTGGCCTCTGGGGTTCACCAGTTTAAATGTACAGGTGATAAAGTAATTATTAATGTCCTTACTAATCGAGAGGTATGAGGACAAGGTTGAAATATATACATTGCTCATGTGCTTCTCTGATATGAGGGGCTGTGTTTAGGAGGACTGACGTCGCAGCAGTGGCAGCTTTAGCGCGCCTAGATGCAGAGGAGGGCATGTATGGATAGAACCATACCACGTGGAGTGTTAGCGACCGCTCTGCCCTCGTCCCCTCAGCTCGTTCTGTCCGGTTGCAGTGCCATATTACAGGTTAGGGTTGGGGCCCTTCTTGTATTTCTGTTTCCTTAATGGCAACCCTTTCTACTTGGGGTAGGGGGGCTCTGAGTGGCGTTGCAGGCTCTGACTACCCTACAGCCAGTGGCTCCCTTGTAGCTTGTGTATTCCTGTTTAGCCATATGACACTAAGCCCCATGCTACGTACTTGCCCGAAGTTTGTTGCGGATATTCCAGCTCCTTGCCCGAGCTGCTGTGGCTGTCTGAGACTTTTACTACAAAAAGTTCGCTTAATTGCCCAAGCTTCCCACCCGATAAGGTTCCCCCAGTTCCCGTTGGCAAGATGGAAGCATGGCCTACCTACTTTTTGCCTACTGGCTTTCGCAATGCTGCTCAACTGTGTTTCCCGTATTTTCCCCGCCACCGGCTGAACTGATTTTTTGGATGTGTCTATTCCTGGCAGGGGCGGGATGCAACAAAACCGGTTACTCAGTTATGTTGTCATGCGGGGGTGCCTGACCTTTGTAGGCACGTGACCTGTAGGTACAGGAGCATGCTGTGCTAGCACCCATTGTGTCGCAGGGGGCATTATAACGTGAGGTCAATTGACTTGCCCCTGCGACCCCTATGTTCAGTGTCTAGGCTCTTTTGCATTACCGATCCCTTTAGAAATGTTGGGCCAAGCGGGGGGGGGGAGGGGTTCCCCTCCGTCTTGCCTTTCTTTCCCACACTTTTATATATCGCGTACCGAAACTGCCGGCCTCAGGCAGCTGTACCTTCGCCTCCTTTAACCGAACCCAACCCCCCGTGTTGGGTTGACTGCTCTAGTCTTACACAGAGGGGAACACTGGGACAGTGCTGCCAAGTATCACGCATCACGTGTGACACTAACGCATTTCAGTGCGGTGATCCGCATCACCGCACTGAAATGCTTTGTCACGCATTTTTAATGCTACTGAAACTGGCTACAGCGCTGGTGTTAGCGAGCTGGCTCTGCTGCTCCAGAGTTGCTGCCAGTAGCTCTCAGTGTGGCTCACAGACAGTTAAGTTCTTGTGAATGCTGGCTGCAGTGCTACAATATTACATTCGCGGCCTTAGCCGCCTTCAAACCTGGCTGCATTAACTAATTAGTTCCCGGGCCGCCCGCGGTGCCTCGCGCCAGGCTGTCTTCCAGCCCCAGACTCGGCCGATGAAACACCCGGGGCGGGGCCTGGCCATAAATCCCGATCTCGACTTCACGTGGTCCTTCAGAAAGTGAGGTCCCCAGAGAAGGAGCAGCGGGGGATTCGTAGTATCCTAAGGGGCCTCGGCCCAAGTAAGTGTGCAGCCTGTGTTTGTGTGTATTAATAACAAATGCCGACTGATGCCTCGACTCGTGACCAGAGCCCAGTGCTTCTCGCAACTAAGTCATCCGTGGTGGCACTTACTGTCTGTACATGTACAGGCCTGAGTTTCGGCCTCTCCTGGCAGGCCTTGCCATCGCCTCCGGTCCAACAATTGAACTTTCTTGCATTTCCGCCCTACGCCTGCCTCACTTTAGCAGGGCCGGCCGGCCCTTTACTATCTCTGTGACAGGCTGCTGTGATCGGGGGTAAGCTCAGCACGTTAAAAATATGTTCATTTATTGTAGGTTAGGCCTGGCTGAACTATGTGTGAAAATAAATGCCCGGTGCTGTAGTTGTGGCGGGTCGAGTCAGTTGAAGCATACTGTTGTGTTGACTCTAATTAATTTGGTATTTATAGTTGAAGAGATCCATGTTCGGTGCCGCCTATCACATTGTTTTTTGGGAGGCTCGAGTAGGCCGGAATGGACCCTACATGGGACAGAGCGGACTGGAGTCCAAACGAATGCTCCGCAGGCAGCATGCTAATTGATTGCCAGAGCGGGGGAGGGGTGGGCACTGGGCAGGGTGGCGAGGGGGAGTCGGTGTAGGCTGGCTGAGGCAGGATGATTTGTTAATTGTTTTTCCTCCGGCAACACAGGTGCTTTTCCTGCCTCAGCCTGTGCCCCGGCCCCCAGATTGTTGCTTTCTCCTGGCAACATTGGCACAAAGTTCCTCACCACACAAGGATAATTATTACGTTTTCACCATCCACGAGCTTTGTTTGCCTTATATTCTACATCTATATATTGTTAAAATAACCAAGGTATGAGCTAGACCGTTTACACTGACAGAGTTACATAACCGATCTTAAAAAAACTTTATTTTCCAAAAAAGGAAGTTTTCTCTTTTGAAAGGGCTCAGTACTTAAGTGACCACAACGTGTCATAAATCTAAACATTCTGTCTTTGAATATGTGCAAAAGCGGTATAATATAATGTCTAACTTTTTTCAGGACTTTGCTTTACAACTTTGTGATAGTGCAAATGAATGCAAATTGCACTATCGCATGTTAAGAGCAAAACACCTCCGGGTTTTGCGCTGGCACTTCCCAGCATTCTTTTTGATCTTATTGCACTGGCAACCAATAATGCCTGAATGAGCAGATCAATTATATCATCTTTTTAACAGCTGCTGTGCCTGCCCTCTGATACTGAAAACTGTTGTCACACAGTCTGTGTCTGATTAGTGCCCTTCCATTTCTCGTGTTTTACAGACGTTTTAAAATAATCTTAGAGTTTCTCGTAGTTCACATGGGGGTAATTTCTGATATTTAATTGTTTTCCTTGTCTTCATTGCTTGATTTTGCTTGCAATAAAGTGTCACTCATGGTCCTCATAATGTCACTCATAGTTACTCTAAAATTATGACAATGTCACACATAGCAATCTGAAACCTTGGCAGCTATGCTGGGATTGGTCCCACCACTTGAGAAGGCCTAGCCTGGGGCATTTAACCAGGTTATACTTTTTTTTTTTCTTTTCTTTTTCTTTTGGGCGGGCCCCTCGGCGCGTCACCATCCAGGCCCTTATTAGATCCTTCGGCATGTAGTCACTCTGGTGCTGCTTGCAATTTGTGGGTCGCCCTTACCATCCCACCCTGTGCGCACATTGGTTGTGGACCGGTTCCCCCGCTCGTCGCGCTCCTCATGGGCCAGGAGGCATTGGAAAGCGTGCGCCCTTATTCCGGTCGCTCCACTCCCGCTGCAGTCTCATAAAGCGTGGGCCTGCAAATTCGCAGACTCTGCCCAGCGCTTGCGTGCTCTTGTGTAAATATACCGCGTTAGCTCCTTTCAGCCTGGCGCTGAGGCTTCCTGGTTTATAAAACCCCTTTATTACACTATTTGAATTCCGGCAGCAGGTACCGCCATGGACTCCCCGACAAATCGGGGCTAACTGACTTAACTTATAATAGTATGCTGTGTGCTGTGCCTGGGTCAAGCCCTTTGCAGCAATCATATTAACCATCTTTAACCTGTGAATGTAGATTTGTAGGGGTTAGGCTCCTCTGGGCCTTGTCTGACGCATCACCGCTGCTAGAGGCAGGTCTGCCAGTTAAATGTGTTATTAAACCAGACTCCCGCTTACCATCCTTCTTTCTGCCCTGCAGGGCATTGTGAATAGCCGGTACCCAGGCACAAATGTACCGGGGAAGTTGTCTCAAATGGCATCCTCAACCTATGGGTTATGGACGGAGGACTACGTTAACTTATTCCTCCAAGTGCTCTCATTCCTGGACATGCAGACTAGCAACTGGATACAGAATCAACAGGTGAAAAAGATCGGTTAACTTCTGCCAGCATGAGGTGTATTAACATACACTTCCTAGGGCTGTTTAGTTCTGTACGAGTCAGAACGCTCATTTTTTACGTCTGCAAATTATACAGAAGAGGGAGAATTAGATACCAGTGCTTCCCATCCATATTTAAGTGGAAAACACATCCGCTGCGGAATTACAGAACATCAACAGCACAGTGTAATGCATCTCTGTATTTACCATCCCCTCTGTGTGGCCTGCTGTGCAGCGCTATGTGTGTCTTTTGCTCTACAAAAGTATCTTTCCCCTTCTCATAACAACAATTGCACCAACATAAAAGAATGCGGGAATGAAAACTTTAAACAGCGCCGTCAAACCAGGATTAACCAAATATAGTGAGGCTCCTGAAGAGGTTTGAGGCTTCCGGTTATTTTACTGCAGCATCCCATGACGCAAAGAAAACTGAAAATTGTGCTTTCGTGTGTTAGGCCGTTTCCCACCTTATTCTTCCCGTATGTAAAATGGGTGCTACACTAGAGGCCCCATCACGAGCGCCTGTGCTGCGTCCCTAATCAGTATTTCCCTTCTTTATGTACCTTTCATAAAAAAAAAAAAAAAGCGCGGGGTTAACCTGAGGCTCAATTCTTGGCCTACCCACCAGTCAGTAGCCACCGCGTGAGGTGACCTGAGCAACCTGGGATTCTGGCCACTATCGCCATCTCGTTCCCTCTTGCCCTTTTGCCGCACGGTGCAGCCCAGCCTGTAGCACTATTGCTGCTCGGCCCTCCTGCGAGGGCGCGCCAGAAGCACCTCAAAGATTGACATTCAGTATATCCGGGCTGTTTATCTATCTAATTTGATTAAATCCCTTTTCTTTTTATTTTATTTTTGTAAAATTTTTATTTTGCAGTTTAAGTACAACCAATAACACAAAAAAAGGTCATCTAGGCATTACACAGTCCGCCTTGCAAGGGCACTGAATCAGGAGCATTGTCCCCACTTATGGCATAACAAGTCCGTGCCACGTAATCATAGCCATAGCACCAACAGTTCGGTGAACCCAGCATCAACATCGATCGAGGCGGGCGCCAAGGGGAAGGGTCCCCAATCCTATGCTCTGTACATCACAATCATACAGCTATGGACCCAGCAATAAGCAGTAAACACCCAGAATGACCAGAACAAGAAATTAACAATGCCCCCCCCCTTCCCCCCACCCCCCCATGCTGGTGACCCCATCACACATACACGCTCATTCTCCCCCCAAACTAAACCTGAAATAGATGCAGCGACCTCAAGGATGCCGGACACACCGCGGAGGGCAGACCTTTGGATAGGAAGTCAACTAACGGGCCCCATTGGAATTGAAAATTCTTGAATTTACCTAGGAAGATGTCCGCCATCCTTTCCATGCTTAGAAGCTTCCAGAGTCGAGCGTGCCACAGAGATATTGCCGGTGCTTCCCTCCGTTTCCAGGCAGCAGCCAGCGTAAGCTTGGCAGCGCCCAGGCAAAGCCATAAAATCTTCTTGTCGGCCCGGGTTTGATGTTCAAGACCAGGTTCATGCAGTCCCAACAGAACAAAGGCAATATTATCCTCTATGGGATAGTGAAGGATGTCCCTGATATGCGAGAGAATCTCCTCCCAAAACGGCCTAATCACTGGGCAGTCCCACCAGATGTGGCGGAAGTCCCCAAGGAGCCCACATCCCCTCCAGCATAGGTCAGACGTGGTCGGGTAGATGCGGTGAAGCCGAGT
Source organism: Lissotriton helveticus (assembly GCF_964261635.1). Classification (NCBI taxonomy): domain Eukaryota; kingdom Metazoa; phylum Chordata; class Amphibia; order Caudata; family Salamandridae; genus Lissotriton; species Lissotriton helveticus. The sequence continues at coordinate 497,679,700 of NC_136061.1, read as the reverse complement.
CGGGCACATATACCACTGCGTAAGCGTCTTGAGGTGAGCCTCCCGCAGGTGGAGCGAATGATTAAACGTCGTCATGTCCCGCCACAAGGCCGACCATTCCGTATCTGAGACGTCTCTCCCCAACAAGTCCTCCCACTGGCTCATGTAGCGGTGCCTAGGCGTCACCGCCGATTTAAGCAGGAGCTGGTATAAGAAGGAGATGGCACCCTTCATGACAGTTGATCGCAATATGAAAGCCTCGAAAGGCGACGGAGGCCTCGTCGCCGCCTCCAGTATCCCGGGTGTAGTGGCCCAGTGATGCAGTTGTAAGTGATGAAACCGTTCAGCGTGGGGGATCCCGTAATCCCTCATACAGTTAGCAAAGGTGAGGGGTACTTGCCCATGAAACAGATGAGTCAATGCCCGGCAGCCTCCCTCCCTCCAGGCATCAAAGACCCCTTCCCGAAGTGCCGGCGGAAAAGCTGGATTGAAGTGTATGGGCGTAAACGGCGATGGAAAGGTAGTCCATCGCTCATCCGCAGCCAAGGAGTCCCAGACCTTCAGCGTGGTACCCGTAGGAGTACTGATGTAGGCGTTCAGCGGACGGTCCTTCCTGGGCTTCCATGCCAAGTCCCAGACCGATCTGCCAGCCACGCTCCGGTCCATATGCAGCCAGTGTTTCTCTGATGTTTGCTGCGACCACTCCACCAGCACTCTCAATTGCGCCGCTTTATAGTAAAGCTGCAGATCAGGAAGTCCCAGTCCCCCCTCGGATCTCGGCTGCCGCAGCACCGTAAATGCAAAGCGCGCCCGGCCCCCCTGCCACACAAATCGCAGTATCTGGGTTCTGAGACGCCGAAATGGAGAGGGATGGGTAAGGCTTGAAATAAGTATAAATATTTGGGGAGGAGAACCATCTTAACAGCATGTATTCGTCCCAGCCAAGATATAAATTTGGGTTTCCACTTCTCCAACTCAGCCCGGGTCTTTGCAAACAACGGCGGGAAATTAGCCGAAAATAGCCCTCCGACCGTCGGGGTCAGGTGAACCCCCAAGTAGACCAGTGAGCCAACCGCCCAAGCCAAAGGGGTCAAGAGCTTCACTCGCTCCACCTCCTCTTGAGAAAGAGTTAGATTCAGGATATGGGATTTGCCATAATTAACTTTGAAGCCCGCTACCGCCTCATAGGCCAGCAGGGCTTCCCGAAGGCATGGCAGTGAGCGCTCCGGCTCCATTATTGATAATAAAATATCATCCGCGAAGAGCGTGATTTTGTGTTGCTCTCCCGTGAAAGGAATACCCCGAATCCCCTCGTGCTCTCGCACCGCCAACGCCAGTGGTTCAATACTTAGTGCGAACAGGAGCGGGGAAAGGGGGCACCCCTGCCTGGTGCCTCTGGAGTGCGGGAAAAACTCCGACATATGCCCGTTCACTGTTACTCTAGACCTCGGGCCGCTAAAATTGGCCTGCACCATAGTGATGAATTTGTCAGAAAACCCAAAGGCAGTCAGTGTGTTAAAGAGGAAGCCCCAATCCACTCTGTCAAAAGCCTTTTCGGCGTCCAACCCCACCAGCACCGCTGGAATGCGGAACCTGTCGGCCTTTTCTATTAAGTGGACCACCCTGCGAGTATTATCGTGGGTCTGACGCCCCTTAATGAAACCGGATTGATCCGGATGTATGATCGCAGGTAACAGATCCTGCAGTCTACGCGCCAGGATCGCGGAATATAATTTAGCGTCAACATTAAGTAGTGCTATGGGGCGGAATGACGCACAATGGGCGAGATCCTTCCCGGGTTTCGGCAGGACCGTGATAACCGCCTCCGCCATGGAGCCGACCGAGGAGCCGGATATGGCCATGTCGTTAAAAAGAGAAGTCAGGAAGTCACACAATTCTAAGGCGTAAGATTTATAGAAGACCGCCGTATAGCCATCCGGCCCAGGCGCTTTTTGTAACTTCAAGCCCTTGATGGCCTCGAGTACTTCCTCCCTGGTAATCGGCGCATCCAGCAACTCATTCCACTCGGCGGAGATTCGCGGGAGGGGCAATCGCCCCAGATACTCCCTCTGAGCCTCCGCGGCGAGCCTGTCTCCCGCATACAGGCCCGCATAGAATCGTCCAAAGATAGACGCCTTCACCTCATCCCTGTGTTGCAATACCCCCGCCTCATCCCGTATTCCTCCAATATACTTGCGTTCCCTCTTATCTCGAAGTTGACGTGCCAAGTGCCGTCCAACCTTATTCCCGCCGGAGTAAGATTGCCGCCCCAGCCTCAGAAACGTCAGTTCAGCCCTGTTATTGTAATGAGCTCGCAGTTTCCCTCGCACCGCAGTCAAAGGTCGGAGGGTTATTCTCGAGGGATTAAGCTTGTGAGCCTGTTCGAGGCGGGACACCTCCTCTTCCAGAGCCTCCCGGTCTTTACGCCGCTCCTTATTAAGACGTGCATTGAGGCCCAGGCACGTGCCCCGAATGGAGGCCTTAAAGGCATCCCAAGTGTTAGTGACTGATGTATCAGATGCAGGATTAAGCTAAAAAAATTCCCTAATGGCTGCCCGCAGGCCTTTATTGGATCATCATCCCGGATTACCGAAGCCGGGAAGTACCATTTTCTCTGCCCACCGCCAGTCGATGACCAACGGAGGCTAAGCACCAGCAAGCTATGGTCCGACACCGAAAGCGGAAGGATGGTGGAGTCCAGGACATCTCCCCTAAGGGCCTGACTGATAAAAATGTGATCCAGGCGTGAGTAGGAGTGATGTACGTGAGAGAAGTAAGTGTAATCCCTGGCAGAGGGGTGATAAAAGCGCCAGCCATCAATCAGTCCCAACTCCCCCACCTTCTGCTGCGTAGACGCTGAGAAGACCCCTGCCCCAGCCCTATGGAGCCCCGAGCTATCCACCGTCCTGTCCCACACCAAGTTGAAGTCCCCCAGGAGGAACAAGTGACCGTCAGCAAAGTCCCCCACCGTCTGCAACAAGTCTTGGAGAAACTTATTCTGACCTGCATTAGGAAGGTACACCACTACAAAGGAACATAGCTGCCCTTGAACAAGCCCTTTCACCATCAGCCATCGGCCATCCCTATCAGTTCGCACCTCTATGGGCTGGAAGTGCAATGCAGCTCGAAAAAGAAGGGCCACCCCTCTATGTTTCGTTGATGCAGAAGACCGATATATAAGGGGATACGCCTTATGCTTGAGACGTAACTCGTCCCTGCGCGCCAAATGCGTCTCCTGAAGCCCCACAACATCCAGCTGGTGATCCATCACATACTTCCACACTTTCTGCCGCTTCTGAGGCGAGTTGAGACCCTTAACGTTCCAAGTTCCTATACTAACAGGCATTTTAAAAAAGAACCCCCAAGCCCTCTATAACCAACGTGCCCGGAGCGCCACCCGCACTCAGACCCCCCCAAGTTAGAGGCCCAGCCGAGGGTCCGCCCTGGAAATCCCACTGGAAGGCAACTGACGAACCTGAGCCAACCCTCATCCAGTGACTAAACATATCATAATAAAGGCAACTGAGCAGAAACGGCATCATCAATGGCCAAATCGACAACCCCCCCCCGCAAACCATCCCTCAACCCCCCCCCAACTCCAAGGGATCCACGCCAAAATACCCCATAGCAAGTACAGAACCAGAACCTCTGCCGAGCCCAAGAGGAGGCAACAACACAGAAGCCAAGGAATAACGTTTCAAGAGGAGATAACTGTTCACACACCCATCATGCATACACCACCACCAATCCACCCCGCCCCTTCCCCACCCCACACAAAGGGATAACAATAAAAAAAGGATACCAGAAAACAAGAACAGGAAGAATGATAATACTCATCAGTCCCAGTAGTCCAAAGTTCGCGGAGATCCGACCTCTCCGGGGACAGAATAGGGAGACCAACTCGGTTTCTCCCAAGGTCACGATCCGGGGAGTCTTCACCAAAAGTACCTCCATTCTCCCAGACCAGGGGGGCCGATGCCCCCTCCAGCGCCGATCCGCCATCACTCAATGCACTGTCACGCCGCTCCCGAACTGGCCTGCGACACCGGCAGCGTCGCTGAGGCTACCGAAGCCACTGCATTCCCCCTTTCTAGCAGACTGGAACTGCGGTCCGGACGTCCCCGATCTGGGGAGGACCCCACTCTGTGCCAGGATGAGGATCGACGGCGCCGCCGAGATGGGGATGCAGTCGCCCCCTGGGACGGTGCAACATCAACCAGACCCAAGAGATCCTTCGCCTCCTGGAGGGAGCGTATCTGCACCAGTTGATTCTGCCACCTGAAGATGATCCTGAAGGGGTGGCCCCAAGAATATGCGATGTTGCTTTCCCGCAGAAAGGCAGTCACCGGGCGAAAATCCCTCCTTTTCTGAAGCGTAGAGGCTGCCAAGTCCTGGAACAGCTGAGGGTGATGGCCCCTAAACTGCAGTGAGGTGATAGCTCTGGCTTTACGAAGGATGCGCTCCTTCACCTGAAAATCATGGACACAGACAAGGATGTCCGGAGGCGGCCCCCCCCTCTCCTGGGCAAACCAACTCGATGGACTCTATCCATTTGGATGTCCTTCACATCCTCTTCGTCCAAGATCTGCAGGAACAGTTCCTGTACGTAGCCTCGCAGGTCACCCGCCTCGCCATCCCAAGGCACCGCCTTAATGCGGATGTTGTTTCGACGGGATCGGTTTTCAAGGTCTTCCGTGTGAGCCTGCAAGTCCAAATTTTGTTCCGTGAGACGGAGAACATCCTGTTGGAGTAAGTGTACATCATTGGCCGTGCTCAAATCATGGTCCTCCAGAGTCGCCACTCTCTCGCCAATCCCATCAACATCTCGCCGTACTTCCCGGAGGTCGGATGCCAGCTGCGCCCGCAGCTCAGAGATATCCTCCTTGATGGAAGCAAAAAGTTCGGACATAAAAGCCTTGGTAGCCGGGGCCTCATCATCGGACACTGTCGGCGAGCCACTGGGACCGGGGGAAGCCGGCTGCTGTGAGGATTTAGACGCTCCGTCTTTCACTACACGCCCCTTGCGGGCTTGGTTAGACATGATGCCGGGCAACTCTCCACCAGTCACTCTCAAGGCCAAGCTGGAGCCCCCAGCCTCCGATGGCAAGTCCCAGAGAGAAGGGTGCAGTGGGGCAACACAGATACCAGCTATCCAGGTGCTGGCGCGAAGCACTCAAATCGACCAAGAGAGCCAGACAAAATGGCGTCGTCCCGCCCCCGTCCAGATCACCTCCAGGCCAACAGGTGTACACCCCCAGCCTCTCCTCTAGTCCTGCGCCAGACCACCGCCAATGGTCGAGGCCCGCACGATCTAGGCCCCTGGGAGAGGTGCGTGGCCCCACCAGGCCCCCCAGATGACCATGCACAGCAAGCCGTTGTTCAGTCTCCCTGGGCCCGCACTCCACCCAGGCCCGCGCGGACTGCAATACTCCGGGCTCCTCCGCTCCGTAGAAAGTCAAGTCTGCTCCAAATGCACTCACCCGGCTCGGGCTGCAGGGCGCCTCTCACTCCCCCCTTCTAAGCAGGGTGCAGCACCACGTACCGTGTCCGGGCCCCACAGCGTGTCGCAGAGGCATGCAGCGTCCGGAGTGCGCCCGGAGCCCTCACCACCCCTCCGGGCTGGGACTACGGGTCCTCCGTGCTTCTCCGCTTCCAGGCCCTCTCCACACCTCCGGCCGGGAGAGCCAAACCCACCGGCGCTCCCCGGTAGGCTGCACCGCCCTCCGCTGATCGCGGACCTCGCTCCAAGCAGCCGGCGTATGGGACGGACCTCGGGTGGGCCCGGACGAGCCCCTCTCCGCCGCCGCGTCTCACCGAACTTCCGGTCGGCCCTTCGATCACGCGAGTCCGGGGATTCCAAGGCCTCTCAGCTTCCCCGTGTCAGCAGCCGCCACGAGCGGCTCAGCGCTCCGCTGATGGAACCGGACCTCTCCGCGCCGCTTCGCAGACCTCCGCCAGCGGTCTAGGGCCAGTCTGCGCCAGTGACACCTTGCAATTAGCCGCTATGTTGGATCGGCGCCGGAGGGACCCGGAGAAGCGTCTTACTCCGACGCCATCTTGGCCACGGCCCTCTTTTTTTTTTTTTTTTTAACGCGCAAACTTTACCGGAAGGTGTCAAAGCACTGTACAATAGCCCCAGTTACGTAGGTATTGGGCGCTTCATATCCTTTCTTGGCGCTATGTTCTAGGGACCTCGCCCATTATTCTTAAGCTGGCCATGTCTAGTTTCTGGGGCAGTAACAATGCTCCAGCGGCCCTGTCTCTTACCTCCTCTGATGTCTGCGGGGGCACTGCCGCCCGCCCCGTCCTTTGTCATCTCGGGGGCACCACCGCCCGCATCGATCACCGCCTGGTTCTGGCCTGGCTGCTGTCCCTTAGTTGCTCCAGCTGCTTGCGCCCAAGGCTGCCGGGTGCCGCAGCTCGCGTTCTCGTGAGCACCGCCGTTCTGGCCTGAGGTGCATTCGGGTAGCCGTTCTGGCCCCCTGCTCTGCCTCGATCGCTCGTCCAACTGCTGGTCATCGATCCCCGGCATCCTGGCTCCCGGTTCCCGCGAGGTGCCGCCTGGATCACGTCCCCCCTCTTGGTATCGTCCTGCCGCTCGCTGTGCTGGCTGCCCTTCATCTGTCCTGCGAGAAGGAGGGGTACCTTCACTTCTGTCTCTTGCTCGGCCTGTTCCACGAGCGTCCCTTTCTCTTTGGTGGCTGCATGGCGAGGTGGGGTACTTCGATACTGCTGGCCCGTGGCGGACTCAAAATCCGTTGCGCCCCTACTCCAGCTCCCTGATGTGCCCGGTGATGCAGCGTGGGCACCCGTCTTCTTCCTGGTCGCCGCACATGGTTGAGCCCACCCCCCGGGGTGCCTGGTGCTGCAGGGTGGGCTCCCGTTCGCCTGTGACCTGCTCACTTTCTCCCGTTGGTGGCCCTGAGCGGGGAGTTCCGGGCAGTCCCTCTCTCTCTTGCAGGTGGAGCGGGGTGGGCACCCAGACCTCCCTGGCAACCCTTTGTTAATCTTTTAGGCAGCAGCGGCCAGTTCCTCGGCCGTGAAGGGCTTTGCCTTCGAGAAATGGAACAAAAATGTGGGCCCTGCCGCCGGTGCTGCTCCCCGCTCCGATAAGATAGGAGCTGTTTTGGGGGAGCGTTGCTTATATGCCCCCCGCCATTCGCCCTCCTGCCAGCCCGGTATGCCCTATGTCCATTGGGTGGTTATTCTCCCGCCTCGGCCTCCATTGGCCGGGGGCTGGCGCCTCTTTGGTGGCTGCTGTGGGGGGGAGGGCGCAGGCATTTCCTTTGTTCCTTGGTCGCTTTTGCGCGCCAAAACCAGCCCCCACTAGTTTGTGTCCAGGGGCACGGCGCTAGTTATGGCGCCGGCTTTCGAGCTCCCTTTGGGAGCAGCCTCTGCAAAAACAAACAATAACCTATCAGAAGAAAAAATAAGATCTCTGCCAATATACTATTCGAGCACACAGAACCCCCCCCCCTCGAAAATACATCCAACTTCCTGATTGTCAAGATATCCAACTACAAAAATCAGAGACTCATCCTTTTACAAATCAATCACAACAACCTGATACCAAAAACAATGAACACAATGTTCACCACAACAACTCACAAAACAGTGACAAACATACATGCTACACAGTTGCAGCTCAGCTGCAAAACACACAACTGATACAGCAGCTGTGATCTTAGTACATGTTCCGGACATTTTCTTCATAACTGAAACCTGGCTTAAACCAATGGCAACCCGAATGCTGGACCACCTCATTCCCCCAGATTTTGCCATCCTTCGTTATGACCGCAAATTAAAGTAAGGAGGAGGGTTCACTATAACTTCCGAAAACTCCCTATCCTTAAACACACTCTCACTAGAAGATACATCATCGTTTGAACTCATGGGAGCTGAAATCAAGCTTGAAAAGTAACTGCTAGGGAAAACACTCCTTTTATACCATCCATCGGGTGACACCAATGTCTTCATGGAGCAATTGATGAAAGCAATTACAATCGATGCTACTTCGCTCTTTAATACAATATTATTAGGAGACATCAACCTGTATTTGAACAATGACAAGGACCCCACAGTGTCTGCATGACGCATCCTGCTCCAGAGAACATCAACATGATTCAAGCTTGCAAGGGACCAACCAATAACAAATGTGCCCCTCTTAACCCCATCATCGCTAAACCGGGATAAGTAAACATTACTGGTCAGACCAACATCAATTTCTTTTCTAAATAACTACACTAGAAAAGAAAATAAAGGGACAAAGAAGAATGGAAAAACCCAGGACAAGGGATTACAGCTGTGTACCCAGATCTGATTGATAGGTCTGTGCCAAACCTGCTTGGCACTTCGGACTGACCAAACATCAGTTCTAGAACTGGTGCACCTCTACAATAGCAATATGACTAACATAGTTCAGAAGGTTGCTCCACTACATCGAAAAACGCAAAAGAAAAAAATGTCAGTTCAGTAGTTCAACTAATTCATTAACAATGAAAGAAGACAACTTAGGCATAAAGAACGTCTATTGAGGATGGAACCAAACACTATCCTACTTAACTGATAAGAATGCAAAGAATCTCATACAAAAAAGCTATCCTGTAAGCCAAAATAACAACAATCAGATCTCAAGTAGACAGAGAGAAAAACAGGCCTAAACAACTCTTTGAAATAATAAAACAACAATCAGGTAAACGTCCAGAACCCACAATTGTAAACAAACCTACAGACATCTGCAACTACTTCTCAGCTTTCTTCAAAGACAAAATTGCAACCATAAACAACTCTATTCCCAGCCAAACTAGTGCCTAACTCAGGGAGCCCACCAACCACATTCTCACAACTCACAAAATTATTCTGACCAACACACCCCAATCGTCCCAAGGAAAATCAAAGCCTTCAGGAACTGTTTCAGATCTCTATCCAAGGTGGAAATCATGAAAACCATTCATTCTATGAAACCTACCACCCACTTCGACTATCACATTCCCTCCCACCTACTGAAAGAGGTCATAGAAGCATATGGACCAAAATTGTGAACGTATCTCTCCAACAAGGAGCCCTACCAGAATGCTTGAAGATGGGCCACATATCTCCCCTACAAGAAAGACTGGGCACAGATCAGAAGCGCTTAAAACAATTTCCACTAGTATCCAGCCTACCTTTCCTAGCTAAACTAGTAGACAAATGCACACATTATCAGCTAGGTGGACACACCAAGAAGTTTGACCTATTAGAGAACCACCAATCAGGCTTCAGACCTGGACACAATATTGAGGTCGCTATTTTAAACATCCTTGATGATATACAAACTTCACTAGACCAAAACGTATCCTGACTCCTAATACTTCTGGATTTATAAGCAGCGTTCGATGCAGTCACCCATGAACGACTTGGAAAAACCCTTGAAGTCAGAATGGTAACATCAGGAGTCGTCCTTAAGTAGTTAATTCCTTCTTGCAAAACCGACAACTAAGAGTTAAAATCAACATGTAGCAGACATCAATAGGGGAGTGCTGCAAAGATCTACAATTTCACCAATGCTCTTTAATTTATACATGGAACCACTCACTGAATTTTTTAAACAATCAAACATCTCGTACCACATATATGCTGATGACACGCAACTCTTTATCAAACTTTCCTCTCAAAATGATATCCGGAGTCACACTAAGGAAAACACAAGAATGGCTGGCACACAACCATCTAAAATTAAATCTGCTGAAAACCGAATTCATTTTCTTCTCCACGTAGCTTAGACCCTAACAACATCCAATCCAATCCAAAAATTCTTTATTTCGGCCATTTGAGACCATAAAAGATTCATTTAAAACATTTAAAACATTTAAAACACATCAGAAACACAATAAAAACATGCAGGATGCATTTCACAACTAATACATTTCCCTGTAGGATCTGTGCATTAAGAGGTAATTAAATCTATTTCATTGCAGTTCATAACACTTTTTACAGAAAATCAATCTTTTAGTATTTTTCCCCTTATCTGCCACATAGCCGTTAAAAACTTTGCAACTGCAAAAACTATATGGGGCAGGGTACTGGTCTTCAGAATTCTGTATGAGTGTAAATAGTTTCTTATGCCCAAATTCCTACACAATGGCACTAGCCAGTATTTCCTTGGTCTAGTGTAGGCAGGGCAAAAAAATAGCACTTGTGTTTCGTCCTCTTCATTCTTAGTACACCCAGGGCAGATTTTGTCGTCCCGCGCTGTCCATTTGCAAGTGAAAGTTTTGAGAGGCAGAGTGCCTAGCCTCCATTGAATGAACAGTTTCCTTGCCAGGATAGGAAATATAATGTCCATAAAACCTTCAAAGTAATAAGAATTTTTGGTGTGCAGAAATAGTTCAGTTAGGGTGCCGATTTTGGTGCGCACACTAGAGAGCCTAAACTTTTCTCCTTGAATATTTCAACGAGCCTTTTGCGTGACACCCTTTGGCAACCGCTTTCGGGAACCTCCCACAACTCAGGAAGACCCAGGCGATAAAGTTCTCTTTTGGTGTAAGCCAACCACGGGATTCTGCCATGCTGGTTAAGGTTCATAACATGCTTAAGGTCTTCCCTATAGTGGGCAAGTTCACCAGTGGACCAGAGCCTGTGCCAAAACCTCAGCGGTTTTAATGCCAGTTCCTCCCCTATTGAAGGGAGCCCGAGATCTAATCTTAGAGGTAACAGGGGTGTACTTTGGGGGAGAACCAAAAGGCGTCTGAGGAAGTTATTTTCTACCATGACAAGATCTGTCCCGGCTTTGTGACCCCACAACTCACCACCATAAGATGCGGCTGCTTTGGCTTGGGTTTTGTACATCTCCGGGCTGGACTAATGGGTTTAAAGGGTGATGTATTCGCGACCTTCAGAATTGCCCCCGACATTTGGGCCAACTTTAAACGGGATCTGACTATCTGAGGACCCCATGATAAGTTCTCGTGTAAAGTTACCCCCAAATACTGGAACGTTCTGACCCTTTCCAGCCTTGCAGAACCCAGTGTTGGGTTGGGCCTAGTTGTAAGGGAGGGATTGAATATCATGAATTTCGTTTTCTCTGTATTAATATCCAGACCATGTATCCTACAGAAATCCCCAAACCCATCTAGTATCCTTTGGATCCCCATCGGGGATTTGGAAAGCAGGAGGGTATCATCCTCAAACATAATAGCCGGGACCCTCCTGCCTGCCAACAAGGGTGCGTCATTGTCCCTGACGTTGTCAAGATGGAATATGACACTGTTCACAAAGAGGCAGAACAGGGTCGGCGCAAGAACGCAACCCGGTCTTACCCCTCTGAGAACTGGGAACCTAGAGGACAACGCTCCGTCCTTCCCACACCTAACCTGGGCAAAGTTACCTACGTGGAGCCTAATTATAGCCTTTAGTAGTGGTGAGGGAACACCCAACTCCTTAAGAACCTCCCATAGTTTCTTACGGAGAACCAGGTCAAATGCGGACCTCAGGTCCACGAACACCATGTACAGACTCCCCCCCTCAATCCTCACCGTTTTCCAGTAGAGAAGGACGAGGCGGAAAATCTGGTCCATGGTGGACGTATTTTTCCTGAAGCCCGCCTGGAGGGGACTAAGAATCGCATTATCCTCCATCCAGTCAAAGAGTTGATCCAGGAGAAGGCGGGAAAAGAGTTTTTGGGGTACATCGATAAGGCTGATCGGCCTGTAGTTGGCTGGGAGCAGAGGAGAGCCATTTTTGAAAATAGGCACTATCTCCGCCCCCAGCCAAGTACAGGGGATCTCCATCCCTCCCAAGATAGAATTAAAAAGGATTAGAAAGTACGGGCCCCAGATCTCTGGGTGATATCTAAACAAATCGCCAGGCAGTCTGTCAAGTCCTGGGGCCTTCCCCAGCGCCAGTCTCTCTATGGCATTTACTACCTCGCCCAATGTAAATTCTAGTTTATCTGCAGGGTCAGATGTGATATAAGGGGCCACCTCACTAGCAAATTCAGGAGTATCTTGGTACAATTTGCTAAAATGAGATTCCCATACCGAGGCAGCGTTATTTGGCTCCACTGCTGCTCTTGGTTCACCTGTACCAATGTTGACCAGGGACCAACATTTTCTAAAATCCCTGGTTTCCAATCCCAGGGCTAGGTCCTGCCATCTATTCCAGTCCCATTCTGCCTTTGCCTCTTCAATTGCTCCCCTGTATTTACGTCTGAGCTCAACTACCTTGTCCTTATTAGTGCCGGACTTTATCATAGAAATCAGCTCGGTCTTGATCTTTTTACAGGTAGAATTAAACCAAGCTGAGGTTCGAGTCCTTTTCTTCCTGGTCGCCACCACCGGGTAAAAAAACCCTCCCAAAGTTCCCACTAAATCTGTGTGGATTTGGGCTAATTTCTCATTAAAATTAATGTTTCCAGGTTGGTTAATTAGCCCGTCTATTTCTTCTAACTTTGAGAGTGCCAATTCGTAAATTTTGGTTTTGCAGTCCTTTGAACGTACTAATTTCCCCCATCTTACCCTGCGTCTATTGTTGGATAGGACCAAATTCCCTATGTATTCACTGGGGTCAGTGGATGGCAACCTTACTTTTGGAGCAGGGTGAGCCATTTCTAAACAAAAGGCGTTATGGTCGCTGTCTGATCTTTCTATTACCCTAAAATCCTGGACCTTGGACCACAGCCCTGTATCTACGAAAATGTAGTCCAGGCGCGATTCATGGTCCTTCCTATTAAAGGTGCACGCTGAAGGGATATCAGTTAGAGTACGCCCATTACAAGCCCTCAGGGCGAAGTTCAGAGTCAGGGACATAATCTGCACCGCTAAAGGGGACCATGATTTTGGATGAGGGGATTGACAGGGAGGAATCCCACAATAATCGTCTTCAGCAGTTAGGGCGCCCTCCTTCAAACCTTCCAGGGGTTCGAAGTGGCAGTTGAAGTCTCCACCCATCAATATCTTACAGTCGGTGGGAAGTTGCCCCAAAAATGAAGATAGATCATCCAAAATGGGTGATTCCATGGACGCACTGACTGGACGCGAGTACACATTGACAATCGCCAGTTTAAGGGCGTTAGGCCATTTAAGAAGAACACATAGTATGTCCTCTGAGAAAGTTGGTATAATCTCTGCACTACACCCAATATGACTGGCCACCCACACAGCGAGTCCACTGGAAGGCCTCCCTTTACCATTCCACTTAGCATTGATATAAAAGGTTGCGTAACCTGCCATAGGAAAGGATTCCCTAGCCCAAGTCTCCTGAAAGAGACAGATATCGTTACTACTTACTAGAGAAACCCAGTCATTTAAAACTAATTTGTTGGCGATGCCTGCCACATTCCAAGAGAGGACCTTCATAGGTCCTACGGGAGTCTTAAATACCGTCCCCCCAGTCCTCTCGGCAGCGTACCTACGGATGGTAATACCGACCTATCCGTTAACACTCCCAAGTCAGTTTGGGCTTCAAATGCTAAGTTAGCACAGAATGGTCTCGGGGAGAGATTAGCAGGATAGCCCCGTGAAATGGTGGTAGTTATGCTCTCCAAGGGAGGTGCAACAGGGTCTCGGTTGGTGTTATGAGTTACATCTATTTCTGATCCCAACCCAACAGTTTCGAAAGCTACCCCTTGGGTGTCCCCATCAGATGCGCCCATCGGGAGTCAGTCAACCTGATCGAGGCACCTGTATCTATTGGGATGAACATAATTGCTATGGGCAAAGGTATCATAGCCAGGGGGCCTATACCTTGACCCATCAATAGCAAATCCCACCCATGTCCAGCCGTCGTCCCTCCCCAAGGTCGCGTCTCCAACATTAGGATAAAAAAACGACAAGGGGACCAGTTCTATGGATGTGTTCCCTGAATTCCCAAACCAATTGCAGATCTGGGTCACAATCTGAGAATTCCTGGAACTTACAATTATACAGTCTCCCCCTTTTTTCTTAACAGTGTACCCAACCCATGGGACCCTTTTAACCATCAATACTTCTCCTCTCAGATTAGGTGGTAGGGGCCTGTGTACATTTAACCAGCTAATGACTTTGTTACGTAGAGAGTCAAAAGATTCCACCACGTTACTAGAGAGCTCAGGTACCCCCATCAGAATTACAGTATATGCCGCCGCCTCTGGAGGCAGATTAACTGCTTTTCGCCGATTGAGGCTATTGCTTATCGGGTTGGGGCATTCAGCCATTACGATAGGCAGCTTCTCTTGTCCCGTTGTGGTAGCCGCAGTAGGTAACCTCGACTTCCTAACCGGCGGAACAGGAGGGAGTTGCCTAGGGAAAGGTACTGGGACAGGTTGGGATGGGGTGATTGTAGGGACGTTCTGCATGGAAAGGGTAATGGGCAGGGTTGATGCCACAGTATTGGAAGCACTAGGCGGGGAAGATATCCCAATATTAGTCCCATTTACTCCATTAGTACTTAATCGCAACCTTTGCTGGTCCACCCTACCCCCACTTAATTTTTCTATTGCTAGAAGTCTAGCCTCAATACAATCCAGTTTAATCAAGAGGGGATCCAGGAGACTTTTGATATTGTCAGTAATGGAGCAGATAATGTGCTCCTTGGTGTTTGAAAGTCCCCTTCCAAAGAGGAATGGGCCAGTATCCGGAAGTATTTGATTGGGGGCAGGGTGTAAAGGGCTCGCCGTTTCGATGACGCTCACGGCAGAAGATGTTCCTGGGGCATCCGTGCTGTCATCAACGGTGTCTGAAGTGGAATCTACTTACGCCCTTTTAGCGCCTTGAGACTTCCTCGATCTTTTCCTTTTCGGGACAGCACCCTCTCGGAGACCCATGTGATCTGTTGCAGTAGAAACATTCCCAACATCCCTAGTCGAAACTATCTGTGGAATCGGGGAAGACGTCACCTCATCGATAGTATGGACTGAGTCTCTATCCCTATGTGTGTTAGATGGTGTCCTCAACTGCTGTAGAACTGACTCTATAGTTTGGTCGATGCTATCCATAAGTGATAAGTGGGTGGCATCCAGCAATTGTGATGATCTAACATTCACAGATGACCCTGGGGAGACTATATGCGAGCTTTCCATCCCTTCTGCTATTTGTTTTTCTAGGACTATAAGACCCTTGTTCACCACATTATTGGTCTTAGCAAGAAAGCTGTCCAAAGTACCTGTTAGCATGGTAGCCGCCTTACTTCTTGTTTCCCTAGTTGTCATAACAACATCAATCATGGTCCCTTAACATCTAATCACTAAACTGCATCCCAACCTTTTGGTACTTCGTAAAATCCCTAGGCTTTACATTAGACTCAGAAGTTGTCTGGCACAAAGAGTTCCATTTACGATGGCGGAGGTCGCAAGGAAGAGGGAGGTGGAGTGAGGAGCAGGTTGAGTGTTGTGAACAGTCACTGCTATAGCTTTGCAATAGTTGATTGTTGTGGACAGTCACTGTCAGCGTAAAGTGCAGGTCTGGCTTTGCCAGTTGTCACAGACACTTGCTGTCGTTGCGAAGAACAGATTCTGCTGGAGCTTCACGCTGGTGGTCATTGCAGGCTTTGTGGTGGCATAGAGCCTAAAACGTCTGTAACTTCACTTTTTCTTCAGGAGGTGTTTTCAATGATGTCGGCCAAGGGTCCAGAATCTGGGGGGCACCTCTTGGGGACCAGCACTCACTCTGGCAGAAGCCAGCAACTGGGCTCAGGCAGGTCCAGGTCGATCAAGGTGGTGCTGGGCAGTTGCTGGGAGACTTCTGGAAGCTTGTTGTGTCCCTGTAGTTCACACAAGAGGTCAGCTAACTGACCTATGGAGTCATCCTGTGTAGCCTGCATTTAAGGAAAACAGGCCCAACCAGCAGGGCAGTCCCTCTTCCTCAGACAGAAGGGCAGTCTTTATCTGAATCATTCATAGGTTCAGGAGTGTTCTGATGACAGGTTCGGAAAGTCTCACTTTTATACCTGGTGCCAGTGTTTGTGTGAAGGAATATCCTGACTTACCCCAAAAACTGGTTATGGTCAATTCTTCATCTTCCCTAGGCCCTGGCTCCACACAGTCTAGGGTGACAAAGGCAAGGGCAGGCCTAGTGTAATATTCCCCTGGGTGTGCTGCAGGCAGGGACCTTTGTAGCGCAATCAGGGTAGGGTATGGTTTATCCCCCGCCACCCTGTCAGAAAGACCCTCTCCCTCCACACCTAAGCTTATTTGTTCCACCAACTAGATGTAATACGCAACCCACAACAGCAGAGCCATGCACAGTCATAAGAACCAGGACATTGGCAGAAAGGCACAGTTGGTTTGGGCAGAAAAATGCTAACATTCTCTATTGAAATTAAATGGGGATCAGAGAAATTAAGTTGTGTGACCACAAATTGAAATTGTAGTGTTTGTTAAATAGTCAGCATTGCCGTTTGTTTGTTCTTTAAATCTCTGTAAACTTCTAAAAGTGCCATTTTTTTAATTGTAACTTAAAATTTGACTTTACCATTAAATAAGATTTTACATTCAAATTAATTTGAGTGGAAATAGCATGTCGCTATTTGGTCCTAAACTGTAGTTAGCACTTATTATGTTTAATAAGGTTACCCAGTGTTATTTTATGGGAGAAGTAGCCTTACAACAGTAAAAATTACCTTAAGACTTTTTCACTTTCAGGACATGTAAAACTTAAACACATGTCCTACCTTTTGAAATACACTGTACCCTGCTCTATGGGAATTTCGGACATACCTTAGCGTGACTTTTAAGTATTAAAAGGAAAGTTTAGGCCTAGCAAAAGGTTTATTTTGCAAGATCGAAAAAGCAGTTTAAACTGCACTACAGGCTGCTGCAGCAGGCCTGAGACATGTTTTGAAAAGGCTACTTTATTGGGTGGCACAAGTGTGCAGCCCACAAGTAGCATTTAATTTACAGGCCCTGGGTTCATGTAGTGCAATCTACTATGGACTTACAAGTAAACTAAATATACCAATCAGGTATAGGCCAGATTTACCATGTTTACTAAGGAAGAACACAAGCACCTTACCACTGGTTAGAAAGGAGAAAGTGCATATAGCCCTAAAAGCCAACAAAGATGGAGTCAGCAATGAAGGCCGGTGAAGGCAAAAATCTGGGGTGACCCTGCAGAAAGGGCCAGGACCACTTACAGGTGACTGCAACATTGTTGCTAATAGGACCAGAAACCCTGAGGCAGATTTACAAGTGACTGAAGCATCGGTGTAGATGCGCCAGTTTCCTTACATCACCTTCAAATGTCCTTGCGCCACCATGAATGTGCTGTATTTACAATACTATGCACCATGGCGCAAGGAATTACAGATGCGTCAGAAATTCAGACGCATCTGTTGGAGGAAAAGTGACGCATTGTTGGAGTTTGTTACAAAAGTGACGCAACTCCAGCAATGCGCCAGAAAACATAGGTAGGTCCCATGTAAAATGCCCTGCGTCAATCCTTATGCCTGGTCTGAACAAGTGTAGGGATTTTGACGCAGTGAAGGCGTAGAGTGACGCAGTAAAATCTTGTAAATTTTACTGCGTCAGTTCTACATGGCTTTTTGCATGGGAACACCTACCCTGCATACATTATACCTGGCACAGGTATAATGTGACGCAGGGCTTTACAACGTGATGCATCTCCCTAGATGCATCACGTTGTAAATGGGCTGCAAGTTTTACGCCGCTGCTGCGTCATAAAAGTGACACAACGGCAGCGCAAATGTGACGCAAGGGGCTTGTAAATCTGCCCCCCTGTGTTTTTGCATTATGTGTAAGGCAATATGTTTTTCTTTGTGATGTCAGTGTTACTAATTACATTGTCTTATATATACACACTCCTATACTCTATGTTAAGCAGGAGTTTTGGTTTTTGCAAGTAACATGGTTAGAAAAAATGACGTTGTGTAATTTTGTATACTGGATCAGTGATTAATTATTTTTTTCACTGGCATAGTTTTGAAACCATTTGTTCCCACAGGTTACCAGATTTTCTGTTTGTGGTAATTAAGCAGTATCACAACGGTTGCAGACAGGCCACACACAATGGGGAGTGAATGAAACTATTGCATGGGATAGGACTCAGCTTAATGAAGACTACCGGTAAACTAGTGGAGAAATACCACTTTGTGTCTCTTCCTCGCCCAGCCCTTCCATTTAAAAAAGATTTGCAAAAGTGTACCATGTCTTCAACTGACAAATCATAACAGGCATTCACAAATCATGCACAACTCATGACTCTTGTGGGTGTATCAGTTCCAAAACATGACTCAGCAAGAAAAGTGACTATCTGATTAACCATCAATCTAGACTATAGCTGTGACCTACTCTCTGTGAAGAAGAAAATTATCAATCCACAGGAGGGCAGTGCTACGCAAAGATGAAAATACACAAATAGAAAAACAGACCCCAAGTACAACCTCCGGGGACATTAAGGTACACCAGCAGGCGTGCAGTCATCCAGCATGTAGTAAGGATGATGCTCAAACTTTATCCATGGTCTGGTAGGTAAAAGACATAATTGAAGCGCCTAGCAACAGGGATCCTGTCTGCTCATCAAACACATGCCATATTCCAGGAGACCAGGTTGCATCAAAAAGAATAAGACTCCATCAGGAACCAGTGTGGGAGATAAAGGCACACCATAATGAAACTATGTTTCTGAATAATCTCATAACATCAACAGACATCATTCTTTGGTGCTTGTATGTGGTGTTTGCATGATAGGGAGGGGGTGGTTGGTAGTCCCAGACCATGCTACCTTTCACAAAGAAAACGGAGGGGCTGCCTCTGTCCTTCTCATGAGCAACCCTGGAATAGTAGAAATCCACTGAACCATAAAAATGTAAATGACAAGAGCAGAGAGAACAAATAATTTGGAAACGTTAGCTACAGAAAATCGACAACGATTAACTTAACAGCCAGACTCGCTCTCTCCATTACAGCATAAAGAAAAGATCTCCGCCAAAGACCCCGTGAGGGCTCCAACTTTCATTTGGAAGACCCTCCCCTCAACTGCCTAATCTCCACCGCCTACACCTCAAATCAGACATCTTTCTTTCCTCTCATAGCAACAGATAATTCCCCTCTAGAGCCAAATTTCGGGGGGGAGAGGGGTGAAAAAGATTTGGGGGGGGGGGGGGGCTAATTCTTCCAGCCGTAACCAGAGTGGCTGTAAGAAGGGGTGAAAACATAACAAAAGGGGAGGGGGTCTGAAGCCCGGTGAGCCCAATGGGTGTTGCGCGCCTGCCACCAGCCCTAATGCAAGCATGGAATAAGGGCCCCCATTCCACGGTTTAACAGTGAAAAAGAGCCATAACTAGGGTTCAGAGTACTCCTCCACGCCCAGGCCCCAACGCTGCACCTGGTAGCTAAGCCACCCCCTTTACTTGTGCTCATAGTGCATGAGTACAAAGAACACATTCTGACACTGAAGGCTTTAAAATGGCATCTTTCAAAAAGTTTCGTGCTGTGTGGTGAGCGCCACTGCGGCTGTCGGGTGGTGTTAACATGAGCATGTGGGAGGAGGAGGGGGGTGCGTGAGTCAGTGTGACAGGGTAAGCGCGAAAGCTGCGACCACTGAGCTCTAAGGAACTGTGGGTGGTTATGACTGATCCTCGCTGAGGTGTTGAGTCTTACCACACCTTCGTGACAGCAGCTATCAACGAGGGGGGCTGATGTGGAGGCAGTGAAGGGGAATCCCTTCTGCAGTGTCGCAGAAAACCGGCTCCTATTTTAAATACATTCGTTTAATGTAAACCTCTTCAAATAAGGTAGATGTCATGTTGTGTGGGTTAGAACCATGGATCTGGTCTCTGTTTAAGGCATATGAGCAGACATAATTCCTGTAAAATTGCAACATTAAATAAATCAGATTAAAATATCTTCTTAAAATAATAGGAACGACACCCGTCAAAACCCCCACAGAGTGTTGTTGTTGTTGTGATGGTGCCACTTGATTACATTTCAAATTATGCGTTCCTTTATTTGTGAATTGTTCGGTCAGTTAATAAAACATTTGAAAAGACACACCACACTCTGGGAAGTAGATACAACGTTGATAATCAACGATCGGATTATTGAAAAGAATTAAAAAATCTTTTGGAGCTCAATGACAAAAACAGAGCTATGCAAACGGACTAATTAGCAGAAGGATTGTCGAAGAACAGAGCAGGGGATGGTGCTTCAAAATTTATGAAACGGGATCCCATGCTGTAGAGAATGTCTGTACCCGTGCAGTTGAGGAAGACCTAGTGGTGTGCGCCCCACATTTACTAATAAAGAAGCATTGGCATAGCCAATAGGTCGTACTTTTGGGACCTAATAAGTATTTAGACATGCAGCACATTATCCCAGGTGGTACAACATCTACTGTTACTTCATGGGCACTGGTGAACAGCCACACACCCCCAAGGAAGGGCTTATGTGCTATTTAATGAAAATATGATAACGTTTCTTCAAAATTCAAAAAAGTATATTTCTTTAACAAAGAAGCTTTGACACTAAAAGGCACATTATAGCACTGCACCGAAAAATATTTATTTAAAGTTTTTTTTATTCTCTGAAGCAAAGAGGTACTATAAATAGATGGTACCTGCCCTTCTATATTTCAATGTAAAGCACTGGTCCACTCAAAAAGGATAATGTAATATATCATCAGCTTAGTCCAGTTGGAGCCGGCAGTATGGTGTGGCAGCAGACAGCCCTCACTAAAATTGATCTGTTTTAGATGAACACATTGTAAATTTCAACTGGAGGTGCATATTTAGAGTCAAGTGGTAAGCTGCAGCATGAGCAGAATGGGCAAGCCAACCAATGGGCTCCCTCGTTTCTGTAACCTTTAGCCACAAGGCGGGCTGGTCCCGGGGGGCATGAGCACATATATAAAGGAGGGGGGCACATGGGGCCCTGTCCTAAGGCTTATGAAAGCCTCGGGGACCGCCACCTCCCGGGGGCACTTTAAATATAAATGCACGCGGGCCCGCTGGGCACGCCCACACTCTGGGGACCACCACCTCCCCCGCGGGGCAAATGATGTTAAATTAATGCGGAAGGCCCGTGCAGTCCCCCATAGCCCTGGGGATTGTCACCTTTTTGCGGCACTTAAAATATCAATATGGGTGGGCCAGCTGGGCCTGCCCACGCCCCGGGGACCACCACCTCCCTGGGGAAAATGAAATGTAATCATTGCGGGCAGAATCGCTGGGCCGGCCCATGCCCCAGGGACCGCCACCCTCCAGGGGGCAAAACATATATATATATAATTAAAATGGGGGCCCACACAGCCCCCGCAGCCCTGGGGACTGCCACCTCCCCGGGGCAATTCATTGAATTTAAGGGAGGGGCATACAGCCCCACGCAGCCCCGGGGACCGGCACCTCCCCACAGCTGAAATAAATTAATGTAGGGGGTCAAGTGCGGACTCTTGTCCGCGGGGCAACATTTTATGATGGAGGGGCGCAGTATGACCCCCTCATGGAGCTATTTATGGCTTTGGAGACGGCCAACCCCCAGGGCCCGCTCTACTACCTCCCGGGGTGGCCACCTTCGGGAGGTAGCTGTTTGGTTTTGCTTGGTGGGAGCTTATCTGCTCCTACAAAGCAAACACAAACATAACTCCACTTTCTACAAGCTGGAGCTGTCAAACAGCTCTGGCTTGCAGAAAGCAAAGTTTTCATCTGTTTTTCTGCATGCGAATATGCATGCAGTGAAACAGATGAACACACTGCTCCCGCAAGCAGGGAGTTGCTAGCTCAAGCAGCTCCCTGCTTGTGGGAGCAATGCTGGCATCCTGCTTGCAGGAGAAATGCTGGCTCCTGCAGGAGTAGGGAGCCAGCTGGGACCGCGGGGGACTTGAGGCTCTTCCAGTGGCCCCGGGAGAAGAGGAGAAAGAGGGAAAATAAAGGTCAGAAACTAGCAGAAAGAGGCAGAATAAAGGTCAGAAACGAGCAGAAAGACGCAAAATCGAGACCAGCAATGAGTAGAAAGAGGCAAGATAGAGTTCAGCAGCAGAAAGAGGCAAAATAAAGGTTAGAAACGAACAGAAAGAGGCAAAATAGAGATTAGCAATGAACAGAAAGAGGCAAAATAAAGGTCAGAAACTAGCAGAAAGATGCAAAATAAAGAGTAGCAGCGAGCAGACAGAAGAAAAATAGAGATCAGAAACGAGCAGAAAGAAGCAAAATAAAGGCCAGCAACGAGCAGAAAGATCCAAAAGAGAGATCAGAAATGAGCAGAATGAGGGAAAATAGTGGTCAGAAACAAGTAGAAAGAGGCAAATAGACATCAGAAACAACCAGCAAGAGGCAAAATACAGGTCAGAAAGGGGCAAAATAAAGGTCAGAAACAAGCAGAAGAAGCAAAATAAAGGTCAGAAACAGGCAGAGAGAGCCAAAATAAAGGTAAAAAATGAGCAGAAAGAGGCTAAATAAAGGCCAGGAACTGGTCATTTGACCACGACCCAGAGAGAGGTCGAAAAGCGTCTTATTGTCACTAAAAACGATTGAAAACTACTTACTGCAGCAATTGGAGTGGCTCGTTATTCCCCGGTGAAACGCTGTTGGGGATTTCGGTGCAATATATATATATATATATATATGTGTGTGTGTGTGTGTGTGTGTGTGTGTGTGTGTGTGCGTGCGCCCGTGTGTGTGTATATATATGTGTTCCCTTTACGACCCCTAGCCCCTAAACTCAACCACATCTAAACGCTAAATATGCCCTTACCACCCAATACCTCTACTCACCACCAAACCCTAAAACAAGCATTGGCATAGCCAATAGGTTTCGCCTTTGGTACCTTATAAGTGTTTAGCCATGCAACAATTGATGTTGTTGCAGGACGGATATTGTGCTGCATAACTAAATACTTATAAGGCCCCAAAGGCGAGACCTATTGGCTACGCCAATGCTTGTTTCTAATATCGTTAGTGGCTGTTGTAATATTATGCTTGGTCATTGATGGCCTTGAAGGTGTGAGAAGCTGTTATTGGCCTGCTGACAGGCTACTCCGCTTTCATGTTTAAGCCCTGTGAAGCACCCATCATCTACTAAGTAAACAAACACTTGACAAATAACGTTGTCATTAGCTGAGGGACTTTGTTCAGAAGCGTACAATGAAGTTACCCGTCAGTCTGTGCAGGGCCTGCCTGCCCCGTCTCTTTATTTTACTAGTTAGAACTCATTGCATTGATTTGCCAAACCTAACTGCGCTCGGAGCAGGGTTCTTGATTCAGCGCCACAAAGAGATTGGGAAAAAGCAGTATGTTTGTTCCCAGTCCCACGTGAAAACTAGGAAAACAATGCTTGTTTTACCTGTAGTACTGAGAGGAGTCAATGTTTTGTTGGTGTGCACAGCTTTGCATTGACCATGAACCCCACTGGCCAACTTATAGGTGAAGCAAACAAAGTCTACAAATAATATATCATCTTTGGGACTAAACGGCGCATGTATTGTTATCATCAGATTTACTCGGGAGAGGCCGTGGGCTGCAGACAAAGGGTGCGGTTTGAAAGGAACTTGGGTGCACGTGTTATGTACACAAGTGTCCTTCGCCCAGGTCCGATGTACCCAGTTTCACATTTGACTGCTCAGTGGCGGACTTTAATGAGGGGTTCACACCCTAGCAAAAACACAGCCTCAACTACCACTGACATGAAAGTGATTATGTGCATGATACTGATGCATACACTTTGCACTAAGATGCTCCAAAAACTAAAGTTAGCTTAGAACAATCGAATGTACATGTTTTATACAAAAGATAGTCACAATACCACCCTGGATTGGCAAATCTTCTTTCTGTTTCATTGGTATCCATCTGAATAATGTGTACCCGCGTATGACATAAATGAAACACGAGGGATGACGTCACTCCGGAACGGCACTATCTCCAGTCTTCACGGCAGTGCCTAATTGTGACATTGTGAAGTTCACTGATGCATGCATTGTCTAATGCTACACGTGAAAAGGAAGGAGTCAATTAGTTAGAACTTTACCGAGGGCGGTTATTGCGTGTGTTAATTGGGTGTACGCTGATAATGGAGTGACGACGGATAGAGGGAGTCTTTGGCAGGAATGAAGGTTGTGCTGCCTTGCTTGTTTCTGGTGCCAAACATCTAACCGTTACTGTTCACTGGTTTATATAACGCGCGAGGTGTTGTGTTTAAATGAATGCTTCTTTTCAACCAGTAGAGCCATTTATTTTAACGACGTTTACCGCTATAATTGCCTAACCCAATTTGGTAAATAAGTTTGCTTTCGAAGCTTGGTAGTGGCCGGTCTGAAAGAAAGTTTTCACTTTGGGACTACAGACAGGAGCAAGCCAACAAAGGCGCACTGACGTTTGGACGGATTCCCCGGCCCCTCTCAAGGCCTGTGGTTGTCACCAACAATGCGGCAGGTGCAGTGGCACCGAAGCCCATGGAGTTATCAACTTCTCATGGAGTATTGCACGTAGCAAAAAGGTTAAATCAAAAGCGCATTTTTGCTTGCTCTAAAGATCATTTCACACTCACCACGTCACTAATTGTCGCGGGAAATTCCACGGGAGAGAAAGGAGCTCAAATAGGTCTGAGGGAGTCCCTGTTGCAGCTGTGAACAATAGATTGTAGAAAGCCTTGCAGAACAATAATACAAGGTTGGTAGGACAGCAACGGGCGGCCTACAGAAGTTACCCCAGAACGCAGCTTAGCTTGTGAATAAAGTTAAGACATCAAAATAAGCTCAAGGGTTAATTTACAGCGGCAACCAGGAGTGCCATCCTATGGCTGTAGAATGCAGGTGAGCGTAAGAGTAATAAGATTCATAAAGCGCAGCACCAATGCCAAACTCTGTTCTGTGCAATGAAATGGGCAACCCAATATACCCTTGAGGGTTCGGGCCAAATAAAGTAATAGGGTAAAAGTACCTTCAAGGAATTTTACTAATGATCTTTTGGAATTATTTATAATTTTCAATAGAGACCCAAATAGATGACGGTCTATTCACAAAAATGTATATCCTTATTTTTCATTCAAAGTAGATAGTGCTAATAGTCACAATATATAACCAAAACAAAAGCAAAAATAAATAAATAAATAAAAAGCAGAAAAACGGGTGTATATAGGAAAATATATTTTATGTATTTTCAAAAATAGGGTACTAGAAAGTATATCAACAATGTTACAAGAATCAAACAATACAGATTCAAAACAACTTCACTGCAACAATTGTATGCGCTTTTCTTCTTTGTTGCAATAGATACAGAATAGTGAAAGAAAAAGCGTTGGTCGACGTTTCGGTCTCTAGAAATTGATTGCCGAGACCATCTTCAGGACTAAACGATAATATACTGGTTGACCCCTTCATGATAATCAGAATGCTCGTTATTTATGGCAGTCTGTAAATGGTGACTCCAACAGTCGAAAGGAATTTCAAAATAAATCATAAATCTTTGGATCGACGTGAGTCAGTAGTGGGGCATGTGAAAATCGCTTTCCTCGAAAGTGAATTCTAACAGGCAGTCTTAGTATTATTGGAGCAGCACGCCTTACGTTTCTTAAATGATACAGATGGTCTATGAATCTCTTTTATGGAGTATAGAGTTCATGGCCTCTGGCAGCACAGATTTGTTCTGGCCATTTCTGTTTTCCGGTATCCTATTTTCCATCCAACAGATGGATTGGAAGCACGGGTCTCTGTGCAGTAGGTCAATCTGCCGTTGGAGTCAGCACTTTGCAAAGATGTTATCGGAAGAGCTGGGATGTCCGGGGGGATACCAGCTCCTGCTAGCCAGTCTTGCACTGATCTAAAATCACAGCCGTGGACAGCTTAACCACAGAGTCCTTTTCTAGATCTATTTGCATTGGTAATTATACTTCCAAAATACACGTAGGACCGCTCCAATAATTAACAAGCATTTGCCACGAAATTGATCGCAATCACGATCTCTGTGATAGCAAAAGTGATTGCGATGAAGCGCTAAAACATGCAATGGATGCGTGAGCAAGCGCGCATGCTTGTTGCACATTCTAGCAAGCTGGTCGCCGCTTTGGGAGCACTTCCTAAAGTGCTACTAAATGTCTCTCCGAGCAGCGCATGTGCGCTGACTCAGCGAGACCCAAACATCTTTACCATCCAATACCCTTACCTATCCCAAAACCCTAAAAACACCCTTACCACCTGTTAGAAATGGGATTTCTGGTTGACTAGGGCTTGCGCCTAGGCCAGGCAGAAATCACCACTCTAGTGAGGGCAAGGGAGTTACATGCTGAATATAACCTCCTGCTCACCCCCTTGGTAGCTTGGCACGAGCAGCCAGGCTTATCCCAGAGGCAATGTGTAAAGCTTTTGTGCAACACACACACAGCAGCAACATACTAGGCACACCACAAAAGTAACTCCACACAAAGTTATATATATTAATAGCCTTTGTATTATCATAAACACATAGAATAGTAATCACACAATATACACTGTGCCAACTGGCACTAAGCAATATTTACAGGGGATTGTATACACATGACAGGGCCAATTTGGGCCACTGTCAGAACCATCACAAAGTGAAAATAGTAGATGTAGAACCAATAATAAACGTAGAACACAACCAGTAATTACTGGCAAGCATTATCCTGCAACATAAATCATATTATGCATTCAGTTTCACATCAGGTGTAAAATACATTATGCGCCAACCTCATAAGCCTAAACATATTAGACCATAACCTCCTAATCATAAATTAGGCATAAATCACAGTGGAGAATAATCTCACATGCATAAACCACTGTATGCAAATCACCTCATAAACATAAACCACATTAGAGGCATAAATCATGGTGCATAAATCACAGTACATGAATCACATTTCCTGTGCACCACATAAATCACAGTAGGGCCTGGTGCCCTATCAACCTCACAGTCCCCCTGGCCAACTGGCCTTCTCAGAGGGCTCAAATGCCCTGTGTCCAAAATGTCAGGGCTTGGGCTGCCAATGCAGCAACATCAAAAGTGCGCAATTGCCCTGGGGCACAGGAGTGTACCTCACTCCTGTCTCACAAAAAATGCCCCCAAAGAAATGTCAGCCTAAACGTTGCAGCTGCCGCTAATTGCCATGCAGCTGTGAAATAGAATGTGGGCCTGGGCACTCACTGTGCCCTTTGGGTGGATCCCCACTGGGACTCTATCACAAATATGCCAAAAATGTTGCAGCTGCCCGTGCTAGTGCAGCACAGCTGGGAATAAACAAAGTGAAGGGGCACTGGCACATCTGTGCCTCTTCAGCCCCACTGAGTCTCCCCAATCAAATTACCCCCATCGGTGCAGCTGCCCTCTAGCAAGCGGGGCAGCTGTAGAAAATGGCCACAACTGGAAGGGACACGGGCCCCTATGGGCCCTCTAAAAACAAAGATGCCCCTTCGTTGGAGCGGCCTGCTCTGTGGAGGGACCGCTCAGACACCGTGCCTTGATGGGCACACACAATGGAGAAACCCCTTCTCACCGAGCTCTCCGATGGGATGGAATCCTCCGGTCTCCTCTCTGCACTCGGGACTGGCGTGGGGATCCTCCTCACTTCACCGGTGCTCTTGGTGTGCGCAGGGCTTCCCTCAGCTACACCGGAGCCCTGCTTCGAATCCAGCAGCATCCACGCAGGCGGGGTGGGCTCCCCTGTTCCCTACAGCTTTTCCTTCTGTCGCCAGGGCTCCCAACCGCATACGGGAACCCCGTTCAGATCCACAACTCTGGCACCTCTTCTGACCCTACGCTGCAGGCCCCGCCCAGAGTCGGGCGAACTCTGCCTGGCTTCCGGGTCCGCGGCCTCTCTCCATTGGGCTGCAGTGGTGATTTTTCCATAGTAGAATAGGGGGTAGGCACCCGCCATAATTAAAATAAAAAACCACATGCCCGGGACTATAGAAATGTACCAAATAAAATGGAAGTATGGTAATTTAATATCTTGCACAATGTACTACTATTGTTTCTTATAATGAACTGCAATGGCAAATGTATGCACTGTTTACCTGACAGATGCTCTGTTAATGTTATCAATAAAAACAATTAAAAAAAACACCACATGCGGGGTAGACACCCACCATCAGCTCCAAACGCAGGGTGGGCACCCGCCGTCAGAAATGCATAAAGCGGGGTGGGCCCCTGCTTGGATCCGCAGGATGCGGGGGAATCCCCATGTTGAGATTCCCTCCATAAGGGCTGCAGCTCCGCGCTGCGAAGCTCACGCTCCCCCTCTCTTTGGGAAATTAAAATATAGCCTTCTGGAGGTGCTAGGAGTCACAGCTCCACCAGCAACAAGTCCTGAGAGATCAAAGGGGGCAAGGCTGGGCCCAGGGAGGCAAGCTCTCATGGCTGTACCTCCTGGGCATCAAGTTAAGTGCGCTACTGAGGCGTAGGCGCATCCCTGTGTATTGGGCACACTTGTATGGTACAGCGTGGGCGGCTGATTCCAGAAAGGTTCAAAAAAGGTTCAAAAAAGAAGTTTTCAACATGTGTTGTGTTTTATTTTCAAAATCTCTTCGTTGTCGTGCGTTACATCACGCAATTCGTGTAGGTCAACATAATCCAAATTGTTTAACAAATGCTCCGATGCATTTCGGACTACCGAGAGTCTTTTCTCAAGGAGCGCTGCAACAGAGGATACAAAATGCATCTTAGATCAACGGTACGGAACGGGGTTTATGCTAAACAAAGTGAGGACAAAGAGTGCTTTGAAGAGAAGAAAATATAACCGCATGCATTGAAAGGCTAACTGAAAACCAAACCCGTGTGAAAGCGGGGATTGGGAAACATGTGAAAGAATGTAACCGCATGCTTTAAGGGGTTGACTGGAAACCAAACCCGTGTGGAAGCGGGGATTGGGAAACGTGAGGGCGAAGTGGTTGAAACGGTGAAAACATGGGGTGAGGAGGTGGGGGGTTTGTTTGGGACAAAGCTTACGTGCAAACGTTCAGAATAGGGTTCTCGTTGACACTGGAAAATAAAGCGGTAAGGGAACCGTCAGTAACAAGAAACGGGAGGAACCGTTATCAAAGGGTGAAGAAAGTGTAATCAAGAAACTTACTAGGTGTGGCTGGAATAGCGGGTTCTGAGACCGTGATCCAGGAACTTCGCGGAGTGAATGCGGAGTTCTGGAGGGTGGTAAGAAAGGGAATGGAAACTAACAAAGGACAGAGAGGAAAGTGAGGCGGCCATATTGGAGTGGAGTCGTAGGGAAAATGCAATGGGCTGTGTACAATGCTAAAGGGAGCAGAACAATGGTACAAAGCATCAATGAAGTACCCAATGTGGTACTATAGGTAACAGCTTAATTCAGTCCGGTCATTGAGACCAAAAGGTTTCAAGGATTGGAGTCTATAAATCCATGATGTCTCCCGTTGTAGGAGTGTCTTATTGTTGTCTCTTCCCTCGATGTTTGGAACAATTTCAAGAACTAAATATTTTAGTTGGGCAACGCTGTGATTGGCTTCATTAAAGTGAGTTGCCACGCTGGATTTGACATTTTTTGTACGGATATTTGACTTATGTTCATTCAAACGGGTTTTGATTTTTCTACTGGTTTTCCCAACGTAGATTTTTCCACATGGACATTTGAGTAAGTAAATGAGGTTTGTTGAATCGCATGTGGCGTCTACATTCAATTTAATCTCAAAGCCTTTCATCGGGTGATTGATGTTATTTCCTCTGATTATATTATTGCAATTGTTGCAGTGGTGACAAGGACGAGTGCCTGTGTGTTTCATGGTTTTTTTAGTGGTTTTAGACAAAATTTCTTTAATGTTCATGGGTCGGGTGTAGGCAAAAATGGGAGGTTCCTTAAACAGGTCCCCGAAGTCTGGTTCAGACGATAATATCCGCCAATGTTTTAGAATACCTCCTGGGCCCCAGCAGCAGCAAGCCCTCGCAAGTCAGGAACAGCACACCAGCACAGAACAACCTCATGGGGTCACAGCCGCTATATTTATATTAGGCATTTCTTTGTCTGCAGTGTAGGGTTTGGGGGAACCAGATGCAACTGGTTCTGGGGGGATTTTGAGCACTTTGTTTTCCAAGCTCCTCTTCCCTTTGTCGGGTGGGGGCTAGGTGATCAGACACACCACAGGGGGCAGGGTTAGCATTGTCCAGGCTAGGCACAGATCTTTTCAGGGTCAGGGGATTACTCCTCCCACAACTCCCAATGCAGATGTCCTATTCAGCCTAGTGCTGACTCACCCTGCCCCTCCTGGAGCCACACACACCTCTCAGCCCAAGTCACTCACAAGCCAGACATGCAATTCACATCAGGCAGGCAGATACATAGCACACAGAAATGCCGACTTCTAAAAGTGGCATTTCTCAAATAGTCATAATAAATCTGCGCACACCATTGCGCAGCATTTATTATTACAATTCCAAATATACTAAACTCGACCAAGCTGCCCCTCCCACATCAGGAATTTTCCACTGACACCCTGATCAGGGTATCCCCAATGCATTCCTATGGGATGGCAGACCAATCTTACCAAATATAACACAGAGAGCGCACACACTTTACACTGGACAGCAGTGCTAAAGTGCCCAGAGGCCTAAAACCACCATGTCAGAAATAAGGCAGGGAGAAAGGCAACAAGTTTAGGGATGACCCTGCAAAAGGACCAAGTCCAACACCACCCACTACCCCTAACGACCTCATAACCCTAAAATCATCCGTACCACCCAATACCCCGAGCCACCCCTAAGCCCTAAAAGTACCCTTACGACACAGTACGCTTGCCCATCCCTCAACCCTAAAAATACCCTTGCTACCCAATACCCTTATATTTCCTATTTAAATAACTCCTATTTGTAAAGCGCGCACATATCACCCCTTTAAGATTTTAAATGCGCTGGGGGCTGTCGGGGAGATTAAGTGAGCTATTGCCTAAAATCACATGATGCTGGACTGAGGTACTGCCGGCAACGGAGATCGAATCTGGAGCCCCCCGCTCCGGAGTCAACCGTGCTGGCAGCTGCACCACACGTCTCCCCTTCTATTATCCACTCCGTAACCCTAAAAACACCCTTAGCACCTAACACCATTACTGACTCCTAAACCCTAAAAACACCCTTACCAACCAATACCCTTACCCAGGTCTGAACCCTGAAAAACCCTTACCACCCAACACTGTTGGAAAATGGTAATCTCTGGACTGTCACCCCAAACTTTTTGCCTTCCTCCTCCTCTTTTTCTAATCTTGTTTTATATACACACTCATATATATCTATCTATATATGTATTTTCACCAAAAAAAGACATAGGTTTCAAACTCGTTATAGTTAGGAATTAGCATTAAAAAAACCTTTGAAATTCACTGAAAAAACCATAGGTTTCACACCAGTTATAGTTAGCTGAACATTTTACTCATACAAAACCAGAAAACGAAGTAAGGGAACGGGGGTGAGGAAGGGTAAGAGAAGAGCAGTGAGGTTGAGGAAAGAGTGGTGATAGAGAGTGGATAAAGGCAAGTGAGTGTGAGACAAGGGGAGTGAGGGAGTGAGGAGACAGAGGAAGTGAAGGAAAGAGTGAGAGAAGAGGACTGAGTGAGGGAGCAAAGAAAGATAAGTGAGGGAGTGTGGCTGTGTTATAGGGAGTAAGCGTAACAGAAGAGGAGTGAGAGACTAAGAGGACGGAGAGAATGGGGGTAACAGAGAGAGAGTGAGGGAAGGGGAGTGAGTAAGTTAGAGGACAGAGGGATTGAGAGAAGGAGTTACTGAAGTGGAGTAAGGAGAGTAACAGAAGGGAAAAGAGTGAACGAGCGAAGGAAGGGAAGTAAAACAGGAGAGCTGAAATAAAGTGAGGGAGGGAGTGTGGCTGAGTTATAGGGAGTGAGTTTGACAGAAGAGGAGTGAGAGACTAAGAGGACGGAGAGAATGAGGCTAACAGAGAGAGAATGAGGGAAGGGGAGTGTAGAAGTAAGAGGACAGAGGGAGTAAGAGAAGGAGTTAGTGAAGTGGAGTAAGGAGAGTAAGGGAAGGGAAAAGAGTGAAGGAGTGAAGGAAGGGAAGAGACAGGAAGGAACGTAAAGGAGAAGGTCTAAAAGAAGGTGAGTGTGGGAGTATGGCTGAGTTATAGGGAGTAAGCGTGACAGAAGAGGAGTGAGAGACTAAGAGGACGGAGAGAATGAGGCTAACAGAGAGAGAATGAGGGAAGGGGAGTGTAGAAGTAAGAGGACAGAGGGAGTAAGAGAAGGAGTTAGTGTAGTGGAGTAAGGAGAGTAAGGGAAGGAAAAGAGTGAAGGAAGGGAAGAGAGAGGAAGGAAAGTAAAGGAGAAGGTCTGAAAAAAAGTGAGTGTGGGAGTGTGGCTGAGGTACACGGATTAAGTGTGATAGAAGAGGAGTGAGAGACTAAGAGTACGGAGAGAATGAGGCTAACAGAGAGAGAATGAGGGAAGGAAAGTGTAGAAGTAAGAGGACAGAGGGAGTAAGAGAAGGAGTTAGTGAAGTGGAGTAAGGAGAGTAAGGGAAGGAAAAAGAGTGAAGGAGCGAAGAAAAGGAAGAGAGAGGAAGGGAAGTATAACAGGAGATCTGAAAGAAAGTGAGTGTGGGAGTGTGGCTGAGTTATAGGGAGTGAGCGTGACAGAAGAGGAGTGAGAGACTAAAAGGACGGAGAGAATGAGGCTAACAGAGAGAATGAGGGAAGGGGAGTGTCGAAGTAAGAGGACAGAGGGAGTAAGAGACGGAGTTAGTGAAGTGGAGTAAGGTGAGTAAGGGAAGGGAAAAGAGTGAAGGAGTGAAGGAAGGGAAGAGAGGAAGGGAAGTAAAGGAGAAGGTCTGAAAGAAGGTAAGTGTGGGAGTATGGCTGAATTATAGGGAGTGAGCGTGACAAAAGAGGAGTGAGAGTCTAAGAGGTGGAGAGAATGAGGCTAACAGAGAGAGAATGAGGGAAGGGGAGTGTAGAAGTAAGAGGACAGAGGGAGTAAGAGAAGGAGTTAGTGAAGTGGAGTAAGGAGAGTAAGGGAAGGAAAAAGAGTGAAGGAGTGAAGGAATGGAAGAGAGAGGAAGGAAAGTAAAGGAGAAGGTCTGAAAGAAAGTGAGTGTGGGAGTGTGGCTGAGTTATAGGGAGTGAGCGTGACAGAAGAGGAGTGAGAGACTAAAAGGACGGTGAGAATGAGGCTAACAGAGAGAGAATGAGGGAAGGAAAGTGTAGAAGTAAGAGGACAGAGGGAGTAAGAAAAGGAGTTAGTGAAGTGGAGTAAGGAGAGTAAGGGAAGGGAAAAGAGTGAAGGAGTGAAGGAAGGGAAGAGAGGAAGGAAAGTAAAGGAGAAGGTCTGAAAGAAGGTGAGTGTGGGAGTATGGCTGAGTTATAGGGAGTGAGCGTGACAGTAGAGGAGTGAGAGACTAAGAGGACGGAGAGAATGAGGCTAACAGAGAGAGAATGAGGGAAGGGGAGTGTAGAAGTAAGAGGACAGAGGGAGTAAGAGAAGGAGTTAGTGAAGTGGAGTAAGGAGAGTAAGGGAAGGGAAAAGAGTGAAGGAGTGAAGGAAGGGAAGAGAGAGGAAGGAAAGTAAAGGAGAAGGTCTGAAAGAAAGTGAGTGTGGGAGTGTGGCTGAGTTATAGGGAGTGAGCGTGACAGAAGAGGAGTGAGAGACTAAAAGGACGGTGAGAATGAGGCTAACAGAGAGAGAATGAGGGAAGGAAAGTGTAGAAGTAAGAGGACAGAGTGAGTAAGAAAAGGAGTTAGTGAAGTGGAGTAAGGAGAGTAAGGGAAGGGAAAAGAGTGAAGGAGTGAAGGAAGGGAAGAGAGGAAGGAAAGTAAAGGAGAAGGTATGAAAGAAGGTGAGTGTGGGAGTATGGCTGAGTTTTAGGGAGTGAGCATGACAGTAGAGGAGTGAGAGACTAAGAGGACGGAGAGAATGAGGCTAACAGAGAGAATGAGGGAAGGGGAGTGTAGAAGTAAGAGGACAGAGGGAGTAAGAGAAGGAGTTAGTGAAGTGGAGTAAGGAGAGTAAGGGAAGGAAAACGAGTGAAGGAGTGAAGGAAGGGAAGAGAGAGGAAGGAAAGTAAAGGAGAAGGTCTGAAAGAAAGTGAGTGTGGGAGTGTGGCTGAGTTATAGGGAGTGAGCCTGACAGAAGAGGAGTGAGAGACTAAAAGGACGGTGAGAATGAGGCTAACAGAGAGAGAATGAGGGAAGGAAAGTGTAGAAGTAAGAGGACAGAGGGAGTAAGAAAAGGAGTTAGTGAAGTGAAGTAAGGAGAGTAAGGGAAGGGTAAAGAGTGAAGGAGTGAATGAAGGGAAGAGAGAGGAAGGGAAGTAAAACAGGAGATCTGAAAGAAAGTGAATGTGGGAGTGTGGCTGAGTCATAGGGAGTGAGCGTGACAGAAGAGGAGTGAGAGACTAAAAGGACGGAGAGAATGAGGCTCACAGAGAGCGAATGAGGGAAGGGGAGTGTAGAAGTAAGAGGACAGAGGGAGTGAGAGAAGGAGTCAGTGAAGTGGAGTAAGGAGAGTAATGGAAGGGAAAAGAGTGAAGGAGCGAAGGAAGGGAAGAGACAGGAAGGGAAGTGAAACAGGAGATCTGAAAGAAAGTGAGTGTGGGAGAGTGGCTGAGTTATAAGGAGTGAGCGTGACAGAAGAGGAGTGAGAAACTAAAAGGACGGAGAGAATGAGGCTAACAGAGAGAGAATGAGGGAAGGGGAGTGTAGAAGTAAGAGGACAGAGGGAGTAAGAGACGGAGTTAGTGAAGTGGAGTAAGGTGAGTAAGGGAAGGAAAAAGAGTGAAGGAGCGAAGGAAGGGAAGAGAGGGGAAGGGAAGTAAAGGAGAAGGTCTGAAAGAAGGTAAGTGTGGGAGTATGGCTGAGTTATAGGGAGTGAGCGTGACAAAAGAGGAGTGAGAGTCTAAGAGGACGGAGAGAATGAGGCTAACAGAGAGAGAATGAGGGAAGGAGAGTGTAGAAGTAAGAGGACAGAGGGAGTAAGAGAAGGAGTTAGTGAAGTGGAGTAAGGAGAGTAAGGGAAGGAAAAAGAGTGAAGGAGTGAAGGAAGGGAAGAGAGAGGAAGGAAAGTAAAGGAGAAGGTCTGAAAGAAAGTGAGTGTGGGAGTGTGGCTGAGTTATAGGGAGTGAGCGTGACAGAAGAGGAGTGAGAGACTAAAAGGACGGTGAGAATGAGGCTAACAGAGAGAGAATGAGGGAAGGAAAGTGTAGAAGTAAGAGGACAGAGGGAGTAAGAAAAGGAGTTAGTGAAGTGGAGTAAGGAGAGTAAGGGAAGGGAAAAGAGTGAAGGAGTGAAGGAAGGGAAGAGAGGAAGGAAAGTAAAGGAGAAGGTCTGAAAAAAGGTGAGTGTGGGAGTATGGCTGAGTTATAGGGAGTGAGCGGGACAGTAGAGGAGTGAGAGACTAAGAGGACGGAGAGAATGAGGCTAACAGAGAGAGAATGAGGGAAGGGGAGTGTAGAAGTAAGAGGACAGAGGGAGTAAGAGAAGGAGTTAGTGAAATGGAGTAAGGAGAGTAAGAGAAGGGAAAAGAGTGAAGGAGTGAAGGAAGGGAAGAGAGAGGAAGGAAAGTAAAGGAGAAGGTCTGAAAGAAAGTGAGTGTGGGAGAGTGGCTGAGTTATAGGGAGTGAGCGTGACAGAAGAGGAGTGAGAAACTAAGAGGACGGAGAGAATGAGGCTAACAGAGAGAGAATGAGGGAAGGAAAGTGTAGAAGTAGGAGGACAGAGGGAGTAAGAGAAGGAGTTAGTGAAGTGGAGTAAGGAGAGTAAGGGAAGGGAAAAGAGTGAAGGAGTGAAGGAGTGAAGGAAGGGAAGAGAAAGGAAGGAAAGTAAAGGAGAAGGTCTGAAAGAAGGTGAGTGTGGGAGTATGGCTGAGTTATAGGGAGTGAGCGTGACAGAAGAGGAGTGAGAGACTAAGAGGACGGAGAGAATGAGGCTAACAGAGAGAGAATGAGGGAAGGGGAGTGTAGAAGTAAGAGGACAGAGGGAGTAAGAGAAGGAGTTAGTGAAGTGGAGTAAGGAGAGTAAGGGAAGGAAAAAGAGTGAAGGTGCGAAAGAAGGGAAGAGAGAGGAAGGGAAGTAAAACAGGAGATCTGAAAGAAAGTGAGTGTGGGAGTGCGGCTGAGTTATAGGGAGTGAGCGTGACAGTAGAGGAGTGAGAGACTAAAAGGACGGAGAGAATGAGGCTAACAGAGAGAGAATGAGGGAAGGGGAGTGTAGAAGGAAGAGGACAGAGGGAGTAAGAGAAGGAGTTAGTGAAGTGGAGTAAGGAGAGTAAGGGAAGGAAAAAGAGTGAAGGAGCGAAGGAAGGGAAGAGAGAGGAAGGGAAGTATAACAGGAGATCTGAAAGAAAGTGAGTGTGGGAGTGTGGCTGAGTTATAGGGAGTGAGCGTGACAGAAGAGGAGTGAGAGACTAAAAGGACGGAGAGAATGAGGCTAACAGAGAGAGAATGAGGGAAGGGGAGTGTAGAAGTAAGAGGACAGAGGGAGTAAGAGAAGGAGTTAGTGAAGTGGAGTAAGGAGAGTAAGAGAAGGGAAAAGAGTGAAGGAGTGAAGGAAGGGAAGAGAGAGGAAGGAAAGTAAAGGAGAAGGTCTGAAAGAAAGTGAGTGTGGGAGAGTGGCTGAGTTATAGGGAGTGAGCGTGACAGAAGAGGAGTGAGAAACTAAGAGGACGGAGAGAATGAGGCTAACAGAGAGAGAATGAGGGAAGGAAAGTGTAGAAGTAAGAGGACAGAGTGAGTAAGAAAAGGAGTTAGTGAAGTGGAGTAAGGCGAGTAAGGGAAGGGAAAAGAGTGAAGGAGTGAAGGAAGGGAAGAGAGGAAGGAAAGTAAAGGAGAAGGTATGAAAGAAGGTGAGTGTGGGAGTATGGCTGAGTTTTAGGGAGTGAGCATGACAGTAGAGGAGTGAGAGACTAAGAGGACGGAGAGAATGAGGCTAACAGAGAGAGAATGAGGGAAGGGGAGTGTAGAAGTAAGAGGACAGAGGGAGTAAGAGAAGGAGTTAGTGAAGTGGAGTAAGGAGAGTAAGGGAAGGAAAATGAGTGAAGGAGTGAAGGAAGGGAAGAGAGAGGAAGGAAAGTAAAGGAGAAGGTCTGAAAGAAAGTGAGTGTGGGAGTGTGGCTGAGTTATAGGGAGTGAGCCTGACAGAAGAGGAGTGAGAGACTAAAAGGACGGTGAGAATGAGGCTAACAGAGAGAGAATGAGGGAAGGAAAGTGTAGAAGTAAGAGGACAGAGGGAGTAAGAAAAGGAGTTAGTGAAGTGAAGTAAGGAGAGTAAGGGAAGGGAAAAGAGTGAAGGAGTGAATGAAGGGAAGAGAGAGGAAGGGAAGTAAAACAGGAGATCTGAAAGAAAGTGAATGTGGGAGTGTGGCTGAGTCATAGGGAGTGAGCGTGACAGAAGAGGAGTGAGAGACTAAAAGGACGGAGAGAATGAGGCTCACAGAGAGCGAATGAGGGAAGGGGAGTGTAGAAGTAAGAGGACAGAGGGAGTGAGAGAAGGAGTCAGTGAAGTGGAGTAAGGAGAGTAATGGAAGGGAAAAGAGTGAAGGAGCGAAGGAAGGGAAGAGACAGGAAGGGAAGTGAAACAGGAGATCTGAAAGAAAGTGAGTGTGGGAGAGTGGCTGAGTTATAGGGAGTGAGCGTGACAGAAGAGGAGTGAGAAACTAAAAGGACGGAGAGAATGAGGCTAACAGAGAGAGAATGAGGGAAGGGGAGTGTAGAAGTCAGAGGACAGAGGGAGTAAGAGACGGAGTTAGTGAAGGGGAGTAAGGTGAGTAAGGGAAGGAAAAAGAGTGAAGGAGCGAAGGAAGGGAAGAGAGGGGAAGGGAAGTAAAGGAGAAGGTCTGAAAGAAGGTAAGTGTGGGAGTATGGCTGAGTTATAGGGAGTGAGCGTGACAAAAGAGGAGTGAGAGTCTAAGAGGACGGAGAGAATGAGGCTAACAGAGAGAGAATGAGGGAAGGGGAGTGTAGAAGTAAGAGGACAGAGGGAGTAAGAGAAGGAGTTAGTGAAGTGGAGTAAGGAGAGTAAGGGAAGGAAAAAGAGTGAAGGAGTGAAGGAAGGGAAGAGAGAGGAAGGAAAGTAAAGGAGAAGGTCTGAAAGAAAGTGAGTGTGGGAGTGTGGCTGAGTTATAGGGAGTGAGCGTGACAGAAGAGGAGTGAGAGACTAAAAGGACGGTGAGAATGAGGCTAACAGAGAGAGAATGAGGGAAGGAAAGTGTAGAAGTAAGAGGACAGAGGGAGTAAGAAAAGGAGTTAGTGAAGTGGAGTAAGGAGAGTAAGGGAAGGGAAAAGAGTGAAGGAGTGAAGGAAGGGAAGAGAGGAAGGAAAGTAAAGGAGAAGGTCTGAAAAAAGGTGAGTGTGGGAGTATGGCTGAGTTATAGGGAGTGAGCGGGACAGTAGAGGAGTGAGAGACTAAGAGGACGGAGAGAATGAGGCTAACAGAGAGAGAATGAGGGAAGGGGAGTGTAGAAGTAAGAGGACAGAGGGAGTAAGAGAAGGAGTTAGTGAAGTGGAGTAAGGAGAGTAAGAGAAGGGAAAAGAGTGAAGGAGTGAAGGAAGGGAAGAGAGGAAGGAAAGTAAAGGAGAAGGTCTGAAAGAAAGTGAGTGTGGGAGTGTGGCTGAGTTATAGGGAGTGAGCGTGACAGAAGAGGAGTGAGAGACTAAAAGGACGGTGAGAATGAGGCTAACAGAGAGAGAATGAGGGAAGGAAAGTGTAGAAGTAAGAGGACAGAGTGAGTAAGAAAAGGAGTTAGTGAAGTGGAGTAAGGAGAGTAAGGGAAGGGAAAAGAGTGAAGGAGTGAAGGAAGGGAAGAGAGGAAGGAAAGTAAAGGAAAAGGTCTGAAAGAAAGTGAGTGTGGGAGTGTGGCTGAGTTATAGGGAGTGAGCGTGACAGAAGAGGAGTGAGAGACTAAAAGGACGGTGAGAATGAGGCTAACAGAGAGAGAATGAGGGAAGGAAAGTGTAGAAGTAAGAGGACAGAGGGAGTAAGAAAAGGAGTTAGTGAAGTGGAGTAAGGAGAGTAAGGGAAGGGAAAAGAGTGAAGGAGTGAAGGAAGGGAAGAGAGGAAGGAAAGTAAAGGAGAAGGTCTGAAAAAAGGTGAGTGTGGGAGTATGGCTGAGTTATAGGGAGTGAGCGTGACAGTAGAGGAGTGAGAGACTAAGAGGACGGAGAGAATGAGGCTAACAGAGAGAGAATGAGGGAAGGGGAGTGTAGAAGTAAGAGGACAGAGGGAGTAAGAAAAGGAGTTAGTGAAGTGAAGTAAGGAGAGTAAGGGAAGGGAAAAGAGTGAAGGAGTGAATGAAGGGAAGAGAGAGGAAGGGAAGTAAAACAGGAGATCTGAAAGAAAGTGAGTGTGGGAGTGTGGCTGAGTCATAGGGAGTGAGCGTGACAGAAGAGGAGTGAGAGACTAAAAGGACGGAGAGAATGAGGCTCACAGAGAGCGAATGAGGGAAGGGGAGTGTAGAAGTAAGAGGACAGAGGGAGTGAGAGAAGGAGTTAGTGAAGTGGAGTAAGCAGAGTAATGGAAGGGAAAAGAGTGAAGGAGCGAAGGAAGGGAAGAGACAGGAAGGGAAGTGAAACAGGAGATCTGAAAGAAAGTGAGTGTGGGAGAGTGGCTGAGTTATAGGGAGTGAGCGTGACAGAAGAGGAGTGAGAAACTAAGAGGACGGAGAGAATGACGCTAACAGAGAGAGAATGAGGGAAGGGGAGTGTAGAAGTAAGATGACAGAGGGAGTAAGAGAAGGAGTTAGTGAAGTGGAGTGAGGAGAGTAAGGGAAGGGAAAAGAACGAAGGAGGGAAGGAAGGGAAGAGAGAGGAAGGGAAGTAAAACAGGAGATCTGAAAGAAAGTGAGTGTGGGAGTGTGGCTGAGTTATAGGGAGTGAGCGTGACAGAAGAGGAGTGAGAGACTAAAAGGACGGAGAGTATGAGGCTCACAGAGAGAGAATGAGGGAAAGGGAGTGTAGAAGTAAGAGGACAGAGGGAGTGAGAGAAGGAGTTACTGAAGTGGAGTAAGGAGAGTAACAGAAGGGAAAAGAGTGAAGGAGCGAAGGAAGGGAAGAGAGAGGAAGGGAAGAGAGAGGAAGGGAAGTAAAACAGGAGATCTGAAAGAAAGCGAGTGAGAGAGTGTGTCTGAGTATAGGCAGTGAGCATGACTGAAGAGGAGTGAGAGACTAAGAGGACGGAGAGAATGGGGCTAACAGAGAGAGAATGAGGGAAGGTTAGTGTAGAAGTAAGAGGACAGAGGGAGTAAGAGAAGGAGTTAGTGAAGTGGAGTAAGGAGAATAAGGGAAGGGAAAAGAGTGAAGGAGCGAAGGAAAGGAAGAGAAAGGAAGAGAAATGAAGGAGAGGGTCTGAAAGAAGGTGAGTGTGGGAGGGGAGTGAGGAAAAGGGGAGTAAACATGGGGATTGAGAATAAGTGAGGGAAGCGCAGTAAGGGAACGGGGGTGTGGGTGGGTGAGAGAACAGTAATGACGTTAAGGAAAAGAGTGTTAAAAAACTAAATTTTGTATGTCAAGCTTACCTTATAAGTAATGTAAACTTACTTACATATTTTCAGTAAATTTAATATCTGTGGAAGAGATAAAAAAGTAAGTTATAATATTTATAATATATATTTTACAATACAACAGAGAAAGCAGGAGATTAAAAGTCATAAAAGGGTAGTAAGAGATAAAGTAGAAGTGAAGGACTTAGAAAGGGAAACAAAGGAATGGTAAAGGTCAGAGAGAGTGAAAAAGAAATAGAGGGCACGCAAATTACTAAGAGGAAAATGTCATGGATACATTCAGTGACAGAGAACAAGAGATGAGAGAGAAACGAAGTGAAAGTGAGTAAGATTGTAAAGGAATGTGCATTAGGAAAACTAAAGAAAGAAAGGAGAGTAAAGAAAGGGGAGTGAGTGACAGGGAAGCAGGAGTGATTGATGGTGGATTCATGACATTGAGGGATGGAATGTGAGTGAGGGTGAATGTAGGGTCGTAAAACAGTGAGGGGACAATGGAAATGACGGTAACAGATAGGGAGTGAGGGAAGACAAGTGAAAATATGAGAGAATAGAGGGAGTGAGAAAAAGAGTGAATAAAGGGGAGTTAGGTGAGTGAGGGAAGGGGAATGACTGAGGGAGCAAAGGAAGGAAAGAAGGGGAAGAGAAGTGAAGCAGAGGGTCTTGGAAAAGATGAGTGCTTGAGGAGAGAAAGAGGAAGGGAAGTTAAGGATGATGAATGAAGATAACTGAAGGAACCGGAGTAAGGGAACACGGGTGAGGGAGGGTGAGTGAAGAGCAGTGAGGTTGAGGAAAGAGGGAAGATAGTTGGAGGATAAAGGCAAGTGAGAATGAGACAAGGGGAGTGAAGGAGTGAGGACATAGAGGTAGTGAAAGAAAGAGAGACAGAAAGAGACTGAGTGAGAGAGCAAAGAAAGGTAAGTGAGAGAGTGTGAGTGAGTTATAGGGAGTGAGCGAGACAAAAGACAAGTGAGAGACTCAAGGGACGGAGAAAGTAAGGCTAAAAGAGTGGGACTGAGGGAAGGGGACTGAGGAAGTGACAGGACAGAGAGAGTGACTTAAGGAGTGAAAGAATTTGAGTAAAGGAAGAAGAATGAGTGAGGGAGCAAATGAAAGAAAGAGAGGGGAGGGGAACTGAAGAAGGGAGACTGAAAGTAGTTGAGTGTGGGAGGGGAGTTAGGGAAAGGGCAGTAAACATGAGGAATGAAAATAACTGAGGGAAGTGGAATAAGGGAACGGGGGCGATGTAGACTGAAAGAAGAGTAGTGAGGTTGAGGAAAGAGGAGTGATGGAGAGTGGATAAAGGCGAGTGATTATAAGACAAGGGGACTGAGGGAGTGAGGACATAGAGGCAGTGAAGGAAAGAGTGAGAGAAAAGAACTGAGTAAGGGAGCAAAGAAAGGTAAGTGAGGGAGTGTGGGTGAGTTATAGGGAGTGACCGTCATGGAAGAAGAGTGAATGAGTGAGGGGACCGAGAGAGTGAGGCTAAGAGAGAGGGAGTGAGGTAAGGGGAGTGAGAATGTGAGAGGACAGAGGGAGTGAAAGAAGGAGTCAGTGAAGTGGAGTAAGGTTAGTGAGACAGCGAGAATTATTCAGGAAGCAAAGAAAGAAAAGAAGGGGAGGGGGAGTGAAGTAGAGTGACTGAGAGCTGGAAAGTGGTGGATGGGAGAGAGGGAAAGGGCAGTGAAGAAATAGAGAATGAGGATAAGTGAGGAAAGTGAAATAAGGAAAGGGAGGTCAGGGAGAGTGAGAGAAGGCTAGTGAGGGTGATAAAGGGTGTTAAAAGGTGAGTGAGCATAAGACAAGGGGAGAATAATATATATTTGAGAATACAAAATACAAAATAATTTGTACAACATATTATATGGTTTATTTTTGCTGTTCTCAGAATATATTGAATTTCACTTAAAACAGTGACTTCAATACTACTCATCATATGACAGCGGGAAAAAAACCACAATCAAAATGATTGTGTTTAAAAAACCCATACACGGTTTCACTAAATAATGTAAAATTTAGAAAAAACTTATCTTAAGTCACTTTTGATCCACGTACTTTTCCACGAGGCCAAATAGTATATGGAAAGTCCTTTTCTTTGGAAATTACTCAAGAGTGTTCTTAATCTCCCATTTACCCGAGTTTCTGAAAGAAAAACTCCAATATCTTTTACATTATGAAACAATAGTTTTATTTCCAACTCCTCGCTTACTTTTCATTAATATTTCCTACAATACTCACATCACACACTATGTGATACACTTATACTACCTCTATGACAACTACATGTTTTTTATTATCTTCAGCACTCTCACTCGGAAAGTAATTTTGAACATCAAACTAAATTTTATTAACTGCTCCAATCTTCATAGGTCAATTACCTTCCCTAAAATTTCGGTTGTAAGAACACTAGGTAAGAATTTTGTAAGTCAGAAGGCAAACGTTGTTTGAAAGTCAATTGAGTATCATCACAGCTACTCTAGCCTTTTTGACATTTTAAATAAGCTGTGTAATGTCCTGATGTTGTCGATGGACCATCATGGTAAATAATTGCTGCAGTTGCAAAGGTTCTTCCTGAAATTGACAATTGAGAAGCCAAAACATTTTTAATTAAAGTTGTCAATTTAGTTCCATCAGGTCTACATCGTTGGAACATTAAAATTACATACTGTCCATAACTTTGTATAAATAATGTTGATAGCATTGCAGATTTACATCGAGTACAGACCATGTTTTGATTTGCTTCTCTAACTAGATAATTAAAAGACACTGATTTGCAGTCTGGTAAAGTCAAATATATAAATCTTTCAGTGTCTATTGTAGTACTACTTGAAACGGAGCAATTGCCACAGTCATATTGCCATTTATAAGAAAGGCCAAAAAGATTTTCTATATCTACACCTTCATCTTGCAATACAACAAGCATATACATTAGAAATTCCTGACAATCTTGCTGAATATTCTGTGAAAATTGATTTAGACCAGTACATATGTCTAAAACATTTCGAATTTCAGAAACACTTTGTATTTTTGTTCTATCACTGCTACATTTCTCAAAACACAGAATTCAACAAACAACAAAATCTTTTATCACGATTTTCAGCAATCTGCTCTTGTACAGTTTGGAGAAAAAAACAACATTAACCACTACATTAGCATAGCAGTTTACACCAGAACTGTTTTCAAACTGAAATCCAAAAACATCTTTAACTGAATCCTTTTCCTTTCTGCTTACAATTACTGGTTCATCTACTTTTTTTCTTTTTGCTACAACTTCACTACAATTTTACTCATTTCTTCTTTTTCGGCCTACTGCACGCTTTTCAAATAGAGGATATTGAGGTAAATTTGGAGCATACTCTCTTCTTAACCTATTATATTCTTTTACACAATTTACATCTGCACTAATCTTTGTGTCATCAAAATCAATCAATTACAATCCAGATAAAGTTCTAACTCGAGATAAAGCAACATATGCCATACCCTCCTTGAACACAGAACTTCCAATATTCACCAAAGCACTATCTACACTTAAACCTTGAGATTTATGAATAGTCACTGCATATGCCAAAGAAATAGGAAACTGTTTTCTGCGGACATATAAATCTTTCACAAGCAAAAATCGGGCAGAACAACAACTGATTTGTTGTACTTCTTCAATACCATCAAATTTAATTTTTATAAATTCAATTCCATCTATATTTCGGTAATTCACAAAATCCACAACATGACCCATTGCTCCATTTACTAAACCTCTTTCCACATGTAAATTACGTCGTAAAATTATACGACAATTTAAAGATGCATACAGAGTCTTTTCCAAACCAGCAGTTTTAGATATTGTCTTCTCTAAAGAATCCAATTTTGATTTCAACTTTTCTGACAAAATAATAGTTGCTCCTTCATGTTCGATTTTATCAATAGCTTCCAGTTTCACAATCTCTTGATTTTCCAACTTTAACATTTTGTTGTTGAAGATTGAACATTCTTGCAGAGTTGGCATCAAGCATATGACAGATTTGTTTTCAGGAATTTTCATAAAAATATTCTCTGGGAGAATATTTTCATTTGGAAACAAATTTGAAATTAATCGTCCATGTAAAGCTTCTTTGCCATGCTCAGTTAGTTTTCCAATTCTTACATCTTGTAGAATATTTTTAAATGAGCTGTGTAATGTCCTGATGTTGTCGATGGACCATCATGGTAAATAATTGCTGCAGTTGCAAAGGTTCTTCCTGAAATTGACAATTGAGAAGCCAAAACATTTTTAATTAAAGTTGTCAATTTAGTTCCATCAGGTCTACATCGTTGGAACATTAAAATTACATACTGTCCATAACTTTGTATAAATAATGTTGATAGCATTGCAGATTTACATCGAGTACAGACCATG
Source organism: Lissotriton helveticus (assembly GCF_964261635.1). NCBI lineage: Eukaryota > Metazoa > Chordata > Amphibia > Caudata > Salamandridae > Lissotriton > Lissotriton helveticus. Next base: position 497,634,970 of record NC_136061.1, on the reverse strand, counting down.
TTTTGATTTGCTTCTCTAACTAGATAATTAAAAGACACTGATTTGCAGTCTGGTAAAGTCAAATATATAAACCTTTCAGTGTCTATTGTAGTACTACTTGAAACGGAGCAATTGTCACAGTCATGTTGCCATTTATAAGAAAGGCCAAAAAGATTTTCTTTATCTACACCTTCATCTTGCAATACAACAAGCATATACATTAGAAATTCCTGACAATCTTGCTGAATATTCTGTGAAAATTGATTTAGACCAGTACATATGTCTAAAACATTTCGAATTTCAGAAACACTTTGTATTTTTTTTCTATCACTGCTACATTTCTTAAAACACAGAATTCAACAAACAACAAAATCTTTGATCACAATTTTCAGCAATCTGCTTTTGTACAGTTTGGAGAAAAAAACAACATTAACCACTACATTAGCATAGCAGTTGACACCAGAACTGTTTTCAAACTGAAATCCAAAAACATCTTTAACTGAATCCTTTTCCTTTCTGCTTACAATTACTGGTTCATCTACTTTTTTTCTTTTTTCTACAACTTCACTACAATTTTACTCATTTCTTCTTTTTCGGCCTACTGCACGCTTTTCAAATAGAGGATATTGAGGTAAATTTGAAGCATACTCTCTTCTTAACCTATTATATTCTTTTACACAATTTACATCTGCACTAATCTTTGTGTCATCAAAATCAATCAAGTACAATCCAGATAAAGTTCTAACTCCAGATAAAGCAACATATGCCATACCCTCCTTGAACACAGAACTTCCAATATTCACCAAAGCACTATCTACACTTAAACCTTGAGATTTATGAATAGTCACTGCATATGCCAAAGAAATAGGAAACTGTTTTCTGCGGACATATAAAACTTTCACAAGCAAAAATCGGGCAGAACAACGACTGATTTGTTGTACTTCTTCATTACCATCAAATTTAATTTTTATAAATTTAATTCCATCTCTATTTTGGAAATTCACAAAATCCACAACATGACCCATTGCTCCATTTACTAAACCTCTTTCCACATGTAAATTACGTCGTAAAATTATACAACAATTTAAAGATGCATACAGAGTCTTTTCCAAACCAGCAGTTTTAGATATTGTCTTCTCTAAAGAATCCAATTTTGATTTCAACTTTTCTGACAAAATAATAGTTGCTCCTTCATGTTCGATTTTATCAATAGCTTCCAGTTTCACAATCTCTTGATTTTCCAACTTTAACATTTTGTTGTTGAAGATTGAACATTCTTGCAGAGTTGGCATCAAGCATATGACAGATTTGTTTTCAGGAATTTTCATGAAAATATTCTCTGGGAGAATATTTTCATTTGGAAACAAATTTGAAATTAATCGTCCATGTAAAGCTTCTTCGCCATGCTCAGTTAGTTTTCCAATTCTAACATCTTGTAGAATATTTTTATAATCTTCATCCTTTGCCTGTCGCATATTTTGAAGCAGTTCTGCATATTTGAAATTTAACCATATGTTAACATTTCCAATGCTTCCTAAGCACTTCCTGGTATCTTCATGCATAAGCATTTTAAACACTGGCTGTCCTTTCACTGGAGTTAGTTGCAGTAGATCTCCAAAAACAATGATGTGTTTGCCTTCAAATAACACATCATAGTCTGTTTTAAGAATTTCTTGCATTCTTAAATGCACAAAAGCAAGCATTACATTTGATACCTTGCTTACTTCATCAATGATAAGAAGTTTCATTTTCTTTAGGACTCTTGAAACTTCACAACAAGCTTCTCCAGATAGCTTGTGGTATTGTAATTTATTATCATGCTCTACTGGCAGCATCAATAAGCGATGTAAAGTAATCCCTTTAATGTTGTGTGCTGACAACCCAGTTGGAGCAGTAACAACACAAGAGAGCGATGACTCCGTTCTTTTCTGCAGATATGTTGCAATTGCTTTAATCAGGAAACTTTTTCCAGTACCTGCTTCTCCACTCACGTACAGTTGGACAGGTATAAATGATGTACATGAGCACTCTTTTTTCTCATGAGATAAACCATGCTCAATGTGTTCTGTGACTTCATCATATATTTGTCTCTGCTCAACGTTTAGTTCTTTTTCCAAATCTTCTAAGTTAACTCCATCCTCCTGAGCTTGTTCCATGGCTCTTTCAACTTCATCCATGGCAGTGGCAGCTTCATTTTGTATAATTGGTCCTCCTAGTGGATCCTGACTCAATGAAGCAGAACTCTGACTATCTTGAGAACTGTCTCTAGCAATCTCTGCTGCAATTGTAGCTTCTTGCTGTATTTCCTCGTTCAACATTTGTAGATAATTTGAAAAAACAGGACATTCTATGGTATCCTTGTTTGCATTGAACGAATCTTCATAAGTAAGACAATCTCCAAGTAGTTCCTCTTCTGTACGCCAAGGCTTAAAGAGTTGCAAAAGAGCTAAGTAATAAAATTCCCTTTTGTCTGGAGATGATTAATCAAATGGCCTTTTCTTTGTTTCACCAGACAGCCTTCACATCCAAGTACAGCATATACACCTTTATTGATGTCTTCTGTGACGTTCCTTTTATAAGTATAGGTTTGAAGAACTTCATAGAGACAAACGTTCTCAAGATGACTACTTCTATTTGGATAGTATGTATCCAACATGTTTGTCTTCAAAATATCTGTACTGTCTGGTTCTTTCTCCGCCAAATACTCTATTTCTTGTACAGATTTCAAAACTCGGTTTCTTGTTGCAGCAAGACCTAGACTCACCCAAATGATGGTTCTAGATTTGGCATATAGACTTGCTGATGATAACCGATCAGAACATTCATATGCTCCAATTTCTCGATGCGACAACATCTTCAGACTATAACTGTATAATTTCTTGTTTAGACTCTTTTCATGTGAAATTTCCTCCCACATTTCCTTCAGTTCTGTCTTTTCATATTTTGTGATGTAAGACGTCACATATCGAGCCACAGCAATAGAGTTGTCAGCCACATATTGAGTATCCATGTTAGCATTCCACATGGACAAAATGACTGGGTTGTAGTCATTTATGTATTTGGACTCCTCATTTCTCCTTAGGTAGTATGTATTTTTAGGTGATTATCTTGTCACAGTATGTCGTAGAGAAGACATAAAATTGTTCACTCTTCCTTTCGATGTTACTGGACGTGGAAATGCAAAACGACATTTCGTGTAGAACTTGTCCTTGGATTTGTATTTACGACGACAGTATTTTCCACAACGATGGGTTTGAAAGCGTAAAACTTGATGTCTTAAATTGTTTTCTTCTGTACTTTTCGGAACAGCACATGTAGAATACTGCTCAATGAAACTCATCACTTTCTCATCTGAATCTGTTCCAAATTTTGGTGCATTTTTGATCCATAGCAGCATATGTATGTGTGGAGTACCTCTTGCTTGATTATCCTTTCTCCAAAAGAAATCCAACACCTGTCGAAGCGGAGGATTTTTTTTGTTTGTAATAAAAGATATCATAGCTTCAAACCTATGATTGAAATACCTCCATACATTAACTGGATCCAAAGAGCACAGTTCTCCAGGTGTCTTGTATTCAATATTTTCAATGTTTTTATTTGCCTCTCGTAGAAATTCAAGTAAGTCTTTCCAAGCATACTCAGCACAGCTAAGAGTGAGGAACCATGTAGGAGTTCCTAAGTTTCTTAGCATACATTTCAATTCCCCATGATGACGGTACCAATACTCGTTAGTACCACGCTGACATGCCATGAGATTAATTAGCTGAGATTCCAAAACACTGTCTTGCAGTTTCACTTTATCCATAAAGTCCTTTGCCGAAACATTTTGTAGATGTGCTCCACTTTTCAGTATGTGGTTCACTGCATAAGAAAGTCCAGACAAGTCACTCTCAAACAGTAAATGGAACAAATATGGAATGCATTGACGAAACCTTGGATCTTCTGCATATAATCTTGAAGTCCGGTATTCAGATGCAGGAATTTGAACAGGTCGGTTGTCATATCGTCCACCTTCACCTGTTGGAAATAACTGTGGAAAACAACGAGCTTCCAAACTTTCTTCTCATACACTAATGGGACTTCCTTTTGCTTCTTTCATTCGAAACTAGTCAATAGCATTCCCCATTACTTCTTTGGAATGCAATGGATGAACACTATAATGTTCATACATTTCTTCACTTCTAGAGACATCAACTTTTTCTATTTGCCCAGCGGAGAAATCACTGTCCTCTTCTACAGTTGTTTCCTCTTCTCCCACATACACATTTTTATAGTACTGATTATTTTTTACCAGATACAACGTTGCCTTTTTGACTTTCTTAACATCCACTAATTCTTGCCAGATTTTCTTACTCTTTGTCGGAACACCATTAACTAGAATAACCAGAGGTTCCTCTTCTACTTTTTCTACACCAATTGTATCAATATTTTTCTTAAAATCTAGAGGCAAATAAACAACTCTTCCCTTTAATCCTCTCTGTAAATCTGAAGGAGGCAATTTCCCTGTCTTAGGCTCCATGCGCACAATAGCCTGAAAAGGATGCACACATTGAATCAGAATAGGTATTTAAATCCATCAATTCAGAAGGAATGTCTACCAACTCCAGATTATTATGAACAGCTCGAGCAGGCATTCTGTTTTCATTTAATTTATTATAACAATATTTACAAATACGTTGATCAGAACCCAAATCAAAACAATTTTCTACCAACAAATAAGTTGCAAAATCCTTCCACTCATTATTATTTACCTTTTCGCTTTTTACATATAAATCAACTAATCTAGTCTGATGCTTATAATGAGTTCGGCGACAACACACACAAGTAAAATTAGGCCTTTCACTTGAATTGACCTTAAACTTGGTAATTTCATGTTCAAATTTTTCTGCACTTGAAATCTCTACATTCTCTTCTATATTACCTTCTATTACTGTATCTATTTCTGCACTATCCCCTTTTTCACCAAAGTAACAAAACTCAATTTCTTCACATATGTTTTTCACATCTAATTCAGTTCCATGCAAAAGAGCACTGTTTAACTGTTTTAGTTTAAGTGCTGGACTTTTTGCATAATACAGCCTTCTCACTAATTTCCTCACTTTATTATGATGCACTGCTAACATCCTAAAATGGTGAAAAACACTCTGACATACTTTTCTTGAAAGACAAGCCAGTAAATGCCCTTGCAAACCTGTTTTTTCTCTCACTCTACAAGGATCCAACTCTTGCAAAATGTTCATTTTTTGTTTTAGACTTTTCTTAGTATATGTCCGTAAGAAACTGCGAAACAAATCAATTGAATCCTGTCGCACACTACAAATTCTACTACAGTTCCAAGTATACACTGGAGCCTTAGGACATCTCCCTAAAACTTCACCAGCTAACACCTCTTCTGTATTTCTAGGCACAATCTTTTCTTTTTCAACCAGACAATCGTCCTTCACCTCATATACTCGACCACTGGTGTCAACTGCATGCACCAAATCATTATCCTGAAAGTAACTTTCTTCATTAAAAAATGTCTCACAACTTGAACTATGCTTCCATTCTCCAAAAAAAACATCACAAAAATTAGTCCGATTAATTACTCTTCTCCACTTACATTTTGATTTGAAAACATTGATTACTTTATCTAGTGTACAAATTCTATTCATTACTAATCCATATAACTTATTTTTCACTTTAAATGCTTCATCCACAATCTTCATTATGCTTTTTTTTTCTTGTAAAAAGCGTTTTTTTTTTATACCTCTTTACATTTTTTAATAAATTGTATACTATTCTGTTATAAAACATTAGTCTACGAATTTCAATAAATTGATTTCTCCTTCTATTCCTATAGACAATATCATCTCCTTCTACAGGTCTATCATTTTTTGAGGAACACAATTTCTTCTTTATAATTAAAGGTGTTTTATTCTTCTTTGAAATAACATCTCTTTTTTTTGACATTTCAATAACTTCCTGAGAAAATTCTTTGTTTGCTTACCAGGAGCATTTTTTTTTTTTTCACTGAAGAATTTGTTTTGGATGAGTCTTGTATTTCTTTTTTCTTGGACCTTAATTCTTTTTTGTAATTTTTTTGATGTCTTTCTTTGGATGGCATATTCTTTTTTTCTATAGATGATTATAATCTATGGTAAAGAAAAATTTACATATTATAGACCACTACATACATATTACATAACAATTACAATAAAGTAAACAATATAAACACTAGTTTACAACATAAGCCTGATTTACATTACATGTGCTGTGCTTTGTGTCAAAAACGATTTACTATGGAAAATGTTTTCTGGTAAAATGTCTGGTTTTTAAATTTTCAACAAGGTTCACACTGAGTGTCTGTTTGAAATAAGGAATTACATTTTCACATTTTTCATTAATTTCACCTGTGCCATCTAACAGTTTGCCTCTCTTAGCTTAAAGGGTACTCTGTATCAGTGTCTCATGTCACTTTGCACGTGCATAATCTCTCTTTTTCTGTATGTCATTTCTCTCTTTGTGTGTGTGTCATGACATGAGGCTCATGTGCCTAAGATCACACTGTGAGTCAAGCTTGATTTTAAATGGATCAGGTGAATAATATGCTTAGTTGATGTCTTTAAAATTATGGAGGTACATGTTTTTTTAAAGTCAGTTGGGCTTTAGTATATGTTCTAGGAGGGAATCTTAGGCAGCGTATGTGTTAGGCCTCTTACTTCAGAAATAGGCTATAAGCTGTGCAATCAAGATCCAGGGTGTGCCTTTGAAATGAGAGAGGAATGTTATGTCTTGCTTATATATGTGGTCTGTTTTTTGCCAGTAGAGACAGTGAAATAGTATGAGCAGACACACACATATATTGCATGCAGAGACAGACATGGTAGATTACATGTAACATCCTGGTCATGTGCCTAAGATCACACTGTGATCAAGCTTGATTTTAAATGGATCTGGGTGAATAAATTGCTTAGTTGATGTGTATAAAAATATGGGAATGCATGTATTCTTGAAGTCAGTTAGGCTTTAGGATATGTACTAGTAGAGAATCTTAGGCAGCATGTCTGTCAGGCCTCTTACTTCAGAAATAGGCTCTAAGCTGTGCAATCAAGATGCAGGATGTGCCTTTGAAATCGGAGAGGAATGTTATGTGTTGCTTATATATATGTGGTCTGTTTTTTGCCAGTAGAGACAGTGAAATAGTATGGGGAGACACACACACATATTGCATACAGAGACAGACATGGTAAATTACATATAACACCCTTAATTCCGCTTCAATCCAGAGGTCTCCTAGGGGTCAAATAGCCCACCAGGTACCTCCAGTAAACGCCACAGAGCTGCGTTGCAGAGAGGTGTAAATAGGGGCGTGGCCTCTGAACACCTCACTGCAACACAGCTTCCTGGCGCATACTGGAGGTACCTGGTGGACTAGTTGGCCCCCATGGACCCTCAAGATTGAAGAGGAATTAATTCCTCAACTTAAAACGCACCACAGGGCGCGTTTGCACAATGGTGAAGGAACGGGGCGGGGCCTGAGGTGACATGTCTGCAAACACGCCCTGTGGCGTGTTTTAAGTTGGGGAAAACATTCCACTTCAAACCTGAGGGACCGTGGGGGCCAAATAGCCCACCAGGTGCTTCCAGGAAGCACCACTGCATTGCAGTGCAGAAAGGTGGGGCAGGCTGTGCCCCTTTTTACATCTTTCTGCTATGCAGCTCTGTGGCGCTTACTGGATGTACTACAAATTCCGATTTACTCACCTGTTATCAGGTAGACCTCAGTGCAGCATCGTTGAGCCCAGTAGTGATCCTGAAAAGTAATTCTAACCATACTTACCAGTAGCTTGAATTTCCTTCCATAGGGTAACATTGACTGGTTTCACTTGGAAATTCTTCCAAGTGTGGAGTTTTGGAACTTTTAAATATTCACCTAAAATCATCCGAACAACGAATTCCGATTTACTCAGCTGTTATCAGGAGAGAACCCAGTGCTGCATCTTTTAGCCCAGCACTGACCCTGAAAAGTAATTCTAACCATACTTACCAGTAACTTGTATTGACTTCCATAGGAATCCATTGTCTGGTTTTCACCAGAAAAGTTTTGAAGTGTCTATTTTCACAAACTACAAATATTTCTAAAAGTCGCCTGTATGACTTAAATGCATTCTTTCAACTGTTTACAGGAGATGCACCAGTGCTGAATCCAGGATCCACCACTGGGTAAGAAAAAGTAACGATAACACTACTTACCTGCAAAGTGAATTTCCTTCCATAGGGTAACATTGACTAGTTTCACTTGGAAATTCTCCTAAGTGTGGAGTTTTGGAACTTTAAAATATTCACCTAAATTCAGTCGAACAACGAATTCCGATTTACTCACCTGTTATCAGGAGAGACCTCAATGCTGCATCTTTGAGCCCAGTACTGATCCTGAAAAGTAATTCTAACCATACTTACCAGTAACTCGAATTTCCTTCCATAGGCTAACATTGACTGGTTTCACTTGGAATGTGGAGTTTTGGAACTTTTAAATATTCACCTAAAATCATCCGAACAACGAATTCCAATTTACTCACCTGTTATCCGTAGAGAACTCAGTGCTCCATCTTTTAGCCCAGCACTGACCATGAAAAGTAATTCTAACCATACTTACCAGTAACTTGTATTTCCTTCCATAGGAATCCATTGTCTGGTTTTCACCAGAAAAGTTTATGACATAAACACATTATTTCAACTGTTTACAGAGATGCACCAGTGCTGGATCCAGGATCCCCCACTGAGTAAGAAAAAGTAACGATAACACTACTTACTTGCTAAGTGAATTTCCTCCCATAGGATAACATTGGTTTTTCTATGTGAAAAAGTTTATATGTCAAGTCAAGTCAAGTCAGGAAATTTGTATAGCGCGCTACATACCCATAGGGTCTCAAGGCGCTTGAGGAAGGATGGGGAATTACTTGTCGAATATCCAAGTTTTAAGTTGCTTTCTGAATGCTAGGTGGTTCTGAGTAAGTCGAAGGTGAGTGGGAAGTGAGTTCCAGGTTTTAGCTGCCAGGTAGGAGAAGGATCTGCCTCCCATGGTGGTTTTGTTGATGCGAGGTACAGTGGCAAGGGCTTGGTTGGAGGATCGTAGCTGACGGGAGGGGGTGTAGAAGGACAGTCGTGTGTTGAGGCATTCGGGTCCAAGTTCGTAAAGTGCTTTGTGTGCGTGGGTTAGGAGGCGGAAAGTAATCCTCTTATTTACGGGGAGCCAGTGGAGGTTTTTCAAGTGACCAGAGATGTGTTCTTTACGCGGGATGTCTAGTATGAGCCTGGCTGAAGCGTTCTGGATGCGTTGGAGTTTTTTCTGGAGTTTTGCGGTGGTACCGGCGTATAGGGTGTTTCCGTAGTCCAGGCGGCTCGTGATCAGTGCGTGGGTGACCGTTTTTCTAGTTTCGGTGGGGATCCAGCGAAATGTTTTTTTGAGCATGCGGAGAATGTTGAAGCAGGATGATGAAACGGCGTTGACTTGTCTGGTCATCGAGAGTGAGGAGTCCAGGATGACGCCCAGGTTCCGTGCGTGGTCCGTCGGGATGGGTGCTTTTCCAAGGGCCTCTGGCCACCAAGAGTCATCCCAGGCGGAGGGGGAGGTGCCTAAGATGAGGACTTCTGTTTTGTCTGAATTCAGTTTCAGGCGGCTGTGCTTCATCCACTCGGCTACTTCTTTCATTCCTTCGTGTAAGTTGGTTTTGGCAGTGTTAGGGTCTTTGGTGAGTGAGAGGATCAGTTGAGTGTCGTCAGCGTAGGAGATGATGTTGAGATTGTGTTGGCGGGCGATGGCCGCAAGGGGGCTCATGTATACGTTGAAGAGGGTGGGGCTCGCCGCAGATGACTTCAGAGGACTCAGACTTGAATGGTGGGAGGCGGACTCTCTGGGTTCTTCCGGTAAGGAACGAGGAGATCCATTCCAGTGCTTTCCCTTGGATTCCAATGTTTTTGAGGCGCTGTAGAAGGGTGCTATGACAGACTGTGTCGAAGGCAGCGGAGAGGTCGAGGAGGATGAGGGCGACTGTGTCTCCATTGTCCAGAAGAGTTCGAATGTCGTCTGTTGCTGCGATAAGTGCGGTCTCAGTGCTGTGTTTGGCTCGGAAGCCGGACTGTGAGGGGTCGAGGGATTTGTTGGTTTCGAGGAAGGTGGCGAGCTGGTTGTTGACAGCTTTCTCGATGACTTTGGCCGGGAATGGAAGAAGCGAGTTGGGGCGGTAGTTTTTGAGTTCGGTGGGGTCAGCTGTGGGTTTTTTCAGAAGGGCGCTGAGTTCTGCGTGTTTCCAGCTTTCAGGGAAGGTGGCGGTGTTGAGGGAGCAGTTGATGACATCTCGGAGGTGTGGTGCTATGATGGAGTCTGCTTTGTTGAAGATGTGGTGAGGGCATGGGTCAGTTGGGGATCCTGAGTGGATGGAGTTCATCAGGCGGATGGTGTCCTCAGTGGAGATTGGGTTCCAGTCGTTAAGGATGTTCAAGGGGGGTGAAGGTCCTGCAGAAGGTTGGGTGGGTTGGTCTTCGGGTCGGTTGTCGAAGCTGTTGTGGATGTCTGCGATTTTGTTGTGGAAGAAGGAAGCTAGGGAGTCGCAGAGGGCTTGGGAGGGGGTGATGTCGTTGGAATTGGCTGATGGGTTGGTAAATTCTTTGACGATGTTGAATAATTCCTTGCTGTTGTGGGCGTTGTTATCTAGCCGGTCTTTGAATGCGGCTTTCTTGGCGGACCGGATTAGTTGGTGGTGTATGCGGGTGGCGTTTTTGAAGGCGTCCCTGGTGCTGGTGTTTGGGTCTTTTTTCCAGGCCTTCTCGAGGGAGCGACAGAGTTTCTTGGATTTCTTAAGATCTTCGTTGAACCAGGAAGCGTTTTTGCTGGTAAGTTTGCTTTGACGTTTTTTCAATGGTGCTAGGATGTCGGCGCTGTTGGAAAGCCATTGGGTGAGGTTAATGGCTGCTTGGTCGGAGTTTGAGGAGTGGGCGGGGGGGGTTAGAAGAAGCGATGAGGAGATCTGGTCGATGGTGATTTTGTTCCAGTTTCTTCGCAGGGTGGGTTGAGGATGGTTGTGGATTGTGGTCTTATTGTAGGTAAAGTGAACGCAGCTGTGGTCCGTCCAATGAAGAGCTGTGGTGTGGCTGAATGAGACATGTTTGCTGGATGAGAAGATGGGGTAGAGTGTGTGACCTGCGATGTGGGTGGGGGCAGTGACAAGTTGTTCGAGTCCGAGGTTGGCAAGATTGTCCAGAAGGGTGGTGGTGCTGCTGTCGTTGCTCTTTTCCAGGTGGAAATTGAGGTCTCCCAATAGAATGTAGTCCTCGGAGGGGAGGGCGTGTGGGGTGATAAAGTCAGTGATGTCATCACTGAATTGTGTACGGGGTTCTGGAGGCCGGTAGAGGAGGGTGCCTCTCAGTGTGGTCTTGGGGTCGGTGTGGATCTGGAAGTGGAGGTGTTCGGCGCTGGCAAGGTTGGCGTCAGAGCTGGTTGAGATGCGGATGGAATTCTTATGGACGATAGCGATGCCTCCTCCTGTTTGCTTGATACGGTCCTTGCGGATGATCTTGTATCCTTCCGGGATGGCAATAGTGATGTCTGGGGCTGAAGAGGCATTCATCCATGTTTCTGTTAGGAAGGCGACGTCCGGTGAGATGGTGTCTAGTAGATTCCAGAGGTCGATGGCGTGTCTGTGGACCGAGCGGGTGTTGAGCAGAATGCATTGTAGGTGGTTGGTGTCCGGTGTTTGTTTCGTGTTGGTGGTTGAGGAGTTGGTTTTGGTGCCGTCGAACTTGCAGGAGTAGCAAGAGAAGGGTCCATGGGTGTGTCCAGGAGCGGCTTGGATGCAGTTGGGGGAACGGCCGGGGTTCAGTGCTAGGAGGGTGGTGGCATCGTAAGTGATGCGAGTGGGCTGGTCATTGCGGGAACCAGGGGGTCTGGCGCTGGGCGCGGTCCTGGCGTGGACGGGCGAAGACGGGCTTACTTTTGGCGCACCTTCGGCGCGGCCGGAGCGCGTGGACGCTGCGCGTTGGGACATCTGTCTTAAGTGGAGAGTGGAGGGTGGCGGAGCGTGGGAGGGTCAGCCGGGAGGCGGGAGCGAGGTGGGGGAAGGGCCATGGGATGCACCCAAAATGGCAGCAACAACAACAAGCTTTTTTGCAACAACAACAAGCTTTGCAGCAGGGGAAACGGAGGCGCTTTTGAATAACCAAGTAATTCTAATAAGTACAGCCAAGAAGTGCGCGCTAGCGATATGAAGTACTAACAATGCAGGCACAATGGTTGAAACAGAGACAGTGCAGTCAAGCGCTAAGAAATGGGAGATGGTCTGCACAAAAGCGCTACGATGTTAAATGCAGGGGTAGAGTCAGGCGCTACAATCACAAGTTAGCAGACAGCGCTACGATGGGATTTCTGCTGAGTTAGGCTCTACGATACCAGGTCTTCGCAGGAGGAGGCAGGGGAGCGGCCGTTCGTGTCCAGGACAGGACGGTCATATGTGTCAACTTTTAAAATACAATAATATTCCTTAAAAATCACTACTGTAACCAAAATGCTTTTACTCAACTGTTTACAGGAGATGTCTCAGGACTGAATCTAGGATCTAGTCGTGTGGTTAGAAAAGTAATCCATAAAGTAACTAATTGCATTTAACTAGAAATTCCCATTCAGCTCAATGTTGCATTGTGTTTGAAATTGTGTTGCCCATTGCAACAACTGCTACTACTGTACTTAAAACTCTATTGCCTGTTTGCAAAGTATTTAAACTAAAGTAATTCATTCTGAGAAAGTATATTTTGTAATGTAATGTATAATGTAATTATAATGTAATTTAAAATATATAAAAATAGTTTTAAAAAATGTAGTAAATCAGTATCAAAAAATAAATATAAGAATGAATACATGTAAAAATTGTCACTTACAAAACCTTTGAAATTCACTGAAAAAACCATAGGTTTCAGACGTTATAGTTAGGAATTAGCATTTAAAAAACCTTAGAAATTCACTGAAAAAAACAGGTTTTAGGGGTGTTATAGTTAGTTGGACATTTCACTCGTACAAAACCATTGAAATTTCTCTGCGTGCTCACAATAACAACAAGAAAAATGACAATTTGATACAAAACGACCAAAAGCAACGCGTTTCGGTGTCAGTAACTGGTCCAAACCACCTTCTTCAGGCTTTCATTCAAAACGTATCCAGGAATCCTAACATCTACATCAAAAGAAAATAATATATATCTGTATGTATCTGGCACTTCATAAAACAACAATGTATATGTACAAGGAAAAGCAAATCATCCCCCTTAAACAAATCACCCATATACAGTCCCATGACGTTATTTTAAATGGTTTTATGCATATATTATGCTTTTTAATTGTGATTTGAAGACTAATTTTGATTAAATTGTTGAACTGCGAGACATTTAATTGTTTGATGTGCATCACAGCAAGGAGATTTTTCTAAAAAATATTAGATTGTATTTTACTTTATGATTGTGTATTACTTGTTGTTTAATGCAGTTCATTGGCACATCTTTTTATATATATCAAATGTTGATTTTTTGTGCATTCACCTAGTGAATAAACCATGTATATACCATACTCTGGCAATTGCAATAGTTTGTATATGAGTGGAGTGTATTTGAGTTTGGAGTGTCTTAGTTCGCTATTGAGGATTCCCAAAGGGAATTTTCTTTGACTTGGTGTTTAGCAGTCTCACAGAGCTCATATAAGCAAGACATGGAACTCAGCCCTACCCAGGCATTGGTTGTTGTGTCAATTATCACGGTCATAAGAAAATGTATTCAAAGATGCATGCCCTCAATAAGCACACACCAACAGCAGCCATTTTTTAAAATTGATTTTCATTCAAAGATTCCAGCACGGCATGTGTGCGTATGCACACAAACACAATGCAGTGATCACGGAATGGTTAAACAAAACATCTTTAGATGGCAATCTGCTCATATGGCAACAAGTGACACTTACAGAATGATGGGGTTTGGGGTGCATGCGGGTGAAGTGGAGGTAGTTTTTAATAAAGACGGGTAGGTAGGATGAAGGGGCAGAAGGGATAGATATAGGAGAGACAATACAGTGCAATGCAAGATATACCGTCAGCACCATGCAATCCATACACAGTGAGGCCAAGATACTACTTGAGGGATATAATCAGAATGCCAGTACTCCATCTATTCTAGTGCTGCTGTACCTGTCCACAGTTTTTGACACTGTGTCCTACACCAGGCTGCTTCATAGGCTGCAGCATGAGAAAGATGTCTATGGGACACCTCAACAGTGGTTCTGAGACATCCTGGGAAATAAAACACAAACACTCTCTCTGGGTGCATTTAAGTCTCGCATCAATCTCATCGACAAAGGGCTTCTGAAGGGCTCGTTTTTATGTCCCACTTAAAAAAAATTGCCCCTTCCCTGCTAAGATAGTTAAATCCTTCGGATTTGAAATACTGTTTTATGCTGACAACACTAAGCTTGTCATCTCCTTTGACAACTTTGGTCATTCGGCAAATAGAACATTAATGTCCTGTCACATGGTCAGAATAGGCTACCATTTACATGCCCATGTTTCTTAAGTTGCCATTTCTTTCACACACAATAACTTTTGACATACATTTTCATGCGTGCATGACAATGGAAAATAGCATTCTCTGAATCGGCACTGCTTATATTTCCACTTCGTGGGTACATTATCACGACACCTTGAACATTCAGTACAAGGGATAAAGTTCATTTCACAAATGTTGTTGTTTATGTTATTGTCCTTAGGGCGATGCCACTATCCAACTAGAATGAACAATTGAAATCTGACAGGGGTTGCGACCACACAGGTGTTGTTATTACATATACACAACCACTTCCTTGTTTAGGCAGAGCAGTACTCACCTGACACTGCGGGGTCACTACATGCCAGAATTCCAGCTCATAGGGAGATAGATTGTAGTAAGTTGCTCCGAAGAGAGTTTATTCCATGTAACCGGCCCGAGGTAGGGGAAGAATCTGCCACCTGATTTGAGCCAACTAATTTTAGGAACTCTAGCCAAATGTTCAGAAGAGGAACGTAAAGTTCTGGAAGGTACGTAGCCATGAATCCTCTCTCTCAGATAGCCATCACCGGAGCCATTCAAAGCTTTATGTACCAGGACCATGGGTTTAAACGGAATCCTTATTTTATGGGAAGCCAATAGAGAGCATTCAGATGAGAGGACATGTGTGTTCTCAAGGGAATATTAAGAAGCATCCCGGCTCCTGAGTTCAGTGCCACCCAAAGACTGCCTAGAAGGAACTTCGGGAGGCCTAGGTAAAGAGCATTCCTGTACTCCAATTTCAAAGTTATTAATGCTTGGATTACCATTCTCTTGGAAACTATGACAGAAGGAGCAAGATGTTTTTCCGCATCCGTAGCTGCCTGAAGCAGGAACCTGTCAGAGCCTGGATCTGTCGTTGAAAGGAGAGGACACTATTAAATATAATGCCTATGTTTTTTACTGAGCCCCGTTGAGGACCTGGGAGGGGAGCATCCTTTGCCCAAAAGGATCTCCATAGGTCTGGTGAAGATGAGCCAAAAACCATAACTTCAGTATTATCCTTTTTAATTTTAGAGAAGCAGTTTTTAATAGCCTCCCCAGCAAACTCTTGGGTATCATCTGCATAGGAGATTACTTTAGCTCATAGAGACTCAGCTAATACCACTAATGGTGTATGGTAAACATTGAACAAGGAAGGGCTTAGTGCTGAGCCCTGAGCTACTTCAACCGTCAGTTTGTGCTTCGGAAGAAAAAGGAGGCATCTACACCTCTTGGATTCTTTCATTGAAAAAGGAGGTGAGCCAATTCAGGACTATATCCTTAATCCCAATTGCATGGAAGCTTTCAAAGAGTCTTCGATAGGGGACAGTATCGAAGGCCGCTGATAAGTTGAACATGATCACGATGGCCTAGCCTCTTGTATTTAGGGTACCCCTTACATATTCCACAACTTCTAGCAGAGCAGATTCAGTGCTGAAGTAGTATCTAAAGCCCAACTGGCTATGGTGTAGGAGATTGTTCATTGACAAATTTTTCCAAACCTTTTGAGAAAGCAGTGAGAAGGGAGATAGGTCTATAATTTGCAGGTATTTTAGGACCCACTGTGTTTTTTTTTAAGTAATGGCTGGATGTTTGCACCTTTCCAATGTGTGGGAATCATGCCTCATAGCAAAGAGGTGTTCAGCACTCTATTTACAATCGGGTTAATTACCTGAGCTACTTTGGCCAGTATCGAAGGAGGGCAAGGGTCAGAAGAATATCCCAACTTCAGACTCTAGATAGCAGTCAAGGAGTCCTCTAGAGACATAGGATGGATATTAGCGAAGGTTGGCATTCTCTTGATAGGAGTGGAGATCTTTTCTGTATCATGCTAGATTCCTGCTAATTGCATGAGTAGTTTGCCTGAATGGTGGAAATCTTGTCATGGAGAAATCTTTCCAGTGAGTCACACCATTCTGCTGAAGGTTGTAGATCTCTTGAGATGACCTCGGGACTCATAAAGGTTTTCACAATTTTGAAGATCTCTTTGGATTTATTACCAGCTTTGGCAATCTTAGTTTCAAATTTAAAAAAATGGGCTAAATGATCTCTAAATAAAAGTTCTTCAGTACTAGTTTGTAAGCAATTTTGTCATCTAAACTGTAGTCTTGCTGCCATTTCCTTTCAAGATGTTTATATAGTTTTTTACCTAATCTGAGCTCTTCAATTCATGGACTGGTGGTTTTGTCCTATGTGAAAGGCAAGTGGAAATCTGGGCTAGCTCATTAATAGTACCTCAAATCCAATCATAAAGACACACAGCATCCGATTCAAGTGAGCCAGATAGGAGCGGAGTATTTGCTACCAGCGAGCAAACCAAATCGGCTGTTGCATGAATTTTATGCTGAGCGAGGGAATGAGCAAACATTTCGTCAGAGGTGAGACTGACTTTCAATGTTTTTGTCCAATTAAACTGAATTAAATGAGGGTCGGACCAGACACAAGTTGGTGAAGATCTGGTCTAGGGTGTGACCACCTTAGTGAGTAGGACCATGTGCTTGTTGCCCAAGCTCAAGGGATGACATAGTGTCTAAGAGTAGGGAGACTTCAGAGTCTGAGGATTAATCTATCTGGAGGATGAGGTCCCCTAGGGCTAAACAATTTGCATACCTTAGAGCACAGTAGGTTAGCGTACTAACTAATGATTTCAGAAATTGACCAGCATGAACAGGGGGTCTATAAATAAGGACACCCATCATGGAATGCTGTGGGGATAAGGTCAGGCGGAAGCCTGATGCTTCCGCATCTACAAGTTCGTCAAGATGGATGGGCACACTTTCATACTTTTAGGAATTATTGCTACCCCACCACCTCTACCCATTTCACGGTCTTTCCTGAACATTTTATAGCCAGAAGGAATAGCTTAAAACTGATTGGACCACTCTTTAAGCCATGTTTCAGTAAGAAACAAAATATCTGGTTTATCTTTATGTAAAAAGTAAAAAACCTGCATTTCGTGTTTTTGTAATGAACACACATTCAAAAGTACAGCACAGAACTGTTGCAATGGTAGATATGAACTTTGCGTATTGGTAAAATCTGTGCCTTTGATTAACAAATTGGGGGTCCACGCACAGTGGCGACAGACACAATATTCCATTAGAATAATGGGTGTACAATAAGGTGCACAAGGAGATTTAGGGTCTAGACTGTGAAGACCCGAGCTTTCATATGAAATAGGGTGAAAAACGGGCATAGAGGCTGGCGCTGGACCCTTACTCCTTTTCCTTGACTTTGCAAATTCTGATTAAAGTGATTATTTGTCAATACCCCATGTTTTCATTGCATCACTTATTTAGTTATATAACTTGTATTTAGTTATAACATGAGTAATTGTAATCTCAATTTTTTAGATGTTTCTGAAGCACCCCACTTCTGCAAAACTTGTATAAAGAACAGATATTTAAAAATAAAAAATTGAACGTAACAACTTTTGTCTAAATGTTCCTGTATTGTCTGCATCCAGTCTATTATAGTATTCGAAAGGTTTAGCCTAAAGGCAGAAGTCCTGAAACTAAAAGTGGTCAGTCAGCTATCTACTGCCAACTGGTAGAGACACTGCTCATTCACTGTGCATACTCCCTGACATTACTTGAAACATTAATTCTGATTTTAAGTGACTTATAGCTCCCTGCAGTCCTTTTAAAATTGACACAGATCCGATTTGTTATTGGCGTTTATAATAGAGTCAAAGGGCAGTTAACAATGTCAAGAGCTGCATTAAAAAAGAATGCAGGCATTCCGGAAGGCAACATCTTCACACAGATCGAATGCGAATAATATGGAGCTTAGCCTGTTTAGCATTGTGTGTGTCTGTGTTTATTTAGGGACAGATTTAGTCATGAAAGCATAGCTGAAGGGGACACCGTCTTATTAAGGTTTAGTGGGTGTAAACGTGAAGCAAGAGCACGAATCAGTCGTGGTTTTGTATTGGAAAAATGTAAAATATGTATATTTTAATTACAAATACTTGATAAGTGCATAACTCATTTCTGACCTTATATCATTGGAAGCGATATCTTCATTGTAGTTATTTTGAAGAACGTTGTAAACGATAGAAATGATTGTGGATCTAGCGGGAAATTAGAGTGCACTCCTGACCTAATCCACACTCCGTACTCTGAACATAAATTGTATCTGACATACACTAAGGGGCCGATTAGGATGGCGGACCCATCCCAGAGGTGGAGGGACCGTCCGCATGGGCTGCGGCGGTCCCTCCGTGCAAATTAGGATGTGACCGCCACCCTGGCGGTCACATCCTGGATATTTAACATTGTGGCGGGTGCTGCTTCAAGCAGCACCGCCACAATGTTAAAAGTGCATGTTTAACATTTACATGCACAAAGCGGCAGGCACCGCGCGGTGCCTGCCGCTTTGTGCATGTAAATGCTGGGGGGTACCATGGGTACCCCCCATGTGCACCCCCCACCCGTCTACACCCTGGGGGCCCGCAACGGGCCCCCAAAATCAAAAGTACACATGCTTTTCCACGGCGGAAAAACCGCAGCGGAAAAGCATGTTTACAAATTTTTCCTAATTTGGCTGGCGGTGTCTGATAGCCAAATGAGAGCTTTTCCGCCACGGTTGTAATCTGACCTCGGCGGAAAAGCAGCGGACAGAAACCAAGACCCACCAGCCATCGTAATGCGACGGTGGGTCTTTGGTGACTCCGCAGAGGATTTTCCGCCTCCTCCGGGCCGGAGGTGGCTTCCGCCGGCCCGGAGGAGGCGGAAAATCCTCCATCCTAATCGGCCCCTTATTTACTTCTTATGTATTTGAGCACAATTGCATTTCTTGTCTGGTTGCCTCGCAGTTGTAATTATGGTGAAGGACTGTGTTTCTCACTATTCATTTTGTTTTCCAATTTTCACCAAAATCGCTAAGTTGTGAGAAGTTCCCGTCAGCTTTCACTTAATTCATATCTTCATACAGCTGCACGAAGAGTATGCTTCCTCCATTGCCCATTTCTGTTGAATTGGCTGATGTATTTTGGCTAGTGTAATGGTGTCGAGTGAGACCTAGCACTCCTATGCAAAATAACCAAGCAGAGTCATTTGTATGCTGGTGGTCAGGTAACTGAAAGCCACGGCCGGAGCCCCGGGCTTTTATTAATACTTTCCACGTTCCGCTGGCTACAGCAGCCCATACCATTTGTACTGCGCATATGGGGTCGCGGCCGCTCCCACCTGCGCACTCTGGGGTGGTGGTCTCACCCAAACCTTTGGCAACACTACATTCTTCCTTTACCGGGAAATGCCAAAAACAGGAAAAAAAACAACAGGGGTGAAAAGAAGTTGATCTCCACACAGGTAGGTGAAGAGAGAGTACTTTATTCGTCCAGCCACAGCGACTCCCCGGCAGCAACTGCCGATGTGAGAACACTCCACACAATATGTTCCACGCAGGGAACGTTCAAGCACCAAGGTTCCCAGATCTTAAGAACCAGATTCCAACACACCTCCCCTCCTTCAATAAAATAACCAAAGATGGAGAAGGCAAAGAAAAGATAAGAGATCATGAGAGATGAAAAAGTAAGATGAAGAAAACAGAAATATTATAACCACAAACATCAGCATAAAATGATCATGAAACGTGACAAGTAACGTTTGTCCAGGATGACACACACTTAGGAGAAACATGTCCTGAAAGAACAATACCACTCACAAACTACTCCATATTATAATCATGAAACTTGATAGGTAAACGTTTTGTCCTGGATGACACTCTCTTAAGAGGAGCACGACTTGTAAGAATAATATCATCACTACCAAGAACATCAGAGGACACGGCAGGGGAATGAGTGTCCATTCTTCTGTTAACCTCATCAATCATAGAATTAGGAACAATGGAAATGAAAGATTTATTCCACACCCTACCATCCATCAACACTACCACCCGTTCTTTCACCGCAGACACCCTTTTCGGAGACGAAAAACGAGATTCGCCTTTGCGGAGAAAACCTGGTTTGTCTCACCCAATCACCCACCACCCACCTTAACATCCAGAGAACAATGCACACCAGGCCTAGGATCATACTTCAACTGTACAGCAGCTCCGACATCAGTCACACCCGACAATTTACTAGAATCGACCATTCTCCTAGACATCCACTCTTTATTCAGTTTGGAACCAGCAACTCTACCCCGAAGCAAAGTGAACGGGGCAACTCCAGTGCTAATATGAGGAGTAGTTCTCACAGCCCACAACATATCACAAAGTGCCTTGCGCCAATGCAACCCATTCACCAAAGCAAGCTGCACATGTTCCTTGACAACGCGGTTGAACCGTTCAACCAAACCGTTACTCCACGGGTGATAAAGAGATGTACAAACATGCTTAATCCCTGCATCCTTGAAAAATCCCTGCATTTCAAATGAGGTTAATTGAGTGCCATTATCAGAGACTAGTTCATCTGGAAAACCCTTCCTCAGAAAAACATCAAGGAAGAAACCAATGATGGATGACGATTTGGCATTATCAACAAATCTCACTTCCGGCTATTTAGACAAGAGCATACTTGGGAGAGCAACCAATGAGACCAAAATGACCAGAAATCTAAAGCCAGTTTAGACCAAGGTACATTCTTTACAACAATAGGTTCAACAGGAGAAGGTCTTGTCACTTGAGACTTATCACTAGTGACACAAGTACAACAGTCACGTACAAAATGTTCCACATCCTTATCAAGTGCTGGCCACCAAAAATCTTG
Source organism: Lissotriton helveticus (assembly GCF_964261635.1). NCBI lineage: Eukaryota > Metazoa > Chordata > Amphibia > Caudata > Salamandridae > Lissotriton > Lissotriton helveticus. Next base: position 497,613,703 of record NC_136061.1, on the reverse strand, counting down.
TCTAACCCTACGCTTCATAGCACGAATGCCAGTATGGCCTTCATGAGCCAAATTAAGAATTCTGTTCCGAATGGAAAAAGGAACCACAAGTAAACCTCCCCTACGTAACAAGCCATTCATAACATACAATTCGTCTTTGACCCTTTTGAAAGGAACCAACTCAGAAGGACAATCTTTGTCACTCGGCCACACACCAGATAAATAGTCAATGACCTGCATGACCATGTCATCCTCAGTTACGCATCCAACCACTCTCGCTCAGAAAGAGCAGAACCAACAGTGTCATTTAAAGAACACACCGCACACACCATCTCCAAATCATCATGCACAGGAACCTCATTCTCAGTACAAAAGGGCAACCTAGACAGGCAATCGCCAACATGATTTTTAACACCAGGCACATACTCAAGGCGGTAGCGGAACTCTTGCAACCTAAACTGCCATTTGGCAACCCGTGGTGTGGTCCTACCACCCCCCTTTGTTGTGAATAAGTCAACTAAAGGTTTGTGGTCAGTCCTCAAAATTAATTCATTGCCCCATAGGAAGTTTTTAAAATGCTGCACACCCCACCACAAACCCAAAGCTTCCTTCTCAATTGTTGAGTAAGTGCCTTCTGCACCCCTCAAGGTTCTAGAAGCTAAAGCAATTTTTGAAGAAGAACAGCACCTAGACCCACATTGCTAGCATCAGTTGAAATGATGCACAAATCATTAATATTGAACAGTTTGAGTGGACCTGCTTGTACAATCTCATTCTTAATCGATACAAAGTTATTTTGACAATCCTCATCCCATACAAATTTGACATTCTTTTTAAGCAAATTGCGCATGGAAGCAGTCTTGATGGAAAAGTTGCTGACAAATTTCGAATAATATTCTACTAGCCCCAAATATGAACGAAGCTGATCCCTATTCGTGGGCGCGTTTTGAATAGCATCAATAATCTTAAATTTAGGTTCGATACCTTTGTGAGAAATGTGGTGACCTAAGTAATCAACACCATCTTGCAAAAACGTACATTTGTCAGCCCTCAATGTTAACCCGCTCGCCTTAATGATGCTTAAAACATGTTTAACTCTCTCATCATGTTCAAGTTCATTCTTTCCATGAATAAGGATATCATCCTGGAAAAAAACAACTCCAGGAATATCCTTAAACAAGTTTCTCATTAACCGTTGAAAACCAGCTGAAGCCGAGGCAAGGCCGAAGGGCATCCGAATGTAACGGTAAGCGCCTTCAGGAGTTACGAAGAAGTCAAATGCTGCCTAGACTCTTTGTTAAGTTCAATCTGATGGTATGCAGAAGAAATATCTAGGGAAGTAAAGAATCTGGCACTGTTTAGAGTGGTCAACAATTCATTGATATTAGCAAGAGGTTCACGGTCGACCCAGATGTTAGCATTCAGGTCACGCAAATCACCACACATCCTCAGACAGCTGTCTGATTTATGTGCCAAAACAATCGGTGAGAGCCATTCAGAACCCTCAATGGGCTCAATTAGCCCAGCCGCACACAAACGTTCAAACTCTTTTTTGAGTTCAGGACGAAGACTCAAAGGCACCTTATGAACTTTCAATCAATCAATCAGCAAATTTGTAGAGCGCGCTACTCACCCGCTAGGGTCTCAATGCGCTTGGAGGGGGGGAGTTGCTACTGCTCGAACAGCCAGGTCTTGAGTTGCTTTCTGAAGGAGAGATGGTCCTGGGTCATCCGAAGGTGGGTGGGGAGGGAGTTCCATGTCTTGGCCGCCAGGTAGGAGAAGGATCTTCCTCCGGTGGTGGATTTGCGGATTCGTGGGACGGAGGCGAGGGCGAGGCTGGCGGATCGGAGCTGGCGGGTGGGTGTGTAGAATGTGAGGCGGCTGTTGAGGTATTTCGGGCCCATGTCGTGGAGAGCCTTGTGTGCGTGGGTGAGGAGTCTGAACGTGATCCTCTTGGTGACCGGGAGCCAGTGCAGGTCTTTAAGATGGGCAGAGATGTGGCTGTGGTGAGGGATGTCCAGGATGAGTCGTGCAGAAGCGTTCTTTGTGCGCAACAGCCTTAGCACCGTCTTTGAGAACAATCTGATGTTGTAAACCTATGAGTTTCCCAAGCTTCCCATCAAAAACTTCAGGAAACATATGTTCCCACTTGAAACCAGACAATTGGGTCACAATATGAGAAGATGAACAGGAACAGATTTGTAAAACTCGCTACGGGAAATCACCATATCAGGATGATTGGGATCAAGCACAATGTTCAAAATACCCTGCTCATCCCAACCTAAAAGATTGTCTCCCTCTTTCACCACGAATACGGTACCAGAAGCAAGATCACAATGAAATCTGAGATTGGCAACAAATTTCCCTAAAACTTCAATCCGTTTCCCACCATACGCAAAATATTTTATACAGGATTCCCCCAGTTGCACATTTCCTATCTTGTCACAATCGGCAGCATTTACTAAGGTAAAAGGAGAACCAGAATCAGCTAAAAAGGTCAGACAGGTATCATTTACAGAAATAAGGCAGGAAGGCGATTTCCTTTTGTGAACGCCCCCTAAAGCAGCTAACTCCACCACACCATCCTCTAGAGATGCAGAGGAAGACTGCATAAGTAATTCATAGTTCTCTTCATCAGAGCCATCAGTAATGGTTTTTGCAGTTTGAAAAATGATTTCTCTTCATGGAAGTGACTTTACACATCCTAGAATAGTGGCCCTTCTTTCCACAATTGTAACAAGTCTGATTTAATGCAAAACAAAACTTAGCATTGCCAAGATGATTAGTACTCCCACAACGGAAACATATTACATCCTTTGGTACAGTCTTGGTTTGGCTAGAAATCGCAACGGAGGAGCGTGAAACCCCAGAAGGAGGAGGCTTAGTAATACATGGCGACTTGTAGGATTTGGAAGTGGATTTCAAAAGTTTAACCTCGAAGAGGTAGGATTGCTCATCTCTTTCACACAGAACTGAGAATGTTCAATAGATCTAGCAAGAGTAAGAGCAGTTTCTAGGTCAGGATCATCAGATGATAGTAATTACTCTTGAATTTTCTTGTTGGAAGTCTTCTCAATCAACTGATCCCGAATGATTTCATCCCTAAATTCCCTATAATTGCAATAGACTGCAAGAATTCTGAGCGCAGCCACAAAGTCATCAATCGATTCACCAGGAATTTGAGCACGCTGGAGAAATTTGTGTCGTTCAAGAACAACGTTCCTTTTTGGACTAAAACGCTTGTCCAAAGTTTTGATGACTGTTGCATAATCATCCACCAACAAGGAATCACCACTGTCCCCACCAGTCACTAAAGTGCTCACAGTTTTCATAGGTAAAGTTTTTAAAACACTTCTGCCCTCAGCTCCAAGGGTATAGATCAATAAGGCTTTCTTTTTTTTTTAAGTAAAAGTCTCTCCATCAATTGCCTCCAAATACGCCTCAAACGTGTCCTTCCAATCATCCCAATTCACAAGAGGCGTGCCACCGTACTGTAAAAAGGGCGAAGGTGCTAAAACGTGATCCATAGCGGCACGTGGGTGAGTTGCTGCCCCACAAGGATACTTTAGTAATAGAAAACAAACAAAACTGCAAGGAAAACAACGTGTTAAATAATAATGCACAAAACAATAAGCATGGTGGTTGAGCAAGTTAAAGTTATCATGAAACTGTGTACATCAGTGACGTACAAAATGTTAATCAAACACAATGCGCAATAGAAGAAAGCTGTGCACATCAGCGAAATAATGGAAACTGTGTGCATCAACAAAATTGCCAAGAAATAGTTTTGAAATCGCCGAAATAATGAAGATATAAAATGCGCGCTTACTGGCAAGAAGTGTGCGTTTACTGAGCGCTTTTAATGCCAAGCTGTGCGCATGAGCGAAGTTGCCATGGAAATGATTTAAAATGGCTGCACGCAACGTCAGAACGTTGCGGGCACGTCCAAAAGGAAGGTCAGGCAAATCGGCAATGCGCAGGCGTGAAGACGCGAGAGCAAGCAATAGCTCGATCGCGTAATGAATAACGCAGAGTACCTCAAAACGACGAATCTATAGATGTAGAGGCATCGGCAGCACGGCAAAAACCAAGGGCAGGAGGCACAGGAAACGTGAGCAACAGCACCAGAATACGAAGCGGAAGCACGGGCATATAAGGCTGGAGCAGGACATCAAGATCAAGACGGCACATCAACGCCCCACAAACGTCGATGGGGAGGCTGGAGGCTGGAGTATTGTCGCCAATGAAAAGAAGTTGATCTCCACACAGGTAGGTGAAGAGAGAGTACTTTATTTGTCCAGCCACAGCGACTCCCCGGCCGCAACTGCCGATGTGAGAACACTCCACACAATATGTTCCACGCAGGGAACATTCAAGCACCAAGGTTCCCAGATCTTAAGAACCAGATCCCAACAAGGGGTAATAATTCATGAGTCATAGTTCAAAATCAATTGTTACACCATACTCTTACTTGATCTCCAAGTACCCAGGTCGGGTTCGTGGCTGCAGACATGCTCATCACCTCAGATCATTCGGACACAAAGTCTCTGTACTTCTGGGATGGTTTCGGATGTGCCTGCAGGCCATAGCAAACTTGACTAACTCTCATTGGGGTCGGGGTGATATCACTTCATGATGCTCCACCTCTTTGTGTCCATCATTCTCATAGCTGGCAGTTAGGAGCCTGGGCTCTGGTTGTTGGGTGGCTCTGAGAGAGGGTGTTGCGCCTGGATCTTCTGAAGGGTTGTCTGGTCATTGTCTCGTGCAGGCGCTCCAGCAGAGTGTTGATGGGGTTCTGGAATGGGAGAGTGGATAGTTGGCAGAGGGAGTAGGAGATGGAGGCTGTGCCGCTCCTGCTGGTTAAATGAAAGAAGTTACTTTTCCTTACCTGTGGAGATTCGTCTTTTCATTGGCAATGAGCTGCTGTCAGAAGGAGTTCCACATGTGTCCAGCACACAGTTCCTGGATCCTGTTTCGAGTCTTTTAACGACCGACGAACTAACTTTGTTCCGACCGCCCAGCCACCCTACAAAGGTGAGGTCTCGCCGCACTCCCACTACGTGAACGCTTTTATCTAACCCAGCACTGGACCTGCCCCACGATTCCTTCCGGCACCGGTATTGTGGCCTTTCTGTCGCGAGCCTTTGCTGCGAACTGCTGATGCCACGGCAGCCATCTCAGAGTGCCCGGCTTTTCCTGACCTGTTCCACATGTATGGCACACACGTTGGTGGCCATTTTGGAACCAGGCATTCCCCGTTCAGCTATGCCAGTGAGACAGACACCTCAATTTCAAATGTGTGTCACTCGAAAAGCAATCAGTGATACACACACCAGCTTAAACACACATCGGTGATACACACACTTGCTTAAAACGTGTGTTTCTTCTTTAAGGAAAATATATATTAGAAAAGAAAACTTACACTTCATTAAAGCGGAAACGTTCTTCTTCTTTCCTTCATCAAAATTAGGTATTTTCCTTCATCAAAATTTGGCATTTGCAATTTCTGGAGAACTTATACGGAAACAATAGTGAGTTCATCACAAATGTGAATTGTACCAATAGTGACATTAACACAAGCTATCTATTCTCCAGTGTGCCACATCTACTGTGCCAAATCTATTCCAGTCAAAAAATAATCTGTCTATTTTGTATCTTTGTTCCTCACTTCTTTCTAATATACAACAATCTAAAATCCCACCTGCTACGTTCATACCCAATCCAGTATCTCCAGAAACGGATTGAGAAAGATGCAAGGAAGGTTTCGAGGCATACCTTGATGCTCTTGAGGGTGATTCTTTTACAATCGAAATGCACGTAGCACAGTGCAAACACGCGTAGTGGTCATTTATTGCATGCTCGCGGTCCTCAAGGACAGGTTGGCGACCGCAAGCAAGCAAAATGACTTCCCGGCGAGACTTTTTCCTCGTTCAGGATCAGCAACATCAAGTTGCCGATCGCGAGCGTGGAAAATAAACTTCTCGGCAAGCTTCTCAATGCGGGGAGGTCAGGTTTCTCATTGCAAGTGGTCGCGTATACTCGCAACCGCTCGCGATGAGAAACTACCAGTCCGCGTTGAGAAAGCTGCCGCTCGAGTAAAAATCAACTTGCGCGGCAGTGAAAGACATCTCGCACTGTGCAAGATGCCGTTTTCAATGATTGCACAGTGCGGACAAGCATCCGGCAATGTGCAATCACCGCGAACAGCGTACTACGCAGTTCGCGTAGTGCTACGCGCAGCTCGCGTAGTGCGAAGTGCACTTTGCGTAGCTTCGCGTAGCGCTACTTCGCGAACTACGCCCAGGATTAATCTGTATCCAAACAATCAAAGAAGAATCTTGGGAGACCAAGTATCCTGAGGTTTTCAAAAGGGATTACAAATTGTCTGCTGAGGAGTTGGGGCCAACGTCCAGATTAGTTTAAGCGATACAGACTTTCGGCACTCCTGAGGACAAGGATCAACTGAGGTCCTTCATGGGACTCATTGAATTTTATGCTAGATCTGTGACTGATTGCTCTGCAAAAACTTACTACATGAGGGGTCTCCTCAAGAAAAACTCTGTGTTCAAGTGGAATAATGAATTTACAGAAGAATTAAATCTAATTAAAAGAGAGATTGCACATGCCATTCTCTTAAAACCTTTTGATACCAAAGATCATACTATTATCATGACTGATGCCAGTCAGAGAGGTTTAGGTGCTGTGCTTATGCAACACAGAGAGGGAAAAGATGAGGTAATAGCCTTTGCGTCCAGACGTTTGAGAGGTGCAGAGACCACGTACTCTGTTATAGAATGCAAAGCATTAGCTTGTGGGTGGGGCATTGTCCATATCAAACTTTATTTGTGGGGTTCAAAATTCACTGTAAGGGTGGATCACAAGCCTTTAGTTAATCTTTTCACCACAAAAGGTGGTAGCAAGGTGACCCCAGGATTGCCAAGTGGCAATATAGACTGTTGGGACACAATTTCGTGGTTGAATACGCTCCTGGCAAGAAAAAACAGATTGCCTTTCAAGGTCACCCAGTTGTGACGAAACAAGTTGTGTGGACGATGAAAGTGATGCTGATACTGAGATGATCTGTCATACTGTTTGTAATTCCAATGGCGTTTTAATAGAACAAGAGTGGAGGAATGCTTATGAGATGGATGAGAAAATCAAGGATGCCATCAACCTGGTGCATGTAGGTTGGTCTGGAATTTACTCAAGGGATGACTCTCAGTAAATTTAAGCATGTTTTAGAAGAGTTGTCCATTGTCAATGGATTATTGTATCGAACTTCTTTACTTGTGGTTCCTGGGGCCATGCGTAATAAAGTTCTTGCATTAGCTCACGAGAGTCACATTGGCATTCGTGCCATGAAAAGAAGAATCAGGGAGAACTTCTGGTGGCCCGCTTTATACTGGGAGGTAGAACACTTCGTGAGGGATTGCATGCCTTGTTCCATCAGTGCCAAATCATAAGTGACCATACCAGGTCCTGTAGAAGCACTTGAGGTCGACATTATAGGTCCCATGTCTCTGTCTGCAATGGCGTTTCTGAGTATGGCTAGGTCCTTGTTGACTTCTACAGTCGTTAGCCTGAAGTAAAGTTTGTGATGTCACCTACGGCCGTTTGTGTCATTGAGTTCCTGGAATCATTGTTCGCTAGGGAAGGAGTTCCTGATGAGATACATTCCGACAATGGCTGCCAGTTTACTTCTACACAATTTAAAGAGTTTATTGAATTTATGGGCATAAAACACTCTAGAACTTCGCTTTATCACCCTAGGAGTAATGGCCTTGTAGAGAGACTTAATAAGGTGATCAAGGACAATGTACAACTGTCGAAGGCCAGTGGTTTGAATTGCAAGAAAGAGTGGCCAGTGCGCACTACTGCCAATGCTGGAACTGCAGTTTCTCCTTTTGCTGAGAGGATGCGTTCCCTCTTCCAAAATGTTGAGGAGGTGGATGGTAGACTTTAAACTGCCTGAAGAAAATATAAAGGAGGTACTTAGTAAGAGGGTTAAAGCTCAGGATAAATACATTCAATCTGGGACCAAAGAGTTAAGAGTATGTATTGGTGACCGAGTGAGAGTAAAATACCCTAGGATTCTTCCCAAGGGAGAGTCTAAATTCTCTGAACTCAAGACTGTTGTGAAAACCAATAAAGGTGCTGTAAAATTGGATGATGGCAGATGGTAGAACTAGAGTAAAATCTCGGTTCCTAAGTCTCGTCATTCCAATGTGTCCGGGGAAGATAGGTCTCAGGTTCAGGGGCCTCTGGAAGCTCGAAGGTCTCATACCCGTGCACCTTATTAGAATTTCTAAGTTGCCTTCAAAATTCTAAGAGTACATCATGCATTAATTTACTTTCCATTGTTCATGCTGCCATGCTGAAGATTTCTTATGTGTTACCATTGTAATATTATCAGTGTACATTCCGTTTTAACTTTATGATTTCTTTGCTCTGTTGTTCTTTTTGCAATTTCCATTTTTTGTTAACAATGCTTATGTTTTGTAAATGTTCATTTTTACAGTTTTGTTTTATATTTTTGTCATTGTATGGAAGGAAGATGTGTTGGGTCATAGTCTCGTACAGGTGCTCAAGCGGAGTGTTGATGGGGGTTCTGAAATGGGAGAGTGGACGGTTGGCAGAGGGAGAAAGAGATGGAGGTTGTGCCGCTCCTGCTGGTTAAATAAAGAATTTACTACTCCTTACCTGTGGAGCTTCATCGTTTCATCTGGGTCTACTGGTAGGCCACATTCTTGGGGAGTACTTTGGGAGCTAGCTGCTTTGGCGTGTCCTGCTTGGTTTGCCATTGGAAACTCCTCTATGCTGTCCTCTGGGACTCTCTTGAATTGGGAGATATTACATGTCACTTGTTCTCGACCGCTGTTTGCAGTAACTTTAGTGCCTTTGACCTCCACGACTACCCAGGGGTCCAATTCAAACGGCAGCCGGAACTTTACTTCGGAGTGGTGGTCTTGTTCTAGTACCCTCTCACCCACATGGATAGGACTGTCTTTCGCCCGTATTTTCTTGTAGGCGTCCTTATTGGTGCAAATACTCTGTGTGTCAGATTTCTTTGGAGGGTTGGGTTCCTTTTCCCACAATGGGTGATGCAGGATGGTGTCTGTCACTGTCCTGCCAAAACACAGCTTGCTCAGGGCGATGCCGGTGGTGCATTGAGGCGTGAGCCGGTATTACCTCAAAAACTGGTCCAGTGCCTGTTCCAGGCTGCAATCTTCTGCCACTGCTATCTGGATTGTTTTGTTGAGGGTTCTCATCAAGGGCTCTACCTCTCCTTTGGCTTGAGGCCATCGAGGGGTTATCCGGTGGTGCTTGATGTTATGGGAGGTCAGGTAGTCCGCTAGTTCAGAGCTGTTGAACAGGGGCCCATTGTCAGTACGAATCTCTCCAAACAGCCCATGAGTCGCTATGAGCTTTTCGTGTTTTGGGATCACCTTCATTGCTGATGTTGTTGCTATTATTTCTACTTGTGGGTAGCACGAGCAGTCGTCAACCACAACTAGCATCTGCCGTTCTCCAGGGAGGCTACCAAAATCAGCGTTCACTCCCTTACACGGGATACTGGGTTATGCTTCTGTGATAACTGGCGCTGGTCGATCCAGCAGGCTAGTTGCAAGGTAGACAGGGCAAAGCCGCACAACTGCTTCTACTTTCTGGTCTACGCCCAGGAACCAGACTTTGCTTCGGAGTCGGGTTTTGGATTTGACAACTCCTTGGTGGGCTCAGTGCACAAAGAGTACAGCTTTTTGTGCAAGATCTTCAGGGAACACCAGATGCAGGCTTTGAAGAAGGCAGCCTCCGGCACTCACCGATAATTCCTGGCGGACTTACTACAGGGTCAACTGTGCTGTCTCTGTGCAGAGCGGTGTTGAGCATTGTAGTTCCCGCCAGTCTCCAGAGGTGACAGCTCAGATGGTGATCTGTAAGCAGTCATCTCGCCATGTGGCTGCAATGACATCTTCCAAGGAGATCGGAGATCGGATGGGGCCTGGATCGGATGGGGCCTGGATCGTTCCACGACTAACCTCACATAGTCTTCAGTTGCTGCAGCCTCGTCGGCTTTCAGGTGGCGTGACTAGCTGGGCGTGCCTGGACAGGAAGGCAGCAGGGTTTCAGTTGCTGGGTCGGTATTCAACTGTGAGTTGGAACTCTTGCAGTTGCAAAATCCACTTTTCGATCCACAGAGGGGGTCGTGATGGTGATCCTTGGAATAGCAGGATCAACGGTCGGTGATGACAATGCATGGATGTCCTTACAGGTAAATGTAGAAGTGAGGCAGCCCCATAGAATCACGATTGCTTCTCGCTCGATTTGGGAGTGCAGCTGCTCTGTTGGCGTGAGTGTGCGGCTAGCGAACGCCACCAGAGCCCATTCCCCGCACTCCTGTTGTTGGGCTAGAACAGAACCCAGGCCGTTGGGGCTGGCATCCACTACAAGTTGTGCCTCCCTTCAGGGGTCAAAGTATACCAGGGTGGTATCTGTGGACATAGCAGCCTTGGTTCCTTGCTAAGAATCTTCTTGTTTGGATCCCCACACCCATGGGCTGGTTGTCTTGGGCAAGTCTCTGAGCGGGCCGGTGAGGTCTGCTAAGTTTTTGATGAACCGCCTGGAGTAGGTCACCATGCCCAGGAAACTGCGGACTCCAGACACCGACACTGGTAGGGGGCCTTCTGAATATCCTTTACTTTGTCGGAGAAGCGGTAACCAAAAAAACGTATGTCCATCCCTCGAAAGTCACACTTCTCCCGATGTAGTGTGAGTTCCTTTACCTGAAGACGTGAGAACACAGCCTGGAGTTGAGTCAGATGTTCTTCCAGCGTGGGAGCATGGACGAGGATGTCGTCGCACACGTTGAGCACCCCTGGCAGGCCATGAAGAACATCCTTAACAATGTTCTGGAAGACTCTGGCTGCGCTGGAGATGCCAAAGTGGGGCTGTGTAACCTCCAAAGCCCTGCGTGGGTTGAGAAGGCGATGATGGGGCGGGACTCCGGGTGGAATGGTATCTGATGATAGCCGGACCGAAGATGCATTTTGGAGAACCATTTCGAGCCTGCTAGCTCGCTTGTGATATCGTCTACGGTAGGTGTGAGGTGACGTTCCCGCTTAATTGCTAAGTTTGGGATCCTCATGTCCACACAGATGCGTATGGCATCAGGTTGTTTTGGTTTCTTTGCCACCATGATAAGGGGGACCCATGGTGTCAGGCCCTGCACGTGTTCAATGATGCCGGCTTTCTCAAGCTGTCGAAGTTCAGCTTCCACCATGGGCATGAGATGTGCAACTGGACCGCAGTCCTTTCAGCCGCCCAATTTCTATGAAGAGCAGGGCATAGTGGTTGAGGTCATGGACATGTATGTCGAGCAAAAATTGTATCAGGTTGAGGTCCTGGGTGGTGCGGCAGCTGAGCAGGAACCCTAATCCGTCATGTGAGACGTGGAGTTTTGCGCATTGAGGGATGTCTTTATGACAGAGATCTGCCTGAAATACACTGCAAAGCCTCAGCAGTGAGCAGTGGCCAAATGCGTAGACTTGCACGCTGGTGCTGTGAAGTACTGGTGGGATAGGTAAGCTGTTGTAGACACTTACGGCCATAAGGTTGATGGTGGCCCCTGTAGCTATGAGCGCATCAATTGGGTGGTCTTGCATTCTGATTTTGCACATTGAAGCGGGCTAGAAAGCGGCTTTGAGTGTGTCGATTGTTCTTATCATGTGGACAGTGGCTCTTTCGTCTTTGTCCATATCGTGAGGCTCTGTGTGCCCAGCTTGTTGTACCGTGGGCTCTGTTTGGTGGACTTTGGCTTGTCTCCTCACGGTTCGGTCTGGATGGTGTTGACCGGCTCCTCTTTTACGGGGACTGAGAGGTGGGGGTCCATATGGGTCGCTCAGGCTTTGCAAAGCTCTTTGGACTGCCCTAGTGTCAAAATATCTCTCATAGGCATGTTGTGTTCCTGTAAGATGCGCTTGCGTAGTTTGAAGGATGCTCACCCTTGAATAAATTGGGCCCGGATTTATTGTCTTCGTCCGGGAGCGAACAAGTGCCGGCATAGCTTCCTCAGCCACCTGTAGAAGACATCTACTGACTCATCTGGTAGCTGTCGAGGTTGGCAGAGGAGAAACTGCTCATAGTCATGGTTGTTGTACGGCTCAAAGTGCGCTGTAATGGCGTCTCGCAAGGTGGCTTCCCGCACAGTCCTCGAAAACTTGTAGATGTCGGCCCCTCCCATGTGAAGAAGCATGGGGCGTCTGTGTGGCACCTGGATTTCAGTGGCCTCAAAATATGTCTCCAGGCGTTCGGCCCACACCTTACACAGTGCCGCTTGGGAGGGTGGCGGCCCTGTGAGGGCGAAGGGCTCCAGTGGTAGAATCGACGCATGAGTGCATGAGAGGTAGGTATAAGTGGTAGGTATCTGGACTGAGTGCCGTGTTAATGAGGTGTAGACAGAGGATGTGGCTGGCAGGGCTGGGGCAGCTACTCAGGTGTGCAGTAGGGCAGCATCAGCTATGTAAGCCTTTGCACATGTACTGGCTGGCCAATGTGGGATGTGGGCTGTGATTGAGGCAGGGGTAGCTCAGTCGTGCAGGGCAGCTCGCTCACCCAGTTCAATGGTGTACCACTGTTAGAAATGGGGGTCTCTAGTTGGCAATGGCTGGCCACTGTCCAAGTAGGGACCCTGCTTGCTAAGTCAAAGTGAGGGGGTTACACCCTTTGATAACCCCTGCTCAAACCTGTGGTAACGTAGCACGAGCAGCTAAGCTTATCTCAGAGGCAGTGTGTGAAGCATTTATGATCATACACAATAACACTGTGAAGAACACTACAAAGGGACACCACACAAGTAGTTATAAAACATAGGTATCTTTATATATAGACTTAACTCAAGACCAATAACTTGGGATAATTCTCAAAATGCTGCAAAAATAGTTCAAGGTGCGCAAATGAGGGGGGTTCCGGTCAAAGCAGTGGTCTCTGTGACCCGGTTACTTACAAAGTACCTGGATTCTGGAGCAAAACAAACAAAGTGGCGCAATGAAGCTATAGCGATGATCTTCTGCACGCAAGGCCGGTGGTGCGATGAATCCTGGCCGTGAGGTAGGAGACGATGAGCCGATCTGCTGATGCGTGCGGAAACGAGTTGACAGGCTTCTTCACACTAACCCATTGATGCGAGGACTCCTTGCCGCGGGGGAAGGAGGTGAGGCGACGATCCTGTTGCGTGTACGAGTAGGTTGTGATGCAACGAAATGGCGCTCTGCTCGGGAGTGATGATCTGGGTGCGAGGAGAGGACAGGGAAGCCGCGATGAGTCCGCGCTGCAATGTCGGGGTGCACCAATCGCTGGGATGCGACGCGCTTGATGCAATGGAACGGGGTCGCGGGCACTCAGCGGCAGCAGCGCAAAGGTTCTTGGTGGCGCTCTCAGCAGTGGCGGCCTGCAACCGTATGTTAGCGATGAGCTCAGCACTCTCTTCTCTGGAATAGAACTAGAGGTCCTGGAACTCACAGGAGCCTCACCTGCAGATAGGAATCCCCCCCGGGAGGAATCAGGAGGCTGGTGGTGGAGTCAGATGTGCCTGTGACTCCATCAGGAGGTTAGTTCTCTTCTAGCCTTTGGGTGATTGCTTTAGCAAAGATAAAAGTTCTCTCAAAAGTCCTTTTCCCTTTTCTTCCAAGTCCAGGGGAAATTACTGCAGGTCAATCCAAGAAAAAGCACACAAGCACAAGGACAGTCATCTCCTGCAGATTCCTTCAGTGACACGGACAGAGGTTTGTCTTGAAATCCAGGAGCAATAAAAAAATCAGGGGTTTGGGCATAGATATTTATGCCCCAAAAGTCTTTGTTCTAAAAAGTCACTAGTCACTGAACCCAGCCAAAACCAGTTCTGCTCAGGCCTGGAGCACTTTGTTTACCAGGCTGCATCCCTCCTGTCAGAAAGAGAGGGTCTGCCATCAGATGCACAGTAGGAGGCGGAGCCAGCATTCACCTTGCCAGGCACAGCCCTATTCAGGTCAAGGAGCTACCCCTCCCCAGTACTCAATGCAGATCTCTCTATTCAACCCAGGTCTAACTCAGCCTTCCTTGCCCCTCTAAACCCAGACAGCCAATACAAATAATAGCAGAGCACACTGGAAGGCTTAGCCAAGAAAATACCTACTTCCTAAAAGTGCTATTTTCAAACACAGAATATTAAAACCAACTTTGCTAAAAGATGTATTTTATCATTCTGAGTTCAGGCATACTAAACTCGAATTTCTACCGTGTTCCCTGAGTCAATTAGGACTATTAGATGTAATAGCCAAACTGCCCGTTCTATTTTTTTAATTTTTTTGAAGTCCTCATAGCCCGGGTAAGCAGAAAGAAAAAGAAGTCTGCCTCAAGTGATCTTGCTGAAAGCCAGGTATGGTACACTCTATACCAAGCAATCTTACTCAACCATAGGTGCCAATTCCGCCCTGAGACCGTCGGCTACCACCAGAGTATTTGCAAACCGATATAGATGCCTAATCATTGGACTCATTTATACATGACTGTACCCACATCCCATAGGGGAGCCAGAAAGCATTTCGCCTACATTTGTGTGCTGTGTCTAGGGTGTTTATATACCTTATCGAAGCCAACCATTCCAATTTACTGGGAGGAGTAACCTTAACCCAGTTCGTACATATTTCCCTTCTTGCAAGTAATAATAAATAAATAAGCCTATAGAGAACAGGTAGCCTTGCAGTAGTGAAACACGAAATTGAGGTAAATTCACTACCAGGACATGCTACACATACCAAGCCATGTCCTACCTTACACACACAATGCACCCTACCATAGGGGTGACTGATATGATGCCAAGGGTAGGTTCAGGGGCTGGGAAGTGTGGGCACTTCACAGCCTAGATGGCAGTTCTGGACTGCCCACAGACACTGCAGTGGCAGGTCTGAGGTACACTTTATAAGCTGCTTCTGTGGGTGGCGCAAACCAGCGCTGCAGGCCCACCAGCTGCATTTGGGTTACCAACCCTGGGCACACACAAGCCACACCACTAGGGACTAACAAGTAAACCAAATAAGCCAATCAGGGATATCCCAATTCACAGTCATATTTACAAAGGGAGCATTTGCGCTGTGGCACTGAATGGCAGTGGCACAGCGCCCAGAGCATCTAATACCAGCGAAAACAGAGGAGACAACAGCGAAACATGGAAGGGAGACCCACGCCAATGGTGCCAGGTCTAACAACCACTATGCCTGGTTTGCTGAGCAGTGGCATAGGCAGTCTCCCCCTGGTGGCGGAACACAGCTGTGTTGGTGCAAGGCTTCTGCCCCCAGGAAATAGGGGCCTCCGTCGTGCCTGTGGACGTCAATCGCCGTGCAGTACAGGGGCCGTATTGGTGCAGCTCCGCAGGGCGTGACATGGCCGTCGAGGAGGGCACTGCCTCTTGAGAACACTGGAGTGGGCGGGGTGCTGATGCGTGGCAGCAAGTGTGGCCACGGCATCTTCCAGTACACGTCCTTGTGGACCTCTCGAATTTCACTTGTGAATTCCTTCTTCAGGGTATGAATATCATCTCTCAGGAACGTGAAAAAGGACTCCAAAAAGGCCTTAGTGAAAGGCTCCGAGCCCGGCGCGAGCTCCGACGATGCCTGATTCGTGGCAGACGCCATGGCGTCCCGCTGCTGGCTTTGCTGGACCTTGGGAAAGAGATCCTTCACTGTTTTATCTCTGCGCCCCCTGGAAGTGGACATCACCCACCCCCAACGCCACAGCTCTCCTCAGACCAGGCCCCTATCCAAAGTACACCTGGCCAGCAGGCCCACTGTCCTTGTCTCCCGCAGGGCCTCCGGGCCCCTGTCCTGCCCGTATCCTTCCGCCGCAGAGGTGCCAGGGCTGGTCGCCCACCTTACTCTCGCCGCGTTGAGACTGCCAGTACTCTCCCCCCTAGTGAATTCTCTGTCCACAGCAATATCCGGGAGGCCACGACAGACTCGCTAGGTTTCTTCAGGCTCACTCCTCTCGCGAGGCCACGCTTGGGCCACAGCAGCTCCTCCAGTCACCTGCCCCCCACAACAGAGCGCCGATCCCACAGCACCCGCACACAGCACTCCCGCCGCTCCATGCCTTGACTCCAAAGTGTGCCCACTACACAAGTAGGGCCTGCCATTGTCCTCCGCCACACACTTGCTCCCATCCACAGGGCCTCCAGCCTCACTCACAGCGTGATCACCCAGGGTGCACAGTCCAGTTTGTATCCCACCAGATCCGCCTTCGCCACCCGCAGGAGCTACACCAGCCAAGTTCGTACCTGAGGGGCTCTCGCGTTACCGCCCTCGAGCGCTTAGCGGGTGTCCGCCTTCAGCCGACCGTGGCCAAGCACCCTCCTCCCATAGCGGGAACTGCCGCCTCCACACTCCGCCTCGGCAACACCGCCGAGCAGCCGAACCTGCCTGTCCAATCGGCGGTATCCCGCTTCCCAGGCGCAGGCCACCCAATCTCTGCCGCTTCTGGTAGTGCTCCACACGTAGGCTTAACAATGGCGAAACCGGCCGGGGCCACCCTCGCCCTGCAGTCTACCACCAATCCACGCTGCTGATGGGGCACCGCCACTGTCTCCGGCGGGCCCCCGTGCCGACGATCGCTGCAGAGCCGTCCCGGCCCTCACTCGATTCCAGCGCCAGAGGCCACGAGTGGTGGCAGCTTCAAGATGTCGCCACCGCTACCGCTCAGGTCCGCAGTCAAGATCCCAGCGGCCTCCTCTCAGCCGGCCGCGACCCGCAGACATGCGCAACCAGCCCGGACCACCAGCGATAGCCGCTCCGACCACTGTCTGCTCTGCCGCTGCCACCTCCAGTCGGGGACCCCCGGCCAGGCCGCGCCGCCGCTCCGGGTCTCTGCAACAAGGCCGCTGAACGGGTGCCTCCAGATCTCGGGTGCTAGTCATGGGTCCCTGCGGCCCCTTCCGCCCCCGACAAACGCTCCAGGGCCCCCTCTGACCAAAGCACCTCCTCTGCTGCTGCCACTGGACGCTATAACGGCCCGAAGGCCGGTGCTATGTGGGCTGTTGGCGGGAGCTCCGGAGCTTTCCGGCCGCTAATGCCGCCATCTTGGCCACGCCCCCTTTGTTAGTATTTTAACCTACAGACAAAGTGGTGCAAAATGAAACCTTTATAATCTTCTCATAGTCTGAAGTTTGCAAACTTCACCAAATTTACATTTGCCACTAAGCAATAGAAATATATGTGTTTTTTTTTTAGCAAGGTGGCATGACTTTCTCCAGAGTGAACAACAATGGTTTTGAGAAGCTAGTTTTGCTTACTTGAAATGTAGTCACAATACTTATGTTGTTTAAAAGTCATTCAATCTTCTTTTATATATATGTGTAATATACCAATGAAAACTGTTATAACCACAAAGAAAAAATACTATTTCTGGCAAGATAAAAGAAAAAACATAGTGGGAAACTATAGAAGTGACATTGTAAAAACAAACAACAAGCAGATTTGGATTGGCCTGTTGGGCAGTGCGCCACTGCCAGTGGGCCACAGCCAGATGGTCATCTTGAAAGGGTCAGGGTGTGGGCAGGTTTTGTTTGTTCCATAATGAACAAAGGGCCAAAAATAGCACTCACATTGGCCCTTTCAAACTGGCCCATCGGGCAGTGGCAGACTGCCAGAATACCCGAAAGACAATTCCAACATTGAAGTGGCAGCTGGTGAAATTTTAAAATAGTGGGGCGCCAAAAGAACCAAAGTGAAATTCACAAGCAAGTGAAGCACACAACTCCAACGCTTTATGAAAGGTTAAGTGGGGCAAGCAGTGGGTTGTTTCTCCTACGATATTTTCTATATCCAGCCCAGTGTATGAAATAATCAAACACAGTACAGGGTTGCTTATGTGCATTGGCTCACCTGCATGTAAATACAAAGGACAACTGCACTTCATCTCATGCCAGGCATGCTGCGCCTATAAGGCTAAATGAGCTTTGACTCCCAACCATCCATATCTTCTCACCCACCCCATGTTGCATGTCTAAACCCAGAATGCTGCAACTTCCAGGAGACTCATGCTGTTCTTGAGCTGCTGTGGGCTCACTTGGGCAGTATCTACAGTCTACCCTCAGCCACACTTGCATGGTCTTTAAAAAAACATCTACATGCCTTTGTGAACTGGTTAACATGGCTTTGTTTTTTTTTTTTTTTCAAGTACCTCCTGGGTCCTCACATTGCCTATTATTATTATTATTGCAGTTTATAAAGAGCCATGGATACACCATTATGGAGTGTCCCCGAATTCCATTTAGAGGCTGAGATTATGAAGAGCCCAAAGGATAGAGAAATTCTAGGTAGCAAAGCTTTTCCTAAACAACCAAGTTTTGAGTTGCTTCCTCAGTGGGAGAATGTATTTCATAAAAATGCATATCAGGAGTGGGTTGCCACTTTTTCAAGTAAAAAATACCAGCCATTTGTTGTTGTTTAAAGAGTCTGCAAAAGCCTGGACATGATACTAAATAGGTCTGTAAATAAAATCATATGTATTAATTTTTAACATGACTTTTCTGTCTTTGTTTCCTTTAATTATTAGTCATGGACCATTAATGCAGCCCTAGTACACATTTAAAAGTGCTTTCTATATATATTTGCTGTTTGACGTAGGCACAGATACCGACTTTATGTGATTTTGTGTATTTTTCTACCCTAGGACATCAAAATACCAGTGGTGCTGGTAGAAATCTGCTCAGTGGGCAACCCTTAACAATGACCGTCTGGACTCGTGCCATAGCGGTCGCTCCCCACGCCTCCTGATTCCTGAACATAGCGCCTACTGCTGGAGCGCTTTCCCTGAAGCGCTTTCCCTGCTCTCCGCTACTGCAACTTCTGAACTACACTGTCCTGCTATCGGCGTTTGGTATCGTAGCCTGCTGCTTTTTAAATTACTATTGTCAGCCCACTCTGCCGGTCATAGCGCATCACACCGTAGCGCCGCACCTAAATGATCTGATCTTAAGCGTGACAGTACCGAGACATTGAAACAGCCTGCTCTTGCTTTTACTGTTTTATTTGGCATTTCAGATTGTTTACCTCGCCTCAGTTTCGTTTCCTCTCCCCGACCACCATCTTGTTGTTGTGCTTCCCTTGGCCCGCCTACCCTCCCCGCTACCGCCTCCCAGCTGACCCTCCCACGCTCCGCCCCCCTCCACTCTCCATTTAAGACTGATGACCCAACGCGCAGCGTCCACGCGCTGCGGCCTCGCCGAAGGTGCGCCAAAGGTAAGCCCGTATACGCCCGTCCGCGCCTGAACCGCGCCCAGCGCCAGACCCCCTGGTCCCCGCATCACCCACCCCTCCCGCATTACATACGACGCCTCCACCCTCTTAGCACTTAACCCCGGCCGACTCCCTAACTGCGCCCAAGCAGCACCAGGACACATCCATGGACCCTTCACCTGCCACTCCTGCAAATTCACCTGCATCAAGATCCACACCAAACCCACAAACACCAAACAGAGATCCAACACCAACCACCTTAAATGCATCCTACTCAACACCCGCTCGGTTCACAAACACGCCATCGACCTCTGGAATTTACTCGACACCATTTCCCCGGACATCGCCTTCCTAACAGAAATCTGGATGAATACCTCTTCAGCCCCAGACATCACCATAGCCATCCCGGACGGTTACAAGGTCATCCGTAAGGACCGCACCATCCAAACAGGTGGAGGCATCGCCATCGTCCACAAGAACACCATCCGCGTCTCAACCAGCCCAGAAGACAACTTCGCTACCGCCGAACACCTTCACTTCCAGATCCACACCGACCCCAAGACCACACTCAGAGGCACCCTCCTATACAGGCCACCAGGACCCCGTACAAAATTCAGCGAAGACATCACTGATTTCATCACCCCACACGCCCTCCCCTCGGAAGAATACATTCTACTGGGAGACCTCAATTTCCACCTGGAAAAAAGCAACAACAGTAACACTACCACCCTTCTGGACAATCTCGCCAATTTCGGACTCAAACAACTTGTCAACACCCCCACACACTATGCAGGACACACACTCGACCCTATCTTCACTTCCAGCAAGCATATCTCCTTCACTCACACCACACCCCTCCACTGGACGGACCACAGTTGCATCCACTTCATTTACAATAAGACCACGATCCACAACCACCCTCAACCAACCCTGCGAAGAAATTGGAACAAAATCACCATCGACCAGATCTCCACATCACTTCTTCAAAAACCCCCTGCCTATTCAACCAACCCTAACCAAGCCGCCATCAACCTCACACAATGGTTAACCCAAACCGCCGACAAACTAGCACCCTTGAAAAAACATCAAATCAAGCAAGGAAGCAAGAACGCCCCCTGGTTCAACGATGACCTTAAGAAATCCAAGAAGCTCTGTCGTTCCCTTGAGAAAACTTGGAAAAAAGACCCAAACAATATCACCCAAGCCGCCTTCAAAAACGCCACCCGCAAACACCACCAAATAATCCGGACAGCCAAGAAATCAGCACTCAAAGACCGACTAGACAACAACGCCCACAACAGCAAGGAACTTTTCAACATCATCAAAGAATTCACCAACCCCACCGCCAGCTCAAACTACATCACCCCCTCTCAAGTCCTCTGCGACTCCCTCGCCTCATTTTTCCATGACAAAATCGCCGACATTCATAACAGCTTTGACAACCAACACGCAAACCAGTCCACCCCACTCACCTCCGAACCTGTACCCCCTCTAAATAACCTTTTCGACTGGAACCCAATCACCACAGAAGACACCATTCGCCTGATGAACTCCATCCACTCAGGATCCCCTACTGACCCATGCCCCCATCACATCTTCAACAAAGCAGACTCCATCATCGCACCCCATCTCCGAGACGTCATCAACTGCTCCCTCAACTCCGCCACATTCCCAGAAAGCTGGAAACACGCCGAACTCAGCGCCCTTCTGAAGAAACCCACAGCTGACCCCACCGAACTCAAAAACTACCGCCCCATCTCGCTCCTCCCATTCCCTGCCAAAGTCATTGAAAAAGCCATCAACAATCAGCTCGCCGCCTTCCTCGAAACCAACAAATCTCTTGACTCCTCACAGTCTGGCTTCCGAGCCAAACACAGCACCGAGACCGCCCTCATCGCAGCAACAGACGACATTCGAACACTACTGGACAACGGAGACACAGTCGCCCTCATCCTCCTCGACCTATCTGCAGCCTTCGACACAGTCTGCCACAGCACCCTGATACAACGCCTCAGAAACATCGGAATTCAAGGAAAAGCATTGGACTGGATCATCTCGTTCCTCGCTGGAAGAACTCAAAGAGTTCGCCTCCCCCCTTTTAAGTCAGAGGCCACCGAAGTCATCTGCGGCGTCCCGCAAGGATCATCACTCAGCCCCACCCTCTTCAACGTCTACATGAGCCCCCTCGCAACCATCGCACGTCAACACAACCTCAACATCATCTCCTACGCTGATGACACTCAGCTGATCCTCTCACTCACCAAAGACCCAATCACCGCCAAAACCAACCTACATGAAGGGATGAAAGAAGTAGCCGAGTGGATGAAGCACAGCTGTCTGAAACTGAACTCGGACAAAACGGAAGTCCTACATCTTAGGTGCATCCCCTTCTGCCTGGGACGACTCTTGGTGGCCAACGGCCCTAGGAAAAGCCCCCATACCCACGGACCACGCACGGAACCTGGGCATCATCCTGGATTCCTCACTCTCGATGACCAGACAAGTCAACGCCGTCTCATCATCATGCTTCAACATCCTCCGCATGCTCAAAAAACATTTCGCTGGATTCCCACCGAAACAAGAAAAACGGTCACCCACGCACTGATCACAAGCCGTCTGGACTACGGAAACACCGTTTACGCCGGTACCACCGCAAAACTGCAGAAAAAACTCCAACACATCCAAAATGCTTCAGCCACCCTCATACTAGACATCCCCCGCACAGACCACATTTCCGTTCACCTGAAAGACCTTCACTGGCTCCCCATCAACAAGAGAATAACGTTCCGCCTCCTCACCCACGCACACAAAGCCCTATACGAACTTGGACCTGATTGTCTCAACACGCGCCTTTCCTTTTACACCCCCACCCGCCAGCTACGTTCGTCCAACCAAGCCCTCGCCGCTGTTCCGCGCATCCACAAAGCCACCATGGGGGGGAGATCCTTCTCATACTTAGCGGCCAAAACCTGGAATTCCCTTCCCATCCACCGCCGCCTTACTCAAAACCACCTAGCCTTCAGAAAACTACTTAAAACCTGGATATTCGATAAGTAAACCTCCCCCCCTTCCTCAAGCGCCTTGAGACCCTCTGGGTATGTAGTGCGCTATATAAATTTTGACTTGACTTGACTTGGCCCTTATCATGAGACTGAAAGTTTGTTGCAGGATCAGCAAACGTTTTATTTCCTCCACCCTCCATCCCTAATTGATGCCATAATAGCAATATTTTTACTTATATATGAAACCCTACTCGCCAACCCTCAATAATATGCTGAGTTACTTCAAGTGTATGGGAATAAATCATGCAGAGAGCTCATCCTTCACTTTCACACTCACCCTGCACTTACAGCGATCACACTGCACTCACACTGCTCAGGGTGTAAGCCTGTACTCACATCATTCACCCTCCTCGTACCCTGAGCTCACACAAGCAGACCACCCACCCTGCTCTCATAGCAACCACAGTGCACTCAGGCCACTCATAATGAACTCATGCTGTTCACCCTGCATGCACCCTATTGCCAAACAAGCACACTGCTCACCCTGCACTCATGTGACACTTTCTTCACCTGCCACTCTTACTGCTCAGCCTGCAATCTCACTCAAGCAAGTACATCACTCACTATGCATTCATTCCTCCTACTATGCACTTTCAACCGCATCCAAATTCAAATGGTCACATCACTCACCCTTCAGTCACTCCTCTCACCCTACTCTCACACTCACAAATCTTTCACTGTGCACTCACGTAGGCACTTCTGTCAGTCACACAACTCACCCTTCACTCACATGGGCACATCACTCATGCTGTACTCACCCTGCACACAAGCACATCACTCACCCTGGAGTCAAATCACTCACCCTGCAATCACATAGACACACCTCTCAGCCTTCACGCACATAGGCACTGTTCCCCCTGTTTACAGACATTCACAATAGTTTTCCTGAAGTCATAGGGACACACCACTCACCATGCACTAACTCATCTTACAATGCACTCACCAGTCACTCTAACAGCTTACCCTTCACTCTCACCGCTAACCCTACACTCACACACAGGCACACCACTCACCTTGCATTTACATCACTCACATCACCCTGCACTCACTCCTCTCACTCTGCATGCAATCCTCTGCTCTCACCCGACACTCACATGGGCTCTCCTCTCACATTGCATTTGTGCAACTCACCCGAGACTTACATTGGAATATTTTTCACCCTACACTTGCAACATTTATGCTGCACTCACTCACAGCATTAACCATCACCCAGCACTTACATGAGCATACTTCTTGCGCTGCAAATATAAAAATTACACAACTCTCATGAATATACACATATTTCTACAAAGGCACCCATAGTGCTAAATACCTACTTAATTCTATCTGCAATAACGGGCTCGTGCAAGATGGGAGAGTGGACTAAGGATGTGAGATGGCACGAGGAGGGAGGCTAGGGTAAAGGCTTTGCGGTATGGTGCTGGATTGAAGATCGTGTGATGCCTCCAGCCAGTCCTGGCTTTCCATTCACCACAATGCTTCATTCCTGGACATGTAGGGCCTCATTTATGAGGTTTTATCGTAGGGCAGCTCCGCAGACCTCCTGCTGCACTGCCCTACGGTAAAAGAAAAGGGCAGTAATGTGCTGTATCTATAAGATATGGCACATTCCTGTCCTTTCCCCCGCACCGGCGCACAATGGGCTGCCGTGCGCCAACGCAGGCTCCTTTGCACCATGGTGCAAGGGTGCCGCATTGAGGGGATGATTGTTTTTGTGCAGAAAGGGAAACCTTCCTGCACAAAACCAACCACAAGAGGCTTTTTCCTTTTTCTATGTGTGATGTAGAATGCAGCACACATAGAAAAAGGAAAAACGAGGAGAAATAAAGATATTTATCCTCGTTGTACCTCACTTACGACTCCTCTGGGAGAAGTATGTATTTGGCGCTGCCTCAGATTTACGATTTCTCGTAAATCTGGGGCAGTGTCAAAATGCCATGGATGTTGCTGGGAATGCCGCCAGCTACACCCATTGCACACCCCTTTATCGCAGAAAACTGCATTAAAGGGGACAATGTTTACGAGGCAGCATTAAGCCAAAAAAAGGAACAAGAAGACACCCGTATGCCCCGCAGATCGTAATGAGAAAATCGGAATAAGAAGCATTGTCTAAACTACAAACAACTCAGAATGCCTAAAAGAACCACCACAAGTGACAAACCCAGATGCCACATCTCACCGCATTAGGCAAGCCTAATACGGCACCACATGTCCTACCTGACCAAATCCCCGCCCTGATGAAAAACTCATGAAAAACTTCTTTTGGTCGTACCCACAGAAAGTCGAAATGCTTTGGCTCCAACCAACGAGAGGTTTAGAGTAACCAGTTGAAAAAAGTTTGCCCCATAATAGGTGCGCTCGATCTGAATTTGTTCCGCTCTCAACCCGAGTTTGTAAACAATTCTCTGACCTCTCCAGAACCTGTACAATACAGCACATTGAGGACAAAATAAGATAAAGTCCCAATAATGTATCTAAAATAGCAGGAAAGAATATTCTTGCAAGAATTATTACAACCAGGATTGCTGTTGTTTCTGTATGTAGTAATGTTTTGTGGTCACAAGTTACACACCTGTATGTTATGTAAATAGTGAATATGTCACTTGTTTTGGTTAGTTGTTTTGACAAAAGTCGCTGATGTAGAAAAAACTAAAAAAGAGGTGTATGTTTCAATGTGTAACGTGATGGGAACCTCTTTTTTTTGATAACTAAAGAATGAAGAATGAAATTACAAATAAATGTAGACCAGGGTTAATTAAAAAGACTACTGAAGCACAAGTAAAATTGCATTGATGGTGTCAGAGGTACTTTGTTTTTGTTGCTACTAATATTGATTCCAACCTCTGACCTCCTTAAATCGAACATCTCCCCTTCTTTGGAATTGCCTCACAAATATGGAGCAGGCTTCTGTGCCATGGAACATCACAAAAGGTGACGTTCCGACGGCACAAGGGGCCTCATAAATGATGCCCGTAGTTCTTTTTTTTACCTTATAAGTTGGATTTGACAATCCCAAAATGCAAAGTGTTACTGGATGAAATCCATGGTTTCTGAAGAAGTCAAACATTTCATAAGATCAATTGTATGCTGTGATATTACATGTTAGAAAGCAGATTAGTCCATTTTCAATACTGTAACTACTTGATCCACATGTGAAACCAAATATAAGTGTTGTACAGCTATTCTAAAGAAATGCACTTTCATCATACTTGTAACAAACATCGACAAGGCAGTTAAATATTATTTTTGAATAGCGTATTGAGAATATGTTATTATTAAGCTTTGCTAAAGGTAAGACAGGTATAGCAGAAGCAGCAGGGCAAGCTTTTTGTAGTAATCAGCTCAGCTGTTATCCAATTGCCTAGTTGTGATGTCATCTATTGGGCTATGGAATGTTACTGTTTGAATCCAAGGAGCTGCTGTGACAGGTCCTTGGAGGCTGTGGAGATGAACGGTCATTTAACGTTGTTCTGTGGTGATTACTTTAAATTTGGTGACAAAGTGGTCTGATCGTTGGACGTCTTCACCCACTTGTGCAGCAGTGTCCTTTGGTTCCAGTGCACATTTCTTTTTGAGTCAGTTGTGGAGCTGTGGAGGGACATCTCCGCTTTCTTTTGATGGTGTGGCCACCATCAGGTCAGCTGAGGAGTGTCATCGGGTCAGTGAGGACAGTCAGTAACCTGAGTGTCACAGGGTCAGTAAGGACGGTGTTCATCTTTATTGAGACATCAGTGGAACGTCAGTCCTGGTGTGAGGTGAGCCTTTCTCCTGCTACTATCCTGGAAAATCGTGCTTGACCTGCTTATCCAGTGTGCGGCTTCTTCGGACATCACGTGCATCCACTGAGGTTCGTTGGATTTCGAGTAGTGAGAGCGGAGAGTCGTGCTGCTCAGGTATTCTTGTCTGTGGGTGTCCGGAGTAATTCTCTCCATTTCCTGACCTCCTTAGAGAACCTGCTCCGAGTGATGACGTGTCAGAATGTTTGTTATCTGACATGTTTAGTGTTACGAGCGCTAACTTGGGTTACAATATGCTGTTCGTGTGTGGAGTTTCCATGACAATCACCGTATGACATGGGAAGCATTTCTGTTGAAGTGGAGCTCTCCGAGTGTGAGGTATCCTTGGCAACCAGCGTCTGGTGTGAGGAGAATTCATGCTGAAGTGTGTGGTATCCCTGGCAACCAGCGTCCGAGGTGAGCAGAAGTCGCGTAACTTTCTGCTTGGCTTGGGTACAAGAAACATTACTTTTTACAATATACATTAATTTCAGAACAGTAGACTCAGTATTAATCCACTTGGATATCCACCCTGGACGAAAAGCAGTATTAGGTTTCCTTTCCCTCATCAATTCAAATGGAGACACTTTGGTGGATGAATGCGGGGTACTTCTATAAAACCATATCATGCTGTTAAGGGATTTGATAATATCATTGTTGCTGGCTTTAGCCCATTTCACACAGTTCCCAATCACTCGATTCATCCTTTCAACAAGTCCATTTCCTTGAGGATGATAAAGCAAACTTTTTATATGTTTTACACCAGAAACAGACAAGAACGATTCAAAATCCTTACTGACAAACTGTTTCCCATTGTCTGAAACAAGAGTCTCAGGAAAACCTACTCTAGACCAAACCTCGCTTAAAAAATCAATAATACTCTTTGTGTCAGCTTCTCTAACCAGTTTGTACTTAGGCCACTTAGATGCATAGTCTACCAACACCAAAACAAATCTTGAATTACCGTTCGATGTCATATAAGATCCCATGACATCTACACCAAGTTTCGCCCAAGGACGGTCAGGACACTCAACAGGCATAGGAGGAGGAACAGACATTTTAAGGGACTTGTCTGATGACCTGCAAATAAACAATCCGACACAAATTCATCAATTTCTGAATCTTTTCCTGGCCACCAGAATGTATCACGAATGCAACGTTTTGTGAAAGAAGAACCCAAATGTCCTTCATGAGCTCTACCAATAATTCCTGAATGAGTGCGGAGGAATAAGTTTGTCATTACTCAACAAAATGCCATCTTCCAACGAAATTTCATCTTCAATTTTAGAAAATGGTTGAGGTTAAGGAGCTAGTACCTTTTCTCTTGGCCAACCACTCCTAACCAGATTACAAACCTCTTGAGGTTCACAGTCATTGAAAAATGCTACTCTCTATTCATCTTCAGAACAAAACTTAAGCTCAGGAATGTCCACACCTGCCACAAGACAATCTTCACAATCCTCTTCAATGAGGTCAGAATAGGAAACTTCAACCACTTGAATTGCTGTGGGAAGAAAACGAGAAAGAAAATCTGCCCTTCCATTCTTACCCCCAGAGATGTGTCTGATGTCAAATTGATACTGCAACAATTTGGTAACCATTCTCATGATCCTGGGAGTGCTACACTTACTCAGAATACCACCCAAGATATTCACCAGAGGCTTGTGATCAGTTTGAAGTAAAAAACGCGTTACCCAAACATATGGGCAAAACTTTTCAATTGCCCATGAGCATGCCAACAATTCCTTCTCAATGACTGAGTATTGCAATTCAGGTGACCTCAGTACTCTAGATGCAAAGCCAATTGTTTTTTCTACTCCATCATCCACTTGAGTAAGTGTGGCACCTAACTCCACTTGACTGGCATTGAGAGTTAAGCAGCACAGTAGACTGGGGTCAAAAGGTTTAAGTGCAGCACTTTTCCTTAAAAGATCTTTAACTTCTCTAAACGCAGACACACATTCATCGCCCTAAACAAATTTAGTTCTGTTTTTAAGGAGATTACTGATAGGAGGGACTATTGTGGCATAGTGAGGGATAAACCTTGAATATTA
Source organism: Lissotriton helveticus (assembly GCF_964261635.1). Taxonomy (NCBI): domain Eukaryota; kingdom Metazoa; phylum Chordata; class Amphibia; order Caudata; family Salamandridae; genus Lissotriton; species Lissotriton helveticus. Next base: position 497,585,570 of record NC_136061.1, on the reverse strand, counting down.
TTCACAAAGGCCCAAGAGAGATTTGACTCTAGTTTTGTCAGTGGGAGTGGAAGCATTAGTAATGGCTTCCAAAAACCAAGTCTAGGTTTAACACCATCTTGAGTTAGAACATGACCTAAGTATTCCACTTCAGTACAAAATAATTTACACTTTTCCAGTTAGTTTCAGACCAACTCCATGTTGCTGAAATAAACCTAACACTTTGTGCAAAAAGAGATCATGTGAGAAGCATCCTTGGCAAAGTTGAGTACATCGTCTTGAAAAACTAGTACTCGTCAACTCCCTTTAGGATGCTGGACATCACCCTCTGAAATACCGACGCAGTCGATGCTAAGCCAAAAGGCATGCGTTGATATTGAAATGTGCCTAAAGGGGACACAAAAGCAGTGAGATGATGGGATGACGTGAATCCAGGTGTAACTCAACCTGGTGATATGCGCTGGCCAGGTCAAGCTTGGTGAAGAATTTGGCACCGTTGGTGGACGCAAATAGATCATTAATTTTAGGAAGGGGATGAGAGTCAACACAGATCTCCTTATTGAGGGACCTTAAGTCAACACAAACTCTGAACTAACCACACCTCTTCCTAGCAACAACCAAAGGCGAAAGCCAAGGAGAGGTTGCAGTTGGTTCAATAACACCTTTCTGACACAACTGCATTAACTCCTTTTCTAAGTCATCTCTGACGCTATAGGGTGCACGCCTGAATTTGTGTTTAACAGGCAAATACCTCTCATTTCACTATGATTATGTGTTTAAAACCCATAATTTTACCTAAGTCAGAGCTGAAAACAGAAGGAAACTTGTCTTTAAGTATTTGAACCTCATCTGAACACCAAACAACGAGGACTTGCTCTTTGGTTCCAGGTTTAAGGATCATTCTGAAGAGTCCTTGATGTTCAGCCCTTTAACTGCAGTATAGATCTTCCCCTTTATTCTCCTTCCTTTGAAGCATAACTCCTCTTCAAAGAAACCCAAGAGGTCTATTTTACGACCTTTGTATGAAACAGGTGTGCGATCAGGAGGAAGAAGGGGTTGAGTACCCTTACCAAGTTTCATCAAAAGTTTTTTTGTGATCATTGTTATTTTAGCACCAGAGTCAACTAACAGTTTGACACACTTGCTTCCTGCAGAAATATCAACGATGGACTCAACACAGGATTTAGGATCACCTTCAATGACCTCCCCAACAGTATAATCAGAAACTACAAAAACTACTTCAGAATCAGAAGAAGACTCTGATTCAATCATACATACTGTAGGTTTCTTAAAATTCTTTTGTGCTTTTACCTTTAAACAAACCTTTGCAAAATGTCCTACTTTTTTGCAATAATTGCAGGTGACATTGGAAGCATGACAGCGCGATCCCTTAAAATGAGGTGAGTTACCGCATCTTATACATACCGTAGAATCAGCATTAACTGATTTACCAGATTTAGTTGACTTGCGTAAAATGTTGGTATTGCTTTTAAAAGATTTTTTGACAGACTTAAGAGATGAATTAAGGTTAATGGTATTAGGAGGTTCTACAACATTTTCCTCTAACTCTTTTAGAGAGACCATCGAAATTTCAATACTCTTAGCTAATTGTATTATCTCATCTAGAGACGGATCACCTATAGTAAGTAATTTCTGTCTAATATTTTTGTCCCTGCAATGGCACACAAATTGGTTTCTGATAAGTTGGTCTGTGAAGATCTCAAACCTACAGTCAGCCGGCAACCTACGTAAGACAGAAATATAGGAATCTACAGCCTCACTTTCAGATTGCTTTCTTTTAAAACAAATTATGCCTGAGAACCATGAGGCTTGGCTGTTTGTCGAAACAAAGTTTGAGCTTCTGTACAGTTTCTTTGTATTCGTCCTTAATTGCGCCATCATCTTGAGGTAGATCTGGTAAATGCTTGAACACAGACCTTCCTTCAAAACCCAGAGAATGTAAGAGATCACAATACGAGGTGGTGTGGTTCAATCAGAGGTTTAATAATAAGTATCTCATCCATCAGCAACCAAGGAGCAACTGATTCTCAAGAACCCTAAACATCAAACATTCTAAGTTCTGAGGAACTTGCAAAAGCAGGAAGATGTATGAAAACACCACACATCTCCCTTCCAATAACAATAGTGTATACATCACAAAGTAAAGAAACAGAAATACCATATGTCAAAATCTGAATTAACAAAACAAACAGAATGTAGAAATTACAAGAAATTAAATCTTAACAGTTGTTACACTACATAGTCCTTCAGATATCTGGTCATATATGTCTTACGAATACTATGCCTCAGGTGAGGGTTGGCAGAGACACATGAATGAGCACTCATATTATAATCAGACTTACACATAGAAGAATTGTTCTTGAGAATAGCAACACGGTTCAAATTCCAAATCTTACTATTTTCTATTTTAACAGAATTTGTAAAACACTTAGAGGCACATGCTTCAAAGGAAATTGCATTCGCAAATGGTGCGAATCGCAAAATTCGTCCGTTTGCGAATGCAATTCCCATTTTTGGGATGCATTAACATTTTTGTAATTTTCGCAATTTAAGAAATCGCAAAATTGCAATTTCTTAAATTGCGATTGCATTTAAGGAATCTCAAATTGATATTCCTTAAATGCAATGCATCAAACTCTAAAAATTTGCGAATTTGCAAATAAGTGGAGCAAATTACCATAAAGTTGACCTTCATGGTAATTTGCGAAAACTTTGAAAAATGCACTAAAGTGCATTTTTCAAAGTTCCATTATACACACACACATGCCCTTGGGGCATGTGAGTGTGCAAAATGAACTTCTAAGCAGATTTCAGGGGAGCAACAGGGTGTCCTTTGGACACCCCTGTACCCTTGAAATTGCATTCTTAATTTGCGAATTTCTAATGGTGAATTGCAAATTAAGAATGTCTTTCCATTCATTCCTATGGGCCTCTAGGCCCATAGGAATGGATGGGGAGGTATTCCTTAATTGAAGGAATTTTAAGAAATCGCTATTTTTTTTAGCAATTTCTTGATGCATTGCAGTTTGCAATTCCTTAATTGCGATTCCTTATTTTTCGCAATTAAGGAATCGCAAAATGCAATATTAATGCATGTGCCAGTTAATGACACGCATGGGAGCAGCATATTTAGACTAAGATAAAACTCCTACAGGAGCTTTTACCAGCACCACATCTCCTATCTGAACAACAACTTCTTTGACATTTTTTCTTTTATCATAATTTAACTTGTTTTTTAGTTGAAGTTTTCTCCATGCACCAACGCTGTTATCTTTAACACCTTTACCCCAAGTCCTCCAACCAGGAAATGAACTAGTATTTGAAGTCCTGCCTTTGAACAATTCAAATAGTGAGTTACATGTGCAGGTGTGAGGGGAAAAACGATGAGCCAAAATTAATTTTTGTCATTCTTCCTTCCTATTCAAGGAATTCACCCTTGAGAGCTGAATATTCTCTTTTATTACCCTGTTGAATCTTTCTACAGTTCCATTTGTTTCAGGATGATAAACTGAAATAATTTTGTGCACAATACCACAGGATAATAAAAAGTCAGACATAATACCAGAGCAGAACTGTGGTCCATTATCAGATAAAAGTGTTTTGGGAAATCCTTCTCTCTTAAAAATATCCTGTAAAAAGGAAATCACACAAGAAGATGTGACATCTGAAACAGAAGATACCTCAACCCATCTAGAATAAAGATCAATTAAAACAATAAGATAGGGAGTACGATGTTCTCCATTGAGAGGGCCCACAATGTCAATGGCAACATCCTCCCAGGGACCACTGGGTAAACTACGACATACCATGGGAGGAGTACGGGGAGTGAGAATTTTATCCCTCAACGTACCTTGCAAACACTCTCCCACTTCTCGTGCGATTCCTAGATCCATTCTAGGCCACCAGAACGAAGATCGCAGTCTTTCTTTGGTTTTTACAATTCCTAAATGACCCTGATGGGCCTCTTCCACCTACCTTTTTCCAAGAGAAGAGGGAGGAACTAACTTAGTACCTCTTAACAAAATCTCATTGTCAACAGACAATTCATCTGCAACTAAATTCCAATTTTTAGGCAATGAATTATCAAAGGAAGATTTCGATGTAATCATATTCATGACTTTAACAAGTTCACTATCTTTTTTAACCTTGTCCTTCCACTCAATCTCTTGTATAATCCCTGAGGTAACTTCACATACACTAACATCATCCTCCAAAACCTCTTCCTCCAACATTTCCTCAGTAACATCACAAACCATTCGAGAAAGACAATCTGCTGTCATGTTGTCAACACCAGGAAGATGTTCAACTGATATCTTGTAGTCCAATAACCCATCTCCTTATGCGGGGGGAAATAAATACCAAACCCTTCTTAGTAAAAATGACTTTTAACGGCTTATGATCTGAGAAAATGTTAAAGTGCAATCCCCATAGAACATTTCTAAACTTATTGACGGCCCAGAACATGGCCAAAGCCTCCTTTTCAATTACAGAATAATTTAATTCTGCCCCCCGCAAACTTCTAGATGCACATGCAATTAATTTTTCTTTTCCGTCTCTATACTGTTTTAATATGGAACCCAAATCTTTAGAGCTCGCATCAGTTACAACAATGGTTTCATCACTTGGAACAAAAGCTTGTAAATTAGGTGCATTCACTAGATTGTTTTTATTTCCACAAATTCATTCTGACATTCATCTAACCAAATAAACTCCTTGTTCTTCCCAAGTAATCTTCTCATATTGCTCGATTTACTTGCCAAATTTTGTACAAACGTCCCATAATATTCCACCATACCTAAAAAGGAAACCACTTCTTCTTTATTTAGGGGAAGCTAAATTAAGAATAGTATTAACTAACTATTTTAGGAACAACTCCTGAGGCAGAAAAGCAATGCCCCAAATAACTTACGTCCTATGCAGAAAATGTAAATTTTTTAAATTTCAATGTGAGACCAGCTACTTCTAAACTCTTCAAAACTAGTCTCACAGTTTTGTCATGTTCTTCTTGATTTGAACAAAAAAGCAGCAAATCATCTTGATAACATTTCACAGATTTTATACCTTCTCAAAATGAAGCCATAACCCATTGAAAAACTGATGTAGCGGTCACCAAACCGAATGGCATCCTTTTATACTTAAATGCACCCATGGAGGTGATGACAGCCGTCAGATCCTGAGACTCCTGTGTCAGTTGAATTTGATGATACGCTTGTGTGAGATCAAGGGTAGTAAAAACTTTTGCATCACCTACAGAAGACAATAATTCATCAATATTATGGAGGGAAAATTTGTCAACAATGACCTCCTTGTTAAGAGATCTTAAGTCAATACAAAGTCTAATGTCTCTATTGGGTTTGTTGGCGACTACGACTGGTGCCAACCATTTCCGATGCTTCTACAGGAGTAATTATACCCTGGTGTTGACGTTTATCAAGTTCCTGTTTAACTTTTCCTTGTACAGCATTAGGGATTCTTCTTACTTTGGCTACAACATAAACTGCACCATTCTTCAGTGTAATACATTGTTTGTAACTCTTGAGACACCCTAGATCAAAATGCAAAATGTTCAGACACCTCCACCATTTTTACAGCTTCAAGGAGACCCTCCAGTGAGATGGAAGGTGTGGTAAAGAGCTTTCACAAAATATTTAGGAGCTTTGGGGGGCTTTAGATTCAGTGTGGAACGTAGGACATTTATTCTGGATCACAATTTAGGTTTAGAGGGTGAAGCTGTTCTAGAACATTGACCCCTCTGGAAGTCCCAGATGGTAAAGAACCTCGAAATGAGTTGGACCAAGCAGTCGCCATGTTAGAAAAGCAATTCGATGTAGAAGGGAGTTTGGTTGTACCAAGACATACGTTTTTCACAAGAGAACAGGAAAGTGAAGAAAGTATTGTAACTTATGTTACTGCGTTACGTATTCTTGCATCTGAATGTGAATTTGAACACTTTACCTCGCAACTTATAAGAGATCAAGTTGTTGCACATTGCAAAGACAAAAAAGTGCAAGAGAAGTCATTGACGTTAAAAAATCCAACGTTATAACAGACTATCACTATTGTAAAAAGTATTGAACTGTCTCAGTTAGCGTCTAAAGAGGTGAAATCAGATAAAGCGAATGTTGGGCAGTAAAGGAAAATAAGGAGCCTACTGATAAACAAGTTACACATTTTACAGACCTGGGAAGAAGTTGAACCTTCAAAAGAATGTGTGTGTGGTATTGGGTTCTGTCAGGCCTACATACTCTGCAAAAACACTCTAACACCATACACAGAAGTTGGCACGGAAACTGGAAATGCAAAGAGACAAGTTTATTAGGACCCCATGGGGTGGTGGTACATTCCTACAGTACCCTTCGGCAATGCAAGAAGTATCACCCCGAACATCGGTGCGCGACCTCTTTTATACAGTTTAACAGTAATATAAAGGTAGGCGGTATACATTAAAACAGTTTTAGGTACATATAAGGGCATTTTTGGAACACAGCCAGTATGTGGGAGGGGCTTAATACCACTGGTCAGTTGGGGGAACATTCCTAAGGAGTGACCACTCACTAGTCCAGAGATCGTGTGTGCGCATGCGTGAAACTGACCATCGCTAAAAATAGCCTGTTGCTGGGCAGGGTAAAGGTTCATTGGCATGAAGGAAGGACGAAAGGGCACGCTGACCACGAGGCCGCATGTTCATACAAAATGGAAGCCACCGAATACAAAATGGCCCCCCGCACGTTTAGTCAAGTTAACAGAAATGTTCGTGTAGCTGAGCTTAACGCTAACTCAGGTACTGCCAAATTACGACAGACGACCCTTTTAGCGTTTACCTGAAGCTACCTCATAATGGGAATAATCCGAATGTTCATCTTCGATATCGATCATCATGATTTGCTTCACTTCGGCATTACTCATCTGTACATTCTTAGCAATGACTCGCTTGGATGGGATACAGGCTGTAATACATACAGTACATAAAGTAGGACCACATTGAATACATAGGCAACAAAAGAAGAATATCCCAATAATCACACAGAGAACCGTTAGCAGTTTCCAACCCCAGGTACTAAGTAGAGTCCAAAACCAGCTAGAAAAAGTCCAAGTACCATTGTCAGTGTGAATTTCAGAGGCAATTTTGTGCAACCTAGAGATAGCATCATACACAGATGGTGAATTATCTGGCACATAAACACAACAACTACTTCCGATGATGCGGCATGCACCCCCACGATCAGCTAACACTACATCCAGAACCATCCGGTTCTGAAGTGTAACAATTCTTGTAATCTGAAGCTCTTCAGTTATATTCCCTAAAGCAGAAGCAGTTTCATTAGCAACTGCCTCCACAACACGTGTTAACCTTCTAATTTTCCTGCTGTTTAGAGCAGCACCCACAAAAGAAAACAACCCTAAATTAAAATCCACATATTGTTGTAGTGAAGTGTCGGTTTGGTCAACGCCATCAATGTCCAATGTTCTCTTAACTCTATTCAATATAAAATCGTGATACAATACAAAATCATTATGGTACATAGGTGGGGCAATAAACACAGGGGGTAACACAAAAGATATATAACATGTGCCTAACCATCCAAGAGGAAGACGATGATAACCTTTATTACCGCAAATAAAGTAAGTGTTTCGTGAGGCCACAAATGAAATACCATTGGGTGTATCAAAAGCGAGAGTGATATTGCATTCACTTTTCCCCACCGGAATTGTTCCCTTATTCCTAATACAGAGATCTGCTTTTGTATCAATAACTGTAATTACATGTAAACTGGACATATTTGTAAGTCTCTGATTAGTGAAGATACGAGGCACAGATACATTGTCCGGTCGATATTCTTCCCACTCGAACTTAGTTCCTTCTGCTTGTGGATAGCCATCTCGATCATTATAACAGACCTTGTTCAATCGGAAAAGTAGTCCACCTTTTGTTGGCCATCTCAAAGTAAAGAGAAGAGTATACGAAGCATTACATGAACCATTGTGGGAAAATGGAAGAGGAATAAGAGGTGTTCCTCCTTTCTTTTGATGTCCCGGTAACATCCCACAAACCCAACAATTAGACGTATTAGTCATATTGTGTGTGTGATGTAGAATTTGAATGAAACTGTGTTTCAAGTAAGTCTGTCTATGTCTCTCCTCATGATAGGGCAAAGTAAAATGAAAATGTTCAGATGGAATTGGAGTGGTAGGCAGTAAATAGTCCCGTGCAGGAAACAGTCTTTCTATAGTCCAAGCTATTACTGCAATCGCCACTATTGTCGTAACGAAAAGAACCGCACCCAAAATTCTTCTGTTTCTCAATGTAGGTGCCATAGTACAAAGAACAAAGTCTCAAAAATAAAAATAAAAAATAAAAATATAGTGCTGAGAACCGAGGCTGCCGCTGGTTTCTTCTCCGAGATTCAAGACGGGTGTCGCTACACTGGACAGAACTGATCCCCCCCCTTGATATTCCCGGCTTCCGTTTTCACAAACCTCGGAACGGTTACTAACCAGTCACGAAAAATACAAAAAGAAATTATTTCCTCGGCCGTAGACTGTACTTCACTCCACCAGAAACAGTGTGGTCCGGGAAGGCTCCCTCCGACTCGTGAGGCGTAACAGCTGGGCTCTTCTCCTCATCCAAGATGTCTCGGTAATCAGACAGCACAGTAGTGTTCACCAGATCCGGAGAGACACGTCGGCAGTGCGTTGAATGTATCCACCGCTTCTTATTCGTGACGCGCACAGCCGTTTGCGTTGCCAGCAGCACTTGCTCAGGGCCACGCCACCTCGGCTCCAAGCTGCTGGATCTCTCAAACACCCGGATCAGCACGAAATCGCCAGGATGAAGATTGTGAGCCTCTCCAATGGAATTGTCGGGGAACGCTTCTCGAACCTGTTGATGAATAGAAAGTAAATCATTTGTTAATCGTGCCAAATAATCGTTCATCATTATACAAGGCACATCATGTATCAAACGAGGCTTTGGAACTCCCCAGATATTCATGGGCCTTCCAAACACCACTTCATAGGGTGTGAGGCCAGTTCGGGAGTGTGGCACTGATCTAATAGACAATAATGCCAATGGCAAAGCGTCTGGCCATTTCAAAGACGTGGATGACACGATCTTCGCTAGCTTCAGCTTCAGAGTCGCATTATACCTTTCTACTAGACCTGCTGACTGTGGGTGGAATACAGCGGGAACTTTTGTCTTATACCCAATCCTTTCAGGACATGCTCCACTATTTTCCCAACGAAATGAGGACCATTATCATTCCACAAAAATGTACAGACACCATATCGTGGGAAGTACTCTTTGAGTAACACCTTAGCTGTTGTCAATGCTGTATTATCCTTCGTGGGGTAGGCCTCGATCCATTTACTGAAAGCACACACCACCACTAGGACACACTTGAGGTTATTACAGCGCTCCAGCTGGATGTAATCCATTTGTAGTACTTCGAATGGTGCAGTAGGTGGAACGAACCCTCCTTTAGGAGTTGAGGTCCCTTTAGCAGGATTGTACTGTAGGCATATCAGACAGGTTTGCACTACTCTCCTAGCCGTGCTGGCAATCTCAGGAAGCTCCCAAACTCGGGTAAGCAATTTCGTAATTGCAAGAGCTCCAACATGTGCCAGCCCATGTGTCATTTGAACCATTGCTTGCAAGTAAGCAGCAGGCAATTTCCATCTCTCCATGTCTTTGCTTCTCCAACAACCCTCATCATCCAATACTCCCTCTGTTGCCCATGTTGCAAGTTCTGCTTCAGATGCTGACTTCTGTATATCTAAGACTTCTTCTCTAGCATCATGCCATCGCTCTGCTTGTGATCTCACCACATACATGGGGGAATCATTTTGCAACATAGCAGTCTCTCTCGCTATGCGGTCTGCAAAGGCATTTCCTTGCCCTATTTTGTCTGTCACTTTCTTATGTGCACTACATTTTATTATCGCCACCTTCTTTGGACATAATAGTGCATTCAGGAGGTCGCATACCAACTCTCCGTATATGATATGTGTTCCGTGTGAGGTCATAAACCCTCGTTCCCTCCAGAGTAGGCCAAAATCGTGCGCTACTCCAAAAGCGTAACGACTGTCAGTATAGATATTCACACATAGACCAGCACTTAACTCACATGCTTTCGTTAAGGCTATCAATTCAGCCGCTTGAGCAGATTTTTGCGGTATTCGTGCTGTTTCTACCACTGTCTTAAGTGTCGTGATTGCATAGGCTGCGGAAGTTGTACCATCTGACAATCTCACACACGATCCATCAACCCACAGTTCCCCATCTACATCAGGAAGTGGCGTGTCCTGTAAATCGACACGACCCTTTGTTTGTTCGTCAGTCAGAAAAACACAATCATGTTGTTCTTCTTCCTGGGTCTCAGTAACAGGATATGGCAATAAGGTAGCGGGGTTCAAAGTGGCGCACCTCTTCAATGTAATGTGTGGCGCCAACAGTGTTAGCTCATATCCTGTTAAACGAGCACTGGTTAGATGCTGCGTTTTCGTTTGGTTCAATAGCGCATCTACTGCATGGGGGACTAACACCAGCAATTTGTGTGACAAAACTATTCCCTCACTCTGCCGTATAGCTACTGCTGTTGCTGCATCTGCTCTGAGGCATCCAGGCAGTCCTCGAGCCACAGGATCAAGTACCGCTGAAAAATATGCACAAGGTCTCTGTTTATCTCTGTGTAATTGTACTAAGACTGACAATGCACACCCATCCCTCTCATGTACGGACAGTGTAAAGAGCTTTGTATAATCTGGTGTGCCTAACACTGGTGCAGAACGAAGAGCTTGTCTCAATTGCTCAAAAGCATTTTGACATTTATCCGTCCATTCGAGGGGGGTTAGTGCAGTTCTGGACAGCAATGCTAACAAAGGTTTTACAATGTACGAAAATCCTAGTATCCATTGCCTACAGAAGGACGTCAAACCTATGAAAGCACGAACATCCTTCTGCGTGCAAGGGACTGGTGTATCTAAAATTGCTTGAATTCGATCTGATGTTAATGCACGTCCCTCCTTAGACAAAAGATGACCAATGTATGTCACCTTTGGTCTACAATATTGTAACTTCTTTTGCGAAACCTTGTGATTGTGTTCAGCAAGGAAAGAAAGCAGGGAGAGTGTACTCTCCTCGCATTGCTCTTGCGTGTCTGCCGCAAGAAAAATGTCATCGACATATTGGATAAGTGCCACCCCAGACTGCAAATCAAATGAATCAAGCTGACCACTGTAATCATGGAATGCTTCCTCAAAACGTGAAAAGAAATCAGAAACCGATTCATCTAACTTTTGTTTACAAGATGCCAATACTGTCCAATCTATTTTCTTAGGGGGGACAAGCGTTGTTAATTTATTCAAGATAGCCGTTGGTAAATCTAAAATCAACTGACACGGCTTACAAGCAGGTTCCCTATCTAAATCAGCTCTCACTATGTCCTTCCAATCTGCACCTAATATCGTTCGATCGTCAAACTTACGAACCGTCCTCCACATATCAGGAGGCAATATCAATCCAAAGAAAAGATCAATATCAACTAACGTCATAATACACGAAGAAATAGCGCCCTCCACACCTTCATAGAAAGCTGCTGGATTTTTACGGGGGTTAGGCAAAGCATTCTTAAGTGCCATTACATCTGCTCTATTCCATGGTGTATAAACCCAGTTATATATGAAGTAACCCTTCGCATCTACAGACGTCTTATCGTCGTCCGTGCCTGCCCCTTTAGGAGGGACATACAAAGGCGCAGCTTCTCGCATAGGCATAACATTAATCGCAACACTCTTATCTGATCCATAGATAGGGCACACGCGGGAATTTTCCGTCGATCCAGACGCTGATTGCTCCGATGCCTTTTTCGCCGCTCGCAATCGTGTCGCCTCATCTCGTAACTGAATCAACCGCCGGAAGAATTCGTCCACATCTGAAAGAGCAAAAATACCTTTACGAAAATTATCATGACCAACTGATATATCTTTAGGTTCCAACTCAGGAGAGTGTTTTCTAAACCGCTCAACAACTTCATCTGCAAAATGATTTAAAAAATACAACCGTTCCTTGTCAGACCACTGACTCATAAGATCATTAACCTCTGAAACAGTTATAGTATTTATATTAAGTTTACGAGCAATCGAACGCAATTCCGTCATACGCTCGGTATGTAACCTGGTACCCTGTTTATTTTGATTATCCTCGTCCGATTCCACATCCGGAGCCGTAGGCTGAACATACGGAGGCGGGCAACGATCTAACAAGGAAAAATCATCTAATTCATTAGTAAGGACAGGATAGAGAGAACGTCTAATAGGAAACTGACCATTAACTTGTAAATTACGTTCTCGACTCTCTTTCTCTTTCTGTTCCTGCAATTCCTTTTCCTGTAGCTGTAAAGCTTTATCCCGAGCAGCCTTGCGCTGCTCTTTGTCCGCCAAGGCTTCTGCACGCTTCATTCGTTCACGCACCGCTTTCTCCCACATACGCACACAATCAAACATATCCTGTCTAGACCTGCGTTGAAACAAACACTGTTCTACATACTGGACTTTTCGCAAGTCGAATGACCCATGTAGTGGCCATTGCAATTCACGATCATTTTTAGTATATTTGTGCCATAACGTGCTATACATTATGGGAGGAAGGCCAAATTTAATGTACATTTCGCGATTAGGAGTCCCCTCTGGGGGAGCCAGCTGAGATTCATTTAATCGATAAGTGGTACCATTTCCAAGGCAGCACATTCCTCGGAGTGTGCTGAGAACAGGCATGTTCAAAATATCACGAAAAAAACCCGCGATATTACAAAAAATGGCACTTAAGAAGACTTACGCACGATGTGCCGTTCAAACAAATTCAAAAGCAGAGAAATATCCCTACATGCCTGCCTATGTGAGGTGCACTCCACATATAATTCAAATCATAGATCCAGACGTTAGCTAACTCATACAAATTCAAATTCAAATTCAAAAAGCCACAGTAAGTGTCAGTAGACTACCTTACCAAACATAAGCTTACCAAGTATCTTCAAAAGTGTCCAGATTCCAACTGCCAAGTTCCGTAGCCGAAACAGCCAAAACAGGCACTGCACGACAGGCCAAACGATCAAGATCTCAGTCGAAGACCGGCGCCACCTGGAAGGTCAGATCAGAAGGAAAGGAAAAAACACTGTGGGTGCCAAGACTCGGGTCACTCAGTGGCAGCGTACGCGTCCATAGCGAGTTTCCAATCCTTCGTCGTGACCTCTCCTTCGGGCATCCGAGTCGCCGATGAGTCCCTTCGTGGTCGCCAACTGTGGTATTGGGTTCTGTCAGGCCTACATACTCTGCAAAAACACTCTAACACCATACACAGAAGTTGGCACGGAAACTGGAAATGCAAAGAGACAAGTTTTTTAGGACCCCATGGGTTGGTGGTACATTCCTACAGTACCCTTCGGCAATGCAAGAAGTATCACCCCGAACATCGGTGCGCGACCTCTTTTATACAGTTTAACAGTAATAAAAAGGTAGGCGGTATACATTAGAACAGTTTTAGGTACATATAAGGGCATTTTTGGAACACAGCCAGTATGTGGGAGGGGCTTAATACCACTGGTCAGTTGGGGGAATATTCCTAAGGAGTGACCACTCACTAGTCCAGAGATCGTGTGTGCGCATGCGTGAAACTGACCATCGCTAAAAATAGCCTGTTGCTGGGCAGGGTAAAGGTTCATTGGCATGAAGGAAGGACGAAAGGGCACGCTGACCACGAGGCCGCATGTTCATACAAAATGGAAGCCACCGAATACAAAATGGCCCCCGCACGTTTAGTCAAGTTAACAGAAATGTTCGTGTAGCTGAGCTTAACGCTAACTCAGGTACTGCCAAATTACGACATGTGCACCAAGTGTAGTTTTTCTATTCACTATTCCAATCTCGCATTTGCCTAGCTAAGAATGCGTTGTGTCGTAAATGTCGGAAGATTGGGCATTTTGCGAAGATGTGTATGTCAAAGAGTAACCCTGTTAACTCTGTCCATGAGGATATTGACAACAATGAACAAATGGGTGACATGGTGAGCTCCTTGAGGGATTTGATCGTAGTGGTTAAAGATGAGGCTGATGAGTGTGTTGATCTGGTCGTGGAAATAATTGTGGATGGTAAGTCTATTCAACTGTTGATTGATTTTGGTGCTCGCATGACCATGATCACAGAAGAATTGTTTGAGAGTGTTTGGCAGGACAAGCCTCTTGAGCCACCAGATAGGAGTCCTGTATCCTATGAGGGCAGGAAGATTGAGCTTAAAGGGCTTTTTGAGAGTAGCTTTATTTTTAAAGAGAGGCTCATTGTTGGGAATGACTATATGGCAAAGAAATGCCTTAACATTTTGGGGTGGTATCACCAAGGTTTATTTGGTATGACGCTTAGACCAGGAACTAAGGAGCAAGTCTTGGTGGTGGATGAGTCCCAGCAGCCTGAGTGTGTCATGGAATAGTGTGATAAGTACAAGAGTGAGTTTGCTGATGGTTTGGGGTGCATTAAAGGATTTAAGCACCTTATTAAAGTGAAAGATCAGGCTACCCTTGTGAAGCACAAACTGCGTAATGTGCCGTATAGTGTGAGAGATGATCTGTCATGTGAACTGAAAAGGTTATGTGAGTCTGGTGTAATTGAACCGGTGGAGTCGTCCTTATGGTTGTCTCCAATGGTTGTCGACCGTAAGAAGGATCAAAGTTTGAGAGTGTGCATTGACTTGCGTAGTCTTAATAAAGAGATTTGGGTTGTCTCCCATCCCCTTCCCCGAATTGATGATATTCTTGTCAAATTCGCTGGATGCAGGTTCTTTTCGAAAATTGATCTTTCATCTGCCTACCATAGGTGGAGTTGGATCCTAGTTGTAAGCATGTGACAGCTTTCGTCTCACCTATTGGCACATTCCAATTTAGGCGAATGCCTTTTGGGCTTGCTTCTGCCCCTTCAGCTTTTCAACACATCATGGAGAGTGTTCTGGAGGGGTTGGAGGACACTGTTGTATTTCAAGATGACATTCTTGTTGCTGGGAGGTGTAAAGATTCACATGACGGACAACTTTCTAAAGTTCTACAAAGGTTACAAGCAAAAGGCATTGTTGCTAACAAGCGGAAGTGTGTGTTTGGGCAGGACGCAGGAGTCCATTGAATACCCGGGGCATCTTATTTCAGGTCAAGGTATTCAACCCAGAGAAGGGTTGATTGAGGCTATCCGTAATGCTCCCTGTCCTGAATCAAAAGAACATGTTTCTTCATTCCCGAGTGTGTGTGAGTTTTATTCCAAATTCATCCCCAATTTTGCCGCCAAGACTGTTCATTTACGTGGGCTTCTCAAGAGGAAAGTTGTTTTTGTGTGGGATAAGGTGTGCCTAGATGAGTTTCTTAGCATTAAGGAAGAGTTAGGTACATGCAAGGTGCTTAGACCTTTTGATTCTCTTTTACAATGTATAGTATCGGTAGAGGTACACAGTCTAAATATCGAGTTTGTAATATCGACCTACAGAAATATTTAGTCTGAAATATCGCAGGTAAAGAATATCGAGGTCAAGAATATCGTTGGACAGAATATCGATTTTTTTTATATTGATGTAAGTAATATCGAAGTCAGTAATATCGATACCAAATATATCGATGTCACTAATTTTGATGTTACTAATATCGATATTTGTATTATTGTTATGTATTTTATTATGTATTTAATATTTAATATGTATGTGTTACATGATTTTTGTTAGGTATTTTACTTGTTTTAAATTATATGTGTACTATTTGTATATATTAATAATGTTATTTTTAATTAAATTTTATGTTTTAGTACTGGAGCGGGTTGTGGGTTTAGGGGTTTAGGGGAATAGGGTGGGAAGTATTTTAAATATATTAGATTCATTATAATTTTTTAGAAATTACAAACTAATTTTAATTGATTTTTGCGTTAAAGTTTTGTAGCGGGTAGTGGGTTTATAGGGGAATTGGGTGGGAAGTATTTTAATTGTAACTAAGGAATGATTTATTTTAATTTATTGGTATTGATAATTAATTCATTTTTAATTAATTATTAATTGGAAAATAATTATTTTAATTGTTAATTTTTTTTTTAAATTGGTAATTAATGTTTGTAATTGGTAATTCATTTTTTTAATTGGTAAATAATGTTTGTTATTGGTAATTAATGTTTGTAATTGGTAATTAACATTTTTAATTGGTAATTCATTTTTTTATTTGGTAATTAATGTTTATAATTGGTAATTCATTTTTGTAATTGGTAATTAATTGTTTTAATTGGTAGGCAATTTTTTTATTTGGAAATTATTTTTAAATAATTGGCAATTAATGTTTTATAAAAAATATTTTTGGGTATAAAAAAGAATGTTATTGTTTAAAGTTTTTTAATTGCTAATCAATGTTTAATAATAAATATGTTTTTTGTTTTGAAAAATATTTTATTCAATATTTTTTATGGTGTAACTAATATTAATTAATTAATATTTATTGGTATTTATTGTTAATTCATTATTCAATTGTAACTATGTTTTTAATAATTATTAATGGGTATTTGTAAATTATGTAGAGTTATTTAAAATGTAAATTATTAATTATTTTAAATACAAACATTATTTATAATTATGTTATATTTAATTTCTATGCTATCCACCGCGTTACCTACTGTTGCACTCTCTGGAGTGGGAATAGTAATTTTTACCCCTTCCCTATCCAACGTTTTCCCTACTGTTTCACTCTCCGGAGTTGGAATAGTAATTTTTACTCACCGGCTATCCAACGCTTTCCCTCCTGCTGCACTCACTGGAGTGGGAATAGTAATTTTTACCCCTACGCTATCCAACTCTTTCCCTACTGTTGCACTCTCTGGAGTCGGAATAGTAATTTTTACCCACCCGCTATCCAACGCTTTCCCTACTGTTGCATTCTCTGGAGTGGGAACAGTAATTGTTACCCCTACGCTATCCAACGCTTTCCCTTCTGTTGCACTCACTGGAGTGGAAATAGTAATTTTTACCCCTACGCTATCCAACGCTTTCCCTCTTGTTGCACTCTCTGGAGTGGGAAGAGTCATTTTCACCTTCCCATTATACAACGCTTTCCCTACTGTTGCACTCTTTGGAGTGGGAATAGTAATTTTTACCCCTACGCTATCCAACACTTTCTCTACTGTTGCACTCTCTGGAGCGGGAATAGTAATTTTTACCCCTACGCTATCAAACACTTTCCCTACTGTTGCACTCTCTGGAGTGGGAATAGTAATTTATACTCCTAGGCTATCCAAAGCTTTCTCTACTGTTTCACTCTCTGGAGTTGGAATAGTAACTTTTACCCCTATGCTATCCAACACTTTCCCTACTGTTGCACTCTCTGGAGTGGGAATAATAATTTGTACCTTCCCGCTAGCCAACGCTTTCCCTACTGTTGCACTCTTTGGAGTGGGAATAGTAATTTTTACCCCTATGCTATCCAACGTTTTCCCTACTTTTGCACTCACTGGAGTGGGAATATTAATTTTTACCCACCCGCTATCCAACGCTTTTCCTACTGTTGCACTCTCTGGAGTAGAAATAGTAATTTTTACCACTACGCTATCCAACGCTTTCCCTACTGTTTCACTCTCTGGAGCTGGAATAGTAATTTTTACCCCTACGCTATTCAACGCTTTCCCTACTGTTGCATTTTCTGGAGTGGGAATAGTAATTTTACGTTCTATGCTATCCAATGTTTTCATTACTGTAGTTTTTTTTGGACTTTAAATAGTAGTTTTATTTATTTATCTATTTAATATTTTTTATATTATTTTAGATAATGTAGTATTTAATTAATTTTAAATATTTTGAAAGTATATTAATTTTTTTATTTGTTTTAAATAATTATTTACTTTTTATTTGTGTTATTATTTTATTTGTGTAGATGTATTTGTAATTTATAGTATTTATAAATCATTTATAATTAATTAAAATAATTATTAAAAGTTATTATTAAGTAAGTATATATTATATATTTTATGTATATGTTTAATAAATTTTTTATTATCATATATGTATTATTTATTAATTGTAAACATTAAATATTTTTACCTATGTTTATTTAATTTATTAGTATTATTTACTTTATTTTACACATTTATTTTTAACAGAAAAAAAACGATATTTTTAATTACGATATTTTTAGCATCAATATTTTGGTTTCAATATTTTTGTACTTACCTTGTCGTAGATAGGATGTCGATATACTTGCCTTCGATATCCCAGCATCGATGTTTCTGTAGGTCGATATTCTGTGAGTCGATATTCTGTCAGTGATTCATCGGTAGATGCTAGTCTTGATGGTTTGGGTGGTATGATTACTCAAGTGAAACATGGTA
The DNA here is from genome assembly GCF_964261635.1 of Lissotriton helveticus. Taxonomy (NCBI): domain Eukaryota; kingdom Metazoa; phylum Chordata; class Amphibia; order Caudata; family Salamandridae; genus Lissotriton; species Lissotriton helveticus. Next base: position 497,567,192 of record NC_136061.1, on the reverse strand, counting down.
AGGAGCATACGATTGGGTTTTCTTCCCGAGCTTTGCGCCCTAGTGAGAAGAATTACTCGGTCATAGAAAGAGAGTTATTGGCCTGTTGCTGGGCGGTTGAAAGGTTTAAGTGTTTTCTTTGGGGAAAGTCTTTCAAATTACTAACTGACCACAAGCCTCTTAATCCTATTCTCAACGGTCACATTGTTAAAGAGCGTTCTCTAAGAATAGCGAGGTTGAGTTCTAAGCTGTTGTAATACAATTTTGAAGTTGCACACATCCCAGGTGCGAGAAATATCAGGGCAGATTTTCTGTCAAGATCACCTCTTCCTCTCACCCAAGAGGAGTTATCTCGTGGTGACAACCTGAGGAATGTTTGATTGCAGTAGTTCATGTTTGTGGTGTCTGAGGTTTTTCTGAGAAAGAGTGGTTTGAAGCTATGCAAGCTGATATGGAGTGAAACAACATATTGTTTTAGGCTGTCCTAAGGAGAAGCATCTTGATGCTGAACTTCAACCTTTTTCCAAGATTTCCATTGAGCTTACATTGGAGGATGGAGAGTTAATTTTACGTGGTAACAAGTTTATTCCACCAGAATACTTGAGGTCATGTATCATCACTTTGGGCAACGAAGGTAATTTAGGACAATCTAACACTAAGAGAAGAATTTAGGGGCATATTATCAAGGGGGTTTATCTCTGCTTTTTTGGCTTTAAAAGCCAAGAAAGCGGAGATAAAATGATCTCCCTATTACCAAGCTGTCGCTAACACCAGTTAGTGAAGGCTAATAGGAGATAGCGACCATCTTGGGCCCCGCTTTGCATGTCAGTGATATTTATCACTAATGACATGCAAAGTGGGCGTGCCAAGATGTTAGCGAATGGAAACAGTCGCTAACATCGCTATCTCCTATTACCAACTTTTGGAGATATTCGCGCTAAGCGCAAATATCTCCAAAAGCTAACACCTGCCCTGAGCAGTTCTTCACCATGTTATCCAATGGGAGGTGGATAACATGGCTAAGAGCATTTGCTCGATAATGCATGAATATCGCTGACTTTTCAGCGATATTCATGCATTGCGGCCGTTTTTTATCGCATTTGCGATAAACCTTGCTAATAGCAAGGTTTATCTGCGATAAAAATCGCCGATGTGCGGCGATAATTTTTGTCTCTAAACAAGTTAGAGACAAAAATTATCGCTAGTTGTTGGTAATATGCCCCTTGCTCTCTTTATGGGTGACCTTCAATGGACAGGCAGATTGACGAGGTTGTTAAGGAATGTATTATTTGTTGCTCGAGTGACAAGGTTATCAAAATTGTTACTCCCCCTGTACAAATGGTTGTACCTCCTACTGAACCATGGATGAAGTTAGCTGTAGACTTTGTAGGGCCTTTTAATGTCCTTCCCCATAGGTACAAGTTTGCTTTGGTTGTAGCTGACTATCATAGCGCATGAATCACATCTTGGTTGAGTGTGTGCAGTGGGCTTTATCTAATGGTGTTGACATTGAGAAAGCTGTCCACAGTATGTTATGGGCTCATGGAACAACTCCTGTCCAAGCCATGGGTAGAAGCCCATTTGAATTGTTGCGTGGAAGAATTGCCACTTTTAGCATGTGTCCTGCTTGGATGAGAAAGTGGGGTCTGCGTTCAAAGGGGGGGACATCGAACAGGCCTTTGTCTGTTTCTCATGATTCTGATAGCAATGTTAACAAAACCACTGGTGATGCTCATGATAATGTGAACAAACATGTATTTAATTCAAAAGTTTTTGTTGGCGATTGGGTCAAAATCAAGCTTCCAACTAAGATGCCTAAAGGATTGTCCGAGTTCAGTACCGCAGTCAAAGTGGATGTCATTTCACGCTTTTGCTGTCAGGGTCAATGGGAAGCATTGGTGGAACTGTTCTAGGGTTCACAAGATTCCCAGAAACCTGGGGGCATATTACCAACAACTAGCGATAATTTTTGTCTCTAACTTGTTTAGAGACAAAAATTATCGCCGCACATCGGCGATTTTTATCGCAGATAAACCTTGCTATTAGCAAGGTTTATCGCAAATGCGATAAAAAACGGCCGCAATGCATGAATATCGCTGAAAAGTCAGCGATATTCATGCATTATTGAGCAAATGCTCTTAGCCATGTTATCCACCTCCCATTGGATAACATAGTGAAGAACTGCTCAGGGCAGGTGTTAGCTTTTGGAGATATTCGCGCTTAGCGCAAATATCTCCAAAAGTTGGTAATAGGAGATAGCGATGTTAGCGACTGTTTCCATTCGCTAACATCTTGGCACGCCCACTTTGCATGTCATTAGTGATAAATATCACTGACATGCAAAGCGGGGCCCAAGATGGTCGCTATCTCCTATTAGCCTTCACTAACTGGTGTTAGCGACAGCTTGGTAATAGGGAGATCATTTTATCTCCGCTTTCTTGGCTTTTAAAGGCAAAAAAGCGGAGATAAACCCCCTTGATAATATGCCCCCTGGTTCCTAAAATGAGACTTGAGAGTGGTGTGGAGAGTTGGGTCCTTCTCAAGGTCAATCTAAGCCTAATTTTTCTATTGTGCGTAGGAGTCCTAGGAGAAATGCTCCTCCTAAACGCATGGATCTGTAGTTCCTCTTAATTTTATGTAGTTTTCCTATTCTTGGGTCAACTTATGTTTTTATTCCCATGAGTTATTATTTCCTGTTTTTTTTTGTTTTAGTTTTCTTCTTTGTTTTTATCTATTACCTCTACACTTTGTTTTTCTGCTCCTTGTTTCCTTTTCCCTTTGCCTGTGTAGCTTGTTATGAAAGAAGGGAAATGTTGTAATAATCAGCTCAGCTGTTATCTATTTGCCTAGCTGTGATGTAATCTATTGGGCTATGGAATGTTACTATTTGTATCCAAGGAGCTGCTGTGACAGTTCCCTGGAGGCTGTGGAGACGAACGGTCATTAAACATTGTGTTCCCACACTTACCAGTTCTGTGGTGGTTACTTTACTTTTCTAACACAATAAAAGAAGATTGAATAATGGAAGTGTGAGTGGCAGTGGCTATGCGTGTGTGTGAGTGTGACAGAGTACAAATGTACGAAAGAGAACAAGAGATATAGTGAGAGTGTGTGTGTGAGAAGAGAATGGTGTGTATGTGTGTGTGTGTATGTGTTTGTTTGTGAACGTATCTGTGTTATGCTTGAAAGTGTTCTGCTGGCTTGGCATACTATGGCAGCCGCGGTCGGTAGTAGGTGTTCCTGCAGGGCCGTGACGTGGGGAGGTAGAGGGGCAGGGGCAGGGTGGAGGGTAGTAATCTATGGATTACGGAGCTTTACAGGTAAGTAAACATATAAATACATAAAACGAATTTTGTTGCGTGCACTGCATCGCATATGGGGATGCAGTGCACGCAACGAAATTCGTTTTATGGATTTATATGTTTACTTACCTGTAAAGCTCCGTAATCCATAGATTACTACCCCCACCCTGCCCCTCCCCACGTCACCGCCCTGCAGGAACACCTACTACCGACCGCGGCTCTACTATGGGTTATTACAACAAAAGTCCTGTGCACATGTTATGGTAGGTATATATGAATGTCTGACATCAGAAAACGAAATGAATTTGTAGGGAATGAAACAAGGTAGACACAAATAGGTGGTTTCTTTCAAAGTAAATGTATTAGAACCTTCCTTTCCGAAAGGATGACATCAAAGAACCAATCAGCCGACATGTGTTTCGTCAAGGGGGCAGTGAACCCGTGACTCTTCAGGGCTGAATTTAAATCAATAGGTACAGGTTCATATAGCCGGTGATAATTCCAACCCGGCAGCAACGGGTTTAGATATGTAATGGCGACAGCGGTAGCTTGCTCTAGCCAGGGCACCAACGGGAGACGGGCGGGTACAGTCGTCAAACCGTAGAATATGGCACCTCTGGACCCCAGTGCCAACACTCCCGGCTCCATTGGCACCATCGAGGGTGTGCCCTGGTGCAGGTTGGTAGGGGCCCCTGCGCTCCCTCCATCAGCGGAAAAGGCCATGCGCAGGCGGAGTTGAAAAACCGCAAACTGTGCAGCATACCGGCAGCTTCATTTGACAGGTAAAACTTTTTATTTTTTTGTTATTTTATTCATGATGAAAGTCATAAAACTGATTGCGTGTAATATATTACAAAGAGAAAAACTATGCACATTATTATGTGGAACACGTTGTACACTCAGTGGCACTGGATATTCATTGTTATTACATCGTTGTGTAAAGAGCATTATTTGGTTTTGTTTGCTTGCATTTCTAAAACCAAGTCAGCTCTGGAAAAACAACATTTCACTGGGTTCAAGCACAGAGTTTACAACTTCCCCTAGGTCATGTTAAACACCTCCAACTATTCATAGATTTAGCCAACAGGAGTGTTTTTCATGCTGAGATGTGTGGCTTGTGAAAAGCTAAACTACACCTCCTAGAATGCAACCTAATGATTAACTGAGAACCAAGACCAGCTTAAAGCCCAACAGATGACGCATTCCTGGGGAACCTTCCTGTATTGAGAAGAGAGTGATACTGCTTGGGCTGAGAGCACAGGGATGGCACTGCTGTGGGAGAGCTTGCTTTTGCTAGTAGTGCTGATGGAGTGGGTCTAGTCGCTAAGGTCCAAGACAGCTTTGAAGATAACAGCTCCGTTTCATCCAATCCTGCTTTTCCTTTGCATTCTATGGTTAATAGTGGCATTATTCTCATTAAAGGAACTAAGGTGCATATAGACGTGGTGGCGATAGGGGCTGAACCTTATGTACAAGGCAGCGCTGATAAACATAATGCACCCACACATTCATCATCAAATGTGAACACAATAACTATCATACTCCTATAAATCACCATTTAACAATGCTCTACACAGTCATAAACTTAGTCATACAAATATAAACATTATTTTACAAACATTACTTAATTGAAATGTATTTCAACTTGGATGACACAGCCATACTCATATATACATACACAGCCACAATTATATGCTAACAAACCATCACACAACCAAACACCATCACAAATGGAAACACCTACTGGTATATATTCGCACCCATACCAGTGCATGTCAATACAACAACCACCATGCACACACACCAGACATTTAACAATGCTTTACAAAGTCACTTACTGGCACCATTATACAATCTTTGACTTTGAGATTTATAAAAAAAATAAGAATATTATTCACAAAGATATTTTTTGTCATAAACACAGGTTTACAGCATGAAATAACTCATTACGCATGCCAGGAATTCCCAAAGGGATTATTGGCAGGTGTAAATGTGTTTACTACTGCAGATTTATTCATGGTAGTCAGTAGCTAATTTGTAAAAAAAAAAAGAAAAAAGTACTTTGGCTCTCGTTAGGAGGCAGCTTGCTTCATCCCATTTCTCCTGTTAACGCTGCCTAAAAAAGAACCAACCACTAACCATGAAATGAATTCATACTTGTATAGCACAATTATACCCTGAGGTGTCTTGGCGCTGTACGCATACCACTGTGGAACCCTTCCTGGGTTTTCCCTGGGAAATGCCCACTCCTGGGCACCCCCAAGGTGAAGCCAGGCATCCCAGCGCTGTTGGGGCCGTTGTGGCGATTAAGCAAGCTATTGCCCAGAGTTGCAGAGTGGAACCCATGATTAGAATAGGCACCGAGGCGAGAATTATGAGGTCGAAGGAAATTGAGCCCAAGACCAGCCGAGGTGGGAATTGAAACCTGGTCCCAGGCCAGACCTCTGCATCAGGGTCTGCCGCTCTAACCATTGAGCCACACTTCTACACTGAAAGTGGGGAGGGGATGTGGTGTAATGGCCAAAGCTGCCGTCTTTCGGAGCTAGGAACAAGGTTCGAGTCTCTGCGTCAGCTCAACATCCTGTGATCCGTGCCTACCAAAAATGAATGTGTCCTTAACTGGTGCTCATGAAAAGCACCGTATTAATTAAATGCTGGTCCGAAGAAGGCGAATTGAATGAATTGAGCTCATCACCCTTATGAAGAAAAATGTTCATGGTAGAGGAATTGTATTGAAATTGAACGACTCGAAGAAATGTAATCTCCAGCATCTGAAGGCCTGGGACTCTACATTAGTTTGATATTTGTTGGAAAATTGTGACCGAGACACGCATACACCCATAACTTATACAGCTAGAAGAACAAAGGTACAAAAGCAAGAAACAAGCTACTTCTTGTGGCAAGGTGTGGTCTGGCGATTGCGTTCAGAAATCTGGAAATTCACAGGTTATGAATGTAAATTGTGGCTATGGTATAAACCATGATTTAGAATTTAATGTTTACATGCTACCTGGGTTTTCGCAGGAGAAGGCTTTACAACAAGGTGTGCTATCACAGATATAAAAGACTTGCCAAAGAGCTGATCTCAGTGCCAAGGCGACTCAAGGTAGATCCCGCTTATGGAGGAAGACATTGTTTGGCCCATTTCAAATTCTCGGATTTTCCGTGGCATATTATTTTAAAGGAGGATATTGTTTCTTAATCCGCTATTGGAGATACATAAAATCATTTGTAATGACAGGGAGGCTAGCGGTGAGACAGGCAAAGCAGCAAAGTTACAAAAGACCACCAACTCATCCTTAGATTACCTGATCATGAAGATTTAATTGATTGGTAACTGAGATTGGCGACATGCTGAGGCTTCGCATTTGTGGGACCAAGCGTGATAAAGATCTTCTCTAAATATTTATACAAACCCAATTGTTTTATGGTATTTAGTAAGTAGACAATTGCTAATATATTGTAAGACTTAAAAAGATAATAGGTCACTTTAGTGTTGTGGGCCCTATGCCCACATGCTACTAAGTAATTGACAGACACTCGGTGTATGGTTTCTAAACTGGCCACAAGCACGTGAACCCGGGCCCTTTATTTGGCAGGGTCACATCACTTACGATGCCTGTGGTGCATAAGTGTGGGGTGTCCAGCTCTCGAGGGAGTGGCTGGCAACACAAGTGCCTGCTGAGACACTAGAACGTGTCCAGCACAACACTACAGTCACAAAACTTGTGAGTAGATTTAAAGAGCTCACTGGAACAGATGGTGCAATCTCTCAACTCCCCTCTACATATGAATCTGTTCCTTCAGTTTAAGTAATGTACTCAGAAGGTTTCCTCTGAGGTGCGTTCAATGCTGTCACTGAAAAGATGAAATAACAATGATGCTAATAGTTGAATCTGAGACTGAAACTAAAAGATCTTTAGACAGATAGATATGGCAAATGTGCCAACTACATCTTGACATTTTCTTCGCTTTCGGTCCCCATTGTCTCTGCGCCTCGCATGCTCTCGATGTAGAACAATGTAATCTTCACTACTGCTGCTGGGGGAAGAGGTACAGTGAAACCACTAGCAACACGCCAAAACCACCGACCTTCTTTTTAATAACTAACCACTCGCTGCTTTTATCGGAGACTAATTTTAGCACGGCCAAGGCTTATTTAAGAATTCACATTGTCTTTGTTTCAATTGGTCGTAAAGTCATCCAGGATCATTTCATTGGTAAATATCCTTTGTTATTCCCTTATCTAAGTTTTCACAGTAGCATGTAAAACCAAGCGACAGGGATTCACCCAAATTGTTATTTCAGTTGAACAGTTGTAGTCCTTCTGCTATTCAGTAAAGGCGTGCTTACTGTCTACAGTTCAGTTCTTTTGTTACACTTAGGTCCATTTAACAGGCTATTCAAATCCTTGTTCTGTTTCTTAAATTTAACTAAGCCAATCATTCACTACACAATTGAAAACAGCTCGGATACGTAAGGAAATCAGTTTCGTATAAGAATGTTTTTATCTCTTTAGCGCCATCTTGTGGAGATGCCTCAAATAACGCATACCTGATAAAGCATGCAGTTTAGTTTAATGCCTTTTACAGGGGACTATTTATTCAGTTCACAGGGGGTATGCTGTAGAAGCAGAGTTCTTCAAACTGTGGGGCGCGCCCCACCAGGGGGTCGCGACACCATCCCAGGGGGGGTGCACTCAACCCTAAAATCTCACCTTTGTTGTCCTCTGCTTTGTCAGCTAAGTGCTAACAGTTTACCGTCCCAGGAGGGGGTTAATTGGTAGCGCTGAAAGGCTTCAGCTGCAGTGGGAGGCAGTGTCTCCTCTGCTAAAAACCGAAAGCAAAGGAATAGACAGTCCTGTTCCTTTGCGTTCGATTTCAGTGTACCCAGCACTCCTTTCTGTGTGGTCAGAGCATTGGCTTCTCGTCGGATAGTTAGACCTGCCTGCTTGGTGGTCCCCTACCGTGTGTGACATGTTCATCCAACTATATCGTACCTCGAAACATCTAAAAAAAATTCAGCTGGGGGGGCTCAACCTACAACCTACAAAAAAGTTTGAAGACCTCTGCGTAGAGTGCCAGTAGGCATTAAGCCTCTATTTGGCGACGCTTCGGTTTTTTTGTTACCTCGTTGAATATGCTTTGGAATGTGCTCCTCTATCAGAAATATTATACCGGCTGAACCCCATTGTTTTCCAGATGCACATTGTGCATACAGCCAGAGATATATATCTAAACTATTTGTTTTTTAATTTTTCTTAAAGGTCAACTATTCGTAGTTTTAGCTGACATGCTTTGCAAGGGCCACACGGACAAAATCCATTTAGAAGTGATGGTAGCAAGGAATATTTTGATTTTTAGGGGAGTAATGGTTTGACCTAGATAACATGTCGCCTATATCTGTTAATTTACTAAATGGAATTTGAGATGACTTCAGTACATTAAAATCGTGGTGTAGATCAATAAATGCCAATGTATATTCATAATATCCTAGCCTGTCGGTGGTCAGTTATTATATTTTGTTATTAGTCTGACGTTATTTGCCACGAAGTTACCATTAATTAACCAGTTCTGTTTTTCCTGTTTAGATTTTGAATTTGCATTGTGAAAGAAGAGAAAGTCGCCATTTTGTGCAGATTCTCTTCTCGAAGCTTCATGTAAAATGTCTTTACAATGGCACCCTTACTTGTTGTTATTTTTACCGACAAAGGGCAAGAATATAGCGAACAGGATGTTGACGTTGAAAAGATATTATGCCAAAGTAAAAGCCCACCCATTTCGACAACCTGGAACCACGTGGTCTGCCAATTGCACCCTCTCCCTTCTCCAAACAGCTTCAGTACTTTGTATCTTGACCCTTCATGAAAAAACGATATAGTACGGTTACATATATGTAGAATCAATGCAGATTCTGTAGTGCAAAAATAATCACATCAACTTGCAGCTAGTAGTTTGTTATTGCAGGCAATTTAATGTGCCACTTTCAAATGGCTCCAGTTCAGAGTAACCTGCAGATAGCTTCTTCCTTCGGTGTAATCAACTATACAGGCGAATATATGAACAAACTGTCTTAAATTATGAGTCACAAAACTCTGATTTTCATATTTTCTCGTCTGCTACGCCTTTTAAACTGGAAACAGAATTTGCTAAAGCTCTACTATGCTATCCTTGTCACCAAATAAAATGAACAACTTTCGACAAAATTCCTTGTTACTCTATTTATTAAAGCTCATTGCAAAACTTGTATTTGCCAAGACACACATTTATGTTGAAATTAAAAAATGTTAGATCATCTCCAGACTGGTTAATACCCAGTCCTGGCAGTCCCGGCTGATCATAGGATGTCGGTGGATGCAGGCAGTGTTGGGGGCTATGTGGAGTCAGACCATCCAGCTGCTTTCGACACCATTGCGCACCACATCCTCCTTACAGGACGCAAAGGGGTTGGCGTCACAGGATCAGGCCCGGTTCTAGAGGGTGGGCCGGGTGGGCCCGGCCCACCCAAAGATGAGCCTGGCCCACCCAAACAGGAGCCTTGGCCCTCGCAGTGAGGGCTTGAAGGCAGGCGTGCAGCGCACAGATCGTGTGTGTGTCTGCCCGGGGAGACAGCTTCCCGGGCGCACACACAGACAGACAGTTTAAGATTATCGCAGCCGCACCAAAGTACTTAACAGGTCTTTAAAGACCATTAACATGTTAACGAGGCTTTGTTTACTTTTTACACCCCTTCATCTCTGCATGTTGAAAGGGAACAAATCCTTTCTTGGACACCAGTAACCTTTGGTAACCTTTGCCTCGTCATGCTGCGTTGATATTTCTTTTCTATGCAGCGCAGGGGAAAAGTGGTCTGTTTATTCCTAGTCACCCCCTGAGCCCTGCAGCTGCTTATCACATCAGACTGTGACACAAAGTATGACTAATGGAGTAGGTAAGAGAATGTGTTACAAAACAAATTATTTTTAAAATCTGCACAGGCCCAGCAGGACACATACTTCGTATGTGCTTCATTTTAACAGTTTTTATAATTTCATCGTAGCCGATGCTGGTCAACAATAAAACAATACAAAATGCCCAGATAAAGTTGGTGATTAATGATCCTGCTTTAGAGCAATCATTTGTCTGTTAGTATTTTTTAAATGCAGACGCACTGTATTTTTATGTGGATAGCTCAGTGGGTTACTGCCTCTGTCACAGAGATCCTTGTGTTACTTCAGAAGTTAAAATCCTAACAAAAGGCAGTGAACAATGAACTGCCACCAAAGAGCTGCAAACAAACATGAATGGTATAATTAGAACTTCGCTTTTTTGGTTTTGTGATATAGTTAGAACTTCCCCAGTCTTTCATTATTCTAATGTTGCTAAAATGAGTATGTTTGGGCAGATATACATTTGTATCAGTAACGCTGACCCCCCTGGAATACTCTTTAAATCCTACGGTTGTGTTTCACCAGACCAAACCCCCTTAAAATATACTGCCCACCAGAATGGATGACACGTGATTCCTACACCTTGTAATCCTCACACACTTACAGAGACAATGACATTCCCTGTAGACTGATCTACATACTTGTATGATTCATTGTCTCTGTAAGTGTGTGCGTTGTGTAAACTGACACACACTACATTGATATGAGCAGCACTATACAACAAATTAAATGCATATGAGAGAGAGGATACGTAAACATGAGGGGCACTGGTGGAGGGTGGTAGTAAGGGAGTCTGAGGAGGAGGTCATGAGGGGGAGGGGCTACAGAGAGAAGAGAGGCACTGGTGGAGGGTGCCAGTGAGGGAATCCGAGGAAGAGGTCATGGGGTGGAGGGGGGAGCTAGGGAGAGATGAGGGGCACTGATGTAGGGTGGTAGTGAGGGAGTCTGAGGAGGAGGTCATGAGGGGGAGGGGCTACAGAGAGACGAGGGGCACTGGGGGAGGGTGGCAGTGAGGGAATCCGGGGAGGAGCTCATAAAGGGGAGGGGCTATGGGGAGATGAGGGGCACTTGTGGCGTGTGGCAGTGAGGGAATCCAAGGAAGAGGTCAATAGGGGGGGCATGGATGGATGAGGTACACTGTTGGAAGGTGCTAGTAAAGGTGTTTATGGAGAAAGAGGTTTTTGGTGCAGCGCCAAAAAAGACTTTTGCATCAGCGCTGAAGCCGGCCCTGTCATGGCCTTTCTGTTTTTGTTTATTTAATTGGCAGTTGGGCCATAAGGGCCACTGTGGAACATACTTTAAAGTGCGTGCTAATTATATTTATTGCTCTATTCAATGTTTTAAGTATGAAGGGGATTTTACTAAAGTTTTACCGGGAGATGGTGCCTGACATGGGGCGAGGCCCAAGGTCATCTGTGAGATAAGGTGCACTGGAGAGGAATAGTGGCTAATCAAGCTTGTAAGGGAGTGCGTTGAAGAGTCCGTGGTCAGGTGGAGGTAGTAATGAAGAGGGATTCTCACTGAAGGCTCGCACAGAGGGAGCCCGAGAAGTGTCACTTGCCTGATACTCCCACCTCAGACACCTCCTCTTCCCATCAAAGGGACATTACATAGAAAAAACACTTTTTGAGAGTGATCACATTTAGAAAGAGATTTTGAAAAGAGTGCGTTTTACTGGGCCTTGTAAGACTAAGAAGAGATAAAGGAAGGCCCTGAAGCAGGCCTGCCTAGACATATATGCGACAAATCGAGCCCGCAGTGGCCCACCCAAATGCGTCCTTGGCCCACCCAATTAAAAGTTCCTGGAGCCGGGCCTGCACAGGATAGGTCAAGGATGGCGGAAGTACAATCTGAAAAACAGGAATCAAACAGTTTCCCCGCCTCCCTAGAGAATGATGATTATCACAAAAGTAAATGTTGAAGAACAGCCCAGTTTTAGCCTCACAACAGGTTTTCTGATTGCGTAAGTGAAGCAATACTATGCATACATCTCCCAATGTTTTAATCAGTTGTTCCAAATGTTATTTTACAACCCAAACATTACAAACTTTGGAGCAGACGACAAAAGGACGCAGGAACATTCATACACATGGAAATACTGGTGGGGTGGTGTGGCTCAGCTGCAGGAGTTGGGTACTTTAGTCTCCATAATATTTAGGAGATTGATTATCTGCATGAAATTAGCTAGGTCTTGTATAGTGAGGCATGGGTGTGTGACTATGACATTTACAAGGGTATATTTATCACCCTAAATTTCAACTTCCACATTTTAGCTTTGGAAGGAATGATTCAAATAATTATAGGTCAAATTTCATTTGTATGCTGCTAATAACAACTAATCGTTGGGTTTTATCCAACAACGTTAAAACTAAACCCATGTCTTCAAGTCTTACAATGGTCAGATGGGGCAGGGGGGAGGGAGAGACTGACTTTCTCAATTAAATCCAACTAATACACAAATAGTTATCACAATAAACTCATCAAATGGAGCCAGGATTCCTGTTCAGAGGTGTTCGACCCACCATTGAGCAAGCACTAAATCTCTCCCTTTTCATTGGGAAATACGTTGGGGCTAAGGGCGGTCAATTACATTTGGCGTTTGTTGACTTGTCCGCAGCGTTTGATTGTGTTTCACACTCAAAACTGTGGACAATCCTTCTGAAAATGGGTGTAGATCCTCCGTTGGTTGTTTTCTTACGTGAACTTTATTCTGACGCATCAGCTAGAGTTAGATATGGTGTTGAAGGTGAGCTCACTGATCCATTTCCTGTGACCAAGGGAGTCAGACAGGGTTGTGTTCTGGCTCGCTTTCTTTTTAATCTCTACACTAATGATCTTGAACCGGCAATGTTAGAAGGGAGCCAGGATCGTCGTCCAATTCCAACACTACTTTATGTGGACGACGCAGTGATCATGGCTAGAACACCCCTCCAACTACAACATCTTCTCAATAGATACAGCAAATTTATGGCTTCTCTGGACTTATTGGTGAACATTAAGAAGACCTTTGTAATGCATGTAGGCAACAGGGTAAAGAAGACAAAATCTATTTTTATCGATAACAGCAAATTGGAACATATCAATGTTTATCCAGGCCATTAATGCCAGAAAATTATTATTTTTAAGAGCTACATCTGCTCTGGTAGCATTTGCTCAAAAGTTAAGGAAGCGACCCCCTCAAGAACTAATTAAAATATACCAGGAAAAATGCCTCAGCATTGCAACATTTGGTGCGGGGGTGTGGGGTCATGTAGCCGCAGATTCCCTCCTTAAGGTAGAGAACGGCTTCATAAGATATCTGTTGGCAGTCCCACAGAGTTCTCCGACCTATTGCTGCCATATTGAATTAGGTATGGATTATATTACTAATAACATCAGAATCCAGCCTATCCTCCTATGGCACCGGGTTTGGACAACCAACCAATGTAAACTAACACGCTCTCTTATAATGGATTGCATTGGGTTGGTACACTGGGGGAAAATTCCGTGGTTGGCATATGTGTGTAATTTCCTGAAGGACTTAAATTTACTATCTTTTTTCTCACAACCACTATCCTTAGTGTGTACATCAAGGAAAATTTTGAAAACTATTTGTCTATCCCATCTAAGAAACTTACGTCTAACTCAGGAAATTACTAAAATCTCGAATAGCCAGATTCTAATTATTCAGACCGCACCAGGAATTCAACCGTATCTATTGTACCATCTGAACACATATGAAAAATATCTATTGACCCGGTTTCGTTTTAATACTTTTTTCCGTTTTATAACTTTACCAAAGCAACATGACTGGTCAAAATCGCTTATTGTGTGTCCTTGCGATGGAACTTCAGTACAATCTACATTCCATACAGCTCTATGACTCCCCACGTAAGCGATGGCTTACTCCCCTATTGATATCTATGGGCCTGCGAAGTTGCCGCCCTGCTTTTCTTGTATTACAACTTTTAGAATCTGAATTTAGCGCCAAATGTATTGCTTGTTTTCTAAAGGATTGTATAAAATATCGCCGTAAACTTGATTAACTGTTGATGCACTAGCACTTTATCTAGATTGAAAGCATTCTCTACCCCTGAATATTCCCTTTTTGTACAAATGATTGTACAAATGTATAGCTAATCCCGCTCTCTTTTGTATATGTTTTTAATATCTATTTTATGAAACGTTTTATGTAATTTTATGGTTCCTAAAAAAGTATGGCAACCGAATAAAGAAATATGACTGGACTGACCCGCCATTCAAACCTGTGAAACAGGTAAACAACCTGCGGATCTACATTAACTCCATCCTCTCCTTGAACACCCAAGCAACAAGGTCTCCCTCTGCTCTTTTTACAGCTCAAAATTCTAAAACAAATAGTACAATATATTTAAAAAGTTCACCCCATTCTGATGGTCAGTACAGCAGTCCAATTTAGTTTGGACTACACCAATTCTGGGGCATTTGTACAAGCCCTTAGCGCCACTGGAACGTCACTGTTTTTTACACTCCGGGGGACAGTATGCCCTGCACCATATTTACAAAGTGCCATTAAGCAACTTTTTGTGTCTTAACATCGCTTTGTAAATATGCTACCCTTTCATGCAGGTTATGTGCTTGAAAGGAGCGACCAGTGGGTGTTGCTGTGGGAGTTCTTCCGCAACACCCATTGCTTTTTGACACTGCCCCAGATTTACATGGAGGTGTAAATTGGAGGCAGGGACAAAACAAAGGCCATGCAAGAGCAGGCGGTAGAATGGTACAACGAGGAGAAATACTTTTATTCCTCTTTGTTTTTGCTTTTTCTATGTGCATTCTGCAGCACTCATAAAAAAACCAAAATGCCATTAATGATTGTTTATGTGCAGTAAGGTGTCCCTTCCTGCACATAAGTAATCATTGAGTAATGACAATTTGCTACTTCTATTTGTGCTGCAGAATGCAGCTCACATAAATCACAATCTGCACATAAACAATCATTCCCTACAACGCAGGCAACCTTGCACTATGGTGCAAGGGGACCCGCGTTGGCGCTAGGCAGCAAAATTTAGCGCTAGTGCTAGGGAGAACACAGGGGTGCGCTGTAGTGTTACATATGTGGCACATCCCTGTGTTTTGGAAATGTCTGAGCATGGCACTGCCAAAGTTGAAGAATTATTTATTATTATTATTTATTATTATTACACTGCCAAAGTTGGATCAGCTCCGCACTCTGACATTTCTTTGTAAATATTCCAGCTCAGTTTATATATGGCCTCCTGCCAAGCTCTTATAGAGACTACCACTGGTTCAAAATGCCACAGCTAGTCTGATTTAATGCATTACTCGACACAATTATAAAACCTCTATTTTTTTCCTCTTTTATTTTGGTATAAGTTGCAGTCCGAACTCTGTTTCTACAGTACAATAGGGAGGACATTTCCTAAAAGCACTTGACTAGTGATGCCACATCTTTGCAGAAACAATAAATAAATCAGGCTTTCAAACGTGTTTTTTCAGGGTTTCATGTACTGTACCCCGGTATTAACCTAGCGGCTAGAGCTGCTGACTTTGGAACTTGGGGACCAGGTTCAATCATGGCTCAACATCATGTGATTCTGGGAAAATCACTTAATCTTCCCATGACAAAAAAAAATCTGTAATGTATGGTTCTCACGTAAAACATCTAGTTCTTATGTAAAGTGATCTAATGCTCTTGGGCCAAGTTTGCACTATATATAATTGTAAAGTGCAAGGGCATAATCTTTGCTTGCAACAATTACAGTATGGAAAGTTGATTTCTGGCACCTTTTAGGTAGCAAGTGTTGCGAGGTATATGTGTAGTTGAGCATGTTCTCTTTAAATGATGGATATAAATTGATTTTGATGACATCTATTTTTAAACATTTTGTTGTCATTGTTATGATTGCATAGTGTGCCTAATATCTTTCAAAAGCAATCTTTAGTTAGAGGCACAGCAGGTGATCCGCCATCCAACTGGGCACAAAGGTCAGAAGCTTGTCCACCATATTTAGAGATTTCAGCCTGCTTGGCAGACATCGGAATGCCTTCAGAAGGGACACCGCCAGGGCAGAGAAAGTTTGCTGACTCGCCTTTATTTGTCATGTGGTCGCTCACTAAACCTTTTTGTTCTTGAAAAAACACCTCCCAAAGTTGTAGTGTGAGTCCCAAAGCAGGCCTGCAGGGACAGTAGAGAATACGAAGCATTGGCATAGCCAATAGGTCTCGGCTGTGGGACCTTATAAGTGTATAGCCATGCAGCACATTATCTTGGGTGCTATAACATCTACTGGCGGTGTCACTGCACTGTGCTGTGCCGTACAACCGCCTGTAGCTGAAGTTAAATGCACAGTGACTCAAACATACAGGACAACGGGCACTGCCAGCTTCTCTAGTACTACTCATCAGCAGTGCTTTAGACAGAGAGTCCAAGTTATTTACAAGCGTTAGCAGCGAATACAAATTATTCCAGGTGCATGTGAAGGAAGTGACCAGATTAGGGCCACCTGGGTCACTCGCGACCACCTCTCAGCCTTCCACACAAATGAAGGTTCGGTCAGACAGTAGAGAATACATACCAAGTAATTTTTATTAGTATTCGCTTAAGCGGAGTCCAGTCTGACTAGCCTCCTCAGACAGCTGCCAAGGGACTGACCCCCATCCACACAGTAACACAAAATATACATTTCCAACACCTCTAAAACCCCGCCCAGACAGGAATTTTCCAGCCTGGACACTAACGAACAAAGGGAGTATAGAAAGGCCAGTTACCATCCCGAGAACGGGTACATGTTATCTTGGTTTCAAGGCTACTTCACCCGTGTTCGTCTCTCTGGGGTGGGAGCAGGGCTTACTCTAGAGGAAAGGTATGCAAAGACAGAACACTCTAGGCCACTGCCTAGATTCATTTAGGCAGTGGAACTCAACCTTGGATAAAACTACAGAGAAACAATTGAAGCAGCTTTTCTGCGGATGCAAGTATTTATGACGCTGGAGTATATTATATCAATCATGGCACAAAATGCCAGCTGAATACAAAATGTTGCCGCAAATGCAATCTTAACTCGCATAATGCTTGAAGGAGTCAGCTAGATGCATTTTTCAGTCCAACACATTTTGTTTGTGGCTTTAATGCAAATTTAGGCTTATGTGACATAAGAAGAAAAAATAAAAGCTGCAGTCCAGTTTAGTAAATGTCTTAACCGCTTCAGCGAGGCGCAAATTTTCGCGCTTTGCTGAGCGTTCTAATGAGCCAACGGGCTCATGACGGAACGGTTGAGTTATGAGCACAGGCCAACCGACGCTCATGACGGAACCGTTCCATCATGAGCACCGAAGGGGTTAACTCTGACCTTATACTTAGGGGCTTTGGACCAGGAGTCCAGTTCAAAGTAAAATGATAGTCCTCTGATGTTGAGGTGTAGGCGTCACTTCTCTGATGGCATCGGAGCAGTGATGTATTCAAAGCTAGAGTACAGTCCGGGTTGTTGAAGTCAGTTTTAAGCACCAAAAACTATCCAATTGCATGGGCGGCTCGCTATAGCCATGTTCAAAGCACCCACCATGGAAACTAGAATAAATATGGTTCCACTGAAACTAGAATAAATATAGTTCCATTAGAGATAAGAATGCACATTTTAGGGAGTGGACAAGTAATTTTTTGGTTTGTAAAACAGAAGCGTCCGGCATGCTGACGCCTAATCAAGAACAACAAGACCTCTGCACTGTAAACAGCCACATTCAAAGCACCCACTGTGGAACCTTGAAAAAATGATTGCATGAGCGCACATAAACATTAACATCCATGTTTGCAGCACCTGCCGTGGAACCTATAAAAGACATTGCATGAACGCACATAAGCGTAAACAGCGACATTGAAAGCACCCGCCGTGTAACCTAGAAAAAACTATCGCATTAGCACACATAAGTGCTTTGCAGTCATAAACAAAACAAGCTGGTGCATGAAGTAAATACATTCTTTAGCTCACTCTGCCACCCCAGTTCAAAACTCCGTCCATCATCCCCTCTGTTTTTTCTTTGTTTGCCCTAAGTTGGCAGGGTATGCCCAGACGTGGGTCCCTTGCTCACTTTGCCACTGGATTCAGGCTAGCCTGGCTGATGACGGCTGATTAGCCAGAAACCGGTCCCAGGATGCTTGTTTCCGGTCCAGGGAAGACATGGCTTGGAAGTTCAGGCTGGACTGTTCCATGCAGTTGAGGCCCGTGGAGGGAGTTCCGTGAGGCGGAAAGGCAGGGCAGGGGAGGGGCCGGGTGGGGGTAGTAAACACTGGAATATGGATGATTGGAGGTAAGTAAACAAAATGCATATTCCGGTGTTTACTATTCCCCACCCTGCCCTAGCCCCGCCACGCCTTTCCGCCCCATGGAACTCCCTCCACGGGCCGCAACTGTTCCCAGGAGGCACAGGGTCAGAATGATTTGCATATGGCCATGTCTGAACTGGGGTGGCGGAATGAGCTGAAGAATGATGATGGATTAAATCCAGCTCCGATGACTGGGGGTGAGTGCTTGCAATGTTCATCACTCCGTCCATCATCCCCTTTGGTTTTGCTTTGGTCGCCCTAAGTTGGCAGGGTATGCTCAAACATGGGTCCCTTGCTGACTTTGCCACTGGATTCAGGCTAGCCTGGCTGATGACGGCTGATTAGCCAGAAACCGGTCCCAGGATGCTTGTTTCCGGTCCAGGGAAGACATTGCTTGGCAGTTCGGGCTGGACTGTTCCCATGAGGCACAGGGTCAGGCTGATTTGCATATGGCCATGTCTGAACTGGGGTGGCGGAGTGAGCTAAATAATGATGATGGATTAAACCCAGATCAGTTGACTGGGGGTGAGTGCTTCCAATGTTCAACACTCCATCCATCATCCCCTTTGGTTTTGCTATATTGTGGATACAGCATGTCTCAAAGAGCCGGCGTGCATGCCCTACCTAGGGAAGACATAAAAAGGTGCATCACCTAAAATTGCTCCCTCTAAGGTTCACCCACTCTCTACCCCAGTTGTAAACAGGAATGACACGGTTGCCATAAGTTTGTTTTTTCCTACTCTGCTTTTCTTGAAAATTGCCACATGGGCACTCTTGTACCAATACTCTCTGAGTTGTTGGTTCTGGCGCAGAAACGTTTTGTACTCTTTACAGGTTCTTTTTCATTAACATTTTCAAACATATGGGTCAAAAAATCCTCTGCATTCCCTGAAGCACTCATGGACGCAGCCTTGTTAATGGATCTCCACTTGCTCTTCTAGGAATTAAACCACTGTTTTGAGGTTGATAAAAAGTGACTTTCTTGCAGCTATGCTTACCCTTATTCCAAGTTCAAGTTACACAATCTTTAAATCTGTTAAATATGTTGGTAAACATGGGCAATTGCTTCTCCCAAAGAAACTCTAAACAAACTTGCTAAATTGGAAACCATCATCTTTCTGTGCATCAGACCTTATCTAAGATTGTTAGATGCCTTTTGGATTCATGAAAACTGTCAATGAGGCATAGTTCGAACTCCTGCATAGATTTAGACAACTCAGTTAACCTGTGGCTTACAAACATACTTTTGCCCAAGTTCGGAGTATTCAGTACACAGCTGCCAGATCACACGTCCCACCGGAGGTACTATATGTTTATATAAGTTCTGTAGCCTTCACTGGCTATCCATCCACAAATGGACAGCTTTCGAATGCTTGCGCATTTCTCATGAAAACATTTCTTAAATCTGTCCCCGTCTCACTTCAGATCTGCTTCTGGAAATCTCTACTGTGCCTCCGCTCACCAACTAGTCATCTTAAAAAATGAAAACACCAGGTGTATTGGCACAGTGGTTTATCTTTAGAGAGCAAAACATTGGAAGGTGAACACCCTTGCCCCTAGATGTCTTCACTCTCTAACTGAACACCTAGCATTTCACAAGCATCTCAAAACATGGTTATTTATTACAGCCATTCCTATTTAACATTTTGGGGCATTAATCCTCTTTGTTGATTGTATAACTTTGAGACATCTGGTGCACACTACAAATCTGACTGAATTCATTCATTCATCTCATCGTGCCATGCACAGGTAGTCAGTCAGTCAAGTAACTTTATTCAATTCGAATGAATCATAAAAGTTTACAGAAGGATCATACATTTATTTTAAAATACATACGTTTTTTTTAAAAACAGTGCACAGAAGTTAATTCTAGATTATGACAGATTCTATAAAACAATTCATAGTTCATAACGTTTCCCGATTAAAAAAACAGTTTTGATAAAACTAAGCACAGAGCTGCAGTTAATAACAGTTGATAGCGACCTCAGATAATTAAAACCCTCTTTATAAGAACACAGGTGAATATCCCTTAGGATAGGCTTAATAAAAACGGGCTCTTGGATCTTTATAGAGTGTGCAAAAGAGCATGAGGTGCATTGTGCTCTGATTGGCTACATTATTACATGGATAGGGGTAAGTTTCTCACACCACCCCCCCCCCTGTTTTGGAAAAGCCACAAGAAAGTGCAATGTGCTTAAACGGAATCTGGTCATTAGGAAACGTGACTGATCCTGGGTGGTGAACGACAGATAAAATTGCTGCTGATTTAAAAGAGCGCGATATACTATGGTATTGTCCTGATTAGATTAACTTTAAAAACATATTATAGGAAATTTAAATAACCATCTTCACATTTGGTTTAATAGATTCCGAGTTTTTGTAAAAATCTTCGAGGCCTATCTTACGAAAAATGTCTTTAAAATAATGAAGCCAGGGGATCGCCATTGCGTTGTCAAGATTCATACAGTCCCTTAGAATGCCTCTTGAGAATAGTAAATCTTCGGAGGTCCAGATTTTCCCCCATAGAAGCAAGGGGGCAATATTGATTCTGTCAGTTACATATTCAAGGCCCACCTCAGAATGACAGAATGAGGTAGAAGAACTACCGGGGATAAATAGGAGTCGTTAAATATTTTCTAATATTTGAATCTGTGTACTTTTGTGATATCCCCACACTCCTTCCCCATAGGTGGCCACTGACAGACATTTAGATTTATACAATGTTTTCAATTTGGCTACCGGCTTGTGACCTAGTTTGCTGCAAAGCGAAAAAGCCCCTCTATAGTTCTATAAGTTTGTTGAAGCCTCATCATGATCAAGTTGTCCCAGTTCAGTTCATTATTAAAAAGACTCCCTAAGTTGGTAAGATTTGGCACTTTGTCGATAACTGTATAATTTACTATATACTTGCGTGTTTTAGTTTTATTTGGGCCACAGGTCATAATTAAAGATTTACTGAAATTAAACATAAGGTCCAGTCCTGTCATAAATTCATTAAATGCAGTTAGACATTTTTGTAAGCTGTTAGCTGTTAAGGTCATCAGGACAGTATCGTCCGCGTAGGACAATAAGGGTACCCGTTTACCTTCTATTCTTGGAAAATCCAATTGTTGTTGTAACAAAAAGTGTTCTAGACCATTTGTATAAACTAAAAACATAAAGAGGGCCAATATACAACCCTGACGCACTCCCTCAGTTGATGCAGTTAGTTTGGTCTTTTCTTCCCCTGGACCATACCGGATGGCTACAGTAGTAGATGCGTGTAGTCTGCGCAACAGGGTAACAAGCGGTTCTTCAAATCCCATGGTAACCATTAATGAGCACAGTTTTCCACGGCAAACCATGTCGAAGGCACTGGACAAGTCCATGAGGGCCAAATGGATCAAAACATCCCTGGCCTTCATGTACTTGCCCATAATCACCGACAGGTTGAGGCACTGCTCGGTCGTTCCCCTTCCCTTCCTGAAGCCAAATTGAGTATTCGCTATAAGCCCAGAGGTGTTGGCCCATGACTCCAGGCGCGCACAAATTACCCGCCCCATCAGCTTACATGATGTATCTATTAGAGAAATAGGTCTGTAGCATGTGGGGTCATTTCTGTTTCCCTTTTTAAAAATTGGCGCCACCACTGCTATTTTCCACGGCGATGGGATACGACCCACAATTGCTGCTTTAAAAACATTGAGTAACAACGGAGCCCAGATTTGTGAGTTGCTTTTGAATAGGCCCAGGGGCACACCGTCTGGCCCTGGAGCTTTTAGGGGAATACCCTTTCTCAGTGCCTCCTCTACTTCACTTAATGAAAGTGATATGCTGAGCTGTTGTGCGATTTCTAAATTAATACTTTTTTCTTCCTCACATCGCTTAATAGGACACCCTTTGGGTTGAATATTTTGGTAAAATGTGTCTCCCAGGCCACAACCCGTTATGTTAGTATCCATGGCCCTTGTCTCTTTAGTGAAGAGTGGGCAATTTAGTACCTCCCAGAAACCCCTGGACTCCTTCAGGGCAATTGCTCTTTCAAGATCATCCCAAGCCTGCCTTCTCAGTTTGTCCTTTCTCTGCTCGATTACCTTTTTATAAGTCTGCCTGGCTGCCTTTAATATATCTCTATCACGGGGGACTGCATGTAGGGCCTTCTTCAATTTCTTTTGCGCTGCAGAACACTCAGCGTTAAACCATCTTATTTCAGGGGTGCTGCCCTTTCTCATTGGTCTGTGCAAACTCTTGGCCACGTCATCACAGATTGTTTCAAAATTTTGTATTATTACATCTGGCTGTGATGTTTCGGTTAAACAGGTCATTAATTGTGTTAAATTTGTTTTAATAATAGACTCCTCAAAATCCTTATGATGTATTGTGTCCCATTTTAACCTTATCCCTTGGTTATGGTTATATTTTGTTAAACAGTCAGAAACTTTACCCTATTGCGCCGCAATATGTAAAAAGACAGTAAGAGGATTATGAACAATAGCAGGGTTAGGTTTGACTGCACAATTTTCAACAAGTTGTGAATACCTACTAGAGATCAACATAAAGTCGATTGTACTTACATGTCCCCCCCCTGATATGTCGGATATTGCACCAATGGGGTACTAACCAAAGTATCAATCATACATATGTTCACAGTAATGGAGTTTAACGCATCACCCTGTATAGTATGTTTAAAGTGTGTCAAAGTTTGGTCATCAGTATCTACTAGCCCACAAACCTTACTCCCATTATGCCGGCTTAGGGTGTAGTTGAAATCTCCTACCCAGGTAATACACAAGGGCGAACCCTCACTGCTACCTTAACAATCTCTGAATCAAGTGAGTTAATAACCCCAGAATTCTGTGTTTCGAAAATATTGTGGTACCAATTGTTTAACAATATAGGTATGTTAATCAAGTTAAAACACAAAATCAACTTATACCATGGGGAGTCAATTACTTTTTCAATTCTCAGTAGCTCGTATTGTACCAAGATTAGGGTCGCTAGTCCTCCCTTTGCCCACCTAGCCAATGATGGTTCAGCTTGGACAGTTAGTGTATCAAATCCGTCCAATGAGAAATCATCTCTACTCCAGGTTTCCTGCATACAGATAATATCAAACGTTTTGGTATACTGGACCCATACCTCGTACAATAGCCTTCGTGAAATGCCAGCAACATTCCAAAAAATTAGACGAAGGCTAAGGCTATTGGTTTGGCAATTTGCGAATTTAAGAGGTTGCATCCCCGCTATTCGGTGATTGTTCAACATGTGCGACAGTTAGATCTATCCTAGTGGCCCCTGTTGTTTCCAAACCTTTGTTAAGGAGCAGCTGCAGGGGGCAACGGTTATGTTTAGGGTCTGCAGGCAGTGTACGGTCTTTGGCACTGCCACATTTGTTAGGAGTAGTCTCGGATGCATAGATTCTATTCTCAAATAGTCACTGGAGATACTGCAGGAGAGGAGCAACATAATTAAATCTTCCTGCACTAGAAACTCATTCTGCAGACACAATCTGAAGTCTGACAAGTAGATCTTTAGACATGTTCCAGTAAAGTATAGTGACATTTTCCAGCGCAAACTAACATAAGACCAGGCACAACATGGTGATGGACCATTCCCTGGTTGCTGATAACAGCTTTTGTATTGGTTTCTGTTAGCCTTTGTTAAGCCTCTGTCCACACAGGTTAGCAAGGTGCCTTGCTCCTGCTTTTATGACATAATAGTACAGTACAAAGTTATCCCTCTTTTACTCACTGTCTCCAGTAAGGCATTGGTCAAGGCAGCTACTCTTTTATGCCTGAACAATGGCAATCCCCTATTTCTTTCATGCCATCTTTTAACCAGACTACTGAGGGTGCAGTGTGAGGTGTGCCATCTCATGTCAAGCGCTGCCTTTCCTATGTTTCAGTATTCAACAGGTCCAGATGTGCGTTGAAGACTTGAGCTCTGAGGTCCAATATTTGTACCTTCAGCTGACGTTGAAGTAGGAGAAGCTTCTAGAGGTGCTTGGAATTTCCTGCCTCCCTGCCCTGGCCCCATATTGTCTGGTTTCAGAATAGACTAGTGTCAAACCCTTTGTGAAAGTACCCAGTCGGGCCTTTGTGATAGGCAGGTGTGGTAGGTGACAGCTCCTCCCTCAGAGTAGCCCATTCTGCCAACACCTAGCTACTCTTTGTCTCACCATCTGGAAGCAATTTACAAAGACTAACTGCCAACTACACATAGTGATGTGACCCAGGATACAGGCAATAGACACCAAATGGCTGGGACAGGAAAAAGCCAACTTTCTAATAGTGGCATTTTCAGAATTGTAACAACATATCTGAAATGACCATTAATTTAATTATGTTACATTAATTATTAATTAGTAGGAATTATAAATTATTATTTATTAATTGGTAAATATTTTTAATTGATTAGTAATTAATTTTAATTAATTGATTAATTGATAAATATGTTCTGTAGTGGGTTGTGGGTTTATAGGGGAATAGGGTGGGAAGTAATTTAATTATGTTACATTAATTATTAATTATTAGGAATTATAAATTAATATTTATTAATTGGTAATTATTTTTAAATAATTGCTAAATATTTTTAATTAATTGATTAATTGATAATTATGTTTTGTAGTGGGTTGTGGGTTTATAGGGGAATAGGGTGGGAAGTAATTTAAATGTAATTAAGTAATAATGTTCTTTAATTAATAGTTTGGTTAATTATCTAATTGTTAATTAATTATTAATTGTTAATTAAATATTATGAAATGGTATTTTTAATAATTTTTTAAATTACATATATTTTGTTCACATGTTTTTAATAATTATGTATTGGTATTTGTAAATGGTTTATATTTATTTAATTGTTAATATTTTTATTATTTAAAATAAAACATTTATTTATAAGTATGTTATTTTTACCCCTACGCTATCCAACATTTTTCCTAATGTTGCACTCTCTGGAGTGGGAATAGTAATTTTTACCCCTACGCTATCCAACACTTTCCCTACTGTTGCGCTCTCTGGAGTTGGAATAGTAATTGATACCCCTACGCTATCCAACTCTTTCCCTACTGTTGAACTCTCTGGAGTGGGAATAGTAATTGTTACCCCTACGCTATTGAACTCTTTCCCTACTGTTGCACTCTCTGGATTGGGAATAGTAATTGGACCCCTACGCTATCCAACTTTTTCCCTACTGTTGCACTCTCTGGAGTGGGAATAGTAATTTTTACAACTACGCTATCCAACACTTTCCCTACTGTTGCACTCTCTGGAGTGGGAATAGTAATTTTTACCCCTACTCTATCCAATACTTTCCCTACTGTTGCGCTCTCTGGAGTTGGAATAGTAATTGTTACCCCTACGCTATCCAACTCTTTCCCTACTGTTGCACTCTCTGGAGTGGGAATAGTAATTGTTACCCCTACGCTATCCAACTCTTTCCCTACTGTTGCACTCTCTGGAGTGGGAATAGTAATTTTTACCCCTACGCTATCCAACTTTTTCCCTACTGTTGCACTCTCTGGAGTGGGAATAGTAATTTTTACAACTACGCTATCCAACACTTTCCCTACTGTTGCACTCTCTGGAGTGGGAATAGTAATTTTTACCTCTACGCTATCCAACATTTTCCCTACTGTTGCATTCTCTGGAGTTGGAATAGTAATTTTTACCCCTACGCTATCCAACACTTTCTCTACTGTTGCACTATCTGGAATGGGAATAGGAATTTCTACCCCTACTCTATCCAACACTTTCCCTACTGTTACGCTCTCTGGAGTGGGAATAGTAATTTTTATCTCTACGCTATCCAACACTTTCCCTACTGTTGCGTTCTCTGGAGTGGGAATAGTAATTTTTACCTCTACGCTATCCAACACTTTCCCTACTGTTGCACTCTCTGGAGTGGAAATAGTAATTTTAACCCTCCCACTATCCAACACTTTCCCTACTGTTGCGCTCTCTGGAGTGGGAATAGTAATTTTTACCTCTACGCTATCCAACACTTTCCCTACTGTTGCACTCTCTGGAGTGGGAATAGTAAATGTTACCCCTACGCTATCCAACTTTTTCCCTACTGTTGCACACACTGGAGTGGGAATAGTAATTTTTACCCCTACGCTATCCAACGCTTTCCCTACTGTTGCACTCACTGGAGTGGGAATAGTAATTTTTACCCCTACGCTATCCAACACTTTCCCTACTGTTGCACTCACTGGAGTGGGAATAGTAATTTTAGCCCCTACGCTATCCAACGCTTTCCCTACTATTGCACTGTCTGGAGTGGGAATAGTAATTTTTACCTCTACGCTATCCAACACTTTCCCTACTGTTGCGCTCTTTGGAGTTGGAATAGTAATTTTTACCCCTACGCTATCCAACACTTTCCCTACTGTTGCACTCTTTGGAGTGGGAATAGTAATTTTTACCCGTACGCTATCCAAAATATACTTACTTTTTTTAATTAGTTTTACATTATTAATAATTGTTATTTATATTATTAATTTATGTATATAAATTTATTTGTAATTTATTATATTTTAATTTATTCATAAGTTATTAAAAAAATATTTTAGAGTTAAAATTAATTAAGTATATACTATGTATTATATTTTTATTATTATTAGTTTTTATTACATCATTTATTAATTTTAAATATTATAATATATTTTTAACTATGTTTATTATATGTATAAGTATTATTTTGTTAATATTACATTTTATTTACATTTTTTAAAAACTATATTTTCTAAAAAACGATATTTTTGACATCGATATATTATTTTCGATATTTTTGTACTTACCTTTTTAGAGATAGGATCCCGATATTATTGTCCTCGATATTTTTGTTGCGATATTTTTGTACCTCGATATTTTTGTGGTCGATATTATGTCATAGATTCCTTATCAAGGCTTGGATGGCTGTTCTCAAGTAAGTTTATGGTAAGTAGGATTTCACAGTGCAGAGAAGTCATACTTGGTGCTGAGCAGCCTATCCCATGTAGGTGGTGTGTGTTTGGGAGCTTAGATTGGTTAGATTGATGACAGTATAGCAGCCTCAGGACCTGGAACTGCTGAATAGTTGAAGAGGGAAACTATTACAATTAAGGGTTGATTGCCAGTCTTGTATTGGTTTTGTTTGGCCTACAGTGTGGAAGTTCTTTACATTCAGTCTTGGGTTGGGCCAAAGCAGAATTGGAGGTGGAAAAGGAGTGTGGAGACCCATATAGTTAGGTGTCATGTACTGGTACATACTGATGTATTCACCATTCAGTAGGGTTTGGGAAGGGTCCTTACACAGCTTTAGGAGTTCCGGTGGGGGAAAGGAACCTTGCAGGACAAAGTGTATGGCAATTGATGTGAAGATGGAAGGGATTATCTGACAAATTGCTCTCTTTGTCAGGTGGGATAATATGGTGGGAGAACCCAATATACCCTTGGAGGCTTGGGCGATATTAATAGTATCGGGTATAGGGTGCCTACAAGGGGTTTTGTTCACAAAATGATTTTTTATCAGATAAACAATTAAGATTCAATATCTCTCAATTTTGAAATAATCTGAATAAACAGCCTAATTTAATATCTACCGTTTCAGGCAATCAATGCAGTGTGAATTAAATCAACAAACAGCGAAACAAACACAGGATTATCTTTTGATAAATATCTTTCTTTTTTATATTTCAAAAATTTATAGGGTACATTAAACAATTAAGGTTGTTTTCAGTGCTTACAAGATGAAAAAGGTACAAAACAGTTTAACCTATGTCATCTGTGAAAAAATGCATTCCTAATAAAATCAAAAAAAGTAACATATGTCTTCATCAATAAAACAGTCACTTAAAATACATTAATATGTAGGAAAATGGACTGTGTAGTCGACGTTTTGGTCTTCTATCGTGTGACTCCCTCAGACCATCTTCAGGACAACAAAGTATTGCATATAGCAGTGACCCCTGAAATATTTTACTTCAAGAACAAGGATATAGTTCTTTCACTGAGAGGGACTTCAGCTTGTCGCCCTGTGAGCCAGCTCGTAAAATTGGCAGAATCAGACGAGAATAAAAGATCAAGGAAGACGTGTTGGAATCAATATCTCGCAAAGATAACTATATCCTTGTTCTTGGAGACCATCAAATGCACCAACTCCAAAGATAACTCCACAACTCTCATGGAACAACTCAACTTCCATCTATAAAGTGATGCGAACACCACATTAGGAGGCCCCCTTGTCTACAGACCACCAGGATCCTGAGCAACATTCTGTGACACCATCCCCAACCTCATTGCCTCCCTGGCATTCGACTCTCACCACTATATCCTACTCGACAACCTCCACTTCCATGTCGACGACCCCCACAACTACAACTCCATGAGAACCTGAACAACATCAGCATCACCCAACTGGTCACAGGACACACACTCGATCCCATTTTCACCTACAGCAAAAGAATCTAATTCAGCCACACCACATAACTCATCTGGACTGAACACACCAAGGTACACTTCACCATGGCTGACGCCCAGCACACCATCACCAGGTGTCAGGCCCCCCCCTCCACAGCTAGAGCGAGATCACCAAAACTCAGTGGTCACATGCAGTACCACCCTTGTACCCAAGGCCTCAACAGGCTGTCCATAACTTCACCGCCGGGATTACGGACTGCGCCGACAGAGACACCTCATTGAAGCCTACATAACCCAACAAGACCACCAAACATGCCAGCTGGTACACGCTAGAACTTAGGACCAACAAGCATGACTGTCACCAACTGGAGAAACAATGGCGTGCCACTAAGAACCCAGCTGACAGAGCAGCTCACAAAACAGCCCTCAGCAGATCTCACAAGCGCATCAAGGAAGCCAAGTAAGCAGCCATCACCACCCGCATCAACCCCACTGCCAACCACACAAAGGAACTCTTCAAAATAGTCAAAGAATTCTCTAACCCAACAGCAGAAGAGAACACTATCCACCTCACCCAAGAACTCTGCGATACCATCTCAGACTACTTCCACTGCAAGATCACATCTACAACAATTTCTACCTTCACCTCACCACCCTCAATCCCAATGACATCACCCATCCAGTGAACAGCAGCCAAATCATCACCACCTGGTCTCTACTCACCCCCGGCCCAACGCAGCCATCATGTCTTCCATCCAATCCAGGACGCGCATCGACCCCTACGTCTACCACCTCTACAACATCGCAACGAACCCAATCAGCATGCAGCTCACCAGCATCCTCAACACCTCCATCTAAATGCAACCTTCCCGGACTGATGGAAACACATTGGCGTCAGACCACTCCTAAAGAAAACCTCTGTCTACCCCAGCGATCTCAAAAATGATCGTTCAATCTCACTGCTCAACCACCCAGCCAAAGTACCTGAGAAAGCCATCAACCAATAGCTCACTGAATTTCTGGAACAAAACCACCAACTGGATGCCTCACAATCAGGATTCTGGGCCAAACACAGCACCAAAATCATGCTGATTGCTGCCACAGACGACCTCAGAACATGCCTTGACTGCAAGGAGAAACAGTGACCCTGATCCTCCTCAACCTCTCCGCTGCGTTTGACACCGTCTCCCATAACACCCTCATCAACAGACTCTACAGCATAGGTATACAGCAAGACACCCTCAAGGGGATTGCTTCCTTCTTCATAGGATGACCACAAAGCATTCAACTGCCTCCCTTCACCTCTGCACCCAAAGACATCCTTTGTGGCGTACCACAAGGCTCATCCCTCAGCCCCACCCTGTTCAACATCTACATATACCCCCCTTTCAGATCCCACGGATTCAACATAATCTCATACACAGATGAAACTCAACTGATCGAGGACCCATCCAATGACAAAACCAACTTCTGCAATGCCATGACCAACATAGCCAAATGGATGAGAGACAACTGCCTCCAACTCAACTACAACAAAACTGAAGTATGGATCTTCAGGAAGAAAACCTCTGCACTGGACCACACCCACACCAACCGACTATGCACGCAACCTCAGCTTCATCTTTGACAGCCAACTGATCATGAAACGACAAGTCAACACAGTCACCTCCTCCTGCTTCCACACACTTTGCATACTGCGCAGAATATTCAGATGGATTCCAACCAGCACCAGAAAAACCGTCACTTCAGCCTTCCTCACCAGCTGCCTCGACTATGGCAATGCCATCTACGCTGATATTCCCACCGGCTCCTCAAAAGACTCCAGATCATACAGAATGCCGCAGCCAGATTCATCCTGGACCTCCTCAAATGAACCCACATTGCATCCCACTTGAGAGACCTCCACTGGCTCCCCATCCAGAAGAGATGCCAGTTCAAGATCCTCACACATGCCTATAGAGCCCTCCATGACCTAGAACCTGCCTACATCAACCATCAGCTGAACTTCCATCAACCCTCTAGACACGTCATTTCACGAAGTGTGAATAGTGGTCTGAATGGTAATAACATGTTGGGAAACTTTATGATTTTGTTGTGGGTCCTTTGGATGGCCATTGAAATGGTTTCAAAGGAAGGAGGACGAAGAGTCATTCAGAACACTTGGCCACAAGTTTTTTAGTAAATAAAACTTGTTATAGCTGCCAGTGTAGGAATCAGCGAGTACCTGTCAGGTACTTGAATGTCAAAGCCAGAGGAGGGTGGTTGTGAAGAGTTAATTGTAGGTATGCTAATTGAGAAGTTTTGCAACATTATATCTATGTGCACAATGTAAACGCATTGCCTTTGATTTTTTGCTACTTTTACATGATGTCTAAATAGTCATTGTCGCTAAAGTAACTTTATGGTTCGAGGTGCAATATTACGAGGTTAAAAAATGCGGCCATTAAGCATTGCCTTAGGTGAATTGCATTCTGTTATCATAATGTTTAATTCACCACAGCCTTTATGACATCATTGTATTTGACTCTCACATTGGTTATTATTTTTCGTGGCTAACATTTTGTAAATTGCACTCTCAGCTCAGACTAGATAACTCTCCCATGCATAGTGTGCAAACTACTGAAGCTAATAGGACCTCAGGTGTGTGTGTGTTCTGCATATAAAATATTCGATACTTAATTTTATATCCCTATGAAAGTTCAACTGGTTACCTTTTCCGTTCATTATCAAGGCGATATCTTATTTTTAAATTTGACGAGCTTGATGGAAAATATGTTAGTGTATTAATTCACTTCATGTAAGAAATTAAAATGTATGTTGATTGTGAGAAATATTCACATACACTTTATACCCATTGCCTGGCCTGTCAACAAAGGAACTGTGGAGGGCAGCAGAGACGTGTTTGTTGGAAATGCCTTTCGGATTTATCGAGCGACAGCGTCACTGTATAATCCGTCATTTGATATTTCTGTCTGAAACCTAATTCCGCACGTGGACTTTTTTTGTTTAATTTTTTTCTGAATATTTGGCAATGATAAGCGGCTGGTATATGTTTTGAAGAAAAGAGCATGCTTCCTTAGAACTGTCTCGATTAATTAGTATCATGGCTTCTGTTCACGCATTGGTGGTTATGTTTGTTATGTTATGTTATGTAATTAACACTTAGAAAGCTCCCTTCCACTGACCTTTCGTAGCGCTTCCAAAAGCAGCCCACGCAGCACACTCCGAAAGCATTTAACATGAAGTTCATAGGAAAAACAGCCAGGTTTTATGAGATTTACTGTATTTCAAAGGAAGCAAAGGAGGGAGAGATAGTGTTTGTGTTTCACAATTTAGCTAAACTCTACAACACGCCCTTAAGTGCCATTTCTGGAAAAAGTCTGCACCTGATTCAGGGATTGGCGAAAGGTACTATTTCATAGAATAATACAGGGTATTATTTTATAAAGCACTTGTAATAAGGCGGATGGGATAGGTCTCGCATTTGCGAGAGTTTAAGCTATTACCCAAGGCCCGACCTAAAAACGAGAGTTTTTTTTTTACAGTAACAGTAGGCTATTGCAAACTGAGGAGTCTTGGGATTTCTAACCTTCAGTCAAATATTTTTGTATGATGTGTAGCAATGTATTTTTTGTTGCTGCAAAAAAAGGAGAAAAGAAAAGAAAAATGTAGCCTGTGGTCGAGTAGTGGCTCTTTTCTCAGGTTTGGTTTAATGAATGCAGCTTGTAGCATTCATTCCTGCTACGCCGTTGAAGATACAAGAAAAACAGAGTGCAGAAGAGTAATTGCTGACTTCGTGATATATTTAGCAAAAGTGGTTTGAACGCATCATGCCCAGCAATGGAGTTTTGCACTTTCACCATGATTACTTAGAATTTCCTGTTTTAACTATAGTGCTCTTAGATTAAAAAAAAATATATATATCTTCATCAACAGGGATCTGCTTAACACAATGGGGCATATTACCAACAACTAGCGATAATTATCGCTATGTTGGTTTAGCGGCAACATTAATATCGCCGAGCTCCGCCGATTTTTATCGCTTAGGAGCCTTGCTATTATGAAGGTTTATCTCCTATCTCCTTAGCGGTAAAAATCGGCCGAAATGCATGAATATCGCTGTAAAGTCAGCGATATTCATGCATTACCGAGCAAATGCTCTTAGCCATGTAATCCACCTACCATTGGATTACATGACTAAGAACTGCTCTGGGCAGGCGTTAGCTTTTGGAGATAATCGCGCTTAGCGCGATTATTTCCAAAAGTTGGTAATAGGAGATAGAGATGTTAGGGACTGTTTCCAGTCGCTAACATCTTGGCACGCCCACTTTGCATGTCATTAGCGATATTTATCGCTGACATGCAAAGTGGGCACCTAAATGCCCGCTATCTCCTACTAGCTGTCGCTAACTGGTGTTAGAGACAGCTATGTAATAGGGTGATACAATTATCGTCGCATTAGCGGGAAAAAGTCCCGCTAATGCGGCGATAATGGCCCTTGGTAATATGCCCCAATGTGTGTTTGAGCAGTGGTATCAATGAGCTGCCCTGCGTAAGTCCTCAGACACCTGTTTCCTACAGCTTGGCTTTCACTTCACAAATAACTGCTTTTGTAACTTGTAGTCTTGATTGCTCAATTTTACTTCATTGGCCTGACATACCTGAGGCTTTTATTTGGATTAAATAGAGAGACCTTGACCAGCTAAATGTGACATATGGTGGCAATTGATAGAAGCAGGTACTGTACTACATTGACATATGTGTGTTATTGGATCAGTGAAGGCAAGAATGGAAATGGAAATAGTTTATTTGGATGAAAGGGGCAGGTAGTTTCTGCTATCCTAGACCAATTTCAGAATCAGCCAGGTTAAAGGGCCAGCTCTGATGGCATTTTAAACAAGTAAACTGAAAACAGCGTGCCCGTTTGTCATACCAAATTGAAGCTTTTCCAGGAATCCACCTTCATAGATCACAGTTTATTCATTTTCTAGCTATGAAATGTTCGCTTCACTCATAATGTAATTTATCCCATACCCTGAAGATGTTCATTATGCACCTCATATGCAAACACCAAAATCAATAAGAAATTAGATAATGCATATTAGCAGAACACATCGAGGATTATGCACATAATTCTCTACTGGTCCGCAAGCTGCGATCACGGAATGTAACTATGTTGGCTCTCTCTATTTCGGTTCTGTACTTTATGCAAGATGCGATCAGGGTATGTAACTATGATGGCTCTCTCTATGCTATTTCTGTACTTTCTAAGCACCGTCATTTCCCAAAGGAATGTCTTTAAACAGAGAGAGGCGTGCGCTAATCTTTGAAAGGCTGAAGCAAAGCTTCTCAAAGCTTCCTGCAAATGCTATTTTGTCCTTAAAATGTACTTACCACACCTCCAAAAAAAGTAATGAACAAGTCGTCCTCAAAGAACACACAACACTTATGTATGTAAGGAAACTGTAATTTCTCCAAAATTTAACGTAAAACTGGAAACGATGTGTCAGAGCACTAATGAATAAGAAACCAGGAGGAAAGACAAGGGATGCAAGACTGAACCAATTGCAAGCAGCAGGCGGGATTACACTCAGTACGAGTGATTCCTACAGGCCTTGCAGACAGCACATGCACGCTGATGCTCGACCTAAAAATTACACTGTGTGAAAAGGGGGCGAAGCCTCTTCCTGAAAAGCCCCTAAGAGGCACATGTGCCCATGGGCGTCCGCAGGGGGGGGCAAGGAGGGGCGCTTGCCCCCCCCTGGAGCGTCCCTCCTTGCCCCCTGCCAGGGCTGGCTCTAGGGCGTGCGGCCAGTGCCATCGCACCGGTGCTGGCTTCCTGGGGGCGCCGTGTTTACAAATTAATTATGATTTTAAAAGCCCTACTGAGCGTTCCTTTCCTCCTTTAATTACGGGGCCTCACAAAAATGTCAAGATAACTCCTGTGATTAATGTTCTTCCTGGCCAGAGATCAGAGTTTTGTGTAGCTGAGGTTTTCGACTTATGTGAAGGTAGCACAGAGGGTTAATATGCCTACGGCAAAGAACGTGTACCAAGTAGATTAGAGTGCATTTAATGTAAATAGATCAGCAGGTTACTGCTTTTAAAAGAGCCATCCTTTTGTTACTTGCAATTTATAACTTAAAGTCCTAATATAGAATAGTGAGGTATTAACTTTCATCATAGAAGTGCATACACTCTGCTAAGTACAGAACATTGATTAATGTTGCAAACATGTTTCATTTGGGTAGAAATTGATTCTTATTATTAATGAAAACTCCCAACTATGATGCTTCTTTTTCGACTCTGAGTTTGTGCTTCTCCACACCAAGCACTCCTAAACTATACTGCCTACCAGTATGGATGACATATGGCTCCTACACTTTTAGTCCTGTGGCTTATGTAACATTTCCTATACACTGATTTACACATGTATGATTGATTGTCTGTGTAATGTGTGTGCGATGCAAAGTGCTCTGACATACTTCAATGGTATGAGTAGCGCTATATAACGAATTCAATGCATCTGAGAGAGAGTGGTTATGTAGACTTGGTCACTGTTAAAGGGTGCTAGTGAGAGAATCCGTGGTGGAGGTGGTCATTGGGGGCGCAAAATAACATTGTCGCACTGGGTGCCACTAGCGCTAAAGCCGGCCCTGCCCCCTGCGGACGCCCATGCCACCATGCATTACACATGGTGCTCCAGCCACTGTTCCTCTCCAGTTCGCACTCTCTGTTCTAGTCTGAAGCTCCTCTTCGTCTCAGGGCTCAGTAGGACAAGATGCGGGCTTCATTTTCCTGCACCGTCCTTTTGGCACTCTCTTCTTGGTGAACTCCTGTGCATCTCATTGCACGTCACATCTAGACAACACCTGGAGACTCTGTTCTTTTCTAGATCCTTCTGAGTACCCTCTGCCCCCCCCCTCCATCTTATCATTTAGTCAGAAGCACCAGGAGACCTCGGACTTTATAGCGCGCTTTGACACAATAATAAGATTGAGGCAGTCTTTTCAAATAATTATTGGATTATAGTGATGGACTGCCTTGAACAGTTGCTGTTAAGTAAATTACTAAGCAGAAAGAAAAGGCACATTTGAATAAAAGAGTATATTCTCAGGGAGACACCGCTCTGACATAAAATGGTGGACATCAATGGATGATTTTTAATTTAATAGGTTGCATTTATCAAGAAAGATAATACAAACAGAAAACGAATGTAAATGAAGTGTTAGACATAAGTCAGTACAGAGGGGGATATCCAGATGGGCTAGGAAGCGTGGATGCTAAGAGTAGAGGGGCTGAGTCCATGTGTAGTCACCACTGTAGTCCAGAGCAGGGAGGAGGGGCAACGAGCAGGCATATGTAAACTGTATCCATGAGTAGTAATGATCATACATCCCTTCGAGTCTTTCTCATTGAGGGTTAGAGCAACTTCAGAGAAGTGAGACCTGTGTCCTAACTCCGCCAGTGAAGACAGCGGGTCCAAAGGAGAAAGAACCAGGCCAGACAGAGTAGGTCCAGGTAGTGTGCAGGGAGGCAGGCTCGGTGAGTCCGGAAGAGGGACAGGGCAGGCAGAACAGCTCCAGAGAAGGGCGAGCAGAACGGGACCAGGGCGAGCCGATCCGGACCAGTAGATCCTCTCTGAGCAGGGAGGCGGCACGATACACAATCAGAATGTAGTGTTCAGCTTTGGGGTGCCAGGGGGTAACTTTAGGGATCAGGGTGGGCGTGGGTTTTAAGGTGCCAGGGAGTAATTTTAAGGTTCACGTGGGTTAGGGATTGGGGTGCCAGGGGGATCATTTTTGGGTTCAGGGTGGATATGGGTTTTAGGGCACCAGGGGGTAATTTTAGGGTTCAGTGCGGGTACGGGTTTTGGGGTGCAAGGGGGAAATTTTAGGGTTCAGGGCGAGTATTGGATTTGGGGTGCCAGGGGGGTAATTTTAGAGTTCAGGGTGGGTGTGGGTTTTGGGGTGCCAGGGGGACAATTTTAGGGGTCAGGGTGGGTATGGGCTATGGGTGCCAGGGGGGTAATTTACAGTTCAGGGCGGGTATGAGTTTTGGGGAGCTAGGGGGTAATTTTAGGGTTCAGGTTGGGTATGGGTTTTGGGGTGCCAGGGGCGTAATTTTAGAGTTCAGGGCAGGTATGGATTGTGGGGTGCCACAAAAGAAAGCGATGGCTGTGGCACAACAACCCTATGGTGTATGAGATCATATGCGGCCTGCTTCCTGCCCCCCATGGCTCCTCCTGTGCCCCAGTGTTTCTTGTGCCCCACCTGGCACACATCATGTCGGAGGATGGTGATGACGTTAACATTTTGCCCCCCCCTGGAAAAATTTCTGCGGACGCTCAAGCATGTGCCCCCTTATCCATCCCCAAATCCTCTCCTCAAAAAAAAAAAAGAACACAAGCTTGCTGAGGCTGGTGCCGATGTCCTGTGGTGTTTTAACACCCATTAATGAATGTAGTCAGTGGAAAGCCTCTGAAAACGAGATGAAAACTATTGTGTGCAGTGGATTTCATCAAATATTCCCTGCCACCATGGGATATCGGCTCCTCAACCGGTGACCATGGGATTGGAGTCAATATGGTGTGTCACACAGTGGCATCTTGTGAGCTGGCAGGTCTAGATATCAGTCAGTTTGTGACGGAATACTCGTTTGACAAACTCTAAATCAGGCCCTCTGTGTCTTACTTGCAGACAGACTTGTAAGAAATTTCTTCAGGATACATGG
Source organism: Lissotriton helveticus (assembly GCF_964261635.1). Lineage (NCBI taxonomy): Eukaryota > Metazoa > Chordata > Amphibia > Caudata > Salamandridae > Lissotriton > Lissotriton helveticus. Next base: position 497,529,569 of record NC_136061.1, on the reverse strand, counting down.
GAGCCTGTCATCCCTGTAAAAAAACCTGTCTCGTATCTCCTTAACAAAGTCTAGTCAACTGTATTAATAAAATGATGTAGCTGTTCAATTATAATAACAGATTACAGTTGAGTTGTATTCTCAGAATGCCTCCTGCCAGGGCCAGCACGCACAGTGAAAGGCAAGATCACAGAGCATAATTACAGGTGCAATATTAACAATTAAAAGTAGAACCAGTTTTTCCTTCTTCTGATATGTCTTTCTCAAGTGAAAAGTGATCAGCAGAAATGAGATAATTGCCGGACAGACATCTCTCTGCATGTTTCTACAGATTCTGAGCTACAACATTTGCATCTAGGTTACATTAAGAAGATTCTAATATTTTTTTTGCAACAAATTACTGAATGCGTTAATGTGTTTAATTTCAATGTAGAGATTTTTCTTGCATTGTTCTTTTCTGCAAAAGCAAGATAGCAACATTTTAAGGAGTTTATGGGTTGGGTGATGGTGTGACTTTGTATTATAAGGAATAAAATATCCTTGCTGTACGTTAAAAGGATATTGTAATTCACCTCGGAGTTACATGACTTTAAAGGAACTCAACATCTGGCCTCGGTCCTCCAAATGGTCATGGAAGTCGTTGGTGGCTTGCAATATATTATACTTTATGGTCAGGGTACTTTGGCAGACAGTCAAAATATCGAGTTGTAAATATCGACCTACAGAAATATCGAGTTAGAAATATCGAAGGTAAAGAATATCGATGTCAAGAATATCTTTGGACAGAATATCGACACTAAGGTAAGTAATATCATTTTTTTTTATATCGATGTAAGTAATATCGAAGTCAGTAATATCGATATCAAATATATCGATGTTACTAATTTCGATGTTACTACTATCCATATTTTTACTATTGTTATGTATTTTAATATGTATTTAATATGTATGTGTTATATGTTTTTTGTTAAGCATTTTACTTGTTTTAAATTATATGTGAACTATTTTCATATATTTATAATGTTATTTTTAAGTCAATTTTATGTTTTAGTACCGGAGCGGGTTATGGGTTTATAGGGGAATAGGGTGGGAAGTAATTTAATTATTCTAAATTAAATATTATTTTTAAGGAATTATAAATACATTTTAATTAATTTGTGCGTTTAAGTTCTGTAGCGGGTAGTGGGTTTATAGGGGAATTGGGTGGGAAGTATTTTAATTGTAATTAAGTAAGGAATTATTTTTATTTATTGGTATTGATAATTTATGCATTTTTAATTAATTATTAATTGGCAATTAATTATTTTAATTGGTAATTAATTTATTTAATTGGTAATTAATGTTTGTAATTGGTAATTAATATTTGTACTTGGCAATTAATGTATTTAATTGGTAATTAATGTTTGTAATTGGTAATTAATGTATTTAATTGGTAATTAATTTATTTCATTGGTAATTTATTTATTTTTTATTGGAAATTATTTTGTAATAATTGTTAATTAATGTCTTATAAAAAGTATTTCTTGGTATACAAATATTTTTTTTGTTTAATGTTTTGTAATTGCTAATCAATTTTTAATATAAATTTTTTTGTTTTTTAATATTTTATTGCTCAATATTTATTATGTGGTAACTAATATTTATTAATTAATATTTATTGGTATTGATTGTTAATTTATTGTTAATTAATTACTCAATTCTAATTATGTTTTTTTTAATTATTAATGGGTATTTCTAAATGATGTTTAGTTATTTAAAAATTGAAATATTAATACATTTAAATACAAAAATAATTTAGAAGTATGTTATATTTAATTTTTCCCTGCTGTTGGACTCTCTGGAGTTGGAATAGTAATTTTTACCCACCCGCTATCCAACGCTTTCCCTACTGTTGCACTCTCTGGAGTGGGAATAGTATTTTTACCCCAACGCTATCCAACACTTTCCCTACTGTTTCACTCTCTGGAGTTGGAATAGTAATTTTTACCCCTGTGCTATTCAAAGCTTTCCCTACTGTTGCACTCTCTGGAGTGGGAATAGTATTTTTTACCCCTACGCTATCCAGCGCTTTCCCTACTGTTTCACTCTCTGGAGTTGGAATAGTAATTTTTACCCCTACGCTATCCAACACTTTCCCTACTGTTGCACTCTATGGAGTGGGAATAGTAATTTTTACCCACCCGCTATCCAACGCTTTCCCTACTGTTGCACTCTCTGGAGTGGGAATAGTAATTTTTACCTCTACGCTATCCAACACTTATTCTACTGTTTCACTCTCTGGAGTTGGAGTAGTAATTTTTACCCCTACGCTATCCAACGCCTTCCCTACTGTTTCTCTCTGGAGTGGGAATAGTACGTTTTACCCCTACTCTATCCAACGCTTTCCCTACTGTTGCACTCTCTGGAGTGGGAATAGTAATTTTTACCCCTACGCTATCCAACGCTTTCCCTACTGTTGCACTCTCTGGAGTGGGAATAGTGATTTTTACCCCTACGCTATCCAACGCTTTCCCTACTGTTTCACTCTCTGGAGTTGGAATAGTAATTTTACCCCTACGCTATCCAACGCCTTCCCTACTGTTTCTCTCTCTGGAGTGGGAATAGTAATTTTTACCCCTACGCTATCCAACGCCTTCCCTACTGTTGCACTCACTGGAGTTGGAATAGTAATTTTTACCCCTACGCTAGCCAACGCCTTCCCTACTGTTGCACTCACTGGAGTGGGAAATAGTCATTTTTACCCACCCGCTATTCAACGCTTTCCCTACTGTTGTACTCTCTGGAGTGGGAATAGTAATTTTTACCCCTACGCTATCCAATGCTTTCCCTACTGTTTCACTCTTTGGAGTTGGAATAGTAATTTTTACCCCTACGCTATCCAATGTTTTCTCTACTGTTTCACTCTCTGGAGTGGGAATAGTAATTTTTATCTCCACGCTATCCAATGTTATTTATTTATTTATTTATTTATTTATTTAGAGTTTTATATAGCGCGGACAAGACCCGTGGGTATCAGAGCGCTTAACATAAAAAGATTGCAAATTATCGATTGACATTATAGTGGCAATTATAACAACAAACATATATGAGGTAATAGGCGATATGTTAACAGTAGTGATTAGATAAGTATCTTCTTAACGTCTGTAACGTAAGCCTTAGGAGGTGCAAATATACGGCTAGAGCATAGTCATATCGTCAGGCTCGGTGAGGTAGGTTACATAGTGTTATCAGTGCAATTCCATGGTTAGATAGCAATAAGAGTTGAGTAGGTTTGGCTTGTGGTAAGGATTAAATAGATAGCCAAGTAGGGTAGGGAATTATATCATTAAAGGTGTGAAATGTAGTAGAGAGATCACATATAATTGAGGTAGCCTTGGAGTGTATAGCCGCTGTTTGCACGGGAATCAGTCATTGTCTAGTTGGTCTTCATATTATTCAAGATGAGTCCGACCTTCATTGTCTTGATTGTTCATACTAATGGTCGGTGGGGATCTCTATGTATATTATTTACTCATCAAGTGGTTCTTCAGTTCCCGTTTGAATTTTACAGCATTTTGAATCATCCTGATGTTAGGGGGAAGGGAATTCCAGATTCTGGGGGCGGCTCCGGAGAATGCACGGTCATAGGTCTTTTTCTTGCGGAAGAAGGCCGGTCGTAGTAGCAGCTCCCTCGCGCTTCTAGTTGGTCTGTTACCTCCCGATAGCTTAATTTTCTTGGCTAGATATATAGGCGTGTTGAGGTGAACCGCTTTGTGGGTAATGCATGCCATCTTCATTTTAATTCTCGCTTCGTAAGGTAGCCAGTTTAGTGCCTTTAAGTGGGGAGATATGTGATCGAATTTTCTCGTTCCCGTGATGAGTCTTGTCGCAGCGTTGAGACAGGCTTTTAGTGGTGCAGTGGATGTCTTCGGTAGGCCAGCCAATGTGGTGCAGCCATATTCAATTCTCGAGATCACTAGTGATTGGATAGCCAGTTTTAGATCTGCTTCTGAGATAAAGGGTTTCAGTTTTCTTAGATAGTTCAGGTGGAAACGGGCGCTCTTGGCCATTGTGTTGATGTGGTCTTTCATGTCAAGGTTCTCATCTAACGTAATTCCTAGTGATTTAGCTGAATTGATTAGGGTCGGAGTACAATTTAGAGCAGTCACCAATTTAGTCCATTCTTTTACCTCCGGTTGACTCCTTGCAGGTGATATTAATAGGAATTCTGTTTTGTCGGCATTAAGTTTTAGATGATTGGCTGTTAGCCATTGTAGTGCTTGCTTTAGTGTTTCATTCATTAGGACAATGTCATCCCGACTGGTGATCTTCATATATATTTGCGTGTCGTCTGCGTACATGTGATAGGAGATCTGTGATTTTCCAAGAATCTCCGTGAGGGGTTCTACATACAAGTTGAATAGATCTGGGGATAACGTCGAGCCTTGTGGGACTCCTAATGTGTTAGGGCACGGGGATGAGCTTACTTGGTTGACCAGGAATAGTTGTGTCCTGTTCTGAAGGAAGGAGTTAAACCATTTCAATATTTTCCTATTTTCCAATATTTTCCTATATTTCAATGTTTTCCCTACTTTTGCATTTACTGGAGTTGTAATAGTAATTTTACGTCTTACGCTATCCAATGTTTTTAATACTGTCGTTTTTTTTGGACTTTATATAGTAGTTTTATTTATTTTTCTATTAAATATTTTTTGAATTTAGATAATGTATTATTTTATTCATTTTAAAAATATTGAAAGTATATTTAAGTTTTTTACATTTATTAAAATTAATAATTAACTTTTTTTGTTAATATTTTATGTGTGCAGATCTATTTGTAATTTATAGTATTTTTTTAAATAATTTATAAGTAATTAAAGTAATTATTAAAACTTATTATTAAGTAAGTATATAATATATATTTTACATATGTGTTTAATTAATGTTCTATTATTATATATGTTTTATTTATTAATTTTAAACATTACTAAATATTTTTAACCATGTTTATTTTATTTATAAGTATTATTTACTTTATTTTACACATTATTTTTTAACAGATATTAAACGATATTTTTAATTACGATATTTTTAACATCGATTTTTTTTCTTGATATTTTTGTACTTACCATGTTGTAGATAGGATGTCGATATACTTGCCTTTGATATTCCAGCGTCGATGTTTCTGTAGGTCGATATTTTGTCTGTCGATATGCTGTCATAGATTCGGTACTTTATCTCATATACGGCCAGATGCAGGTCGCCAAATACCGGTCGGTAACGATTTGGCTTTTGAGATGTAGGTGGGTCTGAATTTACAGAATCGGTATATTTACCGATTCGGTAAATTTACCACTTCGGTATTTTACCGAATTTGTAAATATACCGATTCTGTAAATCCATATGTAGGTGACACTCCTAAGAGTGCCACAGAGCCTTAAGAGTCGGTATTTTACCACCCAATCCTATTGGGTGGTAAAATACCGAATTCAGGTGTGCATGCACATGCCTGTACTTGGGGTGCTAGAGGGTGTCAAAGTGACACCCCCTGCACCCTTGCAGGATTCGGTATTTACCGACTCTGTAAATACCGAATCGGTATTTCACATTGATTCCTATGGGCTTCAAGGCCCATAGGAATCAAGGGTGAAATACCGAATCGGTTTTTACAGAGTCGGTAAATACCGACTCTTACAGAATCGGTAATTTTTTACCTACATCTGCCTCCTTCATATTTACCGACTCTTAAGTACCGATTCGGTATGAGTCGGTATTTAAGAGTCAGTAAATAGGAATTACCTACATCTGGCCCCAAGTCTTTTGCTTATTGTTTGCTTAAAGAACGTTTGAAATTGACTAAAATGACACTTTCTTTTTTGAACATTTTGGTAAACTGATGGTTTCCACTCACGGTGCATTAATGCGCATGATAAAAAGATGTGACCAATATGCAAATTACTCATCCTTAGCTAGTGTGCCTTATTACAGACCTCCTTCACATAGCTACGGACATATGTAAATTTGACTTACACATGAAAATAGATTCACTGAGGAGCACAACACAAATTTTGTTATTCATGAAAGTTGGTTTTGCATTCGTGAATGCATTTATTCACACTGTGGTGTTTCCTGGCTGGATGACCTGGGCATCTTTGAACATCTACAAACATATGTTTGCATTCCCAAACGCCTCTCTGACACCCTCCTGCACTGGACATGGTCAGACATGTATTACTGTACACAGCAGCCTCTCAAGGCTGGCTCTACAAATGAGAAATCTGGATGGCCGCTTGGGGTGTCAGGGCAAAAAGGGGGCCTGCCTGCAACGTACGACAAAGTAGTCTCTCCACTTAGCAGCAAAATCACCCTTCTCCTATTTCTCCTTGTGCTCTTAACTCATCTTTTTCTCTCCAGACCCCACCTCACATCCATCATGCTCTGTTAGGGTTTCCATTGTGGCGGAGGGTAATACACGTGTGCTGTGTGGCAGCAGCACCTCAGAGTGGGTGAGGGTGTGGCTGGTGCGTGACTCGAGGCGATGCTACATGCTGTAGGTGACAGTCAATGCAGGTAATATTTGTGCTATTTATACTACGTTGTCAGCAATCTGCAAATCAAATCCCATGGCTCTACGTCGCATTGTAGACTGATCAGCACAGCTGGTGCATGCCTTCCCTTCCAGAGAGATACAAATTAAACCACTAAGGGCCAGATGTAGAATGCCAAATTGCGATCGCAAACACTGAAATTTGCAGAATTTCAGCGTTTGCAATCACAATTTGGCTGTGAGCAATGTAGGTAGGCAAATACCCACACGCAAAATAAGGAATCGCAAAAATTGAGATTCCTATTTTTGCACAAGCATTTAGAGAATCACTATTTGCGATTCCCTAAATGCTATGCTGGTAGGCATCGCAAATTGCGATTTTGCCTTAAGGAATTGCAAAATACCACCAACTTTAAGTTGGTGGTATTTTGCAATTTCATTTCAAAAATAACTTTTTGGCTTTTTACAGAGTGCCATGTGGCGCCACATGTGCACACATGCACATTTCAGGGGTGCAACAGGGTGTCCTTTTGGAACACTTGCACCCTTGTAATTGCGCCCGCAATTTGCGAGTGCCTCTTTGTTACTCGCAAATTGCTGGCACAAATCTTATTCATTCCTAGGGGCCTCTTGGCCCATAGGAATAAATGGGATGGTATTCCTTGATTGCGAATCTCAATTTGCAATTCACAATTAAGGAATATTAAGGAATCGCAAATATTTTTGCTAGTCCTTAACAGTGATTCAGCAAAAATCGCTAGTAAGGACTCGCTATATTGCATTCAACGACATCTGGCCCTAAGTAATGCCCTTTTTTCTTCTCAATGTCTATAAAACTGCAAGATAAAAACTAAACTGTATCGCTTTTTCCTTTTTAATCTATACTCTTTTTAAGCAGAAATATGTGAAAGGAATACTTTGCAGAATCAGGATTTAGCAATACCAGTATATTTACTCAATTAATATTATTCTGGAGGTAACATCATCCTGCTGTGCCCTGTAATTTACCTGCAGAGAAAGAGAGAAAGGGGGAGAAAGAGAGAGCTTGAGATAGAGGATGTGTGTGGTGTATGGAGAAACCTTGCCATTAACTGCTTTGAGTACAACATACCATTGCTACTGAAATAAGGGGAGTAGGGTACAGCAGAAATACATATTCAATGCCCATTCAAATATTGTTCTTTCCTGAAAGTACCAACTATCAGTTTTGCACAATAGCAACACTACCCAGAAATCCTGATACTGATGAATTAAAAGATTAAGGACCACATGTAGCAAACGGTGCAAATTGGTCATTTGGCCGTTAGCAAATACCAAATAGCCTCTCAAGATGTATGAAAGGCTATGTAGTCGCAATTTTAGGTAATCGCAAAACATTGTATTACCTAAAATTGCAACTACAAATAGGGAATCCCAATTTGCAATTCCCTTTGCACATGTTACAAGAATTTTGTAAATGCAAACTATGCATTTAGGGATTGCTATTACCATTGACTCCAAGTTGATGGTAACTATGTACAAATTTTGAAAATGAACAAAAATGCATTTTTCAAAGTGCCATGTAGATGTGTGCGCTTTACGTGTGCACATTTTTTTGGGGGGTGGTTCAGGGGTTCATTAGGCCCCTGGGCACCCTTGGTATTGTGTTATTTAAATTGCTATTACCAGTTAGGTAATTGCAATTTAGGTAATGCAAAATCATTCGCACATATGGACCTCTAGGCCATTAGGAACGAATGGAGTACTATTGCATAATAGCGATTACAAAATTGCGATTGCGAATCTTTAGGAATCACTATCAGGTAATTGCTATTTTCTTACAGACCATTTTGCACTCCTTGAACACCTAAAATTCACTATTTAAGGAACGCAAAATGGATTTTTGATACATGTGGCCCTAACTGTCGTGCTGTAAAATTCTGAAACTGTTCGTTTAAAAGCATAGCAGTCAAGCAGCGAAGTTCTGATTCTGTCCCAGTATACGTATAGCACCCCCTTTGAAAAGGGGCATTACTTCCCATTCAAGTTATAGGAACCCTGTTGTGGGGGGCTAATAACGCCTCACCATAAGTATAGGAGTCCAACTGACATTTCTGAAACCTCCCCATTCAAACGTATTGCTGCTCAGAAGAGCTTGAACTGTCTCAATTAAGACATTGAAGTGTTGCTGTAAGGTGCAGGCACTGCCCTATTAATTGCACAGTGGCCCTGCTAAGTGGTGCCCATCCAGCCCACTAAAACTACAACAGCTGTGCTAAAAAGTGCCCATGATGTTCCATCTAATTGATGATAGTCATGCTATCAACTACAGCCCCAATAACCACCCAGTAGCATTGCTGGAAAGAGCTGTTCGATTCAGAGTATGGCAACCCTGCTAGAAGTGCACACACCGATGCTTTCAAAATACAGTAGTCCTGCTAGGTAGTGTGGGGCAATGTTGAGATCATGGCTCTGTCCCACTCAGAGTTAGGGAACTTTACAAAGTAGTTTTGTAACAGTCCGATTAAATGTATTGCAGCCCTCTTCCAACCAGGGCAAGCTGTGCCTGCTCAGATTGATAAAATAGATTTCCATCCCCTGCCCTCTCTGTTGAGATGACCAACAAGTTAAAGTTCCCTTTGAAGACAAGCAGATAAACAGAACTTGACTTACAATACATTGTCATACTCATCCCCCAAAACTTTTCATTGTAAAAAAAATACATCTTAGTTAGTGTTTTGTTTAGAAAGGACCTCCACACCCAAAGTATTTTCTTTATAGATTTGTCAAAATGTAACCTATTCACTTGAGAAAAATAGGAATTAGCAACCACTGGAAACAGCCTGATGACCTGGCTACATGTTATTTGATTCTTGCCACTCATAACCATATGTTGAACTTTCAACTGCCTTTTGTGACCTTCTGAGGTGCGGAATTTAGGAGAGGCAAATTTGGGCTCACTGGGTGGAACACTATGTTCTTCCTAGCGCATTGATTTATCTAAAGGAAGGACGTACAAGAGTAAATCCCCTTCCAGGGCTATAGAGGAATCAGAACTCCCCCAAAATTACCATTGTTGCCAGAATGAAGTATTAGCCCTATGTCACTTAGAATTGCTGTCTGTGTGAACATTCAGAATCAGAGAAGCACTTTTGATTTTATGGTCTCTTTGGTTGTTCTTAGCAAATGTTATTATCATTTAATGGAACTGTGATATTTAACACCAAACGAACACCCTAAATTCCAAATTATTATGCACATCCATTTGAGGGTGAGTAATAGAGATTTCCTTTTTTATTAAATTCGAATTAGGGATCAGAATTGGAAAGGAAGTGGAATTACATTTAAGGTTAAATCATTACAACATCACTCTTTTTGGAACAAGAGAAGATGGTTTAAAAAATCGGTGGTGGCAGGTGGAGGGAAGCCTGGCCCTAGGGTAGTCACCTTTGTTTAGAGCTCTAAAGTGTCTTTATTTTCAGATGAGTGAATTACCACTCTCCAATAAAGTGGAAAGTGTTTCTCAGGTTGTGGAAACAGAGGCCCACCCAGGCAGCGGTCTCTGAACAACAATGACCTACCAAGAGCCTGTAGACTATTAGTCTAATCCTGGCAAAAAGACAACTCACCAGATGCCTAATGGATACACAATCCAGGGGAAGGCACAGTTGTGGTTGAGCTAGCAAATCCTGGACAGTATGATCACATAACCAGTATGTTAATGGATCAGAATATCCTGATCTTAAATGGGAACAAGATCCTGGCCTTCCAGGACCTTAGCTGCACAATGCAACTCCTAAAAAAAGCTACAAGTGATAAACAATTCAATTCAAAAATATCTTTATTTCGGTAAAACTTTACCATAAAAGACGTTTGTCATACACATTAAAAACTGGCTCATATAAATTGATTTATACAACAAAATGTAAAATTTGTAAAGGGATTTCTTAGCAAAGTCCCAGTGTACTGAAAATCAAGTCAGAGCCTTAAGACATTTCCTTCTAATGGACCAGAGAGCGCCCAAGTACTTGGCCATAGCAAACACAATGTGATAAACAAAGAACTGTTGGTGTGGTATGCAGTCTTGATGAGTGTCAAATCGTGGGGAACAATACAATTTTTCACACAACCAACTGCTGGCACTGACTATCTGGATTTTCAGAAGGGTCATATAACAAGAAATGGCAATGCGGTTGATAAGAAATGACACACAAGTGTGTCCCCTAACCATGTGCATGCGGTAATTGAAGCATGGACTTAGCAATGCAAGATAATTGATCAATTTGATGTCATCAATTTATTTATTGAGTAGGTGTGTAGAAGTAGGCCTCAGCAAGGCCTACCAGGGCTAGGGGTTTACCCTTCTCTGCACACAAGTCCTAAGACCAATAAATAGAAGTTGGCACGGAAGTTGAAATATCAACAAAATAGTTGAATAAACCTCATGAGGTGGAACTACATTCACACAACACCCTTCGGCAGTGTATGAAGTAGCACAGGAGGTAGAAGAACTGTGGGTCTTTTATACCCACACAGGAGCTCAAAAGAAGGCGGTACAAGTACACATAGGAAGAGTTACATACATAGATGGTCAAACAAATAATGCACAGTCAACAAAGAAGGAGGGGCAATGAGTTGCTGACTTCCGTTAAAACAGCCTGACAGTAACAGACTAGAGCAGGTGCATGGGCAGCTACAGGCTCTTCTGAGCTTGTGCAGAGTATCAGGGGCTAAGTATAGCCAGTTATTGAGCGAAGCACAAGGGCAAGCAACAGCGAAGAAGGAAGGAACACATGGCGAGCACATGGTCAGTCAAAATGGCTGCCGTAAACAATATGGCTTCAGCTCAATGCTAACAGCGATCTCTGTCAAATTTCCACAGGTGTGAATAAAAAGTTGTATATTCAGCACTTTTAAATTATCTGACATCATCAAGACGTTTCTAATTTTAGACTAGTATATACAGGTCCCAATATCATGTTCGGATGAAAGAGGTCCATAGCGCTTCTGAAAGTAAAGTAATGACCTCAGAGATAGTGTCTATTATTATTGGCTGAAGGTTGTTAATTTGCTGCCAACTGAATAAATACCTTTAATCTGCTGATCAGCATGGCTTGTCAATCTCTGTGCATTCATTGCGAGATTCCTCTTATGGAATATATATATATATATATATATATATATATATATATATATATATATATATATATATATATATATATATATATATATATATATATATATATATATATATATTACCTACTGGGGACAGCCAGTAGGTAGTTATAATTACAGTTATAGTAGTTATAGATACAACCAAAGTTTCCATAGTAAAAGCGTTTTTGGTTTTGCCAATAACTTTGGCGCTGCTTGACAAATCTCTACTAAATTTTCCCAAAACATCCCCTTTTTGGTCCAGCTGCTGTGTTGACAGTTTCAGGGTTATTTGTCAAGCGGCATTCGAGGCAAAAGGGGCGCCCTAAAACACATTTTACCTACGTTAAGCGTATTGGGTTTTTTCATTTTTTGAACACGACTAGAGCCCGAACTGCTGAACAGAATTATACCAATTTGGCAGAAGGCTAGTTGTTGGTCCAGAAAGCGTGTTTTGTTTTGTTATTTCGTTTAGATCCGCTCATTAGGTTTTGAGATATCTATCTTTAAAAAATATGGATCCTGGAGACGCGAGTCCTTGCATTGGACTCACAAATCCTACTAAAATTTGATTGGATTTCAACACTTCAACCAGTAAGTGTTGGCAGCCATCTTGGGACTTGGCTTGAAGCTGAGTCCCAGAAAAAAAAGTTTTAAAAAAAGAAGAGGGGGCAAGGGTGGAATACCCGGACCCCGCAGACATGGTGGGGGGGATTACTGAGGGACCCCGCCAGGGGTAAAAAGCATTATTTTTAAACTTTTGCCAACGACTCGCTGGTGGGGCCTCAAATCTGCAGCAAAAGGTAAAAAAAAAAAACAAGGGCGGGCTCCAGCCCATGCTTTGGAATAACCCCCGGGTAGGCCAGTTACAGGGGGCATTTGCTAAATATAGGAGGGGTACACAGGGCCCCCTTCCTCGGGCTATTCAAAGTCCCGGGGACCACCACCTACCAGGGGCTAACTGCAATTATGTGGGGTGCCTCACGGATCTCCTCTGCCCCGGGGACCGCCACCTCCCGGGGCAAAATAATACAATGAGGGGAGGCACCAGGGACCACCACCTCCCCCGGGCACACTGTTGTTTTTTTTGTGAGTAATGCAAGGGAAGGTCATGGGGCCTCCCCTCTGTCCTAGGGACCACCACCTCCCCGAGGCACATACTTTATAAAAAAAAATTGTGGAGGCCCAACGGTCTCTCACACAGCCCCGGGGACTGCCACCTCCCCGGGGCACAAATGCAATAATTTAGGGTGTCCGTTGTGGACTACTGGCCCAGGGGTCCGCAACTTCACCGGGGCAAATTTAAACACTGGTGAGTGGCTGCATAGCCCCCCTCCAGGAGCCCTACAAGGCCCTAAGGACCACCAACCCCCAGGACCAGCTCCAGGAATGTCCTGGGGTGCCCACCCCAGGAACAATGCAGTTTGCAGTTAGCAGTGCTCCCACCAAGCCATAGCAAACAGTGCTCCACTTTGAGCAAGCAAGAGCATTTTGCTCTCACTTAAAGTAGATATTTTTTATATTACACACAGGGAGCTGAATGACAGCAGCTCCTTTTACGTAAAAGCAATGTCTGCTACCCGCAGGAGGCGGGGAGATGGCAGGGACCAAGGTGGTCCCAACAAAGTCACCAGGCCCCAGGGGAAAGGGCCCGGGAGGAGGGGCACTCAGCACCCCTCACTTAAGTGGAAAACCTTTTTGTTAAAGAAAAGGCCTGGCCCCGGGGATGTGTTGCCTGGGACCGAAACCAACCTAGGGACAGGGGCCGCATGGCCACCTTCTTCTTTTTGTAAAAAAAATATTATAAACGCCTGGCCCTGGAAGATAGGGTCCCCGAGGACAAAATCGGCCTTGGGAGGGGGGCTGTGCGCCTCCCCTTTATTTAAAAAATAAATACATTTAAAAAAGAGCAAGCTCCAGCGGATGGGGTCCCTGGGGGCGAAAATGGCTGGGAATGGGGACTACTAAGCATCTCTCCCTTTGAATTGAAAAAATGTTTTAAATAAAGGCCCCGCCCCTGAGGTTGGGACCCCCAATGCGGAAATCAGCCCGGGAGGGGGGCCGCGTGGGCCCCCCTTTTTTTATATTAAATTTGTTTTAAAAGGGTTAGGCCCTGGGGGAGGAGCTCCCCAGGGCCCAAAATGGTCCACGGAAGGGGAGCCACGAAGCCACCCACCCCTCCCTAAAATGTAGAAGAAGGAGAAAAAAGTCAGCAACTCACCAGAGGCCCGCCCCCTTTCGCCACTACTCTGCAAATGCGCCTACTGGCATGCTCCTGGTTGGGGGATGAAGTCCCCTTGGCGTCTGAGTGTTCTTGATGGCTAACAAGACCTCCTGTTACCTCCAGTAAGCTAGTAGTCCCCCAAAGACCCTCAAGAGCCAAGATAACTTCATCCCCCAACCAGTAGTGCACCACGAGCTGCGCTTGCAGAGTGGTAGAGAAAGGAGCCCTCGCTTCCGAAGACCTCCTAGCAATCCTGTTGTGTGGGACTTATTGGAGATGATAGGAGGAGAAGTTGGGCCCTAAGGCCATCCTTGGGGATTAACTATGAGCATGTACAAATCGCAAAATATAGTTTTTATAAACTGGGAGCTGACCGAATACTTTTGTTCTCATGTCCTTGGGGCTCCAAGGACTATACCATTTCTACATTAGATTTGTCTGGAGCTGGACACTATTCAGCCTTGAAGAAGTCATCTATCACGAAATACGTACCAGCTGTTTCATCCTTGGACATTAATCTGTTTGTTACTGAATCTTTTATGTCTTGAAAATAAAGTTTTGGGCCTGCAACATTGCCAGACGAAGATACTTGAATTGTGTAGTGCTCTGGATATATCAATTTATATCCAACATGTTATTGGCATGTCTGATTCTAGTATGCATCAGTGTGCACATATGTTGGTTGTACCACCTGTGACATGGCGTATTGTGCCTTTAATCTGCCTGTAGATTCACCTGTGCCTTCACCCATTGTTTTTTGAATCATACAAAATCAGCAACCAACTGTATACAATGCTACAAAAGTAACATCCTAATGGAGGCACCTTTTAGTGATATATTTCGATCATTTACTTTTTTCAAACAAATGGTGGTACACCTCATAATGGGCCAATGATTAAATTTGTGTGCATTTATGGTACCCAACCTTGCACTGCATCAGTTCAGTGACATCATAATTCACGTCGGCTAGTAGACCTCTTAGCTAGGAAATGTATGCAAAATCTCTGGGTGGAGTGGTGTAAGCGAGAAAGGTGGGAAGTATAGGGACGATATGGGGAAGGTGTTTTCTGGTGGAGGAGAGCATTGTATCCTAATCCTGTCCGACAAAAAAAGGATGGAGTATTGGCTGCTAATGCAGCTAAATCCTCATTTGATTTTTCCCATGCAGAATTACCACACAGTAAAATCAGGTCTAGTTCTCACACACCCTGAAAAAATGGGTATTGAAACCCCTAACCTCTTCAAACAAGGCAGAGCAGAATTCCTTGAGATACTTCTGCTCTACTTAACTGGTAATGAGAGAATAAGTATCAAAAAAGCAGGGCCCCTATTTATTATGCAATGGGCCACAAATCGTCTATGCTTATGTCTACCCCACCACTCATACATAACAACAGTTAGCAATCTGGTCACATGTCCCAAGACAACAGAGGACATGGCTGCATTGGCCTGGACTCATGATCCAGGTGCGGACAACCAACGCGAGTTGGCACTGACTTGTGTTGGTGCTAGACTCCCCCGAAGTGGACATGGGTGCTTTCCTACGTTCCTCATTCAGGTATGCTGCTGCATTAGTCTGCATATCGTGGCACTTCTCTTGTCCGTACTGACACGCACTTGTTGATAAAGTTTCCATAATTTCACTGGTCTACAACTGTGTTGTGTCTTGATTTGTATGCCAATGTGTGTGTCACTGACTCTCTGGCTCCCTGCCATACGTGCATTGCTACCCCATCAGGACTGTGGGTTTGTACTTGTGAATTATCATGTCTCTGTTTCATGCTTTGCCAGATGCGTATGGCCGTTTACCGGCCACAGGCGGGTGCACTTGTGTCCTGTGTTCGGTTGTGCAAATGTGGTGTTTGTGCCACATTGTGTTCGATGTTGGGGTGCTCTGCTTTCTATGTGTGTGTGCTGCATTGTGCGTGAGATGTCCCTTCAGCTCTGATTTGGCTCACCCTTCTCCCTTTCAGGCAGTGTGGTTTTCACTTCTGTGCCTTTTCAGTGGTGTGATATTGCCGGGTTGTGTGACTTGTGCTCTTGGTTGGTATTGTTACTCTTGGGCATGGTTTGTCTGCAGTTGTGCTGTGCTTAATTGTGCATATGTGCCATTGTGCCCATCTCCCCCCGTGCCACCAGTCCCTGCTGGTTCCTCTCCCTGTTGCTGTTGTGTCTGTTGTTTTTGGTAGTTTCTGGTCCCTGAGTCCTGCCACCATCTCCAGACTGTTGCGGCGGACACCATTTCCTCCATGTCATTCAGCTCCCCGTGTGGTGCTGGACTCCCACATCCGGTGTGCATCGCTGCCTTCTTGTTGTTGGTGTGTTTCTGCTTGTTTGCGCGTTTTGCATCATTCCGGATGTTCTGGTTTTCTTCCATTATCCTCCTCCGCTCTCAAGCTGCATTCACCTTGTCCAGGATGGCCTGCCATGTACAATATGTTGTTGCCAATGGGACTTGTGGGGTTGTATACTGGCTCGGGTTGCCTCCATTGTGCTTGGCTGTTGTTTTCTGTTTGGTTTGTATTTCTTTTTCAGGCTTTTGTTGTGCTTATTCCCACCTGCTGTGTGTGTCATGGGCCTGGCGGTGCTTATCCCTGCTTTCCTCATCGCGAATGGGCTAATCTCAGGTTTTTTGTGTTGTGGTTTGTGTTTTTATCTCCGTTGAGGTGGTTGTATCGCAGATATTGGCCGCGGTTTTTGCAGGCTATCGCATGGTACCGACTTGTTGTGAATTCCACGTTGACATGGGGTTATTTTCCCGCGATAGGCTGCGATGTGTAAAGCTGAGTTTGCATTTTAAGGTGATGTTTAGCATACGTTCGTGTGAATATACCCCTAAAACAGATAACTAGAACCTTCTTACAAACATAGCCATGGGGTTGTTAATTTCTTGGACCGAAAATATGTAATTTTACCTGAATGTTTGAGGAGCTACTGCAGTGCTGGATGGCCCTTGTGTATGTCACCTTAGCTCCCAAATTCTAATGAATACAGAGAGGTTAAGTGTGCCTGTGCCTTGCTAAGGTACGTAAACCAAAGGCAACCAAAATATTTTTGCTGGCCACAGAGAATCATAAAGTCAACAAAGCTGCTCCTAACTCCTTATGAAATGCCTTTCCTCAGTTCCATTCAGAGTTGCGAAGAGTGGTGTGTTTACACTGATAAAGCCTCTGTAAGTTAGGCGGATGTCAAACTTTCAACGGGCACCTATCCACCAACAGACCACCAGGTCATAGTGGCAGTCAGAGACGAACATCAATGATTTTCACTTCCAGATTCTACTATCTGAAACATGGTGGGCATGGTCGGCGAAAATATAGACTTGCCCCCAAGCGCAGGGAGAACTCTCTTTGCGCTTTGGGTCATTGATGTTTTGTTTAGTGAAAACAAAGCCCCCCTTTCAGAGTTTGTTTTCTCTGAGCAAACAAGTTTATGGAGTGGGGCTTTAAATATGGTGCGACAGGGCAAACCTTTAATGCAGTGAAGGGAGGCGCAAAGAGATCCCCATCAGGTAGGGTGGATGTTCCTCTACTGGGGTTTACATGACCCCATTAAATGTAACCTCTCTCTCACTCACCTGTCCTCGTCCTTTTTCCTTTCCTTTTCTCTTCCCGCTGGACCTTGAGGGGATGTGGAACTTGGCAAGCAGTGAGTTAGGGAAAAACCCTGGGAAGAAAATGAGCTTCTATGGTATACTGATCTTCCACATCGATTAGTGAGATATCTCTGAATTGTAAGATCCACTAAATTCACGGGCAAATTTCTGCCAAGCCCAAAGATTTGCGCAGCCTACTGGCCAGTTACGCCCAGTACAAAAACAGAGGAAATATTGGATACACTAAACTCTGCCCAAGCTTCCACCAACATCCCCATTGACTTGTCATAAAATGTACAATCTACCATTAATGTGGCATGGCAGAGTCTTTCAGTCTTTTAATTTACCTGCATTTTCAACTAAATATAAACCATAGGTTACATGAACAATATACCTGCTTGAAAATGTAGTTTTTTACTTGCCTATAAATAATGAGAAATGCCAACTAGTTGTTCACACCCTAAAAAATCAATTTACACGCAACGTCTGATAGCAATTCATGTTGAATTTAACAATTCATAAACTGTAACACAACATGTCACATGTAAATATTAATTTGCAAGTCATCATAAAATTTGTGGGTTGCTCAAATGACAACTGAAAAAGGTAGAAAGTACATAAATTAGCTCTTAAAATATTGATACAAGGTTCCCACTAGGGGACCCTTCTTAACACACACGGTCATGTGTTGGAAAGAATTTGAAAATATTGGAAATCTTTCACATGAAAACAGATTGAAGAGAAGCTAATCGAGCACTGTGATAGAGAAGGAAGTCTTCATGAAACATACATTGAAGTAAATCATGGTCTGAATGCATACAGTGAATCACATTATTTTTTGTAGCTGTATTTAAGACTCTTTCAAATAAACGAGTAAATTATTGCATACTATCGGAACTGCTTTGTCCACTAGAGACAGCCTGCTGTATGATGGATTGTCTTTTCCGGGTGCTACTTATGCTAACATGTATATACTACGAATGAAGACATGGAACTACGACTGATTGAGCTCTAATGTATTTAGAATTTCATGTATTGGTACATTACCCTTTTACAATTCCTGCACAATACAACAAAACTACTAAAGTAATCTTTCATAGTTGATATTGATTTAAGAACAGGTGATATTTAGAAAGCTGATTGATTTCCATATGCAGGCATCTTTGGTGATGTGCTTTGTAAACGACATTTGTGATGGTAAACGTAAAGATACTGACAGATGGCTTAGCGATGAGGTTACAAGATTAACCCTCTGGAGATGCTTGAGTTGTGGTTTCGAGCCTTATACTAGAAGCTGGCTTTTTAAAAAATATAGGGCTTGATTCACAGAACTAACTTAAGACAAAATCCTAAACTTACTACCATTTTGGTATACACAGAAGGCACTTACTCATTTTGATATTCACAGAAGGCACTTACTCATTTCGGTATTCACAGATAATAGGAGTCCTAACTTTAGGACTCCTAAATGCCTTCTGTGAATACCGAAAGTCTTAAAGTTAGGATTTTTCTCAGTTTAGGAGTAGTAAAGTTAGGACTCCTAACTTTAGGACTCCTAAACTGAGAAAAATCCTAACTGTAAGACTCTAGGTATTCACAGAAGGCATTTAGGAGTCCTAAAGTTAGGACGCCTAACTTCTGTGAATACCGAAATGAGTAAGTGCCTTCTGTGAATACCAAAATGAGTAAGTGCCTTCTGTGAATACCAAAATGGTAGTAAGTTTAGGATTTTGTCTTAAGTTAGTTCTGTGAATCGGGCCCATAATGACTTCTCTTTTTCTGAACCATTATATGGACACCGTACACACTTCCCGTTTTTGCACAGAATTCTAGAACGATGCTGTTTTAGTCTTTGGCATGGCTTGTTAAATTATATAAACTAATGTTATGCCATGCTGCGCTGCCTGAAAAGATAACAACATGAATATTATAGGTGATGTCTCGCATTGAATAAAATGTGTTGAGTAACAGTGATTAGATATTATTGCTTTCTGCATGTGTACACCCTGAGTAGTGTGTGTCTTTGGAAAATAGCATTTTTAGGTCTCGCTGATCCAGTACACATGCGCTGTCATCGAGACATTTAGAAACTGGCTTTTGAAAGTGCTTCCAAAGCAGCGACCAGCTTGCTCTCACGCGCACAAGCACGCACGATCTCTTTCACTTTCCCGCGCGCACGCTCACAACTCCCATTCGCATGAGGCGCCTTATGCCGCCTCATCACCGGATGGTGCCACAGGCCATGTTTTCTCCTTAATAATACTTGGCAACTCTTGCCAAAAAGGGACAAAGCGTTCGGTAGGCCCCGCGTTGCTTTGCACCCAGACCTGCAATAACGTCTGACAGCCTGAGTCAGAGACACATTGTACAACCTCAAAACATGGCAATATCAGATCACAATTGTCAAATAGGCAGATGTTTAACTTGGGAAAGAACAAAATAATTATTGCATCCGCTGTTTGGCACATTTTTCCTTCAGCCATCCATCTGTCCTATTAGGCTACGGTTTGGTGACAGAGGGTTGAGCCCCATCTGGTGGGTGTATCGCCCATGCCGTGCCATCTCGTCGCTCCTGAGGCCGATTCGCTGCTGCACCGCACATTGTTGCTGTCGAAGTGACACCTTCAGGAAGCGCGCAGCAGTCAGCGTCAATATCAAATATGGCGCACTTGACCACGATGCTGTCTTACGGTGACACAAATTGCCATGGAGACTGAAGCATCGGAGAACATGACGTATCGTGCAGCACCCAAGTGCTCACATTGTCAAGGATACTACATCGATCCTCTTTTGCTGAGGCTCCAATAATTAGAAGGTACTCTACATTTACACAATTTTACATGGAGGGCATTGTAGAAGTCTATATGTGAAACTGCAGGTAACTGCCCAGCTTTTTGTTCATATTATGAATTTTCCAGAGTGTGTATTTCCATCTCTGAGAGCAAATTCATATCACTAGGTGAAGGTATGGCCATGGCCGGCTTTAGTGCTCCCCCCGTAAAAGCAAAACGGGTTCTCTTTTCTACAGGCCATCTCACGTTCATGGTCAATTTTGGCTGATATGCAAGGGATCAAAACATTTGTTGTCTCCATCCTGAAGGAGGCTGGCCCCTCCTATTACCTTCCTGGATACCTTGTGGTATTTGTTGTGTTCGCAACACTAGTCAGAAGGACCCATTTTATAAAGTGATTATACAACCATCTCCCTGCTCTTTTTGAATGCTTTACTTTACATATTCATGTTTATAGTATTTGAAAAGAAAGTCCAGTCTCGTTCCATTCGAATCCAGTTTTCTGTCTCACTGATCCCTCGATAACTCTGACCCTTGGGAGCCTTTGGTCATTTTCCTACGTATGTGCTAGCCCCCCTCCATCCCCCTTCACAAAACATGATTGACCCATGCTGGAGTTCCCCTTTCCTGGTGTTAGGTATTTTCTGAGAATGCTTTGGATGGAGTCCAGGTCTCTGGTGGGGTTCAGCATTTTGAGGCAAATAATTCAGGTGAGGAATAGCTTTAAAGAACCATGCAGAGCTGACACCATTTCCAAAAATCTGATTCTCTTATAGGTTGCATGGCTCTCACTGCCAAGAACACTGCTACCACCATAGACCCACACACAATGCAACAGATCGCAGAGAGCTTGATAATCCCAGATATTAGTTCTGTCTGACCCCTTACTCCTGCTCTCCGCTACTCCTCTCTCCACACTTCTGAATCCTACAGCTTCATCTACCCATAGATAGGTGCCTCTCCTTATTGGCACCACAACATTGCACCTCAGCATAATACACAAGAAACTGAGCTTCTCTCCGCCCTATCTTCATGTTCGCAGTGCATAGTTCCTCACACTCCAACCAGCTAGCCTTTCTGGCCCATGCTGAACCCATGCAAAATCCAGCAGCTATCATTAAGAAGCAATGACATAGCCAATAGGTCTCGCCTTTGGGACCTTATAAGTGTTTAGCAATGCAACAGTTAATGTTGTTGCACCAAGGATTTTGTGCTGCAAAACTAAATACTTAGAAGGTCCCAAAAGCGAGACCTATTGGCTATGCCAATGCTTGTTTACAAAACTCACCGAGCAGTATGTATAATGTTACCTTTCACCTTATATGGTAAAAAGAAGGTTCAATTTGCAATGGGAAAATATTAGAGATGAAATAGAGGAAACAGTCACACATTGATAAAATAACTTCTTGACTGCATACCGATACTGTATACAAATAATTGAAAATAATTTTAACATGATACATTTATACATACGAGCCTCTTTTATGCCACAACATTATGGAAGTTGGAATGCAGGTCTGGATTTCATTCAAAAGCAAATTTACAGCAGATTGATCAATAATATTTTGATTATTGCAGATTGACAAATTGTTAAATTTCTTTTACTAGTCTCAACAGTTATTTAGCATTACAGCACAAATACACTCAACCCTTCACCCCCGCCCCCGCCTACAAGAAGAGAAGCATGCTACAGCAAGTACATTTCACCATCAGTATGGATATGGCATTCAGGCAGTGAAAAAAACATTTAAAATCACCATTGGAGCATTTTGCACCTCATGATAATCAATTCAAATCTGGTAATCAAGGACCTGCAGGTTCTCCATCCGGCTCCATATCAGGGGCCTCCATTTCCTGCTGTAAACGGACTTCCACTAAGTCCCATTCCAGTGTGCCCCCCTGGCCTGTCCCACTCTACACCAGTCTGTGTCACACCCCACACTCAGCTCGCACCCATCTTTCAAATTTCCACAGCCATTGTTTCTTCTGAGTGGGCAGCTGATTGGCCATCCACCGCAGAAACATGCATTTCTTGGCCACGGCCAAACCCAGTTCCAGTATTTGGTATGTTTAGCCCGGGTCACCAAGCCCAATAAACACAGTTGGATCATAGTAGAGGCAACTCGGTCAATTCCCCCAATGCCTGGACTACTTTGCCCCAGAAGGCTCCCACGTGTGAACATGTCCACCACATGTTTATAGAAGTTCTTACTGCTATCCTGCACTTGGGACATTGCCCTGGTTTGGAGGGATATTAATTTGTGTAACACTGTTGCCTGACAGAATCCCCATAACCGCATTTGTAATGTATCAGCTTCAGACATGCATTGCGTGTTACTTTTCTACAGTTGGCCAATATGAATACTCATTCGTGCTCCCTCAATGCCACCCCTAAACCACCTTTCCACTGCAATTTTTGTGTTGTAATACAGGTAGCTGTGTATGGTAACAATGAGGCATAGATCCATATAATGAGCTTGAGCTCTTCCCCTTTATCCAACAGTGTCTGATTCAAAACGGGCATTTCTGGCTCCTGTGGGAAACCCCCCAGGCCTCGTGGATAGCTGCAGCCAGACCAGCATAGGCTAGGAAGAATCTATCTCAATTACCCCATCAAGAGCAGAAGTCGCGTAACCCACCATCTGACAATCTTCATATAGATCTCCCAGGTTCCGCGGAATATCTTTTCTTCCCTGCGCCTTAGAAATAGAGGTAGCATGGGTACCAACTGTTGGACATATGATATATGTATATATATATATATATATTCACTGAAAAAACCATAGGTTATAGACCATATATAGTTAGGAATTAGCATTTAAAAAACCTTATTTTACTCACACAAAACCATTGAAATTCCATATATAGTTAGTTGTACTAACTATATATCGCGCACCCGCAATCCACTGCTGATCATGTCACATATTACATCATTCATGACATGGTCAGTGACATCACTGATGACATCACTGATGACATCTCAAATGACATCACTGATGACATCACTGATGACATCTCAAATGACATCACTGATGACATCACTGATGACATCTCATTTGACATTACTGATCACATCACTGATGATATCATTCATGTGATAATACGATGAACCTCTTCAGACTCCAATATAACCTTAGATACACTCAGTGTAAACAGACACTCACAGACTGTCACTCATCCATGGAGTTACTTACACACCTAGTCAGTCATGCAAAGAATCAATCACACCTCCATTTTCACAACTAAACAGTTATACACACCTTACTTATTCAAACATATACTAAAACATATTTACTCACTTATACAATCCTAGATACAAGTTCACAATGATCCATACAGCCACT
Source organism: Lissotriton helveticus (assembly GCF_964261635.1). NCBI lineage: Eukaryota > Metazoa > Chordata > Amphibia > Caudata > Salamandridae > Lissotriton > Lissotriton helveticus. Next base: position 497,505,976 of record NC_136061.1, on the reverse strand, counting down.
CACACATTCACTGGCTCTTATGCACAGTTATTTATTATATGTCAACTCTCACATGTACTGTATTTTACATATGTACTTACTTTGACATGTACCACTGAGATATCTATTCACTCACCAATACAGTCATGCACACAGTCAACCGCCCATACAGCTGTTTCCACATGCACTTTTGAACCCATACATCTATGCACAGAGTCACACACCTCCCAGCCACCCACACACACACTCAGTGTCCCATACAAATGCTTGGGCAACCAATCAATAACCCATATAGTTACTCATATAGCTACTGATCAACACATGCAGCATTTTACAGAAGAACAGACATAATGTTGCACAAATTAAGACAGTTTAGTCACTAACCCATGCACTCAGTGAGACACATTTAACCACTCACTCATACAGTCAGTCATGCACCTACTAAATTCTTCATCCAGACACTTATACATCCACTCATTCTTAAATATGTAAGACATATTTTAACTTTACAGAAAAACACAGTCACTGGATGTTGTCATCAGTGATGTCATCAGTGATGTCATTTGAGATGTCATCAGTGATGTCATCAGTGATGTCATTTGAGATGTCATCAGTGATGTCATCAGTGATGTCACTGACCATGTCATGAATGATGTAATATGTGACATGATCAGCAGTGGATTGCGGGTGCGCGATATATAGTTAGTACAACTAACTATATATGGAATTTCAATGGTTTTGTGTGAGTAAAATAAGGTTTTTTAAATGCTAATTCCTAACTATATATGGTCTATAACCTATGGTTTTTTCAGTGAATTTCATTGGTTTTTTAAATGCTAATATCTACAGCTGTAAAATGTATTCTTCTTTAAATCCAAAAATATATTTTATATGTTTATTAATAAATTTTTTTAAATATTTTTTTTGTTTCGCTCCCGGTCCGCTAACCGGGAAGCTTCCCGTTAGCTCAATTCGATTCCGCGATCCGGTCCGCGAACCGGTAACAAATCAACATAGTGACGGTATCGCGTTGCCGCGTAATGCGTCTTATGACGTACTGCGTTAGCGCACCCGGAAGTGCCCCGGGGCGCGGACCGAGGCGCGAAACGCAACTCCCCGGAAGCGATCCCCGGCGCGAAAGCGCCACGTATCGCGTTGCCGCGAAATGCGTCTTGTGACGTATCGCGTTAGCGCACCCGGAAGTGTCCCGGGGCGCGGACCGCGGCGCGAAGGGGAGCGACCCGGAAGCTAACCGGGGAGCGTTCCGCAGCGCGTAACATGAGCGTGAGAGGTCATGTGACTTGTTAATAAAACTTTTCATTGGTTCATTTCACTTTTAGTTTCATAATTATGGAAGGCTAGGTCATGTGACCTAAAAATAACACTTTTCATTGGTTGAGAAGTATTGTTTTTTCCAAATGATGAAAACCACTCCTTCTTTCCTCACTCTGACTTTCATTATTGTGAGAGGAAGACCTATTTTGCTTCTTGGAAGACCTATTTTGATTGTATGAAAATGGCTTCACTGATTGCTTCAGCTGGTGCACCCCCACCACCACCTCCACCTCCTCATGGGAAGAGAGGACCACCTCCCCAGGTGGTTACCAACACTGAGGAGGAAGATGAAGAGATGGATGAGGAGGGAGAACAACCACAATTCCTGGAAGAGTTGCCCCGGGTTTCAAGAAAGAAACCCAGTTTCATCTGGCAGTTTTTTTCCATCCCTCGTGGCCAAAAAAAGGTCAATTCCAGGTACGCAACATGCCTCATATGCAAGGAACAATTGTCCAGAGGGACGGACAAAAAATACAGCTATGGTAATCATACCATGCATAGGCACATGACGAGGAAACATCCCCTAAATTACAGCCGGGCGGAATTAAGGGATATGATGGACAATCCTCGACCAACTCCTGTGGCGAGACCAACAACATCGGTTTCTTTATCACCAGAGGAGGCACGGGAAACTGTGCCAAATATCCAACCAAATCTTGGGCATATGATCCACTTATGTATGCACTGTCTTGCATTATTAGCTTGTGGCAACATGAGCATCAATGCACTGAACCTGGCGTATGAACACCATGATTGCCCTAACCGCCCCCAGTAATTTTTTTTTGCTCCTGTTGAGCCCTTTTCAACGCCTGTTTTTTGTTGTTTCCCCCCCCCCAAAAAACCCAAAAAAAATATAAAATCGTTCAAAAAATACAAAAAAAACAAAAAATGTTCAAAAAATACAAAAAAAAATATAAAACAACAAAAATATAAAAAAAAAAGTTCTTTTCAGAACTACCTTCCCTTTCAAAAAAAATTGCTACAATGTTTAGCACTGTGGCAAGCTCTATTTCTTTTGGTTCGCTCCCGGGTTAGCTTCCCGGTACGCGGACCGGGAGCTAACCAAAAAAAAAAAAAAAAAAAAAAAAAGTGTAAGTATAAGGAAAGTAAACAGAGAGTGATGTTAAAAGAAAGACAGCTATAGGGAGTAAAGAAGAGATACTGTTTAATAGATCTATTTACCGAAGAAAAGACAGAAGAGGGTATAATTGTGAAAAACAAAATAGATAACGAAGTGAAAGAAAAACAAGCATTGGCATAGCCAATAGGTCTCGCCTTTGGGACCTTCTAAGTATTTAGTTATGCAGCATAATATCCTTGGTGCAGCAACATCAACTGTTGCATGTCTAAACACGTATAAGGTCCCAAAAGCGAGACCTATTGTCTATGCCAATGCTTGTTTCTTAAGTAGAATTGCAATATGTCTGACTCTTCCATGTGAAAAGATCTTATCTTGTGCTCTAAAGATTGCTAAAGTCTCGACAGAGAACAGGCTAGGCTGTAAGTAGGGTAAATTGCGCTTGGTGATCTGTTTGAGGGAGCGTCTGCTTTGCCTGGTGTCTTTGGAGAGCAATTTTGATTGTTATACTGGACAATATAGCCCTAATGTAAATAACATAGGGGCATATTATCAACATAGGCAATAAAAGTTTTGCAGCTTTTATCGGCAGAAATGTGTCGCTAAAGCTGCTTTTGCGGCAGAAAACTGCCGCTAAAGCCGCTTTTGCACCAGTTTTCTGCCAATAAAAAGAGCAATAATTTTATTGGCTGCATTCATAATATGCCACTTAGTGTGCTTCAACTACACAGAGAAAGCATTATGAACAAATGGTGATACAGTGATCAGTCAAAGACACTAAGAGTAATAGAGACGGAGTGAGTGAACAAGAGTGAGGAACTATGAGAAGAGAGGGACTGAGAAAAAGAGTGGAAGGAGTTGAGTAAGTAGGTAATAGAGAAAGGAATGAGGGAAGTAGCAAAGGCAGGAAACTGAGGATTAAAGAAATGAAGCAGTGGAACTAATAGTAGTTCAATGTGATAGAAATGTAACGAAAAGAGTACAAAATATTTACCTTATAATTGTCGTTAAATTACTCAATTTTTAATTTTATACTTTCAATCTGTGAAAGAGAGAACAAACATTTGAAAAATATAAAAACATGTATTAAAACATTACAAAAGACAAGGGCAAAGATTGAAGGACAAACAGTTTTTCAATAACTTTGACACTTACAGAAGCTACACAGTCCTAAAGATATACATTTTAAACTAACACTATCTTGATGCAGATGAAGTGAGGCCTATCTTAAAACATGGTGCATCTTTTGCATTGCTGTTGTCTCAGAAAAGTGTCGCAAGACACTAAAATTTAAAATAATTGCTTCAGGATGCCAATAAGATGTCTACTATCCAGAGTTTTGTTTCAGGTGAGGCCTACTCAGGGTTGCAGATGAAATTTCGAGTTGTTGAAGAGAATAGAGGACATAATACATGTGAAGGTCTACCAATGAAGTGAGTCATGTCCACTGCAATCTTCAACAAAGTCCAAACCTCCTATGTTTCCCTTGACAGACCTAAACTTGATCTGCACAATGTGATTCGTAATGATAGGAAACACAGGTGATGTAATTGAAATACATGCAATTTATTTTGCTCATTTCACAATCACATCACTTGTGTTTCCTTTGCTTAGGTATCTCATTGTGCAGATGTAGTCTAGCATATGAAAGAATACGCAGAAGTGCAGCACTGCATGCAACAACTTTGACACTTACAGAAGCCTCACCTTCTCCATGCCTCCTACACAGTTCTACATATACATCATAAATGCAAACAGTACAGAATTAATTATACATGTTAAATGGTTTATTTTTGCTGTTCTCAGAATGTATCAAAATTCACTAAAAACAGTGACTTGAAGGTATTCATCATGTAACAGCGGGGAAAAAAAAACACAATCAAAATGATTGTGTTTAAAAAACCCATACAACATCAGAAATCAAAAATCAGAACTCCTTAAAGTTAACTTACTTTCCATGACGTCCAAGGATGTCCTATGAACAGCTTACACTCTTTTGTGCTGTTATTACTTTCAGCCCGCCACTTTCTGAAAGAAAACCTCCATCGTTTTTAAAAACATGTTACATACAATAAATGACTTCTTGCTCTCTACCACAAGATTCCACAAGGCCAAATCTTGTCAGAGCCATGTATAACTCTTGGATTTCTTGTTAGCCAATCCCATCATTTGGCATTTCCGCAACTTTCAGAATTAAAATGTTGAAGATCATTTTCACAATCCTGGAATAGTAATATCTTCCCCTTCTTGCTCAGTCATGTTCTACATTTCCTATGACACTGATACTGCTTAATATGAAGCAGACTTACACTACCTCTATGACTACAACAATTATTTAATTCTCTACATCACTTTTAATCACAAAGCAATGTAAAACAGTAGACAGCATTGCAGACTTACATTCCCTCTACTCCATGTTTTGATTGGCTGCTTCAATTAGCTTATAAAAAGAAACAGTTTTTCTGAACTCATTCAAAGTGCACATATATCTCCATGATGTCCAGTCCTATGATTAGAAGTTATGTCTCTGAACTACACTTATCCTCAAGGCCAAATTGTGTAGGAGCCATTAGAACTTCTTGAAATTCCACAGAGCACATCCCGAGATTATTTCCCTAAAATTTTGGTTTTAAAAACACCAGGTAAGAGTTTTTAAGGTCATACGGCAATTTTTTTTTGAAAATTAAAACAGAATCATTGCAGAATGACCAGCCATTTCTAGACTTTAAATAAGCTGTGTAATGTCCTGATGATATTGAAGGGCCGTCATGATATATAATTGCTGTAGTTACAAAAGTCCTTCCTGATATTGACAACTGCGAAGCTACAAATTTTTTTATTAAAGTTGTCAATTTTGTTCCATCAGGCCTACATCGTTGGAACATTAAAATGACGTACTGGCCATATGTTCGTATAAATAATGTGGACATCATTTCAGATTTACATTGGCTACACTCCATGTTGTGATTAGCAGCTTTTACTAGCTTATTAAAGGAGACTGATTTACTGTCTGGCAAAGTTAAATATATAAATCTTTCTGAGTCTACACTAGTAGTACTTGATATCATACAGTTCTCGCAGTCATGCTGCCATTGATAAGAAAGCCCAAACAGCTGATCTAGATCTACACCTTCAGCATGTAATACATCAAGCATATACATTAAAAACTCCTGACAATCTTGCTGAATATTTTGAGAGAATTGTGTTTGGCCTGAACATCTGTCTAACAGATTTCGAATTTCAGACACACTTTCTATGTTTCTTCTATCAGTGGTACATTTCTCTAACACAGAATTTAACAAACCGCAAAATCTTTGATCAGAATTGACCACAATCTCTTCTTTTACATTTTTTAGAGAAAACAAAACATTAATTACTACATTAGCATAGCAGTTGACACCAGAACTGTTTTCAAACTGAAAACCAACAACATCTTCAACAGAATCCTTTTTGTTTCTGCTTGTAATTTTAGGTTCATTCACTTTTTGTCTTTTTGCTATAACCTCCCCAGTATTGTTCTCATTTCTTCGTTTCCGGCCTACCAGACGTTTCTCAAACAAAGGAAACTGAGGCAAATGTGGCGCATACTCTCTTCTTAACCTATTGTATTCCTTAACACAATCTAGATCTGCACAAATGTTTGTGACATCACACTCAATCAAGTACAATCCCGTTGAAGTTCTAACTCGTGACAATGCCACATATGCCATACCCTCCTTGAACACAGAACTGCCAATATTCACCAATGCACTGTCTACACTTAAACCTTGCGATTTATGGATTGTCACCGCATATGCCAAGCAAACAGGAAACTGCTTACGGCGAACATATAAGTCTTTTACAAGCAAAAATCTAGCAGAACAACGAGCAATTAGCTGTACTTCCTCAATGCCATCAAATTTAATTTTTAAAATTCAATTCCATCTCTATTTCTGTATTTCACAAAATCAACAACATTACCCATTGATCCATTTACCAGACCTCTTTCAACATGTAAATTCCTTCTTAAAATTATACGGCAGTTCAAGCACACATTCAGAATCTTTTCAAAACCTGCAGTTTTAGATATACTCTTCTCTAATGAATCCAATTTTGTTTTCAGATTCTCAGACAAAATAATTGTTGATCCCATATGCTCTACTCTATCAATAGCTTCCAGTTTCACAATCTCTTGCTTTTCTAAATGCAACATTTTGTTGTTAAATTTGGCACATTCTGCAAGAGTTGGCATCAAACATATTCCAGATTTCTTTTCAGTAATTTTCTGAAAAATATTCTCAGGCACAACATCTTGTTCTGGATATAAATTTGACAGTAATCGTGCATGTAAAGCTTCTTTCCCATGCTCGGTCACTTTTCCAATTCTAACATCTTGTAGAATAGTCTTGTAAACTTCATCCTTCGCCTGACGCATATTTTCATGCAGTTCAGCATAATTGAAGTTTAACCATATATTGACGTTGCCAATGCTGCCTAGGCACTTCCTGGTATCTTCATGCGTGAGCATTTTGAACACAGGTTGCCCTTTCACTGGTGTCAGCTGCAAAAGATCTCCGAAAACAATGATGTGTTTGCCACCAAATAACACATCATACTCTGTTTTGAGAACTTCTTGCATCCTCAAATGCACAAAGGCAAGCATGACATTGGAAACCATGCTTACTTCGTCAATGATAAGAAGTTTCATTTTCCTCAAGATTCTTGAAACTTCAAAACAAGCATCTCCAGATAGCTTGTGATATTCTAATTTGTTGTCATGCTCCACTGGCAGCATCAGTAAACGATGTAAAGTAATCCCTTTAATATTATGTGCTGCCAGTCCAGTTGGAGCAGTGACAACACAAGACAGCGATGACTCTGTCCTTTCCTGCAAATAGCATGAAATTGCTTTAATGAGGAAACTTTTTCCAGTTCCCGCTTCTCCACTCACGTACAGTTGGACAGGCTTCAACGACGTACATGAGCACTCTTTCTTATCATGACTTAATCCATGATCAATTTGCATGGTAACTTCGTCATATATTTTCCTCTGCTCAACGTTGAGTTGCCTTTCCAACTCTTCTAAGTTAACCGCATCCTCTTGAGCATGTGCCATGGCTCTTTCCACTTCATTCATAGCAGTGGCAGCTTCATTTTCGATAAGAGGTCCTCCTAGTGGATCCTGACTCAATGAAGCAGAACTCTGACTGTCCTGAGAACTGTCTCTGGCAATCTCGGCTGCAATCGTTGCTTCCTGCTCAATTTCCGCATTCAACATTTCTACATATTTGGGAAAAGCAGGACATTCTATGGTCTCCTTGGCGGCATTGAAAGAGTCTTCGTAACAGAGGAAATCTCCAAGCAGTTCCTCTTCTGCACGCCAAGGCTTGAAAAGTTGCAAAAGTGCTAAATAGAAAAACTCCTTTTTTTCAGGAGATTCGCCACTCAATTTTCGATGGTTTACCAAGTGGCATTTTCTTTGCTTGACCAGACATCCCTCACTTCCTATTACAGCATACACTCCTTTCTCAGTATCTTCTTTGATGTTCCTCTTGAATATGTAATTTTGCAGAACCTCATACAGACAAACATTCTCGAGGTGACTGCTTCGATTTGGATAATATGTATCCAACATGTTTGTCTTCAAAATGTCGGTACTGTTTGGCTCCTTTTCCGCCAAATACTCAATTTCCCGCACAGGTTTCAGAACTCGATTACGCGTTGCAGCAAGACCAAGACTCGCCCAAACGATACTCCTGGACTTGGCATAGAGACTTGCTGAAGACAACCGGTCAGAACATTCGTACGCTCCGATTTCTCGATGCGACAACATCTTCAGACTGAAACTGTACAACTTCTTGCTGAGGCTCTTTTCATGGGAAATGTCCTCCCACATATCCTTCAATTCTGTCTTCTCTTTTTTGGTGATGTAAGACGTCACATACCGAGCCACAGCCATACAGTTATCAGCCACAAACTGTATATCCATGTTAGCATTCCACATGGACAAAATCACCGGGTTGTAGTCGTTGATGTACTTGGACTCTTCGTTCCTCTTCAAATTGTATGTGTTTTTAGGTGATTTCTTCATCACATTATGTCGCAGCGAAGACATCAAACTGTTTACTCTTCCTTTAGAAATCACCGGTCGTGGAAAGCCGAAACGACATTTGGTGTAGAACTTGTCTTTGTTTCGGAATTTACGATGGCAGTACTTTCCACATCGATGGCTTTGGAAACGCATAACTTTTTCTCTTAGGCTTTTCTTCTCCTTTGCGTTTGGAACAGCACACGTAGAATACTGTTGGATGAAACTCATCACTGAGTCTTCTGGATCCGTTCCAAATTTAGGTGCATCCTTGATCCACAGCAACATATGTATATGAGGAGCACCTCTTGCTTGGTACTCCTTTCTCCAGAAGAAATCCAACACCTCTCCAAGAGGTGGATTCTTCTTATTCATGATGAAAGACATCATAGCTTCAAATCTATGATTGAAGTACCTACATACATTGACTGGATCCAAAGAGCACAGTTCTCCGGGTGTCTTGAATTCGATGTTATCTACGTTAGCATTTGCCTCTCGTAGAAATTGAAGTAAGTCTTCCCAGCCATACTCGGCACAACTCAGAGTGAGGAACCATGTGGGAGTACCTAAGTTCCTCAGCATACATTTTAAATCACCATGACGACGGTACCAGTACTCATTAGTACCACGCTGACACGCCATGAGATTAATCAGGTGAGAATCCAAAATACTATCTTGGACATTGACTTTATCCATAAAATCACTTGCCGAGATGTTTTGCATGTGTATACCACTTTTCAAGATGTGGTTCACTGCATATGACAGTCCAGACAGATCGCTTTCAAACAGGAGATGAAACAAATAAGGAATGCATTGTCGAAACCTAGCATCTCCTGCATACAATCGCAAAGTCCGGTATTCAGAAGCAGGAATTTGATGAGGTCGCTCATCATATCTTCCTCCCTGACCTGTTGGAAAAAGCTGTGGGAAACACCGAGCTTCCAAACTTTCCTCCCAAACACTAATGGGACTCCCTTTGGCTTGTTTCATTTGAAACAACTCAATAGCATTCCCCATGACTTCCTTGGAATGCAAAGGATGAACACTATAATGTTCATATATTTCTTCAGTAGTAGAGGGTTCTACTTTCTCAATTTGACCAGCACACAAATCGCTATCCTCTTCCTCACTTACTTCCTCTTCTGCAACATATACATTCTTATAGTATTTATTATTTTTTTTCAAATACAATGTTGCCTTTTTAACTTTCCTAACATCTACTAAATCTTGCCATATTTTCTTATTCTTTGTCGGAACCCCATTAACTAAGATAACCAGAGGTTCCTCTTCCACTTTTTCTACTCCAATTGTGTTAATGTTTTTCTTGAAATCTAGAGGCAAATAAACAACTCTTCCCTTTAATCCTCTCTGTAAATCTGATGGAGGCAATTTCCCTGTCTTTGGCTCCATTCTTACAATAGCCTGAAAGGGATGGATACTTTGAATCAAAATAGATTCATAATTATTTAAGTCCTTCAATTCAGAAGGAATCTCAACCAATTCCAGATTATTATGAACTGCTCTAGCAGGCATCTGGTTTTGTTTTAATTTGTTACAACAATAAGTACACACCCGTTGATCCAATCCCAAATCAAAACAATTTTCTACCATCAAGTATGTTGCAAAATCCTTCCATTCACTATTATTTTCCCTTTCACTTTTTGCATATAAATCCACTAACTTAGTCTGATTCTTATAATAAGTGCGTCTACAACACACACAAGTGAAATTAGGCCTCTCACTTGATTTCACGTCAAACGTCGCAATTTCCCTCTGGAAATTATCTGTACTGGAAACCTGTACACTATCTTCCACATGACCCTCTACTTCTTGCTCAATTTCAACATTCTCCTCTTTACTTCCAAAGTAACAAAACTCAATTTCTTCACATATATTCTTCACATCTATTTCAGAACCATGCAAAAGAGCAGCACATAATTGTTTCAGCATAATTGCTGGACTCTTAGCATAATACAACATTCTAACTAAATTCCTCACTTTGTTATGATGCACTGCTAGCATCCTGAAATGATGAAAAACACTCTGGCATACTCTCCTGGAAAGACAAGCCAGTGAATGACCATGCAAACCTGTCACTTCTCTTACTCTGCAAGGATCTAATTCTTGCAACAACATCATTTTCTGCTTCAAACTTTTTTTGTTAAATGACCGTACAAAATCACAAAGCAAATTGATGGAATCCTGTCGCACACTGCAAATACTACTACACTTCCAGGTGTACACAGGACCCTTAGCACGTCTTCCTAAAACCTCATTACCTAACAACTCTTCTGCCTCTGTTGTCACAAGTTTTTCTTTTTCAACTGGACAACCATCTTTCACTTCATAAGCACGACCACTGGTGTCAACTGCATGCACCAAATCATTATCCTGGAAATAACTCTCCTCATTAAAAAATGCCTCACAGCTTGAACTATGCATCCATTCTCCAGAAAAAACTTCACAAAAATTACTACGATTAACTATTCTCTTCCATCTACTATTTCTTTTGAAATCAAAAATTGCCTTGTTTAGCTTCCTAATTCTATTGATTATCAAAATAAATAACTTACGTTTAATTTCAAATGCCTGATCAATAACTTTCTCAACTTTTTTTTTCTCTTATAAAAAACTAGTTTCTGTTGACCTTTCTTAATATTTTTTAACAAATTGCCAATTATCCTGTTGCGGAACATTCGTTTACGAATCTCCCTAAACTGTTGTTTCCTTCTACTATCATGCACAGATTTATCTCTTGCTCTAGCAGTAACATTTTTCATTGTCCTTTTCTTTCCATTTGATTTCCTTCTCGTTTTATGGACTGAAACATTTTCTGTAGTAATATTTTTTTTATTACAAATATTTCTTATGAAATATTTAGAGCTCTTACCCGGTGCTTTCTTCGTGGCTTGAGAAATCTTTTTGTTAGAGGACTGCTGCGTTTTTTTTTTTACCTGCTGTCTTTGACGTTTTGCAGCCTTTATCTGTCTTTGTATTGTAGGCATGGTGAAATCTTGAAATGATCTGCAGTTGAATCTGTGGAAAAATATAATAAAAAATGTTAATAAACATTATTATCAAACAGTAAATCAGTAACAGTGATCAAAAACATAACACACTACTTGACATTTTAATTTGAAGATTTTTTAGTCATTGGCAATTTTACAATACAGAAATACCAGAAAAGAAATGACATTTATATTTATGTTACCTATGCTATTTTATATGTGAATCTGATCTAATTTTATGAGCATATTTTAATATTTTATTGAAGACACTACACATAACCTGTTTTTGAAGGTGTCTTTATTTTTAAATTAAACGGTTTACCTTTTTACTTTTTATTGATTATAAATTTTAAAAATAAATGTTTATATTTCCAAAGGCTCAAGCAGGTCAGCTTCCCATCCTATATCATATAATTCGGACAAATCTGCATCCTCATCACGCTCTTCTTCATCCTCAGGATTTAAATCATCCAAAGGATCAACATCCACTGATGTTTCAATTACAAGTTCAATGATGAGGTCAAAATCAACTGATTGCAGATTGTCGCTCATGTTGAGGTTGTCTTTATCTTTAAAGAAAGATAACAACAATGAGATGTTGCAGAGTAAGAAACAAATCTCAGAGATTATAATAGTAACATTGTTTAACAAGATTAACATTTTGCAGCTATTATTTAGCCATGTCCAGCAATGCTGAGCAGGTGAAGCCTATGTCTAATTTTTCACTGAACAGGACTCATCTCTTCTTAACCTTGGATAAGCCTCACCGACTCTGTGTCCCCTGCACATACTTAAATGTTAAAGGGCATATTTATATTAAATGGCACATCCCCAGGCATGCACCAGTTAATGTGCACCACTGCTTTACCACCCATGGTGTGCCGCATTTACAATCAGATAGGAGAAAGCTGCGTCAAAACCCTGCGCCTGCTTGAAGCTGGCATAGGTCTTGACGCAGCATTGTGGAGATGGGGCACCCCTGAGCCTTGCTGGAGCTGCATCGCACTTGCGATACAACTCCAGCAATGCGCCACCTTTACGGCACAGATGCGTCACGCATCTGTGCCGTTTTTGCCCCATGCTGCGCCGCATTGTAAATGCAGCACAACATGGGTGGCGGAACAGTGGCGCAGGATGACTGTCACATCCCTGGTGATGCGCCAGTCATCATAAATCTATCCCTAAGCTTCTTATCTTGTTACAGATGAACTGCCATATGTATCATCAAAATATTTTACATTTTCTAAATAGCGAATTTTAAGGAATAAATAGCGATTCTTTACCATTCCTAATTTGCGATGAGCAAATTGCTAATTGCAAGTTACCCATTCATTTCCATGGCCTAGGAGGCTCATATGAATGAAGGTTTAATTTGCGATTAGCAATTTGCTCATCACAAATTAGGAATTTTTCCAAGGGTGCAGGGGTGTCTCAAGAACACCCTGCTGCACCCCTGAAAAACAAATTTGGGGGCATATGGCACACATACATGCCCTAAGGGCATGTGTTGGCGTCATATGGCACCTTTTGTTTTTTTGAAAAAAAGCTTTTTGAAAAGAATTCACAAATTACCACCAATTTACCACAATAGTTTCCAAATCCTTAATGTCATTTTTTACATAGTTTTTGTTTGATACATTGCATTTAAGTAGTCACAAAATTTGCAAATCCTTCAGTGCAATTGCAAAATAAGGAATAGCAAAGTTTGCTACTCCTTATTTTGCATCAAACTTGTTTGATACATACCATTTGTCTAATTAACATTCGCAAAGGCCGAAATTCATAGAATTTTGATCTTTGCAAATGCTAATTAGCTTGATACATATGGCCCCAAGTGAGGCCTGTCTTGCGACATGGTGCATCTTTTGCATCACTACTGCTTGGGTTTTATGTGGTACGTTTTTTTTACACCATGACATATCTGCCTAAATGCATCAATTTGTAATGTTGTCGCCTCATAGCAAATCTTTTGCACCACCGCTGCATCATAAAAGTGACGCACAGTGGCAAAAAAAAGGCATACACCTATCATAAATCTGTCCCTAGCATTTTAAATGATTAATCCAGGATGACAATAAAGTGTGTCCTATCCAGAGGTTTGTTTAAGGTGAGGCCTGCTCAGGATTGCAGATTAAAGTTACGCTTGATGAAGAATACAGAGGAGATAATACATATAAAGGCCTACCAATGAAGTAAGTAATGTGCACTTTATTGCGCCAGTCATCATAAATGTATCCCTAAGCTTCTTATCTTGTTACAGATGAACCACCATATGTACCATCAAACTATTTTGCATTTCCTAAATAGCAAATTTTAAGGAATAAATAGCAATTCTTTACTATTCCTAATTTGCAATGAGCAAATTGCTAATTGCAAATTACCCATTCATTTCCATGGGCTAGGAGGCTCATAGGAATGAAGGTTGCAATTTGTGATTAGCAATTAGCTCAACACAAAATAGGATTTTTTTCAAGCGTGCAGGGGTATCTCAAGAACACCCTGCTGCACCCCTGAAAAAGAAATTTGGGAGCATATGGCACACCTACATGCCCTAAGGGCATGTATGGGCGTCATATGGGAGCTTTTATTTTTTTGAAAAAAATGCTTTTTGAAAAGAATTCGCAAATTACCACAAACTAGAAGTTGGTGGTAGTTTCCAAATCCTTAATATCATTTTTTACATATTTTTTTTTTGATACATTGCATTTAAGGAATCGCAAATTTTGAATTATTGACATTTTAAGTCATTTTCACATGTGCAGTGTTTTCAAAATATAATTTGAAAATCGTTTTTGGGGAAAAGTAATGGTTTGCAAATTTATGACAAGGACATAATGGTGTATGCTTCTCTATAAGGCATTTCAGTGTCTCTGATGTCATTTTTACCATATTACATTATAAGACCTTTCCCCATGAAGCACATTCCTTGTAAATATGCTCCCACCTGTGCATTGCGAATTTAGATTTTGACTGTTTCAGTCACATAGCCATGTTGAAAGTGACCCAAAAAAATTGCAAACGTTTTAAAATAACACATTCATGTGTCTTAAGGACATTTTAAGTCATTTCCCCATGGACAATGTTTTCTAAGTGGCGCAAAAGAGGTATACACCTATCATAAATCTGTCCCTAGCATTTTAAATGATTAATACAGGATAACAATAAGATGTAGCCTATCCAGAGGTTTGTTTAAAGTGAGGCCTACTCAGGATTGCAGATTAAATTTACGCTTGATGAAGAATACAGAGGAGATAATACATGTAAAGCTCTACCAATGAAGTAAGTGATGTCTACTTCATTGCGCCAGTCACCATAAATGAATCCATAAGCTTCTTATCTTGTTAGACATCAACCGCCATATGTATCATATAACTATTTTGCATTTCCAAAAAAGCAAATTTTAAGGAATAATTAGCGATTCTTTACCATTCCTAATTTGCGATGAGAAAATTGCTAATTGCTATTTTACCCATTCATTTCCATGGGCTAGGAGGCTCATATAAATGAAGGTGCAATTTGCGATTAACAATTTGCTCATCACAAATTAGGAATTTATTCCAAAGGTGCAGGGGTGTCTCAAGAACACCCTGCTGCAACCCTAAAAAAGAAATTTGGGGGCATATGGCGCACATAAATTTTAACAACATTCCTTTACCTCAACAACGATTTTCAAATCATAACTTCAAAACACTACACATGGGAAAATTACTTAAATTGTCCTTAAGACACATAAAAGCGTTTTTTGATTGGCTTTCCTGCATGGTAGGGTCACTTTTAACATGGCTATGTAACACAAACATTCAAAATCAAAATTTTCCATGCACATGTGGGAGCATATTTACAAGCAATTTGCGCCACAGAGAAATGTCTTACACTAAAATGAGAAAAATGACATCAGGGACAGTCAATTGCCTTATAAAGAACCATACACCATTATGTCCTTGTCATGAATTTAAAAACAATTCCTTTTCCCCAAAAACGATTTTCAAATCATAATTTCAAAACACTGCACATGAGAAAATGACTTAAAATGTCATTAAAACACATGAAAGCGTTTTTTGATTGCCTTTCGAGCATGGTTGGGTCACTTTTAACATGGCTATGTAACACAAACATTCAAAATCTAAATTTTCCATGCACATGTGAGAGCATATTTACAAGCAATTTGCGCCACAGAGAAAGGTCTTACACTAAAATGAGAAAAATAACATCAGGGACAGTCAATTGCCTTATAAAGAAGCATACACCATTATGTCCTTGTCATGAATTTAAAAACAATTCCTTTTCCCCAAAAACGATTTTCAAATCATAATTTCTAAACACTGCACATGGGAAAATGACTTAAAATGTCATTAAAACACATGAAAGCATTTTTTGATTGGCTTTCCAGCATGGTTTTGTCACTTTTAACATGGCTATGTAACACAAACATTCAAAATCAAAATTTTCCATACACATGTGAGAGCATATTTACAAGCAATTTGCGCCACATAAATCATAATTTTCTCCTTAAAGCACACTATTCTCTATCTAAATTAAAGAAATATTTTCTCACCTTAGCAAATACTTTGAGTTTGAAAACAGTCTAAGAAACACACCAATTTGTCTTCAGCAGAGCAAAAGGTATGCACTCCAGAGTCTGCAGCTATCAAAAGCACAGAAATGCTGTAATTCTTCACACATATTTCTCATGTCACCCAATCAAAACTCTTCCCTCACTTTTTTTCAAATGAAAACCCTTCCCCCTCTGCCCTTTCTGCCTATTTTCCATAGCAACCACCTCTTGGAAAAACTCTGGTGTTTGCAAGTTCACACAACAATGTTGCAATTGAACTCTGAACTCTCAGTGCACCTGCATATCCAGTGCATTCTTTCATTTAATGATTTTTTATTGACCACTCAAAATACATCTTTCAAAGAACACATCTGTGCACCCTAACTTTCTGTTTTCATCAATCAAAATCCACCAATCACTGTTACTGCTTCATGAACACAGAAACTCCACAGTTTTTTTTTCATTTTACACTCTCATTTTTTCAACTGCCATTTCATTGCCACACTTCATCTGACTGCAGGAGAACCTTCTCTCACCATGTTTTCTGTCTGGATTGTTGGTCATAGTTATATTCACTGGGCTCAAAGGTACGTTGAAAGCAGGAATTTACCTAACCTCAATTTACAAGATGTGGAAATTAAGTGGTTTGGCCACAGAGGATTAAAATGTCACCAATTGATACCATTGGTGAAAACCTTTATGCATTTGCCAAAACCTGACCTGTTAATTGTGCACTGTGGAGGTAATGACTTGGGCACTTTGACTGGTGTAGGTCTGGAAATGCTTTTAAAGGACACCTTTGAGCAATTAATGGCACTTTTTCCTCAGACTGCCTTGGTATATTCAAATATATGCCAAAGACAGAAATGGAGGTGGTCAAACCAATTTTGTCCACAAATTGAGAAGTCGAGGAAGCATGTAAACAAATCTGTTTCAGCTTACATGAGAGACCATGGAATGGGCTCCCTGTACAACAATAACTTGCGTTACTACATGAAAGATATCTACAGAGGAGATGGAGTTCACTTCTCAGATGAGGGCAACAGAGTTTTCACTCTGAATTTAAGAATGTGCATTGGTACCTACTTATAAGTACCTAAATGTACCATAAACCCAAAAGCTCTTCTCAGAGCTACCCTACATCTAATCACTCACAATTATTATTTTACTCTAACTTTTTTCACTAATTTTCAACAAAGTACGCTCCCTGGGGCGCTACCCGGTACGCGTACCGGGAGCTAACCTCGCGAATTTTTTTTTAAAAAATGTTTTTTTTTCGCACATATAAACCTCCTCAGCCACCCTCAGAAAACCTAGGGGGTCAAGATAACTCTACCGTGCCCCCTTCTACCCATTCCGAACATTATTTGCCCTCCATCTTGTATCTTAATTTGACCAAAACACAAAATGGTGGACTCCCGGAACGCTTAAGGTCCGCGAACCGAGGCGCTCAACGGTTCGCGTACCGGGTCGCTCCCTGGGAAGATAAAGGAAATAAAAAATAATCAAAAAATCCAACAATCAATTAACATACAGCATTTGAAAAGACTATCATTCATTTTTCATTGTAGTACGCTCCCCAGAACGCTTCCCGGTTCGCGGACCGGGCGCTAACCACGAAAAAAAACAAAAAAAAAATTCTTTTTTTTTTGCCCCGCGGGGCCCCTTTAAAACCTCCACATTAAACCTAGGGGGTCAGCGAGGATCTACTATGCCCCCTTATAGTTATTTCCCCCTTTGTTTTGGCCTCCTCTTGTCTCTCGATCCTACCGAGAGACAAGATGGCGGCCGCTCCGGACTGTTTAGAATGTTGACAGACACCGGAGAGCCAATCAGCTTCGCTACGCGAAGTTCCGGTACGCTTAAGGTCCGCGAACCGGGGCGCTGCCCGGTCCGCGCTTACAGATATATATCTTTTTTTGAACGTTAATTTCTCAAAATCCACTGCAGCACATATATTGAGACCTACAAAAGGCACATCGGGCTACCAGTCCCTACAATTTAGCCAAGTTTCGTGCAAATCCATTCAGCCGTTCGGGCTAAAAGTGAGGCTAACCGCCCTATGGAAAACTCAATGTTAAAAACACGTTTTGGGACCCCCCTTTTTTCTCGGCCCCCCCTGGACGAACCCCCCCCAAATTTTCAGGGGCTGCTCAGAAACAAAATGTTCCATTTTCCAGAAAATTTCAGCCAATTCCGTCCACAAACGCCAAAGTTATTAGACATAGAATTTTCAAAAATCCCATAGGGAAAAAATCCTAACTATATATACCTACTGGCGACCGCCAGTAGGTAATATATATATATATATATATATATATATATATAGTGACCACTGCGCCCACGGCCTGGTCGCCCCCACACCCCCCTGCCGCTCCTCCTTACCTGCTGCCAGACGCCGAAGCCGAGCCTACGCCCCAGCCGCCGCAGGGCCGCCCCAGCGCCCCAGCCGCCGCAGGGCCGCCAGCCGAGCCCCCAGCTTTTCCCGCCACAGTTTTTCCCGCCGTAGCAGCCCCGAACACGCCCCCCCCGCCTGCCGATTGGTCCCCGCGCTACCCGCCCCCCAGCGGACCCTCCCTCACCGCTCCCTTCTTAAGGGGACCCACTCCACTACCCAGGAGCGACCACTGCGCCCACGGCCTGGTCGCCCCCACACCCCCCTGCCGCTCCTCCTTACCTGCTGCCAGACGCCGAAGCCGAGCCTACGCCCCAGCCGCCGTAGGGCCGCCAGCCGAGCCCCCAGCTTTTCCCGCCACAGTTTTTCCCGCCACAGTTTTTCCCGCCGTAGCAGCCCCGAACACACCCCCCGCCTGCCGATTGGTCCCCGCGCTACCCGCCCCCCAGCGGACCCTCCCTCACCGCTCCCTTCTTATGACGCCCCCAGAGCGACCGCGCAGCGGACGCGCGCAGCGGGAGCACCGAATGAGCGCCGAAGGTGCGCCAAAGGTAAGCCCGTCTACGCCCGCCCGCGCCTGGACCGCGCCCAGCGCCAGGACCCCTGGCCCCCGCATACCCCAGCCCACCCGCCGGACGTACGACGCCGCCACCCTCAACGCACTCAACGCCGGCCGAACCCCTGGATGCTACCGAGCCACCCCGAGACGCACCCACGGACCCTTCATCTGCCAGTCCTGCAAGTTCTCCTGCATCCGGACCTGCACTGCACCAGCGTCCACCGAGCAGAACACCAGCAGCAACAACCTGAAGTGCATCCTGCTCAACACCCGCTCCGTCCACAGACACGCCGTCGAGCTCTGGAACCTGCTCGACACCACATCTCCAGACGTCGCCTTCCTCACGGAAACCTGGATGAACGCCTCCTCAGCGCCCGACATCGCCATCGCCATCCCGGACGGCTACAAGATCATCCGGAGAGACCGCGTCAACCAGACAGGAGGAGGCATCGCCATCATCCACAGGAACAGCATCCGCATCTCGACCAACACCGACGACACCATCGCACCCGCCGAACACCTGCACTTCCAGATCCACGTCAACCCCAAGACCACCCTCAGAGGCACCCTCATCTACAGACCACCGGGACCACGCACACAATTCAGCGAAGACATCGCCGACTTCATCAGCCCACACGCCCTCCTCTCCGCCGACTACATCCTCCTCGGGGACCTCAACTTCCACCTGGAGAACAACGACGACCGCAACACCACCACCCTGCTGGAAAACCTCGCAAACCTGGGACTCAAGCAGCTGGTGACCACCCCCACCCACCTCGCCGGACACACACTCGACCCCGTCTTCTCATCCAGCAAAGACATCGCCTTCAGCCACGCCACAGGACTCCACTGGACGGACCACAGCTGCGTCCACTTCACCTTCAGAAGAACGACGATCCACCACCACCAGCAACAGGTTGCCCGAAGAAGCTGGAACAAGATCACAGCCGACCAGCTCGCCGCTTCCCTGAGTCAGCACCCTCCCGCCAGCTCAGCGAACCCCAGCCAGGCCGC
Organism: Lissotriton helveticus; assembly: GCF_964261635.1. Lineage (NCBI taxonomy): Eukaryota > Metazoa > Chordata > Amphibia > Caudata > Salamandridae > Lissotriton > Lissotriton helveticus. Next base: position 497,485,986 of record NC_136061.1, on the reverse strand, counting down.
CGACAACCTCACGAAGTGGATCAGCAACTGCGCGGACGAACTCGCCCCACTGAGGACCCCGCCTAGCAGACCCGGCAGCAAGAAGGCCCCATGGTTCACCGACGAACTCAAGAGCTCCAAGAAGAACTGCCGAGCCCTCGAGAAAGTCTGGAGAAGGGAACCAACACCGGACAACAGGACCACCCTCAAGCTTGCCACCCAGAAGCACCACCAACTGATCCGCGCCACCAAGAAAACTGCATTCAAGGACCGGCTGGACAACAACGCACACAACTGCAAGGAACTCTTCAACATCGTGAAAGAGCTCTCCAACCCCAACGCCGGAAACAACGACATCACCCCATCGCAAGACCTCTGCAACTCCCTCGCCTCCTACTTCCACAAGAAGATCGCGGATATACACAACAGCTTCAGCATTCAACCATCGCACACAACGACCGCAGCAACGCCGCCCACCACCACCCTCCGCGCCTGGACTCCAATCAGCACCAATGACACCATCCGCATGATGAACTCCATCCACTCCGGATCTCCAACCGACCCCTGCCCTCACCACGTCTTCAACAAGGCCGACACCGTCTTCGCACCCCACCTGCGGGACATCATCAACACCTCCTTCGACACCGCCACCTTCCCGGAGAGCTGGAAGCACGCCGAACTCAGCGCTCTACTAAAGAAACCAACAGCGGACCCCACCGAACTCAAAAATTACCGCCCCATCTCGCTCCTCCCGTTTCCAGCCAAAGTCATCAAGAAGACCGTCAACAAACAGCTGGCCGCCTTCCTCGAGACGAATGGATCCCTCGACCCCTCACAGTCTGGCTTCCGAGCCAACCACAGCACCGAGACCGCCCTCATCGCTGCCACCGATGACATCCGAGCCCTGATGGACAACGGAGAAACAGCGGCCCTCATCCTCCTAGACCTCTCCGCGGCATTCGACACTGTCTGCCACCGCACCCTAGTGCAGCGCCTCAGCAACGTCGGAATTCAGGAGAAGGCACTGGAATGGATCGTCTCCTTCCTCGACGGAAGAACACAGAGAGTCCGTCTACCACCGTACAAGTCAGAGGCCACCGAAGTCATCTGCGGCGTCCCTCAAGGATCCTCGCTGAGCCCCACCCTCTTCAACGTCTACATGAGCCCCCTCGCGCCCATCACACGCCAACACAACCTGAACATCATCTCCTACGCCGATGACACCCAGCTGATCCTATCCCTGACCAACGACCCCGCCGCTGCCAGAGCCAACCTTCACGAAGGGATGAAAGATGTAGCCGAGTGGATGACGACCAGCCGCCTGAAACTGAACTCAAACAAGACGGAAGTCCTCATCCTGGGCTCCTCGCCCTCCGCCTGGGACGATTCCTGGTGGCCCCCCGCCCTGGGCACCTCACCCACACCGACAGACCACGCACGCAACCTGGGCTTCATCCTGGACTCCTCCCTCTCCATGACCAGACAAGTCAACGCCGTTTCCTCGTCATGCTTCAACATCCTGCGCATGCTACGGAAGATCTTCCGGTGGATCCCCATCGAGACCAGGAAGACGGTCACCCAGGCCCCCGTCACCAGCCGACTGGACTACGGCAACGCCCTCTACACCGGAACCACCGCCAAGCTCCAGAAGAGACTCCAGCGGATCCAGAACGCCTCAGCCAGACTCATCCTCGACATCCCCCGACGCAGCCACATCTCCGGACATCTGAGAGACCTGCACTGGCTCCCCGTCAAGAAAAGGATCACCTTCTGTCTCCTCACCCACGCACACAAAGCCCTACACGATCAAGGCCCGAGCTACCTCAACAACCGCATCAACTTCTACGCTCCCAAACGCCACCTCCGATCAGCCAGCCACGCCCTCGCCGCCGTCCCCCGCATCCGAAGAACGACAACAGGAGGAAGGTCCTTCTCCCACCTGGCCGCCAAGACCTGGAACTCCCTCCCAACCGACCTGCGCCTGACCCAAGACCACCTCTCCTTCAGGAAGAAGCTCAAGACCTGGCTGTTCGAGCAGTAGCAGCACCCCCCCCCCCCAAGCGCCTTGAGACTCTCCGGGTAGGTAGTGCGCTCTATAAATGTCCTTGATTGATTGATTGATTGATTATATATATATGTATATATATATTTTTTTTTTCCACCAAAAGAACAATTATACTCGCACTCCACCAGGAATTTGATTCATAGCAGGTTTATTTATGTGCCATTACAGCACACAGCTTTACCTACGCGTTTCGATCTTTCGATCTTGATCACGGTTAACCGTTAGTAACTGTGATCAAGATCGAAAGATCGAAACGCGTAGGTAAAGCTGTGTGCTGTAATGGCACATAAATAAACCTGCTATGAATCAAATTCCTGGTGGAGTGCGAGTATAATTGTTCTTTTGGTGGAAAATTAATGGCAGGGAAAGCCCATCCCTGAAACTTGCACCGGCTGTTTCAAGGAGTGCCCTCGGTAACGGCATTATTTGGTGAAGAAAATATATATATATATATATATATCCTTCTGGTGGTCGCCAGTAGGTAGTTATAGTTAGGACCTAGTCACCATAGGAAAATGGCAACATTCTATTCCCAATAACTATGGTGCTGATTGACGAATCTTTGCAAAATTTTCCAAACAAATTCTTTTTTGATATCAGCTCCTATGTTGAAAGTTTGGGGGTGATTCATTAAGGGGGAGCCGAGAAAAAAGGGGGGTACCAAAACATGTTTTCTCATGTTAATTTACATAGGAAACTTTAGACAAGCCTACAGGTCGAACGGGTGAACGGAATTACCCCAAATTTGGCAGGGAGGAGGGTCTTGGTCTAGAAAGTAAATTTCTGTTTATTTGGTGTAAATTCATTCAGTAGTTTTTTAGAAATATTGAAATTTACAGATATCGATATTTGGGAATTCTGCTATCTGATTGGCTGAGGCGTTACGAGCACGAGCGTGCTGCTGATTGACTGCGAGCGGTTGCAACTAGGAAGTGTTGGCCGCTATTTTGTGATTCCGTTGAAGCAGTAAGGGGAAAAAAGGGGGAAAAAGTGGGAAATAGGAGGGTAGGAGCATTGTAACCTCTGTGGAGTGTTTAGGGTGTGCTATAGAGGGGGTGCGAAGCGAAGTATTCACCCCTACCGGTGTGTAAGTGGTGGGCTACGGAAATTAAGTGAGGTATTTCGTAGAGTCTAATGCGGGTAAGGTGAGCTGCGGGACTCGGGGATTAAAGCGTGAGCCCAAATTGTGTGTCTTATGCTGTGAAGTCATGTGCTGTGGCCGTGGCCGCTACACTAGTTGTGGAAGTAGTGTCAGCATGTGTTTATAACTACTAGGACGAACTACTGACCCGTACTTCTCTGAAAGTCCTGGAGTATGGAATATATGTGAGGTATTGTCTAGAGTCTCATGCTGCTAAGCTGAGCAGCCGCCGAAGTCAGGGATTAAAGCATGAGCCCAAACTGTATGTCATATGCTGTGAAATCATGCGCTCTGGCCGTTGTGCCACATCTGTGCCAGTAGTGTCAGCATGTAGTTATAGCTACTTGGATGAACTTTTGTTTTGAACATTGTAGCTTGTGGATGGTGCTTAGGTGGTGTTGCATAGGGAGTATGAAGGTAAATCAATACGGTATTTGCAAAGCGCAAACTACTCACCGCTATGGGTGACTAGAGCTGGGGATCAAAGCGAGAGGTCTGTGCTGCAAAGTGAGATGGTCTGGCCGCTGCGCCACAGCTGTGTGGAGAATACATTTTGGTGAGGGTCCTGCAGTTGCTGTTATATGGCCCTAAAATAGCAGGCCTAAGTTGTAAGTTATAGGGTGGCTCTAAAAAGAGCCCTTGTGTTCATTAGTTGGAGCTACACATAAGTGCGGATGCACAGCTTCAAGTTATTCAGGAAAACTCGATTTCCCTGATCTGTGAAGTGTACTTTATCACTTCTGTATATATCTGCCATATCAAAACGTATGTTGTTGTTGTAGATGGAGCCCATTTTGTGGTCTCTGAGGTATACAGATACAGCTTTGTTGACTTTTTCCCCGAGATCTTTCAATCTGAGGACAAAATTGTTTGGACCATTTTCACTTCTGTCTTTGGCATATATTGGAATATACAAAGACAGTTTGAGGCAAAAGTAACATCAATTGTCCAAAGGTGTCCTTCATAGGCATTTCCAAACCTAACCCATTCAATGTGCCTAGGTCGTTTCCACCACAGTGCACCATCATGAGGTCAGGGTGTTGGAGATGCAAACAGGTTTTAACCAAAGGCAACAATTGGTGCCACTTCAATCCTCTCTGTCCAAACCATTTAATGTCCACATTTTGTAAACCTAGGTCTAAGTCAATACGTCTCTGTTCTGCATACCTCTTGCATCAGAAAACATAGCTATGGCCTATGATCCACACTAGCATTTTAAAGGTATGGCTGGAAGGTATGGAAAGATGTCTGTAGCTCATGCATTTCCTTTGTAGAATAAGAGATATGTTTAAAGATGGGGAACTAGTCTCTTTCCGCATACTGTCGGGCTTGAGCCTGATATAAGCAAAATTCCACAGGAGCGAAGATGAAGTCCCCCAACTTCCAGAAAACAACACCTGGAGTACAACTATGAAACACACTTACAGATAGCTTTTCCCTAAAAGTATGGGGAATAAACCATAGAGTGTCCACCACTCTTCCCCAGAAGATGTTGACAGGAAATTCTGTAGTGAGATGACAGGGGAGACAGGGCACTGTAAACAAAAAAATATCTCTTATAGACAAGGACTCATAAGCATAGCAAAACTTCTTAAACATTAATGTATATCAAGTTCAGTGCCCCTCTTACCCAAGATATGTCCCCGAACCTCTCGGAATGCAGCAGAGAAAGCCTCCAAGTAGTAAGGGCTTTTGCTGTGGAAGTTTATTAGTAATACACTTTATAGTTTCTGTTGAGGGGACTTGGTGGAACAGGGCACTCTCATTCAGATATAAACTGAAGGTGGACAGGTGGTGGAAATAAAAAAATAATTGTGAGGGAGCAGCTCAGATATATTCAATAAGCAGATGTGAAATGACTGCCAGGAGTAGGAGTTATTGCTGTGTGAGGAATTGCTCGAGCGAGGAACAGAGCATCACAATCACACAAGAAGACTCCACTATGAATTCCACATTGATGAGAGTTGCTATTCCTCAAAAAGTGGAGTGGTTGACTAAACGCTATAGTGTGAGGAGACGTGCCATCCGGCTCTGGGGAAAATGGAGCGGAACAGCAATATACTTGCAAGGAAGGGAGAGACGCACCGTCCGGCTCCGGGGAGGGAATGGAGCGGAACAGTCACGGACATGCAAGGCGGTGTGAGGCACGCCGTCCGGCTCCAGGGAGTAATTGGAACGGAACAAACACACACTCGGAAGGCGGGGTGAGGCGCGCCATCCGGTTCCGTGGGTGAGAGGAGCAGAACGAACACACACTCAGAAAGCAGGGTGAGGCGCGCCGTCCGGCTCCGGGGAGTGAGAGGAGCAGAACGAACACGCTCTCACAAGGAAGGGTAAGACGCGCCATCCAGCTCCGGGGAGGGAAAGGAGCTGAACGGACACGTACTCGAAAGGAGGAGTGAGACGCACCGTCCGACTCCAAGGGAAAACAGAGCAGAAAGGACACAAACTCAAAAAAGGAGCCCTTTTTTTTGAGGAAGAAGACCTCAAAAAAGGGCTCACTCCGGATTCCAACAAAAACCAGCGGGTAACTCCTGAAACAGGGCGAGAAGCAAGACCAAACTCGGCAACCGGGAAGCAATGGGAAGGGGGCGTGGTCACGTCCAGCGAACAGTAAGCCACGCAGCGGCTTACGTAGGAGATGGCCTTTTACGTCGTTTAGGGGCAGTCTCCTAATTACCCATAGTAAGGGACGCAAATCTTTTGAACTTACATTAAGACTAGTCTCGCTTGCATAAACTACCGTCTATTCCTAACACATTCAAAACGGTACCTGATTGGGAGATGAAAAGCATTGTTTTTTAAAAGTAGGGAGCACATTCATTTTGTGGAAAAGTATCTTTGTGATTGGTTAAGAAAAAGCTGTTTGCACGTGGAGTACATATTATAGGATAAAATTTGCTCAACTCAACCACACCTGCTACTTGCATTTGTAAGGCAATGTTTGAACTTAAAACAATTGTGAACTTTTAACCTGCACGTGCCGTTATATGTTCGAGAGAATGTTGCAAAGAAATATCGTTAGGTTTAAAAAAAGTATGAACTTTTAACCTCCACGTGTTGTAGAAGGTTCTAGAAAGTGTGTTGATAGAATACTTTGCATTTCTGATTTTGATGGTTTTTTTTTTTGCAGAGTTTTATATAGCGCAAACTAGACCCGAACCGAATCAGGTATCAGAGCGCTTTACATAGTACCAGTTACGTTACATGAGGACGAACTCACATTCATTTTAGGCATGGGGAGATTAAGTGATTTGCCCAGAATCACAGGAGGTTTTGGCGTCGTTACCGAGACTCGAACCCAGATTCCCAGGTCCGAGGTCGAGCGCCCTAGCCGTTAGGCCAACTCCTCCCCCCAGATATGTACTTGAATATTAAAAAAACTGTTTATATGGAAAAGTAGAAAGACAGTGATAGAGAGAAGTTTTGAAAGCTAAAAGGAACTATTGAATTTGTTCTTTATTACCTACTGGCGGTCGCCAGTAGGTAGTTATCACTGTTACCGGTCTGAAAGTGCGGTGTTGCTCAGAGTGGCATGGTGCTGATATGATATGGTGCTACACTCGGGTATGAAACCGAGAGTCTGAACCGTGAGGTCATTGGCTAGGCTGTGCGCTCTTTTCCCCTCCTGAGGCGGATGATGCAGGTCTCTCTATTACTTTGCTTTGAATAGCTTTTAACGCTCGAGATATTTCACTTACGGCTTGATTTAATAAGCTTTTAACCAGGACACACTACAGAGACCTTGTAGCGACCTTTCCTCCCCGCCTCGCTGCCTGGCCACTCTCAGCCGAGTACCGACGCTGAGAGTCCGGTCCCGGGTAGGCGACTAATAGACAGCGGCCATATTGGGTGTGGGCGAGCGCTGTGACGTGCTCTAGCTGCGCATAAAAGGGACATTCAGGAGCCCTGCGCCTGACTAGGCTGTGCGCTCTTTCCCCCTCCTGAGGCGGATGTGCTCTAGCTGCGCATAAAAGGGGACGGTCTTGTCTCCGCGCAGCAGACGCGCTCAGCGGTCGTGCTGGATCTGTGCCGGAGTCGTGCCCGAGTCCTGCCCGTCTGCGCCCGTCCGCGCTAAATCCGTGCTTCACGCAATGGATACTATGCTTTGTAATCCAGATCGAGGCATTTACACCAGGGAGGAGCTACTAAGTCTCCGGCAGTTCTCCCCGCACTGTAATTATTCCTCCCTCCATCCGTTGCGTGGCCCATTTCAGTGTATGTGCGGTAACTTCTCACTCAATACCCCAACCTCTATTAGAGCTCTTATTGAGCCCCCTCCCATCGAATGCCCGGTCATTGAGCCCTCAGTTTGCCGGGATCTAAAAATTTGGCATCTCAATGTCAGATCGCTAGTCAAACATCACTCTGCAATCCATGACCTTATCTTGGGGGAGGCTCCAGATATCTTTTTTATGACAGAGACTTGGCTTCATGATGAGGCCACGGCAGAATTGAACTTAGCACTCCCTCCAGAATATTCTATCTACACCCATAATAGTAATTTGAGGGGTGGTGGAATTGCAGTAGTAATTAAATCTTGCTACCCGTGTGTTTGGAAGAAACTGGCTATGGATGGCTGTGAGAGTGCGCATTTTTGTATTTCTGTTAATCATAACTTTGCTTTCTCTGGACTTCTGATTTATAGACCCCCAAGTACTGATATTTCTTTTAGGAAGGCTCTTCCAGAAATTGTTAGCTCTCTCGCGATGGGATCTGCCAACTTTAGCATCCTTGGTGATCTTAACCTCCACTTTGATCTCTGTAATACTCCAGCTATCAGTAGCACACTTGCAGATTTAGAGGCGTTGCAATTAAGTCAGGTGGTTACCCATTCCACACTTGTGGGTGGACATATTCTGGACCCCATTTTTACTAACTTGACAATGGCGAAGATCCAGCCACCGATCCCGGTGGTTTGGTCAGACCATTCTCTCGTGGAGCTACTTCTCCTGTAAGGGACCCTCTTCATAAAACCGGCGACAGAGTCATTCTTAAACGTCCATGGATGAAATTAAAGCTTGAGGATTTTCATCGGTTGCTTGGCGAACATTCGCCTGGCCCCTTCATTGACCTTGAGTCTGGTTATGCCCTTTTCTGTGGATGGGTATCTCGGGCACTTGACTCCCTGATCCCTGTCTCATGGAGTAAATGCCGTTCCCTAGAACCCAGTCCATGGTATGACAATGCCTTATTGATCCTGAAAAAATCTTGCAAACAAGCGGAAAGAGATTGGCGTAAATCTTACGATGCAGGGAAAAAAACACAGTACCTAGCCAAAGTCAAACTCTACCATAGAGCCATCTGTAGGGCCCGTGCGACCTACTATTCCCAAGAATTTAAATGCAGTCCTAATCCTACGAAATTGATCTTTAAATTTCTTAAAGATCTGACTGCTAACAGGGCCCCAGTAGCTGAGATATGCTCAGCGGCCCATTGTGAAGATCTTGCCACCTTCTTACTGGAAAAAGTACATAATATCTATCGCTCCTTCCCTAGTACCAACTCCCTGAGTGAGGACCAGAGGTCCAATCCTAGTACTAACATGATCCTATCCTTTCTCCCCGAAATTTCGGAGGAAGAGTTCGACAGATTGGCGGTCAAAGTTAAATCCGGATCTCCCGCTGACCCGCTTAGACCCGCACAGTTTAGAGAGTCGGCTGCATTATCCTTACCCCCTGTGCGCCAACTCATTAACCTGTCATTGTCTTCGGGGACAGTACCCACTAAGTCGAAACAAGCCTATGTCACCCCTATCCTGAAGAAACCCACTCTGGACCCTCATAAACTGGAGAATTATCGACCTATCTCTCTTCTCCCATGGGCCGCGAAGGTTGCTGAAGCCCATGTTAATGGCGTTCTGACTAAACACCTTCAGACTGCCAACATTATGGATTCTTCCCAGAATGGATTTCGGGCAGGTCACAGCACCGCGACTGCTCTCCTCGCTATGACGGAACATCTGCGTTCCGTGCTCGACTCTGGTCAAACGGCGGCACTGGTATTACTCGATCTCAGTGCCGCGTTTGACACGGTTTCGCACGCAATATTGCTGCAGCGTTTGGAAAAAGCTGGGGTCTCTGATCTAGCCCTAGAATGGTTTTGGTCATTTCTCGCTGACCGATCATTTAGGGTCGCTACACCCCCATTTGAGTCCAAACCCTATTCCATCGAGCAGGGAGTTCCCCAGGGGTCGGCACTTAGCCCCACGTTGTTCAATCTATATGTACAGCCGCTGGCTGCGGTCGCCAAGCAGTGGGGCTTGACTATGGTCTCTTATGCTGACGACATGCAGCTGGCGGTTACACTTAGTGGGGACTCCGACTCCGGGGCTTCCAGGTTCAGGGATGGTCTGACAGCAGTGGCTGGCTGGATGACAGCTAACTGCCTACAGCTCAATGCTGAGAAAATGGAGGTTCTTATCGTTGGTAAACATAGCGACCTCTGGGGCGACCAGTGGGGGCCTCGGGAGCTGGGTACAACCCCCATCCCGGTAACTGAGGTTAAAAATCTGGGTGTGTGGTTAGACCCCGCCCTCAGTTTCTGTGGACATACAAAAAAAGTTGCTGCCACATGCTTCGGTATCTTACGTGGGATCAGGCCTATCCTAAAATTCTTTGATGCCCCCACTAGACAGCTGATACTACAGGCCACCATACTTTCGCGGCTTGATTATGCTAGCTCGCTCCTGTTGGGAGCCAGTCAGGCAGAAGTCACCCGGATGCAGCGCGTACAGAATGCTGCGGCTAGAGCCCTTGTGGGCCTACCTAGGTTCTGCTCAGCGAAGGAATCCAACCGGAAACTCCATTGGCTGCCCATGGCTCAAAGGATTGAATTCAAGACTCTATGTTTATCCTTTAAGATTCTTAAACTGGCCTCCCCTCAGATCCTTGAGCACCTTCTAACTCCCTATGTTCCTTCCCGTTCCTTGAGGTCAATGGGCCAAAATCTGGCGTTAGTTCCACGCTTTAAACACTGTAGAGCGTAGGACGTTCCTTCTGCTATCTAGCGGCTAAGCTCTGGAATTCGCTACCAGCCCACATCCGCGCCATCGACCATCTGCTTTTGTTTAGGAGGGCGATTAAAACACATCTATTCCCTCCCAGACCCTAACGGGGTACTTTTCTTTGTTCTGTTTTATTTTCTGCTATGGTTGTTCTGTTCTTTCTGCCAGTCAAAAGCGCCGGGACGCCCCTTAGCTGGGGCAGCTGTGCGCTATAGAAGTTGAAAATAACATAACATAACAAAACATTGCTGTAAAGTGATGTGGTCTGGTGTTTGTAGCATACGTGTGCAATTAGTGTTAGCAGGTGTTTATACCATAAAGGTAGTGGGAAGCGAACTACTGACCGCTACTGTGTGCTGATAGTATCCCGGAAGCGAGAAGCGAAGTAGTTACGCCTATCGGTGTGAAGGCTTGGGGATGAAACCGACCTGATTGCTGTAAAGTGATGGGCTCTGGGCGCTGTAGGATACTAGCCGCTGGGGTATAAGTGTGTAAGTAGTGTTAGTATGCGTTTATAATATATAGGGACTGGGAAGCGAACTACTCACCCCTACTGGTATGAAGACTCAGGGATTAAACCATGAGCCTACATTTTGAGCTCATTGCTGTAATGTGATGTGCTCTGGGTGCTGTAGCATACCTGTGGAAGAAGTGTTTGTTTACATTTATACATTATAGGGAGTGGGAAGCGAAATACTTACCCCAACCAGTCTCAAGACTCATGGATGAAACCATGAGCTCATTGCTGTAAAGTCATGTGCTCTGAGCAGTATTCCAACGTAAGTCATAGTAGAATGTTAGTATGTAATTCTACTAGAATCTAAGTATGTAATGTTAGAATGTAGGGCTGTCATGAGGGGAACCTTGCGAAGTTTGTACACTGTGCTGGATTAGACGGTTGCCTCGCTGTCTGCTCCTGTTGGTGGTTGTTTCATGTGTCTTGTTTTCTTGTAATAAATATACTTATTGGATCCACTGCTGTCTGCCTCTTCACTACATACATTTGGCGACGAGTGGGAGAAGGTAAAAAGAAAGTACCACTCAGCAATATTTCAAAATTGCTTCTGTTGTGCTGAAGACCCGTTTTCTTCTTGTAGCTGTTTCTACTCATGCCAGGGTCGTTGATTCATTGAAGTGTCATCCGACTTCTGGTAGGATTTATATTTTGTACTTCCTCTGCTTCTTCACTACATTCTGGTCGCTGCAATACACGTGTGTAAGTAGTGCTAGTATGCGTTTATACTAACAAATGCTTCATGGTCCTAGGCAGGGCGACTACTCAGGCACAGGTCCCGGGGTGTGCATTCGTGGGACATTTGTGTTTGCTATTAGAGGGTGGTGCATGTATTCCACCCCGTGATAGCAAATACTTGTTCGACTACTTAAAGCGAGAGGAGGAAAACCTTTAATAGAGGGGATGCGGATGGTAAAAATAGAGAGAAAAGAAGAAATAAACAAAAAAAAGCGGGGTTTCACCCGTTCTATTAAATGAGGCCCCTGGTGGGTAATGTTCCGTGGCCAATCCAATTATTATATTGCAGGGTCGCTGTAGGACTGGGGATCTTAATGCCACATGTAAATTAGGCGCGGAAGAGCACAGAGAGGTTTTGCAGCCTAGGGGAGCGCCACCTATCCGGGTATTGTTTACTAATTGTTCTGGGGGTTCGAGGCCAACTGAAGTCTAGGGATCGCCACACTCCGGGGCTTAATTTAAATATGCAGGTTGGGCCTCCGCAGTCCCTGACGCCTTGGTGGTCCTAGGCAGTGCCTTATTTGTTCAGTAATCACACGTGCAGTACTTATGGTGTTATAAAGTGATACACTCATGGAACTCTTGCAGTTGTACAATTACCCAGGCTTCATTTGCCTAATAGTCAGTTAGATTATGTTTGGTATGTGCACTCTAATATTAAATAAGTTTGTCCTTAAAATCTCCTATAAACAGATGTTTTTTACAATAAATAATAGACAAGTGTTGTCAGAAAAAGAAGACCTATACAGTTATTTATTTGAAAAAAAATAAACTTTAATAAAACACAAATAAAGAGAAACTTAACTTTAATAGAAGAAACAGTATAATAAAAAAACGTGGTTTGGACTCCAGTGGAAGGAGCATAGGAAACCTGCAAGACAAAAATGAAACATAAGTATGTGTGCTATGTGGAAGATGCAAAGACAGGTAGTCTGAATGAAAGTACCATAGTGAGAATGGAAGGGAGGGGGAGTGGATAGAAGGGAGAAGGGGAGGGAGAGTCAGAAGAAGAGAGGGAGGAGGAGACAGAGCATCAGCCTACTGCACCCAGCCCTTAGTGTTTACCCTCCCATCACCCCTTTGTCTAGGATGCTGTGGTCCACAAGAAAAAGTGTGGTTCAGCAAGTCCTTAAAATGAAACACATGAGGAAAGAGATTATGGGCCATATTATCGAGGAACGGCAATAACATTATCACCGCTTTAGGGGCAGGAAATAAGCGGTTGATAATATGCCCTTTAAATTCCCATAGAAGCCCAGGTTCTGGTGTGAACCTGGGCTTCTATGGGAATTCAGAAGGGCATATTATCAACTCCTTATCGCCGCTTTCGCAGCAGTTTCCTGCCACTAAAGTGGTGATAATGTAATCGCCATTCTTTGATAATATAGTCCTACATTATTAGCTACGGGAAAATCACTTGCATGCACCTGTGCACCCAAGGTGCTGGACCCCAGCCCCTTCCCCCGCACTGTGCTCAATTGTAGATCTTGCACACCAAGGCTTCACTGCTCAGCTGCCACCACTGGTGTGTCCCACGACATGTTGGTGCAAGCTCCTAGTCTGGAGTACATTTGTACGGTAGACCAGGGCTCCGGTCGGGGACAGTGTCTTGATACCACAATGGAATGTGTCAGAATGCCCAGGGCATCATTGGGGGGTCAGCTCCAGCTCCGCCCTTCTTGAGGCAATCAATGGAATGTCTGAAAAGGGAGAAATAATTTAATGGTGGAAACGTCTGGAGGTAAATGAAGGTTTATTTCAAGCTTGATAGAAAATAGGAGTTGAGTGCATCCTTCATTTTTGAATTACGATCTACCAACTTTTAGTGGTAATCGTTGTTCAAAGAGGAGATGGAGTGCTCGAGAATTCACAAGGGTAAATAATTATACATTACACTAAGACTTTTAAAGAAAGGAACAGAGCGCATGCTAGAAGCACAATGTGTGCGTGTAATGCAGTGGCGGGAGCCTGTGTGCATGTACACTTAATAACGAGCTCACTACGGTGTCCTAAAAGCCAACGTAGGGCAGCGCTGCCCGCTGGTTCAGGCCTACAGTACGGTCCAGCAGGTCTTTAAAATGAGACAGAAATGAGACTGAATGAGGTCAGAGATCACATCATTACGCACGGCAATATCGTTTGTTTGCACCTGTGCAGCCAGTCTGAAGCACCCCTCCCCTCCCGCCGCGCTCAATTGGAGGCCATGTGCACCCAAGCCGCTCTGCTTACCTGCTGTCATTGTTGTGTGAGCAAACACTACGGGCAGCAGTGCTCACAATTCAGATGGAGTGTTGATTGCCAGGATGGTGTACACCTCATGGATCCATTTCTTTTTTTAATGCGCATTGTGATATGCGAGGTGGGTGCGGCATATAACTTGAGGTAGTGTGGAAGAAGAGGAACGTGTTGCGTCGTGGTTATCCTATTTATACATACGCAAAGTGGACTGGGCTTGCGTACGCCAGGCCAGCGTAGGGGTGTGAATAATTATTCCGGGGACCTGGGCGTTGTTCAGTTCCTGTCTGGCCAGGAAGTGTACTAATGTGTGTTTATTTTGTAGTTTTGACCTCGCAGAGTGTGCAATTTAGATTAGTGTAGCATGTGTTGGGAGGGGGAAAACTATCGTTAATGAGATGGTGTTTGAAAAGATTGAATGGTGAACATTACATGTCGTTGTCAAGGTTGTAGATGTGCGCAGGCACGCATGTCAATGGTGTGCGGTATTATTGAAAGTGTTGCTATCGTGAAGTGTAAACATGTGAACGTGCTCGGATGAAGGGAGGATCAGCAGTGAGGCTACGTCATACACACTGATAACACTCATTACATTCAAGCAATGTATGTCAAACGTGAATCTGAAAGTCTCACATATGATACACTACTATACTGGTAAAGCCTGACAACAGAGCGTACAGCCATACAAATCTATACATTACGGTTTACTGTTTGTTACATGTGATCTAGGATAGGCACTCTGCCCGTGGCTGATGATACTCCTTAGAGCCACCAATACCCAGGCCGAAAGGCAGCATAATAATATGCACACACACACACACCTGGGGCATCGTGTAACACATATTTGTTTTTTGAAGGAACGTTTCAGATGCATGGCAATCACACGTGGAAGGCTAATGTACAGAGCATGAATATTGATCAAGATGATTGTTGCATTTTGTGTGTAGTATAAGATATGTGTGTACAGGAAAACACTTAAAAAAAAATCTTTCTAAGCAGAAGAGGTGTCTCTCATCAAACACTGTAGAGAGAATGAGTAAAATGGGTGGGGTCGTCCAACTGTTACAATGGGAAATGTTATGAACCAATCAAATGCTTTTTTTACGGTCACATGGCAATCGCGCACCGAGCGTGCAAGGAGGCCGCACCAGACGCGATTTTGAAAAAATATATTTATCATGATATAAGTTTATTACAGTTAGAAATATATAAATGCTTAAAATGTTTTAGATTATTGCTTGCTTTCATATACTGTTTAAAGTTATTTAGATGTACTTTTGAGACAAAGAAAAAAGGGAATGGCATACCCGGTGTGATACTATACGTCTGTGACATAACACAGGGCTTGGCAGCGTGTACTCGTCGCATACGCAAAGTGCAGCGGGTGTCACCCCACACCTTCATGACGTAAAGCATGGCTTGGTACTGCGTGCCCGTCGGATACCAAAGTAGCACCTGGGGTGACTTCATGCGTATATGATGTTACGCGGGACGCGGTGCCACGAAGTCGGCGGATACGAAAATGCGCATCATTTACGAGTTTAGCAATATGGTGGATAGGATTCGTGTGGTGATGGAGCTTGGTATGCTACCGGTATGGGAGTGCAGTTTTCTCCCCCCCAAAAAAATATACATATTTTTTGGGGAAGATATAAAACATTACATAATTTTTAGAGTTAAAAAAATAGAAGTATAATAGAGTGATGTAATATGTGCCACCATCAGCAGTGCATTGCGGGCGTGCAAGTTATAGTTTGCTCAACTAACTATAACAGGCGAATTTCTCTGGTTTTATATGAGTCAAATGTTGAACTAACTATAACGTCTATATAACGTAATATATTTGAACATTAAGAGAACTGCGGCGAAGCACCCACTTGGGATGAAATTGGGGTGGACTACATCACCCAGAGGGCCGTGCAGAGGGTCCCGCCCACATGGACAGGTGTTGAAAATAAATGTGCTCCCCACGCAGCGCCTGCAGTGTTATGCAAAGCCACTGAAGAAAGGGTGATTCCTGAAACGCGTCTGGCTTGGATCCATTTCACTTTTACTGCTCCTTGAAGGTTTCTGCTGGCAGGCTTCTCGCTCAATAAAGTGCTGTACAAATATCTTCGTGTGGCAATTTTCCTCACAGTTGGGTTCCTGCCTTTGATGGTTTATAGCGGCCGTGCCCCGGTCGCGAGGAATGGCCCACCGCGTCTAGCGGGTCTGCGAAGGCACCACCTGGTGTCGAACGCGAGGGAACGAAGAAAGCTGATGACTTTGCAGGGAGAATTCAGTTTACAGCCACAGCGAGCAGCCACAAAGCAGGGCAGGACCCATCATGGTATGCCTGTGAATATATTTGAACATTAAGAGAACTGCGGCGAAGCACCCACTTGGGATGAAATTGGGGGTGGACTACATCACCCAGAGGGCCGTGCAGAGGGCCCCGCCCACATGGACAGGTGTTGAAAATAAATGTGCTCCCCACGCAGCGCCTGCAGTGTTATGCATAGCCACTGAAGAAAGGGTGATTCCTGAAACGCGTCTGGCTTGGATCCATTTCACTTTTACTGCTCCTTGAAGGTTTCTGCTGGCAGGCTTCTCGCTCAATATTTTCCTCACAGTTGGGTTCCTGCCTTTGATGATATATATATATATATATATATATATATAATATATATATATATATATATATATATATATATATATATATATATATATATATATATATATATATATATATAATCCATATGGCTCGCTTCTTTCCCAAGTGGCGCTGCTGAGCGTGGCCGCGTTACTCCTGCGGTTGAGCCCAACCGCTATCAATCCAAACAAACGATTCCTTCCTCGGAAGGAGATCACGGAGTCGCAGTTTAAACCACAATTATTCAAGGAGATCGATTCAAAATTATTTATTTATATCCATGGAGTGCCAACCAAACGAAAAAACCAACGCGTTTCGACAGCCTCCGCTGTCTTGTTCACGGTCCGTGAACAAGACAGCGGAGGCTGTCGGAACGCGTTGGTTTTTTCGTTTGGTTGGCACTCCATGGATATAAATAAATAATTTTGAATCGATCTCCTTGAATAATTGTGGTTTAAACTGCGACTCCGTGATCTCCTTCCGAGGAAGGAATCGTTTGTTTGGATATATATATACATATATGACGCTCCAAATCCCTCCAACTCACGGAAAGAATAAGACAGCACTCGAGGATGAAGTTATTAAACGCGCTAGATTTTATTTAGCGGAGGGGTGCACACAGACGCGTTTCGGCGGTCTGCCTTCGTCAGTGTGTGATGCACTGTGTTAACTTCCGACATTGTTTTAAACAAATAATGATCACTCCCACATTCAATTAGGCATGGACATAAACAAGGGGACTTACACCTCACATGGAATAGGTGCGGCTATCTTGTAGTGTGTGTTATATATATAACACAGATTGACATTATACATAGAATGTAATCAAGTGGTTAAGCCCACAGATGGGCATACGCATTATTCCATGTGTGGCGTGTCAGAATAAAACGTCATGATTAAGACAAAAACATACGGCCGTGGATCGGCTAATGTCCCCATATAAGATACATGGTCCAAATTGCCTATAAACAAAAAGAATAAGTGACTTCCAAAGTAACTTAAGAGAGGAAAGTGGGGTATGTGTGCAGTGAGATGCGTCACGTGCAGCAGCAGAAAGACATGTGTAGTTATTCACAACATGCAGTTCACATTTCATATTGAAATTATAAAGTGAGTCCATAGTAGAACACAAGTAGTGAAAAGTGCTTATTATATACAGTGGAAACTAGATGTGCAGGAGGCTCTTGTAATATGTCCATATATTGTTCCCAATCAAATTGAAAATTAATTTGATCTAGATCACAAAGCATATACGATGTCTCTTAAATTCATAATAAGAGGTTGTAAGACAAGTCATATACTGTCAGTCATATAGCAATGTGAAGAGTCTCTCACATAATTAATATATACATGACAAAATTCAGACAAAAGTTCCAGAGCTATTATGTACATTGGTATGTAATTATTCCATATACGATGATAATAAGAGGTTCTCATTGCAGTTCATTAAGATAGACTATCATCTTGGAATAGTGGCTACCAGGTGTTATTCTCTACTCATTTCCCCAGATGGAAGGCCATCTCCTCCCCACTGTTAAGACCTTTGGGATGTTTAGTACAGAGATCAATAATATATCGGGACTCAAGTCTCCTCAATCTGCGTAAGCGGTCACCACCACGTATGTTCGGGGGTACAATATCAAGGCCGAAATACTGAAGCTTGTTCCGGTCTCGATTGTGGGCCTCCGCAAAATGGCGAGCCACCGGATAGGTCTGATCTACTTTGTCGATGGCTCGCATGTGCTCTAGTATTCTGAGCTTGGTCTCCTTGATCGTGCTCCCAATATAGCGTAAGCCACAGGGGCACTGTAGGCAATAGACAGCATACTGTGTGCTGCAGGTAATGAATTTGTTTATATACATTTTCCTGCCAGTTTCTGTTATGACATAGGAAAGGACGCGTTTACTACCTGCGCACGCTTTGCAGCGGCCGCAGGGGTAAAAGCCTCGTTGCTCCCTTAGGGTATTGCTTCTCTGGGGCACTTTCTCTAGATGACTGTTCACCAGTATGTCGCCTAGTGATCTGGCTTTGCTGAAGGTTAGGAGTGGCTGGGTTGGAAGATCTTCTTTGAGCACGCTATCAGTTAAGAGAATATGCCAATTCTTCCGTAGCATTGCTCTAAAGCTTTCCGCTCCTGCTGAATAGGGGGTTATGACTCTGAACTTACCCTTGTTATCACCTGGCAAGCCTCTACGATTGACCTGTTCACGGTTATTGTTCAAAAGGGACTGTCTCTCTATTTTCCTGACTCTATTGAGAGTGTTATTCAGTATTCTCTCGCCATACCCCCTAGCTCTAAATCGGGATATGCATTCCGAAGCAGCCGCTTCGAAGTCAGATAGTTTGGAACAATTCCTACGAAGTCTCAGCAGTTCCCCGTAGGGGATACTGTTGATTAGTTGTGGTGGATGGCTACTGCTGGCATGCAGTGTGGAATTGCCAGCAGTTTGTTTCCTAAAGAGGTTTGTGTGGAGGTGTCCGTCTTCTACATATATTTTCAGGTCCAGATAGTCCGCTGCCACCGGACTTACTGTTCCCGAAAACTGTAGATTAATTTGGTTGTTATTTAGTACATTGATGTACTCCTGAGCTGTTTCAAGGTTGCCTTTCCACACAACGAAAAGGTCATCGATATACCGATGCCAACAGATGACCTTTCCCTCTTCGCCTCCTACCATACAGCTCCTGGGTACCTGCTCCTCCCACCAGCCCACGAACAAGTTCGCGTAGCTGGGGGCAAAGCAGGTACCCATCGCCGTACCAGACTTCTGGATATATAATTGTTCCTCAAACAGGAAAATGTTATGTTTTAGACAAAATTCTACGAATTCCAGAGTCATTAGATTGTGTCTAGAGAATCGTAGTTGGCGTTGTTCTAGTGCCCATTTCACCGCCTCCAATCCATGATTGTGTTCAATAATAGTGTAGAGGCTGGTGATGTCTAATACCATCAGAAGATAATCCTGTTCCCACACCAAGTTCTGCAATTTCGTCAAGAAGTCCTTTGTGTCTCGCACATAAGAGTCCAGGGTAGACACTAAAGGAAATAGGGTGTGGTCCACAAAGCGAGACATGTTCTCTGTGAGGCTCCCAATAGAAGAAATGATTGGGCGGCCAGGTGGGCAGTCACGATTTTTGTGAAGTTTTGGGAGGTGGTAAAAAGTAGGAGTCATTATATATATATACATGAATCACCAAGATGCCCTGAGGTTTGACAAGGCACACGACATCACCCCAGCCAGCCGGCGTATGTTGCGGCTCGCCGCGATTCACCTCCTTTAATTGATTTTGCCGACGCGTTTCAGGGCACTGCGGCCCCTTCTTCCTGGGCTGCTTACAAACAACACTGAGCCTCGCAATTACTCCTTCCTCGGGTTTTTATTATCACCACATGTCCCTGCAACAGCCCCTCCCAACTCGTTCTGCTGCAGTGTCTGATGGGGCATGTAGTCACCTTGTTGCGAGCAACTATTCCCTTTCAGTAAATTCAGAAATTGTTTGTCATTAAAAGCACATTATTTTCCTTCAGTAGGATGAGGATCCTCTTTGACGAGCTATTTAGTTTGCATTGGGGTGATGTGCTGACGGCGAGAAATCCTTCCTCTCCCAGCCTCTCCTTGTTCGAGACGGTGCCCCATCCACGGCCAGGACCAGCCGTGCACAACATGAATCACCAAGATGCCCTGAGCTTTGACAAGGCACACAACATCACCCCAGCCAGCCGGGAAGGTTTCTGCTGGCAGGCTTCTCGCTCAATAAAGTGCTGTACAATATCTTCGTGTGGCAATTTTCCTCACAGTTGGGTTCCTGCCTTTGATGGTTTATAGCGGCCGTGCCCCGGTCGCGAGGAATGGCCCACCGCGTCTAGCGGGTCTGCGAAGGCACCACCTGGTGTCGAACGCGAGGGAACGAAGAAAGCTGATGACTTTGCAGGGAGAATTCCGTTTACAGCCATAGCGAGCAGCCACAAAGCAGGGCAGGATCCATCATGGTATGCTTGTGAATATATTTGAACATTAAGAGAACTGCGGCGAAGCACCCACTTGGGATGAATTTGGGGTGGACTACATCACCCAGAGGGCCGTGCAGAGGGCCTCGCCCACATGGACAGGTGTTGAAAATAAATGTGCTCCCCACGCAGCGCCTGCAGTGTTATGCAAAGCCACTGAAGAAAGGGTGATTCCTGAAACGCGTCTGGCTTGGATCCATTTCACTTTTACTGCTCCTTGAAGGTTTCTGCTGGCAGGCTTCTCGCTCAATAAAGTGCTGTACAATATCTTCGTGTGGCAATTTTCCTCACAGTTGGGTTCCTGCCTTTGATGATATATATATATATATATATTACCTACTGGCGGTCGCCAGTAGGTATATATAGTTAGGATTTTTTCTCTATGGGATTTTTGAAAATTCTATGTCTAATAACTTTGGCGTTTGTGGACGGAATTGGCTGAAATTTTCAGGAAAATGGCACATTTTGTTTCTGAGCAGCCCCTGAAAATTGGGGGGGGGGGTTCGTCCAGGGGGGTCGAGAAAAAAGGGGGGTCCCAAAACGTGTTTTTAACATTGAGTTTTCCATAGGGCGGTTGGCCTCACTTTTAGCCCGAACGGCTGAATGGATTTGCACGAAACTTGGCAAAATTGTAGGGACTGGTAGCCCGATGTGCCTTTTGTAGGTCTCAATATATGTGCTACAGTGGATTTTGAGAAATTAACGTTTAAAAAAAGATATATATCTGTAACAGCGGACCGGGCAGCGCTCCAGTACGCGTACTTTTCGCGCAACGGAGCTTTGTGAAGCGAAGCTGATTGGTTCTCCGGCGTCTGTAAACATTCCAAACAGTCCGTAGCGGCCGCCATCTTGTCTCTCGGTAGGATCGAGAGACAAGAGGAGGCCAAAGCGAAGGGGCAAATGACCATAAGGGGGCATAGTAGATCCTCGCTGACCCCCTAGGTTTGATGTGGAGGTTTTAAAAGGGCCCCGCGGGGCAAAAAAAATAAATAATAATAATAATCGAACGGCTGAATGGATTTGCACGAAACTTGGTAAAATATTAGGGACTGGTAGCCCGATGTGCCTTTGCTAGGTCTCAATATATGTGCTCCAGTGGATTTTGAGAAATTAACGTTCAAAAAAAGATATATATCTGTAACAGCGCTCCGCTTCGCGTAACGGAGGTTTGCGAAGCTGATTGGTCATTCTGTCACTGGGCTATAGTTGGGCTACATCTGGCTGATATTTGGGCTACATTTGTTTTTTTTGTCTCTGGCGGCCATCTTTGGGCTACATTGGGCTACATTGGGCTTCATTGGGCTTCATTGGGCTACATTGGGCTACATTTGGGCTCCAACATATATATAGGCCAATGTAGCCCAATATATATTTTTCAAAGTTAATTTTCGTAAAAACCACTGGAGCATATATCTTGAGACATAGCAAAGGCACATCGGGCTACCAGTCCCTACAATTTTGCCAAGTTTCGTGGAAATCCATTCAGCCGTTCGAGCTAAAAGTGAGTCCAACCGCCCTATGGAAATGAAGGAAATGAATGGGTTATTTGTAATTAGCAAATAGCTCATCGCAAACTAGGAATGGTAAAGAATCGCTATTTATTCCTTAAAGTTCGCTATTTAGGAAATGCACAAAACTTTGATGATACATATGGCGGTTCATCTCTAACAAGATAAGAAGCATAGGGATAGATTTATGATGACTGGCGCATCACCAGGGATGTGTTAGTCATTCTGTGCCGCTGTTCCGTCACCTATGGTGTGCTGCATTTACAATGCGGCGCATCATGGGGCAAAAACAGCACAGATGCGTGATGTATCTGTGCCGTAAAGGTGGCGCATTGCTGGAGTTGTATCGCAAGTGTGATGAAGCTCCAGCAAGGGTCGGGGGTGCCCCTGTCGCAGGGTTTCTGTTCTCACACAGAACTGTGGACAGAGGATTGGAACCTCGGCGAATTAGGGTGCCCCAAAACTCACCTTAGTAATCAAAAACCCCTTAGCAAGCTAGGTACAGTGTCACATTGGATATAACAAACTCTCAATGTTTAGACAATCCAGAATATGAACTTATAGTACCTCAGGATACGTGGAACTCATGAACAGTCGGTCGTTATATATTTCTTAGAAACCAGAACACGGAGTTAAGAAGAACACATGTGTATTTGAAATGTTTATTTACTAATGCCGTCTTCTCAGGCGTAGTATCTTAGATAATACAAGTACACATATTATCAGTAGCAAAATTACCAGCATAGTTACTAGTACATAAAAAGCGAATGGTGACAGTATGTTAACATGCTGTAAATGAATAAGAGTTAGCAACACTTATAAGCAGCCACGGGCCGTGGAGGGAGTTACGGTGGGGCAGGGAGGCGGGGAGGGGGATGGGCAGGGTGGAGAGGGCTCCACCCTGCCCCTCCCCCTCCCCGCCTCCCTGCCCCACCGTAACTCCCTCCACGGCCCGCGGCTGCTTATATCTCACCCTCCCTAATACACATATTATATTATTTGCTAAGAAGGTCTGTTTGTGTTGATTTAGGGCGTGCCCATACTTTAGTGTCTTAGATTTGAAGGAATCACATCAGCATACACCAGCTCTCTCTTCATGTGAACCGCATCAACTGTTGTGTATGTGTGTTCGGCAAAGCAATATAAAACCCGCCTCATGCCCAGAATTGGCAGAAGCTGCACTTATGTTATGAGTATGAAGTCGTGGAGATCAGACCTCATAACAATTCTGTATCGTGTTGTTCTTGAAACTTCAGCACTCGCTGTACAGATATAGTTTAACAAGCAAAGCAGATAGTAGAGCAATAACATATTATTCTCATGTAAACCACGATGAACTACTAGGTTGAAAGCTAAAGCAACAACTAAGTGTCGTGTGCAGAAGTTGCAAAAAAGGAAAAATGGCGTTTAAACCGGTAATGAGCCCATGCTAACTTAACACGGTGTAAAGATATCCAGGACCTAGATGACACCTCCCCATGATCCGGAAATGAACTGAATAAGATAATAGAAGTGCCATCTCATGAGAGCAGATTGCAACTTTATATGTGGACGGTCCGCAAGGTAAAACATTAAAAACTAGGAAAATGTAATGCTAAAGAAAAATAAAACAGCCAAGTACTTTATCGAGTCTTAAGCCAATAGGCAAGCTAAATAATAAAAACTTGACAAATAAGTCAATGAATTGTCAATGAAATGCTAGTACTCAGCATATCAAACATGAAAAAGGTCTATGACATAACTGTGTATGCAAAATAAGCTGCAACAGCCTCCAATAGGAAGTCACCGTCTTCATCCGAAAAGAGTTCAGCCATCCAATTTAAAAGCGGAAAAGAACATACGTGCTCTCCCAGCACCGGATCCTCTATCACCATCAGAGGACAGCTCGGTGGGTTTTCAAGAAAGCTCTGTTCCAAGAAAGACTGTGTTGCCGCCAGTAAATTCCAGGGACCAATTAGTCCATGCATCAATGCCACAGCCATAATCCTTTCGCCAGGACAAACCAACTCGTGAGTAATGATAGGAGTCATCAGCTGATTAAAGTCGACGTCAGGAGAAACCGGTCCGCAGAGACACAAATCAATGGCCCACTCGAAATCACAGGTCAGG
This sequence comes from Lissotriton helveticus, assembly GCF_964261635.1. Taxonomy (NCBI): domain Eukaryota; kingdom Metazoa; phylum Chordata; class Amphibia; order Caudata; family Salamandridae; genus Lissotriton; species Lissotriton helveticus. The sequence goes on along the minus strand of NC_136061.1, from coordinate 497,462,049 downwards.
CAGTGAAATACAGGCTGGACACAGGTGAAGTAGGAGAATCGAAAAGATAATCCATATGACGTGCTTAATATCGCCAACGGCATTGTGCCATAATATTCTAGCATGCGATTGCGGAACAGTGTCAGCAGCTGCAGGGCGGGAGCTTGCACAGGAGGGACATCCATATTTAAAAATGTAAAAAAGCACAAGAGCGTCCGCTGGTAATGCAAATAAAAATGGGGATCCACGAAGCACAGTGGAAAAAATACAATGAAAGAAAGCAGGGATGACTCCAAAGATTTTCTCAAATGAAGTCACGAGACCACTGGTAACAACTTTAAAAAAGTGCGCCAGGGCCTTTGTGGAGGACGCGTTAAAGATAGTCCGAACCATCTTGCTGAAATGGAAAGGCGAATCAGTATTGAAAAGGGTCTGCACCTCTGTACGGGTGTTCGCTATGTGAAGCACGAAAGTTTCACGGGCCGAACTCAAGGCCACCTCTCTCTGAGACAAAAGAGCTCTTATTCTTGCCATGCCGTTGAAATCTGCTCCCAAGGTTGGTATTTGTGGCCAGATTGAAAACTCCCTATGTTCATGTGTGGGAGGAAATAGAACATTTCTGCAGCAAATAACCCGTTCACTTACTGTTACGATAAAAGGAATACTTTTAATTAACCCAGAACAATCTTCATTATTGAGCATCAAATAACTACCATTTTCCAACAACTTGAACGTGGGGATGATAGCAGGAACTGGCGTGCCTTGCAACCCGCAAGCCATATTTGGTCGGTGTTTGTTGCATGAACCGTGTAACTGTATGTGCCTACACATTAGTGAATGATCTGGCGTCTCAGTGCATTCCTCTCCATTCAGATAAACTTCTTGTTCATCTTTGAAACATCTGTATGTGTATGGAAGCGACCAGACCTCATGAAGAAAAGCACTACCTAAAGGTTCATAACGACCTATTGGTATATATTTCATACAATTTGAAAACTTATATAAAGCAAAAGGCAACGTTATTAAACCGTGGATAAGGCACGTTGCCAAAAAACCCGCAATCCTCTGCTGATGATGTCACTGAGCATGTCATGAATGATGTAATATGTGACATCATCAGCAGTGGATTACGGGTAATAGTATCTCTAGTTTACTCCCCTATAGCTGTCTTTCTTTTAACATAAGTGTCTGTTTCCTTCCCTTATACTTACTGTTCTTTTTAAAAAAAAAGAAATTTGGGTTCACTTCCGGTTTGCGTACCGGCGAGCGAACTGGGAAGCGAACTACGAGAAATAGAGGTTGGCACAGTTCCAAATATTGTACCAATTTTTTAATAACGGGGAGGTAGTTCTGAAAAGAACTTTTTTTTTTATTGTTTTTGTTGTTTTATATTTTTTTTATTATTTTTCTGAACATTTTTTTACTTTTTTTGAATTTTTCTGAACAGTTTTATATTTTTTTGGGTTTTTCTTGGAGGGGGCAATGAAAACGATTCATTGTAAAGGGCTCAACAGGAGCAACAAAACAAAAAAAAAGTATTTATTATTTGGGGCGTTTCGTACAAACTTGCATATGATAGTCAATAGCTCTGTTGATCAGAGTGATGCTTCTTTCTCCGTAGCAAATGAATCCACTGCAATATACGCAGACTTGTTTTACTTCATGAAATCTCGTTTGTATATTTGGCACCATCTCCCTGCCCTCTGGTCCCGTTACTTCCGGTACAACAGATCTTCTGGCCATAATAGGGAGATTATCTAGGTCGTTACGAAACTGTGCAGCACTGTAGTTGTTAGGATGCCACCTAGTCATATGGCGATGCATTGTGTAGTTTCCGAAACTGTATTTTTTGTCGGTCCCTCTGGACAGTCTATCTTGACATATAAGGCAAGTTACGTATCTTGTTAGGATGCCACCTAGTCATATGGCGATGCATTGTGTAGTTTCCGAAACTGTATTTTTTGTCGGTCCCTCTGGACAGTCTATCTTGACATATAAGGCAAGTTACGTATCTTGCATTTACTTTTTTCTGACCTTTGGGAATTTGAAAAATTGCCAAATGAAGTTTTCTTTCCGGTGAGACGTCCTGGGCTCCTCAGGCAAAAAGTGCCTCTCTTCGTGCTCGTCGTCCTGTTCCTCTTCTTCCTCTTCTTGCTGAATTATAACTTGAACAGGTGGTCCACTCTTCCTTGGATGTGGTGGAGGTGGTGGGGAAGCACCAGCTGAAGCTACTAAAGAAGCCATTGCTCACTGGTAACAAAGGGTCTTTCTCTCACAATGATGAAAGTCAGAGTGAGGAAAGAAGGAGGGATTTTCATCATTTGGGAAAAACAATAGTTCTCAACCAATGAAAAGTGTTCATTTTAGATTATATGACCTAGTCTTACATCATTAGGAAACCAAAAGTGAAATGAACCAATGAAAAGTGTTATTACCAAGTCACATGACCTGCTGTGTTTACGTTAAGCGCTTTGCAGGGCCTCCCGGTTTGCTTCCAGAAACCTGTGCTTTGCGACTCGGTAAGCGTACCAGTTCGCTAACGTAGCACGTCATATGACGTATCACGCGACAACGCGAAACGTCATGCGGACGGGAGGCGTCACGATGTTGTTTTCTAACGCGGCAGTTGCGGTAAAGAAACGTTTACCGGCTCGCGTTCTATTTCGCGGCATCAAGGTCAGCTAACGGGAAGCTTCCCGATTCGCGAAGCGGGAACGAAGAAAAAAAAATATTTAAAAAAAAAATTATTAATAAACATATAAAATATATTTTTGGATTTAAAGAAGAATACATTTTACAGCTACAGATATTAGCTGTTAAAAAACCAATGAAATTCACTGAAAAAACCATAGGTTATAGACCATATATAGTTAGGAATTAGCATTTACAAAACCTTGAAAATTCACTGAAAAAACCATAGGTTATAGACCATATATAGTTAGGAATTAGCATTTAGAAAACCTTATTTTACTCACACAAAACCATTGAAATTCCATATATAGTTAGTTGCACTAACTATATATCGCGCACCCGCAATCCACTGCTGATGATGTCACATATTACATCATTCATGACATGGTCAGTGACATCACTGATGACATCTCAAATGACATCACTGATGACATCACTGATGACATCTCAAATGACATCACTGATGACATCATGACACACCAATACCAGTTACTACATACGCACTCACTGATTCCTACGTCTACACACACATTCACTCATTCACCCATACAATCACTCATACATACAGTCACTCATTATTACAACACTATCATATGCACTCATACACCTATGCAGACAGTCACACACTGCCACTCATCCATGGAGTTACTCACACACCAAGTCAGTCCTGTAAAGAATCAATCACACTTCCATTTCTTCATCTATACAGTTAAACACAGAACACCATACTTCAGTGACATCACTGATGACATCACTAATGACATCTGAAATGACATCACTGATGACATCTCAAATGACATCACTGATGACATCATGACACACCAATACCAGTTACTACATACGCACTCACTGATTCGTACGTCTACACACACATTCACTCATTCACCCATACAATTACTCATACATACAGTCAGTTATTATTAGAACACTATCATATGCACTCATACACCTAGTCAGTCCTGTGAAGAATCAATCACACTTCGATTTCCTCATCTATAGTTAAACACAGAACACCATACTTTTCACACATATACTAACACATACTTACTCTCTTATACAATCACTGATACAAGTACACATTGATATGCACAGCGTCACACACCTCCCAGCCAGCCACACACACACTCAGTCTTCCATCCATCCAGTCATTCTTCAATATGTAAAACGTATTTAAACTTTACAAAAACACACAGACACTAGATGATGTCATCAGTGATGTCATCAGTGATGTCACTGACCATGTCATGAATGATGTAATATGTGACATCATCAGCAGTGGATTGCGGGTGCGCGATATATAGTTAGTGCAACTAACTATATATGGAATTTCAATGGTTTTGTGTGAGTAAAATAAGGTTTTCTAAATGCTAATTCCTAACTATATATGGTCTATAACCTATGGTTTTTTCAGTGAATTTTCAAGGTTTTGTAAATGCTAATTCCTAACTATATATGGTCTATAACCTATGGTTTTTTCAGTAAATATATATTTATATATATATAATATATATATATATATATTCATCTTCTTCTCTCTTTATATCCTGTGGGGTCCTGACCGGCACCCAACTAAGGGCAATGCCAAGAGATCCCAGGGTTGAATTAAGCGTGCCAGCATCCCAGTCACCGGGTCATTGCCCCCTCTTGGAACCACAGCACTGTATGTTGTAGATGAGCCACCCAGTACTAAGTCCTGAAGTTCAGGGTCTGTAGCCCTCCGCCATCCAATGGAACTTTCAGAACTTCCAGACTGATCAGTGCCTTTCCATGCCCCCAGTAAAGTAACCTGAGTAGGTTCTCTAACTGGCGAAAGAATGAGTTGGGTATGCGCATCAGCATGTGTTGTAGCACATACAGTACTCTAGGCAACATATTCTTCTTACTGACAGCTATGCGGCAAATGAGGGACATCAGAAACAGCAACCATTTATGCACATTCTGCTCCAGACCATCTATCAGGTACTCATGTTAGAGTCATAGGTTTCAATCATGTGAGTGCTCAAATACACTCTCAGATACTTTACCGGAGTTGTCTAAAATTTTATGTTAGGCAGGATCGTACCCATGGCCAAATCTGCCTGTACAGGGTAGAGCACAAATATTTTCGTCATTCAGCCAGAACCATGAGTGTACACCCACCACAACAAGCGTGCTGTGTACTGTGCACCATGTAACTACAGAATGTCATTGGCATATTACGCAATGGCTTCCCGTTTACTTCCCACTGAATACCATCATCTTCATGTCTAGCGCGTATAACCTGAGTTAATGTTTCAATGACTAAGGCAAATGCCAATGGAGAGAGAGGGTACCTCTCTCCACCGGCCACCTATCTGATACTCAATAGCCCACTTTCACTCTTGCCCTACAGGCAGTGTAAAGTAACTGCACACACCTCAGGTAGTCTGCTCCCAGAGCATAACATTAGAGTGTATGACTCATGAATGTCCAGTTAACAGTGTCAAAGCATTATGAGCACCAAAACTGGAGACAGCGCAGGGCTCCTCCCATTTCTTGGCCTGTTTGTGAATGAAGAGCACCTTTTTTATATTACTGGAAGTAGTGCGGTGACCCACAAACCATGCCTGTTCTGGATGTATGATCTTCTTCGCCGCATTTGCCAGTATCTACATTAACCATTGATAAAGGGTGATAAGAGTCACAGTCTGTGGGATCTCACCCAGGGTTTGGCAGATATTAGCCTTCCTCAGCGATGCCGGTAGCACCTTCATATACATGGCCAGTATTGGTGTCCACAGCAAATCTATGTGTGTCTGAATGAACTTAACAGAGAACCCTTCAATAACTGGCATTGTTCCTGCATTCACTTGTTTAATGGCCCGCCTAATGTCATTTTGTCAGTTGGCGTATTCAGAAGAGCCCTTGTGTCCTCAACCACCCTGGGCAGGCATGCCTCAAATAGAATAGCAGCTATGCCTGTCCCATTACATTGACCCTGTTGCACATACAGCGCCTTGTAAAATTCCGTAAACCTGCCCAGAATATTGTCCTGAATCATCAAGGTCACCCCATTTACGACTTAAGGAACACAACAGCATCCCCCCTTCTCACTGCTAACCAACCATGCCAATAATTTACCAGGTCTTACTCCCTGTCCATGTTGTGTTTCCATGTAAATTCTGTAATCATACTTCCGTAAGGTGTCCTACGCCTCATCCAGTTCCCCCTGCAATCTGTCTCATGCTTCCCAGTCATCAGTATGTGGAGCCTGCCTATCTATATCTGCTACCTTTTGTTCCAATCTCAGAACTGTGTGCCCCAGGGATTTCTGCCCCCCACATGTCGTGGGCATGCACTTCCCCCGAATAGTCACCTTAAAAGCTTTCCATACCACTCTGTCTTATGAGACAGCCCCTATATTCACAGCAAAGAACTCCTGTATTGCTTACTTAATATCTTCCCGGAATTTTTGATCATACAGTGCCCGAGGTTGGAAATGCCACTGTGGCACTGGGGCCACATAGGCCTGGCCCTGCGGCTCTGCGCAAGTGGAGACCTGTTGTAGATGATTAAAGATATAGTTTATTCTGGAAAGGTCCCATGTGATGGGAAATACAAATAATACCCCATTGTCTGACCGTGTTGTATCCTTCATATCGCCAATAGATTTTGAGTGCCCATGCCCTCCAGAAGCACCTTTTTTTAAATTTTTTTTTATTCAGCATTTCAATAGTGCATAATACACACAACACAAAGGAGTCAATACAATGACATTGCATGAAATAGAACAGTCCCCAACAGAACCACTTCCTGCACAGAAAGGAAAATTCAATAACATAATGGCACATCTTCACGAACTCAGCTAACACTCAGCCTTTGCATCTATACTTTCCCTCCCTCATACTTTCAGAATCCAGAAATGGAACTATACCAGAAGCAGCCTATCCCTCCCCATGCTCACTTAAAGACACTAAATATTCCCGCAAAGGAGCCCAAATGTCTGTAGGCCGTGAGGCCGTCGGTAGTTCCTCGGAATATAGTTCCAGCTGCTCGACAATAGACCATGTCTTGTATCCACTTGGCAGTGCTCGGGCATTGACGGCCATCCCATGTGAACAGAACCCTCCTCCTCGCCGATAACAATGCAACCCGTACAAAACGCCCCACAGTCGCCTTCAATTGAGGCACGTTTCACAGCAAACATTCGAAGGGCGTACAGTTGATCATCTTGCCAGTCATTGTATATATAAGTGAGACTGCCTCCTCCCAATATTGGTGCACCGGCCTGCATTGCCACGCCAGGTGAAGGAAATCAGCCCCACTCTGCCCACATCGTCTACAACAGTCTGACTCCCTGAGCCCCATCCTGTGCAACTTCTTGGGTGTATGGTAAACCTGATGCAGAAACTTCACATGGATTATACGTAAGTTGCTGTTCGATGTCAATCTCCCCGTCAACATGCATATCTTTACCCATATTTCCTCCGTAATCGGGGAATCAAGGACAGCGTTCCATCGTTCTAGACTTTTAGCCCCCTAATATATCATCTCCTCCTGCACTGCCTTATACAATCTAGTCAGCAATTTTTTCTTCGATGTAGCAACTATGACCAACTGCAATTACCTCAATGTCGCCGGTTCCTCTGGGAAGCTAGTGTAATGATCACGCACAGCCCAGCGAATTCTGTAGCAGCAGTATTTAAAAAGTGGTGTGGGATTATGTATGTAGTCTAGATCCGCAGCCATGATATCCCTCCCATTTATGTACAGGTCACCTAAATGCGCTATCCCCGCCTCCCGAAGAGCTGTAATAGGACCTCGTTCCCCAGCCACCGACAGTGCAGCATGCCCTTCAATAGGCAGTGCCGGAGCTTAAAGAGGCAGCTTATGGGCCCGTCTCCCACCTTCCTGCCAAGCTGAGATAGTAGTGTCAATCGTGTTTATCTCCGACCTGGGTGTCCGCCTATTAGTGTGGGTTATAATGCTCTTTAGAAGTACAGGATATGCTTCCCCCTCCTCCACAGCCACATGTGGAATGAAAGCTTGAGGGTTGAACCAGAAGTACGCATGTTGAGCTTGTCCACACAAATAATAGACGTAAAAATCCAGGGCATTAAACCCTCCCTTTGCAAAACGGCAGAATCAATGTAGACTAGCCCAGCCTCGGCGGCTTTGTACCCGAAACAAAGCGCAACAATTGGGACTGTATTGTCTTAAAAAATTGCTTAGTCAGGGGAACTGGGATATTACTAAACAAATATAGGAACTTGGGGAGGATGACCATTTTTATCACCGCTATACGGTCTACGAGCGAGAGTGGCAGGCTAACCCAGTGGTCCATGCGTTGTACTAACTCAGTGTATGCACGGCCATAGTTGCCCTCCAGCAGCACCTTAAACAACCTGCCTGGCATCCTAGCAATGGGCCTGGAACTATCTAGATTTCTGTCTAACAACGCAGTTACAGTCTACCATCCATATAATATCATAATGTGTATCATGTCGCATTAGGCGCACCACTCCCTCGAAGAAATCTATTGTGTCAATGTTAGGAGTGTATGTGGTCAGTAGCACCGTGGGTTTATCACAGATTTTCCCTGCAACACGTATGTAATGGCCTACCGCGGCCTTTAATTCAGTCTCTACTTTCAGGGGTAACTGGCATCCACCCACAGTAAGACCCCAATCACTGCATACCACATTCTGCCCCGCCCCACCTAGTCTGTATCTTATCATGTTCCTGTGGTAGCAAATATGACTCCTGCAACATTTCTATTTGTGCCTGATGTTTCCTTGCATATGACCATATTCATTGTCGGCTGATGGGGTTCTTTATCCCCTTAATGTTCAAGGATAAAGTTATCACGCCCATGTGTGCAGGGTGTGCTCCGCTCCTGTTCTATGGGAAGCGGTAGTGCACCAATTTACCACCCCTACCATGTCCAACTTGTTTGATATTCTCAATCATCTGAAGTGTCCCCCCCCTCGGTTTTGAGCTAATCATCAGCAGCAGCAGCCCTCCTCCCACAGTACCGTAAACCTGTGTTCATATGTATGTGTCCCCCTCTGTCATACTGGCCAATGGCTTTCGATAAACTGCATAGTGTTCTCAGCATGTTCAAATAATTGGCTCTTCCTCTCCAAATCCACTCGTAGTTGTGCCGTGGGCAACAGTGCATTGGCAGTTCATGATCTCTTGAGTTTACCTACATGAACAACCTCTGTTTCCTTTGGGTAGCCACACCATAGTCAGGGTAAATGGGGATCCTATTGTCATTGAATTGCTGTAGAGCTGCCACCAATATACCCATTTTGTCCCTTTATCACAGCATCCTACCAATAAGTATACGTGGAGGTGCACCAGGTTTAGGCTTGCCGCCTGGGGTCCTGTCCACCAGCAGTCCCCCCTCACCCTAAAACCTTGGAAGGACAGTGGGCAGCCATGATTGTAATAATTATTCCGATGTGGAGTCTTTCCCTTCTGGCACACCCAAAATGCATACATTATTGAGCCGAGACCTATCTTCCAAGTCTGCCAGTTTGGTCTCATGCATCTGCAAACGCCTTACTTAATCCGCCAGTTGGCTAGTATGCGTACCTATTACCTCATCTATATCATCAGCCCTGGTGGCCAAGTCTTTCACCCGCTCTCTCACCTTGTCCGTATCCTAGCGTAACAATGCCAACGTTATGGCCAACCCATCTATCTTATCTGTGATGGCCTTACTGCCCTCCACAATCATATTTTTAATTTCCAGATTGGATGGGGCACGATCTCCCCCTTGGCAGGCTCCTCATTGGGAGTCACAGTCCGAGCAATCCCAGACTACCCCTTCTCAATCAGATGGCGTGTTGCTCCTACCAATGACAAGGGGCGGCCCCTGCATGCTGCCCTCCACTGGGGAGAGTTCTGTGTGAGAAATGAATACGATCACCTCCACTGCAGTGGTGTCTGCACTTGTCCCTCTACCACAAAGCTTCGCTCATGCAGCAGTTATCACTCTCCCTGGGGCCGCTAGTCCACAGCTCTCACTCCCGGCTTCCAGCCAGGCTGTCTCATTGCTCTGATAGGCGCACCACCACTCCCAATGCTCTCCTTTCAAGGTGGTTGATACCAGCCAGAGCTTTGCCCCACTCAGCTCGTTGCCAGCGGGGATAGCGCTGTTGAATGGTGGGGGCCATCATCATCTCCCTCCCCAAGCGGACTGTCACTGGGTCAGCAGGGCCGAACTTGTCGTCCCCTGCAAGCACCTCGGGCCACCAGACCATGCCTCTCACCTCCGGCTCTTCGTAATATCACCTCTCAGTTCAGATCAAGCTCAGTACCGCTCTCATATCTTTCCAAGCAAGCTGGCTGACCCCAGCCGATGCTGCACTTGCGGCACTGCTGCTATTGCCATTTAGAGAGTCCCAGTTCCAGGTGCTGGGAACCAGTCCCTGCTGCCTTGCACGCTCACCAGGCAGCGTTCTTCGTCAGACAGGCACAGCACTGTATCAACTCAGACCCAAAGTGGGGGAGCTACACCCCCATGTGCTGGTCTTACCCGGATTGGGGTGGGTGGGACCAAGAGGGGTGGGGGGGGGGGGACCACATACATATTCTGTCAGAGCTGCAGGGTGGCACGTCTACACAATATGTATATTTTTAAATATGGATATGGACTAGGTGCATTATTGGCAGTCCAATGAGAAAATATAGCGTGTAGCATAACAGTGTTTAAATAAATGGCAATGCAATATAATTTTGATACTATTTATGATTTTTTTACAGTCATTTCAACTAGACACCTGGTGGCTGTTCTTCTAATTTCTTTGAACGATGTGCACCAGTAACATGGTTAAGTTAATTAAGCAATTTCAAGGATCTCAAACAAGTCTGTGGAAGAATCCCATGGTGGGACCTGAATGAGGCTTCATAAATTAATTAAAGATGGAATCCTGAGGCCCCCCTACAGCTGCATCTCCTCAGTATTTCAGACTTGTGACTACGCGTGATATGGGCTGTTCAATTAGATTTACCCAATAAAAGTTGCTGGTAGGCCTGCTCACTTTTTTGCCTTAGTGGTGTTAAGCACAGTATCCAATTGCCACTGTTGTGTCATCCGTTTTTAATTGTACAGCCCAATAGATAGCACTCAGTTGAAAATTACTACAAACATTGAGAGTTAAATGGCTCTTTCAACATTAATGCTAAGGTTTTGTGAGACTTCCTCCCCAGTTTACTCATCAGGGGTATATTCTGTGGGAACATTTATAAAGGGTAACCTTCTAAACTAGCACCTGCCATGCCAATCATCACTCCACTTTTGCAAAAGTCTAGAACTTATATGACAAAACTGAAATGGTCTAAAATCCATGTTGTGAATTTATGACTCATTGCTTCATTAACTAGGACTTTTTCTCATTCCATGATCAACCAGGGATGTTAACATTAAAGGATCAATAAACATGGATCAGTTATAAGCTAATATCACAAGTTTGATTCCTAGGGTTTGGAGGTTGTATCTCCAACCAACACCTGAGACAGAAAAGTTGATGTTACGCTGAAAGACTCTGATGCAACCATTATTATTTTATAGAAGCTGGAAGTTATATAGGGTACAAGGCTCAGTTCCTTCATTTAAGGCAGGGTCTGTTTGTGGCAGCACAGACTTGCACTGAATATTTAGCCATGTTGAAGGTTAATGGAAAAATAAGTGCATGTCATTTGTAATAGGATCTTCTCTGGCTTGCACTCCGCGGTTACTTTCTGAGGTTCTTCAATCGCTTCAAATATCTGCAAAGTACTTCTTTTTTTATGTCCAAATCATTTAGGTTTACTGTGGAACTCACCAGAGATTGACCTTTTTTCAGGAGAAAGTAAGTTGTTCATTTATTGTCACTTTCCACTGTACTTTCAGACCCTCAGGTCTTCCAACAGCATGACTCCACTCTTCCCCCAATTACAGGGTCTGGACTTAGTTTTGTGATAGTCTCCATTTCTTCTACCACCAGTCCAAGTCAACAGTGTCAATATTGTTAGGTATTGCATTGTCAGGAAACTACATTTCATATGCTACCCAATGCCTCCCTCTGTACTCTAAATTAAACACTGGTTACTCAATGCTTTTGGAATTAATTATTGTGTAGGGTGATTTCATGAAACTGAAGTGATGGAAAATGGTGAAATACTTCTTACCCATCCTCTTCTTAATTCATTGTAACTCATGAACCTTATGTTAGACATGCACATTCTACTCATAATCCGCTCATATCCTACTCTTAATTTACTCATCATTTTTTCAAAATGGTGAGCTTCTGACACAAATCTACATGGCCAGGCCAGAGAATTTTCCAGCAGTTTTGGATTTTTGGGTTTCATATGTGCATACTTAGATAGACCTGTCTCACTAATAGGTTTTGTGATTCCCAGTGCTCATTTCTGCCATTCTGCTTCGGCATGCAAGGTTTTTTCCAAAGGTCCTAATCCTATTAACGAAGATCTTTCACAGTAAGAAGTCTCAAGCATAGCCATGCTAAAAAATATTTGACAGGACAGAAAGTATGGGACCTCATGGCTATCCTTCTGAAGATCGGACAGTGGAAACCCAAATCATTTTATGGCAGAGAGATGTGCTCCATCCATCTATGGGCCGTCATCCATGCCCCTACTACATGGAGTCTACCCTAGTGGATACTTAGGAGGTGCCTGGAGTGCTGATCGGCCTTTGGTACAACAATTGCTTGTGGAGACTTGACTTGGGGATTTGGTCTGCGACCTGCTTGTGCCTCCCAGTGCTCCGGGGGAGGTGGGCCGCTGATCACTCTATACAGTCCTATAGCTGGTCCCACCATCTTTTTGCATCAAATTGCCCACTTCCTGATGCTCCGGGGCTCTTGAGGACAATCTGGGAGGACAGCGGCAGAGGGCACTCATCTGATGCATGCCAATGTGGCTTATCTGAGGACCTGGATATCAAAGCTTTCCTTGCAGAAGTACACAGTATCCTCAAAACTATTGACTCAAAGATTGATAGACTTACCAATTGGCTAGACCGCATAAGCAATTGACTCAATAAGCACGACAATAAGCTGAATCATCTGGTTTTATGGGCATCGGATGCTGAAGATGGGGCTTTTGCGTGAAATGAGCAGCTCCACCGTATGGAGAGAGTCCTTGTAGGTATTAAAGCCAAAAATAAAGATTTAGCTGGTGCTCCAGAAGGAACAACATTAGTATATGGAGACCCTTCTCTGGGCAATACAATATCTGGCATGATAAAATGGGGAGCTTCAATACCAAAGTAGCAACATCTTGATTTACCCAGAATTCAATGTGGCTATGCAGGATGCCCACACAGAATTCCTCCCTAAAAAGTGGCTGCTGGTGAAGGTGGGCATCTCTTAGTCTCTCATTTATCCAGGCAAACTCTGAGTCATCATCAACGGAAAAGCTCATCTCTTCAAGGATCCCACACTTGGTGTCAAGTTTTGCAGCAAGCATGCATGTATGATGCTGGAGCCAGACACCCATTCTGAGCACAATCCTGACAGTCAGCTAAGTGATAATGAATAATGCAGCCAATGGAGCATGCCACAACCCCTAGCTGAACTTCCCAGGCATGGCCAGGGTGGGCCCTGGGACAGAGCACCTGCACCAGCCTCAGGCTGCTGGCTGTTGAGAGGCAGAGCTTGGACATGGCTCATTTCACAGGACAGCGCATTCTTCCACAAAGTCCCTTGCTCTCGCTCACTAAGTCACTTGTACCTATTTAGGAATAAGGAAACTACCTGCCTCCTTGTGGTACCTTTGGGATCCTTCCCACTTGGTTATCTCACTTTTCTTATGATCTTGAGGAGAGGATACTCTTCAATGGGTTGGCGTTGTGGGGTTGTGTAGTAGGGTTATTTTAGACAACTGTTCCCTAAGAGTTCCAATGTACTATTGTGATGTGCACAGCCTGGCAGCTTACTGTGTAACGGTCCATGGCGGTCGCTTGTCAATACGCATCCAGCCGGTACTTATCGGAACCCTTCATCCACATGCGAATTCTCCCTCTTGGGGATATGCCTCTGTGCATCTATCGGATAAGGTGTCACGGAATATTTGGAAAACCTTGAACTGATTTACATCAATTTTTACAGAACTTAATGAGGCTATTTCTCCATTGCCCAAAGAATTCGGGTTTTTGAACCTTTTACGTTTGAAACATTGGAAGTGGACATACTTATTTTCTATTGAGACAATCAGTATGCACGTTTAAGCCCATCTCTAAGACGCTAATGTTTTGATCAGTTTTTCATCTCCATCGTACATGGGATATTCTATGCTATATTCGGCTCGTACATAGTGAATTAACCTCAATCTCTTTGGAGAGCCTAATCTTTTCACATGCTGTTGACTGCCATTCCATCAGTACCTGATATCTGGATTAGATATTCTTAACTTGATCAGTTTTTCAGTGCAATATTACGGTGACCTGATGAAGGCGATAACGCCGAAACGCGCGTAGTCCTATCTACCGCCTTGACTCCATCTACTTCTGACTATGTTTTGTTTGTACTGTTCACTATAATTTTTGTATAATGAATGTTTGATTGAATACAAATGTGTTTTTTCTTGATCCTTCAATCATGATATACACTATCTGACTTAAATATAAAACTCAAAACAAAGAAAATATTGCAAATATAACTAAATAAAATGATATGAATTTTGCATATTTTGGCTCTACAACATTGGTTTTTGGGTTATAATTTTGGCAAATCAAGTGGGGGGCTCTCATTTGAGGTTTTTAGACCTAGAATTGCTTCTGTCAATAGTTTGACTAACTCAGCTATAGACCTTTACCTATAATCTCTCTTTCCCTATGTATAGCGAGTTCATTCAATATATAGGGGTCCCCTTCTTCCAAATTAAGCTTACTTTGTAACCTACACCTCACCACTCCTGTGGAGACCATAGGATGGCATCCAGACCATCATGTCTAGTGTTCAAACTTGGGACACCTAATGGACTGCTTTGGAAGAGACCACATTGCTGTCCTGGAATGTGCATGGTATGAATGCTTCAAGAAAGTTGAGACAAGTATTTGCATATCTCCAGGGGCATAAAATAGTTGTTGCTCTACTACAAGAACTTCACCTTATGCAGAGCATCCTGGAGTAGATGTGAGCAAAGTGGATCAGAGAAACGCATGTTTCAACCTTTTTTGCATGGGGGTTGTTGTGATATTTAAGAGAAGGCTACAGCGGCAGACCTTGAACTAGCTCTGTGATAAGTAAAGAAGGTATGTGATCCTGCAAGGTGTCCTCTTGGCCACAAATGTTACCATTGCTTACGTATATGTCCCAAATGTAGACTCCCCTGAATTTTTTTCTGTAGCATGGGACAAAAAAAGTTGACTTCAGCCACTAAACAACGCTATGGGCAGGGAAACTTCAATGGAGTACTAGATCCCCATGTAGAACAAGTCTCAGTCAACTTAGAGGCCCCACCCCCGAGCTGCTAGGCAACTGCACGTCCACCTGAGGTACCGCAACTTAGTAGAAACCTGCACACCAGGCATCCACAGGCAACACAGGGCACTTACGTAACTACCCCCTGTGGCGCTTGGTCACAGATACTCTACTGGATGGTCAATAAAGGTATCAGTGCATGAGCCAAAAGGATAGAACACTTACTCCGAATGATCACTGATCATGAACTGGTGGCCTTAATGCTAATGTTAAGCAGCACATCTGACCGCACCTTCACTTGAAGAGTCACTGTGCATGCTCTTAGAGACCCCCATTTTTAATGCCTAATTAAGGAGCGCCATTGAATAATCCTTCACTCACAAATATTGGTGCAGTGCAGTCCCCTGGCCTTCGCTGGGAGGCATTTAAGGCCTATAACCTTGATGCTAGCATTTCCAAGCAGTCTGGAGTCTGCCAATGTATAAGTGTGTTCTCCGGGAGCTTGAGCTCCAGTATTTCAATGGAGGGGATATGCAGCACCTTCTGCAGTTTCGTGACAAATTGTCCAATTACTAAGAAGATGCTAAGAGGGAAACATGCTTCCTGCACAGGGAGACAACAACTCAGCCATTTTGTGAAGGTGACAGGGCAGGCAAGACACTTGCAGCACTGCTTAAAAAACAATGGAGCAGCTCCTATATTACAGAGCAAGGGAGATCTGCCACTCCACGGAGGACATTACTCAGACAATACTCCAATTTCATGCTACTCTATACCTCTATGGTGCAGGTGTTCCTCGACAGACTCACTGAATACTCTGACTTCATCCAATTACTCTGGCTCAACAATGAATACTGACACTACCTTGATGTCCCATTTACTACGGAAGACATACTCCAAGTCATCTGTAATATGCCTGGTGATAACGTCCCCTCACTGGATGGCTTGACTGCCCAGATTTATAAGGAATATGCAACTAAATTAGCATCTGCTGACAATGTACAGCAGAGGTCTTCAACCTGTGGGGCGGGCCCAGTGGGGGCCCATGGATGGCTTCCTAGGGAAGCGCAAATGCTTCTGCAAGTACATGTAAATGTAGATGGCCTGGAAGTGTGGCCTTGTTTATTTGCTGCATTTCAAAGCATTCCTCATTTACACAGAGCCCTTGAAATGGATTAAAGAAGAATGAGAACTGTTATCGTGTAGTAGTGGGCCTCAGCAAGGCCTACCAGTGCTAGGTGTTCGCCCTTCTCTGCACAGAGTCCTCAGACCAATAGGATAGAAGTTGGCACAGAAACTGGAATAGAAAATACAAGATTTATTAAACCTCATGAGGTGGAACTACATTCACACAACACCCTTCGGTAATGTATGAAGGAGCTTGGTCCTTTTATAGCCACACAGGGGCTCAAAAGAAGGCGGTACAAGTACAAGAAGAAGGGTTTAGGTACATATTAGGTCATACAGAAAATGCACAGTCAACAAGTGGGAGGAGCTAACTGTTGCTAATTCTGGTGAACACATCCTGACAGTTACACACTAACAGCAGCTGCATGGACAGCTGCCAGCTCAACTGGGCATGTGCGAAGCAGAAGTAACTAAATATAACCTGTCTCTAGGCAGAGTCCAAGAGCAGACAACAGCAAGGTAGGACAGAGCACATGGCACGCACGTGGTAGCACATGGCAAACAAGATGGCTGCCAGAAATACAAAATGGATTCCACAAAACCGATAAGATAACCTCTAAATACAAAATAAATATATAATTATTTACAACAAGGGGTGGAGATGGACAGAGTCTCTGAATTGAGCAGAGTACTCTCACCCAGTCAAGAGATCAGGGCTAGATCCAACACCGTTTTTTAGCTCATTGCACCATCCCAGTTTCAGAACCTGGCTGTATGCAAATTAGTCTGTCCCTGGCCCAGTGCATCATGGGAACAGGGCAGACCAGACTACAAAAGCCAATTCTTACACTGGGAAGGAAACAAGCTTCCGGGGACCGGTTTCTGCCATTTCAGGCGTCTTCGGCCCGGCTTGCTTGAATCCTGATGGTGCAATGAGCAAGGGACTCACATCTGAGTATACCCTTCCACGCTTAGGGTGGACAAAATTATTTACAACAAGGGGTGGTGATGGACAGAGTCTCTGAATTAAGCAGAGTACTCTCACCCAGTCAAGAGATCAGGGCTAGATCCAACACCGTTTTTTAGCTCATTGCACCATCCCAGTTTCAGAACCTGGCTGTATGCAAATTAGTCTGTCCCTGGCCCAGTGCATCATGGGAACAGGGCAGACCAGACTACAAAAGCCAATTCTTACACTGGGAAGGAAACAAGCTTCCGGGGACCGGTTTCTGCCATTTCAGGCGTCTTCGGCCCGGCTTGCTTGAATCCTGATGGTGCAATGAGCAAGGGACTCACATCTGAGTATACCCTTCCACGCTTAGGGTGGACAAAATTATTTACAACAAGGGGTGGTGATGGACAGAGTCTCTGAATTAAGCAGAGTACTCTCACCCAGTCAAGAGATCAGGGCTAGATCCAACACCGTTTTTTAGCTCATTGCACCATCCCAGTTTCAGAACCTGGCTGTATGCAAATTAGTCTGTCCCTGGCCCAGTGCATCATGGGAACAGGGCAGACCAGACTACAAAAGCCAATTCTTACACTGGGAAGGAAACAAGCTTCCGGGGACCGGTTTCTGCCATTTCAGGCGTCTTCGGCCCGGCTTGCTTGAATCCTGATGGTGCAATGAGCAAGGGACTCACATCTGAGTATACCCTTCCACGCTTAGGGTGGACAAAATTATTTACAACAAGGGGTGGTGATGGACAGAGTCTCTGAATTAAGCAGAGTACTCTCACCCAGTCAAGAGATCAGGGCTAGATCCAACACCGTTTTTTAGCTCATTGCACCATCCCAGTTTCAGAACCTGGCTGTATGCAAATTAGTCTGTCCCTGGCCCAGTGCATCATGGGAACAGGGCAGACCAGACTACAAAAGCCAATTCTTACACTGGGAAGGAAACAAGCTTCCGGGGACCGGTTTCTGCCATTTCAGGCGTCTTCGGCCCAGCTTGCTTGAATCCTGATGGTGCAATGAGCAAGGGACTCACATCTGAGTATACCCTTCCATGCTTAGGGTGGACAAAATTATTTACAACAAGGGGTGGTGATGGACAGAGTCTCTGAATTAAGCAGAGTACTCTCACCCAGTCAAGAGATCAGGGCTAGATCCAACACCGTTTTTTAGCTCATTGCACCATCCCAGTTTCAGAACCTGGCTGTATGCAAATTAGTCTGTCCCTGGCCCAGTGCATCATGGGAACAGGGCAGACCAGACTACAAAAGCCAATTCTTACACTGGGAAGGAAACAAGCTTCCGGGGACCGGTTTCTGCCATTTCAGGCGTCTTCGGCCCGGCTTGCTTGAATCCTGATGGTGCAATGAGCAAGGGACTCACATCTGAGTATACCCTTCCACGCTTAGGGTGGACAAAATTATTTACAACAAGGGGTGGTGATGGACAGAGTCTCTGAATTAAGCAGAGTACTCTCGCCCAGTCAAGAGATCAGGGCTAGATCCAACACCGTTTTTTAGCTCATTGCACCATCCCAGTTTCAGAACCTGGCTGTATGCAAATTAGTCTGTCCCTGGCCCAGTGCATCATGGGAACAGGGCAGACCAGACTACAAAAGCCAATTCTTACACTGGGAAGGAAACAAGCTTCCGGGGACCGGTTTCTGCCATTTCAGGCGTCTTCGGCCCGGCTTGCTTGAATCCTGATGGTGCAATGAGCAAGGGACTCACATCTGAGTATACCCTTCCACGCTTAGGGTGGACAAAATTATTTACAACAAGGGGTGGTGATGGACAGAGTCTCTGAATTGAGCAGAGTACTCTCACCCAGTCAAGAGATCAGGGCTAGATCCAACACCGTTTTTTAGCTCATTGCACCATCCCAGTTTCAGAACCTGGCTGTATGCAAATTAGTCTGTCCCTGGCCCAGTGCATCATGGGAACAGGGCAGACCAGACTACAAAAGCCAATTCTTACACTGGGAAGGAAACAAGCTTCCGGGGACCGGTTTCTGCCATTTCAGGCGTCTTCGGCCCGGCTTGCTTGAATCCTGATAGTGCAATGAGCAAGGGACTCACATCTGAGTATACCCTTCCACGCTTAGGGTGGACAAAATTATTTACAACAAGGGGTGGTGATGGACAGAGTCTCTGAATTAAGCAGAGTACTCTCACCCAGTCAAGAGATCAGGGCTAGATCCAACACCGTTTTTTAGCTCATTGCACCATCCCAGTTTCAGAACCTGGCTGTATGCAAATTAGTCTGTCCCTGGCCCAGGGCATCATGGGAACAGGGCAGACCAGACTACAAAAGCCAATTCTTACACTGGGAAGGAAACAAGCTTCCGGGGACCGGTTTCTGCCATTTCAGGCGTCTTCGGCCCGGCTTGCTTGAATCCTGATGGTGCAATGAGCAAGGGACTCCAGGTTCTGAACTGGGATGGTGCAGTGAGCTAAAAAACGGTGATGGATCAAGCCCTGATCTGTTGACTGGGTAGGAGTGTTCTGATTAACTCAGATACTCTGTCCATCACCACCCCCGACCCCCTTTTTGAAATTATTCTAAATACAGGATGGCTTCTGCTAATGCTAACCCAATCGCTGCTAAATTACAACAATCGGAGTGCCGTGGGTGCGAGGGTCAGTGAGTGTGGAAGCAGGGTAACAGAGGTGGCTAAAATGAAATAAAAGAGCGAAATAGCCTAAGTGTTCTGTTTTTTTCACCGTCAGGTAACTCCGTAAAAAATAATACACTAACAGAGTAATTTTAATTGAAAATAAATGCAGGTTAAACTAATTTATGATAAATATTCTCTTTTAGGTTAAGAAACCTCAGTTTGCAAATACCATCACTGCAGATGTTTGTGTGTGTTAAAGCTAAGCGACACATAATTGAACCTTAGTTGGTGCACTGAGGAATAGTGACCTTTGTATTTATAGACGGGTCCACTGGAATTATGTGATTGTGCTGCTGCAAAGTTTTTCGACTTATTATGTATGATCCGCATTTGCCACATAATCCACCATTTGCTATATAATTTGCAGATTTTAACTAACAAAAAACTGTTGCTTAAACGGTTCAAAAGTTACTACAAATGCAGCAACACATGTTCCTATGTAGTGGAAGACCCTTCGCAAAGGTTGACTGGTCACCTTTCTGTTGCTTATTGCTATGTGTGGGTGTTAAACTTGAACGTATGAGGGGCAATATATGCCTGGACAGTGTTAGCAAGTCCAAACATGACAAAATAATGCAGTAATTACTATCACAAAGGCTGCATTATGCCACATAATTTGGCTTTTCTTGCCACATAATTTAGTCAACCAGGCTGCAGAATTTGGTCTTCTGCCGCATAATTCCAGTGGCCTGGTTTATAGTGCTACGAGGTCTCTGTCTGTGGCAGAAAGCACTGTGAATAGGTAAGTCATTATTTTAAAATAGTGTTTCACACAGTCTACGTTGGGCAGCTACAAAATGATGCAGTGTTTGAAATAAAATAAGTTCTTACAAAATATAGTATATAGCATAGTAATAAGTAATCAGACTGTATCTAATGCAAACATTTTTATATGGGTCTCCATTATTCCAGAACTTAGCTGATAATACCCCTACTTTGCATCTCAAAAAGAATATGGGCCAGATATAGGAAGCCTAATACCGGTCGGTAACGTCCGAAATTAGCGAATTTCGGCCCTTACCGACCGGTATTAGGCTTTTCAGATGTAGGGGGCCTTAAATTTACCGATTCGGTAATTTTACCGATTCGGTAAAATACCGATTCTGTAAATTTACCGAATCGGTAAATTTAGATGTAGGTGGCTCTGAAAACAGTGCCACAGGCCCTTAAGAATTCGTTATTTACTTTATTTATCTGTGCATGTACACCTGTGCCATGTGGCACACATACATGCCCTAAGGGCATGTATGTGTGCCACATGGCACACAAGCCACAATCAGGGGTGCAACAGGGTGTCAAAGTGACACCCTGTCCCCCTTGACAATTCGGTAATTTTACCGAATCGGTATTTACCGATTCGGTAATTGACATTGATTCCTATGGGCCTCAAGGCCCATAGGAATCAATGGCAAATACCGAATCGGTAAATACCGAATCCTAACGATTCAGTATTTTTTACCGAATTATTACCTACATTGGATTTACCGATTCATAAATACCGAATCAGTAAAATTCGGTATTTATGAATCGGTAAATCCAAATTACCTACATCTAGCTCTATATCTTTGCCACCATGAAGCTTGATGCAGAGCCACTGTAATTATGCAGCAGGAGAAGGCGGATTTTGCAGCATAATTTGGCAAATGTTGTGGTTTGCATTACTTCATTATTTTGATATTTTAACTTCTAGTAATACTGTCAGGGGAAATATTCCACCTCATTAGTACCAGTTTAACACCCAAATAGAGCAATAAGCAAGTACAAGATTCCCTGTCAATCCACCCAAAGGGCCTTCCACCGTTCCAGTACACTTTACCACATTTTAAGTAACGTTTGTTCCATTTGAGCAAGAATCAAATCTTTTTTGTGAAAATCAACAGATTATGCAGCAATGATGCATTATGTAGCAAAGGCTGTAAACTAGTATAATTCCAGTTGCCTGATTTAGTGACTCATTAAATTAACAGCTGGTAAGAAGGCTTGTTTCTTTTTTAACTCTTGCACTACCATCACACCCTACACTTTTAGGCAGGGCCACTTCAAAGTCAGTATTAACCATTCAGGGACAGTTTATTGTTTAAGTTAAGCCCATGAGGTGGCAGGGAGAAGGTCAGCATGGTTGCACTCGAATTGCATAACCCTGATCCCCTCAACCACTGAGGCCTCCCGGAAAGGTCCAGGAGATAGAGGAAAGGAGCGAGATTCATGGATGTGTAAAGAGATTTCCCATAATAGGGAGCATTCGTTTTTACGTTTACAAATGGCCAGGGACAGCTTCCCAAGAGAGATACCCCAAGGAAGGGGGCAATATAAGTGCACCTTAAAAAAAAAAGGCCATTTATTAGTGTGCCAGATACAGCTGCCAGTTGTGTAAGTGGCCATTGCAACTCAATTATGGCTGTCCTACCATGAAAAAGTAGAGTAGAGGCCCATTTCCCTTGATAGCATTAGAGACTAGGTTATCCTTTGAGCTTTTTAACACAAAGGGGCAGAAAGCATAATTGGTGCTGCATTAATCAAAATAGCATAAACATGTCAGTCTTCACAACTGGACTGGGGATATAAAGGAGAGTCACCCACAACATGATTGTATATATTTTTTTAGTAAAATGAAATGCGATAGATACATAGAGAATCATTGTTTACCATTTGTTTTTACGTTCACTTATGTTTCATAAATGAAATACCAATTATGACATATTATACTGTTTCTAGATATAACAGAAGTCCCATGAGGAAGGGCTATACGCTTGAAATGCATTGGGCACAACAACATTATGAACTATGAGATAAAATATTCATAAAAACAAACTACCATGAAAATTCTTGCTATCAATAAATGAAATACAGAACTACACAACAAAGTGTTTTGGAATTATTATTGAAAATATAAAAGGAGTGCATGGAGGCATGTATCTTGTGACACAGGATTCATATCTTTATATCTTTTGAAGTAATTATTCCTGAGAGCCCAGCAGGAGTACCTACCATATGCACCAACGAAATATACGAACTATTCAAAAACATTAGTTTACCATACCACTTGAGTGCGGAACCTTATAAAACAATTCTTACGCAGGTACAGTGGCACCATGCCGCAGTGTTAGGAGACTCCAACTAAAGCCCAATTTTGGCTGTTTTACTATCATTCCTTGCTTGAAATAGGGCCCACTGCACACTTGCCAGTGTTGACGTGGATCTTGGACAAATGGCCCAAGGAATGGGAAAATTGAAGCTGAGGGGAGACCTTAGTTTGGCCTCAGAGAGATGGTAGAGAGGGGGTGTATGGCAAGATGGGAATCCATGTTTTTAACAAAGGGCAGAGGAGACGTCCCTCTCTGAAAGGCAGCAGTTATCATTAAAGAAGCAGATAAGGCAGCACTGAGGCTCAGGGGCTGAGGGGCCCGCTGAATCACAATTATGACTGTTTAACTTTGAAAAAGGGGCATGGGAGCTTATTTTCCTTTCTAGCATAAAGACGAAGGGCACCCTTGCAAGAAAAGGGAGAAAATATGTGAGAGCTCTCTTTTTCTGAAAGGGACAGTGGACATTTGAGATTGAAGTGATGTTCAGGCAAGGCGGGGAAAGGGTTAAAGAGGCAGAGCAGATAACCTGCTACTCAGGCCTGCAGTTCTCATTAATGCAGCAGGTGTACTACCATTGGGGTTCAGACTTGTGAGGGGCTCACAACACCCCAATTATGGGGAGGAGTATTTCTTGGTCAATACTTGCTTTGGCATTTGCTGTTTTATAAGTCTGATGTTTAGTGTGGTCTATGAGCTATAAAGTACTTCTGAAATGTTCTCATAAGCCCGCCCCTTGTACTCAGCACACACCTCCCACTCCCCCAATCCTCACCATAAAGGTTTTGAGGGGGACCGGACTTCAAAATGTTTTGCTTGGGGGGGGGGAAGGGCTCAGAGCAAAAAAGTTTTAAAACCTCTGATGTACAGGGAAGGGGTGCTGGGAACTTGTCTCCCTTGGTTCGAGAAGCCCTGATATTAACCCTCCTTAAGCCTGATAAGCAACCCAACCCATGCAACTCATGCAGGCCTTTATCAATGATAAATGTGGGTTACAGAATTCTGCCCAAAATACTTGCTTTGGCTTTGTCCCTGGGAGCTCCACAGCTTACCAACTCTGCACTCTCTTTACCCTGCTTCACACCTTGAAACTGCAGTCATTAGCTATTGTGGTGTTCCTGGAGGTCACAACGGTCTTTGATTCCCTGGACTCTTTGTATTGCTGCGGCGCATTAGCTTTAGTTCCTTATTTCTCTGGTGGATCAGGCTCCTGTACACTTTCCCTACTTCGATTTAATGGTGTTGTCTCCATCCCTATTGCGATTAACAGGGGAACCCATCAGGGATGCCCGCATTCCCTGATCCTACACGCCCACATGGTCCAACTGTAGAAACACCATGCTGAATGTGACTTCAATTACATGGCCCTAAGACTTGTTGAATCCATGTGCAAAGACGATGTGACAATCTATGTAAAAATCCTGCACAGAATCTTCGAGTACATGCGATGTGAATTCATCGAGTCTGGTGCACTGACTGGGATTATCATCAATTGGTGTAAGTCAGTGATCTTTACTCTGACTGAAACCACAATGAAGCTCTCTATGGAGTTTACCCTGGGGTCGGTTGGAACTGCAGTCCGGTACCTAGAAATCTTTATAGGCAGAGATATGACCCAACTCTGGCAGGAAAACTATGGAACCATTGTGGGGGGGCTGGAGGAGCAGATTCCTGTATGAGAAAGCCTGCCACTCTCCCTAGTGGGGAGAATAGCCATTGCTAAGATAGTTGTGTTCCTAAACTACTTTTTTTATTTGTAAATGTCCCCATCTCACCCACAAGAGCCTTGCTTGAACTCATCAGATCCCGTATGAATCGCCTGCCATGGGCTGGTAGACAGCCAAGACTGTTCTGGGAAGTGCAAACCTTGTCTTTCAAGCTGGGAGGACTGTGTGCCTCTGACATTGAATTATAAAGCAAGATCCTGTTCCCGAGCAGAAAACACATTTATATCTTCAGGAAGTCAATCCAAGAAAATATCAGTCCAAATCTTGTATGTTAATATTCTTCTATATTTTCTCATCTTGTTCAAAGCCATTGGTATTTTACAAGTGGCTCATGACAGCAAACAGGCGTAGCTGGTATAGTCGAGATGTAGCCAACACATGTTTCATCTTGGGTATATCGCCCATCAACTTCCTGAAGGCTACAATAACAACAATAAGAAACATACACTAAGATGATGTTCAGTGTTAATTGTCCACAGATTATTATTATTTAGGTAGCAATCAACTATACGTTAAAATTGTCTAGCGCAAGCAAAGTCCATAAAGGAGTTTAAGAAAAATAGAGAAGAAGGCCACAAAGAGATCCACCAAGTGAAGAGAAAGGATCTAAAAGAGTGCAGAAGACAATAAACACAGAGGATCTGTAAGGTTAGAAGTTAAAGAAAAAGTGCCAATAAGGATCAAATAGTCTTGTCAGGTAGAAGGTATGATATCAGTCCAACCAAATTGTTGTGCACATACACAGGCGACACAAGAGTGATTATAGGTGAGGAAATGGACACCCAGCACATGCGGTACACTAAGTACACAGGAGAGATGTCACAACATCACGAAGAAAGGGATAGAGCGTAATTTGTGTGAAGCACAGACCTATCACTCACCAAAAGTGAATTCAAGAGCAGGTCCGTCAGAATCAAGGCAGAACCTGTAAATAGTCCCATTCAGCATGGGTCTACACAAGAGAAGGAGAAGAGAAAATTGGGGAAGTGATATTGTAAAGCCTATCCAGGCTAAGATCAGCAGTGACAGTGCCCTTGCATGTATGAATATGCGGGCTAGAGAAAAAAGTATATATATATATATACAAACTTGAAAATGGTTTAGACCTGGGGCGCAACGGACTTTACATTTAGAGACTACAACAATACGTGCACATCTTACAATCACCCAATGGAGGATAAAAAAGAGGAACAAATATGATGGAAACTGCAAGTACCAGAAGACTTTGCAACCTACTATGGACGCCCATTAGGGGGCGAACACATGCATAAAAGAGACATTGCAGGTGTTTCCAATCATCCCTGTACTATGTGAGAGGCGTACCTTTGAAAAAGTTCAAGGCTGAACGAAACATGTCAGGATGGCCGTCTGTCTCATAATAAAGGAATGTAAGCTTTGTTGTGGTGTGCGGCTGACTTTTCCTCTGTAAGGGGAGTTTCTGGTGAAATATATATATATATATACATATATAGATATATAGATATATATATATGAATCCAATTGTGATCCAAGGTTCAAGCATCCGGGTGCTCTTCAGCGGTGCACTCAAGGCGCGGCAGGGCCCAGACGTGTTTGTATTTCTTTTACGATTTTTCCGAGAGGGAAGTTTGTTCCTTGTGCACTCCCAAGCTTCACAATAACATTCTCTTACACGTTTTTAGTCGTGAATTCTTTAATCATCACAGCAAGCCAGCAACACCTTACGCGTTTCGGTCTCTGCGGAGACCTTGCTCACAGGAATTCATCACCATGTTTTTTGGTGTTTAAATAAAGTATTAACAAAATCATTTCATTGCATCACTTCCTGTTTGATTCACAGGGATTTCTGGGTTACGTAGTTTTTTTGTCTTTTACACATATTCACTGACAAATATAATTTCCTGTCAATATCATAGGCAGTGTTTGGGCATTTGGTTTAAAGATATTACGCGCCAATAAATCTGTACCACTTTCCAACACCATCAAATGTGTATATTGGCGGAAAAATTAATTAATTAATTAAGTTGCCCTCTGGTGGGCATCGCGCTTTTCAATCACGACATTCTCTATGATGTGTTACGATCTATTTCAATTTGACCCTCTGGTGGGTATGGCCATTCTTTTTGCTGTTATGCCCATTAAACAACTATGAGGTGAACCCCTCAGTAATCAACACATAAACTAAGTACGTTATCTAAAATTATAACTAATATACCTGATGCAACAATATCTTATACAGGAAAGTTTTAAAGAAAATTAAACAGGTTAAAAAGTCAATTTCAGGGAAGTATTATTCGTGCATGCATATGTTTCATTTATCTGTGTATAGTTCCAGGCAGTTTACAGGTGGCAATGTAATTCTTCATCCTGATTTAACCCTTACGGGCTCATTGTCCTGAAGTTTATAATATGTTTTGATTCTCTTTGTCTCATCATTAGTTCACGATCTCCTCCTCTACAGTGTAATTCAATGCTCTCAATGCCATAAAATCTCAACTCTTTCCAATTACTACAATGTTCCTTTTCCATGTGTTTTGCCACCGCGTTACTTCTGTCATTGTTAGTTGTGGCTCTCACATGCTCCAGTATTCGTTCTTTAACTTTTTTCTTTGTGCTGCCCACGTATTTTAGTGCGCAGGGGCATTCCAACACGTAAATAACAAACTGTATGTTACAAAAACCAGAAACAATGCCTAAATCAAAAGGATTCTATAAATGCACTGGTTGCAAAGTCTGTTGCATTGCAAAAAACACCAAAGAGCTTGTAATGGCAAACAACCAAAAATGGAAAATCCAACAATTGATCAACTGTAACACACAGTTTGTTATTTACGTGTTGGAATGCCCCTGCGCACTAAAATACGTGGGCAGCACAAAGAAAAAAGTTAAAGAACGAATACTGGAGCATGTGAGAGCCACAACTAACAATGACAGAAGTAACGCGGTGGCAAAACACATGGAAAAGGAACATTGTAGTAATTGGAAAGAGTTGAAATTTTATGGCATTGAGAGCATTGAATTACACTGTAGAGGAGGAGATCGTGAACTAATGATGAGACAAAGAGAATCAAAACATATTATAAACTTCAGGACAATGAGCCCGTACGGGTTAAATCAGGATGAAGAATTACATTGCCACCTGTAAACTGCCTGGAACTATACACAGATAAATGAAACATATGCATGCACGAACAATACTTCCCTGAAATTGACTTTTTAACCTGTTTAATTTTGTTTAAAAGTTTCCTGTATAAGATATTGTTGCATCAGGTATATTAGTTATAATTTTAGATAACGTACTTAGTTTATGTGTTGATTACTGAGGGGTTCACCTCATAGTTGTTTAATGGGCATAACAGCAAAAAGAATGGCTATACCCACCAGAGGGTCAAATTGAAATAGATCGTAACACATCATAGAGAATGTCGTGATTGAAAAGCGCGATGCCCACCAGAGGGCAAATTAATTAATTAATTTTTTCGCCAATATACACATTTGATGGTGTTGGAAAGTGGTACAGATTTATTGGCGCGTAATATCTTTAAACCAAATGCCCAAACACTGCCTATGATATTGACAGGAAATGATATTTGTCAGTGAATATGTGTAAAAGACAAAAAAACTACGTAACCCAGAAATCCCTGTGAATCAAACAGGAAGTGATGCAATGAAATGATTTTGTTAATACTTTATTTAAACACCAAAAAACATGGTGATGAATTCCTGTGAGCAAGGTCTCCGCAGAGACCGAAACGCGTAAGGTGTTGCTGGCTTGCTGTGATGATTAAAGAATTCACGACTAAAAACGTGTAAGAGAATGTTATTGTGAAGCTTGGGAGTGCACAAGGAACAAACTTCCCTCTCGGAAAAATCGTAAAAGATATATATATATATATATATATATATATATTTATATATATATATATCGAACTCCACAGTCCTGAAGCACGAGAGCACAGAAGCACACGCGAAAACAGGTACAGATCACAAACGGAGGGTGGTGCAAATTAAAGTGCTTTTATTCCACAAATGGGCAGCAGCATGACGCGTTTCGTCCGGGAAACTCGGACTTGATCACATGACATGCCCAAAGAGACCGTGATTTAAATACTGTTAGCAACCATACTAGCCCCACCTTCTTTACACCCTAAACATAAAGGACATACTACGTAAATCTTTACACAGTATTAGAGATATGTGAAACAGTCAGACAATATTTATAAAATCAATTGCAAGAGAAACAGTACTCATAATATACAGTTTCAAATATATTATTCATATTAAGATTACTAACCTATTCTCCACCGTGAGAGAAAACATCAAGCTCCGATTTGTGTTTTTAACAAAGGGGGGCATGGTAAGTAAATCTAGGAATAATAAAAGCAACAAACGTAAAGGGCAAGTGCCCTAATAAATAAGTCTGGCTAAATTAATTCCCAATACATTCATCTCTAAAATTTGGTAAACGGGCCACATAGGTATATAACACATTATATAAGAACAATACATACAAAAGTGCAAAATAGTGTAACGATTAAAATCATGTAAATATGAAGAGAGCATGAGTACCTGAGCAATACCAGGCATAAACAGCATACACTTACAAATTGAATTAAAGTGCAAAGAGCAAAAAAAGTGCAAAAATGTGTCAAACCGGATATATTATTACTCTGTCATTCAGTTAGCAGCAAATAATTCAGTAAAGTGCAGAAAATACTATATACTCATAGACCCAAATTTTCAGTACAAAAATGCAATAATTAAAGCCAAGGTTCACGTCATACTTCCAAATTTGAGAGTTCAAAAATTAGCTCTCAAAGAGTTTTGGAGCCCCATAGGTTATAAAAAATCATCTTCAGCACGTATAGAGACTGGTAAACCATAGAAACAGTAAAACCAATATAAAACGTGCTATGAAGAACAAGGCAATAAAATTGCAAGCTAAAACCCCATTCTACTAAATTAATAGTATATACAGATGTGTGCAAATGAGAGGAAAATTCATTGAGGACTTACACTAGAATGACAAGCCTGTCACCTAGAAACTTCAGCTTTAAATAAAAGTGAGAACCCTCCAGAATGGAATTCATTAAAAAGAGGGTCTAAACAGTCTTAAAGGAGTTTATAAGAAGTTATGTAAGTCCTCCCCCATAATAAGGCCATTCGGGATCTTAGTATTAAGAAGTACTATATAATGGCTCTCCAATTGCCTTAGTTTCCTCTCTCTGCCTCCCCCTCTCTTGAAGAAAGGAACTGCGTTAATTACAAAGTATTTCAAATCATTGAGATTGTTTTTATGGACTAGCTTGAAATGACGCGCCACGGGATAATTGGAGTCGGAATTAACTATAGCCCGCAAATGTTGTAAAATGCGGTTAAATACCTGGAGCTTGGTGCTCCCAATGTACTGCAACTTGCAAGTACATTGTAAGACATATACAGCATGATCTGTCTTACAGGTGAACAGACTGTTGATCCTGCAAGTAGTCTGAGAAAATGCCTCATAATATTCAGTTGTGTTGACTCCAAACTTGCATGCTCTGCAGGAGCTGCATTTAAAGAATCCAGTTCTTTTGGAGAGCCAGTTGGAAGGTTTGGCAACCTCAGGGCTGGTTTTAACCATGGCATCCCTCATAGAGGGAGCCCGCCGAAATGTAATGGCTGGATGGTTATCTAATAGAGGGGCTAAAGTGATATCAGTCTTAAGGATAGGCCAATTAGATTTCAAGATTTGCCTAATTATTCGCTCCTGACAGTGAAAAGTTGTAATAAGCCTAATTTTGTTTTTTTCTGCCACGATATGCTCTCTTTCTTCAGAAATACCAGCAACAGCTGAAATCACATCAGAGGGAGTAATACTTTTTGCGGCTACTTTATTCAGGGAGTCAGTAAGTTCATTTTTGTTGTAACCCCTGGCTAAAAACCTCTGAAAGGCATCCTCCAAACAAATCTTGAGATCAAACTCATTACTGCAGATTCTTTGTATTCTTAAAAATTCCCCATACGGGATACTTTTTATCAAATTGCGACGATGACTACTGTGGGCATGTAAAATGGAGTTCCCTGCCGTGACTTTCCTATGCATCCTGGTCTTGATCATATTGTCAATAATATAAATTTCTACATCAAGAAAATCAACTTTAACATTATCAATAGTAGCTGTGAATTCAAGATTCAATTCGTTAGTGTTGATCCTATTGACAAAATCTTCTGCGGACGCCTTAGATCCGTGCCATATAATGAAGACAACGTCTATAAAGCGCCACATGCTAATGATGCCTATCTCTGTGTTCTCCATACCGCTCCGGGGCTGACCCAGAACATGCCTCTCCCACCAGCCCACGTGTAAACACGCGTAGCTGGGGGAGAAGCATGCCCCCATGGCCACGACCCGCAACTGTTGGAAAACCTCATTATTAAAGAGAAAATAATTTTATTTAAGGCTATGATCATAGAATCTTACATCCCTTTCAGACAAAAAGTGTTCAATTGCTCTGAGGCCATCTATGTTATTAATGGACGTACAGAGGGAACAAATATCCATTACAATAAACTGATATTCTGGTTTCCAACATACTTCTTTCAGTTTATCCAAGAAATGGCTAGTGTCCCTGATGTATGTTGGGAGGGCCTCCGTATAGCTGTGGAGGAAAAAGTCCACATATTTGGATATAGGTTCCAATAATCCATTTTGAGCTGAGATAATAGGTCGCCCGGGTATTGGATAGGATAATCCTTTTTCAGAAATTCAAACACCTTTTTAATTATTAATCCATCCCTCTTCCACTGGGCCAAATGCTTGTGGACTAGATCCTTCACTTTGTTTAGTTCATTAAATGAGGCCTTTCTATAACATAATGGATCATTCAATTATCTCTCAGCTTCTTTGATATAAATATCCCGGGGCCACAGAACAACGTTGCCACCCTTGTCAGCTTTATTTACTATGATATTGCCTTGATTATTGATTTTACGTATAAGAGCAGAATATTGTTTGTCTCTATAACTCCTTTGCTTCTGGTTCATTGCCAAAGCGCGGTTCAAACTTTTGAGATCCTCAATCATTCGATCACTGAAGATGTCAATAGAGTCCCTTGGCATCATGGGGACGAAAGTAGATCGAGGGCAAAAGGGACTTAAAGCAGCACTGCCACTCCTAATACCCATAGATTTTAGCACTTCTTGTGTATTTTCAATATTCTCATTCTCACAATCTACAAGAGAGTGTGCAGTTTTCAAGGTCATATCAGATATTGTAAAATTTCTGCTTGGTTGAGAGTCCTGCAAGATGTTTGTTGCCCAATTACTTGTTTTATTCAAGGTATGGTATTTCATAAGTTTGAGTTTTCTAATGAATTTAAAAACATCAATCTTAGATTGGACAGATTTGAAACCATTTTTAGGGCAAAAGGATAAACCCAAGGCCAAGAGTTGAGTTTCTGCAGTATTAAGGTCTAGGTCTGTGAGATTAATAACAGTATTTTCATTATCTTGATTTTTATAATTTTTTTCTCCATTATTATCTCCATTTTTATATATCTGTATCAGGTAGTACCATTTCATATATCAGCACTGAAGCCTAGATGCTCCAGAGATGTGTAACAAAAGACAAATGCATATATGTCATCGGTACCATACAAGTTTACTCTACATAATATTGGGGATGAGCGGGTTTTACCTATGCAGAACTTTCATCCCAGGAAATTCATTCAGGTTAAGGAGCAAATATCTAAAAGACACAGAGTCATACAGAAAATCAAAACATCATCCTAAAATGATAAATAACAATCTCGAAGATTTAGGCTCATAAGACGAACAAAGCAGCCTGCATCAAGCTATGTGATATACAGCCATGGTTTAGCAGGTAAGATTCTAATCTCATCAACAAGGAAATGTAATGGTGATCATCCTTCCAAAGAGATACATGGGAATTAATAAATAATGGAGTATCTATACTTCTCGTCATCCTACACATATTTAATGTCTGGTAGGGACTAGCCGGCACGTCAGATGGAAAAGTTTATGAATAAGTAAAAGATTTTACCTCGAGATTACTTGTATTCCAGGTAGGAACGTTTGTGTATGTATATATATATATATATTGATCTTTTTCTATTTTCAAGAAAACTCAAACTCAAGAAATGGTTCGCAACGAAACCCAAGAGCAACGAATCTGTGAGTATGACATCAGCTGCCAGTAATTTTGACATGAATGATATGGAACTATTACATGTTATGAGTTCCGACCCGGACAATGCCCATAATACTTCTGAATGGGACACATGGGGAACTGATTTGGGACGTAATCCTGGAACCAAATTTAAACCCAAGTCAGTTTTTCTTCCATTAATTCAATGTGATGCCATCGATGTATTTGAAAGAGGTGTTTTACATGATTTGACCAAATTACGTTATCAAAAAGTACCTGGTAGAAAGAAAAATCTTACCACTAGCCAATTATTGGCCATTGATGAGTTGAAATGTGATGGGAGTATTGTCATCAGACAAAGTGACAAGGGTGGAAACGTTGTGGTGCTTAACAAAATCCAGTACATTAATGAGGGGCTACGACAACTTAATGATGTGAGTTGTTATTGTAAAACAAATCAGGAAGATCTGTTGAAATCTAATCTAGCATTCAGGGATTTGTTGTTGGAATGGAAAGATGTGGGATTAATTGAACCTGAAGAGTTTCAATATTTATACTGTGCCCACCCTAGAACCCCCATGTTATATTTACTACCTAAACTTCACAAGGACCCCCTAGTTCCACCAGGACGTCCAATTGTATCTTCTATTGGGTCACTACTGGAACATACATCTAAATATATCGACCACTACCTTAGACCGTATGTGGTCGCTCTCCCATCGTATATCAAAGATACTACCCATTTTTTGACCGCCATAAATGGGATTCATTGGGAAGATCAATTTATTCTTGTCACACTAGATGTGACAAGTCTATATACGAGTATTTTTCATGAGCAGGGACTGAAAGCCATCGAACATTTTTTAAGAACACGCTCTGTTTCGTACTTGCAACACTCGAAAATGATCATATCTATGATTGATTTCTGTCTTAGAAATAATTTTTTTTTCTTTGACAACATCTTGTATCGTCAGTCACAGGGCACAGCCATGGGAACCTGCTTCGCCCCCAGCTATGCGAATTTATTCATGGGCTGGTGGGAGGAGCAGGTTGTCAGTGAGATGGCAGACTTTAACAACGTGGCCCTGTGGCTGCGATACATAGATGACATTTTTTTTATTTGGAATGGGGATGAGACATCTGTGAAACTTTTTATACAGAAGTTAAATACCAACAATTTGAATCTTGCATTTACTGAACATATCAGTGATGTAAAACTTGAGTTTCTCGATGTTCTTGTAGAAGTTGAGAATAAGCAGCTGGTCACCAAGCTGTTTCGCAAAAAAACTGCTGGTAACAGCATTTTAAATGCGAACAGTTGCCATCCCCGTAGCTTGGTTTACAGCATTCCCTACGGCGAGTTACTCCGCGCCAAACGGAATTGCAGTACCGAGAGTGCATTTCTTGATGAAGAGAAGAGAATGTGTCTTAGATTCCGGAATAGGGGGTATAGTCCGAATATGATCAACACTGCCAAGGAAAGAGTAGCATTGAAAACAAGAGATGAATTACTAATTCCTAGAGTTACATCGGATGATGCAAACCAAGTGAGATTTATCACTACTTTTTCAGGTCAAGCACGTGAGGTGCGCAAAATATTCGAAAAACATTGGCATGTATTGCATACTGACATACATCTCAAAAAGTATTTGAGTGACAACCCACAAATAACTTTCCGGAAAGGGAGATCATTAAGAGATGAACTAAGTAGAAATTATGTCACATCTGCAGATACAACAAATCAGGATGTTGGCTTTAAATGTTGCAGGCGTTGTAAAGCGTGTAAATTTAGTCATGATTGCCAGACTCTTCTTGTACCCACTACAAATAGGACTTTCACAATACGCAAACATCTAACATGCAATACACCATATAGTGTATATGTGCTCATCTGTCCATGTAATAAATGGTATGTGGGAAGTACCAAACATGAGGCCAAGAAGAGAGTACTGGAGCACCTTCGCGCAATACATAACAACAATAGACAATATCCTATAGCGCGACATTTCTTCTCAGAACACATGCAAGATGAGAAATTGGTGCAGTTAGTGGTTATTGACAGTGTTGATTTGGGGATCCGAGGAGGCAATCGTGAGTTGTCACTTAGGAAACTCGAATCGAAATATATTGTGGATTTCGAGTGTCTGACTCCGAAAGGATTTAATATGAGTGAAGAACTTGCTGTACATCTATATGAATGAAAATGTGTTCACATATAGACTGTAGCTAATTGAATGTAACATTGTATCCGTAGTCTTCTTGATTTTAACACAATCTTTGTATTGTTTTTAGATTTCACACAACTTGGGGTAGCAGAAGCTATTGGACTATATTGGAAGAATCTATCAATGCAGTATTATTGTTTGAACTGAATCACCCACTGGGGTTTATATCATTTCACGTGACTTTAACATTTGGGAGGTTTTCAGCCCACTGGGGCAGATTTGCATGTTTTATTTTGTCGAATAACCCGACTGTTGACAGCACGCAGCCATAACAACGTGCAACCAATGGCGCGTAAGATAAGTCAGGAGCGAATGAGATTCTATCATTCACGCTGTTTCTCCCGAGAAAGATATCAAGGATTACATATGTAAATGATGATAGAATTATGCATTTACGAGATTCTGACATGTTAATAACAATTTGGAGGTTCGAAAGACTTAATGTGATCAAAAATAATATTTTTTTACCGCAACTAATATCTTTGGTTTAAATATATACATAATTCATGCTATACGTTTTTGAATTATATGAATGTCAGGAACAGTGACCCGGACGGGTTATCAAATATTTACTACTAACATTTTACCTTTCCAAGATGGCTGCTTATTTTCCAAGTTTGTAACTATGCACTAGGGTGTTGTATGTATAAAAAAATGGCTGTGTTTACAGGCAGACGAGCGTGATCAAGCCGTATTGGCGAAACGCGTCGTAACTTTTCATCTGCTGAATAAATCTGATACTACTGAACTACGAGTGTCCTGCATCTTTCCATAATTGGTGGAGTTTTGTTGAAGAATTTTATGTGGCTGGCTGGTAGCTTCATGCAGGACCGCCCGTGACAGCTGACCCCTTCTACCAGCAATAGTGGAGCGCATATATATATATATATATATATATATATATATATCCCAAACAAGTTCCTCTTTCATTTGAAGCGCCACACAAGATGTATTGATTTCACCTTCTTTATTTACAGAGCAGCAATGAGACACAGTGCACATGTCCCCGCAAAGTTTCTTCTCGTCAATGTCACCAAATGCGTTTCTGGAGGCAATCTCCCTTTCTCAATGGCTGGCTACAAGGAAAAGGAACAGCTGCCTTACATCTTTTGCTCGTTTTTCAAAGTCTGTAGTCCCGCCCCTCAGGGCGTGTCATACCAGGCATTGTGGTTCTTGTAGTTATGGGTTGATTTACTATCCTTAGTACCCACAGCTGTCTTTGTGTTTTCCTATTCAGATTAAAAATCCGTCGGGTTGCGTGTTCTAAATGCGCCTGTCTCGCCGCTTCTTTATGCCCATGTGAACAGGCAACATCGTTCCTGGTGAGTGTTCGTATTTTGAGTACCCGGATCTGCTGGCTTGGCATTGGGGCAGCTTCGTAACCAGGAGCAGGCCACCAAATGTCCCAAACAAGTTGCTCTTTCATTTGAAGCGCTACACACGATGTATTGATTTCACCTTCTTTATTTACAGAGCAGCAATGAGACACAGTGCACTTGTCCCCGCAAAGTTTCTTCTCGCCAATTTCGCCAAACGCGTTTCTGGAGGCAATCTCCCTTTCTCAATGGCTGGCTACAAGGAAAAGGAACAGCTGTATTGCATCTTTTGCTAGTTTTTCAAAGTCTGTAGTCCCGCCCCTCAGGGCGTGTCATACGAATGGTGGTGGAATGCTGATGGATTAAACCCAGATCAGTTGACTGTGGGTGAGTGTTTGATTTGCTCAAACGCTCCGTCCATCATCCCCTTTTGTATCGCTTTGTTCGCCCTAAGTGTGGCAGGGTATGCTCAGACGTGAGTCCCTTGCTCACTTGGCCACTGGATTCCAGATAGCCTGGCTGATGAGGATTATGAATCCGAAACCGGTCCCAGGATGCTTGTTTCCGGTCCAGGGAAGACATGGCTTGGCAGTTCGGGCTGGACTGTTCCCATAAGGCACAGGGTCAGACTGATTTGCATATAGCCATGTCTGAACTGGAGTGGCCGAGTGAGCTAAAGAATGGTGATGGATTAAACCCAGATCAGTTGACTGGGGGTGAGTGTTTGATTTGCTCAAACGCTCCGTCCATCATCCCCTTTTGTATCGCTTTGTTCGCCCTAAGTGTGGCAGGGTATGCTCAGACGTGAGTCCCTTGCTCACTTGGCCACTGGATTCAAGATAGCCTGGCTGATGAGGATTATGAATCCGAAACCGGTCCCAGGATGCTTGTTTCCGGTCCAGGGAAGACATGGCTTGGCAGTTCGGGCTGGACTGTTCCCATAAGGCACAGGGTCAGACTGATTTGCATATAGCCATGTCTGAACTGGGGTGGCCGAGTGAGCTAAAGAATGGTGATTGATTAAACCCAGATCAGTTGACTGGGGGTGAGTGTTTGATTTGCTCAAACGCTCCGTCCATCATCCCCTTTTGTATCGCTTTGTTCGCCCTAAGTGTGACAGGGTATGCTCAGACGTGAGTCCCTTGCTCACTTGGCCACTGGATTCAAGATAGCCTGGCTGATGAGGATTATGAATCCGAAACCGGTCCCAGGATGCTTGTTTCCGGTCCAGGGAAGACATGGCTTGGCAGTTCCGG
This sequence comes from Lissotriton helveticus, assembly GCF_964261635.1. Lineage (NCBI taxonomy): Eukaryota > Metazoa > Chordata > Amphibia > Caudata > Salamandridae > Lissotriton > Lissotriton helveticus. Next base: position 497,424,488 of record NC_136061.1, on the reverse strand, counting down.
CTGGACTGTTCCCATAAGGCACAGAGTCAGACTGATTTGCATATAGCCATGTCTGAACTGGGGTGGCCGAGTGAGCTAAAGAATGGTGATGGATTAAACCCAGATCAGTTGATTGAGGGTGAGTGTTTGATTTGCTCAAACGCTCCGTCCATCATCCCCTTTTGTATCGCTTTGTTCGCCCTAAGTGTGGCAGGGTATGCTCAGACGTGAGTCCCTTGCTCACTTGGCCACTGGATTCAAGATAGCCTGGCTGATGAGGATTATGAATCCGAAACCGGTCCCAGGATGCTTGTTTCTGGTCCAGGGAAGACATGGCTTGGCAGTTCGGGCTGGACTGATCCCTTAAGGCACAGGGTCAGACTGATTTGCATATAGCCATGTCTGAACTGGGGTGGCCGAGTGAGCTAAAGAATGGTGATGGATTAAACCCAGATCAGTTGACTGGGGGTGAGTGTTGGATTTGCTCAAACGCTCCGTCCATCATCCCCTTTTGTATCGCTTTGTTCGCCCTAAGTGTGGCAGGGTATGCTCAGACGTGACTCCCTTGCTCACTTGGCCACTGGATTCAAGATAGCCTGGCTGATGAGGATTATGAATCCGAAACCGGTCCCAGGATGCTTGTTTCTGGTCCAGGGAAGACATGGCTTGGCAGTTCGGGCTGGACTGTTCCCATAAGGCACAGGGTCAGACTGATTTGCATATAGCCATGTCTGAACTGGGGTGGCTGAGTGAGCTAAAGAATGGTGATGGATTAAACCCAGATCAGTTGACTGGGGGTGAGTGTTTGATTTGCTCAAACGCTCCGTCCATCATCCCCTTTTGTATCACTTTGCTCGCCCTAAGTGTGGCAGGGTATGCTCAGACGTGAGTCCCTTGCTCACTTGGCCACTGGATTCAAGATAGCCTGGCTGATGAGGATTATGAATCCGAAACCGGTCCCAGGATGCTTGTTTCCGGTACAGGGAAGACATGGCTTGGCAGTTCGGGCTGGACTGTTCCCATAAGGCACAGGGTCAGACTGATTTGCATATAGCCATGTCTGAACTGGGGTGGCCGAGTGAGCTAAAGAATGGTGATGGATTAAACCCAGATCAGTTGACTGGGGGTGAGTGTTTGATTTGCTCAAACGCTCCGTCCATCATCCCCTTTTGTATCGCTTTGTTCGCCATAAGTGTGACAGGGTATGCTCAGACGTGAGTCCCTTGCTCACTTGGCCACTGAATTCAAGATAGCCTGGCTGATGAGGATTATGAATCCAAAACCGGTCCCAGGATGCTTGTTTCCGGTCGAGGGAAGACATGGCTTGGCAGTTCGGGCTGGACTGTTCCCATAAGGCACAGGGTCAGACTGATTTGCATATAGCCATGTCTGAACTGGGGTGGCCGAGTGAGCTAAAGAATGGTGATGGATTAAACCCAGATCAGTTGACTGGGGGTGATTGTTTGATTTGCTCAAACGCTCCGTCCATCATCCCCTTTTGTATCGCTTTGTTCGCCCTAAGTGTGGCAGGGTATGCTCAGATGTGAGTCCCTTGCTCACTTGGCCACTGGATTCAAGATAGCCTGGCAGATGAGGATTATGAATCCGAAACCGGTCCCAGGATGCTTGTTTCCGGTCCAGGGAAGACATGGCTTGGCAGTTCGGGCTGGACTGTTCCTATAAGGCACAGGGTCAGACTGATTTGCATATAGCCATGTCTGAACTGGGGTGGCCGAGTGAGCTAAAGAATGATGATGGATTAAACCCAGATCAGTTGACTGGGGGTGAGTGTTTGATTTGCTCAAACGCTCCGTCCATCATCCCATTTTGTATCGCTTTGTTCGCCCTAAGTGTGGCAGGGTATGCTCAGACGTCAGTCCCTTGCTCACTTGGCCACTGGATTCAAGATAGCCTGGCTGATGAGGATTATGAATCCGAAACCGGTCCCAGGATGCTTGTTTCCGGTCCAGGGAAGACATGGCTTGGCAGTTCGGGCTGGACTGTTCCCATAAGGCACAGGGTCAGACTGATTTGCATATAGCCATGTCTGAACTGGGGTGGCCGAGTGAGCTAAAGAATGGTGATGGATTAAACCCAGACCAGTTGACTGGGGGTGAGTGTTTGATTTGCTCAAACGCTCCGTCCATCATCCCCTTTTGTATCGCTTTGTTCGCCCTAAGTGTGGCAGGGTATTCTCAGACGTGAGTCCCTTGCTCACTTGGCCACTGGATTCAAGATAGCCTGGCTGATGAGGATTATGAAACTGAAACCGGTCCCAGGATGCTTGTTTCCGGTCCAGGGAAGACATGGCTTGGCAGTTCGGGCTGGACTGTTCCCATAAGGCACAGGGTCAGACTGATTTGCATATAGTCATGTCTGAACTGGGGTGGCCGAGTGAGCTAAAGAATGGTGATGGATTAAACCCAGATCAGTTGACTGGGGGTGAGTGTTTGATTTGCTCAAAAGCTTCGTCCATCATCCCTCTTTTGTATCAGTGCGAAGCCAGCAGATCCGGGTGCTCAAAATACGAACACTCACCAGGAACGATGTTGCCTGTTCACATGGGCATAAAGAAGCGGGGAGACAGGCGCATTTAGAACACGCAACCCGACGGATTTTTAATCTGAATAGGAAAACACAAAGACAGCTGTGGGTACTAAGGATACTAAATCAACCTATAACTACAAGAACCACAATTCCTGGTATGACACGCCCTGAGGGGCGGGACTACAGACTTTGAAAAACGAGCATGCAAGGCAGCTGTTCCTTTTCCTTGTAGCCAGCCATTGAGAAAATGAGATTGCCTCCAGAAACGCGTTTGGTGAAATTGGCGAGAAGAAACTTTGCGGGGACAAGTGCGCTGTGTCTCATTGCTGCTCTGTGAATAAAGAAGGTGAAATCAATACATCGTGTGTGGCGCTTCAAATGAAAGAGCAACTTGTTTGGGATATATATACATATATATATATATATATATATATATATTACCTACTGGCGGTCGCCAGTAGGTATATATAGTTAGGATTTTTTCCCTATGGGATTTTTGAAAATTCTATGTCTAATAACTTTGGCGTTTGTGGACGGAATTGGCTGAAATTTTCAGGAAAATGGCACATTTTGTTTCTGAGCAGCCCCTGAAAAATTTGGGGGGGTTCGTCAAGGGGGGGACGAGAAAAAAGGGGGGTCCCAAAACGCGTTTTTCCCATGTTAATTTCCATAGGGCGGTTGGCCTCACTTTTAGCGCGAACGGCTGAATGGATTTGCACGAAACTTGGCAAAATTGTAGGGACTGGTAGCCCGATGTGCCTTTTGTAGGTCTCAATATATGTGCTCCAGTGGATTTTGAGAAATTAATGTTTAAAAAAAGATATATATCTGTAACAGCGGACTGGGCAGCGCCCCAGGACGCGTACTTTTCGCGCAACGGAGCTTTGTGAAGCGCAGCTGATTGGTTGTCCGGCGTCTGTCAACATTCCAAACAGTCCGTAGCGGCCGCCATCTTGTCTCTCGGTAGGATCGAGAGACAAGAGGAGGCCAAAGCGAAGGGGCAAATGACCATAAGGGGGCATAGTACATTGTCGCTGACCCCCTAGGTTTGATGTGGAGGTTTTAAAAGGGCCCCGCGGGGCAAAAAATAATAAAAATAATAATAATCGAACAGCTGAATGGATTTGCACGAAACTTGGCAAAATTGTAGGGACTGGTAGCCCGATGTGCCTTTGCTAGATCTCAATATATGTGCTCCAGTGGATTTTGAGAAATTAACGTTGAAAAAAAGATATATATCTGTAACACCGCACCGCTTCGCGTACTTTTCGCGTTACGGAGCTTTGCGAAGCGAAGCTGATTGGCTCTCCGGTGTCTGTAAACATTCCAAACAGTCCGTAGCGGCCGCCATCTTGTCTCTCGGTAGGATCGAACAGCTGAATGGATTTGCACGAAACTTGGCAAAATTGTATGGACTGGTAGCCCGATGTGCCTTTGCTAGGTCTCAATATATGTGCTTCAGTGCATTTTGAGAAATTAACGTTCAAAAACAAGATATATATCTGTAACAGCGCTCCGCTTCGCGGAGATAAAATTATATGTGTATTACCTAGCTGTTGCTAACACCAGTTAGCGACGGCTAGTAGAAGATAGCGACCATCTTGGGCCCCACTTTGCATGTGAGTGATATTTATCACTAATGACATGCAAAGTGGGCATGCCAAGATGTTAGCGACTGGAAACAGTCGCTAACATCGCTATCTCCTATTATCAACTTTTGGAAATATTCGAGATAAGCGCGAATATCTCCAAAAGCTACCACCTGCCCTGAGCAGTTCTTAGCCATGTTATCCAATGGGAGGTGGATAACATGGCTAAGAGCATTAGCTCGGTAATGCATGAATATCGCTGAGTTTTCAGCGATATTAATGCATTGCGGTCGTTTTTTATCGTATTTCCGATAAACCTTGATAATAGCAAGGTTTATCTGCGATAATTTCTGACGGTAAAAAAATCGTTGCTAAGTATCGTTAGGGATAAATATCGCTTAACTTTGGTAATATGCCCCAACGTCTGTTAACGTCCGATTCGAAGGAAATCAGGAAGTGTTGAAAAACATTGTCTGCGCCATCTTGTCTTTTTTCAAATGCCACACTTTTGTCGTGCACGGCAGCCATTTTAGATGCCTTGACCAGACCCACTCTGTGCACGCTGTCGATCCTTAGCATGGCTCCCCACCCTCGCAAGCATCTCCCCCAGGCAGTGGTCACCCCCGCTCTCTGTCTTATGCATGGGTAATAAACCTCCCCCATCTGCGCTGCTCTTCCCTGAGAATCACACCCTGTGCCCGCCCGACACCTCCCTTTCGCCCTATTCACTACCGCACCCTCTGACACTCCTTTTCCTCTGTGTCCGATTGTCCAGGCTGGTCCTAGGGTATCAGCTAGCCCTGCAGATGTAGTTTATGGCCACAGCTGTAAAGAATCACCCCTCTTCAAAGGAGTTATAGTAGATCAAGGCCCACACTCGATGAGATCCGTCACAGCAGAAGCGTTGCTATTATCTGAAAACCATCCTGTATTGTGATTGGGGAGGGGACCGAGCCTGAAGCGGAAGATTCCAGGGATGACTCTTTGTACATCAAAGTTTTTACAATTATGTGTCACATTAAATATATATAGCACTCCGACAAAGTAGTAAGATTATAAAACTTTAATAATTTATAAATATATACAAGAAAACAAAAATAGTAATAACATATAAACATTTTTAGGGAAAAACAACGAAGTAGCGGTCGGCTGTGCGAATAGTCCCAACGCAGCACAACGTCCAGATTTCCGGCGTGGGGCGTCGCGGGGGGTGGGTCATCAGTAGCAAACTGTTGTGCGAATAGTTCCAAGGCAGAAGAACGCGCCGAAATCTAGATGACACGAAAGTGATGTCTAGTAAGTTGCCACCCAGCAAATAACGGCATGGGGCGTCGCGGGGGGTGGGTCATCAGTAGCAAACTGTTGCGCGAATAGTTCCAAGGCAGCAGAACGATGGCACCAAGGTGATGTCCAGTAAGTTGCCGCACTGGTTTTGGTATCCTACAATGCTGCTCCGAATAACGGCGTGGGGCGCCCCGGGGGAGGCGGCGTGAACGGGCCTCTCCAGGTGGAGTGTCATCTGTTGTAGTGGGGCGCCCCTTTACCGTTTCAGTTGCCATTCCGTCCGTTTTTGGTCCACTGTGTCAAAAGCCGCAATTCAGCTGAGTTGCGCCCACTCTTGCGGTGCAGCGATAGGCGGCTGTCACAGGACTCTCAAAATGGCGGCAGGCTGTTTCCTTTTTGGGCCTGGTCCACTGAAATGGCCCTGGGACACCTTGGAAATCGGACGCTTGTCTGCTAGGTCTTGGACCCCATTCTCGAAAGCGTCCCCTCCGCCTTGAGAATTCATCAAAAGTTTTGGGGGCTCCGACTCCTGCAGGCTTCTGGTGGGGAGCGGCTGCCATGATTGCTCGCGGAATGACCACGACTGAGCTACGAGATGGTGGTGCTCTCATGCTGACGCCAGCTTCAGTCTGAAACATCCAGAAACAAGGTGCGGCTTTCATCGTTTGGGAAAAAAAAAAAGTTTTCATCCAATGAAAAGTGTTGTTTTTAGGTCACATGATCAAGCCTTCCATCATTAGGAAACCAAAAGTAAAATGAACCAATGAAAAGTTTTATAAACAAGTCACATGACCTGTTATGCGGCATAGGGTGTAAAATGCGGAGAAAATACGTTGGCACGTGAGGCGGCGTCAGTAGCGGACCGATGTGCGAATAGGCCGAAGGCAATACAACGCGCCAAGATCCGGATGGCACCGAGGTGGTGTCCAGCAAGTTGCAGCACTGGTGTGGCCATCCTACAATGCTGAAAGTCGGCGTGGGGCGCCCCGTTGGCCTGTGAGTTTGCGTCAGTAGCGGACCGATGTGCGAATAGGCCGAAGGCAGCACAACGCGCCAAGATCCGGATGGCACCGAGGTGGTGTCTAGTAAGTTGCCGCACTGGTGTGGCCATCCAACAATGCTGAAAGTCGGCGTGGGGCGCCCCGTTGGCCTGTGAGTTTGCGTCAGTAGCGGACCGATGTGCGAATAGGCCGAAGGCAGCACAACGCTCCAAGATCCGGATGGCACCGAGGTGGTGTCTAGTAAGTTGCCGCACTGGTGTGGCCATCCTACAATGCTGAAAGTCGGCGTGGGGCGCCCCGTTGGCCTGTGAGATGGCGTCAGTAGCGGACCGATGTGTGAATGGGGCCGAAGGCAGCGCAACAATATTTTCGGAATAGAAGACACCACTAGGCGCTGAGATGCCAAGATCCGGATGGCACCGAGGTGGTGTGTAGCAAGTTGCCGCACTGGTGTGGCCATCCTACAATGCTGAAAGTCGGCGTGGGGCGCCCCGTTGGCCTGTGAGTTTGCGTCAGTAGCGGACCGATGTGCGAATAGGCCGAAGGCAGCACAACGCGCCAAGATCCGGATGGCACCGAGGTGGTGTCTAGTAAGTTGTCGCACTTCTGTGGCCATCCTACAATGTTGAAAGTCGGCGTGGGGCGCCCCGTTGGCCTGTGAGATGGCGTCAGTAGCGGACCGATGTGCGAATGGGGCCAAAGGCAGCGCAACAATATTTTCTGATTTGAAGACACCACAAGGCGCTGAGATGCCAAGATCCGGATGGCACCGAGGTGGTGTCTAGCAAGTTGTGGCACTGGTGTGGCCATCGTACAATGGTAAAAGTCGGCGTGGGGCGCCCTGTTGGCCTGTGAGATGGTGTCAGTAGCGGACTGATGTGTGAATGGGGCCAAAGGCAGCGCAACAATATTTTCTACAATATTTTCGGAGTAGAAGACACCACAAGGCGCTGAGATGCCAAGATCCGGATGGCACCGAGGTGATGTCTAAGTTGCGGACCGATGTGCGAATGGGGCCAAAGGTAGCGTAACAAGATTTTCTGTATGGAAGATACCACTAGGCGTTGAGATGCCAAGATTCGGATGGCACCGAGGTGATGTCTAGCAAGTTGTGCCACTGGTGTGGCCATCGTACAATGGTAAAAGTCGGCGTGGGGCGCCCTATTGGCCTGTGAGATGGTGTCAGTAGCGGACTGATGTGCGAATGGGGCCAAAGGCAGCGCAACAATATTTTCTGACTGACACCACAAGGCGCTGAGATGCCAAGATCCGGATGGCACCGAGGTGATGTCTAAGTTGCGGACTGATGTGCGAATGGGGCCAAAGGCAGCGTAACAATATTTTCTGTATGGAAGATACCACTAGGCGTTGAGATGCCAAGATTCGGATGGCACCGAGGTGATGTCTAGCAAGTTGGTGTGGTCATCCTACAATGCTGAAACTCGGCGTGGGTCACCCCATTAGCCTGTGAGATGGCGTCAGTAGCGGACCGATGTGCGAATAGGCCGAAGGCAGCACAACGCGCCAAGATCCGGATGTCACCGTGGTGGTTTCATAGTTGAGAGGCACTTCATCTGCAGTGGGGCGCCGAGATCCGGATGGCACCGAGGTGATGTCTAGCAAGTTGCTGTACTGGTGTGGTCATCCTACAATGCTGAAATGTAGTGGGGCGCCCATTTACCGTTTCAGTTGCCATTCAGCTGAGTTTCGGCTGCTCTTGATGCTACAGTGACAGGCGGCTGCAAGAGGACTCTCAAAATGGCGGCCTGTTCTTTGGATTTGGGCCTGGTCCACTAAAATGGCCCTGGGACACCTTAGAACTCGGACGCTCGATTTTTTTTTCCTTTCCTGTACATGCAAAAAAAGGTAAATGCCCGGTACGTTACACGCTTCATCTGCCACGATGAACTCTCCAGAGGAACCGAAAAAAAATATAGTTGTGGTAACTATACCATGCATCGTCATATGGAGAGGTGGCACCAATTAATTATAGTGCTGCATAAAAGAGAGATTTGGAGGAGAACCCCTGACCTGCTAGTACATTCATCAAAGAAGTGGCACTGAGAGCTTCAGAGGCAAGGGAAACGGTCCCAAATATTTAGAAGAACTTTGGAAAGATTAAAATGACATGTTTAGATTGTGGTAAATTAATTTCATGTGGACAGATGAGTGTTACTCTAATAAATACAGCATATGAACATCATCATAGTCGATGGTTGGTAGAGACATTTTGACTATATCCTGGACCTGCCCGTCCTCGCCCAAAATGGCGCCGGAATAAATGGGACTCGTAACTCCTTGTTGTGTACTGGTTGCAGAACCTTGAAATCACGAGATACGTATGCAGTTTTGAAGCACATGGAGGGCGGGGACGAGAATTGATTGAATATTTCGACATCCCTATTGATATTAAGTTCTGATGTGTTATTGATTACTGTACTGTTGAAAATTCGAATTAACGTCACCCATGGTACTTGCCCGCAAATGTATATCTAGATAATTTTATTGTAACTGGCCCTGTCGTATTTTAATTATAAAATGTACGTCCACCGATTCCGTAACTGTTAGACACCTTAGTTCTTGCAACCTAATGGCCCGCCCGTTATGTTCCTCTACAGTGTAAATGTCTATTCATCATATACGATTACAGTTTGCTCCGTGGCAGGCCCACGTGGTTATAGGCTCGTATTTGTATAATGAAATTTTCACAATAAAGGTTTTTAAAAGAAAACATGGTAGTAGTATATACATTGGTAAAGTTTTTAATAATAGTCACTGTTTTAGAATCATTAAAAGGCAAGTGAAATAAAGCAGACCAATTACATGAAGGGTAAAAGGTATAATACGAAGGAACGCAGTAAAGATAAATGGTCAAGGGCTGTTGTGTTTTCTATTCCTGCAACATAAAGTGATCGATAAGAATCTCATATTCAGGCGTATCGGCGACTAAGACAGCAGGTCGACCCTCTTTTGCTCAACGGCTCCGTCATGGGACGAAGAAACGCTCTTTTTCTCGAAAAAAGAATATATTTTACTTGCAGGACAGTTGTAAAATTTCTGGGAAAGTACATTAGCCTGGAACATTATAACATATATTTAAGAAAAAATAATGTTCGGAAGTAATTAAAAGCGTAATTTTTAGGTGATATGACCAAGGCTTTCATCATTAGAATAAGAAAAGTAAAATGAACCAATGAAAAGTTTTATTAACAAGTCACATGACTTGTTATGCTTACGTTACGCGCTGCGCGCCCCGGATGACTTCCGGATGCGCTAACGCGGCGCGTCATATGACGCATTACGCGACAACGCAGGTCCAGAATATAGTCAAAATGTCTCCACCAACCAGCGGTCGAAACACAACCCCTTTCAGCAGGCTAAATAGTTCTGTTAAATGACAACAGAAGGGACAGGCAACAAGAACCATCAGTCAAAGAGGGGAGGGCTAGTTCTTCTCTACCGGGTTACATTGGGGCGCTACCGGAACTGATCGAATTGGTAGTCTACAGTGTTTCTGGATGTTTCAGACTGAAGCTGGGGTTAGCATGAGAGCACCACCATTTCGTAGCTCCGTTGTGGCCATTCCGCAACCAATCATGGCAGCCGCTCTTTATCGTTATTTTGGGCGGGGTGGGTGGCGGAGCCGAGCTGTTTTGCAGCCATCATTGTGTGGAGTTCAGTTCATCTCACTAGTTTTGTATTTGTCATGAGGGGTTGTTCCTAATGTTTCTATTTTAGCGAGGTCAAAAAGAGATCCCATTAGTGGCCTACTGATTTTACTCGATTCCTTTTCTTTTTTTTTACACGATTTTTCGTTATCTGCAAAGACTAAACAGAGTATTGCGACTCTGTGTTTGTTTGTAAATAGAGAATTCTAAAACAGTAAATACTTGGATAACAATCAATCAAATGGAGAGAGTGATGTCACTGACCATGTCATGAATGATGTAATATGTGACATGATCAGCAGTGGATTGCGGGTGCGCGATATATATAGTTAGTGCAACTAACTATATATGGAATTTCAATGGTTTTGTGTGAGTAAAATAAGGTTTTTTAAATGCTAATTCCTAACTATATATGGTCTATAACCTATGTTTTTTTCAGTGAATTTTCAAGGTTTTGAAAATGCTAATTCCTAACTATATATGGTCTATAACCTATGGTTTTTTCAGTGAATTTTCAAGGTTTTGTGAATGCTAATTCCTAACTATATATGGTCTATAACCTATGGTTTTTTCAGTGAATTTCAATGGTTTTTTAATAGCAAATATCAAAAGCTTTAAAATGTATTCTTCTTTGAATCGAAAAATATATTTTATATGTTTTTAATATAATTTTTTTATGTATATATATACATTTTTGATTTTTTTTTTTGGTTTCGCTACCGGTCCGCGCACCGGGTAGCTTCCCGTTAGCTCAGTTTGGTGCCGCGACGCGGTCCGCGAACCGGTAAACGTTCCGTTAGCGCAACTGCCGCGTTAGAAAACAACATCGTGACGCGTCGCGTAAGCGCGACGTATCGCGTTACCGCGTAATGCGTCTTATGACTCGCCGCGTTAGCGCACCCGGAAGTGTTCCGGAGCGCGAACCGAGGCGCAAAGCGCAGCTCCCCGGAAGCGATCCGGGGCGCGTCGCGTAAGCGCGACGTATCGCGTTGCCGCGTAATGCGTCTTATGACGCGCCGCGTTAGCGCACCCGGAAGTGCTCCGGAGCGCGAACCGAGGCGCGAAGCGCAGCTCCCCGGAAGCGATCCGGGGCGCGGCGCGCAGCGTGTAACGTAAGCGTAACAGGTCATGTGACTTGTTAATAAAACTTTTCATTGGTTCATTTCACTTTTGGTTTCCTAATGATGTAAGGCTAGGTCATGTGACCTAAAAATAACACTTTTCATTGGTTTAGAACTATTTTTTTTCCAAAATGATGAAAGCCCCCATCTTTTTTCTCACTCTGACTTTCAACTTTGTGAGAGGAAGACCTATTTTGCTTACCTAAAAATGGCTTCAGTAGTAGCTGCAGCTGGTGGACCCCCACCACCACCACAACCACCCAGGAAGGAAGGACCACCTCCACAGTTCCTTCCCAACCCAGAGGAGGAAGAGGACGAAGAAGAGGAAGAGGAAGTACAGCCAAGACAGTTTTTACGTGAGGAGCCCCGGATATCTCACCACAAAGATAGTTTTATTTGGCAGTTTTTTTCTTTTCCTCAAGACCAAAAAAAAGTGAATGCTCGCCCCGTGACATGCCTCATATGTAAAGATGTTTTATCTAGAGGCACAGATAAAAAGTATAGTTACGGCAACTATACTATGCACCGTCATATGCAGAGGTGGCATCCACTGAATTACAGCGTTGCAGAGATGCGTCACCTCCAAGACAACCCACCAACTCCTGTGGCCAGTACATCGGCACAGGTAACTCTGTCGGGGCCAGAGGCGCGGGAAACAGTGCCAAACATTCAACAGAATTTTGTGCACATGAAGATAGTGTGCCTTTATTGTGGTAACCTACTCTCATGTGCAAATATGAGTATCAATTTGATAAACAGAGCATTTGAAAACCACAAGTGCTCAAAACGCCCCAAAAAATAAAAAAAACATTTGCTCCTGTTGAGCCCTTTCTAATGCCTGTTTTTCGTTGTTCCCCCTCAAAAAAAACAAAAAAAATATAAAACCGTTCAAAAACTACAAAAAAAGTAAAAAATTGTTCAGAAAAAAATAAAAAAAATATAAAACAACAAAAATAATAAAAAAAGTTCTTTTCAGAACTACCTCCCCTTTATAAAAAAATTGCTAGAATGTTTAGCACTCTGACAACCTCTATTTCTTTTGGTTCGCTTCCCGGTTCGCTCGCCGGTACGCGAACCGGGAGCGAACCAAAAAAAAAAAAAAAAAAAAAGAAGAGTAAGTATAAGGGAAGGAAACAGAGAGTAATGTTAAAAGAAAGACAGCTATAGGGAGTAACACAGAGATACTGTTTAATAGATCTATTTACCGAAGAAAAGATGGAAGAGGGTATAATTGTGAAAAACAAAATAGATAAGGAAGTGGAAGAAAAAAGGAGAGTAGAAGAATAATAAACAAGAGTTTCTTAGAGAATGTGAGTGAATGTTCAAAATAAGATTAAAACATGTGGAATAACAGAGAGAAAAAACAGAAAGCAGAAAAGAAGAAGTAACAGAAAAGGAATGATTGAAACAGCAAAGAAATGTAAATAACATAGGGGCATATTATCAACATAGGTGATAAAATTATCGCTGCTTTTATCGGCAGAAATCTGCTGCTAAAGCCGCTTTTGCGGCAGAAAACTGCCGCTAAAGCCGCTTTTGCGGCAGTTTTCTGCCGATAATGACTGCTTTTATCGGCAGAAATCTGCCGCTAAAGCCACTTTTGCGGCAGTTTTCTGCCAATAAAAGCAGCGATAATTTTATTGCCTGTGTTGATAATATGCCCCTTAGTGTGCTTGAACTACAGGGAGAAAGCATAATGAACTATTAGTGAAAGAGTGATCAGTCAGAGACAGTGAGAGTAATAGAGACGGAGTGAGTGAACAGGAGTGAGGAACTATGAGAAGAGAGGGACTGAGAAAAGGAGTGGAAGGAGTAGAGTAAGTAAGTAATAGAGAAAGGAATGAGAGAAGTAGCAAAGGCAGGAAACTGAGGGTTAAAGAAATGAAGCAGTGGAACTAATAGAAGTTAAATGTGATAGAAATGTAACGAAAAGAGTACAAAACATTTACCTTATAATTGTCGTTAACTTAGTCACTTGTTATTTTTATTCTTTCAATCTGTGAAAGAAAGAACAAAAATTTGAAAAATATTAAAACATGTATTTAAAAATTAGAAAAGACAAGGGAAAAGATTGAAGGACAAACAGTTTTTCAACAACTTTGACACTTACAGAAGCCTCTGCTTCTCCATGCCCCCTACACAGTCCTAAATATATACATTTTAAACTAACAGTATCTTGTTGCAGATGAAGTGAGGCCTATCTTGTAACATGGTGCATCTTTTGCATCACTGCTGCATCACATAAGTGATGCAACAGCGGCACAAAAGAGGCGCATGGCCATCATAAATCTGCCCCTAACATTTTAAATGATTGATTCAGGATGCCGATAAGGTGTGGCCTATCCAGGGGTTTGTTTGAGGTGAGGCCTACACAGGGTTACAGATGAAATTTAGACTTGTTGAAGAGTACAGAGGAGATAATACATGTCCATGCATACCAATGAAGTGAGTCATGTCCACTGCACTCTTTAACAAAGGCCAGACCTCCTCTGTCTCCGTGGACAGGCCTAAACCTGATCTGCACAATGTGATTCGTAATGTTAGGAAACGCAGGTGATGTAATTGAAAAAAGTGCAATTTCTTTTGCTCATTTCACAATCACATCACTTGTGTTTCCTTTGCTTAGGTATCTCATTGTGCAGATGTAGTCCAGCATATGAAAGAGTACGCAGAAGTGCAGCACTGCATGCAACAACTTTGACACTTACTGAAGCCTCAGCTTCTGCATGCCCCCTACACAGTCCTAATTATATACATTTTAAACTGACAGTATCTTGTTGGAGATGAAGTGAGGCCTATCTTGCAACATGGTGCAGCGTTTACACTGCTGCTGCGTCACGAAAGTGACGGAACAGTGGCGCAAAAGAGGGGCACGGCCATCATAAATCTGCCCTTAACATTTTAAATTATTGTTTCTAGATGCTGATAAGGTGTGTCCTATCCACAGATTTGTTTCAGGTGAGTCCTACTCAGGGTTGCAGATGAAATTTAGGCTTGTTGAAGAGTACAGAGAAGATAATACATGTGCAGTCCTACCAACGAAGTGAGTCATGTCCACTGCACTCTTGAACAAATGTCAGACCTCCTCGGTCTCCTGGAACAGGCCTAAACCTCATCTACACAATGTGACGCGTAATGTTAGGAAACACAGGTAATGTAATTGAAAAACGTGCAATTTTTTTTGCTCATTCCACAATCACATCACCTGTGTTTCCTTTGCTTAGGTATCTCATTGTGCAGATGTACTCTATCATATGAAAGACTACGCAGAATGTGAGCACTGTATGCAACAACTTTGACACTTACAGAAGCCTCAGCTTCTCCAGGGCTCCTACACAGTTCTAAATGTATATCATAAATACAAAAAGTACAGAATTAATTATACATGTTAAATGGTTTATTTTTGCTGTTCTCAGAATTTATCAAATTTCACTAAAAACAGTGACTTGAAGGTATTCATCATATAACAGCGGGGGAAAAAAAACACAATCAAAATGATTGTGTTTAAAAAACCCATATAACATAACCAATCAGAAATCAGAACTCCTGAAAAGTAACTTACTTTCCATGACGTCGAAGGATATCCTATGAACAGCTTACACTCTGTTGTGCTGTTATTATTTTCAGCCCGCCACTTTCTGAAAGAAAAGCTCCATTGTTTTGACAAATATGTTACATACAATAAATACCTTCTCGCTCTCTACCGCACTTTTCCACAAGGCCAAATCGTGTAAGAGCCATTTATAACTCTTGGAATTCTTCTAAGCAAATCCCGTCATTTTGTATTTCCGCAACTTTCAGAAAGAAAACGTTCAAGATCACTTTCACAATCCTGTACTAGTAATATCTCACCCTTCTTGCTCACTCATGTTCCACATTTCCTATGACACTGATACTGCTTACTATGAGGCACATTACACTATCTCTATGACTACTACAATTATTTAATTCTCTTGATCACAGTGGATGTTGTCAAAGGACCATCATGTCATATAATAGCTGCAGTTAGAAATGTTCTTCCTAAAATCAACAACTGTGTAGCCACAACATTTGTAATTAAAGTTGAAAACTTATTTTCATCAGGTTTATATAGTTGGAATTTTTAAATGACATTATAACCAAAAGTTTGTTCAAAATATGTCGACAGCATTGCAGACTTACATTACCTCTACTCCATGTTTTGATTGGCTGCTTGAATTAGCTTATTAAAAGAAACAGTTTTTCTGAACTCATTCAAGTGCAGTTATTTTTCCATGACATCAAGTGTTATGGTAAGAACACCGTTTGCTTTGGGAAATACTCTGTTGTCCTTTAACTAATCCGTGCCCACCACTTTCTGTAAGAAAACCTTTTTTTTTCAGTAACTACTTAAAACTCAAAAATAAATTTTGACTCTGTACTACACTTATCCTCAAGGCCAAATAGTGTAGGAGCCATTAGAACCTCTTGAAATTCCTCAGAGCAAATCCCGAGATTCCTTCCCTAAAATTTTGGTTGTAAAAACACCAGGTAAGAATTTTTAAGGTCAAAAGGCAATTTTTTTTTTAAAGTTAAAACAGAATCATTGCAGAATGACCAGCCGTTTCTAGACTTCAAATAAGCTGTGTAATGTCCTGATGTTGTTGAAGGACCATCATGATATATAATTGCTGCAGTTACAAAAGTCCTTCCTGATATTGACAACTGCGAAGCCACAACATTTTTAATTAAAGTTGTCAATTTTGTTCCATCAGGCCTACATCGTTGGAACATTAAAATGACATACTGGCCATATGTTCGTATAAATAATGTGGACAACATTTCAGACTTACATTGGCTACACTCCATGTTGTGATCAGCTGCTTTTACTAGCTTATTAAAGGACACTGATTTACTGTCTGGCAAAGTTAAATATATAAATCTTTCTGAGTCTACACTAGTAGTACTTGATACCCTACAGTTCTCGCAGTCATGCTGCCATTGATAAGAAAGCCCAAACAGGTGATCTACATCTACACCTTCATCTTGCAATACATCAAACATATACATTAAAAACTCCTGACAATCTTGCTGAATATTTTGAGAGAATTGCGTTTGACCTGAACACTTGTCTAACAGATTTCAAATTTCAGACACACTTTCTATTTTTGTTCTATCAGTGCTACATTTCTCTAACACAGAATTCAGCAAGCAGCAAAAACTTTGATCCGAATTGATCACAATCTGTTGTTTTAAAGTTTCTAGAGAAAATACAACATTAACCACTACATTAGCATAGCAGTTGACACCAGAACTGTTTTCAAATTGAAAACCAACAACATCTTCAACAGAATCCATTTTTTTCCGGCTTATAATTTCAGGTTCATCGACTTTTCGTCTTTTTGCTACAACCTCCCTACTATTGGTCACATTTCTTCGTTTACGGCCTACCACACGTTATCAAACAAAGGATATTGAGGCAAATGTGGCGCATACTCTCTTCTTAACCTATTGTATTCCTTAACACAATCTAGATCCGCACAAATGTTTGTGACATCACACTCAATCAAGTACAATCCCGATAAAGTTCTGACTCGTGACAATGCCACATATGCCATACCCTCCTTGAACACAGACCTGCCAATATTCACCAATGCACTGTCTACACTGAAACCTTGCGATTTATGGATTGTCACCGCATATGCCAAGCAAACAGGAAACTGCTTACGGCGAACATATAAGTCTTTTACAAGCAAAAACCTAGCAGAGCAACGACCAATTAGCTGTTCTTCCTCAATGCCATCAAATTTAATTTTTTAAAATTCAATTCCATCTCTATTTCTGTATTTCACAAAATCAACAACATTACCCATTGATCCATTTACCAGACCTCTTTCAACATGTAAATTCCTTCTTAAAATTATACGGCAATTTAAGCACACATTCAGAGTCTTTTCAAAACCTGCAGTTTTAGATATAGTCTTCTCTAATGAATCCAATTTTGATTTCAAATTCTCAGACAAAATAATTGTTGATCCCATATGCTCTACTCTGTCAATAGCTTCCAGTTTCACAATCTCTTGGTTTTCTAAATGCAACATTTTGTTGTTGAAGATGGCACATTCTGCAAGAGTTGGCATCAAACATATTCCAGATTTCTTCTCAATAATTTTCTGAAAAATATTCTCAGGCACAACGTCTTGTTCTGGATACAAATTTGACAGTAATCGTGCATGTAAAGCTTCTTTCCCATGCTCGGTCACTTTTCCGATTCTAACATCTTGTAGAATATTCTTGTAATCTTCATCCTTCGCCTGACGCATATTTTCACGCAGTTCAGCATAATTGAAGTTTAACCATATATTGACGTTGCCAATGCTCCCTAGGCACTTCCTGGTATCTTCATGCGTGAGCATTTTGAACACAGGTTGTCCTTTCACTGGTGTCAGCTGCAGAAGATCACCGAAAACAATGATGTGTTTGCCACCAAATAACACATCATACTCTGTTTTGAGAACTTCTTGCATTCTCAAATGCACAAAGGCAAGCATGACATTGGAAACCATGCTTACTTCGTCAATGATAAGAAGTTTCATTTTCCTCAAGACTCTTGAAACTTCACAACAAGCATCTCCAGATAACTTGCGGTATTGTAATTTGTTATCATGCTCCACTGGCAGCATCAGTAGACGATGCAAAGTAATACCTTTAATGTTATTTGCTGCCAGTCCAGTTGGAGAGGTGACAACACAAGACAGCGATGACTTAGTCCTTTTCTGCAAATAACATGACATTGCTTTAATGAGGAAACTTTTTCCAGTTCCCGCTTCTCCACTCACGTACAGTCGGACAGGCTTCAACGACGTACATGAGCACTCTTTCTTCTCATGACTTAATCCATGATCAATTTGGTTGGTAACTTCGTCATATATTTTCCTCTGCTCAACGTTGAGTTGTCTTTCCAAGTCTTCTAAGTTAACCGCATCCTCCTGAGCATGTGCCATGGCTCTTTCCACTTCAATCATGGCAGTGGCAGCTTCATTTTCGATAACTGGTCCTCCTAGTGGATCCTGACTCAATGAAACAGAACTCTGACTGTCCTGAGAACTGTCTCTAGCAATCTCGGCTGCAATCGTTGCTTCCTGCTCGATTTCCGCATTCAACATTTCTAGATATTTGGGAAAAACAGGACATTCTATGGTCTCCTTGGTGGCATTTAAAGAGTCTTCGTAACAGAGGAAATCTCCAAGCAGTTCCTCTTCTGCACGCCAAGGCTTGAAAAGTTGCAAAAGTGCTAAATAGAAAAACTCTTTTTTTTCAGGAGATTCGCCACTCAATTTTCGATGGTTTACCAAGTGGCATTTTCTTTGCTTGACCAGACATCCCTCACTTCCAATTACAGCATACACTCCTTTATCAATATCTTCTTTGATGTTCCTCTTGAATATGTAATTTTGTAGAACCTCATACAGACAAACATTCTCGAGGTGACTGCTTCTATTTGGATAATATGTATCCAACATGTTGGTCTTCAAAATATCGGTACTGTTTGGCTCCTTTTCCGCCAAATACTCAATTTCCCGCACAGGTTTCAGAACTCGATTACGCGTTGCAGCAAGACCAAGACTCGCCCAAACGATACTCCTGGATTTGGCATAGAGACTTGCTGAAGACAACCGGTCAGAACATTCGTAAGCTCCGATTTCTCGATGTGACATCTTCAGACTGAAACTGTACAACTTCTTACTGAGGCTCTTTTCATGGGAAATGTCCTCCCACATATCCTTCAATTCTGTCTTTTCTTTTTTGGTGATGTAAGATGTCACATACCGAGCCACAGCCATACAGTTATCAGCCACAAACTGTATATCCATGTTAGCATTCCACATGGACAAAATCACTGGGTTGTAGTCATTGATGTACTTGGACTCTTCGTTCCTTTTCAAATTGTATGTGTTTTTAGGTGATTTCTTCATCACATTATGTCGCAGCGAAGACATCAAACTGTTCACTCTTCCTTTAGAAATCACCGGTCGTGGAAAGGCGAAACGACATTTGGTGTAGAACTTGTCCTTGTTTCTGAATTTACGACGACAGTACTTTCCACAACGATGGCTTTGGAAGCGTAAAACTTGTTCTCTTAGGCTTTTGTCTTCCTTTGCGTTTGGAACAGCACATGTAGAATAATGTTCTATGAAACTCATCACTAAGTCTTCTGGATCTGTTCCAAATTTAGGTGCATCCTTGATCCACAGCAGCATATGTATATGAGGAGCACCTTTTGCTTGGTACTCCTTTCTCCAGAAGAAATCCAACACCTCTCCAAGAGGTGGATTTTTCTTGTTCATGATGAAAGACATCATAGCTTCAAATCTATGATTGAAGTACCTGCATACATTCACTGGATCCAAAGAGCACAGTTCTCCGGGTGTCTTGAATTCGATATTTTCAATGTTTCCATTTGCCTCTCGTAGAAATTCAAGTAAGTCTTCCCAGCCATACTCGGCACAGCTGAGAGTGAGGAACCATGTGGGAGTTCCTAAGTTCCTCAGCATACATTTTAAATCACCATGACGACGGTACCAGTACTCATTAGTACCACGCTGACATGCCATGAGATTAATCAGGTGAGAATCCAAAATACTGTCTTGCACATTGACTTTATCCATAAAGTCACTTGCCGAGATGTTTTGCATCTGTACACCACTTTTCAAGATGTGGTTCACTGCATATGACAGTCCAGACAGATCGCTTTCAAACAGGAGATGAAACAAATAGGGAATGCATTGTCGAAACCTAGGATCTTCTGCATACTATCGTAAAGTCCGGTATTCAGAAGCAGGAATATGATGAGGTCGCTCATCATATCTTCCTCCTTGACCTGTTGGAAATAGGTGTGGGAAACACCGAGCTTCCAAACTTTCCTCCCAAACACTAATGGGACTCCCTTTGGCTTGTTTCATTTGAAACAACTCAATAGCATTCCCCATGACTTCCTTGGAATGCAAAGGATGAACACTATAATGTTCATATATTTCTTCACTTTTAGAGGGTTCTACTTTCTCAATTTGACCAGCACACAAATCGCTATCCTCTTCTTCACTTACTTCCTCTTCTGCAACATATACATTCTTATTGGTTTTTTTCAAATACAATGTTGCCTTTTTGACTTTCCTAACATCCACTAAATCTTGCCATATTTTCTTACTCTTTGTCGGAACCCCATTAACTAAGATAACCAGAGGTTCCTCTTCCACTTTTTCTACTCCAATTGTATTAATGTTTTTCTTCAAATCTAGAGGCAAATAAACAACTCTTCCCTTTAATCCTCTCTGTAAATCTGATGGAGGCAATTTCCCTGTCTTTGGCTCCATTCTTACAATAGCCTGAAAGGGATGGATACTTTGAATCAAAATAGATTCATAAGTATTTAAATCCTTCAATTGAGAAGGAATCTCAACCAATTCCAGATTATTATGAACCGCTCTGGCAGGCATCCGGTTTTGATATAATTTGTTACAACAATAAGTACACACACGTTGATCCAATCCCAAATCAAAACAATTTTCTACCATCAAGTATGTTGCGAAATCCTTCCATTCACTATTATTTTCCCTTTCACTTTTCGCATATAAATCCACTAACTTAGTCTGATTCTTATAATAAGTGCGTCGACAACACACACAAGTGAAATTAGGCCTCTCACTTGATTTCACCTGAAACGTGGCAATTTCCTTCTGAAAATTATCTGTACTGGAAACCTGTACACTATCTTCCACATTACCCTCTTCTTCTGGGTCAATTTCAACATTCTCCTCTTTACTTGCAAAGTAACAAAACTCAATTTCTTCACAAATATTCTTCACATCTATTTCAGAACCATGCAAAAGAGCAGTGCATAATTGTTTAAGCATAATTGCTGGACTCTTAGCATAATACAACATTCTAACTAATTTCCTCACTTTATTATGATGCACTGCTAGCATCCTGAAATGATGAAAAACACTCTGGCATACTCTCCTGGAAAGACAAGCCAGTGAATGACCATGCAAACCTGTCACTTCTCTCACTCTGCAAGGATCTAATTCTTGCAACAACATCATTTTCTGCTTCAAACTTTTCTTATTAAATGTCCGTACAAAATCACAAAGCAAATTGATGGAATCCTGTCGCACACTGCAAATACTACTACACTTCCAGGTGTACACAGGTCCCTTAGGATGTCTTCCTAAAACCTCATTACCTAACACCTCCTCTGCCTCTGTTGTCACAAGTTTTTCTTTTTCAACTGGACAACCATCTTTCACCTCATAAGCTCGACCACTGGTGTCAACTGCATGCACCAAATCATTATCCTGGAAATAACTCTCCTCATTAAAAAATGCCTCACAAACTATGCATCCATTCTCCTGAAAAAACTTCACAAAAATTACTACGATTAACTATTCTCTTCCATCTACTATTTCTTTTGAAATCATAAATTGCCTTGTTTAGCTTCCTAATTCTATTAATTATCAAAATAAATAACTTTCGCTTAATTTCAAATGCCTGATCAATAACTTTCTCAACTTTTTTTTTCTCTTATAAAAAAACACTTTCTGTTGACCTTTCTTAATATTTTTTAACAAATTGCCAATTATCCTGTTGCGGAACATTCGTTTACGAATGTCCCTAAACTGATTTTTCCTTCTAGTACCATGCACAGAGTTATCTCCTGCTCTAGCAGTAACATTTTTGATTGGCCTCTCCTTTCCGTTTAAATTGCTTCTCTTTTTCTGGACTAAAACATTTTCTGTAGTACTACTTTTTTTTCTACAAATGTTTCTTATGAATGATTTCGTTGTCTTACCCGGAGCTTTCTTGGTGACTTGACGAGTTTTTATTGTAGAGGACTGCTGCAACAATTTATTAAGCTGCTGTCTTTGACGTTTTGTAGCCTTTCGGTTTCGTTCTTTAGATGGCATTATGTCCTTTTGAAATGATCTGCAGTTGAATCTGTGGTAAAATATAATTAAAACTGTTATTAACCACTATTAGCAAACAGTAAATCAATAACAGTCGTCAAAAATTTAACACACTACTTGTCATTTTTACATAGAATAATTTTTAGTGCATTGGCAAATTTAGTAGTCACAAATAGTAGCAAAGAAATGGAATGCTTCTACATTTGACCTGTGCTGTTTTATATGTGAATCTGAACTAATTTTATGAGCATATTTGACTATTTTATTAAAGACACTACACACAACCTGTTTTTGAAGTTGTGTTTAATTTTAAATGAAACGGTTTACATTTTTACTTTTCATTTCCAGTAACTTTTAAAAATAAATGTTTATAGTTCCATAGGATCAAGCAGGTCAGCTTCCCACCCTATGTCATACAATTCTGACAAATCGGCATCCTCATCATGTTCTTCATCATCCTCAGGATTTAAATCATCCAAGGGATCTACTTCCACTGACGTTTCAATGAAAAGTTCAATGATAAGATCGAGATCAACGGATTGCTCATTATCACTCATGGTTGATGTTGTCGTTATCTTTAAAGAAAGAGAACAACAATGAGATGTTGCAGAGTAAGAGACAAATCTCAGAGACTATAATAGTAAAATTGTTTAACAAGAGTAACATTTTGCAGCTATTATTTAGCCATGTCCAGCGATGCTGAGGAGGTTAGGCCTATGTCCAAGTTTTCAGTGAACAGGACTCATCTCTTCTTAACCTTGGATAAGCCTCACCGACTCTGTGTCCCCTGCTCATACTTAAATGTAAAGGGGCAGATTTATGTTAACTGGCGCATCCCCAGGGATGCACCAGTTAACGTGCACCGCTGCTCTGCCACCCATGGTGTGCCGCATTTACAATGTGGAGCACCATTGAGCAAAAACAGCACAGATGCGTCACGCATCTGTGCCGCAAAAGCAGCACATTGCAGGAATCACGTCGTAAGCGCGACATGTCTACTGCAATGCACAGGACCAAGCCACACATTGCATGGTGCATCACTCCTTATGCCTGTTTCAAACAGGCGTAAGGATTTGATTCAGCAATGCTATAAAGCTGACTCAGTGAAATCTTCTAAATTTCACTGTGTTAGTTTTACAGGGCTTTCATGTAAATGAATGCCCACCCTGCAACAAAACGCCTATATGAAACCTGACGCAGGTTTCATGTGGCACAGGACTTTACATCATGACACATCTGCCTAGATGCATCAAGTTGTAAATATGTCGCAACATAGCGCATCTTTTGCGCCGCCGCTGCGTCACAAAAGTGACGCACAGCGGCGCAAAAGAGGCACACGGCTATCATAAATCTGTCCCTAACATTTTAAATGATTGATTCAGGATGACGATAAGGTGTGGCCTATCCAGAGGTTTGTTTGAGGTGAGGCCTACTCAGGGTTTCAGATGAAATTTAGGCTTGTTGAAGAATACAGAGGAGATAATACATGTGCAGGCCTACCAATGAAGTGAGTCATGTCCACTGCACTCTTGAACAAAGGTCAGACCTCTTCTGTGTCCGTGAACAGGCCTAAACCTCATCTGCGCAATGTAATTCGTAAAGGTAGGAAACACAGGTGATGTAATTGAAAAATGTGGAATTTCTTTTCCTCATTTCACAATCACATCACCTGTGTTTCCTTTGCTTAGGTATCTCGTTGTGCAGATGGAGTCTAGCATATCAAAGAGTACACAGAAGTTGAGCACTGTATACAACAATTTTGACATTTACAGAAGATTCAGCTTCTCCATGCCCCCTACACAGTCCTAAATGTTTACAGTTTAAACGGACGGTATGTTGTTGGAGATGAAGTGAGGCCTGTCTTGCAACATGGTGCATCTTTTGCATCACTGCTGCATTTGTTTCATGTGGCACAGGACTTTACAGCATGACACATCTGCCTAGATGCATCAAGTTGTAAATATGTCGCAACATAGCAAATCTTTTGCACCGCCGCTGCGTCACAAAAGTGACGCACAGCGGCGCAAAAGAGGCACACACCTATCATAAATCTGTCCCTAACATTTTAAATGATTGATTCAGGATGACGATAAGGTGTGGCCTATCCAGAGGTTTGTTTGAGGTGAGGCCTACTCAGGGTTGCAGATGAAATTTAGGCTTGTTGAAGAATACAGAGGAGATAATACATGTGCAGGCCTACCAATGAAGTGAGTCATGTCCACTTCACTCTTGAAAAAAGGCCAGACCTCTTCTGTGTCTCTGGACAGGCCTAAACCTCATCTGCACAATGTCATTCGTAAAGTTAGGAAACACAGGTGATGTAATTGAAAAATGTGGAATTTCTTTTCCTCATTTCACAATCACATCACCTGTGTTTCCTTTGCTTAGGTATCTCATAGTGCAGATGGAGTCTAGCATATCAAAGAGTACACAGAAGTTGAGCACTGTATACAACAATTTTGACATTTACAGGAGATTCAGCTTCTCCATGCCCCCCACACAGTCCTAAATGTTTACAGTTTAAACTGACGGTATCTTGTTGGAGATGAAGTGAGGCCTGTCTTGCAACATGGTGCATCTTTTGCATCACTGCTGCATTGGTTTCATGTGGCACAGGACTTTACAGCATGACACATCTGCCTAGATGCATCAAGTTGTAAATATGTCGCAACATAGCAAATCTTTTGCACCGCCGCTGCGTCACAAAAGTGACGCACAGCGGCGCAAAAGAGGCACACACCTATCATAAATCTGTCCCTAACATTTTAAATGATTGATTCAGGATGACGATAAGGTGTGGCCTATCCAGAGGTTTGTTTGAGGTGAGGCCTACTCAGGGTTGCAGATGAAATTTAGGCTTGTTGAAGAGTACAGAGGAGATAATACATGTGCAGGCCTACCAATGAAGTGAGTCATGTCCACTTCACTCTTGAACAAAGGCCAGACCTCTTCTGTGTCCGTGGACAGGCCTAAACCTCATCTGCACAATGTGATTCGTAAAGTTAGGAAACACAGGTGATGTAATTGAAAAATGGGGAATTTCTTTTCCTCATTTCACAATCACATCACCTGTGTTTCCTTTGCTTAGGTATCTCATTGTGCAGATGCAGTCTAGCATATCAAAGAGTACACAGAAGGTGAGCACTGTATACAACAATTTTGACATTTACAGAAGATTCAGCTTCTCCATGCCCCCTACACAGTCCTAAATGTTTACAGTTTAATATTCATAGTGAGGAAGAAAATAACAATGAGGTACAATCTTTCATGACCGATATCTCTCTTCTGGGACTAAAACAACATAATAGTGGACCCACACATCAAGCAGGACATACTTTGGACATGATTATAACCAACTTTCCTGGTATTGAATGTAATGTACCCAAACAATATCCCTGGACAGATCATTTTATGCTTGAGTTTTTCATGCCAATAAATGCTCCTCGATCCACTGCACATGTCCATATTCCATCCAAACGAAGGCAGTGGCATAAAATTACTAACATCACCTTTGAACAAAAATATCTTTCCCCCCCTGTTGTATGTACAGACGACATTAATAGTGCTCTTTCGAAGTGGGATTCAGCAATCGGTGATGTAGTAGAACAACTTGCCCCGATAAAGACCTTTAAAACAAGCCCTACTAAGAAACATGAAGTCTGGTATTCGGAGGATTTGCGTAGTCTTAAACGTATAGCTAGGAAGTCTGAAAAGACATGGAGAACTTCTCACTTGGAAGGAGATAAAGTTAACTATAGGATGGCTCTTAACACCTATCACAAAGCAATACGATCTGCTCGCAAGCACTATATCACCGTTCAGTTAGAGGCAGTTGGTAATGACTCAAAGACCTTGTACCAGATTGTCAATACATTTCTGAAGCCCGTTGCTTGCGAGAGTGCAGACATGGCCTCACAACATCTTTGTGACAGCATATCAAGCTTTTTCTCTGATAAAATTGATGCCATCTACAGGAGAATAGAGACAACAAATACTGATAAAAGTAGCCAAGATCATTCTGCTTTGGTGCACATGTCATCTACTAAAGCTACAAAGTTTCATTCTTTTAATGACTTTCCGGAAATCTCACTGAGTGAGGTCCAAAGACTACTTATGGATATTAAAAGCGGAAGCCCGGCAGACCGGCTTCCAGCCAGACTCATGGGTCCACTAGGGAGCACACTGGGCCCTGACGTTCAGAGGCTAGTAAACCTCTCATTAACATCTGGAGTAGTCCCACAATGTTGGAAAAAAGCTCTTGTCAGACTGATCAGGAAAAATTCATCAATTCCTTGGACCAATTTGTCTAATCTTAGACCTATTTCCCTTTTACCATTCTTGGGGAAAATCACCGTAAAGCATTCTAATAAACATCTATCCACCTATCTGGAACAATCTGGCAGCCTCGATCCATCACAGTCAGGCTTTAGGCCAAAATACAGCACTGAAACGGCCTTGCTGTCGATAACAGACGACCTTCGGCTGTACCAGGACAAAGGTTACTCTGTGATCCTGGTACTGCTAGATTTATCGGCAGCGTTCGATACCATCTCTCATAACATCCTTATCGAACGCCTGTCTGAGAGTGGAATCGGTGGTACTGCACTGGAATGGATCAGAAGCTTTCTCTCCAACCGCACCCAATCTGTCACCATGGGTGATTTTAGGTCGGAGGAGGTTAACATCACCAAGGGGGTCCCGCAGGGCTCATGTCTGAGCCCGACCCTCTTTAACACCTATGTGGCCCCCTTGGCAGATGTAACCAGAGCTTATGGATTCCACCCAGTATCATATGCTGATGATACGCAGCTGCTCTTCCCTTTTAAACATCTTACACCGGAGATAATACAATCCTTCTCCGATGGGATGAAGGCAGTTGCAAGGTGGATGTCCTCCAATTTCCTTCAATGCAACGTTGGAAAAACGGAGGTGATGCTTTTCGGTGATGTAAAGGTCCAATGGTCTCCTGACTGGTGGCCTCTTGATCTGGGCCCAGTTCCTGAGCCCAAAACAGTAATCAAGAATCTGGGAGTCAGATTGGAACCAGAGTTGACCATGAAACACCACGTCACCACTACTGTAGGAACATGTTTTCACGTAATAGGTCTCCTCCGGAGGATTTTTCCTTTCCTCCCTGATTCTTATAGGAGAACCTTGGTTCAGGCTCTGATTATCAGCCGCCTTGATTACTGCAATGGTCTCCTGGCAGGAGCTAATGAAGAGGTCTTCAACCGCCTACACGTGGTACAAAATACAGCAGCGAGGTTGGTGCTTAATGCACCTCCTAGGTCCCCCTCCAGACCTTTATTGCACAAACTACACTGGTTGCCAATACGGCAACGAGTAAAGTTTAAGACCTGCTGTATTATCCATAAAGGCCTTAATGAATTGGGACCAGAGTATTTGGCTACAAAATTTGTTCCATACGCTCCTACCCGTACCCTTAGGTCTGGTGAACAGCTCCTACTAAACATTCCTAAAATTACCAAATCTAGGCAAGGAGGTAGGGCTCTGTCTGTGGTAGGTCCCAGCTTCTGGAACTCCCTCCCGCTTCCTTTAAAACAATGTAGGAATCATCTTAAATTCAGAAAATGTCTGAAAACTTTTTTGTTTAGCTCATGTTAACATCTATCCGCTGGTTCATATTAGGCTTTCTGTTATAAATCATTTTCCCTGTGGCTTTCTCTAATCTTCTATTCCGGGTGTCATCAGCGCGGAGATACTCCTTCGGGAGTCTATTCATAGCGCTATACAAACACGCAAATAAATAAATAAATATAAACTGACGGTATCTTGTTGGAGATGAAGTGAGGCCTGTCTTGCAACATGGTGCATCTTTTGCATCACTGCTGCATCGGTTTCATGTGGCACAGGACTTTACAGCATGACACATCTGCCTAGATACATCAAGTTGTAAATATGTCGCCACATAGCAAATATTTTGCACCGCCGCTGCGTCACAAAAGTGACGCACAGTGGCGCAAAAGAGGCACACGGCTATCATAAATCTGTCCCTAACATTTTAAATGATTGATTTAGTACGACGATAAGGTGTGGCCTATTCAGAGGTTTGTTTGAGGTGAGGCCTACTCAGGGTTGCAGATGAAATTTAAGCTTGTTGAAGAGTACAGAGGAGATAATACATGTGCAGGCCTACCAATGAAGTAAGTCATGTCCACTTCACTCTTGAACAAAGGCCAGACCTCTTCTGTGTCCGTGGACAGGCCTAAACCTCATCTGCACAATGTGATTCGTAAAGTTAGGAAACACAGGTGATGTAATTGAAAAATGTGGAATTTCTTTTCCTCATTTCACAATCACATCACCTGTGTTTCCTTTGCTTTGAGGCCTGTCTTGCAACATGGTGCATCTGCATCTGGTGCATGGTGCATCTGCTGCATCGGTTTCATGTGGCACAGGACTTTACAGCATGACACATCTGCCTAGATGCATCAAGTTGTAAATATGTCGCCACATAGCAAATCTTTTGCACCGCCGCTGCGTCACAAAAGTGACGCACAGTGGGGCAAAACAGGCACACGGCTATCATAAATCTGTCCCTAACATTTTAAATGATTGATTCAGGATGACGATAAGGTGTGGCCTATTCAGAGGTTTGTTTGACGTGAGGCCTACTCAGGGTTGCAGATGAAATTTAAGCTTGTTGAAGAGTACAGAGGAGATAATACATGTGCAGGCCTACCAATGAAGTAAGTCATGTCCACTTCACTCTTGAACAAAGGCCAGACCTCTTCTGTGTCCGTGGACAGGCCTAAACCTCATCTGCACAATGTGATTCGTAAAGTTAGGAAACACAGGTGATGTAATTGAAAAATGTGGAATTTCTTTTCCTCATTTCACAATCACATCACCTGTGTTTCCTTTGCTTTGAGGCCTGTCTTGCTATATGGTGCATCTGCATCTGGTGCATGGTGCATCTGCTGCATCGGTTTCATGTGGCACAGGACTTTACAGCATGACACATCTGCCTAGATGCATCACGTTGTAAATATGTCGCCACATAGCAAATCTTTTGCACCGCCGCTGCGTCACAAAAGTGACGCACAGTGGGGCAAAACAGGCACACAGCTATCATAAATCTGTCCCTAACATTTTAAATGATTGATTCAGGATGACGATAAGGTGTGGCCTATTCAGAGGTTTGTTTGACGTGAGGCCTACTCAGGGTTGCAGATGAAATTTAAGCTTGTTGAAGAATACAGAGGAGATAATACATGTGCAGGCCTACCAATGAAGTGAGTCATGTCCACTGCACTCTTGAACAAAGGTCAGACCTCTTCTGTGTCCGTGAACAGGCCTAAACCTCATCTGCGCAATGTAATTCGTAAAGTTAGGAAACACAGGTGATATATATGAAAAATGTGGAATTTCTTTTCCTCATTTCACAATCACATCACCTGTGTTTCCTTTGCTTAGGTATCTCATTGTGCAGATGGAGTCTAGTATATCAAAGAGTACACAGAAGTTGAGCACTGTATACAACAATTTTGACATTTACAGAAGATTCAGCTTCTCCATGCCCCCTACACAGTCCTAAATGTTTACAGTTTAAACGGACGGTATGTTGTTGGAGATGAAGTGAGGCCTGTCTTGCAACATGGTGCATCTTTTGCATCACTGCTGCATTGGTTTCATGTGGCACAGGACTTTACAGCATGACACATCTGCCTAGATGCATCAAGTTGTAAATATGTCGCAACATAGCAAATCTTTTGCACCGCCGCTGCGTCACAAAAGTGACGCACAGCGGCGCAAAAGAGGCACACACCTATCATAAATCTGTCCCTAACATTTTAAATGATTGATTCAGGATGACGATAAGGTGTGGCCTATCCAGAGGTTTGTTTGAGGTGAGGCCTACTCAGGGTTGCAGATGAAATTTAGGCTTGTTGAAGAGTACAGAGGAGATAATACATGTGCAGGCCTACCAATGAAGTGAGTCATGTCCACTTCACTCTTGAACAAAGGCCAGACCTCTTCTGTGTCTCTGGACAGGCCTAAACCTCATCTGCACAATGTCATTCGTAAAGTTAGGAAACACAGGTGATGTAATTGAAAGATTTGGAATTTCTTTTCCTCATTTCACAATCACATCACCTGTGTTTCCTTTGCTTAGGTATCTCATAGTGCAGATGGAGTCTAGCATATCAAAGAGTACACAGAAGTTGAGCACTGTATACAACAATTTTGACATTTACAGAAGATTCAGCTTCTCCATGTCCCCTACACAGTCCTAAATGTTTACAGTTTAAACTGACAGTATCTTGTTGGAGATGAAGTGAGGCCTGTCTTGCAACATGGTGCATCTTTTGCATCACTGCTGCATCGGTTTCATGTGGCACAGGACTTTACAGCATGACACATCTGCCTAGATGCATCAAGTTATAAATATGTCGCAACATAGCAAACCTTTTGCACCGCCGCTGCGTCACAAAAGTGACGCACAGCGGCGCAAAAGAGGCACACACCTATCATAAATCTGTCCCTAACATTTTAAATGATTGATTCAGGATGACGATAAGGTGTGGCCTATCCAGAGGTTTGTTTGAGGTGAGGCCTACTCAGGGTTGCAGATGAAATTTAGGCTTGTTGAAGAGTACAGAGGAGATAAAACATGTGCATGCCTACCAATGAAGTTAGTCATGTCCACTTCACTCTTGAACAAAGGCCAGACCTCTTCTGTGTCCGTGGACAGGCCTAAACCTCATCTGCACAATGTGATTCGTAAAGTTAGGAAACACAGGTGATGTAATTGAAAAATGTGGAATTTCTTTTCCTCATTTCACAATCACATCACCTGTGTTTCCTTTGCTTAGGTATCTCATTGTGCAGATGCAGTCTAGCATATCAAAGAGTACACAGAAGGTGAGCACTGTATACAACCATTTTGACATTTACAGAAGATTCAGCTTCTCCATGCCCCCTACACAGTCCTAAATGTTTACAGTTTAAACTGACGGTAACTTGTTGGAGATGAAGTGAGGCCTGTCTTGCAACATGGTGCATCTTTTGCATCACTGCTGCATCGGTTTCATGTGGCACAGGACTTTACAGCATGACACATCTGCCTAGATACATCAAGTTGTAAATATGTCGCCACATAGCAAATCTTTTGCACCGCCGCTGCGTCACAAAAGTGACGCACAGTGGCGCAAAAGAGGCACACGGCTATCATAAATCTGTCCCTAACATTTTAAATGATTGATTCAGTACGACGATAAGGTGTGGCCTATTCAGAGGTTTGTTTGAGGTGAGGCCTACTCAGGGTTGCAGATGAAATTTAAGCTTGTTGAAGAGTACAGAGGAGATAATACATGTGCAGGCCTACCAATGAAGTAAGTCATGTCCACTTCACTCTTGAACAAAGGCCAGACCTCTTCTGTGTCCGTGGACAGGCCTAAACCTCATCTGCACAATGTGATTCGTAAAGTTAGGAAACACAGTGATGTCATTGAAAAATGTGGAATTTCTTTTCCTCATTTCACAATCACATCACCTTTGTTTCCTTTGCTTTGAGGCCTGTCTTGCAACATGGTGCATCTTTTGCATCACTGCTGCATCGGTTTCATGTTTATTAAACAACACAAAAGCCAATCCTGGAATGTCAATTCAACAACAACAAAGTTTCAAAGAAAGCTGCTTTGATTGAAGCAAAAACAACCTATTTGTCTTTAACACCATACAAATGTATTCTTATTTTATGAAATGATCATTTTTCTTTTTTAGCACACTATTTGTCGTGCTTGGAAAATACAAAATACAAAATGCAAAAAGTTTTATGTACAATATATACAACCATATGAATATACAATTTCAAGCACACTTGGCCATTCATTCATACACAATCCTTTCAAAACAGTGGAAACAAAAATAAGAAAACAGTGCGTCCAAGCATCGGTTAATAAATCAGTCCAAAATATTTCTTTTCATAGTCTCTGGACAGGCCTAAACCTCATCTGCACAATGTGATTCGTAAAGTTAGGAAACACAGGTGATGTAATTGAAAAATGTGGAATTTCTTTTCCTCATTTCACAATCACATCACCTGTGTTTCCTTTGCTTAGGTATCTCATTGTGCAGATGCAGTCTAGCATATCAAAGAGTACACAGAAGGTGAGCACTGTATACAACAATTTTGACATTTACAGAAGATTCAGCTTCTCCATGCCCCCTACACAGTCCTAAATGTTTACAGTTTAAACTGACGGTAACTTGTTGGAGATGAAGTGAGGCCTGTCTTGCAACATGGTGCATCTTTTGCATCACTGCTGCATCGGTTTCATGTGGCACAGGACTTTACAGCATGACACATCTGCCTAGATACATCAAGTTGTAAATATGTCGCCACATAGCAAATCTTTTGCACCGCCGCTGCGTCACAAAAGTGACACACAGTGGCGCAAAAGAGGCACACGGCTATCATAAATCTGTCCCTAACATTTTAAATGATTGATTCAGTACGACGATAAGGTGTGGCCTATTCAGAGGTTTGTTTGAGGTGAGGCCTACTCAGGGTTGCAGATGAAATTTAAGCTTGTTGAAGAGTACAGAGGAGATAATACATGTGCAGGCCTACCAATGAAGTAAGTCATGTCCACTTCACTCTTGAACAAAGGCCAGACCTCTTCTGTGTCCGTGGACAGGCCTAAACCTCATCTGCACAATGTGATTCGTAAAGTTAGGAAACACAGTGATGTCATTGAAAAATGTGGAATTTCTTTTCCTCATTTCACAATCACATCACCTTTGTTTCCTTTGCTTTGAGGCCTGTCTTGCAACATGGTGCATCTTTTGCATCACTGCTGCATCGGTTTCATGTGGCACAGGACTTTACAGCATGACACATCTGCCTAGATGCATCAAGTTGTAAATATGTCGCCACATAGCAAATCTTTTGCACCGCCGCTGCGTCACAAAAGTGACGCACAGTGGCGCAAAACAGGCACACGGCTATCATAAATCTGTCCCTAACATTTTAAATGATTGATTCAGGATGACGATAAGGTGTGGCCTATTCAGAGGTTTGTTTGACGTGAGGCCTACTCAGGGTTGCAGATGAAATTTAAGCTTGTTGAAAAGTACAGAGGAGATAATACATGTGCAGGCCTACCAATGAAGCGAGTCATGTCCACTTCACTCTTGAACAAAGGCCAGAACTCTTCTGTGTCTGTGGACAGGCCTAAACCTCATCTGCACAATGTGATTCGTAAAGTTAGGAAACACAGATGATGTAATTGAAAAATGTGGAATTTCTTTTGCTCATTTCACAATCACATCACCTGTGTTTCTTTTGCTTAGATATCTCATTGTGTAGATGGAGTCTAGCATATCAAAGACTACGCAGAAGGTGAGCACTGTATGGAACATGGCTATGTAACTCAAAGAATCAAAATCTAAATTTGCCAAGCACACATGGGGGTGTATTTACAAGGACCTTCCACCACGGGGAAATGTCTTTAATTAAAATGGGAAAAATAACATCAAAGGGACTCAAATGCCTTTTAAATATACCCCAAGCAACCTATGAAACTCTAGCACTACATATCAAGAAACCTAATTGATTTCAGAAAACGTTTTTAAACACATCATCTAAATCAATTATATACCTACATTCAAGGGGAAATGACTTAAAATGCCCTAAGACACAAGAAAGCGTTTTTTTAAGGCCCTTGCACCATTTTTGGGTCACTTTTAACATGGCTATGTAACTCAAAGAATCAAAATCTAAATTTGCCAAGCACAGATGGGGGCGTATTTACAAGGACCTTGCACCACGGGGAAAGGTCTTAAATTAAAATGGGAAAAATAACATCAGAGAGACTCAAAGACCTTATAAATATGCCCCAAGCAACCTATGAAACTCTAGCACTACATATCCAGAAACCTAATTGATTTCAAAAAACGTTTTTAAACACATCATCTAAATCAATTATATACCTACATTCATCGGGAAATGACTTAAAATGCCCTAAGACACATGAAAGCGTTTTTTTAAGGCCTTTGCACCATTTTGGGACACATTTAACATGGCTATGTAACTCAAAGAATCAAAATCTAAATTTGCCATGCACAGATGGGGGCATATTTACAAGGACCTTGCACCACGGGGAAAGGTCTTAAATTAAAATGGGAAAAATAACATCAGAGAGACTCAAAGGCCTTATAAATATGCCCCAAGCAACCTATTAAACTCTAGCAGTACATATCAAGAAACCTAATTGATTTCAAAAAACGTTTTTAAACACATCTTGTAAAGCAATTATATTCCTACATTCATGGGGAAGTGAGTTAAAATGCCCTAAGACACATGAAATCGTTTTTTTAAGGCCCTTGCATCATTTTTGCGTTACTTTTAACATGGCTATGTAACTCAAAGAATCAAATCTAAATTTGCCAAGCACACATGGGGGCGTATTTACAAGGACCTTGCACCACAAGGAAATGTCTTGAAATAAAATGGGAAAAATTACATCAAAGGAACTCAAAAGCCTTATAAATATGCCCCAAGCAACCTATGAAACTCTAGCAGTACATATCAAGAAACCTAATTGATTTCAAAAAACGTTTTTAAACACATCTTGTAAAGCAATTATATTCCTACATTCATGGGGAAGTGAGTTAAAATGCCCTAAGACACATGAAAGCATTTTTGTAAGACCCTTGCACTATTTTTGCGTCACTTTTAACATGGCTATGTAACTCAAAGAAACAAAATCTATTTGTAAAACACTTGACACAAAGCAACATTTTAAATACACAACTTTCTTCATAATTTTCTCCCTAAAGCATACTATTCTCTATCTAAATTAAATGAATCTTTTCTCACCTTAGCAAATACTTTATGAGTTTCAAAACAGTCTCAGACACACACCAATTTGTCTTTAGCAGAGCAAAAGGTATGCACTCCAGAGGCTGCAGCCATAAAAAGCACAGAAATGCTGTAATTCATCACACATATCTCTCATGTCACCCAATCAAAACTCTTCCCTCACTTTTTTCAAATCAACACCCTTCCCCCCTCTGCCCTTTCTGCCTTTTTTGCCTAGCAACCACCTCCTGAAAGACCTCTGATGTTTGCAAGTTCACACAACAATGTTTCAATTGAACTCTGAACTCTCAGTACACCTGCATATCCAGTGCAATCTTTCATTAAATGATTTTTTCTTGACCATTCAAATTACATCTTTCAAAGAACTCATCCATGCACCCTAACTTTCTGTTTTCAGCAATCAAAATCCACCAATCACTGCTACCAATTCATTAGCACAGAAACTCCACAGTTTTTTTCATTATAAACTCTTATTTTTTCAACTGCCATTTCATTGCCACACTTCATCTGACTGCAGCAGAACCTTCTCTCACCATGTTTTCTGTCTGGATTGTTGGACATAGTTACATCTACTGGGCTCAAAAGTATGCTGATAACAGAAATTTACCTAACCTCAATTTACAAAATGTGGAAATCAAGTGGATTGGCCACAGAGGATAAAAAATGTCACCAATTGATACCATTGGTGAAAACCTTTTTGCATTTGCCAAAACCTGACCTGTTAATTGTGCACTGTGGAGGAAATGACTTGGGCACTTTGACTGGGGTAGGTCTGGAAATGCTTTTAAAGGACACCTTTGAGCAATTGATGGCACTTTTTCCTCAAACTGCCTTGGTATATTCAAATATATTCCAAAGACAGAAATGGAGGTGGTCGAACCAATTTTGTCCACAAATTGAGAAATCGAGGAAGCATGTAAATAAGTCTGTTTCAGCTTACATGAGAGACCATGGAATGGGCTCCATGTACAACAATAACTTGCGTTACTACATGCAAGATATCTACAGAGGAGATGGAGTTCACTTCTCAGATGAGGGGAACAGAATTTTCATCTTGAATTTAAGACTGTGCATTGGTACCTACTTATAAGTACCTAAATCTACCACAAACCCAAAAGCTCTTCTCAGAGCTACCCTAACTATGATCACCATAAACAAATTTTAAATGTAACTTTTTTTTTACTACTTTTCACAATTTACGCTTTCCGGAGCGCTACCCGGTACGCGCACCGGACGCTAACCGAGCGAAAATTTAAAAAAAATGTTTTTTTTTTCGCACATATGGACCTCCTCAGCCACCCTCAGAAAACCTAGGGGGTCAGGATACGTCTACCGTGCCCCCTTCTACCCATTCTGAACATTATTTGCCCTCCATCTTGTATCTCAATTCTACCGAAACACAAAATGGAGGACTCCCGTAACGCTGCCGGTTCGCGTACCGGGGTGCTCACCGGGAAGCGCTCCATTAAAAAAGGTGGGAAAGTAATTTACAGAAAAACGACTGGAGACACTTTCACCAAATATAGATTAGCTCATATTACATACCAATCCCTACCATTTTCACAAATGTGATTGAAATTCCATTTAGCCATTTAGCCTGTAGACCTCTCTAAATACCCTGAGGTAAATTACTTCACAAAACACATCTGAAGTGTTGGAATTGACAACCAATTAAAATGTTACTTTCATTTTCTACTTTTTTTACCTGACATTTGATTGGTTATGTACCTGAATATATATAAAGAAAGAGAGAGAAACACAGCCATTTTGACTACTACTTCCTGAACTACATTGCAAGATCATTTTCACTCACAACTTAAACTTGTTTTTAAAAGGTAAGATGTTATTTTATAAATTTGAAAACATTTTCAGATAGTTATATACTATCCCTCTGTAAGAGTTAGACATTGAGAAAGGCTTGTTTATTATAATTATGGATTGATTTAGGTTTCTGTGGTATAATTATGAATTTACTTAGGCTTTTTCACAGGCACTTTTTAATAGTACTACTTCACGCCTCAAAAGTACCTGTCTGAACTTAAACCCAACAGTGCCCTATCTCTACTGATATATTTATTTTTTATGCAAATTTCAGCACAAAAATGGAAGGAGAACAGAACATTTCCTTTGAAATTGTCCTAGACATGAACAATGAGGAAATCATTGAACCCATTGACTTGGAATTCATGGATGAATCACGAGACAATGAACTTCTACAATGTGTAGAATCTGTGGATTTCTTACTTCAATATGAGGACGGTCAAATGTGGGAAGTTATGTTCAGTCAAAAAGAAGACATATCGGAGAGTCAAATGTTAGACGTTCTATTACATTTTGAAAAAGAATCAGAAAAATAAAATTATATTTAATATTAAAAAATTGTTTGAGTCTTTAATCATTTTTATATGTAATTCATAAACTAGTACCAAATTGATTATAATGTAAAGTCAGACTTATAGTATACTGTGCACAATCCCAAAAATAAATTTATATTTAATAATCATAAATACTGCTACTTAAATAAAAAAAATAAAAAAAAACAACAAAACGAACAATCAATAAACATACAATATTTGAAAAGTCTATCATTCTTTTTTCCTCATAGTACGCTCCCCGGACCGCTTCCCGGTGCGCGTACCGGGCGCTCCCCACGCAAAAAAAACAAAAACTTGTTGTTTTTTTTTTGCCCCGCGGGGCCCTTTTAAAGCCTCCACATCAAACCTAGGGGGTCAGGGAGGATCTACTATGCCCCCTTATGGTCATTTCCCCCTTTGTTTTGGCCTCCTCTTGTCTCTCGATCCTACCGAGAGACACGATGGCGGCAGCTCCGGACTGTTTAGAATGTTGACAGACACCGGAGAGCCAATCAGCTTCGCTTCGCGAAGTTCCGTTACGCGTCAGGTACGCGAACCGGAGCGCTGCCCGGAGCGCGCTTACAGATATATATATTTTTTTGAACGTTAATTTCTCAAAATCCACTGGAGCACATATATTGAGACCTAGCAAAGGCACATCGGGCTAACAGTCCCTACAATTTTGCCAAGTTTCGTGCAAATCCATTCAGCCGTTCGGGCTAAAAGTGAGGCCAACCGCCCTATGGAAATTAACATGGGAAAAACGCGTTTTGGGACCCCCCTTTTTTCTCGCACCCCCCTTGACGGAACCCCCCCAAATTTTCAGGGGCTGCTCAGAAACAAAATGTTCAATTTTCCTGAAAATTTCAGCCAATTCCGTCCTCAAACGCCAAAGTTATTCGACATATAATTTTCAAAAATCCCATAGGAAAAAAATCCTAACTATATATACCTACTGGCGACCGCCAGTAGGTAATATATGCACCCGCTTGCAGATATTGTGTTATCATATGGTATATCCATTGTATCATATGGGATGTATGACATTACAATGCATACTTTTACCACGCATACCTTTACAACATGGTTTTTACATCGCATACCATTACAACGCATAGCGCTTTTGGGTGTTGGATAGTGAATAGTTTAATTTACTATTCCAACTCCAGTCCTCGTGGACACTAGGGAAGGTTATTGGATAGTAAATTAACCTATTCCCTATCCTAGAGCGCCCCCCAGCGCAATGCGTTGTAATGGTTTGCGTTGTAATGACCGCGTTGTAATGGTAGTGCGTTGTAAAAGTTTCGTTGTAAAGGTAGTTTACCATCATATGACAATGACACCCAAATGGTAGTCTCTCTTACCCCTGGACAAGATCTCCAATCTCCCTCATTGCTACGTTGTCTGGAGAAAGTAGCAAGTTGAATGGCCAAGGCTTGCCTCAAATTTAATGGGAACAAAATTGAGCTCATAGTAATAGGCAACAACATTAACCCCCATCTGAGGCTGGGCTGGCTAGATTGACTGGGCACATGCCGAGACACAAGACCTTTATTAAAAGTCTGGGGGTGTTGTTGGACAAATCATTGTCAATGGAATTTCAGATTACTAAACTTTCAACCGGCTGCTTAGTCATTCTTAGAATGCTTATTAAAATGTTACACCTTCTTCCCTTCCTCTCCCGAAGACTTGTGGTCCAGGCACTAAAACTTTCCCACCTGAACTACGGGAACTCGCAATAGTTTGGAGCACCAAAAGTCGTAACGAAAAAACTCCAAGTTGTGCAGAGCGCCGCCCCCTGAATGTTGCTGAACGTCCCCAGACATAACTCAGCCTGACAGGCCTCAGCTATCCTCCATTGGCTAACAGTTGAGCAGATGGTTTGCACAGTACATAGGGCACTTTGACTTTAAGTTCACCCTACAGTCCTAACAGAAGCCTTAGATCCAACAATGCTAGATTGCCTTATGGTCCCATTTCTACGAAAAGCAAGAAGCTGAGGGCATTCTTTTGGCTACAATGTTGCCAAACTATGGAACACCCTTCCCCATACAGTGCAACTCATGGATAATGAACTGATGTTTCCGAAATTTCTAAAAACCTGGTTGATCGACAACTAAACCTTCTTGAGCGTAGTAGTGTAGTCTATGTTGCATTGCTAGAACTGAGGTGCCCAAGGGTAGCCATGCGCTCTATAAATATGCATAGAATAGAATACTGCCCATGCACTGTTATTCTTTCTGAAATTAAATTCATGAAATATACTTAATAACTTTGGGATTTGTATGGCAGAAATCTTTGTCTTTTTAGATATGTATTACAGGCACTATAATACTTAATGTAGGACTTCCGAGAGGTCTGTGCATGTCTGCCGTAGGGATGTTGTTACACGTCTTTCTCTGGAAAAGTCTACAGACAGACACAGTTTATAGCTCCGATATAAGTGCTTTGATAACATAGATCATAATTCTGGATGAGTGCATATGCTTATTGTCTATGACACTGTTTCTTAACCTTTTTACTTCTGTGGACCCCCACTTAATCATTACTGAAACCCGCGGAACCCAACTAAATCATTATTGGAATCCGGGAACCTCCACTGAGTAATTATTGGAAGGCAAGGACCTCACCTAAGCCTTTTCAATAATTGAACAGGAAAACAATGCACAAAAATTACAGAAACAAGCGTTCATCAAACAAATATACCAATGATTAAATATTTAATTTAATTCACAAACAAATATCAATTTGAAGGAGAAGGTTGGAACTTTTCTAAATTCAATTGAAGCCACTCATATTTTGTTTGATGCACTTGCACTGCTCCCATGAATCAATCTGACGATATTACCTTAATTTCCTAGCTTCCAAGTTCAAATTCCTTCACATTTACAGAATGTTTTAAACGTTTCAACTGTACATTTTCCTTCTTTATTTTTCTACACTTTATAACTTTCTTTATATTATTTAATTTTCTATGTCATTGCAGACCCCATAGGGCCCTGGGCCACAGGTTAAGAACCACTGGTCTATGATACCAAGATCACAATGCACAAAATACCATTTTAGTAGAATATCATTCTCTGATACAATGCTTGTCTTTGGCTCGAAGAGGATGTTGCAAGTTGGGGGTCATGTAGGCTGTTCCATTTCTCTAGTCATTCAGAATGGAGCATCTGTGCAACAGCTGTCAATGCTGCTCATGAATACTTTTGTTTGGAAGTTGTTGCATAGTCTCAAGGGCCTTCTGCTGTCTCTGGAGCAACTCAGGGAAGGCCAAGAAAGATATAGGTTTACGTCTTTATCAGACTCTTCTCTAGAGGAAACATAGGAGCAGAAGTGAGCAGAATGTGCCTTGGCCTCAATTTCTTAATCAGTATCACATCACGGAAAACAGTGGGTCCAGCGAAAAGGGGCCTAATGCTTATCTCTAGTGCCATCTAAGGGATAACAAAGATCCAGTGGTAGGCACAAGGAACATAGGTCTAACGGTCTTCTTCATCATCACTAGCATTTGCAGGCCGGTTTTGCAACTTGTTGTGCCTATGGTCTTCATTTATTGATCCCTTCTAGAAAGTCCACACAGCAGCGCTCACAGGAGAATGGACTTTCGACTCTAGTATGAAAAGGGACAGTTGCCACATGACTGAAGGCATATCGTCTTTTCTACCTTGTGTTGGAAAAGGCCCCTTTTAGGATGGACAGCGACTGCAGAGACAGCGGTACGTCGTATGGACCAGTGCCAGTTTATTTTCTAGACAAACGCTAGAATCAGAACAATACGATCCACGAGGACCATTACAGGTGGGTTGGAAATAACCGTACTGAACTTGGGACCTCCTTGAGACAACGGTAGCTATGCAGTAGCCTTCATTTTGATGTTGGACAGACAATTTTAATGAACCTAACTACATTCTGGAATCACTCATGCAGGTCTTTAAGGGTCATTCAACATTCAAATCTACCGTCCTGAAGATGGTCCAACAAATGTCTTCACTTTCTAGACCGAAACGTTGACAACTACACCTATTTTATTTGTGAATTATTCACTTGAGCATTTGTTTTCGGTTTGATCAGTTACAAATTTCTGCTACATATATTGTTTGGAATAGATGTTTGTAACAACAAATCATCTGTTAATCTCAATCACTATGTGTTGATTTATATTAACATTAGTATTAGTTTTTTGTACCCTCTGAAAAGTCTTTTCATTATAAATTTACGTCTTGAAACATTTATACCTGTGTAAAATTATTTGTGGTAGATTTGTTCAGATTAAAATGAGACAACTACATTTTTGAATAACTCAATGTGAGCTACTAGATAGAGCTTGCGACCATTGTTTGCCTATTAGATGTCAAATTTTGTGAAAGTAAGAAAATCCCTTGTAGGCATATATACCCGCTAATACATTGATTTCTCAAGCCTCAAAGGGTTTATTGGGTCTCCCAATCTTTCTTGTACTT
The DNA here is from genome assembly GCF_964261635.1 of Lissotriton helveticus. NCBI lineage: Eukaryota > Metazoa > Chordata > Amphibia > Caudata > Salamandridae > Lissotriton > Lissotriton helveticus. The sequence continues at coordinate 497,382,710 of NC_136061.1, read as the reverse complement.
TTAGAAAGTGGGCCCTTTATTGCTTATATCTACACAACAAGGTATTGGGGGGTATCCCCGTACCTGAAGGGTTTGAGAGGTTTCTCAATCGGAGTACGTCCTCCCGGATAGAATAACAATCACAAAAAATATCCCTATGGACCAAATTGTGGTCCGTGGTGCAAGAGAGCTAACGCTAAACGAGAAGCAATGAAAAAAAGACGATGGGGGAAAAAAGTGAAAAGTTGTACCTAACTTAACCATGAATGTGGGGGAGTAACACTTTTTGTTTAATTACCCTCAGACACCCTAGTGGTGTCATGCTTCATCATCGGGTCACCCCTACTCCTAAAAGCCGGGGTGGGCTCAATCACAGTGTTGGGAGCTCTTGAGATAGATGAAGATCAGGGGGGTTAAAGATTAAAAAACCTCAGGCAAACCCCTGGTTTTTCTTTATTCTTGGGTCTGTCTGGGTTATTAAAAATCTTAAAAAATGGGTCCGTAGGAGTGTTATGGTCCTGAGACCCTGGTGCCGACATGTTTCAGTCCTGGGTGGCCATGAAGGTCCTGGACTTTCTTCAGGGCAAGAAGTTACCCCCTATGTGAGGAATTATGGGAAGGGGAGTCCCTATCCTATCCGTAAAGCAAGGGCAGAGTAGCTGCTCTTCGTAGGTGTGTGACAGACAATAATTCTGTTATCTGCAATCCTCAATCTGTGAAATAAAAAGGACAAGGATAGACAACATATAACATTAACATAACGTTCATACAGAGTTACTGTCATGCTTAATCCCATTTTGGGTGCTTCATGGAGACCAGACATGTAAGCATGCCATAGTTTATGTGCATTCCTTTTCAAATTGGGGAACATCTAGGAATATCCTAGGTCAATTTGTAACCAACAAGCCTGTCGGTGCTGTATTTCCCTGAAGGTACTCTGTCATGATGGCTTCGTGTAGGAGGGTACTCATCTGGCAGCGTTTCAATTCTTTGAATTCATCCCAGTTTTGTGCCTGGGTGAGACTTTGGCCGATATTCGTGTCAGGTAGCAGGGATGGACCTGCTAAGATGGCAGATCCGACATCATCTGTGTAACCAATCCCTAGCTGTTCAGCCATGATTTGTGATCCGTGTATGAGGTGTATGTGCTGGAAGGAGGCAATGCTGCTGGGAGGAAGCAACGCTGGTTGTTGCAAGAGACTAAAAACGTAGGTGCTGTGCTACCTCCGACAGGAGGTAGACCTCAGACGGGTCCTACATAGACTTACAGGATATTAATAAAGGAAGTAATCCGTACCATCCGCCTTTATATGTGTAGTTCCAGTAGTTATCACTAGTCACAGGCTCATATCCTTACTACACATGATACCCCCTTGTACCTATTCTACCCCAGAGTGTCTCGCATAATGTCTTCAGGAAGTAACTACAATTGTTCTAATGTTGCCTATAAATTAAGTTTGATGTAACGAAAAATCTGTGGCACTGCATCCGTTGTTGACTTTATCTCTTCTCCCCTGTGGCGTATTTACGCTAATGCGCTTCTCATGCCATGATGCGCGATAGTCACACACGTGTTCATGGATCAGTTTACTTAATAACCTCATCCCAGTCCGGTCCGTAGTGCTCCCGCACTAACTTTGAAATTCAAGCGCTATGAAAACCACAATCCCCACACCTTCAACTCACGTCTAACGACACCAACGCTACATCACGCTGACGTCACTTCCGGTCCACGGAACGAGCGAGGGACACCGGCACTCCGGTTCCTTTCCCATGTTACTCTTGGCTTTATAATCGCTGATCATTTGGATCGCATTGCACAAAGCTGAGGATGGGACGACACTATGTTTGAGGAGCGAGGTGAGATCTCAGAGTCAAGTAAGTGAAAAACGGAACACACCGACACTTTGAGTGTCCTATCATGCTAGCGATTAGTTTTAATCGGCCCAGGCTAGCCTTTTAACTTAAAATAATGTGATCAAAGTTGGCCTTTGGCACTCCTTTTAAATCAATGTACTCTACGTAAAGTTTAAAAATGAACAATGTTTTTCTACTGTGGCGTGCTGTTCGGTAACTAGGGGCTGCCTGTCCCTAAGACAATGGACATTATGTTACAAATATGGATAGTGATAAAATATCACAACCGTGCCAAACGCACAGCGCAAGTATACTTTTTTCCTCCTCTTCTTGATATTAAAGAACCATTTGTTTCAAACTGACAATTTGTTATCATGTGATTTTCACATTTATTTGAATCATATTGTTCTTGTTATTAAATTCATAACCAGTTTCAAATTTGGACATTCATTGTCATCATTTCATTGCAAGAAACACATTTTCTAATGCATTGTATGGACATTCATAGAGACATTATGATTAATTCGGCGATAGTGGAAATAGTTGGCCCGATGCATTTCAGGACCGATGTCCCTTCTTCAGGAGCCTCTGTAAAAAACCGTAAACAAAAATATATTTTAAGCACACACTATGTTCTAATTGGTTATAATAGCCACTTCAAAATTCTGAGTATATCACCATATTCATGTTATCATTAGGTTTATATCACTGCCTGAGTTTGATCTCTATAATATTTACAATACATCATCATTCTATGCATTTAAGTTGTTATTGGACATAGAACTAATTGGTAGGAAACGATGTCTGTGTAACCATGTGCAGATATGGACTCTGTTTTAAGCTTGCTGGTGCCTCTGCTTTCTGCCCAAACTATACGGAATTTACATGTAATCTGTTATTTTATCGTTCAAAAAACGATTATGGGGTAAACACTCACATATTTGTGTTTCGTGAATTGTTTCACTCGGCGATGTCGTGGTAACTGTACACCTTGTTAAAATCTGGTGAATGAAGGAGGGACAGTTTTAATCGAATTCCCACTTATATCATTTCATAATAGTTCCAGTAGTTATCACTAGTCACAGGCTCATATCCATACTACACATGATACCCCCTTGTACCTATTCTACCCCAGAGTGTCTCGCATAATGTCTTCAGGCAGTAACTACAATTGTTCTAATGTTGCCTATAAATTAAGTTGGATGTTACGAAAAATCTGTGGCACTGCACCCGTTGTTGACTTTATCTCTTCTCCCCTGTGGCGTATTTGCGCTAATGCGCTTCTCATGCCATGATGCGCGATAGTCACACACGTGTTCATGGGTCAGTTTACTTAATAACCTCATCCCAGTCCGGTCCGTAGTGCTCCCGCACTAACTTTGAACTACAACCGCTATGAAAACCACAATCCCCATGCCTTCAACTCACGTCTAACGACACCAACTCTACATCGCGCTGACGTCACTTCCGGTCCACAGAACGAGCGAGGGACACCGGCACTCCGGTTCCTTTCCCATGTTACTCTTGGCTTTATAATCGCTGATCACTTGGATCGCATTGCACAAAGCTGAGGACTGGGACCACACTATGGGGTCGATTAGGATGGCGGACGGAAGAGCCACCGCGGCCCGTGAGTAGGCGGAAAAAGCCTTTTCTGTGTCCGCCTGCCGCGGATACTCCGTCCGCCATATCAGGATAGGAAAACGTGTCAAATTTCCGTCCGCGACGGAAAAGCACGCTCCGCCGGCCAACTACACACTACCACGCGGCGGACGTAACACATCCGGACGCTCCGCCGTACGCACTGACGTCTAAGACCGTCCTCCCAATCAAGATGGCGGAAAACACACATAAAACCGCAGCGGAAAAACAACCTGTCTGAACACGGCGGAATCCCCACAGCGAACATAGGTGACACAGCCGAGATACCCACCGCAAGCTGACCACCACCATGGACCCGGCGCTACACGCTTTCCCGATGCTCTTCGCGATCCACCACGTCCTAGTCATGGCCTACTATGGACGACGACGCAGGTAAGGCACAAACCTTTGGCTGGCTGGAGGTGAATACCAGCAAGAGACGTGACGTAGGGAGGGGGAGTGTCATGTTACCGAAACCACTGATGAGAAGCAAATACGAATACACATTTGTAGTACGCAAGCAGGAATGACAACGACAGACCACGAGACTTGATAGACTACCTTTATTGTACAAAATAGGGGTTAAATCACAGTGTATGCGTGAGCATGGGCAAAGTGGGCACCAGAGCAGGTACAACATAGCAGGTAACGAGAGGGCAGCATGCAGTATCAGAGCATCAACAGGGCATTGTGCAGTACAGAGCAGGTACATCATAGCAGGTAACGAGAGGGCAGTATGCAGTATCAGAGCATCAACAGGGCATTGTGCAGTACAGAGCAGGTACATCAGAGCAGGTAACGAGAGGGCAGCATGCAGTATCAGAGCATCAACAGGGCATTGTGCAGTGCAGAGCAGGTACATCATAGCAGGTAACGAGAGGGCAGCATGCAGTATCAGAGCATCAACAGGGCATTGTGCAGTACAGAGCAGGTACATCAGAGCAGGTAACGAGAGGGCAGCATGCAGTATCAGAGCATCAACAGGGCATTGTGCAGTACAGAGCAGGTACATCAGAGCAGGTAACTAGAGGGCAGTATGCAGTATCAGAACATCAACAGGGCATTGTGCAGTACAGAGCAGGTTCATCAGAGGCAGCACGTGAGAGGGGCTAAGTGCATCAACAGTCCATTGCACAGAACAGGCCCATCAGAGGCAGCACGTGAGAGGGGCTAAGTGCATCAACAGTCCATTGCACAGAACAGGCCCATCAGAGGCAGCACGTGAGAGGGGCTAAGTGCATCAACAGTCCATTGCACAGAACAGGCCCATCAGAGGCAGCACGTGAGAGGGGCAGTATGCAGTATCAGAGCATCAACAGGGCATTGTGCAGTACAGAGCAGGTACATCATAGCAGGTAACGAGAGGGCATCATGCAGTATCAGAGCATCAACAGGGCATTGTGCAGTACAGAGCAGGTACATCAGAGCAGGTAACGAGAGGGCAGCATGCAGTATCAGAGCATCAACAGGGCATTGTGCAGTACAGAGCAGGTACATCAGAGCAGGTAACGAGAGGGCAGTATGCAGTATCAGAGCATCAACAGGGCATTGTGCAGTACAGAGCAGGTCCATCAGAGGCAGCACGTGAGAGGGGCTAAGTGCATCAACAGTCCATTGCACAGAACAGGCCCATCAGAGGCAGCACGTGAGAGGGGCTAAGTGCATCAACAGTCCATTGCACAGAACAGGCCCATCAGAGGCAGCACGTGAGAGGGGCTAAGTGCATCAACAGTCCATTGCACAGAACAGGCCCATCAGAGGCAGCACGTGAGAGGGGCAGTATGCAGTATCAGAGCATCAACAGGGCATTGTGCAGTACAGAGCAGGTACATCATAGCAGGTAACGAGAGGGCAGCATGCAGTATCAGAGCATCAACAGGGCATTGTGCAGTACAGAGCAGGTACATCATAGCAGGTAACGAGAGGGCAGCATGCAGTATCAGAGCATCAACAGGGCATTGTGCAGTACAGAGCAGGTACATCATAGCAGGTAACGAGAGGGCAGCATGCAGTATCAGAGCATCAACAGGGCATTGTGCAGTACAGAGCAGGTACATCAGAGGCAGCACGTGAGAGGGGCTAAGTGCATCAACAGTCCATTGCACAGAACAGGCCCATCAGAGGCAGCACGTGAGAGGGGCTAAGTGCATCAACAGTCCATTGCACAGAACAGGCCCATCAGAGGCAGCACGTGAGAGGGGCTAAGTGCATCAACAGTCCATTGCACAAAACAGGCCCATCAGAGGCAGCACGTGAGAGGGGCAGTATGCAGTATCAGAGCATCAACAGGGCATTGTGCAGTACAGAGCAGGTACATCATAGCAGGTAACGAGAGGGCAGCATGCAGTATCAGAGCATCAACAGGGCATTGTGCAGTACAGAGCAGGTACATCATAGCAGGTAACGAGAGGGCAGCATGCAGTATCAGAGCATCAACAGGGCATTGTGCAGTACAGAGCAGGTACATCATAGCAGGTAACGAGAGGGCAGCATGCAGTATCAGAGCATCAACAGGGCATTTGCAGTACAGAGCAGGTACATCAGAGGCTGCACAACTACGTGTCCCTACCAACCCATCACAGGGACCACAAGAGTGCCACGCAGTTCTCAATGGACACACCATGTGAAGTAACACTTGAGTGAAGTGTACAGCACCTCACATCACAGAATCAGGGGGACTGCGTGAACTACCTGCCTCGGACACACTGGCAGCACCAGCAACAGGAGTGTGAGACACAGCCACAGCCCGAGTGACACACACATGGGCCACGGACCCAGACACACTGGCAGCACCAGCAACAGGAGTGTGAGACACAGCCACAGCCCGAGTGACACACACATGGGCCACGGACCCAGACACACTGGCAGCACCAGCAACAGGAGTGTGAGACACAGCCACAGCCCGAGTGACACACACATGGGCCACGGACCCAGACACACTGGCAGCACCAGCAACAGGAGTGTGAGACACAGCCACAGCCCGAGTGACACACACATGGGCCACGGACCCAGACACACTGGCAGCACCAGCAACAGGAGTGTGAGACACAGCCACAGCCCGAGTGACACACACATGGGCCACGGACCCAGACACACTGGCAGCACCAGCAACAGGAGTGTGAGACACAGCCACAGATGTAGTCACTGACACGTGAGCCACTGACCCAGACAGACTGCCAGCACCAGAAACAGGAGTGTGCAACACAGCCACAGATCTCCTAACTGACACGTGAGCCATAGACCCAGATACCCTGCCAGGATCTGCAACAGGAGAGGGCACAACTGACACTGTGCCCCCATCTGATACATGAGAGTCAACTGCACCAGCGCCACTGGGACAACTGAAATGATGAGCCACAGGGCTGTATGGGCCAGGAGGCAGGGTGGGCCTGGGAGCTGGGGATAGCTCACCTAGAGCCAAATCGGGGTTGGCAGGTGTCAATGGTGTGTGTCTGCATTTCTTAGGGAGGTGTGAGTGCACCCTGGACAGGACTGGACTGCCAAGTGGTGGGGACTCCAAAGAATCACCACCCAGCATAGGTGGAGCAACTGCTGCCGGGGATCTGGTTTCTGGGGACGTGCTGGAGCCTGCTTGTCGTTTGCTCTGTGCCTGCCGCCTGGACTCGGAATGATGTGTAATGGGGGATGCAACAACAGGGGACACCCTCCTCTGCTTCTGACTGGCCTGGATGGGAGTGGAGGTATGGGGGGACTCCGCCGCGGAGACATCAGTTTGGCGTTTATTAGAAAACATCAGCCTCAGTGCAGCCAGGGGTGAAGTATGCCTGTCCTTGATAGCGCCATTGTCCATGCTAGATGCCTTGTCCGTAGGATGTGCCTTATCCTTAGGTGGAGTGTTGGCTCTGGATGTAGCCTGTGCCCTGCTCGCCGCCCTGTTCCTGGCAGCAGGCTTGTCGTCTGTGGTGCACCTGTCTCCAGCAGACACCTGCTCACTGTGTGTGTCCCTGCCCTTGGGAGTGGTCCTATCCACTGCTGTGGGCCTGCCCTTGGGAGTCTCCCTGCTCTTAGTAGGTGCCTTAGTCTTCTCACTGTCCTTGGGAGTGTCCCTTACCTCTGCTGTGTGCCTGCTCTTGGGAGTCTCCCTGCTCTTAGTAGGTGCCTTAGTCTTCTCACTGTCCTTGGGAGTGTCCCTTACCTCTGCTGTGTGCCTGCTCTTGGGAGTCTCCCTGCTCTTAGTAGGTGCCTTAGTCTTCTCACTGTCCTTGGGAGTGTCCCTTACCTCTGCTGTGGGCCTGCTCTTGGGAGTCTCCCTGCTCTTAGTAGGTGCCTTAGTCTTCTCACTGTCCTTGGGAGTGTCCCTTACCTCTGCTGTGGGCCTGCTCTTGGGAGTCTCCCTGCTCTTAGTAGGTGCCTTAGTCTTCTCACTGTCCTTGGGAGTGTCCCTTACCTCTGCTGTGGGCCTGCTCTTGGGAGTCTCCCTGCTCTTAGTAGGTGCCTTTGTCTTCTGACTGGCCTTGTCCAAGGAACAGTCCATGGACATGTGAGTATCCCTTGCCTTGGGAGTACCTTTCGTGTCGAATGCCTGTGTAGCTCCGGAAGGCATGTCCCCCAACAACACTTGTGGATCCTGTGTGTGTACTCCAGTGCATCTGACGTCGTCTACGTGAACAGATTTAGCTGATCTAGAGGATGGGGTCTGTGCCCTGCGTGCCCTGACGTGCTGTCTGACGCTGCTTCTAGTGCAATAACCTGTATTTGAGTCCTGCTCAGAAAAATCACTACCCCCTGAGACATCCAGCGGTGTAGATGGGGAAACAGAAGTAGCACCCTGTTCATTCGACTGTACTATTGCAGACGACACACTGCTTGCCAATGACTGCACTGTCCTGTGTAGACCTGCAAGATCGCCATGCATCCCTTCCATGAATGCCACCACCTGCCCCAACTTCCTATCATGGTCATGGAAAGCATTTGTCATATTGGTCTGCCCCACACACAGCTGTCGCAGCAGATCAACGGCCTCAGCACACAGTGCATTTTGGCTCACCGTGGCAGGGGCAGCGGTGCCTGCACCGAACGCCACTCTGCTCCCCCTACTCCTCCGGCCACGAACAGTACATGGTGCAGTTGGCGGAAGTGTGGGCCCTGTGTGCTGTCTTCCGACAGAAGGTGATGAGTGCCCACTCCCAGTCTGTGACAACAGTGCAGGCTCACCAAGAGTGTCCGACGAGGAGGACGATGGTGTCTCCACATGCGAGTCCTCAGGGACGGTCCTGTCCCCCTCTCCGGCGCTGGCCTCCTCCGTGTCAGTCTGCGTGTGTGCGAAGTCTGAGCCGGACTCATTTCCTCGGCTACTCTCCACCGTCTGTGGCTGAGTGTCCTCTGTCAAAGCTGAAATGCACAGAAAAGATGTGTGAGTCATGGGCACACTCACGTACAGAAGGAACAGGATAGCCAAATCACATAGCAGACAAAGGTTTAGGAGCCCTCATCCTGCACATGGCCCACCCCTACCAGTCATCCTCACATTTTCTGCCATGGGGCCATGGACCACTAGGGGATGTGCTTTAACACTCAACTACTAAGCAAGTGGTGTGTCAACATGGCGGACCTGGATGTCAAATGAGTACCACCCAATGGGACCAAAATGGCATCACAGGCATACATACGCAACACGGAACTCAATAGTGTGTCTGTGCACCAATACATGCATAGCACTCACAAGTTTCCTACACAGACAGTATGCTCACCGCTAGTTTGCTGTTGATCGGCACTCAGACGTTCGGCCAGTTCAGGATGCGTCACTGCAATGATACGGTGCATGAGAGGGGTCATGGAGCGTCGGGCCAGACGGGGCGTCCTTGGAATCAGGCCCAGTGTTACTTCCGCTACATTCTTGCTCAGCCTGGAAATGTCGTCCCAGCGTTTGTGGCAGTGTGCATGTCGTCTGTTGCACACCCCCAATGCCCGTACTTCCCGTGCTATGCTCCTCCACAGGTCCTTGCGAAGGTGCAGCTTGACCTACCATGATGGGAGACAAAAGGGTTTAAGTCAGTGGACAGGTGGCCTGTCACACACATAGGGGCAAGACGTAACTGTCAGCAGCCATGCACAATCAGGAACATATGTCTAGCCCACACTACACAGCTAAGATAGAAATAGGCCTGATCATTTGGCCCCCTCATGCACACCAACATGTCCCACACTGCACTTACCACCCGTCCCGGTGCGCCGTAGAGGCGTCCATAGTTGCGGAGTACACCGTCCACGAGGACATCAAGCTCCGCGGCGGTGAAGGGTCGAGACCGGATCTCTTTGCCACTAGACATGGCAAGATCACGGAGTATGGCACTAGAGCAGCAGTCGGTGGTCAGCTCAGCAGCAGCAGCAGGTCGAGGTGATGGTCACAGGCAGCAGTCGGTGGTCAGCTCAGCAGCAGCAGCAGGTCGAGGTGATGGTCACAGGCAGCAGTCGGTGGTCAGCTCAGCAGCAGCAGCAGGTCGAGGTGATGGTCACAGGCAGCACTGGTCCCCAGGGTAGGATGTTTCATTTTGGCCAACACACATATATAGGGCCCTCAGCACGTGTCAGTGGCATACGTCGCCAGCAATTGGTCAGCCCTGGAAGCGTGATCGTGAAATGGGCCAATGACTGGCCCTGTTGTTGCGGTGCACAGCTTCCGCTACTTGCGATTGGCCGTATGCGGCCAGCGTCCCTCTTCCCAGGGACCGTCACGGGCACACATCGGCAACCGCACGTGCAAGCCTCAGGCACGGATGCTTCAGTTGCAACAATGTACTATCACTGGCGCCTCCATGGCGGTGCACGTACACAGCGGGGGAGGTGCAGGCCTATACACCCTGTAGATGTACTCAATGGACATGCCAGTTCATGACCCCCCTTACAGTCACCTTGCATCATCCACCGTACACCGGCCGGAGCGGCCGGGCCATGAACAAACGCCGTGCCCGGCCATGAACACAACCGCCATGGCCGGGCACGGCGGTTGTTCATGGCCGGGCACGGCGGTTGCTCATGGCCGGGCACGGCGGTTGTTCATGGCCGGGCACGGCGGTTGCTCATGGCCGGGCACGGCGGTTGCTCATGGCCGGGCACGGCGGTTGCTCATGGCCAGGCACGGCGGTTGCTCATGGCCGGGCACGGCGGTTGCTCATGGCCGGGCACGGCGGTTGCTCATGGCCCGGCCGCTCCGGCCGGTGTACGGTGGATGATGCAAGGTGACTGTAAGGGGGGTCATGAACTGGCATGTCCATTGAGTACATCTACAGGGTGTATAGGCCTGCACCTCCCCCGCTGTGTACGTGCACCGCCATGGAGGCGCCAGTGATAGTACATTGTTGCAACTGAAGCATCCGTGCCTGAGGCTTGCACGTGCGGTTGCCGATGTGTGCCCGTGACGGTCCCTGCACATGCAGCCAATGGGAAGAGGGACGCTGGCCGCATATGGCCTTTGGGAAGTAGCGGAAGTTGAGCACCGCCATGGCGGCGCCAAATATGTGATCTTGTCAGACGCTGCACCGTGATGTGTTGTGTGCAGTTGCGTCATGAGGGATGTGAGCGTGACCGGGAAAGGTCATATGTCATACAATATAGCATGTGTGTCCATACAATGGCCATCGGTCGGCACACAATGGGCAACAGATGTGCATTTATAAGTGTTGACGTCGGGTGTGACCCTACAGACGTTGTTACATCTTCACAACTACACAGTACATCACGGCTGTGTGGCCAATTAATGCATCTGTTGTCAGTTTCTTGTTGTGTCGAGGTGACTACAGTGGTGGTGGTACACATGCATTCCGTGTATGTGATTTGTACGTTGTGTCAGCATGCATGTCATTACCGTATGCACATCATTATTGGTGGTGGCATTTGTGCTTGATGACATGGCGTGTGTAAACGTATAGTTTGTGTGCATGCAGTTGCATGAGTGTCTGTGATGTGTCTACGATACATTAGGGTGAAGACTGAAGTTTTGTCAGTAAGGTACACATGTGATGGAGTTGTACACGTATGCGTCGTTTGTTAGTTGACCAAAGTTACATCTCTCTCCCACACAGGAGGGCTCCAAATGTGCATCGGCCATACACTGTGCTGGAGGATATGGTAGACGAGGAGGTGATTCGGAAATTCAGGCTGGATCGACGTCGGTTGCTGGAGCTTGTGGCTCAATTGTCTCCTCATCTGCAGCCACGTAGAACGTATCCTGGCTCGTTTACACCCACTGCAAAGGTCATGGCGGTACTACATTTCTTCGCTACTGGCACATTTCAGTATACAGTTGGAGGTGCCGGGGGGATGTCACAGGCCATGTTCAGCACGGTTCTTCGGGATGTGTTAACAGCTATGATGCTGTACAAGGATGAGTACATACATTTCCCACGGCCGGAAGAGTTGCCAGCTGTCAAAGCTGGTTTCTATGCACTGGGCCACATACCTCACGTTGTGGGCTCAATTGATGGCACACACATCGCGCTCATTCCACCACGGGCACGCGAACAAGTGTTCAGGAATCGCAAACACTTTCATTCGCTGAACGTGCAGGTGGTGTGCCTGGCGAGCAACATCATCTCCCATGTGTGTGCAAGATTTCCTGGATCCGCACATGACGCCCACATCATGCGGAGCAGCAATGTCCCACGACTCATGGCAAATCTGCCACCCGGTCAAGCGTGGCTTGTTGGTGAGTGTGCAGTGGGGACTCTTGTGATCTCTGTGTTGCATGGGGTACCCACCATATCTTGTTCTGATGTTTGTCTCTGTCATCCCCCTACATAGGCGACTCGGCTTACCCAAACCGGCCCTGGCTCCTCAGTCCCCTACGTAATCCGAGGACGGCGGGTGAAATGCGGTACAATGAGGCACATGGAAGGACACGGAGAGTCATCGAACGTACCTTTGGACTGCTCAAGTCTAGGTTTCGGTGCCTCGATAAGACCGGAGGGGCCCTGCCTTACTCACCAGGAAAAGTATGCAAGATCGTGATTGCCTGCTGCATGCTCCACAACCTGGCAGTACGCAATGACATTGCACTGCTGTTGGACCCTGAAGACGAAGGAGTTCCTCGGCCTCCCATCCCACCCATGTCGACTGATGAGGATAGTGGTGAGGAGGAAGGTGTGGACCAGAGGCGCCAGCTCATAGATCGCTACTTCCCTTGAATGTGAGTATCTACCTCTAGTGGCGGTTGACAATGCCTCATGTATGTTTGCTGGTGTTGTGTGGATATGGGGTTAATCAGCTGGGTGTGGTTTGTGATGGTTGCACATGTGTGTCTTCATGTCTTTGGACATAGGAGTGTCCATGATGTGTGTGCTCTCATCCCATGCTTGTGTGATGGTTGTCGTTTGTGTAATGTTGCTGTGCATTGTGTTGTGATGTCTGTGAATCTCTTTACTGACGTGTGTTTGCTGTCTCTGGTTTTCTCTAGGTCACTCCCGCAGCGCAATGATCATGTGCGACTATGATCCCTGTACCTGTTTACGTCTGTATCTGATGGCAATCATGTGAATAAACATGGAGGCAAAACATCATTGTGTGAGTAAATGCAATTTATTGACAGGTTGTGCTTTTGTGCTGGTGAATATTTACAAGTAAGTGGGGGGGAGGGAGTTGGAGTTGAAGGTAATGGCAGATGAAATGTCCGTGCTGACACCACATTGGGGGGTGTCAGGCTAGTCCAGCAGACCAGTGGCAATGATTGTCTATGTGGGACAGGATGTTTCCTGTCGCACACACCCCACCCTCCACCACCACCACCACCACCACCCTCCCCGTGAACATGGGGGCCGGTTGGGAGTTGTAGTTTGGGCCTCTCACACACCCCACCCTCCACCACCACCACCACCACCCTCCAAGTGAACATGGGGGCCTGTTGGGAGTTGTAGTTTGGGCCTCTCACACACCCCACCCTCCACCACCACCACCACCACCACCCTCCCCGTGAACATGGGGGCCTGTTGGGAGTTGTAGTTTGGGCCTCTCACACACCCCACCCTCCACCACCACCACCACCACCACCCTCCCCGTGAACATGGGGGCCTGTTGGGAGTTGTAGTTTGGGCCTCTCACACACCCCACCCTCCACCACCACCACCACCACCACCCTCCCTGTGAACATGGGGGCCTGTTGGGAGTTGTAGTTTGGGCCTCTCACACACCCCACCCTCCACCACCACCACCACCACCACCCTCCACGTGAACATGGGGGCCTGTTGGGAGTTGTAGTTTGGGCCTCTCACACACCCCACCCTCCACCACCACCACCACCACCACCCTCCCCGTGAACATGGGGGCCTGTTGGGAGTTGTAGTTTGGGCCTCTCACACACCCCACCCTCCACCACCACCACCACCACCACCCTCCCCGTGAACATGGGGGCCTGTTGGGAGTTGTAGTTTGGGCCTCTCACACACCCCACCCTCCACCACCACCACCACCACCACCCTCCCCGTGAACATGGGGGCCTGTTGGGAGTTGTAGTTTGGGCCTCTCACACACCCCACCCTCCACCACCACCACCACCACCCTCCCCGTGAACATGGGGGCCTGTTGGGAGTTGTTGTTTGGCCCTCTCACACACCCCACCCTCCACCACCACCACCACCACCCTCCCCGTGAACATGGGGGCCTGTTGGGAGCCATGGACATGTTAGTGTGTTGGTGTCCAACGTGCATGGGTTGGGGCGTGGGGGATGTTTCTTCTCAGTTGTGTGAGCCTGACCATGTCGTGCTGATCGTGGTGCTTGGTTTGTACTCACCAGTCTCTTCTCCTTCGTCAAGTCCGTCTAGGCTCTCTGGGTGTAGTATCACCAGCACCTTCTCCTCCCAATCGGTGTAGGGTATGGGCTCCGGGGGTGTGCCACCGCCAGTTTGATTGGCTCTGGCGAAGTTTTTAGCTCGGATGCCCTTGACCCTGGTCTTCAGGTCATGCCACCGCCTCTGAATGTCATGCTTCGTCCTCGGCACAGTCCCCGACGCATTCACCCGAGTGACGATCCTGTCCCACATGTGGTTCTTTTGCGCCACGGTCGTCTGCTGGACTTGGGCCCCGAAGATGTTGGGCTCTACACGGATTATTTCATCTACCATTACCCGCAACTCTGTCTCCGTGAATTTCGGGGGTTTTTTGGGTGCCATGGTGTGTGGTGCTCAGTGTGTGAGTTGAGTGAGTTGGGAGGTGCAGGTGTGTGGTGTGTGATGTGTAGGATTTGTGTGGTGGGTGTTTGTGTGGTGGGTGTGGTAGGGTGGTGGGTGGGTGTCTTCCATGTGATTTTATGTGAGTTAGCAGTGTCTCGAATGGCCCTCTTGCTGGCAGCAATGCTGTGGTGCAAAGGATTGTGGTTGTGTGTGGGGGTCATTTTGTAGTCGTGTCTCAATGGTTGTTGCGAGTCAGGTGGTAGGTGGGCGTGTTGACTTGTGTGCATTATTGGATAATTGGGACGTGTCATGGTGGCTTGTGCTTGGTGTGGGGGGGGGGGCCTTGTCAATGTTCGTATGTTTGCTTAGGACTTGCGGTGCACTTTCTGACATTTGTTAGGCGCTAGGGATGTTGTGCGTGTTGGCCTTCCGCAGTGATGCTGTGGTTATCGTAGCATTGTTTCCGCCGCGGACGTGGATGGCTGTGAGTTCCGTGGTACGGGCGGATTTATCCTAATTGCGGCCACGGAGTATTCTCAGGTATGGCGGTACATGTTTTATTTTCCGCGGTCATTTCCGTCCGCGGCAGTGGTTGTTCATTGGACTCCGTCCGCCGCGGACGGACATGGTTGTGTTCCGTCCACCGCGGACGGTGTTGGTTGTGATCCGTCCGCCGCGGTCGGAGTTTCGTGACATGAATATCCTAATCCCAACCGCGGTTTCTCCGCGGCGCAGCCGGGAGTCAAATTTCCCCCACCATGGCGGACAGTACCCATTTCCGTCCGCGATCCTAATCGGCCCCTATGTTTGAGGAGCGAGGTGAGATCTCAGAGTCAAGTAAGTGAAAAACTGAACACACCGACACTTTGAGTGTCCTATCAGGCTAGCGATTAGTTTTAATCGGCCCAGGCTAGCCTTTTAACTTAAAATAATGTGATCAAAGTTGGCCTTTGGCACTCCTTTTAAATCAATGTACTCTACGTAAAGTTTAAAAATGAACAATGTTTTTCTACTGTGGCGTGCTGTTCGGTAACTAGGGGCTGCCAGTCCCTAAGACAATTGACATTATGTTACAAATATGGTTAGTGATAAAATATCACAACCGTGCCAAACGCACAGCGCAATTATACTTTTTTCCTCCTCTTCTTGATATTAAAGAACCATTTGTTTCAAACTGACAATTTGTTATCATGTGATTTTCACATTTATTTGAATCATATTGTTCTTGTTATTAAATTCATAACCAGTTTCAAATTTGGACATTCATTGTCATCCTTTCATTGCAAGAAACACATTTTCTAATGCATTGTATTGACATTCATACAGACATTATGAGTAATACGGCGATAGTTGAAATAGTTGGCCCGATGCATTTCGGGACCGATGTCCCTTCTTCAGGGGCCTCTGTAAAAAACCGTAAACAAAAATATATTTTAACCACACACTATGTTCCAATTGGTTATAATAGCCACTTCAAAGTTCTGAGTATATCACCATATTCATGTTATCATTAGGTTTATATCACTGCCTGAGTTTGATCTCTATAAGATTTACAATACATCATCATTCTAAGCATTTAAGTTGTTATTGGACATAGAACTAATTGGTGGGAAACGATGTCTGTGTAACCATGTGCAGATATGGACTCTGTTTTAAGCTTGCGGGTGCCTCTGCTTTCTGCCCAATCTATACGGAATTTACATGTAATCTGTTATTTTATCGTTCAAAAAACGATTATGGGGTAAACACTCACATATTTGTAATTCGTGAATTGTTTCACTCGGCGATGTCGTGGTAACTGTACACCTTGTTAAAATCTGGTGAATGAAGGAGGGACAGTTTTAATCGAATTCCCACTTATATCATTTCATAATAGTTCCAGTAGTTATCACTAGTCACAGGCTCATATCCATACTACACATGATACCCCCTTGTACCTATTCTACCCCAGAGTGTCTCGCATAATGTCTTCAGGCAGTAACTACAATTGTTCTAATGTTGCCTATAAATTAAGTTGGATGTTACGAAAAATCTGTGGCACTGCACCCGTTGTTGACTTTATCTCTTCTCCCCTGTGGCGTATTTACGCTAATGCGCTTCTCATGCCATGATGCGCGATAGTCACACACGTGTTCATGGGTCAGTTTACTTAATAACCTCATCCCAGTCCAGTCCGTAGTGCTCCCGCACTAACTTTGAACTACAAGCGCTATGAAAACCACAATCCCCATACCTTCAACTTACGTCTAACGACACCTACTCTACATCGCGCTGACGTCACTTCCGGTCCACGGAACGAGCGAGGGACATCGGCACTCCAGTTCCTTTCCCATGTTACTCTTGGCTTTATAATCGCTGATCACTTGGATCGCATTGCACAAAGCTGAGGACTGGGACCACACTATGTTTGAGGAGCGAGGTGAGATCTCAGAGTCAAGTAAGTGAAAAACGGAACACACCGACACTTTCAGTGTCCTATCATGCTAGCGATTAGTTTTAATCGGCCCAGGCTAGCCTTTTAACTTAAAATAATGTGATCAAAGTTGGCCTTTGGCACTCCTTTTAAATCAATGTACTATACGTAAAGTTTAAAAATGAACAATGTTTTTCTACTGTGGCGTGCTGTTCGGTAACTAGGGGCTGCCTGTCCCTAAGACAATGGACATTATGTTACAAATATGGTTAGTGATAAAATATCACAACCGTGCCAAACGCACAGCGCAATTATACTTTTTTCCTCCTCTTCTTGACATTAAAGAACCATTTGTTTCAAACTGACAATTTGTTATCATGTGATTTTCACATTTATTTGAATCATATTGTTCTTGTTATTAAATTCATAACCAGTTTTAAATTTGGACATTCATTGTCATCATTTCATTGCAAGAAACACATTTTCTAATGCATTGTATTGACATTCATACAGACATTATGAGTAATTCGGCGATAGTTGAAATAGTGTGCCCGATGCATTTCGAGACCGATGTCCCTTCTTCAGGGGCCTCTGTAAAAAACCGTAAACAAAAATATATTTTAACCACACACTATGTTCAAATTGGTTATAATAGCCACTTCAAAGTTCTGAGTATATCACCATATTCATGTTATCATTAGGTTTATATCACTGCCTGAGTTTGATCTCTATAAGATTTACAATACATCATCATTCTATGCATTTAAGTTGTTATTGGACATAGAACTAATTGGTAGGAAACGATGTCTGTGTAACCATGTGCAGATATGGACTCTGTTTTAAGCTTGCTGGTGCCTCTGCTGTCTGCCCAAACTATACGGAATTTACATGTAATCTGTTATTTTATCGTTCAAAAAACGATTATGGGGTAAACACTCACATATTTGTGTTTCGTGAATTGTTTCACTCGGCAATGTCGTGGTAACTGTACACCTTGTTAAAATCTGGTGAATGAAGGAAGGACAGTTTTAATCGAATTCCCACTTATATCATTTCATAATAGTTCCAGTAGTTATCACTAGTCACAGGCTCATATCCTTACTACACATGATACCCCCTTGTACCTATTCTACCCCAGAGTGTCTCGCATAATGTCTTCAGGCAGTAACTACAATTGTTCTAATGTTGCTTATAAATTAAGTTGGATGTTACGAAAAATCTGTGGCCCTGCACCCGTTGTTGACTTTATCTCTTCTCCCCTGTGGCGTATTTACGCTAATGCGCTTCTCATGCCATGATGCGCGATAGTCACACACGTGTTCATGGGTCAGTTTACTTAATAACCTCATCCCAGTCCAGTCCGTAGTGCTCCCGCACTAACTTTGAACTACAAGCGCTATGAAAACCACAATCCCCACACCTTCAACTCACGTCTAACGACACCTACTCTACATCGCGCTGACGTCACTTCCGGTCCACGGAACGTGCGAGGGACACCGGCACTCCAGTTCCTTTCCCATATTACTCTTGGCTTTATAATCGCTGATCACTTGGATCGCATTGCACAAAGCTGAGGACTGGGACCACACTATGTTTGAGGAGCGAGGTGAGATCTCAGAGTCAAGTAAGTGAAAAACGGATCACACCGACACTTTGAGTGTCCTATCATGCTAGCGATTAGTTTTAATCGGCCCAGGCTAGCCTTTTAACTTAAAATAATGTGATCAAAGTTGGCCTTTGGCACTCCTTTTAAATCAATGTACTATACGTAAAGTTTAAAAATGAACAATGTTTTTCTACTGTGGCGTGCTGTTCGGTAACTAGGGGCTGCCTGTCCCTAAGACAATGGACATTATGTTACAAATATGGTTAGTGATAAAATATCACAACCGTGCCAAACGCACAGCGCAATTATACTTTCTTCCTCCTCTTCTTGATATTAAAGAACCATTTGTTTCAAACTGACAATTTGTTATCATGTGATTTTCACATTTATTTGAATCATATTGTTCTTGTTATTAAATTCATAACCAGTTTCAAATTTGGACATTCATTGTCATCCTTTCATTGCAAGAAACACATTTTCTAATGCATTGTATTGACATTCATACAGACATTATGAGTAATACGGCGATAGTTGAAATAGTTGGCCCGATGCATTTCGGGACCGATGTCCCTTCTTCAGGGGCCTCTGTAAAAAACCGTAAACAAAAATATATTTTAACCACACACTATGTTCCAATTGGTTATAATAGCCACTTCAAAGTTCTGAGTATATCACCATATTCATGTTATCATTAGGTTTATATCACTGCCTGAGTTTGATCTCTATAAGATTTACAATACATCATCATTCTAAGCATTTAAGTTGTTATTGGACATAGAACTAATTGGTGGGAAACGATGTCTGTGTAACCATGTGCAGATATGGACTCTGTTTTAAGCTTGCGGGTGCCTCTGCTTTCTGCCCAAACTATACGGAATTTACATGTAATCTGTTATTTTATCGTTCAAAAAACGATTATGGGGTAAACACTCACATATTTGTAATTCGTGAATTGTTTCACTCGGCGATGTCGTGGTAACTGTACACCTTGTTAAAATCTGGTGAATGAAGGAGGGACAGTTTTAATCGAATTCCCACTTATATCATTTCATAATAGTTCCAGTAGTTATCACTAGTCACAGGCTCATATCCATACTACACATGATACCCCCTTGTACCTATTCTACCCCAGAGTGTCTCGCATAATGTCTTCAGGTAGTAACTACAATTGTTCTAATGTTGCCTATAAATTAAGTTGGATGTTACGAAAAATCTGTGGCACTGCACCCGTTGTTGACTTTATCTCTTCTCCCCTGTGGCGTATTTACGCTAATGCTCTTCTCATGCCATGATGCGCGATAGTCACACACGTGTTCATGGGTCAGTTTACTTAATAACCTCATCCCAGTCCAGTCCGTAGTGCTCCCGCACTAACTTTGAACTACAAGCGCTATGAAAACCGCAATCCCCATACCTTCAACTTACGTCTAACGACACCTACTCTACATCGCGCTGACGTCACTTCCGGTCCACGGAACGAGCGAGGGACATCGGCACTCCAGTTCCTTTCCCATGTTACTCTTGGCTTTATAATCGCTGATCACTTGGATCGCATTGCACAAAGCTGAGGACTGGGACCACACTATGTTTGAGGAGCGAGGTGAGATCTCAGAGTCAAGTAAGTGAAAAACGGAACACACCGACACTTTGAGTGTCCTATCATGCTAGCGATTAGTTTTAATCGGCCCAGGCTAGCCTTTTAACTTAAAATAATGTGATCAAAGTTGGCCTTTGGCACTCCTTTTAAATCAATGTACTATACGTAAAGTTTAAAAATGAACAATGTTTTTCTACTGTGGCGTGCTGTTCGGTAACTAGGGGCTGCCTGTCCCTAAGACAATGGACATTATGTTACAAATATGGTTAGTGATAAAATATCACAACCGTGCCAAACGCACAGCGCAATTATACTTTTTTCCTCCTCTTCTTGATATTAAAGAACCATTTGTTTCAAACTGACAATTTGTTATCATGTGATTTTCACATTTATTTGAATCATATTGTTCTTGTTATTAAATTCATAACCAGTTTCAAATTTGGACATTCATTGTCATCATTTCATTGCAAGAAATACATTTTCTAATGCATTGTATTGACATTCATACAGACATTATGAGTAATTCGGCGATAGTTGAAATAGTGTGCCCGATGCATTTCGAGACCGATGTCCCTTCTTCAGGGGCCTCTGTAAAAAACCGTAACAAAAATATATTTTAACCACACACTATGTTCAAATTGGTTATAATAGCCACTTCAAAGTTCTGAGTATATCACCATATTCATGTTATCATTAGGTTTATATCACTGCCTGAGTTTGATCTCTATAAGATTTACAATACATCATCATTCTATGCATTTAAGTTGTTATTGGACATAGAACTAATTGGTAGGAAACGATGTCTGTGTAACCATGTGCAGATATGGACTCTGTTTTAAGCTTGCTAGTGCCTCTGCTTTCTGCCCAAACTATACGGAATTTACATGTAATCTGTTATTTTATCGTTCAAAAAACGATTATGGGGTAAACACTCACATATTTGTGTTTCGTGAATTGTTTCACTCGGCAATGTCGTGGTAACTGTACACCTTGTTAAAATCTGGTGAATGAAGGAAGGACAGTTTTAATCGAATTCCCACTTATATCATTTCATAATAGTTCCAGTAGTTATCACTAGTCACAGGCTCATATCCTTACTACACATGATACCCCCTTGTACTTATTCTACCCCAGAGTGTCTCGCATAATGTCTTCAGGCAGTAACTACAATTGTTCTAATGTTGCTTATAAATTAAGTTGGATGTTACGAAAAATCTGTGGCACTGCACCCGTTGTTGACTTTTTCTCTTCTCCCCTGTGGCGTATTTACGCTAATGCGCTTCTCATGCCATGATGCGCGATAGTCACACACGTGTTCATGGGTCAGTTTACTTAATAACCTCATCCCAGTCCAGTCCGTAGTGCTCCCGCACTAACTTTGAACTACAAGCGCTATGAAAACCACAATCCCCACACCTTCAACTCACGTCTAACGACACCTACTCTACATCGCGCTGACGTTACTTCCGGTCCACGGAACGAGCGAGGGACACCGGCACTCCAGTTCCTTTCCCATGTTACTCTTGGCTTTATAATCGCTGATCACTTGGATCGCATTGCACAAAGCTGAGGACTGGGACCACACTATGTTTGAGGAGCGAGGTGAGATCTCAGAGTCAAGTAAGTGAAAAATGGATCACACCGACACTTTGAGTGTCCTATCATGCTAGCGATTAGTTTTAATCGGCCCAGGCTAGCCTTTTAACTTAAAATAATGTGATCAAAGTTGGCCTTTGGCACTCCTTTTAAATCAATGTACTATACGTAAAGTTTAAAAATGAACAATGTTTTTCTACTGTGGTGTGCTGTTCGGTAACTAGGGGCTGCCTGTCCCTAAGACAATGGACATTATGTTACAAATATGGTTAGTGATAAAATATCACAACCGTGCCAAACGCACAGCGCAATTATACTTTTTTCCTCCTCTTCTTGATATTAAAGAACCATTTGTTTCAAACTGACAATTTGTTATCATGTGATTTTCACATTTATTTGAATCATATTGTTCTTGTTATTAAATTCATAAGAAGTTTCAAATTTGGACATTCATTGTCATCATTTCATTGCAAGAAACACATTTTCTAATGCATTGTATTGACATTCATACAGACATTATGAGTAATTCGGCGATAGTTGAAATAGTGTGCCCGATGCATTTCGAGACCGATGTCCCTTCTTCAGGGGCCTCTGTAAAAAACCGTAAACAAAAATATATTTTAACCACAAACTATGTTCAAATTGGTTATAATAGCCACTTCAAAGTTCTGAGTATATCACCATATTCATGTTATCATTAGGTTTATATCACTGCCTGAGTTTGATCTCTATAAGATTTACAATACATCATCATTCTATGCATTTAAGTTTTTATTGGACATAGAACTAATTGGTAGGAAACAATGTCTGTGTAACCATGTGCAGATATGGACTCTGTTTTAAGCTTGCTGGTGCCTCTGCTTTCTGCCCAAACTATACGGAATTTACATGTAATCTGTTATTTTATCGTTCAAAAAACGATTATGGGGTAAACACTCACATATTTGTGTTTCGTGAATTGTTTCACTCGGCAATGTCGTGGTAACTGTACACCTTGTTAAAATCTGGTGAATGAAGGAAGGACAGTTTTAATCGAATTCCCACTTATATCATTTCATAATAGTTCCAGTAGTTATCACTAGTCACAGGCTCATATCCTTACTACACATGATACCCCCTTGTACCTATTCTACCCCAGAGTGTCTCGCATAATGTCTTCAGGCAGTAACTACAATTGTTCTAATGTTGCTTATAAATTAAGTTGGATGTTACGAAAAATCTGTGGCACTGCACCCGTTGTTGACTTTTTCTCTTCTCCCCTGTGGCGTATTTACGCTAATGCGCTTCTCATGCCATGATGCGCGATAGTCACACACGTGTTCATGGGTCAGTTTACTTAATAACCTCATCCCAGTCCAGTCCGTAGTGCTCCCGCACTAACTTTGAACTACAAGCGCTATGAAAACCACAATCCCCACACCTTCAACTCACGTCTAACGACACCTACTCTACATCGCGCTGACGTCACTTCCGGTCCACGGAACGAGCGAGGGACACCGGCACTCCAGTTCCTTTCCCATGTTACTCTTGGCTTTATAATCGCTGATCACTTGGATCGCATTGCACAAAGCTGAGGACTGGGACCACACTATGTTTGAGGAGCGAGGTGAGATCTCAGAGTCAAGTAAGTGAAAAATGGATCACACCGACACTTTGAGTGTCCTATCATGCTAGCGATTAGTTTTAATCGGCCCAGGCTAGCCTTTTAACTTAAAATAATGTGATCAAAGTTGGCCTTTGGCACTCCTTTTAAATCAATGTACTATACGTAAAGTTTAAAAATGAACAATGTTTTTCTACTGTGGTGTGCTGTTCGGTAACTAGGGGCTGCCTGTCCCTAAGACAATGGACATTATGTTACAAATATGGTTAGTGATAAAATATCACAACCGTGCCAAACGCACAGCGCAATTATACTTTTTTCCTCCTCTTCTTGATATTAAAGAACCATTTGTTTCAAACTGACAATTTGTTATCATGTGATTTTCACATTTATTTGAATCATATTGTTCTTGTTATTAAATTCATAACCAGTTTCAAATTTGGACATTCATTGTCATCATTTCATTGCAAGAAACACATTTTCTAATGCATTGTATTGACATTCATACAGACATTATGAGTAATTCGGCGATAGTTGAAATAGTGTGCCCGATGCATTTCGAGACCGATGTCCCTTCTTCAGGGGCCTCTGTAAAAAACCATAAACAAAAATATATTTTAACCACACACTATGTTCAAATTGGTTATAATAGCCACTTCAAAGTTCTGAGTATATCACCATATTCATGTTATCATTAGGTTTATATCACTGCCTGAGTTTGATCTCTATAAGATTTACAATACATCATCATTCTATGCATTTAAGTTGTTATTGGACATAGAACTAATTGGTAGGAAACAATGTCTGTGTAACCATGTGCAGATATGGACTCTGTTTTAAGCTTGCTGGTGCCTCTGCTTTCTGCCCAAACTATACGGAATTTACATGTAATCTGTTATTTTATCGTTCAAAAAACGATTATGGGGTAAACACTCACATATTTGTGTTTCGTGAATTGTTTCACTCGGCAATGTCGTGGTAACTGTACACCTTGTTAAAATCTGGTGAATGAAGGAAGGACAGTTTTAATCGAATTCCCACTTATATCATTTCATAATAGTTCCAGTAGTTATCACTAGTCACAGGCTCATATCCTTACTACACATGATACCCCCTTGTACCTATTCTACCCCAGAGTGTCTCGCATAATGTCTTCAGGCAGTAACTACAATTGTTCTAATGTTGCCTATAAATTAAGTTGGATGTTACGAAAAATCTGTGGCACTGCACCCGTTGTTGACTTTATATCTTCTCCCCTGTGGCGTATTTACGCTAATGCGCTTCTCATGCCATGATGCGCGATAGTCACAAACGTGTTCATGGGTCAGTTTACTTAATAACCTCATCCCAGTCCAGTCCGTAGTGCTCCCGCACTAACTTTGAACTACAAGCGCTATGAAAACAAAATCCCCATACCTTCAACTCACGTCTAACGACACCAACTCTACATCGCGCTGATGTCACTTCCGGTCCACGGAATGAGCGAGGGACACCGGCACTCCGGTTCCTTTCCCATGTTACTCTTGGCTTTATAATCGCTGATCACTTGGATCGCATTGCACAAAGCTGAGGACTGGGACCACACTATGTTTGAGGAGCGAGGTGAGATCTCAGAGTCAAGTAAGTGAAAAACGGAACACACCGACACTTTGAGTGTCCTATCATGCTAGCGATTAGTTTTAATCGGCCCAGGCTAGCCTTTTAACTTAAAATATTGTGATCAAAGTTGGCCTTTGGCACTCCTTTTAAATCAATGTACTATACGTAAAGTTTAAAAATGAACAATGTTTTTCTACTGTGGCGTGCTGTTCGGTAACTAAGGGCTGCCTGTCCCTAAGACAATGGACATTATGTTACAAATATGGTTAGTGATAAAATATCACAACCGTGCCAAACGCACAGCGCAATTATACTTTTTTCCTCCTCTTCTTGATATTAAAGAACCATCTGTTTCAAACTGACAATTTGTTATCATGTGATTTTCACAATTATTTGAGTCATATTGTTCTTGTTATTAAATTCATAACCAGTTTCAAATTTGGACATTCATTGTCATCATTTCATTGCAAGAAACACATTTTCTAATGCATTGTATTGACATTCATACAGACATTATGAGTAATTCGGCGATAGTTGAAATAGTGTGCCCGATGCATTTCGGGACCGATGTCCCTTCTTCAGGGGCCTCTGTAAAAAAACGTAAACAAAAATATATTTTAACCACACACTATGTTCAAATTGGTTATAATAGCTACTTCAAAGTTCTGAGTATATCACCATATTCATGTTATCATTAGGTTTATATCACTGCCTGAGTTTGATCTCTATAAGATTTACAATACATCATCATTCTATGCATTAAAGTTATTATTGGACATAGAACTAATTGGTAGGAAACGATGTCTGTGTAACCATGTGCAGATATGGACTCTGTTTTAAGCTTGCTGGTGCCTCTGCTTTCTGCCCAAACTATACGGAATTTACATGTAATCTGTTATTTTATCGTTCAAAAAACGATTATGGGGTAAACAATCACATATTTGTGTTTCGTGAATTGTTTCACTCGGCAATGTCGTGGTAACTGTACACCTTGTTAAAATCTGGTGAATGAAGGAGGGACAGTTTTAATCGAATTCCCACTTATATCATTTCATAATAGTTCCAGTAGTTATCACTAGTCACAGGCTCATATCCTTACTACACATGATACCCCCTTGTACCTATTATACCCCAGAGTGTCTCGCATAATGTCTTCAGGCAGTAACTACAATTGTTCTAATGTTGCCTGTAAATTAAGTTGGATGTTACGAAAAATCTGTGGCACTGCACCCGTTGTTGACTTTATCTCTTCTCCCCTGTGGCGTATTTACGCTAATGCGCTTCTCATGCCATGATGCGCGATAGTCACACACGTGTTCATGGGTCAGTTTACTGAATAACCTCATCCCAGTCCGGTCCGTAGTGCTCCCGCACTAACTTTGAACTACAAGCGCTATGAAAACCACAATCCCCATACCTTCAACTCACGTCTAACGACACCAACTCTACATCGCGCTGACGTCACTTCCGGTCCACGGAACGAGCGAGGGACACCGGCACTCTGGTTCCTTTCCCATGTTACTCTTGGCTTTATAATCGCTGATCACTTGGATCGCATTGCACAAAGCTGAGGACTGGGACCAAACTATGTTTGAGGAGCGAGGTGAGATCTCAGAGTCAAGTAAGTGAAAAACGGAACACACCGGCACTTTGAGTGTCCTGTCATGCTAGCGATTAGTTTTAATCGGCCCAGGCTAGCCTTTTAACTTAAAATAATGTGATCAAAGTTGGCCTTTGGCACTCCTTTTAAATCAATGTACTATACGTAAAGTTTAAAAATGAACAATGTTTTTCTACTGTGGCGTGCTGTTCGGTATCTAGGGGCTGCCTGTCCCTAAGACAATGGACATTATGTTACAAATATGGTTAGTGATAAAATATCACAACCGTGCCAAACGCACAGCGCAATTATACTTTTTTCCTCCTCTTCTTGACATTAAAGAACCATTTGTTTCAAACTGACAATTTGTTATCATGTGATTTTCACATTTATTTGAATCATATTGTTCTTGTTATTAAATTCATAACCAGTTTCAAATTTGGACATTCATTGTCATCATTTCAGTGCAAGAAACACATTTTCTAATGCATTTTATTGACATTCATACAGACATTATGAGTAATTCGGCGATAGTTGAAATAGTTGGCCCGATGCATTTCGGGACCGATGTCCCATCTTCAGGGGCCTCTGTAAAAAACCGTAAACAAAAATATATTTTAACCACACACTATGTTCAAATTGGTTATAATAGCCACTTCAAAGTTCTGAGTATATCACCATATTCATGTTATCATTAGGTTTATATCACTGCCTGAGTTTGATCTCTATAAGATTTACAATACATCATCATTCTATGCATTAAAGTTGTTATTGGACATAGAACTAATTGGTAGGAAACGATGTCTGTGTAACCATGTGCAGATATGGACTCTGTTTTAAGCTTGCTGGTGCCTCTGCTTTCTGCCCAAACTATACGGAATTTACATGTAATCTGTTATTTTATCGTTCAAAAAACGATTATGGGGTAAACACTCACATATTTGTTTTTCGTGAATTGTTTCACTCGGCGATGTCGTGGTAACTGTACACCTTGTTAAAATCTGGTGAATGAAGGAGGGACAGCTTTAATCGAATTCCCACTTATATCATTTCATAATAGTTCCAGTAGTTATCACTAGTCACAGGCTCATATCCTAACTACACATGATACCCCCTTGTACATATTCTACCCAAGAGTGTCTCGCATAATGTCTTCAGGCAGTAACTACAATTGTTCTAATGTTGCCTATAAATTAAGTTGGATGTTACGAAAAATCTGTGACACTGCACCCGTTGTTGACTTTATCTCTTCTCCCCTGTGGCGTATTTACGCTAATGCGCTTCTCATGCCATGATGCGCGATAGTCACACACGTGTTCATGGGTCAGTTTACTTAATAACCTCATCCCAGTCCGGTCCGTAGTGCTCCCGCACTAACTTTGAACTACAAGCGCTATGAAAACCACAATCCCCATACCTTCAACTCACGTCTAACGACACCAACTCTACATCGCGCTGACGTCACTTCCGGTCCACGGAACGAGCGAGGGACACCGGCACTCAGGTTCCTTTCCCATGTTACTCTTGGCTTTATAATCGCTGATCACTTGGATCGCATTGCACAAAGCTGAGGACTGGGACCACACTATGTTTGAGGAGCGAGGTGAGATCTCAGAGTCAAGTAAGTGAAAAACGGAACACACCGGCACTTTGAGTGTCCTATCATGCTAGCGATTAGTTTTAATCGGCCCAGGCTAGCCTTTTAACTTAAAATAATGTGATCAAAGTTGGCCTTTGGCCCTCCTTTTAAATCAATGTACTATACGTAAAGTTTAAAAATGAACAATGTTTTTCTACTGTGGCGTGCTGTTCGGTAACTAGGGGCTGCCTGTCCCTAAGACAATGGACAATATGTTACAAATATGATTAGTGATAAAATATCACAACCGTGCCAAACGCACAGCGCAATTATACTTTTTTCCTCCTCTTCTTGATATTAAAGAACCATTTGTTTCAAACTGACAATTTGTTATCATGTGATTTTCACATTTATTTGAATCATATTGTTCTTGTTATTAAATTCATAACCAGTTTCAAATTTGGACATTCATTGTCATCATTTCATTGCAAGAAACACATTTTCTAATGCATTGTATTGACATTCATACAGACATTATGAGTAATTCGGCGATAGTTGAAATAGTGTGCCCGATCCATTTCGGGACCGATGTCCCTTCTTCAGGGGCCTCTGTAAAAAACCGTAAACAAAAATATATTTTAACCACACACTATGTTCAAATTGGTTATAATAGCCACTTCAAAGTTCTGAGTATATCACCATATTCATGTTATCATTAGGTTTATATCACTGCCTGAGTTTGATCTCTATAAGATTTACAATACATCATCATTCTATGCATTTAAGTTGTTATTGGACATAGAACTAATTGGTAGGAAACGATGTCTGTGTAACCATGTGCAGATATGGACTCTGTTTTAAGCTTGCTGGTGCCTCTGCTTTCTGCCCAAACTATACAGAATTTACATGTAATCTGTTATTTTATCGTTCAAAAAAAGGATTATGGGGTAAACACTCACATATTTGTGTTTCGTGATTTGTTTCACTCGGCAATGTCGTGGTAACTGTACACCTTGTTAAAATCTGGTGAATGAAGGAGGGACAGTTTTAATCGAATTCCCACTTATATCACTTCATAATAGTTCCAGTAGTTATCACTAGTCACAGGCTCATATCCTTACTACACATGATACCCCCTTGTACCTATTCTACCCCAGAGTGTCTCGCATAATGTCTTCAGGCAGTAACTACAAGTGTTCTAATGTTGCCTATAAATTAAGTTGGATGTTACGAAAAATCTGTGGCACTGCACCAGTTGTTGACTTTATCTCTTCTCCCCTGTGGCGTATTTACGCTAATGCGCTTCTCATGCCATGATGCGCGATAGTCACACACGTGTTCATGGGTCAGTTTACTTAATAACCTCATCCCAGTCCGGTCCGTAGTGCTCCCGCACTAACTTTGAACTACAAGCGCTATGAAAACCAAAATCCCCATACCTTCAACTCACGTCTAACGACACCAACTCTACATCGCGCTGACGTCACTTCCGGTCCACGGAACGAGCGAGGGACACCGGCACTCTGGTTCCTTTCCCATGTTACTCTTGGCTTTATAATCGCTGATCACTTGGATCGCATTGCACAAAGCTGAGGACTGGGACCACACTATGTTTGAGGAGCGAGGTGAGATCTCAGAGTCAAGTAAGTGAAAAACGGAACACACCGACACTTTGAGTGTCCTATCATGCTAGCGATTAGTTTTAATCGGCCCAGGCTAGCCTTTTCACTTAAAATAATGTGATCAAAGTTGGCCTTTGGCACTCCTTTTAAATCAATGTACTATACGTAAAGTTTAAAAATGAACAATGTTTTTCTACTGTGGTCTGCTGTTCGGTAATTAGGGGCTGCCTGTCCCTAAGACAATGGACATTATGTTACAAATATGGTTAGTGATAAAATATCACAACCGTGCCAAACGCACAGCGCAATTATACTTTTTTCCTCCTCTTCTTGATATTAAAGAACCATTTGTTTCAAACTGACAATTTGTTATCATGTGATTTTCACAATTATTTGAATCATATTGTTCTTGTTATTAAATTCATAACCAGTTTCAAATTTGGACATTCATTGTCATCATTTCATTGCAAGAAACACATTTTCTAATGCATTGTATTGACATTCATACAGACATTATGAGTAATTCGGCGATAGTTGAAATAGTGTGCCCGATGCATTTCGGGACCGATGTCCCTTCTTCAGGGGACTCTGTAAAAAACCGTAAACAAAAATATATTTTAACCACACACTATGTTCAAATTGGTTATAATAGCCACTTCAAAGTTCTGAGTATATCACCATATTCATGTTATCATTAGGTTTATATCACTGCCTGAGTTTGATCTCTATAAGATTTACAATACATCATCATTCTATGCATTAAAGTTGTTATTGGACATAGAACTAATTGGTAGGAAACGATGTCTGTGTAACCATGTGCAGATATGGACTCTGTTTTAAGCTTGCTGGTGCCTCTGCTTTCTGCCCAAACTATACGGAATTTACATGTAATCTGTTATTTTATCGTTCAAAAAACGATTATGGGGTAAACACTCACATATTTGTGTTTCGTGAATTGTTTCACTCGGCAATGTCGTGGTAACTGTACACCTTGTTAAAATCTGGTGAATGAAGGAGGGACAGTTTTAATCGAATTCCCACTTATATCATTTCATAATAGTTCCAGTAGTTATCAATAGTCACAGGCTCATATCCTTACTACACATGATACCCCCTTGTACCTATTATACCCCAGAGTGTCTCGCATAATGTCTTCAGGCAGTAACTACAATTGTTCTAATGTTGCCTATAAATTAAGTTGGATGTTACGAAAAATCTGTGGCACTGCACCCGTTGTTGACTTTATCTCTTCTCCCCTGTGGCGTATTTACGCTAATGCGCTTCTCATGCCATGATGCGCGATAGTCACACACGTGTTCATGGGTCAGTTTACTTAATAACCTCATCCCAGTCCGGTCCGTAGTGCTCCCGCACTAACTTTGAACTACAAGCGCTATGAAAACCACAATCCCCATACCTTCAACTCACGTCTAACGACACCAACTCTACATCGCGCTGACGTCACTTCCGGTCCACGGAACGAGCGAGGGACAACGGCACTCTGGTTCCTTTCCCATGTTAATCTTGGCTTTATAATCGCTGATCACTTGGATTGCATTGCACAAAGCTGAGGACTGGGACCACACTATGTTTGAGGAGCGAGGTGAGATCTCAGAGTCAAGTAAGTGAAAAACGGAACACACTGGCACTTTGAGTGTCCTATCATGCTAGCGATTAGTTTTAATCGGCCCAGGCTAGCCTTTTAACTTAAAATAATGTGATCAAAGTTGGCCTTTGGCACTCCTTTTAAATCAATTTACTATACGTAAAGTTTAAAAATGAACAATGTTTTTCTACTGTGGCGTGCTGTTCGGTAACTAGGGGCTGCCTGTCCCTAAGACAATGGACATTATGTTACAAATATGGTTAGTGATAAAATATCACAACCGTGCCAAACGCACAGCGCAATTATACTTTTTTCCTCCTCTTCTTGATATTAAAGAACCATTTGTTTCAAACTGACAATTTGTTATCATGTGATTTTCACATTTATTTGAATCATATTGTTCTTGTTATTAAATTCATAACCAGTTTCAAATTTGGACATTCATTGTCATCATTTCATTGCAAGAAACACATTTTCTAATGCATTTTATTGACATTCATACAGACATTATGAGTAATTCGGCGATAGTTGAAATAGTTGGCCCGATGCATTTCGGGACCGATGTCCCTTCTTCAGGGGCCTCTGTAAAAAAACGTAAACAAAAATATATTTTAACCACACACTATGTTCAAATTGGTTATAATAGCCACTTCAAAGTTCTGAGTATATCACCATATTCATGTTATCATTAGGTTTATATCACTGCCTGAGTTTGATCTCTATAAGATTTACAATACATCATCATTCTATGCATTAAAGTTGTTATTGGACATAGAACTAATTGGTAGGAAACGATGTCTGTGTAACCATGTGCAGATATGGACTCTGTTTTAAGCTTGCTGGTGCCTCTGCTTTCTGCCCAAACTATACGGAATTTACATGTAATCTGTTATTTTATCGTTCAAAAAACGATTATGGGGTAAACACTCACATATTTGTGTTTCGTGAATTGTTTCACTCGGCAATGTCGTGGTAACTGTACACCTTGTTAAAATCTGGTGAATGAAGGAGGGACAGTTTTAATCGAATTCCCACTTATATCATTTCATAATAGTTCCAGTAGTTATCACTAGTCACAGGCTCATATCCTTACTACACATGATACCCCCTTGTACATATTCTACCCAAGAGTGTCTCGCATAATGTCTTCAGGCAGTAACTACAATTGTTCTAATGTTGCCTATAAATTAAGTTGGATGTTACGAAAAATCTGTGGCACTGCACCCGTTGTTGACTTTATCTCTTCTCCCTTGTAGCGTATTTACGCTAATGCGCTTCTCATGCCATGATGCGCGATAGTCACACACGTGTTCATGGGTCAGTTTACTTAATAACCTCATCTCAGTCCGGTCCGTAGTGCTCCCGCACTAACTTTGAACTACAAGCGCTATGAAAACCACAATCCCCACACCTTCAACTCACGTCTAACGAGACCAACGCTACATCGCGCTGACGTCACTTCCGGTCCACGGAACGAGCGAGGGACACCGGCACTCTGGTTCCTTTCCCATGTTACTCTTGGCTTTATAATCGCTGATCACTTGGATCGCATTGCACAAAGCTGAGGACTGGGACCACACTATGTTTGAGGAGCGAGGTGAGATCTCAGAGTCAAGTAATTGAAAAACGGAACACACCGACACTTTGAGTGTCCTATCATGCTAGCGATTAGTTTTAATCGGCCCAGGCTAGCCTTTTAACTTAGACTGTTTAGTTTTTTCCTCCAAATCAAAATCTTACTCGGACCTTCACTCGATGGTCACCTCAGGACCACCCACAGTATCCTCCGGCCCTGTGTGATATTCCCAGCTTCCCCAAACTGGGTAAGGTACAGAGTGGATGAGGTAGAATGCATGAGATAGCAGTATGCATGATGTGTGGATGTACCCAGGTTTTAATGTTAATGGCACAATGTTGAGAGGTATAACGCTGTTATTTGTATACAGAGACATGGCACCTGGCGAAGGCACTCTGATATATACAAATGCTAACACAAAGGTAGTGTTAGCATGTGAGTAAAATTGCCACTTCACGAATATCTGTCATATATAAATCAGTATGTTGCAGAAGTAGAGATGAGTGGCACAAGAAGGGATAAGACTGATGACACAGTCATGCACATAAACTATGGCATGCTTACATGTCTGGTCTCCACGAAGCACCCAAAATAGGATTCGGCATTACAGTAACTCTGTATGAAAGTTTTGTTAATGTTATATGTTGTCTGTCATAGTCTTTTCTATTTCACAGATGGAGGATTACAGATAACAGAATTATTATCTGTCACACACCTACGAGGAGCAGCTACTCTGCCCTCGCTTTACGGATAGGATAGGGACTCCCCTTCCCATAATTCCTCACATGGGGGTAACTCCTTGCCATGAAGAAAGTCCAGGACCTTCATGGCCACCCAGGATTGAAACATGTCGGCACCAGGGTCTTAGGACCATAACACTCCTACAGAGCCGTTTTTAAAGACTTTTAATAACCCAGACAGACCCAAGAATAAAGGGAAACCAGGGGTCTGCCTGAGGTTTTTTAATCTTAAGCCCCTGATCTTCATCTACCTCAAGAGCTCCCAACACTATGGTTGAGCCCATCCCGGCTTTTAGGAGTCAGGGTGACCCGATGATGAAGCATGACACCACTAGGGTTTGTGAGGGTAATTAAACAAAAAGTGTTACTCCCCCCCATTCATGGTTGAGTTGGGAACAACCTTTCACTAGAGAGGCCCCCCTGCCTCATTCCTTTTTTTCTCCCCTTCGTCCTTTTTGCATTGCTTCTCATTTAGAGTTAGCTCACTTGCACCACGACCACAAGTTTGTCCATAGGGGTATTTTTAGTGATTGGCATTTTCTTGCTTAACCATTCTGTGGATCTACCTGTCTGTAGAATTCACGTCTGGGTTAGGATGACAGTCGGGCTCTTGTGCATTCACGCTAGACAGTTACATAAAGGGAGCTGAGGTGTACCTTGCATATTTTGATGGGCCATCACCAGGTTAATGGATCTTTCTGAGCTACAGTGGTCAGCGGAGTTCTCACTGATACCTGAATAGGACATGTGCCTTTTTACCCCTGTAGGGTGTCTGGAGCAAGGTCAGGGAAAGGCATGGTCTTGTTCACTACAAAGACTTTCCTTTGAAGTTTTCTTAATTCAGATGCCGAAAGGGGTATAAGTATTAGCCCTTTGACCCACTCAAGTCAGAACACTTCTGTACTAAAGGACATTCTGCTAGGAAGAAGCACTGAATACTGTAGAAGGGACTGGCACTCTGCCTGTTGCTTTGTTGTGCTGGCCGGCAGCTCGCTGCTTCTGCCATGGGAGTGAAGAGAATGGGCTCTGCCTCCTGTTAAGAAGTCTTAAGGCTATCAAAGACTTCACCTACCAGAGCCTGGGCTCTTCTGCTGAGAGCACTGACTTGCCAAGTGGTGCCAAATCCAGTTCCTGGGCCCTTGAAATTGCAAACTGGTAAGAAAATTCATGCATCGACTCAGGGCCTGTTTTCTCGCTGCAGCATTGCTATGCTGCTGCAAAATTTACGCATCACTACTGTGCAGCTGAAGAATTGATGCAGCGCCTGCTGTGCAGCTGAAAAATCACTGCAACCCGAGTCCCAAGCATGTGCCACAGACGTCCGTGGCACCCAATCCAATTCCGACACGGCTGAAAAATCAACGCATCACCTGCTGTCCAGCTGTGAAATTGATGCAGCACCTGCTACTCCGCTGCCGCATTGCCTCAACGTGTCTGGATTTGCGACGTTTCATACTTCGATGTTGTCTCTTCATCAACGTTGCTCAGCAGTAAAGAACCGAGGCCACGTGTCTGGCGATCGACGTATCACCTCCCCTTCCAGTGAGGAACCAATGCATCACCTCCCCTGAGAGTATGTAATCAACACATCGCTTTGTTTTTCCCATGCCTCATCTCCCTGCGGCTGTTTTCATATTTGAATTTTCATGCAGCCCAGGTATTTTGTGCTAAAAGTGACACATCCAACTATCTACGACCGCCAGCGTTGAGAAATCTTGCTGGGAGGTGGTCTAGCTGTCAAGTACCTATAACCAGAACTGTAATTTCCACAGGAGCAGATGAGTATTTCCCCAATCCCCTACTCCACTACAGTGAGCTAGTAGACACTCACAAATATTACAGAGGGGGAAAGGGGATTGGGAAGAAAATGAGAGACTGCCACTGGATCCATTCTGGTCTTGGTAGATCCTAGTCCTACTCTCCTGGTAGATGCCTGCAAAAGATAACTTAATATAACACTGCCACTAGGAAATACTTTATAGCTCTAATACAAGTACCATCTCTAAGTAACCTGTTGGTATCCCAGTGGTTGCTACTTTCTGGTTGAATATTAGAAGTCTGACCTGTCTCCTGCTGTGTTATGTGGTGTCTTCTTTTTTTTCAGGTAGGAAATCTGCAACACAAAAACTCATGTAACATCCACAGTAATTCAAGAACTAATTTGTTAGGTTATTTCTTCCAACTATACCTGTATGTTATTTTGAGAATCCTCCTATCTATTCTATTCTTGATATAGTCTCTTATTTCGATTGCTGTCTAATTCACTTTTCTTATCTTCTTTTCTTTATCATAGGAGCCAGACTGCCGTTCCAATTGGTTGGTAAGTACAATCATATATATATATTATGATATCTACTTGGTGCTCTTTAAAATCAATTGTCAAAAGTTCTAAATTGCGCTGAAATATCCAGATGATTAGTCTAGTCACTCCCTGACTCTTGATATGCTTGTAACTTATCCTCTTGGGTAAAGGTCTCTTGAACACTGTTCTTCACTCCTACACATGTGATGCTTAATGGATTTCAAGAGATGCTGGAAATGCACTACTCTTCTGCTTGACTCCAAATTACCTACTGGCGGTCGCCAGTAGGTATATATAGTTAGGATTTTTTCCCTATGGGATTTTTGAAAATTCTATGTCTAATAACTTTGGCGTTTGTGGACGGAATTGGCTGAAAGTTTCTGGCAAATGGAACATTTTGTTTCTGAGCAGCCCCTGGAAATTTGGGGGGGGGTTCGTCAAGGGGGGGCCGAGAAAAAAGGGGGGTCCCAAAACGTGTTTTTAACATTGAGTTTTCCATAGGGCGGTTGGCCTCACTTTTAGGCCGAACGGCTGAATGGATTTCCACGAAACTTGGCAAAATTGTAGGGACTGGTAGCCCGATGTGCCTTTGCTAGGTCTCAATATATGTGCTTCAGTGGATTTTGAGAAATTAACGTTCAAAAAAAGATATATATCTGTAACAGCGGACCAGGCAGCGCTCCGGTTCGCGGACTTTACGCGTTACGGAGCTTTGTGAAGCGAAGCTGATTGGTTCTCCGGCGTCTGTAAACATTCCAAACAGTCCGTAGCGGCCGCCATCTTGTCTCTCGGTAGGATCGAGAGACAAGAGGAGGCCAAAGCGAAGGGGCAAATGACCATAAGGGGGCATAGTAGATCCTCCCTGACCCTCTAGGTTTGATGTGGAGGTTTTAAAAGGGCCCCGCGGGGCAAAAAAATAAAAAATAATAATAATCGAACGGCTGAATGGATTTGCACGAAACTTGGCAAAATTGTAGGGACTGGTAGCCCGATGTGCCTTTGCTAGGTCTCAATATATGTGCTTCAGTGGATTTTGAGAAATTAACGTTCAAAAAAAGATATATATCTGTAACAGTGCTCCGCTTCGCGTACTTTTCGCGTTACGGAGCTTTGTGAAGCGAAGCTGATTGGTTCTCCGGCGTCTGTAAACATTCCAAACAGTCCGTAGCGGCCGCCATCTTGTCTCTCGGTAGGATCGAGAGACAAGAGGAGGCCAAAGCGAAGGGGCAAATGACCATAAGGGGGCATAGTAGATCCTCCTTGACCTCTTAGGTTTGATGTGGAGGTTTTAAAAGGGCCCCGCGGGGCAAAAAAAAAAATAATAATAATAATCGAACGGCTGAATGGATTTGCACGAAACTTGGCAAAATTGTAGGGACTGGTAGCTCGATGTGCCTTTGCTAGGTCTCAATATATGTGCTTCAGTGGATTTTGAGAAATTAACGTTCAAAAAAAGATATATATCTGTAACAGCGCTCCGCTTCGCGGAGATAAAATTATCTCTGTATTACCTAGCTGTTGCTAACACCAGTTAGCGACCGCTAGTAGGAGATAGCGACCATCTTGGGCCCCACTTTGCATGTCAGTGATATTTATCACTAATGACACGCGCGCGTACCACGAAGCGGGAGTGAGGAACGCCTATATACCTGAGCAGGCGTGGGCGTGGTCCGGGAAGAGGACACAGCTGGTGGTGAGCGCAGGCTGCCGGTCCTCGCAGTCCCTACCGATCCCAAATGGCCCAGAGCAACGAAAAACAGCACCAAAGTCTTACCCTGCGAGCCGCTCCTGCGAAGCGGGGGCCGCGAGCTGTTATGAGGCTGCAGGCAGGGGCGTGGTCCGGGAAGAGGACACAGCTAACCTATGGTTTTTTCAGTGAATTTTCAAGGTTTTGTAAATGCTAATTCCTAACTACATATGGTCTATAACCTATGGTTTTTTCAGTGAATAAATATAAATATATCCTTGAAACTCTTAGACTTAGCAACAGTATATTAGAGGTAGCTTACTTGCTGTTTATCAGGAAAAGGAAGAAACCCCTCAAGCCAAGACTGTCTTACTCTTACTAGGATTGAGTCATTCCACTTTAGCTGAACGCTGACGAAAATCTCTCGAACCTGTGTTTCTCTTCAGTAAAAGGCGCGCAGCAGAGGAGACTTGAAAATTAGTTCAAATGCTTAAAAATTACCAAAGCGGGCCTGTAGAACCGTGAACGGCAGCTGGAATACCTGAGGAAAGCTGCAGCCTCACGAAAACTTCAGTTGTAGTGCGCAGCGCAATTTGGAAGTGAGCGCGAGCACAGCTGTGAAGATCTGCCGGCATGAACACTAGACCCCCAACTGAAAACAGTAGCGGCAGCCATCTTCTAATTCCGCGAAAACAAAGTAGTCAGGAATCGAAACCACAAAGCTGCCTGCCATAAGGGAATGGATCTGTGAAGCCTGAGATACAGGTAAAAGGGCCTTTTACTGCCTACAAATTGGTCATTAAGGCGTTTCTTAGTTCTAAACTGGCCAGTCCTGACAGTACCCCCCACCAAAGCCCCCCTCTCCACTTCCTTGGGCTTATGTGGATGAGATTCATGAAACTCTCTAACCAATCTGGGTGCATGCAAATTAGTCTTAGATTCCCATGATCTCTCTAATGAACCATACCCCTTCCAGTCCACCAAATAGTACAATTCTCCCTTCTTAATCTTAGAATCCAGAATTCATACTACCTAAAACTCTTCCTCTGACTGAACCTGAATAGAAGCTGGTTCCTCTTAAATCTCAAATTAGGTGGATTCCTTTTGAGCAGAGAAATGTGAAAGACTGGATGTATCTTTAACTTAGGAGGGAGTTGAATCTTGACACTCACTGGAGTCACCATTTTCACTACCCAAAAAGGACCCACAAATCAAGGTTGGAATTTGCGATGTCCTTTTAAACTCATATTTCTAGTTGAGATCCACACTCGGTCCCCTGGTTCAAAAATGTGATTTGCACGTCTCTTTTTATCTGCCTGTTTCTTATAGGAACTCTTTGCCTTGATTAGATTGCTAGTGGCCACCTGATATACCTTGTATAATCATTTACCACTACCTCTATTGCTGGAACTTCACTTTCTTGCCTTCCCACCCAAGCGTTTGGATGTCTTCCTGAATTCAAATAAAAAGGGGAAAACCCTGTAGAAGAATGCACAGAATTGTTATAGGCAAATTCTGCCACCCAAATGAGACTAGCCCATTCCCCCTCATGATCCATCAAAAACAGTCGCAAAAATTGCTCCAAATCCTGATTCACTCGCTCCGTTTGTCCATCAGTATCCGGATGAAAACAAGTAGACAAACAGGAATCAACATCTAACCTTTTCAGAAAGGCTTTCCAAAAATGGGAAACGAACCAAGAATCCCGATCAGAAATGACTACCTTTGGAATCCCATGTCCTCTTACTACACGTGAAGTGAAAAGAGTGGATAATTGGACAGCATTAGGAAGAGCTTTCAATGGAACAAAATGACTCATTTTGGAAAAATGATCCACCACCATCCATACAGTGGAGAAACCTTGACTAGAAGGAAGTTCCACTATAAAATCCATGGAAATAGTATGCCACGGATATGGAGCTTGGGGGTATGGGAAGCTACAAACCTTGTGGAGCCATTCTAGTGGTCTTTCCCTTAATACATTGTTCACAAGATGTCACATATTGTCTCACTTGAGCTTCCAATGATGGCCAAAAAAAATTACGTTGAATCAGTTCTAAAGTCTTCTTCACACCCTTGTGACCTGCCATTAAGTCATCATGAAAGTGTTGGATCACCTTCTCACGAAGTTCGTCATTGGGAACATAGAGTTTTTCTTTGTAGTATGGTTTACCATCTTTAACTTCTCAACCTGTCCCACCAGTTACCCATTCATCCAATTCTTCTTTGGAGATGGCATTCTTAAGCTTGTTTTCAAACACTGGGTAGACAATAGTTCCAATGATCTTTTCCTTGGAAATAATGACCCGTTTCTCCACTGTCTTTCCGTCGTCGCCAGTGTCAAGACGAGATACGGCGTCACCTTTCCATTAAGTCAGGACAAAATTAAAAGTCTGCAAAAAATAGTGACCATCTTAATTGTCTGGGGGTGAGTGTTTGAGCAGACTTTAAAACTGATGATTCCGATGGTCAGTGAAAACCGTTACCTCATATCTTGCTCCCAACAAATAATGTCTCCACTCCTGTAAGTCGTCTTTAACAGCCAAAAGTTCTTTATCCGCAATTGAATAATTTATCTCCATTCGAGATCTGTATGCCACTGGATGTAACTGTCCTGTGCCTCGGTGTCTTTTTGATAGAATGCCTCCAATGGCCAGATTTGAAACGTCAGCTTCAACATAAAATGGTTCTTCCGGATTAGGACGAAGAAGCACTGTAGCTGTGATGAAAATCTTTTTTAAATCAATGAAGGCTTTCTTTGTATTTGCATTCCAGTCAGATGTAATGTTTTTCTCCAATAATCAAATAAGAGGGCCCACATTATCTGAAAAATTGGAAATGAAACATCTGTAAAAAATGGCAAAGCGAATAAAACTTTGTACTTCTTTCACATTTTGAGGAGATGGCCAGTCCCGGATTGTCTTTACTTTTGCAGCATCCATAGATATGCCTTCTGGGGAAAAAACAAAAACTCCATCTGAGTGGAATGAAACACCCATTTTTCCAACTTGACGAGAAGTTGATTTTCCATTAGTTTTCTCAGAAATGCTTGAACATGCTGGATATGTTATTTCAAGTTGGCAGAAAAAATGAGGATATCATCAATATATACGACTGCGTAAGGATCCAGAAATTCCCTTAAAATGTAATTGACGAAGTGCTGGAAAGTCGAAAGAGCGTTGCACAGCCCAAAGGGCATAACCTGGTATTTGAACAAACCCAATCGAGTTTGAAATGCTGTTTTCCATTAATCACCCTCCGTCATTCTCACCAGATGGTAGGCTCCTCTCAAATCCAGCTTAGTGTACACCTTGGCATCCTTCACTTGGTCCAATACCTCATAGATTAAAGGTAGAGGGTATCTGTTCTTCTATGTAACCAGATTAAGAGCCCTATAATCGATGCACGGTCTAAGTTTGCCATCTTTCTTTGGAATAAAAAATAGTGGAGAGGAGACTGGCGATTAGGACGGATAAATGAACCCATTAGCTAGATAGTGATCTAAGTACTCCTTGAGATGCTGATTCTTCGCTTCTGAAAGTGCATAGATTCTACTACATGGCAATGAGGCTCCAGTTTCTAGTTTGATCTTACAATCATACTCTTGATGGGGAGGTAACTTCTGAGCCTCCTGTTCATCGAAAACTGATGCCAAATCATGGTATTTACGTGGAATCTCTTGTACTTCAATGGCACCAATCGAATGGGTCAAACTAACCAAAATTGCCGTTGGAGCAAAAGGATGATTTTTCTCGTTCCAATCAAAACAGTGTTCCTGACAATATGCGGCATTCATATCGATAGATCTCTTGGCCCAATCAATCTTTGGATTATGTTTGTGAGCCATGTTAATCCCAAAATGAACTGGAATTGTGGGGCATGAATTAAGATGAACCTTAAGACACTGATATGATGACCTGGACCTCTCAAGGAGATTTCTTCAGTATCATGAACAAGTGGTCCTGAAGATAGATTAGTTCCATTGACAGCACGCACCAATTCAGGTCTCTCTTTCTTAAGGAATCGAATTCCTAACGATTTGGCAAATCCAATATCACAAAAATTTCCAGTCGCTCCTGAATCGATCATGACTGCCATCTTATCCACTTCTGTGTTTCCAAATTTAATCAGGACTTAGATAAACAGATGAGGAGCTGCGGATTGCAATGTATTGGCGATGAATTGAGAATCCGGAGCTAACTTAACATCAGCTTCCACCAGAGCAACTCCCTTTACTGGCGGAGCCTGTCTTTTACCCATAAATTATTCTTAGGCTTCTTTGGACACTCTTTTAAAAAGTTTCCAGAGTTTCCACAATACGTGAAAAGTTTGCCAACTCGTCTCTTCTCTCTTTCTTCCTTGGTCAAGGGCCCACGGTCTAACCCAATTTTCATGTGCTCTTCTTCAGATGTGGCCTCCTTAGATCTCAAATTTACTGACCTTGCTCTGTCAAAACGAGGGGGTATATATCTTTATCCTTCCCCCGCTCACTTCTTCGTTCACACTGACATTGGTCAATCTGTAACACTGGATCACTTAACTTCGAGACATTGGAAGTTCGGTTCGGAATTTGAGCCAAACCATCCTTTAACTCATCTTTTAAACCTCTGTCAAATATGGCGGCCCTCTTGGCCTCTGGCCAGTTTGTCTCTACTATTAATTTATTAAACTGAGCCAGATAAGCGACCAAATCTCGATTGCCTTGCTTAAGATCTAATAGTTAGTTGTCTGTATATTGATAGACAGAACGTCTGTCAAAAATACGCAAAAATTCACTTTTAAAATTTTCAGATTCACATAAAATGGAATCATTATCGTTGACCAAAGGCATAGACCAGGCAGCCGCATCTCAGCTCAGATAAGACAATATGAAAGCCACCTTAGACTGATCCTCCTTGAAAATAATGGGTCGACACAGAAAATGTAATGTGAACTGTTCTTTCGGGTGCTGCTAATGGAATGGTTGGGGAAATAACATGAACTACTTGAGTGGTGAGCTCTGCAGAAAAGGGTGCTGGAGAAAAGGTCTGTGATTTATTTCACTTTGATATTGGGTTTGGGCCTACCAAAATCTCCTCAACTCTTT
This sequence comes from Lissotriton helveticus, assembly GCF_964261635.1. NCBI lineage: Eukaryota > Metazoa > Chordata > Amphibia > Caudata > Salamandridae > Lissotriton > Lissotriton helveticus. Next base: position 497,339,900 of record NC_136061.1, on the reverse strand, counting down.
GACGTAAATACTAGGTATCCTGACTTGATTTCCTAACCTCTTCTCTGAGAGATTTATTCTCTTTCATGGTATCGCTCAACTGTTTTTGTATTCCCTCTAACACTGATGCCAACGTCTTAATATCTATTCCCTCCTCCGCTGTGCTCAGGTGGAAGTTTTGGAAAATGGCACTTCAATCTGTCAAGTACCTGTAACCAGAACTGAAATTTCCACAGGAGCAGACGAGTATTTCCTCAATCCCCTACTCCACTACAGCGAGCTTGTAGACGCTCACAAATAGCAAAGAGGGTAAAAGGGGACTGGGAAGAAAAAGAGAGACTGCCACTGGATTCGTTCTGGTCTTGGCTAGTGCCACTCTCCTGGTCGATGCCTGCAAAAGATAACTTAATATAACACTGCCACTAGGAAATACTCTATAACTCTAGTACAAGTACCAACTCTAAGTTACCTGTCGGTATCCCTGTGGTTGCTACTCTCTGGTTGAATATTAGAAATCTGACCTGTCTCCTACTGTGTTATGTGGTGTCTTTTTTCAGGTAGGAAATCTGCAACACAAAATCTCATGTAACATCTACAGTAATTCAATAACTAATTAGTTAGGTTATTTCTTCTAACTATACCTGTATGTTATTTTGAGAATCCTCCTATCTATTCTATTCTTGATATAGTCTCTTATTTCGATTGCTGTCTAATTTGCTTTTCTAATGTTCTTTTCTTTATCATAGGAGCCAGACTGCAGTTCCAATTGGTTGGTAAGTACAATTATATATATATAAATATATCTATTTGGCGCTCTTAAAAATCAATTGTCAAAAGTTCTAAATTACCTGTTGTTTCGCTTTGCCTCTTCCCTCATTTCTGTCTTTCTATTTGCTATCTTGATTTCTATCTTTCTTTGCTTTTCCCACTGTTTTTATTTCCTGACTTGTATTGCATTGTCTGTGCCGTTTTTTAACCACTGTTGTATCTCATTATTCTGTATTGCCTTGTCTGTGCCGCTCATTCCCCTCGCCCCGATCCCGCGTCTGCCCCGTGTCTGTTTCCCGCCGCTGCCTCCTGTGCGGCCTCGCCCCCGAGCCTGATTCACTCCCACTCCCCCTCCCAGCTGCTCCTCCCTCCCTCAACCCCTCATAATGCAGGCTGTTGCGCGCTGAGGGAGCGGCCCTTGACCCTGGTTTCAGGCCAGGTCGCCTCTCCCAACGCGGTAGCACACCCTGCTCCTGCCGTGCCCCTGAGCCATGCTGCCTGCCGTTTCGATCCCTGTTGGCCCAGTGGTGGGTCTCCTTCACTGGTACCTGTTGTTTCTCTGTGCCTCTTCTCCCTAATTTCTGTCTTTCTTTTTGCTGTCTTGATTTGTATCTTTTTTTGCTTTTCTGACTTGTATTGCCTTGTCTGTGCCGTTTTTTTACCCACTGTTGTATCCCATTATTCTCTATTGCCTTGTCTGTGCCGCTCATTCCCCTCGCCCCAAATCCGCGTCTGCCCCGCGTCTGTTTCCCGCCACTGACTCCCCTGCGGCCCCCGCCCCGAGCCCATATTCGCTCCCGCTCCCCCCTCCCAGCTGCTCCTCCCTCCCTCGACCACTCATAATGCAGGCCGCTGCGCGGCCGTGCCGCTGGTGCGCCATAGGCACGCCTAAGGCAAGCCCGTCTGTGCCTGTCAGCGCCTGGACCGCGCCCAGCGCAATAAACCCTGGTCCCCGCAGGAGCAATACAACCAGGCTGAGCTACGACACCCCCACCCTCCACGCACTCAACACCGGCCGAGCAACCACCTGCTACTGAGCCACCCCAAAGAGCACCCACGGACCCTTCTCCTGCCGAACGTGCAACTACACCTGCATCCGCACCGCCACCTCGCCCCCCGGACCATGCAACAACAACCACCTCAAGTGCATCCTCCTCAACACCCGCCCTGTCCACAAACACGCCATCGAACTCTGGGACCTCCTTGACACAACTGCACCGGAAATCGCCTTCCTCACGGAAACCTGGATGAACGCCTCCTCAGCCCCCGACATCACCATAGCCATCCTGGACGGCTACAAGATCACCCAGAAGGACCGCATCAACCAAACCGGAGGAGGAATCGCCATCATCCACAGGAACTCGATCAGCGTCACGACCAACACCAAGGACGTCCTCCCATCCGCTGAACATCTACACTTCCAGATCCACACTGACCCCAAGACCACCCTTAGAGGAACCCTCGTCTACAGACCCCCGGGACCACACACACAATTCAGCGAAGCCATCGCTGATTTCATCAGTGCGCATGCCCTCAAATCTGCAGACTACATTCTCCTGGGTGACCTAAACTTCCACCTGGAGACCAACAATGACAAGAACACCACCTCTCTACTTGAAAACTTCACCAACCTCGGACTCAAGCAACTGGTGAACACCCCCACCCACCTCGCCGGTCACACGCTGGACCCCATTTTCTCCGCCAGCAACAACGTCTCCTTCAGCCACACCACCGACCTACACTGGACAGACCAAAGCTGCGTCCACTTCACCTTCCAGAAGACCACATCCCACCACCGCCCACAACAAATCCCCCGCAGATGCTGGAGCAAAGTCACCACAGACCAGCTGACCACATCACTGAGCAAGAACCCACCAAACGACACAACTGACGCCAACGCTGCCGCACGCAACCTCACACAGTGGATCAGTGACTGCGCTGACGCCCTCGCACCACTACAAAACCCCTCCGGCAAGCCCAGCAACAAGAAAGCCACCTGGTTTACCGACAACCTCAAGAACACAAAGAAATCATGCCGAACACTCGAGAAGACCTGGCGCCACGACCAAACACCAGAGAACTTCACAGCTCTCAAGAACGCCACCCGCAAACACCACCAACTGATCCGCACCACCAAAAGGACCGCTTTCAAAGAACGCCTAGACAACAATGCGCACAACAGCAAGGAGCTCTTCAGCATCGTGAAAGAACTCTCCAACCCCAGCGTCCAACGACATCCCGCCCTCGAAAGACCTCTGCGACTCCCTCGCCACCTACTTCCACCGCAAGATCGCCGACATACACGACAGCTTCGACGCCCAGGCCCCGCTGCCAGCTGCCGAGCCAACGCCCCCCACCGACACCCTCAGCACCTGGACCCCCGTCAGCATCGAGGACACCACCCACGTCATGAACACCATCCACTCGGCTCACCATCAGACCCCTGCCCTCACCACATATTCAACAAAGCAGACGCCGTCATCCCACCCCAACTCCGGAACGTCATGAACAACTCCTTCTTGTCCGCCACCTTCCCAGAGAGCTGGAAGCATGCCGAGATCAACGCCCTACTGAAGAAACCCACAGCGGACCCAAAGGATCTCAAGAACTTCCAGCCCATCTCCCTTTTTCCCTTCCCAGCGAAGGTCATCGAGAAGACCGTCAACAAACAGCTGACCACGTTCCTCGAGGCAAATGGTTTCCTCGACCCTTCCCAGTCCGGCTTCCGAGCCAACCACAGCACCGAGACTGCCCTCATTGCAGCCACCGACAACATCAAGACCATGCTCGACAACGGGGAAACCACCGCCCTCATCCTTCTAGACCTCTCTGCCACCTCCGATACCATCTGCCACCGAACTCTAAGATCCCGCCTCCACAACGCAGGGATCCAAGGAAAGGCCCTGGAATAGATCACCTCATTTCTCTCCGACAGAACTCAGAGAGTCCGCCTCCCTCCCTTCCGGTCTGCGGCAACCAAAATCATCTGCGGCGTACCCCAAGGCTCCTCACTCAGCCCGACCCTCTTCAATGTCTACATGAGCCCTCTCGCCGCCATCGTACGCAAACACAACCTCAACATCATCACCTACGCCGATGACACCCAGCTGATCCTCTCCCTCACCAAAGACCCAGCCACCTCCAGAATCAACCTCCAGGAAGGAATGAAAGACGTCGCGGAATGGATGAAATACAGCCGCCTAAAGCTAAACTCAGACAAAACGGAGGTCCTCATCCTGGGAACATCACAATCTGCCTGGAATGACTCCTGGTGGCCCACTGTGCTGGGCTCCCCACCGACACCCACGGACCACGCACACAACCTAGGATTCATCTTGGACTTCTCGCTCACCATGTCCAAACAAGTCAACGCCATCTCGTCCTCATGCTACAACACCCTGCGCATGCTTCGAAAGATTTTCAGGTGGATCCCCACCGAAACGAGAAGGACGGTCACCCAGGCCCTCGTCACCAGCCAGTTGGACTACGGAAACGCCCTATACGCAGGAATCACACCAAAACTTCAGAACAGACTCCAGCGCATACAGAACGCATCCGCACACCTCATCCTGGACATCCCCTGACACAGCCACATAACCGCCCACCTGAGAGACCTGCACTGGCTCCCCGTCAACAAAAGAATCACGTTCAGGCTCCTCACTCCTCACCCACACAAACAAAGCACTCCACAACGCCGGACCCGAATACCTCAACAGAAGCCTCACATTCTACATTCCAACCCACCAGCTCTGCTCCGCCACCCTCGCCCTCACCGCCATCCCACAGATCCACAGAACCACCGTCGGAGGAAGATAGTTCTCCTACCTGACTGCCAAGACATGAAACTCCCTCCCCACCCACCTACATCTGACCAAGGACCACATCACCTTCAGGAGACACCTCAAGACCATGCTGTTCGAGCAGTAGCAGCACCACACCCCCTCCCCCAGTGCCTTGGGACCCCCACGTGGCAATAGAGCGCTCTATAAATTTCGTGATTGATTGATTGATTGATTGAAATTGCGCTGAAATATCCAGATGATTAGTCTAGTCACTCCCTGACTCTTGATATGCTTGTAACTTGTCCTCTTGGGTAAAAGTCTCTTGAACACTGTTCTTCACTCCAACACATGTGATGCTTAATGGAATTCAAGAGATGCTGGAAATGCACTACTCTTCTGCTTGACTCCAAACAAAATATAAATATATCCTTGAAACTCTTAGACTTAGCAACAGCATATTAGAGGTAACTTGTTGTTTATCAGGAATTGAAAGAAACCCCTCAAGCCAAGACTGTCATACTCTTACTAGGATTGAGTCGTTCCACTTTAGCTGAACGCTGACGAAAATCTTGCAAACCCGTGTTTCTCTTAGGAAAAAGGCGTGCAGCAGAAGCGCCTTTGAAAATGAGTTCAAATGCTTCGAAATTACAAAAGTGGGCCTGTAGAACCGTGAACGGCAGCCGTAATACCTGAGAAAAGCTGCCGCCTCGCGAAAAACTTCCGTTGAAGTGCACAGTGCAATTTGGAAGTGAGCGCGAGCACAGCTATGAAGATCTGCTGGCAGAAACACTAGACCGGCAACTGAAAACAGTAGCGGCGGCCATCTTGGAATTCCGCGAAAACTAAGTAGTCAGGAATCGAAACCACAAAGCTGCCTGCCTTAAGGGAATGGGTCTGCGAAGCCTAAAATAAAGGTAACAGTGCCTTGTACTGCCTACAAATCGGTCATTAAGGCATTTCTTGGTTCTAAACTGGCCAATCCTAACACTAGCATTGGATATCCCTCCCTCGCACTCAGCAACAACCATTGGCGAACGAGACGAGGAAAAAACTTTTTTCTTTTTTTTGGAACTCTGCATGCTCCACAGAGCGCAGATTGCGGAAAACTCTGGAGTATGAGCGTAGAAAACTAGAGGAGCTGGGCATTATTGAGAAAGTCACTGGCCCAACCCCGTGAATGTCACTCCTGGTCATCGCCCGAAGCCCAAGCAGCCAGGGGCCATCACACTCTAAGTTGAGAAGCTCCTTCCCAACTGGGCTGTAAAAATGGAGCGCCACCTGACACCCACCATGGATGACATCGAAGCCAATCTCAACGGAGCAAAGTGGTCTCCAAGCTCGACCTCAACTCAGGGTACCACCAGCTTGAGCTTGCCCCTGAGAGTCAGTATATTCCCACCTACGCTACTCACGTGGGCCTGAGATCATACAAACGGCAGAGTTTTGGGGTGTCATTGGCCGCAGAGGTCTTCTCCAGCAGCCTATAGGAACATTATGTGCATCTTCAGGACATGTTCCAATGTCTGGTGGTCAGTGGCCTTACCTTCAACAAAGCCAAATGCTCATTATACCAGGAGTCTGTTGATTTCTTCGGATACATATTCTCACATGATGGAGTAATGGAGTAGTACTGCATGGCCAAGTGATTTTGATTCCAAGCGAACTGCGGAACCAAGTAGTTGTTCTCGCCCATGTCGGACACCAAGGAGCGGTAAAGACCAAAGTCTGTCTCCGTAGCAAAGTGTAGTTCCCAGGGATGGATGTCCAGGTAGACGAGGTCATTCATCGGTGCCACTTGTGCACGATAGCAGGGGGAGATCCATCGCCAGCTCCAGATCTCACCGAAAAGCCCAGCATGAGCCGTGGTCAAAACTTCGAGTATTTCCCCGATGGCCTTAGCACTGTAGTCATGATGGACTCACTCCAAGTTTCCTGTGGTTGAAGTAGTCTCGTCTACCGTGTTCCCCCAAGTCAAGGCAGTACATCACAGAACATTCATAATGCTAGGCCCCCCGGACAAGATCTAGTCAGACAATGGACCACCCTTCCAGGGTCATGAGTTCCAGGACAACTGTGCGCCCCGTGCCATATGGCACTGAAAGATCACACCAAAAGGGCCACAGGCAAATGGCGAGGTGGAGCCCTTCTTGCGGACGGACCCTCAACCGGGTGCTGTGGATTGGTGTTGAACAGGGAAAAGATGCTGAAAGCTGCCGCCACCGATTTCTGAACACATACCGACAGACCCCGCACAGCACCACTCGCTGTGCCCCATCTTATCTGCTGTTCCAGCTGCCCCCGAGTGACAGCATACCAGCGGATCCCACCTGGCACCCTGCAGAGTAAGACAGCGAGGCTGCCCAGACCAGCTGAGAGGCTACTAACCAAAAGGCAAGTCTCACACGAATGGCACAGTCCTTCTCGCTATGTGTAGGTGATTGTGTGGTCTTCAAGGACAGATACCCCGGGTGGAAGTTTAGGACTCCTTATGAGTCTGAAGTCTGTAAGGTCATCACCACCAATAGAACCATGATCGCCACACAAAAAGAGGTGTGAAGGGTGACAAGGAACATATCCTGGTTCAAGAAGATGAGCAGACCCTGACCTGGAAGCGAGCGGGACGTCTCTCCTGAGGTGGAGACAGACGACATCAGATGTGGTGCCCTCCCCTGCAGGAGGCTGAGAGTGCCTTGGTTCACAGAGGGAGGACAAAGAAATTCCAGTTGAGACACCAGTGTGCTGAACCTCTGGAGGTAAAGAAACAATGTTCCAACAGGTTTCACTTCAAAAGACAATTAAACATACATGCAAACTGCATTACATAGGCAAGAAACAAGGAGACTCAGTAGAGATGTTTTAAGGCTGTCAATTGCTAAAGTTGCATCAAACGGAATTACACAAGGGCATACAGTTAAGGCAGCACTGTATAGAAGAAATCTTATGACAACTCGAAGACACTTGGTGTGTAGTGATATATACATGTGAATAAAAGTGACGACGCAAGTGAACAAAGTGAACAGCGTGAACGGCGCGAAGTGAACAATGATGAGAATAAATACAACAGGTAACAAATATCAACATTAGCATTCATTATTTGTCATTTTCATTTATATATGAGCCAAGCAGAGGAGTTGCGCCAAACAATTGCGCAATTGTATAAATATATATAAATGAAAATGACAAATAATGAATGCTAATTTTGATATTTGTTACCTGTTGTACATATTCTCATCATTGTTGACTTCGCGCCGTTCACGCTGTTCACTTTGTTCACTTGCGTCGTCACTTTTATTCACTTGTATATATCACTACACACCAAGTGCCTTGTGCGAGCTCATTCGGACTTACTGTTTATACAGGCTCCCTTGAGCCGGTGGAGGTGACGACCTCGAGACAACGCACCTGCGCGCCTTAAGAGGTATCTGGACCTATGAATATTTTTGGAAGCCCACGCAGCAACCCCGTGCACACGCCTAATCCCTGCTGATGAGCGTTAATGAACGCGAAACACGTGTCCAGGGATGGCAAGCACACCAGTGAACACCCTCAAGACTCTAAACTCGGGTAGAAGCGCACCCGCTGATACCGACCACATCGACCATCATGCTCCGGGGTCACACGCTGATGGGACAAGCAGTGTGCGACCTCATTCGGACGTACTATTTATACAGGCTCCCTTGAGCCGGTGGAGGTGACGACCTCGAGACAACGCACCTGCGCGCCTTAAGAGGTATCTGGACCTATGAATATTTTCGGCAGCCCACGCAGCAACCCCGTGCACACGCCTAATCCCTGCTGATGAGCGTTAATGAACGCGAAACATGTGTCCAGGGATGGCAAGCACAGCAGTGAACACCCTCAAGACTCTAAACTCGGGTAGAAGCGCACCTGCTGATACCGACCACATCGACCATCATGCTCCGGGGTCACACGCTGATGGGACGAGCAGTGTGCGACCTCATTCGGACTTACTATTTATACAGGCTCCCTTGAGCCGGTGGAGGTGACGACCTCGAGACAACGCACCTGTGCGCCTTAAGAGGTATCTGGACCTATGAATATTTTCGGCAGCCCACGCAGCAACCCCGTGCACACGCCTAATCCCTGCTGATGAGCGTTAATGAACGCGAAACACGTGTCCAGGGATGGCAAGCACACCAGTGAACACCCTCAAGACTCTAAACTCGGGTAGAAGCGCACCCGCTGATACCGACCACATCGACCATCATGCTCCGGGGTCACACGCTGATGGGACGAGCAGTGTGCGACCTCATTCGGACTTACTATTTATACAGGCTCCCTTGAGCCGGTGGAGGTGACAACCTCGAGACAACGCACCTGCGCACCTTAAAAGGTATCTGGACCTATGAATATTTTTGGCAGCCCACGCAGCAACCCCGTGCACACGCCTAATCCCTGCTGATGAGCGTTAATGAACGCGAAACACGTGTCCAGGGATGGCAAGCACAGCAGTGAACACCCTCAAGACTCTAAACTCGGGTAGAAGCGCACCCGCTGATACCGACCACATCGACCATCATGCTCCGGGGTCACACGCTGATGGGACGAGCAGTGTGCGACCTCATTCCGACTTACTATTTATACAGGCTCCCTTGAGCCGGTGGAGGTGACGACCTCGAGACAACGCACCTGCGTGCCTTAAGAGGTATCTGGACCTATGAATATTTTCGGCAGCCCACGCAGCAACCCCGTGCACACGCCTAATCCCTGTTAATGAGCGTTAATGAACGCGAAACACGTGTCCAGGGATGGCAAGCACACCAGTGAACACCTTCAAGACTCTAAACTCGGGTAGAAGCGCACCCGCTGATACCGACCACATCGACCATCATGCTCCGGGGTCACACGCTGATGGGACGAGCAGTGTGCGACCTCATTCGGACTTACTATTTATACAGGAACCCTTGAGCCGGTGGAGGTGACGACCTCGAGACAACGCACCTGCGCGCCTTAAGAGGTATCTGGACCTATGAATATTTTCGGCAGCCCACGCAGCAACCCCGTGCACATGCCTAATTCCTGCTGATGAGCGTTAATGAACGCGAAACACGTGTCCAGGGATGGTAAGCACACCAGTGAACACCCTCAAGACTCTAAACTCGGGTAGAAGCGCACCCGCTGATACCGACCACATCGACCATCATGCTCCGGGGTCACACGCTGATGGGACGAGCAGTGTGCGACCTCATTCGGACTTACTATTTATACAGGCTCCCTTGAGCCGGTGGAGGTGACGACCTCGAGACAACGCACCTGCGCGCCTTAAGAGGTATCTGGACCTATGAATATTTTCGGCAGCCCACGCAGCAACCCCGTGCACATGCCTAATCCCTGCTGATGAGCGTTAATGAACGCGAAACACTTGTCCAGGGATGGCAAGCACACCAGTGAACACCCTCAAGACTCTAAACTCGGGTAGAAGCGCACCCGCTGATACCGACCACATTGACCATCATGCTCCGGGGTCACACGCTGATGGGACGAGCAGTGTGCGACCTCATTCGGACTTTCTGTGTTCACAGATACTTGCTTTTTTATGCCATGTCATCCCTATATCTCAGATTGCAGGGACGCGTAATCATATAAATCCCAGGTGATGAGTTACATTTAGTGTGTTCATGCACCACCCATAGACAATGTCCTACCACAGATGACATGAGTATTGTGCACATAAATGTAACAGGTAAGTCAGAGTGAAAAAGTGAGGAGAAACCGTGAACGGGATTTTGGACTATACAGAATGGGATGGGTACCTAGTGATAGCCACTGAGTGAAAGATATATATGAATCCTCGGATCGATAAGCATGGGAAGTGGTGGAAAATACCGAACCCTGAAACCCAAATTTACTGATGCTCACCACTGGTGCTCAAACGATGCAAAGTGGAACCAATGGTAGCTCCAGAAAGGTACTTTATGTCAAAGGTTTACACAGGTGCAGTGCTAAATGCCATTGTATAACCCAGCACTAAATCCCTAATAATTCAAACCAGGGGGTGTTCACAGAGTGTGAACAGCATAAACACTCCTGGCTTTTCACTCAAACCCAGATCAGGTAATGTCAAGCACAGTAACATGATTTGACCTTATATGGAATCTTACCACCAAAAGAAAACAGGAGCATGCAGTAAACAAGAGCTGGGCTTAGGGTCACATGAACACAGTATGTGCAGCATATGTCCGCCTTTTGATACCATCGGCTCACAATGCATTGTAAACATGGTGCTGTGCTTTTTTGTGGTTTGCACAATGCAACACTGCAAATGTATGGGTAGACCAGTATATGAATGAGATCTGAAGTAAAATCACCCTTGTCAGTTGGTCAGGCTGCAAGTGCATCCTCTATTCCTATCCAATACATCTCTCCAGTTACTTTAGAAAATAACTTACAAAGGAAACTGACCTTGTATTGCCACTGATGTGTGAAATACAAACTGCTCTGGCTGCATTCAGGTTCATCATTTTTCTCCCACTGTGCCATTCTAGGCAGGGACCTGCCATGAGAAAAACAGTCATGGTCCTGCTCCAAAAACAGCCCAGCTCAAACTGCCAGTCCGTGGCCCCTCTAAACGTGAACAGTAACAAACACATACTCGTTTCAGACAATGAGTGTCTCAACAATAAGATATAAGTTTTGTCTTGTGGCAGAGTAAGCACAGAACCCACGTCTAAGCATATCTGCCACATAAGGCCTCAGCTGCAACAAAAAACATTGTGATGGGTGAGATACCTGAATTAATCTCAGTTAATCTGAGTTAATCTTAGTTACCGGCGATTGCTGGGAGCTACTTTCAAGTATTTTATTCTTCACCTACTACACCAGCTTGACAGTGAACTGCCATATGCAAATTAGTCTTGGTACTTGTTAGAAATTGAGGTCTCTCGTTGGCAGTGGTATGCACCCTTCCTTCTAGTCAGGATAAGGGAGTTACACACCCAGATAACCCCTGCTATCTGGATAACCCCTTGGTAGCTTGGCATGAGCAATCAGGTTTATCTCAGAGGCAATGTGTAAAGTATTTGTACATAACACATGCAGTAACACAGGGAAAACACTACAAATGGATACCACACCAGGTTAGAAAACTAATTATCTTTATCTAAACCAAACAAGGCCAAACCGACAAAAATCCAACATACACAACTCAAAATATGACTTTTTAAAGGTTTCAATCAATTCTGTCCATAGAGAACTATGGAGGAGTGATTTTTACACAAAGTACCTCGATACATCAAAATCCACAAGGTAAACAGCCGCAAAGGAGGGAAGTGTCGCAAAACACAGTGATGTATCAGTTCCTGAGTCCTTGGGGAGGCGATGCGACAGTTCTGCTGCACGCAGTAGAAGATATGTGTCGAATCTTGACTGTAGGGGGAAGTGAGGCGTCGATTCCAAGACGATTCTGGTCTGCGGCTGCTGCATTACAAAAACGTGGCATACAGGTGTGATGATTGGAAATCCAGGACACGCTGGAGGTCGATGCGGTGCTGCATCAATTTCTTCAGCTGCGATGTGTTGTTTCTTTTGGCTGCACAGCAGGGTTGTCATCAAAGTCGGTATGGAAGTCATGAACAATCTCCAAGGGCCCAGAACTGGGTTTGGCACCACAAGGCAGGTCAGAACTCCCAGCTGTGAAGTTCAAGGATGCTGCAGGTGAAGTCTTTCTGTCCCTGAGGCTTCTTAACAGGAAACAAGCACTACTTCAAACCCTTGGAGAATCTTCTCAAGCAAGATACCACAGCAAGGTAAACGTCCAATCCTTTCCACTGCCCACAGACTGAAATAGCAACTGCAGGCCAACCCAGCAAATCAATAAACAGCAAAGAGGCAATGCTCCTCCTGGCAGCTCTTCAGCTCTTCTTGGCAGGATCCTCTTAATTCAGAAGCAATCTAAAGTTCTGGAGTTTTTGGTCTAATACTTCTACCCCTTTTTCCCTTTGAAGTCTTTGTTCAGAAAGTCTCTTTTGCTCAGCAAAACCACTTCTGTCCTTCCTTGTCCAGCCACGCTACAGGGGTTGGCAGTTCGGGCTGGACTGTTCCCATGAGGCACAGGGTCTGACGGATTTGCATATGGCCATATCTGAACTGGGGTGGCAGAGTGAGCTAAAGAATGGTGATGGATTAAACCCAGATCAGTTGACTGGGGGTGAGTGTTTGATTTGCTCAAACGCTCCGTCCATCATTGCCTTTTGTATCACAGGGGTTGAGACAGCATTGTGCAGGGCAGCAATAACCTATTCAGGTGATAGAGACAACTTCTCCCACCACTCTAGCCCAGGATGGCTCGTCAGCATATACAGGGGACACCTCAGCTCCCTTTGTATAAGTGTCTGAAGGGAATGCACAACCAAGCTCCTGTCAATCTAAAACCAGACATTGATTCCACAGGCAGGCAGAGACACAGGGTGGTTAAACAAGAAAATGCCCACTAACCCAGGGTGGTGTGGAGTGCAAAAAAACGATGGATTTAGGCCCAGATCCTTGTACTGGGGTGAATGTATGACATTGTTCTACATTCTGTCCATCAACTGTGTTTTTTGCACTTTCGAAAAGTGCCATATTCAAACAAACAATTTAAAAACTACCTTTACTAAAAAATAGATGTTATTAAATCCCAACTGTTCCCAATTGAACGTTACACCTGTAAAAATGTTACAAAGTAGCTCCAATGATAGCCTTTGGGACAGCTAGTCCTTGCAATAGTGAAAAACGAAATTGGCAGTGTTCCACTATCAGAATGTGCAAAACACACCAGTACATGTCCTACCTTTTACATACACTGCACCCTTCCCATAAAGGTACCTTGGGCATACGTTAGGGGTGACTTACATGTAAGAAATGTGAAGGTTAGGGCCTGGCAAGTGGGTGCATTTGCCAGGTTGACATAGCAGTTAAATTCTGTGTGCGCAGACACTGCAGCGGCAGGTCTGAGTCACATTTGAAAGGCTACTGGTGTGGGCGGACAGTCAGTGCTGAAGGCCCACTAGTAGCATTTTATTTACAGGCCATGGGCACAAACATTGAACTTTGCTAGGGACCTACCAGTAAATCAAACATTGAACTTTGCTAGGGACCTACCAGTAAATCAAATAGGACAAAAATATATAACCAATCATAATCACAATTTACACAGGGAGCATCTGCACTTTGGCACTGATCAGCAGTGGCAAAGTGCACAGAGTATCTAAACCAGCCAAAACAAAATTCAGTACACAGTCAAAAATACAGGAGATCGAGGCAAAAAGACAGAGGTAACCATGCCAATGATGCCAGGTGTAACAGTACTGCTCCAGTAAGAACAGTCCATCCAGAACTACCAGCCCAAGGCTCCTCCAGACGGGAGGGCAAGCAACCCCACAATGTTCTCAGTACCACGGCTTGTACATCAAGCAAAATGAATGTGTAAATCTGTGTGTGCCCTACTGTACAACTATTCTTTGTTAAAAGCTATTAGGGTTGTTTTACTAACTAACACATATGCCTTGCCACTGGGTATTCACGATCCTTTAAAGAAATCACTCTTCAAGCCTAAGCCCACCTGTGAGGTAACAGAAAGCCTGGAACCTCTGTTTTCATCATATGTGGCTATGGGTAGGGGGCATGAGAACCGTGGCTTTTGCCGCCCCGTATCCACCTATAAATGGAAAGAAAAACTAAATGTGCCTCTGGTTTTCTAGTGAAGAGGTGGGAAAATAACAGAGATTCGAGGTGGATATTTTCTGGCAGACGATATGTTTTTCTTGACGTCAGATATTCGTTCCATCATTACAGTATTGTGACTGTAGTGACTCACAATGCCATCCGAGTTCCCTAAAGTAACCGTTCAGCAGTGACAGTGGTAGCCAAAGTGTCATGAGCCTCGGTACAAGGAAAGAAAAGGGCCACAAGGCCGCTGAAAGTACAGCAATAATCTGGGTGCAGGGGGACCCTCAGGCCCCTGGGCCCCAGTGGCATTGCACCTGCTGCATCAATTAAAGCTACGCCCCTGGTGATACCCAGGGCTTTAATTGGGCCAGGTCTCACAGGTGCTGAGCACCGGCAGTTTTTAGGGCTCGGCCTACGTCACCACTTCGTCAGAAGTGGGGCGGAGCTCCGAGACGTATTGTTAAGGGGCTCAGAATAGTGAAGTAAAAATTCCTCAGTGCGCGAGAATTTTTCGTGGTGTTCTGTGCCATCTGCATGGCAATAGGTCCTCTCACGGCTGTGTTTTTGTAAGGCTTCACGCAATAGGCCCTAGGAATGTTGCTCTCTCTAGTTCCTGCATATTCCGTGCCAGCACGCGCATGAGAATGTCATAAATTCCCAATTACCAGATGTCAGGGTCCGTTCGAGCATTCACGACTCTGTAGTTTTCTTGAGCTGTAAGTGCGCGCATGCTGTCTCCCAGTCCAGGAGAATGCCATAAATTCTCAATTACGAGCTGTCAGAGGTGCCGGTAATTTAAGGCAGATGCTTGTTTTTTAAGCTACATTTTTTGATTGCTTGGACCACCGATAATTGCAGTCACAAGGCAAGTTGTAAAACCGGGAGGCACAAATGAGCAAAGAATGCCGGGCATTTTAATCTTCCCTTTCATTCAGTGATCTTAAGACTGCCCCGAGACTTAGGGAAACAACTCTGTGTGTGATTCACTGGAGCAAACCGGAACATCAAAGCCCTTGAAACACATGGGGAAAGATCGTTCGCTTTTGTTTTACTATGGACGTCTAATTACTTCTCTACATCGATACACTAGGTGCGTGTCTGGTGAAGTATACACGTGCTAAATTCTTCTTCTCAATACACGTGTGTCCGTTAAATTTTTTTTTTTTTTTTAAAGAATACCAGGTGATTGATTTCTAAAAAAATCTTTGCAAGAGTCAGTAGGGCTGGTCTTGGCAAGGTAATGTGAGGATTCATTTTTTTCTTTATTACAGGCATATTCACCAAAAGAAAAAGATGAAAATATGTCGCTGTTTAAAAGTGCAAGTTACATTCTTCCAATAAATAAAAGACCACATCTAATCTTATAACGGGTGTTTCCTAAGGCAGGTACACTCAGAATAGGTGCAGGAATGTGTTTTTTTTAGCACATCACAGTAAAATATAATTTTTATTGGTGCAAACAAAAGTACTATTGGCTGTGAATTAATGCAACCTGAAGACGTCTAAAAACACAAGGATGACAAAAAAAGTAAACAAAGGGCAAAACATTGGGGAAAAAAGCATCAGCAATGTAAAGTATTGGACCATCAGCTTCGGCAAAATGCTGTTATTTCACAGCGCAAGAGAGCAGACTGACCCTATACATCTTTTACCGGTTTGAGTGCTTTTAGTGCACAAATAGAGTGGTATCAAAACCGATATTTCACAAGGCACCGTGAAATATGAGAAATATTTCATGGTTCCCTGTGAAATAAAGATTTCACTATCTTAATGACTGCAATCAACCAACTCGGCAGTCTTACCATTGTCAGAAATATTAGTGTTGTGAGGCAAGAATATTTAATTTTTTTTTACACAGATTTTTTTTTTATTGAGTTCGTCAAAAGGCAGCAACAACAGTTACATTAACAATATCCATCCACTATTATGTCACGGAAAGGTATGGTCTACACAGCTCGTATCAAACAATCTCGCAGTAAGATTATTCAAGTTATGTGGAAAGAAATATGTGGCACATTCTCCATCCAACAGCATTATTTTCACCATATGAACTGGTACCACATTTTTTGAGGGGGAAATCTGCAAACTGTGGTAAATGATGTAAATCCACAATTATGGTGTAAACTGTGCAGCCTGAGCATAGCATTTTTCCATTAGTGAGTAGTGAGTGCAGAGTAGTGAGTAGTGAGTGCAGAGTAGTGAGTAGTGAGGGCAGAGTAGTGAGTGCAGAGTAGTGAGTAGTGAGTGCAGAGTAGTGAGTAGTGAGTGCAGAGTAGTGAGTAGTGAGTAGTGAGTGCAGAGTAGTGAGTAGTGAGTAGTGCGTAGTGAGTGCAGAGTAGTGAGTAGTGAGTGCAGAGTAGTGAGTGCAGAGTGGTGAGTGCAGAGTAGTGAGTGCAGAGTAGTGAGTGCAGAGTAGTGAGTGCAGAGTAGTGAGTAGTGAGTGCAGAGTAGTGAGTAGTGAGTAGTGAGTGCAGAGTAGTGAGTAGTGAGTGCAGAGTAGTGAGTGCAGAGTGGTGAGTGCAGAGTAGTGAGTGCAGAGTAGTGAGTGCAGAGTAGTGAGTAGTGAGTGCAGAGTAGTGAGTAGTGAGTGCAGAGTAGTGAGTGCAGAGTAGTGAGTAGTGAGTGCAGAGTAGTGAGTGCACAGTAGTGAGTAGTGAGTAGTGAATGCAGAGTAGTGAGTAGTGAATGCAGAGTAGTGAGTAGTGAGTGCAGAGTAGTGAGTGCAGAGTAGTGAGTAGTGAGTGCAGAGTTGTGAGTGCAGAGTAGTGAGTAGTGAGTGCAGAGTAGTGAGTGCAGAGTAGTGAGTGCAGAGTAGTGAGTTCAGAGTAGTGAGTAGTGAGTGCAGAGTAGTGAGTAGTGAGTGCAGAGTAGTGAGTAGTGATACAGAGTAGTGAGTGCAGAGTAGTGAGTGCAGAGTGCAGAGTAGTGAGTGCAGAGTAGTGAGTGCAGAGTAGTGAGTAGTGAGTGCAGAGTAGTGAGTGCAGAGTAGTGAGTAGTGAGTGCAGAGTAGTGAGTAGTGAGTGCAGAGTAGTGAGTGCAGAGTAGTGAGTAGTGAGTGCAGAGTAGTGAGTAGTGAGTGCAGAGTAGTGAGTGCAGAGTAGTGAGTAGTGAGTGCAGAGTAGTGAGTAGTGAGTAGTAAGTAGTGAGTGCAGAGTAGTGATTAGTGAGTGCAGAGTAGTGAGTAGTGAGTGCAGAGTAGTGAGTAGTGAGTGCAGAGTAGTGAGTAGTGAGTGCAGAGTAGTGAGTGCAGAGTAGTGAGTGCATAGTAGTGAGTGCAGAGTAGTGAGTGCAGGGTAGTGAGTGCAGAGTAGTGAGTTGTGAGTGCAGAGTAGTGAGTAGTGAGTGCAGAGTAGTGAGTAGTGAGTGCAGAGTAGTGAGTGCAGAGTAGTGAGTAGTGAGTGCAGAGTAGTGAGTGCAGAGTAGTCCGTGCAGAGTAGTGAGTAGTGAGTGCAGAGTAGTCAGTGCGGAGTAGTGAGTAGTGAGTGCAGAGTAGTGAGTAGTGAGTGCAGAGTAGTGAGTGCAGAGTAGTGAGTAGTGAGTGCAGAGTAGTGAGTACTGAGTGCAGAGTAGTGAGTACAGAGTAGTGAGTAGTGAGTGCAGAGTAGTGAGTAGTGAGTGCAGAGTAGTGAGTAGTGAGTGCAGAGTAGTGAGTAGTGAGTAGTGAGTGCAGAGTAGTGAGTAGTGAGTGCAGAGTAGTGAGTAGTGAGTGCAGAGTAGTGAGTAGTGAATAGTGAGTGCAGAGTAGTGAGTAGTGAGTGCAGAGTAGTGAGTGCAGAGTAGTGAGTAGTGAGTGCAGAGTAGTGAGTGCAGAGTAGTGAGTAGTGAGTGCAGAGTAGTGAGTGCAGAGTAGTGAGTAATGAGTGCAGAGTAGTGAGTGCAGAGTAGTGAGTGCAGAGTAGTGAGTGCAGAGTAGTGAGTAGTGAGTGCAGAGTAGTGAGTAGTGAGTGCAGAGTAGTGAGTAGTGAGTGCAGAGTAGTGAGTGCAGAGTAGTGAGTAGTGAGTGCATAGTAGTGAGTGCAGAGTAGTGAGTGCAGAGTAGTGAGTTGTGAGTGCAGAGTAGTGAGTAGTGAGTGCAGAGTAGTGAGTGCAGAGTAGTGAGTGCAGAGTAGTGAGTAGTGAGTGCAGAGTAGTGAGTGCAGAGTAGTCCGTGCAGAGTAGTGAGTAGTGAGTGCAGAGTAGTCAGTGCAGAGTAGTGAGTAGTGAGTGCAGAGTAGTGAGTGCAGAGTAGTGAGTAGTGAGTAGTGAGTGCAGAGTAGTGAGTAGTGAGTGCAGAGTAGTGAGTAGTGAGTGGTGAGTAGTGAGTGCAGAGTAGTGAGTAGTGCATAGTGAGTGCAGAGTAGTGAGTAGTGAGTGCAGAGTAGTGAGTGCAGAGTGGTGAGTGCAGAGTAGTGAGTGCAGAGTAGTGAGTGCAGAGTAGTGAGTGCAGAGTAGTGAGTAGTGAGTGCAGAGTAGTGAGTAGTGAGTAGTGAGTGCAGAGTAGTGAGTAGTGAGTGCAGAGTAGTGAGTGCAGAGTGGTGAGTGCAGAGTAGTGAGTGCAGAGTAGTGAGTGCAGAGTAGTGAGTAGTGAGTGCAGAGTAGTGAGTAGTGAGTGCAGAGTAGTGAGTGCAGAGTAGTGAGTAGTGAGTGCAGAGTAGTGAGTGCACAGTAGTGAGTAGTGAGTAGTGAATGCAGAGTAGTGAGTAGTGAATGCAGAGTAGTGAGTAGTGAGTGCAGAGTAGTGAGTGCAGAGTAGTGAGTGCAGAGTAGTGAGTAGTGAGTGCAGAGTTGTGAGTGCAGAGTAGTGAGTAGTGAGTGCAGAGTAGTGAGTGCAGAGTAGTGAGTTCAGAGTAGTGAGTAGTGAGTGCAGAGTAGTGAGTAGTGAGTGCAGAGTAGTGAGTAGTGATACAGAGTAGTGAGTGCAGAGTAGTGAGTGCAGAGTGCAGAGTAGTGAGTGCAGAGTAGTGAGTGCAGAGTAGTGAGTAGTGAGTGCAGAGTAGTGAGTGCAGAGTAGTGAGTAGTGAGTGCAGAGTAGTGAGTAGTGAGTGCAGAGTAGTGAGTAGTGAGTAGTAAGTAGTGAGTGCAGAGTAGTGATTAGTGAGTGCAGAGTAGTGAGTAGTGAGTGCAGAGTAGTGAGTAGTGAGTGCAGAGTAGTGAGTAGTGAGTGCAGAGTAGTGAGTGCAGAGTAGTGAGTGCATAGTAGTGAGTGCAGAGTAGTGAGTGCAGGGTAGTGAGTGCAGAGTAGTGAGTTGTGAGTGCAGAGTAGTGAGTAGTGAGTGCAGAGTAGTGAGTAGTGAGTGCAGAGTAGTGAGTGCAGAGTAGTGAGTAGTGAGTGCAGAGTAGTGAGTGCAGAGTAGTCCGTGCAGAGTAGTGAGTAGTGAGTGCAGAGTAGTCAGTGCGGAGTAGTGAGTAGTGAGTGCAGAGTAGTGAGTAGTGAGTGCAGAGTAGTGAGTGCAGAGTAGTGAGTAGTGAGTGCAGAGTAGTGAGTACTGAGTGCAGAGTAGTGAGTACAGAGTAGTGAGTAGTGAGTGCAGAGTAGTGAGTAGTGAGTGCAGAGTAGTGAGTAGTGAGTGCAGAGTAGTGAGTAGTGAGTAGTGAGTGCAGAGTAGTGAGTAGTGAGTGCAGAGTAGTGAGTAGTGAGTGCAGAGTAGTGAGTAGTGAATAGTGAGTGCAGAGTAGTGAGTAGTGAGTGCAGAGTAGTGAGTGCAGAGTAGTGAGTAGTGAGTGCAGAGTAGTGAGTGCAGAGTAGTGAGTAGTGAGTGCAGAGTAGTGAGTGCAGAGTAGTGAGTAATGAGTGCAGAGTAGTGAGTGCAGAGTAGTGAGTGCAGAGTAGTGAGTGCAGAGTAGTGAGTAGTGAGTGCAGAGTAGTGAGTAGTGAGTGCAGAGTAGTGAGTAGTGAGTGCAGAGTAGTGAGTGCAGAGTAGTGAGTAGTGAGTGCATAGTAGTGAGTGCAGAGTAGTGAGTGCAGAGTAGTGAGTTGTGAGTGCAGAGTAGTGAGTAGTGAGTGCAGAGTAGTGAGTAGTGAGTGCAGAGTAGTGAGTGCAGAGAAGTGAGTGCAGAGTAGTGAGTAGTGAGTGCAGAGTAGTGAGTGCAGAGTAGTCCGTGCAGAGTAGTGAGTAGTGAGTGCAGAGTAGTCAGTGCAGAGTAGTGAGTAGTGAGTGCAGAGTAGTGAGTGCAGAGTAGTGAGTAGTGAGTAGTGAGTGCAGAGTAGTGAGTACTGAGTGCAGAGTAGTGAGTGCAGAGTAGTGAGTACAGAGTAGTGAGTAGTGAGTAGTGAGTGCAGAGTAGTAAGTAGTGAGTGCAGAGTAGTGAGTAGTGAGTGCAGAGTAGTGAGTGCAGAGTAGTGAGTAGTGAGTGCAGAGTAGTGAGTAGTGAGTGCAGAGTAGTGAGTAGTGAGTGCAGAGTAGTGAGTGCAGAGTAGTGAGTAGTGAGTGCAGAGTAGTGAGTGCAGAGTAGTGAGTGCAGAGTAGTGAGTGCAGAGTAGTGAGTAGTGAGTGCAGAGTAGTGAGTGCAGAGTAGTGAGTAGTGAGTGCAGAGTAGTGAGTGCAGAGTAGTGAGTGCAGAGTAGTGAGTAGTGAGTAGTGAGTGCAGAGTAGTGAGTGCAGAGTAGTGAGTAGTGAGTGCAGAATAATGAGTGCAGAGTAGGGAGTAGTGAGTGCAGAGTAGTGAGTGCAGAGTAGTGAGTGCAGAGTAGTGAGTAGTGAGTGCAGATTAGTGAGTAGTGAGTGCAGAGTAGTGAGTGCAGAGTAGTGAGTGCAGAGTAGTGAGTGCGCAGGGTGAGCAGTGTGTGAGCGCGTAGGGTGAACAGTGTGTGAGTGTGCAGGGTGAACAATTCCAATCCAAACCACATAATTCCATTACACACCACATGCATACACTCCATAACACATGGCTAAAAGACATTGCCATTTACAATGCCATTAGCTCGAACTCAAATAAATCCGAGACCTATTGCATTTCCAATGCTTGTTTAAAGGGGGCCTCGAAACGGGTCTATATCGGGCTTTGTTTTGTGCCCTGGCACAGGTGGTCCGTTTTTTTTTTACAGGACAGTAGGGACAGCAGGCACATCGATGTGCGTGTACTCACACTGCTCACTTCTCAATAGTAGAGAAGTGATGGCATGACGTCATGCCAGGGGAGCGTGTAGTTGAAGGGAAATTCAGAGGAAGGGAAATCCTTTAAAGAGAGTCGTTTTCTCTTTGGATTTCCCGTCTCTTTTTGACAGCTGCAGTCCACGCCGTGCAGGTAACATCGGTGGGGTGGTGGGGCTGCATGGGGAGAGATTTCGAGGGAAAAACAAATAAATAATTAATTTCCCCTCTGCATCGTCCCTCGAAATCCTCCCCACGAGGCCCCACCGCTGTTACCACCACGGACCGCGGCTGCTTTTTGACACTCAGAAGCAGCAACATTGTCGTGGGGTCACCAGGGCTTTAAGTGGAAGCTTTTTCAGTATTATATACAAGCCATGGTTCCTGCTTATTTATCTTATGCAACTAACAACCATTGACAAAGCCAATAGTCCTGACTTGTTGTTCTCATGATGTTACTTGTTGTATGATATATCTGGATGCAATTACAGAAACTGAAAAATACAAGTTGTCCGGCACCCTGTGCTAAGCACAGCTTTTTAGCTTATGGGTTTTTAAGCCACGTTCCTTAATTACATTGGCCACGCCGCCCCTTGGAGAGACCCCCCACCCCTCCAGTTTCTTTCCTCCCACTTGAAGACCTGGTGATACCACTTATTTGTGCTTAGTAGCGTTTAAAACACAGACGTCTGGCCTCTGACAGTGTTTTCCTGCCTTAGAAGAGGAGGGAGATGAATATTAATAAATATGTTCCAGATGAAGGTATAGTATCGCGGCAGTAAACACATGACAGTGAAACACCCCCATTGTTCTTCGGTAAGACCTAATGTTAGCAGTGCAACAATCCCTCCTGCACACCTCAGACGCCATGTCACAGTGTGTTTGTCGCCAAGTGGTATGCCTGCATTTTTATAATTTAAACAGCGGCGGTGCGTCCATTGGGGCGTTCGGGCGTTGCCACACCAACCAATGCGCACCGCCATCTGAAACTTCACCCGGCCGCACCAGATTTAGTTTATAGGGGAGAAAGGGGGTGGGGCTGTATCTGATCCGGTGTTGTGAGCGTGCGTGCTCACAGCTGCTCAACAGTGCTACTGGCGCTGGCGCGCATGTTTGCTTTGGGCTGGTCATTTTTCTGACCAGCCCGAACATGCGCAGTAGCCTCCCCCTTGTGAGACCGAGGGTTGCCTCATGCCGCAGCCTCTGGTCTGCGAATGGGGCAGGGAGTTACGCTACTCCACAGCCAATCCTGGCGCTGATAAGTAACGGAGACCACTTAATCATTATGTATTAAGGGGCGGTAAAAGTGTTCGTGTTCACTTTGCTCTATTTACTTTCTTATCAGGGTGTGTATTACTAAAAAGACCAACTGCCCGAAGCTGGTGCAAAATTACCCAGCACCGGGGCAAAAGTGTTCAGCACGAGAGCAATTTATGTTTTTTGGCCCCAGACTGTGCATTCTCTTCCACTGGCCCTGGCATTTGCAGCACAAGCCAGGAGACAGGCCCTTTCAATCATCAAGGTTCGTTTAAAGAGAGAAACAGAAAGGTAAATGAAGCAGCCTTTTAAATCCTTCCTTTGGACGCCCTTCATTATCTAAATGAGCCACTCAGTTAACACACGTTTTACCAAATAGGATTTACATACATCAAAGCATCTGGGAAGCCCAGCAGGGACTAACCAAGACATCTTTATGACGAAATATGTACAATTTGAATATCGTTTACAAGCATGCCTACCATATGCTTTATTTCACACCTTCAAGTTGGTTCGGCGGTTTAGATAACAGGATGTTGCATTCTGGGATTAGTAGTTTTGCTTTAAAAATCGTGCCTTTTTTTTTATTTTTGTATTTATTTCATGCGATTTTCTATTACGAGTAACTAGGAGATTCAAGTAAGCTGACCTCAATAAACATCCTAAAGAATACAAAAAAGTAATGGATGGAATTCTTGAATTCATCAGGTGATTACACAGGCTGCATTCCAATTCGTTGTTTTTGTGCACACCATGTCACCTTAATTTGGACCCAGCTATACGCAAACCAGTCCCTGCTCCAAACAGAACAGTCCAGCATGGACGGCCAAGCCAGTTCATACATAAAGACAATTTTTTCGGGGGTCGGAGGGTTTGTTCGGGTATGCACGCGCGCTACGCCTCACCACTTTCAAATGTCACCAGCCGCCACTGAATTTAAACGTCATTAAGGTGCACGTTACAATTCAATGTTCTAACAGTTACTATTAGCAATTAAATGCCAGCGAAGAAGCCTGCATCATGCATCCCACCACCTCATCCTCTTCTGTTTCAATAATTGAATAAGCGGGATCAACATCTGGAGTTCTTAAATACTTACAATACGGAAAAAGAATAACGTGGTGTAAAGGAGAAGCCAGAAAAATAAGCCGTTTGTGCAGCAGGTTAATAAGGTGCACTTATGAGACCTGATGCATTTCCCACAGTTCAGACGGCGCTGCAGCGAGCATCTATCCATCAATCTCTGTTTCACCCGCACGCCCACACACGCACACCTACACATCCCACCATGCACGCATACCCCATGACGCACACTTCGAATGATTGCCAGACGCCCACTCCGTCTCCGCGCGCATTCTCTCCCGGCTCCCGCTCGAAGATAGGCCTCTTTTTGTTCGTCCGGCCGCCAGCTGCGCCTGCCTGTGATGCAAAAGCGTCATCATGCAAGGGCTCCCTGTGATGAACGTTGCAGGTGTGCCCCAGTGACGGCGATTGCTCGTTACACAGCGCTCTAAATAATTCAAGAGGTTCACTTCACTTAAAATAGAAATATAAAGATAGTTAGAGTGATCACATATATACATGTTTAAGTGTTTGGCTGATGAAGAGCTTTCTCCTTGTGTTTAATGTGAATCATTAACATCCATTCACCAAAATGCCTGGGGTAGCGGAAGTGTCTTTACGTAATCTTTGACTTTAATTACATCACAGGAAGTGACATCATATGACCCTTGATCTTTAATTTTTCCAGGTAGTCATATCACGACATTAAACCTGATGACATCAAAATAATTGACTCTGATGTCCCATAATAATTGCATGTTAAATATAACAACACAACAGAGACAAATGTCTATTTTAGAATAGATGGCATTTATATTAGGGTGCTCATTTAATCTTTGATAGTTTTGGGGTGTAATATTTGTCTTGCATTGTAGTGAGCCAGCAAAGTGAGTGAACTCGATCGCTTCTAGGGGTTTCTCCCTCTCTTACCCCAGGAAATTTTTATTTGAATGGGGTATAATAGTTAATTTTAAAGCACGATTTTTACATACGTTTGCTTAATAGAAATAGGCTTTGAAAGAGACTCAATACATATCAAAATCATTTATGGTGCGCCAACCAAATGAAACTTGATACTCCCCAGGAAATGTACTAGGGGTGCCCGTATGTCAAAAATGTCCTGCACTGAGCCAGGGCCAGTATGTTGTCATGAGTGCTCCACATAGGGCTGGGTGCTCCATTATACCAAAAGTCATATAAAAGATGTGATGGGTAGAATTTTGCTACTTATGAATTCCATGTACTGTTAGTGACCCTTATGCTAAAAAATTACCTCAATATGTCAGTGACAGAATTTGTCATGGTTGCCACCCTCCCCAATGGCAGGTTGTCCTTCTGTACGGCAAGGATTAACTCCAGTGTGCTAGCACTAGTATTTTGCCACGAGTGCCACATGCCAAGAAGTTCCCCAAGTATACCAGTGTTTTTTCATAGGTGCCCCATATGCCAAGAACTACCTCTAGTATGCCAGTACCAGTATTTCACCATGGGTGCCAATTATGCTCAGAGGGCCAGTATTCTTTCACAGGTATCTGTCATGCTAAGAATTTAATCATGTATGCTAGCACCTGTATTTTGCCATGGGTGTCTCTATGACACATGCATTACCTACAGTGCACCAGGGACAGTGACAGACTCTCAATCACACTCAGTCTCAATAACACTCTCTTACACTTATTCATATTCATTCTCACTCAGTAATAGTCACTCTTGGTGTCACTCACTGAGTCTCCCTCACTCTGACTCCCTCATACTATCTGACATCCAGTCTGACACATGATCACTTACTAATTGCAACTGACTCATTCACTTTTGTTCACACACACATGCTTACACAAACAGACACACATGCTCACACATACACTCACTCGCTATCACATAAGCATAGTTTCACCTGCAAGCATGCATACAACATAAATTTAAAAGCATTTTTATTTGCCTCAGTTGGCACCAAAGGTTCTGTTTGAATTAATTAATCAATCAAGTAGTACTTGTATATCACAGCCTTTTACCCTAGAGGGTATCCAGGACTGTGCTGCAGGTATTGGTCAAAAAACCAGGTCTTGAGTCTCTTCCTGAAGTGGGTCAGCGAGGGTGCGGAGGTGAAGGGGAGGGAGTTCCAGGCGTTGGCAGTGAGGTGGGAGAAGGCCATTCTCCGGAGTGGCAGTGGTGGATACGTGGTATCTGTGCAAGGCGTGCAGAGCAGAGATTCCTGGTACACCGGTGGAAGTGCAGGTGGTGGTTCATGTAGGTAGGTCCTTAGTCATGGAGGGCTTTGTAGGCATGGGTCAGAACCTTGAAGTGAACTCTCTTCTGGACAGGGAGCCAATGGAGGTCCTTCAGGTGCTGGTTGATGTGTGTCCTCTTGGGCAGGCTGAAATCAGTCTGGCAGCGGCATTCTGGATCATCTGGAGTCTTTGCATAAGTTTGGTGGTGGTACCTGCATACAGTGCATTGCCATAGTCTAGTCAGCTGGTGATGAGGGTCTGTGTCACCTTTTTCCTGGTGCTGATGCAGAACAACCTGAAGACTTTGCACAACTATGGGAGCGTGTGCAAGCAGGCTGAGGAAATGGCATTGACCTGACATTTCATGGAGAGTTCGCAGTCCAGATTGGTGCCAAGATTGTGGGTGTGGTTGTTTGGCATGGGGAGGGTCTGACCACCAGGAGTCGTTCCAGAGGGCTGTGTGTCTGCCGAAGATCAGAACTTCAGTTTTGTCCGTGTTGAGCTACAGGCAGTTGTTCTTCATCCAGGCCGAAACGTTCTTCATACAATTGTGGAAGTTGGTCTTCATTGAGTTGGTGTCTACTGAGAGTGAGAGGATGAGCTGGGTATTGTCGGCGTAGGAGATTATGTGGATGTTGTGTGCTCTGATGATATCTGCGAGTGGTGTCATGTAGATGTTGAAGAGGGTTGGACTGAGGGATTTAACTTGGGGTACGCTGCAGATGGTGTGCTTGAGTTGTGAGGTGAACAGAGGAAGGAGGACTCTCTGGGAGCGTCCTGTGAGGAAGGATGCCATCCAGATGAGCGCATTGTCTGTGATTCCAATCTGGCGTAGTCAATCAATGAGTGTGTGGTGGGAGATGGTGTCAAAAGCTGCAGAGAGGTCCAGGAGGATCAGGGCAGCCTATTCTAATCCGCCAAGTAGGGTGTTACTGTTATCTGTTACAGTGATCAGGGCTGTCTCAGTGCTGTGGTTTGCTCTCAAACCTGTTTGGGATGAGTTCAGTAGGTTGTTTCTCTCCAAGTGTTCGGTGAGTTAGAGGTTGATGGCCTTCTCCAGGACCTTGGCAGGGAATGGTAGTTCTGGAGCTCGCTGGGGTTTTCCGAAGGTTTCTTGAGGAGGGGTCTAACCTAAGCATGATTCCATGCATCTGGAAAGGTGGCTGTGGTTATGGAGGCATTGAGGATGGTTGTGAGATGGTGGCTGATCTTGTCTCTTCTGAGGTTGAAGAGTCGGTGGGGGCTTAGGTCGGTGGGTGCTCCTGAGTGGACGGAGTTCATTAGAGTGGTTGTGTTTTGTGTGCTGAGTTATTTCCAGGCGGTGAGCGGGTAATCATTGGTGTTGGTCAGTGGGTTGCTCTAGAGGTCGGACGGTTGGGGATAAAAGTTTCTATAAATGCTAGCCATCTTGTTGTGGAAGTGGTATGCAAGGGTGTTGCAGAGTTCTTGTGAGGAGGGAAACTAATATTCAGTGGCTGACGGGAAGGTGAATTCTCTGAATATGGTCAAGAGTTCCTTGATTTGGTTGGCGCTGGTCTTGATATGGTGGTTCAAGGCCTCCTTTTTTGCTGTTTGAACTGTTGGTGGTAGTCATTGAGGGCAGATTTGTAGGTGGCTCGGTCAGTGTGGTTGCTCCTAGTGTTCCATCTTCTTTCCAGTTGTTTGTACCTGCGCTTTGACGTGTTAAGTTCAGGAATGTACCAGCAGGCTCGTTTGGTGGGTCTGTGTGTTTTGGCAGGTATGGTGGGAGCGACTCGCTTGGCGGCACTGGTCAACCAGTGTAGGAAGTTGTCTCTGTATATACTATACCAAAGTGAGGTATAGTGTGCACTGACTCCAGTGGAACCCCAAAGGTAGGCAGAGGTAAAAGTAGATAGCACCTTACTCTATTTGTGGTGGTGTGGTTGAGCAGTTAGGATGTATCAGAGGACAGTGTTAAACATTTGTTGTACACACTCAGTCTGCAAATGATTTCACACACTCAAACACTGAACTTCAGGCTAATTGTTTTTGTATAAAAATATTCTTTTAGTTATTTTATTTTCTAGAACCAAGCATGCCTGGCACAGGTAACTAATAAATACGTTACAGTAGTAACGCAGTTGTAACACAGTTTGAATTGCAATTATATATGCACTTTGATTACACTACTGTTACTGAAAATGCAATGCTTTGGAAATACAGTACATATGCTTTGTATAGGCTTTTTAGTAAAATAACCAGTAGATTACTTTTCTTACACAGGGCAGTATACCTGGATAATGCACTGGGACATTTCCTGTAAACAGGTGAGTTAAAGCATTTTTGTTATTTAGTACAGTTTTAAAGGGATCTCTTAGATTTTCCAACTCCACATTTAGAAACTTTTCACAGAAAAACAGTCAATGTTGTCCTATTGAGGAACATTGGGTTATCGGTTCAAAGATAAGTATTCAGTTGTGGGAGTTGGTATTCTCGGATTAGACTCAGGGATCCCCCAGGGTCAAGGATGCAATCTTTTAAACCCTCAGTGGCACTAGGAAGGCCCAATGTTGTCCAATGGGGGATAGGGTGCCTCCGGTTGGTGACAGCTTACAAGCAGGCCACTGGGTTGTGGGAGCAAAGCTCCTGTGAAATCTAGGTCAAGGACAATCGATATTTGCCCGGCGGTATCGCCTCTTTAACCCACAAAGTACTAATCAATGAAGAGGCAGGCGTTGGAGACTGGAAGGCAGGAAACAAGGTTTATTCTCTCCGGAGGAGAACACATCAGTTCGGACAGCAGGTATCGTCACGAGGTGCTCTCACCGCATCTCTGAGGCCTGGCCTCTTATACACAGTTAAATGAATTTTATTGCAGGTAACACAGTCTTGTAATGCTTTGAAGTATGAAAGGATATCCTCCGAATCTCCCCCTCGGGCCCGTTCCCACACACATTTACAGTTGAAGTCCCCACCCCGGTCACAACAGGTGATGATTATCGCGCAGCTGGACATTCCGCCGATTCATGGAATGTGGGGGTTTAATCGGATCTCATGGGGTGGGGGCTTTGATCAACTCGGGGATCCTTTGATGAGGGAAGCTTTCTACTGTACGGGGAGGGGCAATAAACAGTATCGGCAGAGCTAGGTGTCGGCCTGGGAACGAGGAAGACAAACGGGCACACAGGAAAAGGGGTTGGTATCAAAGGGTCTGGGACCATGAAGGGAATGAAGGGAGGTGTCGCGCTGGGAACAGGATGGGGCTCTGAGGCAGAGCTGCGCTGAAGAGGAGTTTATGACCCAAGGCATGTGCGAGCGAGGGGGTTTGTCAGCGTGCGGGCTTTGTGAGGGCAAAGGGCTACGCTGGGGGCCAGTGGCATGCAAAGGGTGGTTCTGATCGAGGCACCTAAAATGGCGGGTGCGCACGACAAAAAGTGTGGCATCAGGGGAAAAAGGCAAGATGGCGCAGATAATGTTTACCAGACCGTACTAATTTTCCACAGTCCTCCCTTTAACATATCCAAGACATCTTGCTGGCCTATTTCCTATTCATGTCTACTGTTGTGGTCATAAGAAAAAGCAGTAGGAACCCAGGTGAAGGAGTCATAAACATTACATTTAAGATCTCTCGTCTTAGGAGGCGGGTCTATCGATAAACTTGTTTGCAGGAAAGTCATAGTAATGCAATATCGGACAAAAACGATTCTGTAGTGAGAGCATTGAGTACATTTCATAGATACTTATAGTCATTCGGAATATGAACTGATAGGTTATTACATATACAAGTTCTGTTCATATTTGGTTGGAGCATAATAAATACAATGGTGGCTGGGAGAGAAATGAGACATTTATTTATTTATTTGCTGGTTTTTATAGTGCTTGAATCGACTCCAGATGGAGTATCTCTGCGCTTTTGGTGCCGGCTAAACAGAAGATGAGAATTTGGAGCAGATGCTAGATCTCATTTTTAAATAAAACAGTTTCCAGTTGCCTTCTGAATTTTAAGTGCTCAGTACACTGTCTTAAGGACAGAGGAAGTCTGTTCCATAATGTGGGTCCTGCAATTGACAACGCTTTATTCCCATGCCTCGCTTTCTTGGCGCGGGGCACCACTAGGAGCAGATTATTGCTTGATCTTAGT
The DNA here is from genome assembly GCF_964261635.1 of Lissotriton helveticus. Lineage (NCBI taxonomy): Eukaryota > Metazoa > Chordata > Amphibia > Caudata > Salamandridae > Lissotriton > Lissotriton helveticus. The sequence continues at coordinate 497,309,986 of NC_136061.1, read as the reverse complement.
GTTCGAGATGGCATGTAGGGAATACATTTGTTTCCAAGATATGCAGGCCCTTGTCCATGAAGACATTTGTGGATCAGGCAAGCTATCTTAAATTTTGTTCTTTGCCGGATCGGGAGCCAATGTAATTGCTCAAGGAGGGGTTTGGATGGAGTTCTTGGCGGGGCATTCAGAACTAGGCGGGCCGCTGTATTTTGAATGACCTGGAGCTTAGCCAGCACGCCTTCATTGGCAGAAAGCAGCAGGCCATTACAATAGTCGATCCGACTTAGCACGAGTGCCTGAACTAGCGTCCTCCTAAAGGAATCCGGCAGTAGAGGGAAGACCTTACGCAACAGGCTGATGGTATGGAAGCAAGAACCCGAGATGAAGTTGGAATGCTGTTTTAGAGATAGTTCTTGGTCCAGACGGACCCCCAGGTTTTTCACTATCTGCTTGGGTTCTGGGGCTGCTCCCAAATCCTGTGGCCACCAATCCGGGGCCCATAGCATCCTGGCTTCTCCAAACAGCATGACTTCCGTCTTACTGACGTTGCACTGAAGGCAGTTGGAGGACATCCAGTGCGCCACCGCCTTCATGGGGTTAGTCCGGAAGTAGCATCAGGGAAAAATGTTTCCTACAACCGGCAGTTGGACCAGAGTCCTTTTCGGCAGTTCAAGAATTCATGCTAACAGAAGGAGTGGCTATGTCATGCTTATTTCGTTAGCGATCAAGGCAGTTGTCCCTCACCGGAAGCCTGCAGGGGCCGAGGGCTCCGGGGACTTTTGTAGAATCTTCAAGGCTGTGGAGATGCTGTCGGAGGTGGGGGCTGGGCAAGCGTCCGAGTTACGTTGCTGGTCAAAGTTACTCTAGCGGCCTAGACCCGCCTTCCAGGGGGCCCAGACGCCATTTTGAGGCCCTGCAGCAGTCCCCCCCTCGTCGAGTCTGCAAGAGTGGAAGAGACCTTTTTGGGGAAAAAGAAATGGAACTCCGTGTTGTGGAAGCAGGACATTCGGCCAGGGTGCAGCTGTGGTGCCCCCACCTGGGGGGGCGAGGGAGACTCGTTCGCGCCATCTCCCTCTCCCGGTGCACTCCATGCCGCTCTCTTTCATGGGCATGTACGATGGCCTCTCCACATCCCGTGCTCCACAAGTCCCATGCCCAGTGCTGCGGAAGTATGGCCACCTGCGGCGCATGTTCGGTGCTGCGCAAGTATTGGCGCAGCCGTTGTGTGTTCGGTGCTGCGCAAGTATTGGCACCGTTGCATGTTCAGTGCTGCGCTAGTATTGGCGCCGCCCGGCTGGAGGATTTCGGCGCCGGGCCGGGGGCTGGGAAGCCTCCTATCCGTGGAGGTGGGAGAGGCTCGTCCGCGTCGCCTCTCCCTCCCAGCCCAACCTGGACAAATTTCTGCAGGGGTATTTGTGATGGCCGGACTGGGGCTGGGAAGCCTCCTACCTGTGGAGGTGGGAGAGGCTTGTCCGCGTCGCCTCTCCCTCCCAGCCCGACCTGGACTAATTTTCGCGGAGGTATGTACAAGACATCCCTCCCCCCAGAGTTGTCGCAGCCATTATTCAAGAAAGAAGTGGCGCCTGGCGTGTTGCTGCTGCCATTACGGAGGGGAAAAGAAAGAAATGTCCCGTCCGTCTCTGGGCCGGGCTTCCGGTGAATGTCGGCCGGACGCCCCTTGCTCTGGCCCCATGAACGGGTTCCTTGGCTCATCGGCTGCAGCCGGATCCAGTTGGCCCCAGTCCCCGGCCATTGGTGGCCGGACCGGGAGAGCATGTGGCGGGACTATCTGCAACTCTCACGTGCCACCGCGGCCGGACTGGGAGAGAGAGAGAGAGGGTCGAGGACATAGACATCCCTCCCCCTACAACTCTCCAGTGTGGTCAAGGCGATCCCCTGGCTGGGTCCCGCTGGCCCCTGTCTCTCCTCCGGCTCCACCCTATGTTACGATTTCCTGGCAGCAGGACCCGCCTTATATGGGTTGCTGCCGGCTGGGCGTAGCCGCAACCCTGCCCCACCTTGGAAGTTTCCAGAGTGGGGGGGGGCGGATGTTCTGCTGACTTTCATTTTCTACAGTTTACCGTTCTTGTTTCTAACGTTTCCTGTTGTTAGGGCATTAATAGGTGTTATTATTACGTATTGTTATTGTTTCTTGCTCGTTATGTTAAATAAAAGTTCATGTTCATCAGTGGCCTATTGATTTCGTTTTCCCATTCCTTTCTTTCCAGGTTGTTTCATGCTAAAGCTTCTGTTAACAGAAGTTAAGTAACACGGAAACACAGGCAGAGGGATGACGTAGATTCATGCATCACGTACACACAAACACAGACGGGGAGACAGTACAAGTATTATATACAAAGACCCAAGACAAACATAAAACAGTTATCGGCCATAATTATCTTTTTCTGTATGCTGCGCATACTTATTGTTCTGAGTTCTTTTTACCTGTTTCTTATCTTTTTATTCGTTGGCTGCCTTTTTCTGGTGGCTTTGATTGTACGCACTTACGCCTTTGGCAACTGGTCATGAACTAACCTAGTCGGGCTAATGTTCACAGAGGTTTTTTTTTTTTTTTTCGAGTCACTTTAGCAAGTACGTTTCCAGGCTGAGACAAACCGTTGGTGTCAATTGGTGGGGAACAGTAGTGGTAGTACGGGGTTTGTCGCCTGTTAATTTAGAGCTAGACTGGGTTTCTCGTCTTAACATTGTTCGATCTATGAGGACTCGAACATGTCGCTGAAATCGGTCTGGCGAAATCTGTACCATCGGGCATAATCAAACGTGGTGGTTCTATCTGGTTTGTCCATGTCAGTCTGATTCATCTTTGTCTCGCGCCTTTTCGCTTTCTGCCGGCCTGTTATTCTTGTCGGCCCTCTGTTCCTACTCTCGTTCAGTAGAGTCGGACATTGGGCTTTCCAGTGCCCGGCATATTTACAAAAAGCACATTGGTTTTGCCCTAAGTCTGGCCGTCCTGTGCGTAGTGTCGGGGGATTACTTTCGGGACGTTGTGTCCTGGGGTGGTCCTGTCGATATATTCCTTTACCTGCTCTGTCCTCGTCTCTTTTCTTTCGTTGCATTGCTTCTTTGCGCCACATACCGAGACTGTCGAGCATAATAGGCGTTGTCTTATTATTACGAAGAGCTATTTCTAACGTTTCTATTTTATCAAGATCGAAGGATCCTATCAGTGGCCACTGTTTCTCTTGATTTTCTTTGGTATACCTGTGCCATAGTTTACTATAGGCTAAAGTAACTAATCCATAGTTTATGAACATGTCTTTATTAGGGGTGCCTTCCAGCGGAGCTAGATGGTCCACCTCTAATAAACGGTCCGGGCTGAACCAACTATCAACCAGTGGGGAGAAGACAGACATGACGGCTCACAACGAGGGACAAAAAGTCAGCACTGCCTATCTTATCACTGCGTGCAAAGACTAGACAGAATATTTCTATTCTACGTTGTTTGCAGGCAGTGAATACCTCATGAACCAATATCAAATAAACAATAAACGACCAGTGGGGAGAATAAGTAGGCCCGCAAAAGGTCTGCGTCCTCTACCTTTTCACTATCTGCAAAGGGGAACCTGTTCTTTCATGTTTGCAGACAGAGAATCTCCAGAAAACAATCCGCGAACAGTAGTTCGGGGTAAAAACCATTAATCAGTGTGGGAGAGGGTAATCTCCTGAAAACAATTCGCCAATAAATAATCAATCAGTGGGGGAGAAAGATAGGCACGCTGGCTGCGTTACTTATCCTTCACTATTTGCAAAGAGAAAGAGCCTACCGTTTCTCCGTGTGCAGACAGTGAATCTCCAAATAGGTCAACAAAGAGTAATACTAGTATTTTCTGAACCATTAAACAATTATTTCGCGATTCGTCGTGTTTACACGACCTTACCCGGACCGTATGGACAGTTTCCTATCTTCCGAATCCAGCGCCCGATCGTCCTCTTTTCCTCGTATTCCTCGCGGCACTCCTGATGGTTCCCAGTCAGGACCGTAGATCACTCGAGAGAGGTCTGTTAGGAACTAGTGAAGTTCGGATGATCGGCTGCCAGACGAGGGTCTATTGGGCAACAGCTCTCCCGATCGTTGCAGTCGTTCACTCTGTCGTCAGGACCTCTCCCACTGGATCCACGTGTCGCTGATGGGCCCCACGTTTGGGACGCCAATTGTGAAATCTAGGTCAAGGACTATCGATATTTGCCCGGCGGTATCGCCTCTTTAACCCACAAAGTACTAATCAATGAAGAGGCAGGCGCTGGAGACTGGAAGGCAGGAAACAAGGTTTATTCTCTCCGGAGGAGAACACATCAGTTCGGACAGCAGGTATCGTCACGAGGTGCTCTCACCGCATCTCTGAGGCCTGGCCTCTTATACACAGTTAAATGAATTTTATTGCAGGTAACACAGTCTTGTAATGCTTTGAAGTATGAAAGGATATCCTCCGAATCTCCCCCTCGGGCCCGTTCCCACACACATTTACAGTTGAAGTCCCCACCCCGGTCACAACAGGTGATGATTATCGCGCAGCTGGACATTCCGCCGATTCATGGAATGTGGGGGTTTGATCGGATCTCATGGGGTGGGGGCTTTGATCAACTCGGGGGTCCTTTGATGAGGGAAGCTTTCTACTGTGCGGGGAGGGGCAATAAACAGTATCGGCAGAGCTAGGTGTCGGCCTGGGAACGAGGAAGACAAATGGGCACACAGGAAAAGGGGTTGGTATCAAAGGGTCTGGGACCATGAAGGGAATGAAGGGAGGTGTCGCGCTGGGAACAGGATGGGGCTCTGAGGCAGAGCTGCGCTGAAGAGGGGTTTATGACCCAAGGCATGTGCGAGCGAGGGGGTTTGTCAGCGTGCGGGCTTTGTGAGGGCGAAGGGCTACGCTGGGGGCCAGTGGCATGCAAAGGGTGGTTCTGATCGAGGCACCTAAAATGGCGGGTGCGCACGACAAAAAGTGTGGCATCAGGGGAAAAAGGCAAGATGGCGCAGATAATGTTTACCAGACCGTACTAATTTTCCACACTCCTGGACTTAAGCTCAGGGCAAATGGGGGTTTAGGCCAGCACAAAAGGTGCACCTTCAGCAGCACTAGGGCGGCTGGGTGCAGAGTGCTGTTTTGGCGTCGGGAGCCCTGTAGCTTTCAATGGGGAGTCTCAGGTTTACAAAAGCACTGCAGGCTCAGGGATGAGGGTTTTGTGGGTGCAACCACCACTAGGAGAGGTAAGATGGGATGCTGGGGGTCGGTTAGGCACTGTCGGTTGGGCCACCCAAGGCCGTGGGGCGTCGGGTGACTTTTAGGGTTGGATCTTACCAGCTCCCGGTCGCGGTTGGGGGGACCTTCCGGTTAGAGGCTGCAGGCGTTGGCTGGAGGCTTGAGGCAGGTCAGGGATCACAGGGTCTCGGGTCACGATCAACTCTTGGTGTTGGGCGACTTGAACTCGGGCTGTGGGAGTCGGATGCAGAGTGGTGCAGACTTGCTAATCCTGGCAGAGCTAGGAGTCTGTTGGTGAACAAATCTGGTGTTCACGGGAGACAAAGTCTTTGGGATGAAAGGCAGGCAGGTTCTATGGGTTTTTCGAGGTTGCTGGCTGCTGGACACACAGGGATTTTGCTGGAGCAGGATCGAGGTGTGGACAGGCAGGTAGGGCTGGGGCCAAGTCAGTGGGCGTCCTCCTCTTGTTAGCTTCGGCGCGGCTGTTCGGTCCTTCTTCTTTTCTTCTTCTGGTTTCTTGTCTGAGGAAGCAAAGTTCAGAGGTGCCCTTAAATACTAGATTTAGGGGCGTTACAGGTAGGTAAAAGTTTGGGACCAAGGGTTCCCTTCCCTGGGGTGGCTACACCCCTTATTATGCCAGCCTCCAGTGGTAGGGGGCATATGCCTCTCCCTGGTTTGCTGGGTCCCCCCATCTGCAAGATGGTGGGGACTGAGAGTTGTGCTTCACCTCGCCTCCCCCACCTGACCAGTAGAGTTGGAAGAGGTGGGCACACCTCTCTTCCTTGTTGTTCCCTCTGGTTCCCCCACCCAAAGTGGGGGTCAGAACCAGTGGGGACCAGTTGCTGAAAGCAGCAAGCAGCCTGGGGAAGCTCACAAAGGTGGAAAGCCTTTGAATCTTTCTCCTCATGGACCCTGCCCATCCTGGGGGAGGAGGCTTAGCACTTCATCCCTGGATGTGCATTCTTTCATGCCCCCGAGAGTAGCTGGCTCTCGACCCAGGGGTCCAGAAACATGTCTGGTGGTGGCAGCTGAAAGCAGCCACTCAGCCTGGACACTAGTGGTAGGTCGTTTTTCAGGTGGCATCTCTAAGAGGCCCTATGTGTGCATTTTTAATTAAATCCCACACTGGCATCTGTGTGGGTTTAATGTGCTGAGAAGTTTGCTACCAAACTTCTCAGTTTTCAGTGTAGTTATTATGGTGCTATGGAGTTCGTAATGACAAACTCCCTGCACATATACTTTTAATGGCAGCACTGCACTTACAATGTCTAAGAATTTACTTAGACACTGTAGGTGTAGGCACCAGGCTCATGCACCTGTACCCTCACAACTGGTATAGTGCACCCAGCAAGAGGGGTGACTGATCTATGCCAGAGCAGTGGGTTATAGGCATGGCATACAAGGATATGTGCCATGACGACTTTTCACTTTGTTCTGACCCAAGACACACAGCCTGCAAAGGCAGCATGTGAGTGTAAAGGGACAGGATCTCTAAGGGTGGCACAATAAGTGCTGCAGCCCTTAGAGGCTTTCCCTGGTCACAGTGCCCTTGATACCTATGGTTCCATTTACCAGGGACTGACCTGTGGCCAGTGATACCATTCGGGCTTGTGTTTAAATGCAGTTTTAGGGAAAGAATGTAGGCTCTGGGTACTTGATTAGCAGGAGCCCAGGTTACGCCCAGTCAAAGCACATCAGCAGGTCTGCAAAAAGTGAGGGCAGCCATGCAGAAAGAGGGCACTTTCTCATACAAACCTCCCAAACGAAAGAGGATGAGACTAATATTTCCCTATAAAATCTTCATTTTCTAAGTGGAAGTACCTGGAAAGTCCATCTGCAATGGCATGGGCAGTCCCAGGCCTGTGTTCAAGTACAAAGTCCATTCCCTGTAGGGAGATGGACCGCCTCAACAGTTTAGAGTTTCACCTTTCATCTGCATTAGATGTCTGATCAGTTTGAATTAGGAAGTGAGTACCAAGCAAGTATTGTCTCAGCTTCTTCAGGGGTCAAACCACAGCAAAGACCTCCCTCTCAATGGCACTCCAACGCTGCTCCCTGGGGAGAAGCCTTCTGCTTGTAAAAATAACAGGTTTTTTGCCTTCATCATTGGTCTGGGAAAGGACCCCTCCTATCCCTAGCTCAGAGGCATTAGTCTGCACAGTAAACTTCTTTTTTTGTAAAATTTTTATTTTCATTTTCAGTTTGCAAAACACAGTAGAAAACAGTACAACAAGCGACACTGCTGAATACAGATCACCTACGGACAGCGCACTTTTAGTAGGAAGAGTCTCAACGGCATCGTAGCACAGATAATTCAAAGTCAGGGCCTGAATTCCCGTCCAGGCGGGCAGCCGGAGTGGAGGCAAGGTGTCATGTGCCCAGATCGCTGAACCCATCTAAAGGAGCGATGGATGTCGCACAATAGGATCAATCAACAAAGAACCCCCCTCCCATCCCTCCCATCCCACCCCCCTGTGGTGATGACAGCCATTCATATACACAGACATACGTCTCACAATTAAAGTTGAAATAGGTGGAGCGCGCGCACCGAGGAAGGGCAGACTGCCGAGGGCAATCCACGGGAAAGGAATCGGACCAGAGGGCCCCAGCGAAAGATGAAGTTCTTAAAGTTTCCCAGAAAGATGTCTGCCACTCTCTCCATACTCAGAAGTCTCCACAGTCTCGCGTGCCAGAGGGAGATCGCCGGGGCATCTGGCATCTTCCATGCTGCAGCAAGGGTGAGTTTAGCCGCCCCAAGGCAGAGCCAAAGAATCTGCTTGTCGGCTCTCGTTTGGTGTGCAAGATCTGGGTCCTGGAGCCCGAGTAGGACATGTTTCAGTGAGGAAGATATTGGATAGCCAAGTATTTCTTTGAGGTGGGACAAAATCTCCTCCCAGTAAGGGCGGATGATCGGGCAGTCCCACCAGATATGGCGGAAATCCCCCAAGAGACCGCAGCCTCTCCAGCATCGGTCCGATGAGGACGGAAAGATGCGGTGCAGTTTGGATGGGTACAGGTACCAGTCCATCATTGTTTTGAGGTGGGCTTCTCGTAGCGCTACCGAGCGATTGTGTGCTGCAATGTCCCGCCAGAGGCCTGCCCATTCGGGATCGGCGATGACCCTCCCGAGCGTTTCTTCCCAATGTCCCATATAGCGTGGGCGGGGCGATGCCGCTGTAGTGAGCAGTAGCTTATAGAGAAAGGAGATGGCCCCTTTCATGGTGGATGTGCGGAGAAGGAAGGCCTCGAAGGTGGAAGGCGGCCTCGTAGCCGCATCGCCCGTTCCGGCAGAGGTAGCCCATTGGAGAACTGGAGATGGTGATACCTCTCAGACGCGGGGACCCCATAGTCTCTCATGCAGTTAGCGAAGGTGAGGGGAACGGTACCATGGAAAAGGTGAGTAAGGGCTCGACATCCCCCCTCGCGCCACAATCTGAAGGGAGCCTCTTGCAAGGCCGGGGGGAAGGCCGGGTTAAAATGAATGGGAGTGAAGGGCGACGGGAACGTCGTCCACCGATCATCACCCGAGACCGTGTCCCACACCTTCAGCACCGTGCTGGTGGGGGTACTGATATAGGCATTTCTGGGTCTATCCCCCTTGGGCTTCCAGGCCAGATCCCATATGGACCGACCAGCGACACTCCTGTCCATATGCAGCCAGTGTTTTTCTGAGAGTTGCTAGGACCACTCCACAAGAATTCGTAATTGAGCCGCTTTATAATACAGGGGCATATCAGGAAGACCCACTCCCCCCTCCGACCGTAATCGACGCAATGTAAAAAAGGAGAAACGGGCGCGCCCGTCTTGCCAAATGAAGCGGAGCATCAAAGTTTTGAGGCGTCTAAAAAAATCCAGATCTAGTGGAATGGGAAGGGCCTGAAAAAGGTAGAGGAACTTAGGAAGGAGAACCATCTTAATGGCGTGTATTCTGCGGAGCCATGAGATGTATTTGGGCCTCCAGTGGGCTAAGTCAGCCCGGATGGACGTCAGAAGCGGGGGGAAATTTGCAGAGAACAGGCCCCTTACGGTAGGTGTCAAGTGAACCCCCAAATACAAGAGGGAGCCGGTCGCCCAGGACAGGGATCTCAAAAGCCACACCCGATCTATTTCAGCCGGTGACAATGTGAGGTTTAGGATGTACGACTTCCCAAAGTTCACCTTAAATCCGGCTACCTCCTCAAACTCGGACAGGACCGTCTGGACGTGTGGGAGCGAGCGGGCAGGGTCTTCTATGGACAGTAGAACGTCATCCGCGAAGAGTGAAATCTTGTGTTGCTCTCCTGTGAAGGGGAGGCCCCGAATCCCCTCATGCTCCCTCACCACCAACGCCAGTGGTTCAATGCTAAGCGAAGAGCAGAGGGGAAAGTGAACAGCCCTTCCGGGTTCCGCGGGAGTGAGAGAAAAAAGGTGACAAGTGCCCATTAACGGTTACCCTGGAACGGGGGGTACTGTAGTTCGCCCGGATCATCGTGATGAATTTATCAGAGAATCCGAAGGCTGCCAGGGTACGAAACAAAAACCCCCAGTCCACCCGATCGAAGGCCTTCTCCGCATCTAATCCCACCAACACCGCCGGGATGCGGAATCTATCGGCCTTTTCGATCAAGTGGATCACCCGACGCAAGTTATCGTGGGTCTGTCGTCCCGCGATAAAGCCCGACTGATCCGAGTGGATAAGGATCGGCATCAGCTCCTGGAGGCGCCGTGCAATAATAGCCGAATACAATTTCGCATCGATATTCAAAAGGGCAATCGGTCGGTAGGAGGAGCAACTAGCGGGATCCTTCCCGGGTTTAGGAATGACCGAGATCACTGCCTCAGCCATAGAGCCAGAGACGCAGCCAGTCTCAGCTATCGCGTTGAAGAGATCAACTAGGTAGTCACAGATCTCGGTGGAGAAGGTCTGGTAAAAAAGAGCGGTATAGCCATCTGGCCCCGGCGCCTTGTGAGGTTTCAGGGCTTTGATGGCGTCTAGAATTTCCTCCCGGGAGAAGGGGGCCGCCAAGAGTTTGTTTCGGTCCACAGAGACTTGAGGTAAAGCTAAGTCCGCTAGATATCACTCCTGCGCTTCAGGGGCGTGAGCGTCGCTTCTATAGAGGTCAGCGTAGAAGCGGCCAAACAAGGCCGCCTTTTCCTCGTCTCGGTGGAGGGGGTCCCCCGCTCCGTCTCGCATGCTCCCAATGTATTCTCTCTCCCGTTTGTCTTGAAGTTGTTGGGCTAAATGTCTCCCCACCTTGTCACCCCGCGCATAGGAGGTTTGGCGTAGTCGTAGGAGAGTTATTTCTGCTCTGTTGTTGTAATGGGCCCTCAGCTTCCCCCGTATCGCCGTAAGGGGGCGAAGAGTGAGTCGGGAGGGGTTCAATTTATGCGCTGATTCCAGGGCAGCCAGCTCGGCTTCTAGCTTCTCCCGTTCCGCTCTCCGCAATTTGTTAAGATTAGCGTTTAGTGCAAGGCCCACAGGGAAGCCTTGCAGGCATCCCAAGTTGTGAAGATAGAGGTGTCCGAGACCGGGTTGAGGGCCCAGAAGTCACGGATGGCCGTACGCAATGCTTTGCATGATGTGTCATCTTTTACGAAGTCCGTCACCCTTCGCAGGCCAGCGTAGCCCAAGGACCAGCAAGCTGTGGTCTGAGATGGAGAGTGGAAAGATGCTGGAGTCGTGGACATCGCCCCGAAGGGCCTGGCTTAGAAAGATATGGTCGAGCCGGGAGTAGGAGCGATGGACAGCAGTAAAGAAAGTGTAGTCTCGAGATTGGGGGTGGAGTGCGCGCCAACCATCAATCAAACCCAATGTACCTATCTTACGCTGTGTAGCTGAGGAGAACGAGCCGGCATCGGCTCTAAGGGTGCCAGAACTATCCAGGAGTTTGTCCCACACTAAGTTAAAATCACCGAGAAGAATCAAATGACCCTCAACAAAGTTCTCAGTTTTACGCAGCAGGTCCTGGAGAAAACTATTCTGTCCTGAATTAGGAGCATACACCACCACAAACGTACAAATCTTTTCATGCAGCAAACCCTTGACCATCAACCAACAGCCCTCCCTGTCACTTTGCATCCCCAATGGTTGAAAATGAAGGGATGCTCGAAACAAAAGGGCCACCCCCCTATGTTTGGTGGAGGCCGAGGATCTATAAATAAGCGGAAAGTGCCTATGTCTAAGTCGGAGCTCATCCTTACGTGTCAAGTGGGTTTCCTGCAGGCCCACCACATCTAGCTGATGATCAATCAGGTATTTCCAAATTTTTTGGCGCTTTTGTGGTGAGGTCAAGCCTTTCACATTCCAAGTAGCAATATTAAGTGGCATAGCGACAAAGTAGATCCACCCGCTCTGCAGTCCTCACAGCCACCCACAACCCCGAACCAGCCAGCACCACAGCCCAGCTCCCCCCTTCCTCCCGGCACTCAGTGCTCCTCACACCAACAGCAGCACACACAACAATCCACGCATTCCTGTCATCACCACCCCGCTGAACAACCCACCCAACCACCCCAACCCCCAACCCCACCGTCCCCCCAACAACCCCTCCCGCAATTAACACATCTGAATCCCAACCTCCCTCAAAAGCAATCAAACAATGCCTGATCGCAACAGGCCCCCCCACATTTAACCACCAAGTCTCTCCCAACCCACCCTGACCCTGACCCGCCTTGAGACCCTCCGGGTAAGTAGTGCGCTATATAAATGTCCATGATTGATTGATTGATTGACCCCAACTCCATTCCAAGAACAAAAAAAATGTACTTAGCAATCCCATCGGGGAGTAAGTTGTCGTGGCCCTCCTGGGCCGGGGGTGCGGAGTCCAAGGAGGGACCCCACAGGCCACGGTACGGGGTGTCTTCTCCAAAAGTACACTGAAACCCACGATACCTGGCAGCACGTGCCCCTCCGGCACCAACCGGCTGGCGGCTCAATGATTAAGCGGCACCGGTGCTTTGCTGGGACGATGCCACAGTGACCGAGGCCACCGATGCCACTGCATTCCCCCTCTCCTGTAAGCTAGCCACACGATCAGGCCGCCCACGATTCGCGGCCGGGCCTACTCTCTGCCATGAGGAAGAACGCCTGCGTCGTCGCGGCGGCGACCCGCCAGGCCTTTGCGTGGGAGTCTCATCATCCAGCCCCAACAGGCCTTTTGCTTCCTGGAGAGATCGAATCTGCACCAGCCTGTTCTCCCAGCGGAAGATGATGCGGAAGGGATGACCCCACGAATAGGAGATGTCACGGTCCCGAAGTAAGGTGGTCGCCGGGCGGAACTCCCGTCGCTTCTGGAGGGTCGATGCCGCTAAATCCTGGAACAGCAGCGGACGGTGTTCTCTAAACTGCAAGGAAGGGATAATCCGCGCCCTTCGCAAGATCCTCTCTTTCAGCTGGAAATCGTGCACACAGGCTAAGATGTCCGGGGGTGGCCCCCCGCCCCTTCTAGGGAGACCGACCCTGTGCACCCTGTCCATTCTGATCTCCTGAACATCAGCGTTGTCTAGCACTTGCAAGAAAAGAGCCTGGACATACCCCCTCAGATCGCCTGCTTCTCCGTCCCAGGGCACTGCCCGAATACGGATGTTGTTCCGGCGGGAACGGTTTTCCAGATCCTTCATATGGGCTTGAAGATCCAAGTTCTGCTCCATGAGCCTAATTATATCTTGCTGCAGCTGATGGACATCGTTCACCACGTTCAGGTCGTGGTCCTCCAACGTGGCTACTCTTTCTCCGAGGCCATCCACGTCCCTCCGCACTTCACGGAGGTCCGACGCTAGTTGGGCGCCAAGTTCTGAGATGTCCTCCTTGATAGAGGCAAAGAGTTCCGTCATAAAGGCCTTGGTCGCAGGCGCTTCATCGTCCGAGGTCTTGGGCGCCGCACTGGGTCCGGGAGACGGTGGGTGTTGAGAGTTCTTTGCTGCGCCATCTTTCCCAGGCTTCCCCTTGCGCAGTGTGGAGGACATCGCGTCACCTCCGGGAAGAGTAGCAGTTACCTCCACGGTATTCACAAGGCTCCGCAACCCTGGTATCGGAAGAGCAGATCTGTAATCAGGCCCTCCCCGTCAGGGGCTCCAATAGACAGGACCCAACCAGCACCGCAGGCGTCTGTCTCCGGCCCACCGCCTCTGGGGGCTACTCTGCCAAGTCTACTGCCAGTGTCTCAAGAGCAGGGGACCCCCCGCGCTCACGATCCCGACCTATGTCCAGCCCTGCCGTGGTCAGATGGGGTGCAGGCAGGGGAGGGGGGGGCGCTGGGACCCCACTGGAGGTCCCCCCCAGGCGCCCGAGTCTCAGGTAGCTGTGCTTCAGGAGGGTTCTCCCCCCTCCTGCGTTTTTCCGAGATGCGATAGGGGAAGGGCGGCGCCGGTGCTGGGGCCCTACGAGGCTGCTGGTTCACCCCCATGGTCTCCACTCTCCGGGTTAACTGAACATCCACCCTCTGCTCGGGGCAGTTTCTCAGAGCAGTAGGGGTTAGGCGCCTGCCCCAAGGCCCGGAGCTACCCCGCCGCAATACCACCTTCACCTCCTTTTCCACCTCGTGCTGATCTCGGGGCCCGAGCCCGCCAGGCTACCAGGGCCCGGCAACACAGGAATTGAGCTGCTAGGGAGGGTGCTCTCTCTTCTCCCCGCACAGCTCCCCCTCTAGATGGCAGTCCCTCTTCTGTGGGTCCACTCCGCCTCGCGGAGCAGGGAGCCGGGTCTCACAAACAATACAGGCCGGGGATCCCCAGGCCGTAGGCTGCTAAGTCTCCTCTGGGCCCTCCAGGGCTCCAGTCGGGCACCAAGCCAAGCACTCAGATCAGGGGCCCATGACGGGACCTCGTTCGGGAAGCCGGTGCTGTCAGGCGGCCCCGCGTAACCGGGCAAGTCAGAGGCGGCGGGGGGCAGCACCGCGGCTGCCGTACACGCTGGTCCCAGTCGGCCTCCCTTACCGGCACCTGTCCGTCGACTGCCGCGGGGCCCCCAAGGCAGCTATCTCCCCCCAGGCGTGTGTGCAGTGTCTGGCTGGCAGCGGGACGAGAGCCGGGAGCTCCGAGTCCGCCGCGGCGCGTCGCTTGTGGCCGTGTGGCGATGCCGCAGAGCAGGAAGTCCGGCCCCTCACCAACGCGAGGCCGGGGCTTGCAGGGCCGCAGACCGTCGCCGCATTTAGGACCGCCTCTAGGCAGCCTCCGCTCCCGGTTGCAGAGCCGGACCCTACCCCTCCGTTCCAGGGGACTACTACTGGGCTCCGGTAGTCGAACAGCACGCCGCTAGTAATGCTGGACAAGGCTAAGCTGGGTCTGGCGCCGGAGGGACTAGAAAGAGCGTCTCACTCCGTCGCCATCTTGGCCACACCCTCCACAGTAAACTTCTTGGCATAGTCAGGAGCTTTGGAAATTGGTGCAGAGCACATTGCCTCTTTCAGGGTGTCAAAAGCCTGTTGACAACTGACTATCCACTTTACCTTTTTGGGCATCTTCTTGGAGGTAAGTTCTGTGAGGGGAGCCACAATGGACCCATATCCCTTCACAAACCTCCTGTAGTACCCAGTCAAGCCCAGGAATGGCCTGACTTGGTTTTCGGTTATTAGAGCTGCCAAGCCCAGGATAGCCTGGATCTTGTGCTGTAAGGGTTGCACTTGGCCTCCACCAACAAGGTGGCTTATGTATACCACAGTTCCCTGCTCTATGTGGCATTTGGATGCCTTGATAGTTAGGCCTGCAGTTTGCAAGGCATTTAAAACCTTCCCTAGGTGGATCAGGTGACCCTGCCAGGTGGAAATCAAGAAAGCAATATCATATAGATAACCTACACTAAAGGATTCCAATCCAGCAAGGACTTGATTCAACAACCTCTGGAAGGTGGCAGGAGCATTCTTTAAACAAATGAGCATAACAGTGAACTGATAATGGCCATCAGGTGTGGAAAATGCTGTCTTTTCTTTTGCTCCTAGGGCCAAGCCAATTTGCCAGTACAGTGCAGTTAAATCAAAGGTACTTAGAAATTTGGCTGCACCAAATGTATCTATCAACTCATCTGCTCTTAGGATAGTGTGAGCATCTGTCTTGGTGAGAGAGTTGTGCCCTCTATATTCCACACAGAACCTCATTTCTCTCTTTCCACCCTTTTGGATGAGGTTTGGGGACTAGAACCACTGGGCTGGCCCAGGGGCTCTCAGAGGGTTCAATAACCCCTAAATCCAGCATCTTGCTGATTTCATCTATGATGCTTTCCTTGACTTGATCAGGTTGTCAATATATTTTGTCTTGACAAGTGAACTGTCACCACTGTCCACATCATGGGTACACCAGGTTGTCTGACCAGGGGTCAAGGAAAAGAGCTTAGCATCCTGCTAAAAGACTTGCAATCAGTCTACCGTTGGGCAGTGAGGGTGTCTGACAAGAAAACTCCCTCCACTGACCCATCTTTGGGGCTGTATGAGAGGAGGTCAGGGTGAGGCTCATTCTCTGTCTCCTGATCCATATCAGTCACCATCAGCATGGTAATGTCAGCCCTGTCGTGGAAAAGTTTAAGGCGGTTCACATGGATCACCCTCTTGGGTGTCCTGTGTGTCCTCAGGCCAACCAAGTAGGTGGCTACACACAACTGGAAAGGACAAGTAAACCTCTTTGTTAAAAGGACCCTCACTCACCACTAGTTGGTGACATGCTTCATCATAGATTCCCCGCTGGGGTGGCCGAATGCCCTCCCAGCGTGCTACAACGCCTGATTTACAGCAGAGCAGGTTGGTGTTGAGTGTAACAGTGATTTAACTCAAAAAAATGTGCAAGATAAGTGAGTGCAGAATTAAAAAATACAAGGTTGAAACCCAAACAAAATATTTAATGCGGGCCAACCTGTATTGAGATTAAAAACGTGGATAGGCGGACAAACTAGGTTCTGAATTAGGAGACCTGTGTCCTTAAATGAGATATAAGGTCAACATGTTTCTGCTGTAAAAATGCGGGATCGCACAGCATTCGTCAGGACCACAGACAAATTGCGCTCCGGTGGTATGTACGCGCTTAGGTACACCCTCCCGTGAGGCACTTAATGTGAAAAATGAAAAAATGGAGTGAAATTACTCACGGATATTGCCCGTGCCGGCACACTGTAGATCACAGCAGCTCATTTTTCATTTTTCAAATTTCGCATGCTTTGGTAGAGAAGCCATTAGGTCCTTGTTAAATAATCTTCCGGTACGTGGTACTGTTAAGTGTTCGTCGTGTAAATCCTGCACCAACATTCTTGGTGGTGAACACTTTTCCCATAATGGCTTCTCTACCAAAGCATGCGAAATTTGGAACAAAAAAGTGCTACCGACTATCCTGCAATTATACAAGATTTAAATTTAAGGAACGCATAAAATAAAATAAACCATCGTGAAAATAACCGCAATGACTAAGAAGGTAAACTTGTTAAGTATCTCTCTTGAATCTAGTCCTCCAATTGCAATTAGTTTATGACTGAAAAGATTTTAATAATTATTTGCATGGCTTTTAGATACAACAGTTGTAATAGGTAAAAACATCGCCTCGATGAAAATATATCAGCAAACCGCTGTCTCTGCGTTCCCGTGAAGGACTATATTTTTAAAGATATTATGACTGGCAAGTCATTATTGGTGAGTGAAGTGTATTAGCATCATTGCTGTGAATATTGAGTCGTTGTATAGGGTGGTTAGACCCTTCTTTAATCTAAAAATAATCCCCACCCCTGTTTCTCTATAAACAAAGAACCATAATAATTGCCTATACTTTATTTTTTCAATTACAACTAGGTACAGACTGTGATATCTTCAACAAAGCTGCCTCATATTTATAAATATAATCAGGCCATCGTTATCATAATATCGAATATTGATAATCGAAAACAACATCTACAATTTTTTAAGTAAGTCTGTATTGGTGGTTATAAATATTCTTCAATAAGCCAAGACCTTGTTACATAGCATTGTTAATTCTATATAAAAAGGTGTCTCGTAAAATGGGTCTCATCGTTTTGTTAGGCATCATTTATCCATATGCTTTCCCTATTTTGGCTTTAAGTGGAGCAAGGTTACATCCATCTCTCCCCTGATTTCCCAATATCATGATTAAATATTTCTAATACACCCTAATATGTCACATTGACAATTGGTGTAACGAGAGGATAAGAGTTCCTCAGGTTCTACTAAATGCAACTGCTCATATATTTTTTACTAAAAAACATTTTTTAAATGAAATTTATGTATACCATGTCCGTTATATGTAGAGGGAAAAAGGTTGCCGTGTTATGGGATGAGAACATGTATTTGGAAAAAGAGTTTTATGAATGGTTTTTAAACTTATAAAATTGTTTATTGTAGAAAGAAAAATAGTTATATTAATTAATGTTTTTTTCAGAAATATCTGTGGCTCCTGAAGAAGGCGTTTTCCCAACGCCGAAACGCGCGTCGACACTAATGCTTGCCACTGTTTGATTTTAAACTGATTATATTGATAAGTTGTATATAATTTTATGTAATTAATTGTTCGTTATTGGATTTGTTAAATATGAATTGTATTTTTCATTATATGTATGCCTAATTAAAAATAATATAGCTTTTTAACATTTTTTGCCTCAATTGTTCTCTTCTATTGCAATCTTGGTTCCCTCAATACTGTTCTAAAAATGCCTAGGTTTGATATACACATTATGAATTGGCTTAGACACTCTAGGGGTATAGGGCTCATGCACCTGTACCCTCACCACTGGTATAGTGCACCCAGCTAGAGGGGTGACTGATCTATGCCAGGGTAGTGGGTTGTAGGCTTGGCACATGGAGATGTGTGCCATGTCGACTCTTCTATAGCTTGCTTATTCTCCACAATGGTCCCAGCAGCGCTTGGATGCCTGGCTTCACCTTGGGGGTGCCCAGGAGTGGACATCTCATAGGAAAGCCAGGAAGGGTTCCACAGCTGTATGAATACAGCGCTACGAGACCTCTGGGTAGAAGTGTGCTATATAAATACAAACACGTTTACATTTACATTTACATTCACTTTGTTCTGCACCAAGACACGCATCCTGCAAAGGCAGTGTGTGAGTGTTGGACTTGGCCCTTTTTGGCTTAAGTTCTCTAAACTTCATGCCTTCCCCCTAGACCACTTTTTTCTGACATGGTGTTGCCAACTCAGATGCTTTGGGCAGTGTCAATGTGCAAGTGCTCCCTGCGCAAAGTGTAATGGTAATTGGTTGTCCATGATTGGTATGTTTGCCTTACTAGTAAAGTCCCTAGTAAAGTGCACTATGTGTGCCAGTGCTGGAAATGCAAATGCAACTATTTGGTCTGCTGCACTAATTGTGCCACCCACACAAGTAGCCGTAATTAGAGAACTCAGGCCTGCCACTGCAGTGCCTGTGCCCAGTTTGTTAAACTGTCTGGTTGTCCTGATAAGTTCATCCACTTGCCAGGCCTTACCCTTCCCTTTTTATGCACAACAAACACTTGTTTGGTAGGCCCAAGGTACCTCCTGGGTGCAGTGTCTGTGAAATGTAGGACATGTACTGAGATGTGTACCATGTCCTGACAGTGAAATACTCTCCATTTAGTTTTTCACTGTTGCAAGGCCATCTTGCCCATAAGACTGAATTGGAAAGGCTGTGTAACATGTTTCCAGCCTATCTTCCCATGGGCTTAGGATGGGGAGGTGAAGGTTAGTGTGCCTGAACTCACAATTTATTAACACATCTTTTTGTGAAGGTGTTTTTGCATTTTGTTTTTAGAACCCACGCTTTTAGAAGTGGCTGGTTTCTTTGTTCTAACAATTCTGTGTGTCTCTTCCTGGTTGTGGATTGACTCTCTGGATTTGAATGTGATAGGATCTGGGTAATGTCTTGACTCAGGGGCGGAGGTGAGACAGCAATGGACTGACCTGCATATTTAGTGTAGGGGGAAGGAGAAGCCCCTGGATGTGAAGAGACCTGGGCTGCTGGTATAATCTCAAAATATCTTTATTAGATTCAAACAAAGTGAATCATAAAAGAATACATACGTTTAAAATTACTTATAACATAAATGTACATATAAAATTCATTGGTATGAAAAAAATGAAAAAGTGCAGTTCACATTGCAGCCAGGAATCATGTATCAACACATTGCTACTATAGCTTTCCTTCTTACTTGAGTCGCCCTAAGAAATGTTGCATGTACCACACACATGTACAGGCTTGAAAGCAGTTGTAAGTATAGAAAAGCAGGCCTGCATTGTGTAAAATGTAGTGATTTCAATAAAGGTATAATAAAAGAACTTCTCAGATCCATATAAAATTTACAAAAAAGTGCAATGTGCATAGTTGATTGGTTTGATACATTATCACATGGGCAACGTGAGAAAACTTTTGACCAGTCATTGGGGCTTGGGAAACTTATCAAGCGGTGTAAAATATTTAATCTAAAATGAGTTAAAACAAATCGATGTTGGGCATTGAGAACATTAAAAAGGTATGGTTGCATTGAGAAGGTAGTCAAGACCATTCGGTTGTATTTCACAGTTGGTTTACCCAGTTCCACGCATAATCGCAGTACCGCCAGATGGTTTAGAGACTCTATTTATATTCCTTTCCTCAAGGTGTTTAACAAGGATTCTGGCTGCTCATAGATTTCCAACTAGCCCATATTGGTCAAGGAATTCTTAATAAACTGTAGCCAGGGGATCTTTAGGGCCATTTCAGAATCATAGCAGTCCTTGACTATGGCACGATTCAAGTCCATACGTTCCGAGGTCCATATTTTGTGCCATAGCAAGAGTGGTTGAGTCCTTACCAGATCTATTAGGTAATTAGTCCCCAGCTCCGAGTGACATACAAAATTTGAGCAACTCGAGGGAAGTGCCAAAAGATTTTAAAAAAAGCATTTTCCACCACCTGTAATGATTCAACATTTGCATGACCCCACATGGCCGAGCCATACATTGCAGTAGTTCTACACTTAGCATAGTAAATAGATACCATTTCTTTAAGTTGTATGTTTCCCAGTTTTCTAGCTGCTATAACACAATGGCTCCATCTCCTGCTGAGGGATTGAGGATCCAGAGCCCCACTATGAAAGGAAGAAGGTGTCACTGGCAGGGAGACACCCAGAACTGGTTTGGACAGGGGTCAGTGCCCCCTGAACACAAAGACTTCAGAGACATTTAGGGGTATAACTATGAGAGTTGAAACCCCTGGACTTTGGGCTGATCAAGACTGAAAAGGATTGAAACTACTTTGCGGTCAAGATGTACCTCTGCCAAAGGAAGAACAGCTGAAGAGAAGGACTGACCCTTGCTGTGTGTTCTGGGCTGGCCTGCAGTTTTCTGCTTTAACTCAGGAGAGGCTAAGAGACTTTGCTGTGTGCAGTGTTCCCCTTCTTGAAAGGACTTTGCTGTGTGCTGTGTTCCGAAGTAACATGTCTCCAAAGGCCCGAGGAGAGCTGGCTCCCTGTTGAGGAAACTCTGGGACATAAAAGTTTCCAAATGTGTCTCAGCGACGCTGTGCGCGTGTGCTCTTTACAGCCTGAGACCTTCGTAAGAATTGCCCCATGATCATGTGCACCCGGAGTCCAAGTGAGTCTCAGTGGCGCTGTGTGCATGTGCTTCATGCAGCCTGAGACCTTTGTGAGGATTTCCCTGTGATGGTGTGCACCTGGAATCCAAGTGAGTCTCAGTAAAGCTGTATGCGTGTGCTTCATGCAGCCTTAGACCTTCGTGAGGATTGCCTGTAATCA
Organism: Lissotriton helveticus; assembly: GCF_964261635.1. Taxonomy (NCBI): domain Eukaryota; kingdom Metazoa; phylum Chordata; class Amphibia; order Caudata; family Salamandridae; genus Lissotriton; species Lissotriton helveticus. The sequence continues at coordinate 497,289,096 of NC_136061.1, read as the reverse complement.
TGTGCACATGGAGCTCAAGTGATTCTCAGCGGTGCTGTGTGTGTGTGCCCTGTTGCAGCCTGAGACCTTCGTGAGAAACTGCCCCATGACTGTGTGTCCCGGAGCAGTCTTGTTCTCTGCTTCGATCGACAGCGTGACTAGAAGGGCTGCGATTGTGATTGCCTTCATCCCAGACTGGCATCCCCAGAGGAGCTCTGAGAATTCACTGCCGCCGGCCCAAGCTTGCCTTTGCCAAGGAGAGACCTTGAACCATCACTGTCGGGGGTCTGAGTTCCACTGCCCAAGATCAACAAAGTCGCATCGGAGGCCCAAGCCACGAGGAGAGGAGAGTGAGATCGTACCCCCCAGGTAACGCTCAGTGAGCGTGCGTGGGTCGCCGCCTGGGGCGGGGTGCGGGCTACGAGAGAAACGCTCTAGGTCTTTCCCATCTTTGAGCACGAGCCACCGCTCAAGTCTGTATCCGGCCCTTACTTGCCGACGAGTGGAAGTACCTGGGCCGGAGTGTGGAGCTGCACTTTGTTTTCCATCATAACAGTGTTGGGGACATATTATGTCAGTAGCTGACCGCAAGGCAGTAAGAGTGGCATAGAGACCATCCAGAGCACCGCAATCGGTGCCGGAGTACATTATTTTTGCATTACGAACTGACTGATTGTTGCATTACGAAATGCATTATTTTTGCATTACAAACTGCTTCAATGTTGCAGTACGAATTGCATTATTTTGGCCTTACGAAGTGCCTGATTCTTGCATTACGAACTGCATAGCATTGCATTAGGACTGCATGGGATCATCGAGAATTGCTCATTAATACTGCAAGAACCTATAAGGGCTTGCTGGCCTAATAACCGGCAAGGTGAAACATGTATATGTTGGATTTTTATTGTGTGGTCTCATCGTATATCTTTCTGACACACACGCACTGCAATGCAGGCTGAGTGTCTTGGTGCAGAACCAAACAAGAGTCTACATGGCACACAATCATCCCTTTGTGCCATGCCCACAACACACTGCCCTGGCATACCTCAGTCACCCCTCTAGCTGGGTGAACCTACGCCAGTGGTGTGGGTACGGGTCCATGAGCTACAGTACCCAAGTCCATTCCTGGGCACTGTAAGTGCAGTGCTGCCAGTGAGAGTATATGGTGCTGGGAGGTCGTCATCACGAACTCCACAGCACCACGATGGCTACACTGAAGACTGAGAAGTTTGGTATCAAACTTCTCAGCACATTAAATCCACACTGATGCCAGTGTGGAATTTAATGTAAAAATGCAGGAAAATTGTCCCCTGAAACTAACCCACAAACCGCGTCCTGACTGAGAGGCTGCTTCAGCTGCCACCCAGCAGGCATGTTGCTCGACCCCTGGGTAGAGAGCTATCCACTCTCATGGGCCTGCAACAATGCACATCCTGGGACAAGGTGCTAGACCTCCACCCCCAGGATGGGCAGGGGAAGCTTCAAAGGCATGCCACCTTTATGAGCTTCTCCAGACCACTTCCTGTACTCAGCAACTGGTCAACCACCAGTTCTGAAACCCTAATCTGGCGGGAAGAAAGGTGGGAAAATCAATGTGAGGAAAGGGTGTGTGCCAGCCTCTGCCAACCCCACCCCTCAGGCGGGGGAGGCGAGGTGAAGTAAAACTCTGGGCTTTCGCCATTTTGAAGATGGGGAACCCTACCCAATCACAGCTAGGCTCCTGCCCCCTTCCACTAGAAAGTGGCAGGATAGCGGGTGTACTCACTCCAGGAAAGGGACCCATTGGTCCCTGTTCTCTCCCTACCTGTTACGCCCCTAAATTTAGTATTTATGGGCACCCTGAACCTTCCTTCCTCAGATCCCGATTCCAAAACTACAAAGAAGAACAACAAGAAAGAAGACCTGCTGTGGAGCTGCTAACAAGAGGACAACACCAACTGACTTGCCCCAGCCCTACCGGCCTGTCGACCCTCGAACCTGCTCCTGCTACATCCCAGCATCTCCTGTGGTGAGCAACCTCGAAAACACCGGAGGACCTGACTGCCTTGCTCATCCAAAGACTGGGACTCCCATGAGCAAAACAGCAACAACCCCTGGTGCCAGACAGGAACCGCAAATCCAGCAAACTCTGCACCTGCCAAGCCCGGCCTGTACCTGAGTGAAACAAGACCACAAGGACATCCTCCAGCGACTGTGACCAAGAATCCAGCACCCAAGGACCCTCCTCCCTGCTCATGACAATGCCTGCAGCCTCACAACAAGGGACCCCTCCAACCGCAACCAGCAGAGGGTAAGATTTCCTGACACCAAAAGACACCCCTGCACCCGGTGCCCCACGGCCCCTTGTGCCCAACTCCTGGGTGTCTACCTAACCTACTGCTTCCCAACTTACCTCTGGAAGTGGTGGTCGCACCTTAAGAATCTCCGTCCCCGAGCTTGCGGCCTTTGTTCGTCTTGCAGCTTTCCCATTGAAATCTATTGGGCGCCCGAGGCCTAAAAGCACCCTGCACCCAGCCGCCCGAGTGCCACTGGAAGTGCAGCAACTGTCCTATTCTACTTTCCCACTTGCCATGTGTAAGTGACCCGGAGCTCAGCTCCCACAGCCGCGTGGTCTGCCTGCTAGCAGCCACCATTTAAAGGCCCCCTACCCGCCATAGGCTAACATTGGGCCTACTCTCTCTGCACCCGGCTGCCCATGTGCCGCTGAGGGTGTAACTACTGTACCTAGCTGAACCTGAGAGACCCCTGAGTCTAACCCCAGAACCTTAACTCTGCCAGTTGAGTACTTACCTGAAAACCGATAACCTACATTTTCTCCATAGGGTAACAATGACTGGTTTTCACTTGGAAATTCTTCTGTGTCGAGTTTTGAAACTTTGAAATGTTAACTAAAAATTACCCGATCAACGAAAACGAAATGACTCACCTGTTACCAGGAAAGATCCCAGTTCTGGATCTTTCTGCCCAGCACTGACCTTAAAAAGTATTTACAACTGTGATTTTCCGATAACTCGATTTTCCTCCATAGGACAACATTGCCTGGTTTTTGTCAGAAATTCTTCCAAGTGTCGCTTTTTGAAACATACAAATATTCCTTAAAAATATTCCTTAAAAATCGCCTGTGTAACAAAAACTATTTCTTTCAACTGTTTACAGGAGATGCACCAGGGCTGAATCCAGGATTCAGCCCTGAGTAAGAAAAACATATGTAAAGTAACTGGTATTGCATTTTACTTAAAATTCCCATTGAGCTCAATGTTATAATTTTGTTTAACTTGTGTTGAATATTGAAACAACTGTATCCATTGCATTGAAAGGTCTATTGCTATTTGAAAGTATTCAACTGCAGCAGCTCATTCTGAGAAAGTATTGTTTTACCTACTTGTGCCTCTAAAATAAAACAACAACAATATATTTTTATATACAAAACAATTGGCCTAGAGTTCAGTTCTTGAGTGTGTGAGACCATTTGCTGACTGAGTGTGTACATAGCATAAAACACATAGGTGCCCACACTCTGTTTGTTTATACTATACTTTTCATACGAACCAAATAAAAAAGTTCATTAGATCTGGTCGGGTATTTTTATTTATACCTTTCACTTCTATTTTTTAGCAAAAACTTTTTTCTAAGGTTTCTTTCTAGGCAAGAAAGGTTTACATATGTACAATACAAAAAATCACTATTTACACATCTATACCTATTACATTTAAGACAAAACAAACATTGCGCAAATTACAAATGAAGCAAAAAAACATCCAAATGACAATAGACAATCCAAATTTCTTTTTTCTTTTTTTCAATGTATCCACATCAATTTCATTCAAGATTTATACAAAGCAAACATCAATTAACAAGAGCGACAAAATCAATGCCTATTTTTCATGACACTGTTATGTGGTGTCTGTTATGTGGTGTCTGGCTCTTGTAGGTGTGCACACCTACAAGAGCCAGACACCACATAACAGTGTTATGAAAAATAGGCAGTGGTTTTGTCGCTCTTGTTAATTGACATTTGCTTTGCATAAATCTTGAATGATATTGATGTGGATACATTGAAAAAAGAAAAAAGAAATTTGGATTGTCTATTGTCATTTGGATGGTTTTTTGCTTCATTTGTAATTTGCGCAATGTTTGTTTTGTCTTAAATGTAATAGGTATAGATGTGTAAATAGTGATTTTTGTGTATTGTACATATGTAAACCTTTCTTGCCTGGAAAGAAACCTTAGAAAAAAGTTTTTGCTAAAAAATAGAAGTGAAAGGTATAAATAAAAATACCCGACCAGATCTAATGAACTTTTTTATTTGGTTCGTATGAAAAGTATAGTATAAACAAAGAGTGTGGGCACCTATGTGTTTTTTGCTATAGTTATAACGGTCCAGCCAACCCTCAGTCCCGACTAAGGACCTAACTCCTCTGTGTAAACGACTGAGTGTGTACAACAAATGCTTTACACTGTCCTTCGATACTGCCTTACTGCTCGACCAAGCTATCACTTTAGAGATTAAGGTTATATCTAACTTTAACCTCTGCCAAACCTCTGGGGACTGTGGACTCTGTGCACACTGTACCTTACTTTGATGCAGTATATACAGAGAGGAGTAGCCCCTGGAGGTGAAGAGACCTGGGCTGCTACCATAAAACAATGGCTCCTTCTCCTGCTGAGTGATTGAGGATCCAGACCCCCACTGTTAGAATTAGGGGTCTCTAGTTGGCACAGGTAGGTACTTGTGACAAATAGGGACCCTCTCCTCTAGTCAGAGTAAGTACACTCCTAGATTAACCCTACTTATCTCAGAGGCAGTGTGTAAAGCATTTGTGAACACATACAGTAATCCAGTGACAACACTACAAATGGACACCACACAGGTTGTATAGTTATAAAAATAAGTATTCTTTTATATAGAGTTACCACAAGACCATAAACGACAAAAATAATCCACAATACTATTAGAATTCAAGAGTTCTGGTTAAAAGGCTTAAATCAAGGTTTGGTGGGAGTCGGTAGCCCTATCCGGCTACAGCGTTTTTGAAATAACACAGAGTCTAACAAATCCAGCGGACCGCGTCGGTCCGGGCCTACTCCAATGTTGACAGACTCAGTCACAGTACCTTTTACTTGATGCGGCCGGCACGGATGTGCGAGCCGGTTCCGGTGTTCGTCGCGGTGCAGAAAAGAAAGCGCTGCAGGACGCGTTGTCCCTCGATGCGGTGCAGGCAGCGGCCCGTTGACAGAGTTGGTGGATCCAAGGCGTGCGTTGCAGGGTGAGAGGGTGCTTCGTTGCGGTGCTCCCAGCATGATGTGCGGCGACAGAGGCGGAGTTTGGGAGCTGGCGTCTATCAGCCCACACAGTGGTGCGAGTCGGCCGGTGCGTCGCGAAGCGTGGGAGGCGGTGCCCAACTCTGGTGCGTTCACAAGACTCGAAGTCAGCGGTGTCTACCAGTCGCGGTGCAGGCAACAGCTCGATGACGGCCGCAGGACGGAGTCAGTAAGCTCAGAGCTTGCGTTGTTCGAGGCGGACGTTGGTCGATGCAGTGCCTACAGGACACCGGGCCGTCGTGAGAGTCGGTCACAGCCCCCTGCCTCTGTAGCCACTGAAACAGCGTTTCCAGCAGCAATCCACAAAGGCTGGTGAAGTCTACTGGTCCTGAGACTTCGGTCAGGGAGCAAGCTCTCTTTCAAACCCTTGGAGATCCTTCACAAGTTGAAAGCAAAGTACACAAAGTTCTTTCTCCTTCCTTCAGCAGTCAGGCAACCACTGCAGGCCAATCCCCCAAGCAGCACTTCAGCTTGGGAATAGTCTCTCCTCAGTTTCTTCAGGTTCCTCTCCTCAGCAAAGGTTTCTTCTTGTAGTACAAAAGTGATCTAATTTCATGGGATCAGGGTCCCAATATTTATACACCAACATCCTTTGTTCTCTGAGGGGAGAGGGGGCTTTGCCTAGTCCAAACCAATTCCTGAGCACTCTCTTTACCAGACCTCTCCTTTCCTTTCATAGTGCAGGGCAGAAACATCAGACGCCCCACAGGAGGGGGAGCCAGCATTGTGGAAGGCAGGCACAACCCTATTCAAGGTTTAGGTGCAACTCCTCCCTCCCATCTAGATGCAGATCTCTCTATTCACCACTGGGCTAACTCGTCCTGTCTCTTGGAATTCCCCAGCCCTGTCACTCACAAAACCAGACAAAGAAATACACAACCTAGCAGAGGCAGGCCTTGGATGGTTAGACAAGCAAATACCTACTTTCTAAAAGTGGTATTTGCAAACACAGAATGTTAAAACACAATTTACTAAAATAAGTATTTTATCATTCTGAGTCCAGGCATACTAAACTCGAATTTCTACCATGTTCTCTCAGTCTGTTAGGATTATAAAATGTAATAATTCTAACAGCCCATTCTGGCCTATGGAGAACAGGTAGCCTTGCAATAGTGAAAAACGAAAATGGCTGTAATTCACTATTAGGACATGCCACACACATCAGGGCTGGTCCTACCTTATACTTACAATGCACCCTGCCCGTGGGCCTACCATAGGGGTGTCTGATATGAAAAAATTAGAAGGTTCAGGGACTGGCAAGTGGGTGCACTTGCCCAGTCAGCATGACAGTACCAGACTGCACGCAGGCTCTGCAATGGCAGACCTTAGACACATTTTACAAGGCCGCTTCTGTGGGTGGCACAACTAGTGCTGCAAGCCCACTAGCAGCATTTGGATTTACACGCCCTGGGCACACTCAGTGCACTGTACTAGGGTCTGACAAATAAACCAAATAGTCAATCATGGAATCACTAATTAATACATTCATTTACAGTAGGGAGCACTTGCCCTGTGGCACTGGACAGCAGTGGCACAGTGCCCAAAGCATCTAACACCAGCAAAAACACATGAGGCAACAGCAAAAATGGAAGGGAGACCCGCGCCAAGGGTGCCAGGTCTAACACCCACTATCAAAGGAAAAAGGTGTCACTGGCAAGGAGACACCCAGAACTGGTTTGGACAGGGGTCAGTGCCCCCTGAACACAAATACTTCAAGGACATTTAGGGGTATAACTATGACAGTTGGAACCTCTGGATTTTGGACTGATCTAGACTGAAAAGGATTGAAACTACTTCGCGGTCAAGATGAACCTCTGCCATAGGAAGAACAGCTGAGGAGACTGAAAAGAAAGACTGACCCTTGCAATGTGTTCTGGGGCTGGCCTGCAATTTGCTGATTTAACTCAGGAGAGGCTAAGGGACTTTTCTGTGTGCTGTGTCCCCCTGCTTGAAAGGACTTTGCTGTGTACGGTGTCCCGAAGTAACGTGTCTCCATGGGCCCGAGGAGAGCTGGCTCCTGTTGTGGAAACTCAGGAACATAAAAGTTTCTAAGTGTTTCTTAGCAACGCTGTGTGCGTGTGCTTTTTGCAGTCTGAGACCTTCATAAGAACTGCCCCATGATTGTGTGCACCCGGAGTCCAAGTGAGTCTCAGCGACGCTGTGTGCGTCTGATTCGTGCAGCCTGAGACCTTTGTGAGGATTGTCCTGTGATCGTCTGCACCCAGAGTCCAAGTGAGTCTCATCGACGATGTGTGCACGTGCTTCATGCAGCCTGACACCTTTGTGAGGATTGCCCTGTGATCGTGTGCACCTGGAGTCCAAGTGAGTCTCAGCGACGCTGTGTGCGTGTGCTTCATGCAGCCTGACACCTTTGTGAGGATTGCCCTGTGATCGTGTGCACCCGGAGCTCAAGTGAATCTCAGCAATGTTGTGTGCGTGTACCCTGTTGCAGCCTTAGATCTTCGTGAGAAATTGCCCCGTGACTGTGTGTCCCGGAGCAGTCTTGTTCTCTGCTTCAATCGACAGCGTGACCAGAAGTGCTGCGATCTTCATTGCCATTGGCCCCGACCGGCATCTCTAGAGGAGCTGTGAGAATTCACCGTCGCCGGCCCGAGCCTGCCTTTGCCAAGGAGAGACCTCAAACCATCACAGTAGGGGGTCCGAGTTCCACTGCCCAAGATCAACGAAGTCGCATCGGAGGCCCAAACCGTGAGGAGAGGAGAGTGAGATCGTACCCCCCAGGTAACGATCAGCGAGCGTGCGTGTGTTGCCACCTGGGGCGGGGTGCGGGCTACGAGAGAAACGCTCTCGGCCTTTCCCATCTTTGCAGCGCGAGCCTCCGCTTAAGTCCGTATCGTGCTAGTACTTGCCGAAGAGTGGCAGTACTGGGACAGGAGTGTGGAGCTGCACTTTGTTTTCCATCTAAACAGTGTTGGGGGCATATTTTGGCAGTAGCTGACCGTGAGTCAGTAAGAGTGGCATAGAGACCGTCCAGACCACCGTGATCGGTGCCGGAGTACATTATTTTTGCATTACAAACTGCCTGATTGTTGCATTACGAATTGCATTATTTTTGCATTACGAACTGCCTGATTGTTGCAATACGGATTGCATTATTTTTGCATTACGAACTGCCTTATTGTTTCATTACAAACTGCATTCTTTTTACATCGTGAAGTGCCTGATTCTTGCATTAGGAACTGCATAGCATTGCATTAGGACTGCATGGGATCATCGAGAATTGCTCATTATTACTGCTAGAACCTACAAGCGCTTGCTGGCCTAATAACCAGCAAGGTGAAATATTACAAAGACGCATATGTTGGATTTTTATCGTGTGGTCTCATTGCATATCTTTTTTTTAATAAACATATAATTGTTTTTTATGAAACTCATGTGGAATCCATTTGTGGTGTTATCACTGGGTTACTGATAGTGTGGCTGCAAATACTTTACACATTTGCCTTGGAGATAAGCCTGGCTGCTCGTGCCATGCTACCGAGGGGGTGAGAAGGTGCTATCTGAGAAGGTGTCCTTCCTTTCCCTGACTTAGAAGCAAGGGTCCCTAGTTGGACTAAGGTACCTACCTCAGCCAACTAGAGGCCTCCAGTTCTAACAGTGACTCTAAAGGTACAGGACCTCTAAGGGTGGCACAATAAGTGCAGCAGCCCTTAGAGGCCTTCCCTGGTCACAATGCCCCGGGTACCTGTGGTACAATTTACCAGGGGCTGACCTGTGGCCAGAGATGTTAATTGGGTTTGTGTTTCAATGCAGTTTTAGGGAAAGACCATAGGCCCTAGGTACCTGATTAGCAGGAGCCCAGGGCACACTCAGTCAAAGTACATCAGAGTTCAGCAAAAAGTGGGGACAACCTTGAAGAAAGAGGGTACATTCTCACAACCACGTTGAAGTTCATTACCGACTGCTGTAGGTTGGTGGTGATGTTGGGCTTTGTGGTGCTAAGGGTGTTGGTCCATTGATGCTGAGTGACTTTGGTCCAGCTGCTGTAGGGGGTGCTGTGGTGGTTGAGGGTGGGTCGAAGAGGTCCAGTGAGGGTAAAGTGTACGATGGAGTAGTCCGACCAGGTGAATTCTGAGGTGTGGCTGCATCTGATTCTGTTGCTGGATGTAAAAATGGGGTCCAGTGTGTGTCTGCTTTGTACATGGTGTCAGTGGTGTTATCCAGGTGGAACTTGAGGTCACCCAGTAAGACGTAGTGTTCCGAATCTACTGCGAGCAGGTTGATGAATTCAGCGATGGCGTCGCTGAGGCCAGTTCATGGTGTTGGCGGTCTCTATCTCAGGATGACTTTGATGGTGATTTTGTCATGGTGCAGAAGTTCATGTGTTCCGTGATTGATGTGGCATCTCATTATTCTTGATGGTGCTTGTGTACGATGGTGATGCCATATTCTTGTCTCATTGCTGTGGTGTTGGTCAGTGCTGCTGTGGAGATGAGCTGGCAGCGGATGCAGGTGAAAGGACGTGCTGTGGAGTGGAGTGAAATGAGGAAGCAATTGTTGAATTCTGGGTCCAGGGCACTAAGGTCGGCACTACTCTATTTTTTACTACAGTATTAGTGAATAATAGAATAATATGCTGTATTAGTATAAGGAACATTATCTTTAAACTGGGATTTCTCACAGGACTTTTGCATGCACAACACGAAAATGACTCAATGGAAGGTCACCAAATGCTCACAGCCTTTAGGTCGTTCCATACCATTTCTTAGTTTGGTTGAAATCAGTTTAGACGTTTTGGAGCTAAAACATAAAACGTTAGTCTCCTGAATGCATGATGAACTATGTCAATGTTTCACACATCAAGCATGCATGTGGAGCCCTACTGAACCATAGTGTGCACGCCCAGCCTTTGTCTCTGATCCCCTGGCTTTGGAGGAAAAGGGGATCTAACCACCCCCTCTCCCCGCCTTGCCCAAGAATATAAGGAGCTAATGTACTTTCTCTCTGGTCTTGCGTATCGCCTAATTGATGCAGAGAATGGAAGGCATGCACTTCTACGTTTTCCCAGGTTGGGCGGTCAAAGAAAATGATGTGGGCCAGCATAATGCTGCCCTGCTGTATCGCCCTTCCTCCACACTGCTAATGTATTTGCGGAATCAACATTTAACACCCCTCACCATGCCCATCCTCAACTCCAGTAAGGTTGAGGATGAAATCTGTACCCCTGACTGCATCCCGTGACATTGCAGAGATGTTGGGTGACTTTGCCGCATCACCTCACTCCTCCGAGGTGGAGGGGTTTTCAAAAATTACAAAAATGAAAGGAACAGGTGATCTGTTAGGTCATCCCCTCGTCCATGGCCTGCATCAGTGTACAGACCATGGTCAGTGCGTCAGCTTGCATCCAATCCTGTCCCGTGTTCGAGCAGGTCATGGGGTGACAGATGATTCGCATACTACTTAAAGTCAGGGAGGAGTAGGTCAGCGTGTACCTGCTCCAACACCAGTCCTAATTGCAGCATGCATGAGTGATTGTGAGGTGACCCGCTCCTATGTGACCTGCAGAAGGGTGTCTGTCATGGAGGAACAGGTCAGCTGGTACCCGCTCATGCACCCTGTTGGGCATAGGTTTGGATGCCAACTCGATTGTTCCTCCTTGGCCTGTGACAGTAGAGGTCATAGAACAGCCTGCACCCATTTCTGCACCATGGTCACAATTGTTAACATGGTGAAGGATCTGGTACCAAGCGGGCACCTACTGATGGGAAGTCTTACTCGCTCACGCTTGGCAAAGGTAAGGAAGATAGCAGATGTTAACTCCAGGGCTCGAGTCGGGGTAACACGCGGGTGGACGGCGTCCCCCCACTTATTTTACCAGGAGGTCGATTACTGGAGCAAATGGAGCCACACATTCACTCTTTGGCCTCTCTGGGACGAGATCGGAGCTTATTCAGAACGCTGCTCACGCGCTGGCTTCTCTGATGCAATCACATCTAACGGGTGAGCGAGGGGAGGCAATAAGTCTGATGGTGCAAGACACCTTTCGTGACGTCACTTCCTGTCGTGACGTCAGCGTCTCCCCACTTCTTTATTTAGGACGTGTGCCCTGACTAACTCTGACCTTGGGCAAGGGAGGGGTAAATCTTATGAAATAACCACCTCACTCTTGCTCCATAATTCCCTGGCCACGTGGGGGGTTTGTACTAAGCCCTAAGCCCCCCAGTTATTTATTTATTCACAAAATCTCTTTCGATGTTTGTGTACATCAGGAGAGAATTGATTAAGAATATTAAGCCAGAGGCCAAAGGGGAGTTAAAGAATCAACCCACTCATTCCTGAGCTGTTTTTTCTTTTCTAAACGGGCTTTCTGAGGGCCTGGAGGTGTTTAGGGACTACAGAGGGCAGTTGTGCTGGAACAATTATCAGGGAGGGGGCTCTGCCATCAATGTTGTATCACTGAAGCCATAAGGACTGGGAAAATCTAAGCTTCTTCACAAAGAACTAGTATGTCAAATCAGCAGGGTGGTAAGGGGGTGATATGCAGCATGCAGTGGTATTCTGGAGCACACTGTGGCAAATATCTCATAGAAGCATGGTGAGTTAGAGGCCGTTTCAATCAATCAGGCGTTTGTTAAGCACGACTACTCACCCGTAAGGGTATCAAGGCGCTGGGGGGTGGGGCATTTGCAGGCTCCAGCCATCGACATCTGTAATGGATTTTTAACACACTTTCTTCTGTAAGTGCCCCACTTAGTTTAGAAGTGCATCCCTGTTGTCAGGTGCTTGCCAGCCCTCTATCAAACCAAGTTTTTAGAGGGCGAGGACTGGTATGATGAAGCATGCTACCAGGTAGTGTGTGAGACCAGCCCTTCACTTTTTGTGAGATGCCTGCACTCACAAACTAGGAAACATTTGTACCTAGATCCCCCCCACTGAGAGCAGCCCTGTTGTGTTTAAACATTTGTGTTGGAGGCTGCTGACTCCCAGTACCCCGTGCCTCTAGTTCCCTCATCCCAGATACACTCTGGGTGTTGTGGTTACACAAACACATCCACTGTCACAACTCAAATTAAAAAGAAAAAAAAGAAATTCAGTTAAAAAATAAAGTTGAATGGGGAGTATAATTGTCAAAAATGGCTTCACCTTAAAAAATAAAAAGTCAGTCTCAACATAAATAAATTATCACAAACTCTAACTACAATATTAATTTGTGCCAACTATGGTAGGGTCAATTTGCGGCACCTCACATTGCTGCTGAAGGGCAATCTGATTTTGGGCACTGTGATGGGAATTCTGTGATAGCCATTGTATTCAAATGTACTGGAGGTCGGTCTTCTCTTCTATAAAAGATATAGCAGTAAAACCTTTTACCATAGAGTCTTTGGTCTGGTAGTGAGGTGAAAGGAGGAGGAGAGTAGATACCCCCTCACGGTTCAAATGAGTAAACTAATCATACACGTTAGCAGTGAGACTCACAACTCTGGTAGACCCTGACTGTTCCACTACTATGCCTCTAGTGGTCCAAAGTGTTGAATGATTTGGAATTGAGAAGTTGACTACCAAAGTCAATAACACTCTCGTGAGATTTGAACTTAGTGTTCCTTGTTTGAATCCAACAATCTGTACACTTGTTCCATCTTCAGAATATTCCCTCGAGGACTCCTTGACATACCACCCATCACATGATGATTCAGCAGAATCAGCAGCACCTCCCCTTATCATCAGGAGGGATCCTGTCGTTCCTTGCTACCAATTTTCAAATAATAGATGCCTAATTTCTGCCCTCTCACAATGTGCCTCCACCACGGTTCAATTTGTCAACCCAACGTACAATAGTGTTTCTCCCCACCGTATAGCTCTTCACTCATAGTCTATATTTCACTCGACTACCCTTACCTCTTCACCCAAACTGGTCCCAAGCTCCCCATTACGTGATGATGAATGAGCAGATTTCTTCTCCAATCGAACCTCCTGACGTAAAATTGTCCTTTCCTTATATCCACTCCAAACTGGCCTCCCTAACTAAAGCAATCAACTGCGTGCCCTTGCAAATGAGGCACATTAACTAACTTTATTGAAAGTTTTGCAGCACAACATAAAACAGCACATTTCACAAGAGTACAATGCACAGGCACAACGGTATAGTAAGCCCAGCCATCAATAATGCAAAACAGTGCAGGATCACATCAGCAATCCGTAATAACTACACCATTTCCGCCATACTCTGCCATGCTTTTGAGGACAACCCCTGGCCTTGAAAACCGGTTTCTCTTGGTGCTCACACCAATCTACCCTCTTGCGCCAACATCTGACAGTCGGTGGTTTTTGCTGTTTCCAGGTGCAAGCCACATCCTGTTTAGTGATTAAGCAACCACCCCCAGAAATATTCGCTCAGCCCGGGAGCCCCCTATCTCCTCCGTCAACCCCAACAACACAGTCCAGGGTGTGAACTTCAAGGTGCATACACAACTTGGAAAAGCACATGCTCCATCTCCTCCAAGAAGGGACTCAATGCCTGACACTCCCATGCTACGTGAAAGAAATCTGCCGCTGGAAGAGCACATAGCATACATATTGCTTGAGTGTCTGGGAGCAAATGCTGCAGGTGGCGTGGGGTGAGGTATACTGGTAGTTAAATCGAACTATTCGAAGCCGCAATGAAATCGGCATCTCATGGGGTGCCATACTGACTTCCCTCCATTCCGCTCCATCCAGTTCACCCACTCAGGCCTCCCACCTCTGCCTAGCCTGCTCAACGACATTGGGGGCATGGATTACCAGTGAGTGATAGATCATACAAATTGCTCCTTTGCTCAAACGCCCAAAGACTCAAAGCCTCAAGCGGACTCAACTCAGGTAGCGTATCATCCGTGTTATCATAGGCATGCTAGGTGTGGATCCATTGAAGGTAACAAAAAAATTCTGAGTTGGCCAGGGAATATCTAGCCTTCACACGACTACCTCCCTTATAGACATCCCCTAGATCGGAGGTCCCAATTTGGTGTCAGGTGACAAAACTCGCCAGGGTCGAGAGCTGATAAAGCCAAGTTCCCCTCTATAAGGAGGTCATCTCAGTGAGATGGTTGTCCCAGCCAATGACCCGGAGACCCTCCCTTCAGCAGGTAAGGGACACCCGCATGAGGGTAGTGTGGTGGGTAGCCGCACCCCATGCACAAGAACGAGCAGACCATCTAGACTCCTTGAGGGAATCTCCTGACGGTACGCTGAGTCATCCCACCTGCCTGTGAACCATTTGTTAATCGGTACAAAGTGGGCCGGGAGGTAGTATAGGCCAATTTCTGATAGATCCATACTGCCACCAAAGGTAGATCTGCGCAGGGACAAGAAAGCTACCTTGTGCCTACCACCAGCCCACACAAAATAAATGATCTAACAGGGAATTAAACCATTTACGGGGGATGTGGTAGGGATAGGTGCCCAGAATATACAGATAGGCGGTAGGCACACCATCTTAAAAAGTGCTGTACTCCCTTTGGGGTTCAGTTGGAGGGCTGCCGAGAGACCCAAGTTGCGATAACGGGTTAGGCTCAGCCCCTGGAACTTAAGAGCCTAGGCCAGATCTGGGAGGGGGTCACCTGGATCCCTAGATACTTAAAGGAATTGTGTTGGATGTGGATGTTGGGGCACCAAACCCGCCCCAGAGCATCACCCCTCATCTCCAACAGACAAGACTTGCCTTCGTTAATGCAGAGCCCAGACGTGTCACTGTATAACCAAGGAAGTGACAGACATCGGTGGCAGAACGCTGTGGATCTTTCAGGAAAAGAAGAATATTGTCTACATATAATGCTATGCGCTCCTCAAAGCCACTATCCCACTGCCAGCCCCAAACCTGGGCATCACAGCGTATAAGTCACGCCAGGGGCTCTATCACCAAGTCAAATAGTAATGGGGACAGCGGACAACCCTGGCGCATGCCTCATTCAATGCAAAACATGAAAGATAGAACCCCTTTTACAGGGACCTGGGCAGTTGGGCAAGGTAGAGAAGCAGGATCAAACGTTTAAAACCCGTTCCCTGTCCTACCCACTGGAGGGCTCTATCCATGAAATCCCATGACACTGTACCAAAGGCCTTGGTAAAATCAACTAACAAAAGGGCCAGGGTACCGTCCAGACCCTCCTAATACATCGACACGTGCTGCGACCTGGCATGAATCCACATTGAACTGGATGGATCAGGTGTGGTAACGCCTGAGCCAACCGTGTGACTAGAACTTTTGTGTAGATCTTAATGTCAAAGTCAATGAGGGAAATCAGACTGGAAGTTGATCAGTGGTCTCTGGGAAGTTCCTCCTTCGGCAAGACCACAATTATGGCATAGTCCAAGTAGAACGGAAAGGACCCCTGCAGGAACACAGCTGCAAAGAGGTGAAGATGATGGGGTCATAGGATGTCGTGGAAGAGCTTGTAGTACTCAATAGGATATCTGTCCGGGCCGGCCGTCTTCCCAGCTTGTAGGCCAGACACCGCAGAGGTCACCTCCTCCAGCATGAAGTCCTAGTCTAATTCCAGAGCCAAAGCATTGGGTACCGATGGAAGCAGTATGCTATCCAGAAGAGGGTTACCAACCTCCGTGGGTGGTGGTGGATGTCGCGAGTACAACCCCCGATAGAAGTCAGCAAAAGTCTGAGCCATAGCTGGAAGCTCCTCCCAGAGGCATCCTGAGGAATTCTGAATCACCAGGAAAATGAGGCACATTAACCATACCTTAGCCTCTCACCGTAGGAACAACAAAGAATAGTGTGTAAGGAGGTTGGATTGTGACCTGACAGAAGAAGGCACCCCCTCAGTACTTGCTGACTACAGCCCTACCAACCACAATCTTCTTTCACTAACCCCTGTCAAAATCAACACTATAAAAGGTAACAGGAAGCAATAGCTCCTTCATCACAATAGAAAACATAGGCCATCTCATGTACCTCATCACTGATCAATTCATCTCATCCTCCAATAACATCTTGGCTTGGCTTGGCTTGGCTGTCTGTCATCCACCTGAAAATAAACCCTCTTAAGATAAGTTTCTCCTCATCTCCCCACCAATACATCCACCCCAATCTAAGTATGGCTTGCCTCATTAAATACACTAGACTGCAACTCCAAAATCAATGAAAGATCCAAGTCTCTCAAGATCACCTTTGACAAGAATTAGAATCTGGAAGAATACCTGGATAACAAAACAAAACGTGCCCAAGCCCCAATGAGACTTTTCAAACAAATTAAACCTTTCATCATAGACTCAGACCTGAAAACGATAGTGCAATCTGTAAGAACGATTCCAGATAGTTGTTGAGCGTATCTTTATTAACAGCCCCACGCAGCATACACCAAGTGCATCTCCAACTCTGTCCTCTTTTACTCTCTGTAGCTGCTCCAATGCCATAACCAACATTCTACACTACATCACTACTTTCTATCACCAACATTCCAGCATAGACATTAACGATATACAACGAATTACTCCATTACCACATATCTTCCCCGATGATAAATAAATAAAGTTACAATTGGTAAAAATAACTTGCTCACATCTTTCCCGTTAATAGATAAATAAATAAATTAAGTTACACTTTCTAAAACAACTTGCTCACACAATAAAAATGATAGAAATTGCTGTATCAATAAACATACCATATTCAAATGATGCAGTACTATGTGTGCATGTTGCTCATATGTGTTTATGTACAAACATAGTCATTACATTTCACTGACTTATTTATGGCTTTACCATATTTCTCCCAAAACCATTTTGACAGTGACCTGTTCATCCGATAGATTTGCTATTTGTTGAAACATTGGATTTCCCACTTTCTTGATCATCTGCCATGTCCATATCATTCCTTCTTACATTTTAGTAATTTCTTCCTACATTTGGGGTCCTGACACAATCATTCCCCTTGAAGAACTGTTCACTTCTTCCATCAATCATAATTTCTTTGATCCATATTACTCTCCTTTAGATCATGCTTAAATTTAGCCGTCGACTTAAGTCGAACACCTTGCTATCACTTAGAAGAGCGGAATTGCAAAACAAGTTATACACTCTTAATGTTTCAGAAAATGTACTCTCTCTTTTGCACACTTTCCTTTCTTTTTTAACCTTAACCCAGTTACTGGCTTCAATTGGAACCATTTTCATTCCATGTTTTTGTCATGACAATCTTCGTAAGCCTGCTTGTCTAAAGTTACTGTCTTCCTTATATTTTCAGGATCCCACTCCACGAACTTGGCAACAGATAACCAAGCTACATCTTTATTAATGGGTTCATCACCTCTCATGATGACAAATGGACTCTGACTGAACTATTGCGCGGTGTTATCATATATGCCCACATCCATTTCATAATTTCAATTTCCCATTATAATCCACTGCCCATTGCTAATTGTATGGACCCTTTTATTACGAGGTTAAAGCATTCTACTAAACCGTTTCCCTTGGGATGAAACACTGAAGTGGTTTTGTGAACAATAAGATTCCTTGAAAAAAATGATTCAAGAGCCGCAGACGCAAATTGCGCACCATTTTCAGAAATGATACATCTCGATAAACCATCGCTCATAAATACTTTGTCCAAAAATTGCAAAAGCAATTTCACAATCTGCTGTGTTTACAATTTCAATCTCCGATCATTTTGAAGTGGTCCATTACTACAATGATGAACTTTTTTTCAAATGTTTCCTCTTCTATTATACCCAATATATTGATGCCAATTTTCTCCCTTGGCATGTTTGGGTAAGCAGTTGGTGACAGGGGAGGATGGTATGTTTTTTGGATTTTGTCTGACCTCTTCCAATTTACACATTCTCTCACTGGTTTGTCAATATCACCATCCAGCCCCCAATATACATTTTTGTGTATGTTGTAACAATATATATTTTATTTCATTTCAAAAAAGATTTTATTGAGCATAGAAAGTAGGCAATAAAAGTAAAATAAAAGTAAAGGGGTAACAATAAAAAAAGGGGGGGAAAGGAAAAATAAGCAATTGCATGAATACAGCATGAATAATTGTTACAAGGGAGAATCACAAATCAAGGAGGGTATAGCATGGGTATAAGGTAACTGCAATGAATAGCATATTACAAAGGAGACAATCGGTACAGGTGATAACATAGAAGTAAGGGAATGGTAAGGCAATCAAGGAGGTTTGAGCACTTCCTGCTGAGCAGGTGGCATACAATGGGCACGAGTAGCACAGCTTTCAAGATATAAAACAACAGGGAGCCATAAGACCGCCCTTTTCGAGGCCAGCTGAGGAGGGAAGACAAAAGTGGTGTCTAGTCTGTGGTTATGACATACAGTGTACCACCATGCTTGAAAAGAGAGATTAGAAGAAGACTTCCAGTGAATAGTAATCTGTTGAAAAGCCACAGCCAGCAGCAAATCAATGATACGTACATCAAGCTGAGAAGACTCCCAGCATGGAGAGAGACTTCCCAGAAATATGTGAACATGAGAAAAGGGGATACAAGTTAACAATATATTTTTTAATTAGTTTTTGAGATGCCCAAATGTCCTTTTAAGACACAATCTTAAAATCCTTTGCTTTAATGCTACCAGGGGTAAAAATTTACCACATCTTATCAATGCACGTTGTTCTGCACTTAATTTGTTTCGGACTTCCCAAAATATGCGTTCACTTTTATTCAATTTCTTCTTTTTGGGCTGTTTCTTGTTCACATACCACTTAACCTTTTGCAAATCCTTGTCCAATTTCACCTATCCCTTACATTCATTCATATTTATGCCAAACATACCATCACTTAACAGTCCAGCCACACACCATTTATCTAAATATTCATTATTTTTATCTTCTGAGGGTAAAGGCATGTGACTTAAAAAGTCAGCAACTCTATTTCTGATTATATGTACTTCATAGTTGAAGTCTAGTAATTATATAGACATTCTTGCTAACCTGGGTGATGCTTTTTGTAATCCTGTTGTGGTAAGTACTTTTGTCAATGGTTTGTGATCCGTTTTTAAAATTACATTATAATTCCACACATATTGTGAAAAATGGGTGAGACCCCACACGCATGGAAGACAGCCTCGGCCCGTGCAGGTAAGAGCGGTGGGCTGGGTTGGGTGGGGAATTCAACAGACGACCATAAGGGAAAATTAATAAATAATTCATTTTCCCCTGTCGTCTGCCCCCCTCACCCAGCCTGACTGCTCTTACCTGCATGGGCCGCGGCTGATGGAAGAGTCTCCCTTTCGATGACTGAATAATTTTCCGCCACAGAAGACAATGCATGTGAAGAAAAATCAATCACCCAATTAGCATAATTTTTGTCATATTGGGATAATACTTCACCCAATCTGTTTTACTTGTATTAGTCTTGATACAAATATCATTTGCTAGATTAAAAACCTTTGAAAGCGGTGCAGTACTTATGTCTGCTTTGAGTTTTATAAATTCAACCTGACATTGAGATGACCACAAGAATCTCAGTTTATTTCTGAGTAAATAATGAATGGCATACGTTTTTTCAGAGTAAATTCTGAACGAAGTATACATAGGACTCCACTAAGCTTAGAAAAGCTCTAACGTCATCTTTATTTTTTGGAGTGGGCGCGTTTCCAATGGCATCCACCAACACTCTTTTGAGTTTTAACCCTTTACCACTTATACTTTGTCCTACGCAATCCACTTCTTTGCTGGTAAATTTACATTTTTCATATTCTACTGTGAGATCATTGTCCTACAAAATTCAAAATTTTTGATTCAATCTTACATCATTCTCCTCTCTTTTGTTTCTCATTATAATTATTATTATTATTATTATTAACGAATTTTATATAGCGCCTGGTTACTGTAGTGTTCTGATTAGGTTTGCCTTCTAGTCTTTATAGAATTATCCATGCTCTGTGTTCTATATCCTTTGCCAACTGTATTCTCATTTAGAATGTTGTTTGAACTTAAACTGTATTTGATGATCTACTGGCTGTGTGAGCTGCTGCGCAGCACTTGTTATAATAAATCATCTCAATGATCAACCTGCCTACGAGCCAATCACTACAAAAAACGTGGCGACGATTCCTGAACAAGTGTCTGCCCTCCACGCGTGCATCTATGGAGTGAAATTCGGCAAATCTGAAGTTCGGCCATACATTGAAAGCAGAGGACGAAGAGCACCTAAAGGAACCGAACCGCCACTCGAGAATACGTCGAGTAGCTGTAAGAACTGGTTCACCCGCTCTTTCCCTCAACCTCGCCGAACCCAAAGAAACAAGAAAAAGGTACTGTACTTTATTTAAAGTCTTCTCACGAGAAGCGGCAGCAGTCTCCTGTCAGCCCGTTTATTCGCGTCAGTTGCGCTCCAAGCGTACCTCACCTACGCTTTTTGCGTATTGCTTTACGCCCAGCCACTGGAGCAAATGTATTTTTCAACGCAACTGGCGTAAGCTAATTCCAGAAACGTCACTGGAACGCGACGCCCTGACGTTGGAACGCAACGTTGGAGGCCATTTGGTGATCATCTCCGTTTTTTTTTCTCGAAGTTTATTGTCACACCGCTAACGTGCAACAGAAGTTAGCGAGTTTCAAAGCACAAACAGAGGTGCGATATTGCAAGTGCTTAGTACAAAATTGTTCCATGAAGCCAACTTTCACGAGGTGAGTGGCAACTATCTCGCTTTTATTACCACGGAGCGAGGAGACAGTTCGAACACTTTAAAGTGGATGAGAGCTTTTAGCTATTTTCATCACATAACGAGGAGACAGTGTTGATCTACCCCAGTTACGGTGGCCATTCGAGTCACTTGTCAGCAGTAAACAAATTTTGTTTCTCCTACATTCATCTTGCATTTTGACTGTGTATCTCTCCAGCGCTTTTTATCATCCATACAAACATGAGCTTACAAGCGGTTTCTCCTCCTCCACCATTTCTTGATCTTCCAGGTGATCCTCCAATCGCCTGGAAAAAGTGGTTTGACGCTTTCACCACTTACTTAGGGGCTATTGGTGCGTCCAGATACAGGGCGGAAAGAAAGAAATACCTGTTGCTGAACAGTTTGGGGTTTGAAGGACGATCAATTTTTAAGCATTTACCCCCCTGGGGACCTGCTCATGAAGAAGAAGATTTAGATGACTACAATCAAACAGTGAAACTGCTTGAACTGCGTTTTGATATTAAACCTAGTATAGTTGTTGTAAGGCACAAATTCTTCAAATCAGAGCAAAAACAAGGGGAGAATGTGGAGGATTTTATTTCTACGCTTAGGGTATTGAGTGCGGAGTGCGAGTTCGAAAATTTTAGGGACCAAATGATAAGAGACCAGTATATTTGCAAATGTTTAGATAAAAATATTCAACAGAAGTTGCTCTCACTTGATAATCCCTCTCTCGAGGAGACTGTGCGAGTAGCGAAAAGTATTGAATTTTCTAAACTTTCTGTCAAGGAATTAGATATTAGATCTTCCTCATCCATTGTTAAAGATGAAACTGTAGTCAGTTCTGTAAAGGTTGTTGACAATAAGATGGGCACTTTAGGTCGTGCTGACAACAAATTCTTCAAACAAACAAATGTATGTTTTAAATGTGGGAATTTTCCTCATTCGAAGTCTGGTCGTCCTTGTCCAGCCAGGAGTGTCACATGTAGACTTTGTGGCAGAGTGGGTCATTTTGCAAAAGTGTGCCAAAATGTAAAAAGAAACTCTTCCTTCCCTCAATCTGGTAAACAGTGGAACAGTAATTATGCCCCCACTTCGGTTGCTTATGTATCTGATTTCTCTCAGGATGATACTAGTATTCAAGATGATCTGAGAGACATGGTAGCTGTGGTTAGCATTGAAGATCCTGAGTCAGAATGTGTGGATCCTTACTCCGATTTTGGTATCGGAGATAAAATAGTTTGCCTGTTGGTTGATTCTGGAGCCCGAATAACTATGCTAACCCAGGAACTTTTCAGGAGGTTTGGGGTGATCGCAAACTCTCTCCTCCAGACAGACTACCTTTAAATTACGAAGGCAGGAAGATTGAACTATTGGGATATTTTGAAGATTCCATTGAATTCAGGGGGAGGAAAATTTTTGGCAAAGTGTATGTCTCAGTCAAAGGCTTGAACATCCTTGGTTGGTTTCACCAAGGGTTATTTAAGATGGTTCTCCGCCCTGGAACCAAAGATCCCATTTCCATTGCTGTTGTTCAATCCGATGACAGTTCTCCCACAAATGATCTCCTTTCCATTCAAGACGATGATTTTGTCTGCACTTTAGCTAAAGATTTTCCTGGGGTCTTTAGCAGTAAGTTGGGGGAAGTGAAAGGATTCATGCACACCATCCGTGTCAAGGACAATGCAATCCCAATTAAACACAAACTGAGAAACGTCCCATTCAGTGTGCGGGAGCAACTCGAGTCAGAACTTTATGACCTTTGTAGCAGGGGAATAATTGAACCCATTGAATCCTCCCTATGGCTTTCTCCCCTTGTAGTTGCTAAGAAAAAGACTGGGGAGCTTCGTGTCTGTGTCGACTTACGCAGCCTAAATAGGAATATATGGGTCGATTCATTTCCCCTGCCTAAGATCCCCGACATGTTGTCACTTATTGATGGTTCCAGGTGGTTCAGTAAGCTGGATCTAGCATCCGCATATCACCAGGTGGTCCTCGATCCTGCTTCCAGACACTTTACTGCTTTCGTATCCCCTATAGGTTCTTTTCAATATTGCCGTATGCCCTGTGGGTTGGCCTCTGCGGCAGCTGTCTTTCAAAGGATCATGACCAATATCTTGAAAAACATCAGCGGTGTGGTCGTTTTTCAAGACGATGTGCTTATTCATGGTAAAAGTTGTGATGACCATAATAAAACTCTGAAGGAAGTTTTAAAAGCTCTGAGTAGTGCGGGGGTTGTTTTAAAGAAAGAAAAGTGCATTTTTAGAGCGCCCAAGGTAGAATATCTTGGACACGTGTTATCTGAGAAGGGTGTAGAACCCAGACCTGGCCTTGTCAAGGCCATCGTCGACAGTCCTGCACCCAGAGATAAGTGTGGTTTGAAGTCGTTCATTGGACTATGTGAGTTCTATGCTAGGTTTTTACCTGATTATGCCACTAGAGTTCAACCATTGTCCAACATGCTTAAGAAAGAAGTACCTTTCTTATGGGATGCAAATTGTGAAAAAACTTTTTCTTGGATCAAACAAGAACTTACTGGGTCTAAAGTTTTGAAGCCCTTTAATCCCAATTTGTTGTGCACCATCACGGTGGACGCCAGTGGTTTTGATTTAGGGGCTGTCCTCACTCAGGAAGTTAATGGGGTGGAGCACACTCTTGGTTATGCTTCAAGAGTTCTTCGTGGAGCGGAGTCCAACTTTGCAGTTATTGAAAAAGAACTCTTAGCTTGTTGTTGGGCCATTAGGAAATTTAATCCGTATAATTGGGGTAAACGCTTTCGTCTGAGGACTGATCATAGTCCCTTAGTTTCTATCCTTACTGGTGTTCGGATTAAAGACCATTCTCCTAGGATTGCCAGACTTTCAACTAAACTACTCCAATACGATTTTGAGGTCAGCTATATACCTGGCAATAAGAACATAAGGGCCGATTATCTTTCTAGGAATCCTGTTGATGTTGATCCTGACAAGGATTGTGAGGAAGATTATGATGAGGAGGACTGTTTTGTAGCTTTTGTTGGGGTTGATGATATGCGCTCCATTAGTGAGAGAGAGTGGAGGGAGCATTTGTCCAGTGACACTTTGCTTTGTGAAGTAATCAAATTTGTCAGAGGAGGGTGGCCTAGGGAAAAGAATGTTCATGTGTCCCTTCAGACCTTTGTCAAAGATTCTGATGAACTCTCTATTGAGGGTGGTATCCTCATGCGTGGTGATAGACTCGTTCCTCCCAGTGATCTTAGAATTAGGATAGTCAAAGGTGCGCATGAAGGTCATCTTGGCAAAACACTAACCAAAAGAAGGGTTAGAGAACATTACTGGTGGCCCAAGATGGATCAGGACATAGACACTGTTGTTGCTGAGTGTGTGGTTTGCTCTAGTGCTGAAAAGTGTTTGAAAACACGTTCTCCCCCCCTTCAACCCATCCCGTTTCCTGATAGACCGTGGGAAAAGATTGGTATCGATCTGGTTGGTCCGTTTTATTTACTTCCTCCTGCCTCCAGATTTGCGATAGTTGCAGTTGACTACTATTCTAAATGGCCAGAGGTCCGTTTTGTAAGTGAAGCCACATCCAAGAATATTATTGATTTTTTGAAAGACTTGTTTTTGCGTGAAGGTTTTCCTTCCTCCATTGTAAGCGATAATGGTCCTCAATTTGTTTGTCAGGAATTTGGTTCTTTTGTTAATTTGAGTGGCATTGATCATTTGAGGAGTGCGCTTTATCACCCTCAGGCGAATGGTCTCGTTGAGCGCATGAACAGGGTGCTCAACAATTGCATTCAGTGGGCCATTGCTCAACACTGTCACGTCCCGAACGCAGTCAGGTCCATGTTGTGGTTTTATCGTACCACTCCCCACTCCTCCACCAAGGTTTCCCCATTTGAACTGTTGCGTGGGAGAAAACCATGTTCAAAGGTTTGCCCTGGGTGGATGTCACGTTGGGTGAAATTGAATTCGATTGACAATGTTGATGAAGTTGCCAGGTCTAATGTCTTGCATGCCCAGTCCAAACAGAAAGATGTTTTTGACTCCAGGAAGAAGGTGGTCTCCCAGTTATTTGTTGTGGGAGATAGAATTCGGATCAAGTTACCCACTCACTCTACCAAGGGTAATCCTAAATTTTCTGAACCATTTGTCATTGATAAAGTCTGTGGCAATTCTGTGAGAGTCAACATGAAAAACTGGTGGAATGTTGCCAGGGTTGTAAAAGTGGGCAAATCTGTCGCTCATCTTCAGTCTTCTCATGATACTCATATGTTGCCTCTTGATGTTCCTCTTCTTTCTTCTTCTTCTTCTTCTTCTTCTTCTTCTCCTTCTGTGTTGCCTCGTAGGAGTTCTTCTGTTTTATCTTCTCATGATGTTCCTGCATTGCCCTCTACTTCTTCTACTACTGTTTTACCTCGTAGGAGCTCTCGCACTCGAGTCATTCCTGCCAGGTTCCGCTAAATTCATGTTTCTTCTGTTCTGAATCTTTTACTGTCCTTCCCTTCCCTTTTCTGCTTTTGTTTTGTAGGAGAGAGGATGATGTAGTGTTCTGATTAGGTTTGCCTTCTAGTCTTTATAGAATTATCCATGCTCTGTGTTCTATATCCTTTGCCAACTGTATTCTCATTTAGAATGTTGTTTGAACTTAAACTGTATTTGATGATCTACTGGCTGTGTGAGCTGCTGCGCAGCACTTGTTATAATAAATCATCTCAATGATCAACCTGCCTACGAGCCAATCACTACAGTTACCCTTGGGCATCCCCGCGCTCATCCAGAAAGAGACACCACCACACTAAGCACAAGGAATTTAGGCAGGGAACAGATACGTTTTTAAAAGTTTACGGAACCGTAAAAAGCTCGCTTCCGAGCGCAAGTACAGAGGGAGAGAGTTCCACAGAGTGGCCACGTTTATAGAGAATCTTCTGCCACCGGTTCTTGCCTTCCTCACCCTCATAACCTGCAGCAGATGTTGATGGTCAGAACGGAGAGAGCGGGAGGCCTTGTAAGACTGGACCATATCCCCAAGGATAGGTTCGCCTTTCCCCTGTAGAATTTTGTGGGCCACACAGAGAGCCTTGAATTTCACCCTCTCTCTGACGGGGAGCCAGTGTAGCGCCTTCAGTGCAGGGCGAGCCGACTGACGCCTAGGAAGATCCGTCAGGAGCCTGGCGGCCGCGTTCTGCACTTGCTGCAGTTTGTTTAGGGTGGATTCTGGAGCGGCCAGAAACAATACGAATGAGTAACCTCCTAGAGGCCACTGGGAGGAGAGGTAGAATCTTCCGGGCTGATCGGAGCAGGCCGAAACACACGGCAGAGATCTTTTTTGCGTGTGTTTTAAAAGAAAGGTCCTGCTCGAGCCACACCCCCAGGCTCTTGATAAGTATATCATCCTGGAAGAACATTGCACCACTAATGCCCTCAAGCAAATTACTCGCAGAAGCTTGTGGAGTCGATAGATTTAAGGGTTTACAAGATTCAGGATACACAAAACGAGCTCCTGCACCTTCTTGGGAAGCACTCCTAAAATATGGAACTTTATCTCTCAGAGAAACAGACCAATCCCTTGTTTGAATCTTTTAAAAGAGAACCAAACGTCCTCATGATCCAGAGATAACTTTCCAGAGAGCTGAGTCTCCCTCATAACTGCTCCACTCTCTCTAGTTACCTTCTGAATGTTGTATATTTGATTTCTATCAAAAGGAAACTGAATTCCCTCATGAGCCTGAGCCTTTTGATTTAAACTCTTAGCCATACTTTGTTCATTTTGGAGAGCAGTATCTCCTACATCCCCTGTGGTGGACTGCTAAACCAAATGCTGTTTTACTCCCCTGCAGTGTCTAAAAGATGGATGTATCCAATAACCTTAAGTTTCATTTTTTTTTTACTCTTTTTATTGAAATCAGGACTCATCTTACAGATTATAAAGGACATGTATGCAGCATTACTCTTCAGACTGAGCGAAAGACTATACAACACGTATTAGTTAAATGCGAGTATACAATTTGAGTGGCGCTTGCATGGCCAATACACATTTCGTAGGAGAATCAACATTTTCAGCACTGCACTTTGAAAAAAAACATTTCCCACCTCTTTTTACACCAGCGCCACCTTGCTGCACATAAAAAATCTTGAAAGGCAAGTTGCTATTTCTATGAGTGCTTGTGCTGTTAATGCAGCACACCTAAAAAGATAAAAAAACAAGGAGTAATTAATATTTTCTCCTCGTTTCGCAAATCTAAGGTATTCCCAGGTCTTAGTATTTGGCGCAACCCCAGCCTTGTAAATATAGGGCAGCGTCAAAAAGCAATGGGTGTTGTGGCAGAACTCCCACTGCAACTCCCACTGCATGCCCCTTTTACGCCGAGGGACGCTTGTAAAGGGGCCTTATATACAAGCCGGCATTAAACCACATTCAGTGGCTTAACATCACTATGTAAATAAGGAGAATGGGATATTGCCACCAGAAAATTGCTAAAAGTGACGTACTGGTGATGATATTCCCTTGTAAATATGCCCCATAGTATCCTCCACACTTTGAATTAAATCATAGAAAGAAATAATCATGTGCCTAGCTTGCATCGTAACCTACCAGCCGAGTGATCAAAACCATTGCTATCTTCAGTCCCCTGTCATGATGTTACTGCTGATGCCACCCACCCACAATGACATTATGAATAGTTCACAATTACATTTTCCAGCAAGGACCAGGATCTCACGTGTCTGGGGAAGAACTTTGTGCGTGGGGACGCTCAGCAGGGTCTGGGCGGCTCCCCTCCAAATCTGTGTCATGGTGCCTGGCCCGCTGTCCCCAGCCTCTTTGAAGGCACGCCACTAGTCAGCCCTCGATCCAGTCCTGTGCTTCTTCTGGGGAAGCGAAGTGCTTCATTTTCCCATTTGCAACAACTCAAAGCCTAGCTGAGAACAACATCATATATTTGATGTCCTTCGTCCTAAGTGTTTTTTTAACTGCTTCAAAGATTTCTCCTCTGCCGCTGCGCTTGGAGGGTGAATGTACAGAAAAAAACCTGCTGATCAAGTTCTGAAAATGCAGGTCCCTGTGGTAACGAGCTGCCTGAAGCATAGCGTCTGTATCTCTGTAGTTGAAGATTCTGGTGATTATCATGCGCAGAGGTGCGATCGGGCATAGTCGCGGACCCGGCATGCTGAGCGGCCTCTCAATAGAAAGTTTTAAGCTCAGGCCCTCCGCCCCCTCCAGGACTTCCACCACTCGGATGTTTTTGCATCTAACTCAGCCCTCCTGATCCTCCATCTGAGCCATCATGACAGCGTTTTGTTGTGTGAGAGTTTGGACTTATTTCTTCAATCATTTCGTCTTGTAGTTTAGGCCATTGATTTGAGACTCAGCAGCTGTTACTTTATCTGAGATTTTCTGAAAGTCAGCTTCAAGGAGGTTGACATTCACAGTGACAACATTCAGTTTAAGCTTGATCGTGTCTTTGAGCTCCAGGATTGTGGACATAATCTCCCAAAGTGTGGGTTCTTGTCCAGCCACATTCGCAGCAGCACCTTCGGTGGTCTCACCCCTGGCAGCCATGACGATTACGTATTTATCAAGCTTGCTGGATTGGAGTGCCCTAGAACCCCGACCTCTGACCACATCCTTGGGGGTTATGGGCCGATCCCACCAGATAGCTACCCTTTTCCCCAGACCGCCTGTGGCCACCCCACATGGGAATTAAAGATGAAGGCACATATTTTGCCAGACACAGCTCAAGTCTAGACGGGCGACGGCTGCAGGAGGGCTTCCACCAGGGGAGACCACTCCCCAATCTCTTCCACCACGCGGGACACCCCTCTCGACCCAGCACTCTTGATCAACACAGTCTCGGCTGCTGTCACTCATAAATTTAGCCCTATGGGAGCCGCTCCAGGCTAACGGAGCAGTAAAAGTTTGGGAGCCCCTAGGCAATGGAGAAACACCAGCGTCGTATATAGGACTCACTTTTTTAGTCCCCGGCCTCGGAAGGCCCATCACTGGCAGCAGGAGGGAGGCAGACACCGGGAGAGTAGCCTCACTAGGATCCGGGTTTCAATTCTTATGAGCCCTCACCTTATCCACGCTACTAGGCATGGTCGCATTTCAGGGGGGTGATCTCATCCAAACAGTAGCCACCGGCGGCTCTGTAGGATTTTTGTTGTGGCAGCCAAGGGCGTCATTCACCGATCGCAGTACCGACACCCCAGCCTCCATGACCGCTGCAGAGCAAGAAGCCAGGTGGCCGCCAGCCTTGGTCCATCCCTCTCACCCACCAAGCATTGAGAGGGAGGATATGCAAGGCAGCTGAGTCACGCAGGTTAGCAGCAGCCACCGCTCTCTCTTTTCCAGACTCTGACAGCCCCGCAGGCCACCGCAAGTGTCACCTCCTGAACTCTGATGTTGCACTCACCCCAGCAACTAGAGACAAGTGAGGTGTCAGAGGGGGCTGAGCCGGCACTCCGTCCAAGTCTTGGCCTACTTGCCATGCTTTCATGCCCCGATCGCGTCCTTTGCCAATGCTGCTTTCACCAAGGCAGCAGGGCCCAAGCTCTCCCTCCCGTTCATGGGGTCACCACGGATTGAGAAGCTGACGTTCTGCAGAGTGGGGTTCAGGGGAGTCTCCTGGGGAACAAAGATTGGATGGGTGATGGATTGAAGGGGATCTATCACTAACGGCCTCCGAGCCTACTCTGTGTACAGCCATCTTCATTGGCGGTTAGCCACATCTCCCCAACCTTAAGTTTTTTTAGATATTCCATACCTCTGCTTTTTCTGCAGTACTCTATATTTTTGGTTGGGATTTGTCTTTTCAGTTTTGTTGGTTGGTATGTGTAGATTGTGATGTTTGTAACTTGCAATGTTCAATTACAAAGCGCTCGGATGCCCTCGAACCCAGTTTGTGCTATATGTTATGTTATATTACTGGGCGCTTGAAAAGCGCATGGCTACTCCATGGAGTGTCCCGGTGCTGGGGACACTTTGGGGAGAGGAGTTGGCCTAACGGCTAAGGTGCTCGACCTCGGACCTGGGGATCTGGGTTCGAGTCTCGGTAACGACGCCAAAACCTCCTGTGATTCTGGGCAAATCACTTAATCTCCCCATGCCTAAAAATGAAAGTGTGTGTGTGTCCTCATGTAAAAACGTAACTTGTGCTATGTAAAGCGCTCTGATACCTGATTCGGTTCGGGTCTAGTTCGCGCTATATAAAACTCTACAAAAAAAAAAAAAAAGAGAGAACAAGTGACAGAGCAGTGCAGGCACGCACATGGCGGCTTAATCTACTGTAAGAAGAGCCAAGTTTTTAAATCTATCCTAAAGCTAAGGAGATCCTGAGCCTGTCATAAGGAAGGTAGGCTGTTTCATAGCTGAGAAGCAACCACTTGGAAGGAACGACCACCCAGGCAGGAATGAGAGAACCTTGGGATAGTCAAGAGCTGCTGGGTGGATGACCCAAAGTTCTAGGTGGAACATAGTGCTGGATTCTGTTCCTCAGGTAAGAAGCCCCTATATTGTGGAAGGCATTATAAGACTATAAGGTATAAAATACCCCTTAATAAATTAATAAATATGGGTCCACTTTATTATGTCCTTTCACTCCAGCCATACCCATGCACTCCTCCAATCACCCATCCTGTACTATGTACTTGTTCAATCACTGTGCCAAAACTCAAGCAGTTTTTAAAATCACCATGTACTCTATTTGCAGCACTGTAATCATCCAGTCACTACTAAGGTACTCATGCAATGACCCAGGCACTAACTCATGCACTGATACAATCCTCCGTGCACTACCCATGCAGAGTGCTAACCACCTACACACTACTCATTCACTCCTCTAATTACCCAGGTAGTACCCATGCAGTCCAGCAATCCCCTGTCATTTCCCATGCACTTCTCCAATGACTTATCAAGCACCATGCACTCATCCAATCACTGTGCCAATATCCAAGCACTTTTAAATTCACCATACGCTATCATTACAGTGCTCTAATTATTCTGTCAGTGCCCATGTACTCGTGCAGTGAGCTAGGCACTAACCATGGACTGCTATAATCACATGTAGAGTACCCTTGCAGTGCAGTCATCGATCTGTCAGTACCCATGCACTTCTGCAATCACACATCAAGCACCATGTACTGATCCAATAAATCTGCCAATACCCAAGCCCTTATACATTCACCATGCACTCTCTTTGCATTACTCTAATCATGCAGTCACTACCCATGTACTCATTAAATGACCCATGCACTAACATGTGCCCTGCTAAAATGCTCTGTATACCATCCATGAAGCCTTCAAACTACCTACACATTACTGATTCATTCCTCCAATTACCCAGGTAGTACCCATGTACTCCAACAACCCCCCTGTCACTTCCCACGCACTCCTCCAATAACCCATTCATCACCATGTACTTATCCAATCACTCCACCAATACCCAAGCACTTATACATTCACCATGCTCTCTCTTTGCATTATTCTAATCATGCAGTCACTATCCATGTACTCATGCAGTGACTGAGGCACTAACTCGTGCAATGCTACAATCCTGCATGCAATTGTCAGGATTACGTTCCACAGGATCCGGTGGTTGTTAATGGGGGTCCACCTCCTAACGTTACCAACTCCCTTGATCTTAGAACACAGGGAATTGGGACCATTAAGCGAGGGAAAACAGGAACGGGGAGGGTTCTGCTGGGACAAAGGCTCTGAAACGATATAAGAACAAACATATACAGGTAAGTAAGACTGTGACAAGAAATAACTGCTCTCTTCAATTCTCGCTAGGGAAAGCAACACCAATCCCAACACCCATACACACCTGAACCACAGAGTCAATGAATACCCAGCAAGTGATTCAAAGTAAAACAAGGAAGGCTTTCCCACTCCTTTCACCAGTATGAAATCACTGATGACATCAGAACGAAGAAGCACTGTCTAAATAAAGGAAAACCACATTTCTTATACAGATGGGATATTGTACGCCATATCCAGCTGGGAGAAATGAATTGTGCAAGAGAATGAGACCCAGTAAAACCCAGGTCGATCCGTAACAATAGAAGTCACTCCGAGACCTCTGAACACAAGAGAAACAAAAGAATCCACGGAATCACGGCAGCAAGTGGTTGGCCCACACACTTTGCTCCGCTACCAACGAAGGAATGATTAATCATTACACGGTAACGCGTGGCCAGCCGGCACACAGCGCTCCGCTTCAGGTCTGGAAAGTCAGGAAGAGCACGGTATCATGTGGCAGCCACCACTATGATCCGCGAGGAAAGTCTGTACGTACACAGCAATGAATACGCTTGGCCAGCCGGCACACAGCGTAAGAAGAAAACGAAATAGGCGCAGCAGCGCTAGCCCTCGGAGCCCCGAGAACCAGAAGAGATGCAAACACCGGCAACGTGTGGTCGGCCGACGCACAACGTTCCGTGTAAGTAGGCGCGGTAGAATCACTCACCACCTCCGAAAAGCTGGAAACAGACTGTCACCAACACAGCGAGGCAAGAGCAGCAAGGCAAGCCTCCGGACCCGTTCCTACGGACCTCGGCAAGAACCGGAACACAACAGAATTACGCGCATGAGCCGATGCGCGTTCCGACGCTAAGTAGCTTCCTGAAGCAAAGGCTCATGGGAGATGTAGTTCAGTAGTTCGTGAGCTAGGTAGGCGCAAGGGGAGCCTGATCCCTGACAGTAGGTCCGCCTCCCTAGCGCCTCCTAGGGCCAGGCTTAGTCGGGAAACGACCATGAAAGCGGCGCACCGCTGCTGGAGCGTGAACATTCTGCTGTGGCTCCCACGTATCGTCCTCGGCCGAATACCCTTTCCAGGCTACCAGGTACCACAGTCCTCCTCTACTCCACTTAGAATCACGTATGCATCTCACCTCGTATTCATCACCGCCATCACCCAACACCGGGGGGGGCGCCTTCCTTGCATAAGTCAAAGCAGGCTTCAGAAGACTGCTATGGAATACGGGATGGATGCGCATATTGGCAGGCAGTTTCAGCTTGAACGCCACAGGGTTCACCTTCTTAAGGATGACATACGGACCTATGAAGTGTGGATGGAACACGCTACGCAGTTTGAAGCGTATGTTCCTGGTAGAGAGCCAAACACGATCACCCACCTGGTAATCATGTCCTTCCCTTCGATGACAATCGGCCCAACGTTTGTAAGCCACCTTGGCCTTGGTCAAATGCGTGATGAGCTGTTTCTGTACTGAGTGTAGTTTCCTCACTCTGCTGTGAACAGAGGGCTGAGCAGACACGCTCTCAGGAATCTTGACCGGAAGAATGTTAGCGTCCACCCCATATGTGGCATAAAAAGGGGACATGCCAGCAGAGCAATGCCAAGCGTTGTTGTATGCCAATTCTGCCATCCATAGTAATGACACCCACGAGTCCTGAGCTATATTTGCATAACAACGGAGATATTTCTTCAGTGTCTGGTTAAGCCTTTCCGTTTGGCCATCCGTTTGAGGATGGAAGCTGGTGGACAAAGATGACTTAATCTGTAAAGCCGTGCACCAATACTTCCAGAATCTGTCTACGAATTGTGGACCTCTGTCAGAAACAATGACCTCGGGTACCCCATGCAAACGGATCACTTCTGTGAGTAATAGTTGGGCCGTCTGACCAGCTGTTGGTAGGTTGCTGCAAGGTATGAAGTGACCCAGTTTGGTTAAGCTGTCCACCACTACCAGTATCGCTGACTTGCCCTGATCAGATGGCAACCCAGTCACAAAGTCCAAACTGATAGATTGCCAGGGCCTTCTTGGCGTAGGCATGGGCATCAATTTTCCCCTCATCTTCCCGCTGTCGGTCTTTGAGCGAGCACAGACATCACAACGGGGCACCCACATAGTTATGTCCTTTCTCAAGGTTAGCCACCAGAAATGTCTCTGAACCAAGTGTATTGTTTTTAGCACTCCCTGATGACCTGCCATGGGAGCCACATGACACCAACAAATCGCCTCTTGCTGCAAGGCGAGGGATGGCAAGAACAGCTGAGCATTAACGAAAGGCAATCCCTTCTTTATGGATCTCGTACTGTCTCTCGCCGCCCAGGTCTCCCAAAGCGAAGGGGTTTTTGCTTCCCGTACCTTGTTCAAGAATGTGTCCGCACTGAGCACACAAACCACCTTTGTGGGTTCTATGATAGATTCCATCACAGAAACAGCAGCGGTATCGCCTTCGTCTTGTCTAGACAGTGCGTCTGCCTTTCTGTTTTCACAGCCCGGTCTGAAGGTAATGATAAAATTGTACTCAGCGAAAAACAACATCCATATCATCTGGCGCTGAGACAGATGCCGGGCTGTTTGCATGTACTGCAGATTCCTGTGATCGGAATATACAGTCACCGGGTGCTCCGCACCCCACAGATAATGTTTCCATTCCTGGAAGGCCCTCTTTACAGCCAAGAGCTCTTTTTCAGAGATCGTGTAGTTTCTTTCGGCGGTGTTCAGCTTTCTGGAAAGGTATGCCACTGGATGTAATTGTCCCGTCTCTGAGTCTCTTTGTGACAGAATGGCCCCAATGGCCTCATCGGAGGCATCTGCTTCAACGATGAAAGGTTACTCGGTTTTTGGATGAGCTAACACAGGAGCTGAGGTGAAGGCCTGTTTCAGACACTGAAACGCCTGATCTGCCTCTAGTGACCAACAGAACGCCACTCCTTTCCGAAGCAACCTTGTCATGGGGACTGCCATCTGAGAGAATCCTAATATAAAACGCCTGTAGTAGTTGGCGAAGCCCAGGAAGCTTTGCACCTCTTTGACAGACTTTGGTGTAGGCCAGTCTCGGACTGCCAAGACCTTGCGATCAGACATGCTTAGACCCTTGGGGTGTAACATAACTCCCAGGAACTCAACGGAGTCCACCCCAAACTTGCATTTGCTTAATTTGCAATACAGTTTATGTTCCCTCAGTTTCTGTAGCACCATGCTGACATGGGCTGTATGTGTGCCTACCACCTCGGAATAGATCAAGATGTCATCAATGTAGACGACCACACAGACATCAATCAATTCTCTCAACACGTCATTCAAAAAATACTGAAACGCGGCAGGGGCGTTGCAAAGCCCAAATGGCATGACTAAATATTCATACAAGCCATAATGGGTCTTAAATGCAGTCTTCCATTCATCCCCTACTCTGACGCGGACTAAATGGTAAGCCCCTCGAAGATCGAGCCTGGTGTATATCTTAGCGTTACGGACCTGTTCTAGTAGTACCGTGATTAAAGGCAAGGGATACCTGTTACGCACAGTAACCTTATTGAGCCGGCGGTAATCCACACACGCCCGAAGTTCACCGCTTGCCTTTGATATGAAAAACAAAGCAGAGGCAGAAGGCGAACGGGAAGGCCGGATGAAACCAATCCTCACATAGTGTTCTAAATAGTCTTTCAGGTGCTTTGTTTCAGGGACTGACAAAGCATAAACCCTACATGTCGGAATCACTGCACCCTCCACCAGATCTATCCGACAGTCGTATTCCCTGTGCGGAGGCAACTGCTCTGCCACGACTTCACTGAATACGTCCTGAAACTCCTGATAACACAGAGGCAATACCACCGCCTTCTCTACCGCAGTGGCTAAACAATGTGAATATGTCAATGACACCACATGAGGAATGAGTTCAGACATCATGTGATTTCTGCAACTGGGATCTACGAACCTCAGGGTTTTCTCTCTCCAATCCACCAAAGGGTTGTGGTGGCTAAGCCAAGGCATACCAAGGATGACCTCGTATTGAGGGGCCTCTATGATGTTCAAGCGGATGTTCTCCCGATGCAACCCTCCCGGGACAGGCAAAGATAGCACTAAGTCCTCAGTTCTCTCCGTTATAAGGCCGGATTTTAGCGGTTTGCCATCTACCGCCCATACTTCCTCAGGACTGTCTCTCTGAATTCTACCTAATGACAATGAGGAGACTAGACCACTGTCTACGAAATTGCCCGTAGCCCCTGAGTCCACCATTACCAGTACTTGATGCACCTGCGCATGACTTTCTAATGACATGGTGAGCACGATATGAGATTTATGCTCCTGTATCTCAGGAACTGTGAGAGACGGGAGTTTCCAGGTATTTTCCGCCTTTTCCACCGAAGGTAATTCTTCCGTAGAAATGGAGGAAACTGTTGATTTCTTAGCACGTGACCAGTTCCCAGCTGCTCTAGGTTTCGAGCGGCATTCCCTGACGTAGTGGCCTTTCTTTCCACAATACATACACAACCCTAACACTCTCCTGTTTTCCCTCTCTGCTCTAGACAAGGGGGCCCTAACAGCTCCTATCTCCATAGGTTCACTACTGGTGTCTACAGGTTGGCTTGTCCTTCGTGGGTTGCAATCAGGGCGATAGTTCCCTCTCTCAGCCTTGAGTCTTTCACCCCCTCTATCAGTGAGTCTACCATCTAATCGAAGGGACAGGCTAATCATGTCCAAGCAAGTGCGAGGCTGAGGATCAATTTGTGCTATAACATCCTTTAGGCTCTCTCGCAGCCCTTGATAGTAAATAGACATCCTTTTTTCTTCAGGCCATGCTGTCTCTGCTATTAACCTGTTAAATGTTGTGCGATAGGTAACCAGGTCTTGTCTCCCTTGTCTCAACTCTAGTAGCTCTCTGTCTGCACTAAAGGTGGTGGCCCTCCTATCAAATACCCTCTCGAACTCAGCTCGGAATGCCGTCCAGTCAGA
The DNA here is from genome assembly GCF_964261635.1 of Lissotriton helveticus. Taxonomy (NCBI): domain Eukaryota; kingdom Metazoa; phylum Chordata; class Amphibia; order Caudata; family Salamandridae; genus Lissotriton; species Lissotriton helveticus. The sequence goes on along the minus strand of NC_136061.1, from coordinate 497,252,518 downwards.
TAGAATGGCATCGTCATTCCGCACCAGAGGCACTGCCCAGCTGGCCGCATCCCCACTTAAGTAAGAAATAGCGAAAGCAACCCGTGAATGATTAGAAGGAAACGAAGAAGGCTTACAAGAGAAGTGCATCAACACTTGGGTGAGGAATATCTGTGTTTTACTAGGATCACCAGAATATCTCTCCGGGTTAGCCAGTGGGATAGGAGGAGGTATAGTGACCTGTACTGGAGGGGCAGCATTCGTTACATCAAAGGGATTCCTGGCTAGCTTGTCTACCTTCTCGCGCAGGGCAGCGGCTTCAGATTTAGAAGCAATCAGTTCTTGTTGCACTAGAACCAGCGCTTGGAGTACATCATCCATGGTGGCCATGATTCCCAAAACCACCGGATCGGGTGGAACACAATTCGTGGGCGCGTAATTCTGTCAGGATTACGTTCCACAGGATCCGGTCGTTGTTAATGGGGGTCCACCTCCTAACGTTACCAACTCCCTTGATCTTAGAACACAGGGAATTGGGACCATTAAGCGAGGGAAAACAGGAACGGGGAGGGTTCTCCTGGGACAAAGGCTCTGAAACGATATAAGAACAAACATATACAGGTAAGTAAGACTGTGACAAGAAATAACTACTCTCTTCAATTCTCGCTAGGGAAAGCAACACCAATCCCAACACCCATACACACCTGAACCACAGAGTCAATGAATACCCAGCAAGTGGGGCAGCGGCTTCAGATTTAGAAGCAATCAGTTCTTGTTGCACTAGAACCAGCGCTTGGAGTACATCATCCATGGTGGCCATGATTCCCAAAACCACCGGATCGGGTGGAACACAATTCGTGGGCGCGTAATTCTGTCAGGATTACGTTCCACAGGATCCGGTCGTTGTTAATGGGGGTCCACCTCCTAACGTTACCAACTCCCTTGATCTTAGAACACAGGGAATTGGGACCATTAAGCGAGGGAAAACAGGAACGGGGAGGGTTCTGCTGGGACAAAGGCTCTGAAACGATATAAGAACAAACATATACAGGTAAGTAAGACTGTGACAAGAAATAACTACTCTCTTCAATTCTCGCTAGGGAAAGCAACACCAATCCCAACACCCATACACACCTGAACCACAGAGTCAATGAATACCCAGCAAGTGGGGCAGCGGCTTCAGATTTAGAAGCAATCAGTTCTTGTTGCACTAGAACCAGCGCTTGGAGTACATCATCCATGGTGGCCATGATTCCCAAAACCACCGGATCGGGTGGAACACAATTCGTGGGCGCGTAATTCTGTCAGGATTACGTTCCACAGGATCCGGTCGTTGTTAATGGGGGTCCACCTCCTAACGTTACCAACTCCCTTGATCTTAGAACACAGGGAATTGGGACCATTAAGCGAGGGAAAACAGGAACGGGGAGGGTTCTGCTGGGACAAAGGCTCTGAAACGATATAAGAACAAACATATACAGGTAAGTAAGACTGTGACAAGAAAAACCTACTCTCTTCAATTCTCGCTAGGGAAAGCAACACCAATCCCAACACCCATACACACCTGAACCACAGAGTCAATGAATACCCAGCAAGTGATTCAAAGTAAAACAAGGAAGGCTTTCCCACTCCTTTCACCAGTATGAAATCACTGATGACATCAGAACGAAGAAGCACTGTCTAAATAAAGGAAAACCACATTTCTTATACAGATGGGATATTGTACGCCATATCCAGCTGGGAGAAATGAATTGTGCAAGAGAATGAGACCCAGTAAAACCCAGGTCGATCCGTAACAATAGAAGTCACTCCGAGACCTCTGAACACAAGAGAAACAAAAGAATCCACGGAATCACGGCAGCAAGTGGTTGGCCCACACACTTTGCTCCGCTACCAACGAAGGAATGATTAATCATTACACGGTAACGCGTGGCCAGCCGGCACACAGCGCTCCGCCTCAGGTCTGGAAAGTCAGGAAGAGCACGGTATCATGTGGCAGCCACCACTATGATCCGCGAGGAAAGTCTGTACGTACACAGCAATGAATACGCTTGGCCAGCCGGCACACAGCGTAAGAAGAAAACGAAATAGGCGCAGCAGCGCTAGCCCTCGGAGCCCCGAGAACCAGAGGAGATGCAAACACCGGCAACGTGTGGTCGGCCGACGCACAACGTTCCGTGTAAGTAGGCGCTGTACTCACCACCTCCGACCAGCTGGAAACAGACTGTCACCAAAACAGCGAGGCAAGAGCAGCAAGGCAAGCCTCCGGACCCGATCCTACGGACCTCGGCAAGAACCGGAACACAACAGAATTACGCGCATGATCCGATGCGCGTTCCGACGCTAAGTAGCTTCCTGAAGCAAAGGCTCATGGGAGATGTAGTTCAGTAGTTCGTGAGCTAGGTAGGCGCAAGGGGAGCCTGATCCCTTACAGCAATACCCATGAACACCTCTAACCACCTACACACTACTGATTCCCTCCTTCAATTACCCAGGTAGTACCCATGCAGTCCAGCAACCCCCCTGTCACTCCCCACGCACTCCTCCAATCACCCATCCAGCACCATGTACTTATCCAATCACTCTACCAATACCCAAGCACTTATACGTTCACCATGCACTCTCTTTGCAGTACTCTAATCATCCAGTTACTGCCCATGTACTCATTCAATGACTCCAATCACTAACACATGCACTGTACTCATGCAGTGACTGAGGCACTAACACATGCACTGCTATAATACTCCATGCACTACAGATGCAGACCTCTAACCACCTACACACTGCTGATTCACTCCTCCAATTACCTAGGTAGTACCCATGCATTCCAGCAGTCCCCCTGTCACTCCCCATGCACTCCTTCAACCCCTCATCAAGCACCATGTACTTATTCAATCACTCCGCCAATACCCAAGCACTTATAAATTCACCATGCACTCTGTAGGAGAGTAGGATCTGCTTAATATGGTTACCCCCACTTTCTGCTGGTGTTTCACTGTTTTTCGACTTTAGTCTGGCTGGGGCCCTGCTGTCCAGGACCCCAGCCTAGCTGCTTCCTCTCTAAATTAATTCCATGTACTATAGGTACACTCCAGTTTGGTTACTGGGGTACACTTGTGAGTCCCTAGTATATGTACTCTAGGTACTAAGGGCATAGGTACCCCAGAGGCCTACCAGGGGCTGCAGCATGTATTATGCCACCCCTGGGTAGCGTTCCAAAATGACACCACAGGACTGCTACTTCAGCCTGGGTAAGGTGGTGCATGCACCCCTTACTAAGATATAGGTTACCCATATCTACCTTAAATGACGACACATATAGACCTATCAGTCACCCCTATGGCAGGCCTTATCAATCCTGAAGGCAGGGTGCTTGGTTTTTTGTGAGAGGGTGCCCATGCATGAGCAGGGCCCCTGCAGCCTTCGGAACCTATTGTCTTGGGCTGTTCTGTGATGCAGCCTGACTATATACTCCTAAGTGCATTACAACCTCGCGGTAAATGCTAACTTTGGGATGGCTGCATGGAAACATGTTGTGTTTGGTGTCAAACACTTTGGAATCCTACCCCCGCCAGTCCTGGTGGTGGGGGTAGAATTCCACCCTTCTTGAGGGAGAGACATGTGCACACCGGTCTGCCCGGAAGCAGTCTAAAAGAACACTGGCATCACAAAATGGATGCTGCAGCCACAGACACGAGTCTGGCCTCCTGCTGCTGACCGAAACTCTGGGAGGGAAGGCCTGGACAAAAGGTTTCCTGTCACAGGGAGGTGTAACCACCTCCCAGACAGGCCTTAGTGGGCTGGGTGGGTGCACTCCAGGAGTGTTTTGAAGTCTGCACTGGGGGCACATTTGGTGTCCCTCTGCATAGCCCAGTTCAAACCGGTTGCAGGGGCTACCCGCCTCTGCTCTGGTGTGAAACTGGACAAAGGAAATGGGTATAGCCACCCCTCTTTCCAAACCCTCCCATAGGTGGGTTCCCAGAGTTAGTCAAACCCCTTTCTTAGGTAAAATTAAGGAACCCCTGGCAACAGGAATTTAGATATCTCTGGATGAAACTCTGCAACTGAATCCTGGAACTTCGACGCTCTACTCAAGACTAGAGGACTGAAGAAATCTTCCTTGGGGTCAAGGAGGGACTCCCCTGCTTGGCAGGCACCAATGAAGCATTTGCCGGTCTGCATCTCCAAAGCTCCCGACGGACTCTGAAGTACCTGCAGCCCAAGAAGAGGATTTACAGACTTCTCAGAGGCCGACCCGAGTCCCCAGCAAAGCTGAGGACTGCAGCCCTCGTGAGGGACGTGGAACCGGAACTCCTGGATATCGTGCACATTTGCTAGTGCATGCACTTCTCGACTTCTCTTGACGTTGTGCTTTGGGTTATTTGTAGCCCAAGCCCCGAGCCCCATCTGCACCGAAGATTGTTGGCCTACACTACATGAGTGTTCCGTGAGCCCGCTTCTTGCATTTACGCTTGTGGCCCCTTCGTGATCCCTGGTTCATCGACTGGTCAGTCCCCATGAAGGCAACTCTGATTTTCCTTGTACTTCTCTGGTTGCTCCAGATGTGCCCTGATTCCCCATCACGTGGTGAGTCCCTCGGACCTTGCTGGTCTACACCGAAGCATTTCTTTACTTTCTGTGTGGGTTACTGTTGCCAATGATTGTTGGGTCCAATCCGGGCACAGGCACGTAGCACACGACATCCTTTGTGGGACAGCTCGTTTCCAGATCCTGGTTGCCATCGACACCTCCTGGTCCTCGTGGCCGAAGAGTCAAGCTTCTCCTTCTTCGCCTGAAATCACCCGACATCGGTGGGCATTCGCTAGCACCCAGACTCTGTCCCCTCTGCTTTCAGGTTCTTCTCATCTTTGATCCAGGCTTGTATCCACCCGGACACTTTCCTATTCAGCGGCAGTAGCACTTTGAAGCAGATCACCATTGGAAACGACGACGATTCCCAACACCAAAAGACACCTATGTACCCGGCTTCCTGGGTGAGGTAAATCGAGTACTCTGGTGCTCCGTGGATTTTGGCCCAAGAAGCCCTTAAGTCTAAACGGGTTTACTCAAAGTCCTCTCCAAAGTGTCTCTTTTCTTTAAATTTCCAACCACGTCTTTTCCCATTGAAGTTAACAGCGATCCGCGGCTGTGTTCAGACACTGCACGCGTCCCCTGTTGGTACCCTGCGTCACTACCTTGGGTTGTTCCTTGTGGCCTCAGCACTTCTACAGGCTCTAGGCCTTGTGTCTAGCAAAGTTGTGATTCTTATACCACTTTATTGATAATGGTTTGGTACGCCCCTAGGGCTCAACATATATTGTGCTAATTTACTGTGTGCTATTGAGTTTTCTGTATGTACTTTTGCCTCTAGCCTCATAAAGAGACTAGTGGGATGTGTTTAGAATAAATACATTGATTTTATATATATAACATATGTGGTTCTCTTTTCATTTGGTCATTCTCAAGATTATAGACTGGTAAAACAAGCTGCTTTATATACCTTCAAGACTTAGCCTGAAGGCTGCTCTCTATTGCTACCACTAGGATAGCTTCCAATAAAGTTTGTCTTTAACCTATCATCAATAAGGGTCGTTTGGACTGGTGTAAGGAACCCACTAGAATAGTGGACAGCATATGCCAGAACAACTTCTCACACACTCTCTTTGCAGTACTCTAATCATCCAGTCCCTACCCATGTACTCATGCAATGACCCAGACAGTAACATGTTGTAACAACTGTTTTTTTTTAGAATAGGTAGCTCATCAACCGTGGCTACCTCAGCCGTCACGCAAACACACTCTTCCCAGGCGACTATTTACAAGGTATATGGAGGATTTGCCTGAGAAGGTGATTATTAGCTATTTACAAGCCTGTACAATTAGGGATATAACTAACATCTAAGGAATTCCATGTCTTATATCCTATGATATTTACTTTATAGCCCCACGGTAATCTGCCCTGGGCCAACCTACCCCCTCTTGCGTCGGAGGGCAGCTCCTCGTTTTACGTCCGGCGACTTATTTATTTATTTAATGGATTCAAGCCTCCCGACTATTCATCGTTTAATGCCCGTCGGCTTCTCGTTTTTAAGGTTCGGCAACCATTTAATTATTTATTTCTCACTGTCTAGGCTATGTGGGGTAGCTCTATCAACAATTTGGGCATTCCTGCTTAGGAGCCGATTTCCCTTCACCAGAGAGGAATCACCCATCTCTCTGTCAGCACCAAGGGGCCGACCTTCCTGCACAGAAACTAAGGGTCAATTATATGTTCTGTCTTGCAACCATCCTTGATCCTGAGTAGTGTACCTAGACTCAACAGTTACCCGCAAGTGGGGGATGTCTCCCAGCCCTCTATACATCAGCATCTGGTTAAAAAGGAACCCTTTACTCTCTCTCAGAGACAATAAACAAACAGAATTTGACTGGGGTCTCTTTATTACAATAACAAGGATCTAAATGACTAATGCTCTATATAGCGCAATGATACATTTATTTAATGAACTGAAAAGTAAAGTGAATAATCATGGCATACCAATAGATAGCTGAAAGAAAAGTGATTAATTGTGAGCTGAAAGAAAAGTGATTAATTGTGAACAGATATAATAGAACAGATATAATAGAAACATTTTAAGAACACCTCACCCTATCAAGAAGGGTCCAACTCTCTGTCCTTCTCTGGTGGAACTTAGGACTCTGTCCATCACCATGGCATCACCACCAACGGCTGCTGTCTGTTTCTCTCTCTCTGGTGGAATCAAGGCTCTCTCTCCTTCTGCACCATCACCAACGTGCTAACTTCACTCCACTGGTTTAATTACTCTCCAACTCTTCCATCTGACTGGCAACTGCTTCAACACATTCTGACTTCTCCACTGCTGTAAATCATTTAACTGTTCTCTTCTCTTCCAGTCTCCATCTGACTGTTACTTCTTCTCTCCCAAGAGCTTTCTGACCGTTCTCTTCTCTTCCAAGATCCATCTGCCCTCACTCTGCCATTTCAAGAGCCTTCTGACCGTTCTCTTCTCTTACAAGATCCATCTGAACTCACTCTGCCATTTCAAGAGCCTTCTGACCGTTCTCTTCTCTTCCAAGATCCATCTGACCTCACTCTGCCATTTCAAGAGCCTTCTGACCGTTCTCTTCTCTTCCAAGATCCATCTGACAATTCCGCCTCTCTGTACTTCGCTAATATGGAATGCTCTCCTCTAGTGGAAAGTTCCAGCCAGTAGCCTCCTCTCACCAGATCCATACACCAGGCTCCCTGCTCCAGACGCCCTCACAGTGATCAGCTGCTTGTTTCGTCTAGAGACTTGAGCCCAGGGACACTTCTTGATAAGATTCAGCTCTGGCCGGTTCTCTCCAGTTTGCAAAGAGCGAACAACACCTCATAACTAAAACATCACCTTTACCCTGCAAGCATCTCAGTCTGCAGAGGCAGGAAGCAAAATGGAGTCTCTCTGGTTCTGGGCCTTGTAGGCCCAAAAAGGATGAAATAGACACTTAGCTCTGTCAGAGTACCTACACAAACCATAATATAAAGTCAGGACTACAGGATCCACCCTCTACTATAGGTAGGATGATGAAAGGACACATAATTATGTCAAGGCCAATAGGCAAAACCCTACAAATAGGCTACAATAGAGGATTCATAGCAATATACTGAGATGACATGCTAAAGCCAATAGGCAAAACCCTACAAATAGGCTGAAATGAAGGAAAACTAATATACTGAGATGGCAGTGGACTATTAGTCATCACTAATCCAAAATAGGGCAAATTATCCGGGCGGTACACATGTGCACTGCTACAATGCTCTGTGGACAATCCATTAAGCCTTCAAACCACCTACATACTACTGATTCACTCCTCTAATTACTCAGGTAGTACCCATGCACTCCAACAATCCCCCTGTCACTTCCCACGCACTCCTCCAAACACCCATCCAGCACCATGTACTTATCCAATCACTCTGCCAATACCGATGTACTTATACAGTCACCATGCACTCTGTTTGCAGTACTCTAATCATCCAGTCACTACCCTTGGTACTCATGCAATGACGCAGGCTCTAACTCGTGCACTGCTACAATCCTGCATGCACTACCCATGCAGACCTCTAACCACCTACACACCACTGATTCACTCCTGCAATGACCCAGGTAGTACCCATGCACTTCAGCAATCCCCCTGTCACTCCCCACGCACTCCTCCAATCCCTCATCCAGCACCATGTACTTATCCAATCACTCCGCCAATACCCAAGCATTTATAAATTCACCATGCACTCTCTTTGCAGTAGTCTAATGATCCAGTCACTACCTATGTACTCATACAATGACACAGGCTGCACAGCTTCAATCACATATGTACTATCCATGCAGTCGTGTAACCAGATAGACAGTGCTCATTCACACTCTTTCAATCACTCAACCACCACTAATATGCTAATGCAATCACCCACGTATTATCCATCCACTCATGCAATAACTCACGGATTACAGGTACACTTGTACAATCATGTAGGCAGTGCACTTATACAATTACCATGCACTACCCATGCACTCTTTGAGTCAATCATGCTCAACACATATACTCCAGCAATCATGCTGACATGAGCATGCAGTTATTTCTCTTTTTAAACCAGATAATGTAGTACTGAAAATAACTCTTTTTTTCCTTCTTTTTTGTTTTAAATTGTTTTGTGTTTTTTTTAAAAACTATTTTGTAAATTGTTTGGGTGTTTTTGGAAAACCGAAAAAAGCAACAGGATAAAGTCTTAACTTTTGGAATTCTAAAATCATTCCAACAAAAAAGAAAATAGCAGCGATGGTTCCTTGCTGGAGAACAAACAGCATCCACAGATTGTTCACCACAACATAGGATGGCGTTGCATTTTATGCATAGCTGTTTTAGGTTTCCAAACTATGAGCGTATGTCCAGCCCTCGAGATGATGTATTTGATGCTCCTGAAGTGCTGGGACCAGCTCCCTGGTCACCTTGCTGCATATTTTGTTGTGCTTGTCACATCTGCTCTCGTGCAAAATGTCTAGGGTGTATTGTCTAGAGGTGCTTGTACATGCTTGACGTGCAACAAGAATATTTTTTGTCACTACCTCTAGACAAAATCCGTGGACAGAGAGTACAACTGACCTACCTTGTGTTGACTTTCTATGGTGAAACATTTCCAGACGATGGATTGTGATCTCTTTTTGGGAGGTGGTTCTTCTATCTCTTCTTCATCAGAAGTATGTTCTTGCTGAGGATTTGAAGAAGCCATTTCCAAGTATTTCCAAAACACACCCCAAAAATGTACAGGCTAGCTGCAAAAACACATCAGGTGTCTCTTCTGTGAAGCTGCTGAGAGAATGACTAAAATGGGTAGGATCCTTCAAGTGTTAGAATGGGAAACCTTATGAACCAATCAAATGCTCTCTTTTAAAGTCAGATGGGAGTTACGCACCCAGCGTGCAACCAGCGCACCCAACGCAAGTTCGCGAAAATGTATTTAACAATAATATAAGTTTAGTACAAGTACAAATATATTATTTTCATAAATAGTTTAGATAATCTCTTGCCTTCATCTATACATTAAAGTATATACATATAGTTTTAAATCATGAAAATTGTTTTTAAAAGGGTCGCGCACCCAGCGCGATCCCATATGTATACGAAGTTATGCGGGCCAGGCATCGCGCAGCTGTCGCACACCAAAAGTACACACGACGCAATCCCATACACATATTACGTTATGCGGGGCCAAACACCGCACAGCAGTCGCACACAAAACGCGCATCCTTCCCGACTTTAGCAATATGGCGGCTTGAATTCGCACACCCACTGAGATGGGTACACGATGGGTGCGCAACTTCACTTTTTCCTCATTAAAAAAAATATGTATATATTTTAGAACACACAAGACATTGCATAATTTTGAAAAATAAATAATTAACAACATTACAATTTCAAAATATCACTAAAAAAATTATAATTGACAGAAAACAAGAAAGGTTTTATAAATATTACAATTACAAATGAGCAATTTTTTGTATGCCCTATGTTTGCTTTGATATATAATAAAAATTGTTTAAAACAAAAAACACTTACAAATTAGCATTTCAAAAACCTTTGACATTCACTGAAAAAAACATAGGTTTCAGGCACGTTATAGTTAGAAATTAGCATTTAAAAAACCTTTGAAATTCACGTATAGTCATTTATATACTTCAACTTTCACATACACTGTCTTTTACATATGTAGTTACTTGGACATGTAACATTGAGAAATCCATTCTCTCACCAACATACCCATATAAACACTCACACTCATACAGCTGTTTCCACATGCACTCTTGAACCCATACACACAGTGAATCAAACACTCAAATATCTATGCATAGACTCACACACTTCCCGCCCACCCACACACACACCCAGGCACCCATACAAATACTCAGGCAACCAATCGATAACCCATATAGAAACTCATGTAGCTACTGACCAATCCATGCAGCAGCTTATACAGCAACAGACAGACTGATACAGACATTGACACAGTTTAGTCACTAACCCATGCATTCAGTAAGACACGATTAATCACTCACTTATATAGTCAGTCACGCATCTACTAAATCCTCCATCCAGACACTTATTCACCCACTCGTTCTTCAATAGTCCTTGGTATATATATATATATATATATATATAAAAACATATTTAAACTTTAAAGAAACACACAGTCACTGGATGATGTCATCAGTGATGTCACTTGAGATGTCATCAGTGATGTCACTGACCATTTCATGAATGATGTAATATGTGACGTCATCAGCAGTGCATTGCGGAGGCGCAAGTTATAGTTAGCTGAACTAACTATAACGGGGGAATTTCTATGGTTTTGTATGAGAGAAATGTCCAACTAACTATAACGTCCCTGAAACGTATGTTTTTTTAGTGAATTTCTATGTTTTTTTAAATGCTAATTTCTAACTATAACGTGCCTGAAACCTAAGGCTTTTTCAGTGAATTTCAAAGGTTTTTGAAGTGCTAATTTCTAACTATAACATGCCTGAAACCTATGTTTTTTTCTGTGAATTTCTAAGGTTTTTTTAAATGCTAATTTCTAACTATAATGTGCCTGAAACCTATGTTTTTTTCAGTGATTTTCAAAGGTTTTTTAAATGCTAATTTCTAACTATAACATAGCAGTTGCGTTTGCAGAGTGGTGGAGAAAGATGAGCGTGGCTTCCAAACACCTTTTAGCAATCCCACTGTGTTGGATTTACTGGAGCAATAAGGAGGGGTAGTTAGCCCCCAACGTCAACCTTGGGGGCTAACTACCCCTTTTGTTACCTCCAGTAAGCCTCACACAGCAGGATAGCTAACTTGTTATATCAGACCCGCCCCCTCCCTGCACCTGTGTAAATGTGCCCCTTGCGTGTTGTAAGTTGGAGGATTAATTACCCTTCAATCCTGAGGGTCCCTGGGTGCCAACTAGCCCACCAGGCAGCTCCAGTAAACGCCACAGAGCTCATTGAAGAGAGGTGTGCCAATGCCACAACCCTTTTTACACCACGCTGCAAACGCAGCTTCTGGCGCACTGCTGCTCGGAGGATAAAGTTCACTTGAATGTGGGGTAATGAGGCTACAGCCTTGGTATCCAAAAACTCACCACTGTCAGAAGGAATCTGACAGACGAAAACAAGACGGTAGGCAGGTCCTCAGGACTCAAGAGGACCTCATCGCCCCATCAGCAGTGCACCAGAAGCCACGTTTGCAGAGTGGTATAAAAAGGAGAGTAGCCTCGGAACACCTCTCTGCAATGTAGCTCTGTGGCGCATAATGGAGGTACCTGGTGGGCTAGTTGGCCCCCAGGGACACTCAGGATTGAAGGGGAATTAATCCCTCAACTTAAAACATGCCAGGGCACCAGTTTGCACAGTGGTGCGGGGGGGAGGGGGGCCTGATGTGACAAGTGTGAAAACGTGCCTGTGGCGTGTTTTAAGTTGGGGGATTGAGTACCCTTGAATCCTGAGGGTCCCTAGGGGCCAACTAGTCCACCAGGTCCCTCCAGTAAGTGCCACAGAGCTGTGTGGCAGAAAGGTGGTCTGAGGACATGCCTCTTTTTACACGTCTCTGCGTGCCCCCCCCACAAAATATAAAAATGGCCCGGGGAGGCAGCAGTATCTGGGGCTGCAGGGGCCCCCGTGATCCCCGTGGGCCCCCACTATTACTTTTGCGCATGCCTCTGGGACTTGGCCCACCCGGGGGCTCAATAATAACCAAGCACAAAGCCCGCGCTTCATTTAAAAAAAAATATTATCTGCAAGATTCGCGCACCAAGCGTAAATTCTGCCGTTTAAAACAAAAATGTTTTTTTGGGCCCTGGGTGTCCTTGTGGTACCCCCTGTGCAGGACTCGGGGGTCAGGGTGTTTCTACCCTGGCCCCTTTTCTTGTTTTTTAACGTTTGTTTTACTGTTTTCTTGTGACTCGGTTCTACTGAGTCACAAGATGGCTACCAACACTTTCTGGTTTGGAGTGTTAGCAGCCAATCAGAGTGAAGCTCGTGCCTGGGAGGGTTCCCGATCCCTCCGCTGCGCCAGATATCTAAACTTTTTCTTTTTCTAATTTCTCAGGAACTACTAAACGGATTTACACCATTTAACAAAAAGGGCTCTTTCTGAACGAAGGGCTACCTTTTTGCCAAATTTGCTGTAATTCCGTTCAGCAGTTCAGGCTGTAGCTTTGTCTAAAACGTTCTATGGAAAATAACATTGGGAAAATGCGTTTTGGACCCCCCTTTTTTCTTGGCTGGCGCTTGACGATTCACCCCGAAACTTTCAAGACAGGAGCTGACCGGAGCGCCTCACTAGTTTAGAAAATTTGACGAAGATTCGTCAACCGGCATCAAAGTTATTGGGAAAAGCAAAAACACTTTTTGAATAGGAACAAGGTCCTAACTATAACTACCTACTGGCAACAGCTAATATATATATATATATATATATATATATATTTATACACACACATTTAGACTTACCTTAATCTTAACTAGACTTACCATATGTGGTAAAGGCCTGCGTGGTAAAGGCATATGCGTGGTAAATGTTGCATGGTAAAGGCAGTGTGTGCTAATTTCTGCATTGTAAAGCCTGTTTCTTCTCTGATACTACTCTGGCACCCTGGAAAGGAATCTTGCATGCTGAAGCATGTCTCATCAAAAACCTGACATAATTTCTTTTCTGATAGCCTTGTATGAGGAACAGCTGGTTTTGACAGTGAAGAAGGCTTAGACAGGGGAATCAGTGTTAATGAAGAGACTCCAACCTTTAGAGTAGGGAGAGCTATTTCGGATCTTTGAAAACCATCTTGAGGTACTGCCTTATACATGGATTAGATAACAGCACATAAAGGGCGTGCCAATTAAACACTGCCCCTAGAGCACCGAGTCTTGCTGTAGTCAGCACACACCATAGCAGAAGACCTGTATTGGGCAAGGTTCACTTGTGTGGTCCCCTAGGACTAGTTATGTTCCTTTACACTTCTTTATGACACCTGTGAGATTCATATGTCTTACCGGTTTTGCGTGCTCTTGATCATACAATACATGAGATGACACTCTCATTATGAGAGCTAAGCCCAATACACTTTGATTATCTGGCCAATTGCCTTAAAGTCTATTGTTGATGTTCAGAAATTTCCCTCTGCCTTATTGATCAAGATTAAGAATAGGTGAATGCAGACGGTGAATGCAGACCTCATAGCAGTCTACCAGTAAACATATCACTGCAGCCACCCCAATACTAGCAAGTATATCTCTGAGACCAATATGAAACACACAGTAACCAATAAAGATATTGCTTTAAAAAGTTACGAATCTTTAAATAACAAAAGATAGAAGAAGAAGGAAGGAAAGAGGAACAAAATAAAAATAAAAAAAGAAGAAAGAAAAAGGGAAGGAAGAAAAGAAGGAGAAAGAAGAAAAGAAAGACGAATGATTAAGAAAATAAAAGAAAGAAAATGGAACCAAAGAGAGATGAGAGAAGGAAAAACAGAGAGGAAACAACAAGAGAGGGAAGAAGGAACAGTGGGAGCGAAAATGAGAGGGGCAAAAGAGAGGAAAAAAGATGGAAGGTGAAGAAGATATCAAGAAAAGAGAGGAAAAGGAGGGGATGGAAGGAGAAAGAATGGAAAGAAGGAAAAAGAGAAAAACGGAATGAAGAAATGAAGAAATGAAGGAAAGGTAAAATGTAATTTAGAAACCCATGATTGGAAGCAAATAACAAAGTAGAGAACAAAAGGAAAGGACAAACAAAGCAAGAAAAAGAAAGAAAAGAAAGAACATAGGTGAGATGGAGACAAATAGAGAAGAGGAAGACCAAAAGAAAGAAAGACACAGGAAAGGAGCAAGTATTAGAGCAAGTGAGAGAAAGAAATAGAAGGTGAGCATTAAAACATAATGAAAGAGAAAGAAGAAAAACATAAACAAAGATAAAGAGAAAAATACAGAGAAAGAAAGAAGAAAGATTTAAATGTAATGTAACTCTCTACCAAATATATTGCTGTCATTGGCAACAGCCTTTTCACCTTTCTGGGCCTCACAGCGACCTATTCTAAACCAGCCTGACAGGCAGACGAGCTACTCTAAGACAGTCTGCGAGCTACTGGCAGCTCTCAAGTGACCTATTGGAGACTCCTCATGTAGATCCGTAAAAGTTGGCAAGAATTGATCCGATTTTTTCAGGCCTTTGACAAGCCGTGGTGTACTATGAAGTATTTCTTTTATTAGGTTCAGTGTTACAGTGGGGAGGATATAGAGCAAGGCATTGCCGTTATCATGGTGCAAGAGGATGAGGGCTTGGATTGTTGTTCTGAAGTTGATTTCAGGTAGAAATCGTGCAAAGTGTTTCAATTTCATCAGGAGAGGGAAATGGTTTAATGCTGTCTTTCCTTTCCTAGTTATGTGTGCTTTGAAAGAGAGGTCAATACTGAGGATTCATACATATATTTTAAATTGGATATCAGTTTTGGGGTTTTTATTTTTTATTTTTTATTTACTTTATGCGTTTTTTTATACTGCTGACTTTACCCGAAGGTGTCAGAGCGCTTTACAATAGGAACAGAACTGATACATGAGGAGAACATTAAAAGTGAACAAATTACAAAAGCAAACGTTAAGTTACATGAGGCAAAAGTGACAATTGTGAGCAAACAAAATACAAGAGGTAGGAAACGGTGCATTACAGGAGGAAAAAGTTACATGTGTGCAGGTTACAAAAGCGTACAAAGTACAAGTAGAGGTATAGTACTGCAATATATGGCAAACACTCAAACACAAGAACAAACGTTAACTAGGCAATGGTGGCACTTGTGCAAGTATCTAAAGCAAACAAAATGTGAGAGGTAGCAAACAGTGTGTTACAAGAGAAAAGTGACATGTGCATGTTACAAAAGAGTACCAAACACAGGTAGAAGGATAATACTGCAATAAATGGCAGAACACACTGGGAAAGCACTTCCAAAGTCATGGAGAAAAGGATTCTCTATAATGGAAGGTCTTCCCTCAGATAATAGAGAGGGTGTGAATTAAATTTGGAAGTGTCTTTGAAGGAGGAGAACTTTATAAATGCTTTAGAAATAACAAGGTCCAGGATTGAGCCCATAGAGTGTGTTGATTCTGTGCAGTGTTGGATAAGATCGTTTGCAGAGAGGAAGGTGGCCAGCAAATTCGTGGAAGAGTCTTGCGGTAAGCCCCAGTGGAGATTGAAGTCACCCATGAAGGTCTGATAGTCACTTTGCGAGTATTGGTCGCTGATGAAGTCAGTGAGTTCCTCCATAAACGAAGGGCCGCTGCCAGGCGGGCGGTAAATGGCTTGGAATGAGATGTGAGCGGTGGTGTAGTTGAAGCTCAAGAGATAGGCATTCAAAAGTGTGGAAGGAGCTGATAGGAAAAGCCTTAAGTTGAAGGGAGTTTCTAAAGATGACTGCAACACCTCCCCCAACTTTGTCAGTTCTGACATTCCTAAAAATAGAATAGCATGTGGGTAATAGGAGATCAAACATAGAGTGAGAGGTATCGTTGAACCAGGTCTCTGTGAGGAAGAGCATGTCAAATTGTGAAGGGTGATGGTATCGGAGATTTCAAGTTTGTGTTTTATTGCAGATCTGCAGTTGTGGAGCAGACAGCGCAGCTCTGTCAAGGCTGTTTTGGTGACGGGGGCACTTGGACTATGAAGGGTGATAGGGATATTGTACTTATACGGGGGTGCACGGTAGGGTTTAGTTGGATGCTTGGTTCTGACAGAGGAAATGGTCGGAATAGTGTAGATAGTTGGGTTACTCGGAGATGGAAGTTGAAGAAGGGTGGCGTTCAAGGGCTTGTGTGAGTTAACGATGTTTGCAGATGACTGGTTATGCTTGGCTATACTGGGGTGGGGTTGGGGGGCGAGGTGCATCTCGTGGGAAGGTGAGAGTTTTCCAGAGGGGCTGAGGTGTAAGGAAAAGTCGATATCTTGGAGCTTAAAAGTGAAATGGTAGCTACAAGCTGGGAGATGGAGGTGATAAGAGAGCCTAGCTTATTTTCCATGGAGAGTAGGGCAGAGCACGGAAGGTTGGGTGGCTCGATGGAAACAGGAGGGGGTGAAATTGGTGGTGAAGGGCGGGGAGAGGTTGGGGGACAGGAGGAGAGTTGGGGTATGGGGTTCATTGGTGGGGAAAAGTTGAGATTGAGAGCGGGAGTTGGTGTATCAGAGGTGAAGGGCGGGTTGTCTTTGTTGGCGTTGCAAGTAGGAAAGGAATTAAGGACATATTTAGGGGGAGATGGGTGCAGATCAAGGCAGTGGGGTAGAAGGAGAGGAGAGGACTGTGTGAAATCATAGGGATGTAGGAGATTAGGCCAGAAAAGAGGGGAGGTGGTTGGCGAGGTCCTGTCAGCTAGGAAAGGTGGATGTGAGCGGAATCCCTATGCCATACAGTAGCAGTCGCTGGTGTCGTGGGGCATGAGGGCCAGGTCCCCCCAGGGTACGGCCCACCCCGTAGAGGCTTCTCAATCGGGGGCTATTCGGGGCTGACTGCAGGTTGCTGTCAGCAATACAGAAGGAACACAGTCCTAACCCGGGGGCCAACCGGGAAGCAGGTGAAAAAATTAGTGGGGGAGACAGCAGGTCCCGCGGGAGGCCGAGGCAGGTCTCAAGCAGGCCTCGCGCGGCCTGGGTTTGAGGGTGTTTAAGGCTATTGGTAAACAGCAGGAACTCAGTCTTAGTAAGTTTCACTTTGGGACTGGACATGCAATAATGAATGAGATTCAGGCTTGATTTGACCCGCTGACTGTTCCAACCAGTGGGATTTTCAGGTATACTCAGACAACTGGGCCAGGGTTACCCTTGTGTGTAACAAGGCTTTAACATCTAGAATCCCGATAGACAGAGGAATAAAACAAGGGGGCATGTTGATCCCGACTTTATTTAATCCATGCCTAGGAGACTCGAGTGCACAACTGGAGTACACCCGCTTCCATCAACCAAAGTTAGGCCAACAACTAATAACTATACTCAGATAATATTGTTTTACTGAATCTTTCAGGCATAGGTTAGCAAACTTTGTTAACCTCTTTGCATTAATACTGCTCAACCAACAACTTGACCAGAAACCTTGACAAAACAAAATTAGTCGTCTTTGGTAAAAGGAAAATCAAGAAGAAGCCCTGGTACCCTGGAGGAAGCCAAATGGGTAGAAACAGGAACTACAAGTACCTAGGTAGGCTGCAAGAATGCTTGTCCCATCACCTGCACATAAACACACTAAAAGTGTGGGTGGCATCACAAATTGCAGCACTTTAGTCCCTGGCAACTAAATTGCAAAGTACAACTTGGCATGCGCAGCTAACAGGAATAAGGGCAAAGTTTTTACCAATGCTGACATATGGACTAGAAATGTGCCTTCAGAGATAAGAATGAATGCAAGAAGGGTCTTTCCTTAAATACGCATCGTTACTGGGGCAGGAAAAACTAAACACACTAAGGGCCAGATGTATGAAAGCATTTTGCTTTCACAAACGGTGGGAATCGCTAAATTCTGCTGTTTTCAAATGCAAAATGGTCTTTCCTTATGTATGAAATGCTTTTGGTTTTTGTAAATTTAAGTAATCACATTTTTTAGTGATTGCAATGCACATGTAAGAAGCCTTTCCTAAATGCGAACTGTGCATTTAGGAAACACTATTGCCATCAACTTCAAGTTGATGGTAACCATGTGCAAACTTTGAAAAATACACAAAACATAATTTTTCAAAGTGCCATGTTGCGTACACATGCGCTTCACAACAGCCCTTTAAGGCACAGGGGCACTTCAGGCCTTAGGTCCCTGGGCACCATTGCCTTTGTATTACCTAATTTGCGATTACCAACTAGGTAATTACAATTTAGGGAACACAAGACCATTCTCACCTATCGGCCTTGAGGCCCCAATGAACAAATGGAGTCGCAATTACAAATAGTGGTTCACTAATTGCGTTTGCGATTTTTAAGAAATCGCAATTAGGGAATTGCTATTTCCTGTCTGTTTTGTTACATCGCCTTTTGCGATTACCAAATAGCAATTTCTTACATTGGCAAGAAATAGTATCAAACAAGCCCCCAAATCTAAACCTTAGGTCAGGAAAAATAATAGCATCAATTAACATCTGGAAGCAGAATAGCTCTGGCACTAACCTCACTAGTTTATAAAGCTAGTGCGAAACAAACAAATGAAGCAGATCTCCTGGTGAGGAGACAACGGCAAATTCAGGTTGCACAATCATGCATCGATGACTATAAATACTTAGAAGGCACTGATTGCACTAGTGTACATGTACGTTACTTTAAGAGATTATATCAAAATAAAAGTGCTACAAGGTGAATTTCCAGGTCGGTGGCAGCGCCTGAGATTGGCTGGGGGATCCTGTGTTAGTGTGAGCTGATCCTTCATCTACGAGCTCGCTATTTACATTTAAAAGCTTGTCAGGCTACTCAGTGAGCGCAGGCATGATTTAGATGCTGGCGCCAAACACCTTTTTAAAAATTGTCACTTACTATGTTTGAGCACTGATTTTAATACTGGTATCTTCAACTGCATTTTTTGCACATTCTCGCTCCTTCTGCGGCCTCCCTCGCCCCGTTCCACCGCAGCTGACTGTGCTGTTTGAGTAGAGGGCGAGACGCCATCTTGGGCTGTGTTGTTCCTGAATCCTGGCCGGAGTTAGCGGTCTAGCGCTTTTGGGGAGGCAGGGCATAAAATGACAAGCAGCGCAGGGCTCACGGTGAATTTCCAGGTCGGTGGCAGTGCCTGAGATTCGCTGGGGGGATCCTGTGTTAGTGTGAGCTGATCCTTCATGTACGAGCTCGCTATTTACATTTAAAAGCTTGTCAGGCTACTCAGTGAGCGCAGGCATGATTTAGATGCTGGCGCCAAACACCTTTTTAAAAATTGTCACTTACTATGTTTGAGCACTGATTTTAATACTGGTATCTTCAACTGCATTTTTTGCACATTCTCGCTCCTTCTGCGGCCTCCCTCGCCCGTTCCACCGCAGCTGACTGTGCTGTTTGAGTGGAGGGCGAGTCGCCATCTTGGGCTGTGTTGTTCCTGAAGCCTGGCCGGAGTTAGCGGTCTAGCGCTTTTGGGGAGGCAGGGCATAAAAAGACAAGCAGCGCAGGGCTCACGGTGAATTTCCAGGTCGGTGGCAGCGCCTGAGATTGGCTGGGGGGATCCTGTGTTAGTGTGAGCTGATCCTTCATCTACGAGCTCGCTATTTACATTTAAAAGCTTGTCAGGCTACTCAGTGAGCGCAGGCAGGATTTAGATGCTGGCGCCAAACACCTTTTTAAAAATTGTCACTTACTATGTTTGAGCACTGATTTTAATCCTGGTATCTTCAACTGCATTTTTTGCACATTCTCGCTCCTTCTGCGGCCTCCCACGCCCCGTTCCACCGCAGCTGACTGTGCTGTTTGAGTGGAGGGCGAGGCGCCATCTTGGGCTGTGTTGTTCCTGAAGCCTGGCCGGAGTTAGCGGTCTAGCGCTTTTGGGGAGGCAGGGCATAAAAAGCATATGTGTTTCCGGGAGCGCAGCAGACGGGCGCAGCGGGCGCGACGATGGCGCGCCAAAGGTGCGCCTAAGGTAAGCCCGTCTGCGCCCGTCCGCGCCCCCACAGCACACAGGGCCAGAAACGCTGCGCGTATAGGGTACCACCATTCAGACTCTCCTATTACATACAGTCGAGAGCTACTTTACTCTCTTAATAAATATCCGTGTGGCAACTGTACGACATGGAAGGTTTCATACTCCATAGATAGGGTATGCCCGGTTTGTCAGTTTCAATTTAGTACATCTGCCCCCACTCCTACCTCGCCAGTTAACGGTGATTCTTGTTCCAGAATTCGCGCTGCTCTCATTAATTTGCGCTCTTTAGTTAAGCATACAGAGGAGATCCGCGAGCTGATAATTGATAACTCGCTTGACCTCTTGTTCGTCACAGAGACATGGCTACATACCTTCTGTGCTCCGACGATTGAGCTAGCTATACCCAGGGGCTTTAAGATAGCAAGGTTAGATCGTAGTTCGGGCAAAGGGGCTATAATTTATAGGGACAAATGGTCCCTGATGAAGCAATGCTCAGGTGCCATTGAGGACGGGGAAGCACTGGAATTTTCGATTGCTCTCTCTTCGCAGTTCACCTTGGGTGGGTTGCTGATCTACCGTCCCCCAGGTCCTTTGGGCTCCTTTATCAAATCTCTGGAGGAGGTAGTCGCCCAGGGAGCATTGAGGTTCCCCAAATTTCTGCTCTTGGGGATCTTAATAGTCATATGGATGTTCCTACAGCCCAGGGGGTTAGGGATCTGGGCGAGCTTTGCGACCTGGCTCAGCTTAGGAAACAGTGCCAGGACATTACTCATATTGGAGGGCACTGCCTTGATCTTGTCTATGCCAATTTCAATATCAAGTCTGATGTCCCTCGCCCATTTACGTGGTCGGACCATTTCTTGGTGGGCTTCTCCTGGGAGATGGACGGTGCCGCGCCTTAGCTAAAGAGCATCAGGTCCCCCTTCCCCAAAAAATTTGTATTCCAGCTTTAGCAGTAGCCCTGACCCATTCTCTTCCGGCCAAGTCTGATAATCTAGAAGAAGCCGTTGAGAACTTCTCGACATGGATTAGCGCCTCGGTTAGCCTGCCACCACAGCTCAAAGGTACAAAGCGGCCTAGAGCCTCCCCTTCCTCTCCTTGGTATACGGAACGACGCCTTAAAAACTTAAAAATTGGCTGTAAAGAGCGGGAAAAGATTTGGAGGCAAGAGTACTGCCCAGTAGCTAAGGCGGAACTCCGAGCAGTGCAAAACGACTACTATGCTGCAATTAAAAAGGCAAAGGGAGACCACTATGCAGACAGGATTCGTAGGGCCAAAAACAACAGCAGAGAAATTTTCTCTATTGTCAAAAGTTTTACGTCTCCAGTAGCAGAAACTTTGTCAGCCCCTATATCTGAGGGCTGGTGTGAGAAACTGTCCACCTACTTTATAGAAAAAATTTAAAAAATTCAAGAGAGTCTTAATCCTTCTGATTCAGGCTCCTCCCTATCTGCTCTGGGGGCCCGAGATCAAGAAGATTCTCCTGTCTCTTTTAACTGTATAGAGTCGAAAGACGGGATGTGCTCTTTTAAAAAAGCTGAAGAGAAGGATGTTTTTGCCATCCTAAAAGCTCTGAAGTCCGGGTCTCCAGTCGACCCTTGCCCTGCTAGAGTTTTGAGTGGTGTGGCAGAGGTTATTGCTCCTATAGTAACTGACTTTGTTAATGAGTCTTTACAAACAGGCGTGGTACCCCCTCAGTGGAAACAAGCAAAACTTCTCCCACTGATCAAAAAACCTTCAGTGGACCCCCTGATTATTTCTAATTATAGATCTATCTCCTTGCTCCCGGCTTTAGCCAAGGGCTGTGGAAAGGCTGCCTTTTGGCAGCTGGAGAAGTTTGTGGAATCATCGGGGGCTCTACATCCTGCCCAGTCCGGGTTCCGCACCTCCTTTAGCACTGTGACCGCGCTCGTGGAGGTCACCGAGGCCATTAGAGACTGTCTGGACAGGGGCGGCAGAGCGGCTCTAATTCTATTGGACCTCTCGGCCGCGTTTGATACGGTTCCCCACGTCCAGCTTCTCTCTAGCCTGGAGGATATTGGCATCACGGGCGCGGCTCTCAGCTGGGTCAAATCTTTTCTCACAGACAGGTTCCAACAAGTATGGCTGCCCCCCTACCACTCATCGAACAGCAGGGTAGATACAGGAGTTCCACAAGGGTCGACACTGAGTCCCCTGCTTTTTAATGTTTATTTGACTCTCCTTGTCTACTTGGCTGAGAGCTTGGGTGCGAAAATAATGGCTTATGCCGATGACAACCAACTTCTCTTCATTTGGGACAACAATAATCTCTGTACCGATGGTGTCCGGCAGTGCCTGTCCTCAGTGTTTGCCTGGCTTGCCCGGGCCTGCCTCAAGTGCAATGAGGACAAGTCAGAGATTCTTCTGTACGGTCACTTCCCGGTGGCTTTTAAGGAATCCATTTGGCCTAGTGGATTGCCTTGCCCAACTGGGGGCTGTGGGGTTGCAAAAAACTTGGGGATTTGGTTCGGAGCTGATTTATGCTTCCGGGAACAAATCATGCGACTGGCGGGTACTTGTTTTGGGACCCTAACCACTCTCCGGAAGTTTTTTCCTCTCCTTCCCCAAGAGGCAAAAGAAACAGTGGCCAGAGCACTCATTCTCTCACGTCTGGATTACGCCAACGCCCTCTACATCGGTGCACCTGACTTTTTGCTTCGCAAATTGCAGGTGGTCCAGAACGCGGCAGTGAAGCTCCTCTTTGACATTCCTAGGAGACTCAGCGTACGCAAGCAGCTCTCACAGCTACATTGGCTTCCAGTTGCTCTAAGAGTGCGCTTTAAGATCTTGGTTTTGGCCTTCAAAGCCTTACATGGCCCATGTCCTTCCTACCTAAAGGACAGATTTGCTTTCTACCTCCTCGTCAATTGCGATCTGCCACCCTTAGATATCTGGTCACTCCCAGATTTAAGAGAGATCGTCTAGGGGGACAATCCTTGACGGTTAGAGCTGCTCAGCTGTGGAATAACCTTCCCGATGCCCTCAGGCATACGACAAACTTCACATATTTTAAAAAACATCTGAAAACTCACTTATTCAGGCAAGCCTTGTAGACTATCTGCTTTTATTTTAGCTGGCACCTTGATCCTCTCCCGTGCCAGGACAGTTTCGACTAATAGTGCGCATTACAAGCAACTATATAACATAACATAACATAACAAGACATATTTGGGTTTCTACCATCAAGTGATGCTCTTCCAAAATGGCACAAGCCACTGGTAAACAAAGAGTGTAGCATTTATCACTATCCACCGGAAGACTTTCTTCATGTTCTATGCATTCACCCTGTTTTACTGTCTTGGCGCAAAATATATCTTGGAAACATTTTTCTTTTAGATAGCATTAGATATTGTCGCCAAGCAATCCTGTTCTGCATGAAAGGTTTGCCACCACAAACCATGGCATGTTTTGCAAAATGTATTTTAAAGCGGAGTTACTCAATAAACAGTATACAAATTAAACTTGCAGAACCATGAAGGAGTCAGCATATAAGCTACCTTCATGATTTACTTTTATTTGAGTTTTATATAGTGCAGGCTACACCCGGAGGTATCAGAGGGCATTACATGAATATCCACATTGTTACAAAGTTACATCAGTTACAAGTTACATCTGTTGCAAGAAAACATTTAAGGAGCATAGAAGACGAAATAATGGAGCGTAGAAGGGTAGGGGAGTAAGGTAAAAGGGTATGAGGGAGATTCAGTGGAGATACGAAGGAGAGTCTGTCCAAAATCTTGGCATTACTTGTTTCCTGAAAAGGAAGATGCAAAACCTGCCGGTAGGTTGACACAACTCAACTTGCCATCACTCGAGCAGTTCAGACTTTGCGTTTTACATAGATATCTGCTGCAATCTGTTATGACCATAGAGTTTTCATGCTTTTAACTTTAGCAGACACCCATGCGACCTTATTGTTAAACATATCTCTCATGTTTTTTCAGATCCACGCACAAGTAGAAAATCCAGTTAAGGTTTTTAGTATACATTACGGGAAGTGCAGTCCTGATTTTATACTGGGAGAAGCAGGGCCACAAATCCCAGAATGCAAACCAAAAACCTAGACTGGATGACATGCTGCTAATGCGTTGACCTGGGAACCTTTAGCACTGTTTGAGTGGCTCCCTTGGATATGAAAATTGATGGCTAAGTGCCATTAGTAGTTTCTTGCTTGTACCTTTGTTCATAATTAATGCGCCTGAATAATCTTCCTAGTAAATGAAATTGAATTGTTATTGTGTTAAGATTAGGTTCCATTAAGAATTGTACCTATTGCTGAGGACAGAAATCCAATATGGCAAGTCTGAGGCCATCTTGGATGGGGTGTGGCACTGGTAATGAAGCTGATTTCCGAAGGCCTGCTCTAATATTGATTGGTCTTCCTAAGAAAACAGTAAGGAGACTGTAGACAACAGCTGTACGCTTGTAACAACAGTGTGTTGTCACCTAAGGAACTCATTTAAGTGCTGCTTTCTTTTTGGAGTCATTCTGGCTTTGTGTCAAGTAATTTGGTACAAGGATGTGATGCTTGCATCTGGCTTGTTTCTTACTTCTCTATTATTCACCATTACTTCTCTTAAAAAATAATTAAACCAGTTGAATAGGGTTTCTTTTGCAATTATTAGGTGAGTGGGATTCTGACATGTGTACTAATCGCTCCCCAAAAAAATAGTTGTCTTCTCTTGCAGGTATTGCAGGCGTGTCTTGGGTACACGGATAGGGTTTGATCATGTCTGCCACGTATGGTTGTCTGAAAGTCGTTCCTGTACAGGACGTTGTCCTGTCATGCACATCAATGTTCATAAGTCAGAACGGTCACGGCATTGCCATACCTTCAAAAAGGTATTCATTCTTGCGGTCTATTACCTATGGTTTCATCTCTCTAGGTAACCGCTTCATCTTTCTTTTCCTGCCATCAACAAGGCTGACTCAAATGGGAACTATTCCCACAGTTCAAGTAAGTGATAGGTTCCTTTGCTTCGTTACCTTACTAAATTGACCCTTTATTGTTTTTGCCTCTTAAAACGTCTAGACAGAAGGCACATGAAGTATTTTACTATTCTTTGCATAGCATGGAAGGCAGAGTCCAGTTTTTAAGGATTGATCATTTTAGTGCTGTGTGACAATGCCTGTAGGTGCTCTTCTTGTTTTTGTGTCTATGGTATGTGTTTGTTGACCTCTCTCTCTTGATACAGCAGATGGAGACCAGTGCTCATTTTACTTCCTTCTGAGGTTCCTGCATGTTCCTAGCTTTGATGATAGATCCCACATCAGATGTTAGCAGTTTGGTTTTGTCACAGGTGTCCGGTTGTGTGCTTTCCAGAGGATCCGAAAGGCTAATACAAGGGCAGCTCTATATCTAAACCAAGGTTGTCAGGATTACTAATGCCTTGTCAGTCCCTTGAAAGCCAAGACCATGTCTTGGGTTGGCTCTTTGTTGCCAAGCAGGAATCAGTAATGGGTCTTTTTGAAACCTGTATCCATAGTGAGGTGCTTTGAGTAGTAGAATGCTGTTGTACAGTTAAGTCAGGATCCTGTCCTCTATGCCATTTTAGTGTAGTGTGGTACTGGTGTCACCAAGTGGTCTAAGGTCCATTGAGAACTTTGTTCTTTAACATGAGTGCACTCCCTTTTTATGCTTGATTTTTTAGATCTTTTCTACAGTCACTGACACCTTTGCTGTCCTTGGTGCTTCTTCAAAAAAAAGGACTGTAACAATGAGGAAGACAGGCATGGCGGTAATGGTCCAATTACTTACTGGTAATATCCATTACCAGAGTCCACCCCTTCAATGTCACAGTCCTTCGTTTCATCCCTTCCATAAGGGTGAGTTCAGCCTCCTCGTGAGCGGTACTGGAAACATATATAGTACAGCTAGCGAACCCTGACGATTCCTAGATGGACCGAAATGAAGGCACATATGGGCATATTTACAAGATAATAACGGAGTGCAGAATTGCGGCAAATTTTGCTGTGCCACGCAACGCCATTTCCAAATCACAGGAATGTTCAGTATTTACAACAACACGGCACACCACTGCGTTTTCCCGAGTGCTGGTGTTAAAAATAGCTGCCTAGCGCCAATGCAGACACCCTTGCGCCATAGTGCAAGGGTGTCTGCGTTGCAGTGAATGGTTGTTTATGTGCAGGAAGGTGTCCCTTCAAGCACATAAACAATTCATAATGGAGATAAATTACGTCTATGTATTCTTTAGCACACATAGAAGTACCAAATTGCTATTATTTGATGATTATTTATGTGCAGAATAATACACCTTCCTGCACAGAAACAATACTTAATGGCACTTTGCTCTTTTTATGTGGGCTGCACACATAAAAAAATCAAAAACGGAGAGAAATAAAAGTATTTCTCCTCGTTGCATCATTCTAACATCTACTATTGCATGGCGTTAGGTTTTGGCACTGCCTCAGATTCACACATCCTTGTAAATCTGGGGCAGCGTCAAAAAGCAATGGGTATTGCGGTGGAATACCCACAGCAACACCCATTGCACACCCCTTTCACGCAGATACATTAGTAAAAGGGTACCATATTTACAAAGCTGCTTTAAGCCACCAAAAGTGGCTTAACATCACTTTGTAACTATGGAACAGGGCACTGAGCCCCGGATGGTAAAAAAAAATGACATTCCGGTGGCACAATCCCCTTGTAGATATGCCTCTTAGTTTAAGAACAACTTCGGAAATTTGCAGGAAACATTTTTTAAGAAGAATGGGAAGTTGATTTTCTGTCTATGGGGTGAGGACTCGCCTCGTGAGTAAGGACACAAAGGAGTAGCTCTGATAAGAGGCCCTAAGTATATCTATAGGACAAAAACACTATTCCACGTGCCATTAGGGAGATGACAATGATCTCTGTGCATCGCAAACATATGTTTTTGCGACATCAAGCAAAGCAAGCAAACTATAGAGACATTGGCCGCACAGATGCACTTTATGTAATGAGCTAAAATGTCCTTTCCTGTGCTTGTATCATAGCTCTCCTCAACAAACGACCCTCTGCTTTCAAGGCTCGGAAACAACGCTGTTTGAGGAAAAAACATTGCATTTGGACAACGCACATTTTTAATGGTGTGACTACTTGGAAAATTCCTTAGTGAAGTCGTGAAGAGAGCCCGCAGAAGCACGAGCTGAAAAGGGATTTGTGTGATTGATGTTTCATGATTATATGTTATTACACCTATTAACTTGCGTTTAAATGCGCACCGAGGATTCGAATCGTGTCAGACGTGTGTGTTCTTTTAAAAACAGCCTGCTGTACCTAGTGCTGCTCGACGCCCGAGGTGGGAGCAAGGGTGACAGGAGCGCGTGGGCGGGATGAGGGTTTACTCGTGTGCGTGCGTGGGCGACTCCCTCCAGTACGTGCGTGCAAGAAGTGTAGGTGTGGCGTCGCATATGTCACTGTGGCTGCCTGGTGTGTGTGCGTGTGGGTTGGTGCTGTTAATGGCACTGCCTGCCTGACCGCGTCTTTTTCGCAAGGGGGACTTGAGTGTGAGAATTATTACAATATTCAAACACTCTTCGACACGCGGCTTGGTCGCAGAGGCATGCTGTTGTGACACACGTTTTTATTTATTTGCATCAAATTTGTTGTCAGGTTTTGGTAGCTTTCTAACTAAAATATAGCTTAACCGAATCTTGCTTTGTTTGTGCCGCACATGTGTGCTGAAAGTGCTGCCCTTCCTGTCATACTTTCCCGTTCTACCTGTCCTTCTTTTTTCTGTTTTTTTCATTAATTTTCTCTAATTTATAATAACCTATCATACAAATTTGAGGTAATTGAGAAACAAAATAAAATGAAAGATAAAACATCACACTTTTTAATAGACAGGGAGAAAACTGTTCATGTTGAAGGTCAAAAGATGTCTTATTGCTTTGTGGACTTCAATATGCCTTTGATTCTGATACATTCTCTTGGGGTACCCGCTTCCACCAGCCCCCAGAGCCACTGATGTTAGAAGATTTCTAACGTCTTGGCGCAAGGAAAAAGTCAATGTGCCAATACGAATTAGAAATCCAGTTGGACTGCAACTCAGTCAGTCAGTCAAAAAGGCTTTATTTCGATAAAATTTATCATAAAAGCTTCATAAGAAGTACACAAATTCATTAGAATATAGTAAAATATACAACAATTTAGTTATATCAGGCTTAAAAATTTTAGTGTTCCAGTAAAATAAGCATATCAAAGATATTTAGTTTAAAAAAGAATTAAACATTTTCATTAAGCCTTTTGCATCTAATGCACCAAGCTCAAGATAAAAATTTTGAAAGGGTGCAAGCATACAATGGACGTGAATCTGATATTAGAATGCGCAATGCCTCGGCATGGTGTCTAGTCCCCAGCAAACAGCACAGTTGTTTAAGCCATGTTCGTCTTGGACGGGCATACTCCTGACACTCAAACATGAAATGTGCCACTGTCTCCTGTTTGAGTGGGCATGAGGGGCGCAACTCAGTAGTCTGAGCCAGCGGTTTCCACCGAGATGTAAAGGTACGCAGAGGAAGAGTTCCAGTTCTAAATTTAAAATACAAGGACCTGTCAAATGGTTTCTCAATGATCTCTAAATATAGTTCCCGAATTGGCAAGTCCTTGAATCTCAAGAAGTCCTCCGTCAATCTGCCCAGTGTGCAATTGTTACTTCTTTTGCTCATAATCCAGTTCCAGTACAGGGTCTTGAGTGTTGCCTTTGGTGGAGATGTCTTGTTAATCCAGGCTTCACTCAAACCCAAATCATATAGGAGGGATTTCATATCTCTTAACCACTTGATTTTATGCCATCCTGGTAGAGACATTATTTCAGAAAGGCCTTTCGCATAGTTAGCAAGCTCCGGGACTCGCCACAACCGGGCCCATAGAAGAAGGGGCCGGAACTTTGCTAGGTCTTCGATAGATCAGCAGCCAAGATCGAGCATTAATGGGGTCATGGGAGTGCCTTGGGGAAGTGACATAATTGCTCTGCAAAACTTCCTCTCGGATCTTGTCAATTCATTAATTTTTCATGAGCCCCATAGCTCTGCCCCATACAGAGCAGAGCTAACTCCCCTTGCTGTATAGATGTCGAGGACAGGGGCTATAGGTCTTATGGCCCAAGATCGTTGTTCCTTCAAGAGGGCCCCAGTTACCCTCTTATGGGCTAACAGCATTTTATCTAGGTGGGGAGCCCAGTGCATATTGTGTGACAAATGGATGCCTAGGTAATCAAATACATCAACCCTCCCCAAAGGTATACCATTCAACTTAGGGGGGCGTACAGTCTTTTTGGGGGGATTCATTACAAGATATTTAGTTTTATCGGTATAGATTACCAGGCCCCGTTCTACACAAAAGGTCTGGAAGTTGTTAAGCAGTTTTTGGAGGCCCATTGGGGATTTGGACAGGAGGAGCGTATCATCAGCAAAGAGGGGGGTGGGGATACGCTCCCCCGCCAGGGATGGTTCATCAGAAGGGTCTTTCAACAGGTGCTCAACCACTCCATTGATGTACAGGGAAAAGAGGGTGGGAGCTAGAACACATCCCTGGCGAACCCCTCTCTCCACTGGAATGCTGCTGGTTTTTCCCCCCCTGTACCCCATCTGATTTGGGCAAAGCTGTTGTCGTGGAGCCTAACAAGTAGTGATAGAATATAAGGCGGTATCCCCAAATCGACAAGAACTCTCCAAAGGGTCTCTCTAGGTACAAGGTCAAAGGCAGTCTTTAAATCGATGAATGCGAGATAAAGACTGCCCTTGCCTAAAACCACCACCTTCCAGTACACTAGCATCAATCTAAATACTTGCTCAATTGTGCCAGTACCAGCTCTAAAACCTGCCTGATAATCAGAGAGGATATTGTTGTCAATAATCCAGTCCAATATTCTAAACAGCAGTACCTTTCCGACCACCTTTTGGCTTATATCCAACAAGCTTATAGGCCTATAGTTGGACGGGTCGTCCCTAGCGCCCTTTTTAAATATAGGGACGACCTCCGCCCCTTTCCAAGATGTGGGAATTGGTGCACCTCTACAGATGGCAATAAGTAGGCAGTGAATAAATTTCCCCCATAACGGGATGTCTGATCGCAAGAGATCCCCTGGAATGCCATCAGGACCAGGTGCCTTTTGGGGCAAGATGGTACTAATGGCATACTCTACTTCTTTTATCGAGAAGTCTGAGTCTATTGGATCTGCATCCCAGGCCTTTTGGGTCTCAATAGAAGCCACTTCCCGTTTCTGGACCTCCTTGGGAATGTCTAAAGTGTTATCTCCAGGTTGACGGGTGTATAGTTTGGAAAAGTGGTTGACCCATGCTTGGCTGGTGATATTACATGTTATAAGGTCACTATCTGGTCTGTTTCTGGTTCTGATTGTATCCCAGAAGCACCTTGGATCTTTCTTAACACTTGCCTCTTTTAAGGTGCACCAGAACACTTCTTCCCACTCCTTTTTTGCTCTGGTCAATGTTCGCTTGTGCTCTTTCCTGGCTTCCTGTATCTTAGGTTGGGATTTGCCTTTGAGGGCCTCAATCAATAGGGATTTGGCATGTCTGCATGCAGGTGTATACCAATCATGCTTACCCCTAGAGCTACGGGATACTATGTTCCTCCCCTCACACCCCTTTTTTAAGAATATATCCCCTATGGACCTAAGAGTGTTTTCAAAAATAGATGTCGCCCTTCCTGTTACCTGGGTTGGATCAATAGTATCCAGTTCCATTTGAGAAGTCACAAGTAGTTCGTTTATTATTTTAAGTTTGACTTCATCGGTGGAGATTTTGTTCCACTTTAAACGTCTCCCACAGGTAGAAACAGAAGTTTTGTAAGGATGTTTAAAGGGATTTTCAGCTGGTTCATTGGGCCAGGGGTTTGTTAGCGATAGAGAAAGCGAATTGTGATCGCTTTTTACCGTGGGTAAGACTACCATGTCTTGAACTAGTCCCCATAGCTTGAGATCTAACAGGATGTAGTCGATCCTTGAGGTATGGTTGACTTTATTATATGTAACCGCACCCAGGAGATCTGATGGTGTGCGGCCATTTGCAGCTCTTAGCCCAAACTCCAATGTCAGAGCGTTTAACTGGATCGCACTGTGAGACCATCTTTTGATCTGGGGAATAGTTAGGGCTGGAATGCCCCTTCTGATGTCATCCTCACCCAAATCCAGAATGTCGTCTGATGAGAGTGGCTCATAGGTGCAGTTGAAGTCTCCTGCAACTAAGGTTTGAGCAACCTTGGTGTTTTCTCTTAGTTCTGTTTCGAAGATGGTTACAATCGGGGACATAGACCCATGCTTAGTACCTCTGACATAAATATTGAACAAATCAAGTGTTGGCCCCCTGCGCAAACCTTTTAAGGATAGTCCTAAAATATCTGGACAGTTAATCTGCTTAGATTTTATACAGCAATTGAGGGAGATGCTTACCCAGGTAAGCAAACCCCCTGAAGGGCGTCCCTTACCATTTTTATGTTTTTCCGCGGGCACAAAATATGTGACATAGCCGACACGATGGAGTGGCTCTAGGCTCCAGGTCTCTTGGAACAAGCAGATTTTATGCGCCTCCACCAAAGAGTTCCACTCTGGTGACCCCAATTTCCGATGGATACCTGCTAGGTTCCAGCTAAGGATCATTAGTGCACCCTTAGGATCATAGCTATTGTTATTGTTATTCCGGTGGTCCAGAGCTTCACTTGGAGGCTTGGTCACTGGAAAAGATTTAGCCAGGGCATTATTAGATTCTAATGTGGGAATAGAGGGGGGTGCATACAGTTATATTTTCCGTTGGAAAATTCCCTTCCATATCCAGCCTCTGGTCCAATGGCGGGGTATTGGTTCCCTCAAATTTGAGTCAGTCCACCTCATCTAGTGTGCAGAACCTATTCCAGTGTGCGTACTGTGTTAGAAAGGGATCATAATTGTGGATACCTTGCCAAGGGGGTTGCCATTGGGGGAGCCTTTGTTGGGATACTTGCTGGTATCCTCTGCTCATGGGAATTCGATTTCTTGGTATTTGCCTTTGGTGTATAGTTGGATAAAAGTATGAAAGGTGTAGAGGGTAGATCTGCGTATTAGTTCCAGAAGAGGGTGCATTGCATATATATTCCACCGCAGCCATGTCTCTAAAATTAACAGTTATTACATCCCCTGCTATAGTTTAATACTTCTGCCTATCCAATCCCCTCGTCTGACCGTAAGTATTTCTCCAGAGATATTAGGGGGTAGGGGTCTATTTAGCTGTAACCATTGGACACATGTGTTCCTTAATTCAGTTTGTGTTTCCTTTTTATCCTCCCTCATGGATGGCACACCGGCTAGTACAACCACAAAGGGAAGGGCTTCAGGCGGAAGATTAATTGTCCTAAAGCATGCCAATTTTGCCTTCTCTGCTTGATTGTCTATTTGTGCAGTATCTATGATTGTATTTTTCTTGAGATGTTGGCCAGTTTTATCAGCTAGGGGTGTAGCATTTCCCAATCCAAGGCCTTGCTGCGGTTGGGCCTGTAAAATGGAAGTAGGAGCACTAGGGTTCGGGGGCGCGGGGACTTTCTTCCCAGTCATAGTGTTAACTTTTTTTGCATCCTTAGGTTTACTAGCTTGGGGTTGATTAGCTGTTGTGACCTTATCATTTGAGGTGTTATTAACCATGCCCCCTTGTGATCCCCCTTTGGTTAGTAAACCCTCATTTGCAGCTTGCCTAATAGGACCCATCCCTTTGTTATTTATTAGTGACGTCAATCTGTCAATTTTTGACATGAGTGGCTTAATATGGGCTATGATCGTATCTTCAAGGTCTGCCTTGAGGTCAGCTACCATATTTGTTACCCAGCAAGGTATTCCTGATGTCGAATTGGGGATTGGAGCAACTAAATTGTGGTTTGTCAAAGTGTTCGGTCCCCCTTTTTTTTTCTTTTTCTTATGTGCGGAGACATCACTAGTTTTTTTTTACATTAAGCTGCTTAAGTTTAAGTTCAGCCTCTCCCCATCCCGTAAAGTACTCAAGTTAGACTGGGAGATTTCCATATCCCCTATTAGCTCAGTCGGAGCCTGGGCACAAGGGAGCTCAGCAAAGGAAGAGGTGACACCAAGGCTTAGGTCTAAGTCATCAGTGACATTTAAGGTGGTTACCAAATGATTAGTGGCTACATCTTGCAAGTCTGGGGCAAGTATTGTCGGTGGTAGGGACATTCTCCTTTCTGTGTTGGCTATTGCAGTTGAGACTGCCCCTATGGTCTGCTGCAACATTATATCAATTGCAGTGAGTGTAGGGACAGATTGAGGGGCAGCCGCCTTCGATTTAGAGTTTGACCATAAATTGGGCATCCTGGTCGTTTTGGTGACCTTTCTCATGTTACCCAAAATCAAACACAAAGAGTGGATTGCCCCTGGAAGATAGGTAATTTTTGGTTGATGCTGAGGACGGACCGCCCACGTACAGTAGATAATAATTAGAATGTCAAATTGCTTCAGGTAAATACCTTCTTCGTTGTAGTGGTGCAGTTAGGGGGGTAGCCCAGCCCAGCCTCTTCTGGCCGCTGAGGGCCGTAGAGGGCCCGCCCTTTGCCCGGGCTTAGCGGGGCGCTCCCGCGCGCTCCCGCAACGCGGGTGTAGAGGCTTGTTCTTAAGCGCCGCCTGGCGCACTGGTTCTCTGACACCCTTCCGGTCCCGGTGCAAGGGCAGCTGGGAGATGTGGTTTCACGCCCTCTCGCTCTCCCTCACTCAGCGGCTGCTAATGGGCTGCAGCGGCGGAGGGGGAGCGGAATAGCGCACACAGGTCCGGGGTCGAGATTCAAGTTCTACAGGGCAGGGCAGTGCAGCAATACGGTGAGTCCAAGTAACGATATGGCCAGAATGCGTCCCTCGCTCCACCGGTGTGGAGGCTTGTTCTTAAGCGCCGCCTGGCGCGCTGGTTCTCTGACACCCTTCCGGTCCCGGTGCAAGGGCAGCTGGGAGATGTGGTTTCGCGCCCTCTTGCTCTCCCTCACTCAGCGGCTGCTGATGGGCTGCAGCGGCGGAGGGGGAGCGGAATAGCGCACAAGGTCCGGGGTCGAGATTCAAGTTCTACAGGGCAGGGCAGTGCAGCAATACGGTGAGTCCAAGTAACGATATGGCCAGAATGTGTCCCTCGCTCCACCGGTGTGGAGGCTTGTTCTTAAGCGCCGCCTGGCGCGCTGGTACTCTGCCACCCTTCCGGTCCCGGTGCAAGGGCAGCTGGGAGATGTGGTTTCGTGCCCTCTCGCTCTCCCTCACTCAGCGGCTGCTGATGGGCTGCAGCGGCGGAGGGGGAGCGGAATAGCGCACACAGGTCCGGGGTCAAGATTCAAGTTCTACTGGGCAGGGCAGTGCAGCAATACGGTGAGTCCAAGTAACGATATGGTCAGAATGCGCCCCTCGCTCCACCGGTGTGGAGGCTTGTTCTTAAGCGCCGCCTGGCGCGCTGGTTCTCTGACACCCTTCCGGTCCCGGTGCAAGGGCAGCTGGGAGATGTGGTTTCGCGCCCTCTCGCTCTCCCTCACTCAGCGGCTGCTGATGGGCTGCAGCGGCGGAGGGGGAGCGGAATAGCGCACACAGGTCCGGGGTCGAGATATGGCCAGAATGCCAGACTGCAACTCATACACAACCGTCTAAGAAATACTATGAGGGAAGTCCTGGTAACAATCAGATCCACAAAATGAGTTTAGGGTCCCAGTAAAACTCCAATTGCTCTTTCATTAGTGAATAACACACTCAATTACATCACTGATGACATTATCTACAGAACCACTCAAACACCCACTTACACCACATACATCTCAAACACCCACTCCTCTCCCACACAACCACTACTATACCCTTTCACAGACCCATACAAACACTCACACATCACCTCACCGATCCATAGAGCCAATCGCACATCAACTCACCCATACAGCCACTAACACAAGCAGTAACTCACATATACAGCTACGTATGCAACCACTTATTGACCAGTACACCCACTCACACATCCAGTAATACAGACATACAAACACTTACACACCCACTCATATTCCCATACAGCACTCACACACTGAATCGGTCATCCATACAACTACATAAACACCTACTCGTTCACCCGTACAATCAGTTACTAACACACCCATTCACTTACTAATACATATACTAATGCATATACTCACTCATCTATACCGTCACAGAGACAAGCACAAATGGTCCCATACAACCTCTTTCACACTCACTTACTCACCCATACAGCCACTCACACACATCCACTTGCACTTACAGCCATGCATACACCCACTTACACGCCCATTATTGCACCCATACAGCCACTCATTTACCCTCTCTCACCCATAATCCATGCACTTGTGTACCTGCTCAGTCACCCATATAGCCAATCATTCACCCTTTCATTCACCATTACAGCTACCTACACAGCCACTCACTCACCCATACAAATACTCACACAGCCACTCACTCATACACCCACTGACTCACCCTCTCATTCACCTATACAAAACTCACACACCCACTCTTCTATACACCACTTACACATTCACCCATACAAACACTTACACAGCCTCTTACCTTAGTATATATGTTTAACACTCAGTGACTTTTAGAAAACACACACAATCACTGGATGAGTTCATCAGTGATGTCATAAAAGTAATGTCATTTGAGATGTCACCAGGATGTCATCAGTGATGCCACTGACCATGTCATGAGTGATGTAATATGTGAGGTCATTAGCAGTGCATTGTGTGGTCTGAAATTCATAGTTAGCTCAGCTAGCTATAACTGCTAATGTCTCTGGTTTTGTATGAGTTAAATGTGAGCCTAATTATAAGGTGTCTGTAACCTTTGTTTTTTCAGTGAATATATATATATATATATTTATACATATACACACATTAAAGGTATTTAGAGTTTAGCTGCAAAGTTAAGAATCTAGGTCCCCTGCTCACGGTGCCTTAGGACTCAAACTGAACATCACTGACAAAGCCTACGTTAGTGAAACCGCTCTGGTTATGTTCCAATCTTTTTGTGTCTCCTTCTTTTTACCAATAGGAACTAAATTTTTCCTTATAATTCTGTCCCGTTACAATGTACTATATATGATTTTTTTTAACTATATTCAATTTTAATGTATTATGACATGTTTTTTTGATATGGACCATATTGGTCTTCTTTAATGTCTGCTGTATTTAATAAATTTGTGATATGTATTCAGTATATTTAGAATTGTTGCATTGCCTTCTATGATTACTACATATATACCTAGCATAGTGTGACTTGTAATTTGATGTGAGTAGTTTTACTCAAATTTATGTACCCAAGGGGACCTCTACTTTTTGACGTTTGTCCAATCTGTAGGTGACCTGGCCTGGCAGGTCAGGCTGGACTGTTCCTATTGAATCAGGACCAATATTTAGCTGCATATGATTAATCTATGTATAGAGTGGCATATTGAGAGACAAACTGTGGCCTGGAATGCGGCATGAGGGATCGCCAGTGACTGAGATTAAATTAAGCATTCCTATCAATGCTTTGCTGTTTTTGTAGTAGACCTCCAAAGTGTGACGTGTATGTCTAGATCCAGGTCCTTTGCTCACTCTGCCTCAAGACTCAAGATATACCTCAATGATGAGACCAAAGTAGGTAAAACAGGTCTGGAGTTGCTTGTATTTGGTCTC
The DNA here is from genome assembly GCF_964261635.1 of Lissotriton helveticus. Lineage (NCBI taxonomy): Eukaryota > Metazoa > Chordata > Amphibia > Caudata > Salamandridae > Lissotriton > Lissotriton helveticus. Next base: position 497,215,693 of record NC_136061.1, on the reverse strand, counting down.
TCTCTAGATAGGCATAGTGGGTGAAAATGATAGACATGAATGTGACATGTGTGATAATGAGAACATTAAACCATTGCTTCCATCTGTTTGCTGCAATGGCTGCACAAATCGCACCTTCAAGCTCTATGTATTAAAGGCAGTTAGAAAGAGTCTGATTATGCAATTTCAGAAGTCTATTGTTTATGAAAATATATTTAGCAACTTCCTTCAGTTTATTTTTCCATTCCGCTGCTTTCAGGTAGATTCTGAGAAGGGCAGAGTGGAAGAGTTAAAAGTTATATAAATCTCATAATCACATGCTGCGAGCGACAGCAGTGTGTGATAAATCCTGCAGGTTCACAGAGCAATGCGACTGATGAATTGCACAGAGCTTACAAAATCAGCGAGCAGACATGTTACACCAATTTTACCTGTGCATGCCAATGAAAGCAACAGTAATAGAGCGTAGACACCTTTTGTCCCAATAGACATCATGACGAAATGCTTTCACACGAGTCCTGAAACAGCAGTTTTGACAGTAAATGATAGTAAAATCAGCAGTAAGACTGTTGAGCTCTGGATGATCTGTCCTAAAATACCAGCTTTAATTACAATTCTGAACTATCCCTCTGGAATGCAAGGATGTTTTCTATCAACATCAGTTTGCCAGTTTATTAAAATACGGGCAATTCATTGTGAAACACAGATATTGCGTTTTGGATAAATAATTACAACCCTCCACCTAAAAACTGCATTTTTGTCCCGAAATCCCAGATCTTCATTTTTAGCCAATTCATGTTTGGTATTCAAACAACAGCTTATTTTCTGCAGGCACTCACATGTGCTGTTATCGCACAGGTACAGTTTCTGCCTATCTTGCCCATTTGTCATCATCATTATCATAAAATACCAAGGAATATCCATGTAATATCAATAGGAATTTTCACCACCATTACACCTGGGATAGCCACAATCATCTTAGGAATGGCGACCATGAATGAAGGATGAGCACCTTTCTGAAAGTGCCCCCACTACGTAATGTATAGACACAGTTATGCCAAAAATATTGGCAACATGGCATGGATGAGCACTGAAATTAACAGGGATAACCAGAATGTTGCCAAGCATGCCCGATAGGGCACATCGCCATAGATGTGCCACCAGTATGCCAAGGATAGGCAGTAGCCTGCCAGGATGCCCACCATGTCAAGGTTGGCCCAGTATTAGGCAATGGAAGGAGTACCAAATTTGTTGCAAGGAAGGTGCACTGCATAATTCCAGTGGTCCTGCGTATATGTATGGCAGATGCAGTTGTAGAGGTAGGCAGGCTAGGCGAGGCCAAGCAGGTAGGAATTAGGAGGTAGGCTAGCAGTAGTGTATATGGAGGTAGCAGTCACCCAATATCATATATGAGTGAAAAGGACCCATTACCATTCATTACGTGATTATTGCAGGTCACGGAGGAGTTCAGTGACTAGATAGGAGCATGAGGCAGAAGATAAAACTGCAGAACACCGAGGGCATTTGTAATATCTGTGTAAGATGTTGTGAACTCGAGTAGTGCAATAAACAAGCATACTACAATAAATGTCTCCTTGTAATATGTCAAATCTCAGGAGAAAATATTCAATAAAAAAAGAAGAGAAAAGCTAAGTCTTTCATTGTTCGAACAAAATATTCACTTCTGCTCAGTGACCTACCTTTCACAGTATCAATGGCATTGTTTTATTACTTTTGAGCAGGAAAGTCACATGTAGACTGCAATAAGAAAAATCGAGGCATATTTAACACAGTTTGACAGGGTTTCATGCATTATGTATGATCTAACATGAATAAATAATTAAGCATACACACATGTCTATTTCTAATAAGTTATTTGTTAGATCTAATAGAATTGCCACAGATGTATTTCTCTCTCCAGTGATTTACTGTTTTGTTTGTATGTATGAAGCAGTCAAATACATAATTATGTCCTTGTGGAACAGATGAAACGTAGGGAGAAGGTTCATAGTGGTCTTGCAGGTAGAAGGAGGGTGGGGAACACCAGGGATCTTTCAGGACAGGCAGCGGGGAGGGGGAGTTAGAGAAGAGGATAAGCTACTTGAGGGCCATGAGGCAGCAAGCAGTGCCCTGGCCTGAAGTGGATTTTAGGGAAGTATACAGCCAGTGGATGGCTGCGAGTAATGGAGAGTTAGGGGGTAGGCGGGGGGCGGGTGGGGGGTTCAGCAGGTACAGGGCTAAGGTTCTGGGGAGGGGGAGGGCCAGGATATCAACTGGGGCATTGACACCTGGCTGGACAGGGCTCGGTAGGGGCCAGGGATAGGCTGCACAAGAGGTTTATGGTGGGAACCTGGGGAGGACTAGTTGGCTCAGAGGGGGAAGGGGTCTTGGTCGGAGGCTTAAATAAACCGGCGATGGGATTGAACAGCCTGGAGTGGAGTGAAGAGGAGGATCAAGAGGGGGGGATTTAGAGGGTAGGCACAGATCAGAGACCTTGGTCAGCCTGTGGGAGGTAAAGCCACTGGGTAGGGTCTATGGCAATTCCTGGCACAGGGGAGCGCAGCAGGGCCTGTTGGATGAGACTCTGGTAGGGGGGCGGCAGGTACACATGGTGTGCTCGGCCACGGGGCGCTAGTGTCGCTCTGGACAGCTGCACGCGTGAGAGGTTAGGGGAGCCCTTAGTGAGGTGGTGTAATCTGACCACACACTGGACCATGTTTCTCTTTTGCAGTGTGAATTGCAAATGGGCGGCCAGACTCGGATGAGCCACATGCGGCTCAGTGGCCCGAGAGTCAGTGAAGCCCCTTGCGGCTAGCTGGCATTCACCACTGGACCCCAAGGTCACTGCCACACGTGGGTACAGTGCGACCCCGGCGGTGCGATAGGTAGAAGGATTTGGAGCACACTCCACCACCACAGATACCGTGACTATGCGTCCTGCAGTGGTAAGAAGGTGGGGAGGGCAAGGCACAGCCCCTCCCGATACATGTACCAGCGACATTGTTACATTGTCTCACACCCCCTTGAGGGGTTATTGTGACAGTAGCAGGTGCGGGCAGTCTGGGGTAGATTTTGCACTGGTAGTGCTGTATTATGATGAAGTGATGAAGATAGTCTATAGGAAGGGGAGCTGTGGGATGAAACTGAATCTCAATGGTGGGAGGAGGAAGCGGTGGGTGGGTCGTCTAATGTTTATGCAACCAGTGTATTTCAGAATATGAGGGACCATCAGTGGGGCAAGACAGACCCAGTCAACAGATTGCGGTGAAGCAGCAGGCCACTGAGCAGGCACCAAACTTGTTGCCAGGTACGAGGAAAAAACAGGAGGTGCATGAGGTTACCTATGGTCATGAAGGATCCAGCGAGAGAGAGCGCCAACCCGGCGGGGAGGCCCGCATATGGACAGTCTAGTGGGGGGTGAGGCCAGGAAGCCTCTGACCAGTAGGGAGGCACACTTAAAAATGGTGTCAGTAGGGGTGGAGGCTGGAAAGCCCCATGCTAGCAGGGAGGCCCGCTTAAGAAAAATACACCACATGCGGTACACTGGTGTTGGGATGAAAGACCATCTGGTGCGACAAAGAGGAGCCAGCACACAAGAAGATAAAAGAAAAAGTGGGAAGTCAGGGGGAGGACAGGAGGTAGGGTAACAGGGCGACCAGCAGGACATGGGAGACAAAAATAACCAGTAAGGAAGTGAAATTCAAGAAGTTACCATACATGGGGATATTGAAACCTTTGGGGGCACACCTGATGCTGTGGACAAACTAAAGGATCTGTAAAGGGGAGTATGTTGAGATATTAAAACTATTAAATAGGGAGCTCAGGTCCAAAGAGGGTTCCAAAGAGGAGGAGTTAGAACTGTCTAAGCACCCAAAGGTGCCGGTGACGATTGAAAATTGGACTGCTGTATTTCTCATCTACGCTAGTGTCTCCTGTAAAAAGTTCCAAGAGAGTGAAATTGCAATATTTAAATACATAGATGTTATCAGGAAGATACGCCCCCATATCTTTGGGGCATATGCTTGGGCCCAGTACGGTGAGGAATTTCAGGCTCCATTAGCAGTGGACCTGGATGCCCAATGGGGAGAGCAAGACATTAACTTATGGCTGCATACAATGGGTCCTGCGAATTTCGGCACACCCATATTCACAGCTAGTGGTTTGCCAATAGTGTATAATCCGTTGGCCCTTTCAGGGGTGCCGGGTGGGAGGTGACAGCAGGAGCCAGGGGACACAGAATGGGGCGTGCTGGGACTAAAGCAAAAGCATGTGTATGAGTAAACTCTGCAAATTCTGGCATGACTGCTCAAAGTTTTCGGGCACTGAACGCCTGCTTTAGCATGGGCAGTACCAATTCTGCCTTGGGATATGAGCAACAGCAAGGTAACACGGTTGTTTAGCCAGGCACAGTTCAGGTGAAACAGGACGGGCAGGCAGGGTGCTTCAGGTCTGGTAGGGGGGCACAAGATTCTGGCAGGAAAGGCTTACACAGCCATTAACCGGGACAAACTCTCATTTTGGCTTTCTTTTTATGACAGAACTGACAATGCTAGTGTATTGCTGCAAGGCTTCAGGGAGGATTTCAGGCTTGGGTGTGATGACCGAGATTACGTTGTTGGGCTCCCAATCTTATATCTGCAACAGAACTTTCACAGGTGGTTCAGGGAGAAATTCGTCAAAAAAATACATGAGGGAAGGATGTCCAGTCTATTTGATGCATGGCTAATGGACCAGTTCATCGTGTCCCCCGTTGGGGTATTGCCTAAGAAAGAACCAGGGCAGTATCGATTGAGTCAACACTTGTCTTTGCTGGAAGGTTAGTCAGTGAACAACTTTATTCCAACTAAGCAGGTAACAGTGATGTACTTGTTAGTGGACATGGCATTAGTATTAGTGGAAAAGGTCAGACAGAGCGACATCAGGTCAGTCTTCTGTTTGTTGCCGGTACCCCCTGCCAATTTTCAATTGTCAGGCATTCAGTTGGAGGGCCAATGGCTTATGGACAAGTCACTTCCAATGGGTTGTTCCATTTTGTGCGCTCCGTTTGAATGTTTTAGTACATTTCTGCAGTGGCTATTTACCTAGCACACAGGGATTGAACACATGAGTACTTGGATGTCTTTTTTTTGTTGAGTCAGCAAGAGCAAAAAATGCCAGCGATTGCTGGACAAATTTCAGATTTTGATGTCAGACTTGGATGTTCCCTTGGCCCCAGAGAAGACAGTGGGGGCCTATGACAGTGTTGGCCTTTTTGGGTATCAAGATTGATTCTGTGGCTATGGAGGGCTATCTGCCAGAGCAATATGCAGACTGTATTAAATACTATGTTGACTAAAAAGAAAGTGTGAAAGAGGTGCAGTTGCTTTTGGGGCACCTGTACTTCACCTACAGAGTGGTAAGAGGGACATTTTGGAGGTGGTTAGTGTAATGTCTTACTTTGCTTATTAACACTTGCCTCCTCATAGAATGTAGATTCCTCACTTGTCATGATTCTGAGAATGTAGAATGTTATGTGGGACAGTTGGGACTTTGGCTGTTCGTGGATGAGGCGATTAAATTGCTCCAGAACTTACCTCTTGGTATCTATCCTTATTTACCTCAACAAATAACTATTTTACACTGGCGACGATCCTACCTCTTTGCCTCAACACACAGCCGTCCCTGACACCTCTCCAGCAGCTGAACGAACATTGAAGGAAGCGTAGTCTTCCCAGCGGCCGATCGAGTGAATCTCCACCGTAAGAAAAGAAAGACTAGTACGGTGAGGAGTACAGCGGGAGGTTAAATAGAGGAAAGGGACTTGAATTACTTAAAAAAAATATATATATATAAGCGAAAAGAAAGGAAAATAACAAAACTAAAGTCGCGCGCTACCTTTCGTTTTGAAAATTGCTCATTCACTCGCGCCGACTGTTTACTCTCTCGCGCTACAAAATGGTGGTGCGTGTCAATGACGCTTAGCCTCGTTGTGTAAAAAGTTCAGCCTCGTTTTGAAAGGGATTTGACACACAAAACGGGGATAGAAGTGCACGTCAAATGAACAAAGAGCTTTATGACGTTTAAAGATTCCAAATGAGTGGACACTGCTGTGAGGCAGAGTTTTATACATGCCTTGGAGAAAGAAGGCATTGTGAAATATAATAGAATTTCTACAAAGTGAAAACTCTCATCAAAAGAACTTTGAGAGTGTATCTTGAGAACTATAGAATTGTGACATCAACAATCAATTTTATTATTCCTTTGATAAATAGCACTGCTAATATACCACAAGGAGCATTAAAATATAAATAAATAGCTAAATAACACTACTATTATATTACAAAGAACATTTTGTTAAAAATAGCAATGTGTATGTACATAAGCGGCGTTCATTTGTGTTCATAGCACCCCTTGTTGTAAGCAGAACGGATATTGCGAAAACACTGAGTGTGTTATTCCGCCAGCATAGATCCATGCACACATGTACATGACAGCCATTTTAGGTACCATGGTCTCCCTGTTCACGATCGCTCATCAGCGCACTTCCCTGACCCTGCAAGCATTCCCCCATGCACCCTGACTGCCCCCCTCTCCCACATGCGCGAGTCACGAGCCCGCCCCTCCCGCATGACTCTGTCCCTAAGAATCGCACCCCGCGCCTGACCAACACCTCCTGTCCCTCCGTGAATACCCCTCCTTTGATGACCTCTTCCTCCGAGCCTGAATGTTTGCACGGACCGCTGGTCATCCCTTAGCCCGAGGATACGGTTTATTGCCCACTACTTTATGAACTCGTCTCTCTTGGAAAAAGCTACTATTGATCATGGCCACCCCACCCCCTGAGACTCGATCAGGCACACTCATTCCAATGGAATCAGCAGAACACTCAGCCGCATGATAGCCCCCTCCTATTTGCATGGAGAATAAGGGCCCTACTGTAGCCACGTGTTGGAATACCTCCATACTATACAATGTGTTGATTGTAATAAAAGACGAAGCCTCAGAGAAACTTGTTAGAGCACCTCCCGAAGACACCATGCGAGTGTCCCAAAGGACATGCTCTCCTCATGAGTAATAAACTCTGTTCTTGTTTTCCTACTTCCAGTGCCCGTCTCCTTATTTGGTAATTATTCAAGGTGAGAACGAAGAGTCGCCCTGCACCAGCAGCCTGGGCATCGGGTGCGATAGGGGCTGACTTTTTAACAATTGGCGCCCAACGTGGGGCCCATCAGCGACATAAGGTCCGGTAAGAGAGGTCCAGACGATGGGGTGAACATCTAAATGATTGGAGTATACCTGCCTTGAGAGGGCCCTCGTCCGGCTGCCGATTGAATGAGCTTCACCGATTCCGAACGGACCTCTCTCAAGTGACCTATTGTCCTGACTGGAATCCCACAGGAATGCTGCGGTAAAAACATGGAGAAAGAGAACGATCGTGCGCTGGAAAAAGGAAGGCGAAGAACTGTCCACATGGTCCGGTCCGGGTAAGGTCGTGACACACGACAAATTGCAAAATTGATTGATTGTTTGAAAATACTAGTATTGCCTATTGATTGCTTCTGGGAGATTCTCTATTTGCAAACAAACACAGAGTCGCCATACTCTGTTTAATCTTTGCAGATAGTGAAGGGTAGGCAACGCAAAACTTTAACACGTCGTGCCTATTTTTTCCTCCCCATTGATTGATTGATTGAATCGAGCATTAAATTGTTCGAAGTTGGTTCTCTTAAGGATCTTCTCTGCCTACAAACGGGGAAGAATAGGAATATTCTCTCTCCCTTTGCCGACAGTGAAGGGTAGGTAACGCAAACCTTTAACACGTCGTACCTATTTCGTTTCTCATTGATTGATTGTATGTCCAAACATTGACTGGAATTGGTTCTTTTTGGAGGTATTCTCTATTTTTGCAAACAAGCACAGGAGTCACCATACTCTAGTCTTTGCAAGTAGTGAAGGGTAGGTAATGCGGACCTTTGTCCCCCGTTGTAATCTGTCATACCTATCTACTCCCCACTGACTGATACGCCAGTCTCACCCGGACCATTTACTGGAGGTAGGTCACCTGGCCTGACCAGAGAACACCCCTAGTAAAAAGGACATATACAATAATAACAAAGTGATCACTGTAACCTGTTAACAGAAAAACTTTAGCATGAAACAACCTGGAAAGAAGGGAATAGGAAAATGAATTCAGTAGGCCACTGATGAAAAACGAACTTTTTATTAAATAACGAACAAGGAAAACGATAACAATACTTAATGGTAAAACCTATTTAGTAACCCGTAATAAGAAACCTGAAAACAATAAGAACGATAAACTGGGGAAAATGCAAGTCAGCAGAACATCCGCCCCCACTCTAGAAACTTCCAAAGTGGAGCAGGGTTGCGGCCACGCCCAGCCGGAAGCAACCCATATAAGGCGGGTCCTGCTGCCAACAGTCGGCCAGGAGATCGTAACGTAGGGTGTAGCCGGAGGAGAGGCCGAGGCCAGCGGGATCCGGTCAGGGGATTGCCTTGACAATGCCGGAGAGTTGCAGGGGGGGAATGTCTATGTCCTCGACCCTCCCCTCTCTCTCCCAGTCCGGCCGCGGTGGCCCGTGAGAGTTGCAGGTAGTCCCGCCACATTCTCTCCCGGCCCGGCCACCAACGACCGGGGGCAGGGGCCGACGAGATCCGGCTGCAGCCGATGAGCCAAGGAGCCCGTTCATGGGGCCAGAGCAAGGGGCGTCCGGCCGACATCCACCGGAGGCCCGGCCCAAAGACGGACGGGACATTGTTTCTTTTCTCCTTCGTAATGGCAGCGACAACACGCCAGACATTTCTTCTTTCTTCAATAATTGCTGCGACAACTCTGGGGGGGGATGTCTTGCACATGCCTCCGACCCCCCGTCCTCATCGCCTGGTCCGGCCATAAAAAATGTCAAACGAGACGCCGTGGGGTGCACTGGGAGGGAGAGACGGTGCGAACAGGCCTCTCCCGCCTCCCCAGGTGGAGGCTTCCCAACGGCACCCTCAGCGCTCCAGGCGCCCGGAAAAGGGTTCTTCCACTGTGGCAATGCTGCAACGCCTCGCTCGGCAGGTGGGAGCCCGTCCGCTCATTTGACCCCACGATCGCCGGTAGCTGCCGAACTCTCAAAATGGCGATCGACCTGGCAAGAGCGGGCCCAGCATGAAGGAATGGCCCGGTCACTTGTTGACTCCACCGTCATAGTTCTCCACAACCTTGAAGATTCTAGAGGAGCCACGGGAGTCCCCGACTCCCGCAAATACCCCCGATGGGGAGTGACTGCCATGATTGCCCACGGAACGATAGAAACGTAGCCGCAGGACGTCGGCGCTCCCATGCTGGCGCCAGTCTCAGTTTGAATGACTAGAGTCCTATAGACCACAGTTCGGATCAGTTCCGGTGGAAGCACAGTATGACCCGGTAGGAACATTGTTGCCTCCCTCCCCCTCTTTTTGACTGATGGTTCAAACCACCGATCCCTTCTTTTTCCCCTTAACGGAACTTTGGACTGCCAAAGGAAGCTCTGGGCCAACCATGACTTAGTAGAGATTTAGACTATGCCTGAATCTGCCTGACTGCACTCAAAAATGGCGCCGATGCAAATGAAACTTTCAACTCCTTGTTGTACCCCGATTGTTCGGCCCTGGTGTCATGAGATATGTATGAAGGTTTTTTTTTTAACCACATGAATTGATATAGGATGTGTACAGATTATATGTTCGGACAATTAATGGATTTAGGATGTATACTGTCAGTTCGGGAAATGAATTGATATGGGATGGGTACTGGTTATAGGTTCGGACAATGAAGTGATATTGGATGGGTACTGATTATGTGTTCAGACGGCGAATTGACATTAAATGGGTATTGATTGAACATTCGGACAATGAATTGTTGTTTAAAATTTTGCACATCATGATTATTGAAAGTTGGAAGCCCAACACTTATGACACTCGCTCACACTGAAGTCTCGACATGATTTTATTGCGCTTTTCGCACTTTTATTGTGAAATAAACGACCACCGACTCCGCTCCAGCCTGCTCCGTGGCCGGTCCACGGGGTTGTAGGCCCGTATTTATACATCGACATTCTTATTAAAGATTTTTTGAGAAAGCAACTATAGTTGTCCGTGTAAATTGATAAAGTCTTGAATGAATAATCCCTATTTTTCTATATAACTGAAATGTAGGTGGAATGAATAAGCTCGGTTAGATAAAGGGCTGAAAAAGGTATAACGCGTAGAAATATTACAAATATGAAGGGTCGAATTTTAGTTGTGTATTTTTCCTTTTTATACAGCCAAAGGCAACCGCTGGAGATCCAGGTATTTAGCCCACACTTTATATGCTACCTATATAAGAAAAATCACACTAACGGTCCACCTGGGCTTAAACGCCCCACTTGGCAGTGACTGCATCCTGTGGAAATAGGCCGAGTACGCAGTAAGTAAAAACCTTTCTGGGTTTATGCGCGCGAGTGCGTATCAATATAGCTTGCTCTCCCTTCCCTCCTTTTCTCTCTCTCTCTGCAGGTCACCTCGGAATGCCGACGAAAAACGGCGATCCAACAGACGAAGAGACGGGAAAAGGGGTCTGATTATAGTACCTAACCACGACAAACCCCGAATAAAGTAAAGAAGAATAATGTACACACATGATTAAGCGTTCTTACGTTTGACTAAGTAGGGAAAAGTTTAGGGTATTTCGAGGTAGGGGTTACACAAGTATCCTCCGCCGAGAGGACTAGGGATATTGCCAATATTTGAAAACCTACTACCTCCTTTTCCGCATCCTCATAGGCATATAACTAAAAGCTGCCCCATTGCTCTCCAATTGACACCAACTGTTGTCTCAGCCTGGAAACGCACTTGCTAATAATGACTCGAATAAACCTCCGTGAGCATTAGCCCGACCAGGTTAGTCCATGACCAGTGGCCAAAGGCGTAAGTGTGTACAATCAAAGTCACCAGCAAGAGGCAGCCAACGAATCAAAGATAAGAAAAAGGTAAAAAGAACTTAGGATGATAAAGATGCTCAGCTCACAGAAAAGGATAATTGTGGCCAATAACTGTTTTATGTTTTGTCTTGGATCTTTTTATGTAATACCTGTACTGTCTCCCCCGTCTGAGTTTGTGTGTACGTGATGTATGGATCTACGTCGTCCCTCCGCTTGTGTTTACGCATTACTTAACCCCTGCTGTTCTAAGTTGTGTGCGCACTGAATGGACCATTATTGTACACGTCTCTCTCTCCTCACGGCATACGAGTACCGAATGGTTCGTTTAGAGTACGACTCTCTCTCTCTCTCTCTCTCTCTCTCTCTCTCTCTCTCTCTCTCCCTCTCTCCAGAAGCCCCCCCGTTTCCTCTTTTTCTTGTATGATGGCATTGTGTCCCTCCGACACAAACATAATTGGGTTTCCTCGAACGCAAAGGTGTTCAGCAAAATTGACCAAACCCAAAACGATTGAGACTTACCATATTACTACCTCTCCCTTCTACAAACAATAGAACCCGAGTTCGTAATGAAGGAAAGGACGGGTAAGACGACGGATGTCCCCTAATCTGGCATTTTATAGGGGAACTATAACGTCAATGGTCTTCTGTTTCTCAGTTCGTTAGAAAATGCGATCCCCAATGTCCCGATTGCCCCACCCCCTTGTACCTAAGTGCGGATGTCCAGAGTACCCCACTTCCCCCGATCGACCCTAGCTCTCTGTCCAAAAGCACCCACTCACCCCCGATCAACCCTATGATAATGCCCCTGCTTGCAAGAATTAGCCGACCCCGAAAGGAGATGTGATATTGTCGATACTTGGGTTAAAGGGAAGAACGAGTCTCTCCATAAGGACTCGATTTTTTGTAACGTAATACATTGTGTACAAAAGTTCAATTTCTCTTATCATATATCGCGAATGAACGCCAAACAAGTCTATGAATTCAATATGCAATGCCCTTCTACAGACTCCGTAAATAACGACCTCTGACTGTGACCGATGAACCTATCCCCACCTACTCAGGAATAGGGAAGGAATTGAGATGTATATCTGTTCTCCCGACCAGTTTGTCTAACAACTTGTTTTTCACCCATTCAAAGATACAATCGCCAAAGGAGAGGAGCTGGACGTGACGCACAGCCTGGCCACAGATCATGGAGCACGTGTGACGACCAAAGGTGGAGCCGCAGAGCAACGAGACGCGGGACGAGGCACAACTTTCAAGTTCAGCTGATGAAGGAATAAGGGGCTGCCTTGAAGCCCTCGACTTGCTGACCCACTCGTGCCTGAAGTCCCCGTCCCTTTTTCCGACTGATGGGCCTGCCTGCTCATTGTCCTTTGCTCCCTTGGTCCCTTGATGTGTTCGAAGATCTGGCCCCACTCCGCCCTCTCCTCCCTCGATTGTTCAACAAACTCTTTCATATAAAATTTGACTATGGACTGGGATTTTGTCACGGAAAAGGAAAGACACGCAGGTGCCCAGCATAAGGCACCCCTAAGACAATAAGTTAGGAAACAGGACTGTGATCTTCTAACAGCAGAGGACTGATCGCACCCTGCAACGTGTAAGGACGAATCCGAGCTGGACCTATAGCTCCACCGCCGGTGCTCAGCAGCGCCAACAAAAGAAGACGGACTATGTTAAAAGACATTGCGACAAAGACCCTCCCCCCTTTCCAGAACTTTCTATTCGCCCCTGACTAAATTACTTGTATCAAATTGAATACCTCCCTCAACCATTTTGTATTGCCTTTTAAGAAATGTTTCGTCGGTCACTCATGTGGTTAGTTTTCCAAAATCCCCTATAGTACTGACAAGTCGGAAGGTATCAGAGCGTTCTTCCTGTATGTTGATGTCACTAGAGAGAAAATGTGAAGCTGATTTTTATGTATCGGAACATTTTTCTTGGTTCTACACCGACTAAACATTATGCCGATCTCTAGGCTTGTATGAAGAACCCGACAGGTGTAAATTAACATGTATTGCATTCCGCCAATCACATCGACTAGGTAGAAATTGAACTTGCTTATGTAAAAAGCGGCGACTGTTAAAAATAGCAATGTGTATGTACATAAGCGGCGTTCATTTGTGTTCATAGCACCCCTTGTTGTAAGCAGAACGGATATTGCGAAAACACTGAGTGTGTTATTCCGCCAGCATAGATCCATGCACACATGTACATGACAGCCACTTTAGGTACCATGGTCTCCCTGTTCACGATCGCTCATCAGCGCACTTCCCTGACCCTGCAAGCATTCCCCCGTGCACCCTGACTGCCCCCCTCTCCCACATGCGCGAGTCACGAGCCCGCCCCTCCCGCATGACTCTGTCCCTAAGAATCGCACCCCGCGCCTGACCAACACCTCCTGTCCCTCCGTGAATACCCCTCCTTTGATGACCTCTTCCTCCGAGCCTGAATGTTTGCACGGACCGCTGGTCATCCCTTAGCCCGAGGATACGGTTTATTGCCCACTACTTTATGCACTCGTCTCTCTTGGAAAAAGCTACTATTGATCATGGCCACCCCACCCCCTGAGACTCGATCAGGCACACACATTCCAATGGAATCAGCAGAACACTCAGCCGCATGATAGCCCCCTCCTATTTGCATGGAGAATAAGGGCCCTACTGTAGCCACGTGTTGGAATACCTCCATACTATACAATGTGTTGATTGTAATAAAGGATGCCTGTGTGCCATAAACCTGTGTATAAAAGACGAAGCCTCAGAGAAACTTGTTAGAGCACCTCCCGAAGACACCATGCGAGTGTCCCAAAGGACATGCTCTCCTCATGAGTAATAAACTCTGTTCTTGTTTTCCTACTTCCAGTGCCCGTCTCCTTATTTGGTAATTATTCAAGGTGAGAACGAAGAGTCGCCCTGCACCAGCAGCCTGGGCATCGGGTGCGATAGGGGCTGACTTTTTAACAATTTGAACCTAAAAAAAAAAAAAAAAAAAATGCAGAACGTAACACAACCTGCATTCTTTTTAACAAGTCCAGGTGAGCCAAATGTAAAATGGCAAAAATGGAAGAAGATTTTTGCAAATTATGCAAGAGTATGTGGCACGAACTTAAGTGCAGAAAGAAAGCATTCGTTACTACTACACTGTCTGGGAGGAGAAGGTCAAGATGTTCTAGAACATTTACCTGAACTTACTGCATCTGAGCAAAGGAATTTGAACGAATACGAAATAGCGATTGAGCAGTTAGATTGACATTATCTTCCTAGATTAAGCATGATAATGGAAAGGTATCATTTCGGCTTAAGAGGACAAAAGAAGGACGAATCAGTTGAGGAATATGTTTCTACACTAAGGAAGTTGGCCTCATCGTGCAAATTTGGACAGACCTTGGATGAGAGAATAAGGGACCAATTTGTATTGAAATGTGCTCATGACAGTATTCGAAAGGAACTTTGGCTAAAAGATGAACCACCATTGGAAGAAGTTCTTGTTATAGCAAAGCAAGTTGAGCACATGACAAAATGCGTAGATGAGTTAAAAGAGGAAAAAAAAAAATGAATGAACCTGAAAAGAAAAGCGAACCTAAAGTTGAGGAAGTTGTCTGTCAAGTGAAGAAAGAAGAAAAATCGTCTGGTGAAAAAAATGAAAATGGAACGAATAATTTCAATCCGAATTTTAATGTTTCTAGTAAATTTTCATGTTTTAGATGCGGAAATAATGGGCATTTAGCTAACTCTCCGAATTGCCCTGCTTTGAAATCTATCTGTAACAACTGTGGTAGAAGAGGTCATTTCTCAAAATGTTGTAGGACTAAAAGTAGTAAGAGAGATAATGTATATAAAAGATGGTCTCAACCTCAGGTGAAGACAGTGACTTTCCAGGTCAATAGTGGTTCTTTGGAACATCCCTCACATTTGGTAAAAGTTGATGATGCCATGATTGAGTTTAAATTTGATTCATGTTCCCAGATCACCATGATTGATGAAGAATTATTGCGTAAGACTTTTGGAGAGAAGGTCAAACTCTTCAAAAGCGACATAATACCTTTAGGTTATGGAAAAAAACCTATCAAAATATTAGGTTATTTCATGACTACTCTTGAGTTGGGAAGTCGCATCATACCTGGTAAAATTTATGTAACTAATTTTGGTGATGCCTTGATTAGTTGGAGAGACCAGCGAGATTTAGGAGTAAAACTTGATCCTAATGCTTCACCTCAGGTGCAGATACAAGAGGTGGAAAACTTGTCTGAAATGTTTGCAGGAAAATTTCCTGAGGTGTTTAAAAAACAATTAGGATGTTTAAAGGGCTACAAGCACTGCATAAAATTAAAAAAGAATGCCATACCTGTTGTAGCAAAGGTAAGAAGGATTCCCTTAGCAGAACAAAGTAAAGTACAAAAAGAGATTGAAAAATTGATTGATAATAGCATTATAGAACCAGTAGAGGCTACAGAATGGTTGGCCCCAATTGTTATAGCTAAGAAACCTACAGGGGAGATTCGCCTGTGTATTGATTTAAGGGCGCTAAATAAGGAAGTAATTGTTGACAGATTTCCATTGCCAAACATTGATGAGATTGTGGGGACGTTAGAAGGGGCAAGGTATTTTACTACTCTAGATCTAGCATCTGCTTACCATCAAGTGGAACTAGATACTACTTGCCAAGATCTGACTGCATTTATTACCCCTACGGGTACCTTTAAATTTAAAAGGATGCCTTTCGGTTTAATCTCAGCAGCCTCAGTATTTCAACGAATCATGACTCATATATTAAAAGGTCTTCTAGGTGTAAAATGCTATCAGGATGATTTATTAATTTATGGTGTCAACATTCGAGAACACAATGAACGGGTGTGTGAAGTATTGAAAAGATTGTCGGAAGCTGGATTATCTCTTAAGAAAGAGAAGTGCAAGTTTGGGTTAGAGGAAGTGAATTATCTTGGTCACTGTATTAGGAGTGAAGGTGCTTTTCCTAAGTCGGAGTTGGTCACATCGATTGATAACATGGTGGAACCTGTAAACAGAGATGAATTGTTGTCATTTCTTGGTATGGTTGAGTTCTATGGGAAATTTATTTTACATTTTGCGGACAAAACAAAGAATATGAGAAGACTCACAAAAAAAAATGTGACATTTGAGTGGTCAGATGACTGTAAAAGAGAATTTGATGAGATCAAGAAACAGTTGAGAAAAGCTCCCTGTCTTCAGGCATTCGTTCCTGGTTTACCGACTTTCGTGTATACCGATGCTAGTGACAAAGGTCTGGGAGCTGTTTTGGTACAAAACAAAGGTGGTAATGATTCCCTTATTGCCTGCGCTTTAAGATGTCTTCGTGGTCCAGAGCTTAATTATTCAGTAATTGAAAAAGAGTCGTTAGCTATTTTTTGGGCTCTTAAAAAATTTAAGAATTTAGTTTGGGGTACAAAATTTATTGTAAAGTCTGACCACAAACCCTTGAAAGAATTTTTTTGTAAAAAAGGGTTAGAATCGATTTCTTCAAGGATTAGAAGATGGGTAATATCTTTACAGGAATATGATTTTGAGGTGCAATATTTTCCTGGTGTTTCAAATAAGGCAGCAGATTGTTTTTCTAGGCTGGTAAAAAGAAGTAATCTCTACAGTGATGAAGTAATGGTAGATGAAGAGGAGTTTCTTGATGTTTGTGAAGTTACTGAGGGTGTTGTTGGGAAAGATGAGTGGAAAGAAGAACTACTAAAAGATGAGGAGCTAAGTAAGGTGATGGTCTCACTGAGGGATAATAAACGTTTAGATAAACCATGGTCTCTGGTTTCACAAGAATTATCGATAACTGATGACTTACTTACACGAGGTTTGAGACTTATTCCTCCCTATACTTTAAGGAAAAGATTGTTGTTACATGCACATTCTGGACATCAGGGTATAGTAAAAACTAAGGAAATGTTACGCACTCAGTTTTGGTGGCCGGGGATGGATTTGGAGATAGAACGAATGGTCAGGGATTGTGTAGAGTGTTGCGCGAGTGACAAAATCCTAAAAACCAGACAGATGCCTATGGTTTGCAGGGCGTTACCCAATCATCCTTGGGATGAATTGGCTATTGACATTTTGGGACCTCTTACTGGTGTTTCTGACACTCCTTATCTAATAGTTTTAATTGACCTTTATTCTCGTTGGATTGAAGTGAGTGCTGTCAGTGAGATTACATCCGAGTCCATCATTAAATTCTTGTCTGAGATTTTTATGAGAGACAGTTTTCCAAACAGTATTTTATCAGACAATGGCCCTCAGTTTTGTTCTGCGCTGTTTGGTGTCTATCTTACTAAATGTGGCATATTACACAAACGGTCCTCTTTGTACCATCCAGAAACTAATGGTGCAGTTGAGAGAGTTAATAAAACGTTAAAAGAATGCATCCAACTTGCTAAGGCCAATGGTTTAAATTGGAAAGAGGCACTTAGAGAAAGAATTGAGGCTTACAGGTGCTCTCCACACTCCACCACTGGTAAATCCCCTTTTGAGTTATTTAAAGGAAGGGTACCCAACACTATGTGGTGTCCTGGTTGGATGAATTTGAACAAAGGGTTCGTTGATAATCAGGTTGGTGATTGGAGGGAGAGGGAGTTAGAAAAACAAGCTTGTAGAAAGGCTTATTTTGATAAAAAGAAATGTGTTCGTTTTCAAGAAGTTAAAGTAGGTGATTTAGTTAAAATAAAAGCACCTGTTGGGAGGAGTTCCTGGTCGAAATATACAAATGTCAGACCCGTTATCAAGGTGTTTGGTAATGCCATCAAGACACAAGATGGAAGGATCTGGAATAAAAGTAGAGTAGTTGTGATTAAGTCAAGAAATATTATTCAACATACATCTGATACTGTTTGTGAATCTTCTCCCACATTCAAGCTACCTGTATCCAGTTCCAATAATTCTGTTTCCCCTTATATGAGGAGTCAGAGATTACGCAGAGCACCTACTTATATGAAAGATTATGTCTAATCTTTCTTTTGTTTTCACTGTTAAGAGTAATTTGTTTTTCTTACCTTTATTCTCTTTTCTCCTTATTTCTTTTAGTACATTTATTATTATTGTACAGAAGGGAGATGTGTAATGTCTTACTTTGCTTATTAACACTTGCCTCCTCATAGAATGTAGATTCCTCACTTGTCATGATTCTGAGAATGTAGAATGTTATGTGGGACAGTTGGGACTTTGGCTGTTCGTGGATGAGGCGATTAAATTGCTCCAGAACTTACCTCTTGGTATCTATCCTTATTTACCTCAACAAATAACTATTTTACAGTTAGGTTTGTCTCTGTCAGGTTTACCCTTGCCTCACCACCATGTCAAGTTATCAGCGGGGGTCAAAGAGGATCTGCAGATGTTTTTTTTTCTTATAGTCTTTTATGTTATCCCCCCGATGTCACTGGTGGACATGGACTGGGACGCATACATTTTCTCTGATGCAGCAGGAGCTTGCGGTTTCAGCTTGTAATGGCAAGGCCATTGGTGCGCCGAGGAATGGCCCCCAGCCATTGAGGGAAGGAAAACGTAGCATCACCTTTATGGAAATATTTCCCCTAGTAGTGGCAGTCATACAATGGGGGGCAAAGCTAGCCCACAAGAGAGTGCTTTTTCGCATGGACAACATATCTGTAGTGCAGGTGATCAATAGACAGCCTGCAAGAGAGCCACAGTTGTGGCAGCTGTAGCGAGTCTTCATCTTGCAGTGTCTGAAATGTGATATTGCATTCAGAGCCCAGTACGTTCCCGGTGTAGACAATGACATTGCGATGCTTTGTCTTGTTCGCAGTGGGAGCGGTTCCATGGGCAGGCCACGGAGAGGATCGGGAGAAGACTTGCCTGCTGCAGAAGCTATGGTCTGTAGGAGAGAAAGGATGCTTGCTACATTTGGTAGCAAGATCTTTAGCCCTTTTTTACTATGAGGGCAGACCTCCAGGCATGGGGGGAATTTTTGGAGGAAGGGGCTAGAAAGATCAGGAGTGGGAAAGGTTAGAAGATGGGTACCAGTTCAGCAAACTTTAATCACTGCAGAACGCTGCCGTACGATTGATCCAAAAGCTTCCAAATCGCCATTCCACCACTCTGGGCAGGAGAGCATTACACTGGCTCCCTGTCCATCAGAGAATTGAATTCAAAGCACTGTGCCTGGTGCATAAAGCACAGTATGGGGGAGGTTCGGACGACTGTCAGAACAGGATCAGGCCTTATATGCCGTCGCGTGACTTATGCTCGGCTAATCTCTGCTTGATCTGTGTACCTAGAATTAGCAAACTTTATAATACGTAGGGGTCCCCTGTTTACAAAACAATAATTTCTCATGGCCTGTCCATGAGGGGAATTTTTGTCTCTTAGACATATAAGTCATTTATAAAATAATGATTACAGCTTCTGTTATTATGGATGTACTGTGTCTAGGTGATACACTTGAATACTAAGAGTTCTCTTTCTGTGTTATACACCTTCTTCCTCTCTTGCTTTTCCCTCTCTTTTTCCCTAAAATTCATTTTCTTAAATCCATCTATTTTTGACCAAGTAGACTAACAAATTCACTTAAATTAAACCTAATCCTGTAGCACCTTGTACCCCGCTAAAAATGGCCACACTCAAATCTTTTGGCTTTACAGAAGAGGATTTTGCCTCTATGGTAGGATCCACAGTTCTTGAGGGGAACATAGGTTCGGCAATTAGACACGCCAAAGAGAACTTCGAGTTTTGGGGCACGCTCCCGTTGTCACTCATGGGGAGAGTGGCACTTCTTAAGATGGTGACCCTACCACGGCTGCTTTATTTCTTTAGGACCCTCCCGATCTGGATCCCGGCGATCGTTAGTAATCGGCTTCCTATGGGGGACGGGCAGACGCAGGGTGGCGCACAGCACACTTCTTCGCCCTAGAGAAGAGGGTGGGCTAGCGGTACCGGACTACGAGCTGTACTACCTGGCGGCTCAGCTGCAATGGCTGATGCAATGGGTCGCGCGAGCCAGGAGAGAAGACGATGGATCCGTGGAACCGGCGGGCCCGGTTCAGGTGTTATCCAGGATTGTTCTGGGGCTCCCGATGGGAGATTTCCACCTCACACAAGAATTTGCGATGGCCCGGAAGTGCTGGAATGGATACCGCCGAAGGGGCCGCATTGGGGTGCCGTACGCCCCTGAGATCCCGCTCCAGCTGTGCGGGGCACTGCCGCATGGGGGCTCGTGGCACGGGCTAGGGGATTGGGAACAACAGGGACTCAAGTAAATAAATAAAATAAATGTAAATGTCGGAATTTGTAAAGCGCACAGCTACCTCCACCGGAGGTGTCCCGGCGCTGTCCATATACCGCTTAGGAACCCTTCCTGGCTTTCCTGGGAAATGTCCACTCCTGGGCACCCCCCAGGTGCAGCCAGGCATCCCAGCGCTTTTGGGGCCGTTGTGGAGACTAAGCAAGCTATTGCCCAGAGTTGCAGCGTGCGGCCCATGATCAGAACAGGTACTGAGGCGAGAATATCCAGTCAGGGGAATTAATGAGTCGGAGACCCGCCGAGGCGGGAATCGAACCCTGGTCCCTGGCCAGAGCTCTGCATCAAGGTCTGCCTGCTCTAACCATTGAGCCACACTTCTCCACATGGGGTCCATGGGGGACCTCTATGAGGACGGGGCGATGCTGCCTTTCGACATACTGAGGGACCGCTTTGAGCTGTCGGGGGGGGACTTCCTCCTTCACGCGGCGCTAACGTCGGCAATCCGCAAGCACTGGAAGACGGGTATGACGGAGCCGCCACTGTCTCTGAGATGCCAGTACGTGGTGATGATGGCGGGGACGGTCAAGGCAGTCACGTGCCTATACAGACGCATGGTCTCAGAGACTGTTGCTCCTCTGCTGGCCCTGAAGATGAAATGGGAGGCGGATCTGGCGATGGAGATCCCTGACGAAGCGTGGACTGGCATTGCGGCACGGGCCCAAAGCGGAACGCGCAACGCTGGATTTCAGCTGATGCACTTCTATGTCCTACACAGGGCCTACCTGACACCTGACAAATTACATAAATACTTCCCAACCCATCCGGCGGCCTGTCCGCGATGCCCGGCAACCTTAGCTGATTTCCAGCACATGTTCTGGTCCTGCCCGGAGCTGGGTTCCTTTTGGCGGGAGGTAGTAGACACCCTGAGGGAGGTTACGGAGAGGGACTTGCACCTATCCATGGCACACTGTATCCTACACTGGTTCCCACACACATCAAAGAACAAGATTACTAGCAAGTTCTTGGACCTGGGTCTGCTCCTGACGAAACGAGCCATAACATCCCAATGGAAGGCGAATAGGGGCCCTGGGGTGGAGAGGTGGAAGGCTGAGTTGCTCAAATGAGCCCGGTGTGAAGGAGAACTACGTATGCAGGCTGCGCTTAGAGCAGATAATGACACGGCGCTGGAGAGGGCCAGGGCATGGGAGGGACTGATCTTGGACCTCACACTTTCGGGCCTGGAGGAGGAGGACACCACGGCACATAGCCCTGCCCCGGCGGACCACTTGCCCGGAGAGGTGGCGACCTAGGCTTCCTCCCTTGTTCCCCTACTTCCTGAGTGAGGACTAAGAGTTGTTTGTTGGTTGCTCCTGATGTCCTACTTCGGGACTGCATTGGTCGGGATGAATGTGATCTCACACTGGTGATGAGCTGGCACGCCTGGGGGGTGTGGGGGGTGGAGTTGGGGTGAAGGGGGATAGTTATGGGGAGGGGGAAGGGGTTGAGGGGGGCGGGCGGATTGGGGAGGTGGGGAGTTCTTGCTCGGACGTGTAGAAGAGGTCTTCCTGATTTTACTGGACAATGCGCTTAGGAGGGGGAGCGAGAGGACCGAAATGCAGCACTGTCTTTCCCTGAAAGCTGGTAACAACTGATCAATATTATTCCACCCTACACACGTATTTATCTACTATTGCGCTGCTCGACCTCCGGGGTGTGAGCTAAAGAGCTGTGTAGCACGACTATTGAAAACTATCAGGGGAATGATCACCAGTGGAAATGGCACAAATGATGTGAATGTACCATTAACTATGCTGCAATAAAAAGATATTTACAAAAAAAAAAAAAAAATGGTAGGATCCATAGTAGATTTTGATTCTAGGAACACTACCAATACTGAACAGAACGAAGATCTAATAAATTTGTCATTTCTTAAGAAAAAGGCTAAAAGAGTAGAGTTTCATGGCAGATTCATACTAGACTATTTAAAAGCGGGAACGATTCCTCTAGGTCTTCAAATCAAAAACATCCCTGGTATTTTCATACACCTCAAACACTTTTTGGAGCGATGGTCCCTCATTTCCAACCGCTGCTCGAGGGTCCATATGATGCTCATCGTAGAAACTGCTAAGGAAGTATTAGAACAACTTTTTAAGGACATTTCTGAGCTGGAAGATAAAATTAAATCATCTACCGTAATACTTGACATTAAAAAGAAGTTAGATGATATTGCAGCAGATCTCAACTCATATAGTGATTATTTATTCAAAAGAAAATCGGATAAATTACAAAAAGACTTACGTATTTTCAGTAAAGAAAAAATATACCCATACTTAGCAGATAATTTCTATGCACAATCAGATACATCTAATCAGGACAATGCATTGGATTACCACAATCAGGCTCCCAATAAATATACCACTTTTTCTAATTCCTCAGACTCTGGTAGTAATTCCAGTTTGTTTAACAACATATTGCCTACATCTGTAAAAACATCGACCAAAATTACGTTATGTATATGTCTTTTTATATATTTTTTTCTGTCTATGTTAATTTTATGTATTGAAGGGAAAAATAATTTTTTATGAAATAAGAAAAGAAGAAAAAACTAATGGATAAAATAATAATCTTCTAAAAAAAATATCAAAAATAAATTATATCTGAAACCCAGATTGTACTTATTATGTGCTTTATTTGAACGTTTTTTGTTATATGTAAACGATATGTGGATCGTATTAGGGCAGTAGATATCCTAATGTTTGCTAATTAAGTTCTTTACTTACCTAGGTACAGGCGAACCAGATGGGGGGGCCGCTCATTTTCCTGCTGTGCGGCCCAGCTTTGGAACAAACTACCAGTTGCCCCGAGACTGCAGCCAAACCTTCTATCGTTCAGGAAAATCTTAAAATCTCGGCTATTTAACGCCTGTTCGTGTCTTGGTCCCTCTTCACGCCCTGCCTCCTTCACACATGCCAGCGCCAAGACGCCTTGGCATTCGATCGCTTTATAAACATTTATATAACATAACATAATATAACAGAAGATGCAGTTCAATTAATTCTCTGTCTCATAGAGAAGGGTCAGTCCGGAGTGACGATATCAGAAAAACTGGCTGGCATCGCCTTCATGGGCAGGTTTTTATGGGGCTATGACCCTTCGGCAGGGGAGCTGGGGAAAAGAATCCTGGACGGTTGGGCAAGGGAGGTGGGTCTGATGGGGCACAAGCGTCAGCCAATGACGTTGGACATCCTGGTACAAGTGATTCAGTCGCTTCAGACTGTGTGCACTAGTGTCAGGGAGACATGATTATTCTCAGCCTGTCTTGGTGGTTCTTAGGGGCATTCCTGGTTTCAGAACTCTTAGGGTAGGGGCAGTTGGGGCCTATACTGGGATAAGGTGTCTTTCTTAGACAGGGGGTACAGGTGTGGCAATACAAGTCCAAGACATACCAGAAGGGAGTAGACAAAGCGGTTCTCTTGAAGTATTACCCAGTAGCGGGCATTTGCCTGGTGTGTTGGACTTGAGACTTTGTGGGGTGAGTCGGTTGACAGGGGGAAAGCTTTCCAACACGGTGAAGGGTAGCCCCTCATAGCCTTTCAGCTTTTAGCGGTTTTATGTAAGATGTTGAAATCATTGGGCCTAGAATGCTGTTTGGGACGCATTCTTTCAGGATCAGGGCAGCAACAGTAGCCAGTAGAAGGGGTTGGGGACCCAAACAGATAATGGACCAGGTAGATGGAAATTGGGTTACATTCGGGGCTATATTAGGGAGGTGGGAGTTGGGGGTCAGTAATCGACAGATCATGGGCCTCTCTTTCGTCAAGTGGGCAGAGCGACATGCTAGGGCGAGCATTCATGGTGTTAATTTGGGCTTCAATTTGGACTTGTACTTTATCTCATGGATAGGTAAAGGTGGGACCGTGTTTGAACAAGCTGCTTGTGGGTGGGAAATGTCCAGAAGTGCTCATTATTCATTTGGGGGGATAGTGGTTTTGCAAAAAGTGGTTAGCACCCATGAAAGCAATCAGAGAGGATCTCTGGCAGCCTTGTGAACCCTGGGAAGGCTGTTAGACAATGTGGACGGAGATTATCCCAAGGAGAGTATGGCGCAGGGCAGTAAAATCGCCTGCCATAGACAAAGTTAGGAAGAAATTAACCAAAGAAATGAGGGTCTTTTGCAGGGACAACGGAATTCGCAGACGAGAGCATTCAGATTTGAGGTATGAGAACGTTGAATTTTTCAGAGGATTTGGGAATGGAGCTTAACCCGCTCCAGTTGAAGTTGACGTTAGCCATAGTCTTGGGGGTCGAGTAATCAGGGACATTTCAACTTCAGCTTTGTAGCGGACAGTTAAGCAGGGGGACAGAGTTAGGAGGGCATCTCCCCTCCTTACTCTGGGTGGTGGTGGGCTGAGAAGCTGCTATGGTTAAAGGAAGGTTATCATTTGTCAGCAACAGTTCTGGCTGAGGGGAAACGGGTAGGAAGTTCATGTCTGGATGACATTGGAAGTTTAAGGCTAGGGAGGTAGTTCAATTAGGTTCAAAGGTTGGTTGAGGTAGGAAAAGGGAACAGTTTTTAGATCTCCCACTCTCATTGAGCAGCTCTGATGCAAGTATGTTATTTAAGTTTGAAGATGTTATTGGGGAGGGTTAAATTAGGGGTGGGCGTGTTTTATCCTAGGTGAGTAAAGATGTATAGTGAGGCTATAGTTTTGTAAGGCAAAGGCCCAGGTTAGTTTATGATGTGTACCTGTTTCAATAAATTAGCCTTTTTCACACAACCCAAGTATCAGTGGTCTGTGCTGTCCCCTCTCTCCCAATGAGGTTTTGGGTGGCAGCTGACCAGAGGATGGTCTGCCCTCGAGGTTTTTGGGGAAGTGGGACAGTCCATGGGACTGCGCGGTGGGTTTGAGC
Organism: Lissotriton helveticus; assembly: GCF_964261635.1. Classification (NCBI taxonomy): domain Eukaryota; kingdom Metazoa; phylum Chordata; class Amphibia; order Caudata; family Salamandridae; genus Lissotriton; species Lissotriton helveticus. The sequence continues at coordinate 497,190,632 of NC_136061.1, read as the reverse complement.
TTTCATTGGGCTACGATATAGCCCATCATATAAAGGTGCCCCCATTTTGGGTGCCAGCCAGCATTTTATCATGGTAGCATGGTGGCTGACAACCCTTGGTAGTTTTTGTCCTTGCCCCGTCCGCCCCTTTTGGTAGAGGTTAAAACCAACACTTTTGGGGGATTATATTGTGTTCCCCCGTTTTCAGTTGTTTCCATTGGTACAGGTGCACAGGGGGAGCTACGTGTTCAGTTGTCGCTTGATTTATGTGCACTAGCCGTTGGCTGAGAAGTTGCAATTATTTACAGAAGTTTATTGTTTGTCAGCGGCATTTCAGGCTGAAGGGGTATGGGTAGGAAGTTCACACCTGGACGACATAGGAAGTTGAAGGGTATGTAGGAAATTCAATGAAGTTCAAAGGGTAGTTGAGGTAGGAAAAGGGAACAGTTTTTAAAGGTCCCACTCTCCTTTAAGCAGCTCCGATGCAAGTATGTTATTCAAGTCTGAAGATGTTATCGGGGAGGGTTCATGTAGGGGTGGGGTAGTTTATTGTAGGTAAGTAAAGATGTATATTCAGGCTATAGTTTTGTAAGGCAAAGGCCCAGGTTAAGTTGTAATGTGCACCTGTTTCAGTAAAGCGGCTTTTTTCACACAACCCAAGTGTCAATGGTCTGGTCTGCTCCCTCTTCCCCAATGTGCATTGTTGTTTATGCATGCTCAGTTTCCCATACTTTGCGCCTGATTCTGATGCAGGTTAGAAAGGTTCCCTAGCGAATCGGTTTGGAAATGGTTTCTGACCCACTCGGATCGGGAGAGTCCGACCGACGGAGAACGATGCATCCGGATGCTTCCAGATATGATTTGGTTGGACTCCCATTTACTTCAATTGGAGCATATGTTCCTAACCGCATCATAAGGTCGGGAAGACATGTCCCCGATCCAATTTGAAAGGAGCGAATGCCATTAGGAGGCCTTCCTAACCGCATCAGAATCAGGCCCTAGGTGGGAATGCTTTCCTAAAAGCATCAGAATCAGGCCCTTTGAGAAAACTCAAACCATCTCCTGCAGAATAACAAGTGTTTTAGGTTTTACTGCCTATGAGGAGGTGTGCTGGTTTCTGTGGAAACCTCCCACCTCCCTTTGAATCCTCATTAATTAGCACTTCCTGCTACAGAAAGCTAAAGAAATGGGGAAAACTGTGCATTTGGCTCCAGCTTTATTAACTTTCTCCTAGAAGTTGTTGGTAACATCTGCTGTTTTCTGACTTTCTTTAGAAACTTAGACGAGCAGCTGTCAAGCTTTTCTCACAAAGCTCCTTGACAGATTTCTGACGTTTGTTGCTGCCCCATTTGCTTTGCTGTTTGTCTCAATACTACGTTTAAGAAAGCTGAATTCAGCTGCATTTATTTTTCTGTTAGTTGAGTAATTCTTTGTTCAATTAAAATGCTATTGAAATCTGCATTTCATGAAAGGAGGCACCATCATAAATCATTATTAAATTGTCCATATTTTGAAGCATTCACCCAAAACACTAATATGGTGGCATATTTATAATGAAAAATGATAAATTTCATTGAAGCCCAGTACTAATTTAAATAATACCACAATTACTGTTCACTGTTCAACTGTTGCATAGTTAATGACTGGTAATGTACGTAATTATTTATAATAACGGAAAGGGTTGATATAATGACATAAGACTCAGAGTACTGCCATATCCTTAAATTCCATACCGTAATTTGAATGGTGAACAGTCACAATATCGAATTTTTAATATCGAAATGGCAAAATACAGAGTTTTAAATATCGAGTGGACATAACATTGAGTCACAAAAATATAGCGGTGCAGAATATCGAAATTCAGGTAAGAAATATCGATTTTCATAATATTGAAGTTAGTAATATCGCCAGTCATAATATGGTTGTTAAAAAAATCGATTTTTTTATAGTGTTTTAAGTGTTAGTATATGTGTTAAAAATATGTATTAGTTTGTAATGTATGTTTGAATTTTTTTAAAGTAATGAATTTTATGTTGTTTAATTTTTGCGTAATTTAATTCCGTATTGGGTTGTGGGTTCATAGGGGAATAGGGTGGGAAGTAATTTAATTAATGTAAATTAAATATTAATTTTTAGGAATTAGTAAATATTTTTAATTTAATTTTGTGTTTTAGTTCTGTAGTTGGTTGTGGGTTTATAGGGGAATAGGGTGGGAAGTAATTTAATTGTAATTAAGTAAATATTTATTTGTAGTTATTGGTATTGATAATTAATTTATTGTTAATTAATTATTAATTGGTAATACATTTTTATTGATTGTTAATTCATTTTAATTAATTGATTAATTGATAATTATATTATTTGTATTAATTTATTATTCGGAGCAGGTTGTGGGTTCATAGGGGAATAGAGTGGGAAGTAATTTAGAGTGGGAATTAAGTAATTCATTATTTTTATTTATTGGTATTGATAATGAATTTATTGTTAATTAATTATTAATTGGTAATTATTTTTTATTAATTGGTAATTCATTTGCATTCATTGATTATTTGATAATTATATTAATTGTATTCATTTATTAATCGGAGCGGGTTGTATGTTTATAGGGGAATAGGGTGGGAAGTAATTTAATTGTAATTTAGTAATTATTGAAATTATTTTTGTGTAATAATAATTATTTACAGTTAATTAATTATTAATTGGCTTTTTTTATCATTTATTAATTTTGGTATGGGAAATTAATGTGTTGGTAATTAATTATTAATAGATAATCAATTTCTAATGATTAATATTTATTGTTATTTATAATTGATTAATTTGTAATTGGTCATTCATTTCTAATAGTTTTTTATTGGTATTGATAATTAATCTCTAAATATTTAATTATTAAATCATTACTTTCCCTACTGTTGCACTCCTTGGAGGGGGAATAGTAATTTTTGCCCCTACGCTATCCAACACTTTCTCTACTGTTGCACTCACTGGAGTGGGAATAGTAATATTTACCCCTATGCTATCCAACACTTTCCCTACTGTTGCACTCTCTGGAGTGGGAATAGTTATGTTTACCCCTAGGCTATCCAATACTTTCCCTACTGTTGCACTCACTGGAGTGGAAATAGTAATTTTTACCCCTATGCTATCCAACACTTTCCCTAATGTTGCACTCACTGGAGTGGGAATAGTAATTTTTACCCTCCCGCTATCCAACACTTTCCCTACTGTTTACTGTTGCACTCACTGAAGTGGGAATAGTACATTTACCCTCCCGCTATCCAACACTAAAAATACTGAATATTTTTTAATAATATTAAGTAAACATATATATGTATTAAAAAATAAAAATGCATGTTTCTTTTTTTATTTTCATAAATTATTTAATCATTTTAAGGTTATTTAAGTATTTTTAAGTGTGTTTTACTTAATTATATTCATTATTTCATTATGTTACATTACTTTTAAGACAATTAAAAAATTTGATATTTTAACAAACTATATTATTTACAAATATATTTTGGATTCGATATTTTTGTGCTTACCTGTTTGTAGATAGAAAGTCGATATTCTGTCATTCTATATTTTTTCATCGATATTTTGGCAGGTCGATATTTTGCTCCTCGATATTCTGTCAGTGATCCAATTTGAAAATCTCACTCAATGTGACATATCAAAGGTATACTTTCTAATCTACTTCTCCCAGCAGGAGAAAACCTATATTGACAGACATGAGCTGAGTTATGATGTCACAAATGCCTTCTTTGGGAGCTAGCCTAGGAAATCAGTGAATGGATAAACATCTCCCTGCAAACAATTGATAATAACATTTAAACATTATATTAGGTTTGAAAGATAGTGTGCAGCCATTATCTTAGAAGACGACAGTAAATGCCTATCTCCAAGACCTCCTCAGGTTTTTTCTAGTAAAGTGCTAAAGTTTGGGACAAGGGGAACAAAAATCTTCCTTTCACGCACATCACATTTTAAAACATAGCAAGTTTGCTTATGGACTACATTGTTTAACAAGCATTGGAAAAGTCAATAGACTTGGCATTTCCTCGCATTGTTTGTTGAGGGTTTCAGTCACACATTTATCTGCTCACCATCCACCTATTAGATGGTGTAACCATCATTACATACTCGTCTGCTTTCTCCTGCAGTCCTTACTATGTGAGTGTTAGGCCTTTCTCAAGTGACAGGTCTACCCTACTTACCCACCTTTCTATTTCCCTCTTATAATTTTACTTCTCACTCCCAAAAAGAAGGAACTTTCTGTTTAGGTCTGTCTGCTGAGAGAACGCTTTTGGACTCCGAATAAGGAAATGAATGAAATACAATAGAGATCCCTTCCTAATCGTCCCTTGTTTAATAACAGGATTGCAAAGGCCATTACCTCCAAATGTGGTGGGGCAGTTACGACGCACCACAGTGGGGGGCAATTCAGCCCGACATCTCAAAGCCCCAGTGTGCATGCCCTTAGGTGGTATCCACGGTTTGTAGGCTTTAGCCCGCCTCTAGGGTGCTGAATATATTACCTTTCGGTAACCAGAGTAACACTGGAAAGCCAGAGACATCTGGATATTAAAGTCCGCTCTTTCGAGGTTGAAGGGAATCTCCAGGCTACATTAGCAACTATAGAAAAATCAGACCGCAGCAGAAAGTGTACTGGGAAGAGAAATCATTTAGATAACCCAGTACAAGAATCTAAAGACACTGAAATGTCACCCTTTGTAATATCTCTTTCCTGATGAATTGCAGTCCATTGTGGGTAATGGCATCCAGCAAACTATACAGAGACATCAGTAATACTCAGGATGCACAGAATGATAGCCAGGAGGGATAAACGGAATGGAATATGCCCAGGAGAAAATAAGTGCAAGGGGCAGGGTTTCTGGCTGTCTTGGTGTATTTGAAAGAGAACCTGGAGCTCCCTTCCTTCTCCCAACAAGACAATCAGGAAGATTTTTTGTCCAGATTCAACCATCAGGATTCGAAAGCTCTTCCAGTTCACATTACAATACAAAGTATCCTGGAGAAAGAATGGGAAGTTATAGAAAGACAGACTTTTCGTCATTTTTTAGTAAGAATGTATCAATTAGAAGGGTTTGATACTGAGGTTCATTCTGTTGCAAATGCGGATTCCTTATTAGCCAGTGCCTCTGATCACAGTCTTAGCTACAAAAGACTCACTGCCTTTAGATCCTATTGAGGTACCCCCCTCTGCTTCAGTTTTGGTGCTTTGAGAAGGAACATATGCTACCTATACTTTAGAATCCTTGATAAAAGGCTGTGATGTATTAATAAAATAGATATACAAATCTCTAGCACATGCTATCTCCAGGATACAAGTTAAATAGACAGTCTAATAATACACATTAGACAAGGTTGGTGCCCTTTGTTCGGGTAGCCTCTCTTTTCTTTATTCTTTTTGTCACATTTAGATTCTTTTCCTATTTCTGAAGCCAACACACGTTTCATCCTAGAGAGCGTACCCTAAGACTTCTTCAGAGCTACAAAACAATAATGGTTTGTTCGAATCAACACAAGGCTATTCAATTTAAATAGCTAGACGCTTGTTGTTGAATTAAATATATTTTATCATAATACTGTGGCTAGTTACATGAATTGGTGGTCATGCAATGTCAGTAGCCACAAGTGGTGGAAACCCGTGCAGAAACAGTGTCGGAATTATTGATACTATTTCCAGACTATAGATGCTGATACAGTGAGACCACAGGTAACGTGGCATACCATTGTGTATAGGTGAAATATCCCAAAATATCACCAGAGAACTGGTATTCAATGTGCCAAAACCATGAGAAGGTTTTTTGTAAGAAATAATTCAACAGTACCAAATACTTGCAGTCCTGTTATTCTTGCAAATTCTGAAACCTGTTTAGTTACCGGAGGTCAAAATTTGTTTTACTGGTCGCATACATCCGATGGCCCTTTTTCAACTGATAAAATGCTTCGTACATCTGGGACAAAGGGCCATATGTATCATTGAAATTCGCATTCACAAAGGCCGAAATTCGCAGATTTTCGGCCTTTGCGAATGCGAATTCGCAAAATGATATGTATGAAGGAAATCCAGATGCAAAATAAGGAATTGCAAAATTTGCGATTCCTTATTTTGCGATTGCATTTAAGGAATCGCAAATTTTGCGATTCCTTAAATGCAATGTAAGAAGGCAAAAAAATTTGAAGAATGGCCTTAAGGAATCGCAAATTACCACCAACCTCTAGTTGGTGGTAAGTTGCGAATTCCTTGAAAAATGCAAATTTTTGCATTTTTCAAAGTGCCATGTGATGCACATACATGCCCTTAGGGCATGTATGTGCACCACATGTGCACCTATGCTTATTTCAGGGGTGCAACAGGATGTCCTTTGGACACCCCTGCACCCTTGAAATTATTCTCAATTTGTGATTAGCAAATTGCGAATCGCAAATTGAGAGGAGAAAATTCCCATTCCCTTCCTATGGGCCTCCTGGCCCATAGAAATGAATGGGAAAGTATTCCTTAATTGCGAATTCGCAATTTGCGAATTCACAATTAAGGAATATCAAGAAATCGCTAAAAAATTTCATTTTTCTTGATACATACCATTTTGCGATTCTGAAATAGCGATTTCTTAAAAATCGCTATTACAGAATCGCAAAATTGTTCCTTGATACATATGGCCCTTAGACTCTAATGGGCTATTATGTGTGACATTCTGTAAGGAGATGGACCACCTTAACAGTTTGGTATTTTCACCTTTCATTTACATTAGACATCTCAGAGGCCTACCAAGTATGGCCTCAGCTTCTTTATGGACCAAACTACAGAAAAGGCTTCCCTCTCAATGGTACTCCAACACTGCTCTCTAGGGAGTAACCTCCTGCTAATAAAAGCAAGAGGTTGGTCAAAGCCATCATCATTAGTTTGGGATAGGACTGCTCCTGACCCATGTTCAGAGGCATCTGTCTTCACTACAAACTGCTTTGCATAATCCGGTCATTTTAGAATTGGTGCTGAGCACATTATTTCCTTCAGAGTGACAAAAGCCTTTTGACAGCTACTGTCCAGTTAACTTTCTTTGGTATTTTTTGGAGGTCAGTTTTTGTGGGTACCATATAGTACCATACTACCTCACAAACCTCCTGTAAGGCCCAGTCAAGTCAAGGAATACCCTGACTTGAGTCTGGGTGGTTGGAGTTACCCAGTCCAGAATTGTCTGAATCTTAGACTGTAAGGGTTGCACTTGGCCTCCACCTACAAGGTGGCCCAAGTGTACATCAGAGCCCTGCCCTATTTGGAATTTGTTTACATTGATAGTGAGAACTGCCCTTCTCAGAGCCTCAAGGACTTTGCCAAGGTGGATCAGGTGATCTTGCCAGGTGAAACTATAAACAGCAATATCATCAAAATAAGGTGCACTAAAAAACTACAGTCCATAAGGGACTTTGTTTATCAACCTTTGGAAGGTGGAAGGGGCATTCTTGAATCCAAAGGGCATAACAGTGAACCAAAAATGCCCATCTGGGGTCGAGAATTCAGATTTTCTTTTGCTCTTGGGGTCAAACCAATTGCAAGGATACTGACGTCAGATCAAAAGTACTGAGGAATTTGGCTGCCCCTAGCCTGTCAATTAATTAATCTACCCTTTGGATTGCGTGCGCATCTGTCTTTGTGATAGTATTAAGGCCTCTATAGTTCACACAAATCCTCAATGCTCTCTTTCCATCCTGGGGTTGAGGTTTGAAGACTAATACCACTGGACTGGCCCTGGGACTTTCAGAGTGCTCAATTACCCTTAACTCCAGCGTCTTGCTTACCTCAGCTCTGATGCTTTCCCTTACTTGGTCGCACTGTCGGTACAGTTTACTTTTGACAGGCAGACCGACACCAGTGTCCACATCATGGACACACCAGTTAGTTTGACCAGGGGTATGGGAAAAGAGCTCAGCATATGCATGCAGTCAGCTTGCTGTTGGACAGAGAGGGTGTCTGAAAAGATCACTCCCACTACTGACCCATCTTTGGGACTGTTGGGGAGGAGGTCAGTTAGAGGATCACTCCCTTCTTCCTGATCCCTATCAGTGACCATCAGCATGGTCACATCAGCCTTGTCATAGTAGGGTTTCAGGCGGTTTGCATGAATGACCCTCTTGGGGTTCCTGCAACTGCCAAGGACCACCAGATAGGTGATCTCCCCTTTTCCTCCCTGGACTGGGCAGAGTCCACTTCATTTGTCCGGGAAGGCCCTAGGAATCACATGCTCCAAAACGCACACCTTCTGCCCTGATTGGACCTCCACCAGTGCAGCCTTTTGGTCATACCAGAGCTTCTGGAGCTCTTGGCTGCCCCCAAGATTTTTGGATGCTTTTTCTATGTACTCAGACATTCCTGGAACGAAGCCCAAGTATATAATCCACAATGTCCTGTTTAGGCTCTTTGAGAGGCCTCTCCCAGCCTTCTTTCACAAGACATAGGATGGCCAAACAGAAGCTCAAAGAGGGAAAACCCTACTCCTTCTGTGGCACTTCACTGTAATAAGAAAACATGCATGGTAGTAAAACATCCCATCTCCTTTTCAGGGAGTCCACCAATCATACCATTCATGGTCTGTTACATCTCTCAACAAGAATATGTGTTTGTGGGTGATATGGGGTAGTGAACATATAAGTCACTCTACCTTCTGCCCACTTTTGTTTTCGGTAGCCAGATATAAAGCTTGTACCTCTATCTGATACATCCTCCTTTGGAAAGCCCACTCTGGTAAAGATACCAATGAGGGCCCAAGCTACTGCAGGAGAGGTACTAGTCATTAGGGGAAATGTTTCAGTAATGCCTGTTACCATGATCAACTACTACCAGTTTCCTGATGCAGTTGGAGGGTCAAGGGGACAGACAATGTCAATCCTCAACCTTTCAAATGGACCCCCAACCACTGGAAGTTGAATTAAGGGGGTGTTTAGGTGGCCACCTGTCTTGTCACGGGCTTGACAAGTGGCAAAGGCATTGCAAAACTCTATCACCTCTGGGACCTGCCTAGCCAGTAGAAGTGGGTGACTAACCTACTCCAAGTTCTGACCAAGATGCCCAGCTAGGGGATGTCATGGGCCATTGTGAGAAGAAACTCTCTATACTGCTGAGGCACTACCACTCTCTTAGTTGTACCAGGTTTAGGGTCTCTGGCGTCAGTGTAAAGTAGTCGCTCCTCCCAATACCCAGTAAGTCCTGTGGCAGCCACTGACATCTCCCTTTCACCGATCAGCAGAGAAAGGACAGTCACTCGCATTGGACTGGATCAGGGAAGACAGGACTCAATAATGAAGATAACAGGTAATCATACTTTTGTGATGGGTGAGTAACAAAGACTGCAAATTCCACAATAAATTAGTCTGTCAAACGTAAGGCCAAGGCTGTGAAAAATAACTTGAATGAACCCTGTGAACACACTGCACTTAGATCACAGGGTTCTCCACTTCTCTTCATAAAAGTTAGGTAACTTTTTGCTTCACTGATGGATGCCTGAAAAACATCCTCTTTTAACATTGGCTCGGTATAGTGCTGTTTATTTTAATCGCTTTGAGGTTCATTTTATGTCTGACTGCAACCCCAAATGCCTGCAACCATTAAAAGATTTTCAAAGAACTAATACAAGTTTTTGTCATCTATTTTTCTTGGGAGCATTCCTATTTACCAAACTCCCCTATTTTTTTCATTTTAAATAATGGCAACATATGTAAGTCAAACTACTTATCCCTAATAAATGACGTCAAATAATGTGCAAAAACTCAAGAAGAGTGTTTTAAAAAGTGGGGTATCACTGTTATTAATAAACCCGAAGAAGCAAGTGCTGTGAAATCGAAGAATTTAAAGAAATGCTCATCACATATTTGAAAATGAAGGGAACATGTGCTAGAGTTGTTCATGTTGTTTTATAAGAAAAGGAAATACGTCCATATAAAAATGTTGCGTGAAATATCCTCATGCATTTCACAAAATAGCTGCTGCATTAGAAAAAAGTTAAAAATAATAATAATTTTAAGAAGCTATAGGATCTGATAAGCTCTATATTAGGCTCGACGTCTTCACAGTATTTGGGAACATCTCCTCTTTATTTATGCCTGGACTGTAGTATATATCATGGATGCATGGAATGAGTCCTCCACTTTAAAGCCAATCACAGCTACAATCTGTACTTTATAAGCCTTTTTTAGCGACTTCACAGCCGGTGATGTGGTTGTACAGTCTTGATTGTGGCTAGAGACTGATTGTGTACTGTAGTATCACACATGTGCACAATCTATACCTTTCTCACAGTCAGCATTACCCTCAACCAATCCATCCCCTGGACAACGATATATAGCTAGTGTCCTGAAGAGTAAGATGTCCAGGCAGATGGGACACTGTTGGTACAACACTTCGAATTCAGTGGCAGCACCTGCCCAAAACTAGTATGTCCCCGCAAATTAACAGCCCACCTCCTGGATAGCAATATAGACACTTTGCATAGACCGCTAATTGTGGAGTACTCTCTATACTATACGTGGACAGCCAGCACTCTATACTTCGGCATCTCAGTAGGCTTGAGACATTTAATAAATGTGGACACAGAAGAAAGACTAGCAGAGGGGATCACAGTAACAGAAAATGGAGAAAATGGAGTCTTGCTCCAGGAGCCTCTGAACAAGAAGGAAACGTAAAGCATCAACTGAAAGATGACTTGTAACACTTGAAGTCAGGTGATGGGGGTGGGCTGTGTTCTCAAGTCCCTAAACAAAAGCTGACAAAAAAGATTCCACCTTTCTTTTGCTTAAAGCCGTACACAGCTACTGACCAAGCAATAATGAACTTCTCGAAGGTTAGCCCAAAGGTCTTCTTTCTATATGTTTTTGCACATTAGCTCTGTCAGACCTCTAAAATTGTCTCTACCCAGACCTCAAAATCTATGTTTGACAACTGAATGAATGTATATTTGCAGCTTTATTTTCTTTATTGCATGGATGACACAATGTGTACATATTTGCCACAGGGCATTCTCTTTCTTCATAGGGGTATGGCATCAAGTATTGAAGCGAGGGTAAGAGTGGCGGGCGACTACAAATAAAGTAGGATCTACTTCATGTAAAAGGAAAATTGCAAGTCACCTCCGCGTACGTGGTAGAGGTTAATTAACTCCTTAGAAAATATTATATTATAACAATGACGTGCATAGTGCTTTTTTATTTTATTACTGAAAGTCAACATCTTTATTAAACCTGAGAAAGTCTGAAAGAGAAAATGGATCTGATCACATAAAGTACATTTGGGAAGAGTCATTTTAAGTTATGGTTTTTAGACTGATGAAATGATGTTGAGCTGGCGGCGCTATGCTGGCTTGACGTCTTCGGCAGTGAGTATTCTTTTGCACTGCATTCTACTTCAACAAGCTACTTCTGGTTGGAAATATTTCAGCCTTTACTGAATTCTCTATAGGAGGCTTCATGTCACAACAATAACAGAACATGAAACACAACACAATATCACAAACAAAACAGCACAAGAGATCATCTACACAAGAAAATAACACAATAAAGCAGCACAAGAAACCAGCATTAAATGCATATGTTACACTGGAGCATTAGGGTCAGGGTAGTTGTGGGTAGATCAGATGTTCCACAGGAAAGGCCTTTTTTAAAATAATTTTGGTACAGTTCGACGAATCTGCTTATCACTTTCCCAAAAAATTACATTCACTTTGGGTTCTTTGTTGTAAGTATTGTGGATATCCGTCAAGTGGGGCCAAGAAAAAAGGGAGAGTCGAAAAGTGCCATTTCCCTTCTTAATTCCCATAGAATAATTTGCTCTTTGATACAGAAAAAACAGCTGAACGGTATTACATCAAAGTTGGCACAAAGGTAACACTTTATTACAAGATTGTGCTTTCGTTGGTTTGGCGTAAATCCATTCAGTAGTTTGATAAATTAGCATGTAGAAAGGTGCTGAGATTGGCTATGAAGAAGTTAAATCTTATAGCTGGACTTTTAATTTGCAGTCCTGGTGGATCCACTATGGATTAAGTGACTCCATTATAAAAAATAAAGGCACCCCAAATTGGACTACGGAGCTTTTTCTCTCTTTGAGCATTGCAGATTTGTGAATACAGATCTGGATTCAGGAACCTGCTGTGTTCTGATTGGATGGCCGTCAGAGAAACATTTCTGTTTCAGCTACCATTACACAACATGGTGCAACAAGCACTATGTTGGGAAATAGAAAGATAACCACTCAAAAAAGAGGGCGCCCCCGTATGTAGGATAAAGGTAGAAAAAAATGGGGGAAATCAGCAGACTACTCAAAAAGGGGAATTCTCTACCTGTTTAAATACCAGAGTGCATAGCGTCACAAGATTGCAAATGTCTGAAATTCTGTCCAACTAACAGGGACCAACGTAGAAATATCAAGTCATATCAAAATAATTTTTATTGTTTTTGATTCATAAATAGATAAAGGGTTTCAATAAATGACAACATAATAAAAAATAAGGCACACTCAATCATCCAAACATCCAGTTGCATACCCACACATACTCATACGTCCTGAAGCTCAGGGATCCAGTAATGCATAGTTAACAATTGAGAAAAATAAGTGGACCAATTCCCCTCATAGACATAAGTAACATCAATGTTTGTTACAAAATGATCTATATAATATTTGCTGTGAAGAAAAACATGAACAGTATAAACAGTAAATAGAATGTCCACAATGTATCAGCAGATTACATGTATACTTAGAACCAATATTATAACAATGACTCTCACCTTCCTCAGGGCAAAATGCCATAAGAGAAATGGCCTAGGGACGTGGTTTAATTCAACAAAGAAAGGCGGTAGCAAGGATTCAACACGGATAAATATAAGCGGGGGTCCAGACGAAGACCACTCGAACATAAAGTGAGAGGTTCAATACTCAAAACAGCGTAAGGGCCATAATCAAAAATTCGGCTAGGTCAGGTGATTTCAAGTGTCTCGTGTCTGCATGAGGGCACTGATACGTTGCTCTTGTGATGCAGAGAACTCAGCAAACTAAGCCGCCTCAGAAAGGCGCTGTCCGCGTAGTCCACACAAACTCCACAGAAGGTGAGAATGCTTCCAGTATGGACCCTCAGGTGGGGGCGTCAGCGTATGAACATGCACCAGTGTCAATGAAGCGAAAGAGGGCTCTGATGTGTTGGTCTCCGTACGATGAGCAGATACTCCACCAGCAGGTAATCGGTGAATGCGAGAAAAATAAACAGAGCTTAAGGTATAAGTGGGAACCTACCCTCTCCATGTGGGGAGGGGGCAGTGGGCACAAAGAGAATTCCTTCAGGTATTAAAATCAAAATTAAAACAATAACTACATAAAAACAATTAATTACATACAAACACCCCACAGTTGCTTCTTTAAGAGCAAAATAATTAAATGTTTGTAGGGATAACTTGATAATTTCTCGAACTGAATTCTATTTGATCTTCATCACCATAGTAGGAGTATCAGTTTCAGTTGAGTGCAGTCACAGTCAAAAGTAGCTCGAAAATTAAAATGCCCCCCCACTTTTTACAAAAACTTTGATGGCACCAAGCAGAGTGAAGCACGTGCATGCAACCTTCCCGAGAAGAGCTCTTCCATCCACGCATTATCTATTCACAATTCCATCCACCTGCTGATATCCATGATTCCATCTTTACATTCTGTCATCCAGTCACTTTTCCAGTTATCATTCAAACTTTCCCCACTCAATCCATCGGCCATTCCATCCCTCCATTCATTCCCACATCCATCATCAATACATGTATCCATCCAGACATCCATCCATTGACTTACACATCCATCAATAAAGCCTTCCATCTATCTATCCATTCTCTCGGATTTCCCTTTACTCTTCTTTCACCTGTTCATCCACCTATCCATTCACTCTTCCTTTCACCCACTCATCCAGCTACACACTCACTGGTCCACCCACTCATTCATCCTTCCTTTCACCCTTCCGCCCAATGTATATTTCTTTCTTTTTTCTCTTTTCTGTTTATCCAGCTTGGGTTCTTCCTTGCTCCCTCATACTCTCCTATTGGCGCTGATAGTCCTTCATAGGGTTAAATTTTGAGCTTTTGTCTGGTGATTTTCAGACAGATCATGCCCATAAAAAACCCCAACCCCACTGTTACTGCTAAAGCGGGGTGTTCATGATGTCCATGGTCACAATATAAGCTCTTAATAGAAATTCAGGCTGTTTGACGTTAATTGTTTTTATGAAGTTATGAATATAAAGATCAAGATCTATGGTCATCCATGAATGAAAAAATCTTTTTATAAAAATGACAATTCCCAGAGAATTATTGATGGATTGATTTTCTTAAACTGTTAAAACTGTGCTGGACAATTAAGATAAGTGCCAGGTAATGATCTTACTTTTGTGTGCAGAGTTGCCATTGGGTAGTTATAGTTAAGAACACGTTTCCATAGGGAAAAAATATTCTGTGTCCCTAATAACTTTGATGTCATTTGATGCATCTTCACAAAGCTTTACTCAAAAAAAGTTCTTCCACCTTAGATCCTTCCTGGTAAGTTTTGCAGTGATCCATCAAGGGGGTGTGAGAAAAAGGGGGAAGTCCCAAAACCTGTTCTCCCCATTCATTTTTCCATAGGAACTTGAACACATCTACAGCCCAAACCACTCAACGGGACAGGACAGGGAAACAGATATTGCTGCTGCCTGAAGGGAGCATGCAAAGCAGATGCTCCCTCTGGGTGGGAGCAATGCAGGCACGCCCACTATGTGGGGAGCTGGATGGGACTGTAGGGGCCCAGTGACTCTCCCTGCAGCTCCTAACTAGTGGTTTGTGGGTGCCCATTTCTGGCCCTGAGGTTTGGGCCCCCAGGCCTCAAGAGCACTTGGGGAGTGGGCCACATGCCCTCTTTTCCTTAATAATGCAATTCAGCCCCGGGTGATGGGGTCCACGCGCCTAATAAGACTTGGAGAAGGGGAATAAGTTCCCCCTCCCCTTTACAATGGAATTCAGCTCCCAGGGCCTCTAAAGGTTTCGCGAGGGTGGCTTCGTGCCACCTCCCCTATTAATATTACTTTTTAGCTCAGGGGTATGAGGTCCCCGGGCGCTCTTACGGCTTGGGGAGGGGGCCACGAGCCCACTCCTTTATACTTTATATATGGCCCTGGGGGATAATGTCCCTGATGGCCCATTTCAGCTCAGGCAGAGGGGCAACGTGCTTCCTTCCTCTAATATAAATATGTTTGGCCCAGGGGATGGTGGCACCAGGTCCTAATAAGGCTTGGGGTGAGGGGCTGGAAGGCCCCTTCTCCCTTCTGGTATTAAGCCATGGGAGATAAGGTCCCAGGGACTGTTAAGGCTTGGGGAGGGAGGCTGCGTGGCCTCCTCTCCTTTCTGGCATTCAGCCCATGGGGATAGGGTCCCAGGGCCTATTAAGCCTTGGAGAGGGGGACTACCCGGCCCTTTTCTTCTTTTCTATGGAATTCATCTCAGGGATGGGTCCCTGGGGCTTAATAAGGTGGAAGGGGACTGCATGGCCTTCTCTCATTTTTTATGGAATTGGGCCCCACGGGATTGGGTCCCCGGGCCTTTTAAGGCTCTGGGACAGGGTTTTTTAACTCTATCACCTATATTTAAGTAATGGCCCCGGGCGATTTGGTCCAAGGGGCCACTGTTGGCTCAGAGAGGGAGGGGGATGTGTGTGGCCTGTGGTTGGCTGCCTGCGGGGGCAGGGTTAGGCACAAGGCTGGGCACAGGCCAGGCCCAGTGACCAACCCTCGCTGCATACAGTCAAAGGCAGTGGGTGGGGGGTTGGCTTTATTTATGGTAACAAAATATTACTTAACATTAAAAAACACTATCATTTTACTGAAAAAACCAAAGGTTAATGTAACATTATAATTAGGTAAGAATTTCAGTGACACCATAACGTTTTAAATGTACAAAACCACTGAAATTCACCAGTTATAGTTTACTTTTAACTCGTTCTCTAAGAAACTTATAACTCACACCCTCACCATGCACTGCTAATTAACCCACGTATTCTATCACTCAGGACATTCTCTATGACCTCATTGATATCACTGCAACATTCTCAATGAAATTATTTTGAGAAAAATGTGCATGGTGGGGGCGTGAGATATAGTTACCTTAGGGCACACGGGGTGCTTGTAACGAGAAACTGTTTAATACGAGCATATATAGCCATCGAGAATTTTTAACATGGCATTTACTATTCATTGATTTACTCTCTTTCAATGTTTTGAGGAATGTTTGTTTTTGCTGCAGATAATGTGCTGATATTTAAAAATACGTTTTATGCAACAATGCATGTTATTGTGACTAACATATTCAATACAAAGAGCATTGTAAGGAAATGTAAAAAAATCATTATAAAATGTGCTTTACTTTTATAGTACATTGACACTACAGAATAGGTTTAACAAGACTTATAACAAGACATATGTAAAGAAAGTAAAAAAAAATGCAATGTGGAACAGTGTACCTTTGTGCTGACAGGGTACTGTGTTTACAATGTTTATTTTCACACACTGGGCAGGATTTGTTAGAAGAAGATTGTATCATGGGTGTACCTGCAGGGTTTGTTTGGCAGATGTGCTGATTAAGGCTGTAAGAGCAGCAGCCTCCCAGTGAAAGTGTTTTTCATCAATGGTGACAGAACGAAAATATGCTGTGTTAGCCCACCATTTAAAAAACTGGTATTTAGAGAAGTATCCCAAAAATGGATTCAACACTGAATTATGGAAAATATTTCTGTGAATATGAACTTTGATTGGTAATTAACGAGCTCTGGGGTCGCCGCCAGTAAGTTAGAGGACGAAGACCGATTCTTCTCTAATATGGATCTAATGCCAAGATCCATTCTCATAAAGTTATTCTCGGTTTTGGACATGCCACCAGCGGAGCAGTGACCCCATAACTCAGCCCCGTAGAGGACAGCACTCCTGGCTTGGACTTCATAAATTTCTGCCACCGAGACTGCCGGTTTACAGTAGGAGTTCCTTTAGGTTTTTAATATACCCCCACCACCTGTGCTAGTTTAATGCTTGCTTTAGCAATTTGAGGGCCCCACTCAAACTTTTCACACAGAGTGACACCAAGGTAATTAAAGACAGAGACCCTCTCTTACATGGTGCCTTTTAAAGAGGGGCTGGGGCGGGAGGTTTTTGCTAGTTTAAATACCATAAATTTGGTTTTGAGTGTGTTTATCTCCAAACCTCTTCCTATACAGAATGTTACAAAGCTATCAAGGACTCTCTGAATGCCCATAGGATACTTGGAAAGGAGTACGGTATCATCCGCAAAAATCAAGGCGGGCACCTTGCTATGTGCCAACTTGGGGGCATCGTTGTCAACTGCCTCATTAAGATGAGCTATCAGAGCTTTGATGAAAAGACAAAAGAGGGTTGGAGAAAGCACATATCCCTGCCTTACACCTCTGGTTACTGGAAAATGAGGGGTTAATTCCCCATATTTCCCATACCTTACTTGGGCATAATTATCCGAGTGCAGTCTCATTATCAATGTCAAGAGATAGGTTGTTGCAAAACCTGCCACAGTTTGTATCTAGGAACCAAGTTGAAGGCCGTTTTCAGGTCAGCGAATATCATATAGAGGCTGCCACCCCCTATTGATACCAACTTCCAGTGCAATAATTGTAACCTTAGAACTTGTTCAATGGTGGAGGTATTTTTCTTGACACCGGCTTGGTAAAGACTAAGTATTTCTCTCTCCTCTATCCTTTATATGAACTTTGAAGTCACTGGAAAACATTTCATACCATGATATATATATATATGTTTTTATTACCAACTGGCAGTCGCCAGTAGGTAGTTATAGTTAGGACATATTTTCCATAGGAAATCTGCAACATTCTATTAGTAATAACTTTGGCGACAGTCGACGAAGTCTCGGGGTGATTCGTCAAGCGGGGGCTGAGAAAAAAGGGTGGTCCCAAAACATGTTTTCCCCATGCAATTTTCCATAGGAACCTTTAAAAGCAGCTACAGCCCGAACTGCTGAACGTGATTACACCAAATGTGCCAAAGAGGTAGTCCTTGGTTCACACTCGTGCCTTTTGGTTAAATAGCATATATCTGTTCAGTAGTTTTTGAGATATTAAAGGAAAATATACATATATATATGGGCAGAGCCTAACGATACATCTCATCGTGAGATCTGATTGGCTGTCACTTCATCCAAGAAGTGCTGGCAGCCATCTTGGGACCAATATACATGATGGCACCTCATTAAAAAGCATTGAAGTTAATAGAAGGTTTTAACACTTTAGTTACATTATAAATCATTTGTTGATGGTTTAATACTCATTTTAGGAATATTGGTGTGTTCTAAGGTGATTTTACCATGTGAAAAAAACTTCTGCTGGGATATCATGAATCATGTTTGAGAGAAAACAATGTTCTCATGCTTGTCCCACAGAGGTTTGGAAGGTGATCTATAAGCTAAACTGAGAAACTGAGAGCATATTTTCTGTAAATTCACATTATCTTTCTCAGTCATGTGAGAATGAAGTCTGACATTCTCAGTAAAACATGAACATCCAACAAGGACAGAGACTGTCAGTTGATTCCTTTGTGTTCTACTGCAGCTTCCCAGAGTGTTCTAAGGAACAACTAGAGTGCTAAAAGCCTTACTTATGACAAACGTATAGCAAACCTGAAACCATCTTGATTGGAATACAGTGGTAACTCTTAAAACATTTAATTTAAAAAGGAAGAAAATGAGGGGGTTCATTTTGCCATAGAAAGTATAATTAGAGCTGCAGAAAGAAAAACGAGGGCACATTTTGAGTGACTTCTCAAATCCTCTGACATGCAGACTGAAAAATGTACTTTCAATACCAGCCCCAGACTTCCCTGGTGAGCAGTAGCTTTACTACAGTGTTCTAATGAGCAACTAGAGTGCTAACGTTAAGAATTTATGGCAAATGTGTGACACATCTGAATACCTTCTTGATGGAACCAAAGTAAAACACTGAAAGTATTTCCTACTGAGGAGACTGTAGTAAATGAGGAAATTAGGAATCTTCATAACAAATAAGTCTCCCAAGATGGCCGCCAGAGACAAAAGAGCCCAAATGTAGCACAAATATCACCCAGGTGTAGCCCAAGTAGAGCCCAATGACACAATGTCCCAGAGTGTTCTAAAGAACAACTAGAGCGCTAACAGTCTTACTTATGACAAAAGTATGGAACACCTGAAGCCATCTTGATTGGAATAAAGTGGTAACACTTAAAACATTTAATTTGCAAAGGAACAAAATGAGGGGCTTCATTTTGCCATAAAAAACTATGATTAGTGCTGCAGAAAGAAAAATTAGACACGATATATAGGGTGTTGCACATTATTAGTCGAGTATTTAGATTATTGATTGTTTTTCTGTCATGTGAATGAAATATGTTAATCCGGGTTTGCTCGTAGGATCGTGTACATTGACACAGACTGATGGGAGATGTAGTTTTAGAAGGGAAACAGGTAGACGAGTGAGAACACTGGAAGGCTTCTGACACTTAATTAGATGCAATCTAGTTTAGGTGATTAACACATCGGGAGCAAGAGGCGCGAAACGGAGTGTTTAAATTGCGCAGTGAACAACATTAGAGCTGCTTGAGAGGGAGATGGAGGTCGTAGCAGTGATTATGTGCCGGCAGTGTTTGGAAGGAGGCAGGTGAGAGGTCATTTAAAATCTGGAAGTAGTAACTATGGGACAAAGAGATAGGTTTAGTGGAGGGGAGAGGATTCGGGCAAAGTAGTTTGGTGCAGATAAAGGGTGTAAACTTTTTGCACGTTAGGTTTGTTTTGATAAATGGGGTGGCTAGTGTTTACGCTGTAACGCGAATATATGGGCAGGTTTTACATCGAGGAAGGTGTGGGGGAGGTTATCGCGTGCAGTAAACGCAGCAGATTTAGCACATTACACAGTATGTTAGTTAACTGTTCACGGGGTGATTTCTGGAGATTCACAGATCAGAATGTCATGAATACATTTGGGTATTAGAGATAACGTTGTGGTACTGAGGCTGGTAAAAATGTTTCTACTCTTTTAAACTTAACAGCTTCCCCTGACGAAGGGCCAAAAGAAGTGCCCGAAATGCATTGGGATTTTAATTAAAGCTGTCTTTCATGAATTACATATCCTTGACGTGAAGTAGTACGAGGCTTGGATGGGCACAACTATTTAATGTGAAGCTAAAGGACAATTGGACTGTTCCATCGTGTTAAAGCAAGAAAAGTTTGATTATATGTGGAAAATACGACAAAATAAAAACAAACCAGAAACTAAATAAGACTGTGATGTGCTCTGTAGAAGCTGTGCGATTGGTTTTGCAGCACAGGTGTGCTGCTATGTATGAAAGAAAAATTAGGGCACATTTTGACTTCTCAAATCCTTTTTATATCATTAAAAAATTCTAACACGCAGACTGAAACTTGCACTTTGAATACCAGCAGCAGACTTCCCTGGTGAGCAGTAGCTTTACTACAGTGATCTAATGAGCAACTAGAGGGCTAACATTCAGAATTTATGGCAAATGTGTGACACATCTGAAGGCCCTCTTGATGGAACCAAAGTAAACAGGCATTGAAAATGCAATAGTTCTCACCCTCGTTTAACCTCATCGCTGCTTGAGAGTTTCCCCTGCTGTGCTGGACAGCAATGAAAACGGGTGTGGTCATGATGAGCTCAGCTCGTCATGAGCACCTGAGAGGTATATGCCATGACGAGCTGAGCTCGTCATGAGCATGGAAGGGGTTAAGTTAGAGCAATTCTGTTTGTAATTAGGTGGCTTTTTAGCTTTGCTTTTATTCGTGTTTTTCAAAATTTCATGTACATAACATGCATATGTATGCATATATGTATATGTATGCATGCATTTATATTTGTATTTATATAGATATGCAGATTATATATATGTTTATATATGTATGTATATATATATATATACACATACATATATATATATACATGTATGTGCATATATATATATATTCACTGAAAAAACCATAGGTTATAGACCATATATAGTTAGGAATTAGCATTTAAAAAACCTTATTTTACTCACACAAAACCATTGAAATTCCATATATAGTTAGTTGCACTAACTATATATGGCGCACCCGCAATCCACTGCTGATCATGTCACATATTACATCATTCATGACATGGTCAGTGACATCACTGATGACATCACTGATGACATCTCAAATGACATCACTGATGACATCACTGATGACAACATCCAGTGACTGTATTTTTCTGTAAAGTTAAAATATGTCTTGAGTGGATGTATAAGTGTCTGGATGAAGGATTTAGTAGGTGCATGACTGACTGTATGAGTGAGTGATTAAATGTGTCTCACTGAATGCATGGGTTAGTGACTAAACTGTCTTAATTTGTGCATCATTATGTCTGTTGTTCTGTAAACTGCTGCATGTGTTGATCATTAGCTATACGAGAGGCTATATGTGTTATTAATTGGTTGCCCAAGTATTTCTATGGGAGATTGAGTTTGTGTGGGGGTGGCTGGAAGGTGTGAGACTCTATGCATAGATGTGTGAGCAGTTTATTCACTAGGTGTATGAGTTCAAGAGTGCATGTGGAAACAGCTACATGGGCAGTTGACTGTGTGCATGAGTGTATTGATGAGTGAATGGATATCTCAATGCTACATGTCATAGTAAGTACATATGTAAAACACAGTACATGTGAGAGTTGGCATATATAAATAACTGTGCATGAGAGCCACTGAATGAGTGAGTGGTTGTATCGATCATTGTGAACTTGTATCAGGGATTGTATAAGAGAGTAAATATGTGTTAGTATATGTTTCAATAAGTAAGGTGTGTTTAACTGTATAGTTGAAGAAATGGAGGTGAGATTGTTTCTTTGCATGACTGACTGGGTGTGTGAGTAACTCCATGGATGAGTGGCAGTGTGTGAGTGTCTGTATACACTGAGTGTATCTAAGGTTATATTAGAGTCTGAAGAGGTTTATCGTATTAGCACAAGAATGATGTCAAATGAGATGTCATCAGTGATGTCATCAGTGATGTCATTTGAGATGTCATCAGTGATGTCATCAGTGATGTCACTGACCATGTCATGAATGATGTAATATGTGACATGATCAGCAGTGGATTGCGGGTGCGCCATATATAGTTAGTGCAACTAACTATATATGGAATTTCAATGGTTTTGTGTGAGTAAAATAAGGTTTTTTAAATGCTAATTCCTAACTATATATGGTCTATAACCTATGGTTTTTTCAGTGAATTTTCAAGGTTTTGTAAATGCTAATTCCTAACTATATATGGTCTATAACCTATGGTTTTTTCAGTGAATTTCAATGGTTTTTTAATAGCAAATATCATAAGCTGTCGAATGTCAAGTACGTGGTAAGTAAAAACATTTTCGTGTTTATGCACACTGATCTGCTTTGAATGCTGCCCCCCACCCCTCATTTCTATTAGGAGTACTCTCTCTTTGCAGATAGTGAAGGGTAGTTAACGCAGCCCTTTGCCCCCTTTGTAATCCGTCGTGCCTGCTTCTCTCTCCATTTGATTGATTGTTCTCTTTGGTTCATTCTCTATTTACAAACAAGCACAGAGTCGCAATACTCTGTTTAGTCTTTGCAGATAGCGAAAAATCGTGTAAAAAAACAAAAGGAATCGAGCAAAATCAGTAGGCCACTAATGGGATCTCTTTTTGACCTCGCTAAAATAGAAACATTAGGAACAACCTGTTGAAAATAGCAATGCGTATGTACATAAGCGGCGTTCATTTGTGTTCACAGTACCCCTTGTTGATTGTTTCAATCGAGCATTGAATTGTTCGATGTTAATTCTCTTAAGGATCTTCTCTACCTGCAAACGAGGAAGAATAGGAATATTCTCTCTCCCTTTGCAGATAGTGAAGGGTAGGTAACGCAAGCCTTTAACACGTCGTACCTATTTCATTCCTCATTGATTGATTGATTGTCCGAACATTGACTGTTTGGGAATTAGTTCTTTTTGGAGGTATTCCCTGTTTGCAAATAAACGTAGGAAAATCTTTGCAAGTAGTGAAAGGGTACGTAATGCGGACCTTTCTCCCCCGTTGTAATCTGTCATGCCTATCTACTCCCCACTGATTGATGCACCTGTTTCACCCGGACCATTTACTAGACATACGTCATCTGGCCCGACCAGAGAGCACCCCTAGTGAAAAGGACATATGCAATAATAACGAAGTGATCACTGTATCCTGTTAACAGAAACTTTAGCATGAAACAACCTGGAAAGAAAAGAATAGGAAAACGAAAATCAGTAGGCCACTGATGAACATGAACTTTTATTAAACAACGAACAAAGAAACGATAACATAACGTAATGATAAAACCTATTAATGTCCTAGAAACAAGAAAACGTTAAAATATGCCAGTGGTGAGAGACCAGAAAAACAGTAAGAGAAACCAAATCACCCCTCGCTGTCCCACCGCCTGCCACGCCAAAAAAATCGATAGACTAGGGAAAATGCAAGTCAGTAGAACATCCGCCCCCACTCTGGAAACTTCCAAGGTGGGGCAGGGTTCCGGCTACGCCCAGCCGGGAGCAGCCCATATAAGGCAGGTCCTGCTGCCACGCCTCGGAGATCCTAACGTAGGGTGTAGCCGGAGGAGAGGCCGAGACCAACGGGACCCGGCCAGGGGATTGCCTTTACAACGCTGAACAGTTGCAGGGGGGGGGAATGTCTCCTCGACCCTCCCCTCTCTCTCCCAGTCCGGCCGCGGTGGCCCTTGAGAGTTGCAGGTAGTCCCGCCACATGCTCTTCCGGTCCGGCCACCAACGGTCGGGGGGCCGAGACCGACGGAATCCGGCTGCAGCCGATAAACCAAGAAACCCGTTCATGGGGCCAGAGCCAGGGGCGTCCGGCCGACATCTACCGGAAGCCCGGCCCGAAGACGGACGGGACACTTCTTCTTTCTTGTATAATTGCTGCAACAACCCTGGGGGGGGATGTCTTGCACATGCCTCCGACCCCCCCCCCTCGTCCTCATCGCCTGGTCCGGCCATAACAAATCTCAAGCGAGACGCCGTGGGGTGCACTGGGAGGGAGAGACGGTGCGAACAGGCCTCTCCCGCCTCCCCAGTGGAGGCTTCCCAGCTGCACCCTCAGCGGTCCAGGCGCCCGGAAAAGAGTTCTTCCACTGTGGCCATGCTGCAACGTCTCGCCCGGCAGGGTGGAGCCCGTCCGCTCATTTGACCCCGCGATCGCCAGTAGCTACCGAACTCTCAAAATGGCGGTCGACCTGGCAAGAGCGGGCCCAGCATAAAGAAATGGCCCGGTCACTGGTTGACTCCACCACCGTAGTCCTCCACGACCTTGAAGATTCTAGAGGAGCCGCGGGAGTCTCCGACCCCCGATGGGGAATGACTGCCATGATCACCCGTGGAGTGACGAAACTGTATCCGCGGGACGTCGGCGCCAGCCTCACTTTGAATTACTAGAATCCTGCAGACCTCACTTCCGGTGAAAGCACAGTGTGACCCGGTAGGAAAAATTGTTGCACCCCCTCCCCTTTTTGACTGATAGTTCAAACCACCGATCCTTTCCTTTGCCCTTTTAACGGAACTTTGGACTGCCTCCCCCTCTTTTACATTTTCTAGAGAAAACAAAACATTAACCACTACATTAGCATAGCAGTTGACACCAGAACTGTTTTCAAATTGAAAACCAACAACATCTTCAACAGAATCCTTTTTGTTTCTGCTGTGACCCTGCTCCAGCACAGGCATTGTCCCCAGCAGTAATTCTGCAATGCCGGTAAGAATAGCTGTGGTGCCTACTGGACTCACTCACCCCCGCGGCGCCCCACGCCGTTATTTGCTGGGCGGCAACTTGCTAGACATCACCTTCGTGACATCCAGATTTCAGCGCGTTCTGCTGCCTTGGAACTATTCGCACAACAGACCGCTACTGACAAGAATATTTCATTATTGGTGCTGTCAATTTCAATAAATCTATTGGATAATTCAAAAGAAATTGCCACGGTCTCTTCGTTGTTTAAATGTTTTTACTGTTTTTGTTTTGTTGTATATATTTATATGTTATTAAAGTTTTATATTCCTACTACTTTGTTGGAGTGCTATATATTTTTTATGTGACACATAATTGTAAAAACTTTGATGTACAAAGAGTCATTCCTGGAATCTTCCGCTTCAGGCTCGGTCCCCTCCCCAATCACAATACAGGATAGTTTTCAGATAGTAGGAACACGTGTGGTGTGACGGATCTCATCGGGTGTGGGCCTTGATCTACTATAACTCCTTTGAAGAGGGGTGATTCTTTACAGCTGGGGCCATAAACTACATCTGCAGGGCTAGCTGATAGCCTGGACAATCGGACACAGAGGAAGAGGAGTGTCACAGGGTGCGGTAGTGAATAGGGCGAAAGGGAGGTGTCGGGCGGGCACAGTGTGATTCTCAGGGAAGAGCAGCGCAGATGGGGGGAGGTTTATTGCCCATGCATAAGACAGAGAGCGGGGGTGACCAGTGCCTGGGGAAGATGCTTGCGAGGGTGAGGAGCCATGCTACGAATCGACAGCGTGCAGAGAGTGGGTCTGGTCAAGACATCTAAAATGGCTGCCGTGCACGACAAAAGTGTGGCATTTCAAAAAAGGCAAGATGGCGCAGACAATGTTTTTCAACACTTCCTCATTTCCTTCGAATCGAACGTTAACAGACGTTGGGGCATATTACCAAAGTTAAGCGATATTTATCGCTAACGATGCTTACCAACCAATTTTTTACCACTAAGCATCGTCAGAAATTATCGAAGATAAACCTTACTATTATCAAGGTTTATCGCAAATGCGATAATAAACGGCCGCAATGCATGAATATCGCTAAAAACTCAGCGATATTCATGCATTACCGAGCTAATACTCTTAGCCATGTTATCCACCTCCCATTGGATAACATGGCTAAGAACTGCTCAGGGCAGGTGTTACTTTTTGGAGATATTCGCGCTTAGCGCGAATATCTCCAAAAGTTGGTAATAGGAGATAGATATCTTGCATGTTGTAATGCAAGTTATTGTGGTATATGGAACTCATACCATAATCTCTCAGGAAAGCAGAAACTGATCCTTTTGGGACCGCCTAAAAAGGCCTAGGGGGTGAGGAGTACTCTACTTTGCCCCCTTTTCACGTTCCGAACTATTTTATTTTACTCTCTTCTGTAATTACACAAAATACCAGCGATAAGATGCATCGGAGACACACAGTGAGAGAAAGGAGGCCGGAGATGAAGAAGACATGTCAAATACACATTGGAGATAATATAGTGGCAGAAGGGAAGTAAATATGAGTAAACTTACCATGTAACATAAAAATGTTGCACTCTATACTATAAGTCTCATTTTATACTACAATCACTTCGCTACAACCTCATAAATTAAAAATAAAAATAAATAATGTCTCAAACAATTTTTGATTTCTAAATATAAATTTATTCTTCAGAATTTTCTAAATTTGAAACAACTAGTAACATGTCCTCATCAGTAATTTCCTCTTCAATCATCTCATCTGGAATCTCCTCATTAAAAGTCTGCAATGATGATTCTTGTAACTCTATGGTCTCCAAACACTCGATAAATTCGCCATCAAGAGATTGATCAAAAAAATCATTCAAGTCATCTCCTCCTTCTGACAATATTTCATTATTGGTGCTGTCCATTTCAATCAATGTAGTGGAATCATTCAAGTCATCTCCTCGTGACAATATTTCATTATTGGTGCTCTCAATTTCAATCAATGTAGTGGAATCATTCAAGTCATCTCCTCCTTGTGACAATATTTCATTATTGGTGCTGTCCATTTCAATCAATCTAATGGAATCATACAAGCCATCTCCTCCTTGTGACAATATTTCATTATTGGTGCTCTCAATTTCAATCAATGTAGTGGAATCATTCAAGTCATCTCCTTGTGACAATATTTCATTCTTGGTGCTGTCCATTTCAATCAATCTAATGGAATCATACAAGTCATGTCCTCCTTGTGACAATATTTCATTATTGGTGCTCTCAATTTCAATCAATGTAGTGGACAATTCAAAAGAAATTGCCACGGTCTCTTCATTGTGAGCCATTTTATTTTGAAATTGCTTGCTGTAAATTGCAGAAAAAAATAATCACTTTCATTTATCGTTTTTAGTAATACATAATATAAAACTAACTTCATCAAGTATTTAGTATAACAGAAGGACTGCAAATAAATAACAGAAAACATTTTTCAAATTATCTTCAAGTGTACAACATAGTTCCCCTTACAAATTAACAACTCACCTTTTTAAAAGTAGCAGAAGTGTTAGTACTGTGTAAATCAAACACCAGAAATTCACCACCAAAAATTCCTCACAAATGTACCTCAGACAGTAGTATCACAAAATGGCTGTGGTTTCCTCTCATTTGACATATATACATAACCAATTAACTTTCATCACACACAAATACAAAACCAAAGTAACATTTTAATTGGTTCTAAATTTCAACACTTTCAAATGTGTTTTCCCCATGCAATTTTCCATAGGACATTTACATACGTCTACAGCCTGAATGGCTGAACGGAATTACACCAAACTTGGCAAAATGGTACATCAAACCTAAGAGGTCAGGAAGGATCTACTATGCCCCCTTATGGTCATTTCCCCCTTCGCTTTGGCCTCCTCTTGTCTCTCAATCCTACCGAGAGACAAGATGGCGGCCGCTACGGACTGTTTGGAATGTTGACAGACGCCGGAGAACCAATCAGCTTCGCAAAGCTCCGTAACGCGAAAAGTACGCGAAGCGGAGCGCTGTTACAGATATATATCTTTTTTTGAACGTTAATTTCTCAAAATCCACTGGAGCACATATATTGAGACCTAGCAAAGGCACATCGGGCTACCAGTCCCTAATATTTTACCAAGTTTCGTGCAAATCCATTCAGCCGTTCGATTATTATTATTATTATTTTTTTTTGCCCCGCGGGGCCCTTTTAAAACCTCCACATCAAACCTAGGGGGTCAGCGAGGATCTACTATTCCCCCTTATGGTCATTTGCCCCTTCGCTTTCGCCTCCTCTTGTCTCTCGATCCTACCGAGAGACAAGATGGCGGCCGCTACGGACTGTTTGGAATGTTGACAGACGCCGGAGAACCAATCAGCTTCGCTTCACAAAGCTCCGTTGCGCGAAAAGTACGCGTCCTGGGACGCTGCCCGGTCCGCTGTTACAGATATATATCTTTTTTTAAACGTTAATTTCTCAAAATCCACTGGAGCACATATATTGAGACCTACAAAAGGCACATCGGGCTACCAGTCCCTACAATTTTGCCAAGTTTCGTGCAAATCCATTCAGCCGTTCGGGCTAAAAGTGAGGCCAACCGCCCTATGGAAAACTCAATGTTAAAAACACGTTTTGGGACCCCCCTTTTTTCTCGGCCCCCACTGGACGAACCCCCCCCAAATTTTCAAGGGCTGCTCAGAAACAAAATGTGCCATTTTCCTGAAAATTTCAGCCAATTCCGTCCACAAACGCCAAAGTTATTAGACATAGAATTTTCAAAAAACCCATAGAGAAAAAATCCTAACTATATATACCTACTGGCGACCGCCAGTAGGTAATATATATATATATATATATATATATATATATATATATATATATATATATATATATATATATATATATGCATATGTGTGAGTGTAGAGAGGTAGAGAGGCTAGAGGTGTAGAGGTAGAGGTGTAGAGGTAGAGAGGTAGAGGTAGAAAGGTAGAGGTAGAGAGGTAGAGAGTAGTAGAGGGAGAGAGGAAGAGAGAGGTAAAGAGGGAGGGCAGAGAGTGAGTAATAGAGAGTGGAGAGTGAGTAGTAGAGAGTAGTAGAGAGTAGCAGAAAGTGAGTAGTAGAGAGTAGTAGAGTGAGTAGTAGAGAGTGAGTAGTAGAAAGTGAGTAGTAGAGTGAAGTAGAGAGTGAGTAGTAGAGAGTGAGCAGTAGAGAGTGAGTAGTGCAGAGTAGTAGAGATTAGTAGAGAGTGAGATGTAGAGAGTGAGTAGTAGAGAGAGAGTAGTAGTGAGTAATTAGTAGAGAATAGTAGAGAGTGAGTAGTAGAGAGTGAGTAGTAGAGAGTAGTGGAGTAGTAGAGAGTGAGTAGTAGAGAGTAGTACAGTGTGAGTAGTAGAAAGAGTAGTAGAGTGAGTAGTAGAGAGTAGCAGAGAATGAGTAGTAGTAAGTAGCAGAGAGTGAGTAGTAGAGAGTGAGCAGTAGAGAGTGAGTAGTGGAGAGTAGTAGAGAGTAGTAGAGAGTGAATAGTAGAGAGTGAGTACTAGAGAGAGAGTAGTAGAGAGTAGTACAGAAGTAGAGAGGGAGTAGTAGAAAGTGAGTAGTAGAGAGTAGTGAAGTAGTAGAGAGTGAGTAGTAGAGAATAGTACAGTGTGAGTAGTAGAGTGAGTAGTAGAGAGTAGTAGAGAGTGAGTAGTAGAGTGAGTAGTAGAGAGTAGAAGAGAGCAAGTAGTAGAGAGTGTGTAGTACAGAGTGAGTAGTAGAGAGTAGTAGAGAGTGAGTAGTAGAGACAGTACTAGAGAGTGAGTAGTAGAGAGAGTAGTAGGAAGTAGTAGAGTAGTAGAGAGTGAGTAGTAGAGAGTAGTAGAGAGCGAGTAGACGAGAGTGAGTAGTGGAGAGTGGGTAGTAGAGAGTAGTAGAAAGCGAGTAGTAGAGAGTGAGTAGTAGAGAGTGAGTAGTAGAGAGTAGTAGCGAGTGAGTAGTAGAGAGTGAGTAGTAGAATAGTAGTAGAGAGTAGTCAGTCAGTGTCAGTCAGTGTCAGTGTCAGTCAGTCAGTGTCAGTCAGTCAGTTAGTGTCAGTCAATCAGTGTCAGTCAGTGTCAGTCAATCAGTGTCAGTCAGTCAGTGTCAGTCAGTCAGTGTCAGTCAACCAGTGTCAGTCAGTGTCAGTCAGTCAGTGTCAGTCAATCAGTGTAAGTCAGTGTCAGTCAGTCAGTCAATCAGTGCCATTCAGTATCAATCGCTCAGTGTCAGTCAGTCAGTGTCAGCTAGAGCAGCTCTGTCGACCTGGTTCTCTGGCTCTAAAGCAGCTCTGCTGACCTGGTTCTCTCCCTCTAAAGCAGCTCTGCTGACCTGGTATTTCTGGCTCTAGAGCAGCTCACCTGACCTAGTTCTTATGCTATAGAGCAGCTCTGCTGATCTGGTTCTATGGCTCTACAACAGCTCTGCTGACCTGGTTCTATGGCTCTAAAGCAGCTCTGCTGACCTGGTTCTCTCCCTCTAGAGCAGCTCTACTGACCTGGTTTCTCTGGCTCTACAGCAGCTCTGCCGAACTGGTTCTCTGGATCTAGAGCAGCCCTACTGACTTGGTCCTTAGACTCTAGAGCCGCTCTGCTGACCTTGTTCTCTGGCTCTAAAGCAGTTCTGCTGACCTGGTTCTCTGGCTCTAAAGCAGCTCTGCTGGCCTGGTTCTCTGGCTCTAAAGCAGATCTGCTGACCTGGTTCTCTCCCTCGAAAGCAGCTCTGCTGACCTGGTTTCTCTGGCTCTACAGTGGGTAGTAGAGAGTAGTAGAAAGCGAGTAGTAGAGAGTGCGTTTCAGAGAGTGAGTAGTAGAGAGTGAGTAGTAGAGAGTAGTAGAGTGAGTAGTAGAGAGTAGTAGAGAGTGAGTGGTAGAGAGTAGTAGAGAGTAGTAGAGTAAGTAGTAGAGAGTAGTAGAGAGTGAGTAGTAGAGAGAGTAGTAGAATAGTACAAAGTGAGTAGTAGAGATGAGTAGTAGAGAGAGTAGTAGAATAGTAGAGAGTGAGTAGTAGAGAATGAGTAGTAGAGAGTAGTAGAGAACGAGTAGTAGAGAGTGAGTAGTGAAGAGTGAGTAGTAGAGAGTAGTAGAGAGCGAGTAGTAGAGAGTGAATAGTAGAGAGTGAGTAGTAGAGAGAGAGTAGTAGAGAAAGAGTAGTAGAGAGTAAGTAGTAGAGAGTAGAGGAGAGTAGTAGAGTGAGTAGTAGAGAGTAGTAGAGGTAGTAGAGAGTGAGTAGTAGGGAGTATTAGTAGAGAGTAGTAGAGAGTGAGTAGTATAGAGTGAGTAGTAGAGAGTAGTAGCGAGTGAGTAGTAGAGATAGAGTAGTAGAGAGTGAGTAGTAGAATAGTAGAGAGTAGTCAGTCAGTGTCAGTCACTGTCAGTGTCAGTCAATCAGTGTCAGTCAGTGTCAGTCAGTCAGTGTCAGTCAATCAGTGTCAGTCAGTCAGTGTCAGTCAGTCAGTCAATCAGTGTCATTCAGTATCAATCGCTCAGTGTCAGTCAGTCAGTGTCAGTCAGTCAGTGTCAGCTAGAGCAGCTCTGTTGACCTGGTTCTCTAGCTCTAAAGCAGCTCTGATGACTGGATCCATGTGTCTCACCTGAAGAAGCTGCCCCTCCCGCTTCCTTATGATCAGCAGCATCCCGATGGCATCCTGGATGACCTAGCCCCTCTTAAACTAAAAATAACTCAAGTCAGAGATAAAAACCCATGGTTCACTGGTTCCCTCAACGACGAGAGAAGATCCCTCCGACAGCATGAAAGAACCTGGAGACAGCAGCCCTCAACAGACCACCTAAAACTCCTTCGCCAGGCCAGAAATATCTACAACAAGAACATCGTCAACTCAAAAAAAGAATTCTTCAGAGCGGAACTAGGAAATGCCCAAAACAGACCTCGCAAACTCTTTGAGATGGTTAAACTACAATCGAACAAACTGTCCAAAACTGTGAAAGAAAACCCCAAGTCTCTCATCTCCTCTGAGGCTTTCTCCTCATTTTTCACAAACAAAATCAAAACCTTGGATACTGAACTCAAGGCCGCCTCCTTCCCCCCTCCGAACTTTGACCCTCTGCCTCCTCCTTCCTCGCCGCCACGATCCTTACCAAAGAATTTATCTCACTGGTCTGAATTTGCATCCTATGACGAAGTCACTGTCGCGAAAATCCTGGCCTCCCTGAACCCCAACAACCACTTCAATGACCCGCTCCCCTCAAACTGTCTCGCGACCGTTACCAAATCCATCATTCCTAGGTGGACTGCAATCATAAGTTGCATGCCTACGACAGGGATCAATACCGAACTCGCTGAAAACAACCCAAAGTCCTATCCATTCTGAAAAAAACGTCGCTGGACCCAGCCTCCCCAGACAACTTTAGACCAATTTCCAACATTCTGCTCCTGGCGAAAGTGCTGGAAAAGTGTGTACAATTACAGCTAAGTCACCACATCAACAACTACCATCTACTCGACGACTGTTAATCAGGTTTCCAACCCGGACACAGCACCGAAACCACCATGCTCCACATTGTTGATGATGCTCTTCAAGCCCTTGACCAAGACAAAGCCTGTCTCCTGATCCTCCTTAATCTATCATTGGCCTTCGACACGGTCAACCATGCGATGCTACTCGAACGCCTTAAACTCAGGATGGGATTAGAAGGCACAGTCCTCGACTGGTTCAGATCCTACCTCCAGAACCGATCTCAGAGATTTCTAGTCAATGGCGAACTGTCCGCTCCCTCCGCGGTCACGGTGGGAGTCCCTCAGGGATCAACACTGTCCCCAACCCTCTTCAATCTCTATCTGGAACCCCTTGCCGAAGTCCTGCGTAATGCAAATATCTCCTTTCATATGTACGCTGATGACACTCAGATCTACATAAAAATCTTATCTCTGGCAGAGATCCTCACCCTGAATGAAGCCCTGAAGCTGACCGCCAGATGGCTCTCCGCCAATCAACTAAAACTTAATGCCAAGAAAACTGAGTTCCTTCTAATCTCCCCACCCAAGAACAACCCCGACATCCAGACATGGATTAAAGCCATCACAGCCTTAAACTGTTCCCCGACCGTTGTGAATTCAGCCAAATCTCTGGGAATCACCTTGGATTATAACCTAAATATGCGAGACCACATCAACACAATGACGAAATCGGCCAGATTCCACCTGAGCTACCTATGGAAATTGAAACCCTTTCTAGACGCTTCGGCCCTCAAACTCGCTGTCCAATCATTAGTCATCTCTCGACTGGAATACGGTTGCTCCACCCTCTCTGGCTTACCTAAGATCTCGCTGGCACCCTTAAAAGCCTGCCTCAACGCAGCCGCCAGACTACTTACAGGCTCAAAAAAATTCGATCACATCACTCCTCACTTGAAAGCGTTAAACTAGCTCCCCCTCGAGGCGAGGATTCACTTCAAGCTGGCATGCATCACGCACAAGGCCCTTCACTCTAACTCCCCTGCGTATCTTCCTCAGAAGCTTGTGTTATCTGGAGGAAACAGAAACTCAAGGTCGACCAAGGCCCTCCTACTCCGGCCTGCACGCTTTAGGAAAAGAACAACCTACAATCGGGCTTTCACTGGAGCTGCACCAAGAATATGGAACTCCCTCCCTTCCGACATTAGAAAAATCCCTTCCTTTGCTCGCTTCAAAAAAGAGGCCAAGGCCTTTCTCATGGTTAAATTCCTTGGCTAATCTCATTCCCTCAGCCACCTGAGAGACTGTGGCTCTATCCTGCGTCCTTGTACATCACCTTTCTTGTTCATTGTACTATATTTATCCTGCTGTATAGCCTATCGTATCCCCCAGGTACAGTACCTGTCTGCTATCCTGTCCCACCTTAACCCCCCCCCCGATTCTCTGTAAGCTCTCCTATGTACTAAGTTTTTTATCGTTTTACCTGGTCTTTTTTGTGTGCTATGACCATGTATTACTCTATTGCATCTGTAAAGCGCTCTTATACCCTCACGGGTCATGTTCGCGCTCTATAAAACCTTAAAATAAATAGATAAATAAATAAATAAGAGAGAGCCACCAGATTTGTTCCTTTTTCCGACGCCTGTGAAATAGAGCAGAGGCAAGAAGAAGGAGTGACAGGATCGGGCGAGGCAGCAACAGTGGAATCTGCAATTGCCCCTGATCCTGTCACTGTCACTGCTGTTAGCAGTGGCTCTGATGAAGGAAACGCACCTTCTCTTGTGTTATTTTCTGATCAGGAAGTCCCGGGTCATGTCCGTTACAACCTGCGGCCAACATGATCTTAGCTTATATCGAGACACACCAAGGTTTTGATCCAGCAGGAAATGATGGGGAGGAATCTTTGGATCCAAATGTCTGTATGAACTTATACACTACTCATGAAAACAGTACCTGGTTGAAAAATGAACTTTATGATTGCGCTAACTTCAATCATTCGCAGTATTTTCAGCAGTTTATTACCAGAAATGTCACTAGTGAGCGAATTATGCCCGTACCCATTCTGAATACCTCCTCTGCTTTCTGTGTGCAAGGAATGGGACACGTGCAGGTCGGGAATAGTGTCTGTAACTATACTTATAGAATGAAGATTTTCAGCAGCCCGCCGTTATTGACTCCTCCAAATGTTTATTTTGTATGTGGGGAAAATGCTTATACCTGGTTACCTCGGGGATGGGCAGGCCAATGTTATTTGCCTTTCTTGTACCCCATATAGCACCTTCAGACTATCATAAAACTCACCAATTATAGGACTCTAAGGTAGTTCCTAGTAGACGCAGGAGGAAGCTCGGAATGTCCGAAGTTGATCAGACTGACACTTCATTACAACAGTTTTATGATGTTGCCAAAGGATTATTTCCAATCTGGGGTCCAATATTCACTAGTAGAGAAGTTAGGCGATTGTCCAGGGTGGTGGAAAAGTTCATCAATATTACTATGGATATTATGACAAATATGACGGAAGAGCTTCAGGCCACGAGACTTGTCTCGCTTCAAAACCAAATGGTTTTGGACGTTATCTTGGCTGATCGAGGAGGGGCATGCCGCGTGATTGGCAGCTCCTGCTATGTTTACATCCCAGACTCCGCCCCCACAGTTCATTTAGCAATTCAGAAGTTACATCGCATAGCCTCGGAAATACACACAGACAATGGGTCCTGGTCACTCGCTGGTTGGCTCTGGGGACTCTTATCAGCTTGGGGATGGAAATTATTGATGATAGTGGCCGGGGCTGTAGGCATTCTGTTCACTTGCTGCCTTTGTATGCAATGTGGTCCGGCATGTTGCTCTTATTGTGCTACTAAAATTACAGCTTTGGTTGTCCCCTCTCCCATCCCTTCCAAGACGCAGATGCTCCAACAGGAGATTCGTGAG
Source organism: Lissotriton helveticus (assembly GCF_964261635.1). NCBI lineage: Eukaryota > Metazoa > Chordata > Amphibia > Caudata > Salamandridae > Lissotriton > Lissotriton helveticus. The sequence continues at coordinate 497,155,425 of NC_136061.1, read as the reverse complement.
TTGATGGCCATTGATGAGGAGGTTTTCCAGGATTAGTCCCTAATTAGTTAGCTACATCATGCTAAAAGGAGGGTTTGAGGAACTAAAATCTGAATTAGGCCCTGTGAGTAAACCGAAGACACACAGTATTATTTAGAAATTAGTGTGATGTACCTATTCAGTCCAGTATAGGTGTCTGTGCGTTAGTGGACTTTGCATACATAGTAATTTAGTAATTGCTACACACCCTATATGAATTTCTGCCTTCTGACGGGTATTATAATTTAACCCGACCCGCGCCATTTTGTGGCCTAGCCTGCTAGTAGCATTAGCAGAATCCAACCATAATAGTCGGTGAGAGTCGTTCTCTCGTGAAATAGCATGACAACTGTAACAAACTGCTGCTCCTGCATGTTAGGCCCATCAAGGTTATAGGTGGGGGTAGGCCGGATAAGCACATTCCAGGAGGCGCTGTGCAAACCCTCCTAAGACAGGCAGAAGGGAGTTACCTTCATCGACCTTGCTATAACGAGCTGAGCTAAACTGAAGTTGCTTTGTGTGCCATATATGGTCTTTCCTTTGCAGCAACCTGTACCAACTTGTATTTTTCCTTCTTCGGTAACAGTTTCGAAATGTAACAGTATATATGTGATCTCTTGATAATGTGCCAGCAGTCTTCTTGGCGGACCTCGAGGGGTTAGGTCGCGAGAAGCTCCTCTAGCAGACTTGTTGTTTAATAAACGATTGAACCTTCTTCACTGCCAACTGACTGGTTATTGGTAATTGGTATTGGGGGCTATTAGTAAGTATAGCTCTCTATGGTTTTATTTATTTTTCGGTACTTCAATCGCGTTGTTCTGACATACATCCAGTAAATAGATATACAGAAGTGTTAACCCTCAAAACCTACTGGACAGATTTACACCAAATTAGATCAAGCATTTGCAATGCAATCAGTCTCGCCTGTGGGAGCTTATATGTATTTAGCTAGGGAAACATCCTTTACAACGAAGTCTTAACAACGACTTACGTTTACCACAAAGTCTAAACAACGAACCTTCCTGAACCACGAAGACTGGAACAACGACGACTGGAACCACGAAGAATGGATAAACGATTTCTGCTCTAGGACTGCATCACTCTCAGAGTATAAAATAATGGAACAACGTTGCCTGCAGCCACGAAGACCGTCCGTGAAGAAAGTTAGTCCCGTCACTTCTTTGCGCCACCATAAACGTAATCTGCTCTTTGAATGGCTAGTCTCAGAGTATTACGTCACTAATCTCCGTCTCCCAAATCTGTATTGAACTTTATTGATTCAACAAATGGTAGCTCGGAAAGGAAATAGCGTTTTACGGGATTAACTGGCATATGAAGTCACTTGTAAAAAATGGAATACATTTAATTCCTAATTATTAATTCTTTATTAGAGTCATTATATTTTTACTTAGAAATAAAATAAAAAAAATGTATTTGTTTCTTAAAGTATTCTTTTTTAATTCAGATATCTTTTCGTTTTGCTAATGAAAGTTAAGAGGATAGTGGTAGTGGGTATGGGATGTATATTTGTACTCAAGTATATTTAAATGTATATATATATATATATATATAATAAATAAATACATTTAATTAAATATAATTGTGCTCGTTGTTGCACACAGCTGAAATCAAGACTTTTCGAAACAATAATATGGCCTTAATAGAAAATGTGTTAATAAATCTTTTTAATTAGTGGTTTAGGAAGTAGTTGTTAAAATGTAGTGGTTCAGTACTGTTCGTTGTTTAGCCTTCGTTGTTCAGGAAGCAGTGGTTTAGGCAGTAGTTGTAAAGTCATAAATTCATTTAGCTATGCAGCACATTAGCCTGAGTGCAGAAACATCTTCTGTTCTTTAACATGGAGGGAAAGTAAGCACCAAACTTCGGAACACACCAGGTATGGGAACACATGGAGAGAAATATTGCCTATCAGCTGGAAATGGTATAATCCAAAGGTCTGTTTTTAATATAAAATTGAGGCTTTCCGTGGTCATATCACTGAAAATACAAGATTTGAAAAACAATTATTGTCTACAGGTGCTTGTGGAAGAAAGGTTTCTATGGCCTGAAATCTAAGGAATGGTAAAGTGATTCTGGTATATTAATGACCCCTGCTGGTTGTTTTCTATCAAGAAAGTTCAATGGAGGCAGTTGCCAGAAAAAAAATAAAAAGAAAGTCCTTAAGCAGGAAGCAATTCTGGCATTTTACTGACCTCTACTAGTCGTTTTCTATGAAGATAGTTAAATGGAGGCAGTTGAACAGAAACAATAGTCCCTAAGCAAAAGTGGAAGCAGACAAGTCCTGGACTGATCTCCAGAGCCCACAAAGTACAAACCACAGATCTTCCAGACAGCGCAAGCGCTTTCTAGGCTCGACCTAAAAAGCACACTTTCTGGGTAAAGTTATACTTTCATGCCAAATTTAGTATAAATCCATTCAGCGATTTTTGATGCATCTTTCGGCAAACTTTTCTGTCGGAGCTAAAATGGGAAATGATGGTATTTTTCACACTCCATTAACTTTTTTCCCATGGATCGTTCCAAACGAAAAGTGGCATGCCACAACTAAGCTTACTGAGTTAGTAGACTGGCAGGTTTAGTGTAAATTCGTCCATGGGGTCAAACGTTATAAGCAATTCAAAAAATGCCTTTTCGGTGGAAAGTATGGCTGACCCATATTAACCTTCAACCTACGGAAGGAATGGCGTTTCAAGTAACAAGCTATGCAAAAGTGTTAACCCTTAGAAGCCCATCTGGCACCTTTTTCATATGTGTTTCACACAATGCACAAGATCTAGTATGGCGGAACAGAGTTAAGTAAGCAAATAAATAAATAAAACGAATTACATTGCGTGCGCTGCATCGCAATCGGCAAAGCAGCGCGCGCAATGTAATTTGTTTTATTTATTTATTTACTTATAATAGTCCATACTCGTTAATTCTTTGGGCCCTATGTCAAGACTGCCAATAGGAATACCACCTGTAACTCGATTGTCGCAGTTTTGCAGAAGAGGATGCTACAGCAATTGCAATTACATGGCATTATGGTTGCATTATGCAGAGAAAGGGGTACCCGTGTGATCATTATTGTAGACAAGTATGACATCATCCAATTTATTTACATTTATAAAACACATTTGTGAACTAAATGCAGGTACGCAACATTATGTTCCCTGGTGCAAAATCAGTGCAGATAAATCCTGAAAAGAATGTGGTACTCTGAGACTTATGGCTGCACACAAAAGTCACAATAAAATGTGTAAAAAATTAAGGTAGCACCAGAAGATGCTTCAATGTCTGTTTGGAATTTTGAATCCCTGTTGCCAACTGTTTCTATTCTTTTCGGAAGTGACCATGAAACAGATAAAACTTTTCATGGGGATTAGCCTCTTCAATTGAGAATAATTGTGAGCAAGTCGTAGGTCTGAATAGACCTAGGATTGACAGTCTTGTACTCTTGGAAGTTTAAATAACGCACAATTTTCTTTGGGGTGTAAACATTTGCATTTTACGAATTTTTGTCGAAAATGATTTGGAGAAAAGTGCAAAAAAAACCTTTAATAATAAAACTCAGCATTTATTTTTTCAAGATGTGCACTTTTTTAAGTCGAGCATTTATTTCTATTTCTCTTTGGTCGCTTCAAGCAAGCAGTATATGATATGGTATACAATGTTAATGTTATTAACGGTTCCTACTTGTGCCTTGATATTGCAGAAGTGGCACTGCATAGTAACTATATGGTCGCAAAGCAGCAAAAATCTCTGAAAGTAATACGATTATGCTGGAGGGTTTTTGCCGATGCCAACGGGGGAGGGTGGGGAGGGAGAAGGGAGTGAAATGACTGGTGTTTCAATGGCACTGCTTATAACAGCGGTGGCAATCCCTTTGAGGTTGCCAACTTCACCAACAGCATCTTGGAAACGTTTCATGTTTTAGAGTATCTGCAACTACGTTTCAACCAAACCATATCGCGCATACAGACATGCACTTAGTTACACACAATGCATAAGGGCTAAAACATACACTTTGAATGCCAACATCTGCAAAAAGATATATATTAATGCGTACATAATAAATAAATGCTGAATCCACATCTGGAACGTCAAGAGAATGGGTAGAGCATGAAAGTGAAATGAAAAGCAGAATAAACTGAGCATAATATACCCTTTTCACTTTATTAACTTTGCAGTAGGCATTGAAATAATTAACCGCTTAATGTAACAAACAGCGGAGACGTCTGCTTACATTTTGACTTTTCAGTTCAGATTGAAACCTCTAGGCAAAATGGAGACTGCCAGGAAAGATTAGGGAACAATAGAGGGAATGGAGAGATCCATGGGAAGGTCAGGTCAGATGATGAAGGAGAGAAGGGCTGGAATAACAGTATGAGAAATATGGAAAGAAGGGCATTTTGTTTTTTACAGAGTAAAATGAAAGAGCTGTGTAGAGGGGAATGGGAGAGAAACGTACTGACAAAGATGAGATGAAGATTAGAGAGAAAAAAAGAGAGAAAAAGAGAAGAACTTTAGAGAAATCAGAGCTCAGCAGGCTAAGCTACATGCTTTGCTTACTTGTGTTCTGGGTCACTAATATACCATCCGTGATCTGGTCAGTCTGACTACAAGACAGATGGGGATGATTGAGATCCAGAGAGCCTGCAAAAGAGCAGGGATGGATAATGGAAGTATATTTCTCAAGAAGGAATATCATGCCAATCATGTGAATTTCGCTCCTGATTTTGTTACTTGACTCCACCCATTCCCATTTTTCAGAGTGAGTATGGCTGGGTTCAATAAGTCTTGTTAACCAAACTCGCCCTGTGACAAGTGGTAAAGGGCTGGATGGCTGCCGTGACTGATGCTGGCCTCACTCAGGGATTCAACCAGTGCTTCCCGCAGGCCACATTCTATCGAGCGTCACTATTTTTCCACTGCGCATCAATACACTCCGTCCGTCCGCGAGCCCTGAGTAGGAGGGAACGTCCGCATGTGCTGCGGCGGTCCCTCCTGTGCAATTTGGATGTGACCACCACCCTGGCGGTCACATCCTCTATTTTTAACATTGCGGCGGGTGAGGCTTCAAGCTGCACCCGCCGCAATGTTAAAAATGCATGCATTGCATTTACATGCACAAAGCGGCAGGCACCGCGCGGTGCCTGCCGTTTTCTGCATGTAAATGCAGGGGGGTACCATAGGTACCCCCCATGTGCACCCCCCACCTCCCTTCACCCAGGGGGCCCGGAAACGGGCCCCCGAAGTGAAGATCCGTATGCTTTTGCACGGCAGAGAACCCGCCGCGGAAAAGCATGTCTGGGAAGCCATCCTAATATGTCTGGGGATGTCTGAGAGACACCGCCACCGTATTAGAGCTTTTCCGCCGTGAATGTAAGCCGACCGTGGCGGAAAAGCGGCAGACTGAAACCAAGACTCACCAGCCATCCTAATTTGGCGGTGGGTCTTTGGTGGGTCCGCAGCGGATTTTCCGGATCTTCCGGGCCGGCGGTGGCTTCCGCCGGCCCGGAGGATGCAGAAAATCCGCGATCCTAATCGACCCCTAAGTGCCAGGCAGATCAGACAGAGAAAATTAAATTGCCAAAGAAAACACTGCAAGAAAAAAATGATTAATGAAAGAGGGTCTAAAATAAGAGGGTCAGAGGCCCAATACTCAAATGCATGAACTGCCACTGACTGTCTTGTGCTGTTGGTTGTAAGAATTCATATACATACTTTAAGAATTTGGGTTACTGGTTGAGGATAATGCAACCCTACTCAAGCAGCAACCAAAACCCAAGAAAACCCCCAAATTAGCATGTGGTCAACCCCCTGGTAACTTGATACAAAGCAGTCAGGCTTAACTTAGTAGCAATGTGTAAAGTATGCAGCACTTCAAACAGTAATGCAGTGAAAACACAACACAAGAAAAATCACACACCAATTTAGAAAAATGAAGCCAAATGTAAATAAAAAATCAAGACCAAAACAACAAAATCCAATCAGTAGACCCAGAGGTATGCAATTTTAAAGATTTAAGTGAAAACAGTGCCAAAAAGCCCAAAGAGTCACTTTTGGCAATCTGGACATGCGAGACCAAGAGAAGGTCAAACATTCAGACTGATAGCGATGTAGCAGTGTCCAGAAACAGGGAACAAATTAATCCCACAAAAAAAGTTACCTTCTCAATCCAGCACAGAGAGTCCCAATCGCCTTGGAGGGTGCCCCAAGGAGCAGCAAAGTTTTGTGCACGGTCGTCGCTGTAGCACGACAAGTAGACCAGGTCTGGCATATTGTTATTAAGCATGGGCGTAAAATCCGTTCCGCTCGCGGATTTTTCGGATTTTCGGCAAATTCGCAATCCGTGAACTCTCGCGAATTTGTCGAAAATCCGTGAATTCGCTCGCGGCGGATTTTTTGCTTGGTGATACAATATTGCGGCGCGCGGCGTGGTGCACGGCGTTCACTTTCCGTCATTCAGCGTTTGCTGAGTTGTTTTTCTCGATCATATTTTGCGAGTGCTGCGCCATTTTGGATCTTGCTGCGGGATCCCGCGGGAGTTTGGCGCCCGCGAATACGTAATCGCGGCTTGCCACCTTGCACAGCACGCCTCGCGAGAGTTCGCAATTGCGAACACGTAGTTGCGGGGGAAAGGAACAATCTTGCACTCGCGAAATAGAGATTTAGCAATTCTGCACAAGAAATCCACCAGCAAACAGGATAAACCTTCAGAAAATGATGATTTTTATCAGAATCACTCCTCAGGTTGACATTTGCATGGCCTTTTTTTTGCAAGGAGTCCATTTTTTGGGGGGGGGAGGAAGGAAGTGCCCCACAGTCTCCAACTTCCTGTTCCTGTCCAGCAGGCTCCTCCCAGTGCTTTCTTCATGTGCTGGTCACTTTCATTTGGACCTTGACCTGGAAGGATTACTTTTTGTGGGTGCTGCTGGATATTTGGATTTGAGGCCTTTTTGACTTTCTTTGGATCACTTTTGGATTAGAAATCAACTTTCACAAGTAAGTTTGTTTGGGGCATTACAGTTGCTGCAACTAAAATTTTGGAACTTTATCGGAACATTCAATAAAATATATTGTGGGTAGCCACAGTATCCAAGAGGACCAGTGTTGGTTATGGGTGCATGATACAACTGTTTTGTTGAATTTAAACACCATTGAGGCCATGGATGGGCTGGGATTGTGCTGATTTTTGTTGTTTTTGTCGTTTTTATGGGGCTGCTGGTGGGGCCCTTTGCCCAGGGGTGGTGAGTGTTGCATGGGCCTATTCTTTCTGTGGGGTGTCTTCTTGAATGTAAACACCATTGAGGCCATGGATGGGCTGGGATTGTGCTGATGTTTGTGTTTTTGTCGTTTTTTTGGGGCTGCTGGTGTGGCCTTTTGCCCAGGGGTAGTGGTGCTTGAACTGAGTGTGCCTGTGGTGTGGTCTCACTCTCTTTAATGTAAACATCCTGGATGGCATTGGATTGTGGTGATTTTTGGGTGTTTTTCTGTTTTTTGGGGTGTACTGTTGATGTGGACTGGCCATGTGGGTGGTGGTGGTGGCCATCTTGAGTGCTGGCTGGTACAGGCAACATGTGCTTGGGGTGCAAGGGGCCATTTTGAAGAGAGGCAGTGTCTGAGGCCTGCACTTATTTTGCCTACTTTTCATCCATTATCCCCAGGGGTAGTAAGTGTTGCATGGGCCTAGTCTTTCTGTGGGGTGTCTTCTTGAATTTAAATACCATTGAGGGCATGGATGGGCTAGGATTAGGCTGCATTTTGTGGTTTTTGTCGTTTTTTTGGGCTGCTGGTGGGGCCCTTTGCCCAGGGGTGGTGAGTGTTGCATGGGCCCAGTCTTTCTGTGGGGTGTCCTCTTGAATTTAAACACCATTGAGGCCATGGATGGGCTGGGATTGTGCTGTTTTTGGTGTTTTTTGTCGTTTTTTGGGGGCTGCTGGTGTGGCCTTTTGCCCAGGGGTAGTGGTGCATGGACTGAGTGTGCCTGTGGGGTCTCACTCTCTTTAAGGTAAACATCCTGGATGGCATTGGATTGTGGTGATTTTTGGGTGTTTTTCTTTTTTTTGGGGTGTACTGTTGATGTGGACTGGCCATGTGGGTGGTGGTGGGGGCCATCTTGAGTGCTGGCTGGTACAGGCAACATGTGCTTGGGGTGCAAGGGGCCATTTTGAAGAGAGGCAGTGTCTGAGGCCTGCACTTATTTAGCCTACTTTTCATCCATTATCCCCAGGGGTAGTGAGTGTTGCATGGGCCTAGTCTTTCTGTGGGGTGTCTTCTTGAATTTAAACACCATTGAGGGCATGGATGGGCTAGGATTGTGCTGAATTTTGTTGTTTTTGTCATTTTTTGGGGCTGCTAGTGGGGCCCTTTGCCCATGGGTGGTGAGTGTTGCATGGGCCTAGTCTTTCTGTGGGGTGTCCTCTTGAATTTAAACACCATTGAGGCCATGGATGGGCTGGGATTGTGCTGTTTTTTGTGTTTGTTGTCGTTTTTTGGGGGCTGCTGGTGTGGCCTTTTGCCCAGGGGTAGTGGTGCATGGACTGAGTGTGCCTGTGGGGTCTCACTCTCTTTAATGTAAACATCCTGGATGGCATTGGATTGTGGTGATTTTTGGGTGTTTTTCTGTTTTTTTGGGGTGTACTGTTGATGTGGACTGGCCATGTGGGTGGTGGTGGTGGCCATCTTGAGTGCTGGCTGGTACAGGCAACATGTGCTTGGGGTGCAAGGGGCCATTTTGAAGAGAGGCAGTGTCTGAGGCCTGCACTTATTTTGCCTACTTTTCATCCATTATCCCCAGGGGTAGTGAGTGTTGCATGGGCCTAGTCTTTCTGTGGGGTGTCTTCTTGAATTTAAACACCATTGAGGGCATGGATGGGCTAGGATTAGGCTGAATTTTGTGGTTTTTGTCGTTTTTTGGGGCTGCTGGTGGGGCCCTTTGCCCAGGGGTGGTGAGTGTTGCATGGGCCCAGTCTTTCTGTGGGGTGTCCTCTTGAATTTAAACACCATTGAGGCCATGGATGGGCTGGGATTGTGCTGTTTCTGGTGTTTTTTGTCGTTTTTTTGGGGCTGCTGGTGTGGCCTTTTGCCCAGGGGTAGTGGTGCATGGACTGAGTGTGCCTGTGGGGTCTCACTCTCTTTAAGGTAAACATCCTGGATGGCATTGGATTGTGGTGATTTTTGGGTGTTTTTCTTTTTTTTGGGGTGTACTGTTGATGTGGACTGGCCATGTGGGTGGTGGTGGTGGCCATCTTGAGTGCTGGCTGGTACAGGCAACATGTGCTTGGGGTGCAAGGGGCCATTTTGAAGAGAGGCAGTGTCTGAGGCCTGCACTTATTTAGCCTACTTTTCATCCATTATCCCCAGGGGTAGTGAGTGTTGCATGGGCCTAGTCTTTCTGTGGGGTGTCTTCTTGAATTTAAACACCATTGAGGGCATGGATGGGCTAGGATTGTGCAGAATTTTGTTGTTTTTGTCATATTTTGGGGCTGCTGGTGGGGCCCTTTGCCCATGGGTGGTGAGTGTTGCATGGGCCTAGTCTTTCTGTGGGGTGTCCTCTTGAATTTAAACACCATTGAGGCCATGGATGGGCTGGGATTGTGCTGTTTTTTGTGTTTGTTGTCGTTTTTTTGGGGCTGCTGGTGTGGCCTTTTGCCCAGGGGTAGTGGTGCATGGACTGAGTGTGCCTGTGGGGTCTCACTCTCTTTAATGTAAACATCCTGGATGGCATTGGATTGTGGTGATTTTTGGGTGTTTTTCTGTTTTTTTGGGGTGTACTGTTGATGTGGACTGGCCATGTGGGTGGTGGTGGTGGCCATCTTGAGTGCTGGCTGGTACAGGCAACATGTGCTTGGGGTGCAAGGGGCCATTTTGAAGAGAGGCAGTGTCTGAGGCCTGCACTTATTTTGCCTACTTTTCATCCATTAGCCCCAGGGGTAGTGAGTGTTGCATGGGCCCAGTCTTTCTGTGGGGTGTCTTCTTGAATTTAAACACCATTGAGGGCATGGATGGGCTAGGATTTGGCTGAATTTTGTGGTTTTTGTCGTTTTTTGGGGCTGCTGGTGGGGCCCTTTGCCCAGGGGTGGTGAGTGTTGCATGGGCCCAGTCTTTCTGTGGGGTGTCCTCTTGAATTTAAACACCATTGAGGCCATGGATGGGCTGGGATTGTGCTGTTTTTGGTGTTTTTTGTCGTTTTTTTGGGGCTGCTGGTGTGGCCTTTTGCCCAGGGGTAGTGGTGCATGGACTGAGTGTGCCTGTGGGTCTCACTCTCTTTAAGGTAAACATCCTGGATGGCATTGGATTGTGGTGATTTTTGGGTGTTTTTCTTTTTTTTGGGGTGTACTGTTGATGTGGACTGGCCATGTGGGTGGTGGTGGGGGCCATCTTGAGTGCTGGCTGGTACAGGCAACATGTGCTTGGGGTGCAAGGGGCCATTTTGAAGAGAGGCAGTGTCTGAGGCCTGCACTTATTTAGCCTACTTTTCATCCATTATCCCCAGGGGTAGTGAGTGTTGCATGGGCCTAGTCTTTCTGTGGGGTGTCTTCTTGAATTTAAACACCATTGAGGGCATGGATGGGCTAGGATTGTGCTGAATTTTGTTGTTTTTGTCATTTTTTGGGGCTGCTGGTGGGGCCCTTTGCCCATGGGTGGTGAGTGTTGCATGGGCCTAGTCTTTCTGTGGGGTGTCCTCTTGAATTTAAACACCATTGAGGCCATGGATGGGCTGGGATTGTGCTGTTTTTTGTGTTTGTTGTCGTTTTTTTGGGGCTGCTGGTGTGGCCTTTTGCCCAGGGGTAGTGGTGCATGGACTGAGTGTGCCTGTGGGGTCTCACTCTCTTTAATGTAAACATCCTGGATGGCATTGGATTGTGGTGATTTTTGGGTGTTTTTCTGTTTTTTTGGGGTGTACTGTTGATGTGGACTGGCCATGTGGGTGGTGGTGGTGGCCATCTTGAGTGCTGGCTGGTACAGGCAACATGTGCTTGGGGTGCAAGGGGCCATTTTGAAGAGAGGCAGTGTCTGAGGCCTGCACTTATTTTGCCTACTTTTCATCCATTATCCCCAGGGGTAGTGAGTGTTGCATGGGCCCAGTCTTTCTGTGGGGTGTCTTCTTGAATTTAAACACCATTGAGGGCATGGATGGGCTAGGATTTGGCTGAATTTTGTGGTTTTTGTCGTTTTTTGGGGCTGCTGGTGGGGCCCTTTGCCCAGGGGTGGTGAGTGTTGCATGGGCCCAGTCTTTCTGTGGGGTGTCTTCTTGAATGTAAACACCATTGAGGCCATGGATGGGCTGGGATTGTGCTGATGTTTGTGTTTTTGTCGTTTTTTTGGGGCTGCTGGTGTGGCCTTTTGCCCAGGGGTAGTGGTGCTTGAACTGAGTGTGCCTGTGGTGTGGTCTCACTCTCTTTAATGTAAACATCCTGGATGGCATTGGATTGTGGTGATTTTTGGGTGTTTTTCTGTTTTTTGGGGTGTACTGTTGATGTGGACTGGCCATGTGGGTGGTGGTGGTGGCCATCTTGAGTGCTGGCTGGTACAGGCAACATGTGCTTGGGGTGCAAGGGGCCATTTTGAAGAGAGGCAGTGTCTGAGGCCTGCACTTATTTTGCCTACTTTTCATCCATTATCCCCAGGGGTAGTGAGTGTTGCATGGGCCTAGTCTTTCTGTGGGGTGTCTTCTTGAATTTAAACACCATTGAGGGCATGGATGGGCTAGGATTAGGCTGAATTTTGTGTTTTTTGTCATTTTTTGGGGCTGCTGGTGGGGCCCTTTGCCCAGGGGTGGTGAGTGTTGCATGGGCCCAGGCTTTCTGTGGGGTGTCCTCTTGAATTTAAACACCATTGAGGCCATGGATGGGCTGGGATTGTGCTGTTTTTTGTCGTTTTTTTGGGGCTGCTGGTGTGGCCTTTTGCCCAGGGGTAGTGGTGCATGGACTGAGTGTGCCTGTGGGGTCTCACTCTCTTTAAGGTAAACATCCTGGATGGCATTGGATTGTGGTGATTTTTGGGTGTTTTTCTGTTTTTTTGGGGTGTACTGTTGATGTGGACTGGCCATGTGGGTGGTGGTGGTGGCCATCTTGAGTGCTGGCTGGTACAGGCAACATGTGCTTGGGGTGCAAGGGGCCATTTTGAAGAGAGGCAGTGTCTGAGGCCTGCACTTATTTAGCCTACTTTTCATCCATTATCCCCAGGGGTAGTGAGTGTTGCATGGGCCTAGTCTTTCTGTGGGGTGTCTTCTTGAATTTAAACACCATTGAGGGCATGGATGGGCTAGGATTGTGCTGAATTTTGTTGTTTTTGTCATTTTTTGGGGCTGCTGGTGGGGCCCTTTGCCCATGGGTGGTGAGTGTTGCATGGGCCTAGTCTTTCTGTGGGGTGTCCTCTTGAATTTAAACACCATTGAGGCCATGGATGGGCTGGGATTGTGCTGTTTTTTGTGTTTGTTGTCGTTTTTTTGGGGCTGCTGGTGTGGCCTTTTGCCCAGGGGTAGTGGTGCATGGACTGAGTGTGCCTGTGGGGTCTCACTCTCTTTAATGTAAACATCCTGGATGGCATTGGATTGTGGTGATTTTTGGGTGTTTTTCTGTTTTTTTGGGGTGTACTGTTGATGTGGACTGGCCATGTGGGTGGTGGTGGTGGCCATCTTGAGTGCTGGCTGGTACAGGCAACATGTGCTTGGGGTGCAAGGGGCCATTTTGAAGAGAGGCAGTGTCTGAGGCCTGCACTTATTTTGCCTACTTTTCATCCATTATCCCCAGGGGTAGTGAGTGTTGCATGGGCCCAGTCTTTCTGTGGGGTGTCTTCTTGAATTTAAACACCATTGAGGGCATGGATGGGCTAGGATTTGGCTGAATTTTGTGGTTTTTGTCGTTTTTTGGGGCTGCTGGTGGGGCCCTTTGCCCAGGGGTGGTGAGTGTTGCATGGGCCCAGTCTTTCTGTGGGGTGTCTTCTTGAATGTAAACACCATTGAGGCCATGGATGGGCTGGGATTGTGCTGATGTTTGTGTTTTTGTCGTTTTTTTGGGGCTGCTGGTGTGGCCTTTTGCCCAGGGGTAGTGGTGCTTGAACTGAGTGTGCCTGTGGTGTGGTCTCACTCTCTTTAATGTAAACATCCTGGATGGCATTGGATTGTGGTGATTTTTGGGTGTTTTTCTGTTTTTTGGGGTGTACTGTTGATGTGGACTGGCCATGTGGGTGGTGGTGGTGGCCATCTTGAGTGCTGGCTGGTACAGGCAACATGTGCTTGGGGTGCAAGGGGCCATTTTGAAGAGAGGCAGTGTCTGAGGCCTGCACTTATTTTGCCTACTTTTCATCCATTATCCCCAGGGGTAGTGAGTGTTGCATGGGCCTAGTCTTTCTGTGGGGTGTCTTCTTGAATTTAAACACCATTGAGGGCATGGATGGGCTAGGATTAGGCTGAATTTTGTGTTTTTTGTCATTTTTTGGGGCTGCTGGTGGGGCCCTTTGCCCAGGGGTGGTGAGTGTTGCATGGGCCCAGGCTTTCTGTGGGGTGTCCTCTTGAATTTAAACACCATTGAGGCCATGGATGGGCTGGGATTGTGCTGTTTTTTGTCGTTTTTTTGGGGCTGCTGGTGTGGCCTTTTGCCCAGGGGTAGTGGTGCATGGACTGAGTGTGCCTGTGGGGTCTCACTCTCTTTAAGGTAAACATCCTGGATGGCATTGGATTGTGGTGATTTTTGGGTGTTTTTCTGTTTTTTTGGGGTGTACTGTTGATGTGGACTGGCCATGTGGGTGGTGGTGGTGGCCATCTTGAGTGCTGGCTGGTACAGGCAACATGTGCTTGGGGTGCAAGGGGCCATTTTTAGAGAGGCAGTGTCTGAGGCCTGCACTTATTTAGCCTACTTTTCATCCATTATCCCCAGGGGTAGTGAGTGTTGCATGGGCCTAGTCTTTCTGTGGGGTGTCTTCTTGAATTTAAACACCATTGAGGGCATGGATGGGCTAGGATTGTGCTGAATTTTGTTGTTTTTGTCATTTTTTGGGGCTGCTGGTGGGGCCCTTTGCCCAGGGGTGGTGAGTGTTGCATGGGCCTAGTCTTTCTGTGGGGTGTCCTCTTGAATTTAAACACCATTGAGGCCAAGGATGGGCTGGGATTGTGCTGTTTTTTGTCGTTTTGTTGGGGCTGCTGGTGTGGCCTTTTGCCCAGGGGTAGTGGTGCATGGACTGAGTGAGCCTGTGGGGTCTCACTCTCTTTAATGTAAACATCCTGGATGGCATCGGATTGTGGTGATTTTTGGGTGTTTTTCTGTTTTTTTGGGGTGTACTGTTGATGTGGACTGGCCATGTGGGTGGTGGTGGTGGCCATCTTGAGTGCTGGCTGGTACAGGCAACATGTGCTTGGTGTGCAAGGGGCCATTTTGAAGAGAGGCAGTGTCTGAGGCCTGCACTTATTTTGCCTACTTTTCATCCATTATCCCCAGGGGTAGTGAGTGTTGCATGGGCCTAGTCTTTCTGCGGGGTGTCTTCTTGAATTTAAACACCATTGAGGGCATGGATGGGCTAGGATTAGGCTGAATTTTGTGTTTTTTGTCGTTTTTTGGGGCTGCTGGTGGGGCCCTTTGCCCAGGGGTGGTGAGTGTTGCATGGGCCCAGTCTTTCTGTGGGGTGTCCTCTTGAATTTAAACACCATTGAGGCCATGGATGGGCTGGGATTGTGCTGTTTTTTGTCGTTTTTTTGGGGCTGCTGGTGTGGCCTTTTGCCCAGGGGTAGTGGTGCATGGACTGAGTGTGCCTGTGGGGTCTCACTCTCTTTAAGGTAAACATCCTGGATGGCATTGGATTGTGGTGATTTTTGGGTGTTTTTCTGTTTTTTTGGGGTGTACTGTTGATGTGGACTGGCCATGTGGGTGGTGGTGGTGGCCGTCTTGAGTGCTGGCTGGTACAGGCAACATGTGCTTGGGGTGCAAGGGGCCATTTTTAGAGAGGCGGTGTCTGAGGCCTGCACTTATTTAGCCTACTTTTCATCCATTATCCCCAGGGGTAGTGAGTGTTGCATGGGCCTAGTCTTTCTGTGGGGTGTCTTCTTGAATTTAAACACCATTGAGGGCATGGATGGGCTAGGATTGTGCTGAATTTTGTTGTTTTTGTCATTTTTTGGGGCTGCTGGTGGGGCCCTTTGCCCAGGGGTGGTGAGTGTTGCATGGGCCTAGTCTTTCTGTGGGGTGTCCTCTTGAATTTAAACACCATTGAGGCCAAGGATGGGCTGGGATTGTGCTGTTTTTTGTCATTTTGTTGGGGCTGCTGGTGTGGCCTTTTGCCCAGGGGTAGTGGTGCATGGACTGAGTGTGCCTGTGGGGTCTCACTCTCTTTAATGTAAACATCCTGGATGGCATCGGATTGTGGTGATTTTTGGGTGTTTTTCTGTTTTTTTGGGGTGTACTGTTGATGTGGACTGGCCATGTGGGTGGTGGTGGTGGCCATCTTGAGTGCTGGCTGGTACAGGCAACATGTGCTTGGGGTGCAAGGGGCTATTTTGAAGAGAGGCAGTGTCTGAGGCCTGCACTTATTTAGCCTACTTTTCATCCATTATCCCCAGGGGTAGTGAGTGTTGCATGGGCCTAGTCTTTCTGTGGGGTGTCTTCATGAATTTAAACACCATTGAGGGCATGGATGGGCTAGGATTGTGCTGAATTTTGTTGTTTTTGTCATTTTTTGGGGCTGCTGGTGGGGCCCTTTGCCCAGGGGTGGTGAGTGTTGCATGGGCCTAGTCTTTCTGTGGGGTGTCCTCTTGAATTTAAACACCATTGAGGCCATGGATGGGCTGGGATTGTGCTGTTTTTTGTCGTTTTTTAGGGGCTGCTGGTGTGGCCTTTTGCCCAGGGGTAGTGGTGCATGGACTGAGTGTGCCTGTGGGGTCTCACTCTCTTTAATGTAAACATCCTGGATGGCATTGGATTGTGGTGATTTTTGGGTGTTTTTCTGTTTTTTTGGGGTGTACTGTTGATGTGGACTGGCCATGTGGGTGGTGGTGGTGGCCATCTTGAGTGCTGGCTGGTACAGGCAACATGTGCTTGGGGTGCAAGGGGCCATTTTGAAGAGAGGCAGTGTCTGAGGCCTGCACTTATTTAGCCTACTTTTCATCCATTATCCCCAGGGGTAGTGAGTGTTGCATGGGCCTAGTCTTTCTGTGGGGTGTCTTCTTGAATTTAAACACCATTGAGGGCATGGATGGGCTAGGATTGTGCTGAATTTAGTTGTTTTTGTCGTTTTGTGGGGCTGCTGGTGGGGCCCTTTGCCCAGGGGTAGTGAGTGTTGCATGGGCCTAGTCTTTCTGTGGGGTGTCCTCTTGAATTTAAACACAATTGAGGCCATGGATGGGCTGGGATTGTGCTGTTTTTTGTGTTTTTCGTCGTTTTTTTGGGGCTGCTGGTGTGGCCTTTTGCCCAGGGGTAGTGGTGCATGGACTGAGTTTGCCTGTGGGGTCTCACTCTCTTTAAGGTAAACATCCTGGATGGCATTGGATTGTGGTGATTTTTGGGTGTTTTTCTGTTTTTTTGGGGTGTACTGTTGATGTGGACTGGCCATGTGGGGGGTGGTGGTGGCCATCTTGAGTGCTGGCTGGTACAGGCAACATGTGCTTGGGGTGCAAGGGGCCATTTTGAAGAGAGGCAGTGTCTGAGACCTGCACTTATTTAGCCTACTTTTCATCCATTATCCCCAGGGGCAGTGAGTGTTGCATGGGCCTAGTCTTTCTGTGGGGTGTCTTCTTGAATTTAAACACCATTGAGGGCATGGATGGGCTAGGATTGTGCTGAATTTTGTTGTTTTTGTCATTTTTTGGGGCTGCTGGTGGGGCCCTTTGCCCAGGGGTGGTGAGTGTTGCATGGGCCTAGTCTTTCTGTGGGGTGTCCTCTTGAATTTAAACACCATTGAGGCCATGGATGGGCTGGGATTGTGCTGTTTTTTGTGTTTTTTGTCGTTTTTTTGGGGCTGCTGGTGTGGCCTTTTGCCCAGGGGTAGTGGTGCATGGACTGAGTGTGCCTGTGGGGTCTCACTCTCTTTAATGTAAACATCCTGGATGGCATTGGATTGTGGTGATTTTTGGGTGTTTTTCTGTTTTTTTGGGGTGTACTGTTGATGTGACTGGCCATGTGGGTGGTGGTGGTGGCCATCTTGAGTGTTGACTTGTACAGGCAACATGTGCTTGGGGTGCAAGGGGCCATTTTGAAGAGAGGCAGTGTCTGAGGCCTGCACTTATTTAGCCCACTTTTCATCCATTATCCCCAGGGGTAGTGAGTGTTGCATGGGCCTAGTCTTTCTGTGGGGTGTCTTCTTGAATTTAAACACCATTGAGGGCATGGATGGGCTAGGATTGTGCTGAATTTTGTTGTTTTTGTCGTTTTTTGGGGCTGCTGGTGGGGCCCTTTGCCCAGGGGTGGTGAGTGTTGCATGGGCCTAGTCTTTCTGTGGGGTGTCCTCTTGAATTTAAACACAATTGAGGCCATGGATGGGCTGGGATTGTGCTGTTTTTTGTGATTTTTGTTGTTTTTTTGGGGCTGCTGGTGTGGCCTTTTGCCCAGGGGTAGTGGTGCATGGACTGAGTGTGCCTGTGGGGTCTCACTCTCTTTAATGTAAACATCCTGGATGGCATTGGATTGTGGTGATTTTTGGGTGTTTTTCTGTTTTTTTGGGGTGTACTCTTGATGTGGACTGGCCATGTGGGTGGTGGTGGTGGCCATCTTGAGTGCTGGCTGGTACAGGCAACATGTGCTTGGGGTGCAAGGGGCCATTTTGAAGAGAGGCAGTGTCTGAGGCCTGCACTTATTTTGCCTACTTTTCATCCATTATCCCCAGGGGTAGTGAGTGTTGCATGGGCCTAGTCTTTCTGTGGGGTGTCTTCTTGAATTTAAACACCATTGAGGGCATGGATGGGCTAGGATTGTGCAGAATTTTGTTGTTTTTGTCATTTTTTGGGGCTGCTGGTGGGGCCCTTTGCCCATGGGTGGTGAGTGTTGCATGGGCCTAGTCTTTCTGTGGGGTGTCCTCTTGAATTTAAACACCATTGAGGCCATGGATGGGCTGGGATTGTGCTGTTTTTTGTGTTTGTTGTCGTTTTTTTGGGGCTGCTGGTGTGGCCTTTTGCCCAGGGGTAGTGGTGCATGGACTGAGTGTGCCTGTGGGGTCTCACTCTCTTTAATGTAAACATCCTGGATGGCATTGGATTGTGGTGATTTTTGGGTGTTTTTCTGTTTTTTTGGGGTGTACTGTTGATGTGGACTGGCCATGTGGGTGGTGGTGGTGGCCATCTTGAGTGCTGGCTGGTACAGGCAACATGTGCTTGGGGTGCAAGGGGCCATTTTGAAGAGAGGCAGTGTCTGAGGCCTGCACTTATTTTGCCTACTTTTCATCCATTATCCCCAGGGGTAGTGAGTGTTGCATGGGCCCAGTCTTTCTGTGGGGTGTATTCTTGAATTTAAACACCATTGAGGGCATGGATGGGCTAGGATTTGGCTGAATTTTGTGGTTTTTGTCGTTTTTTGGGGCTGCTGGTGGGGCCCTTTGCCCAGGGGTGGTGAGTGTTGCATGGGCCCAGTCTTTCTGTGGGGTGTCCTCTTGAATTTAAACACCATTGAGGCCATGGATGGGCTGGGATTGTGCTGTTTTTGGTGTTTTTTGTCGTTTTTTTGGGGCTGCTGGTGTGGCCTTTTGCCCAGGGGTAGTGGTGCATGGACTGAGTGTGCCTGTGGGGTCTCACTCTCTTTAAGGTAAACATCCTGGATGGCATTGGATTGTGGTGATTTTTGGGTGTTTTTCTTTTTTTTGGGGTGTACTGTTGATGTGGACTGGCCATGTGGGTGGTGGTGGGGGCCATCTTGAGTGCTGGCTGGTACAGGCAACATGTGCTTGGGGTGCAAGGGGCCATTTTGAAGAGAGGCAGTGTCTGAGGCCTGCACTTATTTAGCCTACTTTTCATCCATTATCCCCAGGGGTAGTGAGTGTTGCATGGGCCTAGTCTTTCTGTGGGGTGTCTTCTTGAATTTAAACACCATTGAGGGCATGGATGGGCTAGGATTGTGCTGAATTTTGTTGTTTTTGTCATTTTTTGGGGCTGCTGGTGGGGCCCTTTGCCCATGGGTGGTGAGTGTTGCATGGGCCTAGTCTTTCTGTGGGGTGTCCTCTTGAATTTAAACACCATTGAGGCCATGGATGGGCTGGGATTGTGCTGTTTTTTGTGTTTGTTGTCGTTTTTTTGGGGCTTCTGGTGTGGCCTTTTGCCCAGGGGTAGTGGTGCATGGACTGAGTGTGCCTGTGGGGTCTCACTCTCTTTAATGTAAACATCCTGGATGGCATTGGATTGTGGTGATTTTTGGGTGTTTTTCTGTTTTTTTGGGGTGTACTGTTGATGTGGACTGGCCATGTGGGTGGTGGTGGTGGCCATCTTGAGTGCTGGCTGGTACAGGCAACATGTGCTTGGGGTGCAAGGGGCCATTTTGAAGAGAGGCAGTGTCTGAGGCCTGCACTTATTTTGCCTACTTTTCATCCATTATCCCCAGGGGTAGTGAGTGTTGCATGGGCCCAGTCTTTCTGTGGGGTGTCTTCTTGAATTTAAACACCATTGAGGGCATGGATGGGCTAGGATTTGGCTGAATTTTGTGGTTTTTGTCGTTTTTTGGGGCTGCTGGTGGGGCCCTTTGCCCAGGGGTGGTGAGTGTTGCATGGGCCCAGTCTTTCTGTGGGGTGTCTTCTTGAATGTAAACACCATTGAGGCCATGGATGGGCTGGGATTGTGCTGATGTTTGTGTTTTTGTCGTTTTTTTGGGGCTGCTGGTGTGGCCTTTTGCCCAGGGGTAGTGGTGCTTGAACTGAGTGTGCCTGTGGTGTGGTCTCACTCTCTTTAATGTAAACATCCTGGATGGCATTGGATTGTGGTGATTTTTGGGTGTTTTTCTGTTTTTTGGGGTGTACTGTTGATGTGGACTGGCCATGTGGGTGGTGGTGGTGGCCATCTTGAGTGCTGGCTGGTACAGGCAACATGTGCTTGGGGTGCAAGGGGCCATTTTGAAGAGAGGCAGTGTCTGGGGCCTGCACTTATTTTGCCTACTTTTCATCCATTATCCCCAGGGGTAGTGAGTGTTGCATGGGCCTAGTCTTTCTGTGGGGTGTCTTCTTGAATTTAAACACCATTGAGGGCAAGGATGGGCTAGGATTAGGCTGAATTTTGTGTTTTTTGTCATTTGTTGGGGCTGCTGGTGGGGCCCTTTGCCCAGGGGTGGTGAGTGTTGCATGGGCCCAGTCTTTCTGTGGGGTGTCCTCTTGAATTTAAACACCATTGAGGCCATGGATGGGCTGGGATTGTGCTGTTTTTTGACGTTTTTTTGGGGCTGCTGGTGTGGCCTTTTGCCCAGGGGTAGTGGTGCATGGACTGAGTGTGCCTGTGGGGTCTCACTCTCTTTAAGGTAAACATCCTGGATGGCATTGGACTGTGGTGATTTTTGGGTGTTTTTCTGTTTTTTTGGGGTGTACTGTTGATGTGGACTGGCCATGTGGGTGGTGGTGGTGGCCATCTTGAGTGCTGGCTGGTACAGGCAACATGTGCTTGGGGTGCAAGGGGCCATTTTTAGAGAGGCAGTGTCTGAGGCCTGCACTTATTTAGCCTACTTTTCATCCATTATCCCCAGGGGTAGTGAGTGTTGCATGGGCCTAGTCTTTCTGTGGGGTGTCTTCTTGAATTTAAACACCATTGAGGGCATGGATGGGCTAGGATTGTGCTGAATTTTGTTGTTTTTGTCATTTTTTGGGGCTGCTGGTGGGGCCCTTTGCCCAGGGGTGGTGAGTGTTGCATGGGCCTAGTCTTTCTGTGGGGTGTCCTCTTGAATTTAAACACCATTGAGGCCAAGGATGGGCTGGGATTGTGCTGTTTTTTGTCGTTTTGTTGGGGCTGCTGGTGTGGCCTTTTGCCCAGGGGTAGTGGTGCATGGACTGAGTGTGCCTGTGGGGTCTCACTCTCTTTAATGTAAACATCCTGGATGGCATCGGATTGTGGTGATTTTTGGGTGTTTTTCTGTTTTTTTGGGGTGTACTGTTGATGTGGACTGGCCATGTGGGTGGTGGTGGTGGCCATCTTGAGTGCTGGCTGGTACAGGCAACATGTGCTTGGGGTGCAAGGGGCCATTTTGAAGAGAGGCAGTGTCTGAGGCCTGCACTTAGTTTGCCTACTTTTCATCCATTATCCCCAGGGGTAGTGAGTGTTGCATGGGCCTAGTCTTTCTGTGGGGTGTCTTCTTGAATTTAAACACCATTGAGGGCATGGATGGGCTAGGATTAGGCTGAATTTTGTGTTTTTGTCGTTTTTTGGGGCTGCTGGTGGGGCCCTTTGCCCAGGGGTGGTGAGTGTTGCATGGGCCCAGTCTTTCTGTGGGGTGTCCTCTTGAATTTAAACACCATTGAGGCCATGGATGGGCTGGGATTGTGCTGTTTTTTGTCGTTTTTTTGGGGCTGCTGGTGTGGCCTTTTGCCCAGGGGTAGTGGTGCATGGACTGAGTGTGCCTGTGGGGTCTCACTCTCTTTAAGGTAAACATCCTGGATGGCATTGGATTGTGGTGATTTTTGGGTGTTTTTCTGTTTTTTTGGGGTGTACTGTTGATGTGGACTGGCCATGTGGGTGGTGGTGGTGGCCATCTTGAGTGCTGGCTGGTACAGGCAACATGTGCTTGGGGTGCAAGGGGCCATTTTTAGAGAGGCGGTGTCTGAGGCCTGCACTTATTTAGCCTACTTTTCATCCATTATCCCCAGGGGTAGTGAGTGTTGCATGGGCCTAGTCTTTCTGTGGGGTGTCTTCTTGAATTTAAACACCATTGAGGGCATGGATGGGCTAGGATTGTGCTGAATTTTGTTGTTTTTGTCATTTTTTGGGGCTGCTGGTGGGGCCCTTTGCCCAGGGGTGGTGAGTGTTGCATGGGCCTAGTCTTTCTGTGGGGTGTCCTCTTGAATTTAAACACCATTGAGGCCAAGGATGGGCTGGGATTGTGCTGTTTTTTGTCATTTTGTTGGGGCTGCTGGTGTGGCCTTTTGCCCAGGGGTAGTGGTGCATGGACTGAGTGTGCCTGTGGGGTCTCACTCTCTTTAATGTAAACATCCTGGATGGCATCGGATTGTGGTGATTTTTGGGTGTTTTTCTGTTTTTTTGGGGTGTACTGTTGATGTGGACTGGCCATGTGGGTGGTGGTGGTGGCCATCTTGAGTGCTGGCTGGTACAGGCAACATGTGCTTGGGGTGCAAGGGGCCATTTTGAAGAGAGGCAGTGTCTGAGGCCTGCACTTATTTAGCCTACTTTTCATCCATTATCCCCAGGGGTAGTGAGTGTTGCATGGGCCTAGTCTTTCTGTGGGGTGTCTTCATGAATTTAAACACCATTGAGGGCATGGATGGGCTAGGATTGTGCTGAATTTTGTTGTTTTTGTCATTTTTTGGGGCTGCTGGTGGGGCCCTTTGCCCAGGGGTGGTGAGTGTTGCATGGGCCTAGTCTTTCTGTGGGGTGTCCTCTTGAATTTAAACACCATTGAGGCCATGGATGGGCTGGGATTGTGCTGTTTTTTGTCGTTTTTTAGGGGCTGCTGGTGTGGCCTTTTGCCCAGGGGTAGTGGTGCATGGACTGAGTGTGCCTGTGGGGTCTCACTCTCTTTAATGTAAACATCCTGGATGGCATTGGATTGTGGTGATTTTTGGGTGTTTTTCTGTTTTTTTGGGGTGTACTGTTGATGTGGACTGGCCATGTGGGTGGTGGTGGTGGCCATCTTGAGTGCTGGCTGGTACAGGCAACATGTGCTTGGGGTGCAAGGGGCCATTTTGAAGAGAGGCAGTGTCTGAGGCCTGCACTTATTTAGCCTACTTTTCATCCATTATCCCCAGGGGTAGTGAGTGTTGCATGGGCCTAGTCTTTCTGTGGGGTGTCTTCTTGAATTTAAACACCATTGAGGGCATGGATGGGCTAGGATTGTGCTGAATTTAGTTGTTTTTGTCGTTTTGTGGGGCTGCTGGTGGGGCCCTTTGCCCAGGGGTGGTGAGTGTTGCATGGGCCTAGTCTTTCTGTGGGGTGTCCTCTTGAATTTAAACACAATTGAGGCCATGGATGGGCTGGGATTGTGCTGTTTTTTGTGTTTTTTGTCGTTTTTTTGGGGCTGCTGGTGTGGCCTTTTGCCCAGGGGTAGTGGTGCATGGACTGAGTGTGCCTGTGGGGTCTCACTCTCTTTAAGGTAAACATCCTGGATGGCATTGGATTGTGGTGATTTTTGGGTGTTTTTCTGTTTTTTTGGGGTGTACTGTTGATGTGGACTGGCCATGTGGGGGGTGGTGGTGGCCATCTTGAGTGCTGGCTGGTACAGGCAACATGTGCTTGGGGTGCAAGGGGCCATTTTGAAGAGAGGCAGTGTCTGAGACCTGTACTTATTTAGCCTACTTTTCATCCATTATCCCCAGGGGTAGTGAGTGTTGCATGGGCCTAGTCTTTCTGTGGGGTGTCTTCTTGAATTTAAACACCATTGAGGGCATGGATGGGCTAGGATTGTGCTGAATTTTGTTGTTTTTGTCATTTTTTGGGGCTGCTGGTGGGGCCCTTTGCCCAGGGGTGGTGAGTGTTGCATGGGCCTAGTCTTTCTGTGGGGTGTCCTCTTGAATTTAAACACCATTGAGGCCATGGATGGGCTGGGATTGTGCTGTTTTTTGTGTTTTTGTCGTTTTTTTGGGGCTGCTGGTGTGGCCTTTTGCCCAGGGGTAGTGGTGCATGGACTGAGTGTGCCTGTGGGGTCTCACTCTCTTTAATGTAAACATCCTGGATGGCATTGGATTGTGGTGATTTTTGGGTGTTTTTCTGTTTTTTTGGGGTGTACTGTTGATGTGGACTGGCCATGTGGGTGGTGGTGGTGGCCATCTTGAGTGCTGACTTGTACAGGCAACATGTGCTTGGGGTGCAAGGGGCCATTTTGAAGAGAGGCAGTGTCTGAGGCCTGCACTTATTTAGCCTACTTTTCATCCATTATCCCCAGGGGTAGTGAGTGTTGCATGGGCCTAGTCTTTCTGTGGGGTGTCTTCTTGAATTTAAACACCATTGAGGGCATGGATGGGCTAGGATTGTGCTGAATTTTGTTGTTTTTGTCGTTTTTTGGGGCTGCTGGTGGGGCCCTTTGCCCAGGGGTGGTGAGTGTTGCATGGGCCTAGTCTTTCTGTGGGGTGTCCTCTTGAATTTAAACACCATTGAGGCCATGGATGGGCTGGGATTGTGCTGTTTTTTGTGATTTTTGTTGTTTTTTTGGGGCTGCTGGTGTGGCCTTTTGCCCAGGGGTAGTGGTGCATGGACTGAGTGTGCCTGTGGGGTCTCACTCTCTTTAATGTAAACATCCTGGATGGCATTGGATTGTGGTGATTTTTGGGTGTTTTTCTGTTTTTTTGGGGTGTACTCTTGATGTGGACTGGCCATGTGGGTGGTGGTGGTGGCCATCTTGAGTGCTGGCTGGTACAGGCAACATGTGCTTGGGGTGCAAGGGGCCATTTTGAAGAGAGGCAGTGTCTGAGGCCTGCACTTATTTTGCCTACTTTTCATCCATTATCCCCAGGGGTAGTGAGTGTTGCATGGGCCTAGTCTTTCTGTGGGTTGTCTTCTTGAATTTAAACACCATTGAGGGCATGGATGGGCTAGGATTAGGCTGAATTTTGTGGTTTTTGTCGTTTTTTGGGGCTGCTGGTGGGGCCCTTTGCCCAGGGGTGGTGAGTGTTGCATGGGCCCAGTCTTTCTGTGGGGTGTCCTCTTGAATTTAAACACCATTGAGGCCATGGATGGGCTGGGATTGTGCTGTTTGTTGTGTTTTTTGTCGTTTTTTTGGGGCTGCTGGTGTGGCCTTTTGCCCAGGGGTAGTGGTGCATGGACTGAGTGTGCCTGTGGGGTCTCACTCTCTTTAAGGTAAACATCCTGTATGGCATTGGATTGTGGTGATTTTTGGGTGTTTTTCTGTTTTTTTGGGGTGTACTGTTGATGTGGACTGGCCATGTGGGTGGTGGTGGTGGCCATCTTGAGTGCTGGCTGGTACAGGCAACATGTGCTTGGGGTACAAGGGGCCATTTTGAAGAGAGGCAGTGTCTGAGGCCTGCACTTATTTAGCCTACTTTTCATCCATTATCCCCAGGGGTAGTGAGTGTTGCATGGGCCTAGTCTTTCTGTGGGGTGTCTTCTTGAATTTAAACACCATTGAGGGAATGGATGGGCTAGGATTGTGCTGAATTTTGTTGTTTTTGTCATTTTTTGGGGCTGCTGGTGGGGCCCTTTGCCCAGGGGTGGTGAGTAATGCATGGGCCTAGTCTTTCTGTGGGGTGTCCTCTTGAATTTAAACACCATTGAGGCCATGGATGGGCTGGGATTGTGCTGTTTTTTGTCGTTTTTTGGGGGCTGCTGGTGTGGCCTTTTGCCCAGGGGTAGTGGTGCATGGACTGAGTGTGCCTGTGGGGTCTCACTCTCTTTAATGTAAACATCCTGGATGGCATTGGATTGTGGTGATGTTTGGGTGTTTTTCTGTTTTTTTGGGGTGTACTGTTGATGTGGACTGGCCATGTGGGTGGTGGTGGTGGCCATCTTGAGTGCTGGCTGGTACAGGCAACATGTGCTTGGGGTGCAAGGGGCCATTTTGAAGAGAGGCAGTGTCTGAGGCCTGCACTTATTTTGCCTACTTTTCATCCATTATCCCCAGGGGTAGTGAGTGTTGCATGGGCCTAGTCTTTCTGTGGGGTGTCTTCTTGAATTTAAACACCATTGAGGGCATGGATGGGCTAGGATTAGGCTGAATTTTGTGGTTTTTGTCGTTTTTTGGGGCTGCTGGTGGGGCCCTTTGCCCAGGGGTGGTGAGTGTTGCATGGGCCTAGTCTTTCTGTGGGGTGTCCTCTTGAATTTAAACACCATTGAGGCCATGGATGGGCTGGGATTGTGCTGTTTTTTGTGATTTTTGTTGTTTTTTTGGGGCTGCTGGTGTGGCCTTTTGCCCAGGGGTAGTGGTGCATGGACTGAGTGTGCCTGTGGGGTCTCACTCTCTTTAATGTAAACATCCTGGATGGCATTGGATTGTGGTGATTTTTGGGTGTTTTTCTGTTTTTTTGGGGTGTACTCTTGATGTGGACTGGCCATGTGGGTGGTGGTGGTGGCCATCTTGAGTGCTGGCTGGTACAGGCAACATGTGCTTGGGGTGCAAGGGGCCATTTTGAAGAGAGGCAGTGTCTGAGGCCTGCACTTATTTTGCCTACTTTTCATCCATTATCCCCAGGGGTAGTGAGTGTTGCATGGGCCTAGTCTTTCTGTGGGTTGTCTTCTTGAATTTAAACACCATTGAGGGCATGGATGGGCTAGGATTAGGCTGAATTTTGTGGTTTTTGTCGTTGTTTGGGGCTGCTGGTGGGGCCCTTTGCCCAGGGGTGGTGAGTGTTGCATGGGCACAGTCTTTCTGTGGGGTGTCCTCTTGAATTTAAACACCATTGAGGCCATGGATGGGCTGGGATTGTGCTGTTTGTTGTGTTTTTTGTCGTTTTTTTGGGGCTGCTGGTGTGGCCTTTTGCCCAGGGGTAGTGGTGCATGGACTGAGTGTGCCTGTGGGGTCTCACTCTCTTTAAGGTAAACATCCTGTATGGCATTGGATTGTGGTGATTTTTGGGTGTTTTTCTGTTTTTTTGGGGTGTACTGTTGATGTGGACTGGCCATGTGGGGGGTGGTGGTGGTGGCCATCTTGAGTGCTGGCTGGTACAGGCAACATGTGCTTGGGGTGCAAGGGGCCATTTTGAAGAGAGGCAGTGTCTGAGGCCTGCACTTATTTAGCCTACTTTTCATCCATTATCCCCAGGGGTAGTGAGTGTTGCATGGGCCTAGTCTTTCTGTGGGGTGTCTTCTTGAATTTAAACACCATTGAGGGCATGGATGGGCTAGGATTGTGCTGAATTTTGTTGTTTTTGTCATTTTTTGGGGCTGCTGGTGGGGCCCTTTGCCCAGGGGTGGTGAGTGTTGCATGGGCCTAGTCTTTCTGTGGGGTGTCCTCTTGAATTTAAACACCATTGAGGCCATGGATGGGCTGGGATTGTGCTGTTTTTTGTCGTTTTTTGGGGGCTGCTGGTGTGGCCTTTTGCCCAGGGGTAGTGGTGCATGGACTGAGTGTGCCTGTGGGGTCTCACTCTCTTTAATGTAAACATCCTGGATGGCATTGGATTGTGGTGATTTTTGGGTGTTTTTCTGTTTTTTTGGGGTGTACTGTTGATGTGGACTGGCCATGTGGGTGGTGGTGGTGGCCATCTTGAGTGCTGGCTGGTACAGGCAAAATGTGCTTGGGGTGCAAGGGGCCATTTTGAAGAGAGGCAGTGTCTGAGGCCTGCACTTATTTAGCCTACTTTTCATCCATTATCCCCAGGGGTAGTGAGTGTTGCATGGGCCTAGTCTTTCTGTGGGGTGTCTTCTTGAATTTAAACACCATTGAGGGCATGGATGGGCTAGGATTGTGCTGAATTTTGTTGTTTTTGTCGTTTTTGGGGGCTGCTGGTGGGGCCCTTTGCCCAGGGGTGGTGAGTGTTGCATGGGCCTAGTCTTTCTGTGGGGTGTCCTCTTGAATTTAAACACCATTGAGGCCATGGATGGGCTGGGATTGTGCTGTTTTTTGTGTTTTTTGTCGTTTTGTTGGGGCTTCTGGTGTGGCCTTTTGCCCAGGGGTAGTGGTGCATGGACTGAGTGTGCCTGTGGGGTCTCACTCTCTTTAATGTAAACATCCTGGATGGCATTGGATTGTGGTGATGTTTGGGTGTTTTTCTGTTTTTTTGGTATGTACTGTTGATGTGGACTGGCCATGTGGGTGGTGGTGGTGGCCATCTTGAGTGCTGGCTGGTACAGGCAACATGTGCTTGGGGTGCAAGGGGCCATTTTGAAGAGAGGCAGTGTCTGAGGCATGCACTTATTTAGCCTACTTTTCATCCATTATCCCCAGGGGTAGTGAGTGTTGCATGGGCCTAGTCTTTCTTTGTGGTGTCTTGAATGTAAACATCATGGATGGCATGGGATTGTGCTTATTTTTCTGTGTTTTTCCATTTTTTGGGGTGTATAACTGAACTGATGTTCCTCTTTCTTCCATTGCTTTTAGGTGCACAAGACTCTAGAGAACCACCAGTGCCAGGAAGAAGTCCTGCAGTGGTGTGTGTGTGCAGCATAACGTCACGCGACGTCACGTCTGGACACAGACAACTCTACAACTCGTGCAACTGCTGCCTGCTGTTCTGAAGAAGATGGCCCCAAAAAAAGTTACCCGTAGCTCCTCTAGCAAGAAAGTTGCCAGTAAGGAGCAGAAGAAGCAAGTTACCAAGGAGACTGGTGTGCCGGCCGCCCCTTTTTTTGGGAGTAAAAAAAAAGTATGCCTGCAGCAGCAGCGGGATCTGCTGGGGACCAAGCTGGGAGCAGCACCCCCGCTCCATTGGGCTCAGTGCCACCACCACCACCACGCCAACTTAAGTCCAAGCCCTTCAGTGCTGCAGAGGCACTTAGTCTAGTTGTTCAATCACCTTCGAGCAGTGATGTTGGCTCATCGCAAGAAAGTAGCAGCAATGTCCCTCAATCAACACAGGTTGTTGTAACTCATCTGACGAGTGTTGAACAACCACAGCCGCAACAAAAACCACATGTGCAAGTACAAGCCCAAGTACATGTGGAAGGAGAGGCAGCGCAAGGAGATGTGCAAGCAGAGGTGCATGGAGGGTCACAAGTGCCCACAATAGTTGTTCCTCCCGAAGTAGGGGCACATCAGGAAATCGACAATCAAGACAAGGTATCATTTGAGGAAGACACTCCTCCTGATGATCATTCATTGTCTTCCACACCCCTAGCAAGGAAGAGATCAAGGGTGGTGTCTACATCTTCTTCAAGCACACCTCCTTCTGATGATACGGATCAAAATTGGGAACCAGCACCACTGCCGTCTGAGAGTGAGGCACATGATCTGACAAAGGTAGTTAAGCGTAAAAGGAGGCTCGTCCAAAGTCTCAGAGTTATGGAGTGTGATGATGAGGCTCAACAAGAAGTGGCGGATACTGCTGCTGATGAAGACTCTGACAATGACGACCCAGTCATCATAAAGGTCACTGCAGCCCCAGCGGGCATGCAGCAAACAGACATTTTGACCCTAGCCCGAAAAGCTGCTGAGCGTGATGATGATGATGTTGTCGACGAGGAGGCAGTGGAAACACCACAATCATTGGAGTTAAGTACACCAACTCGTACCGCTTCCATATTTCTTTCTCACAAGAAGGGACCTCCATCCAAACCACCTTAATTAGTGGCGGTGAAAGTGCACAACGTACAAAAGTTGGGCAATTCAGATCCTCCACTTCATCTGGCATTAGCAGCATGACCACCACCACCAGTATCGCCGCCTCCTCCAGGCCCCACAGACACTTCAAGTCCCCAGTTTTGGACTTCTTTACTGTTTGCCCAAAAAGGGAAAAGTTCGCCATTTGTACCCTTTGTAAGCTTGCAGTTAGTCGTGGTAAGTCAGGTACCAACTATGGTACCGGAGGCCAGAGAGGTCATCTTGAGAGACAGCACACTGTCCTATGGTTGGCGCACCTAAATGCGATCAAGGAAGCCCGAATTGGAAGTCAAGAAAACGTTGATGTTGCATCTGATGATGACGAGGAGGAAGAAGACGTGTCAAACACTTCACTTACACCCAGTACCCCTGTCAGCAGCACACCCCATGTGAGGCACACTAAGAGTGTTGGAGCGAGTGAGACACCAACGCACAAAAGTTCACCAGCGAGCATAATTGGGTCAACGAAGTCATTATCATCCCGTAAATGCTTGGTCCAGGGCAACATCAGAACCATGTTTTCTTCATACGCGCCATATGAACGCAACCACCCGCTGACGCGTCTGTATAACACTAAGCTGGCTAAAATGCTAGCTGTGGACCTTCTCCCTTTTTCTTTTGTAGAAGCGGTAGGTTTTCTAGAATTAGTGGCAACGCTCTGCCCTAAATGGAAGGTTCCTAGCCGGTTCTATTTTGCCAGAGTTGCGGTTCCAGCACTACATGAAGATGTGCTGGAGGCGATTGGGGCAGCTTTGCAGAAGAGGGCTGTTCACACAATACATCTGACAACAGACATGTGGACCAGTGGCGCAGGCGCTGATTACATGTGCATCACTGCACACTGGGTCTCTTTTTCAGGTGTTAAAGCAAAGCTAAACGCAGGTGTTGACCCGGACCAAGTTTTTAAAGCTGCTCGTAAACATGCAACACTAGCCATGTTTGGCTTGGAGAAAAGTCACACATCACAAAACATTTTGGACGAGTTTAACAAAAAGGTCTTTCACTGGCTGTCCCCAAAAAAACGCCAGATTGGTTATGTTTTCACGGATAATGGCGCCAATGTAGTTAAGGCCATGGCGCTGGGTGACTATTTCAGAGTGCCGTGTTTGGCGCACTGTATCAACCTGGTAGTTCAAAAATTCTTGAGTGATAAAGACAGTCCAGCGTGCGAGGTAATGGCCACCTGCCGCAAAATGTGCACCCATTTCAGCCATTCTTTTAAGGCCCGGAAGCATCTGAGGAGCCTGCTACTTGAACGTCGAATGCCAGTGAAAGCACTCATCCAGGAGGTGGCAACACGTGGGAACTCAACCTTCTACATGCTTGAGCTTCTGTATGAGCAGTATACGGTACTCGATCACTATTTCTTAAAAGAGGGTACAGCTCAGAAGGACCTGCGGATGGGTGCGGCGCAATGGGACATAGTTAAAAGCCTGACAGACATGCTTCGTCCTTTTGAGTTCTTCACGCGTGCAGTCAGCCAGGAGGACTGTAATTTGGGAAAAGCTATCCCATTGTTGTGCATGCTGGAGCACCAACTGAAGGCGGTGTCTTCTGAGTTAGAAAAAGATGAAAAAAACAAAGACCCTTTTCTTTTGTTGGAGAAATTATTAGAGCGCCTACGTGGTGATGAACGTCTTAAAAAGATCAATTCAGAACAGCATTACATTTGTGCTACTATTCTGGATCCACGCTACAAAAAGGCGCTGGCAGGCCAAGCATTCTTTCCTTTTGCTGATGAAGATGTTAAAAAGTACAAACGTTGGCTAGCCTGGTCAGCCAAGAGGTTTGAAAAAGAACGGCAGGATATTGAAGGAGAAGGCAGTACATCAGCATCAGCATCAGCAGGCCATCCCCAGTCAAAAGAATCCACTTCTGCACCTGTGGCTGTGGCACAAGTGACATCTCAGCTGTTAAAGACACCGGCAACCGGATCATCTGCACCACACACAAGAGTAACAGTGGCTGCTGAAGAGGATTGGCTAACTTTGCTTGGGTATGGTTCTCGAAAAAAGGTCACAGGCACAGCAAAAAGTAAGCAAAGTGGAGGAACCGTTGAGGACCTTGAGTCGATGGTGCAGGACTATCTGAATGACTCAACAGAGGTCTTTCTTAATGATGAGCCATTGCAGTATTGGCATGGGAAAAAACAATTGTGGCCACAGCTCTCCAACCTGGCTATAAACTATTTGTCTTACCCACTCGCAAGTGTGTCTTCTGAACGTGTTTTCAGTGCTGCTGGTGGCATTGTAAATCCCAAACGGAGCCGCCTCTCGCCCAAAAATGTGGAGAGGCTAACAATGATCAAGATGAATCAGCACCTCATACCACCAGATTACAAAGTACGAGAAAGCACGCCGCATGAAGACGAGGAGGACGGCAACGTAGATGAGGGGATTTGTTCTCTGTTCGGTGACGCTGACCTCATCCTGCCTGAATTCGCAGAGTATGATGACGAAATCTTCTTCTTATCCCTGACACCGAGCCCTGAAAATGAGACAATGAATCAATAACTTTCTTTTTCGTCCTTATTCACTTTTATTCCTGTGTGTCTGTCTTTCTTTGTTTTGCACAGTTAATTTAATTCAAACTTTAATCACCTAATCCCAAAAACAAGCCCATCAGCAGAACTGTCTTCACTTGTTTGCTTATTGATTTGAAGGTGTCGCAGTCTACATTCCTCAGGTACACAAGTTCAGAAGAACATGCTCCTCTATCCTCCTCCTCCTATTTCCCTCAAAGCAGAGGGCTGGATTACGCCCAATGAAGAAAGACTCAGCACTTGTGGGGGTGTTCTACTTCTTTGCGGGTGAGTTGACGGCTCTGGGCCCATTGCTGTGAAGCTCTAATAACGGATAAAAGTGTTTTGGACCAAATATGAGGCGGAAATTTCTTGCCGTTTTTGCTGACTTGCTTGCCTTTGAGGTGCTCTTTGGCGGGGTTCCGGGTGTTTGTGGGTGAGTTTTGGGGTCTGGGAGCACTGCTGCGACAGTCTAATCTTGATTGCATTTGCTTTTCAGGAAATCTGTGGTGGAAAACAGGAGTTATGATGATGACCTAGCTGCACAGCGCGTTTGGACCGAAGGCCGAGAGATATTGTAAGTATGAGATTTTGCTTTTTGGCTGTTTGGGGGTGTTGTCGCGTGCTTTTTTGCGGGTGGGTTGGCGGGTCTCTTGGGGCATTCCTGGGAAGGTCTAATACCGGATAGAAGTGGTTTGGACAAAATCCATAAGGAAAAGCCTTTTTTTTTCTATTTCTTCTGACATCTTGCTCAATGTAGCGTTTTCGGGGGCCTGTTTGGGGGGCTTCCTGGTGTTTGTGGGTGGGTTGCGGGGTCTCTGTCGAAGCACTGCTGCGACAGTCTAATCTTGATTGCATTTGCTTTTCAGGAAATCCGTGGTGGAAAACAGGAGTTATGATGATGACCTAGCTGCACAGCGCGTTTGGACCGAAGGCCGAGAGATATTGTAAGTATGAGATTTTGCTTTTTGGCTGTTTGGGGGTGTTGTCGCGTGCTTTTTTGCGGGTGGGTTGGCGGGTCTCTTGAGGCATTCCTGGGAAGGTCTAATACCGGATAGAAGTGGTTTGGACAAAATCCATAAGGAAAAGCCTTTTGGCACTTTTTGTAACTTAGGGTTCGTTAGGGTTAGCCCTAGCAGCAGGATTGCATGTGTTTCGGGGTGTTCTAGATTTTTGCAACTGAGTTCTGGGTTCTTAGAGCACTCTTGGAGCGATGCTGGCTATGGATACTTTTGCTTGCGTGCAAGTGGTTTGAATACAATCCACGGTGGGTAAGGGTGTATTTGGGCCTACTTTTACTTTCAAAGTACGTTGTGTCACCATTTTTCTGCTAGGCCTCGTTTTTTGAGATCTGATTGGGGGTCTTCTACATTTTTGCGACTGGCTTTAGTAAGGGTCTTGGTGGGAGCATTGCTGGGAAGGTCTAATTTTGTTCTAAAACACAGTTTACAGTACACCTAGCTTGAGGGGAAAGATCCGCTAAATTAATTTGGCCATACTTATTTATCCTTAAAAAGGTGACTCAGACAGATTACGCAATTTCAAAAATATTGTACTGTCTATTAGGAAAATCAAAGTGTGACTTTTTGCACCACACAGCGTACATACCTTATATTTATTTATCAGTGGTATTGTAATAGCACTTCCTGTTTTCCGTTCAATAATTACAGGCCGGGTTTCAGTCAACATCCGCCAGGCAGGCAGTGGACAGGGTGTCTTCTGTCAGTGGTCACTGGTCACCAACATTGATGGACGAAGCGTCAGCTGGAATGGAGGAGTGCTGCTAATAAGAGGAATTGTTTGCTGCATGCAACTTACTTACCAAATTCAACAGGACAACTCCAACAACATACAGAATACAGATACAGTATCCATTGTTTTCTTCTATGAGTGTGACTGCATGTGGTTAGCTTTAGTTTGTACCCAAAGATTTCTTTATCTTCAATTATTGTTTGTCCATGCTGTGCTTTTTTTTTCTTCTCTCAACAAAACCTACCCAAAAAGAAACCCCCATTCCCATCCATTTTCCAAACCCTAACCCTCTTCCCCCGGGCTGTGTGGTTTTGCTTGATGTCTGACTAAATGACATCAATAATTCCACACACTTGCTGGGGAGGATAAGGTCATAGCAACAGGCTGGTGAAGGAATACGAGGATATATTCTAGACTTACTCAGCTTCAGTACTATTTCTTGTAGTAGTAGGAGCCAATGTCAAATAAATTCAACGCAAGTACTAGTTATACTTGCAATACTTTACCATTTGTTAGGCTACATTGTGGCACTGTTCTAGTGTACTGTCACCTGCTATATTCTCTATCGTACCGTAACCGTTGTAATGCTACAGTAAGGACAAATCAGGTTTCGTTTTCTTTTTTTCCATAGGCATGCAACTGCCACTGTGTCACACCACTAGTACCACCGCAACGAGGAAATTTCATCTGCCCAGGATTGCCAACCTTAATCCTCATTTCCCGTGGAGCCAGCCCTGGGCCTAGCCCTAATTTCTAACACAAATTACAGGTAAGATAAGCGTTTGGTGGGAGGTAGTATAATGGAGTATTAGGACTAGACGAGAGATTGACGGTAGTACTACTAAAGTCCTAGGACTCTTCAGGACAACAAACTTACTGTTAAACCCCCACCCACCAGACTGAAAAGCATTAAAAAACAGGTATGGTCAGATAAAGTTTAAAAAAGTATATTTATGTAGCCCTAACAAAATAATCTCCCTCAAGACCCTCCCTAACCCCAACGATTGTCTTTGAAAAGTCCCAAAAAGAACCCAACTCCCAAATCCCACCCCCCAAAAGTCTCTAAAAAAAGGGCAAGGGAGACTCCACTACTGGAGGGTGCTGGTGAATTTTGCTGCCAGGGCATCATACTCCTTGCGGAGGGTGGCATGGTCGAAGCGGAGGCCCTCCACCAAGTTCTTGTACCTAAGGTCCTCCTGCTCCAGGTAGGACATTCTGACTCCTAGGCGGCGCTGGCGTGCCTTGCAACTCCTGTGGGGGGCAGCTGGTCTTTTTGCTGCTTGGCGGTTGGCTTTGTTAGCCCGGCTCCGTACCGCTGGAGCACTGCGCTGGCTGGCAGCCCGTGGGTGCACGGAGGAGGATGCAGCTGTCCCAGTGAAGGATGTTGTGGTTCCACCGGTTGACTGCGTGTCCTCCTCCTCCAGGGCCACCAGCCGCCGATATTCGGCGACAGTGGCATCCAGCCTCCGTTGCCGGGCCATTCGAGCCTGCTCCCTCCGTGATGTCGATTTGGAAGGAGCAACTATATGAAGAAAGAAAGACATAGTCTGTAACCAATGCTCCTTAACATTAATAACACAAAGTGATTGAGCCGAAAGTTGTGTCACAGTACAAGTAGCAAATTGAAAGCACAGTACATAACTATTGAGGACAGTATCTATCTAACCTCCCACTTCTGCATCCTTGCTCTAACATTAGTGGGAGTTTAATGAACAAATTCTACGACCACTATGGACTTCCATTACAGTCGACTATGACAGTACACCAGTCTTATTCTTCTTCTTCTCTCTTGTTTAGGAAAATTGGTACGTTATCTTATGCAAGCCGGCAGAATGCCAGCGCAGTGAACTTGCACCCGAGAAAAACAGACGCACACCATGATGAGTGAGACAGACTTGCGTTACTGTACCGGTCCAGTACATGCAGGTGGTGAAGCTATTACTTTTCTATTACGGGTGGCACTGAGAATACTCTGTTACAAGGGCTACTGCTTAATTAATTTACCTTTCACCCTACAGTGCAAATGAGTACTAGAAAAGGAAAATGAAGAAGCTAAATAATTTGATTATCTATCACTTCACATGGGATGTATTTGATGACATATGGGATGACTTTAGGTGCTTTGCTTATTATTGAGTGAACAGTGATACACCCACACATGAATGAGGTACTACTACTAAACTAAAGTTATTAAGAGAGGTACGGAGTGTCCACCGTAATAACCGGATATATGCTGTGCTTGCAGTTGCAATACAAACTACTGCTACTATTCATGGTAGTATTGGACAAATTTACAATTTATTTTCCTTGCCTTCCCTACACTGGAACGGACGTGCGGGTTACATGCTCTTCAAGGTAACACTTAGTTCATCCAGTGACCATCTACTCTCTCTAGATACACATGTGCTATCTAAGAGTCAGATAATACCATGCTCCAGGCATCCATCCATTCAAAGTATATGCACACATACAGTTTCTGTTTCACCCACCCAGGCTGTTGTCCTTCCACCCATCCTTGCTTCATCATTGACCCAGCCATGCACCATCCCATATTCTTTCCTTCCCAGCCACCTCGGGGGCCAAGCAAACACATATCATTCTTCTTTGCCAGCCATCATAAAATTTCTCGTCCTTCCACACTTACTTACACCCTTCTTTCGCTTTTCGTTCATCCCATCCATCAAGTTCATCTAAGATCTTATTGGGATTCTTCTCACCAAAAACTTCACAGCTAAGTCGAAGTACATTTAGAGGAGGCTACTACCTGGTTGATTTATAATACACCCGTGCAGAAAACACACTATGCAGTCTTCAATCTCAATAAGTAAGGAATATATAGCTTACCTCTTCCCGCCACCACCGTGCGAACCCTCACAGGAACGTCCGGCACTTGCACCGCCTCCTCCCCAGAGTCCTCGCCCAACACCACCACCTCCGCGCTGGCCCCGCCACCAGATGTTCCACCTACAAAGTACATTTAAGAATGTTAGAATACACCACTCACTACTATATAATATTTGGTCTAGGAGGAATAAACAAATGTTAAAAAAACGAAATACAATGTAATAATTTGTAACTGTCTACTCTAAAGTAAAAATTTCCCTTTTTCCACAAGAAATGTGTCCAATTAATCGTTAGCACTAAGCACTTTTCCATTTTCAGTTAAACGTTTACTTTTATGACAAATTTGATTTTAATAAATGTGTTTACTTTTAATAAAGCTTTTATACTTAAATAGACTCTGTGGTTTTTGGTCCTCCAGACTAGAGTGGATGAGCTAAAGGTTTTGGAATTTTTGCAAGCATGAGTGCCTCTGGCACTTCTTGACTCTGACTCCGTACTCTTGTCCTGCGTTGGATAATCTAATGATCATTGGGGATCAATCATCGGTGACTTTGGGAGCTAAATGACTCTGCCACACTATCTAGTCATTAAGGAGATTGGGGGTTCTTCAAAGTCTGATATCACTGAGGTATGTGGAAAGAAAGTCTACCTGCGCCTATTATAATTGATAAACAATGCACTATTTAGTGTTCATAGTTCGGTTTGTGCAGATTTGTCCCTGCAACAGTAGTAGAATGGAGTGTCCTCCTATGCAAACCAAAAGTAAAGTAGTATCTTATTCTTTCTTGGTGGTCATTCACCTTTTTATTGTTGGCAATTGTCAAAGCATAAACATTTAGAAGACTTGAAAAGACATTATGGACAATCGCAGAGGACTGCACTCAGTGCATAGAGCTATTGCTGACTAGAATGGGAGTCCAATGGAATTGCCAAATGTGCAATCTTAGTTAGCTACACAGACAGACTAATAAGAATAATCTAGTAATACCAAAGGGAGTCATAGTCGAGGCAGGATAAGAATTTAGATCCAGTCTACAAGAAGATCAAAGACGATTTAGAAAAAATCGAATGAGGAACGCTAGGAAAAAATAGGTACTCTATATTAAAATTAAAACTTACTGGGGCCAGCAAAGGAGCCCTCGCCTGCCCGATCCTGGCCTGCATCCTCCTGAACAGCACCCTCCTCCTCCTCCTCCTGTGTCCTCTTGCCCTTGGGGGGAGATGATGTACAACATGAAAGAAAGAAAGACCAGAAAACATGGATGAGATTTGTCAACCAAATCAATCATTTCAAAAGAACAATAACAAAATATTTTGGAGAAATAGCAAATAGATAGACAACTATTCCACGGGATATATTGACCTATCTCATGTGGTATACTACGTTATTCGTATTGCCTGATTTGCGGACCGTTGACTTTGAAAGTTCCTATGTAACTCACTAAACAGACTACTAAAAAGGTTTGCCTAGGCCTGGCAGGCAGCAGTCCGCAGCACGCGAAGTGACAGACAAAGTCCATCCTGCTTGCAGATCAGTGAATACTCAAACTATCAATCCACCGACCACCACCACTATTTCTTCTTATAGCCATGTGTCTAAAGGAAGGACTGGACTTCAGTCTGTTGGGGCTGATTTAGAAGTCCCTTGCGGCTCATTTTCCTCCATTGTTGCGTGACTTTTGTGACGCAGCGGCAGAACAAAAGAGTCGCCATGGTGCGGCGTATATATAAAAAAAACGCATATGGGAGATGCATCACGTTGTAAAGCCCTGCGCCATCAGGGGGCGTTCCGGCGCAAGGGAGGGCGTTCCTGCGCAGGAACGAATCCTAAAAGTGGCTGAGGGAAATCTACAAGATGTCAATCAGTCACTTTTAGGACAATGATGCGTGACTCAAACCCTGCGCCTGCTTGAAGCCGACGTACGGCTTGATGCAGCATTGGGGAGATAGGGCGCCCCAGAGCATTGCTGGAGCTGCGCCATCGTTGGCACGCAACTCCAGCAATGCGCCGCCTTTATGGCACAGATGCGTAAGGCTTCTGTGACGTTTTGGGCCAATGGGTGGTGGTGGCATGGCGCACAATTACTGCCGCATCCCTGCTACTTTGCAGGGATGCGCCGGTAATTGAAAATATGACCCTTAGTGTCTAGCATTACGCAGTTCTTTACACTACACTCATACATAATTTCTCAGGCCAATGAAATGAACACAAAATACAAAAGAAATAAGCATAGTAGCAAGCAAGGCTACTGAGAAGGAGAGCAGAGCACCTGAAAAGCATAGAAGATTTTGAAATATAATTTACCTACAATGTAATCGGCAGCATTATTGCTCTTGGTAAAGAACAAAGATTTGCAAATAACAGAGCCGGATAAAACAGATTAGTGATGAAATAGCTAGAAATAGCTACTACTACTCACCAAGCCCGGGGACCTCTACGCCGAGCGCGTCCAGCAAGTCCCGTTCCCCGTCCATGACATCCGCCCAGCGGTGGGTGGCCTGGTTATAGGTGCGCCGGACCCCAGAGAGCTTAAACATGGCCCGGCACACCTTCTCCCACCGCTTCCGGCGCTCCCGGATGCCATAGCCGGTTACGATCTTGCCGCCTCCCAGGATGGTCTTGGGGAGGCAGCGCTGGACGTGGAAGATGAGTGCGGCCACCTCCTCCGCGCTAAAGATCTCCCGTGGCATCACTAGCTCCCCCCTCAAACGCCTGCACGGGAGCCGGGCACGGGGTGCGGGACCCTTCCCCTTCTCAGGGTGCTTCCCGGCTCCCTTTACCATGGTCTGGGCAGAAATGAGTTAAATAATAAAGAAGAAATAGAATAGGGAAGAAGAAAAGAAAAGAGTTTAAAAAAGTAGTTTAAAATTAACAAAAAGTAGCAGAAAACACAAAAATATAGAGCTAGAAAAATAGAGGGATAGATAATAAGTAAAATAGATCAAATAAACTTCAAACAAGCAAAGGATGGCAGAGATTCAGAGAGGATACAGAAAGCATGCCCAGAACCATAGCAATGAATGAGAAACAAGATGGCCGCGCCCATTCACGACCGCGTGGGTAAGTTCGCGCGAGATTTTCCTCGCAATCACGCGCGAAATTGTACTAGCGAGCAGCACACTTTGCGAGATTACACATAGCGGCCGGAAACGGAATTACGTCACGCAAACAAGATGGCCGCGCCCGTGTACGACCGCTAGGGTAACTTCGCAAACGTATAGCTACAAGCGCCTTGCGAACACGCAAAAAATCACGCAAACATACGCGCCGCAAAAAAAAAATAGTGTATTCGCACGCATTCGCGGCTTCCGAAATCGATCTCGCACGGATTCGCGCCCCGCAAATCGCGCGAAATTGCAGAAAAACGATTTTTGCTAAACTGAAAGCAATCAGCAGGTGCAAAAGTTCAAACTTAACATTAGTAACCATTCACTCTAGTGCTTCCTGAGGGGCCCCTCCAGAGTTCAGTTGCCTATTTGCAACTATTCCATGACCCCGCTATGACCCAAACAGCAGGCTCATAGAATAGCTACAAGTAGACCATAAAGGTCCTGTGAAAAAAAAATTGCACTGCAACAGAAAGCAAATTACAGATAAGGAAGGAAGCAGGTGCCAGCCAGACTGGAAGTTTCAAAATTACTGACACATTAATCACCCCCTAATTAATTCATGGCAGTTGAAGAAGGGCAGGTGTGCTTGCTTTCACTGCAACAGAAAGCAAATTACAGATAAGGAAGGGAGCAGGTGCCAGCCAGACTGGAAGTTTAAAAATAAGTGACACATTAATCAACCCCAAATTAATTCATGGCAGTTGAAGCAGGGCAGGTGTGCTTGCTTTTTTTCACCCCCATAATCTACAGTGATAAACATACCTAATGGGTGGCAGTGAGGATGTACCAGAGGGTGGCATGGGTGTACCAGAGGGTGGCAGTGGTGAAACAGAGGGTGCTGTGAACCTGTGATGATAAACCAGACGTAGAAACAACATAGTCGCGGCCGTTGCGAGCCGAAAAGTAAGTTTGCAATTGCGAAATGGTCCACAAATCCTCGCGAACGCTCGCCAACACAAAAAACTTAAAAATCCGCTAATCCACGAGAGTTCGCGGATTTTGCGTATTGCGAATCCGTTAATTCGCAAATTCGCGTACGCGAGATCCGCTAGATCCGCCCATGCTTAATTGTTATTGCTGTAGTGCTAAGATCTTGTTGTCATTGCAAATGCGGTAGAGAGAGACCCTGAGGTACCGATTAATAGGCATGCCAATCAGGGGAAAATAGCACAATGACGTCTCTCTGACTGTTCGCCCTAAGTGTGGCAGGGTATGCTCAGACGTGAGTCCCTTGCTCACTTGGCCACTGGATTCAAGATAGCCTGGCTGATGAGGATTATGAATCCGAAACCGGTCCCAGGATGCTTGTTTCCGGTCCATGGAAGACATGGTTTGGCAGTTCGGGCTGGACTGTTCCCATGAGGCACAGGGTAAGACTGATTTGCATATAGCCATGTCTGAAATGGGGTGGCTGAGTGGGCTAAAGAATGGTGATGGATTAAACCCAGATCAGTTGACTGGGGGTGAGTGTTTGATTTGCTCAAACGCTCCGTCCATCATCCCCTTTTGTATCGCTTTGTTCGCCCTAAGTGTGGCAGGGTATGCTCAGACGTGAGTCCCTTGCTCAATTGGCCACTGGATTCAAGATAGCCTGGCTGATGAGGATTATGAATCCGAAACCGGTCCCCGGATGCTTGTTTCCGGTCCATGGAAGACATGGTTTGGCAGTTCGGGCTGGACTGTTCCCATGAGGCACAGGGTCAGACTGATTTGCATATAGCCATGTCTGAAATGGGGTGGCTGAGTGGGCTAAAGAATGGTGATGGATTAAACCCAGATCAGTTGACTGGGGGTGAGTGTTTGATTTGCTCAAACGCTCCGTCCATCATCCCCTTTTGTATCGCTTTGTTCGCCCTAAGTGTGGCAGGGTATGCTCAGACGTGAGTCCCTTGCTCACTTGGCCACTGGATTCAAGATAGCCTGGCTGATGAGGATTATGAATCCGAAACCGGTCCCAGGATGCTTGTTTCCGGTCCATGGAAGACATGGTTTGGCAGTTCGGGCTGGACTGTTCCCATGAGGCACAGGGTCAGACTGATTTGCATATAGCCATGTCTGAAATGGGGTGGCTGAGTGGGCTAAAGAATGGTGATGGATTAAACCCAGATCAGTTGACTGGGGGTGAGTGTTTGATTTGCTCAAACGCTCCGTCCATCATCCCCTTTTGTATCGCTTTGTTCGCCCTAAGTGTGGCAGGGTATGCTCAGACGTGAGTCCCTTGCTCACTTGGCCACTGGATTTAAGATAGCCTGGCTGATGAGGATTATGAATCCGAAACCGGTCCCAGGATGCTTGTTTCCGGTCCATGGAAGACATGGTTTGGCAGTTTGGGCTGGACTGTTCCCATGAGGCACAGGGTCAGACTGATTTGCATATAGCCATGTCTGAAATGGGGTGGCTGAGTGGGCTAAAGAATGGTGATGGATTAAACCCTGATCAGTTGACTGGGGGTGAGTGTTTGATTTGCTCAAACGCTCCGTCCATCATCCCCTTTTGTATCGCTTTGTTCGCCCTAAGTGTGGCAGGGTATGCTCAGACGTGAGTCCCTTGCTCACTTGGCCACTGGCTTCAAGATAGCCTGGCTGATGAGGATTATGAATCCGAAACCGGTCCCAGGATGCTTGTTTCCGGTCCATGGAAGACATGGTTTGGCAGTTCGGGCTGGACTGTTCCCATGAGGCACAGGGTCAGACTGATTTGCATATAGCCATGTCTGAAATGGGGTGGCTGAGTGGGCTAAAGAATGGTGATGGATTAAACCCAGATCAGTTGACTGGGGGTGAGTGTTTGATTTGCTCAAACGCTCCCTCCATCATCCCCTTTTGTATCACGACAGAGGAGCAGCAGGGCAGCAGGGCAGCAGGGCAGCAATAAAGCAATGCCATAGTCTAGCAAGGCAGTAGTCCAGCAGGGCAGCAGTCCAGTAATTACCAGTCCTTCCAGCAGCACAGCAGCCCTTCTTCCTGGTAAAGTTGAACTTTTCTATTAAACGATGAGTTATTCCAAATCTGCGACTGGCCAACACACAACAAGGGGGAGATCCTGGACCTTATTTTCAAAAAAACTGACGCAATTTCCCTAGAATCTATTAGCCCCTTTTACTGAACAGACCATTATCACATCAACTTCCTCATCAATCTAAAGATGATCCCTAAGCATGTACAACCAAAGAAAATAAAACAATGGAAAAGGGATCTTCGTAAAATAAACCAAAATGATCTAGCTACCCTATGCAATAATACCTTGATCTCACAGACCAACATGGAGGATGTCAATGCGCTCACTGACTACTACAACACTTCCACATTGAAAGTCATGAACTCCATCGCACCTCTTCAATAGAAAAACATATCAAATAAAAATTCAAAACCCTTGTTCATCGACAACCTAAACAAAGAAAGACGTAATCCGAGAGCAGCACAAAGAGCTTGGAGATCCTGACATCCCTAGAATTGCTAAAACGCCTAAGAACAATGAGTAATACTTACAATAGAAGAAAAAGACAAGAGAAAGCTAATTTCTTTGGAATACAGCTTGACCAAGCCAGAAATAGGCCGGGCAGTAATCACGTAACACATATAACTCGGCAGTCTCCGAAATCAACCCCTGCCAAACTGCGAAGAAATGGCCACCTTCTTCAAAGCAAAAGCTTTGAAGATAGAGAACAATCTTCAACTAGAAAAGGAACTACTACCAACTACCTGATGCAATTTCTCGTATACCTCCCAGATCATGGAAGGGGATGAAACACCCTGGCCCCCCTCAAAAAACAATGCATCCTGGAACACCTTCTCCCCAATCAACGAACATGACATGTACAACATTCTCTCCTCCTTAAACCCATCCAACCACTTCACGGACCCGCTACCTCCTTGCATAGTCAAGGAAATCAAATCCTGTCTTATCCCTCTATGGCCCAAGTTTGTAAACAGCTCACTATGCCAAGGCACTATCCCTGGCAGCCTAAAAGTAGGACAAATAACTCCGATTTAAAAAAAACCTTTGGCAGACTGCTCTGATCCTAACAACATCTCTACCCTGGCAACGCTCTTAGAAAAATTTGTTCAGAATCAACTAGGCAACCACATAATCAAATATCAACTCCTCGACCAACACCAATCAGGTTTAGTCAAGATCACAGCACCAAATCAGCCCTTCCTCATATAGGGGATGACATACTAAAATTGCTGGATCAAAATGAATCATGCCTTCTGATATTGCTTGATTAATCAGCTTCCTTAGATACCGTCAAACATGATAATCTATGAACTTACTGGAACAAAGAATGGGCATATCAGGGGTCGTACTTCAATGGTTTGCTTCCTTCCTACAAAACAGATCCCTAAGAGTAAAAATGAATCAATCGCTGTCTAATTCCCATGCAATAACGCTTGGCGTTCCTCAAGGCTCTGCTCTTTCTTCCATTCTATTTAACCTATTCCTTGAACCACTGGCTTACCTCCTAAAATCCTCCAATATCCAATACCACATGTACGCTGATGATACTCAGCTGTATCTCAAAATTGCCTCCCCAGAGGACATCATATCTCTCAATTCCTTCTTACAAAACACACACCTGTGACTCAATGTTAACCATTTCAACCTCAATGCTGCCAAAACCGAATTTCTTCTCATCTCCCCACCGAAACACAACCCAAAAATTGATCTTTGGTCGAAACATCTTACAGCCCTCAAATGCTCGCCCCACATCATAGACTCTGCTAGATCACTAGGTATCACATTAGACAAACACCTAAATATGCAGGATAACATCAACGCAGCCACTAAAGGAGCGAATCATCAATTAAGCATACTGCGGAAACTTAAAACCTATCTGCCACAAGAAGACCTAAAACAAGCCCTAGTATTACTACCTTAATAAAAACCGGTCCCTCTAATAACATCCCTCAAAGCTGCAGCCAGACATGTCCTTGGAACAAAAAGAAACACACACACGTCGCCGGATCTAAATTCACTAAACTGGCTACTGTATGAGGCAACAATCCAGCTGAAATTGCCTGCATGATGCAGGAGGCATTACACTTCAATAGCCCCAGCTACCTGGCTCAAAGTTTAGAAAAATCAGGGGGC
The DNA here is from genome assembly GCF_964261635.1 of Lissotriton helveticus. Lineage (NCBI taxonomy): Eukaryota > Metazoa > Chordata > Amphibia > Caudata > Salamandridae > Lissotriton > Lissotriton helveticus. The sequence goes on along the minus strand of NC_136061.1, from coordinate 497,110,761 downwards.
ATCAGAAACTCACCTTGCTTCTGAAACACCAAAGTACTCACAAAAAAACGGGTGCCAGAGCATTCTCTGCTATTGCACCCAAGATATGGAACTCTCTACCACCGGATGTCCACCTAATATCTTCTACATCCTCCTTCAAAAAAGAAGCCAAATCTTTTCTACCGAAGAAGTTTTTATCTTAAGACAATATACTGGTCCCCCTGATAATGTATAGTCAGCAAACTCTTTTGAGGATTATCCCCTCTTATTACTGTCTAGACGAATCTGCGTTATACTATTATACTTTACGATTTGTTTGATTCCTCATGCATGTATTTCCTGGTTTTTGTGTTTTTACCAGACCAAATTTTACACTATTCCCTGTCATGTAAAGCGCTCTGATACCCACTAGGGTCACGTTTGTGCTATCCAAACTTTATAAATAAATTAAGTCTCCAAAGGTCCGGAAGTACACTGTAGAGTTGGTGTCTGAGGTCCAATATTGATACTTGGTGCCTTTTTTGAAGTGGGAGAAGCTTCTAGTGGTTTCCCTTTGAAGTGCACAAGCTTCCTGCTTCCCCTGCCCTAGCTTCAGAATAACTGCAGGAGGTACGCAGCCCTCAAGGTGGGGGCAGGACACAGCCTATTCAAGTGTGAGTGGGACTGTGCCCAGTTCTTCCCTCCCATACTGCCAGTGAAGTCCTATACCTAAGCTCTCTATTTTGTGTGACTGTCTAGGAGAAATACACAAAGACCACTTACGGGCAGAGGTTGCCTGTGCACACCGTTTGCCTTGCATTGGGAATGTGGGGTGCATCAGCACGCTCCAAAATCACACGTGAACGGCACTACGCGGTTCTTAAGTGTGTGCTTGTGTTTTAAATTGTGTGCGAAAAGCACCACACGCTTTGCATGGGCACGGTCATCTTGTTTTTCTGCTTTCTGTAATGGTGCTAGGCTTACATTTTATCTGTCCTTAATCTTTGTAATCCTCCTCGTTGATTACTTTTTGACCCCTAATATCTATATTTTATAATAATGTGTGTCTTTGTTTTTTTAACGTTTTTGTGTATTATTTTTGTGTTTTTGTGACTTTTTGACTTTATTTCCCCTACTTTCCTTATTTCTTTCTTCTTTATTTTCCCTTACTTTTCATTCCCATTATTTCTACCCCACCCAGCGCCATGGCAGAGGGACGACTTCCTTGAGGGCAGCGCCCCGCCCAGGTATGCAGCCCCAGGGAATTGTTGGAGAGAAGGAGGTGGCAGCACTAGTTATTTTTATTCAGCACTACCTCCCTTCTATGCTGGCAGCAGGCGGCAGGCCCAGTAGCGGCTACCCTCTGCGGGATCGTCCGCGGTGCAGGGGGATGTGCACCAGTGCATGTGGAGCACCAGCCAGGTTCGGCGCACCGCCCAGCAGCTGACACACAGCAGGGTGGAAATTCTGGACCAGGAACAGGACCTGCTCGATCTGCTAGGCGGCGAGTTACCGGGACTCAGTGAGTATTCATTATTTGTTGTGTTTATGTACTACAATACTAAATTTTTTTTGAATAGCTTGCTGCTCACACTCAGAGGTAAGTTATGTTTAGTTTACGCTGGTATATTATTGTGTAATCCAGTTTCTAGTTTCTGTTAGGCAGGTGCTTGGTGCTACCTAATCGCACTCATCTGGTGCTCGCTGATTAAATAAGAAGTCATTGCAGACTGTTCTCCTGTCACTGTAGTGAATCAGTGAGTATCGGGTTCTCTCTGTGGCTTTGTTTATGTAGCTCTTACAGTTCCAGGTTATTTAAAACAACTCACAGTGATGTGAAGCAGGCATCTATGCAGTGCAAAAAAGGGAGACTGAGTTGGTCCATCAAGGGTGTTGAGAAATGGGAATAGAATCAAAGATCATTCACTACAATACATTAGTTCCAAATGTAGTTTTTGTTTAGGACATTTCGGAATATGGATTTAACGACAGTCGATGGACTCGAGTCAAAATTAGTAGTATTATAGGTGATCTGTTTTAGCAAAGTATGTGTCTGCGTTTGCTTTTCATAAAACATTATGTGGAAATTATTAACTAAACCACTAATCTATTTTTATAATTTCTTTATCAGCACCCAAGGACAAGAAACGGGACGTTTCTGAGGGTCCAGGAGCAGCTGGTCAGCCGGCATTGACCACCAGAGTTACTGCAAAGGGCTCTGCTGATCCCAGTAAATCCTTTTATGATAGCTTGAATCCAGTGGCAAAGTGAGCAAAGGACCCACGTCTGGTGAAGTGAGCTAAAGAATGATGATGGATAAACCCAGATCTGTGACTGGGGCTGAGTGTCTGAAAAGTTTCAGTGCTCAGTCCATTATTTCATTGTATTTGTTCTGTTTGCCCTAAGTTGGCATGGTATGCATTACTTGGGTCCCTTGCTCACTTTACCAATGGATTTAAGCTAGCCTGGCTGATGAGGGGTGACAACCTGAAACTGGTACCAGGATGTTTGTTTTGGTACAGGGAAGACCTGGCTTGGCACTTCGGGCTAGATTGTTCACATGAGGAACAGGGTCAAGACTTATTTGTATAGGGCTAGGTCTGAATTTGTGTGGCGAAGTGAGCTAAAGAATGATTATGGATAAACCCAGATCTGTGACTGGGGTAAGTGTCTGAAACGTTTTAGTGCTTTGTCCATCATGTCCTCTTCTTCTCTTTGATTTGCCAACTAACACCATATGTCTTTCATTGACCATTATTCCACGCTTGGCTAGTCTAACTTTGTGAACCAATCAATTAAATGTCTAGAGTGATATTTGAAGATACTGACATGCTAACTAAGCTGTGAATCTGTATTGCAGTTGTTATTGGGGTTGCATATATGGGATCTAAATTATGTGTAATGTTTTATTTTAGCCACTTAGAACATCAGTGATGCCGGCTCCAGTACTTCTACAGGAGGAGATGGGCCAGTTGAAGGGGTAGAATCGGCAGCAGGGACGGGTACTGCTTATTCACATAATTTCTTGCAATTACTATGCTCACAAGCGTTTACCTTGGAGTCGCTCGTCATCATCAAAAATGACCGTGAAGTGATCCCCCCAGCTTTACCAGACACGGCGGTGGTTGAGTTAATATGGCCTCTTCTATCTGCAACACAGCCAAATCTCACGTAATGAGCTTTGATAGCTTGAGGGATACATGCAAGAACAGAAGGTAACTTAAAAGAAAGAAAATGGTGTATGAGTGAGAGGAAGGTGGGTGAAAAGGTGCGCAGTGGATAGAGGGATGGATGGGAGAAAGAATGGTTTGAAGAAAGGGTTGCTATTGAATGGGTGGATAGTGTATTGAAAATGTTAATGAAAGACTGGATGGGAAAAGTGAAGCTTAATCATGGTGGCTATGGGTGAATTAGAATCAAAGGGTGAATGAATATTTGGATTGTTTGGATGAATAAGCACGGCAGCTATTCCTCTCATGAGGAGCATGCTGCTCACCTACTTTGCTTACTTGGTTTATGTTGGGTTATCAATATCATTCATAGCTATGGTTCTAAGTGGGGATTATTTATTTTAACTTGTTGTTCTACTCTCTTTACTCGCTGTATTTATTAAGTGAGCCAGATCTATCCTACCTATCATTCATCATCTCCATGGCATTTTTGCCAACTATGACTGCAGTGGTGACTGTGTAATGTGCATCTGCTTCAGTTAATGCATGTTTTCCATCCATTACAAACCAAACACACAAGGTGTTTTGTCCCTTTGCCCACTCATTCACCTCTTAATACTTCACTCCTTTATTTTTTTCCAAATTCTTCCATCCCAGCCTACCAAATTGAAAAATCCATTCCTGGCATATGCCACCTTTAATGTGTCAACCATGTGACGTGATTACAGAATATATTTTATGGTTTACCATAACTGATTTAATTTACAATTGTTTAGATTTTTCCCTTTCGAATTGTACCGTGACTGACTAAGGCAAAAATGATGAATCGATGATCAGTGTAGTGGCCCCTCAACTATATATAATAAAATTCTACCCTTTTCTAATCCCTCTTCTTATTTACTATTCATCTGCCTCTTTGGAGATAGGGTAGAAAGAGAAATGCATTTGGCGAAGAGCAGGGCCATTGGAATTAAAAATATATAATTGTTAACTACAGCTGCAGACAGTAGTCAACTAGCAGAGGCGCTGGCTATCAATGAGTATGGCTTTATTATTTTAGCACAACACACAACTTGTACTCCACATAGTGCATAATGCCATACTCATTCATGAGAAGTCTTTAATTTTTTAACTCAAAGTGCCTGACTCTGTTGATAGTTACTTGAAAAGCCTTTGAAGAAAAACAATAAACAAGTTACTGTTTGTTTATCATGGGTTGTTATTCTCTGTCTGTTAATAGTTTTCTGCCACACAGTCAGAGTTTTTCATGCTTGGCAACATGTGTGAGTAAAACTTAAAATTGGCCTTGTAACTCTACTAATCATAATCACTTCAAATACATTCCAATGGCTCTAGTGCTCCAGCAATGTACTTCTACTGTGCTACCCAGTAATTTACAACAATTGTTTACATAAAGCACTATTTCCAATTTGTCTTTTTTGGTTTTCTCTACATAGCTGCTTTTGTCTGGTCTGGCCAGACTACCTAACAGGCAAGAGATAGCTGCCCATTTGCAGAACACCTGGAATACCGGTGGCTGGTGGTCCTGGCTGAGGAAGAGGAGGAAATTAATGCACAACAGTCGGGCCCCAGTGCAGCCGGTCCCCCTCAGCCTCCAGCTTCCCGACCATCCCATTGCCAGTGCCACTGCCAGCCACTTGCTGCCACCCAATCATACTGCAATAGGACTTTGCTGAGCTGCATCCTGAGTTTCTGGACACCATCGAGGGCCGGCTCACCACGATGGAGCAGAGCCTGCGCCAGCTCCATACCGACATTCATAATGCCCCCTTCTCGCCCTTTTTAAAAACAAAATGATTTGGTGGGAGGAATTTGTTGTTTGTTGGGGTTGGGTGAAGAGGGTGGGAAGGGAGTTGGGACTGGAGAGACTTTTTCTTTGACATTTTGAGTTTTGGGGCTTGTGTCAGTTTTGTATGGGGAGAGGGGCGGGCATGTTGTTTGGGTGGAGAGAGCAGGTTTCATTGTAAATAAATAAAGAGGAAAACAATATTTTTGCCGAAAGTAGTTTCTTTTACTTTTTCTTTGCACTGCTGCCTTCAAGTGGTTTTACGGAGCCTGTTTATGTGCTTGTAACTTAAGAGAGAGCGTAACACTTAGTTAAAGAGTCTAGGCTTATACTTCTCTAACTATCTTGATCATTATGGGGAATGCTGCCATGATGACCTATATTGTTTACAACAATGTAAATAAAAAAACAGTAGCAGTTAATTTATTTCTTACTAAGCTACATTTCATACATATAGTTGCATCCCCTGAATATGCATGCAGCAATTTAAAGGGAGGCATCACAGCTTCACAAGAGAGGTCCCACATGCAGTTCCACCCAGTTGAGTTCCAACTGTAGGATTGATCTGAATGATTGATTCATTTTCCATCATAGCCAACTAAATGGAAGTAGAACGACTGAGAAAGTAGGTTATATATTTATCAAAGATTTACAAAGAATTGACACCACCAGAGTACTATGTAATGACAAAATGAGAATGCCTGAATGTGCTAAAATTGAAAAAATAGCGATTTGGCTAATGTGGAGCTAGGTATATTATTTGTGCAATATACAAGTGATAAAAAAATGAACTCATAGGGCCTGATTATGATGGGGTCCACTGCTTTATCGCCGATTGGTAATTGTTCCGATTGCCAGCCTGGCAGACTTGGGGCACAATATGGTGGCGGTGCCTGGCAGGCACCACCATCCATATTATGATGTGTGCGGTGTAAGGCCTTTCCATGGCGGCAATGCCGCCATGGAATGGCTGGCAGGGATATGCTTTGGGGGCCCATTGCAGGCCCCAGGGGAGTGGGGGGCTGCACTTGGGGTGTAACTATGGTACCCTCCTATATTGCCATGCACAAGGTAGCAGGCACTGCGTGGTGCCTGACACGTTGTGCATGGCAATGCACAACATGGCATTTCACCATTGCAGCCAGCAGCACCCGCCGCAATGTTCAAATGCTTGATCGCATCATGATTGGGGTGGCGGGACCGCCACATGGCAGGCTGGTGGTCTGGTTACCGAAGTCCCCCTGCCATCCTAATCACCCCCAAAGTGTGGAGTGGACAAGCTTAGGCTAGGCGTTTACGGTTAGGCAATACAAGGCCTGAATGATGATGCTGACGATTTATGTTCTTAATTCTATATCTAAAAAGAAGGATAATTTTTAATGCGTGGGTTGGTAATGGGCTGATGTGGGTTACTGCTTAGAAAATTGTACAGTAGGTTGGTATTGCTTTCACCACATCTGCCCCACCACGTGTATGATCCATTGACTGTGTAATTTAAGCCACACCTCAATAGATCACACAGCTGAGGGAAGATAATGGGATTTGGGGAAAGGTTTGACAAAGACAAACACAACAGCACAATGCCAACATTTATCTGGGCAATAAACAGCAGCACATCATATGCCATCAATCTGTCCTTTCTTCTAGATTAGGGAGTGAACCAACTCACCCACTTCTCTTAGTTAATATGATTGTTAAAAGAAAAATTATAATGTATTGCAAAATTGGGTGGTGCATCTGCATTCTCCTCGGGAATGTCCACTCTTTGGGGCCTGTCTGCATTGGTTCGGTAGGTAAGCAGGAGTGTTGTTGGGCTTAGCAAGCTTTCACCTTTAGTTCATGAAGGAGACTAGAAGAAGGCCTGCAGTTTGTAAAAGAAAAACTGTAGAGTCAAGGACAGGAGAAAGGTAAGCTTTATGAGGAGTGTATCAAGAAGACTCAGAGGCAGAGCAAGAAAACAAAAGGGGGACACAGAGTATCAGTTTTGCGACATGTCCAACATACACACACACACACCCACATACACACAGAACAGCATTTCACAAACGCACCTCTGTCTATTCCACACAGGTACTAGGCCTCAGACTCTTGGTTTACCTTTGAACTGAATTTGATAATCGATAACTTCTTGCTTCTAGCTGTTGATGAGGTAGTGCTTCAGCTCCTGCCTTCTTCTATGATAATCCTCCTTACTCAGAGTAACGCCATCCCATACCAGTCATCATCATGAATCATGATGAACCGAGCAAGATAGACGTGAAGTGCACTGCTGTTGAAGAACAAGTAGAGAAACAGAAGTGCAGCATTTTGCATAGGTTTTTGTTTGTTAACTAAAGTGACTGTTTTGGCGTTTGAAGTACCAGAAAAAAGCAGAACACCCTGCAATTAAATCTAGCTAAGTGTGAAACGGCTGCTCAGCTACAAGGAAAAAAATGAGCTCCCATCACTCAAGCACCAAATAATACAAATCAATATTCATCGCAAGAAATTTCCTAGAGTACAGCTCAAGACACCCTCCCTCACTGTCTGCCACCACATAAATCATCAATCAACATAAATCATCACTCACGCAATCATTTACTCACCGTTGCAATAGATGGAGTTACGCCATCCAATCCAAGCACGAGTAGTTCAGAAAATTGAAAAAATAGCGATTTGGCTAATGTGGAGCTAGGTATATTATTTGTGCAATATACAAGTGATAAAAAAATGAACTCATAGGGCCTGATTATGATGGGGTCCACCGCTTTATCGCCGATCGGTAATTGTTCCGATTGCCAGCCTGGCAGACTTGGGGCACAATATGGTGGCGGTGCCTGGCAGGCACCACCATCCATATTATGATAATATAAGGCCTTTCCATGGTGGCAATGCCGCCATGGAATGGCTGGCAGGGATATGCTTTGGGGGCCCATTGCAGGCCCCAGGGGAGTGGGGGGCTGCACTTGGGGTGTAACTATGGTACCCTCCTATATTGCCATGCACAAGGTAGCAGGCACTGCGTGGTGCCTGACACGTTGTGCATGGCAATGCACAATATGGCATTTCACCATTGCAGCCAGCAGCACCCGCCGCAATGTTCAAATGCCTGATCGCATCATGATTGGGGTGGCGGGACCGCCACATGGCAGGCTGGTGGTCTGGTTACCGAAGTCCCCCTGCCATCCTAATCACCCCCAAAGTGTGGAGTGGACAAGCTTAGGCTAGGCGTTTACGGTTAGGCAATACAAGGCCTGAATGATGATGCTGACGATTTATGTTCTTAATTCTATATCTAAAAAGAAGGATAATTTTTAATGCGTGGGTTGGTAATGGGCTGATGTGGGTTACTGCTTAGAAAATTCTACAGTAGGTTGGTATTGCTTTCACCACATCTGCCCCACCACGTGTATGATCAATTGACTGTGTAATTTAAGCCACACCTCAATAGATCACACAGCTGAGGGAAGATAATGGGATTTGGGGAAAGGTTTGACAAAGACAAACACAACAGCACAATGCCAACATTTATCTGGGCAATAAACAGCAGCACATCATATGCCATCAATCTGTCCTTTCTTCTAGATTAGGGAGTGAACCAACTCACCCACTTCTCTTAGTTAATATGATTGTTAAAAGAAAAATTATAATGTATTTCAAAATTGGGTGGTGCATCTGCATTCTCCTCGGGAATGTCCACTCTTTGGGGCCTGTCTGCATTGGTTCGGTAGGTAAGCAGGAGTGTTGTTGAGCTTAGCAAGCTTTCACCTTTCGTTCATGAAGGAGACTAGAAGAAGGCCTGCAGTTTGTAAAAGAAAAACTGTAGAGTCAAGGACAGGAGAAAGGTAAGCTTCATGAGGAGTGTATCAAGAAGACTCAGAGGCAGAGCAAGAAAACAAAAGGGGGACACAGAGTATCAGTTTTGCGACATGTCCAACATACACACACACACACCCACATACACACAGAACAGCATTTCACAAACGCACCTCTGTCTATTCCACACAGGTACTAGGCCTCAGACTCTTGGTTTACCGTTGAACTGAATTTGATAATCGATAACTTCTTGCTTCTAGCTGTTGATGAGGTAGTGCTTCAGCTCCTGCCTTCTTCTATGATAATCCTCCTTACTCAGAGTAACGCCATCCCATACCAGTCATCATCATGAATCATGATGAACCGAGCAAGATAGACGTGAAGTGCACTGCTGTTGAAGAACAAGTAGAGAAACAGAAGTGCAGCATTTTGCATAGGTTTTTGTTTGTTAACTAAAGTGACTGTTTTGGCGTTTGAAGTACCAGAAAAAAGCAGAACACCCTGCAATTAAATCTAGCTAAGTGTGAAACGGCTGCTCAGCTACAAGGAAAAAAATGAGCTCCCATCACTCAAGCACCAAATAATACAAATCAATATTCATCGCAAGAAATTTCCTAGAGTACAGCTCAAGACACCCTCCCTCACTGTCTGCCACCACATAAATCATCAATCAACATAAATCATCACTCACGCAATCATTTACTCACCGTTGCAATAGATGGAGTTACGCCATCCAATCCAAGCACGAGTAGTTCAGATTTAAATATTCAAGCATCTTTGATTTAGGCAAAACATTGGAATTTGGTTTTGGCAGGCAGTCTTGTAGATAATAAATGATTTTATGGGACAGCCCATCTAGTGCTAGGTGATGCAAAAAGGGATGGGCATTGGACAATAGGCATGCATGGGAGGCAGGTGTTGTCCCCAATGTCATAACGGAATTGTGTAGGCTTCTTCAATGCACACTGGTCCAACTACAATCCGGCAATATATATGTGACTAATAAAAAAGGTGGGGCAGCATAAATCTGACACAAAAATTATAATGTTCCTGTAGCTATTTTCGTGTTGTTTTTTTTTGCATATAAAGAACTAGGTTCAACGAGAAACAATTTAAAAGTTCCATGGGGGCACCGGCATACTTTGTCCGGGAAGTAGAGTTTGTCCTCAAATTCAGTTGGCTTATCCAGAAGTTGGTGAGCTAAAAGATTTGATTCAATTTCAGACCAATCACCCTCCTCCCCCTCCTCCTCCTGTGCTGTTGTTTCAGGAATGGTGTAATTGTGTGGTATAACATGTTGGTTCATTTTGTTCATAGTCAATCTCTACACATTTTGAGGTGAGATGCTGGTCCTTCTCACTGTGACAAGTGCACCATCTGCACTGCACACATGTTCAGCAGACACACTGGTGACAGGACATGCCAGACACTTTATTGCCAGCTTGTTGAGCTCTGGCCATTGGTACATCTTCCCATACCAATACATCAATGGATTTTAATCCATATAGACCTCTTTGGATCATCCAGATATTCCTGGAACATCCTGTGGATGGGCATTGGTGCTGCCACTTGCTCAACCTGTTTTGTCATCACCTCTGCACTGGACTTGAGTCCTTCCAATTGAAACAATTACAATGCTGACGTTGGGTCCGGTCCTTCTGTTGCTGTTGTGACCAGTGTTTCTGTTGATTGTGTTGTTAGCTGCTGTGAGACAAGACAGCCCTCTCTGGAAGTTGAAGGGGCACCCCAGAACTGTGGGTGAGACTCAAGCTTCCAGACGTTCTTCTTCCATGTCTCTGGATTGCTCTACAATATACCTCTTGTATTTTAAAACATTCCCTTCAGAAAAAGGAATAAAAGTGGGCAGAATTTATTTGTACCGTGGATTAAGTACTGTAGCACAGATGTACTCTTTGGACTCGATGATGTCATGTTGCAGCCTTACATTAGAAGCCAAGCAAAGGACTAAGGTCTCAACCAAGGCATGTGCTTCTGTGTTTCTGTGTCAAGGCTTTAGCTGGTGCTCTATTATTATACTTAATTATCCGCAGCTGCTTCCTGGCTATAAAAGAATGGCTGAAATGAGTGCAGATTCTTCCGCAGGTGGTCAGTATTTTGCTTACAATGTCTCCCTTTTTGAGGAAGTCTTGCACCATTGGGTTGATGCAATGTGCCAAACACAGGACCCTGATATAGCCTCTGTCTGAAATGGCCTTGACTATGTTACTGCCATTGTCCGTGGCAACACATTAAATTCTAAGACTGTATGCGATTTCTCCATCGCAAACATTGCCACTCTCAAAACCTTTTTCAGGGCCAAGAGCTGAAGATATCTTTAACTTTACTCCCACAACAGAGATCCAGTGTGCAGTGATGGACGTGCAATCAGTCATCTGAAAACTGGTCCACATGTCTGTCATCAGCTGGATGGTGTGAACAACACTTTGCTGCAAAGTTTGTCCAACCAACTGTAGCACATCGTGATGCAGCGCTGGAACAGCCACTCTTGAAAAATAGGTCCTATTTGGTACCTTCCATTTTGGGCAGATGGCTGCCATAAATGCTAAGAATTCCACTCCTTTCACAAAAGAAAAAGGGAGGAGATCCAGCGCTGACATTTTTGCCAGCCTCCCATTGTACAAATGTGTGGTCGGGTGGTTGCACTCGTAGGGTCCCCCCTGCCTAAATATGCCTGTAATAGTAGCTTGGATTTTCTTCTTTACTTGGGGCACTGAGACAGGCGTCTTTCGAGAAGTAGATGCTAGTGGTAGACTCAATGTGCGTCATGAAGGTGGGACAGTCACTGTATGCCGTGGTGTCTCCATCTCACTCTGAGTCTATTTGTGCACATTGGTAGGGACAAGGCAACTTTGCATGAAGATGTCACCCTCTTCTTCCTCGTTGTCACCTTCCACCGTGATTGGACTGCGAGCTGATGTTACCCGGCTCTCCCCACAATCTTTTAAGTTGCTCCCCCCACTTGATTGCTAACTGTAAAAAAATGTCCCAAACTGGGGAGGAGGACATTTTTACTGAGCCACTAACAATGCCTGAAGAAGAACTGGAGGTAGGTTGGCATGCAGTCGATTGCCTGTCTGCTTCTCCTGAGAAAGGGGTTGGTGCAGGCCTCAGTTGGAGCTTTGCAAATCTGGGTACTGGTGGCAGTGCTACCTGTGCCACATCTCTCAGAGCTAGTAGAATAGCACTGTCAGATTCCTCTGTGTCACCTTCCACCGTGACCACCTCATCAAGTCTTTCTGGTACATTTCTTTTCCCTTGCCTCTCCTTTTGTCTCCTGGACTCTATTGGGGTCCACTTCATGTCCCTATCATCATCACCAGAAGTGGTGCAGTAGTATCCTTCCTTTTCCTTGCTGGAAATCTAGGAGTCAATGATTCTAAAAGAGGAGGTTCAAATTCTTGCTCAGAAGGAAGCTCAAACTCCTGCTCTGCTCCAACATCAGACAAGCGCACTATTGCTGGCTACAGTTGCTGTCCACTTTGCTGTGTTTCCTGTACTACTTTGCGAAAGGGACAAATCCAATTCAACATCACTACTCATTGGCGCCGACATGATTGCACAGGCTGCCTCACTGACAGACATTGTCCTGGGCTTAGGTTGGGGTGTGACACTGTTTATCCAGGAGTGCTGCTCTCAGCTTGCTCACCGGAGGCCAATGCGGCAGGCACACATTTCCTGAAAACGGTTGCAGCCAGCACGCCAGTGATAGAAATCTGCTTCTTCTGCTTCCCTCTAGCCACTTTCTTGGCAGCACCTTTCTTTGGGGTCATCTTGAAGCTGTAAGTTGGCAGTGGCACTTAGCTTCACAACAAGCTGAAGAGATGACAGTGTTGCTTAGTCAGTCATGCGTCACGTCATGCACAGGCATTCTGTCTGTCAGTACTGTGGGTGATGTCTCTTCTTTTGTGCACCTAAAAGCAAACAAGCAAGAAAAACATCAGTGGAACGTGGGATTGTTGCAGTTTAATTGGTAGTACAAACAAACAATATCATTTAGTGTGGTGGCTTAGAATTAATACAGTCTACCTATCCATTTGTAAAACCACACCAACAAACTTTCATTGTGTGTAGTACCCTCAGCAAGGATCAGAAAGAGCAACAACAACAACACACAGATGTCACTTTTTGCTTTATGGGCATCACGTTTCGATGTGACACTCAGGGAGGTGCAAGTGACAATTGAATAATCCTTAGACAATGAATGCTGCTGCACAATTTCAGTCATGGGGCTGATGTTATGAAAATGGAAAAAAGTTTTTTTAGATCGCAATAAAACAAATTTAAATAAAATAAATGTAAATAAAAAATATTGAAATAACTATTTATGAAGAATTGTTTTAAAAAGTTTAAATTTTTTTTAAATTAAAACTAAAACTAAAAATGTAAATTAAAACAAAACAAAAAATGTAAATTAAGGAAACTGATAAGTGTTGAAAAATGAAAGTAAGAAAATGTGAACAATTTAAATAAAAAAACTACAACAATTTTAAATTAAAAAAACAAAAATTTAAAAAATGTAAATTAAAAAAATGAAAGATAACTGACAATATCCGCAAGCATATTAATTTATTAAACTGCTTTCATTGTCAACCATTCATGCAAGCCTATGGCAAAGGGCCACACTGGCTGGATGCACAAAATGGCTGCCAGAAAGTACAACATGGTCATCAACAACTAACACTGAGCAAGGAGGCATGGTCACAATTTTAGAGAAGACATGCAGGTTTATGGCAAAAGCACACTGGCTGGCTACACAAAATGGCTGCCATCTACATGATCAGAACAACAACACTCAGCAAGAAGGCATCTCACAAACAAAGAAGATATACAGGGCTCTGGGGAAAGCACACTAGCTGGCTACACAAAATGGCCACCAGCCCGATGGTCACAACAACAACAACCAGCAAGAAGGCATGGTCACAAACAGTGAAGACATTCAGGCCTATGGCAAAAGCAGACTGACTGCCTACACAAAATGGCCGGTAGCGACATTATGACAACAACCAGCAAGACTCATGGCCCAAACAAAGAAGACGTGCAGGCCTATGTCAAAAGCACACTAGTTGGATTCACAGAATGGTCGGCAGTCACATGCTGACACAACAACTGGCAAGGAGGCATGGCCACAAACAGAGGACACATGCAGGCCTATGGCAAAAACACACTGGCTGGCTACACAAAAGAGCCGCCAGCCACATGGTCACAACAACCAGCAAGGAGGTATGGTCACAAACAAAGAAGCCATGCAGCATCCATGGCAAAAGCACACTGGCTGGCTACACAAAATGGCCACCAGCCACATGGTCACAATAACAAGCAGGAGACCTGGCAAACAAAGAACACATGCAGGCCTAGGGTGGACACTGACTATGCAAAATTGTGCCTGGCCACATGGCATGATGAACAACAAAGGCAAAAGATGGCCTATGACAAACACATACACACACACAGTGGCCAGACAAAAGAGGCATGGTAACACAGAGAATACAGAAATAATTCAGCAATTACAAAAATGAAAATTAACAGGGCCAAAAATGTTTACAACAACACATGTCCTCCAAAGCCATTACCGGACCAATACACTGTTTGCAGGGGAAAAAACGTTAAATACCACTAAAAAACACATTTTGTTTTATAATTCAGTGTCATCCATGGCCTACATGATGTTTTAATTTAGCAGACACCACAGAAACAGTTGTTTTATGCACCCATGAATGTAAAATGTAAATGCCATTTGTAAAGCGCACAGCTACCTCCAATATCCTCCGTATACCGCTTAGGAACCCTTCCTGGTTTTTCCCTGTGGAATGTCCACTCCTGGGCACCCCCAAGGTGAAGCCAGGCATCCCAGTGCTGTTGGGGCCGTTGTGGAGATTAAGCAAGCTATTAATAGTACAGGGCCTACTTGCAGGAAGGCCCATTGTCTGACCAGGCCACAAAGTTAATTAAATCAATATTGCAAATTTATTAAAAAACAGGTAGAAAATGTAATAAACTGTGCAACATTTTTGCTTTACAAAAGAAGAAAAATTAAATGCAAAAAAATAATTAGGCCCCTACTAAAACTGCTGGCCATCCACCACAATAAATTTTAAAAATTGAATACAAGTACAAATAAATCCAGGTGCATGCCCCTAATCAAAGAAACAACACCCTTATACGCTAGTTTTTCAACTTACTTGTGATATCTCAAAAATGAAGTCCTTAAATCCAATGGTATATATGCAGCTCACAAGGAGAGTGATCTTCCAGCTTCACATCCCAATGAAAAGTGACCATGAGAGGAACAAAGCTCTGGGAGGAGCCTACTGGACAGGAACAGGAGGTTGGAGTCTCTGGGGCACTTCCGACTCCAATAGCCAGTTTGGGAAGAAAATTCACTCCAAATGCCTCTCAGCTGCATTCTCAAGCAGAGAAGCTGCTCAACTGCTCCATTTACAATCGCCATTAAGGATTGGCGCTGTCGCGGTCCGGAAGCTGTGCGAGTGAGCACAAAGTCTTGCTAGCAGTGGGATCAATCTCGTACACGCCTACAAGCAGCCTCAGGCTGTTGACGCTCGAGGTTAAGAGCCAAAAGAAAACACGAGCGCACAATTGGACAAAAAAAGTCTGCTTTGCGTCTGAATGGCGGAATTTAGGAATTCCACATTCCTCCCCGGAGTGCCCAAATTCCACAAACTCCACGATTGGGGCAGAGTTTAACACCCCTGCTTAATTATTACTCCATTTTAACAAATATTGGGGTTAGATTTACTATTCTAATTCCAATGAAACAAGCATTAGGGAGAACGCATATGTTGAAGTGGGTAAGTCAGACTTACTGTTTTAAGTCCAGTCCATCAAACTTTGGGTAAAGTGTATAAATGTGAGAGGCAGGCACAACTTTTGCTATTCTAACTCCAGTCTAACAAACATTCTGTAAATTGTATATATTGGGGGAAAGAAGTCTGATATACTTTTCTATTGCCAGTTCAACACAAAATGAAAAAAAGTGCATACATGAGAACAGGTTTTTCTAGTAGAACTCCGGTCTAACAAACATTGGAGAATGTGCACACTAATGGGGAGATCAGATTTACTATTCTAACCCCAGTCAAACATATGTTGGTGAAAGGGCATACATTGGTGTCAAATTATCTATTTAAACTCCAGTTTAACAAACAATAGGGAATTTCATACATTGAGGGGTCAAATTTACTATTATACGGCAGATCTAAAATTATTAGGGACAGTACATTCATTTTGGGGAGGTTAGTTTTACTATTTTAACCACAGTCTGGGAAAGTGCATATATTTGGCTGTCAAATTCGAAACACTCACATAACATAAGGATACATCAATAATATTTAAGATATTAAATTGATAAAACCTAAAAATGAATAGAGCGTCTTCTATTTGAAATATTTTTAAAACAATAACATTTTAACACAATGGTTAAATATTAAAAACTTTTAAAATAAGCATTTTCAAAATAAAGTGTGCCTCAAACTCATGCATAACATTTAAAAACTTAGAATATAATTTGCTTTGATGTTATGTTTTCAATACAAAAAAAGATATTGTTTACATTTTACATATTTTAATTTTAATTTAATTATAAATAAACATATATCCATACACAACAATCTACCCATTCTACCAATATAGACCACTGCCAGTTACAAAATTACAAACATTTTTTTAAAAATACTTAGAGGCAAATATGTTTTTATTTTAATATTAATTCATCCATTTCAAATATTTTAAACAATTTACAGAGGTTTTATTTAAAATCATACCAATCCAAACCCCCAATAAACCTCACAACCTGTAATGAAGATGTAATTCATAATTACAACATACTACATATTTAAACAATCAGATACTTAAAATAATTAAAATATTAAACAATTAACGATTAATATGTAATCCAAAACCACGACACACCTAGTCCCCCTGATAAAGCAAGCAAACCAAAAAGAATATTTCACTATGATATGTAAAACAGTACATTTCCCTTTAACTGTTGTGGTAAAATAAAAACACAATACAATAAAACATCATAATAAAAAAATATTTTGAAGTAAACAATAATTTGAACTTTGATATAATACTAAAACAGCAAAAAGTATTTACGCACTGTCGATATTTTGGTTCACAATAATTTAATACTCACAATTTATTGACCACAATATTATGCCCAGACAATATTTTTGAGTCGATATTCAGGTGGAATAAAACTAAAATAATGTTTCTCTTGGAGCACATCTAAGACAGAAAACTAAGGGCCAGATGTATCAAACCTTTTTCCTATTTGCAAATGGGCTGATTCTCAGAATCGGCCCGTTTGCAAGCGTGAAAAAGCCTTTTGGGATGTATCATCCCAAAAGGCCACTGTAAAATAAGGAATCACAAAATTTGCAATTTTCCTTTTTGCAAATGAATCTAAGGAATCGCAAATTGCGATTCCTTAAATGCAATTCTGGAAGCACTCAAAATTAGCGATTTGGCCTTAAGGAATCGCAAATTACCACCAACTTCAAGTTGGTGGTAATTTGCGATTTTGTAGAAAAATTCACTTTTTCTCATTTTTCAAAGTGCCATGTGGTGCATATACATGCCTTGAGGGCATGTATGTGCGTCACATGTGCACACATGCATATTTCAGGGGTGCAACAGGGTGTCCTTTTGGCACCCATGGACCCTTAAAATTGCATTTGCAATTTGCGAATACCTATTGGGTACTCGCAAATTGCGAATGTCTTCTGATTCATTCCTATGGGCCTCTAGGCGCATAGGAATGAATGAGAAGGAATTCCTTAATTGCGAATCACAATTTGCGATTCGCAATTAAGGAATATGTAGGAATCGCAACTATTAACCGGCTCACCTCGCTCACCTCTAACACAGCTTTTCCATCCCCAGCGCCTTGACGCCTATGGGCAAAGTAGCGCTTTACAAATTTTATCTCAACTCAACTCAACTCAACATTGCATTTTGCCAGTCCTTAATAGCGAATCGGTAAAATTCGCTATTAGGGACTCGCAAAATACAATGATGATACATCTGCTCCTGTATTCCTTTTGCCTTCAGGACAAAACCTTATTTTAACTTTAAAAAATGAGATGAAATGAATTACTTTATCAACGTTTACACCCTTTACAAGCTACCTGATTATGATAAACTGAAGGATTGATCCTTGACTTATCTCAGGCAAACTGAAAGTGTACATATTGTATTTATCCTATTGTTATTTAATTTGATGTGTAAACAACTATCACGTGCACATTTGCAGCATGCTTACTGCATGTCTTTGCTTTTTTCTATGACTTGCACCTATTGCACCTCTGTAAAGTATTCAGCTACCCTTAAAGTGAAAAGCTACATTTCGAGATTGATATGTTCTGTGAGAAATTAATATAATTAGACTACATTGGACACTATGCAATTGTTTCATTCTTGGCTTTAAAAGTTAGTTACTGTATTTTTTGATGGTACAATTTTAAGGTGCTTTGTTTGGGTGCTTCGTGGGTGAGGTTAAAGTCAATATCTCAGTCCTGCTTATTACTTTTTTAGGAGACTTGTTCTTGTCTGAAAAAGCATGTTCTCCAACTTCAAGTGCACCCTAGAACCACTGCCTGCTTAACACACTACAGCTAGCTCCAACCCTGGACTACGAACCATAACAGTCCTCAGAATATGAGCTGACACCACTCACATTTCAAATATAGTGGTCCATGTCTTCTAGTACCAGTAGATCTCCGCAAGGTTTTTAACACTCTGCTTTGTCTCCTTTACGGAGTAGCAGGAATGTTGCACTCCTCTTGCAACTGGTTCCACTCCTTCCTGTCCATCTGATCAAAGAAGCTTTGGAATCCAACTTCTGTCGGGTTTTGTGCAAACCTACGTTCCATGACTGACTAACATCTGGTTATGTATGGCTACCACCTCGCTAAACTAATATTCTCCAAAGATAACTGCACCACCATCCTAAATTCATCATCATACTCTCAAGTGGTATACCTGCCTTGTTCATTCTATGCCCATTAATCACCATAGAACCATAGTCAAAAAATGAGGAAGCGGCACCTGCGAGTAGACAATTAGTTTAGCTCTCATAACGTGTCTGTTGTTGCCATATGACATCAGGAATTTAGTCTACCTCATCACATCCTCCCATTCACCCTCAAGATACCAACCAGTAGTAGTAGAAACTCATATTATTCCGGGCTATGTCAACCCCCTTGAACATGGCTTTGTGAAACATCAACATCCTCGCCTTTCCGATGTTAAAAACATGAACCTGAAAAGAGGGATGTCCTTAATAGTTTCTTCACATCACTACTCACCATCTAATCAATATTCTGGTCACTTCTACAGCTCTCAACAACACAAAGAAATACATAAACAGATATGCTTTCAACAATCCCAACGAAACAAAACACCACTTGCCTTGATTCTTTCTGTATTCAGCCAACCAAACCATGCTGAACATTCACTAAGCACATGGCTGCTACTAGGCAGACCATGTACCTAGACTATGGAACTCCAGTGGACAGCTATATTGAGGATGGACCTCCTGCATAAAAAATCCTGTTATTGCTGTTTAATCATTCATCCATCCTTTCGCCCATCCATTCACAATTCATTCCCTTTTTGAAGGTAGAAGGCCAAGCCTCATCCTTTTGATAGCTTAAAACACTCACTATTAAAATATTTAACCGTAGAATTGATATGCAATGACTTGTTAAGGCAACCCAGGAAGTAAATTTTAACAAACACATTGATTTTTGTTTTTATTAAATAAGCTATTTTAAGTAGGTACACGTCAAATTCATGATCTGTTAAACTGCTGCTTGTTCTGCGAGGCGTGTGCGCAGGATAAAGGCTTCCAAGCTAGCACATATTTGTCAAAATATGAAATGTTAACATTTCATGTGCCCACACACTTCTCAGCGCATCAGGCGAGGTCTCGACGTGGGACTCTGCCCACGTCTGAACGGTCCAGCGAGGGACCAGCGTTACAGCTGCAGAGGAGGAAGCTTGACATGATCTCAGATGAATTTAATAAAATATATATTTTAATTTTTCGTGATTCATTACCCCTAACACGCAAACAGTAGCAAACACGCGCCTGGATAAGACCAGCAAGTGTGGGCTTTAAACGGAGCAACTGTGCAGAGGTCTGTGTGCCCCCCGCAGCCTCTGCTACTGAAAACAGATGCTAGAGAATGTCATAGAACCGTGCGGTCAGGTGAGAGGCTGCTCTCTAGGGCTGCCACCAAAGCAAAATGTTTACCCCCGTTCCCAGGGAGGCAAAACACCCCTTTGAAGCCTCGTCTTTAAATTTATAAATAGGCAAACATTGGTACTGGTATTTTTAAATGCCTTGTTTCCACATTTGAGCAGTTTAGAAGCAATCTTAATAGGAATTATCATTCCCCGCTTATTGGCTTGTTTTCTTCATCCTATGAGGCCGAGCTGGTTGCAGAAAGGTTCAAACTTGCAACCTTCAGGTTGCCCTCAATTTTCAACTTAGGAACATTCATCGCTGGGCTACCTCAACAGTTATATCTGGTAGTCGAGAGTATCTGCTGGTAATATGGCTTAGAGGGTTAAAGAATGTTCTGTTGAGACTTTGGTGTATTCACAGACGTAGGGGTATATTCACAAGAAGGTGTGATAACTACCGCAAGAGAAGCGTAATGCAACTTTCAACATCGCAGCCCATCTTGGGAAAATAACCCTGTATCTCAACAATCCAGAAGCATGCGATAGTCATCAGATAACGCGTCAAAAATCAGCGAAAAAATCAACACCAAGCTGTAGAAATGCCCAGCGCAAACGTAAAAAAAAATGTGATAAGGCCAATCGCGGTAAAGTATCTCAGAAAACCAGCCACAGGCCGGCAAATCCCACACGTCTGGCAGGAAAATGAACTATAAAAGAAGAAAGAAAGAAGAAAAAAAACATTTCAAACTGCGTAACACCGTGGATGCACCCGGACAGCGTGCAGAGGATAAGCCGAACCCCACAAGCCCCACAGAGGACCAGTATGGAAACCGGTTTTTGGGGAAGGGCAAAGACAAGAGGAAGAGGAAGACGGGGTTCAGTCCGCAGGAAGACCGGATCATCGCCACGAAGGGCATAGGACGCTACCTACAACTGTCCGCCACCTCCACTGCAGCACTGGAAAACCAAACGGAAATATGGCAGGCCATCGTCAACAACGTCAATGCAGTCGGAGTGGCAATGAGGTCACTGGAGGAGGTTAAGAGGCGCTGGCATGAAGTGCACAGCCAAACCAAGGAGAAGCTCTCCGCCAACAGGAAGGCAGCAAGGGCGAACAGAGGGGGGAGTCCTGCGACACAGGAGGTGATTTATGACCTGAAGGAAATGTTGTCCACAGTCAGCAGTGTGGGTACGTTGGCAGGAATTGGGGGCCTGGACACAGCACGTTATGACCTGACCCAACAGCATCAGGGTGAGTGACGACCAGGGATGGGGGAGATGGGCACAATGGCACACTTCCCCAATTATGTGTAGCACACTGCACACCCACAATGATCATGGAACATGTCACTGATAGCCTTGGCACACTGCAGCACACACAGAAACGCCAAGTAGGCCTCTGTCCACAATTTGCACGAAGGGGTCCCCTCCAGATCACCAATAACACAAACGACCCATACACATGTGCAGAATCCAGCAAATTAGTGGCTCTGTGACCCACACTGACTATGCAAGTAAAACGGCATGCCCGATACCATGGCAGCAGCCCAAAAACATGAGATGGTCCACGAATCGACTTGGAGGTAGCCCAGTGGGAATCACATCCGTAAAGGAGCAGGTCACACTCTGACATGTCCACGTGCGCACACAACCCATGCCGTACAATACACGCAGCAGTCAAACAATGCACCAGACCACAAAATCTGTCAGAGAGCACATGTGACTCAAGTCAAAAACAAAACAGGCCCTAAAAAAAGCACACAATTCAAAGGCAGTCCGCCTCAAAGGGAGAAGGCTACACGAAATCAGTGCTGCAGGGGCAACTCCCCAACAATGAAGCACACATACATAGCAATGACAGAACATCAGCAATGATGGCAATGAGGCACAAAGTGCAACACCAGCACCATAGGACCCGACTCACAACAGGTCCTGTATGTGCATAGTAAATGTCCTCTCAGACCAGGCATTGCATAACACTGTGTGATGACAATGCACGGGTACCACCACACATCTGTCATGTAGTCGAGAAACACACTGACTGCCATCAAATAGTCAGCCACACCAAAACAGTCACAATGTACATTGGCATGCAGTCTGAACATAAACATCTGCCAATCTCCAACATACAAATCTGTTAACCTGCATCTCCCCATTCACATTGCAGAGGGACAAACAACACCTCCTGCAGAGCAGACCAGACATATCTTCAGTGACAAGTCCCGCTCGCCGCAGTGCGGGGATTGGCCGGCGCCCGGCCGAAGGAGGGGACTGCTGCCCCGGAGCCACGAAGGCTCCACACCCTAAGTCCTGGTCCCGAGATGGGGGACCGGGTGAAGACCGGGCGAAGCGGGCGCATTTGGAAGGTGGGGCTCCCATGAGGAGAGAGAGCCACGCCAAGCGCTACCACCGTCAGAGGACGAGAGGGAGCCTCCCCCAGCAACCCGGTGAGTCAGGGCTGGACCGGGGGATGTGGGGGCATTGCGGTTACTGCTCCCTGTAGGAGCCAATGGAGTCTTGAGGCGCCAGCGCGGGCACTGTGCCACAGCGGCCCCGTATGCCAGCGGGCCGCTCCAACGATTAGAGGGGCCCGTGTTCTTGCCCCTGAGGGCCCATTTCTTTTGGAAAGCCTGGTAGACCTCCCCGAGAGGCCCAGTTATTTTAGAGCCAAGATGGCTCCCACCCAAAATGCACCCTATTAGTTTAGAGCCTCAAGGGCTCCCCTGAAGTGGCGCAGTGTATTCCAGAGGGCACACGTGTGTCCCGAGCCTAGAGGGCTCCACCGTGGGTGCAACAGTTGGTTTCAGAGCCAGATGGCTCCTGGGGTCACAGTATTTGTATTTGTGTGGAGAAGTGTGGCTCAATGGTTAGAGCGGCAGACCCTGATGCAGAGGTCTGGCCTGGGACCAGGGTTCAATTCCCGCCTCGGCGGTCTAGGGCTTAATTTCCTCGGACCTGATAAGTCTCGCCTCGGTGCCTATTCTAATCATGGGTCCCACTCTGCAACTCTGGGCAATAGCTTGCTTAATCTCCACAAGGGCCCCAAAAGCGCTAGGATGCCTGGCTGGACCTTGGGGGTGCCCAGGAGTGGGCACCTCACAGGGAAAAGCCAGGAAGGGTTCCACAGCGGTATTCGTACAAGCGCCGGAGAGACCCCATGTGGGGTGATTCGGGCGCTTTACAAGTACTACAACATTTACATTTATATTTCTAGAGCCAGATGGCTCAGTGTGGCGCAGTTTGTCCTGAGGGCCCCATGTTTCCCCCACAGTTCTTCCCAGAGGCAGAGCTGATTCCCAGAGCCCATGTGGGGCTCCAACGCGGGGCACCTTTGTTTATTTCCAGAGCCTAGAAGGCTCCCACGTGCGCAGTCTCTGTCCCAGAGTGCCAGGGAGAGCCCCTGTCGCAGTTTTATCCCAGATGCCCAGCAATTAGTGGGCAGCTGCACCGTTTAGGTTTTCCTTCCTAGGGACATGTACTTTGGACTCAGGAGTGAGTCGCACTCCTTCATCCCTACTTTGACCTTCCCCAGCTGGCAGCACTTAGTGCCAGCTGTAGTGTTTAGGCCCTGTTCTTGTCCTCAGCTGCCCAGCAAGTAGTGGGCAGCTGCTACGTTTAGGTTTTGGCGCAGTGGCGCAACCTGGACCTTGATGTGAGTTCTGTGCTAATTGTGATTTATGTGCTTCTTAGGGTGCTAGGAAATGTACTGTGTGTAGAATGTTTTGTGCACCCTCTTCTGATACTTCTGAATGTGTTTTTATGCATCATGTAAAAAGCTTCTTGCCTATACCTCTGAATGTGTGTTCATGCTTAGGAGGTTGTTTTTCCTAGTATAGGTTATGCTAGTGAGTTTATGATTTCCTGCGTGATATTTGCCTAAGGTGTTTAGGATAGCGTAGGTGGTACTTACCTTTTACCAGTGGTTACTGGTTGTGTGCTACATTTGCTATTTGGTGCTACAGTTATTATGTGTGCTAAGTGTTATTCCTACAAAGTGCTAATTCTACCAAGTGCTAGTTCTAAAAGTGCTTATTCCTGACAGTGGCCCACGTGGCCCTGTCCCATGTTCATAATCCCCTGTAAATTCCGCCCGTGCCTATGGCACATTGTAAAGTGTGTGTTTCTTATCTAATGTGTTTGGTATAATACAAAGGCTATTTTTATATATAACCTTGTGTGAAGTTCCTTTTGTGGGGGGCCTGGGATGTTGTTGCTGGGGGTGCGTGCGCAAATACTTAACCTACATTGCCTCCGGGATTAGCCTTACTGCTCGTGTCACGTTACCTAGAGGGTGAGCAGGGGTTATCTTTGGCGTGTATCTCCTTTGCCCTGACTAGAGTGGTGGTTTCTGCCTGGCTTTGGCTCAAGCCTTAGCCAACTGGAAATCGCCATTTCTAACACTATGTATCTATTCATATCTGTTTTTACAGAACGTTGAGACCTGAGCAACATGGCTGATGCCCGGTGGAGTTGCTTGACAACTACAAATTCTCTCAAACTCATTGTTTATTTACTGTACCTTACTACACTATTGTAACTGATGTAACATGTAACGCAATGTTCCTCTGTTGTGGCGCTCTGATACCTCCGGGTTTAGCCAGCACTATATAATCCTTTTTGATGTACCTTGTAATGCAACAATCCTCTGGTTAAGCACTCTGATACCTCCGTGTCTAAACAGCGCTATATAACCTTCGCAAATCAATTAAACTAAAAACTGGTTTCCCTGAACGCTGAGACCTGAGCAACATGGCTGATGACCAATGGAGCTGCTAGACAGCTAATGAGGAGATTGGCCTTGATTTCCCCCTTGACCGTCACCTACCCAGCCGGACATTGGGCACAGTTTCTCCTGCTATTACTCCTTCCTCCCCTCCCTCCTATGAATCTAGAAAGATTGTTTATGTGTACTGTATCTTACTATGCTCTTGTATCTGATGTAAATTTTAACGCTACAATCCTAAATGTAAAGCGCTCTGATACCCTCAGGGGTCAAGTTTGCGCTATATAAAATTTTATAAATAAATAAAAATGAAGAGGACCCCCTGGTCATCTGCACCGACACCCTCCAACGGATCGTAGATAGCCTCCGCACCCCATCCCCAGAAGCAGGGAAGGCCAGCTGCCCTGAGGTGAGCCCACCACCTGCACAGACCACACAGCAGGAAACACACATCACCACGGCTGTCTCCCAGCACCTCCTGACCAATTCATCGTATGTGGCATTGCCAGGTGGAGTTGGCTGACCAGCTGCGGGTGGGCTTCGAACTCGTGGCAGCCAAACTCGATGCCATACGTGGGTGTCTGAGTCCTATAACGGACCTTGTACAGTCCCTATTGGACACCCCCTGGAGGCACCATGCTCCACCACAGACCTTGGCTGACCTTTCTTGGGCAATGAATCTAATACAAGAACTGTGTGGTCAGACAGGCACCAGCGAGCAGAGCACAGAGTTGGTACAGCTGCAGAGTAAGTTTATTGGCATAGTTAATTAAAACCATTACTAAAGGTTACACTATAAAATTCATAATACGTGGTTAAAAACATTTGAAGAATTAGAATAAAATACTGCATTGTGATAATACATGGTCAAATTACGGTATTTGGAGCAGTCACTGGGTCACGCGTGCTTGGATATCATGGCGAGATTGTCTCTGCTGGTAGAGCTGTAGAAGTCAATGGAGACCATGGAGCAGATGCAGGCTGGAAGTCTGTCTGCCACGGCTGGACACCAGCAAGTAGTAACTGGGAACCTCAATACCCTGCAGTACTTCATCTTGCCATTGCTACCACTGAGCTGGTCCCAGATGACTGCAGTGGGAACATCAACACACACAGCTCCAAGCCCTGATATGTCTGTGGCACACAGTGATGCTGCACCATCACCCCGCCATACACACCGGACACACCGGACACAGAACCCCTATCAGGGGAGTAAGAAGGAGATAGGAATTATTTTGTGAGTAAGGAGGCAGTAGCATCCATCACCGCTATATGCCAGGTCCCTGTCTGATTATGACCTATGCATCATGCCCTGGGAAACACCTCATACTGACCCCCGGAACACTCTGCGACATGCTCCCGGACCCCGACACGGACTGTCATTTCTTCACTGCTGGACAATTACACAGCAATCCTGCTGCGGACTGCACTCTCCCACTTCCTAATCACTTCTCAATCCCCAAAGGACTGTGTTTGGCCCACCACTGGGCTTCCATGTGATGTGGGCTTGGATGGCCATGTACAGCACCAGCCACTTCACTCACCTGAATGTGAATAAAACATTCCAAATCACTCAAGTAGGGAAGTAAGGCTAGATGTAGGGACAATGATTGCAAAAGAAGGTACACCATGGTAACTTACATCTATGCGCATGTGTATCCCTGAGACACATGGCAAATTGGTTGACTGTGAAGGTGAGTACTAGCTGTGTCCCCATTGCACATCAACAATATTCTCACGACCCCCAAACTAGGCACACATCCATGTGTTGAATTTGGGCTGTGGATAGGACTGACCAAATCGGTAGCAGGCCAGGAGTGGTGGCCTACATCACATGTGACAACAGAACAGCATGTCGCATACCCACTTACACACATCTGTGTGGACACATTCTGTTATAATGTATGACATTGCTCCACATGGTCAGAGGTTGCACACCATACTCACATTGCTGAAGTCACGTAAGTGCACATGTCGGCCAGCACATATCCCAAAACAATGTCTGGCTCATAGAGGTTGAACTTGCAAAATGGACACACCACCATTGCACATGCGTCAGTCAGTCCCTCCCTATGTAGGGATGATGCTCATTTTGGCACACGAGTGGACAATCTAATCAACACACCTCAAAGTTAGACACCAGTGGGGTGACATAAACTTTATTGGCATGTGCGTGTCAGTAAGGACGTGGCAACGGCCACATCAGGCAGAGACATGCTCATATACTTGCACGCAGCATGGGTACATGTTGAGGTTCATACATTGTTGTTGCAACAATGACTGAAAATCATCACAGATGGCAACGCTCCCAGCCTACCTTGCCTTGCTGGATGAGTCATGTGTTGTTTGTCGCGTGTGCCCAATGCCCTGTGTGAGTGGGCACAACTCACTGCCCATGGTATCTGCCTAGTGCTCTGCCACTGGAGTGCGCCGATCGTCTGCTTTGCTGACAGTGATCAGGTGAAAGGGTCCGACAGGTTCACATGTCGTGCTTGATTGCTATGTGTGTGTTCTCCCCCAGAAGTGTGGTCGAATTGGCAACGTTGCAAAACGGCGCTGTGTTACTCCGAGCTTAGACCTGCATCACCTTGCACAGGTGTGTGTACACACGTGTTGTTCCATGCACATGCATCCAGAGTCCGGACGATGGCAGACGTGTCCACTGTTGTGGTGGGATATGTGAGCAATCCCCACAATGGTACAAGTTGTTGGGACCTGTGCTGTGGGTAACAATCGGATGTGGCTGCAGGTATGAAGTTACTTGTTCATGAATGCCCACGCAGCTTCATGTGCAATATGTTCTAATAGTGCGTCGGTGTCGTGTTCAAGGAACAGCAGGGTGACCCAATCCATTAACTGGTCCAGGCAGGTGTGCTCAGCCCACGCTGTTGCACCAATTTTCAACACAGCCCAATAGGGGAGCGCCTCTATGTGGTCACTGCACACGAGGAATTGTGCAATCTCCCATGCACAACTGCCAATACATACGCAGGATGTCAGGGCATCCCATGCACAGCTGTCTCTGTTACACTCCTGTTCATGATCCAACAGGAGCGCAGACACAAGTCATAGTCCAATTCATCTATGAATGTGTTGGATAGGCAGACTTCCATGGGACACTCGAATGTGCATGTTCGGAAGTGGAACCAGGGCTGGACGCAGGTGATGTAGGCAATTCGGAAGCTGAACCAGTAACTGATACGCAGCACTGCCAGTGGCACTGTGCCCAGTAAATGCAGCATACGTGCACGGTAGTGGTCCACGTGATGGGGGTTGTGCATGTGCCCGATATGGCCTGCCATTGCCTTGGTGCGTCTCGTGGATCCAGCACTCTTCTGAACTGCTGGAGTTTTGTGGAGGATATGCCACAGCTCTGGGCAATTATTCAAATGTGTGTGCAATGTTGGGCTGAGTGGTTTGCTGTTTCCGTGAGTGTCAAGGGCATCCCATGCACCAGTCCCTCAGGCAGGGGCTTCTGTGTGTGGGGTGTGGATAAGTCGGATAGCTCATTTGTGCAATGCGTGGTGTGGGAGTCATCCACATCTGCCATGGCATCTCTCTCAGGGAATTCCAGGCGCATTCTGGACCGAGGTCAGAGGTGCAGGTGTCCTCATGCCTTCTACATTGGAACAATGGAGCTTTCATCCTTGTTGTTTGTCTGACTACTACTTGCGTTTTCGGATTGTGATGTGGCTTTGGCGCTGAGATTGGGACACAGCCTTGGGATCATGGTGTTCGGATGGCGATACACACACACATGTTGGCATGTGG
The DNA here is from genome assembly GCF_964261635.1 of Lissotriton helveticus. Taxonomy (NCBI): domain Eukaryota; kingdom Metazoa; phylum Chordata; class Amphibia; order Caudata; family Salamandridae; genus Lissotriton; species Lissotriton helveticus. The sequence continues at coordinate 497,082,305 of NC_136061.1, read as the reverse complement.
AGCCAGGAACCCTGCAAGGTCTTGAGCTGCTTGTGCAATCTCACTCCGTCTCTCTCCCTCGCTCTCTCCCTCTCTTTCCTTTGTTCAGCGCATGGCGCACCTTGTTCTCGTGGATTTAGTCTTCCAGGCGGTGTCCTACGGATTGTCCAGTGAGGACCCGCTAGGCCTCATCCGAATGGTTGTTTAGTCTTTTGTTAGTATGGTGTTTTGTGTTGTTGATTGCATTGCTGTATGTCTAATTCTCCTTTTTCAGGCCATGCATGTATGTTGATTTTCCTGCTTGTGCGACCTCAGGCAACATATTTGTTTTGTGATTTGTGGTGGTGTTGTGCAGTTTCTTGGTCCGGGTTTGGGTGTGGGCCCGGGGGGTAGGTGTTTTGCGGGCCTGGGTGTGGTGGCCCTCTTGGGTGTCCGTGCTGCATGTTCAGTTGCTCCATGGCATCTGTTGCCATTCCGATGATACCCTGGGCTGGGCTCCCTATTGTAGTGCAGGCAGCTGTCCGACTTTACACCAAGTCAGAACATGGTGTAAATTTCCTGCTGCTAACATGCTTTATTGCGTGTTTTGTGTTCTTATCGCTGATCTGGCTGGTTGTTGTGAATGTTGAGGTGTGGTGTTGTCGCGGGTATTGTCACGGGAATGCCTACTCTGCATCTCATTAGCGATAGTTGCGGGGGTCCTCTGTGGCGATATTTTTTGTGGCTGCTATCGCTGGAAAACTGGTGCTGTGGGCTGTTAGCACATGCTTGTGAATGGTGGGGTACGTTTATCACAACTTTGGCTGGGATAAAGTGCCGTTAATTCGGCAATAGCTCCTTGTGAATATGCCCCTTAGAGTACTATACTAGGAAACAGTAATCTCATACAATGTGGAGGGAACAAGTTTCTTGCCTCGTACATTTATCAGAGAGTTAAAAGCCTCTTGTACCAAAGCCTTGCAGGGCTAATTCAATTAATGTTTTCAGAGGTCGATAAAATCAGTACTGTTTGTATGCATAGTATTCAGCAGTTATTTTTCAGATCACAAAATAATTCAGAAATAATTCAGTATCCATTGTATGCATGGTCATTATGTGTATAACTGTACACAAATCCCTCCTTACATACTATAATGTGCATTGAATATGCAGTTTATTTGCTGTGCCTGCATTGCAGATGGGGCGTGGCTGAAGACCTGGGCACAAGCAGCGGTAAGTGAGAAGAGGCCACGAGCACCATGCAGCGCAGGAGGTGGAGAAAAGAGACTCCATGTGGCCAGCAAAGCAGAGGATCGCCTGTGGTGGAAGCCCAATGTGGGGAAAGGGCAATTAAAAAAAAAAGGAGAAGAGCAGCAACAGAGAAATAGTCCCTGAAAGATAAAAAAAAAGGAAAGTAGCACCATAAACAAATTAAAACTTAAGTCATATGTCTAAAACACCAGGGACACGCCAGCAGAACAACAGCAACACAGAGGGGTTGATTCCGATCCGGTAAAAAGCGCTCCGATTAGCTGTACGGAGCCTTTTTCCCGTACGAATCGTACACCTACAACGTCCCCGTACGAACTAGCAAGTACGATCCTAACCCAAAGCGCCACTCCGTACGACTCGTACCAAACACCGTACAAATAAAAAGTACATATGGATTCACTCCGGCCGACGCTGTATGCCACGTCCGTACGTAAATTGGCAGCCATTTCCGAACCAGGAAGTACGATCCGTCTTGACGACACTCCGTACGACCCTTTTTCTATGGGAGCTGAAAACAGCCGTAAAAGCAGAGTTCGCGCCGAAACAGGTACGGAACGGCCCCCCGGGTACGGCTCGTACCCCCCATGATCGCAGGGGTACGCACCGTACCCCTGCGATCATGGGGTGTACGAGCCGTACCCCCATTGTACGATCGGTGTACGTGCCGTACCCCCATTGTACGATCGGTGTACGTGCCGTACCCCCATTGTACGATCGGTGTACGTGCCGTACCCCCATTGTACGATAGGTGTACGTGCCATACCCCATTGTACGATGGGTGTACGAGCCGTACCCCCATTGTACGATCGGTGTACGTGTCGTACCCCTGCGATCATGGGGGGTACGAGCCGTACGGTGTGTATATATTTGTGTGCTTTTCCATACGACTCGCCCTTACCTGACGTGGACCGTACGAATCGCGTCCTCATACTCCGGTCCGGATCGTACTCGTCGGGTCGTACGGCATGTGTACGAGTCGTACGGTATGTGTACGAGTCGTACGGTTCACAGTTTCAGCCTTGCAACACGTACGGATCGTGCCGATTCGGACGGATTCATGGAATGCGGATCGTACTTGGCGACTCGGACGGACGGGTACGATTCGTACGGAGAGGGCTCCGGATACAAATCGTACGGACGTTGTTTTTCCACGAATTGGAATCGACCCCTAAGTTGGCCCTAATATGTCGGTACAGGATCGTGGAGACCAAGAGCACCCCCATGAACGTTGTCCTCAGTCATCACTATCTGCACAACTCCCTTTTAGTCATCTAGCTGACATGGCAACTACTGCGCCGAGATGGACAAAGTGGATAGGGAGACTGGAAAAATACTTACGCGCGGCGAGTGAAACGGTTGACGCCATGAAAAAGCCAACCATGCTACACATGGGAGAAGATGAACTGTATGACCTCTTCCTTGCTCTACTGAATACTGTGATGATAAGGACTATGGCACGGTGGTAGCAACACTCAAGAAATATTTTGATCCGCATTTGAATCTGGAATATGAACATTTTAAATTAAAACAAGCTCGCCAGCAAGAAAGGGAGTCTGTAGACATGTTTTTTGAGCGCCTACGAAAAGTGGCCAGCACTTTAACTGGCATCAACAAACAGGTAGATATAAGGGCACAACTGATTCAAAGATGTCAGTTCGCCAATCTAAAAAAGCGGATCCTCCGCCAGCCAGGCATATCACTTGATGAAATGGTGATACTGGGCAGATCTCATGAACTAGCCGACGTGAGGGCTGGAGAAATGGAGTTTGCTCTGGCCAGCAGCGAAATGACGCTGTCGCACTTGGCCCAAGGGAAAGTCAAAGAAGAATGGTTGGACGTCACTTGAAAGGGGGCTGGCCAAGGTAGAGGAAAGTACCTGGTCGGAGCTACACAAAAAGTGTGTGGGAGCTGTGGGTTGTCAAGTCATCCGCTGAAGAATTGTCCTGCAAAGGGAAAATGTGCCTACAGTGTGAGAACCTAGACGATTTTGCAAAAATATGCCCAGAAGATTCGAGACAGATTAGTAGTTCAAAGTTAAAAAAAATTAGAAAAGTCTGCTCTTCCTCTGACACAGAGGAAGAGCAGGGCGCGTCGGCCACGGTGAGCCAACAAACGCAGAATCTTGAGGGGGGGGGACGATGAGGGTGAAGTGTTCACTGTATCCTTCACAGGACGCCACAACCAAAAGAGGAGACCCCACCGTTGTGTAGAGTGAGCGTGGGTGGTATACCAATAACAGCTCTTATTGACACAGGGGCATCAGTGAACATCTTAAACGTGGAGAAGTACCTGTGACTGGAACTACGTCTGCTGTTGGTAAAGACAAGGCAAAGATATACAACTATGGAGGTGCTACTCCCATACCTCTCTAAGGAGTCATGGAGGTGGAAGCGAGTCATCTACTGTGGGACCCCTTGCCAGTTTTCAGGTGAGAGCTATTCTCCTCTTGGCTAGAACAAAGGCTAGGTCCACAAATCTTGCACCCACTTTTTGTTTGGGTGGCCGAGAGAGAAAACCCAGTATGCAGGTTTCTATTTTGTGGTCAAGTGTGCGTCCCACCGCTGCCCTCGTTGACTCCAAAAACTCATCCCAGGATTTATTTACTTTTGCACAGTCCCAAGTCATGTGAATCAAATCCGCATCAGCATGGCTGCATCTTTGGCAGTTTCTCATGTCACCACCATACACTACCCTTATCCTGTGCAGTGTCATGTACGTCAAATGTGTGTAATTGAATTGTATATATTTCATCCTGGTATTTGCAGGATAATTTTTTATGATATGCCAGGATTTTGTTCCATTCTGTGTCTGAGAGCTCCCTATTTAGTATGGTGTCCCACTTACTAAGCAAATGCCAGAGGGGGGCACGGAACATCTCCAATAGTGAGATGTAGAACCATTTTATCTGGTGTTGTGTCACGCTCAGTGTGAGGAAAGACTGCAGCACCCTGTGTGTCTCGGGATCCTCTCGGCCCCTACCCCATAACCTCTTGAATTTTCATACTAAGGCTTCATATAGTAGGAATTGCCCTGCCTTCAGGTCAGTATTGTCGACCAGTTCTTCCAGGGGTGTGAAGACGGACTGCTGGTAGCAGTGTCCCACCGTTTTCAGTCCAACTGCTGTCCAGGGAGACAGTTCCTCGGAAGTGAATACCTTTATGGGGTTGCAATGCGGCAAGCCAATCAGGGGCAGGACTGGGGTATATGAGGGTGCCTCCGGTCGTTTCATCATGCAACCCCTCCTGCATTGTAGGGCAGTGGTCTGCAACAGGGATTGGTAGGGCATCACCACCGATGGGTCAAGCATTTTGGCGAGTAACAGCGTGGTGCGGTCCCCAACGTACGTTAGATTTGTTTCTGCCTTGTCTATGCCCACCAACCATTGTGCCAGCCACTGGAGTTGGGAGGCCAAGAAATAGTGTTCAAAGTTCAGTACTCTCAATCAACCCTGCACAGGGCATTGTAGTGTGGCCAGCGACACCCTCTGTCGCCTCTTCTCCATATCAAGTCTCAAAGCAGGACCTCAAGCTGCCGGAACCATCCTGCGGGTAACCCCATTGGGAGATTGACAAAAAAGTATAATATGCACGGTAAGATAACCATCATCTTCAATAGTGATATACGTCCCGTAATTGGAAGGCGCAAGGAGCACCAGAATGGGACACAAGTTTTGAGGGATCTAAATGCCCGTCAGAGGTTCCCTTCTCGCAAGTCCTCTAAAGAGTGATAAATATGGATTCAAAGGTATTTAAAGGTGGAAGGGGCCCAATTGAGGTAATGAGGGGAATGTCTGACATAATATCGATGTCAAAAATATCGACGTCAAAAATATTGGAGGCGGAATATCGACGTGAAGAATATCGAAGTCCTATCTACATTAAGTTAAGTACAAAAATATTGGGAAAAAATATCGTTATAAAAAATATTGTTTTTTTAATGTTTAAAAATAATATAAAATTAAATAAATAATACATATAATTAAAATAAACATAGTGAAAAACATGTTTAAAATTATCATTAATTAATATAATTAATGGAAATGGAAATTTAACATATACATATAAAATATAATATATATATACTTACGTAATAATATTTACAAATAATTACTCTAATAACATAAATTATTAAAAAAACATTTTATAAATTATAAATACATACCTCCACATACAACAATAACATAAATAGAAATATCAAAACTATATATAACAAATTATAAAAAATTATTTTAAATAAATTATACGCTATATTAACCAAAACAGTAAGTATTGGATAGTGTAGGGGTAAAAATTACTGTTCCAACTTCAGAGGTCACCGGTAGGGAAAGTGTTGGATAGCGTAGGGATTACAATTACTATTCCAACTCCAAAGAGTGCAACAGTAGGGAAAGTGTTGCATAGCGTAGGGATTACAATTACTATTCCAACTACAGAGGGTGCAACAGTAGGGAAAGTGTTGGATAGCGTATGGGTTAAAATTACTATTCCCACTCCAGAGAGTGCAACAGTAGGGAAAGTGTTGGATAGTGTAGGGGTTAAAATTACTATTCCAACTCCAGAGAGTGCAACAGTAGGGAAAGTGTTGGATAGCGTAGGGGTTCAAATTAGTATTCAAACTCCAGAGGGTGAAACAGTAGCGAAAGTGTTGGATAGCATAGGGGTTAAAATTACTATTCCAACTCCAAAGGGTGCAAAAGTAGGGAAAGTGTTGGATAGCGTAGGGGTTAAAATTACTATTCCAACTCCAGAGGGTGCAACAGTAGGGAAAGTATTGGATACCATAGGGGTCAAAATAACTTACTAATAATCAAAATAATTTGTTTGTAAAAAATAATAATTTAATTATTAAATTACAACAAATTAATTAACACCAATAAATAATTATTTAAAAATAAATACCAAATAATAATCAATTAACAATTACATAATAATTATTAAAAATTAATTACCAAATAATAATTTAAAAAACATCAATACTAAAAAACAATAATTATTAAAAAACATTTAGCAAAAAATAATTAACAATAAATTATTGATAAAAACCAATAAATTGTACAAAATAAAATCTAATTACGAATTAATAATTAATTAACACTACATTAATTTAAAAAAATGTATTACCAATTATTAATTGATTAACAATAATGTAATTATCAATACTCAACACTAAAATAAATGATTACTTAATTACAACTAAATTACTTCCCACCCTATTACCCTATAACCTCACAACACACTTCAGTAATAAAGCAATACACTTAATATAATTACCAATTACTCAATTAATAAAAATTAATTACCAATTAATAAAAAATAATTACCAATTAATAATTATTTAGCATAAAAATAATTATCAATACCAAACAATAAAAATGAAATAATTACTTAATTACAATTAAATTACTTCCCACCCTATTCCCCTATAAACCCACAACCCGCTACGGTACTAAAACGCATAATTTACTTAAATAAATTATTACTAACTTCTAAAAATGTAATACATATATTTTAAAACTAGTACAATAATTAACAAAAATTATAAAAACATGCATAAAAAATACATAACACTAATATTAATATTGATATTCGTCCCATCGATATTTTTGCTATCGACATTGCTAACTTCGATATTAACATAAACAATATTTCGTACCTTCAGGTCGATATTCTGGTCGTCGATATTCTTGATTTCGATATTCTGTCCCTCCGATATTTTAATCTTGATATTCTTGTAGGTCTAAAATAAAAAATCGATATTTAGACTGTTTACCCATGAGGGAGCCTCTCAGGGTGAGGGGTGACTGGCGATGTTGGAAAGAGATAAGTTTTCCGTCTGTAAACCCGAGGTCCAATGCTGTTGAGGATCCCTGTACCACATCATTGAGATAAATTAGGAGGTCATCTGTATAGAGTGAGATGACATGATCACAGCCTCTCACTGTCAGCCTCAAGCCCTCACCACCCTGACTGAAGAGTGCAACTAATGGCTCTATTGCCAATGCAAATAGAAGGGGTGACCTCAGGCACCCCTGTCTTGTGCCGCGTGATATTTGATATTATGTCGAGACCACCTTACCCGTCTTGACCCTGGCTGTGGGATGATCATAGAGCACCCTCACCCATTTTACCCATTCGTCGCCCAGACCCATATGTATCATTGTCTCATATAAAAAGTCCAACTTGACTGTATCAAAGGCCTATTCAAGGTCTATTGCTGGAATAGCCTCCCCTGACTACAAGTCAGGGTGGTAGAGTACCGAGTACAAGCAATGCAGATTATTGGAGGTGCTGCAGGACGGGATAAGCCATTTTGGTCAGCGTGGATTAGCCCGAGCAAATGTGGCAAAAGCTGTAGTGCCTGTGTCTTGCTCAGGATTTTAAAGTCCATATTGAGCATGTATAGGGGTCTAAAACCAAAGACCTGTGCCCCCTTAAGGGTTGTCTTGGGGAGGGGAATCGCCATTGCATCCCTGACAGATGCAGGGAGTCTCCCAAGTCGCAAAGATTCTGCATACATTGTCACTAAGTGGGGGTTTAATTTTGAAGCATAGGCAGAGTAGAAAACTGCTGGTAGACCATCTGGGCCTGAGGTCTTATCCACAGTCATACTTTTAATCACCATCTGGATTTCCTGAGACTCAATGGGATGAACTAAGGCCTTCCTGTTCTGTGGTTCCAGTGCTACCATTGGCAGCTAGGACAGGAAGGCCCTTTGTTCCACCTGTGGGACCTGGGGGTGAGCCTCATATAGAGTGTTATAATAGGCACGAAAGAGGTCATTAATACTCTCTGGGTTGTGGAAGGATTGATTCGTTCTTGTACACAAATAAGTAATCAGGAAGCCCCGTGTCTCTGGAGTAATCAGCCATACTAGCAAACGGACAGGTCTCCCTACTTCCTTATGTGGTCTAGCTAGATATCCCTTGTAGTTGTAACACCTCAGCTTTTCAAGAGCTTGGTAGTACAATGTCTGCGTTTCCTTCAGTCCTGCACATTGTCCAACTCATGTATTTTGTCTTCTAATTTCTTTATTTCCTGGTGTATTTACCATTAAGCCCCGATAGACTGCCCCAGGCAGAACCCCCTTGACACAACCTTAAATGCTTCCAATTCAACTAGTGCTGTTGAGGCTTTGTGCATGTTAGTAATGAAGTATGTTTCTATGGCGGAACCTAGGGACTCACGGAAACAGGTGTCTTCCAGCCTCTGCGTATTGAGGCGCCAAATTTCGATGAATGGGCTTTGTCTTACAGGTTGGAAGGTCAATAATAAGGGGCTATGATCACAGAATGTGCGACCCTGGTATTCAGTGTGTGTGATAGCTTGACCTAAGCTGGGGGAGCACAGAAAGGTGTCAATCCATTTGTGTAACTAGTGCATCAGGGAATAAAATGTGTAGTTTCTGTCTTGTGGATGTTGTGTCCTCCAGATGTCTTCAAGCCCCCAGTGTCTCATCCAGGCTTTCATCCTGTTGCTGTGCGTTGGGCCTGGGCTCCTAACAGCAGGGGGTGCGATTGGTCTATTGTGACGCTATTGATACAATTAAAGTCACTCCCCAGGATTACCTCTGACCCTGCTATTTCCACTATCTGGGCTGAAAGGCTGTGTAAAAAGGAAACTTGCTCCTGATTGGGTGTATATACACAACCCAGAGTGATCTCCCGCCCATACAGTCTCCCTGTCAGAAATATGTATCTGCCATATCAGCCTACTACAGTATGAGTGGGTTCAAAGGCTATCCCGGCTCAGACCCATAGCACATGCAGAATACGACGTTGCGAAGACTTGTCCTGCGGAGTTTCTTGATTTTGTCATGTATAAGGTGGGTTTCTTGTAATAGAGCAATCTTAACTTCCCTCCTCCGCAGGTACCTGTGTATGTTATCCCCCTAATATTCCAATGTAATGAATTTCAGTGTGTGTTGTGCAGTCTCTTACCCCACCTCCTGTCTCCCTCTCCGCCGCATCCCCCCAACATTGTGCAGCACCACACTAAACAAACCAAAACTAAATCGTAAACACGAGAAACCATATGGATCCAAAGTCCCCTTCCCTCGAGCAGCCCGACAACGGCCAGCTGCCCAAACTGCAAACTGTACATTCATGTCAGCAGAAGTCCCCAACCTAATCTAGTGGTGGACTTCTAAATGGGAGTAGGCTATTGATCATAGAGTGTGAGGGTTACACCAGCCCGCGCCGGCCCGAACACCATTAGCTCTGGCTGTCTGGGTGTACTGCATCTATGGAGCGAACCAACCTGTACCAACATTTCTCACCAACTAGGGTGGCGTCTGTTCAGAGACCATCCGCTGATCTGGGAGCAACAAAATGCTGTCTGCCCTGGATGAGTCTGATTCGGATTGCCCAGTTCCTTTTCCTGGAGGTGAACCAGTTTCTGATCCTGTTCACTTAGATCCCATATTGTCAGCCACCACCAAGAGAGCAGCGGCTCTCTCCTTCTCCATCTGGGAAAGGCTTGGTTTTTTAGGTGCTCTGCTACTGGGCCTCTTCTGGATACTCTTCCTAGCGGAAAAGTCGTGACTTCCTGCCACAGAGTCTGTCTTTGAGGATGGGCTCCCGCTCTATAAGCTTTGAGCCACTCCCACGTCGCATCAGGGTCATCACAGAAGTGGGTCTTCCCTTGTGGCATAATGTGTAATCTGGCCGGAATATTAGGGAATACCAAAGACCTTCATCTCATAGTGCCCTCTTCACTACCATGAACGAGGCTCTTTACCGCTGCACTTCAGGTGTGTAGTCCAGGAAAACTGATACCTTACTCTTATTAATCACAAAAGTACCTGTGGTTCTTGCTTTCTGCAGAAGCATGTCTCTATCTCTAAAATTTAAAAGCCCTGCTACCACCCGGCACAGTGGTCTTCCCTGTGCCAGTGGGCCGGCAGGGACCCTTTGGGCCCTCTTAGGGTATAAAAGGTGTAGAGATCTTTCTGGGCCACCATAGTGCAGAGCCAGGTCTCAAGGAAGGTCAACATATCCTTGCCTTCCGCTCCCTCCGGTATACCGACCGCCCTGACATTGTTCCTTCTGTTGTGGCCTTCTGCATCCTCTGCCCAACAGTCCAGGGTGTGAACTCAGTCCGTGAGTTCCTTGACTGTATGAGCTAGTGCTTGTTGTGTAGGCTGAAGTTCTGCAACCAAAGTTTTCACTCTCCCCACTCTCTCCACCAGTTTTCAGTGCTCAGCACAGAGCAGCCCCACCAAGACTGTGAAAGTGTCCTGGTGGAGGGTAGATTTAGTATCTGCTATGGCCTCCAATATCTTGGCCGATTGTTTTTGTATTGGATTGGTTCCTCCCGGAGCCGCTGAATGATGATTGTTTTTTTCTTCCCCATTCTCCATTACCACCCCAGTCGCTTTCCCCCTTCACCAGCGTATGCTACCCAATTATTCTCCCAGGTATCACCTCAATATTGGGACATGGATGGCAGACCTCTTGCTTTGCACAGTAGTTTTACTCCACTTATAGCCACCAGTAGTATGATAAGTAGCAAGTCAGTAATAGTGTATTAGCAGTTCCTAGGTTCCACAGCTCACAGTGAACCAGGGAGGGCTCCACACCTCACAGGATGTGGGCTCAGCTCCAGGGGTCAAACAGATCACTGTTCTGCCCCGGGCCTTCCGATACTGCAGGCTACGGGCAGTAGGAAAGGTAGTCCAGTGGGTCGGTCAGATGAGGCCACGCAGGTCCAGCAGATACTCCCTGGCCCTTTTTCAGAACAGAACAAGCCCCTGTGGGCCTCAATATGGCCTCAATGTTGGGCCTCTATTTGTTAAGTCTCATATCGTTGAGAGAGAGGTTGTGCATCTTCTCCATCTGCAGGGGAGCCCTCAACACAGCACACATTCCTGGCCCAAGCCCTGGATTTCCACAGGCCTAGCACAGGGTCATGTTGTCCCAGTGGGCCCCTGCTCCCCCTTGCAACAACCTTCAACTCCCCCTCTCAACCGTCTGCCCCCTCTCACATCCATCCAGGGGGGCCCTCCAAAATCCTCAGGCAGCCTATCTGTGGGTAGGCGCAGTAATAGCTCTACAGCCAGTTATAATGAGGGGCCATAGGGGAGAGGGCCCACTGCAAGGTCCAGGCTTCCTGTGGAATAAGTAGGGGGGAGAGAGCACCCTCGTATCTGCCGCCAAGCACTTACTTGTGGCATCAGTCAATGGCAGCCGCTACCTCTCTTAGCGGGTGGGGGTGTCCAGGCTCGCCCTAAGACTTCGTCCCCCTCTGGACCATACATCAATGGTCGGCCTGCTATCACACTCTCACCTGCAGCGTCAGTCAGTGATGGCCGTTTCCTCTCCAGGCAGGTGGGGGCAGCTACGCTAGCCTGAAAACGTCACCCACTCGGGACTGCACTGCGAAGGACGGCCCGCCAGGGACTCGGAAGTCGTACTCCGTCACTTGGGACGGCCGTCCCTCTCCCAGTTGAGTTGGGGCACAGTGGCTTACATTCATAGGACACCATTTTGCCACTTGCTAGCTGATATGGGTCGCAGGTCCACGGCCACTGCCACGGCAGTTGCAGGCTGATACCTCAGTACAGATATGGGCCCTCGCCCTCAAGGAAAGTATATACCCCTTGGTTCTCTATTCTGCCCGTTCACCTGTCAGATGCCGCAGGATAAATGTCGGGCTGGCGCGGAGCTGCCGACACAAGCGTAACCGTGGGCGGAGAACTCCGCTCTGCCCGTGGAGTGTGCAGAGATTTGCCTACTCCCCGTTCCGCGGAGTAGGCAAATCTCCGCACACTCCGCAGCGGAGCAGAGATGGCCCGCCGCCCACCTCCACCCCTATTAAGATATAAGTTACAAGTAATTTTTAAAAAGCAACAACCACTTACCTGTTTACCGTGGCGTCCCCGGGCTGCCCTCCTCCCCATAGGGGTACTGCTTACGAGAACGGCGCGGGTGCGGCGCAGAGCAAAAGAAAGGCAACCAATGAGCGGGCCAGCAAAAGACGGAATGGCAAGGATTCTGAGATACGACTTGGGGATAAAGAAGTGATAAAAGACAGACATCCTGGATGGAAATTCAGGACTCCATTTCAGAGAGAAATGTGGGAGGTAGTCAGAATGAAAGGAACCATGATCACGGCCAAGAGAGGTAAAGTGATAGTATCACAAAATGCCTCATGGTTCAAGAAGGTCACGAGAATATATCGGAGTCAGGTGATGTCCAAGGGGAAAGGACAAGATCAGAAAGTCAAAGCACGGTGAGTCATGAACCGGAGACCAATGGCGGGGAGTAACACAACTGTGAGTGGAGTCTTCAGCTGGCATGTGGTCAGAAAGAAAGGACGAGTCCTGAAAGCTTGCTGCTCCAAGAGGAGGTACCCGGGATCCTTACTGTCTGAGACAAAATCTGAGACCGAACCAAAGGTTATGAGACGTTGTCTTCTAAGGAAGAAGAAGCACAGAAAGAATATCAGAAATGCAGAACTATGTTAACTGTTAGTCTTGTTTAGTGGTATTTTATTTCATATTTTGTTTTGAGACTATTCAATTCTTTCCCCTCAAGGTTATGAGGGATGCAGTGAGCCAGCCAGCCACTACAATACATTGTATTAACACACACCCCAGGGGCCGGGCGTGGATCTGAGGGGATAAATAAAAGTGTAGATCGCTCGAGATTCGAGCAAGGAACTGCACCAATATCTCGTGTTTGTGTGTGCCCTGTGCCCTAACGATAGCAGCCTAATCAGAGGTTCCCGACCTCAACAACATGCAGTGTGATTGACAGTGCAGATCCTGATTAGCACAGTCAATTACACTGTGAGTTTGATGTTTGGCATTACCCTTTGTAAGAACACTGGCATTCAGCGCTCGATGGAAGAACTGAGAGGCTCTTCAGAAGGCTCCTCTCCACTCAGACAGAGCTCTCTGCTCCACAGTACTACAAACTAACGGCTGGATGACTGAGCATGCATTGTTGGCCAGGATATGTGCATTTGGTTCATATTCTTACTACTAACATTCAAAGAGTTTGAGCTGTAAGCAGATGTGATGTTCCTTGGTACATATGACAGCCACAAGTGTTGTTTATTGTAAGAACTGGGCGTCTCTAGATGGCAGAGGTAGGTACCATTGTCCAAATAGGGGTAAGGAGGATACACTCTTTAGATAATCCCTGCTCACCCCCTTGGTAGCTTGGCACGAGCAGTCAGGCTTATCAAAGGCAATGTGCAAAGTATTTGTACCAACACTCACAGTAACACAGTGAAAACACCACAAATGGACTCCTCAATAGTTTAGAAAAATAGAAGTATTTAATCTAAACTAGGCAAAAGTTCCAAGTGAAAGCTGCAGCGTTGAAAAACAAGCAATGCATCACTCCTGAGACCCTAGGGAGGTGATGCGACAACCCCGCTGGACGCAGCGGGTGTGTTGCGATGACTCCGGTCTGTATGGGGAGGGATGCGATACCTTGTATGGAATCCGGTGCGCAGGTTTCGTAGAAAGCGTCTCGCAAAAGGTACGATGCGACGATCTAAGGTGCAGCGGCGATGCTCGGCGCAGCGTCGATCTTCTCCTCTCGTGGCCCCTCAATGCGATGGTTCTGCGACGACTCTCGCAGCAACGTGATGCGGTCCGCAAGCAGGCGGTGCGATGATCTCACCCAGTGAGGACCAGCTCTGCGATGATACACGCAGCGATGGTACTTTTCCCGCCCCAAAGTGATGAGTTCCGCAAGCAAAGAATGCGTCGGTTCTTGCAGCGGCAACAGGCGCTGCAATGATCTCGATCTTCGCGGCGGCGGGAATTTCCTCGCACTGACTGGGATACACTCCGCAAGCGAGCAATGCGTGAAACTTTGCAGAAAGTCCTTAGTATCTTCTTTTCCAGCTTCCCAAACACAGGTACACCTTCCAGAGGCACCACAACTGCCCCAAGCATTTTAGGAAAGACAGAACTCTCACAATAGAGTTCAGGGAAGCTGGGGGTGAAGTCCTTTGGTTCTGGGACTTCATAACAGGGAGCCAGCTCTTCTCAGGCCCTTCGAGATTTCTTCAAGCAAGAGGACACAGCACAAAGCAAAGTCCTTCCCCTCTCCTTGGCAGCAAAGCAACTGCAGGTCAGTCCACAAGCACACAGCAGGGCAGTCTTCCTTCCTCAGTCTTCCAGCTTTCTCCTTGGCAGATATTCCTTCTTGATTCCAGGATGATCTAATTTTCTGTAGTCTGGGGTCCTATACTTATACCCCTAAACGTCTTTGTTCCCTTTGTGCAGGAGGGCTCTGAACCCGGTCTGAACCAGTTCTGGGTGTCCCTTGAGTACTTTGTTTTCCTGGCTTCTTCTTTCCTTTCAGAGAGAGGGGCAGGAACGTCAGCCGCCCAGCAGGACATGGAGCCAGCATTGTGGAAGGCTGGCACAGCCCTATTCAGGCCCAGGTGCTACCCCCTCCCCCCACTCTGGGTGCAGATGGAGCTATTCTGCCAGGGATGACCCACTCAGCCTCTGGGAGCCACCCAGCCCCTGCCACTCATAAACCAGACAGTCAATTCACAAACAGGCCAAGGCACACAGAAAGGTTAGACAAGAGAACAGCAACTTTCTAAAAGTGCTGTTCTCAAACACAGGATTTAAAAACCACCTTTCCTAAAAGATGTGTTATTAAATTCTGAGTTCAGGGATGCTAGACTTTTATGTCCTAACTTGCTCCTATGGGAAGATATGCAAGTAACCACTGTAGCCAGCATTCCCCATGATAGCCTATGGGCAAAATAGCCTTACAATACTGAAAAACGAAAATGGCTGTAATTCACTACCAGAGCATGTCACCTGTACTAGTACATGCTCTACCTTTCACATACACTGCACCCTGCCCAAGGGGGTACCTTGGGCTTTCCATAGGGGTGACCAAGGTGTACAGAAAGGGAAGGGTTAGGCCTGGTCACATGGCAGTTCACAGACTGCACACAGGCACTGCGGTGGCAGTCCTGAGACACCATGTTAGGGCTCCTCATGTGGGTGGCACAATCAGTGCTGCAGGCTCATTAGTAGCATTTGTATCACCAGCCCTGGCACACTTAGTGCACTTTACTAGGGTGATACAAATATGCCAATCATGGATAACCAATTACAATAACAATTTACACAGGGAGCACTTGCACTTTGCCTGATCAGCAGTGGCAAAACGCCCAAAGCATCTAAACCAGCAAAAATGAAATCCAGCACAGCATCAAAAATACAGGAGGTAGAGCCAAAAAGACAGGGGAAACCATGCCAAAGATGCCAGGTCTAACAGTTATAAAAGGTAAGTATTCATTTGAGAAACAGAGAGTATGTCTCTCTGAGAGAAAAGCCTGGGCCAACGGACATTGTATGGAATCTGGACCCCATGTTTCCACCACCAGATTCCATACAATCCGATTGGTCAGGATACAACACAGCATCTTCAGACTCTCGCAGTGCCAGGGGAAAAACAGGGAGGGAAGCACTCATGGATGAGTTGCCATCAAGAACTACACTTGTACTTTCAGCTATAATTAATTATGAAGAAGGTATGGAGATGTACAAAGCGGGATAGCACATATTAAACAATGCCAATATTGAGCCTCCTCAAATGGCTCTATTAATATTAAATAGATCAAACCTGCATTTAATAACTTTGATATATGTAGCGCTTCATAGCACTTTTTTGTCTTTTTCACAGATTTTAAATAAAATATGTTACTAATTCCAAATGAAGTTACTCAATGTTTAACTTGAATGAAATGCCTTGCAGCAATTTCAGCTCATGACCACAGGTCACACCAGCTGTCAGCAATGAATCTTTAACTCACTTAGCCATCGTTGTTAATGCTTTCTGCAAAAGGAAAATGGACAAGCTTTACTTTTTATACTATGGACACAGATATATGCTTTCAATATCTTCAATTATAGAGATATTTGTCATATTTCAAGGGGGCACTGGCAGTCCTGAGGCTAACTGAGTGCAGCATTTTTTAATGCTAAATTTGAGCGTGTGGGAGTCTCTACAGAGTTTATCGTACATGTGGCGTTTCTGAGTCAACATTTATTCATGAATACTGACATTTCCTCACTGCTTTTACTAACAAGAAGCGGGTATATTTAATGGGGACTGGAGAGACTGCTTTTAATCAATGTGGCAGGTGCTCTCTAAACACCCTTTCCATTCCACTCCTTTAGTGCCTGTTGCATAATATTTTTTCAATATTTCAATAGCGCAGATAAATCTGTGTGGGGTTCTTAGAAAAGGACTGGAGCACAAGCAGCAGTAGTAAAGACCTTGGGCTTATTTACAAACCTCTTGCGCCACCTGTGCATCACTTTTTATATGGGAAAAACGTGACGCATGGATATAAGCCCCCTTGTTTTTTAAACATCCATGCACCGCACACGGTGCATGAATGTTTGGGAGGGCCCACATGTGAAAGGCTGTGGGAAATAGGCATTGCAATCCCTACGGCAATGCCTGACTGGCAGTTCCCTCATTGTAGGGATTACTGTCCGACGGCCAGTTCCATTTGGAAATAAAAAGGCTTCCCATACACTTTTCATCTACTTTGCATTAGGTACCCAATATTGACATCATTTTGCTAAAACTTGATAAGCAATGAGGAGATTGATTATACAAAGAATAACATATTGTGGAGACTCTATTGAGTGATATAGATGAGAGTTGTTTAGCTGGTTAGATACAGGTGTAAGGTGTGGTGCTCTCTGGCCTGAATGTTCTTGCTGGAAGAAGTCCCAACGATTGGTGAGTTCAACTCACAGATGTCACACTATTCTGTATTAGGGGATGGACCCCTCATATTTAATCTAGGAAAATAATTTGTTACTTGAACTTTGTGTTTCAAGTCAGGAATCACTAAAACCTTGCCTCTTGGTTTATGACAAATGTGCTGCTCTATGCTGGAGTGCAAATCATTCCTTGTCTACTAGTACAAAAAGATAACGGAAGAAAAAGTGTTTATATTTTTATGAGAATCAAACTCAAAGAGAACTGATGCAATTTGGAAAGTGTGAAAGAAATGTATGAGGTTGCAGCAAGGATATAGGATAAAGTTCTGCTTCATGATTTGTGTATTTTCACCTAACATGGTATCAGATTTGCAGCAAAGATAGCACGCTATGGGGCATATTCACAAGGAGCTATCTCTGAATTAACTGCACTTTATTGCAGCCAAAGTTGTGATAAATTTACCTCCCCATTCATAAGCTGGTGTTAACAGCCCACAGCACCAGTTTACCCGTGATAGCAGCTGCAAAAAACATCGCCACAGAGGACCCCTGCAACTATCGCTAATGTGATACAGAGTAGGCATTCCCATGCAAAAAGCTGCAACAACACCACACCTCAACATTCTAAACGATCAGCCAGATCGGCGATAAGAACACAAAACACACGATAAGGTGCGTTAGCAGCAGGAAATTAACACCTGCTCTGACCTGGTGTAAAGTCGCACAGCAGCCTGCACTACAAAAGGGGGCCCAGCCCAGGGCATCATCGGAAGGGCAACAGATGCCATGGAGCCACTCATCATGCGGCCCGGTCACCCAAGAGGTCCACAACACCCACCGCTACCACCTCAGGACCCCAACCCCACCCAGAACCACCCCCTAGCCCCTGGACCACCACAGAGGCAGCGCAGACAAGGACAGCGGCCCCCCAGGAAACCCATCTGCCCCACAGACCCAACGTCGACAATGTCACTGTCCACTACAGGCTGAAAGGGACAACCATCCTATGCATCCTGACCATCATCGCCTAACAGGCCTACGCCACCAACACAGCGGACAACTAACATACCACCCCACCCCAAGCTGCTGGCTGTGCTGCACCTGTCGGTCCCTGGCACACCCCAACCAACTACCGCCAGAGTCGGAGGAGTCTCACAGCCATTCACACCCAAGTCCCCCACACCTGTCCTGGACATCACCATCACCCTGGCACCCCAATCCCCATAACACAATGCTCAGGATCCTCTGGAGACCAATCAAGGACCATACGCTATAGCCGGATGCACGCATGTGTTGGGGGCAATTCACAGCACACATGTCCTACCTGTGCCCTCTGGTGACACAGTACACAATCACCACAACAGGAAGCACACGTCACACATCAATGTGCAGGCAACATCAGAACACCGTGGGACCTTCACCAATGTCGCCTCCAAATACACAGCCAGTGTGCATTATCCCTTCATCCTCCGACAGTCTATCATCAACCAGTGTCCCCAGGATGGCACCAAAGGAAATGCACAGCCCCTTGACAAGTTCCAAATTAACACCCCACTCACCTCAACTCCACAACCATGCAATCCACAACTCTGGCAATGCACATATCACAAAATCACAACCAACATGCACAACAACATGCCCACCCACCAGACACGACAGAGCAACTTACAACGGTAACCTGGGCAAGCCGTGAACATGAGCCATCAACGGTTGGCACTCAGCCACACAACAGCTGAAAGTGGGGAGAGGTGGCAACCAGGCATGTGTGAAGGATGCAGTAGAACCATGATTGGGAAAGTACACAATGCCAAGAGTGGCAGCGATGTGCTGGATAGACCGGAGTATGCAGAACACACCCATATCCACGGCGATATACACCTCTGGTGTATGGAGTGTAGTGGACAGTGGACGCAACCATGTCACCCCAGCCTGTGGGGGTCCTCGTGGAAAGATTGCCTGTTACGCCCCCCGTAAGCATAAGCAGAGTGGAATGGCCCATCGGGCCAGTGTAGAGGTGTGAATAAAAAGCACGTAACCCTGGGCGTGGTCCTCTTCCGGAAAGCCCAATGTCTCTGCAAGGGCGGCACCTCCCACCCCGCCACGAGGATAACGCCGTCCTCATGAGCTGAGTTGCCTACGATCCTGTGCGCGTTCCGTACCCCGGCCCGCTGGCCCACGAACATGTCAGGCCCGCCCCTACGCAGCCAGGCCACACTGATCACCTGCCAACACCGGCGTGTGTCAAGGGGGGCCCACCACGTGCTTTTGTAAGCTCCAAGCCCACATTACTCCTTCCTCATTCACATACTACACCGGCATCTTCTGCGGCCCAGTAGGTACCATATGTGAAACTGTGTCCTGGGTCCTGAATGGCAGCGACCCCAAATCTGGGCCCGCGGCCTCAGCACCAGATCCCCAATCACTGAGGCATAGTTCCATATGGGCATCTTGCGACACATGGTGCCACTAACACTGTTCAACGCCAGCCGGTGACACGTGGTGCCACAAACCCAGTTCAACACCAGCCGGTGACACATGGTGCCACAAACCCTGTTCAACGCCAGCCGGTGACAAGTGGTACCACAAACCCTGTTCAACGCCAGCCGGCGACACGTGGTACTACAAAACCTGTTCAATGCCAGCCGGCAACACGTGGATGAGGGCCGGGACTACCTGCGGACCAGTGGATCTCACATCCAGCACCTAGTCGTGAATCATGAATGACAGAGTCCACACCAGTGTTCGCACAGGGAGGAGTAACAGGAAGATGTGGCTCAGTCCAGATGAAAGCCGGGTCACAGTCATAGAGGTTACCGAACAAGTGGTGCCACTGAACTTGAACTACACAGGCCGGTGGGGCCACCAACCTATGCCGGCAACACTTGGTGAATGGCCCGTGCTTACCCCTGCCTCCGGCCTACACTGCCCTCAGCCTAGGCTGCGCTCAAGTAGGTCACAGATTTGGGACTGAACATTGAGTATGCAAAGGCAGATTACATATCATTGCCCCCAAGGAGAGGCGTAAGAGGTTGACGTGTTGCATCTAAGCAGAAAAAAAGATCATAATTACGGAGGTGATCGTACACTACCAACAACTGCCTTGGTGTCACTAACTTTGTGCATCGCGAGCCAATGACACATGGCTGTGGGCCACTGCTGACCGCTGCATCCGGCCTACACTGCGGTCCAGTAGGTCACAGAATCTTGGTTTAGCAATGGCGGAGTTCATAGCAGTTTACCGGCATCAACGTTGACTGCATTCCCTCTCAGCCCCGGCGCCACTGTCTGTTCCCCGACATTCATGGACACTCACCGGTCGTACATTGGTGGCACCTGAGTCTATGGACTAGGGGCAAGTTTTCATCCTCATGTAGTTGATACAGAATTTGTGGTGAAAACGAGGCTTGCGCTTTCCACCCCACAATTTGCTGCTTCTGGAAAAAATTAAACCTCCCGCGTCATGCCCTGGAGGACACCTTCCACTGTGCCCTGCAACCCTCCGCAACACACACCTCGGATATTGATGAGGACCGGATCAGGTGGCATGGCCAATCTGACTGTACCGCAAGTCACTGTCTCGTGGCTGAGTGCCTGTGCTGGCCGCAGTTCATCCGGGGCCACTAGCTCTGTGCTGGTCCGGGCCAGGACCCCTTCTTCTGAGATATTGGATGGCCCCTGAAGCATTGGCCTTGGGGTCATCAATGCCATTTCTCTGTGGCCTTACGCCATACGCAGCCTCCTGGTCAAAATATGTCCCACCAGGGCTCACACACCAAAGCGAGTCCAGACCGGCCCGGACGTCGCATCACAGCAGAAGGCACACGCCACCACCGCAAGGACCACCTCCAATCGCCATCTGCCAGAGTCGAAATGGTGGTCCTGACAGACTTACAGAGTTGCTCAGACCTGGCGTGGATGCCATCATCGGCCTGATACCTTGCTCAGCACTCCAGGTGCCGGTGACTCAGTGCACCGCAAGCCATTGTCCGTTTCTGATTGGGTTTTGTGCTGTGGAGCGGTTGCGCAGCTATGTCACCTCAAACAGTGTGAGGGCCCTGAGACGTTGATGGTGAAGATGATGCAGGTCTAACACACCCCACTGCATCTGCATCAGGAATATATCGAAGGGACAGAATCCAAGACTTTATCTTCACATGAGCGTGCTCATCTCTAGTGTCCCAACCCCAGTGCACTGCAACTCATGGACACTTCAGTTTGCATGTTGTTGTCCTCTGGAATTTCTCCGGCTCACTCCATGTTGCTCAGCAGTTATCTATGTTATGTATGTGTTTTCTGTTTCCATTGCACTGGTCTCCAATGTTCAAGTGGTTGCCAGCACCAGACATTCCGTGCGGAATGGCTTACACTCACCCCATACACATCCAGCACAGGCATCACTGTACATGCGGCCCTGTCAATAAAGGGGCCGGGCACATGTGCCCGTAGCCAGTTCAACATGATATCTGCATGTGTCCCTGTGGTCTTGTTGTATGCATGAGGGCCCTGGGCCCTACGACATTACATTTTGCTGTGTACATCGGATGCAGACATGTCACCGAAGGCAGTGGGTTGGAGCTTGGACATGTAGCTTTTTTCGTCACCTACTCAATTTGTAAGGGGAGTGGCCAGGGCCATCATACGCAGAGTCAACATGGGTGTGTGACTGCTATTTGAGCCCCCCTGGGCGTAGTTCTGTGCTGTGAATGTGCATCTGCAAATGTCTCTATGGCAGTGTGGATCTCCATAGTGGGGTGTGGGTGAGCCCTGAAGGGTGATGGACCCCTACGTATGTGTCCTGGTTCGCATTCCATGGGTTCGGCCCCCACCCACACCTGTTGGGCAACCTCCTTTTTGGTGTGCTGACACATGGCATTGGGATGCCATGTGTGGGTGGGTGAAGTGTTGTGAGCCAGCTGTGCTTGCGGGTGTTCAACGCCAGCCGGCGACACGTGGTACCACAAACCCTGTTCAATGCCAACCGGCGACACGTAGATGAGGGACCGGGACTACCTGCGGACCAGTGGGTCTCACATCCAGCACCTAGTCGTGAATCACGAATGAGAGAGTCCACACCATTGTTCGCACAGGGAGGAGTAACAGGAAGATGTGGCTCAGTCCGGATGAAAGCCGGGTCACAGTCACAGAGGTGACCGAACAAGTGGTGCCACTGAACTTGAACTACACAGACCGATGGGGCCACCAACCTATGCCGGCAACACTTGGTGAATGGCCCGTGCTTACCCCTGCCGCCGGCCTACACTGCCCTCAGCCTAGGCTGCGCTCAAGTAGGTCACAGATTTGGAACTGAACATTGAGTATGCAAAGGCAGATTACATATCATTGCCCCCAAGGAGAGGCGTAAGAGGATGACGTGTTGCATCTTAGCAGAAAAAAAGATCATAATTACGGAGGTGATCGAACACTACCAACAACTGCCTTGGTGTCACTAACTTTGTGCATCGCGAGCCAACGACACATGGCTGTGGGCCACTGCTGACCGGTGCATCCGGCCTACACTGCGGTCCAGTAGATCACAGAATCTTGGTTTAGCAATGGCGGAGTTCATAGCAGTTTACCGGCATCAACGTTGACTGCATTCCCTCTCAGCCCCGGCGCCACTGTCTGTTCCCCGACATTCATGGACACTCACCGGTCGTACATTGGTGGCATCTGTGTCTATGGACTAGGGGCTAGTTTTCATCCTCAGGTAGTTGATACAGAATTTGTGGTGAAAACGAGGCTTGCGCTTTCCACCCCACAATTTGCTGCTTCCGGAAAAAATTAAACCTTCCACATCATGCCCTGGAGGACACCTTCCACTGTGCCCTGCAACCCTCCGCAACACACACCTCGGTTATTGATGAGGACCGGATCAGGTGGCATGGCCAATCTGACTGTACCGCAAGTCACTGTCTCGTGGCTGAGTGCCTGTGCTGGCTGCAGTTCATCCGGGGCCACTAACTCTGAGCTGGTCCGGGACAGGACCCCTTCTTCTGAGATATTGGATGGCCCCTGAAGCATTGGCCTTGGGGTCATCAACGCCATTTCTCTGTGGCCTTATGCCATACGCAGCCTCCGGGCCCAAATATGTCCCACCAGGGCTCACACACCAAAGCGAGTCCAGACCGGCCCGGACGTCGCATCACCGCAGAAGGCTCACGCCACCACCGCAAGGACCACCTCCAACCGCCATCTGCCAGAGTCGAAATGGTGGTCCTGACAGACTTACAGAGTTGCTCAGACCTGTCGTGGATGCCATCATTGGCCTGATACCTTGCTCAGCACTCCAGGTGCCGGTGACTCAGTGCACCGCAAGCCATTGTCCGTTTCTGATTGTGTTTTGTGCTGTGGAGCGGTTGTGCAGCTATTTCACCTCAAACAGTGTGAGGGCCCTGAGACATTTATGGTAAAGATGATGCAGGTCTAACACACCCCACTGCATCTGCATCAGGAATATATCGAAGGGACAGAATCCAATACTTTATCTTCACATGAGCGTGCTCATCTCTAGTGTCCCAACCCCAGTGCACTGCAACTCCTGGACACTTCAGTTTGCATGGTGTTGTCCTCTGGACTTTCTCCGGCTCACTCCATGTTGCTCATCAGTTGACTCTGTTATGTATGTGTTTTCTGTTTCCATTGCACTGGTGTCCAATGTTCAAGTGGTTGCCAGCACCAGACATTCCGTGCGGAATGGCTTACACTCACCCCATACACATCCAGCACAGGCGTCACTGTACATGCGGCCCTGTCAATAAAGGGGCCGGGCTCATGTGCACGTAGCCAGTTAAACATGATATCTGCGTGTGTCCCTGTGGTCTTGTTGTATGCATGAGGGCCCTGGGCCCTACGACATTACATTTTGCTGTGTACATCGGATGCAGACATGTCACCGAAGGCAGTGGGTTGGAGCTTGGACATGTAGCTTTTTTCGTCACCTACTCAATTGGTAAGGGGAGTGGCCAGGGCCATCATACGCAGAGTCAACTTGGGTGTGTGACTGCTATTTGAGCCCCCCTGGGTGTAGTTCTGTGCTGTGAATGTGCATCTGCATATGTCTCTATGGCAGTGTGGATCTCCATAGTGGGGTGTGGGTGAGCCCTGAAGGGTGATGGACCCCTACGTATGTGTCCTGGTTCGCATTCCATGGGTTCGGCCCCCACCCACACCTGTTGGGCAACCTCCTTTCAGTGTGCTGACACATGGCATTGGGATGCCATGTGTGGGTGGGTGAAGTGTTGTGAGCCAGCTGTGCTTGCGGGTGCTTCCTGCTCTGTGGTGTGTTGCAGGCTCGGTGTTCCCCCCTGAGTAACTTGGCTGGCCGGATCCAGTTGGGGGGTTGCGTGGGATATCCATGGGCTGTTGTAGGACGTCGGTGTCGAGGGTGTGGTGGTCTTCTCCTGCATCACAGATGTGTTGTATTCTGTGCTCTGCTGAAGGTGCTGTGTGCCCATATGCAATGTGAAGAGGAGATGCATGTTGACATTGTGTTGACATGTATGTATTTTTGACAAATCTGTTTATTAACATTTTAAAGGTTTTATGGTACAGTATGTGCTTCAACAATATCAGCTCAGCCCTCTGGGCATGTCAAACGAGCACCCATTCACATTATACTATAACAGAGGAAGGACACCGTGTCACAGGTACAATGTTTCATAAACAGAGGATAAGCGCCCAAAGCTGGCGTGGGGTGCCTGGGGGGCCGCCGCCGTATTTGTCCATGGCTGTCCACACACTAAGTTTAGCACATAAGTAGAGTTTAGGGTGGATCCCTCCAACATGGACCTGTGCACAAATATGACTTTTATACAACTACAAAGAAGCAAAAAGAAGAAAACAACAGCGGCAAAACCACAGACTCATACATACGCTAATCCCTTTCTCGCCCCCCTCTGTTCGGCCCCCGGCGCGCGTACGCACCTCAGCCGCAGTTGGGCCTACACCTGAAACCTGAATGACTCCAAGAGCTGATAATGGTATCTAACAGATTATTTAGACCGGAGAACAGCCCACGGTACACTCCAAAACCCCGGGAGCGCCCCCTAACTCTCTACAGCTCCCGCACCGCTAACCTCACCCGACAATTGCAAGGTGTTGAGCATATGGTTTGCTGTAATTTCACACGCACTAACCATAGGAACCCAATGAAGACAAACGGCTACCTGCCTTGAGTGGGTGCCTGAGGGTTCCTTTTGTCATCTTGGTATTTTCACAATTTGTCTGTGGCATAGTAAACGCTTTTGCATGGCGCACTGATGGGGGTTTGGTGACTGTTCTACCCGACCACTCTTTTGACGGAGTTCTTTGCTATTTTTTGTAAATAAATACTCTTTAGTTGTTTACGATTGTTGAGCATATGCTCCCAGCGCTCTGCCATTGGTTCTTTTCGGAGCCCCAATGTTTCCTCCCTGCATTTGGCTGTCCACTTCGTCCGGGCCCATGCCTGAAAGGAGGAGGTCCACACCTGGGCACCAGGTGGGTCGCGCTTCTTCCAGCGCCTCGTAATGAGGCGTTTTGCTACCACCATCCCTAGATATAAAAAGCGGGACGACACCTTATCTTTGGGCGGTCTCCTGAAGTGGTGTAAAATGTTTTCCAGCCAATCAAGGGGTATAATACGACCAGTGCACTTCCTGAGCAGCTCACTTACTACGCTCCAGTAAGTGCTCAGCCTAGAACAACTCCACAAAAGGTGGAGGAGCCCCGCGCCCAACTCACCGCATCTGGGACAGGACGCATCTGTGCGATGGAGATACTTGTTGATTAGCTCAGACGTGAGGTAGGCCCTATGAACAACATAAAGTTGTATCTGGCAGAAGCGCATATTTCTGGGAATGCGTACCAGACTTTTAAGAATTCTCTCCCACTCCTTATCAGATAGCAGCCTACCCACATCATGCTTCCATTTACCCCTAAGTGAGGCCAGACTAGTCCCAGTGTGTATCCTGAGCGACCCAGCAAACCAGCGGACCAGGTGTTTGCCCCTCCCATGACGTGGAGGTACTGCATGGTTAAGTGCTGTTCAGGCTCCGTCGCCACGTCTCCCCACCTGGCCGTCATCCTCGCCACTAGGGAGCGATGTAGCAGGAACCCCCCTGGGGGAAGCCTGTCCTCAGAGACCAGCATCTCATACGCCACTAACGCACCATCTCTATAGAGGTCGCCCAGTGTCTGGACTTCTGCCTCCCTCCACTGCTCTAGCATGGGACGTGTGAAGACCCCCTCACCACCCGGGAAACCCTCCAGAGGCACAGCAGGCACATCTGGAGCACCTTTCAGGTGAGGAATAGGGCTCTGCGAAAGCACTTATACGCCACTGCCAGCAGCAGCGGTGCGGGTCTCACAGGCGCCACCAGAGGATGGAAGAGTTTGGTGACATGCTCCAGAGAGTACAGTGGCTCAACTGTAGCGGTATCATCTCTGCCCCTATCCGCCAACCAACGGGCGATCCATTGGAGTTGCGCAGCGAGATAATAATGTTCGAAACAGGGGGCGGCCAGCCCTCCCCTGTCTGTTGGCAAGAACAGTTTCACTAGCGCTAAGTGGTGCCGAGACGCACCCCAGATAAAGTCCCGCAGGACCGCATTAAGCGACGAAAAGAAGGAGGCCGGAATAAAGAGAGGCGGATTAACAAAATAGTACAGGTGTCAGGGGAGCATGACCATCTTGGCAAGGGCCACTCTACCTGTAATGGTCAGCGGGAGTGAGGACCAAAAGCGTATCTGGGATCAAAGCGCTGCCCCCGCCCGTCCAAGGTTGCCATCAAAAAGATCAGCCGGCTGCCGGTAGATCTGAATCCCTAGATATTTGAAGGTGTCAGCCTTCCATTGGACTCTCGTGCCTTCGAGACAGTACCCCGGGTCTTCTATCCCATAGCCAAACGCATAGAGGCAGGACTTGCCCATGTTCACCCGGAGCCCTGAAACAACCGTGAACTGACTCAGCAAGGGGGCTAGTTGCTCCGGTATACGTGTCACGTGCCTCACAAACTCCAGCAGGTCATCAGCATAAAGCGATACCTGGTGGATCGCATCTCCCAGTGGAATGCCGTCTCCCAGTGTCTGCCGCATGGCCGCCGCCAAGGGTTCCACAGCCAACCCGAACAGCAGCGGGGGCAGAGGACATCCCTGCCGGGTGCCCTGGCCCACAGCCACCGCTTCAGAGATGTAGGGGCCCAATTGCACTCAGACCACAGGGTTTTTGTAAAGGAGCTCAACCATTTGTAGGAAGCCTATGTCAAGCTCGTAACACGATAGGACCGCGGACAGGTACCCCCACTCCAAGCAGTCAAAGGCCTTCTCCAGATCTATTATCAGGCACCCCGCCCTGGGCCATTCCCTTGTCGCCTCCGTCGCCACCCTGAAAAACCTCCTAAAGTTATAGTATTCGGCGGGTAGGCCATCCGGCCCTGGGGTTTTCCCTGTCGCCATACCCTGGATCGCGTCTCCCACCTCCTCCAGAGTGAGGGGGGGCATTAAGCTCATCTCTGTGCTCCTCAGTTGCCACAGGCAAGGTAACTGTATCCAGGAACCTTTCTAACGCATGCCTGGAGCCAGTGCTGCGGGCTTTATATAGCTGCTTATAGTGATCCATCAGAACCCGCTGAATTTCACTTTGTGTGTACACCATCTCCCCTCCGCTGTACACAAGGCTCCTATTGGGGCTCCGCGCCCGTCCCTCCGCACCAACCAGGATAACAGCCGGCCGTCTCTGTCTGCCTTGGCATGCGTCCTAGCCGCGTGCGCCGCATAATTATGACATTGCAGCTGCTCCATAAGGGCCGCGTGCCTAGTACGTAGGTCGCTCAGTGTGCGCGAGTGCTCACCCGTCCCCTTACCCTTCCTCTCGTACCGCAGGAGCTCAGTCTCCAAGCATGCCAGGGAGGCGGACAGCGTTTTGCGTATATTCCATGTGGCCCCCATACAGTGTCCACGAATAGCTGCTTTGTGTGCATCCCACTCCACCATGGTGCTGCTCGCCGTCCCTTCGTTGACCTCAAAGTAAGCTAAGATGGCCATGCCCAGCGAGGAGTGGAACTCGGTGTCTTCAAACGCGGCAGGCTGTAGCCTCCACGTTGGCACAGGTGGGCGATCCGCCTCCCAACTAAGCTGGAACCAAAAAGGGGTTATGATTAGAATGTGTTCTCCCTAGGTACTCTGATTTGGCAAGGAGTGGGAGCAGGGACTGGGTGCCGACTATCCGATCTAACCGGACATGCAGATCGTGGACTGAAGAGTAGTAGGAGTATACTCTGTCCATGGGGTGCTGCGCGCGCCATAGGTCATGTACCTCACAGTGCGTAAGCTAATCCCTAAACGCTTGCGCATTAGATGCCACCGCTGCGGCCCGGAGGGGAGGGAAAGAACGGTCCAGGCGCACATCCAGCACCATGTTAAAGTCCCCTCCAAGCAACCAGGGGAGACCAGCATATGGGTGAAGGATCTGATACAAGCTCTCAAGGTAGGAGGACTGGTCTGTGTTTGGGGCATAGAGGGATCCTAACAGGATTTCCTGACCATTTAACCGCCCCTGTACTAGGGAGTACCGTCCCTCATGGTCCACCTGTATGTCTTTGCAAATGAAGGGGACACCTGCCCTCACCCATATCAGTGTGCCAAGTGCATGCGCAGAGAAGGTTGTGCCAAAAATCTGCCCCCTCCAGCGCCTGCGGAGTTTGTCAAGCTCAATCTGCGTCATATGCGTCTCCTGGAGAAGAGCAATCCCACACCCCATGTCGCTGCAGGTAGGAAAAGACCGAGTAACGGCGTGACGGAGTGTGCATACCGCGGATGTTCCAGGTCAGTATGTTAGTGTGTGTCATGTGTCTGGACGCTTCGCACCCGCACAGGGCCAGGTGAACACCTCAGAGGGGGCCTACAAACACCAGCGGGGGAAGGGATGTCAGTGTGCCGCAACTGAAACATAAGAACAAGCACAACCAGTGTAACAAAAAGGGCGAGCTCCCAAGAGGGCATACCTCCAAACCTCAACAAGATCCACCACATAAGAATGTGTTAGCCCAGCGCAATAGCTGTCTGGGTGAGTGTTTTGCCAACAACCGTACTATGTTACACCCCTGTCTCAGACCTCCCGGCCGTTCAAGAGGTGTTTGGGGAATCTGGGGCATATACATGCACCGGGCCGGTGCAAGAAGCCAGCAGAGGAGCCCGCTAGTGCAGTGAATGCTCAGCGCCTTCCAGCCACGGGCCTGTTGATACACCCACATTCAGCCAGCCATGCAACCTTCCATAGCAGCACAATCGTTCTTGGTGAAAGCAAACATGGTACAACAGCGCGCACAGCAATGTTTCTAGAAGGATACTACAAGTTACAGCATAGTCCAAGGCAGGTACCCCTGCACGTCCGCCGCAGTTCGCTGCTCAATCAAATAAGCAGGTCAGGTGTTTGGGGCGTCACCACTGGCATACTTATATCTTCAGAAAGTACTGTGGATGGGGATGACGCGCCACTCATATCCAGCTCGCTATGTGGCTGGGAGTCCACTCGGGCAACACCATTCACCGCTCCCAGTGTTGCAACTGCTTCAAGCGCTTCCTGCCTTTCAAGGCGCATTTTCTCCAGACTGGGTGCAACTGGGCCAGGGCCTGTGCCACGGCAGGCCCCTCTTCTTCCACGCCATCTTGATCGTTGCACCTGCCACTCACCCTCCTCCGGGCCCGCAGGCCGTGCACCTTTCCACTGTCCCATCTCCTCCAGCCAGTCCCAGACATCCGACGGGGCATCGAAGAAACGGGCACACTCCTTCGTGATCACGTGGAGTAGAGAGGGGAACAACAAAGAATACGGCAGCCCTCGGTCTCTCTGTTGTTTTTACACAGCCATGTATGTGCTCCTCCTCCTCTGTACTGTTGCCGTGTAGTCTGGAAAGAACATCACTCTGCTGTTCCCTACCGCCAGATCATCCAGCTTCCTGGTTTTGCGGAGCACCATGTCCCTGTCGCGGTAGTTAAGTAGCTTGAAGAGAAACGGGCGAGGCTGGGCTCCGGGTCGGGGCTTCTGTGCAGGCACCCTGTGTGCTCGTTCTACCACGAAGTGCGGGGACAACGACCCCGGAGGTAGGAGTTCCTGCAGCCAGTTCTCGGTATACCGCTCTGGGTCTTTCCCTTCTTCGCCCTCCGGAAGTCCAACCACCCGAACGTTGTTGCACCTGGAGCGTCCTTCCGCATCCTCAATGCGATCCTCCAGCACATGAACCCTGTCTATGACGTCTTGGAGGGCTGAAGCATGATTTTGCACCACGGGCTGCAACTCCTGAAGCGACTGACGCTGCGCAGTGACTGACTCCAACAGCTTGCGATGATCTGCGTGAAGGAGAGTAAAGTCAGATGTGACCTTATCGATCTGGGCGTCCAGGAACACCTTAGTTTGCTCCAGTGTAGAGCCGATGCGCTCCACCGCTGCCAGCACGGAGTCCATCTTAGCTGCACGGGCCGCCGCCGGTCCCACGCTGTCACGCAGTTGTCCGTGCGAGGAGCCCAGCCCCTCTGCCACCTGCTGCTTCTGCTGGGATTCATCCCTAAGTCTGCCCATCGCTAGCTGCTGCGCGGAAGGCATCCGCACTTGCTGTCAGCCACCAGTCGTCCGGCACCAGCCTCCCACTCGAGGCCTAGGGGAAAGGCCACTTCACCAGTCCAGCGTCGCCAGCTGCAACGGAACTTAAACTGGAACTGCCTATCCGGGCCGGGCGTCCACACCGTCAGGACTGCAGCACTGGACAGCCGATGTCAATTCTAGGGGCGTCTCAAACGATAGTCCGGCTTTACCACGCCGGTCGGGGAGAGTGCACCTTCTCCTTCTCCAGCGGCCTCTTTGCCAATGCCCCCTCCTTAGCTGACTGCACCAGCTTTTCCCCAATGCCCCCAGGTAGCAGGGCCTCAGCTGCACAGAGGGTGGATCCGACTCGCCCAGCACAGACCCAAACGCCTGGTGCATTCCCCGTGCGGGACGCAGATCACGCACCAGCGGCGAGTCGCTCAAGGTACAGCAGCAGCTAAGATGGCGCCAACACCAAGATGGCACCCAGGTCCTAGTATGCCAGGTCGGGAGTGTTCAGCCCGTTCCAGAGGGCCGCGCCTAAGGGTTTACGAATTGTGGCTGCTCGCCCAACCACAGGTGCCGCCAGTGACAGGTTGCCTCCGCTGTCACCGTAACCCATACAGCACAATGTCTCTCTACCGTGTTGGCAAGGATGTCACCGTGCCGTGATCAGGCCTGGGGGGCAATCACCTCGAATTGCTGCAGCCACCCGATCAGTTTCTTCCCACAGTCTCCGCTAGAGCAGCCCCCAGTTCTAGTCCCAAACTAAGGGCACTACCCCAATGCGAGGTGGGCCAGGCTCCGGGTCCCAGGTCCAGGTCTACCTCCACTCTGCCGGCACAGAAGCAGCGCGGGCCCCGGTCCACTGCGCCACCCAGCGTTGCGCACACTGCAGGCTTTAGCCCCCAGGTTACGGCCCACCATCCAGGGCCTCCAGGCTCCGCTACTACTGACCCAGCGCTTCAGGCGACACCCTCCTCAATGCTGTGGCACCTCCGCGGGGCTTCCCCTATCCGCCCCGGGTCCCCGGGTCCCGCTTCTCACTGTGCAGGGGTGTTGTCCTGTAGCTACTCTCACAGCGGCAGCCGAGTCCTTCACGCACTCCAGCCCCAGCGTGGCCAGACAGTCCACGGTTCTTCACAGGGCACCGGCTCGGGAGGGAAATGCCAGACCCCGGTTGTCTCAGGCCGTGGGAGCCACCGCGCCCCCCGCCCGCACCACCTCACCCTCCAGCCTGCTGCCGCGGCTGACTGCCCGTCCACTCTCGCCTCCTAGCAGCGCTGGGTGCCAGATCCTCTGGAGGACACCTCTCAGCAGAGTTCACAAGGCGCCCGGGCCCAGTACAACGCCCGACTCACACAGCAGCGCTCCAGCCTCTCCAACGGTCACCAGGCCCTGGAACACTTTTCGCGCCTTTCCACGGCGGACCGCGCTGCCTCCGTCCACCTTCAGTCTCCGCAGCCACTAGCCGGGATCTGTTAGGCTCCACGGGCTCCCCGCCGCGCCCCACACCTGCTCCTTACAGCACTGGCACGAAAAACACCTCTGCAGGGGAAATTTCAGGATAACTCGGGGGTCTAAGGTCAGAGCTCTAGTCGATCACGTCCACCATGTTGGCTGGCTGGCCACGCCCCCTTGTGTTGACATGTATGTTGGCGCCTTGTGCTGGTTTGCATGCAGACTGTATGGCGATGTACATTGTGACTGGGGGTGCTGGATTCTTCTGTGGGACAGTGTACATTTGGAGTACATGACGGATGTGAGGTTGTACGTGTACATTTCAATTTCACAGTTTCCGGCTCTGTCAGATGTAGTTAGCATGTTTCTGTGCATGTGCAGAGCCAGTTGTGTCCTCTGTTCTGCAGTGTTGGCTATTCGCATTGTACCACGTTGTTGTCAATGTGGGTGTGCTGTTCTTGCTCTCTGTGTGTGTGCTGCAGTGTGCCAAGGGGATCTGGGACATGATCCTGGGTAATTGTGGGTGTGCAGTGTGCTACACCTCACTGTGCATGTATGCCATTGTGCCCATCTCCCCCAGTTCCCCCAGTCCCTGTTTGTTGCACTTTCTGTTGACATTGTGTCAGGTCCTCTTGAGCTGTGTCTGTACACCCTAATCCTTGCACGGTCTCCACACTGATGACTGTGGCTTGGGTTTCTTCTAGCTCTTCCTGTGGTGTTGGACTGCCACCCCCTGTCGCCGTTGCTGCCTTTTTTTTTTTGAGAGAGTTTTATATAGCGCAAACTTGACCCAATCCGAATCAGGTATCAGAGCGCTTTACATAGCACCAGTTATGTTACATGAGGACACACATTCATTTTTGTTAGGCACGGGGAGATTAAGTGATTTGCCCAGAATCACAGGATGTTTAGCGTCATTACCAAGACTCGAACTCAGATCCCCAGGTCTGAGGTCGAGCGCCCTAGCCATTAGGACAACTGTTGGCAGCAGGTTTGTGCCTGGTTTAGGTTGTTACATCCTGCCGGCACCTATTGGACTCCTCGATTGGCCTCCTCGGCACTCCGACTGCATTCCAGGTGGTCTGCTAGTGGGTCAGTTGCAAGTAGTGTTCTCTCACCTCCGTGATGCTGGTCTTGTTTTCCTCTCGTCTGTACCCCGTCTTTCTCTCCCTCTTCCCCGACTCCATTGTTCCTTGCTGGTAGTCTGTGGGGTTTGTGGGGTTCGAGTTGGCCTCTGCGCTGGGTCAGAGTGCTTCCATGTTGCTACGTGCTTTCGCTTGTTTCTGGTGTTTTTTTTCTGTGGTTTATATGGTGCGTTGTCCTGCCAGATGCGTGGAATTTCCAGGCCTGTGGCTGGTTTTCGCTACTTTTTGTACCGTGGTTGGCCTCATCGCATGTTTTTTAGCATTCACGTATCGCATTTTTGCGGCGTGGCGTTGATTTTCACTTGGACATTTGACGCATTGTCTGGTGTCTATCGCATGCTATCGCCGTGTTGTGAATTCCACGTTGACACAGGGTTATTTTCCAGCGATAGGTTGCGATGTTGAAAGTTGCATTACGCTACTCTTGCGGTAGTTATCACACGTTCTTGTGAATATACCCCAATGAGTTTAAATGCCTCAGCCTGGTCTGCAATGCAGCTTCTCACACTTTAGGATCTGGTAGGCTCTGATCACAGTGTGTTCTGGATCATGTGTTAAGATCTGAAATAAATGAGTTGCTCTACTGATGTTCTAGTTCATATAGATGCTATGCCTAACATTACATTAAATCAGATCTTGTTATATATTTCTTACATTTGAGAGCTTGAATAAAAAACGAGACACTGTTTTGACGCCTAAGAAGGTAAGCATGATGAATCACTGGGAAAAGCTAAAAGGCCAGGACTGGCTGGATGTTTAACACTGGACGTGGAGCAGTTTTACAAAGTAGTCTAGACCATATTGAAAACAGTGCGAGTTTAATAAAAAGTCAAAAGTAAACTCTGTTCAATTATCTTGTGAGAGTTCACTCTTCAAACACATCATGCATTTGAACAACCACTGAAAATGCCAATCGTGCTGGCTTTTGTATTGTGAAAAGATTTGTACCAGGTTTCAGTAGCACAACCCAAGCAAGACATGGGCAGCAGAATTGCCACCTTCCATATGAAACATAATAGGTAAAGGACAGGTGTCAAGAGCAGTGGAAGTCGACAAGTTTCGGACACACAGAGCAGGTGCAATACAGGTACATCAACCGTGCATGATTTTCTTCCTCACAGAATAGGAACAGATGGGGCAGCAAAAGTGGAAACACCCCCACATCACAGAACAGTTGAGGGGAACAGCAGCAGGGCCAGCATTACTCTCTCACAGAAATGGAACGTCTTGGGCTGAAGCAGTGCAATCTTCCCTCCTTCATAAGGCAGGTGCAACTAGTGCAGCAGCAGTGCAAGCTTTGCTTCCTCCCGGAACAGGTACAGTATTTCATCAGCGGAGAAAGCTTCATTTTTTTGAGAAGTTAGTCACTGTGCAAGCATCAGTGAACTACAGCGGCAGTTTCTTCATTGGTGTGTGTGGGAGCGTCACACCACCACCACCTCCACACGCGTTCCCATTAATTTAAAAAATCAATTGATTTTTTTAATTAATTCATAAGGGTGACCCAGCGCAGTCAGCGCTGTGTTGAACATGTGTTGTGTTTAACTTTTGGGTAGGGCCACAGGATGTGGCCAAACCTGATGATTGGTACACAGCAGGTATTACCACTATTACCTTAAGTGTGCGTGTCTGGTTGGGCAGGTTTCTTAGGGTGGCCACCACACATGCACAGTTCTCCTTAGCCGGCACTGCTAATCCGTGCATTGTTCTGAGGCTGTTTACTACTAAAATAGCATGAGTGCAATGCACAGATTTGCTCTGTTCATTGCAGTTCCCGTGCTCAAAAGGCAGCGCAGGGGTGAGAGTAAGAAAGAGCATGGCCCGTCACTGTGTAGCTTTATTTTGAAGCCTTACAGTGATTGGCCATGTACTGTTCCTTGCAGTGTGGAGTGATGCTGTGACGTTTATGAGCCCCTTCACTTCATGCCATTGTAGGGCACTGCAAGTTAAGAAGTCCTGGAGACTGGAATATGCGAAACCCTTGTAAGTCATCATATTTATTTTAACGTAGTTTGTCAAATTGATTTTATTATGCCCGCTTTGTTCATTTCTCTACTGTATAAATAAAGTGTATACTGCTTTGCTAGGCCAGCTTTGTGCATTTCTCTACAGTATTCAACAAGTTACTGAGAGTGCGAGAACTCAACCGCAGGCAGCACAATCTGCCATTTTGAACACACATATTGGAAAGTGCTTTCATAGGAAATAATGAAGAAAGAGAGTTTTGGTGAGAACAAAATGTTTGCCCACAATCCCACAATTAAATCCCAAAAGGCCAAGCCCAGTCTCCCCAATCTCAAACTTCACCGGCCGCCACTGGTGAACTATAGAAGTGATATAGCAGGGCAGCAGTAAAGCAAGCATCTGTTGCTCATAGAACTTGCCCAGTTAAGACATCAGTTACATGTAGGTTATTCTGGAGCCGAGGTATTGCCTGACTGACTGAGAGTTTGGTGGATGGAGGAATCCGTGGCACGTGTGATGCATATCCAGTTCGTCCGTTTACAATCCTATGATACTTGTAATAAGGTGGAAGGCATATCTCTCACGTTTGGGACGGAGTAATCCCCTGCCAAACTCCAAATGAGGGACTTAATCTACAAAGAGTGATGTAAAGGTGGATTAGTAAAAGATTATACAATGGTTGCCTCCACTTTCGAATAGGTGCCATGCTATGGTAATGCCAGTATACTTGCTCTCACTGCCATTCATGTCCACTGCATTAATTTGCAATGCTGCCAAAGCTGATTCCGCCATATCCTAAAGTTCACCTGCATTCACTCTTAGTACTGTTGTCGCTGCGGCAACTCCCATTGTTGCCTTATCGAGAAGGCTTTTAGTGGCAAAAGCTAAGCAATGTGCCCGAATTGGGCAATAACAGCTCAGATGTTCTGCTGATTTGTCAGAAGAGTAAATCCTATGCAGGACCGGAGACTAGCACTAATGATTTCAAGGTGGACAGGAAAATAAAGATAAAATAAAGAGTTTGAGCCATTTACAAACTGTTAAACTGTGTGCTAATTCTTGTTTTTTTCACATACTGAAGATAGTTTCTCATATGCAAAGGTAACCTATTATATCATTCCTATTTAAAGCAGGTCAGCTACCTCTGTCGTAATTACGCTCAAGTAATGAATGGATCCACCTAGCAGGCTCTTAGAAATGATTTTCTAAGGGCGCGCACCGGACGTCTTAGGATGCAAACTTCCCTTACCCCTTTTAAAATGTTGAGAGCCACTACTGACTTCTCATGGCACTAGCTATACCACCCCGGCCCCCTTTGGCAGCGAGAAGGGTTAGATTGCTGTCGATATTCTCGTCAGGCCGTGAGATGGAACATCAAAGAAACACGGGTACCTGATTTCGGTACATTGTTAAGCTTTAAGGAGAAAGACTCCTGCATTTTCTGTGTTTATAGAATCAATCAGCTACTTACTGCGGTTGGGCAGGGTTTCCCTAATACCTTCGGCAGCTCTACAAACAGTATTTTGCTATTAGCTATGCTGACATTAAACATTCCTAAATGTAATTCATTCAAGGAGCAAAAATGAATAAAAGTCGTTCAACTTTTTACGTTTGTTGTATAGGAATATGACAGTGTACAATATGTTGTACTTTATTTTTATTTGAATTGCCTGCCGCATGACTTATTCATCAGCAAAAACGGTCACAACAGTGTCCAGATTCTGCCTCGAATGTGACCTGCCTGTCGGCAGGCAGTCGTCGCGAGGAAGGCCAAGCTGACATCTCATGGACGCGTGGGCGTTTCATATTTCATTTTCCAGGCGGTTCAACAGAGTCTGTGGTGGCGCTGGGATGATTCATTACTGCCTTTCAGAATCTGCAAATGTGAGGCACATAGGTCTTTACCCTACGTCACTGGAGACTTGTCGACATCTAAATTTCAAAAGGTTAGAGTGTGGTAAAGCGGCACTAAAAGAAACAAGCATTTACAATGCAATAGGTCTCGCTTTTGTGAGAGTGAGAGCTATTGCCATTGTAAATGACAATGGGCCATATGGAGGAACGTCTTTTGCGATCGCAAACACTGCAAATCACAGAATCTAGGGTGTATGCGATCGCAAAAGAGACTGTTCCGATGTAGGAAAGCTTTGCGCTTCGCAAAAATGAGAATCGCGAAATTTAGCGATTACCATTTTTGCGTAACAAGGAATCTGCGAAAATTTTAGTGAATTCGCAGTGTGCGGCTCAGTATTTGTACAAATCACAAATACTATTCTCGCAAAATGCAAATTCGCAAATTGAGATGTAGCAAAAATTCGCAAATTGCAATTTTACGAAAATCACAAATTTGCACTTCTCAATTACCACCAACTCTGAACAGGTGGTAACCAGGTGCAACCTATCTAAACAGGCCCACAATGCCACTGGGGCTTCCCACCATGGCTGGCCTGTATGTGATAGCCAGGAGGCTGCGTATCTGAGATGCTGCACAGAGAAGGAGACGCCTGGGAAGGATCTACAGAGCACGCATCACCCTCTTCCAGAGGACCCGGGAGGACATCCATGTGCACTAAAGGCTGCACCCAGACAGCATCCTGGAGTTGATAGAGGAGCTGACACCCAAATCTGAACACCCCACATACAGGGCACACACCATTCCTACCCACATACAGGTTTTGTGCTCACTGCACCTCCTAGCATCAGGGAGTTTTCAGGGGGTGATAGCCACAGCAGGAGGGGTCTCTCAGAGTGCACTATTGCGCTTTTTCCACGCTTTCCTAGATGCTATGGTTCAGAGGATGCATCTCCATATCCAATTCCCAAGCACACAGCAGGCACTAGATCAGACCAAGCAAGAATTCTACCAAATAGCCCAATTTCCCCACGCCATTGGCTGCGTAGATGGGACCCAGGTCGCACTGTCACCCCATCACAGAATGAGTATGTTTTTAGAAACAGAAAATCATATCATTCCCTGAACATCCAGGTAGTGTGCAATGTTAAACATGTTATCACAGATATTGTGGCTAAATTCCCAGGAAGCACACACAACTCATTCATTTTTCGCCACTGTGGATTACATCGCAGACTCCCAAATGGCGAGTTTGGAGAGGGCTACCTGCTAGGAATTGCATGGCACACACATACACACAACTAGGGAAGATTTAAACTGGCAGGACAGTACTTAACATCAACCTACTTTTGCCCTGCAGGTGACAGTGCGTATGCTGTACGTGACTACATCCTCACACCGTACCTGAATCCAGCCACAGCAGGAGAGCGGAGGTACAACAGTTCCCACAGAACCACATGCTGCACCATTGAGAGGACCTTTTAAATCCTTAAAAGCCGTTTCCGGTGCCTCCATAAGTGTGGAGGTGCACTGCAGTACAGCCCAGAAACGTGTTGCAAAATAGTGGTTGCCTGCGCAATGCTACACAACATCGCTACGAAGAAGGGCACTCCAGTGGATCTGACAGATGCAGACACATCAGATGAGGAGGAACCAGCTCCACAACGCAGACATGCAGGTGGTGCCAGGGCGGCTAACGAACGCCTGAGACGCGATGACATCACACAGAACTACTTCTAGGTGAGAAATGAGGACACAATGCCAAATAATGATGCTCAAGTATGATGTTTATTTCCTTAACTGCAGGAGTAAATCGGTCACACAGGTGACTTAAATGTTGATGATTGCACATGTTTAGGTCACAGTGCTATTATTGCCATGAGGCATATGGTATCTGTTGTATGACACATAGCCATGGGTACATGCTGCCTCTTCACCTCCTACGTGAATGCCATGTTGCCCCTCATTCAGGCTGCACACTGACCTCACTGGAGTCTTCCCCTGCTCTCCCCTACCGCCCACTCCGGCGTCTATCTGCAGGAAGTGGTGGAGTGATGCTGCTCCTGCTGGACTGTTCATCCCTATCCAATGTGCCCAGTGCCCCTATGCCACCTGTGGCATCTGCACGCATCTGGTCCACAGCATGTGTGACCTGCACCAGGCCCCTACCCACAACCTGGCAGCAGTGGGCCATTTCATGCTGCATACTAACACATCTCCTGGTCAGCAGGGATATGGCGATGGACTAGCGGTTCACAACTCTTGTGTACAGGTCCATCTGGGGATGTATAAAGGTGTTTCTCCCTGCGCCTGGCTATCCTGTCTCTCCTTATCTCCCTGCACAGTCCTTCCAATGCACCTGTCATAGAACTGACACTGAGCCGCAACTCAGACATGTTGTGATTATGTGCTGCAAGTTGGCGCTGTATTGACCTTATGCCTTTCACTTGCAGGCGCTGTGCTTTTAACATGTTGCCCTCAAGGCCACAGAACACTGAGACTTCTTCGGAAGGAGAATTGCTGGTGGAGGGCCGTGCACTGCGTCTTGACCCACTCCCATTTGAAGTTTGAACAGTGGACTGTGGTGTGTGCTGCCTTGCATATTGCTTTGGGACTGCCTATGCCTCCTCAGCTGTATCTGTGGACTCTGCCTCCATCAGTGGCAACGGTGAGACTATGTTGCGCCGTCTGCCTGGCGCAGGGTCTATCTGTCTTGCTGCGCCCTGCTCCTCCTGCCCTGCCACATACACATTTGCTGGTGTCTCCACCCCTTCTGCCACGGTTTCCTGTGTTGTCGGTGGTGCTGTAAATGTAAAAGTGCTTTATAGAATGGTGATGTGTAATACAATTTCACACTTTCTACCAGTGCACGCTTCTTGAGCTTTGGACCTGATAAATTTAATGCAGTAGTGAAAA
This sequence comes from Lissotriton helveticus, assembly GCF_964261635.1. Taxonomy (NCBI): domain Eukaryota; kingdom Metazoa; phylum Chordata; class Amphibia; order Caudata; family Salamandridae; genus Lissotriton; species Lissotriton helveticus. The sequence continues at coordinate 497,042,456 of NC_136061.1, read as the reverse complement.
CATAACATTAGAATATGACAGCGATTTCAAGTAACACTTCTGATTGCCTCACTGAGAGACAGCAGATCCAGGGCTGGTGAGGCTGGCTTCACTAGTTAAACTGGGTCAGATTCAAACCCAGTCTACCAAAACATGCAAATCTGCCTCGCAGCCACTACATTGTCTCAATCACAGCTCTTCTGCATAGAAATACTCCTGAAATACGTTTTAAAAATCGTTGTTTTTAGCTCCATTATACTATAAAGTAGATAAGTGTATTTGTAAAGAGCTACAAAATCAGCTATTATATTTTTGAAAAACTTTAGTCGTTGACCTGCAAACTTAAAAAAAACATACAATACCATTGCTACTTGAACTCTATCAATCCCCAGTCTCCAAAGACATATGATCCTGTCTAAATATGTAATGGTGTCCTTAAAGCACTGTTGTAAAGGAAAAACAAAATTTATGTAAGATAATCTGTAAAGATGTTATCTTTACTGTTGTTCCGTGTGCCAGCGCGCACGGGACATTACTTGTGCATTCAATATTCTCTGCTGGAATGTCTGCTTTTGATTTGTCGGCAGTTGCAGCCGAGAGAGCTACGCATCGACATCATTAAAGAAGAGCTCTACTCATACGTGGTATCGTCTTCTTTTCACTGGCGACGATCGTGTTCGGTGCTAGCTGCCTCTCAAGTGTTGCTGGACGTCCCTGACTGGTGTTCCGTGGCGAGGCAACTGCGATGTTGAATCGTGTTCTCCGGAGCTTCCATTTTCAAGTGGACTTTTCTGCCTGCTGTGCTCTTGCCTGCCTATCGTGAGTTCCTCGCCCGAGGATTTGAACTCCTTTTTTTTCTTTTCTCCGCTTTGGCACAGTAAATGAACTGTCATCTGCTATTTTTGCGCTGTTAATTCTCCCATGCCCTCGAGTGCAAACGCGTGAGCATTCATTTGTCAGCATTCTTTTGCACGCTCTATTCTTGACGCCACCTGTGCATTGTTAACGTCACGTCAGCTTTCTCCCTGTAGTATATGTCTTCCCTCGTGCTGTGCCCAGCACGAGGGATTGCCTTCTCTTGTTGTGTTCTGCCCCTCCGTTCGGTTCTAGAGCTCTGGGCAACGCTAGTCAGTTTCCCCGGAGTCCTGGAGTCGAGCGGCGGTCTTTTCCTGTGGGTGTATTACATTTGAAATAAAAGAAGATTCTTACCTGCACTCTTGTCCAGAAATACAACTTATTTCATTTGGCGAAGAGCGGGTCCCGAACCTACCAGACACCCACCAGGAGGTACTCGGCCTACTACCTCGATAACCGCCCTCCTACCCCTACCAAGTACTTCACTACTCCTCACGGACATCACGGACATCGCTTCTACCTGCTGTTGAAGCCGACGGTACTCTGCCTTCCGGCGAATTTCCATCATTTTCCACCGCTTTGCCTTTCATGCTGACGGTTGCCTTGAGGGCTCGAGCTTCAGCCGGTGAGTGCCCAACGTTCCAAAGCGTCATTGTCCTTGCGCGTCTTCAATTTCTACACGCACTTGACGCTGATACACGTGATCCTCCAGCGCCTCATCTCATCACGCTGGCACGTCATCACGTTACGCTCGGCAGCCATTTTTCACACGTTGCCTAGCTACAGCTATCTACATCTACACGCTCCGCGCTGTTCCTCACACGGAATCAGTTTCCTGATGCCTGACGCTACAGCACGATCTTCACTTCGTTTCCTGGGCATTCATTCATACACTGGAGTTAAATACTGGTACTTTTACAATATTCTTTGTTATATTTAACAAATTTATTTATTCTTGTGTGTGCTTCTTCGGTGACAGGCACACCCCTGCCTGCATTTCATTTGTTGTTTTAAGCTTCAAGTCATGATTATAATTTCTTGAACACCTTCAACCACCTTCATTATTTCTTCTCAATTACAACCACAACTTTGGTATTTTTCATTCTATTTTAATGGCTTCTTCTCAGCAATTTGCTCAACCCCCACCTTTTCTTCAACTCCCTGGAAAACCTACCATTCCTTGGCGTCAATGGGTTAGAGCTTTTGCCAACCATATTGTAGCGATTGATGCAGTCAAGTTCACTCCTGAGAGGAAAGTTGCTATTTTATATGGTTGCTTGGGTGTTGCTGCACAACATACTTTTGAAAACCTCCCAAGATCCTCTCCTCCCACTGGAGAGGCTGGTGATAATTGGGATGAGTATAAAGAAGCCTTATCCAGACTCGCAAGACATTATGGTGAAGAACCTAATGAAATGCTTGAGAGACATAACTTCTTTAAAAGGAGACAGCGAGAAGATGAGTCCATTGAGGAGTACATTGCCCAGTTAAGAATCTTGGCCTCTACTTGCGAATTCGAATCTAATCCCGACATTTACATTCGGGATCAATTTGTTTTTGCTTGTTTTTCTAAAAAGATTCAACAACGCCTTTTGAGCTGCAAGAAGCCTACACTTCAAGAAACTATTGACATTGCCAAGAGCATCGAAATATCCATCACCACCTCTAACGCGCTGCAAAAAGACCAAACTCATTCTTCTCTTCATTCTTCTTCATATGACAATGCCACTTCTATTAGTGTAGTTAACACTAATATGTCTTTTAGATCTTTTCAAAAGAAACCTAACCCTAACCCTTATTGTTACAGGTGTGGTTCTAAGTCCCATATTGGCAACAACCCCTCTTGTCCTGCTTCAGGAAAAAGGTGTGTTTTGTGTAAAAAATTAGGACATTTCCAAGGTATGTGCAAATCTGTCAAAAGATCGTCCAGACCCTCTGTAAATAGTATTGTATGTCCTGATTTGGATGATTGTATTGATGAATTTCAAGACATGGTTGTATCTATCCATTGCAACTTCATTGATACCTCTAATTTGGTCAAAGGTCCTTACTGCTCTGCACTGTTTGGTAACATTGAAGTTACAGTCATGGCAGATTCTGGATCTCCCATAACCATTCTTAATGAAGCAATTTTTCTTGAAAAATGGAACAATTCCATTTCTTTGCTCAAATCTGACCTTAGTCCCAAAGCATTTAATGAGTCTGATATTATTATGCTTGGCTACTTCAACTATAGACTTGAGTGTTTTGGGAGATCTATTATTACCAAAATTTATATTGCAACCAAGGGTCCCAATATAGTTGGCTGGCAAGATCTTGCCAAAATGGGTATCTACCTAGTTCCTGGTTCGGATGATCCCATTAGAGTTGGTGATCCTCCTGAAGGTTATTCCCCTGTTCCACCTTTTGTTTCAGTTTGTCTTCTCTCTGATAATCATGAGTCAGACATCAAACAAATTTTGGACAAATTTCCCAATGTTTTTTCCAACCAACCAGGCACCGTCAAAGGTTTTAAACATGAGATCAAACTTAAAGCCTCTGCCCAACCCATTGTTCATAAAGTCCGCCCTGTCCCCATCAGTGCCAGAAACGAACTTAAATCTGTGCTCACCTCTCTCAAAAAGGATGGTATCATTGCACCTTCGGATTCTTCTGAATGGGTTTCCCCCATTGTTATCGTTCGCAAGAAGAACGGTGAGGTCAGGCTATGTGCCGACCTTCGCACCCTAAACAAAAATATTTTGGTTGATTGCCACCCCCTTCCCAAAATTCACGACCTACTTGCCAACCTAGGTGGTGCCAAGTATTTTTCCCTTATTGACTTGCGCTCCGCATACCATCAAGTACCCCTTACCGAATCTTCTCAGGACCTCACCACTTTTGTCACTCCATTTGGTGTTTTTAAATATTTAAAACTCCCATTTGGACTTGCTAGCGCAGCTAGTGTTTTCCAAAAAATCATGGATCATCTCTTCGAGTCTGTTCCTGGGGTTCAGGCCTATCAGGATGACATCTTGGTTTTTTCTCCTGATTGGAATTCTCATTTATCCCATCTTTCTTCTGTTTTATGCAAGCTTAATGAAGCTGGCATGACTGTCAGGGCTGACAAGTGTAAATTTGGTTCTCAATCCCTAGATTACTTGGGTCACACTTTGACTCCCGAAGGCATAAAACCCAAGTCCTCCCTCATTGAGGCTATTTCTCAAGCTTCTCCTCCCAATGACAAGGATGCTCTCCGCTCCTTTTTGGGTTTAGCGGAGTATTACGCCCGTTTCGTAAAAGGCTATGCCCAAATTGTTGAACCCCTTCGCTCTTTGCTTCGCAAAGGTTCCAAATATGCTTGGACTGAAGAGATCAATACCTCTTTTTCACATGTCAAGGACATGATTGTTGGTGCCCCTGCTTTGCACCCCTTTCAAGACTCTGCCAAGTGTTTCATCATGGTTGACGCCAGCTTGACTGGTTTGGGCGCTGTCCTTGGTCAGTGGGTTTCTGGTAGGGAACACACTGTCGCTTTTTCTTCCAGAACACTTAAGGATTCTGAAACCCACTATAGCACCATTGAGCGAGAGTCATTGGCTTGCGTTTGGGCAATTGAAAAGTTTAAGAACTACATTTGGGGTAGAGAATTTGATTTGTTCACCGATCACAAGCCTCTCACTCAACTTCTCAATGGTGATGGCCTAGGTAAAGCCTCCTCAAGACTTGTCAGACTCTTGTCAAAATTACATGAATTTCACTTCAATATTAAGCACATTTCAGGTGGCAAAAATTTTCGGGCTGACTGTTTATCTCGCATGTCACTCAATTCTGATTCAGATGTTCAAGATTTTGGTGATGTTGAGTGTGTTGTCGCCACCCTTGACGCCACCAAATCGTGCCCTTTCATTACAGAGGATTCTTGGTCAAGAGCTTATGAAAATGACCAGAATCTAAAATTGGTTGCACAATACATTTCTCAGGGATGGCCAGAGAGTAGAAATTTGTCAAATGAACTTAAGGCCTTTTCCATGGTTTCTTCTGAACTCTCTCTTGTCGACAATTTAATTATGAGACATGATGTTTTTGTTCCGCCTTCTGATGTCAGACCCGATATCATTAAATTTGCACATCAAGGACATCTTGGCATAACTAAAACATCTCAACTCATCAAATCACATTATTGGTGGCCCTCTATAGAGTCCCAGGTAAAGTTTTACATTGATTCCTGCAATGAATGTTTGCTTTCAGATAAGAAATGGAAACTCATTAGTACGCCCCTCCATCCTGTTCCCTTTCCACTCAAACCTTGGGAAAAGGTTGGTTTGGATTTTTCTGGCCCATTTGATGTCCTTCCTCATGACATGAAATATGTCATTCTTCTCATTGATTATCATTCAAAATGGTTGTACCACATGTTTTGTGACTCTCCCTCCTCTGCCAATGCCATCAAATTTTTGCGCAATTTATTCATCATTGAAGGTTGTCCTTCTGTGGTGGTTACCGATAATGGTTCCCATTTCATATCTGAAAAATTTGACTCATTTTTATTGGAACATGATGTTGTTCATTTCAAGGTTGCTCTCTATTCGCCCACTTCTAACGGTTTAGTTGAACGGGCCAATAGACTACTCAAAGATGCTGTTCAAACAGCCATTTCCTCACACAATGACGTTAGGAATTTTGTTGAAGAGAAGTTCTGGTCATATAACATTTCTCCCCATTGTACTACTGGTGTTTCCCCCTTTTCTTTATTAAGAAATAGGAGTGTTCATACCAAATTGTGTCCCACATGGTTGTCTGCGAAAAATGACCAGACCCTTCGACCTTCAGATGTCTCTCTTTCTGAAAAAGTTTCTCAGAAACAAGCCCTTATGAAAACCAGGCATGATTCAGGTAAATTGTTCACTTCTTATGTTCTTAAAGTTGGTGATTGGGTCCTCATCAAAAATCCTAGAAAAGTTGCCAAAGGACTCTCTAAGTTTTCAACTCCTGTTCAGGTAACTGCTGTCAGTAAGGCCTCTGCTTTACTTGGCAGCAGAGGATGGTGGAACAAAAGGGCTTTGGTTCTTCTGTCCGACTCACAGGCTCGTTCCTTGTTAAGTATGTCCAAACAACAGTTTGATCAGTGTGACTGGTCTTTTTGGTTAGATTCCTCATGTTCTTCTTTCTCATCTCCTTTATCAGATGCTTCTGTATCATTAACTGATTCCTCTCCTTCCTCGTCAGGTCTCTCCTCTTCTTTGTTGTCTACCTCTCCTTCTTCCATTCTTTCTGAGGCTGGTGGGGAGGTTTCACTTCAAACTTTCCCCCAATCTGTTCGATGTAGGAGGTTACCGGTCAGGTTTAATGATTATGTTTTAAGTTGAACTTAATTTTATGTCTCAGTTCCAAATTCTTTTCATGTCCCAACTCACATGCCATTGCCTCCCTTTCAATTTTCTTTTTGTTTAAAATGTTGTGAAGAGGGAGAAGTTGTAGTATATGTCTTCCCTCGTGCTGTGCCCAGCACGAGGGATTGCCTTCTCTTGTTGTGTTCTGCCCCTCCGTTCGGTTCTAGAGCTCTGGGCAACGCTAGTCAGTTGCCCGGAGTCCTGGAGTCGAGCGGCGGTCTTTTCCTGTGGGTGTATTACATTTGAAATAAAAGAAGATTCTTACCTGCACTCTTGTCCAGAAATACAACTTATTTCACTCCCTTGCGTGCGTTCCAGCCTGCGTTGCACCCCATTGACGTGTTGCCATGGAATTCATTTAGCGTTTCTCAGTGGGCACACGTTCAGTTTTCTCAGCGCTTGAGTGTATAATCCTGTGAGTCTTCCACAAAGTATGAAATATAAAGGTGAACATCAAGCAAATTGTTTTTAATTATTTTTCACACTTGACTCAAAAACGTCATGGAGCATTTCTTTTTTTTAGCAGCAGTTTAGTTCCTCATGAGACATTTCCTAATAGCAGATTGTGACATTCTCAAGTAGCAGATTGGTTATTCACTGAAACTGGGCAAGGAAAGCAGAGCAAAGTATTACACGACACTTGATTTAATAACGTCGTACCTGTGCAAGGAAAGTCAATTTTAAAAATAAAGAACTAGTTTATTATTGTTTTATTTTACTTGTGGTAGCAACTCACCCACGCTAATGGAGAAAGTTAATTCACCACCTCCCTTTTTACAGTCTCCTGGCCCACCTCCAATGATTTGGAAGCAGTGGAAAGCAACATTTGAAGTCTACATTGATGCTATAGATGGTGGCATCTTTACCTCTAAAAAATAAAGAGCGTTGCTTGTTTACAATTTAGGAGCCGAAGGCAGATCTATTCTTGAGACTCTACCTCTTGAGGAAGTGAGAGTATCTAATGGTTCTCGAGATGATGGTGATGCATTGGTGATTGACGAATATGCATCCCTCATAAAAACTTTGGATAAAAGGTTCAATCCAAAGCGCAACATAGTTTTAGAACATGACAAATTTTTGCAACGTACACAGATGCCTGGTGAATCCATCGACGATTTCGTTGCTGCATTTAGGATTTTGGCTGTGAATTGCAATTATAGAGAGTTTAGAGATGAAATTATTCGAGACCAATTAGTCGAATGTACTTGTGATAAAAAGGTGCGAGAGAAGCTTTTGTCCTCTGATGACCCGGATTTGGAGACTGCATTGACTCTTGCCAAGTCTGTTGAACATTCCCAGTTTTGCATGAAGGAACTTAGTACGCCTACCACGACTACACCTGTGTCATCCGAGGTTAACTTGGTAACGTCCAAGCTTCCTCCAAAACCTGTCAAAGCTTCTGTTCCAAGATTTTCAAGAAGCTCTATCTATACTCTACCTGGTGCAATCGTCAACAAACCCAAGAATGATGTTCAAGCTTTGTCGTGTCATCGCTGTGGTAGCAGGTCGGATCTGGGAAATTTCAAGTTTTGTTTTGCTATTAATCAGTCTTGTTTTAAGTGTGGAAGGATGGGTCATCTTGCACGAATGTACAAAATTGGTTTTTCTCAAAAGTCACCGTCACAAAGTGTGAAGAATATAGAATGTGAAAGTGCCCAGGATGTTGAATGTGAAAATAATGATAATTGTTATGAGTTGTTAATGTTATCAGCTTCTCCTATGGAAGCGGAAGGTATTGGCGAGATTGCATCTCTTAATCAACCTCACAGGAAGAAATCCCCTACTTGCGCTATACTCTTAAACAACAAATCGGTCACATTTCTGGAGGATTCTGGTTCCCCGTTTACCTTGATCAATGTTATGGATTTTGGTAGTTTGGGTGACATCTCTTTAGTGTCATCATCAATTAAGATGTTTGCTTATGGTGGAAAAAGGGTTGAAGTTTTGGGTAAGTTCAAAAACAAACTTGTATTCAAGGGTGAGTGCACGCCATGTATAATTTATGTTGTCAAAGAAGGTGCCAATTTGTTGGGATGGTACGAACAAGGTGAGCTGAACATGATTCTGGACCCTAATCATCCTGACATGGTCCTGTCTAGGTATGAAGCCAAACAATATTACGGTTCATTAGCACTTCCTGAGTCTGTACATGTTGTGAAGACTATGAATGAGAATTAATGGGTTCGTGCTTATCCGGAGGTGTTTAGCGACAATCTTGGTAAGCTTAAGGGTTTCCAACATCGGATAGTTTTAAAAGATGGGGCAATACCCGTTGCTCACAAAGTTCGCAAGTTACCTTTGAGTTTGCGTGGTGAATTGAAAGGGGAATTAGATAGGTTGTGTTCTTTGGGTGTCATCGAACCAATTGAAGGGTCAGAATGGTTAAGTCCCGTTGTTTTGGCACGAAAGGCGGATACATTTCTTAGGATGTGTGTTGACTTACGCGATTTAAATGCATGTATTTGGATAGATCGCCAACCACTCCCTAACATCAATGAGATGTTGTCTACCCTGGCAGGTGCCAAATACTTTACCACTCTGGATATATTCTCCGCCTACCATCAGATTGAATTAAGTAAAGATTCCAGACATCTCACTTCATTTGTGACTCCTGAAGGGGCGTTCCGCTATCTTAGGATGCCATTCGGTTTGGCGTCGGCTTCTGCAGTGTTCCAACATCTTATGGGCAGTCTATTTAAGGACACTGCAGGAGTCGCCTTCTTTCAGGATGATATCCTTATACATGGTAAGATGTTGCAGGAACATAATGATAGAGTAAGGATGGTGTTGGATATTGTGAAGCTGTATGGTTTGACTTTAAGAAAAGATAAATGTAAAATTTTCAGAGATGGTGTGGATTATCTAGCTCACCATATTTCAGCCAAAGGTGTAGAGCCTAAAATGAAACTTTTGGATGCCATCCGTAATGCGCCCGAACCAAAAAATAAAGATCAACTGCGTTCCTTTCTAGGTCTAGTTGAATACTATGCGAAATTTGTTCCAAATTTTGCTGATAAGACCGTTTGTTTACGTAATCTATGAAAAAAAAAATGCCAAGTATGAATGGTCTGAACAGTGCGCGAATGATTTTAACTTGTTGAAGACCGTAATTGTACTGGCACGCCCTCTCAAATCGTTTGATTTGAATGACCAATGCATTGTTGTTACTGATGCCAGTAATGTTGGACTGGGAGCTGTCTTGATGCAGAAGAGAGCTAACAATAGTGAAGAAGTAATTGCTTTTGCTTTTGCTTCCAGAACACTGAGAGGTGCTGAGGGCACTTATTCCACCATTGAAAAGGAGGCATTGGCTCTATGGTGGGGTGTACAATACTTCAGGAACTTTTTGTGGGGTAATCGTGTAACTCAACTGACCATAAGCCTTTAGTGGATCTTTTTACTACCAAGGGTGGTGGTAGGGCTACACCTCGCATTGCCAAATGGCAATACAGACTTGCCGAATTTAATTATCATTTGGAGTATGAAATAATCTTGCTGACTCCTTATCTAGGTTACCCCTTTCTCACACCGATCATGGGGAGGAACCTGATCAATTTGAAATGGTGTGTGCTGTGGGTTCTGTATCTGACACTGGTGCTGCTTTATCAGAAACTGATTGGAAGCGTGCTATTTCTGGTGATGAGAATTTGTGCATGGTAATAGACTTTTTGTCTCAGGGTTGGCCTAATGACAAATCGTTATCTCCTGAGTTAGTTCCGTTTAGAAGAGTTTGTGATGAACTGTCTTTAGTTAATGGTATTTTACGCCGAGGTAGTCTTCTTGTTGTTCCTACTTCACTTTGCAAATCTGTGCTTGACTTGGCTCATATGGGACATTTAGGTATTCGTGCCATGAAGTGGAGAGTACGTGAGGATTTTTGGTGGCCTGGTGTTGATCGGGCCATCGAGCATTGCGTTAGGGATTGTGGTGCATGTGTGCCTAGTGACAAACCTCAAGTTACTTGCCCATCTTCTGCAAAATCCCATTTCTGTGAAGGAAATACCTTGGAACAAGTTAGCCTTTGATGTGGCTGGTCCATTCAATGATTTGGGCAATACTCCTAAGTATGCTTTAGTTCTGGTTGACTACATGTCAAAATGGCCTGAAGTGAAGTTTGTGGAGGGTATCAATTCTGCCACTATCATCAATTTTCTTACTGAAGTTTTTCTGCGGGAGGGTTTCCCAGAGGAATTGGTTTCTGATAATGGTACCCAATTAGTTTCTGGTGAGATGGAGAGTTATTTTAAAAGCCATGGGATCAAACATGTGCTCACTTCTTTATATCATCCATGTAGCAATGGTTTGGATGAACGCCTGAATCATGTTATTAAAGATCAGTTGCAATTAGCCTCCATAAACGGTCTTCATTGGAGACACATGATTTCTGACATGTTGTGGGCTATGAGAGTCACGCCTCATGTCAGCACAGGTATTTCACCTTTCACCTTGGTCAGAGGTAGAGTAGCTGGTTCCAAGCTAAATAAAGATTGGATGTTAAGAAAAGACATTGATGCTACCAAGATTGGGAGAGTAGCTGATGTTAGGAGTGCTGCTCAGGCAAAATATGCTCAGAAAAGTGTCAGAACGTCTCCAGTGATTGGGTAAGAATTAAGAAACCTGTGTTTGTACGCAAAGGACAGGCCAAGTTCTCCCCTCCTGTACAAGTCAAAGAGGTGACAGATCAGGTTGTTGTGCTTGACAATGGGAACATTTGGAATAAGTCCTGCATTTCAATTGTACCCAAATCCAAGGTTGAGTTTGTTAGAAATAAATTTGGTTTGGATTCCCTTGGTTCCTCCTGTGTTAGGAATCCAATTACTTCTGCAACCACCACTACTTGCAGCTCTGGTTTTCTGCGCAGGTGGTCAAGATCTAAATCTATGCCAACCAAGTATCGTGACTTTATTGTATCTTAAAATTGTTATCTTATCTGCACATTCTCCTTGGTTTTTTTTTTCTTCTTCTTTTTCTTCTTGTTCTTTCTTCTTTTTTGTTATTTTAGTTATGGATGGGGGGAAGGGTTGGTTTAAGGAATCTTTGCATTTTGTTAATTTGTGTTAGGTTGTATTTTCTCCTTGGAATATTGTATTTCTTTGTTTGCCGTGCAGGAAGGGGGATGTGTAAAGATGTTATCTTTACTGTTGTTCCCTGTGCCAACGCGCACAGGACATTACTTGTGCATTCTATATTCTCTGCTGGAATGCCTGCTTTTGATTTGTCGGCAGTTGCTGCCGAGAGAGCTACGCATCGACATCATTAGAGAAGAGCTCTACTCATACGTGGTATCGTCTTCTTTTCATAATCCTTTAAGCAGAACTTCTTTGATTTTACACAGTGATGTTAGAGGCATCTGAGTGACTGAGATAGCTAGTGATAGTGGAGCTGATTAGTATGTCTTTGTAGGCTGGGGTTCAAGCCGACCCAATTCAACTAGTGGTGTTATGTCAAGTTATTTTTCAATTTTGTAGCTTGAAGATACTAGTTTGTCTACACAACAATAGTTGAATTTGAGGAAGTTACTTTAGTGGCAAATATGTGAGATTAATCTGCAAATATTAAGAAATATAAGAAGTATTGTTTGACTAGGTTTGTTGTTGATCTACTGTTGTTTATTTAAATAATAAACTAACGAGCAAGTGATAATAAATTAACGAGCAGGTGATAATAAATAGTAACGGTAGACAAGCTTTTGTTAAGTTTTTCTGAGAGGAAGGATATCTAAAACCAGCCACAATATAGAGCTTTCTCTATAACTGCAGTCAAAACATTAGGCTTTTAGGGGTTAAACCGCCCACACACCAGTTACCTTGTGGCATTCCTTTCGAACCAATCTGTCTTATCCTCAACATAATGTATGCCATGTCACAGCTTCTTTAGCAGTATAAAATCAAATTCCAAATGTAGGCTTGTGACAAACAAGTCCATCTCTGGCAAGGCAACAACCCCAATATTGCTACTAATATTCCTTCGTTCTTACGTACAAGCACCAGAATGCATTTGGCTGCTACCTAAACACTAGGCTCAGGCTGTGGTTTATTTTCTTTTTTGCTGTGTATATAGCAGGAACTCAATCTGAAGTTATCAGATCACTTTGCATGAGCACCAGTTGCATTAAAAGTGGACAAATTCATTTTTTTAGACACAGGGATATTAAGTAATTTGCCCAGGTTCACCTCATGTTTTTGTCCGCTCTGGGCCAGGACTGGTCTCCTCTGGTCTCTGACCTACACTGGCCTCCACAGGAGTACGCATCTGCCTATTCACAAATCATGAGCTCTCTGCACGAGTCCAAAACTTTAAAAAACAAGCCTGAAAGCATCCTTGGTTACAAAGGCAGCACTCTGTGTCACGAGTGCAGCGGGGGTATTGAGCGTGCGAAAGTGAAAGCTGAGATCGAGCACGCAAAAGTGAAAGCTGAGATTGATAGAGAACAGTCGCCATGCGCGTGCACCTTTGCTGTGCGGATGCGTGCCCATCTCCTGTCCCTCTTTGGCAAAAAATCAACGACAATAGATCTCGCCAAGGCGCGCAGTACATGCGCTGTATCGCTAGGCGAGACATAAAAAGCAGCTTAATTTTCAGGGACTAAAAGGAATTTTACTGATTCAGAAGTGCAGATTGAAAATCTCATCTCTGGGTAGGGTGACAGTTTTTGAAAAGCTAAAAACTAGGACAGGCCAGTCAATCAATATGCATTGGAGTAGATGCTAAATGCTGTCAATGAACACATATAGAGAGGTTTAAGCTTAGTTATCAGTAAGAAAAATAAATGTATTATTTCTACAAAAAACCAGCATAGACTACACGAACCTTAAGAATTCTAAACTTATAGTTATAACTTACAGTTATAGTTTGTGCCCTGTCTGAAACGTACTATAACTCGTGCCCCTCCGTACACAGTGTTGTCAACTCGTTAGCCACACTACATTAACCCCCTCCAAGCGTCGGACGGCCGGGAGCTGTCCAACTATACAGTGCTTGTGTGTGTCAGACGGCTCCCGGCCATCCACACACATGGCACTGGAAATCTCTCTGGTGCGGGCACCAGAGGGATTTCCTTTCCCCCCCCAAACAGCCTCAGAAGCTGGGTAGAGCTTCCCCAGCTCCAGAGGCTGTTACTTGTTTTTTTCACTGAAATGACGATCAGTGCGCACGTTGCGCTGACGTCAATTCAGTGGAAACGAAATTGAAATGAGCCAATTGGCCCCTTTCAGTTTCACTATCTTGGTGTTCAGGGGTCTATCTCAGCCCCTGGAGTACCGAGGCAGACAAAGAGGTATCACTGGAAAGGAGAGAATCGCTCATTTCCAATTGTACCCCTCCTTAGTAGATCCCAAGCAGGGCCTTTGCTGCCCCCAAATATTTGGTCATATTCAGTCTTTCTGCCCCCCCGGGGGCAGAAAGCACACTAGACACCAGGGATTTTTTTGTACGTAAAAAACAAACAGGTCAGTCTTTCTGCCCTCCCTGGGGGGGTGGGGCAGAAAGCCCACTAGACACCAGGGATTTATTTGTTTTTATATAAAAAAGGGGTGAGACTGACCCACCCAAATCTAATTGCAAATAGTATTTCTGCCCCCCTTGGATGGCAGATGGGGGCAATAGCCCTGTTCTGCCCCCCCCCCCCAGGGGAACAGAAAGCACACTAAGCACCAGGGATTTATTTATTTTATGTATATAGGGGTAGGCACTGCCCAAAACGGGCTTGCCAATGCCTCCACTCCTCCCCAAAATTCCACATTCTTTCTTGCACCCCCAGGAGGCCGATGGGACAATAGCCCTGATCTGCCCCCTGGGGGTAGAAAGCACACTACGCACAAGGGATTTATTTAATTTATGTGTATAAGGGTGGGGGCTTCCCAAAATGGGCATGCCAATGCCCCCAACCTCCAACAATTCCACATTCATTCTGCCCCCCAGTAGGCAGATGGGGCCAATAGCCCCAGATCTGCCCCCGGGGGGGTAGAAAGCACACTAGGCACCAGGGATTATGTTTTTTCATACATAGGGGTGGGGGATGCCCAGAATGTACTAAATGCAGGGAGTGCAGTTCCTGAGGTGTTGATGGAAGGGAAAGGGGAAAAGACAATTCTTTTGTCATGTTGCCCACACACACCCTGAGAGGTGTCATGCTTCCTCATTGGGCCTTGCTCCTCATCAGGCCGGCGCTGCAATGCAATGCTGTTTCCGGGGCGTTTTGTCTGAGATCTTTTTTTGGAGAAGCTATTGGGTGCGTGTGGGTATGGGGCAGTGGGTGATAATGTGCACGTGTAAGGTGATTTAAAATGGGTCAGGTCAATCCTAATCTCAATAAATTTAACGGTGAAGGTAGATCCTGCCTAAATAAAATAAGCTGGACGGACTGTGGGAATGTTATGTCCCTAACAGGCGGTCTCTAAGGTGGGGCAACATGTTTCGTGCCTAGTTGTTCCAAAGGAATTGGTTGGCACTTCTTCAGGACCTATGTGAAATACAGTGCACAAATGAAAAACAGGCTCCAAGACTTTTGGGAGTGGCCTGTTGTGGGGCCCTAGTAGTCCTGTACTGGGCGAAGTTGAAACCTGCGAAAAGATTAAGAAAACAAACACAGGGTTTTTAAGGGGAGGGAGAACAAGGGAGAGGGCTTAATAAAAAACTACAATGGATCTGGAGAATGCCGTAGCCCCTAACTAAAGGGACATGCTGCAAACTGTGGGTGGAACCAATGGCCCCAGTGGTATAAAGGCATTAGTCATAAGTACTCTATGGTCAATCACATTAGTCATACTGCAAGCGATTGCTGGACACGTGGACAACTGAGTTGGAATTAAAGAGAAACTACATCATGCAAGCAACAATTTGTGCGATAAAAAAACGGGACAGAAACCCAAGGGGAATCAGATTTAAGATTACCGGATTGCTGGTAGGCGAGCAATTTTTAACATCCTTCACAGTAGTATCCGTACATGGTAATGGCTTGATACGTGCTCATTTATAACCCCACGTAACTGTATGCCACAATGCGGACAAGCCTGTGCCCCTTGTTTATAGTGTATAAAACAATGCGAACACACTGACACCTTATGAAGGTAAGGCGCTATAAGAATACCACAGTGTGTAGATGTTGAGTAATAAAACCATTACGCTGCACAATAGTATGTAACACACATGGTAGCAAGTAGCGGTATCAAATATTGAATGGCCAAAAGTTCCCGCCTCGAAGTTGCAGGGAAGTAAAATTCACCGTAAACAATTACCGGCAAAAAGGACCAAACACACACGGAAAATGACACATGAAAAGTTAAATAAGGCAAACGAAACAAAGCAAATGAGAGGAGGGTAAAGCTCCAGTTTTGTCACTCACCTGTAAGTTCAGGAACTACTGCCCGACGGGGTTGACAAGGAGCACAATATAGCTCCACTCCTTCGAGATAAAGGAGAAATAAGTTAATGTGGATGGAAGGTAAAAAAGGTGCTCTTGAGGCTTAACGTAACGCCAAATGCATGGCAAGAATAATCACAATCGGGTGGCGGCAACTTGCTTGTATGACTACCCTCACTCCGGTTCCCCATAATCTTTCATGCCGGAAGCGATGTATTTGTGCAGAAGGTCCCATGGGTGGCTAGACCGTTAACTTGAGCCACCATCTTGGGAAGATTTTAGCGTTTGTAAAAAACTTTATTGAGACCAAAGCCAGTAGGTTTGGTGTATGCTATATTGAAACATGGCAATTTAGTATTTTACCTTGGTTAAGACTATGTGAAATACCAGCGAGTTTATGGTGGGACCATTTCTAGAGGTATACTCTCTGTAGGACATGTGGGTGCATTGAGGAAACTGATCTGTAAAGATAGGTGTGCACTGCATGTCATTGTCCGTGTAATGCTGTGAGGCCTATATGTCAACATGGGCGCTGACATTTGCCAGTATAAATAGCCAGAGTTGTTTATGTAGAACCACTGCGATAAAGGTGGGAAATGTCAAGTGTACTGTAATAACACTTGTGCACGGTAGGTGTACATGAAATGCAAAGGAGGTCTCTGTTGGGGTGAAGGGTGTGTTGGGGTAGTCATTGGTGTCAGGAATTAGCCCATTGTAGTAGCCCTTGATGAATTTGCCAAAACCTACCGGAATGGCTGTGTCATATACAATGAGATTGGTTGGTTGGAGTGGTATTTCCCGGGCCTAGGGGGACATCAGGTTGATGGCAAGGTTGACATGGTGGGCTAGTGTGGGTGAATACTAACTCCATATGGGAGGGAGCCAGCCAGGCACCCAGACGACATGTGTCAGACATGTAGAACGGGTGGGCTATAAAAGCTGTGTGGACGATAATTACTGTACTCTAAGAGGTAATTAGTACTGGTTGAGCAGTCCTCTAAAGGTACTGCCCTTGCCCAGGTATCATTTGTTAAGGGTTGCCCACAGGATATCATCATTCAGACCTCCTGTATGGGCAGAAAGTTTAAAAACCCAGCGTTTTTCCTTCCTGAACAGAGACTCTTTTGAGATGTTTTTGTTGTGTTCTAGGATAGTCCACTGCAAATCGTTGGATGAATGTTGTTCTTCTACAAAGTGTGTGTATAACTTTGTCAGTGTTTTACCGCACCGGATGTTGCTCCTGTGTTCTGTTATTCTCGTTTTTACGGTGAGTGTAGTCATGCCAGCGTATTGCCAATTGCAAGGGCATGTGTGCAGGTACATACAATTGTTGGTGTTACAGTTGGTGTCTATTTTTTGTGTCCAAAACAGGTGTCAGTTAAAGCAATCATTTTAGTTGCTTTCGTTAGAGGACACACCACACACTGCCCACAGGGGAAATGACCTGTAACAGGGGGTAGTCCCCAGAGGGTGTTTACATGTGTGGTGTGGGGCTTAGGTCTTCTATTCATGACCATGTCTTTGAAATTCGATGTTCTTTTGTAAGCGAACCTGGGTTTATCAAATGTTTTTTCTCCCACCTGTAGGATCTTCCAGTATTTGTTTATTACCTTTTTAAGTAGATTGGATTCTGGGATAAAGGTAGTCACACAGGTGAGGATGTCGGCCCTAGGTTTTTCTTGTTTTTCTAGAAGCGCCAGTCTGTGGGTGTTCTGGGCTCTCTTCTGGGAATTTTTTATCTGTTTGGAGGGGTATTTGCGTTTGGTTAAGTTATCACTGAGTTCGGAGGCCTGGCTTTTGAAATCCTCCGGCTCTGGGCAATTCCGCCTCAGTCTGAGGAATTGCCCATAGGGAAGGTTTTTCTTTAGGGTTTTGAGGTGGAAGCTCTGGTATTGCAAGGGACAATGACTGTCAGTGGGTATCTTGTAGGAGGTTGTAATCAGTTTGTTGGGGGTGTCCCTTGATCAGAAGATCCAGGAAGTGCACTTCTCTCGAAGAACTGTGAGCTGTAAAGTTGAGATGTGGATTTAGACCATTGATCCATTCTAGAAAGAGTGCAATGGTATCACTGTAACCTTTCCAGAAGATCAGAATATCGCCGATATAGCGACGCCACAATTGGATGCTGGTTCTATGGGGGTTGGTTTTGGTGAGGATGTGCATGTCCTCGAAGTCTGACATGAAGAGACATGCCAGACTCGGGGCGAAGGTGCTCCTCATTGAGGTACCCTGTTTCTGGTGGAAGAGGCTGTTTTCAAATTGAATTTTTTTTCTGTTAGGGCACTGTGGGCACATTCCATTATGAATCTGATTCTTGTAGGAGATGTCCAAGTGCAACTGTGCAAGATGGATTCCACCACCTCTAGAGTGTTAGGTTGGGGAATGTTGGTGTACAGGGCCTCCACATCCAGTGTGAGTAGTACATCTGGTTGGAAACCCTGTTCGTTGGGGGATTCAATTAGTTTGAGGACATCTCTAGTGTCCTGGAGAAAGAAAGGAATGTTGCGGACCAGTGGTTGGAAAAAATGGTCTCAAAATTTAGAAAGGGGTTCAAGGATGGACCCTATCCCTGAGACAATAGGTCTCCCCAGGGGTGGGCTAACCCCTTTGTGTATTTTGGGGAGGGTATAGAAGTAGGGGAGTTTGGGATTTTTTTGTATGAGGAAATCTGCCTTGTGTTTGGTAATCCAGCCTTGATTAAGGGCTGCTGAGACCATGGAGGTAATCTTGGTGGTCAAGCATTTGGTGGGGTCCTCTGAAATGGGCGTGTAGTACTGTCCGTTGGTGAGTTGTCTGAGGCATTCATTTCTGTAGTCGGTGCTAAACATGTTGACGATTGCTCCCCCTTTGTCCGCCTCTTTTATGGTGATAAGAGGGTCATTGGACAGATTTCTTAGAGCCTCCATTTCTTTCTTGGAAGTATTCTGGTAACTGGTTCTAGGATGGGAGAGAGTTAAGTCCTTAAGAGCAGCTTTTTTGAATGTCAAAATTTCTGGTGGAACCATGCCTGCATGGGGTGTGAAAGTTGATGGGTTGCGGAGTTCTGTGTCATTGTAGGGCGTTGGTGGCTCGTCCGCGAGGAAGGCCTGAAGCCAGATTTTGCGAACGAAATTTTGGAGCTCGCAATTGGTGCGGACTTTGACAATGGTGAGTGTGGGAATAAACCCCAAACCTCGTTTGAGTACGGTGGTGTCGACATCAGAGAGCACTTTTTCCGAGAGGTTGACAATTAGTTTTTCTTCTCCTGGTGGCTGCGTTGATGTTGATTTGGTTGATGTTGGGGTCTGATCTTTCCATTGTACCTGTTTCTGTTGTTGTTTCCCTCTTCTTCTTCTGCCTCGTCCTCTGCCCCAGCCTCTGTCTGGTTGTGGTTGAAAGGGGGCAAACAGAGGTTGAGGGATCTGTGGGTATTGTGGGTACTGCCACAACTGTTGTCCATGGAAGGGTGCGGGTCCTTGGTATGCTGGTCCTTGTTGGTAAGCCGGTGGTCCAAACACAGGTATCGGGTTGCGTCTTTGCTGGGCATGCCAATGCTCCCACCCCCAAACAATTGACGCATCCTTCTGCCCCTCCCTAGTATCAGATGGGGTAATTGCCCCTTATCTGCCATTCCAGGGAGGGCAGAAAGCCCTCTATGTGCCAGGGATTATGTTTTTTTATTATACATAGGGGTGGGAGCTGCCCAGAATGAGCATGCTTATGCCTCCACCTCCCAAAAATGCTTTTTGCCCCTCTGGGAGGTAGATCGGGGCATGCCCAGTTGCAGAAAGCCCACTAGGCACCAGGGATATGTTTATGGGCATGTCAGGGAGAATCCCCATAGCCAAGGGTAGCTCTGTTTTTTGAGACACATATTTTGGCTGTTTCAGTGATATTTTTAGTCTCATCTGCCCTCAAGTAGGGGCAGAAAACCACTAGAAACAAGGGAAAGTTTGTGTATGTGTGGACGGACTAGAGTTCAGCTGATGGTCTGCATGTACTGACCTTTCAATTGCATTTTGCTGGTGGTGTGTGTGGACTTGCACTTCGCTAATGGTCTGTGTGGACTTGCGCTTGATGATGATGTTTGTAGATTGGCACTTGCCTGGTGGTGTGTGTGGAGTGGCACTTGGCTGGTGGTGTATGTAGACTGGCACTTGGCTGACGGTGTGCATGGATGATGCTTGCCTGGTGGTGTGCAGGAATGGCGCTTGGCTGGCGGAGTGTGTGAGTGACGCTTGGTTGGTTGTGTGCATGGATAGTGATGGCTGATTGTGTGCATGGATGGCTTTTGGCTGGGGGTGTGCGTGGACGGTGCTTGGCTGGTGGTGTGCATGGATGCTGGTGTGCATGGACTGACTTGTGGCTGTCGGTCTGACTTGCATGGACCCTCCCGTGTTTTCTTAACCCAGAATCCCCTGCAAACCTCAACTGTACTTAAAAAGTAAACTTTTCCCCACATTTCCGTGTGGGAAATTTGTAGGATCACAGCACAGGCACAAATTTCCTACCACCCAGCAATCACCTTGGTCTCCCGAGAAAAATGATAATGTATTATAAATTTTACCCTTTTGGACCCGCTTTGGGCCCCCTCAATCTCTACACGTTTTTGACCCTTCCTAGTCAAAAGCACTTGGCCCATCCACACAAATAAGGTATAATTTTTATCAGGATACTGAGGGGAACAATGAATGGTAGGAAATTTGTGCTGCGCGATGATCCCACAATGTTCCAACAAAGATATTGGAGGAAAATGTGACTTTTGAGCTAAATTTGAGGTTTGCAGCAGATTCTGGGAAGGAAAATGTTGGGGGATCAAAATAAGCCACACACCCCTGGACTCCCACGGTTGTCTAGTTTTCAGAAATGTCTCCTTTTTTTAGGTTCCCCTAGAGGTCTGCAAGCCTGGGACCAAAAACACAGGTGCCTATCCAACCTATCACTAACGACCTGGTTTTTCAAGAGTGTCACCTGTGTTTTTGGTCCTGAACTTGGCAGTCATCTAGGAAAACCTACCAAACCCCGACATTTCTGAAAACTTGACATCCGGGGAGTCCAGGGTAGTGTGGTTTGCGTTAATTCCCCAGCATTTTCCTACCCAGAATCCCCTGCAAACCTCAAATTTAGCTAATAAAATACCATTTTCCTCACTTTTTGTGTGGGAAAGTTGTGAGATCACTGGGCTGCCACAAGTTTCCTACCATCCAGCATTCCCCCAGGTTTCCTGATGAATATGATACCTCACTTATGTGGGTAGACCCCCATGCCCGCAACAGGAAATGGCTCAAAACGTGTTGTAGAGACTTCAAAATTATCGATCACAAAACTATCTGTTTTAGCGCTTGGAGCTCACTGTGCTATTTCCTCAATTTCTACGTTTTTGGCCGTGCTCAGTTGCAGGCTGCTGGCCCACTCACACAATCGAGGTATCATTTTACTCGGAGACAGATGGGAACGCTGAGTGGTAGGAAAGTTGTGCCTGGCACGGTGATCCCACACAGAAATGTGAGGAAATGTGATTTGTTTTGCTAAATTTGAGGTGTGGAGGGGATTATGGGTAGAAAAACTTTGGGAGATCCATGCAAGCTCTACCCCCATGGACTCCCCTGGTTGTCTAGTGTTCAGAAATGTGTGGGTTTGATAGGTT
The DNA here is from genome assembly GCF_964261635.1 of Lissotriton helveticus. Taxonomy (NCBI): domain Eukaryota; kingdom Metazoa; phylum Chordata; class Amphibia; order Caudata; family Salamandridae; genus Lissotriton; species Lissotriton helveticus. The sequence goes on along the minus strand of NC_136061.1, from coordinate 497,021,263 downwards.
TTCCTTGATGGACACCGAGCCTGGGGCCGAAAATCAAGTAACTCCCTTGTAAAACAGTTTTGCAATTAATCATTTTGAAGTCTACACAGTATGTTTTGGGCCATTTCCTGTCACAGACACTTGGCCTACCCACACAAGTGAGGTACCATTTTTATTGGGAGACCTGGGGGAATGCTGGGTGGTAGAAACTTTTTGTCGGCCCGGTTGTCTCACAACTTTTCCACACAGGAAAGTGAGGGAAACCTTATTTTTTTGCTAAATGTGAGGTTTGCAGGCAATTCTGGGTAGGAAGATGTTGGGAGATCCACACAAGCCACACTTACCTGGACTCCCCTGGGTTTCAGAAATATCAATAACGCAGGTGTCTCCCTCGCAACACGACGCAAGGACTTCCCAGCTTGAGGACTAGATCAAAAGGTGCTCTTACCCCTCTACAGGTGCATACCCACCCGACATACAAGTTCCAGCTCATTTCCCCCTTATATAAGGTTGCCTGACTTCAAGATGGCCGCCACCTGGGACATCACTGCTAGTCAAACAAGCCACTGACCAAAAAGCACCCCTACCGGCTTCCTAAACAGCGACTCGACATCGAAACAAAAGACATCTGGAGTCTCTGGGTTTGACTGTCATCGACTTCTAGATGGCCGCCACCTCGGACATTACTGCTAGTCAAACAAGCCACTGACCAAAAAAAGCACCCCTACCGGCTCCCTAAATAGCAACTCGACATCGAAACAAAAGACATCTGGAGTCTTTGGGTATGACTGTCATCGTCTGGGCCCCAACGGCATGTACCTGCCATCTCGTCCACTTAACCAACTACGAAATTCGCAGGTACGTTCCCAGGCTCCTTGACTAAGCTCCCTCCCTTCCCTCACGTACGGAAGGGATACCTGAACACAATCTCGGACTTCCCAACTCACTCTGAAATGTTTCCGATGTGAATCTCATCATCGTCTACCTGTCATCTTGTCCACTTAACCAGCTACCAAATTCGCAGGTACGTTCCCAGGCTCCTTGACTAAGCTCCCCCCCGTCCCTCATGTACGGAAGGGATGCCTGAACACAATCTCGTACTTCCCAACTCACTCTGAAATGTTTCCGATGTGAATCTCATCATCTTAGCCCCCGCTAACACGTTTAGAGTTCTACGCCCGATGTCACGGTCAGAGGATACTTTGACCGCTCTCCACGCAAGCTCCAGTTCCACTGCTAAGAGCTGCCTATCACTAATAGGGATTTCACCTTAGATCAAAGGATCTTCGGAGCCAAACACACACCTTTGGACCCCTGCTACACCGCCCTTCGCCTCTGCCGCAACCTAACTTTCACGTCTTAAAAAAAAACACTCCAGGAGATCAACAAGCCATTCCCCCTAATTGCTCCAAGATGCCGCCGGCCATGAGTTCAGTCATGCAGTCCTGCCCGTTACAGAATCTCCTTCCCCCCCCTTGGTCAGAACACCTACACCATAACTTTCCCACAAAAACTCTCCTTCAAAGCAAAAAAACGCTTTAAACAGAATCTTATTAGGCAACTTCCCGAAACACTCATTGTGGACACCTACCATTGCTCATCAAGAGGGCAAAGAAAAATGGACTTAATTTTCCACACCTTAAGATCGGACTCATGGGTTACCACTTTCAACTCACTCCTCCCTGTCTCAATAACCACCCTCTCAGAACATAACCGGAAACTAACTATCTCCCCCCTCAACCAACAGTCTCTCTCCGGAGACATCACCATCACCATTTTCCGTAATGGCACCATTCTTATACAGACGAAAGATGAAAACCTAGAGTTCTTCGACTCCCTCTTCCCCACTCTAAAGACGGCTACTGCTCTCTATCCTCACCAGCCACGCACCTCCCCCCCCAGTGGCTCCAGTCAAACCCCCAAGCCGCAAAGCAGGCTTCCTTCACCTCTTCGTGACCCACCGCCCATGCCCACTCATATCACCAGCCATTCGCCTCCCCCAGCCTCCACTCCCTCCCTACCTCCCAGAACTTTGCTCCCCCTCCCTCCCTTCCATCTCCCAATCCCCCAGACACCCCCCTTCCACCCTACCTCCCAGAACTCTAACGTGCTCCATTCCACTCAGTGAAGATAACCACCTCTCACAAAGGGGATGCAACCCTCCTCCCTCCCTTTTCCCTGACCACTTGATCTCGAAACCTGAACCTGATCCCCTTACCCCTGCTATCCCCCCAGTCATTATCTCACCCCAAACCTTTTCCCCCTCTCCGGCCCCCGCCCATCTAAACCCCAACGCTGTCTCACTCCCTCCCTCCCCAACTATCCCTCCAAACAGCATCTCGCCTAACCACTTATCTCCCTCTTCAGTCCTTTACAAACCAAAATCGATCCCTCCTACCTCCTCTCCCCCCCACGAAGGCCCTGCCCCTTCACCCCTCTCACTTAAGGCCCAGCCCCCCCTCACTACCCCTCCCCCAGCTCCCACGATGTCACATCGCTTGGACTTTCTTGAAGCCCAGATAGCCACACTGATCCTAGGACTAAAAGAAACCCTTTCCTCCCTTGGGAAACTCCAGCTACCCCCCCATCTCGTCTCACCTCGCCTCCTACTGCAACCTCCCATTAGGAATGACGCCCCCCCCGATCGGACCCCTGTCCGCCCCAGGCTCTCGGCCCCCTCTTACTGAACCCCGGACTGAATCACAAGTTGACTGTCCCAGAAGAACCTCTTCCTCTCCCTCCCCCCACGAAGTGAGCTCCCGAGTCACATCCCATAAACCCCCCCAACCATCCTGCACAAGCTATACTCCCGCTTTCCTCTCCCCTCTCTTCGATCCAAGTCATTACTGGTATGAGAAGAGACCCGCCTCACCGCAAAACCGCCAGACCCCCAGCCCATCTCGCATCCCTACCTAGAGAGAATTTGGTCAACCGGAACCCTGATGCAAACCCCCCTATCAATTGCATGCTCATCAACTGCAGATCAGCCGTCAAACATGCGACTGAAATAGCCGAAACTATCCTCTCTCATGACCTAGATGTAGCCTTCATCACCGAAACATGGCTGAACACCCTATCCCCTCCCATCTTGGACACGCTGGTGCCTCCCGGCTTCTCACTTATCCACAAAGACAGACCCATACGCAAAGGAGGCGGAATAGCAATTATCCACAGAAGTGACCTCTTCATTACTGAATCCTCCTCCCTCGTCTACAACTCCTTTGAATGCCTCTCGGTCAACATCAATTCGCCCCACCACAGCCCACTCCTATGCCTTCTCCTATACCACCCTCCAGGCAACGCTACTGTATTTGGCGAACAGCTGACGGATCTGATCACTCAAACCGCTCTCAACAGTGACGTCAAAATAATTCTGGGCGACCTCAACCTAAGATAGAACGCAACCAAAAATCCGCTCATCCAATCTCTCACCTCCCTTCTACAAGACCACGATATGATCCGACACTGCTCAGAAGAAACACACCATAGAGGAGCGATCCTTGATGCAATCATTGCGGACAAAAAGACAATTTCTATTGACCACATCATCCCTGTGGACTGGTCCGACCACCATGCCATCCTCTTTCATATCAACCACCCGGCTCTTTTCCTCCCACCCACCCAAACCTCCCCCACGTGGGTCAGAAACTTATCGAAAGTCCCCCCCTGACAAGCTACAAGATGCCATCAGTTCTCTCCTCCCGAGCTCGACAGAGCTCCTCTCAACCACGGATCTCACCTCGCTCTATCACTCCAACCTTGAGTGTGTCCTGGACCAGCTGGCACCTAGAAAATTAAAAAAAACAGAAGCATTCCCTCCAGGTCGTGGTTCTCCACTGACATCAATGATGAACGCAGACTCCTAAGAGCCACAGAAAGATCCTGGAGGAACAACCCCACTGCCCTCAACCGGGACCAACTCAAAACAGCCCGCAAAACCTACCTTAATCATATCAAGAACAAAAAATCATCCTTCTTCTGCTCTGCTCTAGATGAGGCTAAAAACCGCCCCAAAGAACTCTTCAATATCATCAGAAACCAAACCTCCATACCCATGACAGACAGCTTAACTGCGTCCAAATCCCAGTGCGACGACTTTGCTAACTTCTTCAACGAAAAAATTGCCTCAATTGACCGATCTTGCAGCAATCTTTCCGCCCTGTCAGAGTTGCACCCTACTGCTTCTACCCACCCAAGTTCATCAACGGCAGCCATTCGCTGGTCTTCCTTCCAACCCATCCAAACCGAAGCGATAAGCGATCTCATTGCCATCGCTAATCCCTCGTCGCACTCCTTTGATCAGCTGCCCTCGAGACTGACGAAAGACCTGAAACTTACTCTAGCCCCTATCTGGGCCAAGATTATCAACAGCTCCTTGAGCGATGGTTCAATCCCTGACTGCCTAAAACTAGGTCAAGTCACGCCACTCCTAAAAAAACCTGGCCTCGACCCTACGGTCTTGAACAACTTCAGACCAGTGTCAAACCTGCCGCTCTTATCGAAAATCTCGGAAAAATATGTGCTATCTCAGCTAACACAACACCTGGAGTTCTTGAATCTTCTTGACCCACACCAATCTGGGTTCAGAAAGGGCTGCAGCACAGAAACCTCAATCCTCAATGTGATGGATGACCTACACAGGTCTCTCGACTCCAACCAATGTAGCCTCCTCATCCTCTTAGACCTCTCGGCAGCGTTCGACACAGTGGATCACAACCTACTACTCAATGTCCTTCAGAAGAGAGCGGGTTTGGATAAAACTGTTCTCAAATGGTTTGCCTCCTGGTGCACGGACATAATATCGACTCCAAAATATCGTTTGGACAGAATATCGAGTTTGAAATATCGTTCGGACAAAATATCGACAGGACAGAATATAGACAGCCAAAATATCGTTTTTAAGGTAAGTGAAGTAATATCGACTGTAAATAATATAGAAAGTGAAAATATCCAAGTATATAATCTAGATAGTAAAAAATATCGTTTTTTAAATAATATTTAATTATTTATAGTGTTTTTTATGTTATAATATGTGTGAAAAGTGTCATTTTATGTTATAATTATTTTTAATTAATGATTTTTTTTTAATTATTTTGTAATTTTATTCTGTAGCGGGTTGTGGGTTTATAGGGGAATAGGGTGGGAAGTAATTTAATTATAATTAATTAAATATGTAAATGTATTAATTGGTAGTAATATTTAATTAATTGGTAATTAAATAATATTTGTTAATTATTTAAAATGTAATTGGTAATTAATTTAATTTAATTGATCAATTGCTAATTGTGTAAATTTAAATAATTTATTTCCTGTAGCGGGTTGTGGGTTTATAGGGGAATAGGGTGGGAAGTAATTTAATTATAATTAATTAAATATGTAAATTTAATAATTGGTAGTAATATTTAATTAATTGTTAATTAAAAAATATTTGTTAATTAATTAAAATGTAATTGGTAATTAATTTAATTTAATTGATTAATTGCTAATTATGTTAAATTAAAGGGGTATTTTTAGGGTTCAGGGTCAGTTTTTGGTTTTTGGGTAAAGGGGTATTTTTAGGGTTCAGGGTCAGTTTTTAGTTTTTGGGTAAAGGGGTATTTTTAGGGTTCAGGGTCAGTTTTTAGTTTATGGGTAAAGGGGTCTTTTTAGGGTTCAGGGTCAGTTTTTAGTTTTTGGGTAAAGGGGTATTTTTAGGGTTCAGGGTCAGTTTTTAGTTTTTGGGTAAAGGGGTATTTTTAGGGTTCAGGGTCAGTTTTTAGTTTTTGGGTAAAGGGGTATTTTTAGGGTTCAGGGTCAGTTTTGGGTTTTTGGATAAAGCGTTTTTTTTAGGGTTCAGGGTCAGTTTTGGGTTTTTGGGGTACAGGGGTACAGTGTAAAAATAAAGTAAAATTAAATTTACATTAAATTAATTTAATGAAATTAAATTAAATTATATTAAATTAATTTTAAATAATTTAAATTAAAAAAATGATTATATACTTACCAATACTTACGTTGTAATGGTAGTGCGTTGTAAAAGTTGCGTTGTAACGTCATATACCCACTGTTGCACTCTTTGGAGTGGGAATAGTAATTTTAACCCCTACGCTATCCAACGCTTTCCCTACTGTTGCACCCACTGGAGTGGGAATAGTAATTTTTACTCTTTTGTATTTGTACGTTAATAATATTGGCTATTATTTAATTAGATTTTGTTACTATATATATATATATGTTTTAAGAAATATGATTAAAAAAATATTATTTTTTTACTTTCATTAATTATTTAATTATTAAAAGTTATTTTAAGTATTGTTAAGTATATTTTAGTAATTAATTTTTTATATTAATGTAATTAAACATTGTTTTTATTAAAGTCGATATTTTTTACAACTATATTTTTGTAAACGATATTTTTAACTCGATATTTTTGTACTTACCTGTTTGTAGATAGAAACTCGATATTTTGTCTCTCGATATTTTGTCAACGATATTATTTCAGTGATCCTTGCCTCCTTTCTCAACAACCGCACTCAAACTATCAAAATTAAAAGCTACAATTCGGACCCCCTCCCCATTACTAGAGGAGTCCCACAGGGGTCAGTACTCTCTCCACAACTTTTCAACATCTACATGGAGCCCCTCACTACAATTCTAAGGAACTCCAACATCCCCTTTCACCTCTATGCGGACGACACACAACTCTACATGGAAACCAATTCGATTGCAGACATCCACAGACTAAATGACACACTCACAGAGGTCCAACACTGGCTCTCATCCAACCACCTCAAACTTAATGAAGAAAAGACAGAAGTGCTCCTCATCTCAAACAAAATTGAAAATCCCCAAATACTCGAATGGCTCAAAGCTTTAAACGCCCTCAATGTTCCTCTTGTTCCTACAACCTCCGTCAAATCACTGGGGATCACTCTGGACCCAAAACTGGACATGAAAGAACACATTTCTAAAACTGCCAAAAGTGCTTTCCTTAACCTGAAACTTCTTTACAAACTTAAACCCTTCCTCCCCTTGAAAGACCTGAAACAGGCCACTCAGGCACTGGTACTCTCCAGGATTGACTATGGCATTGCTACTCTGACTGGAACAGCCAAATCTCATCTAGGTCCTCTGGCGGCTACCCTGAATGCAGCAGCTAGAATGGTCACAGGAACTAAGAAATATGAGCACATCTCCCCGGCTCTCAAGGACCTGAAATGGCTTCCTATTAATCTTCGAGCCAATTTCCGCACAGCCTGCCTCACACACAAAGCCCTGCATACAGGTAAACGGGAATATCTGGCCAATAAACTCAAGAGAGCCGGTCAGTCCAGGACCCTCAGAAGCTCCAACACGCTCCTACTCATACCTCTGAAATCACAAACACACAAAAGATCTAACAGGTCCTTTGCGGGAAATGCTCCTAAGATATGGAACTCCATCCCCCCACACATCAGGATGACAACCTCCTTCCTAAAATTCAAGTCACTACTCAAAACCTTCTTTCTTGAGCGAGCTGGATCGTAACGAGAATCACCGTCTGACTTTAATAGTCACTGTCTCTTTGGTCCCAGCGAGAACCTGATGACTCTCCCTTGTTCTCCGCCATGTCGCCCTCATGCTGTCAATGTATAGACTTTTACTTCCTACTATGCTCTCCCATACCTTCCCTACCCTGCTCGACCTACCTGTTATGTTGATGCCTATTTGTATCCGTTGTGAGGCGCTCTGATACCTTCGGGTCTAGCAAGCGCTATGCAAAACTTAAATACATTTTTTTTTAAAAAGTCCTTTTGTTATTGATAATTTTGAAGTCTCCACAGTACGTTTTGGGGTGTTTCCGGTCACAGGTACTATGCCTACCCAAACAAGTAAGGTACCATTTTTATAAGGAGACTTGGGGGAATGCTAGGTGGGTGGACTTTTGTGAAACCCCACAGATTCCAAAACGTTCTATCTCAGAAATGTGAGGAAAATGTTTGGTTTCTTAACAAAGTTTGAGGTTTGAAAGGGATTCTGGAAAACAGAACCGGGTGAGAGCCACACAAGTCACCCCCATCCTGGATTACCCTGGGTGTCTAGTTTTCAAAAATGTACATGTTTGCTAGATTTTCCTAGGTTCTGGCTGAGCGAGTGTCCAAAATCCACAGCTAGGTACATTGCAAAAAAAGACCCATTTTCACTGGAAAAACATGATATGACCAAGTTACGTTTTGAGTTGTTACCTGTCACAGACAATAAGCCTACCTATACAAGTTAGGTACCTTTTTTATCAGGAGACTTGGATGAAGGCTGGGTGGATGAAAGTTTGTGGCTCCCCAGAGATTCCAGAACTTTTTATCACAGAAATGTGAGGAAAACGTGTTGTTTTTTTTTACAAAGTTTGAGGTTTGCAAGGGATTCTGAGTAACAGAACCTGGTGGGAGCCACATAAATCACCCCATCCTGGACTCCCTTGGTTGTCTAGTTTTCAAAAATGTACAGATTTGCTAGGGTTCCCTAGGTACCGGCTGAGATAGGGTCCAAAATCCACAGCTAGACACACTGTGAAAAAAGGGTCTGTTTTCACTTAAAAAATGTGATGTGCCCCGTTGCGTTTTGGTCCATTTCCATTAGGCCTACCCACACAAGTGAGATACCATTTTAATTGGGAGACTTCGGGGAATGCTCAGTGGGTGGAAGTTTGTGGATCCCCACAGAGCCCAGAACTTTCCATCACTGAAAAATGAGGAAAATTTGTATTTTGACAAAGTATGAGGTTTGCAAGGGATTCTGAGTAACAGAACCTGGTGAGAGGCACACAAGTCACCCCATCTTGAATTCTGCTGGGTATCTAGTATTCAAAAATATACAGGTTTGCTAGGTTTCCCTAGGTGCCAGCTGAGCTAGGGTCCAAAATTCACAGCTAGGCACATGGGAGAAAAGGGACGGTTTTCACTGGAAAAATGTGATGTGCCCATGTTGTATTTTGGGCCATTTCCCATTGCGGGCACTAGGCCTACCCACACAAGTGAGGTACCATTTTTGTCAGGAGACTTAGGGGAACACTCTGTGGGTGGAGGTTTGTGGCTAACTACAGATTCCAGAACTTTCCATCACTGAAAAATGAGGAAAATTTGTATTTTGACAAAGTTTGAGGTTTGCAAGGGATTCTGAGTAACAGAACCTGGTGAGAGGCACACAAGTCACCCCATCTTGAATTTTGCTGGGTGTCTAGTATTCAAAAATATACAGGTTTGCTAGGTTTCCCTAGGTGCCAGCTGAGCTAGGGTCCAAAATTCACAGCTAGGCACATGGGAGAAAAGGGACGGTTTTCACTGGAAAAATGTGATGTGCCCATGTTGTATTTTGGGCCATTTCCCATCGTGGGCACTAGGCCTACCCACACAAGTGAGGTACCATTTTTATCAGGAGACTTAGGGGAACACTCTGCGGGTGGAAGTTTGTGGCTAACCACATATTCCAGAACTTTCCATCACAGAAAAGTGAGGAAAAAATGTTTTTTGACAAAGTTTGAGGTTTGCCAGGGATTCTGGGTAGCAGAACCTGGTGTGAGCCACACAAGTCACTAAATCCTGAATTCCCCTGGGTGTCTAGTTTTATAAAATGTACAGGTTTGCTAGGTTCCCCAGGTGCCAGCTGAGCTAGGGTCCAAAATCCCCAGCTAGGCACTTGCGAGAAAAGGGACTGTTTTCACTGGAAAAATGTGATGTGCCCACATTGCGTTTTGGGCCATTTTCCACCGAGGGCACTATACCTACCCACACAAGTGAGGTACCATTTTTATCCGGAGACTCAGAGGAATGCTGGGTGGGTGGAAGTTTGTGGCTCCCCACAGATTCCAGAACTTTCCATCACAGAAAAGTGAGAAAAACAAAGTTTGAAGTTTGCAAGGGATTCTGGGTAACAGAACCTAGTGAGAGCCACACAAGTCACCCCATCCTGGATTCCCCTGGGTGTCTAGTTTTAACAAAATGTACAGGTTTGCTTGGTTTCTCTAAGTGCCAACTGAGCTAAGGTCCAAAATTCACAGCTAGGCACATTGCAAAAAAGAGTCATTTTTCACTGGAAAAATGTGATGTGCCCACGTTGTGTTTTGGGCCATTTCCTGTCGCAGATACTAGGTCAACCCAAAGAAATGAGGTACCATTTTTATCGGGAGACTTTGGGGAATGCTGGGTGTGTGGATGTTTGTGGCTTACCACAGGTTCCAGAACTCTCCATCACAGAAATGTGAGGAACATATGTGTTTTTTACAAAGTGAGGTTTGCAAGGGATTATGGGTAAAAGAACCTGGTGAGAGCCACACACGTCACCCTATCCTGGATTTCCCTGGGTGTGTAATTTTAAAAAATGTACAGGTTTGCTTGGTTTCCCTAGGTGCTGGCTGAACTAGGTTCCAAAATCCACAGCTAGGCATATTGCGAAAAAAGGGTCCGCTTTCACTGGAAAAATGGGATGTGCCCACATTGTGTTTTGCGTTACAGAGACGGGTATACCCAGTTAGTGTCGCTGGGACCTGGGTGTATAACAGTACATTGAGAGAGGGGTCCCAGTACACATTCATTAGACTCAAGAAAAACAGTCCTTAAACAAATCTTTAGAAGCATACATGAAGTCACACGATTAATTTGGTACACTGTTATTTAATCACAATGTGCCTGTAGATTCTATCATATATAGGCATTGCATTATTTATTCAAAAACATTTGTGCCCCAAGAGGTGAGGGAGAAGATCAAGGAAGTATGTCGGTGATTTGGCATGCAGAAAATGAAGGAATTGGGAAAGGAGTACAGTGCAGGTCATGTGACCCTTATCAAAATAAATATTATCAACTGGCTTCCAAACAGAGCCAAAATAAAGCGCAACAAATGTCCACAATTTTTACAAAGCCATGCTTAAAGAGCCTTTAAGAGAATTATCTGATTGTGGCGTAAGCTGGCAGATAGCAAGGTTGTCAACGTTTCAACCCCAAAATGTTCTAGGTATCAGTGAAACCTTAAAGGGGGTCTTCTTCAGGACAATGGTGGACGGGGGGGCAGGGTGCCTAAGGTATGGATGAAAACAAGGATTCAGTGACTAATAACACATGAAAATGACATATAAATGACCACGTAAAAGACAAAAGTTTACAGTGAGAGAAATGTAACAATGATTTAATCATGGATTTCATGGGCGCGCTGACTCCATTGTAGAGAGAACGGATGAGGCAAAAGGATTACCTGAGGTAAACAAGGAAAAAAACGGGTTCAGACACCTCGGAAAGACTACTTGGGAACAGTGAAAAGAAAGCAGCCGTAGTAGGTGCACACTTATTAGGGCAGGTAGGATCCCACGTCCCTCGGTAATCCCTTGCAAGCCACCAAACGTTGGTCAGCTCGACTGCATAAGTTCTAAGGAATACATAAAAAACAGTGTTTGTAAAAACAAACACCCTAATGGTTTGCAAAACCATAAACAGAAATTAAATAAATACACCCAGCAACCGTTACATTACCGAGTTGTAATACCTACGGGTCGCGAAATGTCCAAAGATCAGTTTCCAAAACGACCCGAGACTCCAAAGGCCATAACTGTTCGGGGGCAGAGGCCCAGGTGGATGATAGTACCCTTTAAATACAGCGAATGTGTGCCTGACGAAGACCCACGCAGTAAGGATCGACTATCCTACACTATCCGGGTCGAAACGTAGACATCTACAATCAGGAACTCCTAACCCTAGATTGATATAATAATCACTATAGGAGTATCTTTCATGTGTAAATGTTCTGTTTGATACGTGTCATTCTCCTTGGCCTCTCATGTGTGGATCAATGGTAATTATGATTTGAACTGTGTATTTATGCCCAATGTTTTTTGAACTCTGACTAGTGATGTATAATGTATTGAAATATATTCCCCTCCCTGCACCACCCCCTCCCCTCCCCTGTGGGCGCATTGATTTTTGTACATTCTATTTCTGATTTCTCAATCATTGATTGCTTAATGGTGCAGTGAATATTAAAAACACTGGTCACCTTCATTTAATTTGTCTTTGGATTTATTCAAAAATGTGTGATTAAAAAACAAGATTTTGTTTTTTCAGTCTGGGACCCCCTACATATAACGCAATTGATCACCCAGGTCCCACTGACTACTTGGGTAAACCCCCCTTTGTACAACATGTCATGGGGGTAGCAAGTAAGGAAAGACTCAGTGGCACGGCACGGCGGTTGTACAGAGCTGCTGGTAGAGGTGTCTCAAGTGGCGTGCAGTCAAGGTATCTCAAAAATTATTTAAAAAAGGGCTGAGTGAAACCAAAAAGTTTCCTGATCCAAACCAATGTGAAAAATACATAAAAATAATAAATAAATAAATACTCAGCATATGCACTGGTCGTTGGCATGTGACATATCGCACAGGGGTGCAGAGACAGTGATGGCGTTGTGTGGGTGGCATTACCCAGCGCTCAAGACTCTTACCGCCATGGTGTCTAGTGTGTGATAGAGAATACAGTGTAGTCAAGATCACGTCTTGCAACCAGTATGTATTTAAGGCACGTACCTCTCACACAGGAGGGTATGGCGCAGAGTCTGCATCAATAGTGTCCATTATTGACCAATGTGCACCTCTCACACATGAGGGTGAGACCATTGGATCCATGTCCTGTACAGGTATCTATCCGTTCTAGAGGGTAGATCCCCTTGTGCATGCAGGTTCGCACAAGTAGACAGGTGCATAGCATTGCAAGCCCATAGTGAGTTATAGCCGTGTACCTCTCACGCAGGAGGGTAAGGCGTCTGATGTAGGGTCCACGTAAGTTAGTGACAGAAGGTCACCAACGTGTACTTCTCACACAGGAGGGTAAAGACATCGGAGGAACAGTGAGCTGAGTCCTAAGTACATGAATACGATTGAAAGGATTGCGATGTTGGAAGGCACGTTCCTCTCAATGCAGGAGGGTAAAGTATCTGGGGCAAAGGTTCAGAAAGGTGGAAATCTGCATAAGTCTAGGGACAGAGTGTGGCTAACTGTGCGTGGCTGCTGTCCACTTTGTTATGTCCATTATTTATTGAGTCAAAAAGGGGCATCCACTTGGATTCTCGAGTGTCCAGTATCTGCCCAATGTTACCGCCTCTGGGTCCCAAAGTAGCCTTCTCAAGGAACAACCATCAGAGACTGTCTGGGGCATGGCTCGTTCTTCTGAAATGGTCTACTAGAGGAGCGCCGGGTACCTCACAGCGGATGCATCTACAATGCTGTAATATCCTTGCTTTAATCTTCTGATGGGTCAGGCCGATATAAATCAGGCCACAAGGGCAGACGATACCGTAGGTGACATTACTCGGGTTGCAATTGGTGTGGGTCTTCAAAACGATCTTGTGTTGCTTGTATTCAAATTCCTTGGTCTAAATGGTGGTAACGCATGCCTTGCATTGCCCAAATCTGTGGTTTCCCAGGATGGGCGCTAGGTTCCATAGTGATTGGACTGTCGCCGGGTTTGGAGACTCTAAAAATGAATGCATAATATGGTCTTTGATGCTTTTGGCCTTTTTGTATGACTGCATCGGTAAAGCTGTCTGTTGTATGTCATCCGATATTAGGCCCCAATGTTTGTTAATGATTTTCTTAATTGCGTTGCTTTTGGTAGAGAAGGTTATGACACAGATCATCCTCTGGTCAGCTGCATCCGTTCTATCTCTGGGTTGTAGGAAGGTTTCATGAGGGCTGAACCAGGCATGCTTTCTGGCCCTTTTGATCAGTCTGTTTGGATAACCCCGCTCCCTCAGTCGGTTAGCAAGATCCTCGGACTCCAGCATATAGTTCAATTTCATGGAGCAGTTCCTGCGGATACGCAGGAACTGTCCAAAAGGTAAGTTGTTCTTAAGGCCTCTCGGGTGGTAGCTATCAAGAGTGAATTGCTGTATAGTGTGGTACAAAGTTCATCTCCCTCCCCATAGATGGTGATGTCTAGAAAGTCAATAGAAAGGCGTCTGATTGTAGAGTAAATTGAATATCAGATGTCCTCTGGTTGAGCCAATTGTGGAAGGATCCCAGTTGAGATGCATCACCGGTCCAAATCATCAAAATATCATCTATATAGCGCATCCACATCTTGTTGCCATATGAATTTGAGTCATTAAAGATATATTTTCTTTCAAAGTTATCCATGAAGATGATAGCTAAATCGGGGGCAAAAGTGGCCCCCATAGCTGCTCCTTTCGTTTGCAAATAGAACTTGTCTTGAAGAATGAAAAAATTCTTCATCATGGCAATCCTTAAAAAGTGAAATGATGGGGAGGAGCTACGATCGCGACCACGATGGCCGCGTGAGTCCTAGGCTCCCAAGACCCCCGCCGCTCCCGGGATTATCCTGTTGATCATCCTGAGTTCTGGCTGCAGACATCGATGCGGGCAGTGAAGCGGTGCTGAGCGCTTTTATCGGCGCTCCGATCGGCAGTGTGGTGCGGGAGAGAGAGGCCCTAGAAGATTGCGGCCTAGACATTTGTATGCCGGGGACTCGAGTGAGAGTTGAGCCCCGGCTGCAATTGATCAATAGCGGGACCGAAACCGGAAGTCACTGGCTCCGTCCCGTGAACGTTCCTGCCTCACTCCCGACGCCCCCCCGGAGCTGTTTGCGGGTGCAGAGCCGTGGTTGGGCTAGTGCAATAGCGCGCATCGGTTGGGCTGGGGCCCCCCTTTCCTTCTCCAGTGCGTGTTCCCAGATAGCAGCTGGGGGGGGGCTGAGCTCGCCGAGGCTCAAGCAGGCTTTGCCCTTAGCGTGCTGGGACCTGGAGGACTCTGCAGCAGCCGGCCCGTGTAATTACTTGCCTCTCCTATAAGGCTGGGTGCTGCTGCTGTGCTGCTTCCCTTGCTGGATGAGGTATTTTGACCCTCCCCTCCCCATGGACGAACATTAAGGTGGCAGGTTTATTGGGCGCCTGGAGCTCGGAGGTGCCTGTTTTAATTGCTGCTACGCATCCTGGAGGGGAGCAGCGCATGAGCACGTAAAAGACCTTGGATAAGGGTTGGTGGTACGGGCACTAGTGAAGACCTGATGGAATCATGCATTAAATTGAACTCGGAGCATGATAGACAGGAGTGGGGTTCGATGGGGCCTGAATGACCGTTGCCGCTCCTAGTTGTTAAGTCAGGCACGGATTGCCTCGTTGCATTGGTCTCAAAGGTGTGCCCATCTTGCGCTTCATTCCTGGATTGTGTCTTCCGTGGTGGGAGCGCGGCGGAGGCTTGGATTGCTTTACACGGTTGACAAAATGGCGACGAAGCCCGAGACCAAAAAGCAACAATCAAAGGCGCCCAGGGGACCCAATTATACCCAAACCAACAAGCTGGACCGCTACACGCAACCTAGGGGATCGCCATCTGGCATCGGGAAGTCCCAGTATGTAGGTGGGGAGACGTCGACTACCACAGGTGAGCCCACGCTGAAGGATGTGATGGCGGCGATTGAGGGGGTGCGAGCCTCCCTGGGTAAGAAGATGGAGTCCCTGGATCATAAACTGGACACGGTGACGATAGAGGTTAACTTTATCAGTGCAGACCTCACTAAAACCAGCGAAAAGGTGAAATCCCTGGACATTAAAACAACCAGTCTCACGGATGATGTGGCCTCGCTGCAGCAAGAAGTTTGTGATCTCAAAACCACCAGTGATGTCGCGGGCCGCAAGTTGGACAAATACGAAGGGAGGGCCCGTAGAAACAATGTGCGTATTATTGGTGTGCCGGAAAAGGCTGAGGGACAGGCCGCCGACCTTTTTGTTCAAGATATCATTCTCAACCATTTGAAGCCCCGAGGCCTTGGGAATTTTTTTACGGTGGAAAGAGCGCACAGAGTTCCGGGTGGGAGACCGCGTCCTGGGGCCCCACCCCGGCCTATGATTGCGAGGGTGCTTAACTTTAGGAATAGAGACGCTGTCCTGCAAGCATCCAGGAATGGAGGTCCTCTTCAGTATGAAAACTCTGCTCTCAGTTTTTTCCCGGACTTTACACAAGCAGTTCAGAAACAGCGACAAACCTTCATGGGCATCAAGAGGAGACTCCGGGACAAAGGACTAAAGTACGCTATGCTGTATCCTGCCAAGTTGAGGGTCGAGCATGCGGGGAGAGCTTTTTTCTTTGACATTCCCGAGGTTGCAGCGGACTGGCTGGACACGGTTTATCCTCGGGATGAGCGACAGCGACGGAGCGGTGATGAAGACGAGGTCACCCAAGAAAAAGAATAAAAACTTCTAGTGCTACAGGTGTAGTCGGGTTGGGTTGGGGCAGGGTGCAGGCTGGTGACTATTGAAATTAGCTAATTGTCTGCATTGCTTAGATGGACCTGATAGTATTGCTGGGGCTGAGCGGGTAAATGGGGGCCGTACTCCTCCTCAGAGTTACTCTTCGATAGTTTAGTAGATAGATTATGGGGCGACAGGCACACTGCGAGTTGGGGGTGGATGGATACCGTGAGCAGGGGTGCAGGGTGGGGAGTGGTGAAAGGGGTTTGTTTTGGGATGGACTTTTTTGTTTTCTTTTGGTGTTGTTTGTTGTAGGCATTACATTTCAACGCTTCACTCAGAATTGTAGCATGTTTAAGGTACAGGAACTGGAGAGGAGACTGACCCATTTCATGTTTTATGATGGGGGTAGGGGGCTGAAGGTGTTAAGCTGGAATGTTAATGGGTTGGGGGACAAAATTAAGCGTGGTGTGGTTCTTCAGTTTCTTAGACGTCACGTCCCGGATGTGGTCCTGCTTCAGGAGACGCATTTAGTGGGTAACTCATGCAGGGCAATGCATAGAATGGGGTTCCGATTGGTGGCGCATGCGGGTTTCACTTCTGGGTCCAGGGGGGTGGGGATTCTGATTAAGAAAACGCTCCCGATGGTGATTGATTCGGTTACTGTGGATGATAGGGGCAGATATGTAGGAATATCAGGCCGTTGGGAGGGGCATATCCTATCCGTGATGTCGGTATACGTTCCCCCGGGTATGCAGGCAACCACATTTGCCCATTTGTAGATTTAGGGAAAACCCTTCTGGATTTCCCGAGGGATCTTTTGATTTTGGGAGGTGATTTTAATGCTGTGGTATCTGGTACTATGGATAGGCATCCCCCTAGAGATACGGGGCGGGTGAAAAGATGGCTTCCCGAGTTCATGGAAGCTTGGGTTTGATCGATAGTTGGAGACTGCTTCATCCGGGCCAGCGACAGTTCACCTTCTACTCTGGTGCGCATGGTAGTCTTTCCCGTATAGATCACTGTTTAGTGCCGGTGGCTCAGGCGTATGGCATCACCGAGGCTGCACACCTGGCTAGAGGTATATCGGATCATTTGCCGCTCTGGCTCAGGTTTTACAACAGACCGGACTCGGGCGGCAGGATAGCTCCCATTAATCCATGGTACATGCGCAATCCTAAGGTCCGTAGGGACTTGTTGAAGGCGTTAGAACATTATTTTCAGGAGAATGAGGGATCAGTATTGTCTCCACTTTCACTGTGGGAGGCCTTTAACGTGGTAATAAGAGGCCAGGCCTTGTCGCTAATCGCAGGGGAAAAGAAGGATCGGAATGCAGAAGTGGTGAACATAGAATCTGAAATTACTAAGATTGAGGCGGACTTGGAGCAGGAGGTATCCCGGGCCAAACTGCATGTTCTGTAAGGGTGGGCGTAGTTCGCGAAGTAGCGTTATGCGAAGCTACGCGAAGTGCACTTCGCACTACGCGAACTTCACGTAGCACTACGCGAGCTGCGTAGTAGCATGTTCGCACTGTGCAAGATGCGTTTTCAATGATTGCACAGTGCGGACAAGCATCCGGCACTGTGCAAGCATTGAAAACGGCATCTTGCACAGTGCGAGCTGTAGTTTTCTGCTGCTCGAGTAGATTATTACTCGAGCGGCAGCTTTCTCAACGCGAACAGGTAGTTTCTCATTGAGAGCGGTCGCGAGCATGCGCAACCACTCACAATGAGAAACCTGACCTCCTCGCGTTGAGAATCTCGCCGGGATGTCATTTTGCTTGCTCGCGGTCGCGAACATGACGTTCAGGACCTCGAACAAGCAAAAAATGACCGCTGCACTACGCTACGCTGCACTACGCATGTTCGCACTGTGCTACGTGCAGCTCGCGTAGTGCAAAGTTGCAAAAACTTCGCAAACTCCGCGAGCGTAGCGTAGTGCTCCGCCCAGGGTTAATGTTCTGCATCTAAAGCAACTTGAGTATAAAGCGTTAGTCACTGATAGTGCCAAGGCCTTAAGTAGAGAGCAGCAGGGCCGGCTGTATGATGTCGGAGATAAGGCTGGGAAGCTTATTGCCTGGCTGGATAAAAAAGATAGGGCGGACCGGGTGGTTCCAGAACTGGAGACGGCAGAGGGAGCGAGAATAACAGACCCCCGGGGTATAGTGGACGCTTTTGCGGACTACTTTTGTACAGTGTACACCTCCGTTGCGGGGCGGCCGGAGGAGGACTCCCACTTGCTGTTGCGGGATATCCAACTCCCAGGCCTGAATAAGGAAGACCGCGATTTTATTGACGGTGCCCTCACTGCCGATGAGGTCGCCCTGGCAGTGCGCTCCTTACACTCAGGTAAGGGGCTGGGACCTAACGGACTCCCGATTGAGTTATATAAGCTTAGACCCGATAGGATTGCTTCCTATCTCAGAGATATGTTTGTGGCAGTACGAGAACAGGGGATATTACCATATGATCAGAGTGTGGCATCTATGGTGGTTATCCATAAGGACGGTAAACCGAAAACTGAGTGTGCCTCGTATAGGCCTATTTCGTTATTAAACGCGGAACCAAGATTCTTGCTAAATTATTGTCAAATCGACTTGTCAAGGTTATTAGTGGACTGATACATGCTGATCAGTCTGGTTTTATTCCCCATAGGAATACGGCATTGAATCTTCGTAGGTTGCACGGAGTGTTAGCCAGGGCCCATACCCTGGGGGAACAAGCTATAATACCGCCACTAGACACGAAGATGGCCTTTGATACGATAGAATGGCCTTATATGTGGGCGGTCATGACTAAGTTTGGTTTTTGACCGGAGTTTATTAGTTGGGTAAAACTGTTATACACTGAACCTCTTGCGCAAGTGGTAGTTAATAACCGAGTTTCGGCACCGTTTGGTTTGGGAAGGGGCACCCGACAGGGATGTCCTCTTTCCCCCCCCTTCTGTTCTCAATGGCACTCGAACCTTTGGCAGCCTGGATCCGCTGGGAGCCTTCCATTTGGGGTATTCGGTGGTCTCCCCAGATAGAGGACCGGATTTCTCTGTATGTGGACGACATTTTACTCTATTTAACATCACCCAGAAAGTCCTTAAATGTCGTCTGTGATGTTCTGGCCTTGTACGGTAGGAATTCGGGGCTTACTATAAATTGGGGGAAGTCCTATTTATATCCTCCGAGTGGCGACACCACGATTCCCGCACGTAATTGCCTGATTCAAGTCGCTACTGATGGATTTAAGTATCTGGGGATTTTTATTTCACTGGATCCCAAATTTCGATACGATAGGAACCTGCTTCCCCCATTGGTCAGATTGAAGAGCGATATGGACAGCTGCAGGAAGCTGCCTCTTTCCCTGTTGGGAAGGGCAGCACTCTTTAAGATGATGTCCATATTTGCTTTCTTTATGCCCTCCAGAACACATTAGATATAGTCCCAGCCAGTTATTTTCGAGAAGTGGAAGGGGTGTAACGTAGATTATTATGGGAAGGCAGACCACGAATCGCTCTGGCTAAATTGACGTTACCATGGTATGACGGTGGTATTACCCTCCCAGACATCAGGAGATATTACTGGGCCTCTCAATTGGCGGCCATAAACTAAGGTATGTATGGGCCTGGCTTGGATCCTGAATACGCAATGGATAGATGGTTACTCCCAGGTGATAACTACAATAGAGCTTTATACGCCAAGTTGGCAGGGAGAAGTTTGACAGGACCCACTAGTGTGGCAGTCAGGGTATGGCACGACACCACTAATTCTTTGAGATGGAGAGGCCGCCTTACGCTGGCCACTCCGCTGTTTGACTCGGAGAAACTTGGCAAGCTTTAGAACAGGAAAGGTTTCGATAAGTGGGATTTGATAGGGATTGCTAGGATTGGTGATATCTGGGTCAAGGGCAGGATCAAAACATTTGCTGAATTACAGGCCGAGTTTGAGTTAAATGATGCAGAGTATTTCCGCTATGCGCAGGTCAGACATGCGTTGTGCTCGGCGGTACCTGTAGAGGAGGACATACCCGAGGCCTCGCCATTGGAGGATAGAATATTGGATAGGCATTTGCCTGAGAAAACTATTTCCCTCGTTTATAAGAAGTTGATCAATCATAGAGCAGATCTCCTGTCTGACTTAAGAGATAAATGGATGAGGGACGGTATTGAACTAGACGGCGAGGACTGCGAAGGAGGTTGCGATACCAGCGCGATTGCGGCTAGTCCAGTTGAAAATATTACATAGGGTATATGTCACAGGTCCACGCTTGGTCCGGATGGGGCTATCTGACGAGGGTTTGTGTAGGCGAGGGTGTGAGCAGGTGGGCACATTTCTTCATATCCTCTGGGAGTGTCACTATATGGTGGATTATTGGAGTTTGATACATGATGTTATGCGAGAGGTACTGGGGTTCACGGTGTCGCTCGAGGCGAGGAGAGGCCTCCTAATATTTGGGAACCTACAGACCTGAACACAGCGCAGACTAGGTGGGCCACTCTGGGGGCAATGATAGCAAAACGAAATATAGCACAACAGTGGGGAGCCAGACAACCGCCTACGCTTGAGGAATGGAAGGAATGGACTGGTGTATGTTCCGGGAGAAGACCGTTTATCTTGCCAGGGGCCGACCCCGGAAATGGATGACTGTTTGGAGTTCGTGGAATCGATATAGGGGGGAGATCTGTGTGCCTCCAGTTGACTCACTGCCAAATATACTTGCGTCTCCTTGACCCTTGAATGTAAAATATTGTGACCCCCCCCTCCTCTCTTCTCATATTTTCCGGAACATTATTGATATGTTGTAGTGATATGTGGGAAAGTTTAATCTCTGTACTGTACACTTATTGAAATGCCTTGTGTTAATAAAAAAAAGTGAAATGTTGAACTCTGTGGGCACTGCTACGGGTGCAGTTCTGCAATTGAATGCCGCCTCTGTGATCTCCAAAGCAGATTGTATAATGACACAATGTCACAAGCTTCCTTGATACCTAATTTTCACTATTTATATTTTGCCAAATGAAGTGCTATAGACCTGGTACAGAATGAAAAACCATTGCAAGGTGCAGCTCAGTTATTGACTCTGGGTAACTTGGATTTTTGTTGAACCTACAAGTCTTATATATCCCTGTATTCAGAAAGGTCCAGCAGACATAACTGTATGTTGCTTTTAGAAATATGCCAAACTTACAAGAATTGACAGGTAAAAATGGTGGCACAATTGGCTGTTTTATTCAAATCAATTTCAATATTTTTTTATTTCAACTGTTAGTTTCTATAGGAAAACCTTGAAGGATCTACACAGATATCCCCTTGCTGAATTCAGACAGACATTTGTAAACTTTTCAAATATGAATAACTTTCCGGGATCCATTATTGATTTCACACCCATTTCTACCACTAACTGGAAGGAGGTTGAAAGCACAAAAAAATGGGAAAAGTAGGCAATGTACCAGTAAATTGCCAGAATTATGTAGAAAATTTTAGTTTTCTGACAAAAGTCTGCCTTTTTCTGAAAGCTGGGAAGATGGTGATTTTAGCAGCAGAAACCCTTTGTTGATACCATGTGCAGGGAAAAAAACACGCTTTCTTCTGTAGCATATTTTTCCCCAAATCCCCAAATTTAGATGTTTTTTTGAAAATTTCTCAGTCCCCTCCATGCGAATCCACACACCCTGGGTCCCTTTAGAAACCTCAAGATGTTAGAATAGAAGGACACAAATGTGGGTTAATGCCTTGTATGGAAACCTAAGCTTGAACTATCCCAAATAGCCAAAAAAGGCTTAGCACAGGGGGAAGCCTAGCAGTGAAGGGTTTAACTATAACTTGCCTTGCTCCCATGCACAGTATTCTCATAAATGATGTAATTTGAGATGACATGAGTGTTGATATGAATGCAATGATTCAATGTAGTATAAGAGATGCAATATGAAAGGGTAGAAGCTGTTAACGGGGAAGGCACGAGTTATAGTTCATGTAGTCTTGCTAGCGCCCCCTCTCACCCACCTTGTTTGCACTGGCACTGGAACCCCTAGCACACTGGATACGGACAGACCCTATGGTATGGGGTATAGACCTGGGTGGCAGCTGGGAGGACCGTATTTCATTATACGCCTATGACATCCTCCTATATGTTCAGAGACCGGCCGCTTCCATTCAGAGGTTAATGGACATCATATGCGAGTTTGGCACCTTTTCTGGGTACCGTATAAACTGGGGTAAGTCCTTGGGTCATGTACTGGCGGGGCCGCAGCCACAGCTATCGGCGGCCTGTGGGGGCCTGGCCTGAAAGGAAACCTTCAAGTATTTAGGACTTTGGATCACACGGTCCGACTCAGAGTTTTTGCGCCTGAATGTATCGACTCAGCTAGATCAGCTTCATGGAGTTGTGGCGCACTGGAGGTCTCTACCACTCTCTTTGATGGGTCGTGCCGTCTTATTCAAAATGATGGCCCTACCCCGCCTTCTCTATGTCTTGCAGAGTGCACCCTTCCTGGTCCCAGACCAGGTTTTTCGGCAGATCGAATCAGAGCAACGCTCCCTGCTTTGGGGCGGTGGGTGCCCTAGAATAGCTCTTAAGAAACTGCAGAGGGGGCCAAACGAGGGTGGACTGGTGGTGCCGGATGTCCGCCTATACTACTGGGCGACGCAACTAGTTAATGTGAATGGGTGGGTGTTTCCCCGCTGGAGGAACCGGCCTACAGGATAGATAGATTTGCCTTTGGAAGCGGCACATATCTGGAGACCCTATACACTAGAGGTCGGCGTGGCCGACCTTTGCCCCCCCAAATGTCAGCGGTGGTTGGAGTGTGGAAGCGAGTGACAAAATTGTTGGGATGGGAGGTAAAGCTCACGAAACTGACCCCTTTGTGGCCCGGGACCTTCTTACCGGTGGTGGCGAAATTGCAGGATCTGAAACGGTGGAGCCTCATAGGTATTGATATGCTGGGAGACATTTGGAAGCGGGGAGGGATGGTGGGCTTTGCGGAGTTGCAGGCTGAGTACCAGATGGGGAAGGGGGAGTTCCTACACTATCAACAGATCAAGTTTGCCCTGCACAGACACCTGACTCCAGGGGAGGAGATACCAGAAAACGCCCCGCTGCAGGATAGATTGCTACAGGACCCTATGATCGATAAGGCGATCTCCCTCACATACAGAAAACTTGTCAATAATGTTCCGGACATATTGGGGCCCCTGCGGGAAAAATGGGAGTCGGACCTGGGACTGCTGGAGGATGATGATTGGGGGATGCCTTACAGTGCCCCCGGGAAGTTGCGATTAGGGCCAGGTTTAGGCTCATTCAATTACACATCCTGCATAGATCAAACACCCGCGAACCACGCAATAGCTGATAGGCTATGCAGATACTCGCTTCTGTCTCCAGGGGTGTGGGGAGGAGGGGACCTTCTTCCATATACTGTGGGACTGCGCTAGGATTAGGGCGTATTGGTCCAGGTTGACAGGCATCATGTCAGAGGTAGTGGGTGCGGAGGTTCCGCTTGAGGCCAGGTGGCATGTTTTAGGAGTCACAAGTGACATCATTTGGCCAAAATGGGACAAAGTGTGGTTAGCCCTGGCAAGTATGGTGGCCAAGAGGAATATCGCAAGGCTGTGGGGCAGTGATCTGACGCCTACGGTGGAGGAATGGGAGCGGGACCTGGACTGCTGCCAGCGGGCAGAAAAGGTGATTTACAAAAGTCTGGGCTGTCCTAAGAAATGGGATAGAATTTGGGCGGGTTGGCGGAGGTATAAAGGGGAGTGGATGGACTCACAGCCAAATGAAGATATGCCATGAGGGGGACTCAGGGAGATCCTTGTTACTATGGGTTTGTGTTCTTGCCATTGGGGGCCAGTGGTGCCGTCCAGTATTGGTCCCTTGGGAGGTTTGGCTGCACTGTGGAGGGGGCTCTATTGTCCTGATGGAAGGGGGGAGGGGTTTGGGGATGGTATTCGCTGCGATTAGGACTTGCTGGATCAACACTGGGATCCACTGGGGCTGTGACTATGTTTGGTGGGAGGGTGTGTTGTGGGTGGTGGGCGTTGCCTTTTTAATGCAGCTGTGGGTGATTTTCTTAATGATTGTCAATGAATTCCTGTTGCTAACTGATGTGCTAAGTTAAGGAGCTGGTTAATTCAATAAAAAGATTTTTTTTTAAAAAGGCGTCAGAAGGAGATTGAAGAGGCTAAAGCTGAAACACCAGCTGCAGGCCCTCCTTCAGCTACTGTGGCACCTTCAACTTCTTCTGTTTCATCAGACACCCCAGAGATTAGTCCTTGCGATTTGTGTCTTGTTACCACATAAGCCAAATAAAGCAGGAACTGTTCTCTACCAACATATAAATGTTTCAGAAGTAAGAACCTTGCTGCACATCAGGAGGTATGTTTTTTCTGTTTAATGTAGTAAATTTTGACCACACTAATGTCTATGTATTGATTTTTTTCAAGATGTTACAATTTTTACGTAGTTGAAAATCCTTCTCCAATCCTGCTGTACATGAAACTAATTATTCCATCTTTTGTAATGTAGTAGCTTAGTTTTGCTTATAGGTATGTTTAGTCTGTGAATCTCATTTTATCTTTAGAAGGAAGATTTATAATTGTTTTTAGTTCCAAATGTAGCTTTTAATTGTTTAAATGTGCACATTGTGCACATTCTTTTACCGTTGGCATAAAATAAACAACAGGTTGTGATTTTGTAAGAAGGTAATGCACAACCTCAGCGGGTGAATGGAGGTTAGGAAAGATTTTTTGTGTATTTCATATCCTCAGCATAATCTTTGCATCATTTGTTAGAATGCAAAGGTGAATATTTCTCCTGACATACTGTTTCCTATTAGCTTGGCTCATATTTTGTATTAATTCTGTATATGTGAAATGCAGCCTGTGATGTATTCCTATAGGTACTGTATCGATTCCCCTATTCCTGACCCTGGTTTGGTTAATAATTAACTAGCAGCCATCCAACGGTGCAAGAACCGTTATCTGATTAAGCCACACCACGGCACAGAAGCGCGTTATCTGATTAGGTCATAACGCATGCCATCTAATTAGACAAGCGATATTCCTCCAGCCCCTGATAAGGCATACGGAGTTCTCAAAACAAATCAAACCTACAGCGACCTGGGAAATTCCCATAACCATTGTTTTGATTTCACCGAGAACTTCAGCAAAAGAATGTGCGAACGAGCCCGTTCATATGACATCCTTATTGACGTATATATGTCCATCCTTACGTCAATCTCGGCACCTTTCAGGTATAAATATTACCGACATTGCCTTAAGCAAACACATGCGGTGGTGACGAGATCGGAGCAGCGAGACGTGCTGAGGAGCCCAGCAGAGAGCGAAGCCCACAGGCGCTGCCCCGCCTTCCTGACGCGCTGAGAACGAGACGCTGTCTTTCTCCTGCCGAGAAATCCAGCTCCGGCGCTTCCATGCAGCCCTCGCAGGCAGCTGGAATATCAAGACCTGGGATAAGAGATACCAGCCCTCCATCATTCTAGATCTCAGGTACAGAACTGAATAACCCCTTGCAGAGAATTCTCGAATCAGTCCCTTGGCAAAACAAACTTAAATTAAACTGCTACTTATCTACTCCCGCCCACGTATTAGGCTTAGGTCAGGTACATTGGGGTAGGCGTGGTTAGAAGCACCATTTGAGTACGATTAGTCAAATGTATATATGTATGTATCTATTTTATCAATTTTAAAGTATCATATGGCTCAGAAACCATATCAATGCTTTTACAGTATTATTTTATAATTCTGTCTCTACTGTATGCACTTTACTTAACTACAAGTATTGCAATAATAGCGATTCATTTCTCTTGTATGAGAAAAGAGACTGATCAATAAATAACATCTTTTATTGAACCACGCCCATCTCTTATTTCTCTACAAACTGGTGAAACTAAGAATGCACGTACTGACTGAGTAAAATAAGTTGTCTATTGTTTTCACACGACTCTAGAGATACACTCTTGATTAGGGGAGAGCAAAGTTGTCATGTTCTATGGTTGTCAGAAACTAAATCCCTTCTTGTCTATCCAGGGAGGTTAAAATCCTCCTTGTCTATTTGAGAAAGTTTCTAGTGAACTCTGAGCTAGCTGGCAAACACAAACCTTTAAGTCTAATATCATCGGTAGAAGACCTAGTTAACCTCTGCCCTAGGTCTATACTATTGAAGATATTATTCCAATGCGCAGAGCCTATTGGGATAATAGGAACTACACTACATGGCGCCCAACCGTTTGGATAGGCAATAAAACTAACGCAAGACATTAGAGTAACTCAGTCGTGCTTTTTCACACAGAACCCCTTTTTTCCCATAATACTCCAAAGACGTCTGGAGTGGGTGAAAGGTCATATCCGCCAAACCTCGCAGGAGGAGACTCCTATGTATGGTTCATGGTTTACTCAACGTTGAAGGATACACTGTTCCCAGATATTGTGCATCTAATCTTTGTTTCCATAGAAACCTGATCTGAAAACAAACAGAATAACCTTCTTGACAATAGTATGTCAGAAACTGAAGAAGAAAGGGAGACAGTTAGACTAGCAGCTGAACTCCTAGAAGCAGATAATACTCTGCAGCAAAATGACCCGGATATAAAACTCATCCCGGTCAACATAAGAAAATCTATAACCCTAAAGCTTATAGAAAATGGACTGACACCAAGAGGTGGTACAGTCATATTCGTAATTGAGGCACACGAATATCGGCAGACAGAGGTATTCTATTCATGGATAAACTTTCCAGCAGCAAACGCTGTAACAAAGGACTTCCACTATTACAAAATAGAGCAACCTCCTAGTGAGTACACTCCTTTCGAGGAAGTGGAAATACCACTCAAATTCCAAGAGCACCTGCTCTTGTTTAATGGCGCCCTAAAACATAATAATCACATCACCAGGCTCGGTCCACTAGGTAGACCAGGAGCAACGTGGCCGGTCCTAGCCGGATACACACCACATCCAGACATTGAAGAAATGCCTGCACCAGAATTTTTAGCACAGCTAAAACAATTAATAAAAATACATAGACAATTAGTCCAATATGTAATGCGGACTTCAACTATCCAACCAGCAATTAAAATTCCACAGTTGACCAGTCATCAGGGGAACACAAATAAAATTACACCACAGAACATACAGTCCTGTCTAGGTAAAGTAACCGCAAAACGGGAACAAATTCCTTTCTGGCTAGCACAAAAAATAACTCACATAGAGGCAGTGTTTCCAGATACCACCCCTGTTGAGAAACATAGGATTCTGACTATCTGTCTTCCAATGGGAATCGCACCACATGTGGAGGACTGTGACACTTGGGGAACAGTCTTTGCTTCCATTTACACAAAAACACATGGTGTACCATCCATGTCAGTAATACCAGATGTGCTAAAACAGATTCAAGATGAATACGGTCCAGAACCCGCTTTAACTCTCGGTATGAAATTACTGAAAGACTTCAAGCAGGTCTCTGCAATATTATTAGCCAACATAAAGGGAGAAGCAGCAAATGTGGCGATTCGCCAGAGGTTAAAAGAGACAAATATAGCAGACCAACCATCTGAAATTGCCAGAATCATAGAAAAATCCTATGAAGAACTAGGAAGGGATAGTTTGGGTGGAATACCAGTGAAACCCCAACTAGTTGAAAGTCCTGAAAAAGTATTTATAAAAAATAATTTAAACACTCAAAAAAAGAGCTGGGATGGAAATAAACAATCCAATCCTAAAGAAAAAAGATTCCAGTCCAGAGGAAGGTCTCCTCGGCGGAGAGAAAGATCTCCCGACCAAGGACGCAAGTCTCCCCAAAGGGAGCCCTCTGTGAAAAAATACAACCTTAGAAATAGGGATAATATAAAGAAACCTGATAGATATCAAGATATTGATACACGTCCCTCTCAATCTTTTCAGACTTCCTCGCAGAAATCGGAAAGAAGAGGACGATCAGAACAAAGGGAAGAGCACGTCAAGTCCAAAGACAGAGAACCTGCTCATCTGAATAAAAAATTACAATTTCCAAAAAAGAAGGTAGCCAGTATTAAAGTAATCAACAATGCCGAGAATACTGAGGACACAGCTGAAAAACGGAGAATGGGCTCAGACAATGCTAGACAGCGCAGCAGAAGTGAGCATAGCTCGCAAAGTCCTTATGAATCATCTGGAGACAGTGGACACGAATGAATACATTCAGGTGGAAACTGCAGATACCAGAGTTAGCAAACCTCATAAAATATACGAAATAACATTGCGTATAGAAGGGGATAAGACTAGAAAAATAAGGGGACTATTTTGGGATAATCTGTCCAAGGGCTATGACATCCTTCTAGCTGAACGAGACTGGCCTCCAGAGTTTGTCAGGGAGTGCCCACATGGCGAAGAAATAATTATGCCTGCCTTCTCAAACCATATTCCAATTCATAAAAAATATACACTTGCAAGAAAGTGGGCAGTAGCTCAAGCCCCTGCCTGATATAAAACTCATGTGGGATGGGATGAGGACTCTCCTCCTCACAAAATCCAGTTAAAATCACAACCTACTGCACAGAGGCAGTACCCGATTAAGCAAGAAGCTAAAAAACAGGTAAAAGAGATCCTAGATCAACTTGAATACCAGGGGGTGATTGAAACTTGCACCTCACAAATGAATAATCCTTTGTTTCCTGTCTCCAAGCCAGACAATTCATATCGTCTTGTTTTGGACTACAGACACCTTAACTCATGTTGCAAAACATTTGCAGTACAAAACTCGCATAGTGCTGCACTAATGAATAACATAGTGCGCAAAAAATACAAAACCACATTAGACATTTCTAATGGATTCTTTTGTCAAAATATAGCACCAGAGAGCAGATATTTGACGGCGTTCTCAATAAATGGCACGCAAGAGAATTTCTGTCGTTTGCCCCAGGGGTTCAAGAACAGCCCAGGATTATTCTCAGCGAGAGTAACAGAATTACTACAAACATATGATGACGAGGCATTATCTTATGTCGACGACATCTATCTAACAGATGATGACTTGGATACTCACTTGAAGAGAGTGAACACCATAATACTTGGGTTCGCAGCAGAGGGTTACAAATTCAACTTTAAAAAGTCAAGAATTGCCCATCTAACAGTCCTGTTTTTAGGATATGAACTATCAAGTGAAGGCAAAAGCCTGGCTGACAATTTCCTAGAGAAATGTGCTGTAATCCAAGCACCTAGAACACTGAAAAACTTACAATCAATTCTAGGCTTCCTAAACTTCGGAAGAACTTACATTATAAATTATGCAGAGAGAATTAAACCTCTCTATGATCTAATAAAACCAGATTTTAAAAGAATCAATTGGACTCAAAAACACACAGAAATTTTGAGATCGTTACAAACAGATATGTTAGTTAAAACAAAACTACAAACACGTGACAACACACGCAACCTTGTGATTCGAGTCATCCCAGGAAGATGCGGATTCACATACCTGACCTCTAATGAGGGAGAGAAGGTACCAATAGCATACAAATAACATTTGTACACAGAAGCTGAAAAAAGGTTCAGCATTAAAGAAAATATTGTTCATGCGGTTCAAACAGCTGTAGTAGAAGCAAAATACCAAGCAGACGGTAGACAGGTTACAGTCAGAACAGCAGAATCAGCTTTTGAGGCATTAACAACACCATGTAATTTACCAACAACTGCACTGAATCCAGAATGGATACAATGGGTAAATTCTGTTGATACAGACAAAGTAAAATACTATTTTGACCCAGAAATGAAAGAATTAAAATATCTAGAATATGAAAGAGAATACCCTCTGCCAATCGACATTCTGCCTTTACGACAGTACGCCTGTGTAATATATACAGACGGGTATGCTCAACCCTCAGTTTGGGGAGAGCTGGCTTACAACGCCACATGCGAAATTGTAAAAGAAGTGTGGCGTGGAGGTAAATTAAGACCTCTACTTACAAAAACACACTCAGTGGAAAATAATTCAGAACAACAAACGGAAATAATTTCATTAAAAATGGCGCTAGATAATGCCGATCGCGAATTCCCGA
The DNA here is from genome assembly GCF_964261635.1 of Lissotriton helveticus. NCBI lineage: Eukaryota > Metazoa > Chordata > Amphibia > Caudata > Salamandridae > Lissotriton > Lissotriton helveticus. The sequence continues at coordinate 496,991,044 of NC_136061.1, read as the reverse complement.
CACTTATTGTGTGCGATTCGTATTACTGCGTCAAAACATACAATAACGATTTGAAGAAATGGATTCAAAACGGTTACAAAGATGACACAGGTGCCACAATAAAGCAGAAAGCACTTTGGGAACAATTAGTTCTTTTAAAGAAAAAACTACCAAAAACTCACGTGATACATTCACTGAGTCATCAGCGTGATGGCGTTCACGTTGCAGGGAATTCATTGGCTGAGACAGCCACAGCGGGAGCAACTAAACCGGCTTCCGTAGCTACAAAAAGCGTACAGTAAAACACATTGACAGTGAAACTGTGCTGGCGGTGAAAACGTCATCAAAAGGCGACTGCTCAGCGTTACCGATCAATTATCCACTCAATTATACATACATAATCGATGCAAACTCAGTCCCTTTTGCTCGAATCCCTGGAGTGGGGGATAGAGTAATTCCAAACACGGACAGGAGAGGCTTGTTAATAGCAGACGCACATATGGGTGAGGGTCTCAGACACCTTAAGCAAAAAGATTCTCTGGAAGAATTACAATCAGTGTACTGGTGGCCAGGCATGAGCCTGCATCATCACATTTTTGTAAAAAACTGCCCAGACTGCAATAGAGATCGCAGTGGCGAGTGGGGAGGACTATTGCCATGGCATTTCACTCCAGATAAACAACAACAATAAGAAAGCACCCATCATGAAAAAAGTGCTATATTAACATAAAAAGACTAATTTTCACTTATAATGTAGACCCCAGCGCTCGGCTGACGTCTGGACTGTTATAAAAGGATTTGCAAGTCTATAATGGCATATACGCTAGGAGCATGCTACGTTTTGACTAATGTATTCCTTTTAGCCCTCAAGCTTATGGGGAAGCATGGCCAAATGAGCATTGCATAGCGGGACTCTTGTCCATTTCATCCCGAGGGAAACGGAATCGTAGAAAGAAAAAACCGTGACATAAAGCAATCTATAACAGCAAAGGTATTAGGTTCGGGAGCTGGGTGGGTCAAACATTTAATAAGTGTCCAACGTAGTCTAAATAACCTGCCAAGGAATTCTCTGAAAGGGTTCAGTCCGTACGAACTATTGTTCGGGACTAGAATGATGATACAAGATCTTGATAGTCAGACTTCAGTGGTTAAAGACAAAAGCTTTGATATCAAAGATCGTTTGGCTATTTTACAGGACTTAAATGAAACAAGAAAAGACCTGAGCAACATAAAGCTGAAACAACAGCCAACAACCACTGAAGAGAAACCACCAGTCCCAGCAAGGCCTGTCTGGATTCCAAAAGTCGGGGATCTAGTCAGAGAAAAGATCGCGGTAAAGAAGGAATTTGGGCCTTCTTACAGAAAAGCAGTTCCTGTCTTGTCTATCAACGGGACAAGATCAGTAGTACTACCGCCCCTTGCTGGTAAAAAGGAGAACCGAGTTGTATCCATCGACCTGGTTAAACCACAATCATGTGGCCGATAACAAACAGTAGGCCAAGTGGACTCCCAAGAAGTAGCAGAACACCAATGTTTGCTACGAATACAGAGGCTCAAACTGGAAGACTGATCACCTTTGGAAAATCTACAGTGAATCAACAAGGACTATGCAACAAAGCAATGGAACTTGAACCTCTTAAAACCCAAATTAAAACTTTTCATCAAGAAACAACCTATGATGATGTAACTGCAGACTTTGCTAATGAAAGAAAGCAAAATCCAAAAGCAATTGGAAAAATTGACAGAACAGCATCCGGCTACTTCATCAACTTCGGTGATTCATCTGAAGACCTGAGTGAAGCAAAGAAACAGCCATCAGCAAAAACTTTTAAAAACAAAGCTAAAGAACTTTTGCAACAGCTGAAAGAAACCTATCTGATTTCTCCATGGATTGAATTTTGGGTGGCCTTCGGTGCATTTATCATTCTTTGGCTCATCTTAGTACTATGCTTGGGACATTTCATTGAAGGAAAATATGCTAAAATGGACACAGCAAGCCAGAAAATCAACTTGGTCCTTAAACCACACACATCTTCACACATCGAGAAAAGAGAACTTTCTTCAGTGAACTTCACAGCCAATCCTATACCAGGCGGTGTAGCATGGGACAAAACTGATTATGAAATCTATGGTCCGGTTGAAATCCTGAAGTATCCACACCAATTCAAGATCTCATTGAGTGACTTTGTAAAACCGAGCTCATTTGCTGATGATTGGGACTTTGAAAGTATTAATGATATGATGTCTGATCTTGTGATGTCTGCTAAATTCACAGAACATGATTATTTGCAGGGTTCGTCTAATTATGATCAGATGTTCTGCTATAACCACTATGGTAACCATTATCTACATAAATCTGCACAACCTAGAAATGTTTTGAATTATAACCAATGGGAACATTGTGCTACTCCTCCAAAAGATAGCTCGAAAACATTTTATGATAAATATTCATACTTTTCAGGGTTTAACATAAGTAATGCAGAAACATTTTATTTCAAATTGTCAAATAAGACAGGTATGAAGACCATGCTTACAAACACAAAATTGATATATTCCGATTCATTCTTTGAACAAATGAATACATTTGGGTTTGATTTCTGGAACAATAATATTGAAGCAAAAACTGTTTGGGGTACAAGAGATTGGCAAGTACAAGGTATAGAATCATTGTTTAGAGCCTGCATGATCCCAGAACAAATTATATTTTTGAACGACACTATTCAACAAACTACCTGTCTTGGCTTAGCCAAAATCAAAGATTTGAACAAACCGTCTATTCCAAAGCCAACAGTGAACAGTAATAGCTCTAAAGATGTTGAGATAGACGTAAACCATATTTTAAACCAAAACAGAACAGATCCTGAATGGAAAAAATGGTTGATCTGGCCCACAGATACAAATAACTGTCAAGACAGATTCCTGAACAAAATACAGGGGTTCACATTGACTAGGCCAGACCCTAGATATTCCCAAAGACAACATCCAGGGATAGTAACCACCTACAGCGTGGGCAAGCTCTGCCTTCAATGGCTACAAACGTCCACACTGGCTGAAATTAAGCAACACCTAACTTTACTTACAGAAGGTGCTGACTTGCGTGATTTCATATTGGGACCACGCGAACAGCGTCAAAAACGTTTCATAGCGGCCTCTATATATGCAGCTTATAACGAAGTTTGGAAAGTAACTCGAATTGAGACAGCAGAAAAAATACGGGAAATTGACCGTATTAATTTGGAAAAATCACTTTCTGTGGTGGACAATGGGTTAATGACTCTGTCCTCCAGAATATATTCTCTGGACAGCATTGTGTCTTCAGCAATCGATATAATATCGCAAGACTTACTGATGTTACAACACGGTCAGTCCCAATTGCGTTCTATTGTACAGCTTGGCTGGACGTTACAAAATCTGCGTTCTGGCTATGTGCCCTGGTGTTTAATCAACACAACGTCATTATTTAATATCTTTAACCTCACTGATAAACAAATCAGTTTGGCAAAGAAGGGTGCTGACTATACAATTCTGAGCATTGAAAAACTTGAGAGATTACCATTGACAATGTCAGAACGACCTATCATTGAATGGATAATACATGGGATAATAAATATTCCGATAACTACTTTCTAGTTTCAATTCTGCCAAAAATATATACAGGCAGGCCAGTATGAAAGGTTGGGTAAAGGATACATTAAGTCAATATGGAACTTGCCCTATACACACGAATGTGTAAGTAATAAAGGCCAGAAAGTGTTTCTCAGTGGCGATAATTGTGCAAGATCACTAAGTGGTACACTTCTGTGTCAGGGTATTAGTTTGCACGGAGCCTGTGAAGGGACTTCAAATAACCTTTCATGTTACCAGCAAGGCACACCTGCAACACAAATAGAACCATTCTTTAGGAGACTCTCGAACGGGAGTTACATTCTAATAGTAGATCGCAGATGTTGTAGTTTGCTGCCCGGAAAACCTTATCTCATAAGTGTGACTAGGAAGGTCATGTGCTGTGAACATGTATTGTTCCCCAGCGATTCTCCAGACAGGGAGGCAAGGTTATGGCCCGATTTGAAAATTGCTTCTATTCGAATAGATACTTTAAGCAGAATGAAGACTGTGCTCCTACAGACGCCGACAAGGCTCACGTCATCAAAAGAAACGTATGATCTCCAAGTTGCAAGGACATCAGAAGAGATTCATTCATTATTATCAACTAATTCCCCCATACATTTCGCAGAAATACTGAACGAAATCTTAAAAAATTTCTGATACCACTGGTATCTCCAGTGTATTTAAAGCAGTGTTTTCGGGTGCTTTAACTCCATTCAAAGCCATCCTGGGTATTTTTCCAGACTTTGTCCATTCCATTTTTGGCGGACTTCCTCTCCTTTTAGGACTAGTAGCGGGAATTCTATTTTTGATCCTGTTATTTCGCTATGGCAAACCATGTCACAGACAAAACACCTGCGACAAGGGAAGAAATGATCCTAGCCATTGGCTACCGGGACCGGGTAACTAAAATCCTTGGACTATCCCGGCTTAGAAACCTGAACATGACCTGGTTTCTTTCATTTAGACCAATGTGGCAAAGTTGTGTTATGCCTGTATTAAGATGCTTGCTATGCGGCGAAGAATGCGTGTTGGACACCTGTCTGGCACTACAATCGGATGTGCCAATGGACGCAGATACCTTGTTGGGTCCGGTAACGGCTCATGCATTGTGCTGTCCCCAGCGGCTACCAATCCTGATGACGGCATTCGTGGAGTCTTCACCACTACGATTGAGGGGTAGTGAAGTACAAGATGAAAGCAGCATCAATCAGGTACGACCTTCAGTCAGCTATGCTGATCAAAACATCAATGGAGGCAATCATGCTCAGGCTCATGAATGCATGGTAACAACTTTTTCCGAATTAGTGGAACTTACGCAAGAAGCTGTTGACAGTTTTTTCAATAGTCTAAATGATATGATGTTTTCACCGGAGCAGCAGGAATAACTTTGAGCAAACTAGCACTCGGAGTTCCTCACATCCTGAATTTGGCCTTCAACTTTTTAAAGAAAAGCAATATCAAAAATGTTCTCATCATTTTTTCAGACTGCGAGAACTTTTTCCCCAATTCCAAAATATTTACGATTTTTGGGACACTTATCTTCTAAATTTCTATTTTAGGTAGTCACGTGACAAACGCTATCCTCTAGCACTATTATACATAACTTTATGATTGTGATGAAATGGTCTCGCATTCTTTTTTCTGTATTAAGAGCCATTTCATGTGTGGTTTTCCCATTTATTCATGCTGAATTTAAAAATATGCATTATATGTTTAGCATTATTAGACTGCTTGTGCATATAGTACATGTGATTGTGTTTCATATATTTTATAATTCCAATTTTCTGAATACATATGATTGTATTTTGGGGTGGTATGGTATACACAAACGCTACTGGTTTCACTATGCCTAGATTTGTAAATATGGACATAGTCTACGTGGAGTGGGTGTGATGTATTCCTATAGGTACTGTATCGATTCCCCTATTCCTGACTCTGGTTTGGTTAATAATTAACTAGCAGCCATCCAACGGTGCAAGAACCGTTATCTGATTAAGCCACACCACGGCACAGAAGCGCGTTATCTGATTAGGTCATAACGCATGCCATCTAATTAGACAAGCGATATTCCTCCAGCCCCTGATAAGGCATACGGAGTTCTCAAAACAAATCAAACCTACAGCGACCTGGGAAATTCCCATAACCATTGTTTTGATTTCACCGAGAACTTCAGCAAAAGAATGTGCGAACGAGCCCGTTCATATGACATCCTTATTGACGTATATATGTCCATCCTTACGTCAATCTCGGCACCTTTCAGGTATAAATATTACCGACATTGCCTTAAGCAAACACATGCGGTGGTGACGAGATCGGAGCAGCGAGACGTGCTGAGGAGCCCAGCAGAGAGCGAAGCCCACAGGCGCTGCCCCGCCTTCCTGACACGCTGAGAACGAGACGCTGTCTTTCTCCTGCCGAGAAATCCAGCTCCGGCGCTTCCATGCAGCCCTCGCAGGCAGCTGGAATATCAAGACCTGGGATAAGAGATACCAGCCCTCCATCATTCTAGATCTCAGGTACAGAACTGAATAACCCCTTGCAGAGAATTCTCGAATCAGTCCCTTGGCAAAACAAACTTAACTTAAACTGCTACTTATCTACTCCCGCCCACGTATTAGGCTTAGGTCAGGTACATTGGGGTAGGCGTGGTTAGAAGCACCAGTTGAGTACGATTAGTCAAATGTATATATGTATGTATCTATTTTATCCATTTTAAAGTATCATATGGCTCAGAAACCATATCAATGCTTTTACAGTATTATTTTATAATTCTGTCTCTACTGTATGCACTTTACTTAACTACAAGTATTGCAATAATAGCGATTCATTTCTCTTGTATGAGAAAAGAGACTGATCAATAAATAACATCTTTTATTGAACCACGCCCATCTCTTATTTCTCTACAAACTGGTGAAACTAAGAATGCACGTACTGACTGAGTAAAATAAGTTGTCTATTGTTTTCACACGACTCTAGAGATACACTCTTGATTAGGGGAGAGCAAAGTTGTCATGTTCTATGGTTGTCAGAAACTAAATCCCTTCTTGTCTATCCAGGGAGGTTAAAATCCTCCTTGTCTATTTGAGAAAGTTTCTAGTGAACTCTGAGCTAGCTGGCAAACACAAACCTTTAAGTCTAATATCGTCGGTAGAAGACCTAGTTAACCTCTGCCCTAGGTCTATACTATTGAAGATATTATTCCAATGCGCAGAGCCTATTGGGATAATAGGAACTACACTACAAGCCAAATGTTGACAATGCCTATATTTCCCAAAGAATTCTGAATATGGTCTTGCAAAAGTTTGTTGGAATGGGTTGACCTCTCATAGGTGTTAGTTGTAATGAGGTTTCAAATTCAATCATGTTTGCCTTCAAACAGCACACCATAAGATGTTTTGAGTACCTCCTGCATACGAAGATGAACAAACGCCAACATTAAGTTAGAAATTAAACTAACTTCATCTATATTCAAAACTTTCACATTTTTAAATACTCTAACAAGTTCTTGGCATGTATCATCATGTAATTTGAAGTATTCAAGATCATGCTCCAGAGGTAGTAAGATTAGATAATGTAAAGTAACTACACAAGATAAATTAGAGCAAGTAACTTTAGTGACATAAACAGTAATAACTTAAATAAGAAAATATTTTCTCTGCCTGTCTGTCACAACCCTGTACAGAGGGTCACAGGGCAAATAGGGGTTACAGGGCCCAACCAAGGTGGTTGTGGTCTTTTACACCTGATGTCCCAGGACACACCCTACTATGGATCCCGCTCAACTGGGTCAAGCACCCTCTTCTGCACCTGACTGAGAGAAAGCGCTGGAATGGATCATCGCGTTCCTCACCGGAAGAACCCAGAGAGTCCGCCTCCCTCCGTTCAGATCCGAGGCCACCGAAGTCATCTCCGGCGTACCACAGGGATCCTCTCTCAGCCCGACCCTCTTATTTATTTATTTATTTATTTATTTATTTAATTTATATGGCGCGTTATAACCACAGGGGTCTCTAAGCGCTGTTTGTCCAGATTTACATGCAAGATGTTACATAATGAGATGTTACAAACGAAAGGCTGTGCACCTAAAAGCTACTCCATGCTTGTTTGTACAACACAGTTTTTAGTTTTTTTCTAAAGGGAAGTAGACTACTTTCCTTCCTGAGATCTGAGTCCAATTTATTCCACAATGCTGGAAGCACGTTGGAAAACGCACGGCCCCCCACCGTCGTCAGCTTGAAGCGGGATTGGGACAGGAAAGTGGCATCTGACGAGCGCAGAGTCCTACCCGGAGTGTAGGGGGATATTCGGGATTTCAAATATTTAGGTGCTTTGCCGTGCAGAGCCTTGTGAGCAATACACAATCCCTTGAATACAATTCGCTGACGTATTGGGAGCCAATGCAGCTCCCGCATCAGGGGAGAGGCATGGGCAGTCCTGGGTTTTTTGAATATGAGCCTAGCTGCATCATTCATAACTCCCTGAAGCTTGTCCAGCAGCCGCTGAGGCAGGCCTAGGTATAGGGAGTTCCCGTAGTCCAGCCTAGCCAGAATTGTGGCTGAGACCACGTGTCTCAAGGTAGAGAATGATAGCAATGCCGAGATCTTCCTTAGTTGTTTTAGGAGGCCTATACAGGTACCCACTACAGTGGAAACCTGTTTTTCCATGGATAATTTATTATCCACATATAGGCCTAAGCTCTTGACTGCGGCTGCCGGTTTGGGTGGTGTGCCCAGCTCTTTAGGCCAGAAATTGTCACTCCAGGGGTTGCCCGAGATGGAAATGGGCAACACTTCTGTCTTGTCTGGATTGACCTTCAGAGAATTCTCCGACATCCAGTTCACTGTGGTTTTCAGTATGTCCTGTAACCTAGCGGATGCTCCTGGGCCATCATCCAGCTGGATGATGATCTGGGTGTCATCGGCATAGTTATACACTAGGCAGTCCATCCTATTCAGGAGAGCAATTAATGGCTGCAGGTAGATGTTAAAAAGTAGGGGTGACAAAGCAGAGCCCTGAGGGACCCCGCAGGTGATCGGCGCGGGGGTGGAGAGTAGATCACCCAACTGCACTCGTTGTGTCCTACCCTGCAGGAATGATGCAAGCCATGCATGTGCTGTGCCCATGACACCAAAGGATCTCAACCGCGACAGGAGCTGTTTGTGACACACGGTGTCAAACGCCGCGGAGAGGTCCAATAGTATCAGGGCACTTGGTGTTTTTGCATCAGCCCGAATTCTTAGCTCATCCAGAATAGATAGCATAACTAGTTCCGTGCTATGATTAGCACGGAACCCTGCCTGATTGGTCTCCAGCAGGTTATTGCTTTCTAGATGGGCCGAGAGAAGGGCTAACACATGCTGCTCAATCACTTTGGCCAAGAAAGGCAACTGAGAGATGGGCCGGAAGTTTTTCAGACATTTTGTGTCTGCACCGGGTTTCTTCAGTAAGGGGATCAGGCGAGCCTCTTTGAAGGCTAGAGGGATCTGTCCTGTGCAAAGAGAGGTGTTCAATAAGTGCAGGACCTCTTCCTCTAATCCTGGCATTGCCACCTTAAATATGTCAGGAGGGCAGGGGTCTACCAGGGAACCTGATTTAACTCGGCCTAGGATGTTGAGTAATTCTAGTTTGGACATAGGGGCGAACTCAACTAATGATGGAGTGTTTAATGGGGTGATAAGGTCCGGTAGGCAGGGGGGGCAATCGAGGGGTACAGTTTCCTCAATTTCGTGTAAAATGTCAGATATCTTCTTTACAAAGAAGTCCTGAAACCTCTGACAGTCCACCTGAGTAAACTCAGGGCTTTGCTCTTTGTTGACCCTGAGCTCTGCCAAAACCCGAAAGATTTCTTTTTGTGGGTTTTTTGCAGCCACTATTCTCTCCTCGAAAAAAATAGCCTTCCTAGAATGTATGGCTAGCTTATACTGGGCTAAAGATGAAACATATTCTTGTTTGGAGATGGCGTCATATTTTTTACGCCATGCCCGTTCTTTCTTCCTCACCCCACGTTTCATCTCCCTTAGGGAATCGTTGTACCAAGGTGCCCCCGCTCCTCTTGCCACCTTCTTTGTCCTGCGAAGAGGCGCTACCACATCAATGGCACTCCTCAGTTTGTGCTGGAGGTGGCCACATAGAGCGTTAACGTTGGCATCCTGCTCTTTTATTGGAGGGCAGTGTTCTAAAAGGTGGACCAATTTCTCTCCATCTAGATTTCTCCATTTGCGGGCCGTTTTCCAGCCCTCCCCAGATTTAAGCGGAGGGCCCTTCAGTACAAGTCTGCCCTTTATTAAAGAATGATCGGACCAAGCACATGGTAGAATTTCCGTGCTGCCCTGGACTGGCATATTGGTCCAGACTAAATCAAGTACATGACCTTTGTCATGTGTTGGTTCCTTGACCTGTTGATTGAGACCTAGTGAAAAGGCCGCCTCCTCTATCTGTAGCGCTTGTCCTTCCTTGGGGGATTTTTCCCAATGATAGTTGAAGTCCCCAACAATCACCAGTTTATCGTATCTTGTGCATAGGTCCTGGACCAATTTTACAAAGAGCGTGGGGAAATCTGGCGACGCCCAGGGTGGCCGATAAACCACCAAGAACACCACACAGACCGCTCCCCTCCTAAGCTTAACCCCCATGACCTCAGCTCCTCCAAGGGTTTCGGAGAGGAACCTATCCGCATGGAGGCATGACTTCAACGTCTACATGAGCCCCCTCGCAGCCATCGCACGCCAACACAACCTCAACATCATCTCCTACGCTGACGACACCCAACTGATCTTCTCCCTCACCAACGACCCCACCACCGCCAAAGCCAACCTACACGAAGGGATGAAAGACGTCGCCGACTGGATGAGGAACAGCCGCCTTAAACTGAACTCAGACAAGACAGAAGTCCTCATCCTGGGATCATCACCCTCCGCCTGGGATGACTCCTGGTGTCCCCCGGCCCTGGGCACCGCTCCCAAACCAACAGACCACGCTCGCAACCTGGGCTTCATCCTGGACTCCTCCCTGTCAATGACCAGACAAGTCAACGCCGTTTCTTCCTCGTGCTTCAACACCCTGCGCATGCTCCGCAAGATCTTCAGATGGATCCCCACTGAAACCAGAAAGACCGTCACCCAGGCACTCGTCACCAGCCGACTGGACTACAGGAACGCCCTCTACGCCGGAACCACAGCCAAACTCCAGAGAAGCCTCCAACGCATCCAGAACGCCTCCGCACAACTCATCCTGGACATCCCCCGACACAGCCACATCACCGGACACCTGAGAGACCTGCACTGGCTCCCCGTCAGCAAGAGGATCACGTTCCGACTCCTCACCCACGCACACAAGGCCCTCCACGACCTGGGCCCCAAGTACCTCAACGACCGCATGACCCTCTACACGCCCACCCGCCAGCTACGATCTACCAGCCTCGCACTCGCCACCGTACCACGCATCCGCAAAGCCACCGCCGGAGGAAGATCCTTCTCCTACCTGGCAGCCAAGACTTGGAACTCCCTCCCCACCCACCTCCGGAAAACTCAAGACCATCTCTCCTTCAGGAAGCAACTCAAGACCTGGCTGTTCGAGCAGTAACATACCCCTCACCCCCAGCGCCTTGAGACCCTCCCGGGTGAGTAGCGCGCTATATAAATGCCATGATTGATTGATTGATTGATTGACTCTCATTTCGGTAGCATCATACAAGCATTCAAAGCTCCCTCTGATGGAAGTGTAGATGCAGAGCACACAATAAATCTATGGCCATTCAAATACTTCTTTTGTATAAAAGAAGGCATTTAATTCTAATTCTATACACGCAGAGGCAAATAACATAAAAGAATCAATAACACAGTCCCCCTTGAGGTAGGCACCTAGTAGTTGTCAGGCCATCCCACCCCCTAGCCTACTAAGTTCCAATGTACCCAATGTTCTGTTATTTCCCATTCACATGTAGCAATAACCATATAACTACTAGGCCCTGTATCACAGGGTTCCCCCCTGTTGGACTCAGTCAATAAGATGCAGTCATTTAGAGTCAAGTAGGGTTGCCAAAACCAAAGGCGGTACATCCTCCGGGGCCTTCTCAGCACCCTCTTCTGCACCTGACTCTCAGTTAGGTAGCGTAGCATAAGCAGTCAAGGATCCCTCAGAGGGAAGTGTAGATTTAGAGATCCGTTAGCATGACTTATAACTCTACGTGCAAGCAGTGCACACAATAAATCCATGTGCAGTCAAATACTTCTTTTATATAAAAGAAGTCATTTGATTCTAATTCTACACATGCAAAGGTAAGCAACATTCAAAAATCAATGACACAGTCCCCCTAGAGGGAGGCATCCTAGTAGTTGTCAGGCCACCCCCACCCCGGGCTACTAAGTTCCCATGTACCAGGTGTGCTGTTATTCCCCATTCACATGCAGCAATATCCAGGGAATGTAAACTACTAGGCCTTGTATCATGGGATTTCCCTCTCTTGGACTCAGTCAATAAGGTATAGTCTTTTAGAGTCAAGTAGGGTTACAAAAATCAAAGGCGGTATATCCTCCGGGGCCTTCTCAGCTTACCAGCTCCAGCGGTACAAAACCTGGTGGCTGACCAGGTCAGGCTGTACACGTTCACACATGCAGTTTCTCAGTAGACACCAGCTCAACCTCACGAGCTGCACTTACCAGCATCCTGATGATCGGAATTGCTCCGGCTCCAACCACACTCAGTAAGTCTTTTGTTTATCCTTGCTCTGGGATGGGGGCATTCTCCTTGCGCCGGTGGGGGCTCTGTTGGTGTCTCCTCTGTCTCGGGCCTAATCAGATGCAAAGCATCTCTCATCTTGGTTGTTCCAGCAGTTTCAGGCCACTGGCAACTAACCAAACCTCTGGCCTCAGCGTCTTGGGCAGCCCCTCCTGACATGCAGAGACACTCTGTCGAACTTTACTATTGGGTCACGCTGGCCTCAGGCTGCCTTTCTTGCAGCCCCTCTTGCATACTAGGTTACACCAACTTCCCGCACATGAGCGACAGCCCGATTGATGCGACACAGTTTCTTGGCACACAGCACCTCTCCCGCCACACGGTGTCACCAAATTCACAATTCTGCACATGGGCGACGGCTCAATCAATACAGCACTGCTCCTCAAACCTTCCTCAGAGGCCCCAAACATCTGGGCTCCCCTCTGGATTGCACTCCCTCCAACATGCTCCTCTCCATCACAGACATACCAGCCTTGGTGAGCAGGAAGGCAATGGTGCTTCAGACTGGAAAGCAGGTGGTCTTAGTTTCCCTGGGTGATGTCCCCTCACCCAGCCTGGGAACTAGCAGGCTAGGCCCCTAATCCTGGTCACAGGCAGAAGTCTTGCAGAGCTTCCCCTCCTCATGAATCCCAGCAGGCTTCTCAGCAGGTGACAAAGTATGGTGTCTCAGACTCCCCTACTTATAGTTCTTTTCCAGACACATTTGATTTGGGGTCTGGACCTTTGAAGTTTTATGTTAAGGTTCTGCTTCTTTGATATGGACATCCCTTCCCTTCATCCTTCCTTTAGTAAGATGTCTGTCACAGCAGGTAACAATCGGTAACTGATCAACCCACAACAAAATTCATGGGAGTGACCAGCGTTCACACTTGGATGTCAGCCACATTGATATGTGCATCAAAGTCTAATCCTGAGCGCTCAGCCCTACCCTTTATGATTCTCTTTTCAGCCCCATCTCCCTCTTTCTGAGATGTGTCCAGGCCCCTTCCTTGTGATCTGTCACTAAGTTAAAGAGCACTTTGAAATGGACAGGGGGAGTCTGGATTCCCCTCACCAGGCGCTTGTCCCACTCAGCTTACAGGAATGCAGCAATATACTATTCTGTCTGGAGGAGATTCCTATCCTTATGTTTTCACCATGGAGGCCTGGATTTCCAAAATGGAAAACAAGGTCCTCCATGTAATGTACCAGTGCAGGCACTTCTGCACTCAGTTTACACTCTCAGCACACTCCACTCTCTAGTACTGTTGTGATCATGTACCATGCTACCACCAGCTTTTCCACATGCAGCATACTCACTCAGTCTCCATATACTGTTCAATGCTACACTCTCTCTGTACTGCCCCAGAATGTGTCACTTTAAACACCCTCTGCCAGCGCACACATATTTACCATGTGCACACTGTTCCACACTGCACGCCCTGTGTAATGTATGCATTGCATGCTCACATGCATTCAGAACATGTTTTCGTCAAGCACACACTTGCACATCAATCCAATGTAGGCCAAGGGTAAGTGAAACTCAGAGCAGGGGAGCTTCTAAAAAAAGTGAGTGAGCCTGTAGGCCTCACTCAAATGACGCAGGGTAAAAAAGGATCTGTTCACTACTACTGATCATTACATGGTATGCTGCCGCCACCGCGCTTGTGCTGATCACTATGAGGGTAGAGCACTGGGCATCCCTCCCGGTTCAACAACACTGCAATCCGTGAGACAGGTCAATGTCATGGCACACGTGCATGTTCCATGTTCATCTATGAGAAAAAAAAAAATCAGCTTTAGGAATCCAGGCAATAATACAATTGGGCACTCACGGCAGCGGTACATGTCTTTACCATGCAGAGGATTTTTCCGTCCCACACTGCTTGTCCAATTACGTACTGTTATGTAGTTCATAAGTCCTACATTCACATATTCCACTTTCATGCTGAAGTCCCTGATCTACTGATTCTTTTATGTTTTTGTAGATTTCAACTTGTTCGCAATTTAATTGAGGTAGTTAGTAATCCAAGTTAATTTAAAGTCCAATTCCAAATTGTAAGTAATGCGTTTCCTTCAGTGCATATGAACATCCTCAAGGCTGTAAAAAGATATATAATGCAACATACATCTATATAGATATATATATATATAGATATATATATATATATATATATATATATATATATATATATATATATATATATATTACCTACTGGCGGTCGCCAGTAGGTATATATAGTTAGGATTTTTTCCCTATGGGATTTTTGAAAATTCTATGTCTAATAACTTTGGCGTTTGTGGACGGAATTGGCTGAAATTTTCTGGAAAATGGAACATTTTGTTTCTGAGCAGCCCCTTGGGGGGGTTTGTCAAGGGGGGGGCCGAGAAAAAAGGGGGGTCCCAAAACGTGTTTTTAACATTGAGTTTTCCATAGGGCGGTTGGCCTCACTTTTAGCCCGAACGGCTGAATGGATTTGCACGAAACTTGGCAAAATTGTAGGGACTGGTAGCCCGATGTGCCTTTGCTAGGTCTCAATATATGTGCTTCAGTGGATTTTGAGAAATTAACGTTTAAAAAAAGATATATATCTGTAAGCGCGCTCTGGGCAGCGCTCCGGTTCGCGGACTTTACGCGTACCGGAACTTCGCGTAGCGAAGCTGATTGGCTCTCCGGTGTCTGTCAACATTCTAAACAGTCCGGAGCGGCCGCCATCTTGTCTCTCGGTAGGATCGAGAGACAAGATGTGGTGAAAACAAAGGGGGAAATGACCATAAGGGGGCATAGTATATTCTCCCTGACCCCCTAGGTTTAATGTGGAGGCTTTAAAAGGGCCCCGCGGGGCAAAAAAATAAAAAATAAAAAAAAATTTTTTGCGTGGGTAGCGCCCGGTTCGCGAACCGGGAAGCGTTCTGGGCAGCGTACTATAATGAAAAATGAATGATAGACTTTTCAAATACTGTATGTTAATTGATTGTTGGTTTTGTTGATTATTTTTTAATTTTTTAATTTTTTAAGCAATTATTTATTATTGTGATTGTGTTTCAAAATTTAATAACATTTCTAACATTTAACTAGTTTATGAATTACATATAAAAATGATTAAAGACTCAAACAATTTTTTAATATTACATACAATTTTATTTTTCAGATTGTTTTTCAAAATTTAATAGAACGTCTAGCATTTGACTGTCCGATATGTCCTCTTGTTGAGTGAACATAAGTTCCCACATTTGACCGTCATCATAATGGAGTAAATGATCGACAGATTCTACACATTGAAGTAATTCATAGTCCCGTGACTCATCCATGAATTCTAAGTCATCAATGGGTTCCATAACTTGTTCATTGTTGCTGTCCAGAACAATTTCGAAGGAAACATTCTGCTCACCTTCCATTTTATTGCTGTAATTTGCATAAAAAATAAATATATCAGTAGTGATAGGGCACTGTTGGGTTTAAGTTCAGACAGGTACTTGTGAGTTTATAACAGAGAAGTAATCTATGGGCACTGTATGGTTTCAGGCGTGAAGTAGTACTATTAAAAAGTGCCTGTGAAGAAGCCTAAGTAAATTCATAATTATACCACAGAAACCTAAATCAATCCATAATTATAATAAAGAAGCCTTTCTCAATGTCTAACTCTTACAGAGGGATAGTAGAAGAAGCCTAAGTAAATTCATAATTATACCACAGAAACCTAAATCAATCCATAATTATAATAAAGAAGCCTTTCTCAATGTCTAACTCTTACAGAGGGATAGTATATAACTATCTGAAAATGTTTTCAAATTTATAAAATAATATCTCACCTTCTAAAAACAAGTTTAAGTTGTGAGTGAAAATGATCTTGCAATGTAATTCAGGAAGTAGTAGTCAAAATGGCTGTGTTTCTCTCTCTTTCTTTATATATATTCAGGTACATAACCAATCAAATGTCAGGTAAAAAAAGTAGAAAATGAAAGTAACATTTTAATTGGTTGTCAATTCCAACACTTCAGATGTGTTTTGTGAAGTAATTTACCTCAGGGTATTTAGAGAGGTCTACAGGCTAAATGGTTAAATGGAATTTCAATCAAATTTGTGAAAATGGTAGGCATTGGTATGTAGTATGAGGTAATCTATATTTGGTGAAATTGTCTCCAGTCGCTTTTCTGTAAACTACTTTCCCACCTTTTTTGATGGTGCGCTTCCCAGGGAGCGACCCGGTACGCGAACTGGTGAGCGCCCCGGTTCGCGAACCTTAAGCGTTACGGGAGTCCACCATTTTGTGTTTCGGTCGAATTAAGATACAAGATGGAGGGCAAATAATGTTCAGAATGGGTAGAAGGGGGCACGGTAGACTTATCTTGACCCCCTAGGTTTTCTGAGGGTGGCTGAGGAGGCCCATATGTGCGAAAAAAAAACATTTTTTTTTAAATTTTGCGAGGTTAGCTCCCGGTTCGCGTACCAGGAAGCGCCCCAGGGAGCGTACTTTGTTGAAAATTAGTGAAAAAAGTTAGAGTAAAATAATAATTGTGAGTGATCAGATGTAGGGTAGCTCTGAGAAGAGCTTTTGGGTTTATGGTACATTTAGGTACTTATAAGTAGGTACCAATGCACAGTCTTAAATTCAGAATGAAAATTCTGTTGCCCTCATCTGAGAAGTGAACTCCATCTCCTCTGTAGATATCTTGCATGTAGTAACGCAAGTTATTGTTGTACAGGGAGCCCATTCCATGGTCTCTCATGTAAGCTGAAACAGATTTGTTTACATGCTTCCTCGACTTCTCAATTTGTGGACAAAATTGGTTTGACCACCTCCATTTCTGTCTTTGGCATATATTTGAATATACCAAGGCAGTCTGAGGAAAAAGTGCCATCAATTGCTCAAAGGTGTCCTTTAAAAGCATTTCCAGACCTACCCCAGTCAAAGTGCCCAAATCATTACCTCCACAGTGCACAATTAACAGGTCAGGTTTTGGCAAATGCATAAAGGTTTTCACCAATGGTATCAATTGGTGACATTTTAATCCTCTGTGGCCAAACCACTTAATTTCCACATCTTGTAAATTGAGGTTAGGTAAATTCCTGTTCTCAGCATACCTCTGAGCCCAATAGATGTAACTATGTCCAACAATACAGACAGAAAACATGGTGAGAGAAGGTTCTCCTGCAGTCAGATGAAGTGTGGCAATGAAATGGCAGTTGAAAAAATAAGAGTTTAAAATGAAAAAAACTGTGGAGTTTCTGTGTTAATGAAGCAGTAACAGTGATTGGTGGATTTTGATTGCTGAAAACAGAAAGTTAGGGTGCATGGATGAGTTGTTTGAAAGATGTATTTTGAGTGGTCAAGAAAAAATCATTAAATGAAAGAATGCACTGGATATGAGGTGCACTGAGAGTTCAGAGTTCAATTGCAACATTGTTGTGTGAACTTGCAAACACCAGAAGTCTTCCAAGAGGTGGTTGCCATGCAGAAAAGGCATGAAATGGCAGAGGGGGGAAGGGTTTTCATTTGAAAAAAAGTGAGGGAAGAGTTTTGATTGGGTGACATGAGAGATATGTGTGAAGAATTACAGCATTTCTGTGCTTTTGATAGCTGCAGACTCTGGAGTGCATACCTTTTGCTCTGCTGAAGACAAATTGGTGTGTTTCTGAGACTGTTTTCAAACTCAAAGTATTTGCTAAGGTGAGAAAATATTTCTTTAATTTAGATAGAGAATAGTGTGCTTTAAGGAGAAAATTATGAAGAAAGTTGTGTTTTTCAAATGTTGCTTTGTCTCAAGTGTTTTACAAATAGATTTTGTTTCTTTGAGAAAATGTAATTGGAGAAAATGTGAAGTATTAGTACTGATAGGGTGTTTTTCTGCATAGGAGCTGTGGAGTCTTTTCAAATTATGACTTGAAAATCGTTTTTGAGGAAAATGAATGGTTATAATATTTCTGACAAGGACATAATGGTGTATGCTTCTTTATAATGCAATTGACTGTCTCTGATGTTATTTTTCCCATTTCAATGTAAGACCTTTCTCTGTGGCGCAAATTGCTTGTAAATATGCTCCCACCTGTGCATGGCAAATTTAGATTTTGAATGTTTGTGTTACATAGCCATGTTAAAAGTGATACAAACATGCTGCAAAGGCAATCAAAAAACGCTTTTATGTGTCTTAAGGACATTTTAAGTCATTTTCCCATGTGCAGTGTTTTGAAATTATGATTTGAAAATCGTTTTTGGGGAAAAGGAATTGTTTTTAAATTTATGACAAGGACATAATGGTGTATGCTTCTTTATAAGGCAATTGACTGTCTCTGATGTTATTTTTCCCATTTTAATGTAAGACCTTTCTCTGTGGCGCAAATTGCTTGTAAATATGCTCCCACCTGTGCATGGCAAATTTAGATTTTGAATGTTTGTGTTACATAGCCATGTTAAAAGTGATACAAACATGCTGCAAAGGCAATCAAAAAACGCTTTTATGTGTCTTAAGGACATTTGATGTCATTTTTCCCATATTACATTAAAAGACCTTTCTCCGTGGGGCACATTCCTTGTAAATATGGTCACACTTGTGCATGGTAAATTTAGATTTTGACTGTTTGAGTTACATAACCATGTTAAAAGTGACCCAAAAAAATTGCAAAGGCTTTCAAAAAACACTTTCATGTGTCTTAAGGACATTTTAAGTCATTTCCATGTGGGCAGTGTTTTCAAATTATGACTTGAAAATCGTTTTTGAGGTAAAGGAATGTTGTTAAAATTTATGTGCGCCATATGCCCCCAAATTTCTTTTTCAGGGGTGCAGCAGGGTGTTCTTGAGACACCCCTGCACCTTTGGAAAAATTCCTAATTTGCGATGAGCTAATTGCTAATTGCAAATTGCACCTTCATTCCTATGGGCATCCTGGCCCATGGAAATGAATGGGTAATTTGCAATTAGCAATTTGCTCATCGCAAATTAGGAATGGTAAAGAATCGCTATTTATTGCTTAAAATTCGCTATTTTGGAAATGCAAAATAGTTTGATGATACATATGGCGGTTGATCTCTAACAAGATAAGAAGCTTAGGGATACATTTATGATGACTAGCGCAATGAAGTGGACATCACTTACTTCATTGGTAGAGCTTTACATGTATTATCTCCTCTGTATTCTTCATCAAGCGTAACTTTAATCTGCAATCCTGAGTAGGCCTCACCTTAAACAAACCTCTGGATAGGCCACACCTTATCGTCATCATGAATTAATCATTTAAAATGCTAGGGACAGATTTATGATAGGTGTATGCCTCTTTTGCGCCACTTACAAAACACTGCCCATGGGGAAATGACTTAAAATGTCCTTAAGACACATGAAAGTGTTTTTTTAAAGCCTTTGCAATTTTTTTGGGTCACTTTTAACATGGCTATGTGACTCAAACAGTCAAAATCTAAATTCACCATGCACAGGTGGGAGCATATTTACAAGGAATGTGCTCCATGGGTAAAGGTCTTATAATGTAATATGGGAAAAATGACATCAGAGACAGTGAAATGCCTTATAAAGAAGCATACACCATTATGTTCCTGTCTTAAATTTACAAACCATTCCTTTTCCCTAAAAACGATTTTCAAATCAAAATTTGAAAACAGTGCACATGTGGAAATGACTTAAAATGTCCTTAATTCAAAATTTGCTATTCCTTATTTTGCGATTGCACTGAAGGATTTGCAAATTTTGCGATTCCTTAAATGCAATGTATCAAAAAAAAAATATGCAAAAAATGCCATTAAGGATTTGCAAATTACCACCAACTTCTAGTTGGTGGTAATTTGCGAATTCTTTTCAAAAAGCTTTTTTTCCAAAAAACAAAAGGTGACATATGACGCCCATACATGCCCTTAGGGCATGTATGTGCGCCATATGCCCCCAAATTTCTTTTTCAGGGGTGCAGCAGGGTGTTCTTGAGACACCCCTGCACCCTTGGAAAAATTCCTAATTTGCGATGAGCTAATTGCTAATCGCAAATTGCACCTTCATTCCTATGGGCCTCCTGGCCCATGCAAACAAATGGGTAATTTGCAATTAGCAATTTGCTCATTGCAAATTAGGAATGGTAAAGAATCGCTATTTATTCCTTAAAATTCGCTATTTAGGAAATGCAAAATAGTTTGATGATACATATGGCGGTTCATCTGTAACAAGATAAGAAGCTTAGGGATACATTTATGATGACTGGCGCAATGAAGTGGACATTACTTACTTCATTGGTAGGCCTTTACATGTATTATCTCCTCTGTATTCTTCATCAAGCGTAACTTTAATCTGCAATCCTGAGTAGGCCTCACCTTAAACAAACCTCTGGATAGGCCACACCTTATCGTCATCCTGAATTAATCATTTAAAATGCTAGGGACAGATTTATGATAGGTGTATGCCTCTTTTGCGCCACTGTGCGTCACTTTTGTGATGCAGCGGCGGTGCAAAAGATTTGCTATGAGGCGACAAAATTACAAATTGATGCATTTAGGCAGATGTGTCATGGTGTAAAAAAAACGTGCCACATGAAACCGATGCAGCAGTGATGCAAAAGATGCACCATGTTGCAAGACATGTTGAAACCTTAGTCGGGTCGGGGACAATCGATATTTGCCCGGCGGTATTGCCTCTGTGACCCTCTAGTTATTTAATCAATGAAGAGGCAGGCGCTGGAGACTGGAAAGCAGGAAACAAGGTTTTTATTCTCTCCGGAGGAGAACACAGCAAAACGGACAGCAGGTATCGTTCTGAGGTGCTCTAGATACATTTCTGAGGCCTGGCCTCTTATACACTGTTTTATGACTTTATTGCAGATTACACATTCATGTTAAAGCTTTGATGTATGGAAAAGACATTCCCAGAACTCCCCTTTGGGCCCGTTCCCACACACATTTACAGTTGAAGTCCCCACCCTAGTCACAACAGGTGATGAGTATCACGCAGCTGGATATTCCGCCGATTCACGGAATGTGGGGGGTTTGATCGGATCTCATGGAGCGGGGGCTTTGATCAACCCGGGGATCCTTTGATGGGGGAAGCTTTCTATTGTACGGGGAGGGGCAAGGAATGGTATCGGCAGAGCTGGGTGTCGGCCTGGGAACGGGGAAGACAAACGGGCACACGGGGAAAAAGGGGGTTTGCATCTAAGGGCCGGAGATCATGAAAGGGAAGAAGGGAGGTGTCGCGCTGGGAACAGGATGAGGGCCTGGGGCAGAGCAGCGCCGAAGAGGGGTTTATGATTCAAGGCAGGTGCAAGCAGGGGGGTGGTCAGCGTGCAGGCTTAGTGAAGGCGAAGGGCTATGTCAGGGGCCAGCGGCATGCAAAAGGGTTCGTTCTGATCGGGGCATCTTAAAATGGCGGGTGCGCACGACAAAAGTGTGGCATCAGGGGAAGAGGCAAGATGGCGCAGATAATGTTCACCAAAACGTACTAATTTTCAACAGTCCTCCCTTTAACATATTCAAGACATCTTGCTGGTTCATTTTCTACTCGGTTCTATTGTGGTGGGCATGAGAAAGAAAACGGTAGGAACCCTAGATGAAAAAGAGTTGTAAACAATACATTTTAACATTTCTAGGTTTAGGAGGTGGACCTATTTGATAAACTTTGATCAAGTTGTTTTAGCAGGAAAGTCATAGAAATGTAATACAAAAAAACGATTCTGTAGCGAGAGCAGCGACTACATTTCATAACGTGAACTGGTAAGTTACTACATATATCAGATTCGGATTGGAGCATGATCAATACAATGGCGGCTGGGAGAGAAATGAGGCATAGCAGAAACGGTGATTGAGGATGTCAAATGTTCGAAGTTAACGAGTTCTCATTATTCTTTGTTGTCTTTCGTTGGCGCTGAGGAGCACCGGCAGTGGAGCTACAAGTCCAGCTCTATTCTAAGTTCTGCGTTGCAGGGCACGACCCTTTCCTCGCGTTTCTGGTCGGAAAGGTCCTTTTCGCCCTGTGTCCTTTGAGGTGATTGTCAGAAAGTTCAGATGGAAGAAGAGCGTACAAAACAGTCCATAGGGTAGGTCGGAGAAAAAGGGGGATGGAGCAAGGCCAAATTAGGAACAAACTAGGGGAACGAGAGACTTCAGATAGGCGGGCGTGTGACGGAATTCAGAGAGCGGGGACTTGTCGGCAAACACTGGACATCGAGCAGGGGCATCAGGTCGGCCCTTTCTTCTCAGGTTGTCGAAAACAGTGCCTCGTCCTGCAGCTCTTTTCTGTCGTGGTCTCGCCTTGGCTAATGTCGCAGGTGTTCCTTAGTCTGCAGTCAGGCCTCGTGCTCCCACATCCGGTCCTTCTCTCCTCCAACAGCAGTACCCTTAAACAAGTTTGAAAAGACAGTCTTTAGAGAATTTGCAGATGAAGATAATCAAAAAGTCTATTTCTCTCCCAGCTCCAGGCAAAGAATGAAAAATGTCCGTTATATTAGGGTTCACAATTAACATATAAATGACCGATGACGGGCCTGTTGGATTTACTATGACTTTCCTTCACAATTATTTATTACAGTTTCGACAGTTCATCTGATGGAGACCCACCTTCGTAAGACGGGTTTGACAAAGATATGCCGTTCTCTAGGGCTTTATATTTACCAAGGGTACTGTGTGCTATCGACATGGTACTAAACAGATATTTTGCTGAGGGACGAACATAGGCTAAACATTTATTTTCTATCAATGCCTCCTGCTTCTCAACTAAACATTTTCGCTTTCGGCATGGTACAGTGTAATGGTTTTCTTTGCTCCAGTCTAATCTTAACTTTGCAAAACATCATTCTGGTCCCTATGCAGCCTCTCGCGGCCGGATTACTAAATTAGAGAAGACAGGGGTCTTATCGGAAGACACCTAGGGACATAGAAAACTTATGGTAAGGGCGTAAATCGACCCATCTCTCATAACCGGGAATGAGGGGTAGTTTCATAACTCCAATTTGGTGCGGCTGATACAGGGGATGTAACAGGGGTGATCATTTTTCCTGTCTGGGTATTGCGTCAATTCGGGGCGGGGAGGGTCGCGTATTCTGAGGTCCTTGTTTTATACCATAGGAGCCGTTGACATGTAGTTCCCTTATTTCGGGCCAGATTAGGGAACCTCTGTCGTCTTACCTGTCCTTTCCCTTACGGCCCAACCTCGGTTCATTGACTTCTAGCGGAAAAGGAGAGGTAATGACACGGTCTCAGGGTGATTGTATTAAAGACAAGTTTTTGTGCAAATACTGACGGTATTTGAAGCCAATTAGGTGGTGCGCTAGGGGTGGCAGTCTGCCAATTTCGGGGCTAATCACTCGGAAGAGTGGGAGTGAAAAAATAGAGGGAGAGAGAGAGAGAGAGAGAGAGAGAGAGAGAGAGAGAGGGGGAGGGAGAGAGAGAGAGAGAGAGAGAGAGAGAGAGAGAGAGAGAGCGCAACGGCAGGCTAAATAGTACACGTGCAACAGAGAGGGTGGCAGTGTATTCAAGAAAGGCTATTTAGTGCATTACACAGTAAAGGGCATTCACGGGTCTGCGTTAGAATCTTGTAATCATGCAGTTTGAGCATTAGACAGGGTAGAGGGGACGTGCCTTGAGAAAAAGGAAAGAAGAAAGGAGGTACCATTTTGTCGCACTTTCTCGCATTCTCGGTCCTTCGACCAGTTGGGTCAACGCCTCAGTCACATACACACATTCTCTCATAGTTTCGCATCATACGTGACATGGGTTCATTCGCCCGGTCTGGTTTAAGGGTGATCACTTTTTATCAGGTTGTGCTAATTTTTTTTCGGGTTTGTACGACACGTGAGTAGTTTGCAGGCGTGCTTAGGCACCACCTTGCGGCGCTAGTCTGCTTCGTGTATTAGACATGGCAAGGCTTCGGATCTTCGCCACACCTCGGCTGTAATCTCTGATGTAACCTGCAGAGGGAAGAAAAAAGGGGGTGGGGGAGACAGCATTCGCGCATATTCAGATACATGGATTCATAAGTCCTTTACTTACCTCTTACTCGTCTTTCCTCCTCGGGGCAGGGCCCCGGGGGTATGGTTTTCTGGGGTCGGGAGGGGAGGGGGGCAGTGTGCCCTCATAGGTCGTGTGCGGGGAAAACGTAAAAAGGAAACCAGAGGTGCCTAGTACGAGGTATCTAGTCAAAAGGATGTATCTCACTATCGGGATCCTTAAACCTCTTTCAACGCTGTGGCGTTCTAAGGTTCTTCGGTTCTTGGGTCAGCTCCGTTCCCTGATACCTTGGAACGTTGTACTTTATAACATTTACACCATTTCATTTCACCCTCCTTTTACATTCCCTCATTTACACCGTTCGTTTTACCCATCCTTGGAAGTCAAGGTCTTCCTCTACGCGAGAGTTCATGGGTCAGTCGCGTACTTTGAAGGCGGAGTGTCGTGTTGTCGATCCGATCCGTCCTCCAGGGCTGGGCAACCATCTTCTTTTAACCTTAAAGAGAGAGCAGAGTAGGGTGCACAGAAAAGAACTTTCCCACCGATCCCACATTTTTAAAATAAAGCATGCAATACCCGTCCATAGTTTCAAAAAACTTTATTTTGCAAAATCATTTCAGCACGTGGATTATGAGGGTGCGGTCGTATTTGGCCGGTCGTGGCAATGGCTAAAGTGCGTACAGTGGGGGGTGTCGTTTGCAGCAATAAAAACATCGGAAAGTTTTATTCATTCATTTGTAAGAAACTAAAACGTCTATTAATTGGCTGGAGGTTCGGGGGGGCATTTATTTTCATAATTTAGAAGCATAATCATAATAGTTGCAATCAGATTTCCTATATGTATACCGTATGTGTGCGTCGTAGATGAGGTTATACATCAGCTATAAAAAAATATAATACATTGTACATTTGTAATCAACATTTGTAACGGGATCCTTTCATACTGTTCGTCGAGTGAGCTCTCCTTGTCTTTTCTAGCCAAGTGTACAAAGGATCATATAAAGTCTCAGAACATCAAGTTTATATTAGTGCGAAGGAACACCACGAGGTGTTCGTAAGTTCCGATTGATACCAGCGCCATCTTGAGCGGGGCCGGCTCAGTCCGGAAGCAGCATCAGGGGGAAATGTTTCCCATTACTGGCAGTTGGACCAGAGTCCTTTTCGGCAGTTCTAGAATTCATGCTAACAGAGGGAGTGGCAATGTCACGTTTATTTCGTTGGCGATCAAGGCAGCCGTCCCTTACCGGAAACCTGCAGAGGCCGAAGGTTCCGCCGGGGACCTTTGTAGGATCTTCAAGGCTGCGGAGATGCTGTCGGAGATGGGGGCTCGTGCCCCAGTGGGCAAATGTTTGAGTTATATTGCTGGTCAAAGTTACTCTAGTGGCCGGGGCCCGCCTTCCAGCGGACCCAGACGCCATTTTGGGGCCCTACAGGGGCCACTCTCGTCGAGTTTGCAAGAGTGGGAGAGATCCTTCGGAGTGAAAGGAAGAGGTCCCTGTTGTGTGAAAGCGGGACGTTCAGCTGGGGTGCAGCTGTGATGCCCCCACCTGGGGGGCGAGGGAGACTCGTTTGCGCCGTCTCCTTCTCCCGGTGCACTCCATGCTGCTCTTTTTCATCGCCCCGCATGAAGGTCTCTCAACATCCGGTGTTCCCCAAGTCTTGTGCTCAGTGCTGTGGGAGTATGGCCACCTGTGGCGCGCATTCGGCGCGGCACGAGTATCAGTGCAGTCATTGCAGGTTCGGTGTTCCGAAAATATGGCCACCATTGCACGTTCGGTGCTGCGCAAGTACTGGGGTGCCACCATGGTGTGTTCGGTGCTGTGGAAGTATTGGCACCATCGCCTGACTGGGGGTGTTCGGCGTCGGGCCGGGGGCTGGGAGACCTCCTATCGGTGGAGGTGGGAGAGGCTCGTCCGCGTCGCCTCTCCCTCCCAGCCCAACTTGGACAAATTGTTGTGGAGGTACGTGCAGGACATCCCGCCGTCCAGAGCTGCTGCGGCTGTTACGGAAGGGAAAAGGAAGAGGTGCCTCGTTCTTCTCTGGACATGTGGCGGGACTACTTAAGTCTATCCAGGCCCGTTGCGGCTGGCCGAGGAGACATGTGGCGGGACTACCTACAACTGCCCAGGCTGCTGGCTCCTGCCTCTCCTCCGGCTCCCCCATACGTTAAGATTTCCTGACCAAGAGTTGGCGGCCGGGCCCGCCTTATATGGGTTGCCGTTGGTTGGGCGTAGCCGTAACCCTGCCCTACTTTGGAAGGTTCCAGAATGGGGGGGGGGGCGAATGTTCTGTTTGACTTTCATTTTCTACAGTTTACCGTTATTATTCCTTGTTTGTTGTGCTAAATTAAAAGTTCAAGTTCATCAATGGTCTACGGATTTTGTTTTACCATTTCTTTCTTTCCAGGTTGCTTTTATGCTAAGTTTCTGCTAACAGAGGTTGAGTAACACGGAAACACGTGTAGAGGGATGACGCAGATTCGTACATTACATACACACAAACTCAGACGGGGGACAGTACAAGTACGACATACAAAGACCCAAGACGAATATAAAACAGTTATTGGTCATGATTATCTCTTTCCGTCTGTGAATTTTAAAGCAAGGCTGGGTTCCCGTCTTGACGTTGCCCGACCTAGGAGAACTTGAGCATGCCGCTGAAATTGTCCTGGCGAAATCTGTGCCATCGGGCATAATCAAACGTGGTGGTTCTATCTGGTCTGTCTATGTAAGTCGGGTTCTTCTTTGTCTCGCGCTTTTTCTCGTACTGCCGGTCTGTCGTTCCTGTCGGCCCTTTGCCTTTACTCACGCTCAGTAGAGTCGGGCATTGGGCTTTCCAGTGTCCGACATATCTACAAAAAGCGCATTGGTCTGGCCCTAAGTCTGGTCGTCTTTTGCATAGTGTCGGGGGATAAGTTGTGGGTAGCGGTGTCCTGGGGTTGTCCTGTCGGTATATTTCTCTACTTGGTTTGTCCTCGTCTTTTCTCTGTCGTTGCATAGCCTCTCTGCGCCACATACCGAGACTGTCGAGCATAATTGGCGTTGTCTTATTATTTCGAAGGGCTATTTCTAACGTTTCTATTTTATCAAGGTCAAAGGATCCTGCCAGTGGCCACTGTTTGTCTTGACTTTCTTTGGTATACCTGTGCCACAATTTATTATAGGCTATGGTAACTAATCCATAGTTTATGAACATATCCTTATTAGGGGTGCCTTCTAGTGGAGCTATATGGTCCACCTCTAATACACGGTCCGGGCTGAACCAATTATCAATCAATGGGGAGAAGACAGACATGACGGCTCGTAACGAGGGACTAATAAGTCAGCAGTGCCTATCTTATCACTAGGTGCAAAGACTAGACAGAATATTCCTATTCTACGTTGTTTGCAGGCAGTGAATACCTCATGAACAAAAATAAAAAAGAGTAACCAAGAACGCGGAACAATCAAGCAATTAATGAATAAATAAATAGGATGGAAAAAGGACAATGGGGAGAGTAAGTAGGGCGCAAAAGTCTGCGCCCTCTACCCTTTCACTAACCGCAAAGAGGAAGCTGTTGTTTCCGGTTTGCAGACAGAGAATCTCCAGAAGACAATCTGTGAACAGTAGTTCGGGGTTAAAGAACCCAGTTAATCAGTGAGGGAGTGGGGAGTCTTTCAAAAACCGTTGAGAAATAATAGAGTCAGTGGGGGAGAAAGATAGGCGCGACGGTTACGTTACCTATCCTTCACCGTTTGCAAAAGAGAAGGAGCCTACTGTTTCTCCGTGTGCAGACAGTGAATCTCCAATTAGGTCAAACAAAGAGTAATACTAGTATTTTATAAATAATCAAGCAATCAAACAATCAAGCAATCATTTCGCACCTTGTCGTGATTACACGACCTTAACCGGACCATGTGGACAGTTTCTTGTCTTCCGAATCCAGCGCCCGATCGTCCTCTTTTTCTCGTATTTCTCACGGCACTCCTAATGGTCCCCAGTCAGGACCGTAGATCACTCGAGAGAGGTCTGTTCGGAACTAGTGAAGTTCGGATGATCGGCTGCCAGACGAGGGTCTATTGGGCAAGAGCTCTCCCGATCGTTGCAGTCGTTCACTCTGTCGTCGGGACCTCTCCCACTGGATCCACGAGTCGCTGATGGGCCCCACGTTGGGCGCCAATTGTTGAAACCTTAGTCGGGTCGGGGACAATCGATATTTGCCCGGCGGTATTGCCTCTGTGACCCCCTAGTTATTTAATCAATGAAGAGGCAGGCGCTGGAGACTGGAAAGCAGGAAACAAGGTTTTTATTCTCTCCGGAGGAGAACACAGCAAAACGGACAGCAGGTATCGTTCTGAGGTGCTCTAGATACATTTCTGAGGCCTGGCCTCTTATACACTGTTTTATGACTTTATTGCAGATTACACATTCATGTTAAAGCTTTGATGTATGGAAAAGACATTCCCGGAACTCCCCTTTGGGCCCGTTCCCACACACATTTACAGTTGAAGTCCCCACCCTAGTCACAACAGGTGATGAGTATCACGCAGCTGGATATTCCGCCGATTCACGGAATGTGGGGGGTTTGATCGGATCTCATGGAGCGGGGGCTTTGATCAACCCGGGGATCCTTTGATGGGGGAAGCTTTCTATTGTACGGGGAGGGGCAAGGAATGGTATCGGCAGAGCTGGGTGTCGGCCTGGGAACGGGGAAGACAAACGGGCACACGGGGAAAAAGGGGGTTTGCATCTAAGGGCCGGAGATCATGAAAGGGAAGAAGGGAGGTGTCGCGCTGGGAACAGGATGAGGGCCTGGGGCAGAGCAGCGCCGAAGAGGGGTTTATGATTCAAGGCAGGTGCAAGCAGGGGGGTGGTCAGCGTGCAGGCTTAGTGAAGGCGAAGGGCTATGTCAGGGGCCAGCGGCATGCAAAAGGGTTCGTTCTGATCGGGGCATCTTAAAATGGCGGGTGCGCACGACAAAAGTGTGGCATCAGGGGAAGAGGCAAGATGGCGCAGATAATGTTCACCAAAACGTACTAATTTTCAACAGTCAGGCCTCACTTCGGGCCATATGTATCAAGCTAATTACCATTCGGAAAGGTCAAAATTCTGCGAATTTCGGCCTTTGCGAATGCTAATTAGACAAATGGTATGTATCAAACAAGTTTGATGCAAAATAAGGAATAGCAAAATTTGCTATTACCTTTTTTGCGAATGCACTGAAGGATTTGCAAATTTTGCGATTCCTTAAATGCAATGTATCAAACAAAAAATATGCAAAAAATGCCATTAAGGATTTGCAAACTACCACCAACTTCTAGTTGGTGGTAATTTGCGAATTCTTTTCAAAAAGCTTTTTTTCCAAAAAACAAAAGGTGCCATATGACGCCAATACATGCCCTTAGGGCATGTATGTGCGCCATATGCCCCCAAATTTCTTTTTCAGGGGTGCAGCAGGGTGTTCTTGAGACACCCCTGCACCCTTGGAAAAATTCCTAATTTGCGATGAGCTAATTGCTAATCGCAAATTGCACCTTCATTCCTATGAGCCTCCTAGCCCATGGAAATGAATGGGTAATTTGCAATTAGCAATTTGCTCATTGCAAATTAGGAATGGTAAAGAATTGCTATTTATTCCTTAAAATTCGCTATTTAGGAAATGCAAAATAGTTTGATGATACATATGGCGGTTCATCTGTAACAAGATAAGAAGCTTAGGGATAGATTTATGATGACTGGCGCATCACCAGGGATGTGCCAGTCATCCTGCGCTGCTGTTCCGCCACCCTTGGTGTGCTGCATTTACAATGCGGCGCAGCATGGGGCAAAAATGGCACAGATGCGTGACGTATCTGTGCTGTAAAGGTGGCGCATTGCTGGAGTTGTATCGCAAGTGCGATGCAGCTCCAGCAAGGCTCAGGGGTGCCCCATCTCCACAATGTTGCGTCAAGACCTATGCCTGCTTAAAGCAGGCGCAGGGTTTTGACGCAGCTTTCTCCTATCTGATTGTAAATGCGGCACACCATGGGTGGCAGAGCAGCGGTGCACGTTAACTGGTGCATGCCTGGGGATGTGCCATTTAACATAAATCTGCCCCTTTACATTTAAGTATGTGCAGGGGACACAGAGTCGGTGAGGCTTATCCAAGGTTAAGAAGAGATGAGTCCTGTTCACTGAAAAATTAGACATAGGCTTCACCTGCTCAGCATCGCTGGACATGGCTAAATAATAGCTGCAAAATGTTACTCTTGTTAAACAATTTTACTATTATAATCTCTGAGATTTGTCTCTTACTCTGCAACATCTCATTGTTGTTATCTTTCTTTAAAGATAAAGACAACATCAACATGAGCGATAATCTGCAATCAGTTGATTTTGACCTCATCATTGAACTTGTAATTGAAACATCAGTGGATGTTGATCCCTTGGATGATTTAAATCCTGAGGATGAAGAAGAACGTGATGAGGATGCAGATTTGTCCGAATTATATGACATAGGGTGGGAAGCTGACCTGCTTGATCCTATGGAACGATAAACATTTATTTTTAAAATTTATAATAAATAAAAAGTAAAAATGTAAACCGTTTAATTTAAAAATAAAGACACCTTCAAAAACAGGTTATGTGTAGTGTCTTCAATAAAATATTAAAATATGCTCATAAAATTAGATCAGATTCACATATAAGATAGCACAGGTAACATGAATATAAATTCCATTTCTTTTCTGCTATTTCTGTATTCTAAAATTGCCATGCACTAAAAAATCTTATATGTAAAAATGTAAAGTAGTGTTTTAAGTTTTTGATTACTGTTATTGATGTACTGTTGGGTAATAGTGGTTAATAACATTTTTTAATATATTTTACCACAGATTCAACTGCAGATCATTTCAACATTTCACCATGCCAACGAAAGAAAGACTGAGAAAGGCTGCAAAACGTCAAAGACAGCAGGTGATTGAAAAAAAGCAGCAGTCCTCTAACAAAAAGATTTGTCAAGTCAACAAGAAAGCACCGGGTAAGAGTACAAAAACATTCATAAGAAATATTTGCAGTAAAAAAAATATTACTACAGAAAATGTTTCAGTCCAGAAAAAGAGAAGCAATTCAAATGGAAAGGAAAGGCCAATCAAAAATGTTACTGCTAGAGCAAGAGATAACTCTGTGCATGATAGTAGAAGGAAACAACAGTTTAGGGACATTCGTAAACGAATGTTCCGCAACAGGATAATTGGCAATTTGTTAAAAAATATTAAGAAAGGTCAACAGAAAGTGGTTTTTTATAAGAGAAAAAAAAAAGTTGAGAAAGTTATTGATCAGGCATTTGAAATTAAACGTAAGTTATTTATTTTGATAATCAATAGAATTAGGAAGCTAAACAAGGCAATTTATGATTTCAAAAGAAATAGTAGATGGAAGAGAATAGTTAATCGTAGTAATTTTTGTGAAGTTTTTTCTGGAGAATGGATGCATAGTTCAAGCTGTGAGGCATTTTTTAATGAGGAGAGTTATTTCCAGGATAATGATTTGGTGCATGCAGTTGACACCAGTGGTCGTGCTTATGAAGTGAAAGATGGTTGTCCAGTTGAAAAAGAAAAACTTGTGACAACAGAGGCAGAAGAGGTGTTAGGTAATGAGGTTTTAGGAAGACGTGCTAAGGGTCCTGTGTACACCTGGAAGTGTAGTAGTATTTGCAGTGTGCGACAGGATTCCATCAATTTGCTTTGTGATTTTGTACGGTCATTTAATAAGAAAAGTTTGAAGCAGAAAATAAGGTTGTTGCAAGAATTAGATCCTTGCAGAGTGAGAGAAGTGACAGGTTTGCATGGTCATTCACTGGCTTGTCTTTCCAGGAGAGTATGCCAGAGTGTTTTTCATCATTTCAGGATGCTAGCAGTGCATCATAATAAAGTGAGGAAATTAGTTAGAATGTTGTATTATGCTAAGAGTCCAGCAATTATGCTTAAAAAATTATGTGCTGCTCTTTTGCATGGTTCTGAAATAGATGTGAAGAATATATGTGAAGAAATTGAGTTTTGTTACTTTGGAAGTAAAGAGGAGAATGTTGAAATTGACCAAGAAGAAGCGGGTAATGTGGAAGATAGTGTACAGGTTTCCAGTACAGATAATTTCCAGAGGGAAATTGCCACGTTTCAGGTCAAATCAAGTGAGAGGCCAAATTTCACTTGTGTGTGTTGTCGACGCACTTATTATAAGAATCAGACTAAGTTAGTGGATTTATATGCAAAAAGTGAAAGGGAAAATAATAGTGAATGGAAGGATTTCGCAACATACTTGATGGTAGAAAATTGTTTTGATTTGGGATTGGATCAACGTGTGTGTACTTATTGTTGTTGCAAATTAAATCAAAACCAGATGCCTGCTAGAGCAGTTCATAATAATCTGGAATTGGTTGAGATTCCTTCTGAATTGAAGGATTTAAATACTTATGAATCTATTTTGATTCAAAGTATCCATCCCTTTCAGGCTATTGTAAGAATGGAGCCAAAGACAGGGAAATTGCCTCCATCAGATTTACAGAGAGGATTAAAGGGAAGAGTTGTTTATTTGCCTCTAGATTTGAAGAAAAACATTAACACAATTGGAGTAGAAAAAGTGGACGAGAAACCTCTGGTTATCTTAGTTAATGGGGTTCCGACAAAGAATAAGAAAATATGGCAAGATTTAGTAGATGTTAGGAAAGTTAAAAAGGCAACATTGTATTTGAAAAAAAATAATAAATACTATAAGAATGTATATGTTGCAGAAGAGGAAGTAAGTGAGGAAGAGGATAGCGATTTGTGTGCTGGTCAAATTGAGAAAGTAGAAACTTCTATTAGTGAAGAAATATATGAACATTATAGTGTTCATCCTTTGCATTCCAAGGAAGTCATGGGGAATGCTATTGAGTTGTTTCAAATGAAACAAGCCAAAGGGAGTCCCATTAGTGTTTGGGAGGAAAGTTTGGAAGCTCGGTGTTTCCCACAGCTTTTTCCAACAGGTCAGGGAGGAAGATATGATGAGCGACCTCATCAAATTCCTGCTTCTGAATACCGGACTTTGCGATTGTATGCAGGAGATGCTAGGTTTCGACAATGCATTCCTTATTTGTTTCATCTCCTGTTTGAAAGCGATCTGTCTGGACTGTCATATGCAGTGAACCACATCTTGAAAAGTGGTATACACATGCAAAACATCTCGGCAAGTGACTTTATGGATAAAGTCAATGTCCAAGACAGTATTTTGGATTCTCACCTGATTAATCTCATGGCGTGTCAGCGTGGTACTAATGAGTACTGGTACCGTCGTCATGGTGATTTAAAATGTATGCTGAGGAACTTAGGTACTCCCACATGGTTCCTCACTCTGAGCTGTGCCGAGTATGGCTGGGAAGACTTACTTGAATTTCTACGAGAGGCAAATGCTAACGTAGAAAACATCGAATTCAAGACACCCGGAGAACTGTGCTCTTTGGATCCAGTCAATGTATGTAGGTACTTCAATCATAGATTTGAAGCTATGATGTCTTTCATCATGAATAAGAAGAATCCACCTCTTGGAGAGGTGTTGGATTTCTTCTGGAGCAAGAGGTGCTCCTTATATACATATGTTGCTGTGGATCAAGGATGCACCTAAATTTGGAACGGATCCAGAAGACTCAGTGATGAGTTTTATACAACAGTATTCTACGTGTGCTGTTCCAAACGCAAAGGAGAGGAAAAGCCTAAGAGAAAAAGTTCTGCGTTTCCAAAGCCATCGATGTGGAAAGTACTGTCGTCGTAAATTCCGAAACAAGGACAAGTTCTACACCAAATGTCGTTTCGGTTTTCCAAGACCGGTGATTTCTAAAGGAAGAGTAAACAGTTTGATGTCTTCGCTGCGACATAATGTGATGAAGAAATCACCTAAAAACACATACAATTTGAAGAGGAACGAAGTGTCCAAGTACATCAACGACTACAACCCGGTGATTTTGTCCATGTGGAATGCTAACATGGATATACAGTTTGTGGCTGATAACTGTATGGCTGTGGCTCGGTATGTGACGTCTTGCATCACCAAAAAAGAGAAGACAGAATTGAAGGATATGTGGGAGGACATTTCCCATGAAAAGAGCCTCCTCAAGAAGTTGTACAGTTTCAGTCTGAAGATGTTGTCGCATCGAGAAATCGGAGCGTACGAATGTTCTGACCGGTTGTCTTCAGCAAGTCTCTATGCCAAGTCCAGGAGTATCATTTGGGCGAGTCTTGGTCTTGCTGCAACGCGTAATCGAGTTCTCAAACCTGTGCGGGAAATTGAGTATTTGGCGGAAAAGGAGCCAAACAGTACCGACATTTTGAAGACCAACATGTTGGATACATATTATCCAAATCGAAGTATTCACCTCGAGAATGTTTGTCTGTATGAGGTTCTTCAAAATTACATATTCAAGAGGAACATCAAAGAAGATACTGAGAAAGGAGTGTATGCTGTAATAGGAAGTGAGGGATGTCTGGTCAAGCAAAGAAAATGCCACTTGGTAAACCATCGAAAATTGAGTGGCGAATCTCCTGAAAAAAAGGAGTTTTTCTATTTAGCACTTTTGCAACTTTTCAAGCCTTGGCGTGCAGAAGAGGAACTGCTTGGAGATTTTCTCTGTTACGAAGACTCTTTCAATGCCGCCAAGGAGACCATAGAATGTCCTGCTTTTCCCAAATATGTACAAATGTTGAATGCGGAAATTGAGCAGGAAGCAATGATTGCAGCCGAGATTGCCAGAGACAGTTCTCAGGACAGTCAGAGTTCTGCTTCATTGAGTCAGGATCCACTAGGAGGACCTGTTATCGAAAATGAAGCTGCCACTGCTATGAATGAAGTGGAAAGAGCCATGGCACATGCTCAGGAGGATGCGGTTAACTTAGAAGAGTTGGAAAGACAACTCAACGTTGAGCAGAGGAAAATATATGACGAAGTTACCATGCAAATTGATCATGGATTAAGTCATGACAAGAAAGAGTGCTCATGTACGTCGTTGAAGGCTGTCCGACTGTACGTGAGTGGAGAAGCGGGAACTGGAAAAAGTTTCCTCATTAAAGCAATTTCATGCTATTTGCAGGAAAGGACAGAGTCATCGCTGTCTTGTGTTGTCACCGCTCCAACTGGACTGGCAGCACATAACATTAAAGGGATTACTTTACATCGTTTACTGATGCTGCCAGTGGAGCATGACAACAAATTACAATATCACAAGTGTTGGAACTGGGGTCACCAGTCCCCTAGGGTAGCATGGCACGAGCGGGTAGGCATCAGAAAGCATTTGTGTTAAGCGACCATGCAGCACACGCAACCACAGAGTCAGAAACCTGGGCACGCAATTATTGACACCACTCCAGTGAGCTTGTATAAAAACTCAAGTCAACTTTATTAAGATAGAGCAGGATCAGGGTATTTAAGAATTCATCATAAACTTAGCTTCCTAACTCTCTTTTCAGGTACCTGTGTGTTAACACTTGGCATTACTTCAGTTGAATAAATATTAGATAATCCATAAATAATAAATATTGGATAAATAAATTTTCAGTAAAACACAGGCCTGACCTATGCCTTGCTCCTGGTCAGCACCTGCATCAAATACCTTAAGGAGTTATAACAGAAAGCATTTCAATAAATAACAGTAGGTTTCTACTTTTTACTCCCCAACCAAAGCTGAGCGTTTCAGAACAGCAACATGTGAATAAATCACTGTAGGTTTCTAATAAATATAGCACTATGTGGAAGTAAACGTTTCATAAGGAATAAACAACCTCGTGGGTAG
Source organism: Lissotriton helveticus (assembly GCF_964261635.1). Taxonomy (NCBI): domain Eukaryota; kingdom Metazoa; phylum Chordata; class Amphibia; order Caudata; family Salamandridae; genus Lissotriton; species Lissotriton helveticus. Next base: position 496,955,035 of record NC_136061.1, on the reverse strand, counting down.
GTAAACCATTTCCTTAATCACTCCTAGTAGGAATAAGCATTGAGCATGTTAACAGTTGAAGGAAAACTTCTCATTAGTTATGCATCAACCTTTCAATTAATATGCATTTCACCATATTATGCATCAGCACATTTCATTAGAGGCCAATCATTTCCTTAGCAGTAACCTCTTTATCCTACAGACTAAATTATCATCTAAGCGGGCATCAGCAGACCCCTAACTAGGGTAGAATAACCATCCTACTAGGTACGAACTAACATCTCACCACCCGCCCTGACTAAGCAGGCCATTAACACTGAGGCAGGAAGAACCCTCCCCTAAGCGTAGGTAAACATTTCCTTAGTCAGGATTAAACATTTCAGGGAATAGGAGTAACCCTTCCTCTGGAACAAAAATTGAGCTTTCGTTGACATTCAACAACTTCCCTATTTCACTAGATATACTCTTGTTTACAGGTGAGAATCAACATTCCATAGAGCCCACCTTTGCAAGAAATTCATGAGACTCATTTAGGCATGTTTCATGTAGAACTACACCTAACCACCTATAGGCATTCAGGGGGTGTAACATTGAACAGGAGCCACCCTATTTCACTAAAGGTAGAATATTCAATTTCCTGTTGTGAACATTTTCATAAGTGTATTATGCACATTTCCTTTAAATACAAAGCATTTCATTAAGCTATAAATACACTATGCGAAAGACCTATATTTCAATAATCCCAAACAAGCCATGCATAAGGCTACAGTAATTGGCATTTAACAGTACCCCAGACAGGGGTTAATTCTCACCCAATAATGCCCTTACAGTGTTTAGGGGTCCTGGCCCAGGTCAGGGGACTCTCCTGAGCTAACTAGGGCCAACAAGGACCAGTCACCAGTTTCCCCAGGGAGGGGCGAACTCAGGGCCTCCCTGGGAGTTTTCTGTCTCTTTGCCGTTAATCTGGGCCAACGGGGCCCAACAACATTCTTCCCCAGGGGAGGGGCGAACTCGAGGTCTCCTGCGACCTTCCGCTCTCCTCCCCGGGGGTTTACCTGCCTTCTTCGGCCCTTCCCGGGCCCTTGCGTAGGCTTCTGGTGGGTTTGAGGGCTCTCATTCCTCCATGAGCCCCTCCGATATGCCCCGCGCTTCAGTGGGACCGGTCCCGGCTCCTCAGGCCTCGGGACCGGTCAGGAACACCACAAGCAACAGGGGAAGCAGGATGGGCCCGGCCTCTTTCTCAGCAAGTAAGTGCCGGCCGCCAACCACATCGCGGCCGGCAAAGGGGCTTGACACTTGCAGCCAATAGCTGTGCGGCAATGGGCGGGGGTGCGGCCGATGACGCGGCGCACCTCCGTCACGTGAGGTGAGGTCGCGGCTTCACGGCCTGTAAGGCCCAACGCGACCTGACAGGAATTCCGGCGGCCCTCTCCTGACACCGGGGGCCGCCGTGGAGACTCCTTTTGCCCGGCCTGGGCTGCGGCGGTGATCGCAACACTCAGCAATGCTGCGGCGGCCCTCTCCAGGCACCGGGGGCTGCCGAGGACGACGACAGGCGAAGCCGGAACCCCAGGGCAACGCCGGCGATCTCCTCAAAGAGCGCCACGAAGTCACAGCAGCGCTCCGGCCACACAGCACCTCAGCAGGCGACAGGGGTGACAGCGCTGAACAGCGACAGGGGGCACAGCGCACCACACAGATTCTTCGTCCCCAGCGCGTCACAAGACCCAACAGGTGAGCGCTTCAGGAAACCTTCTAGCGCTTCTCAGGGGGCACAACACGCAGAGGCTTCAGTGCTTGGCAATTACGGCGCTATGAAGGCCACAGCAATTCTTGGCACCCGAGGGATGTAGCACTCTTCAGGGCTCAGCCATTCTGGTAGTTCACAGCGCTGGGCAGTTTCAGCAATAGCGCTTAGGGCAGTGAGCTAGATACAGCGCTTCACAGCAAGTTCCACAGCAGGCACTCGCCACAGCGCTGAGCAGGCACGAAAGTCTCCAGGACCACAGCGCTTCACAAGGAGGCTCAACACAGCAGTCCAGACACAGGTCACAGTGCTTTATAGGCACAGGCGGTCTATAGCGCTTACACCAATAAACTATAGCGCTTTCAGGGGCACAGCAGATGACAGCCTTATCGCTGGGGCCAAATTCAGGCAGTTCTGGAGGCTAGCGCTTAAGCAGTAGCTGGTTTTAAATAAAGGCAGTTCACAGGTCAAGCCACACAGCAGTGGCAGGTTAGCGCCGGAACCCCAGGTGGCGTCAGGGGGGCACAGGGAGCGACACAGCGCCAATACCTGGGTAGTTCCTCAAAAGTCCTGTGGTAATTTAGTTTTCTTCTTGGCGTGATGTTTCTTGCGCCCTTAGTTTAGTTGCTTGGTTTCCTGTTACTTGATTTAGTTGCTTGGTTTCTTGTTCCTTGAAGGGGGAATAAATTGGTGGCTGGTGTTCCAAGCTCTTCTCAGCCAATCCCTTCAAGTGGTCCCTGGGGGTTCCCTTCCGCGGGGCTAGGTCAGTGGGGGGGGAACAGGATACCTCAACACTTGTAAAGCAGCACACTAGGCCCTGTCATTCCAGCATCATAAGACCCTGCCCTGACCCCCACTGCCTATCCTCCTGCGTAGGTACTTCCCCAGGTCTTCTCCTCAGGAAAGTTCCCTCCCTTTCCTTTTATAGAGCCAGTTGACAGTTGGTAGTGTCAGTTGGTGTCAGTTGGTGTCACCTCACCTCTCCCAGAAGGTTCCAGAGGCTTCCAGGAGGTTCCACCATTCTACCTGTGGACAGGCTGGCAGGCTAAGATGGATACATTGCCTGAGGGTTCCAGACTGCCCCTGGCTACTAGAATGCGCCCTCTAAACCACGCTGCTGCAGCAGTGGTCTGTGGCGGCCATGTTAGGTGTAGAAGGTACCTGCATTTTAACACTAGTTTTAAACTAAACAGGGCATTCTCCACCACCCAAGGCCTATACACTGTTGTTTCCATAGGGGCATCCTAAATTAACAGGGGATAAAAAGCGAAAAATTTCTGGGGAAAGGGCCAAGTCTCACACATCTCCCCCCCAGCCAAAAGCCAGGGTAGACCGATCATTCCCTTGACGGGCTTCCCTGCTTGGGGCGGAAAAAGGTGGACGCAGGCCCAATACCACCATAACATCCTCGCTAATCCAACCACCCCACTGGTGTTCCTAGTGGGATGCGGCCAGGACAGACCTCCAATCCGGATGTCTCTGGCCCTTACTCTCTCCCAGAGTGGGGGGCAGTCGCCCCAGGCCCGTGGTACCTTTTTCCACTCTCCTCCTCAACCTAGGGTCTAAACCCTTAAGTTGAATTGGTGACAGGGGTGAGACTTCCCTCTCCCTGCACCCCCTCCCAGGGTTCCGCACCCTCCCTCGTCGATGACACATCGGGACAGCCTAGTCTCCCAACCTGGTGTCCTCTTAAAGCACACGCCAGGCCCAGTGACCACGGCTGGGGCACCTCGGGACACCCCTGGGAGTCACAACCAGAGGAACTCTGAATACAGAGATTCCTCCCGCCAGGTCAGGCAACCCCTGAACCTGGCCACCCAACCCAGGATCTTAACCCCATGGCTGGACCGGTGCCAGAGGAGAGTCTTTCCTCCCTCTGCACCCCCCTTCCAGGGTTCCGCACCCTCCTCCCCGGATAGGTACCCCTAGAAGTCACAACCGGAGGAACTCTGAATACAGAGATTCCTCCCGCCAGGTCAGGCAACCCCTGAACCTGGCCACCCAACCCAGGATCTTAACCCCATGGCTGGACCGGTGCCAGAGGAGAGTCTTTCCTCCCTCTGCACCCCCTCCCAGGGTTCCGCACACCCTCCCACCTGGAGAGGTACCCCTGGGAGTCACACCGGTAGGGTCCATAGTTACTGGTACCCCACCCTCCAGGTCAGGCAATTCCTGATCCTGAAACCCCAGTCCAGGTCCTTCCCCCTGTGACTGGTCCAAACCCCGAACCTCGGGTACGCTGCCACCATGGAAGCACCTGGTACACATGATCTCAAGGTCTTCAGCTCTGTCTCTGTTAGCTGAAGCCTGTGCACCAGCTTCCTCTCATCCATTGCAAGGCTCTCACTCTCCCTCTCATGCTCTAACCTCTCTGACGACACACACCCCCTTCCAAGGTTCTCTGGTGTGCCCGCCTCCCTGGGTGTGACCTGCCCCTCCTGTCCCCATCCCCTCTCCCCTCTGGGTGGGCTCCTACCCGTGCCCTCAAAGCGGTACGGAGTTCCTTCCTCCCGGTTCTCCGCCCAACAGGCACCCCCATCCCCTGACAACACTCCAGTACGCCAGGTGGGGACTCAGATAATTCAGGAAAAAGGTTCTAGGATGTGGCGACAGAATGAGGTCCAACAGGCCCTGATACACTCTACAGGCTAGACAGTGGAGGGGTCAATTCCTAAGGCTTGCACACACAATAATTGTGCAGCCCAATTGCTGTGCACCCTGTCCCAATGGAGGGTGCTGCATGGTCACAGGTCCTGGATCCCACCGCTCGACACCAATATGTTGGAACTGGGGTCACCAGTCCCCTAGGGTAGCATGGCACGAGCGGGTAGGCATCAGAAAGCATTTGTGTTAAGCGACCATGCAGCACACGCAACCACAGAGTCAGAAACCTGGGCACGCAATTATTGACACCACTCCAGTGAGCTTGTATAAAAACTCAAGTCAACTTTATTAAGATAGAGCAGGATCAGGGTATTTAAGAATTCATCATAAACTTAGCTTCCTAACTCTCTTTTCAGGTACCTGTGTGTTAACACTTGGCATTACTTCAGTTGAATAAATATTAGATAATCCATAAATAATAAATATTGGATAAATAAATTTTCAGTAAAACACAGGCCTGACCTATGCCTTGCTCCTGGTCAGCACCTGCATCAAATACCTTAAGGAGTTATAACAGAAAGCATTTCAATAAATAACAGTAGGTTTCTACTTTTTACTCCCCAACCAAAGCTGAGCGTTTCAGAACAGCAACATGTGAATAAATCACTGTAGGTTTCTAATAAATATAGCACTATGTGGAAGTAAACGTTTCATAAGGAATAAACAACCTCGTGGGTAGGTAAACCATTTCCTTAATCACTCCTAGTAGGAATAAGCATTGAGCATGTTAACAGTTGAAGGAAAACTTCTCATTAGTTATGCATCAACCTTTCAATTAATATGCATTTCACCATATTATGCATCAGCACATTTCATTAGAGGCCAATCATTTCCTTAGCAGTAACCTCTTTATCCTACAGACTAAATTATCATCTAAGCGGGCATCAGCAGACCCCTAACTAGGGTAGAATAACCATCCTACTAGGTACGAACTAACATCTCACCACCCCCCCTGACTAAGCAGGCCATTAACACTGAGGCAGGAAGAACCCTCCCCTAAGCGTAGGTAAACATTTCCTTAGTCAGGATTAAACATTTCAGGGAATAGGAGTAACCCTTCCTCTGGAACAAAAATTGAGCTTTCGTTGACATTCAACAACTTCCCTATTTCACTAGATATACTCTTGTTTACAGGTGAGAATCAACATTCCATAGAGCCCACCTTTGCAAGAAATTCATGAGACTCATTTAGGCATGTTTCATGTAGAACTACACCTAACCACCTATAGGCATTCAGGGGGTGTAACATTGAACAGGAGCCACCCTATTTCACTAAAGGTAGAATATTCAATTTCCTGTTGTGAACATTTTCATAAGTGTATTATGCACATTTCCTTTAAATACAAAGCATTTCATTAAGCTATAAATACACTATGCGAAAGACCTATATTTCAATAATCCCAAACAAGCCATGCATAAGGCTACAGTAATTGGCATTTAACAGTACCCCAGACAGGGGTTAATTCTCACCCAATAATGCCCTTACAGTGTTTAGGGGTCCTGGCCCAGGTCAGGGGACTCTCCTGAGCTAACTAGGGCCAACAAGGACCAGTCACCAGTTTCCCCAGGGAGGGGCGAACTCAGGGCCTCCCTGGGAGTTTTCTGTCTCTTTGCCGTTAATCTGGGCCAACGGGGCCCAACAACATTCTTCCCCAGGGGAGGGGCGAACTCGAGGTCTCCTGCGACCTTCCGCTCTCCTCCCCGGGGGTTTACCTGCCTTCTTCGGCCCTTCCCGGGCCCTTGCGTAGGCTTCTGGTGGGTTTGAGGGCTCTCATTCCTCCATGAGCCCCTCCGATATGCCCCGCGCTTCAGTGGGACCGGTCCCGGCTCCTCAGGCCTCGGGACCGGTCAGGAACACCACAAGCAACAGGGGAAGCAGGATGGGCCCGGCCTCTTTCTCAGCAAGTAAGTGCCGGCCGCCAACCACATCGCGGCCGGCAAAGGGGCTTGACACTTGCAGCCAATAGCTGCGCGGCAATGGGCGGGGGTGCGGCCGATGACGCGGCGCACCTCCGTCACGTGAGGTGAGGTCGCGGCTTCACGGCCTGTAAGGCCCAACGCGACCTGACAGGAATTCCGGCGGCCCTCTCCTGACACCGGGGGCCGCCGTGGAGACTCCTTTTGCCCGGCCTGGGCTGCGGCGGTGATCGCAACACTCAGCAATGCTGCGGCGGCCCTCTCCAGGCACCGGGGGCTGCCGAGGACGACGACAGGCGAAGCCGGAACCCCAGGGCAACGCCGGCGATCTCCTCAAAGAGCGCCACGAAGTCACAGCAGCGCTCCGGCCACACAGCACCTCAGCAGGCGACAGGGGTGACAGCGCTGAACAGCGACAGGGGGCACAGCGCACCACACAGATTCTTCGTCCCCAGCGCGTCACAAGACCCAACAGGTGAGCGCTTCAGGAAACCTTCTAGCGCTTCTCAGGGGGCACAACACGCAGAGGCTTCAGTGCTTGGCAATTACGGCGCTATGAAGGCCACAGCAATTCTTGGCACCCGAGGGATGTAGCACTCTTCAGGGCTCAGCCATTCTGGTAGTTCACAGCGCTGGGCAGTTTCAGCAATAGCGCTTAGGGCAGTGAGCTAGATACAGCGCTTCACAGCAAGTTCCACAGCAGGCACTCGCCACAGCGCTGAGCAGGCACGAAAGTCTCCAGGACCACAGCGCTTCGCAAGGAGGCTCAACACAGCAGTCCAGACACAGGTCACAGTGCTTTATAGGCACAGGCGGTCTATAGCGCTTACACCAATAAACTATAGCGCTTTCAGGGGCACAGCAGATGACAGCCTTATCGCTGGGGCCAAATTCAGGCAGTTCTGGAGGCTAGCGCTTAAGCAGTAGCTGGTTTTAAATAAAGGCAGTTCACAGGTCAAGCCACACAGCAGTGGCAGGTTAGCGCCGGAACCCCAGGTGGCGTCAGGGGGGCACAGGGAGCGACACAGCGCCAATACCTGGGTAGTTCCTCAAAAGTCCTGTGGTAATTTAGTTTTCTTCTTGGCGTGATGTTTCTTGCGCCCTTAGTTTAGTTGCTTGGTTTCCTGTTACTTGATTTAGTTGCTTGGTTTCTTGTTCCTTGAAGGGGGAATAAATTGGTGGCTGGTGTTCCAAGCTCTTCTCAGCCAATCCCTTCAAGTGGTCCCTGGGGGTTCCCTTCCGCGGGGCTAGGTCAGTGGGGGGGGAACAGGATACCTCAACACTTGTAAAGCAGCACACTAGGCCCTGTCATTCCAGCATCATAAGACCCTGCCCTGACCCCCACTGCCTATCCTCCTGCGTAGGTACTTCCCCAGGTCTTCTCCTCAGGAAAGTTCCCTCCCTTTCCTTTTATAGAGCCAGTTGACAGTTGGTAGTGTCAGTTGGTGTCAGTTGGTGTCACCTCACCTCTCCCAGAAGGTTCCAGAGGCTTCCAGGAGGTTCCACCATTCTACCTGTGGACAGGCTGGCAGGCTAAGATGGATACATTGCCTGAGGGTTCCAGACTGCCCCTGGCTACTAGAATGCGCCCTCTAAACCACGCTGCTGCAGCAGTGGTCTGTGGCGGCCATGTTAGGTGTAGAAGGTACCTGCATTTTAACACTAGTTTTAAACTAAACAGGGCATTCTCCACCACCCAAGGCCTATACACTGTTGTTTCCATAGGGGCATCCTAAATTAACAGGGGATAAAAAGCGAAAAATTTCTGGGGAAAGGGCCAAGTCTCACAACAAGCTATCTGGAGATGCTTGTTTTGAAGTTTCAAGAATCTTGAGGAAAATGAAACTTCTTATCATTGACGAAGTAAGCATGGTTTCCAATGTCATGCTTGCCTTTGTGCATTTGAGAATGCAAGAAGTTCTCAAAACAGAGTATGATGTGTTATTTGGTGGCAAACACATCATTGTTTTCGGAGATCTTCTGCAGCTGACACCAGTGAAAGGGCAACCTGTGTTCAAAATGCTCACGCATGAAGATACCAGGAAGTGCCTAGGCAGCATTGGCAACGTCAATATATGGTTAAACTTCAATTATGCTGAACTGCATGAAAATATGCGTCAGGCGAAGGATTAAGTTTACAAGACTATTCTACAAGATGTTAGAATTGGAAAAGTGACCGAGCATGGGAAAGAAGCTTTACATGCACGATTACTGTCAAATTTATATCCAGAACAAGATGTTGTGCCTGAGAATATTTTTCAGAAAATTACTGAGAAGAAATCTGGAATATGTTTGATGCCAACTCTTGCAGAATGTGCCAAATTCAACAACAAAATGTTGCATTTAGAAAAGCAAGAGATTGTGAAACTGGAAGCTATTGACAGAGTAGAGCATATGGGATCAACAATTATTTTGTCTGAGAATCTGAAAACAAAATTGGATTCATTAGAGAAGAGTATATCTAAAACTGCAGGTTTTGAAAAGACTCTGAATGTGTGCTTGAACTGCCGTTTAATTTTAAGAAGGAATTTACATGTTGAAAGAGGTCTGGTAAATGGATCAATGGGTAATGTTGTTGATTTTGTAAAATACAGAAATAGAGATGGAATTGAATTTTTAAAAATTAAATTTGATGGCATTGAGGAAGTACAGCTAATTGGTCGTTGCTCTGCTAGATTTTTGCTTGTAAAAGACTTATATGTTCGCCGTAAGCAGTTTCCTGTTTGCTTGGCATATGCGGTGACAATCCATAAATCGCAAGGTTTAAGTGTAGACAGTGCATTGGTGAATATTGGCAGTTCTGTGTTCAAGGAGGGTATGGCATATGTGGCATTGTCACGAGTTAGAACTTTATCGGGATTGTACTTGATTGAGTGTGATGTCACAAGCATTTGTGCGGATCTAGATTGTGTTAAGGAATACAATAGGTTAAGAAGAGAGTATGCGCCACATTTGCCTCAATATCCTTTGTTTGAGAAACGTGTGGTAGGCCGGAAACGAAGAAATGTAACCAATACTGGGGAGGTTGTAGCAAAAAGACGAAAAGTCGATGAACCTGAAATTATAAGCAGAAACAAAAAGAATTCTGTTGAAGATGTTGTTGGTTTTCAATTTGAAAACAGTTCTGGTGTCAACTGCTATGCTAATGTAGTGGTTAATGTTTTGTTTTCTCTAGAAAATGTAAAAGAAGAGATTGTGGTCAATTCTGATCAAAGATTTTGCAGTTTGTTAAATTCTGTGTTAGAGAAATGTAGCACTGATAGAACAAACATAGAAAGTGTGTCTGAAATTCGAAATCTGTTAGACAGATGTTCAGGCCAAACACAATTCTCTCAAAATATTCAGCAAGATTGTCAGGAGTTTTTAATGTATATTCTTGATGTATTGCATGCTGAAGGTGTAGATGTAGATCAGCTGTTTGGGCTTTCTTATCAATGGCAGCATGACTGCGAGAACTGTATGGTATCAAGTACTACTAGTGTAGACTCAGAAAGATTTATATATTTAACTTTGCCAGACAGTAAATCAGTCTCCTTTAATAAGCTAGTAAAAGCAGCTGATCACAACATGGAGTGTAGCCAATGTAAATCTGAAATGATGTCCACATTATTTATACGAACATATGGCCAGTATGTCATTTTAATGTTCCAACGATGTAGGCCTGATGGAACAAAATTGACAACTTTAATTAAAAATGTTGTGGCTTCGCAGTTGTCAATATCAGGAAGGACTTTTGTAACTGCAGCAATTATATATCATGACGGTCCTTCAATAACATCAGGACATTACACAGCTTATTTAAAGTCTAGAAATGGCTGGTCATTTTGCAATGATTCTGTTTTAATTTTCAAAAAAAATTGCCGTATGACCTTAAAAACTCTTACCTGGTGTTTTTAAAACCAAAATTTTAGGGAAAGAATCTCGGGATGTGCTCTGTGGAATTTCAAGAAGTTCTAATGGCTCCTACACGATTTGGCCTTGAGGATAAGTGTAGTTCAGAGACATAACTTCTAACCATAAGACTGGACGTCATGGAGAAATAAGTGCACTTTGAATGAGTTCAGAAAAACTATTTCTTTTTATAAGCTAATTGAAGCAGCCAATCAAAACATAGAGTAGAGGGAATGTAAGTCTGCAATGCTGTCTACTGTTTTACATTGCTTTGTGATTAAAAGTGATGTAGAGAATTAAATAATTGTAGTAGTCATAGAGGTAGTGTAAGTCTGCTTCATAGTAAGCAGTATCAGTGTCATAGGAAATGTAGAACATGACTGAGCAAGAAGGGGAAGATATTACTATTCCAGGATTGTGAAAATGATCTTCAACATTTTAATTCTGAAAGTTGCAGAAATGCCAAATGACGGGATTGGCTTACAAGAAATCCAAGAGTTATAAATGGCTCTGACAAGATTTGGCTTTGTGGAAACTTGTGGTAGAGAGCAAGAAGTCATTTATTGCATGTAACATGTTTTTAAAAACGATGGAGGTTTTCTTTCAGAAAGTGGCGGGCTGAAAGTAATAACAGCACAACAGAGTGTAAGCTGTTCATAGGACATCCTTTGACGTCATGGAAAGTAAGTTAACTTTAAGGAGTTCTGAATTCTGATTTGCTATGTTGTATGGGTTTTTTAAACACAATCATTTTGATTGTGTTTTTTTTTCCCCGCTGTTATATGATGAATACCTTCAAGTCACTGTTTTTAGTGAATTTTGATACATTCTGAGAACAGCAAAAATAAACCATTTAACATGTATAATTAATTCTGTACTGTTTGCATTTATGATGTATATGTAGAACTGTGTAGGAGGCATGGAGAAGGTGAGGCTTCTGTAAGTGTCAAAGTTGTTGCATGCAGTGCTGCACTTCTGCGTACTCTTTCATATGCTGGACTACATCTGCACAATGAGATACCTAAGCAAAGGAAACACAAGTGATGTGATTGTGAAATGAGCAAAAGAAATTGCACGTATTTCAATTACATCACCTGTGTTTCCTATCATTACGAATCACATTGTGCAGATCAAGTTTAGGTCTGTCCAGGGAAACAGAGGAGGTTTGGCCTTTGTTCAAGAGTGCAGTGGACATGACTCACTTCATTGGTAGACCTTCACATGTATTATGTCCTCTATTCTCTTCAACAACTCGAAATTTCATCTGCAACCCTGAGTAGGCCTCACCTCAAACAAACCTCTGGATAGGACACATCTTATTGGCATCCTGAAGCAATCATTTAAAATTTTAGTGTCTTGCGACACTTTTCTGAGACAACAGCAATGCAAAAGATGCACCATGTTTTAAGATAGGCCTCACTTCATCTGCATCAAGATACTGTTAGTTTAAAATGTATATCTTTAGGACTGTGTAGGGGGCCTGGAGAAGCAGAAGCTTCTGTAAGTGTCAAAGTTGTTGAAAAACTGTTTGTCCTTCAATCTTTTCCCTTGTCTTTTGTAATTTTTAAATACATGTTTTAATATTTTTCAAATGTTTGTTCTCTCTTTCACAGATTGAAAGTATAAAAACAAAAAGTGAGTAATTTAACGACAATTATAAGGTAAATGTTTTGTACTCTTTTCGTTACATTTCTATCACATTTAACTTCTATTAGTTCCACTGCTTCATTTCTTTAACCCTCAGTTTCCTGCCTTTGCTACTTCCCTCATTCCTTTCTCTATTACCTACTTACTCAACTCCTTCCACTCTTTTTCTCAGTCCCTCTCTTCTCATAGTTCCTCACTCTTGTTCACTCACTCCGTCTCTATTACTCTTAGTGTCTTTGACTGATCACTCTATCACTATTTGTTCATAATGCTTTCTCTGTGTAGTTGAAGCACACTAAGGGGCATATTATGAACACAGCCAATAAAATTATTGCTGTTTTTATTGGCAGAAAACTGGTGCAAAAGTGGTTTTAGCGGCAGTTTTCTGCCGCTAAAGCGGCTTTAGCGACACATTTATGCCAATAAAAGCTGCAAAACTTTGATTGCCTATGTTGATGATATGGCTCTATGTTACTTACATTTCTTTGCTGTTTCAATTAATCTTTTTCTGTTATTTTTTGTTTTCTGTTTTCTATTTTTTCTCTCTGTTATTCCCCATGTTTTAATCTTATTTTGAACATTCACTCACATTCTCCAAGAAACTCTTCTTTGTTAATGTTATACTCTCTTTTTTTTTCTTTCACTTCCTTATCTATTTTGTTTTTCACAATTATACCCTCTTCCGTCTTTTCTTCGGTAAATAGATCTATTAAACAGTATCTCTTCTTTACTCCCTATAGCTGTCTTTCTTTTAACATCACTCTCTGTTTACTTTCCTTATACTTACTCTTTTTTTTTTTTTTTTTTTTTTTTGGTTAGCTCCCGGTCCGCGTACCGGGAAGCTAACCGGGAAGCGAACCAAAAGAAATAGAGCTTGCCAAAGTGCTAAACATTCTAGCAATTTTTTTTGAAAGGGGAGGTAGTTCTGAAAAGAACTCTTTTTTTTTTATATTTTTGTTGTTTTATATTTTTTTTTTTTTTTTGAACATTTTTTTTTTTTGTAGTTTTTGAACCATTTTATATTTTTTTGGGTTTTTTGGGGGGGGAAACAACAAAAAACAGGCATTGAAAAGGGCTCAACAGGAGCAAAAAAAAATTACTGGGGGCGGTTAGGGCAATTATGATGTTCATAAGCCAGGTTGATAGCATTTATACTCATATTACCACATGCTATCAACGCACCACAGTGCATACAAGTATGTTTCATGTGGCCAAAATTCTCTTGTATGTTTGGCACAGTTTCCCGTGCCTCTGCTGGTGTCAATGATATTGACGATCTTGATCTGGCCACAGGAGTTGATGTTGGATTTTCTTCCAAATCCCGTATTTCCGCCCGGCTGTAATTAAGTGGATGCTTCCTGGTCATGTGCCTATGCATCGTATAGTTCCCATAACTATACTTCTTATCAGTCCCTCTTGATAATTTATCTTTGCAGATGAGGCAGGTGACATACCTCGCATTCACTTTTTTTTGGCCTGGAGGGATTGAATAAAACTGCCAGATGAAACTGGCTTTCCTATGGGAAACCCGGGGCACCTCTTCCAAGAACTGTGGTTCTTCTCTCTCCTCTTCCTCCATTTCTTCCTCTTCCTCCTCTGTGTTGGTCATGACCTGGGGAGGTGGTCCTCTCTTCCCATGAGGAGGTGGAGGTGGTGGTGGGGGTGCACCAGCTGAAGCAACTACTGAAGCCATTTCTGAAGTATTAATAAAGGTCTTCCTCTCACAATGATGAAAGTCAGAGTGAGGAAAGAAGGAGGGGTTTTCATCATTTGGGAAAAACAATAGTTCTCAACCAATGAAAAGTGTTATTTTTAGGTCACCTGACCTAGCCTTACATGATTATGAAACCAAAAGTGAAATGAACCAATGAAAAGTGTTATTAACAAGTCACATGACCTGTTATGCTTACGTTACGCGCTCCGGTCCGCGCCCCGGATAGCTTCCGGGTCGCTGCGCTTCGCGCCTCGGTCCGCGCCCCGGGGCACTTCCGGGTGCGCTAACGCGGTACGTCATAAGACGCATTACGCGGCAACGCGATACGTCGCGCTTTCGCGACGCGCCGCGGATCGCTTCCGGGGAGCTGCGTTTCACGCCTCGGTCCGCGCCCCGGGGCACTTCCGGGTGCGCTAACGCGGTACGTCATAAGACGCATTACGCGGCAACGCGATACGTCGCGCTTTCGCTACGCGTCACGATGTTGATTTCTAAAGCGGCAGTTGCGCAAACGGAACGTTTACCGGTTCGCGGACTGGGTCGCGGCATCAAGATGAGCTAACGGGAAGCTTCCCGGTTCGCGGACCGGGAGCGAAACAAAAAAAATATTAAATATTTTTTTATTAATAAACATATAAAATATATTTTTGGATTTAAAGAAGAATACATTTTACAGCTATAGATATTAGCTTTTAAAAAACCAATGAAATTCACTGAAAAAACCATAGGTTATAAACCATATATAGTTAGGAATTAGCATTTACAAAACCTTGAAAATTCACTGAAAAAACCATAGGTTATAGACCATATATAGTTAGGAATTAGCATTTAAAAAACCTTATTTTACTCACACAAAACCATTGAAATTCCATATATAGTTAGTTGTACTAACTATATATCGCGCACCCGCAATCCACTGCTGATCATGTCACATATTACATCATTCATGACATGGTCAGTGACATCACTGATGACATCACTGATGACATCTCAAATGACATCACTGATGACATCACTGATGACAACATCCAGTGACTGTATGTTTCTGTAAAGTTAAAATATGTCTTACATATTGAAGAATGAGTGGATTTATAAGTGTCTGGATGAAGGATTTATTAGGTGCATGACTGACTGTATGAGTGACTGATTAAATGTGTCTCACTGAGTGCATGGGTTAGTGACTAAACTGTCTTAATTTGTGCATCATTATGTCTGTTGTTCTGTAAACTGCTGCATGTGTTGATCAGTAGCTGTATGAGTAACTATAAGGGTTATTGGTTGATTACCTAAGTATTTGTATGGGAGACTGAGTGTGTGTGTGGGTGGCTGGGAGGTGCATAACTCTGTGCACAGATGTGTGAGCAGTTGATTCACTAGATGTATGGGTTCAAAAGTGCATGTGGAAACAGCTGTATGGGCGGTTGACTGTGTGCATGAGTGTATTGGTGAGTGAATGGATATCTAAGTGCTACATGTCAAAGTAAGTACATATGTAAAACACAGTACATGTGAGAGTTGACATATATAAATAACTATGCATAAGAGCCAGTGAATGTGTGAGTGGTTGTATGGATCATTGTGAACTTGTATCAGGGATTGTATAAGAGAGTAAATATGTGTTAGTATATGTTTGAATAAGTAAGGTGTGTATAACTGTATAGTTGAGGAAATGGATGTGAGATTGATTCTTTGCATGACTGACTAGGTGTGTGAGTAACTCCATGGATGAGTGACAGTCTGTGAGTGTCTGTTTACACTGAGTGTATCTAAGTTTTTATTAGAGTCTGAAGAGATTCATCATATTATCACATGAATAATGTCATCAGTGATGTCATCAGTGATGTCTTTTGAGATGTGATCAGTGATGTCATCAGTGATGTCATCGGTGATGTCATTTGAGATGTCATCAATGATGTCATCAGTGATGTCATCAGTGATATCATCAATGATGTCATTTGAGATGTCATCAGTGATGTCATCAGTGATGTCATTTGAGATGTCATCAGTGATGTCATCAGTGATGTCATTTGAGATGTCATCAGTGATGTCATCAGTGATGTCACTGACCATGTCATGAATGATGTAATATGTGACATGATCAGCAGTGGATTGCGGGTGCGCGATATATAGTTAGTACAACTAACTATATATGGAATTTCAATGGTTTTGTGTGAGTAAAATAAGGTTTTTTAAATGCTAATTCCTAACTATATATGGTCTATAACCTATGGTTTTTTCAGTGAATATATATATATATATATATATATATATATATATATATATATATATATATAAAACTACAAAGATAACACCCAACATAAGACATTATACTTGGAAGGAGGGACCCTCCAAAAAAGATCATGGCAAAAACTACCAAACATTGAAAGACATATTACGAAACATATTAACAACAACAGGGAAAAGTGAGCATCGGAAGAGGGTTGCCCGCAGTATGTGGGTTGTGGCATGGCATATTAACAGCAGATCACTATTATTGATCCCCAGACCATATTCTGTAATACCGTCAATATTAGAAACAATACATTCATACATAATACTTCAGTTCCACGATTTAGAGCACATAATCTGCATTGTTAGTGCATATTCCATCAACATATCTCCTCATCAGATCAAATAAATAGGTATAGAGATAAACGAGAGTAAAAGCAGAGATGAGGAAACTGGGATGGTGATCAGTGGACATACAAGCAATATGTAATGTTTCACGTCATTTCAATATATGTAGAGGTCAGCATACATTATCATCTAAATATATGTCATTTTCATCACTCCACCACTTAATTAATAATATCATGCAATTCTACAGTAAAATAATAACATGCAATTCTCAAAAATATATACACCATACGATTTCCCCCACATCCAATCATGTACACTATTATATATCAATTACATACCAACAAGAGTTCAATATCCATAGACTGTTCATATCGTGTCTTGATTTCACCCGCCACCATAGAGAAGCGGGTCCTTCATACATGTGTGAGTTTCGTATCAACAATTGAACCCATTCCCAGAATAGCTTAGGAACAACATGTATAATTAAATAACACATGTGTATTGTATAGTAAAATAAAAATGAGATATAGACCAACAAATAAATACATAAAATACATCGCCCAAGGGCACCATGTGCCACAAGATTACAGTAGATTGAATTGAAGCAAGGGTCATAAACCGTTCACACGGTGTTCGCATTAACGGTATACCATACCTCACAGAAAAACAGGCAATCCTTGTTCTAATTATTGATGGCAATTCCCATCCCGGATCAAATATCCCAAGCCTGCATAGTTCTAATAATCATTAGGCCCCCCTTTACTTGTGCCTACATGAAGACAAACTGGGAAGATAATCAATTCGGGATCATACGTCATGTGCCCCTGATAATAGAGCACTCCCACACACCTACAATACTGATGGGGAAATGATTTCTATGAGGGTTTTAGTATGAACTTGGCCGCACGGTGTTAGATTAAGCAGCTTGTAACAATACGTCAAAGCAGATGTTAAGGACACATGTGATAAGCATAGGTGGCTTGCATCACTGTATCACTACACCAATGTAACCCCAACACCAACATCGATGGAAAATCCGAAAGAAAGCCTCAATTCAAACAAGGCCACATGTAAAAAGCAGTGGGCGGCCTGTAACAATGTATCTATGAAACAGTATGGCGGTAACTATCTCAAATGCATCATACCTCTAATTCTGTATGAATTTCTCCAGGTTCCTATTTGGATGTTCACTGGTACCCAGATCATATTTACGAAGCCTCACTATGAGGTGTATATTCAAAACCACCACTTGCCACCGATATTGAAGAAGTTACTCACCATACCTTGATAAGTGTCCCAGACCACACAATCACCGTGGCTCACAGCCTCAAATCCATGAAACGGCAATAGTCAAAGAAACCACCCGCACACATGGATACACTTAAATAATCATTTGTGATCGCATAGTCTTTTCTGGACGAGTCCATCATGTTAAAGGAATACCAGTTGGCACTCATACATACACGTGTCTGTCGTGTTGGTAAGTGTGTGTCGGCTCATTACCAAATATCACACACGTAAAAGAAACTGCCCACACACATGGACCCACTTCAATATTTATTAATGATCGCATAGCCCTTGTGGGTGGGTCCACTGTGCTTGTGTTGTTTCAAAAGTGTGAGTCGGCACATATCACAGCATTATTTGTAAATTATGTACATCCTTTTAGGCTTGGTCCATTGAATTTTTAACCTCGTCCATGGCCACCATGGTTTCAGTACCATTAATTGGTTGTTCTATTGGGTCAGCAGTCCTGGAAGTAGAAGTATTGTTCATAGATGGAGTATTCAATTGAATTTCTGCATTTTGTATTGGTTTTTTTTCATCTATTTCTAGATTGAACATTTGTAAGCATGTCTGAAATTCAGCTAATGGAATATAATTTTTATAAACATGAAATGCTTCTTCATTGCATTCATATTCATTTTCAAAATGCCTTTGCTTGTGTGATTAAAATGTGCAAGGTATTCAATTTCGGGTAGGCCTTTCAGAATTCTTTGATGACAGGTCTAAACTAAGCAACTTGATTGCCTTTGATTTACCATATAAGCTTGAGGAACTTAATTGGTCACATGCTTCATAGCTACAGACCTCACTCTGAGATAACATTTTTAGGTTAAATCTGTATAATCCTTTATTTAAGGATTGCCTAGCAGACTTTTCTCACCATCCTTCCTTCATATGTGTTATTTCTGCCTTTGTAATATTATATGCAACCCTTGTTGAGTTATGTGCAACAAATTGTATATCCATGTTAGCATCCCACATACATAGAGTTAAAGTGTTGCAGTCATTTATCCGTTGTGATACTTGTGGTTTTCTAATATTGTATGTGGTTTTGTCAGAGATTTGCCAGTAACCATGTGTCTTGCAGATGACATTATATTGTTGACTCTTCCTTTCTGTATAATTGATCTTGGGAATTCAAAGCAACATATTGAGTAATATTTACCTTTTTTTCTTATATTTTCTTAAGCAGTATTTTCTGTACTGGCGTAATTGAAAAAAGAAAACGTACCCAGATTATTTCTTGTTGGCCTCTTTTTTGAGATGTCACATGCCCTTCAATAAGGTCTAGTACTGAGTCATCAGAGTTGTATCCATAGTTAGTAGCATTTTTGAGCCAGAAAAGCATATGAATGTGTGGTGCACATCTTGTTTGATACTATGTAACCAAAAGTAATGAATTACTTCTCCAACAAGAATTTTCTTTTTGTTGTTTAAGTAATGAGGCATAGTTTGAAATTTGTGATTGAAATATATGCAACTGTTGGTAATATCCAAAGAACATATTTCAGCAGGTATTTTGCAGTTAATGTATGCATATTAGTATTAGCTTTGAGAAGAAATTGATTCAAACGGACCCATCCATATTCAGCACAGCTTAAAGTAATAAACTATGTAGGTTGTCCTAAATTTCTGAGCGTACATTTCAATTCTCTCTCTTTGAAACCAATATTCATTTGTCCCTCATTGGCATGCCATAATGTTGATTAAGTTATATTCTTGATTTTCATATTGTCATGGGACCTTTTCAACAACATCCTGTACTGTAATATTATTGAAGTCAGTTCCCGTGCACATAAAATGTGTAACAGTTTAAGAAGTGACGGAAAGTCCACTTTCATCTAGTGGTATGGAAATATAAGGAATATCTTGTCAAAAGCATGAATCCTCCTTCTAGTATTTTTCCCAGCCACTAATAGGTTCTCCTTTAGCTTACTTAATCTGAAACAGTTCTAAAGCATCACTCATTATGTCTTTTGGGTACAGTATAATGTTCCTGTTTGATTAACTTTTTATGAACTTTTTCCATGCTAAATAATTCTTGCTATTTTTTTGTCTTTTGCAGGTGCTCCATTGACTGAAACCACTAAACAATCCTCTATTTTGCTTTCAATTCTAGGAGTGGTTTGCGATTTTGTTGAAATTTAATGGTGGAAAAAAACCTTTCCTTTCAGTGCTCAATTTCGGATGTATTCTGACTATGGTTTAAAAAGAATGAAATGTTTGAATAAAAATTCTTTCATATGAATTCAGTTGCTGTATTTCTAAAGTGACTAGATATATTTCAAAATTGTTATGAGTTGCACGTTAAGGCTTGAAGTTATGATCTAGATAGGCAAGGCAATAGTTGAAGATTAAATGGTAATTGTTGTCTTGTGGTTTATTAGTAGGTGCAAGTAGGTACCTACGGCTACAAATAACACCACAATCACAAATAAGGTCCAGTCAAGTCATAATAAAATAATCCTTGCCCAACACTTGATAGCTTTAGAATAATTGCTGAAAATCACTGTAATCTCCTTCCTTTTCACGGCGAGGGCACCCATCCTCAACTAATTCTTGTATGTGATTATGAGCGGTGTGAATGTACAATTTATTTGCTAAAAGCCTATCTGCTTTATCCCCTTTTTCATAATATGCTTGATTAATATAAAGGACGCCAACTTAATCACAAGGTGTTCCAGCTCACCCCATAGTTGGGGCAAGTCTCGTAAGGTCCTGCGAGAGCCTCCCTCCCTGTGGCGTGCTTCCGTCTATCGTATCTGAGTCTCCAATCTTGATGATAGAACGTATTCGCCTGTTTGAAGGTCGCAGTGTGAGAGATGAGCTCTGCCGGAAATACCGCTTTTTGCCACATCCCAATTGGTCACAGGTGCCACGTCCTGGGTGTCATTTTCGGAGAAGTAGTGTTAAATGGTATCCCTAATATGATCATGAAGAAAGCGCAATTTCATTGAGGATCCATAATGGAGGAAACATGTGCTATGGGTGGGCAAAACTAAAGATCAACCATATTGGGGTGTGAAAGGTATAATAGTTTTAAACAGGTGGACAATCAGAAGAAACATTAAGGGTAAACTGTTTTCGTGTGGTATACAAGGTGATCTTGAAAATGATAGAAACGGTACTGCCTTGAATTTCAAATGTAGAGTTTATGGAGTTAGGACATTTTGCAAAATGCTGTAGAGCTCAAGGGAAGATGAGAAAAGTAAAAGAAATTGATGTTGACGATGAGTATGATGATGATGAATTGTGCTGTGGAGAGATTGTATTCCATGTAGGTGATTGGAACTAGCGAGGGCCTATTGATGATGTCAGTCTCAGTGTCTGTCTGATTGAGATTGAGATTGATTTGATTGGGGAACAATAATATCTTTAATTCCCAGGAACCTCTATCTGGAAAAACTGGTAGACAAGGTGAAACTGTTCAAACCTGATATGCGTCCACTGGCCTATAGTAGATAAGCATTTATACTAGATGGATATTTTTTGTGGTGAAATTGAGTATAAAGGTAGGATTACTGCAGGAAAGATTTATATTTCAACTAAAGGGGACAGCATCATTAGCTGGTACCACCAGAAAAATTGGGAGTGATGTTAGATCCAAATAGTGATCAGTCCAATTTTTTTGAAAGGGTTTGTTTCTCACACTAGTGATTTCAATCCTTATATTGTTAAGAAACTTGAATACGAGAGGGGTGTGTGTGATGATGAACCTAAAAGAGTTGTACGATTTGAATTTCCTGAATTATTAACAAACAAACTTGGGTGTTTAACTGCATACTCTCATAAAATAAGTTAAAAGGATATTAAAATTACAGAGTGGGTGGCTCCAGTTGTGTAGGCACGCACGGCTTTGTGAGATGTTAGACTTTGTGTGGATCTTAGAGGTTTAAACAAGGCTGTTGTAGTTGATAGACACCTACTTCCCAATATAACAGAAATGTTAACACAATTGCAACTTTGTTTTCCCACTCTTGATTTGTGCTCTGCCTACCATCAAATCAGATTTGAATCAAAGAACATAACATCATTTATCATGCCTCTAGGTTTGTTTAGTTATACCAGAATGCCGTTTGGTCTCATTTCAGCTACGGCTATTTTTCAAAAGGCCATGAAGAACATTCTGGATTGTGTTGATCATGTTAAAATTTATCAAAATGACGTGTTCATCTTTAAACATACACAAGAAGAACATGGCCAAGTGTTGAGGACCGTTTTGACAAGATTCAGTAAGAGAGGTTTCACGCTAACAGAAGAAAAGTGTAGAATTGGGTGCACAGAGATTACTTATCTAGGCCATATGTTATCTGGAAATGGAGTACAGCCTAATGAAGGTTTGTTTGGTATAGACCATTCATCATAATCAAATATACGATGTTACATCGCTGCATTCACACTGCGATACCTTTACAATGCAGGCATTACAACGCAGGTCGTTTCAACAACTTGCATTGGAGGACGCTGGACTTAGGAATAGTATGATTCACTATTCTAACTCCAGCCTACATTACAGTAGGGAATGTGTTGGAATAGTAAATCATACTATTCCTTAGCTTAGAGCAATGTGAACACCGCGATGTAACAGATGTTTCCCATCACTTACCCATTACTGAGAACAAAGATCAGTTAACAAGAGTTTCAGGAATGCCGCAATGCTATAATAAATTAACTCCTAGATTTGCCAACCGTACAAATAAATCCAGGTTGCCTTTAAAGAAAGGTGCACAGTTTGTGTGGAAGTCTGAATTAGCAGATGAATTTGAAGATATCAAGAGTGTGCTGTCAAACGCCCCGACTTTAGAAAACTTTGACTCCTCAAGAGAGATCTGTTCTGGTAATAGATGTCAGCTCAAAACGGTTGGGGGCAGTCTTAAAACAGGGGTCTGGTAAGAATGAAAGAACCATTATGTTTATCTCGAGGATGCTTACTGGTCCTGAGTATAGTAACTCAGTCAGAGGAAAAAGAAACCTTGTGCATTTTTTGGGCCATTTGAAAACTAAAAAATTCTTTTGGGGTACTCAGTTTGTTGTGAGCACAGATCCTTGAAAGATCTTTTTGAGAAAAAAGGATTGGATGCAATTTTGAGCAGAATTTGTCAGAATTGGTCATAGCATTGTAGGAGTATGACTTCAAAGTAGAGGATATTCCTGAGATTTTCTTGGGATTGAAAACTGTGCGGCTGATTGTTTATCTCGCTTGGTTACTGATTCTCAAGAAAAGATTGTGTAGGATGATGTGTGGGATTTACATGATTAGAATGTTTGTGAGGTTGCAAAGGAACAATAAGTGAGGAAGGTTGGAGAAAGTTAGTCAATGCTGATGAGTGCTCGATTGAAGTGATGAGTTTAATTGAGAATGATTAGTTGTCAAAAGAATGAGTTGGTGACTAGTGTTTGAAGTATTGGAATATCAGGGAAGAGTTACCAGTGAGTCACAGTTTGTTATGGAGAGGAACAAGACTCGTTCCATCCTGTGTCACATAGTTGCTGAGGGAATTGTCGACATCCTTAAGTAAGCATGATCCCGGTAGCCATGATGCTGCTTTTGCGCACATTACTACATGTCCTTATTTAAGCAAGACTCTGTTTACACCTTTCACATGAGAACTCTCTGCTGTGCTCGTTTTCTGGCTATTCTTGGAGTTTAGTCTAAACATTGTGAGCAAGGTCGATAAACACTGCCCCTTGTTATTCTGTTCTGGTCAGGCCCTAGCACCAGACAAAACATACCAATGCAGCTGTTTTTGCTGGAGACTCATACTTTGATATTATGGGGATGCTTGCTTAGGTAAAATACACTTGGAGAGGGACCTTTCCAGGGAGAAGAGCAACACGCACCCATAATGTAGAAATACGATCTATGTCCAAAGGTATGGAGTCTGCTGACAAAGCCCAAAGAGCTTCTTCTAATATATAATAATACTTCTTCTTGCCCGCGGGAGGGAGCATAGGCGCTAAAGACCTTTCTCCATAGTCTTTGTATAATGACGTCTCCCTTGACCATGTCCCCATTGGCCTTACCTCAATGCTAACGATATTGGTGTTATGCATCTTTATGCTTGTTGTGGCACGTATACTGCATCCCAGTCACAGGGTAGCTTCCAAAAGTCGGAGATCTGGTCCGGGAGAAGATAGGAAACAAAATAGAATTTGGTCCCTCCTACCGTGCACCAGTCCCGTTTTTTTAATTAAAAGGCACTCGAACTGTGATTTTGCCTCAACTGCCTGGACATAAGGAGAACCGATATATTTCAATATAACATGTCAAGTTGCACAATTTGTCCAATACTGAATAGTATGCCTAAAACCGTCCCACAGAGAGATGTCTCCCTTCATGCACTGTCATCTACGGTGGCTCCTGTGCTACAGGAGCGTGAAGTGGAAACCTCAATTGAAGTGCTGCCTGTTTTGTCTACAACTTCTAGGGATACACCTCAGGAACATGTGTCACCGCCTATGACGCTTACTGTGGACATTTCTGCACGGGCGCTCCAGTCATCTTTTTATGCTGACCGTCCACAGCTATATTGACTAGGAACTGTTGGTCATTACATCAACAGAGACAACTGTTCTTTGACTTCTTCGTCTTCTTCATCAAATCCTACTGTGGAGGAACACTCCAGTCATATTTTCAATTTCTTTACCTGGTTTCGCAGAACTTATCTGGTTTCTCCTTTGACCTACATTTGGATGGTGCTTACAATGGTATTTCTCTTCATGTAGTTTGGATTTGTGACTGTCTTTTAATTAATGGTCATTATTTGCCTGATTGCTCTGATGTACATTTGGATGATGGTGTTTTGACCCCACGCACTTCCTCACATATTATGAAAAGAGATCATGTGAACGTTAACATTTCAGCAGTTCCAGTAGTGGATGACATTGTTTGGAATAAAGTTCCATACGAAATATACAGCCCGACGGAAGTGGTTCGAATGCCATTTATCTTTTATGTCTTCTTAGGTGACGTCATCACACCAGTGATGCATTCGGACAACTGGGATGTTAATGCCGTAAATTCATTATTTTCAGATTTGAAATATTACACTGCTTTTGAAACTGAAGATTTGTATTTGAATTCTACCGGTAAGTAGACAAAATATTGAGTTTTAAATATCGTTCTGCAATAATACAGAGTTTTAAATGTCGAAAGTCAAAAATATCGTTGTATATAATATCGATATCAAGAATATCGATTTGTTGTGTTGTATAAAATATAATTGTTAGAAATATCCATTTTTAAACAATCTATTTTGTAAATGTAGTGATTTTTTAAATTTAGTATATGATTATAAATGTATTAATAATATTTATTAAAATGTATATGTTTTATATAAAAAATGTCTTAGGAGCGGGATGTTGGGTTTATAGGGGATAAGTGTGGGGAGATTTTTTTTATTTTTAAATATTAAAAATAAAAAAGAATATTAATGAAATTCTAAATTGTGTTTTAGGAGTGGGATGTTGGGTTTATAGGGGATAAGGGTGGGGAGTGTTTTAAAAAAGTTGAAATATTAAAAAAAAGATGAATTAAACTGTAAATCGTGTTTTAGGAGCGGGTTGGTGGGTTTATAGCGGATAAGGGTGGAGAGTGTATTAAAAGTATTTTTTTTATTGATTTTGTTTTCTAAATGAATGAATGTAGTTTGGACTGGGAATAGGAAATTATATGTGTTTAGTTTTCAACACCTTCCCTGAATTTTTCTAGTTTTGAGTGTTAATAGTAAATTATATATGTTTACTACCCAACGTCTTCCCTGGCTTTTTTCAGTTTGGAGTGGGAATAGTAAATTATATATGTATAGTGTCCAGTGCCTTTCCTGACTTAATGTGCAGGAGTCAAAAAGAGCACCCTCCTAAAACTGCAGAGCGTACTTCACACAGCCGCCCGTCTCGTCCTGGGCTTACCCCGCAGATCCTCCATCTCTGCAGCGCTTCATTCACTTCACTGGCTCCCCCTTCACAAAAGGATTCTCTTCAAAATCCTGATTATAGCCTTCCGTGCCTACAACAAGACAGGCCCTAAATACCTCACCAGGCGTTTTCCCCACTACGTGCCCAGCCGTCACCTTCGTTCAACCGATGACAACCTCATTCTTCTCCCGAAATACAAACTGAAAACGAAGGGTGAGAAGACCCTTAGCTTCCTTGCATCTTAAGCGTGGAACAAACTGCCCAAAACCCTCAGACAACAAAGGAAGGAAAAACCCTTTAGAAAGCTGCTAAAGACATGGATTTTTAATCTCCCGGACGATTACTCCAAAGCTTCCATCTAACCCCCTGGACTGGTTTCATTTAGGTTCCCAAGCGCCAAGATGCTCCCTCCGGAGAGAACGTCGCGCTCTAGAAATACCCCACAAATATCACAAATAAATGTAGTTTTCAGTGGGAATAGTCA
This sequence comes from Lissotriton helveticus, assembly GCF_964261635.1. Taxonomy (NCBI): domain Eukaryota; kingdom Metazoa; phylum Chordata; class Amphibia; order Caudata; family Salamandridae; genus Lissotriton; species Lissotriton helveticus. The sequence continues at coordinate 496,929,208 of NC_136061.1, read as the reverse complement.
TTTATATATGTTTAGTGTCCAACACCTTCCCTGACTTAATGTAGTTTGGAGTGGGAATAGTAAATTATATATGTTTAGTGTCCAGCACCTTCCCTGACTTAATATAGTTTGGAGAGGGAATAGTAAATTATATATGTTTAGTGTCCAACACCCACCCTGAGTAGGTACTCTTTAGAGGGGGAATAGTAAATCATATGTGTTCAGTGTCCAGCATCTTACCTGAATGTTTCTAGTTTGGAATGTTAATAGTAAATTATATATGTTTACTATCCAAGGCCTTCTCTGACTTATTTTAAGTTTGGAGTAGGAATAGTATATTATATATGTTTAGTGTCCAGCGCCTTCCCTGATTTAATGTAGTTTGGAGTGGGAAAAGAAAATTATATATGTTCAGTATAGAGCCAATTCCCTGACTTAATGTAGTTTGGAGTGGGAATAGTAAATTATATATGTTTAGTGTCCATCACCTTCTCTGTCTTTTTCTAGTTTGGAGTGGGAATAGTAAATTATATATGTTTAGCATCCAGCACCTTCCCTGACTTAGGGGTCGATTACGATGGCGGACGGAAGGACGACCGCCGGCCTGGAGTAGGCGGAAAATGCCTTTTTACAGTCCGCCAGCCGCGGCCAGTCCGTCCGCCATATTAGGATGGGAAGCACTGTCAAATGTCCGTACGCCACGGAAGAACATGCACCGCCGCGTAAATACACCCGACCCCGCGGCGAACGTAACCAATCCAGAGACACCGCCGTACGGAATGACGTCTTCGACCGTCCTCCAAATCATGATGGCAGAAAAGACACAGCAAATCGCAGCGGAAAAACCACCAGCCTGAATACGGCGGATTCACCACAGCGGAGAGGCAAAACATTGCAGAGATACCCACCATAGGCAGATCGCCGTCATGGACCCAGCTCTACACGCATTTCCGATACTCTTCGTGCTCCACCACCAGCAAGTCATGGACCGACGACGACACAGGTACGAAAACACACCAATTGATGTCGGAAGGGGAGTACCTGCCGGGGCCGTGACGTGAGGAGGGGGAGGGGCATGTTGGGGAAACAGCATTTACGATAGCACCAATATATCAACAATGCAAGGAGACAACCAGGAATGACACAGAGAAACCACTACACACAAATAACTTGCTTTATTGCAGATAATAGGGGTTGACTCCTAGAGTAGCCAGGAGCATGGGCACTGGATAGAGCAGAACAGGTACATCAGAGGCAGCACATGAGAGGGCACAATGCAGTATCATAGCAGCAACAGGGAAGTGTTCATAACAGAACAGGGACATCTGAGGCAGCACATGAGAGGGCACAATGCAGTATCATAACAACAACAGGGAAGTGTTCATAACAGAACAGGGACATCTGAGGCAGTACAAGAGAGGGGCAGAGAGCATCAACAGTCCATGGCACAGAGCAGGTACATCTGAGGCAGCACATGAGAGGGGCTAAGTGCATCAACAGTCCATGGCACAGAGCCGGTACATCTGAGGCAGCACATGAGAGGGGATAAGTGCATCAACAGTCCATGGCACAGAGCAGGTACATCTGAGGCAGCACATGAGAGGGGCTAAGTGCATCAACAGTCCATGGCACAGAGCAGGTACATCTGATACAGCACATGAGAAGGGCTAAGTGCATCAACAGTCCATGGCACAGAGCAGGTACATCTGAGGCAGCACATGAGAAGGCACAATGCCGTATCATAACAGCAACAGGGAAGTGTTCATAACAGAACAGGGACATCTGAGGCAGCACATGAGAGGGGCACAGAGCATCAACAGTCCATGGCACAGAGCAGGTACATCTGAAGCAGAACATGAGAGGGCACAAAGCAGTATCATAACAGCAACAGGGAAGTGTTCAGAACAGAACAGGTACATCAGAGGCAGCACGTGAGAGGGGATAAGTGCATCAACAGTCCATGGCACAGAGCAGGTACATCTGAGGCAGCACATGAGAGGGGCTAAGTGCATCAAAAGTCCATGGCAAAGACCAGAGCAGGTACATCTGAGGCAGCACATGAGAGGGGCAACGAGCATCAACAGTCCATGGCACAGAGCAGGTACATCTGAGGCAGCACATGAGAGGGGCTAAGTGCATCAACAGTCCATGGCACAAAGCAGGTACATCTGAGGCAGCACATGAGAGGGCACAATGCAGTATCATAACAGCAACAGGGAAGTGTTCAGAACAGAACAGGTACATCAGGGGCAGCACATGAGAGGGGCTAAGTGCATCAACAGTCCATGGCACAGAGCAGGTACATCTGAGGCAGCACATGAGAGGGGCTAAGTGCATCAACAGTCCATGGCACAGAGCAGGTACATCTGAGGTAGCACATGAGAGGGGCTAAGTGCATCAACAGTTCATGGCACAGAGCAGGTACATCTGAGGCAGCACATGAGAGGGGCTAGGTACATCAACAGTCCATGGCACCGAGCAGGTACATATGAGGCAGCACATGAGAGGGCACAATGCAGTATCATAACAGCAACTGGGAAGTGTTCATAACAGAACAGGGACATCTGAGGCAGCATATGAGAGGGGCACAGAGCATCAACAGTCCATGGCACAGAGCAGGTACATCTGAGGCAGCACATGAGAGGGGCTAAGTGCATCAACAGTCCATGGCACAGAGCAGGTACATCTGAGGCAGCACATGAGAGGGGCTAAGTGCATCAACAGTCCATGGCACAGAGCAGGTACATCTGAGGCAGCACATGAGAGGGCACATGGGAGATCATCCCTTCTCAAGACCTCTGTCTCTCTCTTAATGACTTCTTCCTGGAGAAAATTGCCAACATCAAATCCAATATTCCCTCTGTCTCTTTGTCCCCTTCTTTCTCTGCCCTTCGTCTGTCCTCTATTTCCCTTAATCAGTTTCCCCCTATTTCTTTGGATGTGTTCTTGGCCCTACTCCAGAAAGTTAAGTCCGGTTCACCAGCTGACGGCGTGCCAGCCCGATTTCTGAAAGTACTCTTTACCCACTGCCCTGATCCTCCCCTCTCACTTCTTAATTTTTCCATTTCCTCTGGCTCTGTCCTCAAGTACTTTAAATCCGCCATAGTTCGTCCTATTTTAAAAAAACCTGGCCTAGATCCTTCCCTCCCTTCTAATTATAGGCTTATCTCCCTTCTTCCCTATCTCGGAAAGATCTTAGAGAGCTATATTACTTCTTGTCTCTCTTCCCACATTGAGGACAACCACCTTCTGACCTCCCACCAAGCGGGCTTTCGACCGGCTCACTCCACCGAGTCTGTTGTCCTGTCCGTCTTGGACGAGCTAAAGAGTAAGGCAGATTCTAACCTGGCCCAAGCTTTGGTGCTCCTCGATCTGTCCGCTGCGTTTGACACGGTCGACCATGCCATCCTTCTCGACCGTGTCAGCGCAGCGGGCGTTCGGGGTACTGCCCTCTCTTGGCTCGCCTCTTTTCTTAAAGATCGATCTCAGGCGGTCCATCTTTCTGGCTTTTCCGCCCCTTCACGCTTGGTCCCCTGTGGAGTTCCCCAAGGCTCCTCTTTGTCCCCTCTTCTCTTTAACCTTTATATCCGTCCCCTCATTCTTTCCCTCCTTGAGATGGGGGTCTCCGTGTATAATTACGCGGATGACCTCCAGCTTGTTTTTGATCTTTCCTCTCCCTTGCACTCCCCACCCAAATTCCACTCCACATTGGTTTTTATTTCAGACTGGATGAATCGGAATCAACTGAAGCTTAATCTGGACAAGACGGAGTTGGTACTGACTGGCTCTTCTCCTTCCCCTTGGTCGACTGCCTTTTGGCCCTCCATCTCTGGCCCTCCACCTCTACCAGTGGCCTCGGCAAAGACCTTGGGCATTAGAGTCAGTCGGGACCTCTCTATGCATGCCCAGATCAGCTCGGTTGTCTCCTCCTGTTTTCTTTCCCTCCGAATCATCCGTAAGGTATCCCGTTTCTTTTCTTCTGATGCTCTTAATCTTATTATTTTGGCCATGATTCTCTCCCGTCTCGATTACGGGAACAGCCTGTATGTGGGCATTCCAGCGTACGAACTTCGCCGCCTACAGGTTGTTCAGAACCAGGCCGCCCGCCTTATCCTCCACCTCCCCAAGTCCTCTCACATCACCCCCGTTTAAAAACATTGCATTGGCTCCCCATCTCTCAGAGATCTCTCTTTAAGATGGGCTGTCTGGTCTTCATGGCTCGAGCCCGCATCGGCCCAGTGTTTATTAACTCTCTCATCACTCCCTATACCCCTAACCGTTCCCTCCGTTCTTCTAATCAGTTCCTCTCCAATGTACCTCGGTTCCGTAGATCCAAAACTGGAGGCACCAGATTCTCTGTTTTGGGTCCCTCCTTTTGGAATACTCTCCCTCTATCAATCAGATCCATCCCCATCTATTCCCAATTTCGTAAGGCCTTAAAAACCCACCTGTTTTCCATTGCTTATTCCTGCTAAAACGGTTCTGGCTTCTCCCCATCTCCCTCAGCTTTACACCTCTAGCGCCAGGAAGCCGCTTGGTCACAGTGCGCTTTATTAAGTACCTTTTTCATTTCATTTTTCATTTTCATTTCATTTCATTTCATTTCACAATGCAGTATCATAACAGCAACAGAGAAATGTTCATAAAAGAACAGGGACATCTGAGGCAGCACATGAGAGGGGCACAGAGCATCAACAGTCCATGGCACAGAGCAGGTACATCTGAGGCAGCACATGAGAGGGGCTAAGTGCATCAACAGCCCATGGCACAGAGCAGGTACATCTGAGGCAGCACATGAGAGGGGATAAGTGCATCAACAGTCCATGGCACAGAGCAGGTACATCTGAGGCAGCACATGAGAGGAGATAAGTGCATCAACAGTCCATGGCACAGAGCAGGTACATCTGAGGCAGCACATGAGAGGGCACAATGCAGTATCATAACAGCAACAGGGAAGTGTTCATAACAGAACAGGGACATCTGAGGCAGCACATGAGAGGGGCACAGATCATCAACAGTCCATGGCACATAGCAGTTACATCTGAGGCAGCACATGAGAGGGCACAATGCAGTATCATAACAGCAACAGGGAAGTGTTCAGAACAGAACAGGTACATCATAGGCAGAACGTGAGAGGGGCTCAGTGCATCAACAGTCCATGGCAAAGAACAGGTACATCTGAAGCAGCACAGGACGTGTGTCATGCGCCCCGTCCCATTGACATTAATAATTCAAGGGTGGTTACAATGGACAATCCAGACACCAAGTACAATGACATGTGAGTGATGGGAACTGCACCTCACAGCACATAATCAGCTGGACTGATTGACCCAGCAGCTTCGGACACAGTGGCAGGATCTGATACTGGATTGGGAGATACAGCCACAGTGCCAGTGACTGACACATGAGCCATAGACCCAGACACACTGCCAGCACCAGATACAGGAATGTGAGACACAGCCATAGCTCTAGTGACTGACACATGAGCCATAGACCCAGACACACTGCCAGCACCAGATACAGGAGTGTGAGACATAGCCACAGATCTAGTGACTGACACATGAGCAATAGACCCAGACACACTGCCAGGACATGTACCTGTACAGTGACCAACAAATACCATGCCAGCATCTGAGACATGAGAGTGGTGGACACAACAGTGGCAGTACCTGAAACAGGAGAGGGCACAACAGACACAGTGCCACTATCTGACACATGAGAGTGAACTGCAGCTGACCCACTAGGACCACTGAAATGATGAGCCACAGGGCTGTATGGGCCAGGAGGCAGGGTTGCTCTGGGAGCTGGGGACAGCTGTACTGGAGCGACATTGGGGTGGTCAGGTGACACTGGTGTGTGTCTCCGTTTCTTTGGGATATGTAAGGGCACCCTGGACATGACTGGACTGGTAAGTGGTGCGGGCTCATCTGGAACATCACACATCAAAGGTGGATCATGTGCTGGTGGTGGTCTGCTCTCTGGGGACGTGCTGGACCCTGCTTGACGCTTGCTCTGGCCCTGCCTTCTGCCCTCTGTATAATGTGTAATGGGGGATGCTACAACAGTGTACTCCTTCCTCTGCTTCACCGGGGTGTGGATGGGAGTAGAGGTATGGGGGACTCCACCTCTGACACATGTGGTGTACGTTCCTTCACCAACACCAGCTTCAGGGGGTGCAGGGGTGATGTATGCCTGTCCTTGGTAGATGTCCTTTGAATGGGAGAAGCCTTGGCCCTGGGAGGTTCCTTGGCCGTGGGAGACGCCTTGGCCCTAGGAGGTGTCCTGTCTTTGGAATGTGCCTTATCCGTGGGCGGTGCTCTGTCCCTGGGAGTTGCCCTGTCCTTTGTAGTGTCCCTGTCCTTGGGAGTGTCCGTGGCCTTGGGAGGTACCCTGTCCTTGGGAGTGTCCGTGGCCTTGGGAGGGGCCCTGTCCTTGGGAGTGTCCCTGTCCTTGGGAGGTGCCCTGTCCTTTGTAGTGTCCTTGTCCTTGGGAGTGTCTCTGGCCTTGGGAGGTGCCCTGTCCTTGGGAGTGTCCCTGTCCTTGGGAGGTGCCCTGCACTTTGCAGTGTCCCTGTCCTTGGGAGTGTCCCTGGCCTTGGGAGGTGCCCTGTCCTTGGGAGTGTCCCTGTCCTTGGGAGGTGCCCTGTCCTTTGTAGTGTCCTTGTCCTTGGGAGTGTCCCTGGCCTTGGGAGGTGCCCTGTCCTTGGGAGTGTCCCTGTCCTTGGGAGGTGCCCTGTCCTTTGTAGTGTCCTTGTCCTTGGGAGTGTCCCTGGCCTTGGGAGGTACCCTGTCCTTGGGAGTATCCCTGGCCTTGGGAGGTGCCCTGTCCTTTGCAGTGTCCCTGTCCTTGGGAGGTGCCCTGTCCTTTGCAGTGTCCCTGTCCTTGGGAGGTGCCCTGTCCTTTGTAGTGTCCCTGTCCTTGGGAGGTATCCTGTCCTTTGTAGTGTCCCTGTCCTTGGGAGGTGACCTTGCCTTAGGAGTACCTTTTGAGGGGGATGCCTGTGTTCCATGTGACTCCCTGTCCCCCAACACCCCTTGAGGATCCTGTGTGTCAACTCTAGGGTAGCTGATGTCGTGTTCTGTGAAAGATTTCCCTGTCCTAGGGGATGGTGTCTGTTGCCTCCGTGCCCTGCCTTGCTGCCTGTGCCTGCATCTGGTGCAATACCCAGAAAATGAGGCCTGGTCAGAAATGTCACTCTCCCCAGAGACATCAAGTGGTGTGGATGGGGGAACTGAAGTAGAACCTTGTCCATGCGACTGTTGAATGGCTGCAGACACTGTGTTGGGTAATGACTGAACTGTTCTGTGGAGACCAGCAACATCGCCATGCATCCCCTCCATGAATGCTACCACCTACCCCAACTTCCTATCGTGGTCTAGGAATGCATTGATCATGTTGGTCTGCCCTACACACAGCTGTCACAGCAGATCAACCGCCTCAGCACAAAGGGCACTTTGTGTCACAGGGGCAGGGGCAGCGGTGCCTGCACCGAAGGCCACTCTGCTCCCCCTACTCTGGCAGCACGAGCAGTACTTGTTGCAGTTGGTGGCAGTGTGGGCCCTGTGTGCTGTGTACCGACTAAAGGTGTAGATTGCCCACTCCCTGTGTCTACCAACAGTGCTGACTCACCACCACTGTCTGAAGATGAGGACGATGGTGTCTCCACATGTGAGTCCTCAGGGACAGTTCTGTCCCCCTCTCCGGAGCTGCTCTCTTCATTCTCAGTCTGCGTGTGTATGATCTCTGATCCGGATGCATTGCCACCACTGAGCTCCGTCGTTTTTGGGTCAGTGCCCTCGGCCAAAGCAGAAAGAGAGAGAAAAGAGGTATACCTAAGTGCCACACTCACGTACTGCAAATTACAAATTCAAAACTTCCTTGACTGCTGACCAACATGTAGCACCCATCCTGCACACGAACCACCCCTACTAGACATCCTCATGTCAAAGAACCGGGGTTGCCTGTGAAACATGTACATCAAATAAACAGGGCAAGTGCATGCAGACCACCACACATGTGATGCCATGGGCCCACAGACCTCAACGGCATGTCCTGGGACCCTACACTACAATGCAACTGGTATGTCCACCTGGCTGACATGGATGCTACCGCTCACTCCGCTAATGGCACCAACATGCAACTGCAGCACAACATACACACCACGGATGTCACTACTGTGTCTGAGCAGCAATACATGCATACACTCACAAGTCACAAACACATTCAGTCTGCTTACCGCTAGTTTGCTGCTGCTCCCCTCTCAACCGGGCGGACAGGTCAGGATGCATCACACCTATGATACTGAGCATTAGAGGGGTCATGGTACATCGTGCAAGCCGGGATGATCTTGGAATCAGCCCCAGTGTCATCTCCGCCACATTCTTGCTGAGCCTGGAGATGTCGTCCCAGCGCTTGTGGCAGTGTGTGTGTCGCCTATTGCACACCCCCACTGCCCGTACATCACATGCTATGGTCCTCCACAAGGCCTTGCAAAGGTGCAGCTTGACCTACCATGATGGGAGACAAGAGGGGGCAAGTCAGTGGACAGTTGGCCATTCACACAGATAGGAGCAACACATATCTTTCAGCAGCCATGCACAGTACAACACATGTGAAGGTCCCACAGCACACCGCCAAGATTGCAGAAGACAGAAGTCAGCGACCACCTCATGCACACCAACATGTCCCCCACTGCACTTACCACCTGTCCGGGGGCACCGTAGAGCCGTTCATAGTGGCGGAGCACATTGTCCACAAGGACCTCCAGCTCCGCTGCGGTGAAGGGACGAGACCGGATCTCTCAAACTCTCGGCATGGCAAGGTCCAGGACTGTGGCACAACAGCAGCAGTTGTTGGAGGGCTCAGCAGCAACAGGTAGAGGTGATGGGTGCAGGCAGCAGTTGGTGGATTGCTCAGCAGCAGCAGGAAGAGGTGATGGGTGCAGGCGGCAGTTGGTGGATTGCTCAGCAGCAGCAGGTAGAGGTGATGGGTGCAGGCAGCAGTTGCTGGAAGCAGTGGATGTGTGCTGCTGAAATTCACACATTTATAGGGCCCTGAGCTGATAACAGTGGCACACGTCTGCAGCAATTGGTTTTCCAAATGAGCCAATGACTGGCCCTGCTGTGGCGGTGCACGGCTTCCGCTATTTTTTAAATTGCTTACGCGCCCCGCGTTACCTGTTTCCATTGGCTACATGTGCAAGGACCATCACGGTCACACCCCGCCAACCGCATGTGCGCGCTACCGCGATGGTGCATCTTTTGAAACTCATCACCCACTGGCATTGCAATGGCGGAGCCCGCATTCCGCGGGGGTGGGGCAGGCTAACACATACATTTGAATGGAAATGGCAGTTGGTATCCCCCTTTCAGTCACATAGCAGCACCCACCGCAGACCGCAGGGTGCGGGAGGTCACCCACCGCCGGGTGCGGTCGGTGGGAGACCGCCCTGTGTATTGATATTACCCTGGCATGGATGGCCATGGCCGGTCACCCACCGCCGGCCATGGGCTGTCACCCACTGCCGGGTGCAGGCGGTGGGTGACCGCCCTGTGTATTGATGTTACCCTGGCATGGATGCCCATGGCTGGCATTGTGGGGCAAGATAGTTCGCAGAGTGAATGCCAGGCTCAAGGAAGGGTGAAGTCAGTGGCGGCCCCTCTTCGAGCGGGTGGATGGTGCATTGCCACTGCTCTCTGCTGGATCCAGCCTCGGACGGCCCCTCCGTCTTGGAGCCGGAGTGGAGCCAGCTGTAGGGGCAGGTTGTTCAGGGACCACCTCCCTGTCAGTGGCCTCGGGTGATGGTGGCGGTGGTGTTGGTGCCCTGTCCCGCTGGCCACTTGGGGGAGGGGGAGGTGGTATGGCGCGGGATAACCATTCCCTCCAAAGAGCTGTTTGCTGCCCCATGAGGTCAACAATGTGTCCCATACGGGTGTCCATGGACCGCAACAGCTGGCAGGTCTGTAGCGAGTCTTGGTGTGCCCGATCCGCCTGTGCCTGCGACCGCTCATAGGAGGCTTGCACTCTGGCAATGGCATCCAGGGTCTCGGTCCCAGGATGAGCTGGGTCTTGTTCCCGACCTCGCCTTGCACCTGCACTCCTGTTTGTGAGCTGTTGCCTCACCTGTGTCCTCTCCCGTCCACTCTCCCTGCTAGCCTGAGATGTTGATGGCCCATCATCAGATGATGGGTCAGGCAGGGTGGCACTGGCAGGAGTGGTGGTGGTGGTGGTGGTGATGGTAGCTGCACAGCTCACAATGGCAAGTGTTGGTGTTGTTACACTGGCCATGGTGGTGGAGGCAGGGATGTCCCGGGAGCCTGATGGCCCTGAGAGTGTGCTTGGCCCAGCATTGTCCTCTGCACCCGAGGTGTCCATGGAATCTTCACCGGAGAGTCCTGGCTGTGAGGGGGGCGACTGGTGCTGGCGGTTCCTGGTTTCGCCTGTCAAGTTGCGATCACCTGAGGGAAAAGAATTTAAGCATCAATGCTGTGGACATGACAGGTTTGTTGTTGTTACATTACAAATTTCTAGGGAATCAGGACATGGTTGTTGGTGTCATCATGTTGGTGTGGTAGACAGTACTGGGCATTATGGTGGTGTGGAGGTGGGGAGACAATACTTGTATATGTGTGGTCCGGTCCTGCTATTTGATGGTGCCCCTGTGACGATGGCTACCTACCTGTAGGTTTGAAGGAGGAGATGCACTGGTCAGCAAATGGTGGGCGGACTCCATCTTGCTCTGGGATGGGACATGGGGGCCAGTTGGGAGTTGTAGTGCTGGACCCACCCCAACCCTCCCTGTAGACATGGGGGCCTGTTGGGATTTGTAGTGCTGGACCCACCCTCATCCTCCCTGTGGACATGGGGGCCTGTTGGGATTTGTAGTGCTGGACCCACCCCCACCCTCCCTGTAGAAATGGGGCCTGTTGGGATTTGTAGTGCTGGACCCACCCCCACCCTCCCTGTAGACATGGGGGCCTGTTAGGAGTTGTAGTGCTGGACTCTCACCCACCCACCCCCACCCTCCCTGTAGACATGGGGGGCTGTTGGTAGTTGTAGTGCTGGACCGACCCCCACCCTCCCTGTATACATGGGGGCCTGTTGGGATTTGTAGTGCTGGACCCACCCCCACCCTCCCTGTGGACATAATAATAATAATAATAATAATAAAGACATTTGTAGAGCGCATGGTTACGCCTTCTCGGCGTGTCCCCGCGCTGTGGAGAAAGTACTTTCAGATATGAGCCACCGCCAGAGGACGCCATCAAAACTAGTTGTTAAATAGATGGGTTTTAAGCAGTCGTCTGAACTTGGGTTCCGACCTCTCCAGCCTGAGGCCGACCGGGAGTTTATTCCAGTTTTGAGCGACTAAGAAGCGGAATGACCGACCGCCCATTCTAGCTTTCCTAATCTTGGGTACTGACAGCTGCCCGGTTCCCCCAGATCCCAGGGCCCTACCTGGTTGATATCTGGTAACCAGATTCCTCAGATATGCAGATGCCTTATCCCAGAGAATACGATGTGGACATGGGGGCCTGTTGGGAGTTGTAGTGCTGGGCCCACCCTCCCTGTAGACATGGGGGCCTGTTGGAGTTGTAGTGCTGGACCCACCCCCACCCTTCCTGTAGACATGGGCCTGTTGGGAGCTGTAGTCGGTGTGTGATAACAGAAATATCTTAATCGCAACCGCGAATTATCCGCGGTGCGGTCGGGAGTATTTTTGCCGCGACCATGGCGGACAGAACCCGTTTCCGTCCGCCATCCTAATAGGCCTCTTAATGTGGTTTGGAGTGGGAATAGTAAATTATATATGTTTATGTCTACCATCTTCACTGACTTAATGTAGTTTGGAGTGCATATGGTAAATTATATATGTTTCGTGTCCAGCACCTTCCCTGACTTAATGTAGTTTGGATTGGGAATAGTAAATTATATATGTTTAGTGTCCAGCACCTTCTCTGACTTTTTCTAGTTTGGTGTGGAAATAGTAAATTATATATGTTTAGCATCCAGCACCTTCCCTGACTTAATGTAGCTTGGAGTGCATATAGTAAATGATATATGTTTCGTGCCCAGCACCCAACCTAAGGGGCCGATTAGGATGGCGGACGGACCTGCATCCGTCCGCCACGCCCGAGGTGGAGGGACCGTCCGCAGGGGCAGCGGCGATCCCTCCGGTGCAATTAGGATGTGACCGTCACCCTGGCGGTCACATCCCGTATCTTTAACCTTGCGGCGCGTGCTGCTTGAAGCAGCACCCGCCGCAAGGTTAAAAATGCATGTTTTGCAGTTACATGCGCAAAGCGGCAGGCACCGCGCGGTGCCTGCCGCTTTGTGCTTGCAACTGCAGAAGGGTACCATAGGTACCCCCCATGTGCAACCTCACCCCCCTTTTCACTCTGGGGGCCCCTGCGGGCCCCCAGATGCAAAGGACCACATGCTTTTCCACGGCGGATAAGCATGTCTGAACACGCATCCTAATATGGCTGGCGGTGTCTGATAGACACCGCCACCATATTAGAGCTTTTCCACCACGGTCGGAAGGTGACCGTGTTGGAAAAGCGGCGGACGGTCTTCCTGTCTACCGATGACCCCCCAGCCATCCTAATCTGGCGGGGGTCTTTGAAGGCACCGCAGCGGTGAATTCGCATCCTCTGGGCCGGCGGTGGCTTCCGCCGACCCGGAGGATGCGGATTCACCGCAATCCTAATCGGCCCCTTAGTTGGTACAGTTTGGAATGGGAATAATACATTATATATGTTTAGTGTCTAGCCTCTTCCCTGACCTAATATAGGGCTCGACTACGATGGCGGACGGAAGGATGACCACCGTCCTGGAGTAGGCGGAAAATACCTTTTTTCTGTCCGCCTGCCTCGGGCACTCCGTCCGCCATATTAGGATGGGAAACACAGTCAAATGTCCGTACGCGGCGGCAGAGCACGCACCGCCGCGAAAGTACACCCGACCCCGCGGCGGACGGAACCAATCCAGACACATCGCCATACGGAATGACGTCTCCGACCGTCCTCTAAATCATGATGGTGGAAAACACACATAAAATCGCTGCGGAAAAACAACCTGCCTGAACACAGCGGAATCACCACAGCGGAGATACAACACATTGCAGATATACACACCACAAGCAGATCGCCGTCATGGACCCAGCGCTACACGCATTTCTGATACTCTTCGTGCTCCACCACCAGCAAGTCATGGCCCATCACCGACGACGACGCAGGTAGGCCAACACACCAATTGATGTCGGAAGGGGAATACCTGCCAGGGCTGTGACGTAGGGAGGGGGAGTGTCATGTTTGTGAAACTGCCTTTACGATCGCACCAATATATCAACAATTCAAGTACACAACCAGGAATGACAACGACAAACCACGACACATGATTGACTTGCTTTATTAAACATAATAGTGGTATAATCGTACACTACCCAAGAGTATGGGCACTGGGTACAACAGAGCAGGTACATCAGAGGCAGCACATGAGAGGGCACAATGCAGTATCAGAACAGCAACAGGGCAGTGTTTACAACAGAGCAGGTACATCAGAGTCAGCACATGAGAGGGCACAATGCAGTATCAGAACAGCAACAGGGCAGTGTTTACAACAGAGCAGGTACATCAGAGCCAGCACATGAGGGCACAATGCAGTATCAGAACAGCAACAGGGCAGTATCTACAACAGAGCAGGTACATCAGAGGCAGCACATGAGGGCACAATGCAGTATCAGAACAGCAACAGGGCAGTGTTTACAACAGAGCAGGTACATCAGAGCCAGCACAGGCAAAGTGCATCAAACAGTCCATGGCACAGAACAGGTACACATGAAGCAGCACATGAGAGGGGCAAAGTAAATCAACAGTCCATGGCACAGAACAGGTACATCTGAAGCAGCACATGAGAGGGCACAATACAGTATCAGAACAGCAACGGGGCAGTGTTTACAACAGAGCAGGTACATCAGAGCCAGCACATGAGGGCACAATGCAGTATCAGAACATCAAGAGGGCAGTGTTTACAACAGAGCAGGTACATCAGAGCCAGCACATGAGGGCACAATGCAGTATCAGAACAGCAACAGGGCAGTGTCTACAAAAGAGCAGGTACATCAGAGGCAGCACATGAGGGCACAATGCGATAATCAGTTGTTATGACACTGTATGTACGCTTACTGGCTTATCTGTGAATTTTAATAAAGTTTGGGACCATTGGTCTTAAAAAAACAAAATAAAAAAAAAATAAATGAGGGCACAATGCAGTATCAGAACATCAACTGGGCAGTGTTTACAACAGAGCAGGTACATCAGAGGCAGCACGTGAGAGGGGCAATGTGCATCAACAGTCCATGGCACAGAGCAGGTACATCAGAGGCAGCACGTGAGAGGGGCAATGTGCATCAACAGTCCATGGCACAGAACAGGTACATCAGAGGCAGCACGTGAGAGGGGCAATGTGCATCAACAGTCCATGCCACAGAACAGGTACATCAGAGGCAGCACGTGAGAAGGGCAAAGTGCATCAACAGTCCATGGCAGAGAACAGGTGCATCTGAAGCAGCACATGAGAGGGGCTAAGTGCATCAACAGTCCATGGCACAGAACAAGTACATCTGAAGCAGCACATGAGAGGGGCTAAGTTCATCAACAGTCCATGGCACAGAGCAGGTACATCAGAGGTAGCACGTGAGAGGGGCTAAGTGTATCAACAGTCTATGGCACAGTACAGGTATATCTAAAGCAGCCCGTGAGAGGGGCAAAGTGCATCAACAGTCCATGGCACAGAACAGGTACATCTGAAGCAGCACATGAGAGGGGCTAAGTGCATCAACAGTCCACGGCACAGAACAGGTATATCAGAGGCAGCACGTGACAGGGGCAAAGTGTAACAAACAGTCCATGGCACAGAACAGGTACACATGAAGCAGCACATGAGAGGGGCAAAGTAAATCAACAGTCCATGGCACAGAACAGGTACATCTGAAGCAGCACATGAGAGGGCACAATACAGTATCAGAACAGCAACGGGGCAGTGTTTACAACAGAGCAGGTACATCAGAGCCAGCACATGAGGGCACAATGCAGTATCAGAACATCAAGAGGGCAGTGTTTACAACAGAGCAGGTACATCAGAGACAGCACATGAGGGTACAATGCAGTATCAGAACATCAACAGGGCAGTGTTTACAACAGAGCAGGTACATCAGAGGCAGCATGTGAGAGGGGCAATGTGCATCAACAGTCCATGGGACAGAGCAGGTACATCAGAGGCAGCACGTGAGAGGGGCAATGTGCATCAACAGTCCATGGCACAGAACAGGTATATCTGAAGCAGCACATGAGAGCGGCAATGTGCATCAACAGTCCATGGCACAGAACAGGTACATCAGAGGCAGCACGTGAGAGGGGCAAAGTGCATCAACAGTCCATGGCACAGAACAGGTACATCTGAAGCAGCACATGAGAGGGGCTAAGTGCATCAACAGTCCATGGCACAGAACAGGTATATCTGAAGCAGCACATGAGAGCGGCAATGTGCATCAACAGTCCATGGCACAGAACAGGTTCATCTGAAGCAGCACATGAGAGGGGCTAAGTGCATCAACAGTCCATGGCACAGAGCAGGTACATCAGAGGCAGCACGTGAGAGGGGCAATGTGCATCAACAGTCCATGGCACAGAACAGGTACATCGGAGGTAGCACGTGAGAGGGGCAAAGTGCATCAACAGTCCATGGCAGAGAACAGGTACATCTGAAGCAGCACATGAGAGGGGCTAAGTGCATCAACAGTCCATGGCACAGAACAGGTATATCAGAGGCAGCACGTGAGAGGGGCAAAGTGCATCAACAGTCCATGGCACAGAACAGGTACATCTGAAGCAGCACATGAGAGGGGCTAAGTGCATCAACAGTCCATGGCACAGAGCAGGTACATCAGAGGCAGCATGTGAGAGGGGCAAAGTGCATCAACAGTCCGTGGCACAGAACAGGTACATCTGAAGCCGCACATGAGAGGGGCTAAGTGCATCAACAGTCCATGGCACAGAAGAGGCATATCTGAAGCAGCACATGAGAGGGGCTAAGTGCATCAACAGTCCATGGCACAGAACATGTACATCTGAAGCAGCACATGAGAGGGGCAATGTGCATCAACAGTCCATAGCAGAGAACAGGTACAACTGAGGCAGCACATGAGAGGGGCTAAGTGCATCAACAGTCCATGGCACAGAGCAGGTACATCAGAGGCAGCACGTGAGAGGGGTAAAGTGCATCAACAGTCCATGGCACAGAACAGGTACATCTGAAGCAGCACATGAGAGGGGCTAAGTGCATCAACAGTCCATGGCACAGAACAGGTACATCTGAAGCAGCACATGAGAGGGCACAATGCAGTATCAGAACAGCAACAGGGCAGTGTTTACAACAGAGCAGGTACATCAGAGCCAGCACAAGTACGTGGGTCAACCGCCCAGTCCCAAGGACAGGAACAATGCAAGGGTGGTTACAATGGGCAATCGAGACACAAAGTCCAATTACATGTGAGTGATGGGAGCTACACCTCACAGCACAGAATCTGGTGGACTGCTTGAACTAGTCGCCTCGGACACACTGCCAGCACCAGATACAGGAGTGTGAGACACAGCCACAGCTCTCGTGACTGACACATGAGCCATAGACCCAGACACACCGCTAGCACCAGACACAGGAGTGTGAGACACAGCCACAGCTCTAGTGACTGACACATGCGCAATAGACCCAGGCACACTGCCAGCACCAGGAACAGGAGTGTGAGACACAGCCACAGATGTAGTGACTGACACATGAGCCATAGACCCAGACACACTGCCAGCACCAGAAACAGGAGTGTGAGACACAGCCAAAGCTCTAGTGACTGACACATGAGCCATTGACCCAGGCACACTGCCAGCACCAGACACAGGAGTGTGAGACACAGCCACAGCTCTAGTGACTGACACATGAGCCATAGACCCAGGCACACTGCCAGCACCACAAACAGGAGTGTGAGACACAGCCACAGCTCTAGTGACTGACACATGAGCCATAGACCCAAACACACTGCCAGGACATGTCCCTGTACAGTCACCAACAAATAACATGCCAGCACCTGACACATGAGAGTGGCTGACGCACACAGTGCCAGTACCTGAAACAGGAGAGGGCACAACTGGCACAGTGCTACTACATGATGCATGACAGCGAACAACAGACACAGTGCCACTATCTGACACATGAGAGTGAACGGCAGCTGAGCCACTAGGTCTACTGAAATGATGAGCCACAGGGCTGTATGGGCCAGGAGGCAGGGTGGCTCTGGGAGCTGGGGACCGCTGGACTGGAGCGACATTGGGGTGCTCAGGTCTCACTGGTGTGTGTCTCCGTTTCTTTGTGAAATGTAGGGGCACCCTGGACATGACTGGACTGGTAAGTGTTGTGGCCTCATCAGACATCAAAGAAGGATCATGTGCTTGTGGTGGTCTGCTCTCTGGGGACGTGCTGGACACTGCTTGACCTTTGCTGTGGCCTTGCCGTCTGCCCTCTGCATCATGTGTAATGGGGGATGCAACAACAGTGTACTCCTTATTCTGCTTCTGCGGGGTGTGGATGGGAGTTGAGGTATGTGGGGACTCCACCGCTGACACATGTGTTGTACGTTCCTTCAACAACATCAGCCTCAGGGCAGCCAGGGGTGATGTATGCCTGTCCTTGATGGAGCTCGTGTCCATGGGAGAAGCCTTAGCCCTGGGATGTGCCTTGAACGTAGGAGGTGTCCTGTCTCTGGAATGTCCCTGATCCCTGGGCGGTGCCCTGTCCCTGGGAGCAGACTTGTCCATTGTAGTGTACCTGTCCTTTGAAGTGTCCTTGTCCTTGGCAGTGTCCCTGCTCTTGGGAGGTGCCCTTTCCTTTGTAGTGTCCTTGTCCTTGGGAGTGTCCCTGCTCTTGGGAGGGGCCCTTTCCTTTGAAGCAGCCTTGTCCTTGGGAGTGTCCCTGCTCTTGGGAGCTGCCCTTTCCTTTGAAGCGTCCTTGTCCTTGGGAGTGTCCCTGCTCTTGGGAGCTGCCCTTTCCTTTGTAGTGTCCTTGTCCTTGGGAGTGTCCTTGCTCTTGGGAGCTGCCCTTTCCTTTGTAGTGTCCTTGTCCTTGGGAGTGTCCCTGCTCTTGGGAGCTGCCCTTTCATTTGTAGTGTCCTTGTCCTTGGGAGTGCCCCTGCTCTTGGGAGGTGCCCTTTCCTTTGTAGTGTTCTTGTCCTTGGGAGTGTCCCTGCTCTTGGGAGGTGCCCTTTCCTTTGTAGTGTCCCTGTCCTTGGGACTGTCCCTGCTCTTTTGAGGTGCCCTTTCCTGTGTAGTGTCCCTGTCCTTGGGAGTGTCTCTGCTCTTTGGAGGTGCCCTTTCCTGTGTAGAGTCCTTGTCCTTGGGAGTGTCCCTGGACTTGGGAGGTGCCCTTGCCTTGGGAGTACCTTTTGAGGGGGATGCGTCTGTTACATGTGAATCTTTTTCCCCCAACACCCCTTGAGGATACTGTGTGTCAACTCCAGTGTAGCTCATGGCGTGATTGGTGAAAGATTTCCCTGTCCTAGGGGATGGTGTTTGTGCCCTCCGTGCCCTGCCTTGCTGTCTGTGGCTGCTTCTAGTGCAATACCCCGAAAATGACGCCTGGTCTGAAAATTCACTCTCCCCTGAGACATCTAATGGTGTGGATGGGGGAACAGAAGCAGCACCCTGTCCATGCGACTGAAGAATGGCTGACGACACAGTGTTTGCTAATGACTGAACTGTTCTGTGGAGACCAGCAACATCGCCATGCATCCCCTCCATGAATGCTACCACCTGCCCCAACTTCCTATCGTGGTCTTGGAATGCATTGATCATGTTGGTCTGCCCTACACACAGCTGTGGCAGCAGATCAACAGCCTCAGCACAAAGTGCACTTTGTGGCACAGGGGCAGGGGCAGCGGTGCCTGCGCCAAAGGCAACTCTGCTCCCCCTACTCTGGCGAGCACGAGCTGTACTTGTTGCAGTTGGTGGCAGTGTGGGCCCTGTGTGCTGTGTACTGACTGAAGGTGTTGATTGCCCACTCCCTGTCTGTGACAACAGTGCTGACTCACCACCACTGTCTGAGGTTGAGGACGATGGTGTCTCCACATGTGAGTCCTCAGGGACGGTTCTGTCCCCCTCTCCGTGGCTGCCCTCTTCAGTGTCAGTCTGCGTGTGTGTCATCTCGGATCCAGATGCATTGCCACCACTCATCTCCGTCGTCTGTGTGCCAGTGCCCTCGGCCAAAGCTGGAAGAGAGGGAAGAGATGTTAACCTAAGTGCCACACTCACGTACTGAAGGTTACAAAGTCACAATTTTCCTTACAGTCGATTGACATGTAGCACCCATCCTGCACACGAACCACCCCTACCAGACATCCTCACATCATAGAACCGTGGGTGTCTGTGAAACATGTACATCATACAAACAGGGCAAGTGCATGCAGACCACCACACATGTCATGCCATGGGACCACAGACCTCAACGGCATGTCCTGGAACCCTCAACTACAAATCAACTGGTATGTCCACCTGGCGGACATGGGTGCTAACGCTCACTCCGCTAATGGCACCAACATGCAATTAATGCAAAACATATGCACCACGGATGTCACTACTGTGTCTGAGCACGAATACACGCATGCACTCACAAGTTACAGACACATACAGTCTGCTTACCGCTAGTTTGCTGTTGATCCCCTCTCAGCCGGGCGGACAGGTCAGGATGCGTCACAGCAATTATACGGTGCATTAGAGGGGTCATGGTGCGTCGGGCAAGGCGGCTTGATCTTGTAATAATCCCCAGTGTCATCTCTGCAACATTCTTGCTGAGCCTGGATATGTCGTCCCAGCGCTTGTGGCAGTGTGTGTGTCGTCTATTGCACACCCCCAATGCCCGTATATCACATGCTATGGTCCTCCACACGGCCTTGCGAAGGTGCAGCCTGACCTACCAGGATGGGAGACAAGAGGGGAACGTTAGTGGACAGTTTGACATACATAAACATCGTAGAAACACGTATCTTCATGCAGCCCATGCTCAGTACAACACATGTGAAGGTCCCACAGCACACCTCCAAGCTTGCAGAAGCCAGGAGTCAGTGACCACCTCATGCCCACCAACATGTTACCCACTGCACTTACCACCTGTCCGGGGGCACCGTAGAGCCGTTCATAGTGGCTGAGCACACCGTCCACAAGGACATCCAGCTCCGCTGCAGTGAAGGGACGAGACCGGATCTCTGGCACTCTCTGCATGGCAAGGTCCAGGACTGTGGCACAACAGAAGCAGTTGTTGGATAGCTCCGTAGCAGCAGGTCGAGGTGACGGTCGCAGGCAGCAGTTGTTGGATAGCTCTGTAGCAGCAGGTCGAGGTGACGGTCGCAGGCAGCAGTTGTTGGATAGCTCTGGAGCAGCAAGTCGAGGTGAAGGTCGCAGGCAGCAGTGGCTGGAAGCAGTGAATGTGTGCAGAAAATCTTCATACATATATAGGGCCCTGAGATCATATCAGTGGCACACGTCTGCAGCAATTGGTTTTCCCTGGATGCATCAATCAAAAAGAGCCAATGACTTGCCCTGGTGTGGTGGTGCACGGCTTCCGCTATTTTTGAATGCGCTTACGCGCCCGCGTAACCTGTTCCCATTGGCTACATGTGCACGGACCGTCACATTCATACACCGGCAACCACATGTGCGCGCTACCGCGACTGTGCATCATTTGAAAATAATCTCTCACTGGCACCGCTATGGCGGTGCACGCATTCCGCGGGGGCGGTGCAGGCTAACACATACATTTGAGTATGCAATTTGAAATGGAAGTTGATAACCCCCCTTACAGTCACATTGCGTCACCCACCGCCAGTCCTGACGGGTCACCCACCACCAGTCCTGGCGGGTCACCCACCGCCAGGTGCAGGCCGGTCACCCACTGCCAGGTGCAGGTCGGTCACCCACCGCCAGTCCTGGTGGGTCACCCACTGCCGGGTGCAGGCCGGTCACCCACCGCCAGTCCTGGTGGGTCACCCACCGCCAGTCCTGGCCAGTCACCCACCGCCAGTCCTGGCCGGTTACCCACAGCCAGTCCTGGCCGGTCATCCACCGCCAGTCCTGGCCGGTCACCCACCGCCGGGTGCAGGCCGGTCACCCACTGCCAGTCCTGGCCGGTCACCCACCGCCGGGTGCAGGCCGGTCGCGGTGGTTGACCAGCCAGGACTGGCGGTGGGTGACAGACCAGGACTGGCGGTGGGTGACCGGCCTGCACCCGGAGGTGGATGACCGGCCAGGACTGGCGGTGGGTGACCGGCCTGCACCCGGTGGTGGGTGACCGGCCAAGACCGACGGGCAGCGGTGGGTGCAGCAATGTGACTGTAAGGGGGGTATCAACTGTCATTTCGAATTGCATTTCAAATGTATGTGTTAACCTGCAGCGCCCCCGCGGAATGCGTGCACCGCCATAGCGACGCCAGTGTGTGCTTGGTTTCAAATGATGCACCGTCGCGGTAGTGCGCACATGCGTTTTGCGGGGTGTGACCGGGATGATCCTTGACCATACAGCATATGTCATGCTTTATTGCTGTGTAAACTATCATCTTCTGTGTTGGTGGAAGGCGTCCCCAGATGGCGTATGTACACACACTGCATGTCTCCACACACATGTAATGTTCATAGTTGTACATGTGTGTCAGGACATGTCCTGAATACTGCAAGAATAATGATGTCAAGTCAATGGACCGTGTCCACGTGTGACATTCATGTCCATTTGTTGCATGTGTGCTCATACTGTTGACCTTGCCAGTGGTTAACAAAGGCTAGTGATGTGCACCCAAGTTGCGTCAGATGAGCCTGGTGACTTCTTGACGTCTTGGTTTTGCGGACACACGTTTCCATTTGTACACATCTACACAGTACATCAAGGGTGTGTACCCACATTCATAAGCTGTTGTGAGTGTGTGGTTTGTGTGTGCAAGTAACAATGATGTGGGTGTACATGCATTCTGTGTATGCGTGTCTGTTGTTGTGTGCCCGTGCATGTCATGTGAGGAGGCCCAGCATTGTAGGTGTGGTCATGGGTGCATGAAGACAAGGAGGGTGTGTTCCATGTTCATGTTGTGTGTGCACGTACATGTGTGTCTGGGGGGACGCTTGTCCACATATGGGCCCTCAGTCATGTGTTGTTGCAAGATATTTCAACATGTGTGCACGTTACATTGGACATGTTTGCACACAGGATGTTGTTTGTGGTTGAACATTGTGTGTGTAGTTAGCTGTATTGCCTTATATATTGGTCACGTCACAAATATTATCACTGTCTGCAACATGTATTATTTGCATTGTGTTGGTCAAGATGTGATAGTGTGGCACAGCTATTCGTTGTTGGTCAATTGACATCTGCTACCATCTACTCCCACACAGAAGGGCTCCAAATGTGCATCAACCATACACTGTGCTGGAGGACATGGTTAACGAGGAGGTGATCCGCAAATTCCGGCTTGATCGACGTAGATTGCAGGAGCTTGTAACACAATTGTCACCTCATCTGCAGCCACGCAGGACATATCCAGGAGCTATCACACCCACAGCAAAGGTGATGGCGGCACTTCACTTCTTTGCAACTGGCACTTTCCAGTACACAGTTGGTCATGCCGGGGGGATGTCGCAATCCATGTTCAGCATGGTACTGCGGGATGTTCTGAATGCCATGATGCTATACAAGGATGATTACATCCATGTTCCACGTCCGGCAGAGTTGGCAGCAGTCAAAGGGGACTTCTATGCCCTGGCCCAGATACCACACGTAGTGGGTTCCATTGATGGAACACATATTGGTCTCATACCACCCCAGGCACGTGAACCTTTATATAGGAATCTGAAGCACTACCATTCGATCAACATGCAAGTGGTGTGCCTGGCTGACAACATCATCTCCCATGTGTGTGCCAGATTTCCCGGTTCCGCACATGACTCCCACATCCTGCGGAGCAGTATTGTCCCCCAACTGATGGCTAATCTGCGTCCAGAACGTGCGTGGCTTGTAGGTGAGTGTGCTGAGAGGACAATTGTGTTGTCAGTGTGTTATGAGGACAATTGTGTTGTATGTGTGGCATGGTGTTCCCACCAATCCTCGTAATGATATTTGTGTCTGTCATCCCCCACCTAGGCGACTCTGCGTACCCAAACCGGCCGTGGCTGCTGAGCCCCATACGGAATCCTACTACCCCTGGTGAAATGCATTATAATGATGCCCATGGGAGGACACGTCGAGTGATAGAACGTACTTTTGGACTGCTGAAGTCTAGATTTCGCTGCCTTTATAAAACCGGAGGGGCCCTGCCATACTCACCAGGCAAAGTCTGCAAAATCGTGAAGACCAACAGGTTGCTCCGCATCCCATACCACCCATGTCCACTGATGAGGATAGTGGGGAGGAAGAAGGTGTGGGCCAGAGGCGTCAGCTCATTGATCGATATTTTCCTTGAATGTAAGTAGCTACCTCTTGTGCAGCTAGACAATGCTTGATGGATGTTTGCTGGTGATGTGTGGGTGTGGTGTGTCTATGCTGCCTGTTCTGGTATGTTCTGTTAGCAGATGTGTGTGTGAGATGTTGTACATGCAATGCTCCCTGATGTGTGTCCTGTGATCCACTTAGTTGGTGATGAGTGTGGTTTGTGGGATGTTGCAGTACATTGTGTTGTGATGGGTGTGAATCACTTCCCTGACCTGTGCTTGTTGTTCTGTCATTTTCCCTAGGTCACTCCCACAGTGGCATGATTCTCATGATCGGCATGATCCCTGCACCTGGTAATGACAATGTATTAGACAAACATGTGATTAAAACATGGAGGTCACACAGCATAGAGTGTTAACGTGGTGTTTATTTACAGGTTGTGGATTGATGTTGGTGCATATTTACAAGTAGGTGTTGGGGGGAAGTGAGAGTTGAAGGTCATGGCAGATGACAACACCGTGGGGACACCACATTGTGTGATGTCCACCTAGTCCAACAGACGTGTGCCAAAGCTTGGCATTGTGGGGCAGGATAGTTGACAGGGTGAATGGCAGGCTCAAGGAAGGGTGAAGTCACTGGCAGCCCCTCTTCGAGCGAGTAGATGGTGCACTTCCACTGCTCTCAGCTGTATCCAGCCTCGGACGGCCCCTCCGTCTTGGAACCGGAGTGGAGACAGCTGTGGGGGCAGGTTGGTCAGGGTCCACCTACCTGTCCGTGGCCTTAGATGATGGTGGCGGTGGTGTTGGTGACCTGTCCCGCTGAGCACTTGGGTGCGGGGGTGGTGGTGTGGCGCCGCGCGGGATAACCAATCCCTCCACAGAGCAGTTTTCTGACCCATGAGGTCCACAATTTGGCCAATCCGTGTGTCAATGGACCGCAACAGCTGGCTGTTCTCTTGCGAGTCTTGGTGGGCCCGATCGGACTGGGCCTGCGACCGCTCATAGGAGGCATTGACTCTGGTGATGGCTTCCAGGGTCTCGGCCCCAGGATGGGGTGGGTGTCCTTCCCGACCTCGCCGAGCAACTACACTCCTGGTTGTGAGCTGTGGCCTCACCTGTGTCCTCTCCCGCCCACTCTCCCTGCTAGCCTGGGATGTCGATGGACCATCATCGGGCAATGGGTCAGGCAAGGTGGCACAGGCAGGAGTGGTGGTGGTGGTGGTGGTGGTGGTAGCTGCACAGCTCACAATGGCAGGTGTTGGTGTAGTGACACAGGCCAAGGTGGTGGAGGCCGGGATGTCCTGGGAGCCTGATGGCCCTGGGAGTTTGCTTGCGCCAGCTTCGTCCTCTGTACCCGAGCTGTCAATGGGTTCATCCCCGGAGAGTCCTCACTGTGAGGGGGCGACTGGTGCTGGCGGTTGCTGCTTTCGCCGGTTAAGTTGCGATCACCTGAGGGACAAGAGTTACAAAATTAATGCTGTGGACATGACATGTTTTTTGTAGCAACATTACAAATCACTATGGAATCAGGACATGGTTGTTGTTGTCATCATGTTGTTGTGGTTGACAGTACAGGTCAATATGGTGGCGTGGAGTTGGGACGGCAATACTTGGATATGTGTGGTCCTGTCCTGCTATTGGATGTTCCCCCTGAGAAGATGTCTATCTACCTGTCAGTTTGCAGGATGAGATGCAATGGTCACCTAATGGTGGGCGGACTCAATCTTGATCTGAGGTCAGACATGGGTGCTAGTCTCTAACACACCCCACCCACCTCTCTCACACACCCCACCCACCACCACCCTCCCTGTAGACATGGGGGCCTGTTGGGAGTTGTATTGCTGGTCTCTAACACACCCCACCCACCTCTCTCACACACCCCACCCACCACCACCCTCCCTGGAGACATGGGGGCCTGTTGGTAGTTGTAGTGCTGGTCTCTCATGCCCCCCACCCACCACCACCCTCCCTGTAGACATGGGGGCCTGTTGGGAGTTGTAGTGCTGGTCTCTCACACCCCCACCCACCATCACCCTCCCTGTAGACATGGGGGCCTGTTGGGAGGTGTAGTGCTGGTCTCTAACACACCCCACCCACCTCTCTCACATACCCCACCCACCTCTCTCACACACCCCACCCACCACCACCCTCACTGTAGACATGGGGGCCTGTTGGGAGTTGTAGTGCTGGTCTCTCACACCCCCCACCCACCACCACCCTCCCTGTAGACATGGGGGCCTGTTGGGAGTTGTAGTGCTGATCTCTCACACCCCCCACCCACCACAACCCTCCCTGTAGACATGGAGGCCCGTTGGGAGTTGTAGTGCTGGTCTCTAACACACCCCACCCACCTCTCTCACACACCCCACCCACCACCACCCTCCCTGTAGACATGGTGGCCTGTTGGGAGTTGTTGTGCTGGTCTCTAACACCCCCTACCCACCACCACCCTCCCTGTACACATGGGGGCCTGTTGGGAGTTGTAGTGCTGGTCTCTTACACACCCCACCCACCTCTCTCACACACTCCACCCACCTCTCTCACACACCCCACCCACCACCACCCTCCCTGTAGCCATGGGGGCCTGTTGGGAGTTGTGGTGCTGGCTGCTTTGACAACATGCAGGGCTGGGAACGTAGGGGGCAACATTTGTGTTTGGTCATGGTGGGTGCATTTTGGGCCGGGGCTTCACATTTGGGTGACTATGTGGCACACATGCATTGTTTTGAGCCAGGGAGATGTGTGTTGGTAGTTGTGCAAGGCAGACCATGGCAGTGTGATAGTGGTAATTGGTTTGTCTGGATCTCGTGTTTGGTGCGTGACATGGCCCCTGACGCATTCCCTCTGGTCACTATCCTGTCCCACATGTTGTTTTTGGTTGCCAAGGTGGTCTGCTGGACTAGGGTGCCGAAAAGATGTGGTTCGACACGGATGATTTCATCCACCATGACCTTCAACTCACTGTCTGTGAACTTGGGATTTTTCTTAGGTGCCATGGTGTGTGATGTGCAAGGTGTTGGTGGGGTGGGTTGGGGTGTGCAGGTGTGTGGTGTGTAGGGATGGTGTTGTGGGTGTTTGTGTGGTGGGTGTGTTTGTGTGCAGGTTGTATGTGTGTTTGTGTGTGACCGCTGTTAGTGGTTTTGTGGCTCTTGCTTGCAGCTATGCTGTGATGCAAAGGACTGTGGTAGTGGGAGGGATTCATTTTATACTCTGTGTGGTGGTGGTGTCCCAATGGTTGTTGGCAATCAGGTGTTCTGTGGGTGTGGTGATTTTGGTGCATTTTTCAGTGCTTGGGGGGTGTCATTGGGGCGTGTAGTTGCTGGGGTTGGGTGTTTTAGGTGGTTGGGTGTCCTGTTTAGTGTGTTTTCTATTTACTTCCGTCTGCCATTTTGTAATCGGTTTGACGGCAGGGATGGTGTTTGTGGGGTCCTTCCGCAGTCATGGTCCGTTTGGCGATGCATTGTTTCCGCGGCGGTCGAGGACGGTGGTGAGTTCCGTTGGAATGGCGGCGTTATCCTAATCGCGAGGCCGGACCCTCCGCAGGTATGGCGGCGGTTGAGCCTGTTCCCGCGGTCATGAGGGTGTTTCTTTGGAACAGTCCGCTTACGGTGGTCTTTGGTGTGCTCCGTCCGCCACGGACGGTGTTTGTTAGGATTCGTCCGCCGCGGTCGGAGTTTCTTGACATAAATATCCTAATCGCAACCGTGGATTCTCCGCGGTGCGGTCGGGAGTGATTTTGCCGCGACCATGGCGGACGGAACACATTTCCGTCCGCCATCCTAATAGGCCCCATAGTTAGGAGTGGGAATTGTAAATTATATATTTTTAGTGTCCAGCACCTTCTCTGACTGTTTCTAATTTGGAGTGGGAATAGTAAATTATATATGTTTAGTGTCCAGCACCTTCCCTGCCTTAATGTAGTTTGGAGTGGGAATAGTAAATTATATATTTTAGTGTCCAGCCCCTTCTCTGACTTAATGTAGTTTGGAGTGGGAATAGTAAAGTATATATGTGTAGTGTCCAGGACATTTTCTGACTTTTTCTAGTTTGGTGTGGGAATAGTAAATTATACATGTTTAGTGTCCAGCACCTTATCGGACATAATGTAGTTTGGAGTGAGAATAGTAAATTATATATGTTTAGTGTCCAGCACCTTCCCTGACTAAGGGGTCTATTCTGAACTCGGTCGGTAGTGTCAGGGATTGACTCTCTACAGCGCCTACATCGCGCAGTACAAGCCCCGAACTACGTATCCCAGAAGGCCTTCTGGTAGGAAGTACGAACACATAAACCAGCGTGTGGCGCTATTTACGAGTAGTGTGTGTGCAGTAGCAGTCTGTTCGTTTTTACTCTCCCGTTTTTGTATTTGAGTTTATTTTAATTTTGGGCACTTATTCCTTGATTTTAAAATTGCCTGGCCCACATACCCTCATCTCTGTCATCTCTACTTGCACCCTAATTGGTACAACTCACCGCTCTTTGCGGGTCCTTCGCCCTGTCTCGAGGCGGCCATCTTTGGTGAGTGGGAGCAGCGTGCATCAGTCCTTTCTCTACCTTGCTGGTTGAGTATATAGGTAGGCAACCTCGGTCAGCGCGGTCCTTGACCAGCGTGTGGCGCTATTTACGAGTAGTGTGTGTGCAGTAGCAGTCTGTTCGTTTTTACTCTCCCGTTTTTGTATTTGAGTTTATTTTAATTTTGGGCACTTATTCCTTGATTTTAAAATTGCCTGGCCCACATACCCTCATCTCTGTCATCTCTACTTGCACCCTAATTGGTACAACTCACCGCTCTTTGCGGGTCCTTCGCCCTGTCTCGAGGCGGCCATCTTTGGTGAGTGGGAGCAGCGTGCATCAGTCCTTTCTCTACCTTGCTGGTTCAGTATATAGGTAGCCATGTCAACGCGCAGCGGTCACGCGCAGCGGGGACGCCGAATTGACGCCGGAGTTACGCCAGAGTTCAGCCCGTCTGTGCCCGTCCGGGCCCAGACGGGCCTAGGGCCTGTCATCATGCCCGTTCCTCTGGCGCCTCCTACCAACAGGTTACGATATGGGAGGGATGTTCTTATCTCCTATCGTTCGCCCCACCCTACCAGTTGTTGTTTTGCACAGGAGGGAACCTTTCCTTTCCTACCGTGTAGAGCCTGTCTGTCCGGCCAGAATTTAGTGGCGGGGAAATCCGCCCTTTCCATGGCTCTATTAAACTGCCGGTCCTTGCCGAGTCATGCCATTGAAATTAATTCACTCATCTTGGATCACGAGCTCGATGTGTTGTTTCTTACCGAGACTTGGCTCTCATCCAGCTCCGGCCCTGATATGGTCAGAGCACTCCCTCCAGGTTTTCTTATATCCCACCTTGATAGACCTATAGGGAGGGGAGGAGGCATTGCTATCCTTTTCAGAGACACGCTGGCTTGTAAGATTCAGATCGGAGGGGTGACTGATTGTGAGAGCTGTCAGTTTTCCCTTCGTCTTTCACCTACAGTGTCCTTGGTAGGCTTGCTGATTTATCGCCCTCCTGGACCCTTGGGAAATTTCCCTAACTCTCTCCTAGAAACTACCGCACTTCTTGCTTCCTCATCTGCCAATTTTGTCCTTCTCGGGGACCTCAATATCCATCTTGATGACCCCACCAATGTCGTGGGTGTAGATCTTCTCGAGGACCTCAAATCTTTTGGAATCAATTTGGCCAACTCGGGCGCGACCCATGAGAAGGGCCACTTGCTAGATCCCATACTTTCAAATCTGGACTATCTCAATTCATCTCCGGCTCTTGCCCTGCCTTGGACAGACCATTTTTTGGTGTCCGCAAAGTGGCAATTTGATAGTCCAGTAGCGGTGGCCCCAAGGGTTCAAATCTTGGAAAGAGCCTGGTCGAGGCTCATAGTTGATTCCTGGGCGGCACACCTGGAGGCTACGCTACCCCCTCGGGGAGTCAACCCGATCAGTGCTGATGCCAATTTTTACATCTGGCTCTCGGACTCGTTGGACACCCTCCTTCCAAAAAAGAAACAACTTACGAGGGGGAAGAGAGTGGGTTCGGCGCCTTGGTATTCGTCTGAATTGAGGACCCTGAGGAAGGGATGCAAAAGGCTAGAGCGGTCCTGGAGAAGAGACTGGAGTGAAACGAGCCGGAAACAATATCGTGCGGCTCTGAGCAGTTATAAATCTGCTATTCGGGTGGCAAAATCGGGATTCTTTGAAGAGAGAATAGGCTCTGCGGCCAACTCTTCCAAAGAGTCGTTCAGGGTCATAAAGGAACTACTGAATATCCCCGAACCTCAGGTCATCCACGAGGACCCACGCAAAAAATGCATAGAATTGACCTCCTTTTTTAAATCCAAAATCGACAACATACTGGCTTCCCTTCCCCGCCAGGGGGAGGCTTCTTCCTTGGATGATAACTTCAGTTCCCAACTTAGGATGCGATCAGTGGAGCTGGCCTCTCTCGGTCCGGTCACTACGGAGGAAGCTCTCTCGGTTTTGAGGACCATGAAGAGTGGTTCCCCGAAAGACCCAGCACCTATTAAATATCTTAAACAGGTGGCTTCTACCATCGGCGGCCCAGTGACGGACCCTATAAACTTGTCCCTCACTCAAGGGATAGTCCCCCCCAGTTGGAAAGGGGCGGTGGTTAAGGCTCTTTTGAAAAAGCCTAATCTGGATCCCGCCGACCTCGCCAACTTTAGGCCGATCTCCTTGCTGCCGGGTATTAGTAAGGTGGCTGAGAAGTTGGTAAACAGTCGCCTGTCGGACTTCCTGGAAGCTAACTCCCTCCTGGGCGATTCCCAAACGGGTTTTCGTCCCGGTCAGGGGACTGACACCGCCCTGTTGGCGGTCGTGGAGAATGCAAGGAGCATTTTGGATTCGGGGGGATCAGTGGCAGTGATCCTCCTGGACCTCAGTGCTGCTTTTGACACCGTGGACCATCAGGTGCTTCTCCAACGGCTGTCGGGGGTGGGGGTCACCGGTGTGGCTCTCAAATGGTTTGCTTCCTTCTTGGAAGGTCGGACATTTGAGGTGTGGGAAGGCCATGAAAAATCATCTACAATCCCTCTCCAGTGTGGGGTGCCACAGGGCTCTTCATTGAGCCCTACCTTATTCAACATTTACATGACCCCCCTGGAGAGTGTGGTACTGCCGCTGGGTATTAAAATCATCAGCTACGCTGATGATACTCAGCTGGTGGTTGGCCTTTCCCAGTCGGCGCATCATCCCGACCGGCTGCACTCGTGTCTGGAGAAGATCTACACGTGGATGTGCAGCTCAGCGCTAAAGTTGAACGGCTCCAAGACGGAACTCATGCTGCTGGGGAACTCCTCTCCATCTTTGTCCCCCAGCAGCTGGCCTGACTGTCTGGGACCGGTACCCACCCCCAAGCAGGAGTTCAAGAGCTTGGGGGTGTGGCTGGAGCGGGGCCTTTCGTTTAAAACGCATGCTAAAAAGACTGCTGGCGTGTGTTTTGGCCTGCTCCGCTCAGCCCGGAAGATCTTACCTTTGCTCCCAGCGTCCACTAGGAGGCTTCTCATCCAGGGATTGATCATCTCGCGGCTGGATTTCAGCAACGCGTTATTCCTGGGTGCACCTGAATCTACCCTGAACAAACTGCAGCAAGTGCAGAATGCTGCCGCCAGGCTCTTGACGGGTCTCCCCAGGCGTCAGTCTGCTCGCCCGGCGCTGAGGGCTCTGCATTGGCTCCCTGTTAGGGACAGGGTGAAATTCAAATCACTCTGTATAGCCCATAAAGTTCTGCATGGGGTAGGCCCACCTATTCTGGGGGAGATGGTCCAGCCTTACAAGGCTCCTCGCTCTCTTCGCTCCGACCATCAACATCTTCTTCAGGTCGGGAGGGTGAAGAGGGATAGAACTGGTGGCAGAAGGTTTTCGATAAATGTGGCCACTTTGTGGAATTCACTGCCCCTACAACTTCGTTCGGAAGCTAGTCTTCTCCGGTTCCGCAAACTTTTAAAGACGTTTCTGTTTTCTGCTTAAACCCTGCATTATTCTTTGGTAGTGTTATTATCTAGCGAGCGCTGGGATGCCTATTTGGTAACCAGGCGCTATACAAAACTCAGAATAATAATAATAATAATAATAAATCATGTACCAACGCGGTGAGCGGTGTACTTGATTCTGCATGTTACCGGCACAGAGCGGCTGCTCTGATTATCCTTGGTGTACTTCAGCGGAGCCCCGCGATCCGGTCTCTTATTAGAGACGAACTCTGTGAGGATTTGGAGGCTAGGCTGAGACCTACATTATTGACGCATCTCACCTTCGGTGAGGACGCAATCCGAAATCTGTAAACTCGCCCGCTTGTGGCTGCGGTGGGCGTCCCTGTTTGTTCCGCTCGGCTGAGCGAGAACGTTCCCTGCCTTGCCTGCTCGCGGCTGCGGCGGGATCCACCTTCTCTATCTGTTGAAATTCGGCAGCGGTGGCATAGAAAAACCGCCGAGACTTTGAATTGCGGTGAATCTTACATAAGGCAGCAACTGAAGGCTGTTTTCCCTCGGAGGAATCCCTGAACTGATACAGTCTCTTGAAAAGTACTTTGTTGTTTATATCCTCACTTGAAGAATCATATTCTTTGAATTCCTAACTTTGTTCTGGCCAGGAGGAGCTTGTGGTTGTTTTAGGCATTATTTTTGGTTGCTGGCTCACTGGGAAAACCCGGAGTGGAGTTCTTTCACATTCCTGATGGATATTGTTTACGGCCTTCTGGAATCTATGATTTTTTGGCTACTTTGCATTTTTGCTTTCTTCTGGGATACTAGGGGGTGTGGAGGAGTGAGTATAAATGTGTAAACAAATGCTTATATCCAAATCTATGTATGGCCGCCACTGACGCTGCGTTCCCGTGTCTTGCAAATACAGCCATTGTGCCTATACCATGTCGAACTGAGCGATCGCGCTAACATTTTGACTGAACGGAGAGATTCTTCTCAGCCAGACACACTCCTTTATGAAACACTAATGAAGCCATGAAATTTGTACGCAGTAATTAGACCGCGAGGAAACCACGCACTAATGTGACAAAAGGCATAGTGTAAATAATTCATGCTTAAGACAACAATGATGTTATTCCTTGTCCTGATGATGATGCCCCACATGTAAAACAGCATCGAAACGTCATTGACCAAAAAAACCCCATATGCAATATATGAATGAAATATTGAAAAATGCAGTGGTGTGTTGTAAACAATTTAAGTCTGTAAAACTGACTGAAAGTACACAGACGTATTTTTGCTTTGCCCTTTTGGCCACCAGCTCCGTTGTTTTGTCTTGAATGTTAAGGGTCACGGCTGTGCCCGCTTGGCATCTAATGGTTCTTACATTTCTTAATACTCCTTTGAACAAAAAATAAATTTCTTGTCCGGCTGGACAAAAGACATATCACTTATTAAGTGTGTGATTATTGTTTTTTCATATTATTGTGTCCGTTAATAGGGACCACTGTTCTGTGTAACATGATACTGTCCAAGGTCCCTATGGCATACCTTTTGGGTTCCCTTGTTTTTTTGTAAAAATATATCCAAATGTATGGCATCATGGTTGAAAACTAATGTGTGTATTTTGGTTTCTAGGTGGCATTATTATCCTATCAGCAAGAGAGGTATCTTACAGGAGCACTCAGGAAGACATATCAGGGAGGAACTTAACAAGGTATTGTGTGGGCTCTAGTGAGATAATAATGAGTGTAGATAGGATATTTGTACAGTATTAATGGTATGCTTTTTTGTTACAGGTAATCCCTTTCCACTGCTGCTCCTACCCTATCCCTATCCCTCGCTTGATCGCCTCTATACTCTGAGTACTGTTACTAGTCAGAGTGTGGTGAAGTCAGGAGGTGGACCCTGTCGAGCATCACCCTGATCCTCAGGAGCAAGGTGGACGTTACAGGTAGGGCATCGAATCGGGTTCGGCATTAGCGGATCCGATTTGGAGGCTGAATTTCCATCTGAGTCGTACATGGGTTCGGACGTCGAAGTACGATGCGAACAAGTGCAAAATCTCCGTCCGAAACGTTTCCGGGTCCGAACCGCTCCGTACGACTCGGTCACAAGCAAACCGTGATGCGCAATGGAGACGTTTCACGACCGAGCTTGTACAATGCTCGATTCGGACAGCCGGATTGAGTCGAGCATCCGGCTCGCAATAGCTCCTGTATTTGGACTTCGGGGGTCTGAGTTGGACCCCCTGTTAACCGCAGCCTTACGTCTCGACACATGGGGAAACCCACGGGTCTCCCCAACACAGGCATGTACAGTGCGGATGGCACCGATGAGTACCCACTGTAGAGGGCACACTTGTCCACGACGTACCCATTCAGTCAATGGGAGCCCATGTATGCGTCGTACGACCGGCTCCCATTGACTTCTATGGGAGTCCGACCGAACCGAGTCCGACAGCATACGGCCGCATCGTTCTGGCTTGGTCTGACTGCAGGATCCCAGATTGGTAAGAAAACACCCCGGATCCAACTCGGTCGGAGTGCTCTCCGACCCAGATCGGGATCAGCCCTTTAATGTAGTTTGGTGTGGGAATAGTAAATTATATATTTTTAGTGTCCTGCTTTTTCCCTGAGTTGATATAGTGTAGAGTGGGAATAGCAAAAAAATAGTTCTTTAAATTGGGGTAATGTTAATGATACAAATCTATCTTTATATGGTGATAGTATTTTATCTATGTGTTTAAAAAAATACATATTTGTATGATATATAATATAAGATAATTATATGATTGTTAATACAGAAAACAATAATTAATATAAAACATAAATACAACATAATATTTATATTTCATTAAAATGTTTATTTTCATTCAAAGAGTCAAGCAAATAAATAATATCCATTTTGTTTTAATAAATGTTTTAAACATATATAAAGAAGTAATAATACATTTGTTATTTTTGGATACATTACATATTTAAACATAAACATATCATGTTTATGTATAGTCAGTATGAAACATAAGGGTCTGTCTCTAAAAATCTAATCAACCAAGATCAAAAGGGCTTCATGAGAGGGAAACAGTTACACAAGTTAACGCACCAACTCATAGGAGCCATTGATATTGCAACTCAGGAAAAAGTCCCCCTTGCAGTGATCTAGGGAGAAATTTCTTAAGGGTCATTGCAAATATATCAAAAGGTTTTCAAATTAGACGAGGCACTAGGCAGGGTTGCCCACTCTCCCCACCTCTTTTCAACCTATACATAGAACCCTTAGCCAACATGATAAGGTCTTCCGAAGATAATATTCCTTTTAGTTTTAATGGTTGGGTCTTGAAAGTGGCATTATACGCCGATGATTTAATGATTTATACGAGTAGCCTGAATGAATCTCTTGATAGCATAAACAGTTTATTATCAGAATTTGGGAGGATTTCCGGCTACCAGATTAGCCATAAAAAAACTGAAGTTATGCACTGGAATATAACGACCCCTCTGATAGAAACTAAAAATAAAATAAAATACTTGGGGTCAGAAATCCTAAGAAACATTGAAAATAATTGCTCAAGTAAATCTCGACCTTAAATCTAAAGAAATGAGGAAATTGTTAGAATCATGGAGCTGCCAACATCTCACTTTCATGGGGAGAGCAAATGTCATCCTAAAGTCCATTCTACCAAAATTCACATTCATATTAAAAGCTATTCCCCTAGAGTTAAATGTAATGGGTATAAGGAAGATACAGATTGAAATCAATACCTTTATTTGGGCATCTAAAGGGGTAAGAATAGCTTGGAGTCCCGTAACTTTTTTTCTATATAAGGTATTAACCCACATTTGTGTCCTTTTCTTCTAACATCTTGAGGTTTCTAAAAGGAACCAGGGTGTGTGGATTCGCATGGAGGGGACCGAGAATTTAGCCAAAATAAATCTAAATTTGGAGATTTGGGTAAAAAATAGCCAAAAAAGGCTTAGCACAGGGGGGGCCTAGCAGTGAAGGGTTTAACTATATCTTGCCTTGCTCCCATGCACAGTATTCTCATAAATGATGTAATTTGAGATGACATGAGTGTTGATATGAATGCAATGATTTAACCTAGTATAAGAGATGCAATATGCAAGGGTAGAAGCTGTTAACAGGGAAGGCACGAGATATAGTTCATGTAGTCTTGCTAGCTTGTTCACAATACAGTGTAAAGAGGTGCTTGAGCTGTGGTAAGTTTTGGGTGGGGCGGAAATTAAAACTTTAAGTTTGTGTAGTTTAGGTTGGTTTTTAGTATGGAAATAATAAAGTAGGTTTTCCTACCTGTAACTAATCTTAAACCTTTGTTTTTTCATTGAATTTGTATAGGTTTTTTTTCCAAAAATTATTTTTGTAATCTATGTTGTTGTTTATTATGCTAATAATTCTTTTTTATTGTTCTTTTGGTACCGCAGTACGTTTGAGGTAGGTGAAAGTTCATTTTAAAGGTCAGTGTCATATGCATGATTGTTTTGCTTACAGTAGCGATTCCTCTGTAGACTGCGGTACATCTTTAAAATTGATACTAACATTTACACAATAGAAGTATTTCATATTGAAAATATGGATCCAAGGTTTGATTGCTAGTTTTGTTTTTTAATGGTATATTGTAACTGTAGGTTGTGTTTTTAAACTACTGCAATAGTATTGAGATACTAAATTGGTACTTTTGCTTTTGTAAAACAACATATCTTTGGATTTAAACTATGTCAACCATAGGAAATAGGAAGTGTATACCCCTTATCTCCCTAAAATTGATTCCTTTACAGGAGAAGGTTTTGCAGCTTGGAAGAGTGAATATATTTTCTTTAGAAGCCAACGTGTAAATGTTCAACATCTGCAATGGCTGAAGAAGATCATCCTGTGGACTTCCAGCAGGTGGAAGAAGAGGTGCAGTTGCAACAGGAGGAAGTAACTAAAAGAGTCAATCTTGTGGAATATTCTCTCAGTGTCACATGGAGGGCAAAAGGTGAACTCCAAGCTGGTAACCTGCAACCTTCGCAACAAAGTAATTTCACCAGGGAACGAGAAGCAGTACTCATTTGGTACCACTGTAAGGATTACACAGCTGCAGGCAAACCATTCCACCAGGTTGGCGTGTGCTTAAAAAGGCATCAGAAGGCGATCACAGAGGATTAAGCTGTAACAGCAGCTGCAGCCCCTCCTTCAGCTACTGTGGCATCTTCAATTTCTTCTGCTTCATTAGCCCCTCTAACACCATCACCCGGTGCATCTGTCCCTCCAGTAGCACCTTTGACTTCTTCTGCTACATCTACCCCATCCACCA
The DNA here is from genome assembly GCF_964261635.1 of Lissotriton helveticus. NCBI lineage: Eukaryota > Metazoa > Chordata > Amphibia > Caudata > Salamandridae > Lissotriton > Lissotriton helveticus. The sequence goes on along the minus strand of NC_136061.1, from coordinate 496,892,468 downwards.
CCAGCCAGTGCATCTGTCCCTGCATCTGCCTCTGCATCTGTCCCTGCATCAGTCCCTACTCCTGGTAACACCATGTCAATCCATCTGTTGAGGCAGAGCAGAGAAATTATCGAGCAGTATCACAGTATTGCGATAAACTGTCTCCTTTGCCATACTGTCATTTTTGTGGGAGAAAGGGATATGAGCATTCATCGGGAGCTGGCCATGGTTCCCCAGTGTCTTCCCCAATGGGCTTAGCTTTTTTTCTTTTGTTGCTCGCCTATTAGTTATTGAAACTATTGTTTTGTTTGGTTATGTTAAACTTCTGAAAAAAAACTTCCAGAAAAAAATCAGAAAGCAAAGATTTTTTTCAGAACTAGCCAAATATCTCCAAAGATTCAGGGCCTGATTACGATCTAGACGGACAGGTTACTCCATCACAAACGTGACGGATATCTCATTCGCGAAATTACAATTCTATTATATCCTATGGAACTTGTAATATGGTGGACGAGATATCCATCACGTTTGTAAGCCCTAAGACCTTGTACCAGTATTAACCATATTTTTTTAGATATGAGAAACAGAACATTGTCATTAACATAAAGATTAAAGGTAAGTGTATGGTAAGTAAAACGGGCTGTATGGTGGCTTCATAGTGGAAGGTAAATATATAATTAACTACTACAGTGATATCTCATTGTAATTAATACTTATAACACAATGGAAAGCCATCATTGTTTTCAGGCAGAATTACCATTACTATTACACCAGTATGCCATCATTGAGATATTTTACAGTTTAAGATGATCATATGGTAGTCATCATAACACACTGGGGAAAACAAACTAATTGGATTGTGCGTAAACCCAATGGATGCTGTGCATATCCAACTGTTTATATATCTAAGTAATTTTATATATGTGAAAACATAGAAGACAGCAATACTTACAGCATATTTTTACAAATGTTACCGCATAATGACATATTTCCTGAATTATGTAACTAGAACTCATAAGTAGCATTTCAGCTTGTTAACAATCATAACTTAGAACTTTTGATGCAAAATAGGAAGGTAACTTTCTTGAAAATGCTTAAAAGTAAGAGTAGTATCATTACATTCTGACCAATGTGTGTTGTTCTTTAGGATTATTATGTAGTGTTCTGATGCTGCAGTCTCTCCTTGATGAAAATTATGGCTTTAGTTTTATAAGTATGCCCTGAAATAGAAATGTGTACAGCAGTAAAGCTAGAAATAGAAGTATTTCTTTTTCTGTTTTTGAGAGCACATCTTTGAATCATGAAAATGACATATTTGGTTACCATTTTGCAATTAAGTTTTCAGACTAGTTCTGATGTACAGTTTGGATATACACGTTTTTCTGCACAGCTTTACATATTAAATTCTTAAATGGAATTGATTTCAAATCAGGTATTGGAAGATAGACAAATCTTTCAAAGTTTATAACAGTGGAGATAGAATGTAGACAATTGAAGTAATTATGCTCCTGAGAGTAGCTTATAACAAACAATTAATAACTCAGGTGTGTTTCGGTAGCTAGTATTTTTAGGACAGCAATACAGAAGTCTTGAGCATCTTGTTAATTTATAGAAAGTTGAATACCACCTCTACACATATCTACTGTATCTCTTATAGAACTTATAGAGTGGCATATGTGGTTGTGTAATCAAATCTTTTCATGAAGATCCATCAATGTTTTGCAGAAGTGTTAATGTACATGTTGGTGGATCAATTACATTGCTGTAGCAATTAATACCATTCCGATTTTGAAACTGATGTACTATTGTTTCCATGCGTTTGGTTTCTGTTTTTTTTTGGTACTTCTAATTCGTCTTTGTCATTGTAATTTCTTTAAATTTTATGTTTAAAAAGACATTGAAGGTTTAACCACAATAGGATATTTACCAAGATGAGGAGCGCATCTATTTTGTAAATTATTATATTATTTTACATAGCTACTGTTTGTAATAATTATTGTCTTGTCAAAATCAGTAATATACAATCCTGTCCGTTATTTTGTCAAGATAGAGTAACGCATTCCATCTCCCAGTTTGAATACTGTTGACCCAATGTCAATGAGTGCATAATCTAAGATTAGTCCTTGCGATTTGTGTCTTGTTAACACATAAGCCAAATCAAGCAGGAGCTGTCCTCTACGAACATATAAATGTTTCAGAAGTAAGAACCTTGCTGCACATCAGGAGGTATGTTTTTGCTGTTTAATGTAGTACATTTTGACCACACTGTCTATGTATTGATTTTTTCAAGATGTAATGATTTTTACGTAGTGGTAAATCCTTCTCCAATCCTGCTGTACATGAAACTAATTTATCCATAGTTTGTAATGTAGTAGCTTAGTTTTGCTTACAGGTATGTTTAGTCTGTGAATCTCACTTTATCTTTAGAATTGTTTCTTGTTCCAAATGTAGCATTTAATTGTTTAAATGTGCACATTGTGCACATTCTTTTACCGTTGGCATAAAACAAACAACAGGTTGTGATTTTGTAAGAAGGTAATGCACAACCTCAGCGGGTGAATGGAGGTTAGGAAAGACTTTTTGTGTATTTCCTATTCTCAGCATAATCTTTGCATCATTTGCTAGAATGCCAAGGTGAATATTTCTCATTGTCTGACATACTGTTTCCCATTAGCTTCGCTCATATTTTGTATTAATTCTGTATATGTGAAATGCAGCCAAATGTTGACAATGCTATACTTCCCAAAGAATTCTGAGTTTGGTCTTGCAAAAGATGTTTTGATTACCCCCTGCATACTAAGATGAACAAACGCCATTATTAAGTTAGAAATTAAACTAACTTTTTCTATATTCAAAACTTTCACATTTTTAAATACACTAACAAGTTCTTCGTATGTATCATCATGTAATTTGAAGTATTCAAGATTGTTATCATGCTCCAGAGGTAGTAAGATTAGACAATGTAAAGTAACTACACAAGATAAATTAGAGCAAGTAACTTTAGTGACATAAGCAGCAATACCTTAAATAAGAAAACATTTTCTCTGCCTGTCTGTCACAGCCCTGTACACAGGGCAAACAGGGGTTACTGGGCCCAACTAAGGTGGTTGTGGCCTTTTACACCTGATGTCCCAGGGCACACCCTACTATGAATCCCGCTCAACTGGGTCAAGCACCCTCTTCTGCACCTGACTCTCAGTTCGGTAGCATCATACAAGCATTCAAAGCTCCCTCTGAGGGAAGTGTAGATTCAGATCAGTGAACATGACTTTATAACTCAACGTGCAAGCAGAGCACACAATAAATCTATGGCCATTCAAATACTTCTTTTGTATAAAATTAATTCTAATTCTATACACACAGAGGTAAACAACATAAAAGAATCAATAACACAGTCCCCCTTGAGGTACTCACCCTAGTAGTTGTCAGGCCACCCCACCCCCTAGGCTACTAAGTTCCCATGTAACCGGTGTGCTGTTATTCCCCATTCACATGCAGCAATATCCAGGGAATGTAAACTACTAGACCCTGTATCACAGGGTTTCCCCCTGTTGGACTCACTCAATAAGATGCAGTCGTTTAGAGTCAAGTAGGGTTGCCAAAACCAAAGGCGGTACATCCTCCGGGGCCTTCTCATCACCCTCTTCTGCACCTGACTCTCAGTTAGGTAGTGTTGCATAAGCAGTCAATGCTCCCTTAGAGGGAAGTGTAGATTCAGATCAGTTAGAATGACTTATAACTCTACGTGCAGGCAGTGCACACAATAAATCCATGTCCTGTCACATACTTATTTTATATAAAAGAAGTCATGTAATTCTAATTCAACAAATGCAAAGGTAAGCGACATTCAAAAATTAATGACACTGTCCCCCTAGAGGGAGGCATTCTAGTAGTTGTCAGACCACACCCACCCCCGGGCTACTAAGTTCCAATGTAACGGGTGTGCTGTTATTCCCCATTCACATGCAGCAATATCCAGGGAATGTAAACTACTAGGCCTTGTATCATGGGATTTCCCTCTCTTGGACTCAGTCAATATGGTATAGTCTTTAAGAGTCAAGTAGGGTTTCAAAAACCAAAGGCGGTATATCCTCTGGGGCCTTCTCAGCTTACCAGATCCAGCGGTACAAAATCTGGTGGCGGACCAGATCAGCAGAGTCAGGCTGTACACGTCCACACATGCAGCTACTCAGTAGATGCCAGCTCTCCATCACGAGCCACGTTTACCAGCATCCTGATGATCGGAGTTGCTCCGGCTCCAACCACACTCAGTAAGTTTTTTGTTTATCCTTGCTCTGGGATGGGGCATTCTCCTTGCGCCGGCAGGGGCTCTGTCGGTGTCTCCTCTGTCTCGGGCCTAATCAGAGGCAAAGCATCTCTCGTCTTGGTTGTTCCAGCAGTTTCAGGCCGCTGGCAATGAACCAAACCTCTGGCCTCAGCGTTTTGGGCAGCCCCTCCTGGCATGTAGAGACACTCTGTCACACTTCACTATTGGCTCACGCTGGCCTCAGGTTGCCTTTTCTGCAGCCCCTCTGGCATAGTAGGTTACACCAACTTCCCGCACATGAGCGACAGCCGGATTGATGCAACACAGTTTCTTGGCACAGAGCAGCCCCTCCTGCCACACGGTGTCACCAAATTCACAATGCTGCGCATGGGCAATGGCCCGATCAATACAGCACTTGTCTTCGGTGCACGGTGATCCCACTCACCATATGGGATCCCCAAACTCACAATGCTGCACACGGGCAATGTCCTGATCAATGCAGCACTGCTCCTCAAACCTTCCTCAGAGGCCCCAAACTTCTGGGCTCCCCTCTGGATTGCGCTCCCTCCAACACGCTCCTCTCCATCACAGGCATACCAGCCTTGGAGAGCAGGAAGGCAATGGTGCTTCAGACTCGACAGCAGGTGGTCTTGGTTTCCCCGGGTGATGTCCCCTCACCCAGCCTGGGAACTAGCAGGCTAGACCCCTAATCCTGGTCACAGGCAGATGTCTTGCAGAGCTTCCCCTCCTCATGTATCCCAGCTGGCTACTCAGCAGATGACAAAGTATGGGGTCTCAGACTCCCCTACTTATAGTTCTTTTCCAGACACATTTGATTTAGGGTCTGGACCTTTGAAGTTTTCTGTTAGGGTTCTGCTTCTTTGATATGGACATCCCGTGCCCTTCATCATTCCTTCAGTAGGATGTCTGTCACAGCAGGTAGGAATCGGTAACTGATCAACTGAGAACAAAATTCATGGGAGTGACCAGTGTTCACACTTGGATGTCAGCCACATTGATATGTGCAACAAAGGTTAATCCTGAGCCCTCAGCCCTACCCTTTATGATTCTCTTTTCAGCCCAATCTCCCTCTTTCTGAGATGTGTCCAGGCCCCTTCCTTGTGATCTGTCACTAAATCAAAGAGCACTTTGAAATGCGCAGGGGGAGTCTGGACCCCCCTCACCCGGCACTTGTCCCACTCAGCTTACATGAAACTCAGCAATATACTATTTTGTGTAGGGGTGATTCCTATACTCCTCATGTTTTCATCATGGAGGCCTGGAATTCCCAAAATGGAATCCAAGGTCATCCATGTAATGTACCAGTGCAGGCACTTCTGCACTCAGTTTACACTGTCAGCACACTCCACTCTCTAGTACTGTTGTGCTCATGTACCATGCTACCACCAGCTTTTCCACGTGCAGCATACTCAATCAGTCTGCATATACTGTTCAATGCTACACTCTCTCTGTACTGCCCCAGAATGTGTCACTTTAAACACCCTCTGCCAGCGCACACATATTTACCATGTGCACACTGTTCCACACTGCACGCTCTGTGTAATGTATGCATTGCATGCTCACATGCATCAGAACATGTTTTCATCAAGCACACACTTGCACATCAATCCGATGCAGGCCAAGGGTAAGGGAAACTCAAAGCAGGGGAGCTTCTAAAAAAAGTGAGTGAGCCTGTAGGCCTCACTTAAATGACGCAGGGTAAAACAGGATCTGTTCAGTGCTACTGATCATTACATAGTATGCTGCCACCACCGCGCTTGTGCTGATCACTAAGAGGGTAGCGCATTGGGTATCCCTGATGGTTCAAAAAGACTACAATCCGTGAGACAGGTCAATGTCATGGCACACGTGCATGATTCATGTTCATCTATGAGAAAAAAAATCAGCTTTAGCAATCCAGGCAATAAAACAGTTGGGCACTCAGGGCAGCGGTACATGTCTTTACCATGCAGAGGATTTTTCCGGCCCACACTGCTTGTCCAATTACATACTGTTATGTAGTTCATAAGTCCTACATTCACATAATCCACTTTCATGCTGAAGTTCCTGATCTACTGATTCTTTTATATTTTTGTAAATTTCAACTTATTCGCAATTTAATTAAGGTAGTTAGTTATCCAAGTTTATTTAAAGTCCAATTACAAATTGGAAGTAATGCTTTTCCTTCACTGCATATGAACATCCTGAAGGCTGTAAAAAGATATATAATACCTACCTGAACTTGGGGGCCGCAGCGGACCGAGGGGATCCAAGGAGGGGTGGATGGACATTGACATTCCCCTGCGCACAGCCTCATCTCCCACCTGCACCACCCGGACTTTGCTCCAGCCTATTTTCCAGCTTCCCCCACACCGCCAGCCGAGAAGCACATACACCGTGCATTCTGGGAGTTGGAGTCTGACACTCGTTTGCGGAAGCCATCAGGTGAGCTTCATCTGCTTGGGGGAGGAGCCTTCGGACCTACAACTGAAGGGGTGCAGTAGCGGGACTATTCAGAGAAGCTGGCCACGCAATGCAGGGAGCTGAGGAAGGCTACTCGCCGAAATGCATACGCCTGAATGCTGCGTTGCTTTGTTTGCCAATTAAAGCTGCTTTTCTCCTTGAAAACCCCTCTGGCCTCTGTCCGTCCTTTTGTGGAGGGGAGTTATTTCATATATATATATATATATATATATATATATATATATATGTTTTCTGGGATTGGTAGTCTGTGACAATGGACTACGCAGCGGAAACTCTGTGTTGCCAATTGGGGCCAGCTGTACTCCAACACTTTGGGAGGAGCCATGAAGGTATAAACTTAGGTGCTGCCTTGTTTCCAACTGCGAAGGCATCTGATGAAGACTCACGTCGAAATGCATTATGCCGCATTTAATCAGCAAATAAAGCGATTTTCCCTGTACTCCCCGTTGTGTCCTTCTGGGTTTCTTGAAGAGGAGTTACCTATTGGAAATAATTTTAACGCGTCAGCCAGTCACGCGTGGAAGGACCCGCTCGCAAAAGTCTGAGGTATGCCTGGCAACTTGTGCTTCCCAATGAACTTGGTTTTTAACCTCGGACTGCCTCTCAGAATATTCCAGCAAAAGGTTATTTGCAAAGGAGCAACCCGAATTTGACGGGGGAGCACGGGCACTGATCTGCTGTTCCGCGACCCTGCTGGTGTAAACACTTTGAGGCTGAGTGTTAGGGGACACAGGGGAGACCGACTTTTTAAAAATGAACATTATTTGGCAAGACACCTTACCTCGAAAAGGGCACGAACAGCGCGAACACGCTACAGAGCTCCACAGAATAACAGTTACCATCTGATGTTTTCTGGGATTGGTAGTCTGTGACAATGGACTACGCAGCGGAAACTCTGTGTTGCCAATTGGGGCCAGCTGTACTCCAACACTTTGGGAGGAGCCATGAAGGTATAAACTTAGGTGCTGCCTTGTTTCCAACTGCGAAGGCATCTGATGAAGACTCACGTCGAAATGCATTATGCCGCATTTAATCAGCAAATAAAGCGATTTTCCCTGTACTCCCAGTTGTGTCCTTCTGGGTTTCTTGAAGAGGAGTTACCTATTGGAAATAATTTTTATGCGTCAGCCAGTCACGCGTGGAAGGACCCGCTCGCAAAAGTCTGAGGTATGCCTGGCATCTTGTGCTTCCCAATGAACTTGGTTTTTAACCTCGGACTGCCTCTCAGAATATTCCAGCAAAAGGTTATTTGCAAAGGAGCAACCCGAATTTGACGGGGGAGCACGGGCACTGATCTGCTGTTCCGCGACCCTGCTGGTGTAAACACTTTGAGGCTGAGTGTTAGGGGACACAGGGGAGACCGACTTTTTAATAATGAACATTATTTGGCAAGACACCTTACCTCGAAAAGGGCACGAACAGCGCGAACACGCTACAGAGCTCCACAGAATAACAGTTACCATCTGATGTTTTCTGGGATTGGTAGTCTGTGACAATGGACTACGCAGCGGAAACTCTGTGTTGCCAATTGGGGCCAGCTGTACTCCAACACTTTGGGAGGAGCCATGAAGGTATAAACTTAGGTGCTGCCTTGTTTCCAACTGCGAAGGCATCTGATGAAGACTCACGTCGAAATGCATTATGCCGCATTTAATCAGCAAATAAAGCGATTTTCCCTGTACTCCCCGTTGTGTCCTTCTGGGTTTCTTGAAGAGGAGTTACCTATTGGAAATATATATATATATATATATATATATATATATATATATATATATATATATATATATATATTACCTACTGGCGGTCGCCAGTAGGTATATATAGTTAGGATTTTTTCTCTATGGGTTTTTTGAAAATTCTATGTCTAATAACTTTGGCGTTTGTGGACGGAATCGGCTGAAATTTTCAGGAAAATGGCACATTTTGTTTCTGAGCAGCCCTTGAAAATTTGGGGGGGGTTCGTCCAGTGGGGGCCGAGAAAAAAGGGGGGTCCCAAAACGTGTTTTTAACATTGAGTTTTCCATAGGGCGGTTGGCCTCACTTTTAGCCCGAACGGCTGAATGGATTTGCACGAAACTTGGCAAAATTGTAGGGACTGGTAGCCCGATGTGCCTTTTGTAGGTCTCAATATATGTGCTCCAGTGGATTTTGAGAAATTAACGTTTAAAAAAAGATATATATCTGTAACAGCGGACCGGTTAGCGCTCTGGTTCGCGGACTTTTCGCGCAACGGAGCTTTGTGAAGCGAAGCTGATTGGTTCTCCGGCGTCTGTCAACATTCCAAACAGTCCGTAGCGGCCGCCATCTTGTCTCTCGGTAGGATCGAGAGACAAGAGGAGGTCAAAACAAAGGGGGAAATAACTATAAGGGGGCATAGTAGATCCTCGCTGACCCCCTAGGTTTGATGTGGAGGTTTTAAAAGGGCCCCGCGGGGCAAAAAAAAATAATAATAATAATAATCGAACGGCTGAATGGATTTGCACGAAACTTGGCAAAATTGTAGGGACTGGTAGCCCGATGTGCCTTTGCTAGGTCTCAATATATGTGCTTCAGTGGATTTTGAGAAATTAACGTTCAAAAAAAGATATATATCTGTAACAGCGCACCGCTTCGCGTACTTTTCGCGTTACGGAGCTTTGCGAAGCGAAGCTGATTGGCTCTCCGGTGTCTGTAAACATTCCAAACAGTACGTAGCGGCCGCCATCTTGTCTCTCGGTAGGATCGAGAGACAAGAGGAGGCCAAAGCGAAGGGGCAAATGACCATAAGGGGGCATAGTAGATCCTCGCTGACCCCCTAGGTTTGATGTGGAGGTTTTAAAAGGGCCCCGCGGGGCAAAAAAAAAAATAATAATAATAATCGAACGGCTGATGACCATAAGGGGGCATAGTAGATCCTCGCTGACCCCCTAGGTTTGATGTGGAGGTTTTAAAAGGGCCCCGCGGGGCAAAAAAAAATAATAATAATAATAATCGAACGGCTGAATGGATTTGCACGAAACTTGGTAAAATATTAGGGACTGGTAGCCCGATGTGCCTTTGCTATGTCTCAATATATGTGCTTCAGTGCATTTTGAGAAATTAACGTTCAAAAACAAGATATATATCTGTAACAGCGCTCCGCTTCGCGGAGATAAAATTATATGTGTATTACCTAGCTGTTGCTAACACCAGTTAGCGACGGCTAGTAGGAGATAGCGACCATCTTGGGTCCCACTTTGCATGTGAGTGATATTTATCACTAATGACATGCAAAGTGGGCATGCCAAGATGTTAGCGACTGGAAACAGTCGCTAACATCGCTATCTCCTATTATCAACTTTTGGAAATATTCGAGATAAGCGCGAATATCTCCAAAAAGTAACAGCTGCCCTGAGCAGTTCTTAGCCATGTTATCCAATGGGAGGTGGATAACATGGCTAAGAGCATTAGCTCGGTAATGCATGAATATCGCGGAGTTTTCAGCGACATTAATGCATTGCGCTCGTTTTTTATCGTATTTGCGATAAACCTTGATAATAGCAAGGTTTATCTGCGATAATTTCTGACGGTAAAAAAATCTTTGCAATGCATCGTTAGGGATAAATATCGCTTAACTTTGGTAATATGCCCCAACGTCTGTTAACGTTCGATTCGAAGGAAATCAGGAATTGTTGAAAAACATTGTGTGCGCCATCTTGTCTTTTTTCAAATGCCACACTTTTGTCGTGCACGGCAGCCATTTTAGATGCCTTGACCAGATCCACTCTGTGAACGCTGTCGATCCTTAGCATGGCTCCCCACCCTCGCAAGCATCTCCCCCAGGCAGTGGTCACCCCCGCTCTCTGTTTTATGCATGGGTAATAAACCTCCCCCCATCTGCGCTGTTCTTCCCTGAGAATCACACCCTGTGCCCGCCCGACACCTCCCTTTCGCCCTATTCACTACCGCACCCTCTGACACTCCTTTTCCTCTGTGTCCGATTGTCCAGGCCGGTCCTAGGCTATCAGCTAGCCCTGCAGATGTAGTTTATGGCCACAGCTGTAAAGAATCACCCGTCTTCAAAGGAGTTATAGTAGATCAAGGCCCACACTCGATGAGATCCGTCACAGCAGAAGCGTTGCTATTATCTGAAAACCATTCTGTATTGTGATTGGGGAGGGGACCGAGCGTGAAGCGGAAGATTCCAGGGATGACTCTTTGTACATCAAAGTTTTTACAATTATGTGTCACATTAAAAATATATAGCACTCCGACAAAGTAGTAAGATTATAAAACTTTAATAATTTATAAATATATACAAGAAAACAAAAATAGTAATAACATATAAACATTTTTAGAGAAAAACAACGAAGTAGCGGTCGGCTGTGCGAATAGTCCCAACGCAGCACAACGTCCAGATTTCCGGCGTGGGGCGTCGCGGGGGGTGGGTGATCAGTAGCAAACTGTTGTGCGAATAGTTCCAAGGCAGCAGAACGCGCCGAAATCTAGATGACACAAAAGTGATGTCTAGTAAGTTGCCACCCAGCAAATAACGGCGTGGGGCGTCGCGGGGGGTGGGTCATCAGTAGCAAACTGTTGTGCGAATAGTTCCAAGGCAGCAGAACGATGGCACCAAGGTGATGTCCAGTAAGTTGCCGCACTGGTTTTGGTATCCTACAATGCTGCTCCGAATAACGGCGTGGAGCGCCCCGGGGGAGGCGGCGTGAACGGGCCTCTCCAGGTGGAGTCTCGTCTGTTGTAGTGGGGCGCCCCTTTACCGTTTCAGTTGCCATTCCGTCCGCTTTTGGTCCACTGTGTCAAAATCCGCCATTCAGCTGAGTTGCGCCCACTCTTGCGGTGCAGCGATAGGCGGCTGTCACAGGACTCTCAAAATGGCGGCAGGCTGTTTCCTTTTTGGGCCTGGTCCACTGAAATGGCCCTGGGACACCTTGGAAATCGGACGCTTGTCTGCTAGGTCTTGGACCCCATTCTCGAAAGCGTCCCCTCCGCCTTGAGAATTCATCAAAAGTTTTGGGGGCCCCGACTCCTGCAGGCTTCTGGTGGGGAGCGGCTGCCATGATTGCTCGCGGAATGACCACGACGGAGCTACGAGATGGTGGTGCTCTCATGGTGACGCCAGCTTCAGTCTGAAACATCCAGAAACAAGGTGGGGCTTTCATCGTTTGGGGGAAAAAAAAAGTTTTCATCCAATGAAAAGTGTTATTTTTAGGTCATATGATCAAGCCTTCCATCATTAGGAAACCAAAAGTAAAATGAACCAATGAAAAGTTTTATAAACAAGTCACATGACCTGTTATGCTGCATAGGGTATAAAATGCGGAGAAAATACGTTGGCACGTGAGGCGGCGTCAGTAGCGGACCGATGTGCGAATAGGCCGAAGGCAATACAACGCGCCAAGATCCGGATGGCATCGAGGTGGTGTCATAGTTGAGAGTTCTGAGCAGCGGTTGTAACACTGTCTGAAGCTTATTTGCAGCTGCTGCAGCTTCACTACGCGCCAAGATCCGGATGGCACCGAGGTGGTGTGTAGGAAGTTGCCGCACTGGTGTGGCCATCCTACAATGCTGAAAGTCGGCGTGGGGCGCCCCGTTGGCCTGTGAGTTTGCGTCAGTAGCGGACCGATGTGCGAATAGGCCGAAGGCAGCACAACGCGCCAAGATCCGGATGGCACCGAGGTGGTGTCTAGTAAGTTGTCGCACTTCTGTGGCCATCCTACAATGTTGAAAGTCGGCGTGGGGCGCCCCGTTGGCCTGTGAGATGGTGTCAGTAGCGGACTGATGTGTGAATGGGGCCAAAGGCAGCGCAACAATATTTTCTACTATATTTCCGGTGTAGAAGAGACCACAAGGCGCTGAGATGCCAAGATCCGGATGGCACCGAGGTGGTGTGTAGCAAGTTGCCGCACTGGTGTGGCCATCCTACAATGCTGAAAGTCGGCGTGGGGCGCCCCGTTGGCCTGTGAGATGGCGTCAGTAGCGGACCGATGTGCGAATAGGCCGAAGGCAGCACAACAATATTTTCTGACTGACACCACAAGGCGCTGAGATGCCAAGATCCGGATGGCACCGAGGTGATGTCTAAGTTGCGGACTGATGTGCGAATGGGGCCAAAGGCAGCGTAACAATATTTTTTGTATGGAAGATACCACTAGGCGTTGAGATGCCAAGATTCGGATGGCACTGAGGTGATGTCTAGCAAGTTGGTGTGGTCATCCTACAATGCTGAAACTCGGCGTGGGTCACCCCATTAGCCTGTGAGATGGCGTCAGTAGCGGACCGATGTGCGAATAGGCCGAAGGCAGCACAACGCGCCAAGATCCGGATGTCACCGTGGTGGTTTCATAGTTGAGAGGCACTTCATCTGCAGTGGGGCGCCGAGATCCGGATGGCACCGAGGTGATGTCTAGCAAGTTGCTGTACTGGTGTGGTCATCCTACAATGCTGAAACTCGGCGTGGGTCGCCCCATTAGCCTGTGAGATGGCGTCAGTAGCGGACCGATGTGCGAATAGGCCGAAGGCAGCACAACGCGCCAAGATCCGGATGTCACCGTGGTGGTTTCATAGTTGAGAGGCACTTCATCTGCAGTGGGGCGCCGAGATCCGGATGGCACCGAGGTGATGTCTAGCAAGTTGCTGTACTGGTGTGGTCATCCTACAATGCTGAAACTCGGCGTGGGTCGCCCCATTAGCCTGTGAGATGGCGTCAGTAGCGGACCGATGTGCGAATAGGCCGAAGGCAGCACAACGCGCCAAGATCCGGATGTCACCGTGGTGGTTTCATAGTTGAGAGGCACTTCATCTGCAGTGGGGCGCCGAGATCCGGATGGCACCGAGGTGATGTCTAGCAAGTTGCTGTACTTGTGTGGTCATCCTACAATGCTGAAACTCGGCGTGGGTCGCCCCATTAGCCTGTGAGATAGCAGTTCTTTGGATTTGGGCCTGGCTCGTCTGCTGTAGTGGGGCGCCCCTTTACCGTTTCAGTTGCCATTCAGCTGAGTTTCGGCTGCTCTTGATGCTACAGCGACAGGCGGCTGCAACAGGACTCTCAAAATGGCGGCCTGTTCTTTGGATTTGGGCCTGGTCCACTAAAATGGCCCTGGGACACCTTAGAACTCGGACGCTCGATTTTTTTTTCCTTTCCTGTACATGCAAAAAAAGGTAAATGCCCGGTACGTTACACGCTTCATCTGCCACGATGAACTCTCTAGAGGAACCGAAAAAAAATATAGTTGTGGTAACTATACCATGCATCGTCATATGGAGAGGTGGCACCAATTAATTATAGTGCTGCATAAAAGAGAGATTTGGAGGAGAACCCCTGACCTGCTAGTACATTCATCAAAGAAGTGGCACTGAGAGCTTCAGAGGCAAGGGAAACGGTCCCAAATATTTAGAAGAACTTTGGAAAGATTAAAATGACATGTTTAGATTGTGGCAAATTTATTTCATGTGGACATCTGAGTGTTACTCTAATAAATACAGCATATGAACATCATCATAGTCGATGGTTGGTAGAGACATTTTGACTATATCCTGGACCTGCCCGTCCTCGCCCAAAATGGCGCCAGAATAAATGGGACTCGTAACTCCTTGTTGTGTACTGGTTGCAGAACCTTGAAATCACGAGATACGTATGCAGTTTTGAAGCACATGGCGGGCGGGGACGAGAATTGATTGAATATTTCGACATCCCTATTGATATTAAGTTCTGATGTGTTATTGATTACTGTACTGTTGAAAGTTCGAATTAACGTCACCCATGGTACTTGCCCGCAAATGTATATCTAGATAATTTTATTGTAACTGGCCCTGTCGTATTTTAATTATAAAATGTACGTCCACCGATTCCGTAACTGTTAGACACCTTAGTTCTTGCAACCTAATGGCCCGCCCGTTACGTTCCTCTACAGTGTAAATGTCTATTCATCATATACGATTACAGTTTGCTCCGTGGCCGGCCCACGTGGTTATAGGCTCGTATTTGTATAATGAAATTTTCACAATAAAGGTTTTTAAAAGAAAACATGGTAGTAGTATATACATTGGTAAAGTTTTTAATAATAGTCACTGTTTTAGAATCATTAAAAGGCAAGTGAAATAAAGCAGACCAATTACATGAAGGGTAAAAGGTATAATACGAAGGAACGCAGTAAAGATAAATGGTCAAGGGCTGTTGTGTTTTCTATTCCTGCAACATAAAGTGATCGATAAGAATCTCATATTCAGGCGTATCGGCGACTAAGACAGCAGGTCGACCCTCTTTTGCTCAACGGCTCCGTCATGGGACGAAGAAACGCTCTTTTTCTCGAAAAAAGAATATATTTTACTTGCAGGACAGTTGTAAAATTTCCGGGAAAGTACATTAGCCTGGAACATTATAACATATATTTAAGAAAAAATAATGTTCGGAAGTAATGAAAAGCGTAATTTTTAGGTCATATGACCAAGCCTTTCATCATTACAATAAGAAAAGTAAAATGAACCAATGAAAAGTTTTATTAACAAGTCACATGACTTGTTATGCTTACGTTACGCGCTGCGCGCCCCGGATGACTTCCGGATGCGCTAACGCGGCGCGTCATATGACGCATTACGCGACAACGCAGGTACAGAATATAGTCAAAATGTCTCCACCAACCAGCGGTCGGAACACAACCCCTTTCAGCAGGCTAAATAGTTCTGTTAAATGACAACAGAAGGGACAGGCAACAAGAACCATCAGTCAAAGAGGGGAGGGCTAGTTCTTCTCTACCGGGTTACATTGGGGCGCTACCGGAACTGATCGAATTGGTAGTCTACAGTGTTTCTGGATGTTTCAGACTGAAGCTGGGGTTAGCATGAGAGCAGCACCATTTCGTAGCTCCGTCGTGGTCATTCCGCAACCAATCATGGCAGCCGTTCTTTATCGTTATTTTGGGCGGGGTGGGTGGCGGAGCAGAGCTGTTTTGCAGCCATCATTGTGTGGAGTTCAGTTCATCTCACTAGTTTTGTATTTGTCATGAGGGGTTGTTCCTAATGTTTCTATTTTAGCGAGGTCAAAAAGAGATCCCATTAGTGGCCTACTGATTTTGCTCGATTCCTTTTCTTTTTTTTTACACGATTTTTCGTTATCTGCAAAGACTAAACAGAGTATTGCGACTCTGTGTTTGTTTGTAAATAGAGAATGAACCAAAGAGAACTAATTCTAAAACAGTAAATACTTGGATAACAAAGAATCAAATGGAGAGAGAAGCAGGCACGACGGATTACAATGGGGGCAAAGACCTGCGTTAACTACCTTTCACTATCTGCAAAGAGAGAGTACTCCTAATAGAAATGAGGGGGGGGGGCACCATTCAAAGCAGATCAGTGTGCATAAACACGAAAATGTTTTCACTTACCACGTACTTGACATTCGACAGCTTATGATATTTGCTATTAAAAAACCATTGAAATTCACTGAAAAAACCATAGGTTATAGACCATATATAGTTAGGAATTAGCATTTACAAAACCTTGAAAATTCACTGAAAAAACCATAGGTTATAGACCATATATAGTTAGGAATTAGCATTTAAAAAACCTTATTTTACTCACACAAAACCATTGAAATTCCATATATAGTTAGTTGCACTAACTATATATCGCGCACCTGCAATCCACTGCTGATGATGTCACATATTACATCATTCATGACATGGTCAGTGACATCACTGATGACATCACTGATGACATCTCAAATGACATCACTGATGACATCACTGATGACAACATCCAGTGACTGTATGTTTCTGTAAAGTTAAAATGTGTCTTACATATTGAAGAATGAGTGGAAGTATAAGTGTCTGGACAAAGGATTTAGTAGGTGCATGACTGAATGCATGAGTGAGTGATTAAATGTGTCTCACTGAGTGCATGGGTTAGTGACTAAAGTGTCTTAATTTGTGCATCATTATGTCTGTTGTTCTGTAAACTGCTGCATGTTTTGATCAGTAGCTATATGATTAACTATATGGGTTACTGATTGATTGTCCAAGTATTTGTATGGGAGACTGAGTGTGTGTGTGGCTGGCTGGGAGGTGTGTGACTCTGTGCAGATCAATGTGTACTTGTATCAATGATTGTATAACAAGGTAAGTATGTGTTAGTATATGTTTGAAAATGTAAGGTGCTCTATGTTTAACTGTATAGACAAGAAAATGGAAGTGTCATTGATTCTTTACAGGACTGACTAGGTGTGTGAGTAACTCCATGGATGAGTGGCAGACTGTGAGTGTCTGTATAGGTGTATGAGTGCATATGATAGTGTTGTAAAGATGAGTGATTGTATGTATGAATGATAGTATGGGTGAATGAGTGAAGGTGTGTGTAGACGTAGGAATCAGTGAGTGCGTATGTAGTAACTAGTATTGGTGTGTCAATGGTTTCAAAAATTATATTCTGTATTTAACACTGGGTGAAACAGAGGTTATATTAAAATGTGAGGAGATGCATTGTATTGTCACATGAATGATATCATCAGTGATGTGGTCATTGATGTCAAATGAGATGTCATCAGTGATGTCATCAGTGATGTCATTTGAGATGTCATCAGTGATGTCATCAGTGATGTCACTGACCATGTCATGAATGATGTAATATGTGACATCATCAGCAGTGGATTGCAGGTGCGCGATATATAGTTAGTGCAACTAACTATATATGGAATTTCAATGGTTTTGTGTGAGTAAAATAAGGTTTTTTAAATGCTAATTCCTAACTATATATGGTCTATAACCTATGGTTTTTTCAGTGAATTTTCAAGGTTTTGTAAATGCTAATTCCTAACTATATATGGTCTATAACCTATGGTTTTTTCAGTGAATATATATATATATATATATTCACTGAAAAAACCATAGGTTATAGACCATATATAGTTAGGAATTAGCATTTACAAAACCTTGAAAATTCACAGAAAAAACCATAGGTTAGAGACCATATATAGTTAGGAATTAGCATTTAAGAAACCTTTTTTTACTCACACAAAACCATTGAAATTCCATATATAGTTAGTTGTACTAACTATATATCGCGCACCCGCAATCCACTGCTGATCATGTCACATATTACATCATTCATGACATGGTCAGTGACATCACTGATGACATCACTGATGACATCTCAAATGACATCACTGATGACATCACTGATGACATCTCAAATGACATCACTGATGACATCACTGATGACATCTCAAATTACATCACTGATGACATCACTGATGACATCTCATTTGACATTACTGATCACATCACTGATGATATCATTCATGTGATAATACGATGAACCTCTTCAGACTCTAATATAACCTTAGATACACTCAGTGTAAACAGACACTCACAGACTGTCACTCATCCATAGAGTTACTCACACACCTAGTCACTCATGCAAAGAATCAATCACACCTCCATTTCCTCAACTATACAGTTATACACACCTTACTTATTCAAACATATACTTACATATATTTACTCTCTTATACAATCCGTGATACAAGTTCACAATGATCCATACAGCCACTCACACATTCACTGGCTGTTATGCACAGTTATTTATATATGTCAACTCTCACATGTACTGTGTTTTACATATGTACTTACTTTGACATGTAGCACTGAGATATCCATTCACTCACCAATACACTCATGCACACAGTCAACCGCCCATACAGCTGTTTCCATATGCACTTTTGAACCCATACATCTAGTGAATCAACTGCTCACACATCTATGCACAGAGTCATACACCTCCCAGCCACCCACACACACACTCAGTCTCCCTTACAAATACTTGGGCAAACAATCAATAATCCATATAGTTACTCATATAGCTAATGATCAACACATGCAGCAGATTACAGAACAACAGACACAATGATGCACAAATTAAGACAGTTTAGTCACTAACCCATGCACTCAGTAAGACACATTTAATCACTCACTCATACAGTCAGTCATGCACCTACTAAATCCTTCATCCAGACACTTATAAATCCACTCATTATTCAATTTGTAAGACATATTTTAACTTTACAGAAAAATACAGTCACTGGATGTTGTCATCAGTGATGTCATCAGTGATGTCATTTGAGATGTCATCAGTGATGTCATCAGTGATGTCATTTGAGATGTCATCAGTGATGTCATCAGTGATGTCACTGACCATGTCATGAATGATGTAATATGTGACATGATCAGCAGTGGATTGCGGGTGCGCGATATATAGTTAGTACAACTAACTATATATGGAATTTCAATGGTTTTGTGTGAGTAAAATAAGGTTTTGTAAATGCTAATTCCTAACTATATATGGTCTATAACCTATGGTTTTTTCAGTGAATTTTCAAGGTTTTGTAAATGCTAATTCCTAACTATATATGGTCTATAACCTATGGTTTTTTCAGTGAATTTCAATGGTTTTTTAATAGCAAATATCAAAAGGTTTAAAATGTATTCTTCTTTAAATCAAAAAATATATTTTATATGTTTTTAATACAATTTTTTTATGTATATATATTTTTTAGAAATTTTTTTTTTGTTTCGCTCCCGGTCCGCGAACCGGTTAGCTTGCTGTTAGCTCAATGTATTGCCGCGATCCGGTCCGCGAACCAGTAAACGTTCCGTTTGCGCAACTGTCGCATTAGAAAACAACATCGTGACCACCTCCAAGGAAGAGAGGACCACCTGCTGAAGTTATCATTCAGCAAGAGGAGGAAGAAGAGGAAGAAGAGGAAGAGCAGGAGAGGAGGCAGTTTTTGCCTGAGGAGCTCAGGAGGTCTTATGTGAAAGAAAATTATATTTGGCAATTTTTTTAATTTCCCCGGGGCCAAAAGAAAGTGAATGCCCGGTATGTAACTTGCCTTATTTGTAAGAAAGTCTTGTCCAGAGGGACAGATAAAAAATATAGTTATGGCAATTATACAATGCATCGCTTTGGAGAGGTGGCACCCTATCAACTACAGTGCTGTGCCGTTACGTGACCAGCAAGATAATCCCCCTTCTGTGGCCAGAAGATCAGTTGTAGAGGAAGTGACGGGACCAGAGGCGAGGGAGACGGTCCCAAATATACAGATGAGGTTCAGGGAAGTCAAACAAGTGTGCGTGCGTTGCGGCCAGTTGACTCTGTGCATAGATGTGTGAGCAGTTGATTCACTAGATGTATGGGTTCAAAAGTGCATATGGAAACAGCTGTATGGGCGGTTGACTGTGTGCATGAGTGTATTGGTGAGTGAATGGATATCTCAGTGCTACATGTCAAAGTAAGTACATATGTAAAACACAGTACATGTGAGAGTTGACATATATAAATAACTGTGCATAACAGCCAGTGAATGTGTGAGTGGCTGTATGGATCATTGTGAACTTGTATCACGGATTGTATAAGAGAGTAAATATATGTAAGTATATGTTTGAATAAGTAAGGTGTGTATAACTGTATAGTTGAGGAAATGGAGGTGTGATTGATTCTTTGCATGAGTGACTAGGTGTGTGAGTAACTCTATGGATGAGTGACAGTCTGTGAGTGTCTGTTTACACTGAGTGTATCTAAGGTTATATTAGAGTCTGAAGAGGTTCATCGTATTATCACATGAATGATATCATCAGTGATGTGATCAGTAATGTCAAATGAGATGTCATCAGTGATGTAATTTGAGATGTCATCAGTGATGTCATCAGTGATGTCATTTGAGATGTCATCAGTGATGTCATCAGTGATGTCATTTGAGATGTCATCAGTGATGTCATCAGTGATGTCACTGACCATGTCATGAATGATGTAATATGTGACATGATCAGCAGTGGATTGCGGGTGCGCGATATATAGTTAGTACAACTAACTATATATGGAATTTCAATGGTTTTGTGTGAGTAAAAAAAGGTTTCTTAAATGCTAATTCCTAACTATATATGGTCTCTAACCTATGTTTTTTTCTGTGAATTTTCAAGGTTTTGTAAATGCTAATTCCTAACTATATTTGGTCTATAACCTATGGTTTTTTCAGTGAATTTCAATGGTTTTTTAATAGCAAATATCAAAAGGTTTAAAATGTATTCTTCTTTAAATCAAAAAATATATTTTATATGTTTTTAATAAAAAAATTTTATGTATATATATTTTTTAGAATTTTTTTTTTTGTTTCGCTCCCGGTCCGCGAACCGGTTAGCTTGCTGTTAGCTCAATGTATTGCCGCGATCCGGTCCGCGAACCAGTAAACGTTCCGTTTGCGCAACTGTCGCATTAGAAAACAACATCGTGACCACCTCCAAGGAAGAGAGGACCACCTGCTGAAGTTATCATTCAGCAAGAGGAGGAAGAAGAGGAAGAAGAGGAAGAGCAGGAGAGGAGGCAGTTTTTGCCTGAGGAGCTCAGGAGGTCTTATGTGAAAGAAAATTATATTTGGCAATTTTTTTAATTTCCCCGGGGCCAAAAGAAAGTGAATGCCCGGTATGTAACTTGCCTTATTTGTAAGAAAGTCTTGTCCAGAGGAACAGATAAAAAATATAGTTATGGCAATTATACAATGCATCGCTTTGGAGAGGTGGCACCCTATCAACTACAGTGCTGTGCCGTTACGTGACCAGCAAGATAATCCCCCTTCTGTGGCCAGAAGATCAGTTGTAGAGGAAGTGATGGGACCAGAGGCGAGGGAGACGGTCCCAAATATACAGATGAGGTTCAGGGAAGTCAAACAAGTGTGCGTGCGTTGCGGCCAGTTGATTTGCTACAGAGAAAGTAGCATCAATTTAATCAACAGAGCTATCGACAATCATGATTGTCCAAAACGCCCCAGAAAATAAATTATCTTTTTTTGTTGTTGCTCCTGTTGAGCCCTTTACAATGAATCGTTTTCGTTTCCCACCTCCAAAAAACCCCCAAAAAATATAAAACCGTTCAAAAAATACAAAAAAAGTAAAAAAAGTTCAGAAAAATAATAAAAAAATATAAAACAACAAAAATAATTTTAAAAAAAGTTCTTTTCAGAACTACCTCCCCTTTATAAAAAAATTGCTAGAATGTTTAGCACTCTAGTAACCTCTATTTCTTTTGGTTCGCTTCCCGTTTCGCTCGCCGGTACGCGAACCGGGAGCGAACCCAAAAAAAAAAAAAAGAAGAGTAAGTATAAGGGAAGGAAACAGAGAGTAATGTTAAAAGAAAGACAGCTATAGGGACTACACCAAAGATACTGTTTAATAGATATATTTACCGAAGAAAAGATGGAAGAGGGTATAATTGTGAAAAACAAAATAGATAAGGAAGTGAAAGAAAAAAGGAGAGTAGAAGAATAACAAACAAGAGTTTCTTAGAGAATGTGACTGAATGATCAAATTAAGATTAAAACATTGGAATAACAGAGAGAAAAAACAGAATGCAGAAAAGAAGAAGTAACAGAAAAGGAATGATTGAAACAGCAAGAAATGTAAATAACATAGGGGCATATTATCAACATAGGCGATAAAAGTTTCGCTGCTTTTAGCCGCTTTTGCGGCAGTTTTCTGCCGATAATGAATGCTTTTATCGGCAGAAAACTGCTGCTAAAGCCGCTTTTGCGGAAGAAAACTGCCGCTAAAGCCACTTTTGCAGCAGTTTTCTGCCGATAAAAGCAGCGATAATTTTATTGCCTGTGTTGATAATATGCCCCTTAGTGTGCTTGAACTACAGAGAGAAAGCATAATGAACAAGTAGTGAAAGAGTGAACAGTCAGAGACAGTGAGAGTAATAGAGACGGAGTGAGTGAACAGGAGTGAGGAAGTATGAGAAGAGAGGGACTGAGAAAAAGAGTGGAAGGAGTAGAGTAAGTAAGTAATAGAGAAAGGAATGAGGGAAGTAGCAAAGGCAGGAAAGTGAGGGTTAAAGAAATGAAGTGGTGGAACTAATAGAAGTTAAATGTGATAGAAATGTAACGAAAAGAGTACAATACATTTACCTTATAATTGTCGTTAACTTAGTCACTTGTTATTTTTATACTTTCAATCTGTGAAAGAGAGAACAAACATTTGAAAAATATTAAAACATGTATTTAAAAATTAGAAAAGACAAGGGAAAAGATTGAAGGACAAACAGTTTTTCAACAACTTTGACACTTACAGAAGCCTCTGCTTCTCCATGCCCCCTACACAGTCCTAAAAATATACATTTTAAACTAACAGTATCTTGATGCAGATGAAGTGAGGCCTATCTTGCAACATGGTTCATCTTTTGCACTGCTGCTGTCTCACAAAAGTGACGCAACGGCAGAGCAAAAGAGGTGCACAGCCATCATAAAACTGTCCCTAACATTTTAAATGATTGTTTCAGGATGCCAATAAGGTGTGTCCTATCCAGAGGTTTGTTTGAGGTGAGGCCTACTCAGGGTTGCAGATGAAATTTATAGTTGTTGAAGAGTACAGAGGAGATAATACATGTGCAGGCCTACCAATGAAGTGAGTCATGTCCACAGCACTCTTGAACAAAGGCCAGACCTCCTCTGTTTCCCTGGACAGGCCTAAACTTGATCTGCACAATGTGATTCGTAATATTAGGAAATACAGGTGATGTAATTGAAAAACGTGCAATTTCTTTTGCTCATTTCACAATCACATCACTTGTGTTTCCTTTGCTTAGGTATCTCATTGTGCAGATGTAGTCCAGCATATGAAAGAGTACGCAGAAGTGCAGCACTGCATGCAACAACTTTGACACTTACTGAAGCCTCAGCTTCTGCATGCCCCCTACACAGTCCTAATTATATACATTTTAAACTGACGGTATCTTGCTGGAGATGAACTGAGGCCTATCTTGCAACATGGTGCATCTTTTACACTGCTGCTGCGTCACAAAAGTGACGGAACAGCGGCGCAAAAGAGGCGCACGGCCATCATAAATCTGCCCTTAACATTTTAAATGATTGTTTCTAGATGCTGATAAGGTGTGGCCTATCCACAGATGTGTTTCAGGTGAGTCCTACTCAGGGGTGCAGATGAAATTTAGGCTTGTTGAAGAGTACAGAGGAGATAATACATGTGCAGGCCTACCAACAAAGTGAGTCATGTCCACTGCACTCTTGAACAAATGTCAGACCTCCTCTGTCTCCTGGAACAGGTTTAAACCTCATCTACACAATGTGATGTGTAATGTTAGGAAACACAGGTAATGTAATTGAAAAACGTGCAATTTTTTTTGCTCATTCCACAATCACATCACCTGTGTTTCCTTTGCTTAGGTATCTCATTGTGCAGATGTAGTCTATCATATGAAAGACTACGTAGAATGTGAGCACTGTATGCAACAACTTTGACACTTACAGAAGCCTCAGCTTCTCCATGCCTACTACACAGTTCTAAATGTATATCATAAATACAAAAAGTACAGAATTAATTATACATGTTAAATGGTTTATTTTTGCTGTTCTCAGAATTTATCAAATTTCACTAAAAACAGTGAGTTGAAGGTATTCATCATATAACAGCGGGGAAAAAAAACACAATCAAAATGATTGTGTTTAAAAAACCCATATAACAAAACCAATCAGAAATCCTGAAAAGTAACTTACTTTCCATGACGTCGAAGGATATCCTATGAACAGCTTACACTCTGTTGTGCTGTTATTATTTTCAGCCCTCCACTTTCTGAAAGAAAAGCTCCATCGTTTTGACAAATATGTTACATACAATAAATGACTTCTCGCTCTCTACCGCACTTTTCCACAAGGCCAAATTGTGTAAAAGCCATTTATAACTCTTGGAATTCTTCTAAGGAAATCCCGTCATTTTGTATTTCCGAAACTTTCAGAAAGAAAACGTTCAAGATCACTTTCACAATCCTGTACTAGTAATATCTCACCCTTCTTGCTCACTCATGTTCCACATTTCCTATGACACTGATACTGCTTACTATGAAGCAGACTTACACTACCTCTATGACTACTACAATTATTTAATTCTCTACATCACTTTTAATCACAAAGCAATTTAAAACAGTAGATAAAATTATATCAACCCCTAGAATCATTATAGGCCAGTTACCTACCCTAAATTCTCTTTTCTGAAAACAGAAAGTAAGAATATTTTTAAGTAAAAAGGCAACATTGTATCGTAGTCAAATGGGAATCATTTCCGAAACAGCAGCTTTTTTTACATTTTCAATAAGCTGTGTAATAAGCGGATCTTGTCAAAGGACCATCATGTCATATAATAGCTGCAGTTACAAATGTTCTTCCTAAAATCAACGACTGTGTAGCCACAACATTTGTAATTAAAGTTGAAGACTTACTTTCATCAGGTTTATATAGTTGGAATTTTAAAATGACATTATAACCAAAAGTTTGGTCAAATAATCTAGACAGCATTGTAGACTTACATTACCTCTACTCCATGTTTTGATTGGCTGCTTGAATTAGCTTATAAAAAGAAACAGTTTTTCTGAACTCATTCAAAGTGCAGTTATTTTTCAATGACGTTAAGTGTTATGGTAAGAACACCGTTTGCTTTGGGAAATACTCTGTTGTCCTTTAACTAATCCGTGCCCACCACTTTCTGTAAGAAAACCTTCTTTTTTTCCAGGAACTATTTAAAACTCAAAAATAACTTTTGACTCTGTACTACACTTATCCTCAAGGCCAAATAGTGTAGGAGCCATTAGAACCTCTTGAAATTCCAAAGAGCAAATCCCGAGATTCCTTGACTAAATTTTGGTTTTAAAAACACCAGGTAAGAATTTTTAAGGTCAAAAGGCAATTTTTTTTTGAAAGTTAAAACAGAATCATTGCAGAATGACCAGCCGTTTCTAGACTTTAAATAAGCTGTGTAATGTCCTGATGTTGTTGAAGGACCGTCATGATATATAATTGCTGCAGTTACAAAAGTCCTTCCTGATATTGACAACTGCGAAGCCACAACATTTTTAATTAAAGTTGTAAATTTTGTTCCATCAGGCCTACATCGTTGGAACATTAAAATGACATACTGGCCATATGTTTGTATAAATAATGTTGACAACATTTCAGACTTACATTGGCTACACTCCATATTGTGATCAGCTGCTTTTACTAGCTTATTAAAGGACACTGATTTACTGTCTGGCAAAGTTAAATATATACATTTTTCTGAGTCTACACTAGTAGTACTTGATACCCTACAGTTCTCGCAGTCATGCTGCCATTGATAATAAAGCCCAAACAGGTGTTCTACATCTACACCTTCATCATGCAATACATCAAGCATATACATTAAAAACTCCTGACAATCTTGCTGAATATTTTGAGAGAATTGTGTTTGACCTGAACATCTGTCTAACAGATTTCGAATTTCAGACACACTTCCTATTTTTGTTCTATCAGTGCTACATTTCTCTAACACAGAATTCAACAAACTGCAAAATCTTTGATCCGAATTGACCACAATCTCTTCTTTTACATTTTCTAGAGAAAACAAAACATTAACCACTACATTAGCATAGCAGTTGACACCAGAACTGTTTTCAAATTGAAAACCAACAACATCTTCAACAAAATCCTTTTTCTTTCTGCTTATAATTTCTGGTTCATCGACTTTTCGTCTTTTTGCTACAACCTCCCTACTATTGGTCACATTTCTTCGTTTCCGGCCTACCACACGTTTCTCAAACAAAGGATATTGAGGCAAATGTGGCGCATACTCTCTTCTTAACCTATTGTATTCCTTAACACAATCTAGATCCGCACAAATGTTTGTGACATCACACTCAATCAAGTACAATCCCGATAAAGTTCTAACTCGTGACAATGCCACATATGCCATACCCTCCTTGAACACAGAACTGCCAATATTCACCAATGCACTGTCTACACTTAAACCTTGCGATTTATGGATTGTCACCGCATATGCCAAGCAAACAGGAAACTGCTTACGGCGAACATATAAGTCTTTTACAAGCAAAAATCTAGCAGAACAACGACCAATTAGCTGTACTTCCTCAATGCCATCAAATTTAATTTTTAAAAATTCAATTCCATCTCTATTTCTGTATTTCACAAAATCAACAACATTACCCATTGATCCATTTACCAGACCTCTTTCAACATGTAAATTCCTTCTTAAAATTATACGGCAGTTCAAGCACACATTCAGAGTCTTTTCAAAACCTGCAGTTTTAGATATAGTCTTCTCTAATGAATCCAATTTTGTTTTCAGATTCTCAGACAAAATAATTGTTGATCCCATATGCTCTACTCTATCAATAGCTTCCAGTTTCACAATCTCTTGCTTTTCTAAATGCAACATTTTGTTGTTAAATTTGGCACATTCTGCAAGAGTTGGCATCAAACATATTCCAGATTTCTTCTCAGTAATTTTCTGAAAAATATTCTCAGGCACAACATCTTGTTCTGGATACAAATTTGACAGTAATCGTGCATGTAAAGCTTCTTTCCCATGCTCGGTCACTTTTCCGATTCTAACATCTTGTAGAATATTCTTGTAATCTTCATCCTTCGCCTGACGCATATTTTCACGCAGTTCAGCATAATTGAAGTTTAACCATATATTAACGTTGCCAATGCTCCCTAGGCACTTCCTGGTATCTTCATGCGTGAGCATTTTGAACACAGGTTGTCCTTTCACTGGTGTCAGCTGCAGAAGATCACCGAAAACAATGATGTGTTTGCCACCAAATAATACATCATACTCCGTTTTGAGAACTTCTTGCATTCTCAAATGCACAAAGGCAAGCATGACATTGGAAACCATGCTTACTTCGTCAATGATAAGAAGTTTCATTTTCCTCAAGACTCTTGAAACTTCACAACAAGCATCGCAAGATAACTTGTGGTATTGTAATTTGTTATCATGCTCCACTGGCAGCATCAGTAGACGATGCAAAGTAATACCTTTAATGTTATGTGCTGCCAGTCCAGTTGGAGCGGTGACAACACAAGACAGCGATGACTCAGTCCTTTTCTGCAAATAACATGAAATTGCTTTAATGAGGAAACTTTTTCCAGTTCCCGCTTCTCCACTCACGTACAGTCGGACAGGCTTCAACGACGTACATGAGCACTCTTTCTTCTCGTGACTTAATCCATGATCAATTTGGTTGGTAACTTCGTCATATATTTTCCTCTGCTCAACGTTGAGTTGTCTTTCCAAGTCTTCTAAGTTAACCGCATCCTCCTGAGCATGTGCCATGGCTCTTTCCACTTCAATCATGGCAGTGGCAGCTTCATTTTCGATAACTGGTCCTCCTAGTGGATCCTGACTCAATGAAACAGAACTCTGACTGTCCTGAGAACTGTCTCTAGCAATCTCGGCTGCAATCGTTGCTTCCTGCTCGATTTCCGCATTCAACATTTCTAGATATTTGGGAAAAACAGGACATTCTATGGTCTCCTTGGCGGCATTGAAAGAGTCTTCGTAACAGAGGAAATCTCCAAGCAGTTCCTCTTCTGCACGCCAAGGCTTGAAAAGTTGCAAAAGTGCTAAATAGAAAAACTCTTTTTTTTCAGGAGATTCGCCACTCAATTTTCGATGGTTTACCAAGTGGCATTTTCTTTGCTTGACCAGACATCCCTCACTTCCAATCACAGCATACATTCCTTTATCAATATCTTCTTTGATGTTCCTCTTGAATATGTAATTTTGTAGAACCTCATACAGACAAACATTCTCGAGGTGACTGCTTCTATTTGGATAATATGTATCCAACATGTTGGTCTTCAAAATATCGATACTGTTTGGCTCCTTTTCCGCCAAATACTCAATTTCCCGCACAGGTTTCAGAACTCGATTACGCGTTGCAGCAAGACCAAGACTCGCCCAAACGATACTCCTGGATTTGGCATAGAGACTTGCTGAAGACAACCGGTCAGAACATTCGTAAGCTCCGATTTCTCGATGTGACAACATCTTCAGACTGAAACTGTACAACTTCTTACTGAGGCTCTTTTCATGGGAAATGTCCTCCCACATATCCTTCAATTCTGTCTTTTCTTTTTTGGTGATGTAAGATGTCACATACCGAGCCACAGCCATACAGTTATCAGCCACAAACTGTATATCCATGTTAGCATTCCACATGGACAAAATCACTGGGTTGTAGTCGTTGATGTACTTGGACTCTTCGTTCCTTTTCAAATTGTATGTGTTTTTAGGTGATTTCTTCATCACATTATGTTGCAGTGAAGACATCAAACTGTTCACTCTTCCTTTAGAAATCACCGGTCGTAGAAAGGCAAAACGACATTTGGTGTAGAACTTGTCCTTGTTTCTGAATTTACGACGACAGTACTTTCCACAACGATGGCTTTGGAAGCGTAAAACTTGTTCTCTTAGGCTTTTGTCTTCCTTTGCGTTTGGAACAGCACATGTAGAATACTGTTCTATGAAACTCATCACTAAGTCTCCTGGATCTGTTCCAAATTTAGGTGCATCCTTGATCCACAGCAGCATATGTATATGAGGAGCACCTCTTGCTTGGTACTCCTTTCTCCAGAAGAAATCCAACACCTCTCCAAGAGGCGGATTTTTCTTGTTCATGATGAAAGACATCATAGCTTCAAATCTATGATTGAAGTACCTGCATACATTCCCTGGATCCAAAGAGCACAGTTCTCCGGGTGTCTTGAATTCGATATTTTCAATGTTTCCATTTGCCTCTCATAGAAATTCAAGTAAGTCTTCCCAGCCATACTCGGCACAGCTGAGAGTGAGGAACCATGTGGGAGTTCCTAATTTCCTCAACATACATTTTAAATCACCATGACGACGGTACCAGCACTCATTAGTACCACGCTGACACGCCATGAGATTAATCAGGTGAGAATCCAAAATACTGTCTTGCACATTGACTTTATCCATAAAGTCACTTGCCGAGATGTTTTGCATCTGTATACCACTTTTCAAGATGTGGTTCACTGCATATGATAGTCCAGACAGATCGCTTTCAAACAGGAGATGAAACAAATACGAAATGCATTGTCGAAACCTAGGATCTTCTGCATACAATCGTAAAGTCCGGTATTCAGAAGCAGGAATTTGATGAGGTCGCTCATCATATCTTCCTCCTTGACCTGTTGGAAATAGCTGTGGGAAACACCGAGCTTCCAAACTTTCCTCCCAAACACTAATCGGACTCCCTTTGGCTTGTTTCATTTGAAACAACTCAATAGCATTCCCCATGACTTCCTTGGAATGCAAAGGATGAACACTATAATGTTCATATATTTCTTCACTTTTAGAGGGTTCTACTTTCTCAATTTGACCAGCACACAAATCGCTATCCTCTTCTTCACTTACTTCCTCTTCTGCAACATATACATTCTTATAGTACTTATTGCTTTTTTTCAAATACAAAGTTGCCTTTTTGACTTTCCTAACATCCACTAAATCTTGCCATATTTTCTTACTCTTTGTCGGAACCCCATTAACTAAGATAACCAGAGGTTCCTCTTTCACTTTTTCTACTCCAATTGTATTAATGTTTTTCTTCAAATCTAGAGGCAAATAAACAACTCTTCCCTTTAATCCTCTCTGTAAATCTGATGGAGGCAATTTCCCTGTCTTTGGCTCCATTCTTACAATAGCCTGAAAGGGATGGATACTTTGAATCAAAATAGATTCATAAGTATTTAAATCCTTCAATTCAGAAGGAATCTCAACCAATTCCAGATTATTATGAACCGCTCTAGCAGGCATCCGGTTTTGATTTAATTTGTTACAACAAGTACACACACGTTGATCCAATCCCAAATCAAAACAATTTTCTACCATCAAGTATGTTGCGAAATCCTTCCATTCACTATTATTTTCCCTTTCACTTTTCGCATATAAATCCACTAACTTAGTCTGATTCTTATAATACGTGCGTCGACAACACACACAAGTGAAATTAGGCCTCTCACTTGATTTCACCTGAAACGTGGCAATTTCCTTCTGAAAATTATCTGTACTGGAAACCTGTACACTATCTTCCACATTACCGTCTTCTTCTGGGTCAATTTCAACATTCTCCTCTTTACTTCCAAAGTAACAAAACTCAATTTCTTCAAAAATATTCTTCACATCTATTTCAGAACCATGCAAAAGACCAGTGCATAATTGTTTAAGCATAATTGCTGGACTCTTAGCATAATACAACATTCTAACTAATTTCCTCACTTTATTATGATGCACTGCTAGCATCCTGAAATGATGAAAAACACTCTGGCATACTCTCCTGGAAAGACAAGCCAGTGAATGACCATGCAAACCTGTCACTTCTCTCACTCTGCAAGGATCTAATTCTTGCAACAACATCATTTTCTGCTTCAAACTTTTCTTATTAAATGTCCGTACAAAATCACAAAGCAAATTGATGGAATCCTGTCGCACACTGCAAATACTACTACACTTCCAGGTGTACACAGGTCCCTTAGGACGTCTTCCTAAAACCTCATTACCTAACACCTCTTCTGCCTCTGTTGTCACAAGTTTTTCTTTTTCAACTGGACAACCATCTTTCACCTCATAAGCTCGACCACTGGTGTCAACTGCATGCACCAAATCATTATCCTGGAAATAACTCTCCTCATTAAAAAATGCCTCACAACTTGAACTATGCAACCATTCTCCTGAAAAAACTTCACAAAAATTACTACGATTAACTGTTCTCTTGCATCTACTATTTCTTTTGAAATCATAAATTGCCTTGTTTAGCTTCCTAATTCTATTGATTATCAAAATAAATAACTTTCGCTTAATTTCAAATGCCTGATCAATAACTTTCTAATTTTTTTTTTCTCTTATAAAAAACCACTTTCTGTCGACCTTTCTTAATATTTTTTAACAAATTGCCAATTATCCTGTTGCGGAACATTCGTCTACGAATGTCCCTAAACTGATTTTTCCTTCTACTACCATGCACAGAGTTATCTCCTGCTCTAGCAGTAACATTTTTGATTGGCCTTTCCTTTCCATTTAAATTGCTTCTCTTTTTCTGGACTAAAACATTTTCTGTAGTACTACTTTTTTTTCTACAAATGTTTCTTATGAATGATTTCGTTGTCTTACCCGGAGCTTTCTTGGTGACTTGACGAGTTTTTATTGTAGAGGACTGCTGCAAGAATTTATTAAGCTGCTGTCTATGACGTTTTGTAGCCTTTCGGTTTTGTTCTTTAGACGGCATTCTCTAATTTTGAAATGATCTGCAGTTGAATCTGTGGTAAAATATAATAAAAAATGTTATTAACCACTATTAGCAAACAGTAAATCAATAACAGTCGTCAAAAATTTAACACACTACTTGTCATTTTTACATAGAATAATTTTTAGTGCATTGGCAAATTTAGTATTCACAAATAGTAGCAAAGAAATGGAATGCTTCTACATTGACCTGTGCTGTTTTATATGTGAATCTGAACTAATTTTATGAGCATATTTGACTATTTTATTAAAGACACTACACACAACCTGTTTTTGAAGTTGTGTTTAATTTTAAATGAAACGGTTTACATTTTTACTTTTCATTTCCAGTAACTTTTAAAAATAAATGCTTATAGTTCCATAGGCTCAAGCAGGTCAGCTTCCCACCCTATGTCAGACAATTCTGACAAATCGGCATCCTCATCATGTTCTTCATCATCCTCAGGATTTAAATCATCCAAGGGATCTACTTCCACTGACGTTTCAATGACAAGTTCAATGATAAGATCGAGATCAACAGATTGCTCATTATCACTCATGCTTGATGTTGTTGTTATCTTTAAAGAAAGAGAACAACAATGAGATGTTGCAGAGTAAGAGACAAATCTCAGAGACTATAATTGTACAATTTTTTAACAAGAGTAACATTTTGCAGATATTATTTAACCATGTCCAGCGATGCTGCGGAGACACACGGCTATTATAAGTCTGTCCCTAACATTTTAAATGATTGATTCAGGATGACAATAAGGTGTGGCCTATCCAGAGGTTTGTTTGAGGTGAGGCCTACTCAGGGTTGCAGATGAAATTTAGACTTGTTGAAGACTACAGAGGAGATAATACATGTGCAGGCCTACCAATGAAGTGAGTCATGTCCACTGCACTCTTGAACAAAGGTCAAATCTCTTCTGTGTCCGTGAACAGGCATAAACCTCATCTGCACAATGTGATTCGTAAAGTTAGGAAACACAGGTGATGTAATTGAAAAATGTGGAATTTCTTTTGCTCATTTCACAATCACATCACCTGTGTTTCCTTTGCTTAGATATCTCATTGTGCAGATGGAGTCTAGCATATCAAAGACTACGCAGAAGGTGAGCACTGTATGGAACATGGCTATGTCACTCAAAGAATCAAAATCTAAATTTGACAAGCACACATGGGGGTGTATTTACAAGGACCTTCCACCACGGGGAAATGTCTTTAATTAAAATGGGAAAAATAACATCAAAGGGACTCAAATGCCTTTTAATATACCCCAAGCAACCTATGAAACTCTAGCACTACATATCAAGAAACCTAATTGATTTCAAAAAACGTTTTTAAACACATCATGTAAATCAATGATATACCTACATTCAAGGGGAAATGACTTAAAATGCCCTAAGACACATGAAAGTGTTTTTTTAAGGCCCTTGCACCAGTTTTGGGTCACTTTTAACATGGCTATGTAACATGGCTATGTAACTCAAAGAAACAAAATCTAAATTTGCCAAGCACAGATGGGGGCGTATTTACAAGGACCTTGCACCACGGGGAAAGGTCTTAAATTAAAATGGGAAAAATAACATCAGAGAGACTCAAAGGCCTTATAAATATGCCCCAAGCAACCTATGAAACTCTAGCAGTACATATCCATAAATCTAATTGATTTCAAAAAACGTTTTTAAACACATAATGTAAAGCAATTATATACCTACATTCATCAGGAAGTGACTCAAAATGCCCTAAGACACATGAAATCGTTGTTTTTAAGGCCCTTGCATCATTTTTGCGTTACTTTTAACATGGCTATGTAACTCAAAAAATCAAAATCTAAATTTGCCAAGCACACATGGGGGCGTATTTACAAGGACCTTGCACCACAAGGAAATGTCTTAAAATAAAATGGGAAAAATTACATCAAAGGTACTCAAAAGCCTTTTAAATATACCCCAAGCAACCTATGAAACTCTAGCACTACATATCAAGAAAACTAATTGATTTCAAAAAACGTTTTTAAACACATCATGTAAATCAATTATATACATACATTCAAGGGGAAATGACTTAAAATGCCCTAAGACACATGAAAGCGTTTTTTTAAGGCCCTTGCACCATTTTTGGGTCATTTATAACATGGCTATGTAACTCAAATAATCAAAATCTAAATTTGCCAAGCCCAGATGGGGGCCTATTTACAAGGACCTTGCACCACAGGGAAAGGTCTTAAATTAAAATGGGAAAAATAACATCAGAGAGACTCAAAGGCCTTATAAATATGCCCCAAGCAACCTATGAAACTCTAGCAGTACATATCCAGAAATCTAATTGATTTCAAAAAACGTTTTTAAACACATCATATAAATCAAATATATACCTACATTCAAGGGGAAATGACTTAAAATGCCCTAAGACACATGAAAGCGTTTTTTTAAGACCCTTGCACCATTTTTGGGTCACTTTTAACATGGCTATGTAACTCAAAGAATTAAAATCTAAATTTGGCAAGCACACATGGGGGCGTATTTACAAGGACCTTACACCACAAGGAAATGTCTTAAAATAAAATGGGAAAAATTACATCAAAGGAACTCAAAAGCCTTGTAAATATGCCCCAAGCAACCTATGAAACTCTAGCAGTACATATCAAGAAACCTAATTGATTTCAAAAAACATTTTTAAACACATCTTGTAAAGCAATTATATTCATACATTCATGGGGAAGTGAGTTAAAATGCCCTAAGACACATGAAAGCATTTTTGTAAGACCCTTGCACTATTTTTGCGTCACTTTTAACATGGCTATGTAACTCAAAGAAACAAAATCTATTTGTAAAACACTTGACACAGAGCAACATTTTAAATACACAACTTTCTTCATAATTTTCTCCCTAAAGCATACTATTCTCTATCTAAATTAAATGAATCTTTTCTCACCTTAGCAAATACTTTATGAGTTTCAAAACAGTCTCAGACACACACCAATTTGTCTTTAGCAGAGCAAAATGTATGCACTCCAGAGTCTGCAAGCAACAATGCCACAGAAATGCTGTAATTCATCACACATATCTCTCATGTCACCCAATCAAAACTCTTCCCTCTCTTTTTTCAAATCAACACCCTTCCCCCCTCTGCCCTTTCTGCCTTTTTTCCATAGCAACCACCTCCTGAAAGACCTCTGATGTTTGCAAGTTCACACAACAATGTTTCAATTGAACTCTGAACTCTCAGTACACCTGCATATCCAGTGCAATCGTTCATAAAATGATTTTTTCTTGACCATTCAAATTACATCTTTCAAAGAACTCATCCATGCACCCTAACTTTCTGTTTTCAGCAATCAAAATCCACCAATCACTGCTACTGCTTCATTAACACAGAAACTCCACAGTTTTTTTCATTTTAAACTCTTATTTTTTCAACTGCCATTTCATTGCCACTCTTCATCTGACTGCAGCAGAACCTTCTCTCACCATGTTTACTGTCTGGATTGTTGGACATAGTTACATCTACTGGGCTCAAAGGTATGCTGATAACAGAAATTTACCTAACCTCAATTTACAAAATGTGGAAATTAAGTGGATTGGCCACAGAGGATTAAAATGTCACCAATTGATACCATTGGTGAAAACCTTTATGCATTTGCCAAAACCTGACCTGTTAATTGTGCACTGTGGAGGAAATGACTTGGGCACTTTGACTGGTGTAGGTCTGGAAATGTTTTTAAAAGACACCTTTGACCAATTGATAGCACTTTTTCCTCAAACTGCCTTGGTATATTCAAATATATGCCAAAGACAGAAATGGAGGTGGTCGAACCAATTTTGTCCACAAATTGAGAAATCGAGGAAGCATGTAAATAAGTCTGTTTCAGCTTACATGAGAGACCATGGAATGGGCTCCATGTACAACAATAACTTGCGTTACTACATGCAAGATATCTACAGAGGAGATGGAGTTCACTTCTCAGATGAGGCGAACAGAATTTTCATTCTGAATTTAAGACTGTGCATTGGTACCTACTTATAAGTACCTAAATCTACCATAAACCCAAAAGCTCTTCTCAGAGCTACCCTAACTATGATCACCATAAACAAATTTTTCAATGTAACATTTTTTTTACAAATTTTCACAATTTACGCTTTCTGGAGCGCTACCCGGTACGCGCACCAGACGCTAACCGTGCGAAACTTTTAAAAAAAATGTATTTTTTTTCGCACATATGGACCTCCTCAGCCACCCTCAGAAAACCTAGGGGGTCAGGATACGTCTACCGTGCCCCCTTCTACCCATTCTGAACATTATTTGCCCTCCATCTTGTATCTCAATTCTACAGAAACACAAAATGGAGGACTCCCGTAACGCTGCCGGTTCGCGTACCGGGGCGCTCACCGGGAAGCGCTCGATTAAAAAAGGTGGGAAAGTAATTTACAGAAAAACCACTGGAGACAATTTCACCAAATATAGATTAGCTCATACTACATACCAATCCCTACCATTTTCACAAATTTGATTGGAATACCATTTAGCCATTTAGCCTGTAGACCTCTCTAAATACCGTGAGGTAAATTACTTCACAAAACACATCTGAAGTGTTGGAATTGACAACCAATTAAAATGTTACTTTCATTTTCTACTTTTTTTACCTGACATTTGATTGGTTATGTACCTGAATATATATAAAAAAAGAGAGAGAAACACAGCCATTTTGACTACTACTTCCTGAACTACATTGCAAGATCATTTTCACTCACAACTTAAAATTGTTTTTAAAAGGTAAGATATTATTTTATAAATTTGAAAACATTTTCAGATAGTTATATACTATCCCTCTGTAAGAGTTACACATTGAGAAAGGCTTGTTTATTATAATTATGGATTGATTTAGGTTTCTGTGGTATAATTATGAATTTAATTAGGCTTTTTCACAGGCACTTTTTAATAGTACTACTTCACGCCTCAAAAGTACCTGTCTGAACTTAAACCCAACAGTGCCCTATCGCTACTGATATATTTATTTTTTATTCAAATTTCAGCACAAAAATGCAAGGAGAACAGAACGTTTCCTTTGAAATTGTCCTAGACATGAACAATGAGGAAATCATTGAACCCATTGACTTGGAATTCATGGATAATTCACGAGACCATGAACTTCTACAATGTGTAGAATCTGTGGATTTCTTACTTCAATATGAGAACGGTCAAATGTGGGAAGTTATGTTCAGTCAAAAAGAAGACATATCGGACAGTCAAATGTTAGACGTTCTATTAAATTTTGAAAAAGAATCAGAAAAATAAAATTATATTTAATATTAAAAAATTGTTTGAGTCTTTAATAATTTTTATATGTAATTCATAAACTAGTACCAAATTGATTATAATGTAAAGTCAGACTTATAGTATACTGTGCACAATCCCAAAAATAAATTTATATTTAATAATGATAAATACTGCTACTTAAATAAAAAAACAAAAAAAACCACAAAAAGAACATTCAATAAACATACAATATTTCAAAATATCATAGTCTATCATTCTTTTTTCCTTATAGTACGCTCCCCAGACCGCTTCCCGGTGCGCGTACCGGGCGCTCCCCACGCAAAAAAAACAAAAAAATATTTATTTATTTTTTGCCCCGTGGGGCCCTTTTAAAGCCTCCACATCAAACCTAGGGGGTCAGGGAGGATCTACTATGCCCCCTTATGGTCATTTCCCCCTTTGTTTTGGCCTCCTCTTGTCTCTCGATCCTACCGAGAGACAAGATGGCGGCCGCTCCGGACTGTTTAGAATGTTGACAGCCACCGGAGAGCCAATCAGGTTCGCTTCGCGAAGTTCCGTTACGCGTCAGGTACGCGAACCGGGGCGCTGCCCAGAGCGCGCTTACAGATATATATATTTTTTTGAACGTTAATTTCTCAAAATCCACTGGAGCACATATATTGAGACCTAGCAAAGGCACATCGGACTAACAGTCCCTACAATTTTGCCAAGTTTTGTGCAAATCCATTCAGCCGTTCAGGCTAAAAGTGAGGCCAACCGCCCTATGGAAATTAACATGGGAAAAACGCGTTTTGGGACCCCCCTTTTTTCTCGGCCCCCCCTTGACGAACCCCCCCCAAATTTTCAGGGGCTGCTCAGAAACAAAATGTTCCATTTTCCTGAAGATTTCAGCCAATTCCGTCCACAAACGCCAAAGTTATTAGACATAGAATTTTCAAAAATCCCATAGAGAAAAAATCCTAACTATATATACCTACTGGCGACCGCCAGTAGGTAATATTAATATATATATGATATATATATATATATATATATATATATATATATATATATATATATATATATATATATTCACTGAAAAAACCATAGGTTATAGACCATATATAGTTAGGAATTAGCATTTACAAAACCTTGAAAATTCACTGAAAAAACCATAGGTTATAGACCATATATAGTTAGGAATTAGCATTTACAAAACCTTAATTTACTCACACAAAACCATTGACATTCCATATATAGTTAGTTGTACTAACTATATATCGCGCACCCGCAATCCACTGCTGATCATGTCACATATTACATCATTCATGACATGGTCAGTGACATCACTGATGACATCACTGATGACATCACTGATGACATCTCAAATGACATCACTGATGACATCACTGATGACATCTCATTTGACATTACTGATCACATCACTGATGACATCATTCATGTGATAATACGATGAAGCTCTTCAGACTCTAATATAACCTTAGATACACTCAGTGTAAACAGACACTCACAGACTGTCACTCATCCATGGAGTTACTCACACACCTAGTCAGTCATGCAAAGAATCAATCACACCTCCATTTCCTCAACTATACAGTTATACACACCTTACTTATTCAAACATATACTAACACATATTTACTCTCTTATACAATCCCTGATACAAGTTCACAATGATCCATACAGCCACTCACACATTCACTGGCTCTTTTGCACAGTTATTTATATATGTCAACTCTCACATGTACTGTGTTTTACATATGTACTTACTTTGACATGTAGCACTGAGATATCCATTCACTCACCAATACACTCATGCACACAGTCAACCGCCCATACAGCTGTTTCCACATGCACTTTTGAACCCATACATCTAGTGAATCAACTGCTCACACATCTATGCACAGAGTCATACACCTCCCAGCCACCCATACACACTCTCAGTCTCCCATACAAATACTTGGGCAACCACTCAATAACCCATATAGTTAATCATATAGCTAATGATCAACACATGCAGCAGTTTATAGAACAACAGACATAATGATGCACAAATTGAGACAGTTTAGTCACTAACCCATGCACTCAGTGAGACACATTTAATCACTCACTCATACAGTCAGTCATGCACCTACTAAATCCTTCATCCAGACATTTATACATCCACTCATTCTTAAATATGTAAGACATATTTTAACTTTACAGAAAAATACAGTCACTGGATGTTGTCATCAGTGATGTCATCAGTGATGTCATTTGAGATGTCATCAGTGATGTCATCAGTGATGTCATTTGAGATGTCATCAGTGATGTCATCAGTGATGTCACTGACCATGTCATGAATGATGTAATATGTGACATGATCAGCAGTGGATTGCGGGTGCGCGATATATAGTTAGTACAACTAACTATATATGGAATTTCAATGGTTTTGTGTGAGTAAAATAAGGTTTTGTAAATGCTAATTCCTAACTATATATGGTCTATAACCTATGGTTTTTTCAGTGAATTTTCAAGGTTTTGTAAATGCTAATTCCTAACTATATATGGTCTATAACCTATGGTTTTTTCAGTGAATTTCATTGGTTTTTTAAAAGCTAATATCTATAGCTGTAAAATGTATTCTTCTTTAAATCCCCAAAATATATTTTATATGTTTATGAATAATTTTTTTTTAATATTTTTTTTGTTTCGCTCCCGGTCCGCTAACCGGGAAGCTTTCCGTTAGCTCAAATAGATGCCGCGACCCGGTCCGCGAACCGGTAAGAAATCAACATAGTGACGGTATCGCGTTGCCGCGTAATGCGTCTTATGACGTACTGCGTTAGCGCACCCGGAAGTGCCCCGGGGCGCGGACCGAGGCGCGAAACGCAGCTCCCCGGAAGCGATCCGCGGCGCGAAAGCGCGATGTATCGCGTTGCCGCGAAATGCGTCTTGTGACGTATCGCGTTAGCGCACCCGGAAGTGTCCCGGGGCGCGTACCGAGGCGCGAAACGGAGCGACCCGGAAGCTAACCGGGGAGCGTTCCGCAGCGCGTAACATGAGC
Organism: Lissotriton helveticus; assembly: GCF_964261635.1. Taxonomy (NCBI): domain Eukaryota; kingdom Metazoa; phylum Chordata; class Amphibia; order Caudata; family Salamandridae; genus Lissotriton; species Lissotriton helveticus. The sequence goes on along the minus strand of NC_136061.1, from coordinate 496,852,300 downwards.
GTGAGAGGTCATGTGACTTGTTAATAAAACTTTTCATTGGTTCATTTCACTTTTGGTTTTATAATGATGGAAGGCTAGGTCAGGTGACTTAAAAATAACACTTTTCATTGGTTGAGAAGTATTGTTTTTTCCCAAATGATGAAAACCCCTCCTTCTTTCCTCACTCTGACTTTCATCATTGTGAGAGGAAGACCTATTTTGCTTCTTGGAAAATGGCTTCATTGGTAGCTTCAGCTGGTGGACCCCCACCACCACCACCACCTCCTCATGGGAAGAAAGGACCACCTCCCCAGGTCCTTACCAACACTGAGGAGGAAGAGGAAGAAATGGATGAGGAGGGAGAAGAACCACAATTTTTAGAAGAGTTGCCCCGGGTTTCCAGAAAGAAAGCCAGTTTCATCTGGCAGTTTTTTTCAATACCTCGTGGCCAAAAAAAAGTCAACGCGAGGTATGTCACCTGCCTGATATGCAAGGAACAATTGTCCAGAGGGACGGACAAAAAATATAGCTTTGTCAATCACACAATGCACAGGCACATGACGAGGAAACATCCCCTAAATTACAGCCGGGCGGAATTAAGGGATATGCACGACAATCCCAGACCAACTCCTGTGGCCAGACCAACAATACCGGTTTCTCTAACACCAGAAGAGGCATGGGAAACTGTGCCAAATATTCAACAAAATTTTGGGCACATGATCCACTTATGTATGCACTGTCGTGCATTATTAGCTTGTGGCAACATGAGCATCAATGCACTGAACCTGGCGTATGAACACCATGATTGCCCTAACCGCCCCCAGTAATTTTTTTTTGCTCCTGTTGAGCCCTTTTCAACGCCTGTTTTTTGTTGTTTCCCCCCCCAAAAAAACCCAAAAAAATATAAAATCGTTCAAAAAATACAAAAAAAACAAAAAATGTTCAAAAAATAAAAAAAAAATATAAAACAACAAAAATATAAAAAAAAAGTTCTTTTCAGAACTACCTTCCCTTTCCAAAAAAATTGCTAGAATGTTTAGCACTCTGGCAAGCTCTATTTCTTTTGGTTCGCTTTCGGGTTAGCTTCCCGGTACGCGGACCGGGAGCTAACCAAAAAAAATGTTTTAAAAAAAAAAGTGTAAGTATAAGGAAAGGAAACAGAGAGTGATGTTAAAAGAAAGACAGCTATAGGGAGTAAAGAAGAGATACTGTTTAATAGATCTATTTACCGAAGAAAAGACAGAAGAGGGTATAATTGTGAAAAACAAAATAGATAACGAAGTGAAAGAAAAAAAAAGAGAGTATAACATTAACAAAGAAGAGTTTCTTGGAGAATGTGAATGAATGTTCAAAATAAGATTAAAACATGAGGAATAACAGAGAGAAAAAATAGAAAACATAAAACAAAAAATAACAGAAAAAGATTAATTGAAACAGCAAAGAAATGTAATTAACATAGAGCCATATCATCAACATAGGCAATAAAAGTTTTGCAGCTTTTATTGGCAGAAATGTGTCGCTAAAGCTGCTTTTGTGGCAGAAAACTGCCACTAAAACCACTTTTGCACCAGTTTTCTGCCAATAAAAAGAGCAATAATTTTATTGGCTGTGTTCATAATATTCCCCTTAGTGTGCTTCAACTACACAGAGAAAGCATTATGAACAAGTAGTGATAGAGTGATCAGTCAAAGACACTAAGAGTAATAGAGACGCAGTGAGTGAACAAGAGTGAGGAACTATGAGAAGAGAGGGACTGAGAAAAAGAGTGGAAGGAGTTGAGTAAGTAGGTAATAGAGAAAGGAATGAGGGAAGTAGCAAAGGCAGGAAACTGAGGGTTAAAGAAATGAAGCAGTGGAACTAATAGTAGTTAAATGTGATAGAAATGTAACGAAAACAGTACAAAATATTTACCTTATAATTGTCGTTAAATTACTCACTTTTTGTTTTTATACTTTCAATCTGTGAAAGAGAGAACAAACATTTGAAAAATATTAAAAAATGTATTTAAAAATTAGAAAAGACAAGGGAAAAGATTGAAGGACAAACAGTTTTTCAACAACTTTGACACTTACAGAAGCTTCTGCTTCTCCAGGCCCCCTACACAGTCCTAAAGATATACATTTTAAACTAACAGTATCTTGATGCAGATGAAGTGAGGCCTATCTTAAAACATGGTGCATCTTTTGCATTGCTGTTGTTTCAGAAAAGTGTCGCAAGACACTAAAATTTTAAATAATTGCTTCAGGATGCCAATAAGATGTCTACTATCCAGAGGTTTGTTTCAGGTGAGGCCTACTCAGGGTTGCAGATGAGATTTACACTTGTTGAAGAGTACAGAGGAGATAATACATGTGAAGGTCTACCAATGAAGTGAGTCATGTCCACTGCACTCTTCAACAAAGTCCAAATCTCCTATGTTTCCCTGGACAGACCTAAACTTGATCTGCACAATGTGATTCATAATGATAGGACACACAGGTGATGTAATTGAAATACGTGCAATTTATTTTGCTCATTTCACAATCACATCACTTGTGTTTCCTTTGCTTAGGTATCTCATTGTGCAGATGTAGTCTAGCATATGAAAGAATACGCAGAAGTGCAGCACTGCATGCAACAACTTTGACACTTACAGAAGCCTCACCTTCTCCATGCCTCCTACACAGTTCTACATATACATCATAAATGCAAACAGTACAGAATTAATTATACATGTTAAATGGTTTATTTTTGCTGTTCTCAGAATGTATCAAATTTCACTAAAAACAGTGACTTGAAGGTATTCATCATGTAACAGCGGGGAAAAAAAACACAATCAAAATGATTGTGTTTAAAAAACCCATACAACATCAGAAATCAAAATTCAGAACTCGTTAAAGTTAACTTACTTTCCATGACGTCCAAGGATGTCCTATGAACAGCTTACACTCTTTTGTGCTGTTATTACTTTCAGCCCGCCACTTTCTGAAAGAAAATCTCCATCGTTTTTAAAAACACGTTACATGCAATAAATGACTTCTTGCTCTCTACCACAATTTTCCACAAGGCCAAATCTGGTCAGAGCCATTTATAACTCTTGGATTTCTTGTAAGCCAATCCCGTCATTTGGCATTTCCGCAACTTTCAGAATTAAAATGTTGAAGATCATTTTCACAATCCTGGAATAGTAATATCTTCCCCTTCTTGCTCAGTCATGTTCTACATTTCCTATGACACTGATACTGCTTACTATGAAGCAGACTTACACTACCTCTATGACTACTACAATTATTTAATTCTCTACATCACTTTTAATCACAAAGCAATGTAAAACAGTAGACAGCATTGCAGACTTACATTCCCTCTACTCCATGTTTTGATTGGCTGCTTCAATTAGCTTATAAAAAGAAACAGTTTTTCTGAACTCATTGAAAGTGCACGTATTTCTTCATGACGTCCAGTCCTATGGTTAGAAGTTATGTCTCTGAACTACACTTATCCTCAAGGCCAAATTGTGTAGGAGCCATTAGAACTTCTTGAAATTCCACAGAGCACATCCCGAGATTATTTCCCTAAAATGTTGGTTTTAAAAACACCAGGTAAGAGTTTTTAAGGTCATACGGCAATTTTTTTTTGAAAATTAAAACAGAATCATTGCAGAATGACCAGCCATTTCTAGACTTTAAATAAGCTGTGTAATGTCCTGATGTTATTGAAGGGCCATCATGATATATAATTGCTGCAGTTACAAAAGTCCTTCCTGATATTGACAACTGCGAAGCTACAAAATTTTTAATTAAAGTTGTCAATTTTGTTCCATCAGGCCTACATCGTTGGAACATTAAAATGACATACTGGCCATATGTTCGTATAAATAATGTGGACATCATTTCAGATTTACATTGGCTACACTCCATGTTGTGATCAGCTGCTTTTACTAGCTTATTAAAGGAGACTGATTTACTGTCTGGCAAAGTTAAATATATAAATCTTTCTGAGTCTACACTAGTAGTACTTGATACCATACAGTTCTCGCAGTCATGCTGCCATTGATAAGAAAGCCCAAACAGGTGATCTACATCTACACCTTCAGCATGCAATACATCAAGCATATACATTAAAAACTCCTGACAATCTTGCTGAATATTTTGAGAGAATTGTGTTTGGCCTGAACATCTGTCTAACAGATTTCGAATTTCAGACACACTTTCTATGTTTCTTCTATCAGTGCTACATTTCTCTAACACAGAATTTAACAAACTGCAAAATCTTTGATCAGAATTGATCACAATCTCTTCTTTTACATTTTTTAGAGAAAACAAAACATTAACCACTACATTAGCATAGCAGTTGACACCAGAACTGTTTTCAAACTGAAAACCAACAACATCTTCAACAGAATCCTTTTTGTTTCTGCTTGTAATTTTAGGTTCATTGACTTTTTGTCTTTTTGCTACAACCTCCCCAGTATTGTTCTCATTTCTTCGTTTCCGGCCTACCACACGTTTCTCAAACAAAGGATACTGAGGCAAATGTGGCGCATACTCTCTTCTTAACCTATTGTATTCCTTAACACAATCTAGATCCGCACAAATGTTTGTGACATCACACTCAATCAAGTACAATCCCGATAAAGTTCTAACTCGTGACAATGCCACATATGCCATACCCTCCTTGAACACAGAACTGCCAATATTCACCAATGCACTGTCTACACTTAAACCTTGCGATTTATGGATTGTCACCGCATATGCCAAGCAAACAGGAAACTGCTTACGGCGAACATATAAGTCTTTTACAAGCAAAAATCTAGCAGAACAACGACCAATTAGCTGTACTTCCTCAATGCCATCAAATTTAATTTTTAAAAATTCAATTCCATCTCTATTTCTGTATTTCACAAAATCAACAACATTACCCATTGATCCATTTACCAGACCTCTTTCAACATGTAAATTCCTTCTTAAAATTATACGGCAGTTCAAGCACACATTCAGAGTCTTTTCAAAACCTGCAGTTTTAGATATACTCTTCTCTAATGAATCCAATTTTGTTTTCAGATTCTCAGACAAAATAATTGTTGATCCCATATGCTCTACTCTATCAATAGCTTCCAGTTTCACAATCTCTTGCTTTTCTAAATGCAACATTTTGTTGTTAAATTTGGCACATTCTGCAAGAGTTGGCATCAAACATATTCCAGATTTCTTCTCAGTAATTTTCTGAAAAATATTCTCAGGCACAACATCTTGTTCTGGATATAAATTTGACAGTAATCGTGCATGTAAAGCTTCTTTCCCATGCTCGGTCACTTTTCCAATTCTAACATCTTGTAGAATAGTCTTGTAAACTTCATCCTTCGCCTGACGCATATTTTCATGCAGTTCAGCATAATTGAAGTTTAACCATATATTGACGTTGCCAATGCTGCCTAGGCACTTCCTGGTATCTTCATGCGTGAGCATTTTGAACACAGGTTGCCCTTTCACTGGTGTCAGCTGCAGAAGATCTCCGAAAACAATGATGTGTTTGCCACCAAATAACACATCATACTCTGTTTTGAGAACTTCTTGCATCCTCAAATGCACAAAGGCAAGCATGACATTGGAAACCATGCTTACTTCGTCAATGATAAGAAGTTTCATTTTCCTCAAGATTCTTGAAACTTCAAAACAAGCATCTCCAGATAGCTTGTGATATTGTAATTTGTTGTCATGCTCCACTGGCAGCATCAGTAAACGATGTAAAGTAATCCCTTTAATATTATGTGCTGCCAGTCCAGTTGGAGCAGTGACAACACAAGACAGCGATGACTCTGTCCTTTCCTGCAAATAGCATGAAATTGCTTTAATGAGGAAACTTTTTCCAGTTCCCGCTTCTCCACTCACATACAGTCGGACAGGCTTCAACAACGTACATGAGCACTCTTTCTTATCATGACTTAATCCATGATCAATTTGCATGGTAACTTCATCATATATTTTCCTCTGCTCAACGTTGAGTTGTCTTTCCAACTCTTCTAAGTTAACCGCATCCTCTTGAGCATGTGCCATGGCTCTTTCCACTTCATTCATAGCAGTGGCAGCTTCATTTTCAATAACAGGTCCTCCTAGTGGATCCTGACTCAATGAAGCAGAACTCTGACTGTCCTGAGAACTGTCTCTGGCAATCTCGGCTGCAATCGTTGCTTCCTGCTCAATTTCCGCATTCAACATTTCTACATATTTGGGAAAAGCAGGACATTCTATGGTCTCCTTGGCGGCATTGAAAGAGTCTTCGTAACAGAGAAAATCTCCAAGCAGTTCCTCTTCTGCACGCCAAGGCTTGAAAAGTTGCAAAAGTGCTAAATAGAAAAACTCCTTTTTTTCAGGAGATTCGCCACTCAATTTTCGATGGTTTACCAAGTGGCATTTTCTTTGCTTGACCAGACATCCCTCACTTCCTATTACAGCATACACTCCTTTCTCAGTATCTTCTTTGATGTTCCTCTTGAATATGTAATTTTGCAGAACCTCATACAGACAAACATTCTCGAGGTGACTGCTTCGATTTGGATAATATGTATCCAACATGTTTGTCTTCAAAATGTCGGTACTGTTTGGCTCCTTTTCCGCCAAATACTCAATTTCTCGCACAGGTTTGAGAACTCGATTACGCGTTGCTGCAAGACCAAGACTCGCCCAAACGATACTCCTGGACTTGGCATAGAGACTTGCTGAAGACAACCGGTCAGAACATTCGTACGCTCCGATTTCTCGATGCGACAACATCTTCAGACTGAAACTGTACAACTTCTTGCTGAGGCTCTTTTCATGGGAAATGTCCTCCCACATATCCTTCAATTCTGTCTTCTCTTTTTTGGTGATGTAAGACGTCACATACCGAGCCACAGCCATACAGTTATCAGCCACAAACTGTATATCCATGTTAGCATTCCACATGGACAAAATCACCGGGTTGTAGTCGTTGATGTACTTGGACTCTTCGTTCCTCTTCAAATTGTAAGTGTTTTTAGGTGATTTCTTCATGACATTGTGTCGCAGCGAAGACATCAAACTGTTTACTCTTCCTTTAGAAATCACCGGTCGTGGAAAGTCGAAACGACATTTAGTGTAGAACTTGTCCTTGTTTCGGAATTTACGACGGCAGTACTTTCCACATCGATGGCTTTGGAAACGCAGAACTTTTTCTCTTAGGCTTTTCTTCTCCTTTGCGTTTGGAACAGCACACGTAGAATACTGTTGGATGAAACTCATCACTGAGTCTTCTGGATCCGTTCCAAATTTAGGTGCATCCTTGATCCACAGCAACATATGTATATGAGGAGCACCTCTTGCTTGGTACTCCTTTCTCCAGAAGAAATCCAACACCTCTCCAAGAGGTGGATTCTTCTTATTCATGATGAAAGACATCATAGCTTCAAATCTATGATTGAAGTACCTACATACATTGACTGGATCCAAAGAACACAGTTCTCCGGGTGTCTTGAATTCGATGTTATCTACGTTAGCATTTGCCTCTCGTAGAAATTCAAGTAAGTCTTCCCAGCCATACTCGGCACAGCTCAGAGTGAGGAACCATGTGGGAGTACCTAAGTTCCTCAACATACATTTTAAATCACCATGACGACGGTACCAGTACTCATTAGTACCACGCTGACACGCCATGAGATTAATCAGGTGAGAATCCAAAATACTGTCTTGGACATTGACTTTATCCATAAAGTCACTTGCCGAGATGTTTTGCATATGTATACCACTTTTCAAGATGTGGTTCACTGCATATGACAGTCCAGACAGATCGCTTTCAAACAGGAGATGAAACAAATAAGGAATGCATTGTCGAAACCTAGCATCTCCTGCATACAATCGCAAAGTCCGGTATTCAAAAGCAGGAATTTGATGAGGTCGCTCATCATATCTTCCTCCCTGACCTGTTGGAAAAAGCTGTGGGAAACACTGAGCTTCCAAACTTTCCTCCCAAACACTAATGGGACTCCCTTTGGCTTGTTTCATTTGAAACAACTCAATAGCATTCCCCATGACTTCCTTGGAATGCAAAGGATGAACACTATAATGTTCATATATTTCTTCACTAGTAGAGGGTTCTACTTTCTCAATTTGACCAGCACACAAATCGCTATCCTCTTCCTCACTTACTTCCTCTTCTGCAACATATACATTCTTATAGTATTTATTATTTTTTTTCAAATACAATGTTGCCTTTTTAACTTTCCTAACATCTACTAAATCTTGCCATATTTTCTTATTCTTTGTCGGAACCCCATTAACTAAGATAACCAGAGGTTCCTCTTCCACTTTTTCTACTCCAATTGTGTTAATGTTTTTCTTCAAATCTAGAGGCAAATAAACAACTCTTCCCTTTAATCCTCTCTGTAAATCTGATGGAGGCAATTTCCCTGTCTTTGGCTCCATTCTTACAATAGCCTGAAAGGGATGGATACTTTGAATCAAAATAGATTCATAAGTATTTAAATCCTTCAATTCAGAAGGAATCTCAACCAATTCCAGATTATTATGAACTGCTCAAGCAGGCATCTGGTTTTGATTCAATTTGTTACAACAATAAGTACACACACGTTGATCCAATCCCAAATCAAAACAATTTTCTACCATCAAGTATGTTGTGAAATCCTTCCATTCACTATTATTTTCCCTTTCACTTTTTGCATATAAATCCACTAACTTAGTCTGATTCTTATAATAAGTACGTCGACAACACACACAAGTGAAATTAGGCCTCTCACTTGATTTCACCTCAAACGTCGCAATTTCCCTCTGGAAATTATCTGTACTGGAAACCTGTACACTATCTTCCACATGACCCTCTTCTTCTTGCTCAATTTCAACATTCTCCTCTTTACTTCCAAAGTAACAAAACTCAATTTCTTCACATATATTCTTCACATCTATTTCAGAACCATGCAAAAGAGCAGCGCATAATTGTTTAAGCATAATTGCTGGACTCTTAGCATAATACAACATTCTAACTAATTTCCTCACTTTATTATGATGCACTGCTAGCATCCTGAAATGATGAAAAACACTCTGGCATACTCTCCTGGAAAGACAAGCCAGTGAATGACCATGCAAACCTGTCACTTCTCTCACTCTGCAAGGATCTAATTCTTGCAACAACCTTATTTTCTGCTTCAAACTTTTCTTATTAAATGACCGTACAAAATCACAAAGCAAATTGATGGAATCCTGTCGCACACTGCAAATACTACTACACTTCCAGGTGTACACAGGACCCTTAGCACGTCTTCCTAAAACCTCATTACCTAACACCTCTTCTGCCTCTGTTGTCACAAGTTTTTCTTTTTCAACTGGACAACCATCTTTCACTTCATAAGCACGACCACTGGTGTCAACTGCATGCACCAAATCATTATCCTGGAAATAACTCTCCTCATTAAAAAATGCCTCACAGCTTGAACTATGCATCCATTCTCCAGAAAAAACTTCACAAAAATTACTACGATTAACTATTCTCTTCCATCTACTATTTCTTTTGAAATCATAAATTGCCTTGTTTAGCTTCCTAATTCTATTGATTATCAAAATAAATAACTTATGTTTAATTTCAAATGCCTGATCAATAACTTTCTCAATTTTTTTTTTCTCTTATAAAAAACCAGTTTCTGTTGACCTTTCTTAATATTTTTTAACAAATTGCCAATTATCCTGTTGCGGAACATTCGTTTACGAATCTCCCTAAACTGTTGTTTCCTTCTACTATCATGCACAGAGTTATCTCTTGCTCTAGCAGTAACATTTTTCATTGGCCTTTCCTTTCCATTTGAATTCCTTCTCGTTTTATGGACTGAAACATTTTCTGTAGTAATATTTTTTTTACTACACATACTTCTTATGAAATATTTTGTGGTCTTACCCGGTGCTTTCTTCGTGACTTGACAAATCTTTTTGTTAGAGGACTGCTGCTCATTTTTTTCACCTGCTGTCTTTGACGTTTTGCAGCCTTTCTCTGTCTTTCTATTGTAGGCATGGTGAAATCTTGAAATGATCTGCAGTTGAATCTGTGGTAAAATATAATAAAAAATGTTATTAACCAGTATTACCAAACAGTAAAACAATAACAGTGATCAAAAACTTAACACACTACTTGACATTTTAAATAGAAGATTTTTTAGTCCTTGCAAATTTACAATACAGAAATACCAGAAAAGAAATGACATTTATATTTATGTTACCTATGCTATTTTATATGTGAATCTGATCTAATTTTATGAGCATATTTTAATATTTTATTGAAGACACTACACATAACCTGTTTTTGAAGGTGTCTTTATTTTTAAATTAAACGGTTTACATTTTTACTTTTTATTAATTATAAATTTTAAAAATAAATGTTTATAGTTCCATAGGCTCAAGCAGGTCAGCTTCCCACCCTATGTCATATAATTCGGACAAATCTGCATCCTCATCACGCTCTTCTTCATCCTCAGGATTTAAATCATCCAAGGGATCAACATCCACTGATGTTTCAATTACGAGTTCAATGATGAGGTCAAAATCAACTGATTGCAGATTGTCGCTCATGTTGATGTTGTCTTTATCTTTAAAGAAAGATATCAACAATGAGATGTTGCAGAGTAAGAGACAAATCTCAGAGATTATAATAGTAAAATTGTTTAACAAGAGTAACATTTTGCAGCTATTATTTAGCCATGTCCAGCGATGCTGAGCAGGTGAAGCCTATGTCTAATATTTCAGTGAACAGGACTCATCTCTTCTTAACCTTGGATAAGCCTCACCAACTCTGTGTCCCCCGCACATACTTAAATGTAAAGGGGCAGATTTATGTTAAATGGCACATCCCCAGGCATGCACCAGTTAACGTGCACCACTGCTCTGCCACCCATGGTGTGCCGCATTTACAATCAGATAGGAGAAACCTGCGTCAAAACCCTGCGCCTGCTTGAAGCAGGCATAGGTCTTGACGCAACATTGTGGAGATGGTGCACCCCTGAGCGTTGCTGGAGCTGCATCGCACTTGCGATACAACTCCAGCAATGCGCCACCTTAACGGCACAGATGCGTCACGTATCTGTGCTATTTTTGCCCCATGCTGCGCCGCATTGTAAATGCAGCACACCATGGGTGGCGGAACAGCGGCGCAGGATGACTGGCACATCCCTAGTGATGCGCCAGTCATCATAAATCTATCCCTAAGCTTCTTATCTTGTTAGAGATGAACTGCCATATGTATCATCAAAATATTTTGCATTTACTAAATAGCGAATTTTAAGGAATAAATAGCGATTCTTTACCATTCCTAATTTGCGATGAGCAAATTGCTAATTGCAAGTTACCCATTCATTTCCATGGGCTAGGAGGCTCATAGGAATGAAGGTTTAATTTGCGATTAGCAATTTGCTCATCACATATTAGGAATTTTTCCAAGGGTGCAGGGGTGTCTCAAGAACACCCTGCTGCACCCCTGAAAAAGAAATTTGGGGGCATATGGCACACATACATGCCCTAAGGGCATGTGTTGGCGTCATATGGGACCTTTTGTTTTTTTAAAAAAAAGCTTTTTGAAAAGAATTCACAAATTACCACCAATTTACCACAATAGTTTCCAAATCCTTAATGTCATTTTTACATATTTTTGTTTGATACATTGCATTTAAGTAGTCACAAAATTTGCAAATCCTTCAGTGCAATTGCAAAATAAGGAATAGCAAATTTTGCTACTCCTTATTTTGCATCAAACTTGTTTGATACATACCATTTGTCTAATTTACATTTGCAAAGGCCGAAATTCGTAGAATTTTGATCTTTGCGAATGCTAATTAGCTTGATACATATGGCCCCAAGTGAGGCCTGTCTTGCGACATGGTGCATCTTTTGCATCACTGCTGCATTGGTTTCATGTGGTACGTTTTTTTTACACCATGACACATCTGCCTAAATGCATCAATTTGTAATTTTGTCGCCTATTAGCAAATCTTTTGCACCGCCGCTGCATCATAAAAGTGACGCACAGTGGGACACAAGAGGCATACACCTATCATAAATCTGTCCCTAGCATTTTAAATGATTAATCCAGGATGACGATAAGGTGTGGCCTATCCAGAGGTTTGTTTAAGGTGAGGCCTACTCAGGATTGCAGATTAAAGTTACGCTTGATGAAGAATACAGAGGAGATAATACATGTAAAGGCCTACCAATGAAGTAAGTAATGTCCACTTTATTGCGCCAGTCATCATAAATGTATCCCTAAGCTTCTTATCTTGTTACAGATGAACCACCATATGTACCATCAAACTATTTTGCATTTCCTAAATAGCAAATTTTAAGGAATAAATAGCAATTCTTTTCCATTCCTAATTTGCAATGAGCAAATTGCTAATTGCAAATTACCCATTCATTTCCATGGCCTAGGAGGCTCATAGGAATGAAGGTTGCAATTTGCGATTAGCAATTAGCTCATCACAAAATAAGAATTTTTTCAAGCGTGCAGGGGTATCTCAAGAACACCCTACTGCACCCCTGAAAAAGAAATTTGGGGGCATATGGCACACATACATGCCCTAAGGGCATGTATGGGCGTCATATGGGACCTTTTGTTTTTTAGAAAAAAATGCTTTTTGAAAAGAATTCGCAAATTACCACAAACTAGAAGTTGGTGGTAGTTTCCAAATCCTTAATATCATTTTTTAAATATTTTTTGTTTGATACATTGCATTTAAGGAATCGCAAAATTTGCAAATCCTTCAGTGCAATTGCAAAATAAGGAATAGCAAATTTTGAATTAAGGACATTTTAAGTCATTTCCACATGTGCAGTGTTTTCAAATTATGATTTGAAAATCGTTTTTGGGGAAAAGTAATGGTTTGCAAATTTATGACAAGGACATAATGGTGTATGCTTCTCTATAAGGCATTTCAGTGTCTCTGATGTCATTTTTCCCATATTACATTATAAGACCTTTCCCCATGGAGCACATTCCTTGTAAATATGCTCCCACCTGTGCATGGCGAATTTAGATTTTGACTGTTTGAGTCACATAGCCATGTTAAAAGTGACCCAAAAAAATTGCAAACGTTTTAAAAAAACACATTCATGTGTCTTAAGGACATTTTAAGTCATTTCCCCATGGACAGTGTTTTCTAAGTGGCGCAAAAGAGGCATACACCTATCATAAATCTGTCCCTAGCATTTTAAATGATTAATTCAGGATGACAATAAGATGTGGCCTATCCAGAGGTTTGTTTAAGGTGAGGCCTACTCAGGATTGCAGATTAAAGTTACGCTTGATGAAGAATACAGAGGAGATAATACATGTAAAGCTCTACCAATGAAGTAAGTGATGTCCACTTCATTGCGCCAGTCATCATAAATGTATCCCTAAGCTTCTTATCTTGTTAGACATCAACCGCCATATGTATCATATAACTATTTTGCATTTCCAAAATAGCGAATTTTAAGGAATAAATAGCGATTCTTTACCATTCCAAATTTGCGATGAGCAAATTGCTAATTGCAAATTACCCATTCATTTCCATGGGCTAGGACGCTCATAGGAATGAAGGTTGCAATTTGCGATTAGCAATTAGCTCATCACAAAATAGGAATTTTTCCAAAGGTGCAGGGGTGTCTCAATAACACCCTGCTGCACCGCTGAAAAAGAAATTTGGGGGCATATGGCGCACATAAATTTTAACAACATTCCTTTACCTCAAAAACGATTTTCAAATCATAATTTCTAAACACTGCACATGGGAAAATTACTTAAAATGTCCTTAAGACACATAAAAGCGTTTTTTAATTGCCTTTGCTGCATTTTTGTATCACTTTTAACATGGCTATGTAACACAAACATTCAAAATCTAAATTTGCCATGCACAGATGGGAGCATATTTACAAGCAATTTGCGCCACAGAGAAAGGTCTTACATTAAAATGGGAAAAATACCATCAGGGACAGTCAATTGCCTTATAAAGAAGCATACACCATTATGTCCTTCTCATAAATTTAAAAACAATTCATTTTCCCCAAAAACGATTTTCAAATCATAATTTCAAAACGCTGCACATGGGAAAAATGACTTAAAATGTCCTTAAGACACATGAAAGCGTTTTTTGATTACCTTTCCAGCATGGTTGGGTCACTTTTAACATGGCTATGTAACACAAACATTTAAAATCTAAATTTACCATGCACAGGTGGGAGCATATTTACAAGCAATTTGCGCCACAGAGAAAGGTCTTACATTAAAATGGGAAAAATAACATCAGGGACAGTCAATTGCCTTATAAAGAAGCATACACCATTATGTCCTTGTCATAAATTTAAAAACAATTCCTTTTCCCCAAAAACGATTTTCAAATCATAATTTCAAAACACTGCACATGGGAAAATGACTTAAAATGTCCTTAAGACACATGAAAGCGTTTTTTGATTGCCTTTGCAGCATGTTTGTATCACTTTTAACATGGCTATGTAACACAAACATTCAAAATCTAAATTTTCCATGCACAGGTGGGAGCATATTTACAAGCAATTTGCGCCACATAATTCATAATTTTCTCCTTAAAGCACACTATTCTCTATGTAAATTAAAGAAATATTTTCTCACCTTAGCAAATACTTTGAGTTTGAAAACAGTCTCAGAAACACACCAATTTGTCTTCAGCAGAGCAAAAGGTATGCACTCCAGAGTCTGCAGCTATCAAAAGCACAGAAATGCTGTAATTCTTCACACATATCTCTCATGTCACCCAATCAAAAGTCTTCCCTCACTTTTTTTCAAATGAAAACCCATCCCCCCTCTGCCATTTCTGGCTTATCTGCATGGCAACCACCTCTTGGAAGACCTCTGTTGTTTGCAAGTTCACACAACAATGTTGCAATTGAACTCTGAACTCTCAGTGCACCTGCATATCCAGTGCATTCTTTCATTTAATGATTTTTTATTGACCACTCAAAATACATCTTTCAAAGAACACATCTGTGCACCCTAACTTTCTGTTTTCAGCAATCAAAATCCACCAATCACTGTTACTGCTTCATGAACACAGAAACTCCACAGTTTTTTTTTCATTTTACACTCTCATTTTTTCAACTGCCATTTCATTGCCACACTTCATCTGACTGCAGGAGAACCTTCTCTCACCATGTTTTCTGTCTGGATTGTTGGACATAGTTATATTCACTGGGCTCAAAGGTACGTTGAAAACAGGAAATTACCTAACCTCAATTTACAAGATGTGGAAATTAAGTGGTTTGGCCACAGAGGATTAAAATGTCACCAATTGATACCATTGGTGAAAACCTTTATGCATTTGCCCAAACCTGACCTGTTAATTGTGCACTGTGGAGGTAATGACTTGGGCACTTTGACTGGTGTAGGTCTGGAAATGCTTTTAAAGGACACCTTTGAGCAATTAATGGCACTTTTTCCTCAGACTGCCTTGGTATATTCAAATATATGCCAAAGACAGAAATGGAGGTGGTCCAAGCAATTTTGTCCACAAATTGAGAAGTCGAGGAAGCATGTAAACAAATCTGTTTCAGCTTACATGAGAGACCATGGAATGGGCTCCCTGTACAACAATAACTTGCGTTACTACATGCAAGATATCTACAGAGGAGATGGAGTTCACTTCTCAGATGAGGGCAACAGAATTTTCACTCTGAATTTAAGAATGTGCATTGGTACCTACTTATAAGTACCTAAATGTACCATAAACCCAAAAGCTCTTCTCAGAGCTACCCTACATGTAATCACTCACAATTATTATTTTACTCTAACATTTTTCACTAATTTTCAACAAAGTACGCTCCCTGGGGCGCTACCCGGTACGCGAACCGGGAGCTAACCTCGCGAAATTTTTAAAAAAAATGTTTTTTTTTTGCACATATAAGCCTCCTCAGCCACCCTCACAAAACCTAGGGGGTCAAGATAACTCTACCATGCCCCCTTCTACCCATTCTGAACATTATTTGCCCTCCATCTTGTATCTTAATTCGACCGAAACACAAAATGGTGGACTCCCGGAACGCTTAAGGTCCGCGAACCGAGGCGCTCAACGGTTCGCGTACCGGGTCGCTCCCTGGGAAGCGCACCATCAAAAAAGGTGGGAAAGTAGTTCACAGAAAAGCCACTGGAGACAATTTCACCAAATATAGATTAGCTCATACTACATACCAATCCCTATCATTTTCACAAATTTGATTGGAATTCCATTTAGCCATTTAGCCTGTAGACCTCTCTAAATACCGTGAGGTAAATTACTTCACAAAACACATCTGAAGTGTTGGAATTGACAACCAATTAAAATGTTACTTTCATTTTCTACTTTTTTTACCTGACATTTGATTGGTTATGTACCTGAATATATATAAAGGAAGAGAGAGAAACACAGCCATTTTGACTACTACTTCCTGAACTACATTGCAAGATCATTTTCACTCACAACTTAAACTTGTTTTTAGAAGGTGAGATATTATTTTATAAATTTGAAAACATTTTCAGATAGTTATATACTATCCCTCTGTAAGAGTTAGACATTGAGAAAGGCTTCTTTATTATAATTATGGATTGATTTAGGTTTCTGTGGTATAATTATGAATTTACTTAGGCTTCTTCACAGGCACTTTTTAATAGTACTACTTCACGCCTGAAACCATACAGTGCCCATAGATTACTTCTCTGTTATAAACTCACAAGTACCTGTCTGAACTTAAACCCAACAGTGCCCTATCTCTAATGATATATTTATTTTTTATGCAAATTACAGCAATAAAATGGAAGGTGAGCAGAATGTTTCCTTCGAAATTGTTCTGGAGAACAACACAGAAAAAGATATTGAGGACAATGATGACTAAGATTTCATGGATGATTCACGGGACCATGAATTAGTTCAATGTGTAGAATCTGTGGATCATTTACTTCATTATGATGACGGTCAAATGTGGGAACTTATGTTCACTCAACAAGAGGACATATCGTACAGTCAAATGCTAGACGTTCTATTAAATTTTGAAAAACAATCCGAAAAATAAAATTGTATGTAATATTAAAAAATTGTTTGAGTCTTTAATCATTTTTATATGTAATTAATAAACTAGTTAAATGTTAGAAATGTTATTAAATTTTCAACCACAATCACAATAATAAATAATTGCTTAAAAAATAAAAAAAATTAAAAATAATCAACAAAACCAACAATCAATTAACATACTGCATTTGAAAAGTCTCTCATTCATTTTTCATTGCAGTACGCTGCCCAGAACGCTTCCCGGTTCGCGGACCGGGCGCTACCCACGAAAAAAACCAAAAAAAAAAAATTTTTTTTTTTGCCCCGCGGGGCCCTTTTAAAGCCTTCACATTAAACCTAGGGGGTCAGGGAGGATCTACTATGCCCCCTTATGGTTATTTCCCCCTTTGTTTTGTCCTCCTCTTGTCTCTCAATCCTACTGAGAGACAAGATGGCGGCCGCTCCGGACTGTTTAGAATGTTGACAGACACCGGAGAGCCAATCAGCTTCGCTACGCGAAGTTCTGGTACGCGCCCCGGTCCGCGAACCGGGGAGCTGCCCGGTCCGCTGTTACAGATATATATCTTTTTTTAAACGTTAATTTCTCAAAATCCACTGGAGCACATATATTGAGACCTACAAAAGGCACATCGGGCTACCAGTCCCTACAATTTTGCCAAGTTTCGTTGAAATCCATTCAGCCGTTCGGCCTAAAAGTGAGGCCAACCGCCCTATGGAAAACTCAATGTTAAAAACACGTTTTGGGACCCCCCTTTTTTCCCGGCCCCCCCTGGACGAACCCCCCCCAAATTTCCAGGGGCTGCTCAGAAACAAAATGTTCCATTTTCCAGAAAATTTCAGCCAATTCCGTCCACAAACGCCAAAGTTATTAGACATAGAATTTTCAAAAAACCCATAGGGAAAAAATCCTAACTATATATACCTACTGGCGACCGCCAGTAGGTAATATATATATATATATATATATATATATTCACGCTCCAAGGTTGTCCACCATGTGAGTAGCACGCGAGCAGCAGCTTTATTTATGTGTAGGTGAGGACGGGGATCGGCTTGTAGACGCCGCTCCGTAATGGATCTGCCCGACGCGTTTCGAAGCTCCATCTGCTTCTCTTCAGGGGCTTTAACGGAAGCGGTGTGCGCACCCGCTACAGCTAGGAGTGGCTAGGAGTGGGAACCTCTTCTGATATATATATATATATTCACTGAAAAAACCATAGGTTATAGACCATATATAGTTAGGAATTAGCATTTAAAAAACCTTATTTTACTCACACAAAACCATTGAAATTCCATATATAGTTAGTTGCACTAACTATATATCGCGCACCTGCAATCCACTGCTGATGATGTCACATATTACATCATTCATGACATGGTCAGTGACATCACTGATGACATCACTGATGACATCTCAAATGACATCACTGATGACATCACTGATGACATCTCATTTGACATCAATGACCACATCACTGATGATATCATTCATGTGACAATACAATGCATCTCCTCACATTTTAATATAACCTCTGTTTCACCCAGTGTTAAATACAGAATATAATTTTTGAAACCATTGACACACCAATACTAGTTACTACATACGCACTCACTGATTCCTACGTCTACACACACCTTCACTCATTCACCCATACTATCATTCATACATACAATCACTCATCTTTACAACACTATCATATGCACTCATACACCTATACAGACACTCACAGTCTGCCACTCATCCATGGAGTTACTCACACACCTAGTCAGTCCTGTAAAGAATCAATGACACTTCCATTTTCTTGTCTATACAGTTAAACATAGAGCACCTTACATTTTCAAACATATACTAACACATACTTACCTTGTTATACAATCATTGATACAAGTACACATTGATCTGCACAGAGTCACACACCTCCCAGCCAGCCACACACACACTCAGTCTCCCATACAAATACTTGGACAATCAATCAGTAACCCATATAGTTAATCATATAGCTACTGATCAAAACATGCAGCAGTTTACAGAACAACAGACATAATGATGCACAAATTAAGACACTTTAGTCACTAACCCATGCACTCAGTGAGACACATTTAATCACTCACTCATGCATTCAGTCATGCACCTACTAAATCCTTTGTCCAGACACTTATACTTCCACTCATTCTTCAATATGTAAGACACATTTTAACTTTACAGAAACATACAGTCACTGGATGTTGTCATCAGTGATGTCATCAGTGATGTCATTTGAGATGTCATCAGTGATGTCATCAGTGATGTCACTGACCATGTCATGAATGATGTAATATGTGACATCATCAGCAGTGGATTGCAGGTGCGCGATATATAGTTAGTGCAACTAACTATATATGGAATTTCAATGGTTTTGTGTGAGTAAAATAAGGTTTTTTAAATGCTAATTCCTAACTATATATGGTCTATAACCTATGGTTTTTTCAGTGAATTTTCAAGGTTTTGTAAATGCTAATTCCTAACTATATATGGTCTATAACCTATGGTTTTTTCAGTGAATTTCAATGGTTTTTTAATAGCAAATATCATAAGCTGTCGAATGTCAAGTACGTGGTAAGTGAAAACATTTTCGTGTTTATGCACACTGATCTGCTTTGAATGGTGCCCCCCCCCCTCATTTCTATTAGGAGTACTCTCTCTTTGCAGATAGTGAAAGGTAGTTAACGCAGGTCTTTGCCCCCATTGTAATCCGTCGTGCCTGCTTCTCTCTCCATTTGATTCATTGTTATCCAAGTATTTACTGTTTTAGAATTAGTTCTCTTTGGTTCATTCTCTATTTACAAACAAACACAGAGTCGCAATACTCTGTTTAGTCTTTGCAGATAACGAAAAATCGTGTAAAAAAAAAGAAAAGGAATCGAGCAAAATCAGTAGGCCACTAATGGGATCTCTTTTTGACCTCGCTAAAATAGAAACATTAGGAACAACCCCTCATGACAAATACAAAACTAGTGAGATGAACTGAACTCCACACAATGATGGCTGCAAAACAGCTCTGCTCCGCCACCCACCCCGCCCAAAATAACGATAAAGAACGGCTGCCATGATTGGTTGCGGAATGACCACGACGGAGCTACGAAATGGTGCTGCTCTCATGCTAACCCCAGCTTCAGTCTGAAACATCCAGAAACACTGTAGACTACCAATTCGATCAGTTCCGGTAGCGCCCCAATGTAACCCGGTAGAGAAGAACTAGCCCTCCCCTCTTTGACTGATGGTTCTTGTTGCCTGTCCCTTCTGTTGTCATTTAACAGAACTATTTAGCCTGCTGAAAGGGGTTGTGTTCCGACCGCTGGTTGGTGGAGACATTTTGACTATATTCTGTACCTGCGTTGTCGCGTAATGCGTCATATGACGCGCCGCGTTAGCGCATCCGGAAGTCATCCGGGGCGCGCAGCGCGTAACGTAAGCATAACAAGTCATGTGACTTGTTAATAAAACTTTTCATTGGTTCATTTTACTTTTCTTATTGTAATGATGAAAGGCTTGGTCATATGACCTAAAAATTACGCTTTTCATTACTTCCGAACATTATTTTTTCTTAAATATATGTTATAATGTTCCAGGCTAATGTACTTTCCCGGAAATTTTACAACTGTCCTGCAAGTAAAATATATTCTTTTTTCGAGAAAAAGAGCGTTTCTTCGTCCCATGACGGAGCCGTTGAGCAAAAGAGGGTCGACCTGCTGTCTTAGTCGCCGATACGCCTGAATATGAGATTCTTATCGATCACTTTATGTTGCAGGAATAGAAAACACAACAGCCCTTGACCATTTATCTTTACTGCGTTCCTTCGTATTATACCTTTTACCCTTCATGTAATTGGTCTGCTTTATTTCACTTGCCTTTTAATGATTCTAAAACAGTGACTATTATTAAAAACTTTACCAATGTATATACTACTACCATGTTTTCTTTTAAAAACCTTTATTGTGAAAATTTCATTATACAAATACGAGCCTATAACCACGTGGGCCGGCCACGGAGCAAACTGTAATCGTATATGATGAATAGACATTTACACTGTAGAGGAACGTAACGGGCGGGCCATTAGGTTGCAAGAACTAAGGTGTCTAACAGTTACGGAATCGGTGGACGTACATTTTATAATTAAAATACGACAGGGCCAGTTACAATAAAATTATCTAGATATACATTTGCGGGCAAGTACCATGGGTGACGTTAATTCGAACTTTCAACAGTACAGTAATCAATAACACATCAGAACTTAATATCAATAGGGATGTCGAAATATTCAATCAATTCTCGTCCCCGCCCGCCATGTGCTTCAAAACTGCATACGTATCTCGTGATTTCAAGGTTCTGCAACCAGTACACAACAAGGAGTTACGAGTCCCATTTATTCTGGCGCCATTTTGGGCGAGGACGGGCAGGTCCAGGATATAGTCAAAATGTCTCTACCAACCATCGACTATGATGATGTTCATATGCTGTATTTATTAGAGTAACACTCAGATGTCCACATGAAATTAATTTGCCACAATCTAAACATGTCATTTTAATCTTTCCAAAGTTCTTCTAAATATTTGGGACCGTTTCCCTTGCCTCTGAAGCTCTCAGTGCCACTTCTTTGATGAATGTACTAGCAGGTCAGGGGTTCTCCTCCAAATCTCTCTTTTATGCAGCACTATAATTAATTGGTGCCACCTCTCCATATGACGATGCATGGTATAGTTACCACAACTATATTTTTTTTCGGTTCCTCTAGAGAGTTCATCGTGGCAGATGAAGCGTGTAACGTACCGGGCATTTACCTTTTTTTGCATGTACAGGAAAGGAAAAAAAAATCGAGCGTCCGAGTTCTAAGGTGTCCCAGGGCCATTTTAGTGGACCAGGCCCAAATCCAAAGAACAGGCCGCCATTTTGAGAGTCCTGTTGCAGCCGCCTGTCGCTGTAGCATCAAGAGCAGCCGAAACTCAGCTGAATGGCAACTGAAACGGTAAAGGGGCGCCCCACTACAGCAGACGAGCCAGGCCCAAATCCAAAGAACTGCTATCTCACAGGCTAATGGGGCGACCCACGCCGAGTTTCAGCATTGTAGGATGACCACACAAGTACAGCAACTTGCTAGACATCACCTCGGTGCCATCCGGATCTCGGCGCCCCACTGCAGATGAAGTGCCTCTCAACTATGAAACCACCACGGTGACATCCGGATCTTGGCGCGTTGTGCTGCCTTCGGCCTATTCGCACATCGGTCCGCTACTGACGCCATCTCACAGGCTAATGGGGCGACCCACGCCGAGTTTCAGCATTGTAGGATGACCACACCAGTACAGCAACTTGCTAGACATCACCTCGGTGCCATCCGGATCTCGGCGCCCCACTGCAGATGAAGTGCCTCTCAACTATGAAACCACCACGGTGACATCCGGATCTTGGCGCGTTGTGCTGCCTTCGGCCTATTCGCACATCGGTCCGCTACTGACGCCATCTCACAGGCTAATGGGGCGACCCACGCCGAGTTTCAGCATTGTAGGATGACCACACCAGTACAGCAACTTGCTAGACATCACCTCGGTGCCATCCGGATCTCGGCGCCCCACTGCAGATGAAGTGCCTCTCAACTATGAAACCACCACGGTGACATCCGGATCTTGGCGCGTTGTGCTGCCTTCGGCCTATTCGCACATCGGTCCGCTACTGACGCCATCTCACAGGCTAATGGGGTGACCCACGCCGAGTTTCAGCATTGTAGGATGACCACACCAACTTGCTAGACATCACCTCAGTGCCATCCGAATCTTGGCATCTCAACGCCTAGTGGTATCTTCCATACAAAAAATATTGTTACGCTGCCTTTGGCCCCATTCGCACATCAGTCCGCAACTTAGACATCACCTCGGTGCCATCCGGATCTTGGCATCTCAGCGCCTTGTGGTGTCAGTCAGAAAATATTGTTGTGCTGCCTTCGGCCTATTCGCACATCGGTCCGCTACTGACGCCATCTCACAGGCCAACGGGGCGCCCCACGCCGACTTTCAGCATTGTAGGATGGCCACACCAGTGCGGCAACTTGCTACACACCACCTCGGTGCCATCCGGATCTTGGCATCTCAGCGCCTTGTGGTCTCTTCTACACCGGAAATATAGTAGAAAATATTGTTGCGCTGCCTTTGGCCCCATTCACACATCAGTCCGCTACTGACACCATCTCACAGGCCAACGGGGCGCCCCACGCCGACTTTCAACATTGTAGGATGGCCACAGAAGTGCGACAACTTACTAGACACCACCTCGGTGCCATCCGGATCTTGGCGCGTTGTGCTGCCTTCGGCCTATTCGCACATCGGTCCGCTACTGACGCAAACTCACAGGCCAACGGGGCGCCCCACGCCGACTTTCAGCATTGTAGGATGGCCACACCAGTGCGGCAACTTCCTACACACCACCTCGGTGCCATCCGGATCTTGGCGCGTAGTGAAGCTGCAGCAGCTGCAAATAAGCTTCAGACAGTGTTACAACCGCTGCTCAGAACTCTCAACTATGACACCACCTCGATGCCATCCGGATCTTGGCGCGTTGTATTGCCTTCGGCCTATTCGCACATCGGTCCGCTACTGACGCCGCCTCACGTGCCAACGTATTTTCTCCGCATTTTATACCCTATGCCGCATAACAGGTCATGTGACTTGTTTATAAAACTTTTCATTGGTTCATTTTACTTTTGGTTTCCTAATGATGGAAGGCTTGATCATATGACCTAAAAACAACACTTTTCATTGGATGAAAACTTTTTTTTCCCCCCAAACGATGAAAGCCCCACCTTGTTTCTGGATGTTTCAGACTGAAGCTGGCGTCACCATGAGAGCACCACCATCTCGTAGCTCCGTCGTGGTCATTCCGCGAGCAATCATGGCAGCCGCTCCCCACCAGAAGCCTGCAGGAGTCGGGGCCCCCAAAACTTTTGATGAATTCTCAAGGCGGAGGGGACGCTTTCGAGAATGGGGTCCAAGACCTAGCAGACAAGCGTCCGATTTCCAAGGTGTCCCAGGGCCATTTCAGTGGACCAGGCCCAAAAAGGAAACAGCCTGCCGCCATTTTGAGAGTCCTGTGACAGCCGCCTATCGCTGCACCGCAAGAGTGGGCGCAACTCAGCTGAATGGCGGATTTTGACACAGTGGACCAAAAGCGGACGGAATGGCAACTGAAACGGTAAAGGGGCGCCCCACTACAACAGACGAGACTCCACCTGGAGAGGCCCGTTCACGCCGCCTCCCCCGGGGCGCTCCACGCTGTTATTCGGAGCAGCATTGTAGGATACCAAAACCAGTGCGGCAACTTACTGGACATCACCTTGGTGCCATCGTTCTGCTGCCTTGGAACTATTCGCACAACAGTTTGCTACTGATGACCCACCCCCCGCGACGCCCCACGCCGTTATTTGCTGGGTGGCAACTTACTAGACATCACTTTTGTGTCATCTAGATTTCGGCGCGTTCTGCTGCCTTGGAACTATTCGCACAACAGTTTGCTACTGATCACCCACCCCCCGCGACGCCCCACGCCGGAAATCTGGACGTTGTGCTGCGTTGGGACTATTCGCACAGCCGACCGCTACTTCGTTGTTTTTCTCTAAAAATGTTTATATGTTATTACTATTTTTGTTTTCTTGTATATATTTATAAATTATTAAAGTTTTATAATCTTACTACTTTGTCGGAGTGCTATATATTTTTAATGTGACACATAATTGTAAAAACTTTGATGTACAAAGAGTCATCCCTGGAATCTTCCGCTTCACGCTCGGTCCCCTCCCCAATCACAATACAGAATGGTTTTCAGATAATAGCAACGCTTCTGCTGTGACGGATCTCATCGAGTGTGGGCCTTGATCTACTATAACTCCTTTGAAGACGGGTGATTCTTTACAGCTGTGGCCATAAACTACATCTGCAGGGCTAGCTGATAGCCTAGGACCGGCCTGGACAATCGGACACAGAGGAAAAGGAGTGTCAGAGGGTGCGGTAGTGAATAGGGCGAAAGGGAGGTGTCGGGCGGGCACAGGGTGTGATTCTCAGGGAAGAACAGCGCAGATGGGGGGAGGTTTATTACCCATGCATAAAA
Source organism: Lissotriton helveticus (assembly GCF_964261635.1). Lineage (NCBI taxonomy): Eukaryota > Metazoa > Chordata > Amphibia > Caudata > Salamandridae > Lissotriton > Lissotriton helveticus. Next base: position 496,827,158 of record NC_136061.1, on the reverse strand, counting down.
CAGAGAGCGGGGGTGACCACTGCCTGGGGGAGATGCTTGCGAGGGTGGGGAGCCATGCTAAGGATCGACAGCGTTCACAGAGTGGATCTGGTCAAGGCATCTAAAATGGCTGCCGTGCACGACAAAAGTGTGGCATTTGAAAAAAGACAAGATGGCGCACACAATGTTTTTCAACAATTCCTGATTTCCTTCGAATCGAACGTTAACAGACGTTGGGGCATATTACCAAAGTTAAGCGATATTTATCCCTAACGATGCATTGCAAAGATTTTTTTACCGTCAGAAATTATCGCAGATAAACCTTGCTATTATCAAGGTTTATCGCAAATACGATAAAAAACGAGCGCAATGCATTAATGTCGCTGAAAACTCCGCGATATTCATGCATTACCGAGCTAATGCTCTTAGCCATGTTATCCACCTCCCATTGGATAACATGGCTAAGAACTGCTCAGGGCAGCTGTTACTTTTTGGAGATATTCGCGCTTATCTCGAATATTTCCAAAAGTTGATAATAGGAGATAGCGATGTTAGCGACTGTTTCCAGTCGCTAACATCTTGGCATGCCCACTTTGCATGTCATTAGTGATAAATATCACTCACATGCAAAGTGGGACCCAAGATGGTCGCTATCTCCTACTAGCCGTCGCTAACTGGTGTTAGCAACAGCTAGGTAATACACATATAATTTTATCTCCGCGAAGCGGAGCGCTGTTACAGATATATATCTTGTTTTTGAACGTTAATTTCTCAAAATGCACTGAAGCACATATATTGAGACATAGCAAAGGCACATCGGGCTACCAGTCCCTAATATTTTACCAAGTTTCGTGCAAATCCATTCAGCCGTTCGATTATTATTATTATTATTTTTTTTTGCCCCGCGGGGCCCTTTTAAAACCTCCACATCAAACCTAGGGGGTCAGCGAGGATCTACTATGCCCCCTTATGGTCATCAGCCGTTCGATTATTATTATTATTTTTTTTTTTGCCCCGCGGGGCCCTTTTAAAACCTCCACATCAAACCTAGGGGGTCAGCGAGGATCTACTATGCCCCCTTATGGTCATTTGCCCCTTCGCTTTGGCCTCCTCTTGTCTCTCGATCCTACCGAGAGACAAGATGGCGGCCGCTACGTACTGTTTGGAATGTTTACAGACACCGGAGAGCCAATCAGCTTCGCTTCGCAAAGCTCCGTAACGCGAAAAGTACGCGAAGCGGTGCGCTGTTACAGATATATATCTTTTTTTGAACGTTAATTTCTCAAAATCCACTGAAGCACATATATTGAGACCTAGCAAAGGCACATCGGGCTACCAGTCCCTACAATTTTGCCAAGTTTCGTGCAAATCCATTCAGCCGTTCGATTATTATTATTATTATTTTTTTTTGCCCCGCGGGGCCCTTTTAAAACCTCCACATCAAACCTAGGGGGTCAGCGAGGATCTACTATGCCCCCTTATAGTTATTTCCCCCTTTGTTTTGACCTCCTCTTGTCTCTCGATCCTACCGAGAGACAAGATGGCGGCCGCTACGGACTGTTTGGAATGTTGACAGACGCCGGAGAGCCAATCAGCTTCGCTTCACAAAGCTCCGTTGCGCGAAAAGTCCGCGAACCAGAGCGCTAACCGGTCCGCTGTTACAGATATATATCTTTTTTTAAACGTTAATTTCTCAAAATCCACTGGAGCACATATATTGAGACCTACAAAAGGCACATCGGGCTACCAGTCCCTACAATTTTGCCAAGTTTCGTGCAAATCCATTCAGCCGTTCGGGCTAAAAGTGAGGCCAACCGCCCTATGGAAAACTCAATGTTAAAAACACGTTTTGGGACCCCCCTTTTTTCTCGGCCCCCACTGGACGAACCCCCCCCAAATTTTCAAGGGCTGCTCAGAAACAAAATGTGCCATTTTCCTGAAAATTTCAGCCGATTCCGTCCACAAACGCCAAAGTTATTAGACATAGAATGTTCAAAAAACCCATAGAGAAAAAATCCTAACTATATATACCTACTGGCGACCGCCAGTAGGTAATATATATATATATATATATATATATATATATATATATATATGTCAGAAGAGGTTCCCACTCCTAGCTTAGGAAACACAAAAGACTCGCACTCCAGGGTCCGAGTGTAAGTTGTTTATTGGCGACGCGTTTCGACCTAGCGGTCTTCTTCGATAGCCAACCAAGCAAACAATACAATCACCATTTTAAAGTGCACCAGGGGATCAGTGAACATAGACATAGAACCATATCCCAAGGTTCGAACTACAGGGCCTGTGTGGACTACAAATTATATAGAAGAAAGACTCATTGATGTCACCATTTCATGATGTCGTTTTTAGAAGGGAAATTAAATACATTTCACGTAAACATATTTGCATAGTATCTATTACTTGTGTATTACTAGATTGCATTTTACATTTTGATATGGTTTTAATTAACCAGCTTCATCAGATTAATTAAATGGGTAAATTAAATAGACAAATTAAGTTAAATTAACTTAAAATAAACTAGACATACTGGCCCAATGGCCAATCGCACATTTCAACATATTAGATTTGATTTTCCTTAGATTTATACATCAATATCAAGTCAAAATAGTCACACAGTTTTAGGCCAAGTGGCCTCGTTGCATTATTAGACCATTTCACATTTTAAGTGAACATGGCCGAGAGAGACACATGCCTACGCCTGGCCAGGTGGCCTGTATCCGGTTAGGGCATTCCCCATAACTGTAACTATCCAACAAAATGAGGGGGAGTTTGGAACAGGGAGTTGTGTCTCATCCTGCCAGTTGACGTCCCCAAAGTTAATCAAATAAATTGGGAGGTCGGGCTATGTCAAGGGGGGAGTGAGGGATGGCTTAGGGGGGTGTGGGGAATGAGGCCTATCCTGATATAAGGATTAAGTTGGACCTAAAGAATAGATAAAAAATAGGAATTTGTTTAATTATATTAGTGCTAAAATTACGTCTTTTAGCACTGTGATTGGTGCAAGGTGTGAACCCTATACTGGCTATGGGCGGCATGAGGTACAGTTGTGGGTGTGATTGTGTGGTTAAAAATTGGTGGAAATATGGTGTGTGCCCCAAGGGAAAGAATAAACAGTACCGCAAGTGAGATGGTGACATATTTTGAAAAGTGCAAACTATCTTGCATGCATGAGCAAGTGTGGACTGCCAAAGTCAAAGTCTATGCTAGATTGTGAAGCTCATAACTCAGCAACTATCATTGGAGAGAGCCCTCTCCAATGGGATAGTGTGTGTTGATGGTAGCATACACAATAGCTGGATAGGGAGGTGGCGAGAGATCCACGTGCAGAGATAATATAAAGTCATTCAGCCAATGTGCACGTGTAACTCCTCATCCTCGTTCATACCAAAGGGGTTCCTTGAATCTAGACGGATGATGTACTCGGATTCAAGTATGCGTAGCTGCTTGAGTCTGTTGCCCCCCTCTCGGATTCGCAGGAATTCTGTCAATACCAAAGAAAGACAATTGGTTAACATTGCTATTATGAAAACGTAACCAGTGGCGTGCAGTGGCATAATTCATGTCAACATTTTTGATGGCCCTCATGTGCTCCAATATGCGTTTCTTGATTGGAAAGATGGTACTACCAACATAGAACTTCGCCCATGGGCAAGCAATCACGTACACACAAAAGTCAGTGTTACAGTTCATAAACTTTCCAATTCGTTCGTTCTTGCCAGTAGGGAGAGAATACATTTTGACATTCTTGCTATTGGCACAGGCTTTACATTTGCCACATTTGTAGAAGCCTTTTTGTTCTTTTAGCCAATCTTTTGTTTTTTTGGGGGTCTTGAAGTAACTCTTCACTAGCATGTCTTTCAAAGAGTGAGCCTTCCTGTATGTTATCTGGGGTTGTTTATTGATTGTTTTGCCAATCACCGGGTCACTCCTGACAATGTGCCAGTGCCTCTTCAGGATCTCATGTACACTACCTGCCTCTACATTGTAGGATGTTATCAGCCTGACATTATTGGATTCCTGGCTCTCTGTAGTTCTGGGTCCCTTTTTGGTCAAGAGTGTCTTCCTGTCTCTGGCTCTAGCTTTCTCTCTTGCTGCTGAAAGTACCTGGTTCGAGTCACCCCTGGCCCTGAACCTTTGTCTCATAGAGGCTTGTTCCATCTCATACGTGGTTTCTGAGCTACTGTTCCGTTTTGCCCTTAAGAATTCCCCATACGGGATACTCTCTTTGAGAATGTTGGGATGGTGGCTTTTGGCATGTAGAATGCTGTTGCCTGAGGTCGGTTTCCTGAACAGACTGGTTTGTATGGCCCCTTCCTCAATGCTCACTTTTATGTCAAGGAAGTCCATTTCTGTCTGATCTGCCTTGCTGGTAAATTTCAGATTTACATCATTACTGTTAAGGGAGGCGAGGAATTTATTCAGTTCTCTTTTGGAGCCATCCCAAATCAGAAAAATGTCATCAATGAACCTCGTATAAAAGGCAATGTGACGGGTGTGATTGACATTTGCATCTGACCATAGTACTTGTTCCTCCCACCACCCCATCAGCATGCAAGCAAAGCTAGGAGCAAAGCAACTTCCCATAGCCGTGCCCACCTCCTGTTTATACCATAGATCGTCAAACAAAAAGAAATTGTTTAGTAAACAAAACTCCAACATTTCGAGTAACATTTCTGTTTATATATGTATGTATGTATGTATATATGTATATATATATATATATATATCTATATATATATATATATATATATATATATATATATATATATATATATATATAGATATATATATATATATATAGATATATATATATATATATATTGCGCTCGTCAAATCCAGGCAAATCCCCAGGAATGAAAGACAGCACTCGGGAGGTTCCTTCTCACAGAGTAGTTTATTTAACTACAAGCTATACCACAGACGCGTTTCGGCGATTTGCCTTCGTCAGTGTGTGTGTCCACACGCACAACCCGGTACATTTATCGCAATCAACATTGACATCGTGCAGGGGTTACACCTCTTAATTGGCATCAACAGAGGACTAGAAACCTCCCAACAAACGCGGGCTCCATTTTGTAATGGTAAAATAATTGCCATTTACATTGCTCAGTGCTCAAAACAAATGTAGTAAGCATTATGAAACCTACAGATAGGTGAGCGCGCTGTAGTGGGAGGTGCAAAAATTAATTAATTGTGCTACAGTTGCACTCTTTGATACAGCTGTGGATCGGCAACAGTCCCCCGGAAATATACAAGACCATTAGAGGTGGGTCCCACTCTTACACTAAAGTTTAACATCAAGATTGATAAAAAAGTCTATATCATCCTGTATAAACTAAAAGAAATCAAGAAAGAAAGGAAAAGGTGCCATAAGTACATCATATTTTAAATATAGATGTCATATTCTACTAGGAATCAAAGAGCCCTTTGAACCTATAAGTGATTATAACAAATAATATGAACCATAGATTGGCATACAAGTGCAAAAATTTGTATACGACAAATGGATATTTGATCCAAAATTCATCCGAACTTTCGGTTTAGCCATCGTCCTTAGCACCTGAAGTGGGTATATATAGTTCATGAAGTAGTCCACAAAAATTCATAAAAATTCAACAGACAGAGATACACTCTATACAGTAAGATTTACAGGCAACACCTACATCATTTACCTGGATGAAATACCATCTCCTCACCACTATTCATCCCTCTAGGCCATTTCGTGGAGAGGTCTATTATATAGCGTGATTCCAACCTGCGTAATCGTCGCAGGTGGTCTCCTCCCCTGATGGTCTTCTTGATGGTATCGAGGCCAAAATATTGCAGCTGACTACGGTCTCTATTGTGTTACTCGGCAAAATGCCGGGCGACTGGATAAGATGGGTCTGCTTTATCAATCGCTCTTAGATGTTCTAGGATCCGTAGTTTGAGCATATTGATTGTGCTCCCTATGTAGCGGAGGCCACACGGGCAGGTCAAACAATAAACCGCTAAAGGTGTGCTGCATGTAATAAACTGCTTAATTTGCAGTTTCTTACCAGTGTCAGGTACCTCAATGGAGAGCACCCTTCTACTCCCGGCACACGCCTTGCATTTACCACATGGGTAAAACCCACTCATGGTTTTTAAGGTGTTACTCTTTGGAAGTGGTTTCTCCAAGTGACTAGCTACCAGATAGTCCCTTAGAGATCTGGCTTTGTTGAAGGTTATAAGTGGGTGGGTAGGTAGGTCATCTTTGAGTGTGTTATCTGTTTTGAGAATGTGCCCATTTTTTCGAAGCATGGCACTTAGATCATCAGCTCCAGCGGAAAAGGGAGTTATTAGTCTGAACTTTCCTTTACCAGCTAATGCTGTTTTGGGGTCGTTCCTTTTGGTCGATTTAGTTGTCAACAAGGAATCTCTAGGGATAGCCCTTACTCTTTTCAAGGTCTTATTCAAAAGGACTTCTCCATACCCCCTGGCCATAAATCTGCTCACACACTCCCTCGCTGCCACCTCAAAATCCTCTAGTCTCGAGCAGTTCCTCCGGAGTCGGAGTAACTCTCCGTATGGAATACTCTTAATGAGTTGCGGGGGGTGGCTACTGCTGGAGAAGAGTGTGGAATTACCAGCAGTAGTTTTTCTGTGTAGGGCTGTGTGAATCTGATGGTTATATTCAATCAGAACAGGTAGCCTTTTGCGAAGCACTGCCACACGAAGTTTTTCAATAAGCACGTTTATTTGAATCCATTTCACTTGCTCGATCCCCAGCAGATTTCAGAGTCTCCTTCGAACATAAAAGCCTGACGCGTTTCAGGGATGACCCTTTCCTCAGAGGCAATGTTCATGAAGGTCAATCAAACAGTTTCTGGTAGTGTCCACTCAAATAGCTCTCACCTGCCTCTATGGGCGTGTCTCAGGCGCACTGCATCCTGGGATTTGTAGTGCACTATCCTTTAACCCACAGTGGGGCTGCTTCTTCAACCTTGCAATTGGAACCAATATTCTCCCAGTGGAGCGAGGAGAGCACTGGAACCTGTCAGGAAGCGCACTTGTAGCAGCGAAAACGTGTCCAAGGCAGCACCACCTGTGTTGGCGCTGCGCCTGCCTTCGTTCCAGCTATATATGTTTACTATGCTGGCTGTGATCACAAAAGAATAAAAGGATTGGGATAGATACTCTGTGAGTGCCTACTCATTCTTCTTTTTTCAAAGAGGATTTGTGCAATATATACAAGCGGGGCTCTGCTTGGGAGCCGTGCACCGATATCAGAGCGCCATTGGACTGGGCAATTGAGCCGATTTTGTGGATATATATATATATATATATATATATATATATATATTCACTGAAAAAACCATAGGTTATAGACCATATATAGTTAGGAATTAGCATTTAAAAAACCTTATTTTACTCACACAAAACCATTGAAATTCCATATATAGTTAGTTGCACTAACTATATATCGCGCACCTGCAATCCACTGCTGATCATGTCACATATTACATCATTCATGACATGGTCAGTGACATCACTGATGACATCACTGATGACATCTCAAATGACATCACTGATGACATCACTGATGACAACATCCAGTGACTGTATGTTTCTGTAAAGTTAAAATATGTCTTACATATTGAAGAATGAGTGGATGTATAAGTGTCTGGATGAAGGATTTAGTAGGTGCGTGACTGACTGTATGAGTGAGTGATTAAATGTGTCTCACTGAATGCATGGGTTAGTGACTAAACTGTCTTAATTTGTGCATCATTATGTCTGTTGTTCTGTAAACTGCTGCATGTGTTGATCATTAGCTATACGAGAGGCTATATGTGTTATTAATTGGTTGCCCAAGTATTTCTATGGGAGATTGAGTTTGTGTGGGGGTGGCTGGAAGGTGTGTGACTCTATGCATAGATGTGTGAACAGTTTATTCACTAGGTGTATGAGTTCAAGAGTGCATGTGGAAACAGCTACATGGGCAGTTGACTGTGTGCATGAGTGTATTGATGAGTGAATGGATATCTCAATGCTACATGTCATAGTAAGTACATATGTAAAACACAGTACATGTGAGAGTTGGCATATATAAATAACTGTGCATGAGAGCCACCGAATGAGTGAGTGGTTGTATCGATCATTGTGAACTTGTATCAGGGATTGTATAAGAGAGTAAATATGTGTTAGTATATGTTTCAATAAGTAAGGTGTGTTTAACTGTATAGTTGAAGAAATGGAGATGAGATTGTTTCTTTGCATGACTGACTGGGTGTGTGAGTAACTCCATGGATGAGTGGCAGTGTGTGAGTGTCTGTATACACTGAGTGTATCTAAGGTTATATTAGAGTCTGAAGAGGTTTATCGTATTAGCACAAGAATGATGTCAAATGAGATGTCATCAGTGATGTCATCAGTGATGTCATTTGAGATGTCATCAGTGATGTCATCAGTGATGTCACTGACCATGTCATGAATGATGTAATATGTGACATGATCAGCAGTGGATTGCAGGTGCGCGATATATAGTTAGTGCAACTAACTATATATGGAATTTCAATGGTTTTGTGTGAGTAAAATAAGGTTTTTTAAATGCTAATTCCTAACTATATATGGTCTATAACCTATGGTTTTTTCAGTGAATTTTCAAGGTTTTGTAAATGCTAATTCCTAACTATATATGGTCTATAACCTATGGTTTTTTCAGTGAATTTCAATGGTTTTTTAATAGCAAATATCATAAGCTGTCGAATGTCAAGTACGTGGTAAGTGAAAACATTTTCGTGTTTATGCACACTGATCTGCTTTGAATGGTGCCCCCCCCCCTCATTTCTATTAGGAGTACTCTCTCTTTGCAGATAGTGAAAGGTAGTTAACGCAGGTCTTTGCCCCCATTGTAATCCGTCGTGCCTGCTTCTCTCTCCATTTGATTGATTGTTATCCAAGTATTTACTGTTTTAGAATTAGTTCTCTTTGGTTCATTCTCTATTAACAAACAAACACAGAGTCGCAATACTCTGTTTAGTCTTTGCAGATAACGAAAAATCGTGTAAAAAAAAAAGAAAAGGAATCGAGCAAAATCAGTAGGCCACTAATGGGATCTCTTTTTGACCTCGCTAAAATAGAAACATTAGGAACAACCCCTCATGACAAATACAAAACTAGTGAGATGAACTGAACTCCACACAATGATGGCTGCAAAACAGCTCGGCTCCGCCACCCACCCCGCCCAAAATAACGATAAAGAACGGCTGCCATGATTGGTTGCGGAATGACCACGACGGAGCTACGAAATGGTGCTGCTCTCATGCTAACCCCAGCTTCAGTCTGAAACATCCAGAAACACTGTAGACTACCAATTCGATCAGTTCCGGTAGCGCCCCAATGTAACCCGGTAGAGAAGAACTAGCTCTCCCCTCTTTGACTGATGGTTCTTGTTGCCTGTCCCTTCTGTTGTCATTTAACAGAACTATTTAGCCTGCTGAAAGGGGTTGTGTTCCGACCGCTGGTTGGTGGAGACATTTTGACTATATTCTGTACCTGCGTTGTCGCGTAATGCGTCATATGACGCGCCGCGTTAGCGCATCCGGAAGTCATCCGGGGCGCGCAGCGCGTAACGTAAGCATAACAAGTCATGTGACTTGTTAATAAAACTTTTCATTGGTTCATTTTACTTTTCTTATTGTAATGATGAAAGGCTTGGTCATATGACCTAAAAATTACGCTTTTCATTACTTCCGAACATTATTTTTTCTTAAATATATGTTATAATGTTCCAGGCTAATGTACTTTCCCGGAAATTTTACAACTGTCCTGCAAGTAAAATATATTCTTTTTTCGAGAAAAAGAGCGTTTCTTCGTCCCATGACGGAGCCGTTGAGCAAAAGATGGTCGACCTGCTGTCTTAGTCGCCGATACGCCTGAATATGAGATTCTTATCGATCACTTTATGTTGCAGGAATAGAAAACACAACAGCCCTTGACCATTTATCTTTACTGCGTTCCTTCGTATTATACCTTTTACCCTTCATGTAATTGGTCTGCTTTATTTCACTTGCCTTTTAATGATTCTAAAACAGTCACTATTATTAAAAACTTTACCAATGTATATACTACTACCATGTTTTCTTTTAAAAACCTTTATTGTGAAAATTTCATTATACAAATACGAGCCTATAACCACGTGGGCCTGCCACAGAGCAAACTGTAATCGTATATGATGAATAGACATTTACACTGTAGAGGAACGTAACGGGCGGGCCATTAGGTTGCAAGAACTAAGGTGTCTAACAGTTACGGAATCGGTGGACGTACATTTTATAATTAAAATACGACAGGGCCAGTTACAATAAAATTATCTAGATATACATTTGCGGGCAAGTACCATGGGTGACGTTAATTCGAACTTTCAACAGTACAGTAATCAATAACACATCAGAACTTAATATCAATAGGGATGTCGAAATATTCAATCAATTCTCGTCCCCGCCCGCCATGTGCTTCAAAACTGCATACGTATCTCGTGATTTCAAGGTTCTGCAACCAGTACACAACAAGGAGTTACGAGTCCCATTTATTCCGGCGCCATTTTGGGCGAGGACGGGCAGGTCCAGGATATAGTCAAAATGTCTCTACCAACCATCGACTATGATGATGTTCATATGCTGTATTTATTAGAGTAACACTCATCTGTCCACATGAAATTAATTTGCCACAATCTAAACATGTCATTTTAATCTTTCCAAAGTTCTTCTAAATATTTGGGACCGTTTCCCTTGCCTCTGAAGCTCTCAGTGCCACTTCTTTGATGAATGTACTAGCAGGTCAGGGGTTCTCCTCCAAATCTCTCTTTTATGCAGCACTATAATTAATTGGTGCCACCTCTCCATATGACGATGCATGGTATAGTTACCACAACTATATTTTTTTTCGGTTCCTCTGGAGAGTTCATCGTGGCAGATGAAGCGTGTAACGTACCGGGCATTTACCTTTTTTTGCATGTACAGGAAAGGAAAAAAAAATCGAGCGTCCGAGTTCTAAGGTGTCCCAGGGCCATTTTGGTGGACCAGGCCCAAATCCAAAGAACAGGCCGCCATTTTGAGAGTCCTGTTGCAGCCGCCTGTCGCATCAAGAGCAGCCGAAACTCAGCTGAATGGCAACTGAAACGGTAAATGGGCGCCCCACTACATTTCAGCATTGTAGGATGACCACACCAGTACAGCAACTTGCTAGACATCACCTCGGTGCCATCCGGATCTCGGCGCCCCACTGCAGATGAAGTGCCTCTCAACTATGAAACCACCACGGTGACATCCGGATCTTGGCGCGTTGTGCTGCCTTCGGCCTATTCGCACATCGGTCCGCTACTGACGCCATCTCACAGGCTAATGGGGCGACCCACGCCGAGTTTCAGCATTGTAGGATGACCACACAAGTACAGCAACTTGCTAGACATCACCTCGGTGCCATCCGGATCTCGGCGCCCCACTGCAGATGAAGTGCCTCTCAACTATGAAACCACCACGGTGACATCCGGATCTTGGCGCGTTGTGCTGCCTTCGGCCTATTCGCACATCGGTCCGCTACTGACGCCATCTCACAGGCTAATGGGGCGACCCACGCCGAGTTTCAGCATTGTAGGATGACCACACCAACTTGCTAGACATCACCTCAGTGCCATCCGAATCTTGGCATCTCAACGCCTAGTGGTATCTTCCATACAAAAAATATTGTTACGCTGCCTTTGGCCCCATTCGCACATCAGTCCGCAACTTAGACATCACCTCGGTGCCATCCGGATCTTGGCATCTCAGCGCCTTGTGGTGTCAGTCAGAAAATATTGTTGCGCTGCCTTTGGCCCCATTCGCACATCGGTCCGCTACTGACGCCATCTCACAGGCCAACGGGGCGCCCCACGCCGACTTTCAACATTGTAGGATGGCCACAGAAGTGCGACAACTTACTAGACACCACCTCGGTGCCATCCGGATCTTGGCGCGTTGTGCTGCCTTCGGGCTATTCGCACATCGGTCCGCTACTAACGCAAACTCACAGGCCAACGGGGCGCCCCACGCCGACTTTCAGCATTGTAGGATGGCCACACCAGTGCTGCAACTTGCTGGACACCACCTCGGTGCCATCCGGATCTTGGCGCGTTGTATTGCCTTCGGCCTATTCGCACATCGGTCCGCTACTGACGCCGCCTCACGTGCCAACGTATTTTCTCCGCATTTTATACCCTATGCCGCATAACAGGTCATGTGACTTGTTTATAAAACTTTTCATTGGTTCATTTTACTTTTGGTTTCCGAATGATGGAAGGCTTGATCATATGACCTAAAAACAACACTTTTCATTGGATGAAAACTTTTTTTTTCCCCCAAACGATGAAAACCCCACCTTGTTTCTGGATGTTTCAGACTAAACTGGCGTCAGCATGAGAGCACCACCATCTCGTAGCTCCGTCGTGGTCATTCCGCGAGCAATCATGGCAGCCGCTCCCCACCAGAAGCCTGCAGGAGTCGGGGCCCCCAAAACTTTTGATGAATTCTCAAGGCGGAGGGGACGCTTTCGAGAATGGGGTCCAAGACCTAGCAGACAAGCGTCCGATTTCCAAGGTGTCCCAGGGCCATTTCAGTGGACCACGCCCAAAAAGGAAAGAGCCTGCCGCCATTTTGAGAGTCCTGTGGCAGCCGCCTATCGCTGCACCGCAAGAGTGGGCGCAACTCAGCTGAATGGCGGATTTTGACACAGTGGACCAAAAGCGGACGGAATGGCAACTGAAACGGTAAAGGGGCGCCCCACTAAAACAGATGAGACTCCACCTGGAGAGGCCCGTTCACGCCGCCTCCCCCGGGGCGCTCCACGCCGTTATTCGGAGCAGCATTGTAGGATACCAAAACCAGTGCGGCAACTTACTGGACATCACCTTGGTGCCATCGTTCTGCTGCCTTGGAACTATTCGCACAACAGTTTGCTACTGATGACCCACCCCCCGCGACGCCCCACGCCGTTATTTGCTGGGTGGCAACTTACTAGACATCACTTTCGTGTCATCTAGATTTCGGCGCGTTCTGCTGCCTTGGAACTATTCGCACAACAGTTTGCTACTGATGACCCACCCCCCGCGACGCCCCACGCCGGAAATCTGGACGTTGTGCTGCGTTGGGACTATTCGCACAGCCGACCGCTACTTCGTTGTTTTTCCCTAAAAATGTTTATATGTTATTACTATTTTTGTTTTCTTGTATATATTTATAAATTATTAAAGTTTTATAATCTTACTACTTTGTCGGAGTGCTATATATTTTTAATGTGACACATAATTGTAAAAACTTTGATGTACAAAGAGTCATCCCTGGAATCTTCCGCTTCACGCTCGGTCCCCTCCCCAATCACAATACAGGATGGTTTTCAGATAATAGCAACGCTTCTGCTGTGACGGATCTCATCGAGTGTGGGCCTTGATCTACTATAACTCCTTTGAAGAGGGGTGATTCTTTACAGCTGTGGCCATAAACTACATCTGCAGGGCTAGCTGATAGCCTAGGACCGGCCTGGACAATCGGACACAGAGGAAAAGGAGTGTCCGAGGGTGCGGTAGTGAATAGGGCGAAAGGGAGGTGTCGGGCGGGCACAGGGTGTGATTCTCAGGGAAGAGCAGCGCAGATGGGGGGAGGTTTATTACCCATGCATAAGACAGAGAGCGGGGGTGACCACTGCCTGGGTGAGATGCTTGCAAGGGTGGGGAGCCATGCTAAGGATCGACAGCGTGCACAGAGTGGGTCTGGTCAAGGCATCTAAAATGGCTGCCGTGCACGACAAAAGTGTGGCATTTGAAAAAAGACAAGATGGCGCACACAATGTTTTTCAACAATTCCTGATTTCCTTCGAATCGAACGTTAACAGACGTTGGGGCATATTACCAAAGTTAAGCGATATTTATCCCTAACGATGCTTAGCAACAAATTTTTTACCGCTAAGCATCGTCAGAAATTATCGCAGATAAACCTTGCTAGTATCAAGGTTTATCGCAAATGCGATAAAAAACGTCCGCAATGCATTAATATCGCTGAAAAGTCCGCGATATTCATGCATTACCGAGCTAATGCTCTTAGCCATGTTATCCACCTCCCATTGGATAACATGGCTAAGAACTGCTCAGGGCAGCTGTTACTTTTTGGAGATATTCGCGCTTATCTCGAATATTTCCAAAAGTTGATAATAGGAGATAGCGATGTTAGAGACTGTTTCCAGTCGCTAACATCTTGGCATGCCCACTTTGCATGTCATTAGTGATAAATATCACTCACATGCAAAGTGGGACCCAAGATGGTCGCTATCTCCTACTAGCCGTCGCTAACTGGTGTTAGCAACAGCTAGGTAATACAGATATAATTTTATCTCCGCGAAGCGGAGCGCTGTTACAGATATATATCTTGTTTTTGAACGTTAATTTCTCAAAATGCACTGAAGCACATATATTGAGACATAGCAAAGGCACATCGGGCTACCAGTCCCTAATATTTTACCAAGTTTCGTGCAAATCCATTCAGCCGTTCGATTATTGTTATTATTTTTTTTTTTTGCCCCGCGGGGCCCTTTTAAAACCTCCACATCAAACCTAGGGGGTCAGCGAGGATCTACTATGCCCCCTTATGGTCATTTGCCCCTTCGCTTTGGCCTCCTCTTGTCTCTCGATCCTACCGAGAGACAAGATGGCGGCCGCTACGGACTGTTTGGAATGTTGACAGACGCCGGAGAACCAATCAGCTTCGCTTCACAAAGCTCCGTTGCGCGAAAAGTCCGCGAACCAGAGCGCTGCCCGGTCCGCTGTTACAGATATATATCTTTTTTTAAACGTTAATTTCTCAAAATCCACTGGAGCACATATATTGAGACCTACAAAAGGCACATCGGGCTACCAGTCCCTACAATTTTGCCAAGTTTCGTGCAAATCCATTCAGCCGTTCGGGCTAAAAGTGAGGCCAACCGCCCTATGGAAAACTCAATGTTAAAAACACGTTTTGGGACCCCCCTTTTTTCTCGGCCCCCACTGGACGAACCCCCCCCAAATTTTCAAGGGCTGCTCAGAAACAAAATGTGCCATTTTCCTGAAAATTTCAGCCAATTCCGTCCACAAACGCCAAAGTTATTAGACATAGAATTTTCAAAAAACCCATAGAGAAAAAATCCTAACTATATATACCTACTGGCGACCGCCAGTAGGTAATATATATATATATATATATAGCTGCACAGATAACACCCAACATAAGACATTAAAAAGATCATGGCAAAAACTACCTAACATTGAAAGACATATAACAAAACATATTAAAAACAGGGAAAAGTGAGCATCGGAAGAGAGTTGCCCTCAGTATGTGGGTTATGGTATGGCATATTAACAGCAGATCACCATTATTGATCCCTAGACCATATTCTGTAATACCGTCAATATTATAAACAATACATTCATACATAATACTTCAGTTCCACGATTTGGAGCACATAATCTGCATTGTTAGTGCATATTCCATCAACATATCTCCTCATCAGATCAAATAAATAGGCCAAGTATAGAGATAAACGAGAGTAAAAGCAGAGATGAGGAAACCGGGATGGTGATCAGTGGACATACAAGCAATATGTAATGTTTCACATCATTTCAATATATGTAGAGGTCAGCATACATTATCATCTAAATATATGTCGTTTTCATCATTCCACCACTTAATTAATAATAACATGCAATTCTACAATAAAATAATAACATGAAATTCTCAAAAACATATGCGCCATACGACTTCCCTCACATCCAATCATGTACACTATTGTAAATCAATTACATACCAAGAAGAGTTCAATAACCATAGACTGTTCATATCATGTCTTGATTTCACTGGTCACCATATAGAAGCGGGTCCTTCATCCATGTGTGGGTTTCGTATCAACAATTGAACCCATTCCCACAATAGCTTAGGAACAACATGTATAATTAAATAATACATGTGTATTGTATAGTAAAATGAAAATGAGATATAGACCAACAAATAAATCCATAAAATACATCTCCCAAGGGCACCATGTGCCACAAGATTACACTAGATTGAATTGAAGCAAGGGTCATAAACCGTTCACACGGCGTTTGCATTAACGGTATGCCATACCTCACAGGAAAACAGCCAATCCGTGTTCTAATTATTAATGGCAATTCCCATCCCGGATCAAATATCCCAAGCCTGCATAGTTCTAATAATCATTAGGCCCCCCCCCTATAATTGTGCCTACAGGAAGACAAACGGGGAAGATAATCAATTCGGGATCATACGTCATGTTGCCCCTGATAATAGAGCACTCCCACACACCTACAAAACTGATGGGGAAATGATTTCTATGAGGGTTCTAGTATGAACTTGGCCGCACGGTGTTAGATTAAGCAGTTTGTAACAAAAACTCAAAGCAGATGTTAATAACACATGTGATAAGCATAGTTGACTTGCATCACTGTATCACTACACCAATGTAACCCCAACTCCAACATCGATGGAAAATTCGAAAGAAAGCCTCAATTCAAACAAGGCCACATGTAAAAAGCAGTGGGTGGCCTGTAACAATGTATCTATGAAACACTATGGCGGTAACTATCTCAAATGCATCATACCTCTAATTCTGTATGAATTTCCCCAGGTTCCTATTTGGAAGGTCACTGGTACCCAGACCATATTTACGAAGCCTCACTATCAGGTGTATATTCAAAACCGCCACTAGCCACCGATATTGAAGAAGTTACTCACCATACCGTGATAAGTATCTCAGACCACACAACCACTGTGGCTCACAGCCTCGAATCCATGAAACGGCAAAACTCAAAGAAACCACCCGCACACATGGACACACTTAAATAATCGTTTGTGATCGCATAGTCCTTGTGGACGAGTCCATCATGTTAAAGGAATACCAGTAGGCACTCATACATATACGTGTGGTAAGTGTGTGTCGGCTCATTTCCAAATATCACACGCGTAAAAGAAACTGCCCACACACGCAGTGACTCACTTCAATATTTATTAATGATCGCATAGCCCTTGTGGGTGGGTCCACTGTGCTTGTTGTGTTGGAAAAGTGTGAGTCGGCACATATCACGGCGTTATATGTAAATTACGTATATCCTTTTTGGCTTGGTCCATTGCATTTTGAACCTCGTCCATTGCAACCATGGCTTCAGTACCATTAATTGGTTGTTCAAGTGGGTCAGCAGTCCTGGAAGTAGAAGTATTGTTCATAGATGGAGTATTCAATTGAATTTCTGCATTTATATTGTTGTTTTCATCTATTTCTTGATTGAACATTTGTAAGCATGTCTGAAATTCAGCTAATGAAATATCATTTTCATAAACATTAAATGCTTCTTCATTGCATTCATATTCATTTTCAAAATGTCTTTGTGGGATCAAAATGTGCAAGGTATTCAATTTCGGGTAGGCCTTTCAGAATTCTTTGATGACAGGTCTAAACTAAGCAACTTGATTGCCTTTGATTTACCATATAAGCTTGAGGAACTTAAGTGGTCACATGCTTCATAGCTACAGACCTCACTGTGAGATAACATTTTAGGCTAAATCTGTAGAATCCTTTACTTAAGGATTGCTCAGCAGACTTTTCTCTCTATCCTTACTTCATATGTGTTATTTCTGTCTTTGTAATGTAGGAAGTAATATTATATGCAACCCTTGTTGAGATATCTGCAACAAATTGTATATCCATGTTAGCATCCCACATACATAGAATTAAAGGGTTGCAGTCATTTATCCGTTGTGATGCTTGTGGTTTACTAATATTGTATGTGGTTTTGTCAGAGATTTGCCAGTACCCATGTGTCTTGCAGATGACATTATATTGTTGACTCTTCCTTTCTGTATAATTGATCTTGGTAATTCAAAGCAACATATTGAGCAATATTTACCTGTTTTATGCTGTTTTCTTAAGCAGTATTTTCCGTACTGGCGTAATTTAAAAAAGTAAAACTTACCCAGATTATTTCTTGTTGGTCTCTTTTTTGAGATGTCGCATGCCCTTCAATAAGTTTAATACTGAGTCATCAGAGTTGTATCCATAGTTAGTAGCATTTTTGAGCCACAAAAGCATATGAATGTGTGGTGCACATCTTGTTTGATACTATTTTAACAAAACGTAATGAATTACTTCTCCAACAAGAATTTTCTTTTTGTTGTTTAAGTAATGAGGCATAGTTTGAAATTTGTGATTGAAATATATGCAAATATTGGTAATATCCAAAGAACATATTTCAGCAGGTATTTTGCAGTTAATGTATGCATATTAGTATTAGCTTTGAGAAGAAATTGATTCAACCCGACCCATCCATATTCAGCACATCTTAAAGTAATAAACCAAGTAGGTTGTCCTAAATTTCTTAGCGTACTTTTCAATTCTCTCTCTTTGAAACGAATATTCATTTGTCCCTCATTGACATGCCATAATGTTGATTAAGTTATATTCTTGATTTTCATATTGTCATGGGACCTTTTCAACAACATCCCGTACTGTAATATTATTGAAGCCAGTTCCCGTGCACATAAAATGTGCAACAGTTTAAGAAGTGACGGAAAGTCCACTTTTATTTAGTGGTATGGAAATATAAGGAATATCTTGTCAAAAGCATGAATCCTCTGAATATAATCTTGTAGGTCAGTACTCACATACTGGAATTATGGATGATTATCATATCCTCCACCTTTTCCAGTGGGTAATAAAGGTGGATAATATATTGCTACTAGTATTTTCCCAGACACTAATAGGTTCTCCTTTAGCTTACTTCATCTGAAACAGTTGTAAAGCATCACTCATTATGTCTTTAGGGTATAGTATAATGTTCCTGTTTGATTAGCTTTTCCAAGTGGCAAGCATGTAGAGGCTATGTAGTTTGCAATGTCAACATCTTTATAGTATATGTTGTTTTTCTATGCTAATTAATTCTTGCTATTTTTTTGTGTTTTGCAGGTGCTCCATTGACTGAAACCACTAACCGATCCTCTATTTTACTTTAGACTCCAGGAGTGGTTTGTGATTTTGTTAAAATTAAATGGTGGAAAAAAACATTTCCTTTCAGTGCTCGTGCTAACTCATATGTAAGAAATTTCCCCAATTTTGGTTGTATTCTTACAATGGTTTAAAAATAATGAAATGTTTGAATAAAAATGCTTTCATATAAATTCAGTTGCTGTATTTCTAAAGTGACTAGATATGTTTCAAAATTGTTACGAGTTGCACGTTAAGGTATGAAGTTATGATCTAGTTTTGCAAGGCAATAGTTGAAGATTAAATGGTAATTGTTGTCCGGTGGTTTATTAGTGGGTGAAAGTAGGTACCTAAAGCTAGAAATAACACCACAATCACAAATAAGGTCCAGTCAAGTCCTAATAAAATAATCCTTGCCCAACAGTCGATAAATTGAGAATAATTGCTGAAAATCACTGTATTCTCCTTCCTTTTCACGGCGATGGCACCCATCCTCAACTAATTCTTGTATGTGATTCTGAGCGATGTGAATGTGCAATATATGTGCCAAAAGCCTATCTGCTTTATCCCCTTTTTCATAATATTCTTGATTAATATAAAGGAGTTTTTTGGACGCCAACTTCATCACAAGGTGTTCCAGCTCACCCCATAGTTGGCGCAAGTCTCGCAAGGTCCTGCGAGAGCCTCCCTCCCTGTGGCGTGCTTCCGTCTATCGTATCTGAGTCTCCAATCATGATGATGGAGCTTATTCGCCTGTTTGAAGGTCGCAGTGTGGGAGATGAGCTCTGCCGGAAAGACCGCTTATGCCACATCCCAATTGGTCACAGGTGCCACGTCCTGGGTGTCATTTGTGGAGAAGTAGTGTTCAATGGTATCCCTAATATGATCACGAAGAAAGTGCAATTTCATTGAGGATCCATGATTGAGGAAACATGCTGTGGGTGTGCAAAACTAAGGGTGAACCATATTGGGGTGTGAAAGGTATAATAGTTTTAAACAGGTGGACAATCAGAAGAAACATTAAGGGGAAACTGTTTTTGTTGTGGTATACAAGGTGATCTTGAAAATGATAGAAACTGTACTGCCTTGAATTTCAAATGTAGGGTTTGTGGAGTTAGGACATTTTGCAAAATGCTGTAGAGCTCAAGAGAAGATGAGAAAAGTAAAACAAATTGTTTGACGATGAGTATGATGATGATGATGAATTGTGCTGTGGAGAGATATTGCATTCCAAGTAGGGGATTGGAACTAGCGAGTTCCTATTGATGATGTCAGTGTCAGTGTCTGTCTAATTGAGATTGAGATTGATTTGATTAGGGAGCAATAATATCTTTAATTCCAAGGAATCTCTATTTGGAAAAACTGGTAAACAAGGTGAAACTGTTCAAACCTGATACGCACCTGCTGGCATATAGTAGACAAGCCATTAAACTAGATGGATATTTTTGTGGTGAAATTGAGTGTAAAGGTAGGATTACTGCAGGAAAGATTTATATTTCAACTAAAGGGGACAGCAGAAATAATTGGGAGTGATGTTAGATCCAAATAGTGATCAGTCAATTATTTTGAGAGGGTTTGTTTCTCACACTAGTGATTTCAATCCGTATAATAGGAAACTTGAATATGAGAGGGGTGTGTGTGATGATGAACCTAAAAGAGTTTTACGATTTGAATTTCCTGAATTATTAACAAACAAACTAGGGTGTTTAACTGCATACTCTCATAAAATAAGATAAAAGGATATTGCAATTACAGAGTGGGCTCCAGTTGTGTAGGCATGCAAGGCTTTGGGAGATGTTAGACTTTGTGTGGATCCTATAGGTTTAAACAAGGCTGTTGTAGTTGATAGACACAAATTATTAAGTGTTGTTTTCATGTATTGATCACAGGGCAATGCCTTGTATGTTTTTAATAAATAACTGATGTTTTTAACTTTGATTTATCTCGTTAGTATATTGTATTGCACAGTGTTCCCTCTGACGTTGTATGTATTTCTCCCATATTCACATTGCTTTTAGTTGTTGTACCTACTGTCAGGTACTTGTCGCCTACTGCCTCCTATAGGGTTACTATAGCAGACGGTAATGGAACTTTCATGACACTTTATTACTTGACATAGGGACCTGTGTGTTTTTACAGTAGTAGACACCCACTTCCCAATATAACAGTAATGTTAACACAATTGTAACTTTTTTTTCCACTCTTGATTTGAACCAAAGAACATAACATCATTTATCATGCCTCTAGGTTTGTATAGGGATACCAGAATGTCGTTTGGTCTCATTTCAGCTCCGGCTGTTTTTCAAAAAGGCCATGTAGAACATTTTGGAATGTGTTGATCATGTTAAAATTTATCAAAATGACGTGTTCATCTTTGGATATACACAACAATAACATGACCAGGTGTTGAGAACCGTTTTGACAAGATGCAGTAAGAGAGGTTTCACTCTAACACAAGAAAAGTGTAGAATTGGGTGTAAAGAGATTACTTATCTAGGTCATATGTTATCTGGAAACAAAGTACAGCCTAATGAATGTTTGTTTGGTATAGGCCATTCATCATAATCGAATATACAATGTTACATCGCGGTGTTCACACTGCGATACACCGCGATACCTTTACAATGCAGGAATTACAACGCAGGTCGTTTCAACGACTTGCGCGGGAGGACGCTGGACTTAGGAATAGTATGATTTACTATTCTAACTCCAGCCTACATTACAGTAGGGAAGAAGTTGTAATAGTATATCATACTATTCCTTAGCCTAGAGCGCCACCCAGCGCAACTTATTGTAATGACTGGCATTGTAATGCCTGCGTTGTAAAAGTATTGCGGTGGGAACATCACAATGTAACCGATGTTTCCCATCACTTACGCGTTACTGAGAACAAAGATCAGTTATTAAGACTTTCAGGAATGCCACAATACTATAATAAATTAACTCCTAGATTTGCCAACCGTACAAATAAATTCAGGTTGCCTTTAAAGAAAGGTGCACAGTTTGTGTGGATGTCTGAATTAGCAGGTGAATTTGAAGATATCAAGAGTGTGCTGTCAAACGCCCCGACTTTACAAAACTTTGACTCCTCAGAGAGATCTGTTCTGGTAATAGATGTCAGTTCACAAGGGTTGGGGGTAGTCTTAAAACAGGGGTCTGGTAAGAATGAAAGAACCATTATGTTTATCTCGAGGATGCTTATTGGTCCTGAGTATAGTAACTCAGTCATAGAAAAAGAAACCTTGTGCATTTTTTGGGCCATATGAAAACTAAAAAAATTCTTGTGGGGTACTCAGTTTGTTGTGAGCACAGATCCTTGAAAGATCTTTTTGAGAAAAAAGGATTGGATGCAATTTTGAGCAGAATTTGTCAGAATTGGTCATAGCAGTGTGGGAGTATGATTTCAAAGTAGAGGATATTCCTGGAGGTGCTAGGGGGCGCACAGCGGGATGGCTGCTTGAATGATCAGCTCCGCCGGGCGGATCTCACAACAACGTTATATGGTTGTTAAAACGGCAGCCTACAGAGAAAAACACATGCGGAGCTGAACAGAAGCACAAGCGGCACACCCGGAGCGGCTTCAATAATCACAACAAGTCTCCTTTCTGGATAAATAAGCTCCGGTCGGCATACAGAGGTTAGGCAGAAACATGGCGACCTGCCGCCCGAATCGGCTCTGAGATGACAGCAACCGCCGCTCACGGCAAAAAATACACGAGCAGAATCACGGGACGTTCCTAACAACGGGGCGAATGAGGCGGACAGCTCTGTATTGGAGGACCATACCCTCGGCGACCGAGGTAAGCCTGACTCGGCAAATGCCCAACACGCAAAATAGCGGCGCCGACTCCCCGGTAACAGTACTCTTAACCCAGCACCGGGTGAAGTGACAAGAACTCACATAATAAGGCACGAGCCGTGAATATGTCAGTGCTTCTGCAAGGCACTAGCAAGTGAGTTCCATGGGACTTTATCTTCATGGCACACGTTTGCTTGTAGACTCACACTGGGGGAAATAAGCGGTAACAAGATGGCGGCGCCCATTCTTAACGAAGTAACCCTGCTATAAATTACCATATCTTGCCATGAATGTGATGCGCGAGAGCTGCAGGAACTAATCGATCTATGCTAACAACTAAGCCAGCCCTTTAACGGTGACCCAACACACTCCCACCCCCCCTCTGCCTACTTTACCGGATTCGCGCCATAACCCTCCCCCACGGTTTCAATGGCGGTGAACAACAGCGTGTGCTGACCGGACGGCCTCCAGCCCCCATACCATTCCACGTCCAACCCGACGCCTCCGCGGGAGGGTCCGAGGCTCTATCTCTAATACTAGAAATTGGGCGCTGAGGTGGAGGCTGCGAACTTCGAGGGCGTGCTACACAGGTGAAGTGTGCCAGACTGCACCGGATGGCGTAAAATCATCAAACCTGTCTTTCCTACACGCATGGTGTACCCTGGCCTTGCATATCCACACCAGGGATTGTTATCCATTAGCCAATCTACACTGTACTCAGACCAGATCAGGACCCCAGGAGGCGACACGCACTGTCGCGATCTGTGAGTATTACTTGGGTGGTGACTAGGAGCGGCCAACGTCATTGACCGGACTATCACGCTTCCTGAACCCTGACTACGAGAGCACTAGTGCCAAAACACCACTAAGCGCTCACTGGGTCTTCACGGACACTAGGCAAACATGGGTAAACCGGACAGACAACAGCCCAAAATAAATTTCGAAGCGCGCAAACCCCCAAAAGGTCAGGCGGAACCAATTGAAGAAGACACGGCATCAGGGAGCTCAGAAGAATGCAACATGGTGGACATTCTTAAGGCCATCAAAACCAACCTCCAGGACATTAACAGCAAACTAGATAATCTGACGGGGCGTATGGATAGTATGGCTGCCAAAACGGAGAAACACGAGGAAAGACTGGACGACGCTGAGAGACATATATCCACGGTGGAAGATGACACGCACACCACCACCACCAAATGCACCGGCATGGAGAAAATACTGGAGGTCATCAAGGCTAAGGCAGAGGAGTTGGAGGCACGATCGCGTAGAAACAACATACGCATCGGAGGACTGCCCGAGACCACCAACACGGGCCGAATGGAGACATATGTCGAACAACTATGCACGGACATATTTGGCGAAGGTTCCATGTCTTCTATTTTCATCATTGAACGAGCGCATAGGTCTCTAGCGCTCAAACCTCCGGTAGGCGCAAACCCACGTCCTATAATTGCCCGCGTCTTAAACTACAGAGACAGGGACACCATACTCCGCCTCGCGAGGGAAAAAGGCGACATCACCCACCAAGGTAATAAATTAGACTTTCATCCAGACCACACTACGTAGTACAACAGGCGAGAAAAGAATTCAACACTGCCAAAGCCAAACTTCGAGACCTGCAGATACCATATGCCATGCTTTACCCCGCACGTCTAAGAGTCACATGGGAAGATAAGCCGCTCTTCCTGACAACTCCCAAAGCTGCCATGGACTTCATCAACAGTACTGCATCAAAGGGTAAAAAGGTGAACGGCAGGGAGAGACGACCAGACTCTGAGTAAAGGTAAGGTGGCGAACTGCTCATCTGCACTGTGGGATGTATCCCCTCCCAGGTACAAGATACCTTATCGAACTTCGTCTCCCCAGAGTCACGATGAAGGGCATGCAGGTTTCTGTACACTTCGCACACGCTGGCACCGGGACAATATATGCTTGAACTGCGTTTCTGAGGTACGCCACTGCATCATCAGACTATCATGACTTGCATACCGTCAGCCTTGCACTCATACTAGGGGTTACGTATGGCCCGGATCTGGAGGTGGAAGTAGAAACAATCTGATGAACATATTAAGGGTTGGTACCTCAAGACTGTCATGGGGTGGTTCAACATGGATAAAGTCGCTCACTTTGATGGAGACGAACTCCCGAGTGTATCCTTTTCGTGTGTCGCTGGATTATTTGCTCAACTTTCAACTTACATACTGTACTTTTATTATAAGATCTGCCCCCACCCTCCCTGTAGGGTGGTGGAAGTGTAACCCCGGCAGACCTCCACATGGGAGATCCCCACAAAGTTATGGTTTCCGTAGAAGTTACTGAGGGATTATGGCTTCGGCAAAATTGGGTTGCTGAAGTGGGTGGGTATGGGACAAGTTCGGGTTTTGTTAAGCAGACTGTACCAGGGCATTTGAGATGCATTGCTAATTCCCGAATTGTGTGTCAAGTACGGAGTAAGCGCTCACGCCGATTTCATGTGATGAGTACTGTGTCACCTGCCTTTCTAATGAGATTTGTACAATTGCATTCAGCACAAAAGCTTAGTTATGGCTAGAAACAATGATCTAAACCTGTTAACTTGGAACGTGCGGGGCATCACTAATCCTAAGAAAACTAGACAGATATTCGCAGAATTGGATAGGCATCATATAGACATTGCACTACTGCAAGAAACGCATATAGCACCCCATAAGTGCAGACATATTGGTACGAAATGGGCTGAGTCATGTCACTCCTCCACATATTCCTCTTACGCCAGGGGGGTAATGACACTGGTCAGGAAAGGTGTTAACTACAAAATCGAAAGATCCATCTTAGACCCAAATGGTAGATATGTGATTGTCTCGGGGAAACTACGTGGACAGCACCTAACACTGGTGAATGTTTATGGCCCAAACATAGACTCCCCTGGCTTCTTCCAAGATCTTTGGAATCATATGTTGGAATTTGTTGAACATTATTTGGGGAGGGGATTTTAACGTTGCATTGACTGACACGCCTGATCGCTCCGAGACCTCCATAGAGCCACACAAATGAGCTAGAAGTAAGATATGGGACATGATGTATAACATCTCCATCCGAGATATATGGAGGGTTAGGAACCCGGAAGTGACCACTACCACTCACATCAATGTAATGCACGGTAGCTGGTCCAGGATAGACTATTGGCTGGGCACTGACAATGTCTTATTGTGGACGAACAATCTCACCAAACTACCAAGAACTATATCGGACCACAACCCGGTCATTTTACAGTTACGGATTCCACACTACACACCCCCTCCATTTAGTTGGAGATTTAATGCTAAAACACTTCTAGATCCATTGTATGCAGACAAAATTGCTACAGCGGTCACAGAATACTTCCAGTTTAACGAAGGGACGACCGAAGACCCAGGCATCCTCAGGGAAGCATTTAAGGTGACATTGCGGGGAGTCTGTATTAGCACCACAATAGGGATATTGAGGGATATCAGAGAACAGATAACAAAATGCGAGATTAAAATGAGAACACTCGAAATGCCACACTGGGTGACCTCAGACAGGTGTACACCGAACATCAATCGTATGCCGCTGATGAACTAAAATACATCACTAAAAGACCTCTGGTTAAACAGTTTGGGGAGGGTGGACGACCGGGTAGGGTGCTTGCAGCGAAAATTTGTGGGGGGAAGACGCCACAAACTGTAACGCAAATACGTGACACCGAAGGCACACTACTGACACGACCGGAGGACATACTCCGCTGCTTTGTCGACAACTATAGCACACTATACACATCCAAACACACAGCGCCCCCTGAAGAAACATTCGAATATCTGCGCGACATTGCCATTGCCTGGCTCTCTGACCAGCAGCAAGAGTATTTGGCGATGCCCATCACAGTGGAAGAGGTGACAGACACCATCCGATCACTTCCCAATGGTAAGGCACCCGGCCCAGATGGGTATACATGTGAATTTTACAAGGCATACGTAGACACGTTAGCACCACACCTGGTTGCCATGTACGGTAATGCATTTGAACAAGCCACATTGCCCCCGTCGCTGCGAGAAGCTGTACTGATAACACTCCTGAAGCCTAATAAAGACCCTGACCTCTGTGAATCCTATCGACCCCAATCCCTCCTAAACGTGGACTCGAAAATATTGGCCAAAATTCTGGCGGTAAGATTGCAGCCATTGATGACTAAATTGATATTGCCAGACCAAGCGGGGTTCATACCCACAAGGGCAACCTCCCACAACACTAGAACTTTATTCGCACTGTCCCATTATTTAACACCCAACACTAAGGCGGTGGCGGTCATGCTCGATGCCGCCAAGGCATTCG
Organism: Lissotriton helveticus; assembly: GCF_964261635.1. Classification (NCBI taxonomy): domain Eukaryota; kingdom Metazoa; phylum Chordata; class Amphibia; order Caudata; family Salamandridae; genus Lissotriton; species Lissotriton helveticus. Next base: position 496,800,007 of record NC_136061.1, on the reverse strand, counting down.
ATTCGATCGAATGGCCATATCTGCTCACGATACTCCAGCGTATGGGTTTTCCACCCCGCTTCATAACATGGATTACACTCCTTTACACAGACCCGGTTGCAAGAGTACGCGTAAACGGTTACATATCAAACCCCTTCCACATTGAACGAGGCACGAGGCAGGGTTGCCCTCTGTGCCCCCTGCTATGTGACAGTCACATAATCATTCAGCGCTACACTTCCCAGGTCGACCATTGCATATATCCATGTATGCAGATGACATGCTTTTATATATCAGAGATCCCGACCAGAATATGAACCCCTTACTGCGCGAATACCTCAAATTCGGCAGACACTCTGGCCTACAGATTAATTGGGACAAGTCATCCATAATCCCACTCACTGCCACCACATCGCAACACGTTACGGATTTCCCGCTGGATTGGCAAACTGACCCAATCAGATATTTGGGGATATGGTACAGCAGAAACCCCGAGGAGGTTATACGAACTAACTATGGTAGAGTCCTGGATAAGTTAACAGAGAAAATCGATAGGTGGATACAACTACCACTCTCATTAGCAGATCGGATTGCCATAGTAAAGATGAATATCCTACCCAAACTTCTATACCTATTTAATAATATACCAATCACACCCCCGAAAACGGTATTCAAAAACATGACCACACTGGTTCTAAAACTAATCTGGGCAGGTAAACAAGCACGCATAGACCTACATAGGCTGACATTACCCTATGAAAAAGGTGGCTTTTGTGTGCCAGACTTCTATTTATACTATCTCTGTGCTCAGGCTCAGTATGCTACATACTGGTACCATGCTGTCCCTTATCTAACACATACAGCGGTTGAGGAGAGGGACGCCTTTCCGGTACCACTGACAGCGATGATCATGCACAAACGCCCACCACTACACCCAACAGACATAAACACAGTTGACACGACAGCGACCGCTTGGAGAACGCTAGGCCGATTGGCGCACAAAACGCCACTTTATGCACCAGTGCTGCCATTACACCATCATCCCCAGATCTCGGTTACAAGTGAGCAAGTAGGTATGGGGCTCCTAAAGCAGGCTGGTATGGACACGATCGGGGACCTCTACTGTGATGGTGTATTCAGACACATAGACGACCTATCTTACATCAGCAATCAAACCACACTGTTCCGTTTCACATACTACAGATTACAAAGAGCCATCCGAGATCTATACCCGAACTACCCGACAGAACCCCCCTGCTTGGAGGCACTACAGCGCATCATCACCTCCTCCAACTCAACACATCTAGTTTCACGATTGTACAGAACAGCCCAAAGCGAAATCCCATTCACCTCCACTAAAGCGTGGACACGCTGGAATGAAGCATTACCTGGCCCACTATCTGAAAAAGAATGGTACACCACATGTGCACTGATTAGGTTACTCACCTCGAATGGGAACTTGCGCATCCTCCATCTAAAATACCTACATCAATCATACCACACACCGGTACGTCTCCATAAATATGGATTACGAGAGGATGCTAGGTGTAAACGTTGTGGGGAGCAGGAGGCAGATTTTGTACATCTGGCGTGGTACTGTCCGAGAATACAAGGCTACTGGGGAAAAGTAACTGCACTACTTCAGAAAATGGTGGGGGTAGAGATTGAATGCTCTATAAAGGTGTGCCTTTTGGGTCTTCTTCCCACGATCAAAGCCGGGAAACGTAAGTTCTGTGCAGTCTCCCTGTTGTTAGCTAAAAGGCAGATCTCTTGCTGCTGGGGTGGCACGAAAGTGCCGAACACGAAACAGTGGCTGCAAGAATTAGCACATTGCAGAGCTCAACTGTTGACCTATGAGGAGGAACTGCCGACTAGATCCAGGCCAAAAGACTACTGGACCTATTTAACAACGTATTTGCAGAATGATGATGCCACTGATACACTGTGAATACTACCATAACCTGCATCATTTTGAATGGGTGGAAATCATGACACATGAGTCATAATATACTGCTAGCACACAAACTGTACTGACTATAACAATGATCTTTTTGTATCATACATGTTGGGATGCTGAATGCGGAAATGTACTGGTATTTGTTGTATTGCCATTCTCATATGGTTGTACTTTTTGAAAATCAATAAACAGACTTTAAAAAAAAAAGTAATGGATATTCCTGAAATTTTCTAGAGATTTAAAACTGTGTGGCTGATTGTTTATCTCACTTGGTTACTGATTCTCAAAGATTGTGTAGGATGATGTGTGGGATTTACATAATTAGAATGTTTGTGAGGTTGCGAAGGGACAATAAGTGAGGAGGTTTGGAAAAATTTAGTCAATGCTGATGAGTGCTCGTTTGAAGTGATGAGTTTAATTGAGAATGATTAGATGTCAAAAAAACGAGTTGATGACTAGTGTTTGAAGTATTGGAATATCAAGGAAGAGTTGCCAGTGAGTCACAGTTTGTTATGGAGAGGAACAAGACTCGTTCTTCCCTGTGTCACATAGTGGCTGAGGGAATTGTCAACATCTTTAAGTTAGCATGATCCCTGTAGCCATGATACTGCTTTTGCGCACGTTACAACATGTCCTTATTTTTGCAAGACTCTGTTTATACCTTTCACATGAGAACTCTCTGCTGTTCTCGTTCTGTGGCTGTTCCTGGAGTTTAGTTTAAACATTGTGAGCAAGGTCGATAAACACTGCCCCTTGTTATTCTGTTCTGGTCAGGCCCTATCACCAGACAAACATACCAATGCAGCTGTTTTTGCTGGAGACTCATACTTGATATTATGGGGATGCTTGCTTAGGTAAAATACACTTGGAGAGGGGCCTTTCTAGGGAGAAGAGCAACACGCACCCATGATGTAGTAATACGATCTATGTCCCAAGGTATGGGGTCTGCTGACAAAACCCAGAGATCTTCTATTATATAATAATACTTCTTCTTGCCAAGGGGAGGGAGCATAGGCACTATAGACCTTTCTCCATAGTCTTTGTATAATGACGTCTCCCTTTATGATAAATGGCCTTACTGCAATGCTAATGATATTGGTGTTATGCATCTTTATGCTTGTTGTGGCACGTATACTGCATCCCAGTCACAGAGTAGCTTCCTAAAGTTGGATATTTGGTCCGGGAGAAGATAGGAAACAAAAGAGAATTTGGTCCCTCCTACCATGCACCAGTCCCTGTTTTTGGATTAAAGGGCACTCAAACTGTGATTTTGCCTCCACTGCCTGGACACAAGGAGAACCAATATATTTAAATTGAACATGTCAAGTTGCACAATTTGGCCAATACTGAATAGTATGCCTATAACCGTCCCATGGAGAGATATCTCCCTTCATGCAATGTTATCCACGGTGGCTCCAGTGCTGCAGGAGCGTGAAGTGGAAACCTAAATTGAAGTGCTGCCTGTTTTGTCTTCAATTTCTAGGGATACACCTCAGGAATATGTGTCACCGCCTATTACGCTTACTGTGGACATTTCTGCATGGGCGCTCCAGTCATCTTTTTATGCTGACCGGCCACAGCTATATTGACTAGGAACTGTTGGTCATTACATCAACAGAGACAACTTTTCTTTGACTTCTTCGTCTTCTTCATCAAAATCTACTGTGGAGGACCCTTCCAGTCATATTTTCATTTTCTTTTCCTGGTTTCGCAGAACTTATCTGGTTTCTCCTTGGACCTACATTTGGATGGTGCTTACAATGGTATTTCTCTTCATGTGGGTTGGATTTGTGACTGTCTTTTAATTAATGGTCATTATTTGCCTGATCGCTCTGACGTACATTTGGTTGATGGTGTTGTTGCCCCACGCATATCCTCACATATCATGAAAAGAGATCATGTGAATGTTAACATTTCAGCAGTTCCAGTAGTAGATGGCATTGTTTGGAATAAAGTTCCATACGAAATATACGCCCCGACGGAAATGATTTGAATGCCATTTATCTTTCATGTCTTATTAGGTGACGTCATCACACTAGGGATGCATTCGGACGACTGGGATGTTAATGTCATAAATTCATTATTTTCAGATTTGAAATATTACACTGCTTTTGAAACTGAAGATTTGTATTTGAATTCTGCCGGTAAGGAGACAAAATATCGAGTTTTAAATATCGTTCTGCAATAATAACGAGTTTTAAATGTCTAAAGTCAAAAATATCGCTGTATATAATATCGATATCAAGAATATTGATTTGTTGTGTTGTATAAAATATAATTGTTAGAAATATCCATTTTTAAACTATTGTTATTAAAAAATATCTATTATGTAAATGTGAATTTTTTAATGTAGTATATGATTGTAAATGTATTAATAATATTTATTAAATTGTATATGCTTTATATAAAAAATGTTTTAGGAGCGGGATGTTGGGTTTATAGGGGATAAGGGTGAGGAGTGTTTTAAAAAAAATTTAATATTTAAAAAATATTTTTAAATTGTAATACAATTTTAAATTATGTTTTAGGAGGGGGATGTTGGGCTTATAGGGGATAAGGGTGGAGAGTGTTTTAAAAATAATTTTTTTAGTGATTTTGTTTTTTAAATTAATGAATGGATGTAGTTTGTACTGGGAATCGGAAATTATATGTGTTTAGTTTCCAGCACCTTCTCTGAATTTTTCTAGTTTTCAGTGTTAATAGTAAATTATATATGTTTACTATCCAACGTCTTCCCTGACTTTTTTCAATTCAATTTGATAACTTTATTTCGGCCAAAGGCCATAAAAGCACAAATAAAATATGTACATACAAGATAAAATACATAGAATACATAAATAGTTAAAAACCTTGGTTAAAAAATTATTAAACAATAAGTTATCAAATGAAGGATGACAGTCAGTTTAATTAATCACATTTTATCACAATTGAGCAGAGTAGACCTTCTACGCCACATACCATATAAAAAGCGGGAGACCGAGAACACAATAGGGGGTGAAGTATCGAATCTTAAAATTCTACAAGCCTGAGCACATTGTTTTAAGCCCAAATTTCTACACAGCGGTGCCAGTCAAGATCTCCGTATTGCACTATAGGCAGGGCAGGACATGGACCGTATCTTCTTTACTGTTGTTGCAAGCTGGGCAGATTCCCTCTTCTCGTCCCGCCCATTTGCAAATCAATGCCCCAATTGGCAAACAGCCTTGTCTTAATTGTGTATATAGTTTTCTTGCAGTGGGAGGCTGTATTAAATCCATGAACTCCTCCCTCCTGGGCGCAAGTTTAACCTGCAGAAATTCTGTAGACAACCTGCCCATAGTTGACGAACAGTACAGCAAACCTAGATTATACTGTCTCAGGGAGGCCAGCAGCTCAGTTCTCCGCACCGCTGGGCAACTCTCCTCTGGGGTCTCCCATAATTGGGGCAAACCTATTTGGTATGCAACAGCTTTAATATGGGATAACCAAGGTATATTTTTGCTCTTCAGCCGCCCCCAAACTGCGGAGAATTCAGCTCTATAATCATCAAGCTCGGGTACTGTCCAGAGCCTTCTCCAATATAGAAGAGGTCGAGCCGCTAACAGTTCAAATGGGCTCTAAACCCAGGTCTAGTCTCAAGGGTATGAGCGGAGTGCTCTGGGGGAGGCCAATCAAGTTCCTTATAAAGGCCTGCTCAACCCTCAAGAGGCTTGTTATACGCGTATGACCCCAGAGCTCTGCACCATACATTACAGCTGGTCTGGCTTGAGCACCGTAGATTTCAAGCACTGGAGAGACTGGCTTGAAATGGGTTGTACTCTGGAACTTGCGAATACCCCCTACAATCTGCGAAAGCCTCAGGGCGGACTTGGCTACCTGTGGGCCCCAGCAGAAATCTTCAGTCAGGGTGACACCCAGATATACAAAGGTTCTCACCCTTTCAAGCGGGGTGCCATTTAGTACAGGGCTAGGGCGGGTGCATTTCGGGGGACCGAAGATCATACATTTTGTCTTCTCTAGATTAATCTCGAGTACCCGCGAGGCGCAGAATGATACGAAACCATCCAGGACCCGCTGGATGCCTGTTGATGTTCGAGACAACAACAAGGTGTCGTCTGCGAACATCAGAGCAGGCACCCGACGCCAGCCATGGGGCATCACTATCCCTGACGTTGTCTAGTTCACCCACCAAGCCATTTATATAGAGGCTAAAAAGTGTGGGTGCCAGGGCACAGCCCTGGCGTATGCCTCTAGTTACTGGGAAGCGGGCTGATAATTCCCCGTTCTTCCCGCACCTGACCTGGGCATAGTTCCCTGCATGAAAACGCTTCAGGACATCTAACAGATAAGGCGGAAGGTCTAGTTCTTTCAAAACCCTCCATAAACTCTCCCTGGCACAAGGTCGAAAGCGGTCCGCAGGTCTACAAAGACAAGGTAGAGGCTGCCACCCTCAACACTTACTGTCTTCCAAAAAAGGACCTGCAGCCTAAAAAGTTGGTCCAGGGTCGAGATCCCGGATCTAAAGCCGGTCTGGAGGGTAGTCATTACTTTATGCTCCTCCGCCCATCCTAATATTCTATCCAGAAGGATCCGGCCCATTAGCTTCTGAGTAGTATCCAAGAGGCTAATCGGCCTATAATTTGAGGGGACTAGAGGACAGCCCTTCTTAAAAATAGGGACGATCTCAGCCCCCGCCCAGGTATCCGGTAACCAGGCTCCCAAGAGGACCGCATTAAACAATACGGCCAGATGCGGTGCCCAAATTTTTGGCTGAGAGCGAAAAAGATCACCTGGTATCCTGTCAAGGCCTGGTGCTTTATTAGGGAGTTGCCTGGTAATCGCAAGTTCTACCTCCTTGAGTGAGATACTCACAACACTTCCAGAGGCCACCCTCGCCCCGATCTCCCACTGGTCTGTCTGGTGTCCCAAGTCCGAGGCCCCCCACAGTCGACACTCGTGTGGGAGGCCTAAGACTGGGGAGGTCAAAAAAGGACCATCTGGCTCTAATATCCCGGTCCTATCTAAATATTCAGGGATGTCAGTCACAGGACTAGTGTAGAGTGCAGCAAAATGCACCTCCCACACTGAGGGAGCAATATTTGGTAAAAATGTCTCGCCTCCCTCTCTCGCACCAGAGTTAACAAGTGCCCAGAATAATTTTGCATCCTTTGTCGCAAGGGCGCCCCTCAGTTGTTCCCACCTGGCTTCTTCCCACTCTCTCTTGCCCCTAGCCAGCTCCTTTTTATAGATCAGTCTAGTAGCCCTAATGTTCGCTTTATCTTTTGATTTGATTGCCGCGAGAAGCTCCTTTTTTAATTTCTTGCAGGCATCATCAAACCAAGGATGCGTTTTCGGCACACGCCTCTTAATTCTACTTGCAGGGTAGAACACATCCCCTAATACCGCAACTAACTGCTTATGTGTATATAGTGCCTGTTGTTGGCCAGTCGAGTTGCCCATCTGGGCTATAAGGGGAATTGCAAGTTGGTAAATTTTTGCAAGTCGTTGAGGTGAGTCTGCAAGATGAGGCCATTTGACCCTCCTTCTATTATTAGTCAGCATAAGGGGGGGATCGTCATAGCGGATTTAGGGTCAGGATTAGTTAGTCCAAAGGAACTTGGCTTCAAAGTTAGGACCAAGGCATTGTGGTCGCTATCCTGTCTTTGTACAACCCTAAATTCCTTTAACTTGTCCCAATTTTTGGCCTCCACCATTAAATAATCAATGATGGATGTTTGGTTTGTCCGGTTGAATGTTGCTATTGCGGGGCGATCAGGGTCCAGTCTCACATTGCACGCCTGCAAGGATGATGCAAGGGTGAAAGATTTTATTTGGAGCACCAGAGGTGTCCATGCCTTGACTGGGGCAATATTGGGCTCAGGGATATTCCATAGTGCGTCTACATCATCTTGTTCTCCCAGTTCGAGACTACCCAGCGGTTCGAATTGCCAGTTGAAGTCCCCACTGAGAATTATTGCGGTGGAAGAATCTAGCCCCTGAATAAAAGAATTCAGGGCTTTAATTGTGGCTGATTCGGGTTGCCTGGATTCCCAGGTGAGTGCCTATCCAGATCGATAGCCCACCCGACGGACGACCTCTACCTGTAGACACTGCCAAGATGTCAAAAGTTGCAAAGGTCGAACTGGAACTCTCTTCCAGTGCCCAGGTCTCTTGCATCAGGCAGATGTCGTATGTTGCCATAAAGGCGGTCCACTCAAGGGTAAGCAGCTTATTTTTTTGCCCGGCTATATTCCATGAAATCAATTTTAAGCATCCTTCTACTAAATTTTCAGAGCTCTCAGCTTCCCTCTTCCCCCTATTGCTAGTCCTTTCCCCTGGTGTGTAATCAGTTATTGGGTCTCCCCTAGAGATTAGTGGTAAGACATTTTCCTTTATTACCTCTATCTTTCTAGAAGCTTTGTTTGTATCTTGTGGGGGAGAATTTTCTCCTAGTCTGAGTCAATCCACCTCTTCCAACACGCTAAACCTATTCCAATGCGGCTGTAGCGGGAATAGGGGACCATAGGAAGACAAGCCCTCCCTCAATGCCCCCCCATTTAGAGTACTGTGTGGTGGAAAATGGCATCCCCTATTTTCATGTGTAAATCTTGGACGACCTGGTTCCAGACTAGAAGTGGGATAAAAATACGAGAGGTGTAGTGGACTTATCTGTGTATTTGATCTGTAGAGTGGAACATTACAGATATACTCTACAGCCGAGGTATCCCTGAAGTTCAGAATTATAACATCACCTGCTACTGTCTTTAGGCCCCTCCCAATCCAGCCCACTCTTCTAGCCAACAAGATTTCACCAGAGATATTTGCTTGCAGGGGTCTATTTACCCCAAGCCACTGGATGCACTTGTTTTTTAACTCAGTCTCTCTTTCTCTTTTCCCCTCGCTTAAGGGTGGTACTCCTGTAAGTGCTACCACATATCGTTGGGCTTCATGGGGTAGGTTGATTGTTGGTAACTGATAAGAAACAGCTCTTGGTGTAGCGTTCTTTTCAGTGGTAAACTAATTTTATCCCCCTTTTCACCCTCTTTTGCCTTCGCTATGACTTAATCTCTAGCATTTACCGTATTTCCTGCTGTTTGGTGAGTCTGCTTCTGAACATTAGTACTGGGCGAGGCCTGCAGTGGGACATGTGTAGGCCTTTGGGTGCTTAGTATAGCTCCTGCACTGGTAGTCTGTACTAAGGGGTTTTTATTTTCAACTACTCTGGCGCTAGGATCATCTTGAGATAAAATTTCAGTGACGGGGTGTGCAGGATTTCTCACTGATTTAACTGGCTCAAGTTTCGCTCCCCCCTTAGTATTCATGACAGAAATAAGTTTGTCAATTTTTGACACTAAAGGTTTAAGTTGGATAACAATAGTCTGCTCCAGGGATGCTTGTAGATCGGCAACCATATTAGCGACCCAGCATGGTATTCCAAGCGTCGAACCAGTCGGATTGGTAATCGGGGTCACCAGATCATGGTTTGCCAGTTTATTGTTCCCCGATTTATTTGAAATGTTTTCTTTCTTTTTCTTTGAGCGTAGTTTACGTGCTTCCAACCTTTTCTCAGGAGAGGGGGAGGTCAAAATGATTGATCGATCCTGGGCGTCTGTAGAGGTTTCTGTAGGCATTTGACTGCAGGGCAGATCTGCATATGACGCTATCAAATAGGAGCTAGCCTCCAGAGCATTGGTCATGGTAGTTGAAATGTCCCTTCCCTGAATTTGCATACATAATGTTGGTGTAATCGATAGCCTTCTCTCCGTATTCTCGATGGCATTAGCCACAACACCAATAGTCTGTTGCAGCATTTTATCAATTGCTGTCAAAGTAGGTAGGGGTTGTGGTTCTGCTGCGAGCTGCTTAGTAAGTGATCGTGTAGCTGGCTTTTTAGCTTGTTTTTCCCCCAATTATTCATTTTACAGAGTAGATATTTGGTGGGCCGGTCTAGTTAAAATGCGACAAGGGCCCAGTCACTATCATTCAATGGTCCCACCTCAGGTTTGCCAAACGTTACGAAACTTTTTGAGTCAAGGAACTCGTACCCAGATAACAACAATACCTTTCTGTAGACAGCCTTGACGCTATCAGTTCCTCAGGAGATGTGAATGGGGGGGTGGCCCGTCCCGTCCTCCTCCGTCCACTGACGGCCACAGGCGGCCCGCCCTTTGCCGGGCTTAGCCCGGCGCTGCCCGCGCGCTCCCGTGCCGCGGGGAGTGCCTCGTCAATTTCAGCGCCGCCTGGCGTGTGTCCCCGGTATGCGGCTTCCGGCCGCGACGGTTGCTGGGGAGTGTAGTGCCCTTTCACGCTCTCCCCCTGCTCAACGGCCGCTATACGATGGTGGAAGCGGCAGCGGGGGTGAGCGTTCGCGGCACACACAGGGACTTCAAGCAGCAGCCTCCCTAGACAAAAGGTCCTGCAGCAAGGTATGTTCGTAAAGAAAGAAAGCCCCCGCTCTGCCGGCAGTGCCTCGTCAATTTCAGCACCGCCTGGCGTGTGTCCCCGGTATGCGGCTTCCGGCCGCGATGGTTGCTGGGGAGTGTAGTGCCCTTTCACGCTTTCCCCCTGCTCAACGGCCGCTATACGATGGTGGAAGCGGTGGCGGGGGGTAAGCGTTCGCGGCACACACAGGGACTTCAAGCAGCAGCCTCCCTAGACAAAAGGTCCTGCAGCAAGGTATGTTCGTGAAGAAAGAAAGCCTCCAAACTTTTTTCAGTTTGGAGTAGGAATAGTATAATATATATGTTTAGTGTCCAGTCATGCACTGGAATATAACGACCCCTCTGATAGAATCTAAAAATAAAATAAAATACTTGGTGTTAGAAATCCTATGAAACATTGAAGAAATTGCTCAAGTAAATCTTAACCTTAAATCTAAAGAAATTAGGAAATTGTTAAAATCATGGAGCTGCTGACATCTCACTTTCATGGGGAGAGCAAATGTCATCAAAATGACCATTCTACCACAATTCACATTCATAGTAAACTCTATTCCCCTAGAGTTCAATTTAATGGGTATAAGGAAGATACAGAGTGAAATCAGTACCTTTATTTGGGCATCTAAAGGGGTAAGAATAGCTTGGAGAAAGCTCTGCCAAAAGAAGAACCGGGAGGGGGGGGGGGGTTGCTAGCCCAAACTTAGCCATTTACTTCAAAGCCTTTCAAATAAAAAATATTAGGATTCTTTTTCATGCCCAGGAGTTCCATCCTGCTTACTGGAAAGCTGTAACTGACCATGACCAATGTCTCAACAAGTTCGGCCACCCTAAATACTTCAAAAAGATCAGACTGAAGATTTTAAGATCTGCATACAAAACCTGGTTCGCGGTAAGGAAAATATGGAAGTTTTCATATTATAGTCCTCTGGCTCCGATATGGAATTTGCCGGGTACACCAGAATGCCTGAAAGACTCCCTAGAAGGCCCTCTGAAAAAGGCAGGAATAGAGAAGTGGGGTGACCTTCTCGAAAATGGAAATCTTAAGCACTGGGACGTTTTAATGGAAAAAACTAATAATGACCTATCGAGATTCAAATATTATCAGTTGGCCAGCTGGGTTAGAGAACAAGTTATATTACCGGACCCTTGCAGGAAGCTGGAGGAAGATATACAGGAAAACCCAACTCGAAAATAAGTATCGGTGTGGTATTGACATCTGATCGAAGGAAACTAGGCCAATTTTGACATAAACAACTTCGTATGGAAGAAAACTTTTCCAGATCAAGACTTGCAACACTTTTGGCAAGTATCTTGCACTTTTATATGGCACCTTATAGTTTCTACACCTCTCAGGAGAAATCATCTCTTTACTTTGCACAGGTGGTACTGGACACCCGAAAATTGTCCAAGAAACGAGGCCGATTTTGACATACCCAACGTCGTATGGAAGAAAACTTTTCCAGATCAAGACTTGCAACACTTTTGGCAAGTATCTTGCACTTTTTTATGGCACCTTATAGTTTCTACACCTCTCAGGAGAAATAATCTTTTTACTTTGCACAGGTCTTACTGGACACCCGAAAATTGTTCAAGATGAATACACAGGTGATGAAAAGGTGTCCCAAATGCGGAGAGATGAAAGCTAACAAAATATACACATGTTTTACTCATGCGTTTACCTTGATGCCAATTGGCACGCAGTTGGTAAGATCATTGACAAAGTCCTAGATTTTAATATCAAGGTAAGCTCATTCACTATTATATTTGGCACTTTAGATAACGATGACTCTAGCATTAATCTAATTAAAAATCGGAATCATTTTCTATTCACTGCTATGTTATTAGCCAGATGTGAGGTGTGTAAATGTTGGATTCTGCTATCACATCTTACAGTAGAGGATTGGGTCAGAGCAATAAAAAAGTTTAGAAACTTGGACGAATTGAGAGACAACAGCAAACACACGAAATATTGGGAACTCTGGGATAGAGCTAAGTGGTAGGGAGGGATGTCCAATGATTTAAAACAATACAATCAAGCAAGCTCTCGAGGTTCTTTAAGACGGTACACTGAGGTTTTAAAACTCAATGGAACTTGCTGGTTTTTCTCATGACATGGCTTCATCTTGTCTCCTTAGGCATTAACTTCGTGCACGATTATGAGACGACCCGGCTGCCATAATTCATAAAGATCGTATAAATGAGTACTTGGTAAATATGCAAAGAATCTTTACAAATAAACATGTAGTTGTTCACTGGTTTTATACATTTTTGATAACATAGTTTTTTAGTTACAGTTATGGAATATTTATTTACATTGTAAATAGGTATTACATAATTAGATACAGTGTACATTTTAATAACATACATTTTTAAACAATTTTCTCATTGTATGACTTTTTATATTTTTTTTATATTTTTAATCAATAATATTATATTTTTTATAATATTATTTAGGTTGAAAATATAAACACAAATATTAAGGGAAGAATACATTTTGATAAAGAAAAATATTTGTTAACACTTACATATTGTTTCATATTTTTAGCAAACATTATTTTTTGAATCACATTGGTAAGTTTACATATTTTATTTTAATGTATATTAATAAATACTATTTATTTTCACATATTTATTATCATACTTTAAAAAAACTAACAGAAAGAAAAAACGTATAGTACATTAGTAATATTAATTATAATTTTTCAATCTATTTTTACTATTGCATTTGTAATGTACATTGATTTTAATGTAAAATAGTATTTTGTAATTTCATTTAGGTAGCCATTTCCTAAACTAAGTTGTATTTGGTAGACTATCTGTGTTGTTTTAGGTCATTTCTGAGAGGAGAAGCTCGTGGTTGGAAGCTGCGTCGCATTGGTCAAGGTAAGTTTAATTTTATTACTTTTAGGGCCAATTTAGGTGTAGTTTGAAGGTTGTTCAGTACTGTATAGTGTATGTGTAGCTTGAATTTTGAGTTTTTGGTGAGGTTTAGTTTGTTGTTTTGCGTCTGTGAAATGTTGTTAGTTCATTGATAAGTAAGTGTTAGGATATGTATTTAATGTTTAAATATGTTTAGAATATGGTGTTATTAGTTTGTTTATGTGTGTTTCTTAAGGATTTTATTGTGTATTTGTGCGGGAGGAATTGTTTTTTTTTTTTTACAGGTTTTAGTGGTTTGTAAGTTGCCATTGGGAGAAGCATGCTTTTTTTTTTAAAAGGAACTGTGTATTAGTTTCTAGTAAACTAATAATTATTTTACTGTTCCTTTATTTTTGGGGTTTTCCTGGAGCATTTCTTTTTTTAAATACATTTTTCAGGTTTTTAATGGATTGGAGTCTACGGATACGTTGTTGGCGGATCATATTTTTTACAGTTTTTCCAATTGGGGTGGGGGGAGTTTTAAGTACGTTTTGGGATCTTTACACGTTTAGATTTATTAATGGCAGTTTGGATTCAATTCTTCAGCGACAAAACAGTAAGTAATTTAAAATGATTCATTATGTGATGGAAATTTAATTTTTGTCCATTTTATTGATGTTTGTAAATATATAAAAAATATTAATTATGTCAAATAATTTTTCAAAGTAAGTTAGAGTTAATTGACATAATTCTTATTTTTTTATATGTTTGCAGATAAATGTTTATTTGGGAATTTAATGCACAATTACAATATTGATATGGTTTAGTAGTACTATTCTAAAGTAGGGATCTAGCTATTGTTTCTAAGTATTCGAGCCCGTTAATGTTTGAGTAGAGTCTTTATTTGTATTGTAGGTGCTCGAACATTGTTCTGCTACATCAGTTATTGGGATGTATGCTAGTGAAATTAGATTTTTGAATGTGTCTCCAAATGCATTGGTTAAAGTGGTAATGGCAACCTTGGACTGCTGTGTGAGGGTAGTTTTTCAGGATGGCTTGTATCATTGAGTGTTCAAAGTCTATGATAATTTTTTGAGGGTAGTAATTATTAGTTTCTAGCTTTACTTTTGTTAAGAGTTCTATATAGGTGGTGGTTTATTTGTTTGGTTACAGGGCATATATAAAGAGGATGTTTATATTGTGATATAGTCCAAGGATTGTATATAATTGGTAAAATGGTTTGGGACATAAATTAAATGTTCCGTCCATCATCCATGTATCACAATTCTGTAGTTTAAGTAAGTATGTTGGAGTTTCATATATAATAATTCTTTTGTCATTAGATTTATTGTCATAAAGTAGAAATTGCTCTTCATTGTGACTTACAGTGAGTTCAGTTGGTTTTTATATTTTACTTTAGGTTTTGGGGGTAGGTGGGGTGATAGCAGTTTCTTTTTTGTTCTAGCTATTAGCCTTTTCAACATTGAGACAGAGGGTAACTGGCCAGTTACATGTTGCGGAACTCTGGGGAGTACATCTTTTAATATTTCAGTGGTAGGTCTTTGAGAGATAGTGCTAGCTTCTTTCAGAGGGTCTAAAACATCTCTAACTTATATTTCAGTAATGTTAGGGGGTGGTTATGTTCCTTAACATGTATTACAGTTCTTTCTTTAGTTGTAGCCCTCCCATAACAGGCATTTGAATAATATTTGCTGCATTTCCAATTAACTTTGGGGGTCATTCGGATGGCAGATGGACAGGAGTCCATCCGCCATCCTGGTGGGAACCGGGACTGTCTGCCATACATGCGGAGGTCCAGCACACCCGAGCAGAATGCAACCACCACCACTGCGGTTGGATCTTTATTTTTAACATTGCGGTGGGTGCTGTTGACAGCAGCACCCACAGCGATGTCAGAATGCCATGTTGTGCATTTCACAGCACTACCTGGCAGGCACCACATGGTGCCTGGCAGGTAGTTCTGTGAAATGTAGGGGGTATCATGGGTACCCCCAAGTGCCCCCTGACCTCCCCTCCTGTGGCTCTTGTGGCAACGGGCCCCTCTCACCAATCCCCACCAGCCTTTCCATTGTGGCATTGCCTCCATGGAAAGGCCTGCAATACCAAGCATCCTAATTTGGTGGGCGGTGCCTGCTAGGCACTCCACCATTTTGGGCTATCGGATCTATCCACCAGGCAATCTGTTAGATTGCTTTTGGCTGACCCATGGCGGACGGTCTTTGCATTCGCCATGGTCCGAGGGTGATCCCCTCTGCCATCGTAATGTGGTGTGGGAATCTTGCGGTCCGATTGCGGAAGGACCG
The DNA here is from genome assembly GCF_964261635.1 of Lissotriton helveticus. Classification (NCBI taxonomy): domain Eukaryota; kingdom Metazoa; phylum Chordata; class Amphibia; order Caudata; family Salamandridae; genus Lissotriton; species Lissotriton helveticus. The sequence goes on along the minus strand of NC_136061.1, from coordinate 496,784,471 downwards.
CCACCACATGGCTGGCAGTGATGGGCCTTCCACAATCATAAGCAACCCCTTTGTCCCCTCTCTGTTTCTCTTGGGTATACACTTATCCCATATAACATAATGAAAATTTTCCTTTCTGGGAAGTTATGAATTTGGCTCCTTCAGTCATTCTGATGTTTCAAATTCTATGAGAAATGTATATAAAAAATATTAGATGTATTGTAATTGTTTTAGTTTTAATACAGGTTTTTATATACTGACATGTTTTAATATGTTGACCTTTTTTTGATGCTGAGGTGTTTCTGTTTTCGCTTGCCTTTAGTATTTTCTTTGATTTCATGTAGAAGAAAAATGTAAATTTTAATAAATGTGTTTAACAGCATTGATTTCATTTTGGGGTTTCTGTGGTTAGTGGGCTATTTGAGTTGGGAATTGTACTTATTTTAATAGTTTCATTACTTTTTTGGCAAGGTGGTTTTTGGATGATGTTTGAAGGTAGTTGAATATATGTTGCTGTTTCTGCAGAGGAGATATAATTAAGAAAAAATATACATTAATTATTTAGTTATTATAAAAAGTGCTTTACGATTATTTTATGCTCTTGTAACATTAAATAGATATTTTACTTACTTTTTTTAACACCCCTCCACAACCCCCCCCAAACTTCCTGTTACACTACCCCCACCCTGCACCACTGCTGACGACTATCAAGCCTCCCCAACTTGCAGTGTGCCTGTCGCCCCAACATCTAGACTAAACTACAAAAAAGGGTTAATCTGAAGAGGAAAGAGACCCTCCGAAAGCCCGTTGAACCCCGTAGTTACTGTGCTAAAACATTTTATCGGAAACATTACAGCAATTGTCCGTTCCCTAACTTTCCCCAGATCCCATGGTAACAGTACTTATTCTTGTTCTTGCGAACCCCCTCCTTCATCTCCACTCTGTCTCTGGGGCTCTTGCTGAGTAGTTAAAGTGTCCAACCAGTCCGCTGCGATCTCCGGCTTGTCAAAGAAGTAGACTCTTTCTTCGTTTTTTTTTGTAAAAACAATTTATTATTGGCAGTCAAGTTCGAAATCAGTACAGTACAAAGGATAAAACAATGCGGTAATAGCCGGCATTTCAGGATAACAATGCAGTTCCGACAAGACGCCTTTTATATAGAACAGTTCCCCAAACCGGTCCCTCCCTGTCACCCACCCCCCTAGTCAGTGTGCCATTGTCTTCTCTCTCAAGCATCCGAGCGCTAACATAATCACCTCCCTGATAGGAACAGTAGTAAAAGGTAAGTAGTACATATCAATGGGTAATCCGATCTCTCAGAACCTCTATTGTTACTTGTAGTTAGTATGTGCCTCGCTGGAAGTGGGGTACCCCCTAAAACAATACCCCTACAGTGTCGCCACTCCCTCATCCTCGCTCAGTTCGCCCTCAGGCTGCTGGAGCGCAATCACCAGGGCCTCCCACGCTCTAGCCATCTCCAATGCCTTGTCATTATCTAGTCGCCTGGCCTGTTGCAGCCGCAACGTGCTCTCCGCTTTCGCCCACCGCACCAAAGTGGTCCTCCAACGCAAGTAGCTGGGTCCCTGGCTAGATTTCCAGTGCATGGTGATCTCTCGTTTGGCTAGTATCAAGCCCAAATCGTAAAATTTAATGGTAACGCGAGTATGGGGGGTGTGAGGGAACCATAACAATAGGCAGGCGCCCATTTCCGCGTCAATCTGCCGGTCCGTGACAGCATTCAGGCAGGTCATCACCGCCTCCCAGTAACCAGCTAGCTCACCGCAGGACCAAAACATGTGCGCGAAGTCCGCTTCCGCTGTCCTACATCTAGGACAGAGTGAAGACGCACCTTCAAAATATTGCGAAATCTTAACGGGCGTTAGGTATGCTCGGTCTAGGGTGAAAAACTGGATCAACTGGAACCTGGCGTTCCTAGTGCCCTTCCACGCCCGCCGCAATAGCTGCGGCCATGTCGACTCAGGGATCGGTCGCCCGATATCCCCTTCCCACTTGACTCTCAACCCATCCAGGGGCCGCAGGGTTTCAGTCGACAACCTCCGGTAAAGGCAGGTGACTGCCTTGTAAGTGCCAGCAGCCATGACCACGTATTGACAGCACTCTGAGGTCGGTGGCTCGGTGAGCCCATTCTTCCAGTGTCGTCGAATACCGGCCACTAATGAGGCGTGCAGCAGATAGTCACCTCTCGGGAGGTCGTAGGCGTCCTGCAGCTCTTGAAATGTGAGCAGCGACCCCTCTTTGTAGAGATCACCGAGCATCTGCAAGCCAAGCTCCTCCCATGTCGCCAGCGCAGACCAGTCGCCGCCGTGCGGAAAGGCCGTGCTCATCCCTAGTGGGATCTCAGGGGCATAAGGGCGGGTGGTACCGGAGCGCCTATGGCAACGAAGCCAGCAGCTACGAATCGTGTGTTCCTCCAGTGTGAGCTGGGCGAGGTCCAATTTCTGGCCTAGGATTATAAAGGAGATGACATATCTCGGAAATAGTCTGCCCGCTACTCCCTCTGGACCTCGGAATTCTAAAGCCACTGCCTGGGTAAGCAATTGCAGCTGCGCCGCCAAGTAATACCACTCGAAATCCGGGACCGCAAGTCCCCCGTCTGCCCTGGGGCGCATCAACGTGGCCAGCGCAACTCGCCGTCTGCCCGACCCCCAGAGGAACCCAGAGGTTAGGGAGCGGAGTCTGTTAAAAACCGACGCAGGGATCCAGATCGGCAGAGTGCGAAACAGATATAACAATCGGGGAAGTGCTACCATCTTCAGTAACGCCACTCGCCCCGCGACCGAAAGCGGCAGCGTCCGCCAGAATCCCATGCAGCCCTGCAAACCCCGAATTGCTCTGTTGACGTTACCCTCCAAGAGTGCCAACGGCGAATGGTAGATGTGCGTACCTAGGTAAGGGAGGCAATGGTATTCCCATCGTAGTTCGCCCTCCGGTTGGAAGTCACCCGTCCCCGGCGCCAGCGGGAAGAGGCAAGATTTCCCCCAGTTGACTCTCAGTCCTGAAAGGTGGCCAAAATCCGAAAGCAAGCGCTCGGCCCCGCGCAGGGAATCGTCAGTGTCCGTCAAACACAGCAAACAGTCGTCTGCATAGAGAGAGATGTAGTGGGTGTCGTCTCTCAGAGGAAGGCCTTCATACGCTCGACCCATACGGGCGTGAGCTGCCAGGGGCTCAATAGCGAGTGCAAATAACAGGGGGGACAAGGAGCATCCCTGTCGAGTCCCCCGACCTACCTTGTAAGGGGCAGAGATGGTGGCCCCCGTCTTGACTCTGGCAGTGGCCGCGGCATAAAGCAAGGCAGTCCACTTTACAAATCGCTCGCCCAGTCCAAAGGCCTCCAGTACCCGGAGCAGGTACGGCCACTCAACGCTGTCAAATGCTTTCTCGATGTCAATCGAAAGGACAGCGGCACCCGGGCGGCCAGCGGCATCGCCCCCCATGACCCGAAGCAGCCGGTGCACACAGGTGGCGGTGGTGCGCTGGGGAATAAAGCCCGCCTGGTCGAAGTGCACCAAGGCGTGCATGTGGGCCAGAAGCCGCGTCGCGAGGACCCTGCTCAGGATCTTATAGTCCGTTGTGAGCATGGAGAGTGGACAGTAGGCCGAACGGCAGCCCGCATCGCCGTCACGCTTCAGTAAGGGTACCAGCAAAGCCTCACGAGTAGTCGCAGGTAAGACCCCGGTGTCCCAGGCCTCCCGATAAACCGCCTGCAATCGCGGAATAAGTACATCCGCGTAGGCTGCGTAAAATTCAATCGGCAGCCCATCTGTGCCAGGGGTCTTGCGGCGAGCCATGTGTTTGATGGCCACTCGGATCTCTCCTTCAGAGATATCCCCGCCCAGGCGGTCCACATGTTCCGGGTCGAGCCGGGGCAGCTGCGCCGCTAACAGGAACTCTTCCAGCTCCACCGGCGCACCCGGCATCCTGCTCCTATAAAGGTGCGCATAATACGTGAGGAATTGATCGTTGATCTCCGATTGGGTATAAACCATGTGTCCCTCCGGGGCGGGCAGCGCCACAATCGGAGTGCCACGGGTCCCAAGACTGGCCAACCAGGCCAGCAGCGAGCCCACCTTGTCACGCTCAGCATGAGCTTGAACAAGAAACTCCTTATAGTCAAAGCAGCGCAGCTTTTCCATCGCCGACGCCACTTCCTCCCGTGCGGCCAAAACCGCTCCATGAGCCTCAGGAGTCACGTGACCGCGTCGTTCCTCCTCGCGTAAGCGATCCTCGCTTCGCGCAACATCCTGCAGGAGGGTCTTACGGACTCCCGCGGTAGCAGAGATACAGACGCCCCGAATTACCGCCTTAAAGGCGTCCCACTCTAGCGCCCTACTTGAAGCTGTGCCCACGTTAGCATCGAAATAGCCTTCCACCCCAATGCGTACATCGGCCTTAAATGCCGCGTCCTCCAACGCCAATGGGTTTAACCGCCACGTCGGGATAGCTTGGCGTCGCCTCATCCATTGGACCACTACCAAGCAAGAGTTATGGTCGGATATCGTTCTAGCTAGGTATTCGCTGTGACGGACTAAGCACTGAGCGTCCGGTGAGCAGAGAATGCTGTCAAGGCGAACATGCAGAGCGTGTGGGGGGGAGTAAAAGGAAAAATCCCTCTCTGTAGGGTGCTGAGTTCACCATGCATCAACCAGGCCCCAGCTACTTTGCCACTCTCCCCTACTCTTCGCTAGTCTGTGAGCTGCCGCCTGCGCCAGTGGTGGGTGAGACCTATCTAATTCCACATCCAGTACCGAGTTAAAATCCCCCCCTAGCAGGACCGTGTTGGCTAGGACTGTCGCCAATTTCCCAGACAATCGCGCAAAAAAGGCAGGTTGTTCCACATTTGGGGCGTAGACGCTGCAAAGCGTCACGTCCCTCCCATCTAGGCGGCCCTGTACAGCAACAAACCTCCCCTCAGGGTCAATCACTGTCACCAAGGGTTGGAAGGGAACCCCTGCCCGCACCCAAATCAAAACTCCCCTTGCAAAGGCCGAGTATATTGTGTAAAACAGTTGTCCCCGCCATCTGCGCTGCAGAGCCCGCCCCTCTGTCTGGTCAATATGGGTTTCCTGCAGGAAGGCTACCTGAATCCCCCTATGAACAAGATAGGCATGCACCTTATGATGTTTCAGCATGGAATTCAGTCCCCTCACATTCCAGGTCACACACTTCAGCTCAGGTAAGGTCCCCATTCACAATAACAAGTACAGTTCCGAAGAAAGAAAAAATCCTAGCACACTGACAACACCCCAAAAACAGAACCCTGAGACCACCCTAAAGTCCCGCATCCCACCCATCCCCAGAATAGGTCCCAAACAGCAGAAACCCATCCAAAAATCTAAATCCCAAGATGAACAGTCCCTGGTAACTACCAAAGTCCCACAATAGGTGTGAGATAGGGGGGGGTGGCCCGTCGCCATTTCCAACGGACCGTAAGCTACACATACCTCCCAACCGCCCCCCCCCCCCAGCGTGCCCTAGGCGCCCGCATCCCCACCCCGTCTATGGCAGGAGCCCCTGCATAAGGTAGCCGCCCAACAACGGTTCCCCGCCCGCCCGGGTGACATGTCCCCACCCCAAACACAAATCAGGAATACAGCAGCCTATACAATACCACTTCGGGGGGGCATTAGGTTAATTCGTCCAGCAAATCATCAGCAGTTCCAGGTGTGACATGGGGCGGCTCGGGGCCACCAGCACCCGACTCCTCCGATGCGCATCCTCAGAACCCCCACAGGAGCCCGATTCAATCGCAGACGTCGATCCCACTGTCTTGGAAATGGTAGAGACCGCCCGGAGGGCATCCCTGCGTTCCAGCTCAGTCTGTGAGACAGAGGGTGTCCGAGCGTTCGGCGGTCGTCTCCTGGGTCTCCTGTTCCGCCTAGGTCTCGGTGCCGCCCTCCGCGGTTCCCCAGACATCAGATGAGCATCCGTGCCGGTCCTGTACAATTCCAGCCAGTCCCATACTTCGTCGGGAGAATCGTAGGAAGATTTACCGTCCATCATGATCCGCATGCGGGCTGGGAACAAGAGAGAGTAGCGGATACCCTCCTCCCGAAGAGCCTTCTTGACTGCCAGAAAGGTTGACCGCTGCCTCTGAACCTCAAGGGAATAGTCCGGGTAGATGGAAACCTGGGCGTTGTCCACCTTATAGGGCCCCAGTGCCTGCGCCTTTTGCAGGATAAGATCACGATCCCTGTAGTGCAGCAAGCGCGCCACCACCGGCCGAGGAGGCCGACCCTCAGCTGGGGGCCGAGCCAGCACCCGGTGGGCGCGCTCCAGAGTGTAGAACGGCGTCAGACCCTCCGGGACCACCACATCACGCAGCCAGGACTCCAGATAGCCCAGCATGTCGTCCCCTTCAATCTTTTCAGGCAGGCCTACCACGCATATATTATTGCGGCGGTTGCGTCCCTCCGCATCCTCCGCCCTCTGTTCCAGCAGGTGCACCCGTTGTTGCAGCTCCCCTAGCGAAGCCTCCGTCGCCTTGGCGCAGGCTCCAGAGCGTCCATCCGAATCTCGGCCTGCTTGACCCGGTCCGCCAGTTTGCCGTGATCCGCACGCAGAAGCCCCAGACTCGTGGATACCTGACCGATGTCATGGTGCAAGGCCTCCCTGGTGTCGGCGATGGCCTTCAAGATCTGCTCCAGTTGGCCCTGTGTTAGGCCCGTCGCTGATCCAGTGTCCGTCGTGGAGTCTTGACTGCTCGCCGGTCCCCCTACAGCGTCAAAAGGAGGTTTTAGGCGCTTCCCCATGATGGTAGCCGGTCTCGGTTCTCCCCGATATCAGGGAAATCCGTCGAGGGTGCACGCCGCGCCGGCAGTCCAGCACACAAGTCCGCAAGCCCAAGGGACACACCTCATGTCACACACGTGTCGGCGCAGAGGGCCTCCAAGACCAGCAGCCCACCACCAGCACCGGGCCAACGTGCCCCACAGCCCAGGATAGAAGCCGCGAGGAGGCCCCCAGGGCGAGCCGCCCCTCCGAGTCCAGGAGCGATGCGCCCGGCAGGCGGCAGTCAGTGCGTCCGCTGCGATATGGCGGCGTCAGTGGCGGGCAGCCCCGGTCCCAGCCACGGGAGGGCCGAGGATAAGCACGCCAGGCGAGAGCTACCCCCGGGGTGCGGGTCCCGCTATGTTTTTAGGCCCCCAGATCGGGCCCCAGCTCCCCGCACCAGCAACAGTCAATAGGGCCCCAGCAGATCAGGCCACCTCGGGGGGTCCGCAGCGCCAGCCCGTCAAGCCTCCCGCCGTCGGTAGGGCACTCCGGTGGCACAGGGCAAGTGTCCAGCGCCTGCAAAGCACTCTCAACAAGGCAGTGCAGAATCGGGCCCGCCCCGATCCTGCGTCCCGCGTCTGGCGCCCAGCAGGCCCTCGGAGTCACAGGATATGTCCAGCCCTCTCACCTGCGGGCGTTTCTAGTGAGGCCCCTCCGGTGCACCACTGCAAGGCAGCCCAGGCTCCGCCGCCGCCGATTGCCCGCGAATCCGGGGCTCCGACCTCCCTGTCGGCCGGCGGCCGGCCCGCCCTCACCGCAGGTCGGCCTCCTGCGCAATTGAGGCCGGGGATGCGGCCGAGCGCACAGGCCGCAGAAGATGGCCGGCGCTGCCCGCGAGACCTCGGGCACGGCGCGGCCCCACACGGCTGCAGGGTCGATCCCTCCACCACCAATCAGGCCACACTGTCCACGGGAGGGGATGCGGTCAATTCCAGGGCCTCAGGGTCGTCAGGATAAGCGAGAACAGGATTAACGGGGAAGGCCGCCCCGGAGCTCAGAGCTCACCCTTCCATTTTTTCCGGCGGTCAAGCCATGCCCCAGTAGACTCTTTCTTCATGTTCAATTATCAGCTTGGCCGGGTACATCATGGCGTATTTAAGTCCCTTCACACTAAGCTTACGTTTAACCCCCATAAAGCTCATTCTATGCTTCTGGACTGCCTGTGTAAAGTCTGGGAAAAAACTGAGGGATGAGTTTTCGTACTTCAAAAGGCCCCCAGATCTGGAGGCCTGGAGGATCGCATCTCTGTCCCTAAAATTAAATATTCTGGCTATCAGAGGCTGGGGTGGGGCACCGACACGTGGTCTACCGCCGGGAATTCTGTGTGCTCTCTCAACAGTAAAGAAAGTGCTCAGGTCTTTGGGCGTAAGATGGTTGAGTACTATATCTTCGACGAAGAGATCTGCAGCCTGCCCCTCCGCCTTTTCCGGCACTCCAATGATACGTACGTTATTCCTCCGGGCCTGCCCTTCAAAATCCTCCAGCCGACGCATAACCAGGTAATTTGAGGCCTTCAGAATCCGAACTTCCGACTGTAATTCTGTTACATCATCCGCAAGACTAGCCGTCTTAATGTCCAGTGATTTCACTTTCTCACTCGTCTTCGTGAGTCTGTCCGAATCAAGTTAACCTCAATAGACACAGTGTCCAATTTATGAGCCAGGGTCTCCATCTTCTGTCCAAGAGAGGACTTGATCCCATCAATGGCGGCCATCATGTCTTGTAACGTCGGCTCCACTTCCAAGACAGAGGCTTCTTTTGCTCCTTCTTGTGACTTTCCCAGTTCACTAGGCGACCCTTTAATTTGCGCATATCGGTCCATGTTGTTAGATTGGGTATATTGTCGCTTGGTCGCCATTTTGGGACAACCCAATGGTCGTCATCCAATTCGGGGCGGGTGTGTTCGATAGTCTTTGTAGTTGGACCAATATCGAGTCCCTAGCTTTCCACTCTTTAGAATAGTCTGTTAGCCATCCGCCGCACCATAATGCCCATTTATCGGCAAAAGACCCAGGTTGCGGCACCCTCACTGGCGCGCACACAGCCAAATTCCTTGATTTCGGGTCCACAGGTCTCCACTCTGTTAAAATGACCTCACAACATGGCCCACTGTCGTCGACCAGGGTCTCCGATAATCTGGAGCGGACCCCAGCGGGTCGCTGAGAGTTTCAGGCGAAATCAAAAGCGAAACCAAATGAAGTTGCGAGGCCGGGTTGGCCACTTCCGGTACCCAGTGCCGTTGTTTTCGCACTTCAGCTCGGGCACAATCCCAACTCAAGCACCGGGCATCCGAGAGGAACAGGCCTCAAACTTTCCGACTCTCCAACTCTGGTCTCCGGGGCACGTTCGGGACGTGGTTTTCAGAATCCGACACTCTTTCGGTTCCCCTACAAGAAGCACTCCACAGTAAACAGGATAAACGATAGGATATATTCGGGGGGCTACGGGGGTCTCGGGAGCCCTAAACTCACGCGGCCATCTTGGATGCGCGCGAAGCTTCTCCCCCATTTTACTTACTTTTTGAAGTTGTATTCAGAGCTTTCAATGATGAAGTCCAGTGTTGCAGCAGCAATCCTGCAGAGATTCCCCTTATTCTTGGTTTTGTTGTTGGAGTATAAAATAATGTTACATTTTCCTTTGTTTATATAGTGTTTGTTTAATTGTACTTTCAATTATATTGGCTTATTTTAGTTGTAGGTATTTTTCATTGGTTGTTGCTAATGTTTTCAATTAATTTGGCAGTTTCTTCTTTATATGGGAAACACTAATTAATGTTCAGTTGAACTTTTGTTTATTCTAACTTTGTTTAAAAGTGTTGTAGTACATTATTTGTATGTAATTCTTCATTCATGTATGTTAATAAATATTTATTATATATAGTGTGTGTAAGTATAATACATTTGTTGAGTTAAAATATGTAAAAATGGGTTTAGTGTTAAATGTATTTATTTAATGAGTTGTGCGTGTTTGTGATATTGTTTATAATAATTTTGTTGTATATTATATTGTAAAAAATATTTTTAAGCTGTCGATATTTTGGGGGGGCTATATTATTGTGAGCTACATTTTTGTTTTTGATATTTGTGTCATTATGTATGTTTGTAATGATTTTGATATTAGTTATTCTGATATTTATGTGATCGATATTAGTTATATCGATGTTAATGATTGTCAATAATTTTGTGTCGATATTTGTGTCTTCTTTGAATAAGTATAGAGTATCGATAATTATGTTTTCGATATTTGTTTGTCTATAATTTTGTAATTCGCTATTTTGAGATTCGATGTTATGTCAGTGATCCGAATTCTGCCAATTATGCTGATTTATTCTGTTTCCAACATTATGGACATCATTTTTTACATAAATTTAACATAATAAATATGTTTGTCTATTTCTGGCTATAATCTGTCTGACCCGAGATCCTATTATTATAAATTGAGTGCACATACACACACACAATTCATGCTCACCCCTCACCCATACTAAATTGATATTTTCTTGACTTTCATAACCGATTTATCCTTCAAAGGTTATGATTATTGGAAAGACACGATTGATTTAAAATCAATATGGGGTGACAAAGATTGGCAGGTGCAGGGCACTGAATCATTGCATCATGCATGTTTGATACCTTCACAGCTGATATTCCTGAATCAGACAGTACAACAAACTACATGTTTTGGTTTAGTTACTGCTAAAAATGTAAATTCTCCCTCATTCACGTCTTTAGCGGCTTAAGACGACTGGCAGCAGTATACAAATTATTCTTTGGAGGACTTAAAAGGTTTGGTCCATAATGGTACCCTTAATTCATCCACTATTACTCCCTTAGGCTGGTTGATATGGCCCCTCAATGCTTGCCAGTTGTGTTTTTCAAATTCAGCAGAGGGATTTCGGCTAAATAGTTCTGACCCTCGCTTTCAGCAAACACATGCAGTTAATAAATACTCAGTGAGTAAATTGTGTCATTAATGGTTGGGACAGTCATCGTTGTCGTCTGTAAAATGACATCTCTCACATTTATCTGGAGACATTTCCTTTTAGGTCTGAGGTCACCTCATCCAAAATGTTTTGCGTATACAGCTTATATTGAATCCCGGAAACTGTCCCAAATGGAGGCAGCTTTCAGATTGCGACATGTAGATCAAGACAACTTGCGTAAAGATTTAGAAGTGGTCGACAACAGCATTAACACTTTGTCATCTCGTATTTACACTTTGGACAATATTGCTTCATCTGTTATTGACATTGTGCAGAATGATGTGTCTGTTTTACATCATGGTCAAAATCAATTGAGGTCTGTAATGCAATTTGGCTGGACTTTGCAAACACTGAAAAATGGGAAAGTGCCTTGGGGTTATTTAAACAATACTGCCCTGTTTTTCCCCTTTAATTTGACAGATAAACAACAACTTATGTCTACAAAAGATTCAACATACACACTGTTACATAATGAGAAGTTAGAGCAGCTACCATTCTCGATAGCGGAGACTGATTCTTCAGTGTGTATAATACACGGGGTTATTTTATTACCTATTTCCCTTTATCAGTTTACTGCATGTATGAAACATCCTATCTGTAGATTTGAACTCCTGGGTAGTACTTTTCTGCACAAAATGTGGTTGTTACCATTTACTTTTCACTGTCCATGTGAGGATAAAGAGATTTTCCTTACAGTGGAGGACTGATTATACAGTGTTAGCCTGTACGCAAGTTCAACTTCACGGTACTTGTAACGTATCAGTGCTCAATTTGGCCTGTTTTCTAAAAGGAATATCAGTTCCCTCAATAATTCCCATGCTAACATTGCTTTCGAATGGCAGTTATCTTGTCCTAAATAACCACAACTGCTGTGGGTTACGGGCAGGCATTCAGTATATAGTAACGGTTTCCGAAAGAGTTACTTGTTGCAGCAATGTTCTGTTTCCACCCCCACATGGGATTGTAGATAGCTCCCTGAGCCTTCCATTCCCACTTTGAAAACAGACTTCAATAAACTAAGCAGAATCAGAGCGCTATTGTTTCAACAAGAGGTCACTCTCCCTTCTGCTCGAAAGACCTTCGAATTACAGGTGGCTAGAACATCTAGTAAAATTCAGTCACTGCTGAATACGAATCTCCCACTACATTTTGGGGAACTGATTCACCAGATCTTTAATGCATCTGATACTGTAGGCCTTGGACATTTTTTTAAACTTGGAAGTTCCAGCCTTGTTTTCGCCTTTCAGATGATTTTGGGAGTAATACCGGCCTTTATACATTCTGTTTCTTCCAGTGCCATCAGAGGTTTTCCACTTATCCTCTTGCTGGCATGTGGAGTGCTGGTATTTCTGCTCCTGTTACGCAATGGATGCCCATCCTGTGGTCCTACAAAAGCCAGGTCCATGGCTTCTGTACCATGATTAAATGCCGCGACTTTTTGGATGCTTGCCACTGGCAACGCTGGCAACGCTGAGTGTGAGCTATGGGCTAACATTTCTCTTCGCCTACTTCACTTGTGTGCAACCTGCGTTCCATTGCCCTTTCTATGGGCCTTGGATGTCTGCCCCTGGCGCTGACCCAGATTATGATCTGTTGAAGGGTTACTTGCTGGCCCATGACCAGGACTGTTCTGGTGACGCTCCTATGATGCGCGCGGCTGCACTTGGAGTATTGGATTGTTGGGATACCTGTGAGGCTGCCAAGCGCCTCTTATAGAAGAGTTTCATTGAATATGGATGGTTTAATTGTGATGTCATGATAAAAATGTATTTGAACGTATAAACTGGAGAATTTGAATATTTTCGTAGTGCGTGTTAGAGTCCTGGTGACCTCAGGAACCAGGCCAGACATTTGCCTATACACTGAGGTCCCATTTTCCTGCGCACAGTTCTGTGTATGTGTAGAATCCAAGCAACACTTGTTGCATTAGGGGTAATCTAATTCCTCTGGCTCATCGTGAACATTTGTGAATTTGCAAGACCAAGGAACAGATTAGTTTGTACTTTTGGTGGTCTGATCGGGACTTACATGTAGAAAGAATAATTTGAGAGTGTCAAGAAAGTATGACGAGTGATAAAATACGCAAAACAAGGGTCCAACCTTAGGTGATTAGGGACAATCCTAAAAAGGCACGGTAAGACGTTGTGTTAGACATTCTGGGGCCTGTACACTCCAGACTTGGCCAAACCTTTGTGATTGTATCGATTGATGTCTTTTGAAGGAGGCCTGAGATATATATTTCCCCAAAAATTGACACAGGCAATGTGATATGCTTTTGAAGGAATTGTTTACTAGGGAAGCAGTTCCAGAGTACATACTTATGGATAATGGTGTACAACTACGGCTAGATGTAGGTAATTTGGATTTACCGATTCATAAATACCGAATTTTACTGATTCGGTATTTATGAATCGGTAAATCAAATGTAGGTAAAAATTCGGTAAAAAATACAGAATCGGTAGGATTCGGTATTTACCGAATCGGTATTTACTGATTCGGTATTTGCCATTGATTCCTATGGGACTGTAGGCCCATAGGAATGAATGTCAATTACCGAATCGGTAATTACCGATTCGGTAAATACTGAAAAATTCAAGGGTGGCAGGGTGTCACTTGGACACCCTGATGCACCCCTGATTAGGGCTTGTGTGCCATGTGGCACACATACATGCCCTAAGGGCAAGGGCAGGTGTAAATGCACATATTTGCATTTGCATAGGAATTCGTTATTTACCACCAATTAATAATTTGTGGTAAATAACGAATCCTGAAAGCACTGTAGCACTGTTCACAGTGCTACCTACATATCAAAATGCAGATTCGGTAATTTTACCGAATTGCTAATTTTACCGATTCTGTAAATTACCGATTCGGTAAAATTACCGAATCTGCTTTTTCTTATGCCCCTACATCTCAGTATCCAAATACCGGTCGGTAACGGCCAAAAATCGGTATTTTCGGCCGTTACCGACCGGTATTTGGATACCTACATCGTGCCCCTAGTCTCAAATGAAATGGAGACATTTTTGAAAGACAAGAATATAAAGCACAAAAAATGTGCTGCTTATCACCCAGTATCAAATGGTATTTTTGAAAAATTAAATAGGGTGTTAAAATAAGCTATTCAAACGGCTAAACAACAAGGACAAGATTGGAAATGTGACATAAGAAAGAGTAGAGGTATATCGCCTTACACTTCACTCGGTCACTGGGAAGGTTCCATTTACATTATTCATGGGACGGAAACCCCACTCTCTTCTGTGCCCTTCTTGGACGAATGATAAACATGTGGGTCATTCTGTGCATAGTGAGAATGATGACTGGGAGAATTAACAAAGAGACTGAATGGATAAGAGGAAGAAACATTTTTATCTGAAGAATTCGGTGCAACCAACTTTAGTGCGTGTAGGTGACATGTGGGTGGCAAATCAAGATTTTCTGAACCACTGAAAGTCACTAAGTTTTCAGGAATGCAGTGAAGTTGGAAGACAATCACATATGGAATATGAGTAGGGTTAGTTTGTGACCTTGTTCTGTGAGAGCTAATGAGAAAAAGATAATGTCTAAATAAGTACTAGAAGAAAAACTGGGTGATTCTATCAATGTTTGGAAAAGTGAAAGGTTGACAAGGAAGTCCAGATATTTGGAATACTTTGTATGACATGTATATAGATTATTTTTTATTACATTGTTTCTGTTTTATTGTTGTTGATATTGTTGCTGGGGGAGATGTGTGGGTTATTCCTTTGCCTGTAACTTTAAGGTCACCTATAGCCTTTGTCCTTTGATGTGTCATGGGGAAATTTGGAGTTGAAGGGGTCTAGAATGTTCATCCTTCAAAGGGGCAGTTAGAAGGTGGACCTTTAATTATTCAGGGGTTTGTGAAGCGAAGCATTACTACTCACCTGCGAGAGTCTCAAGCTGGGGCTGCTGGTTCCTTTGGGTATGGAGGATCATTGGAAGAGCCAGGCCTTGAGGTATTTCTTGAACTGGGTCAGCGACCCAGATTGCCTGAAGTGGAAGTGGATTGCCTGAGCTCTGTCCTATCTGACTCTTGCTTGCCTTGATAGTCAGTCCACCTGTTGTAGGACCTGAAGCACTTCCTTCAGGTGAACCAGGTGCTTCTTCCAGGTGGAACTGAATAGAGCTATCTCATCAAGAGAAGTTGCACTGAAAGTTTCCAACCCAGACAGGATTCTGTTCACTAACCTATGGAAGGTGGCAGGGGCATCACCTTGAACTGAAAGTGTCCCTCTGCAATGGAAAATACTGACCTCTTCTTTGGATTTAGGGTAATCTGCCAGTAACCTAAGGTCAGACCAAATGTACTCAGGCAATTTGCAGCCCTCAACCTGTTGATGAACTTATCAGCTCTAGGAATGGGGTGAGCATCAGATGTGGTGATTGTATTCAAACCTCTGTAGTCCACACAAAATCTTAATTTGTGCTTCTCCCCCTTGGGGATTAGGTTTAGGCACCTGTACCACTAGATGGGCCCATGGACTGTCAGAGGGCTCAAAGGTTAGCAGAGTGTGTTATGCGCTGAACCTCTATCTTTCCTTTCCTTGTTTTAGAACTTTTACCTGGTAGCGTTTTTTATCTTGTTTTTATATTGGGAATGGCTTTTGACCACAAGGGGATTGGGGGTACGTTTTAGTGACAATAGTTATCTTATTAATTGTACTGATTGGAACGGTACTGAATTGTATTGAATTTGTGTTTGCACTACTTGCACTTTAGCGGTACTCACTGTTGCAGCCCGGCTTCTCTGTGCTGGTTACGGGAGTCGGGTGAGGGGTCTTCCTGCTTGCCACCTCAAGTGTTGGTGGGTGGAGGCCATTTCTTCTACAAGGACAGCTAGAGCGGCCATCTTGTCAGTGCGCGCGCTAGCTTATTCGTCTCTAATCAGGCCAATGCATTTAAACCAAAACGCTGCACGGAAGCAGGCGCGCCATAGGCAAGCCCGCCTGCGCCTATCAGCATCCCGGAAGCAACCAGCGCCAGCCACTATAGTCTCTAACGTTGGGTGTTTGGGAGATTTCTAGCGCTCATATAGGAATACACTTGTTTGTAGACCTTAAATGTAGTTTCCTTGGGTGCTTACAAACCACATGGGAGAAGAGAATACCCTACTTCTCTCTATACAATCCTAAGATTGAGCAGTATTTCAAGTAATGGTCGCAGCACACCACTTACCATAATCTGTATCACACAATAATCTTTACAAAAACATAAAACAATCCCTTTGGCTCTTGATGATTCTTTCTTTCTCTTTAACTTATTTTCTCAGCGCCAGCCACTATGCCCAAAATTTCAAATTGGGTAAGCACCACCAGACTTATACCTCTCAACAACTCCATTCTTTGAATGCTATCCCCAGTTGTACACCCCTGAGTATGGATACCTTAGGTCTCCCAGTACACCGATGTACCTCCTGCAACTTTCATATAAAAAATATTAAATTCAGTCCCCTTGACTACTCAGAGCAGGGTCCGTCACTAAGAGCGACTCTTATAAATGCACGCTCTCTACCTAAGCATGCCATTGATATATACAACCTCCTTGGGAGGAAGATCTGGATGCTCTGTTTGTAACAGAGACCTGGCTAACAGGGTCTATGGCCCCAATATTTGGACAGCCATCCGGGAGGGCTATAAAATTGTACGGAAAGACAGGAATTAGGGTAGGGGTGGTGGGGTACCCTTCATATTCAAAGATTGCTACACCCTGACCCAGCTGCCCCAGGTGAACCTGGAAATGGCAGAGATATTGGGTTTTACCCTAACATTTTCTTTTAAACATTCAATTTCCAGGGGCCTTATATACAGACCACCGGGTCCAGCAGCTGGATTTGTCTCGGCTCTTTGTGAAGTAGTATCACCTTTGGTCCTGAGGTACGGACATTATGTTTTGATGGGGGATTTTAACTTACACGTGGACTGTGATCAGCTAACTGATAGCCATACTCTGATGGAGAGCTGCGCAACCATGGGCCTTAAGCCTTCTATTAATGCCCGACTCATCTGGCCACACATCCGTTGGACCAAATATTCACCTCTATGCCCCATGCTGTTGACCCTCCTGTGCCTTTACTTTGGTCTGATCATTTTCTCCTTAGGATCAGGTAGCCAAAACGTAGTAATATTTCTCTCGAAGAGAGTAAACTCCCCCGTACAGTCAGTGCTTCTGGCAAACTTAAATCAAACCTTTTGATTAATAAGCTGGATGCCACTAGTCCTTCCCTGACTGGCAAGATTAGCATTGACATAGGTCTGGTTGAAGAGTGGATTAAGTCCGTCTGTCACTCGCTAACTGCGGAAAGCAGCAATTAACAGTCTTGGTCCAAAGTGCCCAGTCCTTGGTTTACCCCATCCTAAAAAAACTGAAACTGGCATGCAAATGCAAAGAAAGGCTATGGAGGACAAACTACTGTCCATCAGCTAAAGAAGGCTATAAAGCAAAGTTAGGTAACTATTATAAAGAAATTAAAATAGCAAAAAATACTTTTTTTGAAGCCAAAACCTTGAAGGCAGGCAATTATTCGGATCGTGAGGTCCTTTTCCACACCATAAGCAAGCTCCAATATAAAGTCTCCCTCTAAGGAATGGCGTGAGACGCTGGCCTACGTTTTTCAAGAAAAAATTGTGTCCATCCAAGCAAGCCTCCCTCCACCTGTTATGGATCTTGGCATATCAGGGCCAACCTTAGAAGGGGCCAGTACTCAAGAAATTCTTAAAGACATTGGACCCGCTACTAGGGAAGTATCTCACCTGAACTCTTTTGACCCCATCCCTTTGGAAGATTCTTTAAGGGTGCTAAAATGCCTTAAATCTGGCTCTCCTATGGGTCCGGCCCGCCTCCATTCTGGCATTAGGAACGGAGGCGATTAAATCACATGAATCAGCTATTGAATGCCTCCCTCTTAGATGCTACGGTCCCCACTAAATGGAAGCTCGCTCAATTTGTTACATTGCTAAAAAAGGCCCAGGCTAATCCCTCTGATCCAGCTAACTACAGGCCGATCTCCCTGCTTCCGGCCTTTTCGAAGCTGCTGGGAAAACATGTGAACCTTTCTGGAAAACAATGGCCTACTCCACCTCATCCAGTCGCGCTTTCGCCCTAACCACAGTACGGAAATAGCTCTGTTAGAAGTGGTGGACTCTGTCCGGCTGAGTCAGGAGGCAGGGGAGAAAGTGTTGCTGATTTTGTTAGATCTGTCGGCCGCCTACGATACGGTGTCACATCTGTGGCTCCTGAGCCGGCTTCACGCGATTGGCATCAGGTGTTTGGCTTGGAAATGGCTGGCATCTTTTCTAGAGGAGAGGGGGCAGGAGGTCTAGTGCAACCCTTTTTCAGCTTCCTCGCGCTCATTGAAGGTGGGGTCCAACAGGGTTCAGCTTTGAGCCCGACCCTGTTCAACATTTACCTCACTCCTTTAGCCTAGGTGGCCAAATCAATGGGGGCCAACGCAGATGACACACAGTTGTTGTTTACATGGAAGGCGAATGAGCCTTGCCCGGGTATGCTAATCAGTTCCTGCCTTGCTGCTGTTTTCGGTTGGCTGGCCTCTAACCAGCTGAAATGTAATGCTGGTAATACAGAACTACTCTTCTTTGGTAAAGCGGCTGATACCCCTTTACATGTCTTCTGGCCAGCAGACGCTCCTGCCCCCTCAGCGAACAGCCTAGTGGTGAAAAATCTGGGGTTTAAATTGGACAACCAGCTGCTATTTCACGCTCAGGTTAATGCAGTAGTTGGCGCCTGTTTTGCTCTGTTGCATCTTCTACGGAAATTTCTGTTCTTTCTGTCCAAAGCTGCCAGACAACAGGTGATTCAAGCTCTGAATATATCCAGGCTGTATTATG
The DNA here is from genome assembly GCF_964261635.1 of Lissotriton helveticus. Classification (NCBI taxonomy): domain Eukaryota; kingdom Metazoa; phylum Chordata; class Amphibia; order Caudata; family Salamandridae; genus Lissotriton; species Lissotriton helveticus. The sequence goes on along the minus strand of NC_136061.1, from coordinate 496,765,853 downwards.
GGAACGGACTCTATCTTGGCATGCCTGGCATCTTGCTGGACAGTATCTAACTTGTCCAGAATGCAGCAGCCCATACCATCTTTGAGCTCCCTCGAAATTCGCGTCTGTCACACCTTCTGAGGAGCCTGCGCTGGCTCCCTGTAAGGAAAATAATAATTTTTAAAACTTTGCTTGTCACACGGAAAACCCTTCACGGAGAACGACCAGTTTATCTTAAATGTAGGATTTCCTTCTACTCTCCTCATAAAAATCTTCGCTCTGCTGATCTGTTGTTGGCCAATGTCCCTTGTTTTAAAAAGTCCAGGATAGGAGGTAAGTCTGAGTCTTTCCTGGGGCCCTCCCACTGGAACAAAATGCCTCTTCACCTGAGAAGCATTGAATCCACTCCACTGTTTCGGTATACACTGAAAACATGGTTGTTCTCTTGCCCCTAAGTTTTCTTCTCCCATGCTGCTATCGTTCAGCTTAGCGTCAGAACACTCTTTGGTGTAACAGTGCACGCTACAAATATCCCCACATACACACAAACATAGACACAATTACCCCTAACCCCAGCATCTTAGCTACTTCAGCCTTGATGCTGGCTCTGACCTGGTCAGACACCCTGTACAACTTGTTTTTGACAGGTAGGCTGTCACCAGTATCCACATGAGGTACACACCAAGTGGTAGTACCTGGGCTCAAGTAGAACGGCCCAGAAAACTGCTCCAACACATGTTTGCAGTCTCTGTGCTGCAGGCCTGTCAATGTGGGAAAGAGTACAACTTTTTCCACTGACCCATCTTGCACATTAGTAGAGATGAGTTCTGGCAGAGGCTCTCTCTTCTCCTCTTCCCCTTCACCAGTGACCATCAGCATTGTCGGTCCTGTCTTGGTAGGGTTTCAATCTGTTAACATGCAGAATCCTGTGGGGATTCCTGGGTGTGCCAAGGTCCAACAATTAGGTGACCTCACCCTGATATTGGATAGGGCCAAGTCCATTCGTTCTGGAGGGCACTGGGAGCCACATGCTCCAACACCAACATCAGCTGTCCTGGATGTTACTAAGGCATGGTAGCACCAGAGCTTCGTGAGCTCTTGGCGGGGCCCCAGGTTGCTGCTTGCTCTGCTCATGTACTCTGCCATGCGAGACCTCAGGCCTAGTCCATTATATAGCACATTATGCTTGGATTCTATGGGAGGCTTCTCCCAAAACTCTCTCATCAAACACAGAGGCCTTCTTACAGGGTGCCCAAACAAAAAAAGGATCAAAAGTAGTAACACTGGTAGACACTTGTTATTAGTTCTCGTATTCCTCTCTAACAAGGCATCACAGGGGTATTCATGGCTCTCTTTTGTGCCCTCTTCACCACCTTGGGTGGGTTTACTCTTTCCACAAGGCGTTTTGCATGTGTGACTGTTCAATAAAAGTGCTAGTATCAGTACAATTTCTTCTGTATCGGGAAAACTTGCACACCAGGAGGTTATCCTGTTGTGCCCTCGGGTGAAAAGAGCAATAATACAGCAACAAATGCCTATCCGTTGGTATCTGTTGGACTGTGGTGTGGAGTTTCTGACCCCTAGCTGCTATATCCAAATCAAGGTATAAAGCTGCATGTCTATCAATTGTCCAAGTAAAATGCAAACATCTATCAGCTTCATTTAACCAATGGAGAAAAGCAAGGAGTTGGTCTTCAGAGCATACATAGCACATCGTCTATATATATCTTCCAAAGAGATAGGTGCTGTAGAAATGTATTGGAAATGTGCTGACCAACATTTTTCTCTAATTGTCCAATGTAGATACAAGCCAAACGAGCGGCAAACGTTGCTCCCATAGAAGTACCTGAGACCTGTAAAAACAACTGATCTTGATAACTAAAAATATTTCTGGTCAAGGTTAATTCAATGTATTTGAGAACAAATGAAGGAGTAGTATCATAGAACCATTCACGTTCCCCAAGAGCATGCGCTGTCATCAGGAAACATTGGCACCTATTTGATGTGCGACTTAACAAAAAGTCCCAGCCAAGATTTGCTTTTGAAAGGCCTAGCAATCTCAGGGATTGTCTAGTCCACTCTCGACAAAACAAGAGACTGGAGTGTCGCCAGGACATTTTCCGTGTGGAGATTGTACAGTGTGCAGTTTGACTCAGACCTCTAGGAGCATTACTCTTTCGGGTGGAAGCATTTGGTTTCAGAATAAATTCAGTAATTGCAACACCAACAATACCATCTATTTGTTGATGTGTAGCTGTGGGCTTCACTACATTGGCCTTACTTCGAGAAAGATCAAGATTAGGGTTCAGGAACACATCAGTACCCTTAAAGCTGGGAAACTCACCACACGGTTTTTCAGAAGGTGGGATACAATTGCAGGGACCTTAGATGGACAGTCCTGGAGAGGGTGACAGGAGCAGCACATGCCATTGAGAATTTGTTAGTTTGTGAAGAGGCCCGTTGGATCTTCTCTGAGAAGTCTGATCAGGAGGGTTGAACGACTCAATTGAGTGGCATTAGGTGGTAGATGAAGACATTAACACCGATTCCTGCTCATATGTACTGGAGGTAGATTCACATACACACTCATCCCTGTATAGGTGAAATTTAGATTTGCAGTAACTATTGTTTTTAACATTGCAGTAAATATGGAATTTTGTTATCATATGGTCCATAGTATAGATGACACTATGATGAAAGAAATCACAATTTGGTTCCAATCATGATTGGCTAACCTCCAGACCGGAAGAGGGCCTAACTTTTGTCCCTGAATGGAAAGGTTGATGTTTCTAATTGCACATTTTTATGTTTCAGTATGTAGGTGCCCAACATCTGACTATGAGTGGGTTTTGTAACACCCTGTTATCACTATTGGAATCATGGACGTGAAGTATGATTGAGAGTATGCAAATCCTGATGTCATGGTAGGGACGAATGTACAACTCTAAAGAGATTTAAATGATTGTCCACATGTAGATACCTGGTTTGCTCTGGTCTTGAAAAACTTAATAATGTGAGAAATAATCTAATTTTGACTGTTAGAATAATAAGGAGATGTTATACCTAGAGGTTTTCATGCAGGGGTATTGTCAATTTATATATATAGACTTTCACGGTATACTCTAAGATGGCGCCCATGACTAGCCATCTCTATTTAGTAGTGACTTCAAGATGGCGCTAAAGACTAGACTTCCGCAGCCCCCTTCCTGGTCAGTGAATGCTTGGATGCGTCTTAATGAACTCGACTCCATTGCGGTCATTGATTGTATCCTAAACCCGAACACACTGCTGTTCCTAAACGCGAGCACATGGCCCGGCGGTGAGTTGATTTTGCAACACAAAATGTATGCAGACTAGAAATATGTGCTTAAAAATTGATTATATTAACAGTGCCTGTTTTTGAATGATTAGATCATAACGGGCGGGGCTCATTGATTTCATCCCAGCTCGGCGGCGAGTGGATTTAACAACACCAAATGTATGCAGATTGGAAATATGGGCTGAAAACTTGATTACATTAACAATGGGGGTTTTATATTGATTAGATTATAACAGGCGGGATCTTTTCATTCTATAGGCCCCAACCACAAGTTTATGACATAACGTTGAAATAAGTGCCCTGTGACTTGGAAAAAGGGAAGATCTATTCTTTTGATGGTAATGTGCACATATTTACTTCCAGGTGTGCATTTTTGGTTGCGTTGGTGGTTGGAGGGCCGTTACTTTCCAGGTCCACTACCGGTGAGTTGCTGGTAGGAATCCACCTGGAAACCACCTGGTAACTATGTTGTTTACATCGAAGTATGGAAACGAGCATGGGTGCTGTCAAGATATGATGTTGTAAATCTAATTTTTAAATTCATCTTTCGATGTCTCTATCTTTATTCCTCATGTTTTATCAACCCCTACAAGTCCGGTACACTCTCAAGGTGGAATTGAGCCCCCGCGCCCAAATTTTACAGCAATGAAACATGTCGGCCGTTCAAGTTAATATGCTCTAAACATGCCATTATTTTTAACTGAGTGCGAGCACCATTTCAAATGAAAGAATATGTTTTATAAGTGTCCGCAACTCAATTTGAACTCAAGATGAGTTTAGTTTACCTCCTTTAAATTACAGGGCTTAGATGGTAGATAGATATCACTTTCATTGAAACCCCTCACTCTTTTATTTTTCACATTAATTAGAGTTAGGTCACATTCCTTTCTGTCAGGAAAGTGCAGATGATGACAGAGTGAGTCAACTGGTGAGTAGCAACCAGTAGCTCCATGGATGTTTCTTACGTGAGGCACTTTCTGACCCACCTCACATTTTTTCTATTTTGTTAGCCCATCCTGAGACTATATGCTGGTGGGCTCCTGACTTGACGTGGGTGGTTGATGATTTTTTATTAATTTGAATAACACATATGAGTGGGCATAACTAGATAGCCAGCGTTGCCTTGCCGAAGAAGTATGATGTAATGCTCATTCAAAAATTCCTAAATATTGAATATATATGTGTTTGCTTATAACCAGGCCTTTGTTTTTTTTAAATTTATGAGTGGAGAGCGTCCTGGTTTTACTTCCCTCTTATTCTCCTCTTTTGGTAGATGGTCCTTAAAATAGCACCAAAACTACAAAACTACAATGTAGGGAACCGGAGATATGAATTTTAAAGTTTAAATAAAACAATTTGCTTTTGATCACCTAAAAGTGAAAAACGCCGACAGTGGCTATCTGGTCGCACTAGACTCGGACAAAGACAACGTTTTCGACCAACCACGATGGAGGGCAGGTCGACTACGATGAGCTGTAGGGCCCAGTCAAGGTTTTACCTTCTGACTTAGTACCTGATTTAGATATCAGCAGACGGGTTACTCCGTCACAGCTGTCACAGATAACCCGCCCGCCAAAATATAAATCTGATTATATCCTGTGGGATTTATACTTAGGTGGACAGGATATTTGTCATTGTTGTGATGGAGTAACCCATCCGCCGAGATCTACATCAGTCCCCAATTCACTGTTTTAGAGATTTTTCTCTAAACGTTGTGCAGTTGTCTCCCACAATCCAGCTTTCAGGTCGACGATGGCAACCTGCTGCAGCACAATGCCTCAGTGAATCCTGGTGATCTTTGTCTTTATCATCCAAGAGCTCCGGAGCTTTCAGTGGGGCAAACCTGCAAGTCAGGCTGAGCCGCAGTCGGTTGTCGCCGACTTTACTCTCATCATTAAGATCATGGACTTATGGACAATGTTCCCAAAAGTTGTCCAAAAGTTTCCAAACTTCCAGTATTTCTTCTGAATTGTCTCTTGAGGGTCTTTGAGGGTTCACAACACCAGCCAAGTGGCCAGAAGCTCTGATTTATCATTCAGGAGTTTAGAATTACAGATCCAACAATTCACCTTGTCAATTCCAGTAAAGTCCAAATGGTGCTGGTCAGCTGAGCTTGTCCTTGTGTGGAAAAGTAAATTTTGTCATGTTCTGTGTCCCTACGTGTCATCCATCATATGTTATGTGTGCATGACCAATATGCATATGTTATTCCCCATGTCCGATTCAAGACGCAATTATAGTTGTGTCCTCCTCTAGTGTCCTCCTCTAGTATGCCAGTTTCCAGTCCTCGTGAATACTACGAATATCAGGCCTATGTAAAGTTATGTTGCCACGTTTCTCAGTGTGCACGTTATTTCATTATAAAGTCCCCGTTTCTAGGCCTCAAAAGGGCCTGGACACTAGATTCAGCTCCTGTCTCCAGAAGCCTCGCTGAGGAGCGATACAGCCCCCACCTGTATCCTCGACCTTTCACTTACTTCCTGCCTCGCAGTGCCCGGTGCAGCTTGGCTCAGTCTCTGAGTCTGCCAAGACTATGTTATGATTCCCGTTATCAGTTTAGTCCTCCTTCTCTGCATTCCTAAGCTACTGAACTGCATCAATAGTTTCCGTCATTGTCTAGCCTATGCGGCTCCATATTAAGAGAAATACTGTATTTAATGGTCATTTAATATTCTTCATCACGCACTACATGTAGAATAAATGCATGCTCTAGTCTTAGAGTCAATTAGCTTTTCCCCTCATGACTTCTAGTTTATATCAACATGTTCCCTAAACATCAGATACTAGATAGGGTTTAGGTACATGTCGCTCCGACCCTCCAGACTTTAGTCTCTGCTCCTAGCACAGAGTTCATAGCCCCCAGCTTCTCCTCGTAACACGTCATTACCAGTTTGCGCGCACCACCAGGTTAGAGGTCCCGGCTCCTTAGGTAGCCCCCTCCTATGTTTCCGCCCATTCATGACATATTCTGTTACGTTTGCATCACATGTCTGAGTTACACCTTCTTTTTACTCTTATCTTTCGCGACTGCTACGCGTCACGCCTTCTGCTCCACCCACTGCTACGCCTACTGCAATGTAATGCTATGTGTTTGCGCTATGTATATATGCTCATGTATTGTTATTAAAAGCTAGCGCGCTCATCCCAGATCGAGCCCCAGCAGCTGCTGGGCCCTGTCATCCTAATCCTATGCAGGTTGTCCTGTTCCTGTCCTTATGCTGTATTAAACCTGCAAAACTCCTACTACCTCGAATTTTGACTCTTATTTATTGAGCTATCTGTTATGATATATGTCTAGTCAAAAATAGGGTATTATTTATTTATTTACCACATAATGGCGCCCGAATAGGGACTTGCCCTTTCCCCACGCGTCGGTGAAGCCACGCCGACCCCCTGACCCTCTGCAGTCGTGACGGAACTCTTCTGCGCAGTGGCAGATATTTCTGCTCAAGTATCCCTCAGGCCCACGGAGGAGACGGAGGAGGCGGTCCAGCATCCAGACGAGACGGTGGAGGAACGCGGCGAGTCCCGACCAGAGCCCAAGCCAAGAGTCCAAGGTCCGAGGTATCCGGAGGTCCACCCGTAACTGAAGTCCGAAGTCCGAAGTTCGTCGTCGTAGCAGTCCAGTCCAGTCCGAGGCCTTCCGTTCTTGCTGCCCGGTGAGTACCGTTACTGGGGTGGTATCTAGACAGGGTCAATTTAATTGACTCTGGTCTGTGGGTTGGTGGTACACAGTCCCACAAACGAAGTGTCCACTTCGGTGGATGCGGGTCCTGACGTGTCTCTTTAAGAGACCGGTAAGTTTCGTACTGTTTCAGCAGTGCATCTAGTTTCTGTTCTAGTCAGTTCTGTTCTCGAGAAATTTCAAGTATTTTCAGGTGGTATTCTGTTCGAACTGTTATTCATAATGTTCTTCATGTATTTTAATGTTGTGGTATGAGTGCGACGTGATTTCGTGTTCTCATTGTGTATTGTATTATGTCCAGATTATAGTCCAGTCATGCCGCTCTTCTCAAAATTACGTCAGTTAAAAACTAGAAAGGGTCTGCTGGAAGCAGCAGTTCCCGTCCCGCCCAGGGACAGTCCAGGTCACTTTATGTATCAGAAGCATGGCATAAGCGCCATATTGTATCTAGATTTATGGGTAGAGTATACCAAACAGTTAGAAGAAAAGTATAGATGGCCCGTATCGGGTACATGGGATGCCGAATGCATCATGCGAGTAGAAGAGGCATTATGGAAAAAGAAAGCCAGACAATCACAAAAAGACGCCATCGAGCTATGGCGCAAAGAAGCTCATAAAAGAACCGAAAAAGAAATCAGAAAATCAGAATTAAGTAGAGAATCCCAAGAACGAGCCCAAGAAAGAGAATTAACCAAGATAGGTGAACGAGTTAGAACTGAGCAATCAGACAGACAGAGGCATGCCCTTATTAAGGGTATGTATCCTCTTCTTGCCGAAGGCTTGCCAAAGGCGACCCCGGAGGCATCCAGTAACTTTCCGCCACCACTAGTTTCGACCAAACTACGTCACAAACCGACCGCAGCTGATATTTTCATCTCGTCCTATTTGGACGACACAGTCCCCGAATATGCAAATCCTGTTCGCGCTCCGCCCGTCCCTGTAAATCAGGTAATTCCTGCTCCTCCAGACACCGGGGTGCCCTTAACAGCTCCCCCGGGTCAGTCCGCCATACAAGTCCAGCCCACGTTACAATTACCCACCCTGCCAGGACGAAAAGCATCAGTTGATGATTCTAGTTTAGGGGCCGCAGGAGGAGGTCTTCCTCAAACCCCGCCGCCATACAAGCGTTTATCAGCACTCGAATTACATGCTCAAGCATCACAGCGTACTCCCAAGAGTAATAAGTCTGTTGCAGAGATCAGGCAAACCCTTGGCGAATGTGTCTATGACCCAGTTCCAGGCGAGTTTAATATGGTTTTATATTCCGTACGCGTAAGGAGAGTGACCGAGTATCTAGTCACCCTGCCGAATATGAAAGAAGACCTAGACAGGATATATCGTTTCATCCGTACAGGGGATGACCCACAAAGTATTAGTGATGCCATGTCTCAAAGGAAAGCCGAGATTCAGCGCATGATATTAAAGTTCTTAATTAATTGTCTAATAAGGGAACAAGATTACCCGTCTAAAGACCCGGAAGAAATGAAAACTCTAACAAAGTGGAGTGATAATATAGCCGAAGGAAAGCACAATACCATTGGTGCCATGGAAAGTATGTACAAGAAAATCCGTAGAGAGATAATAAAGATACACGAACAGCGTAAAGCCGCACAAGTAAGCGAGAAAGAAAGTACCTCTGATCCTGAAGAGGAAGACGACGAGAATACTGCCAGAATAGCGTATGTAGGAAAACCTAGATTTCCAGATCGCCATTTACGTCTAGAACCCAAGTCTACTTTCCATCATTCAGCACCAGAACAAGGTTCCCTAGAACAAGTATTTCAAGCTACCGATCAAATTCTGAAATCACGAATCGGTTATAGTAAGTTAAGTACTATGCATGAACAGGAACTAGCCCGATCAGCAGTCCGATGGATTACTGATTCTACCACTTTTCCAGACGAAATAGTGGCACAAATGTTTCTGAAAATGCCCCCAGCCGAGCAGCGACTGGTGGGTATGTATATGATTCAGCACCTCATTACTCTGTATGAGGGTCAACATTCTGATCCAGGCCCGTTACATGATATCCTGAACGAGTTACTCCAGTACAAATGGAGAGGTCTAGGTACCGATTTAATTAGTGTCATTTTAGAACAGCGTCATAAATATAGAACATTCTTGAACCCGCATTTTGTTCATGTCTCACCCCCAGAAAGTAAATCATTCTACATAGACAGACAGAATCCGTTACGAGAAGTCCACCCAGTCAGAGGAGCGGGTGGCGAAATGCAGCGAGTGTTTGTATACACTCCAATCACAAAGATGGAACTCCTCGAAATGAAGAAATTAATTCCCTGTCATGACAAAGATCCAGCAGGGTTCCATAGAGAATTAAAAGACATGCTCCGTATGGGAGAATACACTTACCCAGATATCATTAAAATGTTAAAGGTTCTGCTACCCGCAGGGGTGTATGAAAAGCTAAAGGAAAAAGAATGGGAGGTGGGAGAGAAAAAGATCGATTGGGCAGTCCTAGAAGCTGAAGATAAGATACGAGTACCAGGTACTGGTCTAGGAGAGAAATGTAAAGAATTACCAGAATTATTGATTCAAGTTTTACCCAGATTATTGACAACGAAAAAGGAAGACTGGGATGCAATCTCAGCCTGTAAACAGAAACAAGATGAAGATATTAGTGATTTTTATTCTAGGTTTGAAAAGTGCTTTAGTATCAACAGTGGCCTCAAGACAAGTAGTGAGTCATACCCTCACCTTTTTGTTACTAAATTAGTCGAGAATTCAAGCCCACCAATTAAAAACCGAGTTCTGAAAGTCGAAAGCACCTGGCAAGCAAATACTCCGTCCCAGATGCTCCAGATGCTCCAGTATCACCAGAATAGAATCAGGGAAGAGCAAGAACACGAGAGAAAACGTATGAAAGACACGAAAATGAAAGTACTAGTTGCACAATCTGTTCCTCAAGACAGTCAGAAGAAGGGTCCGAATCAAGCCAGTCATCCTGCAGCTCCCGTTAAAGGGAACTGCAATTATTGTAAACAACCAGGTCATTTCATAAATGAGTGTGCAGTTCTGAAACACAACATAGCTACTGGTAAGACTAAAGAAAGACCACGTCCGCCTAGACAAGAACAAGTTTCACAGACTCCTCAGTCACAGAATGCACCACAGACAGTTACAGCACCGCAGCCTATTGCTGCAACACAGCATGTTACATCACAGATGTACCAGTATGCACAGTCTGAGTATCCAGAGTACCAGCCATATTCATGAAACAGCCTAGAGAGGGAGGTAGGCTTGCCTCTCATCGAGATACCTGTAGATCAAGAAGGTCCCTATGTTCACAGTCAAGTATTAGGGAAAGACAGAAAGTTTTTGATTGATACAGGGGCAAGTAGGACCACAATTAGTCATGCCGAAGTTCCAGGGGCTCCGCTCTCAGGCTCAAGAAATGTTTCCCTTGGATTTTCAGGAAAGCCTATCGTTAATGAGATTTCAAAGCCAGTCACTCTAGAAGTAGGTCCATTGTCCCGCACTACTGATCTGTTACTTACTAAGTCATGCCCAGAAAATCTATTAGGCATTAAAACACTGAAAGAGTTAGGTGCAGTTATATGTTGTTCCCCGGAGGGAATACGATTGTTCCTACGTGACTTTAAGGGTCACTATGTATTACGAGATTTTGATTCCAGACTGTCTAATGTCCCGCAGCATTTATGGGCGCAAGGTCCAACTGATGTAGGTTACATGCAAATCACACCCCATCGTGTGACTCTCAAACCAGGTGTAGTGTTACCACGAATCAGGCAGTATAGATTGCCACCTGAGGCTGTAGCAGCCTTATCCAAAATTATAGACGAGCTCATGGCTCAAGGAGTAGTTGTAGAAACTGACTCCAATGTATGTAACTCTCCGATCATTCCAGTCATGAAACGTACTGATCCAAATGCACCCCCAGTATATCGATTAGTGATTGATTTACGGGAACTTAACAAATGTATTATTCCGCAGTACCCAGTTGTCCCAGATATCTCTTCCCTGTTAACTGCTATTGATTCCGAAGCCACGTTCTTCACTGTCATAGACCTCAAGAACGCATTTTTTAGTGTTCCCATTCATCCAGACAGCCAGTTTCTTTTCGGATTCTGTTTAAATGGAAGGAGCTATATGTTTACACGCGCTCCTCAAGGTTTCACAGAAAGTCCTAGTATTTACAGTCAAGCACTTAAGAGACAACTAGACAATATTCACATGCCAACTGACACTGCCCTGCTCCAGTATGTCGATGATCTACTGATCACAGCCCGTTCTGAACGTGACTGCGAGCGAGCGTCACTGACGGTTCTGTATTTCCTAGCCGAGATGGGGCACAAGGTGTCCCCTTCGAAGCTTCAATTCTGTGTCCAGCAAGTGGTCTACTTAGAACACTTGCTGTCCAAGAGGGGTAGGCAGTTGACACCAGACCGTATCCAGTTGATAGCGAGTCTTCCTCAGCCCAGAACCCAGAAGGAGGTGCGTGCTTTTATTGGCCTTACTTCTTATTGTAGACAATGGATTCCACAGTATGCATTTCTAGCCAAGCCACTGATACAGTTAACGACACAGGAGGCAGCCGCAATGACTGTCCTCCCTTGGACATCTGAACATACACTTAGTTTCAACGAGTTAAAGAAAGCTTTATGTCAAGCTCCAGTCCTAGCTACACCGAACTACAGTAAGCCTTTTACACTCTTCGTCACTGAACGTGAAGGTACAGCATTATCTGTTCTCACACAAGACCAAGCAGGACAATACAAGCCCTGTGCTTATTTTTCTAGCACACTAGATCCAGTCGCCCAGGCGTTGCCTGCGTGCCTCAAGTCAGTTGCAGCCACAGCACTAGCTATCAGACAAAGTGATTCCATAGTTTTAGGACACTCCTTGACAGTACAAGTCCCACACTCCGTGGAAGTTCTTTTAAACCGAACACAAACACAGCACTTGACAATTGCACGTTTAACAGGTTATGAATTGACACTGTTTCAGCCACACATAGATATTAGACGCTGCAACATCCTGAACCCTGCTACACTGTTACCATCAGTTAGTTCAAATTCTGCCACACATGATTGTGTGGAAGTAGTTAACATTACGACAAAGCCAAGACAAGATCTGACAGATATTCCGTTACCAGATCCTGACCTGACACTTTATGTGGATGGTTCATGTATGAGAACTAGTACAGGAGAACTAGTAGCCGCGTATGCAGTGACTACTGACACCGAAGTTATTGAGACACACCGCATTGATACCCTGTCCGCTCAAGCAGCAGAGCTAGTTGCTCTGACACAAGCCTGTATACACGCCAAGAACCTGAAAGTTAATGTTTACACAGATTCACGTTACGCATTTGGAGTTGTACACGACTTTGGAGTGCTCTGGCAGGAGAGAGGTTTCATGACTTCTCATGGAACCAAGATTCAGCATGGTCTCCTTATTCAAGCTCTGTTAGATGCCATACACTTACCGACATCTATTGCTATCATGAAATGCAAAGCACATACGAAAGTCACTGACATTATTTCTCAGGGTAACGATCTAGCAGATCGCACAGCCAAGCTTACAGCACAGACTCCAGACACTCAAGTTAATCTAACAAAGACACATACTCCAGATCCGACTACATGTATGACAGTTAAGGACCCCACCCAGGATGTCATAGATATCCAGTTACATGCTACTCCCGATGAAATCAAGAAATGGTCTGAACAAGGAGGGGTCCAGACAGATCAAGGATGGTTAACAAAGGGTAGGACCGCATGGTCTCTCCCCGACTCTATGGTTCAAGTCATCATTAATACCGCACATAGTCCAGCACATTTAGGAGAAAAAGCTATGTTAGACAGTATCCAGAACATTTGGTTCAACAAGCATTTACGAGCTGCAGCCAAGCAGAAAGTCCGTACCTGTATGATATGTTGCCAGTTTAATCCAGGTAAAAGTGTCCCGGTGGAACAAGGGGGATTCCAGCCTCCTGACCACCCTTTTGAGGTCCTCCAGATGGACTATATTCAGATGGAGCGATGTCGAGGTTTCAAGTATGTCCTTGTAGTTGTATGCGCTTTGTCCAGATGGACAGAAGCATATCCAGTCCCAGATTACACAGCCGCGACCACTGCCAAACAGTTGGTTCGTGAATTCTTCCCTCGATATGGACTCCCTAGAGTCGTATATTCTGATAACGGTCAGCCATTCTCATCTGAACTGATGAAGCACGTTTCCCTGTTGTTGGGGTACCAGTGGAAGTTTCATTGTGTACGCCATCCTGAAGCAGCCGGTCTAGTCGAGAGACATAATCAGACTCTGAAAATTCGAATTGCCAAAATATGTAAAGATAAGGGTGTGGACTGGCTAGTAGTTCTGCCAGTCGCTTTGTTTTATATGCGCATGGTCGCACATTCCAGATCAGGTCTGTCCCCGTATGAGGTCGTATTCGGCCGCCCCCCTAACATGTGGGGTACTCCTAGACCCCGAAGTATTACTGATGTTTCATGTAATATGCTGACAGATTACCTAGCTTCCTTGATGTCTGCCCTCAACTCATGTCGTTCACAGGTTGCCGCCGCATTTCCAGACAATACCGAGGTGGCACCGCATGAGATCGTTCCAGGTTCGATGGTGCTCGTCCGGAACTTTGACAGATCAAGTCCGCTGGAGCCACGTTGGAAGGAGCCCCGTCAGGTCCTCCTCACCACCCGTACAGCTGTGAAATTGGAAGGACGCCGCGGCTGGGTGCACCTTTCGCACGTCAAGAAATTCTACGGATTGAAACCGGTCTCTAAGAACATTTCCCAGGATATCAGGACTTGTCAAAACATTGTTCCTAAGGACTGTCCCGCAAATGACATTGACACAACCCCTCCCCTGTTAGAGAAAACTCCGCAGCAGGGGTATAAGCAAAAACTCCGGTCTAGTAAAATAAGTCAGTCAGTTTGATTGTCTAAGTCCTCCCCTAGGTGAAACGGTTAGACTGTTTCTGACATGTATAAAATAGACCCCCATAGTGAGAGAGTCAGTCAAAACTCAATTCGATGTATCGTTTTTCTAAGTTTCATATTATTCATCAGCATAATGATTTCTTGCACTAGTTACGCATTTTTCCTGTGTTTTCCAGTTTCACATGTAAATAAGCCTTCTAATGTTACAGTAGAACACACGTTTAGTGATCTGCCCCCTCATGAACTGTCCTACCGCCTCGCTATGCGCAATAACTCATTTATCCGCATGTTACATTATTCACACCAGACCAGCAATGCTACTAATTGTTGGGTGTGTGGTCGACTCCCCCCTTTTCAGACGTCAAAGGGAGTTCTGCCACTTTTTCCTTATCCTTTTTCACATAATGGTTCGTGTGGAGCATGGTCCACGTTAACGTCATCCTCAACAGATATGTCTTTTCTTAACAGCACATGTTTCCCAGACAAGCAAGGTTTCCCCCACAGAACAGGTTTAGATCTAGAAAATGAAGTGTACAATTTAGGTAACTATTCGTCGAATTTTATGGTCCTGAATGTTCAGTCTGATACTACTCCAGACTCACCTGCTATTTCAGTACTACCAGTCAAAGGCGAATTATGTGTCCGAAATAATGGTTCTGTACACGTAGGACATAGTGATTGTACTACTATTATCAAGTATAGTGACAGTGGGAAATCTATTTTTAAAGCTTCACGTCATTCTTACTTTGTTTGTGGTCAAACCGCATATGTTCGTCTGCCCCTCGATTGGGAGGGAACCTGTTACATTGCCTTCCTACTGCCACCTGTTTTCCTAGCCCCACCTGACTACCATAGGAATTCCTACCTAGTACATACTAGACACAAGAGAAACCTCCCGATTGTCGACTATACTGAAACTGCTGCAGAGCAATTCATTGATATTGATAAAGGTGTTTTCCCTTATTTAGGCACAGTTGTAAACAGTAAGCTAATCCGTAGGTTAACAAGAACCCTTGAAGCAGTAGTAGATGAGACTGCCTCCGCTCTAGGTAACTTAACCGAAGAACAATCCTTTATGAGAATTGTTGTGCTCCAGAATCGTCTCGTCCTTGACGTCATACTGGCCGATAGGGGCGGGGCCTGTAGACTCATCGGATCTAGTTGCTGCATTTTCATTCCAAATAACGCGCCGTCTGTTTATTCAGCTATAACCAGACTTCATAAAATTGCCCATCTGTTACACCAAGATCCAGGCACCTGGACATGGTCCGGTTGGTTCTGGAATATAATTTCCGCCTGGGGATGGAAAGTCCTGTCCTTTCTAGGTATCGCAGTAGCGATCATATTCAGCTGCTGCCTCTGTATACAATGTGGCCCTGCGATTTGCGGCATGTGTGCTACCTCTTGTATTCCTAGTCCCAAGCCCCGTTCTAAATCTCGTTCCAAGACAATTCGAGATGAACAAATGGTACTGTATGAAATGATAGATGGTATCATGAATATTGATGTTTCCTGATGGAAACGTAGTGACAAGGAGGGAATGTGGAAAAGTAAATTTTGTCATGTTCTGTGTCCCTACGTGTCATCCATCATATGTTATGTGTGCATGACCAATATGCATATGTTATTCCCCATGTCCGATTCAAGACGCAATTATAGTTGTGTCCTCCTCTAGTGTCCTCCTCTAGTATGCCAGTTTCCAGTCCTCGTGAATACTACGAATATCAGGCCTATGTAAAGTTATGTTGCCACGTTTCTCAGTGTGCACGTTATTTCATTATAAAGTCCCCGTTTCTAGGCCTCAAAAGGGCCTGGACACTAGATTCAGCTCCTGTCTCCAGAAGCCTCGCTGAGGAGCGATACAGCCCCCACCTGTATCCTCGACCTTTCACTTACTTCCTGCCTCGCAGTGCCCGGTGCAGCTTGGCTCAGTCTCTGAGTCTGCCAAGACTATGTTATGATTCCCGTTATCAGTTTAGTCCTCCTTCTCTGCATTCCTAAGCTACTGAACTGCATCAATAGTTTCCGTCATTGTCTAGCCTATGCGGCTCCATATTAAGAGAAATACTGTATTTAATGGTCATTTAATATTCTTCATCACGCACTACATGTAGAATAAATGCATGCTCTAGTCTTAGAGTCAATTAGCTTTTCCCCTCATGACTTCTAGTTTATATCAACATGTTCCCTAAACATCAGATACTAGATAGGGTTTAGGTACATGTCGCTCCGACCCTCCAGACTTTAGTCTCTGCTCCTAGCACAGAGTTCATAGCCCCCAGCTTCTCCTCGTAACACGTCATTACCAGTTTGCGCGCACCACCAGGTTAGAGGTCCCGGCTCCTTAGGTAGCCCCCTCCTATGTTTCCGCCCATTCATGACATATTCTGTTACGTTTGCATCACATGTCTGAGTTACACCTTCTTTTTACTCTTATCTTTCGCGACTGCTACGCGTCACGCCTTCTGCTCCACCCACTGCTACGCCTACTGCAATGTAATGCTATGTGTTTGCGCTATGTATATATGCTCATGTATTGTTATTAAAAGCTAGCGCGCTCATCCCAGATCGAGCCCCAGCAGCTGCTGGGCCCTGTCATCCTAATCCTATGCAGGTTGTCCTGTTCCTGTCCTTATGCTGTATTAAACCTGCAAAACTCCTACTACCTCGAATTTTGACTCTTATTTATTGAGCTATCTGTTATGATATATGTCTAGTCAAAAATAGGGTATTATTTATTTATTTACCACACTTGCTGGAGACGATGTAGGTGACTGCGTCCAGCAGTTTACTTCCTGGTGCTGTCACGGAGTCCACTCCTTAATCTCTGAAGCCAAGGAAGTCCTTTTTTGTGAAGCCTTGTCTGTGCAGCAGGTGCAGTCCTTGTGAGTGCACTCCTTTCGTTGTGTGGACCAAGGGTTCAGCAAGGCAGTCCTTCTTCTGATGTCTTCAAGCAGGGATCTGAGGGGCTGTGCAATTCTCCTATATTTATTCCAGCTTCTGGGATGACAAGAGGGGGGCATCCCCAACTAATGGCCTTCAAATTTCCACCCTCTGTGAAAAGCACTTCCTTTGACCTGAAGCATATTTCTGTTCCAGAATACACATCTCGGTCCAAATCAAAATGAAGAAAACCTCTCCTGGGAGTTTAGGTCCGGCTAATCGAAACCGGAGGTTTGGCTACCTTTTCCTACACTCCCATTCCAGCACCTATCCTAATTGAATTAAAAGGGCCCCATCTGGCTGGGGGTGCAGGTAGTGGGGGTGGGTCTGGCCCCTGTACTATCTGAGCTTCTCCCTTTGAAAATCAGTTTGTCTACCCAGTCCCCTTTCTGTCCTGGCTTCTGCAGGCAGCAGATATCCTCCAAGTATCTTTGTTTCAGCCCAGGCCACTTTACGCCTGATCAGGAGCAGCTTGAGTCAGCCTGTCAAAAGCTGGCCAAGCAGAAAAGGGTTCTACAGGGCTGCTTTTGGTTAACCATGGGTGGAGAACTCCGCTCTGCCCGCAGAGTATGCGGAGATTTGCCTACTCCGCGTTCTGCTGGGAACACAGACTAGGCAAATCCGTGCACACTCCACGGCGGAGCGGAGTTGACCAGCCCCCGCCTCCAACCCCCAAGTAAGAATTAAATAAATATACATTATATGTAAAATAATAAACACTTACCTTGCCTGGGGTGTCCCCGGGCTGCCGTCCTTCACCTTCCTCAGTGTTTCAGGATGATATGCGCATGCTCGCGCGCCCTGCATGCTCATTCTATGCAAGAAATGCACGGGTACGCGTGCATGCGCATATCACCGTGAAAAGCAGAGGAAGAGGAGGACAGCAGCCTGGGGACACCGCAGGCAAGGTAAGTATTTATTATTTTACTTATAATGTATATTTATTTAATTCTTACTTGGGGGTGGAGCCGGGCGGCGGTACGGAGCGAAGTTGGTCCCCAACTTCGTGGACCTCCACCTAGTGCCGCTCTGCCAGCTCCACCCAAGGTTACTTTTGGTAACGTCAAGAAAGCAACTGTATTAAAGTATAAAAAAAAGTCTGCTCATAATAGCTAGGAAGCTAGCAACACTACAATGGGAAAAAACGAAATTAGCAGTTTACCCCTCACCAGGGCATATAAAACATAATGTATAATATCCCTTCTTTCAATTACAAGTAAGGCTGGCTGTAAAAATCCACTTTGCTCGCAACGGAGCAGAGTTTTGTTTTGTACTCCGAATGTCCTTTCACGCACGCAGGAGCGGATTGCCAGGGCTCTGATCTCCAATGAAATTTTCAGGTCTGTTCACAGGCGCCACAAAATTTGGTAGCTGGCCCAATGCTCCTGCAAGATTTTGCAGTAGCCAACACGTCATTCAACGCGCCAGAGACTTCCGACGGATGTTTTCTCCATAAACGATGTCAAAAATGCAGGATCTACCGTGGCTGCAATCTGGGGAAGATTCTCCCCTTGAGAAGCATCAAAATGTTCCCAAAATTGTGATTTGGAGTCAAAAACCTCCTTGAATGTACATTTGGCATTGTTTTTTTGTGTGGGGTCCTTTTTTGTAATTAATTTTTTTACTTTTTTCCACCTGGAAGGAAGTGAGCCAGAGTCTCCAACTTCCTATTTCTGTCCAGCAGGCTCCCAGTGCTTTGTCCATACCCTGGTCACTTTTCATTTGGATTTGGAGCTGGAAGGATCACTCTTTGTCTCTGCTGCATATCCCATTGGGTTTAAGGACTTTGTATTTGAGATTTCACAAGTAAGTTTTTTTGATTGGGGCCATGCACCTGGATTTATTTGCACTTTTAATAATTTTTTTTAATTTATTTTGGTGGGTGGCCTGTTGTTTCAGTAGGGGCCTAGTGATTTCTTTGCATTTAATTGTTCTTCTTTTGTAAAGGAAAAATGTTGCACAGTTTACTACATTTACTCCATGTTTTTAATACATTTGCAATATTGATTTAATTTACTATGTAGCCTAGTCTACCAATTGGATGTATGTTGTTGTAAAAATTATTTTTTAGCCCTGTTAATTTTTTTAGTTTTGGCATTGCTGTGTTTTCTATTTTAGCATTTCTCCTTTGTCTGGCCAGTGTGTGTGTGTGTTTGCCATAGGCTACCATTTGCCTTTCGTCCACAGGCCATTTTGTATAGTCAGTGCCCATAGGCCTGCATGTGTTTTCCAGGCCTCCTGACTCTTGTTGTGACTATGTGGCTTGCAGCCATTTTGTGTAGCCAGCCAGTGTGCTTTTGCCATAGGCCTAGATGTGTTCTTTGTTTTCCAGGCCTCCTGCTTCTTGTGACCATGTGGCTGGTGGCCATTTTACATAGGCTGTCAGTGTGCTTTTACCATAGCTTTGAATTTGCACTTTGTTTGTGGCCATGCCTCCTTGCTGGTTGTTGTTGTTGTTGTTTTGCATGTAATTTTTTTTTTTACAGGAAAAATAATTTTGTACAGTTGAGTACATTTTCTCCATGTTTTCTAATTGATGTGCAATATTCTTTTAGTTTAATTCACTATGTGGCCTAGTCTGCCAATGGGCCTCCCAGCCAGTAGGCCTGGTACTAGTCATTGGTGCATGAAACAACTGTTTCTGTGCTGTCTGTTGGATGAAACAGGGTATTTTAAGTTGTTTTCCCCTGCATACAGTGTCTAGGTGGGGTGAGGCCTTTTTGGAGGATGTGTATTGTGGTAAACATGTTTTCAATTTTGAAATTGCTGAATTAATGCTGTGTTCTTTGTTTTACGATGCCTCTTTTGTTTGGCCACTGGTCAGTGTGTGTGTGTGTGTTTGCCATAGGCCACCATTTTAAAATTTTAAAAATTGAATTTTTTATAGTGACATTTATTGTTTAGAACTTCTTACCTAAACGCACTGATTTATTTACTGCAGCCCGCCCTGTTCCATCGCGGCTGGTGCCGTTTGCGTGGAGGGTGAGGCGAGCCGCCATCTTGGGTAGGGCTGGACCGGATCTAGCGGTCTAGTTCCCCCGAGACAGAGGCTACAAAACAACCCCTGGCACAGAGCTCGCCGAGAACGCTAGGCTGGTGGCAGCTGCCTGGCTCTCTTTGGAACCCTGTGTTAGGCCTATAATAACGCGCAGTAAAGGACAGCAATTGTTGGTGCTCTGGCGCGATTGTGGCGCCAGCGCTTTGAAAATTTTAAAAATTGAATTTTTTATAGTGACATTTATTGTTTAGAACTTCTTACCTAAACGCACTGATTTATTTACTGCAGCCCGCCCTGTTCCATCGCGGCTGGTGCCGTTTGCGTGGAGGGTGAGGCGAGCCGCCATCTTGGGTAGGGCTGGACCGGATCTAGCGGTCTAGTTCCCCCGAGACAGAGGCTACAAAACCAATGTGTTTCCCGAGGCGCAGCGGACGAGCGCAGCGGGCGCGACGAATGCGCGCCGAAGTCGCGCACAAGTCAAGCCCGTCTGCGCCCGTCCGCGGCAGACCGGGGCCCGGGGCCAGAACCCCTGGTCAAATACTTTCCTATTCCTCCCCTGATCTGCTACAACTCCGACCCTTAGACAACACGGGGCCCGCCTTACCCGCGCATGTTCTAAAGCGCGCCGCTACCCATGGCATTTTGATTCCTAAGTTTATGGCCGAAATTCCCACGCGTCCCAACCCTCCTACAGCTTTTGTACCCCCGCCTGGGGCTGAGACAACTTTTAAATGTTATTACCTAAACACCAGGTCCATGGTGAAACACCATATGGACATATTTCTCCTACTTCAGGCCGAGCAACCGGATATTCTACTCCTTACGGAGACCTGGTTGAACGCCGACTCCCTGCCCGATATCTTGGCAGCAGTTCCTTCTAACTATTACATTCTGCATGTGAATAGACCTGCTAATAAAAGGGGCGGGGGAGTTGCTGCGATCATTCTCAAAACCCATACCTTCTCCCTTCTTCCGTCCTTCGATCTCACAGGATCGGATAGTATGATCTTTAGGATGGATACTAACAGTGGATCTCTACTCATGGTCCTCATTTACCGTCCTCCCCAAAGCATGCCCACATTCGCTGTATCCTTAGCAGAACATCTGGCCCCTTTGATAATTAGTCATAAGAAAATTGTGTTGCTGGGCGACTTTAACCTTTGGATGAACTCTACTGAGTTGGTTGGGCAGGCAGCTGTACTGAAGGAAACTCTTTCAGATATGAATCTCATCCAACAGATACACCTCCCTACCCACGAAAAAGGGCATAGCCTTGACCAAATTTGGTCACAGAATATCCCTCTCATTATTAATTCCATCACTCCCTGCATCTGGTCGGACCATTTTCTGATCGATTTCTCTATTATTATCACCGAGAGCAGGAAACAGCCGTTTCAGAAAGGAGGTAAAGTCAGATTTTGGAAGCATGTTGACCTCCCTGCTTTTATTGGCACCTTAACTTCATCCCTTCCCCTTTTAGATCAGGATATTGAAGGGACTGAAGAAGCCTTTTCCAGCTGGCTACTTCAGGCAGCTGATGTTCACGCCCCCTGCTCTAACTTTCCCCGCTCCCGCACCCATGACGCTCACAGGTGGTTTACACCTCATCTGAAAGCTCTAAAGCTGCAAGTTCGTCAAAAGGAGCGGAAGTGGCGAACAGCGTACTCAGAACCTGATAAGGCCAATTACTGTAGGGCGCGAAAGGAGTACCAGAAACTCATTCAGAAACACAAAACTGACACCTTTTCTGAAAAAATTCTTCAATCACGCAACAAATCCACAGATTTGTTCAACATTGTGGAGAGTCTTAGTGGCAGCGACAGAACCTCTTTAGCTGTGGTTCCCACCCAGGACCTTTGCAACACATTAAATACTTTTTTCTTTAATAAAATCTGCGCCATAAAGCAAAGTATTCCCACCATTTCGCTTTCCCCTGCCCTGGCTGATATCTATCATAATCCTTCCACCCTGGAATTTCTCCCCCCCATTGACGTTGCCTGCTTATTTAAACTCCTTCTTAAAGTCAAATCTGGTTCCCCTGAGGACATCTGCCCCCCATATATTTTGCGAGAAGTGGGAACCGCCATCCCTGAGAGCATGCTCTCCATGATGAACGGATCTCTTTCACAGGGTCTAGTCCCCGACAACTTTAAAAAAGCTCTTCTCATTCCTTTGTTAAAAAAAACTGGGGCTAACCCACTGGACTCACTTAACTACAGGCCCATATCTTTGCTGCCATACTGTGCCAAACTATTGGAAGCCCATGTCTGTGACAGCAGCTCCCAATTTTTGGAAGAATCACAGTATCTTGCGCCTAATCAGGCTGGCTTCCGCCCTTATCATTCTACTGAAGCAGTTACCGTCTCAGTTCAGAACACTCTGAGGCGGAATGCCGATGAGGGGATCCACCAGGCTCTGGTGCTACTGGACCTATCGGCTGCGTTCGACACGGTTGACTATACCATCTTGGTCAACCGTGTCGAACAGGCAGGTCTCAGGGGCTCTGCGCTGAGCTGGATTCGCTCATTTATTACTGGCCGCACCCAATCTGTGAGACTGGGTTCCTTTACAGCCCCCACCATTCCTACCACCTGCGGAGTCCCTCAGGGTTCATCCCTGTCACCTTTGCTTTTTAATTTATATCTACGCCCCCTGCTGTACTCTCTCAGGAATGCCAGAGTAACCATCTTCAACTATGCAGATGACTTGCAGCTCATCTTTCCTTTAAACACCGAGGACTCAGTGGTAGAGTTTCAAAACACCATGTCTCATATCCTGAGTTGGATGAGCTGCAGTCACCTGAAACTCAACCCAGGCAAGACTGAACTGGTCTTGCCTGGGCAGAGTGTACTTAGTTGGAATCCTGGTTTCTGGCCAGCCAGCATGGGAGCCCCACCATCTAAGTCGCCCTCAGTCAAGAGCTTAGGAATTTTTCTTAGTGAAGATCTCTCTCTGAAAAGGCAGGTCGGCGCAGTGGTGTCCTCCAGCTTATTTCAGTTGAAGTAAATCAAGAAAATTGCTTGTTTTTTCTCCTTGGAGGCCCTCACACAGATTGTCATCTCCCTGGTTCTGATTTTGGAAAAGGGGGGTGGTGATGGACAGAGTTTCTGAATGATGCAGAATACTCTTACCAAGTCAATAGATCATGGTTTTAATCCATCACCGTTTTTTAGCTCACTGCACCATCCCAGCTCAGAACCTGGCTATATGCAAATTAGTCTGTTCCTGTCCCAGTGCATGATGGGAACAGGGCAAACCAAACTACCAAGCCAATTCTTATACTGGGAAGGAAACAAGCTTCCGGGGACCGGTTTCTGGCATCACAGCCTTCTTCGGCCCGGCTTGCTTGAATCCTGATGGTGCAATGAGCAAGGGACTCACGTCTGAGTATACCCTCCCACACATAGTGTGGATAAAACCGATTTTGGAAAAGGGGGGTGGTGATGGACAGAGTTTCTGAATGATGCAGAATACTCTTACCAAGTCAATAGATCATGGTTTTAATCCATCACCGTTTTTTAGCTCACTGCACCATCCCAGCTCAGAACCTGGCTATATGCAAATTAGTCTGTTCCTGTCCCAGTGCATGATGGGAACAGGGCAAACCAAACTACCAAGCCAATTCTTATACTGGGAAGGAAACAAGCTTCCGGGGACCGGTTTCTGGCATCACAGCCTTCTTCGGCCCGGCTTGCTTGAATCCTGATGGTGCAATGAGCAAGGGACTCACGTCTGAGTATACCCTCCCACACATAGTGTGGATAAAACCGATTTTGGAAAAGGGGGGTGGTGATGGACAGAGTTTCTGAATGATGCAGAATACTCTTACCAAGTCAATAGATCATGGTTTTAATCCATCACCGTTTTTTAGCTCACTGCACCATCCCAGCTCAGAACCTGGCTATATGCAAATTAGTCTGTTCCTGTCCCAGTGCATGATGGGAACAGGGCAAACCAAACTACCAAGCCAATTCTTATACTGGGAAGGAAACAAGCTTCCGGGGACCGGTTTCTGGCATCACAGCCTTCTTCGGCCCGGCTTGCTTGAATCCTGATGGTGCAATGAGCAAGGGACTCACGTCTGAGTATACCCTCCCACACATAGTGTGGATAAAACCGATTTTGGAAAAGGGGGGTGGTGATGGACAGAGTTTCTGAATGATGCAGAATACTCTTACCAAGTCAATAGATCATGGTTTTAATCCATCACCGTTTTTTAGCTCACTGCACCATCCCAGCTCAGAACCTGGCTATATGCAAATTAGTCTGTTCCTGTCCCAGTGCATGATGGGAACAGGGCAAACCAAACTACCAAGCCAATTCTTATACTGGGAAGGAAACAAGCTTACGGGGACCGGTTTCTGGCATCACAGCCTTCTTCGGCCCGGCTTGCTTGAATCCTGATGGTGCAATGAGCAAGGGACTCACGTCTGAGTATACCCTCCCACACATAGTGTGGATAAAACCGATTTTGGAAAAGGGGGGTGGTGATGGACAGAGTTTCTGAATGATGCAGAATACTCTTACCAAGTCAATAGATCATGGTTTTAATCCATCACCGTTTTTTAGCTCACTGCACCATCCCAGCTCAGAACCTGGCTATATGCAAATTAGTCTGTTCCTGTCCCAGTGCATGATGGGAACAGGGCAAACCAAACTACCAAGCCAATTCTTATACTGGGAAGGAAACAAGCTTCCGGGGACCGGTTTCTGGCATCACAGCCTTCTTCGGCCCGGCTTGCTTGAATCCTGATGGTGCAATGAGCAAGGGACTCACGTCTGAGTATACCCTCCCACACATAGTGTGGATAAAACCGATTTTGGAAAAGGGGGGTGGTGATGGACAGAGTTTCTGAATGATGCAGAATACTCTTACCAAGTCAATAGATCATGGTTTTAATCCATCACCGTTTTTTAGCTCACTGCACCATCCCAGCTCAGAACCTGGCTATATGCAAATTAGTCTGTTCCTGTCCCAGTGCATGATGGGAACAGGGCAAACCAAACTACCAAGCCAATTCTTATACTGGGAAGGAAACAAGCTTCCGGGGACCGGTTTCTGGCATCACAGCCTTCTTCGGCCCGGCTTGCTTGAATCCTGATGGTGCAATGAGCAAGGGACTCACGTCTGAGTATACCCTCCCACACATAGTGTGGATAAAACCGATTTTGGAAAAGGGGGGTGGTGATGGACAGAGTTTCTGAATGATGCAGAATACTCTTACCAAGTCAATAGATCATGGTTTTAATCCATCACCGTTTTTTAGCTCACTGCACCATCCCAGCTCAGAACCTGGCTATATGCAAATTAGTCTGTTCCTGTCCCAGTGCATGATGGGAACAGGGCAAACCAAACTACCAAGCCAATTCTTATACTGGGAAGGAAACAAGCTTCCGGGGACCGGTTTCTGGCATCACAGCCTTCTTCGGCCCGGCTTGCTTGAATCCTGATGGTGCAATGAGCAAGGGACTCACGTCTGAGTATACCCTCCCACACATAGTGTGGATAAAACCGATTTTGGAAAAGGGGGGTGGTGATGGACAGAGTTTCTGAATGATGCAGAATACTCTTACCAAGTCAATAGATCATGGTTTTAATCCATCACCGTTTTTTAGCTCACTGCACCATCCCAGCTCAGAACCTGGCTATATGCAAATTAGTCTGTTCCTGTCCCAGTGCATGATGGGAACAGGGCAAACCAAACTACCAAGCCAATTCTTATACTGGGAAGGAAACAAGCTTCCGGGGACCGGTTTCTGGCATCACAGCCTTCTTCGGCCCGGCTTGCTTGAATCCTGATGGTGCAATGAGCAAGGGACTCACGTCTGAGTATACCCTCCCACACATAGTGTGGATAAAACCGATTTTGGAAAAGGGGGGTGGTGATGGACAGAATTTCTGAATGATGCAGAATACTCTTACCAAGTCAATAGATCATGGTTTTAATCCATCACCGTTTTTTAGCTCACTGCACCATCCCAGCTCAGAACCTGGCTATATGCAAATTAGTCTGTTCCTGTCCCAGTGCATGATGGGAACAGGGCAAACCAAACTACCAAGCCAATTCTTATACTGGGAAGGAAACAAGCTTCCGGGGACCGGTTTCTGGCATCACAGCCTTCTTCGGCCCGGCTTGCTTGAATCCTGATGGTGCAATGAGCAAGGGACTCACGTCTGAGTATACCCTCCCACACATAGTGTGGATAAAACCGATTTTGGAAAAGGGGGGTGGTGATGGACAGAGTTTCTGAATGATGCAGAATACTCTTACCAAGTCAATAGATCATGGTTTTAATCCATCACCGTTTTTTAGCTCACTGCACCATCCCAGCTCAGAACCTGGCTATATGCAAATTAGTCTGTTCCTGTCCCAGTGCATGATGGGAACAGGGCAAACCAAACTACCAAGCCAATTCTTATACTGGGAAGGAAACAAGCTTCCGGGGACCGGTTTCTGGCATCACAGCCTTCTTCGGCCCGGCTTGCTTGAATCCTGATGGTGCAATGAGCAAGGGACTCACGTCTGAGTATACCCTCCCACACATAGTGTGGATAAAACCGATTTTGGAAAAGGGGGGTGGTGATGGACAGAGTTTCTGAATGATGCAGAATACTCTTACCAAGTCAATAGATCATGGTTTTAATCCATCACCGTTTTTTAGCTCACTGCACCATCCCAGCTCAGAACCTGGCTATATGCAAATTAGTCTGTTCCTGTCCCAGTGCATGATGGGAACAGGGCAAACCAAACTACCAAGCCAATTCTTATACTGGGAAGGAAACAAGCTTCCGGGGACCGGTTTCTGGCATCACAGCCTTCTTCGGCCCGGCTTGCTTGAATCCTGATGGTGCAATGAGCAAGGGACTCACGTCTGAGTATACCCTCCCACACATAGTGTGGATAAAACCGATTTTGGAAAAGGGGGGTGGTGATGGACAGAGTTTCTGAATGATGCAGAATACTCTTACCAAGTCAATAGATCATGGTTTTAATCCATCACCGTTTTTTAGCTCACTGCACCATCCCAGCTCAGAACCTGGCTATATGCAAATTGGTCTGTTCCTGTCCCAGTGCATGATGGGAACAGGGCAAACCAAACTACCAAGCTTAATTCAGATACTCTGTCCATCACCACCCCCCTTTTGAATCGTTTTGGCCACCACAAGTGTGGAAGGGTATGCTCAGATGTGAGTCCCTTGCTCACTGCACCATCAGGATTCAAGCAAGCCGGGCCGAAGAAGGCTGTGATGCCAGAAACCGGTCCCCGGAAGCTTGTTTCCTTACCAGTATAAGAATTGGCTTGGTAGTTTGGTTTGCCCTGTTCCCATCATGCACTGGGACAGGAACGGACTAATTTGCATATAGCCAGGTTCTGAGCTGGGATGGTGCATTGAGCTAAAAAACGGTGATGGATTAAAACCATGATCTCTTGACTTGGTAAGAGTATTCTGCATCATTCAGAAACTCTGTCCAACACCACCCCCCTTTTCCAAAATCTCCCTGGTTCTGTCCAGACTGGATTTTTCCAATAGTCTCTATCTTGGGCTCCAGGTCGGAGAGCTAAAACGTCTCCAGCTGATTCAGAACCAGGCAGCAAGACTTATTCTCAACTTACCTAAAAGGCAGTCTGTTAGATTAGGCCTCAAACAGCTACACTGGCTGCCTGTTGAGCAACGGGTAGCTTTTAAAACCGGGTGCATTCTATTTAAGTCCTTACATCACTCTGGCCCTCTATTCATCAGAGACCTGTTTAAAAAATACGATCCCCCCCAGAATCTCCGCTCCATGTATAAATTCCTTCTGATTGTCCCCCCTTACAAGAGGAAACGTCTCGGAGGTTGCTGCTTTGACCACCTTGCAGCCACCTTCTGGAACTCTCTTCCCCTTCAACTCAAAACATGCGATAACATTTTCAGTTTCAGACACTCCCTCAAAACATGGCTTTTTTCCCAAGCGTTCTGCTGAGTTCCTCTTTGCTTCCCCTCATTGACGCGTTGCGTTCCTGTCTATAGCGCCATGAAGCCCCCGGGCGTACGAGCGCTCTACAAATACATTTCAATATCAATATCAATTTGCTGTTGTTACCCATGCCATGTGGCCAGGGGCCATTTTTTATACAGTCAGTGCCCATGGGCCTACATGTGATCTTTGTTTGCCAGGCCTTGCTCTACTGCCTCTTGTTCTTGACCATGTGGCTGGTGGCCATTTTGTGTTACCATTAGCCCACTAGTGTGATTTCCCCATAGGCCTCTATGTGTTCATTGTGACCATGTGGTCGGTGGACCTTTTGTGTAGGCAGCCAGTTTGCTTTCCCCATAGGCTCAATGTTGTTGTTGTTCTTGATGACAATGTGGGATTGGCTGGCAGCCATTTTGTGCGACCAGCCAGCGTGACCCTTTGCCATAGGCTGCATGGATGGTTTAATAACTTATTATTATATCTGTGAGGATAGCTTCACTTATTTTAAATTTTGTTAATTTAAATGTTTTCCATTACCTTTACATTAATTGGTAAATTATATTATTTTTTCAAAAAAGTTGTAATTTGTTTATTTTTATTTTTTAATCTTTTTGTTTTTTTGTTTATACCATTTTCACTACATCTGGCATCAATCAACCCCATGTCTGCTATAGGTGCACAACAGCATTCATTGTCTAAGGATTGCGTCCATTGTCATTTGTCAGCTGCACCTCCCTGAGTGCCACATCACACATGAGTGACGTCACGACACGCAAAAAGCAAACAGTTACATCTGTATGTTGTCATTGTTTTTGCTCTCTACTATCCTTCCTGAGTGTACAGCCAGTGACCATGAAAGCTTATGTTGGTTTTCCGTTTTACTAATAGATACACTGTATTGTTAATTATTTATAATAAGAGTAACCAGTGACCATACTAAATGGTATTGTGTTTGTTTTTACTACTAATTGAACTGCACCAATGCCACATTTCATTGACGTCCTTCTTGCTTCTTTTCTTTTAGGTGCACAACAGACAACATCACCCATAGTACTGCCAGAAAGAAAGCCTGTGCACGATATGATGCGTGACCCACATATCACAGACATCTCTTCAAGTTGTGAAGCCAAGTGCCACTGCTAACTGACAGCTTCAAGATGGCCCCAAAGAAAGGTACTACCAAGAAAGTAGCCAGTGAGAAGAAGGGGCGTACCACCACAAATGGTATGTCAACCTAGATCTTGTTTGGAGCAAAAAAAAACTGTGCCTGCCACACCGGCCACTGGGGAGGAAGCTGGGAGCAGCACCCCACATCATTGTGTCCACCCCAATCTAGGCCCAAGGCCATGTCTGTCACGGAGGCAGCCAGTTTAATCATGGCAACGCGACGATCAGTGATGTTGAAATTGACTTATCGCAAAGTAGTACCCAATCGACACACAGAGAAGAGAACAACAACAGCCACAAATATCAGTAGTTCCTCTGAGGTAGGAGCAGTTCAAGAGATTGAGCTTCATGCTAACGAAGTAGAGGAATCTGCTCTTTCAGAAGATCCGTTGTCTTTTAGATCTCCAGCTAGAAAAAAGAGGGTTAGTGGTGCATCATCTTCTTCTTCAAGCTCCGTTTCTGATGATCTAGACACCGCTTGGATCCCGCTCAGTCTGAGCTTGACAAATGCCACAAGATGAGGCTATGGAAAAAGAAGGTTCCAGAAAGCCTTAGCGTTATGGAAGCAAAAGATACACAATTGATGGACGGAATGCAGAACAAATCAAAACATTCATCCCTAGTCAAAGATCTTGGTTAAATCCATCATTCTTTTGCTCACCATGCCACCCCACTTTAGACCTGGCCATATGCAAATCAGTCTTGACCCTATGCCTGAATGGAACAGTCCAGCCCGAACTGCTAAGCCAGGTTCTCCCGGGACTGGAAACAAGCATCCTAGGACCCATTATGGGGATTCAACCCTCTTCAACTAGGATAGCTTGAATCCAGTGGCACAGTGAGCCCGGGACACATGTCTGGGCATACCGGGCGAACTTGGGGCGAGGAAGCAAAAAACACACAATTGATGGACGGAATACAGAACATATCAAAACATTCAGCCACAGTCAAAAGATCTGGGTTAAATACATCATTCTTTTGCTCACCATGCCACCCCAGTTTATACCTGGCCATATGTAAATCAGTCTTGACACTGTGCCTCATGGGAACCGTTCAGCCAGAACTGCTTAGCCAGGTCCTCCCTGGACTGGAAACAAGCATCCTAGGAATGGTTTTGGGGTTTCACCCCTCTTCAACCAGGATAGCTTGAATTCAGTGGCACAGTGAGCCCGGGACCCATGTCTGAGCGTACCCGGCGCACTTAGGGCGAGAAAGCAAAAGACATACAATTGATGTACGGAATGCAGACCAAATCAAAAGATTCACCCCCAATCAAAAGATCTGTTTTAAATCCATCATTCTTTTGCTCACCATGCCACCCCAGTTTAGACGTGGTCATTTGTAAATCAGTCATCACCTGTGCCTCAGGGGATCAGTCCAGCCCGAACTGCTAAGCCAGGTCCTCCCTGGCAATTTCGGAGCTGTGCAAATAGCTATGGTTGCTAAACTCTATATTTTATTTCCATTTAAGAGATACATAGGTGATTTTCATACCAATTTTCCACTATTTATATTTTCACAAATGTATTGATATATACCCGGTACACAATAAAAAACATTTGCAAGATGCTGTTCAGTTATTGGCTCTGCGTTCCTCGGGTTCTTGGTGAACCTACAAGTCCTATATATACCCACAACCAAAAGGGTTCAGTGGATGTAAGGGTATATTGCTTTAAAAAATCTGTCATACTTAGAAGTTGTTACAGGTGCAAACCTTGGCACAAACGGCAGTTTTTTAAACTCATTTTAAATTGTTCCTATTTTCAACTGTTAGTTTCTATAAGAAACCTTGAAGTATCTACACAAATGTCCCCTTGGTGCATTCAGAATTGTGTCTTCTTTTCAGCATTGTATAGCTTTCCATGATCCATCATTGCATTCATACCCATTTTCACCATTAACTGGAAGGAGGTTGAAAGCACAAAAAATAGCAAAAATAGGCTATGTCCCAGTAAAATGGCAAAACTGTGTAAAACATTTGGGGGCATATGTAGGTGAATTCATTTTTGCGATTCTGAAAATGCGACTTTCAGCGAATTGCATTTTTGGAATCTCAAAACGCGATGTAGGTAAAAAAATAGCTAAAAAATAGCGATTACCAAAAATTCACGGAATCAAAGAGCGATTACTCAAACAGCGATTCCTTGATAGCGAATTCGCTATTAAGGAATCGCAAAAATGGAAAAAAGCAATTCAGGTGCAGAATGATGACATCACAACCAGGTAGTGTGACTGCCCATGCTGCACCTGATTGCCTGCACCTGTTCCTGACTCATTTGCTGCCTGAGGGACTGTGAGGAGGGAGTGTGCTTTTGACACTGCATCTCAAAGGAGCTGAAATGGATTCCCAGGGTGGTGACAAGCAGGCCGAGGAACACAGCAGGAAGAGAAAACAAAAGTTCTCTGAGAGGGAGCTTGAGGTGTTGACAGAGGAGGTTGTGAGGCAACATGACCTCCTGTTTGTGAAAAGCTCACTCCGTGTTCCTGAGGCCAGGAAGAGGAACATTTGGATTGACATCCAAGAAAAAGTCAATGCGATAGGCGCAACCCACCGCTCCATTGAGGACTTAAGGAAGAGGTGGTACGATATGAGGCAAAGATCAAAGGAGAGGGTGGCCACCAGATTGGCAGAGGCAAAAGCGACTGGAGGTGGGACCTCAACTGCACCAGAGCCAATGCCCCTGGAGGAGTTGGTGGGTGGGTGCCTGAGTCTGTGACGGGCGTGGCTGATCTTGACAGCTCAGAAAATAGAGACACCAGACAAGGTAAGATACATGCCAAAATCCCCAAAACATACCCATCCCACTCACAGCCCCAAACACCCATGCATGAGTAAAAATCCAGTCCATGTGTTCAAGGTCACCCAGAATTGCATTATGGGAAATGTAGTCCCATGCACTTAAACTTGGTCCTGTGACACATACAAAGGGTACATAGGGAAGAGTCATACTTGCAATGTGCAAAATAGACAAGTAGTCATGTCATTAGTTTTATAAAGAACGTTAATGCTTTAAAAAAACATGACACACAACTCATGAGTGCATTTAATTTTACAGTTGAACCAACAACACAGTATACAGTGGCTGAAGGGGTGGAGACAGCTACAGATGAGGACCGGGCAGGGCAGGAGGAGCAGGGTGCAACAAGGGAAACACAATCAGCGCCACCCAAACGGCGCAGACTCGTACCACCACTGCAACCAATGGCGTCAGAGTCAACGGATGCTGATGAGGACTCACAGGCTGGTCCGTCCCAAGGCAGAGCACACCAAAATCCAGCGCACAAACCGCAACCGGCAGTGGTGCAAGACAGAGGACACGGGCTACCACTAGCAATGCCTCCTCGGGAACAGACTCGGTCTTTGCAGGCCTGGAGGGCAGCATGTTGCGTGCACAGCGCCTGAAAGGCAAAGGGATCATGTCAATTCAGCACCAACTAGCCCAACATAACCGCCACATGTCAGAGTTGAGGCTTGGGGTGACTACCATGTCACAAGCTTTGGAGTCTAATTTGAGGGAGAACAGAAGAGATAGGCTGGCCAGGCGCAGGGAACAACATCGCCTAAACACCCGCCTGGACCACTTCACTGAGGTTGTGACCCACCAATCTACCGCAATTTCCATGCTAGCTCAAAGATGCATTAGCATGCAACATGAGATGGCACACTGCTGCTAGGATGTGGCTAGGGGCCTGTTGCAGGTCATGCATGCACTTGATCAGCTGCGTGCTTTAGTCACCTGTGGCATTGGAACACTAGGGAGCTTGGACACTGATGGCCAGTCCAGCAGGAGCACCCCAACTCCTCCAATTCCTGCTGAAAGGCGCCGGAGTGGGCGTCAGGCCAGGGCAGGGGAAGACAACAGTGAGGCAAGTGCGCAGCCAGCAAGAGGGGCAGCAGGGCGTGCACGCCAGAGGTGAAGGGGCAGCGTGCACTTATGGCATCTTGTGAGGCAACACATGCCATATGGACTAACTGACTCAGAACTATGATAGCACTGTGACAACAA
Organism: Lissotriton helveticus; assembly: GCF_964261635.1. Taxonomy (NCBI): domain Eukaryota; kingdom Metazoa; phylum Chordata; class Amphibia; order Caudata; family Salamandridae; genus Lissotriton; species Lissotriton helveticus. Next base: position 496,732,856 of record NC_136061.1, on the reverse strand, counting down.
CATGTGCTACCAACATACTTACAGTCACACTGTGTGACATTAGTTATCCTGCTGTTAAGGGAATAAACCTATTTTGTTTGACATCATCATTTGGCATTGTGTACTTATTTCTCACCTAGAAGTAGTTCTATTTAATGTCCTCATGTCTCAGGCGCCCGGCAGCTCCCCCAGCTCCACCTACACATCTGCATTGGAGAGCTGTATCCTCCTCATCTGATGTATCTGCATCTGTCAGATCCACTGGGGTGCCCTTCTTGGTAGCGATGTTGTGTAGCATTGCGCAGGCCCCCACAATTTTGCAACACGTCTCAAGGCTGTACTGTAGGGCACCTCCACTCTTATGGAGGCACCGGTAATGGCATTTGAGGATTCCGAAGGTCCTCTCAATGGTGGATCTAGTAGCTCTGTGGGTACTGTTGTACCTCCGCTCTGAGGCTGTGGCTGGATTGAGGTAGGGTGTGAGGATGTAGTCCCGCACAGCATATGCACTGTCTCCTACAGGGATAAAGTAGGTTGATGTTTAGTGATATACTGCCAGTTCAGACATTTCATACTAGTGTTTGTGTGAGCCATACAATTACCTAGCAGGTATCCCTCTCCAAACTCGCCATTTGTAAGTCTGTGATGTAAACCACAGTGTCGGAAAATGAAGGAATCATGAGTGCTTCCTGGGAATTTTGCTACTATATCTGTGATTACATGTTTAGCATTGCAGACTACCTGGATGTTTAAAGAATGATGGGATTTTCTGTTTCTGAACAAATACTCATTGTGTGATAGGGGGGACAGGGCGACATGGGTTCCGTCTACGCAGCCAATAACGTGGGGGAATTGGGATATTTGGTAAAAATCTTGTTTGGTCTGGTCAAGTGCTTGCTGTGTGTTTGGGAATTGGATGTGGTGATGCATCCTCTGCATCATAGCATTAAGGAAAGCGTGAACAAAGCGTGAAAGTGTCTCTGGGAGAACCCTCCTGCTGCGGCTATTACCCCCTGAAAACTCCCTGATGCTAGAAGGTGCAGTGAGCACAACACCTGTATGTGGGTGGGAATGGTGTGTGCCCTGTATGTGGGGTGCTCCAGCATGGGTGTCAGCTCCTCTATCATCTTCAGGATACTTTCTGGGTGCAGCCTGTAGTGCACATGGATGTCCTCCTCAGTGCGCTGGAGGAGGGTGATGCGTGTTCTGTAGATCCCTGGCATCTCCTTCTCTGTTCAGCCTCTCGGATACCCAGCCTCATGGCTATTACATACAGGCCAGCCATTGTGAGAAGCCACTGTGGCATTGTGGGCCTGTTTAAATAGTTTGCACCTAGTTACCACCTGTTCTGAATTGGTGGTATTTGAGAAGTGCAAAATTCCGAATCTCGAAAAATCGCAATTTGCGACTTTTTTCCTACATAGCAAATTGCGAATTCGCAATTTGCGGGACGCTTTGTGCGATTTTCGCAAATACTGGGACGCAGCTTGCAAATTCGCAATTTTATTCGCAGATTCCTTGCCGCGCAAAATTGCTAATCACTATTTTTGGGAATACCAATTTTGCATGGCAACATACTTACCTACATCGCAACACTCACTTTTGCGATCGCAAACACCCTGGATTCTGCAAATTGCAGGGTTTGCGATCCCAAAACACCTACCTACATATGGCCCTTGGTTTTCAGACAAAAGTCTGTCATTACCTGAAAGCTGGGAAGATGGTGATTTCAGCACCACAAAACCTTTGTTGATACCATTTGCACAGAAAAAAACAGATGCTTTCATCTGCACCCATTCCCCCCAAAAAAACATTTAGCTGTATTTTGGCTAATTTATGGGTCCTCTTCAGGGGAATAAACACACCCTTGGTACCTTTAAACTCCCCATGATGCTGGCAGAAAAGGACGCAAATTTGGCGTGGATAACTTATGTGGTCAAAAAGTTACAGGGGCCTAAGCGTGCACTACCCCAAATAGCCAAAAAAAGGTTTAGCACAGGGGGGGAAGGCCTTGCAGTGAAGGGGTAAAGGCCATGGTCAATGGTGGCTATTTTAGAGTCCTATGTTTGGTAGAGACCTATGTTTGGCACACTGCATCAACATCATTGTACAGGACTTTCTCAAAAAAGACCAAGTAAGCAACTTACTGTCAACCTGCAAAAGAATCTTTCCTCATTTCAGTCATTCATTGATAACCTGGAAACAGCTGAGGGTCAAACAGCATGATAATAGAATGCCAGTTAAAGCACTCCTACAGGATGTGCCAACAAATTGGAACTGTACATATTACATGCTTGAACGCCTGTTTGAGCAGTACAGACATATCAATGAATATGTCATGCAAAAAGGGGATGCAACTGTGAAAGGCATGATCATTGAGATGGACCAATGGGACTTAGTCAAATGCCTGACAGAGATGCTGCTTTCTATTGAGTTGTTCACATGGGAAGTCAGCAAAGAGGACAGTACCCTGGGCCCTGCTATCCCATTGTTGCACATGCTACAGGAACAGCTAATGGAGATGTCTGCAATATACACAGGTTTGAAGGAATACATATGCGTATGACTTGGTAGAGAGCTTACCTTTCGCTTGTCTGCTAATAGAAGGGTGCAAAGATACATTATATTATCCAAACATTACATCTGTGCCACAATTCGTGATCCACAGTATAAACCATGACTGTTCACTTTCATTCCTTTTTCAGACAGGAATGTTAGAAAATACAAAACATGGATAGCTGAGCAAGGCAATGAGCTAGAAAAAGAATGGCAGGGAATTAGAGGCCCAACCCACCATCGCACATTTCCTGAGGGGCAGTCTTCAAGTTCAGAGCTTGAGGACAGGGCTGTTGGCTCATAGCAGTTAAAACCAACAATAAGAACACCATCAACAACAAGAATAGGAGCATCAGCCCCAAAATCTTCAACTGAGTGGTTTCTACTGCTCAGTGCAGAGGCGAAGGCAAAGGCGGCCGAGCAAGGTGGAGCACGAGCAATGACCATTGAGTGGATGGTCCAGGTCTATCTGGATGATTCATCAGAGGTCTACCTTGATCAAAACCCATTGGTGTATGGGTAAGGGAAAAGGTGCCAATGGCCAAAGCTCAGCAGACTGGCTATAAACTTTCTGCTTTCCCAGTAGCCAGTGTCTCCACTGAGCATGTTTTCACTCTTCCTGGTGACATTGTCACAGTGAGAAGGACCAGTCTCTTGCCCCAAAACGTGGAGAAATTAAACATGATCAAAATGAATATTCACTTTATACCACAGGATTACTCCATGCCTGAAGTACGACAAGAGGAAGATGAGGACGACTCAGGTCATGGAAGTAGTGTGTTAGATGACCTACGTCTGGGCAAACCATCAGAGTTTGAGGATGAGCTCTAGTTCCCTGACTACTGGGCCTGGGCCAACAACCACAGAACATTTCTAGTCTATCGCTGATCTGCTTATTTTCTTTGATGCCAATAAAAAAAGATAAAGCAAGATGATCATTATTATTTACTTTTATTTGATTGTGTCTGGCTGACCTAATAATCACGCTCTCTTAATCACATCTTATAACTTGATTGGGGTTGCAACTCCCCCCACACCCATTTCGATTAAGGGCATTGAATGGAGAATACAAACAAATGTGTGCCTGCCTCCAAACCTATGCAATTGCTATCTATACTTTCCTAGTTTATTATACTAGACGGACTGCCCAACATGTGACATTATTTGATTTACAGTACCCAATCTCTACTCCGTGAGCAAATGGATCTGCATTCTGCAATGTACCACAAATCAATCACAGTGAGCATGCAAGAAGATCAGGTAAATGGCATACATTGCACGCTGAGTGATTGATGTTTGTTGTGAACTTGTGATGTGTGTTGAGAGATGATTCATGTAGTGGCAGGCAGTTTAACACTGGGGGTTTGTTTATCTGTAACATCCTTAACATGTGTTTGTGATGATTTACAATGTTGATGGCCTACCAACGGCTGATAACTGTTCCCCTGAAGGTGATTTCTTTCCTTCCCCTTTGAGAGATAGTGAGATTCCTTCACTGGGTCCACTCCACACACCTCTGTTTTATTGTTTTCTGCTTTATACTACTCAAAGAGTCAGGCCCGACCAGTCCCTTAGATAACGCATACACTAATCTAGTCTACACAAAAATATGACTCATTGCTAGTGCGAATGAGCGAAAGTCCTGAGGCGGAAGCCGGGACCTGCATTTTAAACATTGCGATTGCTGCTTTGTTTTATGTACTTTTGTGTGATAATATGTTTTTAATAATTGCCGGTTTTGCACAGTGCTACTGATTTTATATCCTGCTGCTACTCTTTGCACTTTTGTTCAAACCGAGCACCGGAGGCAGCTCTCCTCCGTGGGTAACGCCATTTTGGGTCGGGAGCCGGACGAGCAGTCTAGTGCTCCGCCCCTCCCGCCCTTTCCTCCTTAAAACCTCAGCATCCCCACACCTCCACTGATTGCTAGTGCGAATGAGCAAAAGTCCTGAGGCGGAAGCCGGGACCTGCATTTTAAACATTGCGATTGCTGCTTTGTTTTATGTACTTTTGTGTGATAATATGTTTTTAATAATTGCCGGTTTTGCACAGTGCTACTGATTTTATATCCTGCTGCTACTCTTTGCACTTTTGTTCAAACCGAGCACCGGAGGCAGCTCTCCTCCGTGGGTAACGCCATTTTGGGTCGGGAGCCGGACGAGCAGTCTAGTGCTCCGCCCCTCCCGCGCTTTCCTCCTTAAATGGCTCCCCTCACTAGGAAGCGCAGCGGACGAGCGCAGCGGGCGTGCCGGTGGCGCGCCGAAGGCGAGCCAAAGGCGAGCCCGTCTGCGCCCGTCCGTGCCGGACCCGCGCCTAGGGCCAGACCCCCTGCTTCATACAACCTCCCTCCTACGTCTAAACGTCTGTATGATAGAGAGACGCTATGGGCCTTAAACAATAAGCCCTTCACAAAGGGTTGCGCAGTCAGGGAACCAGGTCTTAAAGCCCTATGTAACACCTCTTATTGCGCTAACTGCCTGCAAACCATGCCTAAACTTCTCTGGCAATCCATAGCACCCCAAGGGATCCAACAAACCACCCCAACTAGGAACATAAACCATTCGGTCAAATGCCTTCTTCTTAACACGAGATCTCTGGTCAAACACAGTCTGGAGGTAGCAGAGGTCATCCAAGAGGAGGACATAAAAATAGCATTTATCACGGAGTCATGGACTGATGCAGCATCAGGTCCAGACATAGTCAAAGCCACCCCCCAAGACTTTATATGCCACTCCCAAAACAGGGACAAAAGGAGAGGGGGTGGTTTAGCTATCATTTATCATAACACCATCAGAGGGTCTTTTCAATCCGGTCCCGCCGGCCTTGATGAATCATTGTTTTTTAATTTCACTCTCTCAGATCACCAATCCCTTAATGGCTGTCTGGTTTATAGACCCCCAGGTGGGAAAGCCCAATTTATTGCAGCACTGAGTAGGGCACTCGAAGAAGCTGCATCTGCCCAAATGTTCACCCTTCTGGGCGATTTTAACTTTCATTTGGAATGTAACGCGGACACAGACACCCGGGAGCTAATCGACCAATTGAGGGGGGTTGATATGACTCAACGGGTGTCTGGCCCAACACATAAAGCAGGACACACCCTAGACAGGATTTTCACGAATCATCCCAGTCTAACAGTGACATCGGTTCTTCTAGTCCCCTGGTCAGATCACTCAGCAGTTCATTTCACGATTTCCATCCTCACCCCAGTGAAACCACTTAGCACAAGAAATGCCCCGAGAAAGGTTAGAAAATGGAAGAACATCAAAGGGGACAAGTTGGAAGATATGCTAAAAAACTCCCTGACCCCGCTCTCCGATAATGTGGAGGAAGCGGCCACGTCCTACACAGCCTGGCTGGATCGAGCCTGCTCTCTCTTGGCTCCTCCCAAAATCACCTACTCCTCCAGGACAATTCCCGCTGCTCCCTGGTTCACAGAACAAATCAGGGAACATAAAATACAATGTAAAAAATTGGAGAGAATCTGGCGAACGAATTACAGTGATGTAGACAAGCAAATCCTTAATTCAGAGCAAAGATGCTATAGAGAAAGAATCTTGCAAGCAAAAAAAGCCTTCCTTTCAAAACAGATAAAAGAAGCTAGCAATACCTCCAAAGAACTATTCCAAACGGTCTCATTACTTGCTAACCCAAAAACTACAGAAATTCCCCCCAGCCTCCCACTCTGTGAAAACATGGCCACTTTCTTTCGAGAAAAGGTAGAAAACATCTTCTTTTCCCTAGACAGCCAAGTCAAGGCACCCCCGTTGAGGGAGGGGCCGGAGCCACCCGGCCCAGCAGTTAGACTTCAACAATTTCAGCCCATTACTGAAAAGGAAGTGGTGAGGCGCCTATTAAAATTAAGATCAGGCTCTCCTCACGATCCCTGTCCCACGGGTATAGCCAAATTAGCCCCTGACGTCATTGCAAGTGGACTTACTCCACTCTTCAATCAGATGTTAGAGAAAGGAGAATATCCTTCCAGATGGAAGCGAGCATCCATCTTGCCACTGTTAAAAAAACCCAACCAAGACATCACCGAGATGAATAATTATCGACCGATCGCTCGACTTCCTCTCCCCGCAAAAATCATGGAAGGCAGCCTCAATGCCCAACTTAGCGCCTTTTTAAATACGGAGGATCACCTTGACCCATCCCAACACGGGTTTCGTGCAGAGCACAGCACGGAATCTGCCCTGATCAAATCAGTGGAAGACATTAGGCAGGTGATGGACGCAGGAGGCAGAGCGGCCCTGATCCTGCTGGATCTCTCCGCGGCTTTTGATACGGTGCACCACAAACTGTTGGTGGACCGGCTGAGGGCCTGTGGAATCCAGGGAAAGGCACTAAAAATCCTACAGGCCTTCCTGTCCGACAGAACCCAGGCAGTGGCATTAGGAGATTATGAATCCCAGCCGTTTGTGCTGCCTTGTGGAGTTCCTCAGGGGTCTTCACTTAGCCCAACTCTTTTTAATGTTTACGTTGCGTCTCTTGCCCCGGTGATACGCTCGTTCGGTTTTCACCTCACAGCATATGCAGATGACACACAGATAGTGGTGTCACTCCTACCCGGAAACACTGAAAATACAGCAGACAGATTTAAAAACTGCATGCATGAGGTGGGTTGCTGGATGGCTCAAAACTGTCTAAAGCTTAATTCCACGAAGACAGAAGTACTGCTCTTCGGAGCTAGGGATAACTTTTGGTCCCCGAGATGGTGGCCAGATGAAATGGGTCCTCTCCCCTCTCCGGTGGACAAAGTAAAAAACCTAGGCATTCTAGTGGACAACTCTCTGTCCTTTAAACCCCAGGTCAACGCACTTTCTTCCTCTGTGCATTATATTCTTAAAACCATTAGAAAAATCCTCCCGTATGTGGAGAAGGAACACAGGAAAACCATTGTTACAGGTCTAGTCCTTTCCCGTTTGGACTATTGTAACAGCCTGATGTTAAACGCCCAGCAGAGCGTTCTTAACAAACTCCAACTATTGCAGAATGCAGCTGCCCGATTGATCACTGACAACCCCAAATTTGCATCAATAACTCAGGATCTGGTAACCTTACACTGGCTACCAGTCCATAAGAGAATTATCTTTAAGGCGCTATGCATGGTCTTTAAAGCCCTACACGATATGGGCCCCAGATATATGAAACTACTCTTCCGCTGGCATAAACCAGCATGAACGCTGAGATCAGGGGAACTGGCCCTGGTCACTGTCCCCAGAACGAAAAGAGCACGCTGGGGAGGCAGGAGCTTTTCCCTTGGGGCAGCAGATGCCTGGAACAAACTTCCACTCACGCTCAGACAATCCCAGGACTTGATGGCATTTAGGAGAGAGCTTAAGACCTGGCTCTTTACCCACTAAGTCCATCCACTCAGACCAGCACTAGCAGCCAGTGCCAGGACACCTCCGGGTAACAGAGCGCTCTACAAATGTGATAATAAATAAATAATAAATAAATGCTTCTCTTGTTCTCCAACAACAAAATTGTACTACAGGTTGATCCATTGCATTGAAGTCAGGACTCTGGACACAGTTGGTATGGAATTGGACACCATACTCGGAGTCAGACTCATATCAGACATGATGGAATGACTCAGGGCATGACTATTTCGAGAAACTGCCACCAGAAGATGGAAGTTTTCAAATTCACTGAAACCAACCAATTTGGTGATGACTTTGAAGTAGCCTAAAGGTAAACAACAGACCTATACATCTCTGTGTAGTGGTGGTGAGTGGTGAGTGACAGCGGGGCATTGTTTTACTTGATTGGGAATATGCCATGCTGCTTGGTGTGTGTACAGTGCTGTCCGGCTCAAATTCGAAGCTGGTGGTAGTTGGTTGGGGGCCTGTTGATGAAGGTTACTGAAAACAGACATTTAGCCATGCTGAATCTGAATCTTCTCAGTGGACTCCTTATGCAGTTTAACTTATTTCTCCTTTATTCTTCAATATCATTTTTGTTTCTCAGTCTACAGGCTCTCTTACCCTGCACTATACTGGAAAAAACTATATAACATACTCACGGTTACCTTACCGAACCGCATCCGCCAGGCATTGAAGATTGAGGGACAGTCCAAGAGAAATGCAGATGCAACTCCCAATTTGGCAATATAGTATCATTATAACTTTGTGAGTTGTTTATGTTTATTTCACTACTACAGATATTTTAATTATATATATGTGCTGACTTTCAAAGCTCTGTGCCACAGAACATATATAATGGAGCTTGGGTCTCTCTGGGGGCAGATGGACAATTTGATTTGGTTTACCTATACGATTCATCATTCCTCCATTTCCTTTTCCTCCCATAGCAGATTTATGATGGTCGGCAGCTCTTTGCCATGATGGATGTTGTCCTTGTATAGTGTTTGTCTTTGCCAAACCTTTCCCTCAAATCCCCCTTCCCATCCATTCATCGAACCCCTAACCCTCGTATTCCCAAACTGTGTGATTTATGAGGTGTAATTAAATTCACACCATTAATTGGCAATATTATATTATATTAGCCACCCATGTACAGTATTAAATAATTTTTCAGAAGAACGTAATTGCCAGCATCATCCCTCACGCACTGTATTGCATAGAAGGTTACGCTAGTCCACATAGTAGCTTGAGTCAACTTAATTTTGTAAAAAAAATATTTTTAACTGTATTTATTATTTTTTCCATACATAGTGCATTACATGCCATAGCAATGATACAGTGAGAGTAGCATACAGTGTTACAGGCACATTTAGAGCAACAGTAGACCATAACTTTGAGGATTGTTTTACTGAAAGAAATCACGTAGCATATCATCCTACAATGCACTCACCGTCTATGCACCAGACAATACAGTAATAAGTCAGTGAGCTCACAAGTGGTGTCTAAAACCATGAGTGCATACCCAACAGTGCAACTTCTTGATTTATTTGCAGTCTGTCTTTGTTTGTAGTACAGTTTTGGACCACCTCCTTCTGCAGTTTTACCCCTGCATCATGTCTTATATCAGTGTAGGGTTGGCAAACCGCCCCGTGTTAGATTGGATTTTGCTTGGCTGTGGGTCTTATGCTGGCCCACAGTATGAAAAGACCCCATATGTCTTAGGGCCTAGATGCTTGAGGCATTAGGTCCCAGTAGGCCGTGAGCTGTTCTTGGAAATAGGTGATGTCTTGTATCCGGGTGTATATGCAAGTAGCAGTAGCTGATCAATCAATCATTTGAAAAGCGCGCTACTCACCTGTAAGGGTCTCAAGGCGCTGGGTGGAGGGGTGCTGCTACTGCTCGAATAGCCAGGTCTTGAGTAGCCTCCTGAAGGTTAGTAGGTCCTGGGTCTGCCATAGGAGGATGGGGATGTTGTTCCAGGTTTTGGCGGCGAGGTGGGAGAACGATCTCCTGCTGGCGGTCGCTCATCGGATGCGGGGGCGGGCGGTGGGGAGGGTGAGGTCGGTGGGGTGTAGAAGGTGAGTCGTATGTTGAGGTATGCCGGTCTGGTGTTGTGGAGTGCCTTATGTGAGTGGGTGAGGAGCTTGAAGGGGATCTTCTTGTTGACGGGAAGCCAGTGCAGGTCTCTCAGGTGGGGTGTGATGTGGCTGTGGCGAGGGATGTCGAGGATCAAGCGTGCAGAGAAGTTCTGTATGTGTTGTAGTCGTTTCAGGAGTTTGGTCGGGGCTCCTGCGTAGAGGGCTTTATTGTAGTTCAGCCTGCTGCTGACAAGGGCCTGGGTGACAGTTCTTCTTGTTTCGGTGGGGATCCACCTGTAGATCTTGCGGCACATGCGGAGAGTGTTGAAGCAGGAGGATGTGATGGCGTTGACTTGCTTGGTCATGGAGAGTGTTGAGTCGAGGATGAACCCCAGGTTGCGTGCGTGGTCGGTGGGAGTAGGTGCTGCCCCTAGTGCGGTCGGCCACCAGGAGCCATCCCAGACCGAGTGGGTGGATCCGAGGATGAGGGCTTCCGACTTGTCCGAGTTTAGCTTCAGACTGCTGTTCTTCATCCACTCGGCGACTGCTTTCGTTCCTTTGTGGAGGTTGGTTTTGGCAGAGACGGGGTCCTTGGTGAGGGAGAGGATCAGCTGGTTATCGTTGGCATACGAGATGATGTTGAGGTTGTGCAGTCGGGCGACGTGAGCGAGCAGTGCCATGTAGATGTTGAACAATGTTGGGCTGAGGGATGATCCTTAGGGGAACGCCACAGATGATCTCGGTGGCTTCGGATAGGAAAGGGGGGAGGCGGGCGCCCTGGGTTCTGTCGGAAAGGAAGGAGGTGGTTCATTCCAGAGCCTTGTCTCGGATCCCTGCGTTGTGGAGGCATGTGCGTAAGGTGCAGTGATAGACAGTGTTGAAGGCGGCTGATAGGTCAAGGAGGATGAGGGCTGCAGTTTCGCTGTTGTCCAGCAGGGTCCTGATGTCATCGGTGGTGGCGATGATGGCAGTTTCGGTGCTGTGGTTGCTGAGGAACCCGGACTGTGACGGGTCCAGGATGCTGTTCTCCTCGAGGTAGCAGTTCAGATGTCTGTTGACGGTTTTCTCGATGATCTTCGTCGGTAACAGGAGTAGGGAGATGGGAAGAAAGTTCTTGAGGTCGTTCGGATCAGCCTTGGGTTTTTTGAGTAAGGCGTTGATCTTGGCGTGCTTCCAGCTCCCCGGGAAGGTCATGGTCTCGAAGGAGGTGTTGATGGCCTAGCGGAGATTGGGTGCGATGGTGGCACTGGCTTTGTTGAAGATGTGGTGTGGGCATGGGTCTGGCAGCGAGCCGGAGCTGATGGAGTTCATGATTTTGATGGTGTCGTCATCGTTTATGTTGGTCCAGGTGAGCAGGGGATTGATGTGGGTGGTGGTCGTGAGGTCCGAGGACTCAGTGGCTGTAGGGGCGGTCAAGTTGTTGAAGCTGTCGTGGATCTCTGCGGACTTGCGATTGAAGAAGGTGGCAAGGCAGTCGCACAGGTCTTGCGATGGTGGGATGTTGTTAATGTTGGAGCTGGGTTTGGAGGGTTCCTTCACGATGTTGAAGAGCTCTTTGCTGTTGTGCGCGTTGTTGTCTAGGCGGTCTTTGAAGGAGGCCCATTTGGCGGATCTGATGAGGTGATGGTGTCTGCGGATGGCGTTCTTGTGGTCTGTGTAGCTGTTTGGTGTCTGTTCGTGGTGCAATTTCTTCTCTAGTCTCCGGCAGGTTAGTTTGGAGGCTTGGAGGACTGCGGTGAACCAGCTGGCTTTCTTGTTGGTGTGTCTGTTGGAGGGTTTTTTGATCAGGGCGAGAGTGTTGGCGCAGTCGTCAATCCACTGTCTGAGGTTGCGGGCGGTGGTGTCGGCATCGGTGGGGTTGGCGGGAGGACGTCGGGCGAGGGTGGCGTTTAGCTGGTCTTCGGTGATTTTGCTCCAGCAGCGGGGGCAGGGGGGGGATCTGTTGGGTACGGTGGTGCGTGGTGTGTTTTCGGAAGGTGAAGTGGATGCAGTGATGGTCTGTCTAGTGGAGTTCGGTGGGGTGGCTGAAGGAGACGTGAGGGCTTGCGGAGAAGATGTGGTCAAGCATGTGGCCAGCAGAGTGGGTGGGTGTTGTGACGAGCTGTCTGAGTCCGAGTTTGGCGAGGTGCACAATCAGGGTGGTGAAGTTGGTGTCGTTTTTGTTTTCGACGCGGAAGTTCAGGTCCCCGAGGAGGATGTAGTCAGTGGAGGCAAGGACGTGTGTGCTGACGAGGTCAGCGATGGAGTAGCTGAACTGTGGCCGTTGTCCAGGAGGTCTGTAGACAAGGGTTCCTCTGAGGGTGGTGTTGGGATCAGTGTGGATCTGGAAGTGCAGATGTTCGGCAGTGCTGAGGGTGTCGTCGGTGTTGGTCGAGTCTCTGAGGATGTTCCTGTGGACAATGGTGATTCTATCTCCTGTCCCGTTGGTGCGGTCCCTGCGGTTGATCTTGTATCTGTCGGGGATGTCTATGGCGATATCGGGTTCATCCAGGTCTCCGTCAGGAAGGCAACATCTGGGCAGGTGAAGTAGAGTAGGTCCCAGAGTTCGATGCAGTGTTTGCTGGCGGAGCGGGGTTGAGTAAGATGCATCTGACATGGTTGTGTCCTTTCTCAGTGGGTGGTTTAGAGGCTGGTGAAGCTGCAGCTCCGGCAGGAAAAGGGTCAGTGGGTGTGCTTCGGGCGGCCAGGAAGCAGGTGTGTGATCGTCCAGTGTCGAGAGCGTGGAGGGTGCTGGCATTGTAGCAGACACAGGCATTGTGGCATTCGTGGGGGCCAAGGGTTCTGGCACTGGGGGCGGTCCAGGCGTGGACGGGCGCAGACGGGCTTGCCTTAGGCACACCTTTGGAGCGCCAGCAGTGCCGCTGCGCAGCAGCTGCCATAAGAGGGGGAGGTGGGAGGGAGGAGCAGCTGCGAGCTGGGAGCAAGTGAATGGGTGAGTGGGGGTGGCAGTGCCGCAGGGGACACAGCAGCAGGAGAAACTGGTGAAGGGAACAGAAGGCAAGAAGGAGATTAACAGAAATTGGGGAAGGAGAAGTAACAACACAGTAACAACACAGACCACAAAAACCAATACAATACAGTAAAAGGCAACAAAATCAGAACCAGAGAGGCAGTACAGTAAACACCTACGGAGGATTGGCCTCAAACTCCTGTCGGCAGCGGCGCTGGGGCTCAAGGACAAGGACACACAGGTGGTGCAGTGCGGTGTGGGGAGTGACCTGTCTAGAAGGGTCAAGGGTTGCTCTCCTCCTGATCCCCAGTGCATTGCTCCGCTTGGCTAGCAACAGCATCATAGCGGAATGGTGGTTAGTGGTAGGAGAGACTGCTTTAAGAAATCCCAAGAGAGCTACAAGTGGTGTGCACTCCAAACAGAAACCTGTGACCTCGCCTATTGTCTCAAAGACCCTGTTCAAGTAGCGAGATATATGTGGACAAAGCCATGGCAAGTGTAAGAATGTCGTATGTGCCTGTTTGCATCACCAGCAGTCTGCATCTGGCCTCAAACCCATTTTATGTAGTTGTAGAGGTGTTCGATATACACAGTAAAATTTGTATGAGTCTTAATTTTTAATTTGGGGAGAGTTTCAAAAGCTGAGAGCAGCAACATGCCCATTGTTCATCCGTGGGGGGGCGGGTTTAGCTCGGTGCACCATTGAGCCAGTGATCTGGATGTCAAGACTGGTGAGGTAAATTGAGTATTGTTGTATAGACACGTTGTCAGTTTCCAGGGCGATGGGTGGTCAATACATTTTGGAGTGAATTTTGTAACTTTTACTTTATCCCGATTCTGATTAATTTAATCTAGTAATGCTTATCATATTTTCTCTGTTATCTCTCTTCTTGTGTACAAGTAGTCTCGTCTCTGGTGACGGTCTCGTTTGTTTTTAAAGCTTGCATATATTAACGGCAGTAACTCCATTTTTATTTCAATTTGTTCAGTTCCCTGCAATGAATATTCTTTATCCTACAGTTTGAGTTCACTTCTGAATCTGGTGCCTTCACTGTTAGACTAGTGTGGGAGCATGCTGCCAATACTGCCACCTGCATGGCACATTGGGAAACCATGGAGCCCGCTTCACCTAATCAGGTAAGAGAAGAAACGTGGGTGATTTATTGTTGAACCGCAATAATTCTATGTTCAATGGAAATTCACACACCCAACCCCTCTGAGTCCATTGGGGTTAATATAGTTGCAGACTGCACAGACTAGTAGGAGAGACTAGGTGGACAAAGGAGGGTACAGCATAACTATTTTATTGTTTTCACACTCTCAGGAGATTTACAAAACTGGCTGTGGCAAAGGCAGCCATGCAAAGCAAAACAGTAAGCCTCCAAAAAAGATTTGAATCATAATGTACACCTATAAAAAATGTATTTCCCTAACAAATATAAACTAGTAATAAAACCATAACTGGCCCACCCTTCTCCCTAACAACAACCAATGCCCAAAGTAGTTTAAAAGTTCAAAAATAAAATTGTCCATAAAGAAATGAAAAATATCACAAAAATGCCCCAACTCCCACATTTGCACCCTCTCCCCAACAAGTCCCACCCACCAAAATAAAGATGAAAAAGGGGCAGAAAAATAGACCTTAAGGCAGGCTAGCACCTTGCTAACTTACCTCTCCAATTAAGGCGGGCTAGGAGCTTCCTAACGTGCCTCTCCAATGTTTTCAGACACTCCAGCTGCCTGGATCCAGGTGTGCCAGCCTCTGTAGAATGCAGAGCTGAGACGCTCTGAAATAGGGGGGAACAGGAGTGGTTGAATGGTAGTGGGCCGCTGCATTTGGATCGCGGCAATAGACTACCGGAGGCACTGAGGCCTAGCCGGGACCCGGGGCATTTGTAGCTGCTGCCGCCTCTTCCTCCTCCTCAGCCACCACCCGCTGATATTCCTGATGGCCTCTTGCTTCCTCAGCCGGGTCCGGGCTGCTACCTCCTGACTGTTAGGTTGTGTCGGATAGGCAGGAATAGCTATATCAAGAATGAAAAAAGACAAATTGTAAACAATACTCCTAGCAAAACATATAAAATTAAATAATGGCACAGTAGCAGTACATTTGCTGGTATCCTCGGGTCATTCGATTCTGATGTGATTAGAGTTTCAGGCATTATGCACTATGGAGTGTACAAGTATTCTTCTCTTTCCTGAGCTAAATTAATGTAGGCATGCTAGCTCAGCTGGTGCCCTAAACAGACATATTCCTGTTACGTCACTTTGCTACTGTCTCCAGGTGGGGCAGCTGCACTAGACAATTATCTTTTATTCCTATCATGGCCATGCTCTCTTAAATGCCGCAGTTTCACCCTGGCTACAAGGCAGATGAATGGTTACCTACTATGAATGATATAAGTCAAGTGAGGTACTACTATTTATAAAGAAGACGATTATGCAGACAGATATCCTCCTGTCTGCCCCTAGGAAAAGCAATGCAGTACAGTACAGGGAAAGGATTAAGGAACAGGATATTGTATGTGGCACGTTAATCATGGACTATCCCATCCACAAAATGCAAATTCACTCACTCTTAGTGCCATTTTACTCCCTGGGCTCACCCTCCAGCACCACATTTGACATGACTTTTTTCCAACAAAATAGATGTTTCACTGATCATCATCATCATTATAAAGTGCCTAAGATTTTTCTAGTACTGTGTCACTTTGTTCGCCAATTGTTGAAAGGGAAAAATTTGAACTGACGTAATCCATTATGGAAGCAATAATAAAATATATCACTTTGCCAGAGGAAAGCAATGCATGCAAAGAATGTTTTTTCAAATTTTATGGAAGCCTGGGACAGAAGGAAGTTAGGAAAGGAATTACCTATGTACTAGGAAGGGAATGAGTGGGCGCTGGGAG
Organism: Lissotriton helveticus; assembly: GCF_964261635.1. Taxonomy (NCBI): domain Eukaryota; kingdom Metazoa; phylum Chordata; class Amphibia; order Caudata; family Salamandridae; genus Lissotriton; species Lissotriton helveticus. Next base: position 496,717,015 of record NC_136061.1, on the reverse strand, counting down.
TAAAGGGAAGCACAACAATTTATTTTTCACATTGCCATGACATTTATAGGGGTCTACACATTAACTGAGGCAGACGCATATTGCACAATCAATCAATCAATCATCTGTAAAGCGCACTACATACCCGTGAGGGTCTCAAGGCGCTGGGGGTGGGGGTGGGTCCACTACTTAACAACAGCCAGGTCTTGAGTATCCTCCTGAAGATCAGTAGGTCTTGGGTCTGTTGTAGGCTCAGTGAGAGGGTGTTCCATGTCTTTGCGGCGAGGTAGGGGAAGGATCTCCCACCGGTGGTTGTTCTTCGTATGCATGGGACAGTGGCGAGTGAGAGGTCGGTGGAGCGTATCTGGTGGTTGGAGATGTAAAAGGAGAGCCGTCTGTTGAGGTAGGCTGGGCTGGTCTTGTGGGGTGCCTTGGGTGCGTGGGTGAGGAGCTGGAAGGATATCCTCTTGTTGACGGGGCGCCAGTGCAGGTTTCTCAGGTGGGGTTGATGTGGCTGTGGCATGGTACGTCGAGGATCAGTCGTGCTGAGGTATTTTGGATGCGTTGTAGTGGTTTGATGAGCATGGTCAGGGCTCCCGCGTAGAGGGTGTTTCCATAGTCGAGTTTGCTGCTGACGAGGGCCTGGGTGACTGTCTTTCTTGTTTCTGTCGGGATCCATCTGTAGTTTTTGCGGAGCATGAGGAGGGTGTTGAAGCAGGAAGAGGAGATGATGTTGGCTTGCTTGGTCATTGACCAACCTCGACTCAACGCTTGAGAGCGTTGAGTCGAGGATGATTCCCAGGTTGCGTACGTGGTCGATGGGTGTCGGGGCTGCCCCCAGTGCCGTCGGCCACCAGGAGTCGTCCCAGGCTGAAGGGTTGGAGCCGAGGATGAGGACCTCCGTCTTGTCCGAGTTCAGCTTCAGATGGCTGGTCTTCATCCAGTCGGTGACGGCTTTCATTCCTTTGTGGAGGTTGGCTTTGGTGCTGATGGGGTCCTTGGGGATGGAGAGGATCAGCTGAGTGTCGTCGGCGTAGGAGATTATGTTGAGGTTGTGCTGTCGGGCTATGTGTGTGAGCGGGCCATGTAAATGTTGAACAGCGTCGGGCTGAGGGAGGATCCCTAGGGTACGCCGCAGATGATCTCGGAGGCTTTGAAACGGAATGGGGGAGGCACACGCTCTGGTTTCTGTCGTAGAGAAAGAAGGTGGTCCAATCCAGAGCCTTGTCTTGGATCCCTGCAGCGTGGAGGTGTGCTAGTAGTGTGCGGTGGCAGACGGTGTCGAAGGCGGCAGAGAGGTCTAGGAGGATGAGTGCCGCGGTTTCACCGTTGTCCAGCATGGTCCTGATGTCGTCGGTGGTGGCGATGAGGGCAGTCTCGGTGCTGTGGTTGCTGCGGAACCCTGACTGGGAAAGGTCCAGGATTCTGCTTTCTTCGAGGTATCGGGTTAACTGTCTGTTGGCGGTTTTCTCGATGACCTTGACCGGGAAGGGGAGCAGAGAGATGGGCCAGAAGTTCTTGAGGTCTCTTGGGTCTGCCTTAGGTTTTTTGAGTAGGGCGTTGATCTCGGCGTGTTTCCAGATCTCTGGGAAGTTCACGGTATCAAGGGAGAGATTGATGACTTTGGGCAGGTGGGGTGCGATGGAGCTGCTTGCTCTGTTGAAGATGTGGTGCAGGAATGGGTCTGACGGAGAGCCGGAGTGGATTGTGCGCATGGTCTTAATGGTGTCATCGATGCTCACGCTTGCCCAGGCTTGCAGGGGGTCGTGGTCGATGGTGTGCGGAGGGTCTGTTGTATTGCTGTCTGTTGGGGATGTCTGGGTGTTGAAGCTGTCGTGGATGTCTGCTATCTTGCGGTGGAAGAAGGTGGAGAGGGAGTCGAACAGGGCTTGCGATGGCGGGATGTCGTTGGAGATGGGGTTGGAGAGTTCCTTCACGATGTTGACAGCCAGCCAGCCAACAATGCTACTGATGTAACCATGCAGCCCATAGGTCACCCATGGCTGTCACTGGCGAAATGCCATTGGTAGGGAGGGAGGCGATTGATGATGATGGGTAGGTACTAGGAAGGATTCATAATATATGTTTTGCTTGAAAACTACTGTGAGTCAAGGGAGTAGTCTGAAACACCACCCCAATCCTTTGAAACAAAAGCCTTGATAAAATAAACATTCCAAGCAAGTAAAGAAGGTGAGAACACCACTACAGAGGAGCACCCTAGTCCCTTGTTTCGCTTCTTCCCAGGGATTTTTCCATTGATCATTACATTGTTCTTCTAATATTTTTATTCTTCACCCTTAGTTTCACGACTCACTGTTTAAATTTTACATTCTCTCCATACAATCTTCACCTCTGAATACCATCCATCCAAACAGCCATCCATCCAAACATGACTCTCATTCTTACAAACCTTTCACCAACATACATTTGTCATTTACCCACCCATACGTCTTTTGACCCTTCAAACCTACTCGAGGATTCCTTTCACCCACCCGGGCAGGCATCCTTTCACCCATATTTTCACTCACCCATGCATCCTATCAGCCATCTAAAGTATGTGCATCCTTTCAGCCACTCATCTTTCTCTTCCAGTCATATTACATTTCAACTGTCCTTTCTCCTTCTATTCTATCCTTCTTTCTTTTTCAATCAACCCATCAAGGTCTGCCTCTTCATGAAACTTTCTCTGCCGAGTTGAAGAAAGAAGGAGCCATTAATTACTCAACTCCTGCTGTATATGCCAAGTAAAGAGGGGTGTGTCCAAATGTTCATAAGTCTCAACAGTACACACGTGTAGTTAGTATATTAATAATTGTTAATGAGCTAGCAATATGACTTACCATCACCCACCACTTCTGCTGGCTCACCCCCATCTGCTAACAGGCTTGCGCCACTCTCACTGCTGGCCGCAGCACTGGTGGTTGGTGTGGCTAGAAAAAGCTTTATACAATTTTTTAGATGCCTGATGTGCCTCCCCCTATTTGTTTATTTTTATAGCAAAATATACCACACGCATCACTACAAAAACAGACAGGATCTTCTATTAAAGATATCAGGTTGAGCATTTTGTTGGTGGCAATTTTTGAAAAGCCTCAAGTCAAACTGTAAAGGACTGGAGTGGCTAAAGCTTTTGATGAATCTTAGTTTTTTTTTTTAAGAAATAGGAGTGGATAACTGGACCAATGATCTTGGTTGGCAAATGCAATGGGGCCATCGTCCTTACAGCCATGGTGCACAGTAATCAGTTTACCAACTACTGCTAATAATACTAGGCCTAGCTAAAAAGAAGAAGACACACTTTGGGGTGCCCAACGTGACCATGGCCACACTCTCGTTTTACTGATTGAACATGAGAAAGTAAAAAAAGCTTTCTCATCTCAACAAACATGCATAGAATACCTTACCAAGGTATGCAACCTGCACAGCAGATTAGTAGCACTAGTAGTAGTACATGACCATGACCAGTGGGTTCTCTGAGTCTTATGGGACCACTAGGCAGTCCAAGAAATATTTAAGAGGCGAGGGAAAACTGACTGACAAAGCAGAAGAAAGGAAGCTACAGACAGACAAGTACAGAGACAGTTTGAAGTAAAGTGCAGACACTAGGAACATAGAAAATAAGTAAATAGGATACTGCAGGGATAACAAGAACTTAGGGCCAGATGTAGGTCGGTCGGTAACGGCCGAAAATCTGTATTTTCGGCCGTTACCGACCGGAAAATCAGATTTGGTATGTAGGGCCCAGAATTTTACAGATTCGGTAAATTTACCGATCGGTAAATTTACCGAATCTGTAAAATACCGAATCGGTATTTATACCTATTCGGTATTTTTGATATGTAGGTGGGACTCTTCTGAGTCCCACAACCCTTACCGATTCTGTATTTTACCATCAAATATATTTGATGGTAAAATACCGATTCAGGTGTGCATGCACATGTGTGCATGCACACCTGTGCCATATGACAGGCAGACCTGCCCTTAGGGCAGGTATGCCTGCCACATGGCCCCCAATTCTTTTTTGGGGGTGCTAGAGGGTGTCAAAGTGACACCCCCTGCACCCTTGTCAAAATCTGTATTTACCGATTCGGTAAATACCGACCGGTAATGCCCCATTCTTTCCTATGGGCTTCAAAGCCCATAGGAATGAATGGGCCATTACCGGTCGGTATTTACCGAATCGGTAAATACAGATTTTTACCGATTCGGTAGCAGGAACATCTGGATGTTCCTACATCTCAACCCCTTAGATTTACCGATTTTTAATTACCGAATCGGTATGATTCGGTAATTAAAAATCGGTAAATCTATTTTACCTACATCGGGCCCTATGACATTAAAAGATCAAAGAGGATTTGGGAAAAAAATAGGAAACGGGTAGAAATAAATCATTCAAAATAGGGAGAAGTAAAATTTAGGGAAATAAATATTAACATTAACAACAGGAGTACTTACTGGGGCCAGAGGAGCCATCGGCCGAGGAACGTTCTAACTGGGAGGCACATCCAACTACCTCACCCACCTCAGACCTCTTCTTGCCCATGGAATCTGATGTAAGACTATAAAAAAGACTATAGAAAGACTAACAAAAAATTGTGGTAAATAAATAATCTCTCCAAAAAGATTTTTTGACAGGAAAAGCAATTGCAATACACTGAACTTTCATAAATCAGATAGACTAGTAGTAGACTATTCCAAATTTCCTAAACCTACCAGGCCCTATTCCAAAGATTTTGGAATTACTAATAAATTGCAACAAATGATGTTTGCTTCTAAGTTCTGTCATCTCATTTGCAATCATTCTCAACACCCATTGATGGGCCAATTTAGTAAGGGGCAGATTTACAAAAAACTAACACAGCATGGTGCCGCAAGACGCTGCACTGCGTTAGTTTTGAAGCACAGGGATGCAACATATTTACAACAATATGTTGCATCCCTGAGCTTCCCCCTGCACTGGTGCACTAACTGCTGCCATGCGCCGGTGTAGGCACCCTTGCGCCATGGTGCATGGATGCCTGAGTTGTGGAGAGATTGTTTTTGTGCAGGAAAGGGCACCTTCCTTCACAAAAACAATCACTTGAGGTGATTTCCTCTTCCAATGAATGTTGTAGAATGCAGCTCGCATTGAAAGAGGAAATAAACAAGGAGAATTTAAAACATTTCTCCTCCTTGCACCTCACTATGCCACCCCAAGGGCGGCGTAGCATTCTGACACATTTCCAGATTTACAATTGCTCATAAATCTGGACATGGATCAGTGGGCATAGGTGTTGCGTGGGAACACCCACAGTGACACTCGCGACACACCCCTAAAACGCAAAGTGTTGCGTGAAAAGGAGCGATATTTACAAGCACCAGTAAAGTCACAGAGGGTGGATTTACCTGTGCTTGAAAATATCACTCAGCAGGTTGTGCCGCCGGTGAGTCACGCAATGTGACACACCAGCAGTGCAAGGGGCTTGTAAATCTGCCCCACAGTCTGCATTTTGTCTTTAAATGCATAGATGGAAGCATGTATAGTAAATTACTAATACTAACTACCACTATCTTAGAAGTCTCTGCACTACTCAAGTTCTAACATAATCAGCTCTAGTGAGTGCAAAGAAGTACGATTAGGTAGCGCAGATCACCTGTCTAGAATAAATTACCTGTATTCCTATTTGGGAAAAAATATTAGCAATGACATAGAATGCACAAGTAATAATAATATTAATAATTAGCTACTCACCGAGCACCACGACCTTAATCCCTAGCAGGTCCAGCCGTTCTTGCTCTGGGTCCAGAATGTCAGACCGCCTGTGCGTCAGCTGATTATGGGTGTGCCGACCCTAGAGCAGCGATACACTGCCCGGTGCACCCTCGTCCAGAGCTGATGGTACTCCCGGAGTCCGTACCAAGACCCAGATCTGCGGCCTGCTACCAGGGTGGAGGGGAGATGGCGCTGGAAATAAAAAAAACAGCACTATCACCTCCACTTCAGAAAACAAGGCCCGGTACTGCACCCCTTCCTGGTGGCTCCTTGTTTCTGCCTTTTTTGGGGCACCCTCATTTGCCATGTTGCTGGGGGGGCAGGAGAGAGAAAATGTAGACAGTATAGAAACAGGAATAAGAGGGAAGGAAGTAAAAAAAATTAGGAAGGAGGTAAAGAGAGAAAATAATGTATAAACCTCCCCAAAACCTCACAAAAAAGTAGAAAAAACACAAAATACACACTTACAAAGACAAAAGGTAGGATAATAAATTAAAAAGACTAGAAATAAGTTTTAGAAAGGTAGAATTGCAAAGTTTGAAGAAATTAGATGGCCACTCCCATGTGCGACCACGTGGTGCAGTTTGCGTGATATTTCCATCAAAAAATGTATTGCCATATGGCAGAAACATTACTTGAACGGGCAGTACATTAAGCTGCGCCTGCTTGTGGAAGTCCCCATAGTGCAGCAGAATTTTTTTTCGACTGCACGGAGTTCCACTTAGCACTGCCACGTGAACCCTGCCACTCTTAAATCCAATGTTATTCTATGGAAGAGACAGGCTTTGCAATAGTGAAAAAGAATGTCGGATTTGTTTCACTACCTGTACCTATAAAAACTTAAAGTGCATGTCCAACTTCTTAAATACACTGCACCCTGCCTTTGGGGTTATTCAGGGCCTACCTTAGGGGTGACTTACATGTAGAAAGAAGTAAGGTTTGGGCTCTGTAAAAGGTTTATTTTTCCAGGTCTAAATGGCAATTCAAATTGCACATATAGGGGGTCATTACAAAGGTGGATGGACAAACTTCAGTCCGTCCGCCATCGGTCGCCTACGAGGCGGCCTACCCAAAATCTAAATTCACATTACCTATATTGTGTATTGTGGCAGGAATGCGGTCAGCAGCTCGCTGCGATACAAAAAATAGGGTGCAGACATATCCCTGTACTACGTGGCAGGCACCATGTGATCCGTTTACCGTGAACACCGTATTGGTGCAGTTTTCAAGGAAAATTTAACTTAGAAGCTACTTTGAAGACTCAAGTAATGATCCTCGAAACAATGCCAACAAAGGACTAAGGAAGAAATCTACCTTCACCCCGCCCATACAGGCATTTCAATGTCATGTACAGGCCTTTAAACAGGCGGTACTCAAGGAAGTGGAAAAAATTGGCTTTCAAAACACCAATGGCTTCCAGAATTTGAGGAAGGGGAAAGGAAAGCACTCATGGAGTTGAAAGAAAGCACAAAACTTGTCATTAAACCGGCAGACAAGGGCGGCACAATTATACTTATGAACAAAGCTATGTACCATGAGGAATGCATGAGACTACTCTCAGATACAAACAGTTACGAAGTCTATCGTACAGACCCCACTGCATGACTAGTGAACAGAATCAGGAGTATGGTGGTTGAGGGAATAGCAAACGATTGGATAACTAGACACAAAGCAGAATTTTCGGTGAGTGACAATCCATGCACTCCCAGATTCTATACCTTACCTAACATACATAAGAACAGGATGCCCCCACCGGGAAGGCCCATAGTGTTGGGTATAAGCTCAGATTTTGAACCTTTGTCGCAGTTTTGCGACTGGTTTCTCAGACCAATTGTACAGAAATCAGCTTCTTACTTTAGAGACATGAAAGATGTCCTCTGCCTCCTGAAAGACCTTGAGATCAACCCAGTCGAAGATCTATTCATTACTATGGACATAGAAGCATTGTACACCAGTATACCACAAAGACGCACTCTAACTGTGGTGGAACAAATCCTCTTGGAAAGAGACTAGCAATTCATGACACCGAGACATGTTATTATGGAATGGGCTGAGTTGGTTCTTATGGAGAATTTCTTCAAATATGAGGGCACGTTATACCATCAGATTAAAGGCACGTGCATGTGGAGCTCCTTTGCTCCCAGCATGGCTTGCCTTTATGTACACCAATAAGAGGAAAACTTCATCTTTCACCAGAATAATCTCTATGCGGCGTCATTGAAAACCTGACGGTGATACATAGACGACCCTCATTGTATGGCACAGAAATCAAGAATTAGCAGAGGAACATGCTGAAACACTAGAGAGAAAACCTTTTGTACTAAACTGCCCTAAGAAGATGATCCGGAAGGCAAGAAAGAGAGCCAGAAACAATAACCGGGAGGCCCTATTGGAAGACCAGGAAAGGGAAGAGAAAGACAGAATAGTGTGTGTTACCACATACACCCCGGTGTCGAACAAAGTACAAAATATCATACAAAAACACAGGCACATCTTCAATGGTACAGAAAAACTGTGCCCCCCCCCCGCTTTTTGCATTTAATCGGAACAGGGGTATCCGTGACAAACTAGTCCAAGCCAAAGTACTACCCCCTAAACATGAGGAACAAACCACACTACGGGGCCATCAAAGACCAGTTGGACATTATCCATGCGGAGGATGTGTGGGGTGTCCATTCACTAGTACACCGAAAGAGGTTGATATAAAAACCAACAAACCGTGTATACTTAAAAACGTCAGCAATTGCAACAGTGAAAATGATGTTTATCTACTGACATGCCCCTGTTAAATGATGTACATAGGCATGACCACAACGAAGATCAAGGTACCTATCAACAAACACAGAAGCACTATCAGGTGCAAGACCAACACAAAGCTGACCAGGCACAACCTGGAACACAACCATAAAGACATAGATTTGAAATGGGTAGTGATTGAGGTAATGAGGAAAACACAACCAGATATCCCAAGGTCCCTCCATATCAGACAACAGTGCTGGGTATACTGCCTGAGCACGTGGGACACAGGATTGAATGATGATATCCCGTGGCTCCAGATGGGCAAATAACTAGATCACACATGTAGGTGACACCTTTATAAAATTCCTGTAATCACCAGACAATATGATAAAAATACATCTCAGGCCTTCACATATAACAAACTGGTGGCATAACCGCCCTGGTGACATTTCCTAAATAACATTTCCTGAATTTCTATTTTGTATGGGAAACTCAGTAAAATAGGAAAGTTCTAAACGTGCCTATATACTTTTTGTTTATACTTCTTATATGTTCCATCTCTTAGAGACAGGTACATCATGTGCACCTGCCTCAGCTTAACTTGACTCATGTTTTATACCTTTATTTTATACTCTTCAATTTATACACGAGCTCAAGGTGGAATCTAACCTCCTACCGCCTAAGGACCAGTGAGACACGCCATTGCTCCTCTCAAAACCGTCACACTCTGGTGCTGGCGGTCTTGATATAAGACGCACATTGCATTCAGCGAGAGAGACGCCCCACGTACTTCACAGCATCCGCACGCTAAATTACCACGCGGGCCAGGCTCAGAGTACGGCCCCTATGGCTTCTGATCTGACTGATGCAGGTGGTCAAGCATTCTGCCTGTTCCTCTAACATCAGCACAGCGCGGACAGAAGATCCTGTTTCACCTGGATGCTCTCCATTACAACATATGATTAGCATTAGACATGATCGACATACAGGCCAGGCAAGTTTCCAACCTTCAGTAAGGGTATTCTCATAACACTGGAATACCTCACGCTAATTAACGCATGTGTAGGCGATTCATTATTTTAGTTATTTTTGCCAATTGATTGCACTATATAAACCCTTCTCCTCTATAGCTCAGTTATCTTCAGGGAGGAAGAGCAAACACCACTAGGTGCACCCACTAGAGACGCACCTTGATGTAGTAAGAGAGTGTAAGGGTATGTGTCTGTGTATAATTATGTTGTTTATCATCATGATAGAGCTCTTTCATCTCTTCTCCAGAGTTTGACCAGAGGGGTCTTTCCTCCAATCTCCTCCTGTGGGCCTGTAGGACACTACCTTAGGGTAAGAATGTGAGATGATTCTCACATTTGTTCTTTAACTTTGTGTGTTCACAGTTGCAGTGTCACGTGTTACACACAAAATACCCACTTTGTATTAATTTGTGCATTGGGGTAAAATTGTACTGTTTATGACTGAACATCTTGATGATAGCCTTGTCTCTCTCAGCTTCTGTTTCACAGGTTTGTTGAGAGCCCTCTCTTGGTAGAGTATGACATAGGTCTTCCTACCAAGTGGTAATTTCATACCATTATTTTGTTAAGAACGGAGCCCTTATCTATTTAATTTTCAGTCCTGATGAATGGCGCGGACCCTTTGGGCCAAGTAGGCGGAAACATGTCGACTACGGCAATCACTACAGTGAGGGGACAATAATGTCCCCCATTTCACAGTTTTCGTATTTTTAGCACCCATCATGTAGTTACCCCCCTTATTAAATGTAATTTGGTACCTATGCTGGTTTTTAACTTCACTCACTTTCACGGGCCCCCACTTAGCTTTAGAAGTGCCTCCCTGTCTACAGGTGAAGGCCCGCCCTGTACCAAACTGAGTTTCTAGAGGGTGAGGACCGCCGATAATGAAGCATGACACCTGGTGGTGTGTGAGGACAGTCCTTCACCTTTTCAGAGATGCCAGCTTCCTCACTTAGGGCCAGATGTAGGTGGGAGCTTTTGGCCATTTACCGGCCGATAACGGCCGAATTCGGCCGTTACCGACCGGTAAATGGCCATGGAGATGTAAGGGGATAAAAAACATGCATTTTTGGTAATTTTACTGAATCGGTAAAATTACAGAATCGGTAAAATTACCGATTCTGTATATTTTACCGAATCGGTAAATATAACAGTCGGTAAAATTACCGAAAATCCATGTTTGGTATGTAGGTGCCAATTTTAACATTGACACAGGGCTTTGAAAATCGGTATTTTACCATGCAATAAAATTGCATGGTAAAATACCTATTCAGGTGTACATGCACATCTGTGCATGTACACCTGTGCCATGTGGCACACATACATGCCCTAAGGGCACAGGTGTACATGCACAGATGTGGCATGTATGTGTGCCACATGGCACACAAGCCTAAAACAGGGGTGCCGGAGGGTGTCAAAGTGACACCCCCTGCACCCTTGCAAAATTCGGTATTTCCGATTCGGTAAATACCGAATCGGTATTTGATATTGAATCCTATGGGCATTGAAGCCCATAGGATTCAACATCAAATACCGAATCGGTAAATACCGAATTTTACCGATTCGGTAAAATTTACCGAATTGGTACCTACATTAGAAATACCTACTCGTAATTACCGAATCGGTAAAATTCGGTAATTAAGAGTCGGTATTTCTGATTTTGCTACATCTGGCCCCTAGTACTTAAGAGAGCTTTTCGGTCATGACTTTAGAAGCAGCTTCTGTAGTGTACTCATGGAATTTGCAACCCCATTGAGAATCGCATACAGTGTCTGAGACTATTGTACATTCACTTTAGCGAATCGCAATTTTGCGCAATTTGCGACTCGCTAAAGTGAATAGTCGTACATCTGGCTCATAATGCTTTACTTCTTAATTTTATTTCTTATCTAGTTCTTATCTAGTTTCCTGATCATTGTCATTGCAATGTGACCACAAACATGTGTTTCTGATGCGTTTTAACACTTGTTAAATTCCATTGATGCATACTGATTTATTTTCTTAACTCATTCAAAGCTTTGGTAGTATAGTGCTTTATTAGTGGCCCAAATTGCACTTAAGCCAATAATAGTGCTCCTTTAACAATGCAGCACTGTATCATTCTGATGATATACATTGTTTCACCTGTTGAAACCTGAAAACTCTGCTTGACAAACATATATAAACATGTTTACTTAAAAACAACAAAGGCGCTTTTATAATTATATTATGTCAAATGTTATTTTGTCACATAAAAGTTTTTCAAAAATGTAAATAAGTACTAAAGTACTTTCGCAAGAGTAACGTGATACAAGATCATCTTTTTTTTAAGTATATCAATCAATAAAACAATGTTCCCTAAATCTACAGACTTTGCTAAACTGCCTCATTTATTCAAATACATTAAAAAAAGAGTAATAACCTATATTTTACGTTAAAACACAGAACAAAGGCAAAGTGTGGTCTTAGCAATATTACTGGCTTTTTATTTTTGCCAGGACTTTCAGCAACCAATAATATTGTGTTTTGTCATTGACATGTACAGCAGTATAACGTGAAAGTACTGTGGCAAACTGCAGCCCAATATATCATTAGGTTTTTGACTCTTTTTACTTAGAAATTACTGAACCAATTCAGATCAAATAACAGAACAGAACAGGACACTTTCCACACCATAATCTATATTTCTGCCAAATTTCAGGAAAATTCCTTAAATTATTTTGCCAATACATCTGTTTAAACAGTCTATGGAAAATAAATTGGTGGGAAAAAACATGTTTTGGGATCCTCTATTTAGGTCTTGCCTAGCGGTGCAGCGCATGCGCTGCACGCTTTGCGAGAAATGCAGTATACACTATAGGTGAGGGAAGCCCCACCCACTCCCCTGCCCACTTTTTCATTGGCTTGTTGCTTTGTCCTTTCTAAATGCTGCCTAAATGCTGCTTTCTGATTGGTTTAAGTGCTGCTAGTCCCGCCTTATGAAGGCCATGTCTCCTTCCACGGCTATTGGCCCCTTTACTGTGTGTTTGCTGAGCACTAACTACTTTGTCCCCATGCCACCCCTCCCGCTGTCCGAGACTTCTGTCCCGCCCCCTCCCCACATCTCTGCTTTTGATTGTGTGTTATCATCGCGGGCTTGTGTTCACACTCTTTAACGCCTTATGCGCTGCAGTTTTTCCGCCGCGGTGCGGATGTTCTGAAGAGTGGGCGGGGCTGCGTCAATCAATCAATCAATCAATCATGGCCATTTATATAGCGCACTACTTACCAGGAGGGTCTCAAGGCGCTTGGGGGGGGGGGGGTGCTGCTACTGCTCGAACAACCAGGTCTTGAGCTTCTTCCTGAAGGAGAGGTGGTCTTGGGTCAGGCGCAGGTCGGTCGGGAGGGAGTTCCAGGTCTTGGCGGCCAGGTGGGAGAAGGACCTTCCTCCTGTCGTCGATCTTCGGATGCGGGGGACGGCGGCGAGGGCGTGACTGGCTGATCGGAGGTGGCGTTTGGGAGCGTAGAAGATGATGCGGTTGTTGAGGTAGCTCGGGCCTTGGTCGTGTAGGGCTTTGTGTGCGTGGGTGAGGAGACGGAAGGTGATTCTCTTGTTGACGGGGAGCCAGTGCAGGTCTCTCAGATGTCCGGAGATGTGGCTGCGTCGGGGGATGTCGAGGATGAGTCTGGCTGAGGCGTTCTGGATCCTCTGGAGTCTCTTCTGGAGCTTGGCGGTGGTTCCGGCGTAGAGGGCGTTGCCGTAGTCCAGTCGGCTGGTGACGAGGGCCTGGGTGACCGTCTTCCTGGTCTCGGTGGGGATCCACCGGAAGATCTTTCGTAGCATGCGCAGGATGTTGAAGCATGACGAGGAGACGGCGTTGACTTGTCTGGTCATGGAGAGGGAGGAGTCCAGGATGAAGCCCAGGTTGCGTACGTGGTCTGTCGGTGTGGGTGCGGTGCCCAGGGCGGGGGGCCACCAGGAGTCGTCCCAGGCGGAGGGCGAGGAGCCCAGGATGAGGACTTCCGTCTTGTCCGAGTTCAGTTTCAGGCGGCTGGTCGTCATCCATTCGGCTACATCTTTCATCCCTTCGTGAAGGTTGGCTCTGGAGGCGGCGGGGTCGTTGGTCAGTGAGAGGATCAGCTGGGTGTCATCGGCGTAGGAGATGATGTTCAGGTTGTGTTGGCGTGCGATGGGCGCGAGGGGGCTCATGTAGACGTTGAAGAGGGTGGGGCTCAGCGAGGATCCTTGAGGGACGCCGCAGATGACCTCGGTGGCCTCTGACTTGTACGGTGGTAGGCGGACTCTCTGTGTTCTTCCGTCGAGGAAGGAGACGATCCATTCCAGTGCCTTCTCCTGAATTCCGACGTTGCTGAGGCGCTGCACTAGGGTGCAGTGGCAGACAGTGTCGAATGCCGCGGAGAGGTCTAGGAGGATGAGGGCCGCTGTTTCTCCGTTGTCCATCAGGGCTCGGATGTCATCGGTGGCAGCGATCTGGGCGATCTCGGTGCTGTGGTTGGCTCGGAAGCCAGACTGTGAGGGGTCGAGGGATCCATTTGTCTCGAGGAAGGCGGCCAGCTGTTTGTTGACGGTCTTCTCGATGACTTTGGCTGGAAACGGGAGGAGCGAGATGGGGCGGTAGTTCTTGAGTTCGGTGGGGTCCGCTGTTGGTTTCTTAAGTAGAGCGCTGAGTTCGGCGTGCTTCCAGCTCTCCGGGAAGGTGGCTGTGTCGAAGGAGGTATTGATGATGTCCCGCAGGTGGGGTGCGATGACAGCGTCGGCCTTGTTGAAGACGTGGTGAGGGCAGGGGTCGGTCGGAGATGGCCGGAGTTGGCCGACGGCAGCACTAGGGAGGTAGTGTCCGACGGCAGCACACAAGTGGTTAAACTTGCCCCGATCACCGCCGCAGCCCTGAGATCACAGCCGCAGCCCCAAGCTAAAGTGATACTCCAATCGCCCTTGGGGTCACTGCCGCCAGCTCAGCAGCCTCGGGAACCCTGTGCGCTGCACCGCTGATGTCAGGGAATTGCCACGATGGGATTGGTGCTCGGCAACGAAGAGCTGCGGTGAACTCCAGGAAGAGCAAGCCGTTACCAAGCAACCTGACCTCCTCCCCCGTTCAACTGTTGACTGTTGCCTGCCAGAAGGGAGGGAAGAGACCACATCGACTGGAGTCCAGGGAGCGGCAGTGTGTGATCGCCTGGGGTGGGGGCAAGAGTGTGGGTGAGTCGGGTCTCCGACATTGGCCGTGAGAGCCGGTTCGTAGGAGCTTGCTCTGCTTTGGGGGCATTATCTTAGCTCAGGGCTGCGGCGGTGATCTTGGGGCATTGCCAATGCTTGTTTTTTTTTTAACTGCTTTTGAGAGCCGCGTCTGGGTGCTCAGCTTAACCTGCTGTGACACCAGGCACCCGAAGCGCACATAACACTTTCTACAGCAATGGCTAATGGTGCGCAATAAGGGCGGTTAGACGTCGTTTTGTAACGTTGGACGTGTTTGATCCCTTCCTCCCGTTAGCACAGGAGCCGGTGTTCTCCTTCCGTGGGGCGCTGCCTTACCCCAGTTACCACAGCCTCGGGCTGGCAAAGCCCCTGTGGTTCTTCCATGGCCGGGAACTTCCGGAAGAGTTCAAACTAGTGAGTGCAGCGTCGGGGATGGTGTTATGTGCTACACAAGAAGGCGGGGCGTTATTGTGTATGTGTGTGTATATACTTCGGGTGTGATGCTTCTTTCAGTAAGGTGCGGGTTGTATGTTCTGTTTAGGGGGTGGGTCTCATCGCCTTGTTTTTTCGGGAGCTTCTTTTACGATTGGAACGATGTGCCGTGATCACTCTTCTTATTCACACTAAATCTGAAAGTGTAAATTCCCATTGTCCTCTAAGCAGCGAACTGTAAGGGAAAGTGGCATATGCTGATAACAGATAACTTATCGCTATTCTTCCTGCTCAAGTTTTTATTGAATACAGGAAACTGTTCATGCTGCGAATACACAACCTAATAAAAAAGTAGGGATATGAGAACTCGGATATCAAAACCGAGCACTTTGCCGCTAATTTAGCAAGGCAACGTGCACAAACCTGTCCAGCAATAGTAGTAGTGAATATCACTTTGCATGGGCCAGGTTTTCAAGCCATCTATACACCTCGCTAGGATGAAAAAAAGATGTTAAATGGATGTGCAGTGCAAACAAATAGCAAACGTGAACATTGTACTCAGCTCCGCTTCAGCCTGTACCTGTGTATGCCCCTGCTCACGAGTTCCACATGCAAAGAACAGCTCAGAAACATACCATTTTTCACCACTTTAGCCAATACAAAATGAAACGATCCGCAAAATGTATTGTGCGACTCAAAAGTGAAGGACACTGCAAATGGCCAGTGACAGAAAGGGCCTAAAATGCAGAAGGCAATGGCTAAAGGGTAATGTATGGTGTGTTGTGCTTTCATTAGGTGTTGTCAGACACCTGAAGCTGTCTGTGGTCAATTTACAAAGGGCGTTCAACAACCAGGGTGGCAATGGTGGAGGCAAGTTTCAGAGGGCTCAGTTAAAAGATGTATCAAGTGACCAGAACGCTGCGGAGGGTCATGTCATGTGTACTGTAACTTTTCCATACTTCGTTAACTGTGATATTACTCTAATTTAATTGACTTACTTACAAAAAATAACAAGTTCACTGTTGCCATATGCTAATTTAGTGAGGACTTGGAAACAGCGTAGTTTTGTAAATAAATGAAACAACTTACACAATCTTGTTTTTGAAGTTGGATTAGTATGGCATGACGAATTAAGCTAATGAGATTTGTTAACAGGTTGTTTGGCGATGAATATAATTTTTTTTCTTCACCACGACGGAGGCGGCGGGGTCGGGTTGAGGAGTAAGCATACAGCCTGACACTATTAGAACCAGCTCTGTTGAGTTTGATTGGTTTCATTTTATTAATCAACAGGCTAGGATGGTAATCTATCTCACATTTGAAACATGGTGTGCATTGTTAGCCACGGACAGAACACTCAATTGTTTAAACTTCCCCTCTCCTATATGTCCTTCCCGGCTTGATCGCTTGTGATTTAGTAGGTAGCACCAAACAAACGCTCCCATAACGATTGTTATTGTTTTCCAAAAGCTTTTACTAACACCCCTTTTCGTTATGTGTAAAATGTATGTAATTGTTCAAAATGTTTCATTCAAATGTGTTAATATGTTTGTGTCGCATGAATTATGCATGCACCCAGAGGTTCGGGGGAAATACTGCCACTTTCTCCAAAGTGGATATTAAATGTTATCACCTCCGCATCTATTCCTTGACTCATTACTGACTATACTCATTTGTGAGAAAAATCCTCAATACAGTCACTTAAACTTGGTAACACTATCCACACAAAGACACTACACGCCATGCCACATAATTCCAATCAGCATAATTTCACACAGCGCCACACAATTCAACTCTACACATTTCCATTCCACGCCACATAATTTGACAACAAACCACATATTTCAACTCAACAACACAATTACACAACACACCACATACAACCAATCCTCACCATAGAATTGCACATCATGCCACATAATTCAACAGCATATCATATAATTAAACTCCACAACTTACTACTCGACCACACAGAATGCCATTCCACATAATTACACTCTGACACACACTCTTACGCATAATTCCAAATACACTCAATACCACATAATCACTATCCACAAATTTCCATTACACACCATGCTGCATAATTCCACTACATAAATACACTCCTCACAATTCCACAACTAACACTATTTGACCTGACACCACCGTGTAGTTTCACAAGGAGGATCACTCTTCCTATTAACATTAGGGTTCTTTATCTATTCTTGTGCTTTTCACTTTTTATGATCACCTTTTCTGGTCCTGAGGAAGTGCCATGCATTGTTATGGCCTCTGATGGACGCGAAACATGTAGACCTAAGAGTTACTGGGGTACATTATTGCCCAGCCAGTGACAAACAACCTATGGGTTTTTTTAGCCTGTCAGGGGAACTCACTCATTAAAAAGCCTTTTAAGTCACTCACTCACTCACTCTCTCCCACAAACTCTCTTTCTTAATGGAAAATCTCACACACTCACTCATCATTCGGCATTACAAAAAGATCTCCGCCAAAGTGACCCTTTGGTGGACCCATAGGGCATTGCAGCGCTGGCCTGATGAGGAGCAATGCCCAATGATGAAGCATGACATCTCTCGGGTGTGTGAAGGCAACAAGAGACAAGATATGTGATTGTCTCTATCTGTGAGGTCTAGACCTAGCCCCCTCTGCATTTCCTCAGCCCTCAATGACTACCACTGCCCGATCAAAGCCACTAAAAAGAACACCCTAACTCGCTGGATTGAGACCAGTGCCAACCAAACCAAGGAACTCTTCGCCATAGTCAGAGAGTTCACCTGCCCGTCAGACAAGATAGCAAACATCCACAGGAAACTTCGATCCCCAACCCACCAACCTCCTCAGCATCTCATCAACCACCACTGCCGGCCATCCAATCCCCTCATGGGAACAACTCAGCACACCAAACACAACCACTCTAACAAACTGCATCCACTTGGGAGCACCTACCAACCCATGTCCCCACCGGGTTGTTATCTTTGGAAGAGACCAGCTCTGCCATCAGTTCACCACCATCCCCCCATAACCACAGCCACCTTTCTTGATGCCTGGAAACAGAGAGGTGAGAAACCCTCTACAGCCCCCACCTCCAGAACTACTGTCCCATCTCACTGCTCCCATTCCCCTCCAAGGTCTGGAGAAAGCCTTCAACCTCCAACTCGCCAAACACCTGTAGAGAAAAAACATGCTGGACCATTCCCAATCAGGCTTCAGGGCCAACCACAGCAATGAGACAGCCCTGATCGCCACAACAGACAACTTTAGCACCGTTCTTGACAAAGGAGAATCAGCCTTCCTGATCCTGCTCAACCCCTCTACAGCCTTAGACACCATCTCCCACAACACACTCATCAATCAACTACGCCAGATCGGAATCACAGACAATGTGCTCAGATGGATGACATCCTTTCTCACGGGGCATACCCAGAGAGCCTGCCTCCTTCCGTTCACCTAACAACCCAAGCACACCATCTGCGGCGTACCTCAAGGCTCATCCCTCAGTCCAACTCTTTTCAACATTTACATGACATCACTCACAGCCATTGTCAGATTTCACAACATCAATGTCATCTCCTACGCCAACGACACCCAGTGAATCCTCTCACTTTCAGCTAACCCCACCTTGACAAAGACTAGCTTCCACAACTGTATGAAGAGGGTCTCAGTCTCAACAACTGCCTAAAGCTCAAAACAGACAAAACCAAAGTTCTGATCTTTGGCAGACACACTGTCCTCTGGATTGACTCCTAGTGTCCATCAAAACTCACACCCACCCCCACTCCGAAAGACCTCGCCCCCCACACTCAGCATCATCCTGAACAACGAACTCTCCATGAAAGGTCAGGTCAACGCCATCTTGTTATATGAACCCAAATGTGATCTAATCTAGGCCTAGGTAACTACATGACCTTTACCAACATTTGTCCTACCTTGCTTTGTACAAAGGTTTTAGCACTGACTTTGTGCTGAATAAATGCCGATCAGTATCTTGGAAACTAACCTCATTTATTATGCATAAGGATTCTTAGAAAAGTTCCCTGCACATGACACAGCATGAAAATACTCAGTGTAAAAGTCATGCTCATCTTCATCCTAGGGCGAAAAGAACTACTTTGCATAATTGCAGGTATTTTCTCTGGGCTCATTTGCATAATCGTGCTCACAACATATTGATTGTGTTAAGAACCCCAAGGCTATCTTTATGGTATAAAAGAATGATACCCAACACTAGATAGTTAGAGGAGAAGCTTCCATGCTGACACAAGACACTGAGATTCCTGCACGTAGAAACTCCAGCACTCAGTGGTCTGACATCCCTTGCAGGGTGTCCAACTCGAGACCAAGACGGGGTCTTTCATTCTCTCCTATCAGGTAAAGGAGTTGCTCTTTACTAGGGGGTTCTTGGCTTTACACCCATATACATGTTAGGTACATTTAGGTACACTTAGATAGGGTCCGCATAGTAGGAGTACACTTGATTACTGCCATGTATCGATATGTCTGCATATATTCACTGTTTTAACACCATGAATAGAATTCTAACTTGTATTTACTCTGTTGGTGCTTCTAATCATATATATCTGTTTCTGTCCAATGATTGTTGCAGCAAACATGTTTTATACTAGAATGACGCTGGTTCAATAAGTGCTTATTGAAAACGTCCCCATCGTTTATTCTATGTATCTCTCTGAGACTACGTGAGCATGAGTAACTCAGCGAAAAGTACTGTACTGTTTCCACATTCCCTGAAGGATCAAGGATTGTCATGTACGATAGTTGCCAGAAACTATTCACCTCTTGGTAAGGTTAGGCGGCTTATGGTGGCACTGTGAGCTAGCTGGTCTATAGATAACATATCCTTTGGGGTTGTCTGGAATCAGTTTGGACACCAATCACTTATTTTATGCTCTAAGCGCACAGATCCTGTATAGATGTGTAGGAACTCCAGGACATGGAGGCGCCAACGTTGCTCTAGTTCTTAATTAATGGTCAAATCTGAGTAGTACAGTCAAGCTTTTCAGAGCCCTCTACTCACATTCACACAGAGACGTCCGGAGTAAGGAGGGAGAATCTGCTGCAGCTGAATAGGTATATCCTATTTATGGGATGTAGGTTTATTCAAGCTTGAGGGATTATAGTTCCCCATGTTGTGCAAAACCTTATCTCTTTGTCTTACCAATTCCTTCTGCAATGTCTCTCCAAGACAACACTGCAAATGCGGAGAAAGGAGAGCTTGAAGGAGCTAAAAGTTGCAGAAACGCACTTACTATAACATTTGCAGATTGTGGTCTCATCATTAGGTGGGATGATTACTTTCATGATTGAGGCACACAAGGCATTCTGGATAGAGGTATTCTATTCTTGGGTCAAATTCCTACCTGCAGATGCACATACACATGTGTTTCATATTTACATTCCAGATGAGACATCTGAAGAATATTCTCCATACGAGGACATAGAAGTCCTGTTAACTTACCAAGAGCATATAAATTAGTTTAAAGGCGCCCTCTCCCACACCACAGAAAAAATTGGACTCAATCCACTCAGCAGAGACGGAGTGACTTGGCCTGTCTTAACTGCTTACACACCGCATCCAGAGGTTGATACATTGCCAGCAGCTGACTTACATACACTTTACAAAGAAATAGTTAAACTATAGAGAAATCTTACACAGTTCATAACGTAAACACTTACAATTCAACCTACAAGAGTCACTCAAGCTGATCAGTCACAAGGAACTTCGACATAAAGCACTCCACAAACGCCGAACGCGATTATGGGATGAATGCCCACTAAACGTGAGCAAATGCCGTTCTAGATAGAACAGAAAATAAATAGCACTCCTTCAGGCAGTGTTTCTCCACACAGGCCTGCAAGAAAAGCACAGAATACTGACAGTTTGCTTGCCAATGGGAATACCTGCCCTGATAGAGGATTGTACCACTTGGGGTACTGTTTTTTTTGCCGTTTATAGCAGACCTCATGGTACCCCATCAATAGGACCCATACCAGAGGTATTGAAACAAAGACAGAATGAGTATGGGCCAGAACCTGCCCTGAACCTAGGTATGAAATTGATAGGCAATTTTGCCCAGGTATCAGCAATTATGTTAGCTAACATAAAGGGGAAGCAGCAGCGGTGGCTATACGCAAACGCCTGAGGGAATGCACTCCTTCACAACAGGAGCGAGAATTACCTAAGATTATCGAAGATACCTATGCTTCACTTGGTAGAGATAACTTGGGAGCTAGACCTGTGGAACCACAATTAATGGGTGAACCTGAAAAGGATAACATCATAACAAGCAACCGATACTTCACAAAAGAAATGGGACAACAAACAATCAAAAAATTATAAGCAGATTGCATCACGATCACGTGGTGGGTCTCCTCAACAGGAGCACTCTGAGAAACAATACAATCTTAGGAACCGTGATAATATTAAAAAACCTGACATGTATAAGGATACTGATACATGTTCCTCTCATTCCTTTCAGGGTTCATCCAAAAACTCAGAGAGGGAAGGACGGTCAGATCGCAGATCAGAGGAACAAGTCAAGCCAAGAGACACACATTGGACTTCAGACTACATTATCAAACAAGAGGTCCCATATTGTTTACATGAAGTAACGCTCCAAATAGAGGGGGACATACCCAGGAAAGTGAAATGTCTCTTTTGGGAGAACTTGATATATGGATACGATATCCTTTTAACTGAATAAGATTTGCCAGCTCAGTTCATTATGGACTGCCCTAAAGGGGAATATGTAATATTTCCATCCTTCTCAGACCTCGGTCCAGAGTCACGAAAAATATTCATCCGTGCAGGAGTGGGTGGTAGCACTAGCTCCTGCATTATATCGTAATCATGTAGGGTGGGATGCTGAGTCTCCTCACCATGAATTCCCATTGAAAACTACTCCAACTCCACAAAGACAATACCCCATAAAACATGACGCAAAGAAGCAAGTCAGGGAGATCTTAGATCAACTTGAATACCAAGGTGTGATTGAGAATTGCACCTCTTCCATGAATAATCCTAGTTTCCCATAAAGAAACTTGACACTTCATACTGTATAGATTTAGACTACAGGCATTTTAACACATGCACGAAAACATACACCGTACAAAATGCACATAGTGCCGCATTAATGAATAATATTGTGCGGAAGAAATACAAAACAACGCTAAATATCTCAAATGGATTCTTTTGCCAAAATATAGCGCCTGAAAGCAGATATTTGACAGCATTTCCAGCGCTCTGTACTCCACCCCAATTCTGTAGACTGCCCAAGGGTATAATAATAGCCTGTGGTTGTTCTCAGCAAGAGTATCAGAGTTACTTCAAAATTGTTATGAGAAGGCATTGTCCTATGTAGATGATATTTACGTGATGGACGATGAATTATTGGATCATTTTAACAGGGTGAACAACATAATTCTGGGGTTCACCACTGAGGGCTACAAATGTAACTTTAAAAAATCAAAAATTTCCCACCTCAATGTCCTATTTTGAGGATATGAGCTATCAAGTGAAGGAAAAAGCGTGGCAGCTAATTTTTTAGAAGAATGTGCGCTGCTATACCCTTCAAAAACTTTGAAAAGTTTACAGTCCATTTTAGGATTCCTAAATTTTGGCAAATCATACATTTTGGATTACGCAAAAAAGGTGATATTTTTCTACAACCAAATCAGACCTGATATTTCATTTCAACATTGGACACAGGAACACACAAAAAATCTCTGTTCCGTACAAACTGACATCATAGCTTCTAAACACTTACACACACGTGTAAACGCTACAAATTTGGTGATCCGTGTATTTGCAGTGCAGTCAGGATACACTTATCTAACTTTCAATGAAGGCAAAACTGTACCCATTGAATACAAATCGCATTTGTACACAAACATTGAAATGTGTTTTGGATCCACAGAAAAGATACTGACAGCAGTACAAACTGCTGTAGTGAGAGAAAGTCTACTAGCACAAGGGAAACGAATAATTGTTGTGCCTCCAGTACCAACCTTAGAGGCTGTTACAAAAGCAAGTGTTCCTAACGCAAAAGCACTGCATACACAATGGTTACAATGGGCTAATTCTATCACTGCAACTGATTTAGCCTACAAAATTGATTCTATATTAAAAACACATGCATTCCTGCAGTAAGAACAAGAATATCTTCTCCCGAAAAAAATAATGCCTCTAGATCAGTATGAATAAATTATTTACACTGACGGATCTGCCCAGCCTACCATAGGAAGTAAACAGCAATACAGCGCAGCATGTGCAATTGTGAAGGGACGTATGCCAGACGGCAAGTTCCGTCCAAGCAATACACAGACGCAGTCTCTAGGAGATTGCATGGCTAACTAAACCTAAAAGCCCTGATACTGGTCCTAAAAAATAAGGATCGGGAATTCCCCACACTCATTGAGTGTGATCTGTTTACTGTGTCCAGTCATACAATGAATATCTTCACTATTGTGGCCAGAATTGGTTTAGAGATTCCAAAGGTTGCACAATAAAGCACAAGTTACTGTGGGAACAAGTGGCAGAGCTGAAAAACGGGTTGTCACAGGCTCATGTAATTAACACACTGAGTCATCAGCGTGTTGGTGTGCATGTTGAAAGGACTTCACTGGCTGAGGAAGCCGCCAAGACGACAGTGAGAACTGCTGCCGTTGCTCCAATCACTCAATCTAGTACGAGAACAGACGGTCAGATAATGATAGCTCTGAACGCTACGAGTACCAACAGCTCAGCCTTGCGAAAAGGCTTTCCACTCAAGTACACATAGCAGGTAGATGCACAAAACATTCTGTATGCTCAAATTCCAGGTGTGGGAGATAGAGTAATACCAAACATGGATCGCAGATTAGGAATTAATTCTAGCTGCACATGAGGTTCTGGGTTCAGCACCCGCAGGTATCACTACAACTATTTCACTACTAAAGCAGGGTTACTGGTGGCCAGGTCTTACTAAACAGACCAGGGCTTTGTCCTTACATGTGACATATGTCAGCAGATGAAGGGTTCCACCATAGCACGTCCACCACAAACACCATTACTGATTTCTGACAGACCTCTCGCATGTGTCTATTTGGACCACTGCAGCCCATTACAGTCTGACGGGCCTTACAAGTATATCTTGTTGGCAGTGGACTCCTGCTCTAGTTTCCTGTGGGTTTGGCCCCAGCACTCCGCTAACGCTCAAACTGTCATAAACAATTTGCGAGTCTTCATAGGGACATATACAATTGGCACATTACATTCCAACCTTGCCCTGCGTTCAGCTCTCAGACTTACAAAAAAGCCATGGGAAGTTTGGGGGTTGCACTGTGGTACTCCTCTAGGTATCCGCATCATTCTGAGGGAAATTCGATTGCGGATAGGAAAAACTGGGACTTAAAGCAATCTTTAACAGCTACAGAAGAATTGCCTTTACTTATCTGTAACGGTGCGAGACAACAGTTTTTATCTGCGTGTATTTGAAACTATTTTAAACTGTTTATGAACCTTTTCCGCAATTTTGTAAAGTGTACTCCAGGGAGAGGCTTTTCGAGTTAGCCAAGTACCTGCCACATAATAAGGTGTTCTGTGCAAAAGTCTCCCCATGGGGAATGGAGGTTCCTTTCTCATGCCTCAATTGCAAGTGGGGCAGTCAGGCATTGACAGAGAGGCCCCCCAGAAATGCTGATAGCCAGACCGGGCTCCTACTGAACTGCATTTACTTTTACTCAAGGTCATTGCCCAAACACTCCCTCAAGGTCTGGGGCACTGATGTTGGAAACAAAACCTGATCCAACCTTCATTACAGAGACCTGGCTACACAATAGAAAATTCTCCTGATATCGTCGCCACCCTGCCTGTTGGCTATAAACAACTAAAACGGGATGGATCGGGACGGAAGGGAGGAGGGATAGTCATTCTTTTTAAAGACGGTTTCACCTGGCTCCCCGAGTCAGTTGCTCAGCTAGGGGAACACGAGATTTTAGCATTTCAAGTGTCTACTGGTGACCACAAAACACTTGGGGGAGCAGTAATCTATAATGCCCCAGGACATAAGACAGATTTTAGTGCTGAATTGCTATCTTAACTCTTCCCCTCTTGCTTAAAACATTATAGAACTTTATAGAAATAGATGATTTTAATGTCCATTTTGAAAATGCAGATATCTCTATGGTCAAACATTTGGAAAGCGATATGCAGATCTTGCAGCTAAAACAATGGATCAAAGGTCCAACGCACACAAGCATACACTTGACCTGTTGTTTTCTTATATAGAATCTACCAATGTCTCGGGGGTTTTGCCCCTTTCCTGGACCAACCACTCTTTAATTTCCTTCACCCTTAGTCTGCCGGCTAATCTAACCTGCCCGACCACATCTTCAATAGTGACAAAAAGGGCATGGATTCTCATCACTCCTAATTCATTCACGCCCCACTTCTCTTTAAGCGATTCAAGTGCCCCCAGGATGTTTCCTACACAAGTAGAGGCTGAAGCCTTCAATCTGAGATCACTAACTCATTGGATCAATGTGCCCCCAGCTTAGGAAGCAAACCAAACAGGAAAACACCATCCAAAAAATGATACGCGCCGGATCTAAGGCTATGAAAAAGATAATGTAAATCACTGGAACACAAGTGGTGGTTGTCTAAAGACAACAATGACAGATTGTTATACAAAGCAGAGATGAGAATCTACCGCAACGCCATCAAATGCGCTAAGAAAACAGATTTTGTGACGCGAATAAATGACAACAGTAACTCACCTAAAGAACTATACAAAAGAGTGAAGGAACTTTGCAAACCAGCCAGTATGCCCCAAACTCTGCCCCCTTCAATAGACTACTGTGAGAAAATCAGCAACTTCTTTGCTGACAAAATTGACTAAATTTACTCATAATTTAAAAGCCAACCACCGCACAAGACCCAGACTGGGAAACCCTGGCTCCTCATGCTAAGGAACGTTTTCATCTAAGCAATTTTGCCACCCTCTCAGAAGAGCAGGTTGCTAAAGCCATGACTGAGGTCAAATCGGGATCCCCGCTTGACCCAAGCCCACACTTTATCTTCACTCGGCTTATACCGGTCCCATGTCCTCATGTAACCCAAATATTCAATAAATCTTTAGACTGTGCTGTGGAGGAAGCCATTGTATTCCCACTACTAAAAAAAGGTGGCACGGAAGTCCACAACCCCGCTAACTACTGGCCAATTTCCCAGCTTCAATATCTGTCTAAAGTATTGGAGAGGTTGTTCAACAAACAATTAACCCATTTTTTAGAAACCAATGAACTCGTGGACCCATCTTAGACTGGCATCAGAGCTACAAACCGCACAGAAGGCACCTTATCGGCAGTCTTATATAACATCAGATCGGGGTAAAGCTGCCACCCTGATCCTTCTGGACTTGTCGGCGACTTTCGATACTGTTTCTCATGGCCTCCTGCTGAGTACCTCACATGAAAAGGGTCGACACTCTAAAGTTTTTCAATGGTTAAGCTCCCTTTTACGCAACATAACACAAAGAGCACAAATGGGCCCCTTCGCCTGCAACCCAAAAACTATTAATCACAGTGTCCCCCAAGGAGCCTCCTTGAGCACCACCCTTTTTAATGCCTATGTATCCTGTTTAGTCAAAATCAGCATGAAACGGGGCTTCAATATCTGCTCATATGCAGACGATAAGCAGCTGCTGATAGCCTTTGACGAAAGGCATGAGGACACTAGGAACAATCTGAGTAACTGCCTTTCAGAAATGGCAACTTGAATGCCAGATCACTGTTTGAAACTGAACACTGGAAAGTCCGAGATTTTTGTTTTTGGAGGAGCTCACCTCATTTGGGATGCAACCTGGTGGCTCCAAGCACTAGGATCAGCCCCTGAGCCCAAACAGGGTGCAAAAATCAAGGCCTACTCATTGCCAATGCATTAACTATGCAGGACCAAGTCTGAGTTCTGTGTAGGAAAGGCTTTGTTACACTGAAGCTACTAAGAAGACTCTCCTTATGGACCCCTCTGAATTGTAGAAAACCATCACTCAGGCTATACCCTCAAGCAAATTGGATTATGGGAATGCGCTCTATGTGGGCATTGGAGACTACCTTTTCTCTCGTTTACAGGAAGTCCAGAATGCAGCTGTCAAGCTTGTGTGTAACAAAAACAAATACAGCTCGGCATCAGACTGTCTGTGGGAGCTCCACTTAATCACTTGAAGCTTGTAAATACCCTGGATCAGACACCAGACAAGAGAACAGAGTTAGTATGTTTAGAATTTATATATCCATTAAATGTTGCATGGAATATATAGCTGTTGTACAATTAAATCACAGGACAAAAATCAAAACGGAATAATACAACATATAATGTGGCGGTGCAACATATATATTTACAACAAATAACTAATACATGAATCGGGACATCTGAATATTACATATATAGTTCAATCTACACCCTGTGTTATCCTTAACAATGATTGCAATGTTGTAATGACTCAGGATGTGAAGTAGTTATGGGTCTTCACTTTGTTCTCTTGTCTGATGTGTCCCGACTGATAGGGGGTATTTTCAGGCATTAAGTGATTAATCGTGATTATTTTCCTTGACACTAAGCAATTCTTTGACCCAACAGAACACATTGTAGCAATTATCATATGTACCCAGGTTCTGAGGGACACTGGGTTGTCCCATTATATTTAACTGTTGACATCGATCAGCAGCAACAACAAAGTACAAACGTTGCTGCGGCGCCGCATGGACACTCATATGGGGGGGGAATAAAAGTCACAGCAGTCTCACCCTCACGAACACTGCAGTTGGTTTTGGGAAGTAAGCACTCTGCTCAGTTGGGGTGGTGGACGGTTCTGGATCCGCCGGGCAGGGAAGCAGGGTGGGGGACTAGGGTTTTAGATGTTGTAAGTTTCCTTTGGCGCAGTTTTAAGTTGCTAAGTTATCAAACTCTCCATGAATGTCTACCGTTATCCAGATGGAGCATAGCCACAAGCACTCAAATAGAAATGTCATTAGTACCTCTGAAGTATATATGTACATGCGTCACAGGTTTCGGCCCCGGTGCCACGAGGAACATTGCCTTTCTGACACTGCTATACACTGAGCGTAATGTTGCACCGTGACGAAGGGGAGTCAGGCTCCCAAACCCCAAGAACATCGCACCCGACACTGTCAGTCATATCCTGGAATGTAAACGGATTAGGGCACAAGATAAAAAGAGGGCTAGTTCTACAGCATCTCAAACGAAAGAGCCCCACGGTCGCACTACTTCAAGAAACACACTTAATGGGTAAGGCATGCAAAGCCATGGACCGCTGGAGATCCAAAATGGCGACCCACGCAGAGTTTACATCTGGGTCCCGGGGGGTCAGAATTCTGGTTCATAAAAGCTCCCCACTGAGAGTACAGAAAACATGGTCCGACGACCAGGGCCGCTTCACCGCCATGTCCTGTCAATGGGAGGGACGTAGATATAACATGGTCTCAGTATACATTCCACCGGCGCTCCATCAGGCGGCCTTCAAGGACCTGGGTAAATTTCTATTAGATCTCCCAGAGAGTGAGCTGATTCTGGGCGGGGACTTCAACGCAGTGCTGGACGCGGCTGTAGATAGACAGCCACCAAGGGACACTAATAGGCACAATCTATCCCTCAGAGAGTTCATGGATGCAATGGGTCTGACTGGCCTCTGGCGGCTTAAACACCCTACAGATTGCCAATACACTTTTCACTCAGGGGCACACAACAGTCTCTCACGAATTGATTACTTGATGACACACACTATCGCCCCGGAGAAGGTAAGGGCTGTGGAACACCTGCCGCGAGGTATCTCTGACCTCTCCCCTATTCAGCTCACCTATATGCTGCAGTTGCCAAGCCAGCGGAGGGTTTACCCACTCTACCCGGGCTACCTCCAGAACCCGAAAATAGCTAAGACCCTCGCGAAAGCCACTGAACAATACTTTGCAGAGAATACACATTCAGTAGACTCACCAAGCATCCTAAGGGAAGCCTATAAGTCAGTAATCCGCGGTCAGGCAATCTCCACCATTACACAACACAAACGGGAACACAGGGAAAACCATGAGGCCCTGGAACTAGCGGGACAGCGGGCAGAGGGGGCGCATGAGGAGAACCCCACTGAAACAACAGCACACGCCTTGTCGCTCGCGACCCAAGAATTCAGAGCATACGCTTGGGAACAGGCGAAAACAAGACACACCGACACAAAGTGTATGAGCTGGGCGATAAGACAGGGAGGATGTTGGCATGGCTGGAGAAAAAAGAGAGAGCACAGAGATGGATAGCACAGCTGACACTAACAGATGACAATGTCACGACTGACCCCCAACATATAGTAGAGGAGCTAGCAACCTATTACGAGCAGGTCTACACGTCACGTGCCACAGCCACAGTGGAGGACTGCGTGGAATTTGTAAGTACTGTGGAAATGCCCACGCTGCCCTTAGAGGATATGCAGACAATAGAGGTAAACCTCACGGCCAAAGAACTAGGGGTGGCCTTAGTGGCCCTCCACACGGGGAAGGCCATGGGACCCAATGGCTTGCCAGTGGAATTGTACAAGAAGGTGGCAAAAACCATCACGCCCCATTTATTAAATATGTACAAAGACGTCCGGAAGGAAGGAGTGCTGCCCAAAGATCAGAGAGTGGCGACAATTGTGGCAATACATAAGCCGGGAAAGCCCGCGATGATGACATCGTCCTACCGCCCGATCTCGCTAATAAACGCAGAGGCAAAGATACGGCGAAAACATTGGCAATTAGGCTGCAGCCACACCTTAAGACATTAGTGCATCCAGACCAGTTTGGATTCATGCCTGGCCGCAACACCTCTCTAAATCTGCGACGCCTGCATGGGGTCTTGGCCTGAATACCCATGCTTAAGGAAGACGCTGCCATCCTCTCATTGGACGCTACGATGGCCATTCCTCTTTGCAGTCCTCCGCAAGATGGGGTTCGGCCCCAAATTCTGCGACTGGATTAAGCTAATATATACAGCTCCTTTGGCACATGTGGTGGCTAATGGCCATATTTCAAGGGAGATCACATTGGGGCGAGGGACGCGACAAGGTTGCCCGCTGTCGCCGCTCCTCTTTGCCTTCATACTGGAACCTCTTGCCGCCCGGCTCCGGCAGGAACCAAGGATACGTGGGATCTGGTGGGAGGCGGATTGGGTGGACCTGGTCTCGTTATATGCCGATGACACACTAATCTATTTGACATGCCCAGGTGAGTCACTGAAGGTCCTGATGGAAGTCCTCACGGCGTACGGGCTGATGTCTGGGTACACCATTAATTGGACGAAGTCGCTATTGTATGAACTGAATGGCCCCACGCCTGAGCTACCTCCGGGTTGCTCGCTCCAAATTGCGTCCAGAGGATTCAAATATTTAGGGATTTATGTAACCCCACAGGAAAGTTTGTTCATAGAAGAAAACCTGACAAAATCCCTTACACGGCTTAAGGCGGATGTTGGACACTGGTGGTCTCTGCCGCTGACGCTTCTGGAGAAGGCGGCAATATTTAAAATGTTGGCACTCCCTAGATTTCTCTACGCCCTACAAAACACCCCCTTCCCAGTCCCTCTTTCCTACTTTAAGGCTATTGAGGCTGAGATCTCCTCACTACTATGGGATGGTAGACCACCCCGCATAGCGCAACATAAACTGGTACATAGCGGATACGACGGTGGCATTGCCCTACCGAATGTTAAATTCTACTATTGGGCCACGCAGCTAATGATTATAAATCAGTGGCTGCACGTTCCCCAGGACGAGCCCGCGTTTCGTCTGGACAGGACCCTCCTCCCTGCTGACAAATTGATGAAGGCCCTATATTCTAACAAACGGAAACATACCCTCACAGGCCCCACTGCACACAAGATCAAAATCTGGCATACCGCGCAAAGGGCATTGGGCTGGGAAAAAGTATTGACACTTGCCACTCCACTCTGGGAGACGCGGCGGTTGGGCACCCTAGCACACACCAAAGGATTCAGACAATGGGACCTTATAGGCGTCACTAAAATTGGCGATCTTTGGTTTCGGGGGGATCCCCCACTTTCGCTGCACTACAAGAAAAGTATAATATGGGAGCTACTGAACATTATCGATACATGCAAATCAGGCACGCTCTCCAAAACGCAATTCCCCAAGGCACTACACTGGCAGAATCCTTCCCCCTGGAGGACAGAATTCTCACGGACCATATGGAGACAAAAGCCATCTCCCAAACATATTGCAAACTGGTTAATAATCAACCAGATCACACACTGATTCTGAGAGGCAAATGGCAAGCAGACCTGGGGGATATGGAAGATTCGGTTTGGTTGGATGTGCTGGCGTCCGCTCGGGAAGCGGCGATCCCATCCCGGCTCAAATTGGTGCAACTCAAGGTGTTACATCGGGTGTACTACTCCTGCACCACTTTGCATAAACTCGGGCACGCACCAGATCCGTTTTGTCTTCGGGGGTGTGGGCAACTCGGAACATTTTATCACATATTGTGGGACTGCCCCAAAATACAATCATACTGGGATCAGGTAATGACGGACATATCGGAAGTGGGAGGGGCGGAGGTTCAACGGGACCCCCGGTGTTGCCTACTAAATATTTGGCAACCCACAGACCTCAACCTAGCATTACAAAACTGGGCTACACTGGGCATGACTGTGGCCAAACGGAACATCGCCAGAAACTGGGGCTCAGGGTCACCTCCTACATTGCAGCAGTGGGGATCGGACATGGACAAAGCCATGGTCGCGGAGAAGGCGGTTTATATTCACAGAGGGTGTCCCAAAAAGTGGTCCAGAATATGGGGGAGATGGATTGAGTCCCGGGGAAACCTCTGCGATCCACCGCATGCAACAGGGACCCCAGACGACAGCCCATGAGTGGTGGTGAGACGAGATGGACAATGTACTAGCACTGTACGAAACTGTAACTATGGGGGGATAGTTAGGAGGCCAGCACTTCCTGCGCCATTGTAACATCGATGGGCTATGATGGACTATGTACAATGCAATATAGAGTGCTTTACTTAATTCTTACTGGAGATGATTGTTGTTTATTCAAATCCATGGAATCTGCAATTGTAAGATTATGGAATGCCAATAAAAATAAGTTAAAAAAAAAAGTACAAATGAAACACAGATCTCTATTTGGCTTAATACCAACATCTATGTGAATATGTCTTGAAACGAGTCATCTGCCAGTTTCACAAAACCTGCTGAGTTACCAAAGATAGATCGAACTGCATCCGGCTAATTCATCGATTTTGATACTTTCTGGATCCAAGTGAACCCGAGTTACCATCAGCTCCTTGAACCAAAAAAGCACGGGTGCACCACACCACAATACACAATTCAATAAAAGCAATTATGAAGTCCAAATCTAGTAGACAACGAGAGAGAAGTTCCTCAGTTCAATCTCTTTATTCCATTTTCTTAATGAGTAGCAAAAAACAGAGTACAGCCGACGCATTTCGTCCAAATACAGGACTTCTTCAGGGCACTGTATAAAAAATTCAAAGTGCCTCCCTGAGTAGAGGAGAATATAGGAAGTATACTGTTCAAAAGGAAGTATTCCTGTCCAGTACGATAACACAGAAAAGGCTATGGAGATCGTCCAAGAATAAGCCACGGCTAGTCCAGAAGAGTATAACACTCGACTCCCATATATGAGGTCCAAAGGTGACACCGTCTGCGTGCTGCGAGAAGTTAGATAGTGTGAAGTTAAATTCCCATCTGCAGAGAATCATGCAAAATGCTTCGGAGTAATTTTCAGTTCAATATGAAGCTCTTGTTTATGGGAAGCGGTAACATTGGACCTACACTCTATTCAAGTAACAACAACATTCCCATCAGTCAGTAGCTTCTCTCAAAAGGCACGATAAGGCAGAAGGAACAGAATCGCGATGTAATAGTGATGTTCCTCAAGAGAGGCGTCCAGGACCGTCACAGCAACGAGACACCTACCACCAGCTCCTGTTTAACACAAACAACAAATTTGTGACTTCTACCTTTTGCTGAAAAAGACTTACTTTGTTTCTCCCTGGCTACAGCTCTGGATTGCAATTGGTCAACTGTTTCTAGTCCTTTGGATAGGTGTAGTGACTGTGGGGCAGATGTATCAAGAATCCGTTTTGCGATTCTGTAATGGCGAAATTCAGCGATTCGCAGTTGCAGTTTCGCAAAACGGGTTGTATGTAATAATTCGCAAAATATTTGCAATTTCTTGAATATCGCTAAAAATTCACAGAATATTTTGCGATTTCTTAAATTGCGAAATTCGCAATTTAAAAAATCGCAAAAGCGGGAATCTGCAAAGCAGGTGCAGGTTGATGACATCACAACCAGGAAGAGGGAGTGATCACCTGCACCTGCTTGCCTGAGTCACACCCAGTGGCAGTTAGGAGAGTGTTTGGAGGCTGAACTGAACTGCTAGCTCTGCAATGGAGTCCCAGTGGCCAAAGGAGGGCATGGATGCTGAAAAGAGGAAAAGAAAGAATAAATTTTCTGAAAAGGAGCAGGAAGTTTTAATTGAGGAGATGGTTTGCAGCCATGAACTGCTTTTTGGAAAGAAAGCATTGAAAGTTCCAGAGTCCAGGAAGAGGAAGATCTGGCTTGAAATTCAACAGAAGGTGAATGCTGTTGGAGTCAACACACGTACAATAGAAGAATTAAGAAAAAGATGGTATGATATGCGCCAGAGATCTGAAGAAAGGGTGGCTGCAAGGTTGAAGGAGGCACAGAAGACTGGAGGTGGTACTTCTACTGCAGAGCAACCAACACCACATGAGGAACTTGTGGAGGCCACTCTCCTGCCTGAGAGTGTTAGTGGAGTGGCTGATATTGACAGCTCTGACCCTACTTCCAGTGCTCAAGGTAAGATGCATGGCAGAAGGATCAAATCAGCTAGGTGTTGCATGCACACAGTGTAGATAGAGGTACATTGAGCAAAGAGGTTTTTAATCCAGCTAAACTCCTTAACATACACATACAAATGCATCATGGGAGTTGTTGTCTCATGAAGGATACTTTGTATTTGATAGCAATGAAACATTGTGGTTCTGATTGTACTTAAAATGAAAGTGTCTGGTTTGATAGAACTTCAAAATAGAAAACTTTATTTGTTCCAAGATGCAGAACAAAACACAAACTCATATGTCCCACTCTACATCCACAGCACAATCGAGGGCACCAGGGGACATCGCTGAGGGAGAGGAATCCCAAATCCATGTTAAATCTGGCAATGAAGAGGAAAGTAGTGAGGAACGTGTCTTCACACCAATAGTGCGCAGGAAGCGCCGACATGTGCCCCCGCTGCCTCCTTTGGAGGATGGGATCACTGAAATATTATCGACGGTCACATTATCGACTAGCAATAATATCGTTGAATAATTATCGACTACAAAAATATCGACTTTGTATACTTATTACACAAAATACAAAAATATCGACAAAAAAATATCGAGTATTTAGAATATCGAGTACATAAATATCGTCTTATTAAATATCGACTACTAATATATCGTTGTTCATGAAATTACACCTAACACTACAAAAATATCGACTACTAAAATATAGAGTACAAAAATATCGTTTCTAAACAAATATCGAGTTATTTTTTGTACCCTTTCATGTCTAAAAAACCATATTAATCGTCTATAAAAGTCATTGCTCTATACAAAAAACATTTTACATATAATACCTGTTACTTTTATACCATTACTATTGATCATCATTTGCTATACATTATATTAAATTTGTTCTATCATTTCAAAAACAATCTTTACATGTAACTAAAATTTTCATAATATTTTTACACTTACACATCTATTTTATTTAACAACTAACCTGCTTTAATGCGGAAAGCACCACATACCACCATTCTCACATCAACAAACACACCAATTAACATAAAAAAATTCAAACTAGCCTATACAATCCTTCCTTTCATCCTACAACCAATCAAATCCAAGCACACAAAATACACATACTATAAAAGGGATAAATGCATTCTACCATTTGCTGCTGCTAACTCTATAGAAAGAAGATGCCAACACTCTGAAGATTTTGTTCCTGAACAAACATCTTTAAAGATCCAGCTCACTAGCTAATTATTCAAGTAAGTTACATTGCATTATTTAAAATTCAAAATTAGTAGTCTACTCTTTTACTTATATCTCCTAACTCTTCCACTTATTTAATTTTTATCTCCTCCTACTTTTCTGATAGAAACTACTACAAAAAAATTCTAATACATGCTCCTATTTCTTCCCCTGCAAAATAAGATAGTAAGTATATATTAATGCTCTGTTATACAACAACAGCTGTTTTTAAACACTATTTCAGAAGATTCATACTTTATTTAAAACATTTTATTCACAGATATTCAGCGATTTTCCGATTTCTACACTACAAATGTATAGAACTACACTAATTAAACATGTAAGTATATATGTTTTTGTTAGTAAACAACCAATATTTAAAATGCTATTTTCTAAACAACATATCTTGCATATTACATCTTCCCTACAGATCCAATAAAAACATCCAACATCAACTATACCAAAAGACAAGACTACCCTGTAAAAAATGTAAGTATACTTCAATTTGTCTAAAACTTCCGAAAATAACAAGAACTATGTTCTTAACACCATGTTATGTATTTTATATTTCCTCTACAGATATTGTGAATACATCATACATCTATTCTACCTACAGCAAAGAAAAGTACATATTTAGAAGTTAGTATACTTTTACATATTTCCAATTTCCCAACGGTTCAAAATAATTTTTATAATATGTGACATGTATTTATTCTATCTTCTCTACAGATCTAAACTTTACTACCTTGATGTACTCCACCAAATACTACAACTCAACTATTTAAACAAGTAAGTATATGTAAAGTTCACATCAAATGTAGTACTAAGCAAATTAATAAACTGCTTTTTCCTAGGAAAAACGTTTGTTATGTATAAACATTAACTTAGCATTTCTATATTTTCATACCAACAGTAAATAAAGAAATACATACAAGAAAGTCCCTCAAAATACAGTTCTGCATTTGTGATTACAACTTTTAGTAAACGTAAGTATAAATACAACATTAATTATGTTAGCACCACTAAGTGAAATATATGTTATTTGATTTTGTTTCTTTCTACTCTTTCCTAGAACAAGTAAAACAAAATGACAGAAGGTGCAGAATTTGTTATGTCACAGAAAAATAAATTACTGTTATGTTATATGGGTTATGTTTATAGTCAGGAAAGACAAAGTGGTAGAAAAGTTTTCTGGAAATGTACAAAATATTACTCAAACAAATGTTATGGAAGGGCTACTACAGAGGAAACTAATGTGCTATTTACCAGGGAACACAATCATCCCCCCAATGTCACAGAAATTGAAATTAGAGATGCTTTAGAAAGTATAAAGACTGCTAGCACACAAAGTGATAGACCAACAACACAAATCCTTAAAGAGGAACTGTTAAAAGTCCCAGCCCATGCTTCAGGTCAACTACCCTCTATTGACTCCCTAAAACGCATAATAGCATACACTAAAAGACGCACTTCCACAACCCCACCCAACCCTACTACTTTTGAGGAAATTATTATTTCACCAGAAATGTCCATCACACACAATAAAGACAAATTTATCCTTTTTGACAATGAAAGCAGTACAAACAGAATCATAATGTTTGCAACTGCAAGTAATTTAAGAAAAATGCAACAGTGTCCCCAATGGATGATGGATGGAACATTTAAACCATGCCCAAAACCTTTTTATCAACTTTATTCCATCCACGGGTTATACCATAACTATAACATCCCTTTCATTTACTGTTTGCTACCAAACAAACAGCAAAACACTTACACAGAAATATTAAATGTTCTCAAAAATGAAATCAATAATTATTTTCCAGAAAAAATAATTATTGATTTCGAATTAGCTATGATTAATAGCATTTTGAAAATATTTCCCCACACAGCAATCCAGGGTTGCTACTATCATTTCAATCAGAGCATATGGAGACATCTCCAAAAATCAACTTTAAGTATTTTGTACTCAACAGATAGCACCTTTGCCTATCAAATTAAAAAATTGATAGCACTGGCCTACGTTCCTGTTACCGATGTAGCGGAACACTATAATTTATTAATTGACAGCACATATTACAAGAGGAATGAAGATAAACTAACCCCATTACTGGATTATTTCGAAGATACTTGGGTGGGAAGGTTGCACAGATCTGGACATCGACGCCAACCCAAATTCCAAATCCCTTGGTGGAATGTCTATCTTAGTACTTTAAACCAAGAGGCTAAAACCAACAACAGTGTAGAAGGGTGGCATAATGCTTTCCAAGCTACCACAAGCAGAACCAGACCCACATTCCATAACCTACTAGAAGCTTTGATAAAAGAACAAAGCTATCAAGAACTAAGAATGGAACAATCTCTGACCCAAATTGGTCCAAAACTAAGTAAACAAACTAAACAAATGTTCCGACTACTGCAAAGTCAAGTCACACTATACCCTACAACTAGAGGATTAGAATATCTGTCAATAATAGCTAAAACCCTACTATAAAAATGTAGACAAAATATACTAAAATCTTCTTACAATAATGGTACATATAACAATCATAAAAATTTCTAAACAATTATAAATAAGACATATTTGTTTTACAAACTTATCAAAATTTTGGACATTATTTCTGAACAAATATGCAATATTTATAATTACATCACACATACACATTACATAAAGATCGACATTTCCCACCCAATAAATAGAAATATAAAAATACTTAAAATTTTTGTCGATGAAAGAGACGTAATGAAGCAAAATAAAATCCATACAATCCATTACAAAGTAAGAGAAATCCAATATGGGAAACCATCAAAAACCCGAAAATGATGTAAAAATAAAATAAACGCTCCAGGAAATCCCGAAAACAGTAGTGTGGACCCTTTAGTATTTAAAGTGATATACACACAACTTTAAAAAAAAACGGTGACGCATACCAATGTATCAATCCAATACGAAACCCTCAAAAAACCCGAAAAAAGGTTAAAATTAATAAAATCCGCTCCTGGCAAACACGAAAAATAGGAGATACACGTAAAAATATAACTATAATAAGTCATACATTAGTATCTCCGAAAAAAAACACGCTTCCTTGCATGTAGTTTTCATGCGAGGAACCGGAACCTGTAAAAAAATATACATAACGAAACCCACCCACAAATATCCCATAAAATTTGTAAATACACTCACAATTAACATTAACCATGTTAGAAGACATTTCCTAACAATTCAAATAACACTAGAACTCAAACATACAAGACGCATCTATAACGACGACATTACACCTAAACGCTACATAAACAATTCATGCATACATACAAAAACACTACACAGTTCGAATATACCCTCAAACATTACCACTCAGTCATAAATGGAATATAAAATTTACCTTACCTCTCTCCACACGAAGCAACTCCCAACCGCGAGCTTCTCCAGTCCTGAATGAAGCGCAATAACCTTACGCGGTAAAAAAGTAGTCCCCTTAAACCAATTTAGAGAAGGTATCATAGAAAATACAATGTTATAGTATAAAAATATAATACATACACATTGTTATTGTAACAAATGAATACAGTAGACTCATTATAATTTAAACTGTGTAAAAAATTTAAATGTATTTAATAATAATTAATATATAGTAATTAATATATATTAATAATATTAAATAAGTATGTAACACTTGAAATAATATATGTAAACAATTTATTTTTGTGTACATTTATAGGAATACGTTTGTGTTTGTTTATAACTAAACATTAATAATTGTTTTGTTAAAAATTAATAATAATAAATAATATAACTTATTTATTATTATTAATATAAAAATTATAACCATTTACTATATAAATAATGCCCTTAAATAATGTATTTTTATTTCTCTGAATGTATGTATTTCTGAAAAGAAAAGAAAAATGTTTAAGTTAATTAATTAATAATAATAATAATAAATATATTTGTTATTATTTGTATTAATTAATTTAAAACATTTTATAATAATGTCTAAGTATTATAAAAGTATATAATTGCATACATAATCTTTTACCAATACCAGATATTATTATTAAACATATTATTCCCCTTTACAGTTATAAAGTTAACAACATAATATATTTATATGTATAATTTAAAAACAACATTGTCAGAAATATGTGAAAAAATTTGTATTAATTAGTATTTCCATATCTTGAACAAATCTAATAATTGTCATGTTACTTTATAAAAAATAAAATATTAAAATTAAATATTTAATAATATTATTATATAATATTAACATTATTAAATATAAATGGAAGAAACAGAAAAATAACTGGTATTTTATTTATTTCAATATAAATACTTGTTACAGAAAGTGATTGATAATAATATTTTTTTTTTACATAAGAAATGTTGTGAAAAAATTTTGTGTGACAAATTAAAACATGTACATAAAAGATAATGTGTTATTCTGCAAATACAACATTTCCAAAAATGTTTATGTTATATTTGATAGTGATTGTATTGTATTACACATGAAAAATTTTGAAAATTGTAATAAAGTTTTGTGAAAACATCCATTTTGCATTGTCTTGTAATATAATAACAGACTAATGTAAAATTATATGCAAATGTGCTGGACACTGACCAATTAATAATTGCTATTCCTACTCCACTAAAAGTATTATCAGAGAAGTTGCTGGACACTGACCAATTATTATTTACTATTCCTACTCAAGTGAAAGTAATATCTGGAAATGTGCTGAAGACTGACCATGTATATATTAGAATAGCTACTTTAGTATAATGTTATTGTGTAAAGTTTGTCAAATATTTATATATATTTTTTAAATATTATTAACATATATTTTTAGTTTAATTTTTGCTGAGTAGTTAAAAAAATTATTATTAGCATAAAAAATAGCACATTTTTTGCACTTAAATCTTTCAAATATTTGTAAAAATTATAAAAAAAATTCTCACACTTTATATACACAAAACAGACCCTGAACCCTAAAAATACCCCTTTACCCTAAAACTGAAAAGTGTCCATGAACTCAAAAATATACTCCTTTACCCAAGAACTGGAAACTGACCCTGAACCCTAAAAATACCCCTTTACCCAAAAACAGAAAACTGACCCTGAACCCAAAAAATTCTCCTTTACCCAAAAACTGAAAACTGACCCAGAACCCTAAAAAATACCCCTTTACCCAAAAACTGAAAACTGACCCTGAACCCAAAAAATTATCCTTTACCCAAAAACTGAAAACTGACCCATAAGCCTAAAAAATACCCCTTATCCAAAAACCCAAAACTGACCCTGAACCCTAAAAATTTCCCTTTATCCAAAAACTAAAAACTGACCCTGAACCCAAAAAATACCCCTTTATCCAAAAACTGAAAACTGACCCTGAATCTAAAAATAAACCCCTTTACCCAAAAACTGAAAACTGACCCTGAACCCAAAAATATACCCCTTTACCCAAAAACTGAAAACTGACCCTGAACCCAAAAATATACCCCTTTACCCAAAAACTGAAAACTGACCCTGAACCCAAAAAATACCCCTTTATCCAAAAACTGAAAACTGACCCTGAATCCAAAAATAAACCCCTTTACCCAAAAACTGAAAATTGACCCTGAACCCAAAAATATACCCCGTTACCCAAAAACTGAAAACTGACCCTGAACCCAAAAATATACCCCTTTACCCAAAAACTGAAAACTGACCCTGAACCCTAAAAATACCCCTTTACCCAAAAACTGAAAACTGACCCTGAACATTAATTATACCCCTTTCCCCAAAAACTGAAAACTGACCCTGAAGCCTAAAAATACCCCTTTCCCCAAAAACTGAAAACTGACCCTGAACCTTAAATATACCCCTTTACCCACAAACTGAAAACTGACCCTGAAACATAAAAAGACCCCTTTACCTAAAGAGAGAAAACTGACCCTGAACACTAAAATTCCTCCTGTACCCAAATTTAATTAATATTATTTAATTAACTATTAATGATTAATTAACTTTTATTAATAAGTTAATATATTAGCAAAATAGCTGTAATTAATTGAATGTAATTAATTATAATATTTATTCCCAAACAAATATTTAATAATAACAAAATATTAAAAACACAAAAACATTATTAATAATTAAATTAACTAATTAAAATTAATTAATTATTAATTATTTACTAATGATAAATATGTACCAAATTATATGAATTAATTAACAAATTAATATGTATTCTTTACCAATTAATTGATAATTTACATTTATAAGAAACATATCATAAACAATTATTTATTTTTAATTACTCCCCACCCTTATCCCCTATTAACCCAACATCCCGCTCCTAAACATTAACTTCAATTTATACCAATAACAAATATGACAATATTTTAGCACATTAACTGTATTTTTTTTCATTTAATTATTAAAAAATATTTCCCCAATTATTTAATGAACTATAACAAAAAACTATATATATAACAATTACTCTAAATAATGTAATTAACTAATTAATATAAATTATTTACCAATTAATTACTAATACAAAATTAATACCAAATTATATTAATTAATTAACTAATTAATATTATTTATTTTCCAATTAACTAAATAATAATAATTAATTACCAATTAATTACTACATAAACATTTAGTACCAATTATATTAATTAATTAACTAAATAATATTATTCAATTTCCAATTAACTAATTAATAATAATTAATTACCAATTAATTACTAAATAAAATTTTATTACCAATTATATTAATTAATTAACTAATTAATATGATTTATTTTCCAATTAACTAATTAATATTATTTAATTACCAATTAATTACTAATTAAAATTGTATAGAAATTTATATAATTTAATTAACTAATTATTATTAATTATCTCCCAATTAATTAAAATATAAAATATTTACAAACATATATTAATTAATTATTTATTTTAAATTACTCCCCACCCTTATCCCCTATTAACCCAACATCCCGCTCCTAAACATTAACTACAATTTATATTACTATTAAAAATTAATTATATTTTTTACCTTTTTTCAACATAATATCGATATTTTTTACTTTGCCTATTATTCGATATTTTGTCATGTCGATATTTTTGAATCGATATTTTTGGACTCGATATTTTATTATCATTATTGTAATCGATATTTTTAACAACAATATTTTTGTTATCGATATTTTATTATATTCGATATTTTTCACTCGATATTTTGTCCATTCGATATTGTGGAGTCGATATTATGTCTGTGCACCGGAGGATGATATGGACATTCATGGGGATGCACGAGACAGTAGCCAATACACAGTGGACCCTGGTGAGAGCCTATGCCAACATCAACTACAAGCAAGAACATGCACATATGGAGCACAAAGGTCCAGGAGTAGTAGTGTTCATGTAGAGATACCCACTGTATTCGCAGGTCTGGAGCAGGATATGCTTGAGGTGCAGCGCCTGCAACATAAGGCACTGCGGTCAATAAGTAGGCAGCTGACAAAATTAAACAGTAATCAGCGAAACATTGGTGAGGGTATGATGGCGATGGCAGCTGCAATTGACAATTTATGTACTACACTGGAGCGCACAGACACAGCAAGAAACAGGGCTGCTCATCGTGCACATCGACGTATGCATAGCTACATAAAGGCTGTTAACCGCCTCTGTACAGTAACATCAAACTTCACAAGGAGCAGCATCACCATGCAGAGGGAGATGAGTCACTGCAGTCAAGATATTGCTAGAGACCTGGATCAAGTCACAAATGCAGTTGAACTATTATAAACAGCCAACTCTGGTGCCAGCACCCTAATGGTTTCTGGAGAAAGTGAGGAGACCTCTAGCAGGAGTAGTAACACTCCTA
The DNA here is from genome assembly GCF_964261635.1 of Lissotriton helveticus. NCBI lineage: Eukaryota > Metazoa > Chordata > Amphibia > Caudata > Salamandridae > Lissotriton > Lissotriton helveticus. The sequence goes on along the minus strand of NC_136061.1, from coordinate 496,673,892 downwards.
CTCCTACATCGCAAGTCACTCAACACAAAAGTGGCAGACATGGTGCTACTAGTATACATGGAATGGAGAGCACACAATCAGAACACCGCCCTGCACACTACTTTTTCAAATGTTGATGCAAATAAACTATGGTTTAGCAGTTACTTTACTGAACAGTGCCATGACTATGCTGTAACATGTTATGGGTTGTTAAACAAATAAGGTGGGCCGGAGGAGCTAGGAGAGCGTCCAAAATGGCCACTTGAGTCCCAGGCTCCCGCGACCCCAGCCACCCCGGATTGTATCCTGTAGTCCATCCTGTCACCAGACCGCAAAAATCAGTTGCGGAAGAGAAGCGGTGAAGAGCGCTGCAACCTGCATCCGTATTGGCCCCTGAAAACCAGAGAAAGAGGAACTTAAAGAATCGAGTCCTGTAGGCCCAGAAGCTGGGGCCTCAGGTTGTAAGCAGACCCCGGCCACAGTGCAACAACACCGGGGCCGAAACCAGAAGTCTCCGGCTCGGCCCCGCAAACGTTCCAACCATGCTCCTGGCACCTGCTGGACTGCTCCCCCCCCTCGCTGCCCCCGCAGTGCTGCACGGACGGGCGCGCGCGTGCGGGGGCACGCGGATCGTGGGGGTGTATGGATTGACGCGGCCTGAATCGGAAGCCCAGTGGGTACTGCAGCAAAATACAGGCGCCATGAATCACTCTGCATTGGGCCATGAAGTTGGTGTGTAGGCCGGGAGCCCAAGACTATAAGCTGTAGACCCGGTGGGAGGCTAGAGAGCCGCAACATGGAGTATGTGTACCATATGCAGTGGCGGCGGCACAGACAACGGAGGGCATAGAACGGCTGTGGTCAGTACCGGAGGAGTGGCAAATACCACACTTTGAAGACCATGGGCACCCAGTGAAAAGCTATCAAGATGAGAGGGCACCCTGTGGATTACGCATCACCTTGGTTAATGCAGATCGATGCAGTGTACTGGTGATCGTGACTGATGAGACTGGTTTGATCACTGGGCCCCCTCCCCCCCCCCCCTGAGAGCAGGTTTGAGTTGCGGGTGAAGGATTGCGCTGAATGAGCAAGAGTTCATACAAGGTGGTCGGTGTAGCTGTGCACAGTATCTGGTATACCATCGTGGGATCTCTACCACTCCTTGTTTTGCTCCCCTCTGTCCTCAAAATGGCAACAAAACCTGAAACCGAAAAACAGCAGTCCAAGACGGCTAGAGGAGCGAGATACACCCAATCTAACAAATTAGATAATTACACGCAACCCAGAGGGTCGCCGTCTGGGTTTGGGAAATTGCAAGATGGTAATGCCAGGGACTCAGCCACTACAGCAGAGCCTACGCTGCAGGATGTGATGGCCGCGATCGACGGGGTGAAAACCTCCCTTGGCAAGAAGATTGAATCCCTAGATCATAAGCTTGATGCGGTCACGATAGAAGTGAATTTAATCCGTGCGGACCTCACAAAGACTAGTGAAAAAGTAAAATCACTAGACATCAAAACTTCCAGTCTTACAGATGATGTGGCTCTGTTGCAACAGGAAGTCCGCAATCTCAAAGCCTCAAGTGAAGTCGCGGGTAGCAAGTTGGATGAATATGAAGGGAGGGCCCGTAGAAACAACATGCGTATTATTGGAGTGCCTGAAAAAGCCGAGGGACAGGCTGATGACCTTTTTGTTGAGGACATCATTCTCAATCACTTAAAACCCAGAGGCCTGGGAAATTTCTTTACAGTTGAAAGAGCGCACAGGATACCGGAGGGAGACCACGACCTGGGGCGCCGCCCAGGCCGAAGATTGCGAGGGTGCTTAATTTCAGGGATAGAGACGCTATTCTGCAGGCCTCCAGGACCGGGGGCCCTCTGAAGTATGAAAACTCCACCGTAAGTTATTTTCAGGACTTCAAGCAGGCGGTGCAGAAACAACAGCAAACTTTCATGGGTGTCAAAAGGAAACTTTGGGATCAAGGACTGAAGTATGCCATGATGTACCCCGCCAAGCTGAGAGTTGAACACGCGGGCAGGGCGCTATTCTTTGACAATCCCGAAATTGCTTCGGACTGGTTGGAGACCATCTCCTCTCAAAATGAACAGTGGCGAAGAAGCGGAGACGAAGATGACGCCGCGCAAGAGCAAGAATAAGAACTAACATTATTGCAGGTGGTGTTTGACCTAGTAAAGGGGTAGAGACTGACTGGAAAGAATTCGCAGATAAGTCAATTGTAGAAATTGTTTGACCAGGTCTGAAGAAACGTATGGAGTCCGGCGGGGAATCGGGGGTCCCACTCCTCCTTAGAGTTACTTTTCGATAGTTTATTAGTTAGAGTATGGGGCGACAGACACACTGCGAGTTGGGGGCGGATGAACCCCGTGAGCAGAGGTGCAGGGAGGAGGGTGGTGATCGGGGTTTGTTTGGGGGTGGCATTTTTTGTTATCTTTTTGTATTGTTTGTTATAGGCATTGCATTTCAAGGCTTCGAGCAGAACAGTAGCATTTTTAAGGTGCAGGAATTGGAGGGGAGACCGATCCACTTCATGTTTTATGATGGGGGTTAGAGGGCTGAAGGTGTTAAGTTGGAATATAAATGGGTTGGGGGACAAAATTAAACGTAGTGTGGTTCTTCAGTTTCTTAGACGTCACGCCCCAGATGTAGTCCTGCTTCAGGAGACGCATTTAGTGGGGAACTCATGCAATGCGATGCACAAAATGGGGTACCGATTGGTGGCGCATGCGGGATTTACTTCAGGATTTAGGGGTGTGGGGGTTCTGATTAGGAAGACGCTCCCGATGGTCATTGACTCTGTTATTGAGGTTGATAGGGGCAGATATATAGGGGTGTTGGGTCGTTGGGAGGGGTATACCCTCTCCTTGTTGTCGGTTTACGTCCCCCCAGGTATGAGACAACCACTTTTGTAGATTTAGGAAAAGTCCTTCTGGACCTCTCGAGGGTTCTTTTGTTCTTGGGAGGTGACTTTAATGCCGTGGTCTCCGGCACTATTGATAGGTATCCCCCTAGAGACACGGGGCGGGCACAAACATGGTTTCCTGAGTTTATGGATGCATTGGGTTTGGTCGATAATTGGAGATTGCTTCACCCGGACCAACGACAGTACACCTTCCACTCAGGTGCCCATGGTAGTCTCTCACGTATTGATTATTGTTTAGTGCCGGAGGCCCAAGCATGTTACATCACAGAGGCTACACACCTGGCTAGGGGCATATCGGATCATTCACCACTGTGGTTCAGTTTCGATATTGCGGCGGGACCGGACGGCAGGATAGCCCCCATTAATCCCTGGTACTTGCACAATCCTAAAATCCATAAGGACCTGCTTAAAACGTTAGAGCATTATTTACAGGAGAATGAGGGATCGGTGTCGTCTCCGCTTTTGCTATGGGAGGCTTTTAAGGCACTCATAAGGGGCCAGGCTGTATCATTGATCGCAGGAGCAAAGAAGGATCGGAATGAAGAAATTGTAAAAGTAGAATCGGAGATTACGCGTATTGAGGCGGAATTGGAGCCTCAAGCATCTTGAGTATAGAGCGTTAGTCACTGAGAGTGCCAGAGCACTAAGTAGAGAGCAACAGGGCCGGTTATATGATGTCGGAGATAAGGCCGGGAAGCTTATCGCCTGGTTAGATAAGAAAGACAGGGCAGATCGTGTTGTTCCGGAACTTGAGACGGCAGAAGGAGTGCGAATAACAGACCCCCAGGGTATAGTGGATAGTTTTGCAGAATATTTTCAAATAGTGAACACCTCGGTCGCGGGGCTGCCAGAGGAGGATTCTCACTTATTATTACGAGATATCCAACTCCGATGCCTGGCTAAGGAAGACCGTGACTTTATGGACAGTGCCCTCACTGCTGACGAAGTGGCCCTGGCAGTGAGCTCTTTGAACTCTGGTAAGGCACTAGGCCCTAACGCACTCCCGATTGAGTTGTATATGCTTAGGCCCGATAGGATTGCCCCTTATCTTAGAGATATGTTTGTTGCAGCACGAGAACAGGGAGTATTACCGTATGATCAGAGAGTGGCGTCTATCGTGGTTATCCATAAGGAAGGGAAATCAGAAACCAACTGCGCCTCGTATAGGCCTATCTCGTTATTGAATGCGGAACCTAAGATTCTTGCTAAACTATTGTCCAACAGGCTCGTTAAGGTTATTAGCGGTTTGATACATGCTGATCAATCTGGTTTTATTCCCCATAGAAACACGGTTTTAAATCTTCGCAGGTTACATGGAGTGTTGGCTAGAGCTCATACTCTGAAGGAACAGGCTATAATAGTGTCGCTTGACGCAACGATGGCCTTTGACACGGTAGAATGGCCTTATTTGTGGGCAGTCTTGGCTAAGTTTGATTTGGTCCGGAGTTTATTCGTTGGGTGCGTCTGTTATATACTGAACCTCTTGCGCTGGTGGTAGTAAATAACCAAGTTTCGGCAACATTTTGTCTGGGCCGAGGCACCCAACAGGGATGTCGACTCTCTCCCCTATTATTTTCACTGGCACTTGAACCTTTGGCGGCCTGGATCCGCTGGGAACCTTCAATACGGGGTATTCGATGGTCCCCTCAGTTAGAGGACCGGATCTCTTTGTATGCGGACGACATTCTGCTATATTTGACCTCACCCAGAAAGTCCCTAATTGTCATCTGTGATGTTTTGGCCTCCCATGGTAGGAATTCGGGGCTTACTATAAATTGGGGGAAATCCTATTTGTTTGTTCTGAGTGGTGACATCCCGATTCCCCCACAAAATTGTCCGATTCAAATCACTACTGATGGGTTTAAGTATCTGGGGATCTTTATCTCAATGGATCCCACAGTTCGATATGAGAGAAATCTCCTTCCCCCGTTGGTTAGATTAAGAAGCGACGCAAACAGCTGGAGGAAGATACCTCTCTCCCTGTTGGGAAGGGTGGCCCTCTTTAAGATGATGTCCTTACCTTGGTTTCTCTATGCCCTCCAGAATACATTAGATATAGTTCCGGCCAGTTATTTCCGAGAGGTGGAGGGGGTTCAGCGTAGTTTATTATGAGAGGGTAGGCCTCGTATTGCTTTTGCTAAATTTACATTACCGTGGTACGACGGTGGTATCGCCCTCCCTGACATCAGGAGATATTATTGGGCTTCTCAATTGGCAGCCATAAACCAGGGTACTTATGGGCCTGGTTCGGACCCCGGATATGCAATGCATAGGTGGCTGCTCCCTGGTGAAAATTATAGTACAGCTCTATATGCCAAGTCGGCAGGGAAAAATTTGACGGGACCGACGAGGGTAGCGGTTCGGATATGGCACGATGCCACTAGCTCTTTGGGGTGGAGAGGCCGCCTTACGCTGGCCACCCCACTGTTTGGCTCGGACAGACTGGGCAAGCTTTGGAACACTAAGGGCTTCGATAAGTGGGACTTGATAGGAATTACTACTATTGGAGATATTTGGGTCAAGGGTAGGATTAAGACGTTTGCTGAATTACAAACCGAATTTGAGTTGAATGGAGCGGAATATTTCCACTATGCGCAAGTTCAGCACGCGCTACAAGCGGCGGTATCGGTGGAGGAAGAAATACCCGTAGCCTCGCCATTGGAAGATAGAATATTGGATGGGCACTTGCTGGATAGAACTATTTCCCTGATTTATAGGAAATTGATCAACCACAGAGCAGGCCTCCTTGTAGAATTGAGGGATAAATGGATGAGGGACGGTATTGAACTAGCTGATGAAGACTGGCAATCGGCCGTGTCCTACCGAAGGAGGTTGCGATTCCAGCGCGATTGAGGCTAGTTCAGTTGAAAATATTAAATAGGGTTTATGTTACAGGTCCACGCTTGGTCCGGATGGGACTATCTGAAGAAGGTTTGTGTAGGCGAGGGTGTGGACAGGTGGGCACGTTCCTCCATATCCTCTGGGAATGTCACTATATGGTGGATTATTGGAGTTCGATACATGATGTTATGCGAGAGGTGTTGGGGCTGACGGTGCTACCAGAGGCTAGGAGATGTCTCCTTAATATCTGGGAACCTACAGATCTAAACACAGCACAGACCAGGTGGGCCACTCTGGGGGCAATGATTGCGAAACAAAATATAGCGCAGCAGTGGGGATCCAAGAGACCGCCCACACTTGAGGAATGGAAAGAGAGCATGGTCTGGTGTATGTTCCGGGAGAAGACAGTCTATCTGGCTAGAGGCCGACCTTGTAAATGGGTAACTGTTTGGGGACTGTGGAATCAATACAGGGGGGAGATCTGCGTACCACCGGTTGAATCTACCCTGGATATACCTGCATCCCCGTGACCCTTGTATGTAAAAGTATTTCGCCCCCCCTCTTTCTTTTCCCATCCCCCCAAGTATAATTGATATGTTGTAATGCTATGTGGGAATGTTTAACCTCTGTTCTATGCACTTATTTGTACGTCTTGTATGAATAAAAAGAAATATTTTTTTTTAAAAACACAGCACCTGTGATACAGATATTTTGTGAGATTACATGTTTTTCTTACCTGAAAGTAATTTTGTGTGATCTCAGACCGTCTCTGCCGTCCAGCCGCTGCTCCTACTCCTGCCCTGCCAGGGGGAGGTGTGCAATTATCATCCGATGTGTCTGAGTCACTCACTTCAATTTCAGTGGCTTTCCTCAATGCCATGTTGTGTAGCATTGCGCAGCTTTTTACAATCTTACAACATGTTTCAGGCCTGTACTGCAATGCCCCTCCACTTTTATGTATGCACCTGAAACGGCTTTTCAAAATGCCAAATGTGTGTTCTATGATGCTGCGCGTTGACTGGTGTGCCCTGTTGTATCTTCTCTCACTTGCATTTGATGGATTTAAATATGGCGTGAAGATGAAGTCATGCACTGCGTAGGCACTGTCACCTGCATGGAAGGGAAGTAACTAATGTATGGAAGGATATGATATATTTACCAAGCAGGTATCCCTCTCCAAACTGTCCAGCACTCAGACGTCCATGTATCCCACTATGTCGAAAAATGAAGGAGTCGTGTGTGCTGCCTGGGTATTTGGCCACAATATCATTGATTATGTATTTGGCATTGCACACAATCTGGATGATCAGGGAATGGTAGCTTTTCAGATTTCTGAAGACATATTCTGTAGCTGCTGGCGGTGTGATGGCAATATGGGTCCCATCAATGCAGCCAATCACATGGGGAAAACGTGCAATTTGGTAAAAATCAAGTTTTGTTTCATGCAATGCCTGTTGGGTGCTTGGGAAGTAAATGTGATGTTGTAGCCTGTTCAGCATTGCATCCAAAAAGGCATGAAAAAAGCACAAAAGAGCACTCTGGAACACCCCACCAACCTCTGCTATGACGCCTTGAAAAGACCCTGAGACCAGAAGGTGCAGTGAGCACAATACCTGCACATGGGTAGGAATTGATTGTGTCCTGCCTGTTGGGTGCTCCAAAAAAGGTTTCAGCTCATTTATGAGGTCCAAGATGGTGTGTGGGTGCAGCCTGTACTTATCATAGATATCCTCTTCAGTCTGCTGGAACAGCGTGAAGCGCAGTCTGCATATTCACTCCTGTCTCTGTCTCCTCTGTGCAAGGGCACGGATACGTAGCCTCCTGGCTATCAGTTATAGTCCTGCCATTTTGTATGTTTCTGTTGCATTGTGGGTTACTTTTTATACTTGCAACCTGGTTACCACCTGCATGTACTTGTGGTAATTGCGATTTCTTAAATAGCGATTTTCACAAATTCGCAAATTTGCGATTTTGTCATACATGTCATTGTGATTTCTTAATTTGCGATTTCTGGTTTGCGAATTTCGCAAACATGAAACATCGCAAAAAAATTAATCGCAATCAAATTTGCAGAAAACATGTTCTTGCAACGTAAGGAATCACAATTTTTGCGATTCCTTATATTGCGATGCGATTTCTTTCATACATACCGTTTCTCTATTTTTTAGTCGCAAGCGCTGTTTTTTTGCGATTCGCAGCGCTTGCGACTAAAAAATTGGTTGATACATCTGCCCCTGTGTCTTTTTCCTGCTCCTGAATGGACATTACCTCCCAGAACGCTCTGCAGTACGAAATGTGAACTTGATCCTAAAACCGCATGCACCATCACACCATGAACAGAGAGACCTGTCCTTAGTAAACATTACAGCAGTTCAGGTTCCAGAAGAAATAGTTTGGGACAGAGTTTCCTATGATGTATAAGGTCCAACTAAACTTTTAAAAATACCACATTTATTCAAAATTTCTTTAAGTGATAAAATCACCTCCAGTACTTTCTCTGAAGATTGGGACTTTGAAACTGTAACTACTATGCTGGCTGATTTAGAACAATCTGCTGAATTTTCAAGTGATGAATTGTATGATGATGCATCTAACTTTGACACCACGTTTTGTTACCAACACTATGGTCACCATTTCTTGCACACAGAAAGTATCCTACGTAATGTTTTCGTTTAACATCAAAGGGAACATTGCCCAACACCACCAAAAGTTAGTTCACAAACGTTTGCAAAGAGGTTTGCTTATTTTTCTGGGTTTTTCACTTTAGAGCCAATATATTATTATAAAGTTGCACCTACACCTGCAAAGAAAAATATGCTTAACAACACCAAGCTGATATACTCTGCTTCTTTTATTTCTCAACTGTCTTGACAGGGTTACAACTTTTGGAGGGACACTATAGACACTAAATCTGTCTGGGGGACTAAAGATTGGCACGTTTAGAGAGCTGAGGCATTATTTAGAGCATGCCTCAAACCACATCAGATTCTCTTCCTTAATGATGCAGTGCAATAGACTTCCTGTCTTGGGTTAGCCACGATCAACAATTTGAACACACCTCGGATTCCCTCACTTACACACCTTAAGGGGTGGCAGAATTACACACAACATAGTGAGGATACACTGGATGCCATACTACGCAATAGTTCTTAGAATTCAACAGACCCCAATTTGAAGAGATGCTTGGTTGGCCTTTCGACACAAATAAGTGTCAGTCAAGACTCAGGGATATCACCGAAGGGTTTAGTATCCATAGGCCTGACCAGCGTGTACAATGAGCACACACTGGGGTAGTGACATCTTACAGTGTTGGGAGGTTATACCTAGAGTAGCTAAAAATCTCAACAATGTCCAGGTGAAACAACACTTGTCCCTACTCTCAGATTACATGGATCTTAAGGATTTTTTGTTAGGTCCTTGGATGCCACGTCAAAAGCACTTCCTTTATGGGACTTACAACGCGACATGGAAAACCTCCAAGCAGGAAGTTGCTTAGAGATTGTGTGAGATTGACAGGGTTAACGTAGAAAAGGCTTTAGCAGTGGTCCACAATGGTATGACCACATTATCACCTAGGATTTATTCACTGGGCAACATTGTGTCATCTGCAATAGATATAATGGAACAGGTTGTGTCTATATTACCACATGGACAATCGCAATTGCAATCCATTCTATTAATGAGCTGGACACTACACTCATTGCGCTTTGGTCACATGCCCTGGCGTTATATCAACAGTACGACTCTGTTATCTGCATACAATCTAACAGTAAGACAGACAACAATGGCTTGAGGAGATAACATTACATAACACAAAGAGATGCAAAATGTGAAATACTGCACACTGAAAAATTGGACCAATTACCTTTCACTGCGGCTAAGTCGCCTTCCACAGAAAGGTTAATCCATTGCCATATTACACAGTCAGTCAGAGCATTCAAATTGCAATACTGACTACAGTATCACCAGGTAGGCAGGTATGAAGCATTGGGACAGGGATACATGCATGAGTTTTGGGATTTGCAGTACAGATTTAGATGCAGGAATGGGGACACTGAAGCTTTTCTCAGCGGTTCAGACTGTGAAAGTTCTTTAACCCCTTGTATGCTCATGACGAGCTCAGCTCGTCATTGCATACATCTCTCGGGTGCTCATGACGAGCTGAGCTCGTCATGAGCCTCACCCACAGGGGGAGCGGTGGCGCTTCCCCCGTGGGTGCCCGATTTACAAACTTTTCACTGGGAAGGCAGGGGAAGACCTTCCCCTGCCTCCCCGCGCCCCCCCTGCCTGTGTCATCAATGACGTCAGCGCGCGAGGCATGCTGGCTTCATTGGAGGTTCCCTTTCTCCTCCGACGCGCAGGGAAGGCATTTGCTTCCTGCACGTTGGAGGAGAAACAAGGTAAGTTTGGGGGCTGGGGAGGGGGGATTGTAACTAAAGCGGCATCAGGGGGAAAGGAAAGGGTTTTCCTTTCCCTCAATGCCTCTTTGGAGCATTCCTGCTGCACGATCGTCCGATCGTGCAGCAGGAATGCCCACTAGACGCCAGGGATTTTTTTTTTTTTTAAGGTTTGGCAAAGTGTTTTAGTTCGGGGAGCGTCCCCTTGTGCAAGGGTGGCTCCCCATTGTGGGGCAGATGATTTTGCGTTGTCTGCCACCCAGGAGGGGGCAGAATATTAATTTATTTTTTTGAAATCGGCGCACATTCGGCCATTGTTCTGGGAAGTGGCCCCTTGGGCAAGGGCCACTTCCATGGGGGCCATTTTAGTGGTGCCAGTTAAAAATATTTAGTCTTGGGGAGCGACCCCTTAGGCAAGGGTCGCTCCCCTTTTGGGGGCAATGTAGTAGATTGCTTTGTCTGCCCCCGGGGAGGCACATTTTATATTTTATTTAAGAAATTGTGCGATTGTGTGGGGAGTGGCCCCTTGGGCAAGGGTCACTCCCATGGGGGCCGTTTTAGGGTGCCTATATTTTAAATGTTTTGGGGGCAATATAAATCACCAGGGGGGGCAGAATTAAACATTTTTTTTAAATTGGGCCAATGTGCTGGGGAGTGGCCCCTTGGGCAAGGGTCACTTCCATGGGGGCCATTTTAGGGAGCCCCGTTTTTAAAAATGTAGTCTTGCCTAAGGGGTCGCTCCCCCTTTGGGGGCCTATTATTTTTTGTTAATAATTTATTTGACACACTGTGCCAATTGTGTAAATGTAGTGGGGAGTGGCCCCTTGGGCAAAGGTCACTACCCTTTTTTGGTACAAGTATTTTGCCTTGTCATTTTGGTATGCCCATGATGTTAGGTTGTAGCTCACTGCAGCACCCCAGTTCAGACATGGCCATATGCAAATTAGTCTGACCCTATGTCTCTTGGGTAATTTAAAAAAGGGGGTGGTGATGGATAGAGTATCTGAGTTAATCAGAACACTCCTACCCAGTCAACAGATCAGGGCTTGATCCATCACCATTTTTTAGCTCACTGCACCATCCCAGTTCAGAACCTGGCTATATGCAAATTAGTCTGTCCCTGGCCCAGTGCATCATGGGAACAGTGCAGACCAAACTACCAAGCCAATTCTTCACTGGAAAGGAAACAAGCTTCCGGGGACCGGTTTCTGGCATTACAGCCGTCTTCGGCCCGGCTTGCTTGAATCCTGATGGTGCAATGAGCAAGGGACTCATGTCTGAGCATACCCTTCCACACTCATGGTTGCCAAAATAATTTCAAAAAGGGGGTGGTGATGGACAGAGTATCTGAGTTAATCAGAACACTCCTACCCAGTCAACAAATCAGGGCTTGATCCATCACAGTTTTTTAGCTCACTGCACCATCCCAGTTCAGAACCTGGCTATATGCAAATTAGTCTGTCCCTGGCTCAGTGCATCATGGGAACAGGGCAGACCAAACTACCAAGCCAATTCTTCACTGGAAAGGAAACAAGCTTCCGGGGACCGGTTTCTGGCATTACAGCCGTCTTCGGCCAGGCTTGCTTGAATCCTGATGGTGCAATGAGCAAGGGACTCATGTCTGAGCATACCCTTCCACACTCATGGTGGCCAAAATCATTTCAAAAAGGGGTGGTGATGGACAGAGTATCTGAGTTAATCAGAACACTCCTACCCAGTCAACAGATCAGGGCTTGATCCATCACCGTTTTTTAGCTCACTGCACCATCCCAGTTCAGAACCTGGCTATATGCAAATTAGTCTGTCCCTGGCCCAGTGCATCATGGGAACAGGGCAGACCAAACTACCAAGCCAATTCTTCACTGGAAAGGAAACAAGCTTCCGGGTACCGGTTTCTGGCATTACAGCCGTCTCCGTCTTCGTCTTTTGCATGTAGCCAGGTTCTGAGCTGGGATGGTGCAGTGAGCTAAAAAACGGTGATGGATCAAGCCCTGATCTTTTGACTGGGTAGGAGTGTTCTGCTTAATTCAGATACTCTATCCATCACCACCCCCCTTTTGAATCGTTTTGGCCACCACAAGTGTAGAAGGGTATGCTCAGATGTGAGTCCCTTGCTCACTGCACCATCAGGATTCAAGCAAGCCGGGCCGAAGACGGCTGTAATGCCAGAAACCGGTCCCCGGAAGCTTGTTTCCTTTCCAGTAAAGAATTGGCTTGGTAGTTTGGTCTGCCCTGTTCCCATGATGCACTGGGCCAGTGACAGACTAATTTGCATGTAGCCAGGTTCTGAGCTAGGATGGTGCAGTGAGCTAAAAAACGGTGATGGATCAAGCCCTGATCTTTTGACTGGGTAGGAGTGTTCTGCTTAATTCAGATACTCTGTCCATCACCACCCCCCTTTTGAATCGTTTTGGCCACCACAAGTGTTGAAGGGTATACTCAGATGTGAGTCCCTTGCTCACTGCACCATCAGGATTCAAGCAAGCCGGGCCGAAGCCGGCTGTAATGCCAGAAACCGGTCCCCGGAACTTGTTTCCTTTCCAATAAAGAATTGGCTCGGTAGTTTGGTCTGCCCTGTTCCCATGTTGCACTGGGCCAGGGACAGACTAATTTGCATGTAGCCAGGTTCTGAGCTGGGATGGTGCAGTGAGCTAAAAAACGGTGATGGATCAGGCCCTGATCTTTTGACTGGGTAGGAGTGTTCTGCTTAATTCAGATACTCTGTCCATCACCACCACCCTTTTGAATCGTTTTGGCCACCACAAGTGTGGAAGGGTATGCTCAGATGTGAGTCCCTTGCTCACTGCAACATCAGGATTCAAGCAAGCCGGGCCGAAGACGACTGTAATGCCAGAAACCGGTCCCCGGAAGCTTGTTTCCTTTCCAGTAAAGAATTGGCTTGGTAGTTTGGTCTGCCCTGTTCCCATGATGCACTGGGCCAGGGACAGACTAATTTGCATGTAGCCAGGTTCTGAGCTGGGATGGTGCAGTGAGCTAAAAAACGGTGATGGATCAAGCCCTGATCTTTTGACTGGGTAGGAGTGTTCTGCTTAATTCAGATACTCTGTCCATCACCACAACCCTTTTGAATCGTTTTGGCCACCACAAGTGTGAAAGGGTATGCTCAGATGTGAGTTCCTTGCTCACTGCACCATCAGGATTCAAGCAAGCCGGGCCGAAGACGGCTGTAATGCCAGAAACCGGTCCCCGGAAGCTTGTTTCCTCTCCAGTAAAGAATTGGCTTGGTAGTTTGGTCTGCCCTGTTCCCATGATGCACTGGGCCAGGGACAGACTAATATGCATGTAGCCAGGTTCTGAGCTGGGATGGTGCAGTGAGCTAAAAAACGGTGATAGATCAAGCCCTGATCTTTTGACTGGGTAGGAGTGTTCTGCTTAATTCAGATACTCTGTCCATCACCACCCCCCTTTTGAATCGTTTTGGCCACCACAAGTGTGGAAGGGTATGCTCAGATGTGAGTCCCTTGCTCACTGCACCATCAGGATTAAAGCAAGCCGGGCCGAAGACGGCTGTAATGCCAGAAACCGGTCCCGGAAGCTTGTTTCCTTTCCAGTAAAGAATTGGCTTGGTAGTTTGGTCTGCCCTGTTCCCATGATGCACTGTGCCAGGGACAGACTAATTTGCATGTAGCCAGGTTCTGAGCTGGGATGGTGCAGTGAGCTAAAAAACGGTGATGGATCAAGCCCTGATCTTTTGACTGGGTAGGAGTGTTCTGCTTAATTCAGATACTCTGTCCATCACCACCCCCCTTTTGAATCGTTTTGGCCACCACAAGTGTGGAAGGGTATGCTCAGATGTGAGTCCCTTGCTCACTGCACCATCAGGATTCAAGCAAGCCGGGCCGAAGACGGCTGTAATGCCAGAAACCGGTCCCCGGAAGCTTGTTTCCTTTCCAGTAAAGAATTGGCTAGGTAGTTTGGTCTGCCCTGTTCCCATGATGCACTGGGCCAGGGACAGACTAATTTGCATGTAGCCAGGTTCTGAGCTGGGATGGTGCAGTGAGCTAAAAAACGGTGATGGATGAAGCCCTGATCTTTTGACTGGGTAGGAGTGTTCTGCTTAATTCAGATACTCTGTCCATCACCACCCCCCTTTTGAATCGTTTTGGCCACCACAAGTGTGGAAGGGTATGCTCAGATGTGAGTCCCTTGCTCACTGCACCATCAGGATTCAAGCAACCCGGGCCGAAGACGGCTGTAATGCCAGAAACCGGTCCCCGGAAGCTTGTTTCCTTTCCAGTAAAGAATTGGCTTGGTAGTTTGGTCTGCCCTGTTCCCATGATGCACTGGACCAGGGACAGACTAATTTGCATGTAGCCAGGTTCTGAGCTGGGATGGTGCAGTGAGCTGCTAAAAAACAGTGATGGATCAAGCCCTGATCTTTTGACTGGGTAGGAGTGTTCTGCTTAATTCAGATACTCTGTCCATCACCACCCCCCTTTTGAATCGTTTTGGCCACCACAAGTGTGGAAGGGTATGCTCAGATGTGAGTCCCTTGCTCACTGCACCATCAGGATTCAAGCAAGCCGGGCCGAAGACGGCTCTAATGCCAGAAACCGGTCCCCGGAAGCTTGTTTCCTTTCCAGAAAGAATTGGCTTGGTAGTTTGGTCTGCCCTGTTCCCATGATGCACTGGGCCAGGGACAGACTAATATGCATGTAGCCAGGTTCTGAGCTGGGATGGTGCAGTGAGCTAAAAAACGGTGATGGATCAAGCCCTGATCTTTTGACTGGGTAGGAGTGTTCTGCTTTATTCAGATACTCTGTCCATCACCACCCCCCTTTTGAATCGTTTGGCCACCACAAGTGTGGAAGGGTATGCTCAGATGTGAGTCCCTTGCTCACTGCACCATCAGGATTCAAGCAAGCCGGGCCGGAAACGGCCGTAATGCCAGAAACCGGTCCCCGGAAGCTTGTTTCCTTTCCAGTAAAGAATTGGCTTGGTAGTTTGGTCTGCCCTGTTCCCATGATGCACTGGGCCAGGGACAGACTAATTTGCATGTAGCCAGGTTCTGAGCTGGGATGGTGCAGTGAGCTAAAAAACGGTGATGGATCAAGCCCTGATCTTTTGACTGGGTCGGAGTGTTCTGCTTAATTCAGATACTCTGTCCATCACCACCCCCCTTTTGAATCGTTTTGCCACCACAAGTGTGGAAGGGTATGCTCAGATGTGAGTCCCTTGCTCACTGCACCATCAGGATTCAAGCAAGCCGGGCCGAAGACGGCTGTAATGCCAGAAACCGGTCCCCGGAAGCTTGT
Source organism: Lissotriton helveticus (assembly GCF_964261635.1). Lineage (NCBI taxonomy): Eukaryota > Metazoa > Chordata > Amphibia > Caudata > Salamandridae > Lissotriton > Lissotriton helveticus. Next base: position 496,658,458 of record NC_136061.1, on the reverse strand, counting down.
TTCCTTTCCAGTAAAGAATTGGCTAGGTAGTTTGGTCTGCCCTGTTCCCATGATGCACTGGGCCAGGGACAGACTAATTTGCATGTAGCCAGGTTCTGAGCTGGGATGGTGCAGTGAGCTAAAAAACGGTGATGGATCAAGCCCTGATCTTTTGACTGGGTAGGAGTGTTCTGCTTAATTCAGATACTCTGTCCATCACCACCCCCCTTTTGAATCGTTTTGGCCACCACAAGTGTGGAAGGGTATGCTCAGATGTGAGTCCCTTGCTCACTGCACCATCATGATTCAAGCAAGCCAGGCCGAAGACGGCTGTAATGCCAGAAACCGGTCCCCGGAAGCTTGTTTCCTTTCCAGTAAAGAATTGGCTTGGTAGTTTGGTCTGCCCTGTTCCCATGATGCACTGGACCAGGGACAGACTAATTTGCATGTAGCCAGGTTCTGAGCTGGGATGGTGCAGTGAGCTAAAAAACAGTGATGGATCAAGCCCTGATCTTTTGACTGGGTAGGAGTGTTCTGCTTAATTCAGATACTCTGTCCATCACCACCCCCCTTTTGAATCGTTTTGGCCACCACAAGTGTGGAAGGGTATGCTCAGATGTGAGTCCCTTGCTCACTGCACCATCAGGATTCAAGCAAGCCGGGCCGAAGACGGCTGTAATGCCAGAAACCGGTCACCGGAAGCTTGTTTCCTTTCCAGTAAAGAATTGGCTTGGTAGTTTGGTCTGCCCTGTTCCCATGATGCACTGGGCCAGGGACAGACTAATTTGCATGTAGCCAGATTCTGAGCTGGGATGGTGCAGTGAGCTAAAAAACGGTGATGGATCAAGCCCTGATCTTTTGACTGGGTAGGAGTGTTCTGCTTAATTCAGATACTCTGTCCATCACCACCCCCCTTTTGAATCGTTTTGGCCACCACAAGTGTGGAAGGGTATGCTCAGATGTGAGTCCCTTGCTCACTGCACCATCAGGATTCAAGCAAGCCGGGCCGAAGACGGCTGTAATGCCAGAAACCGGTCCCCGGAAGCTTGTTTCCTTTCCAGTAAAGAATTGGCTTGGTAGTTTGGTCTGCCCTGTTCCCATGATGCACTGGGCCAGGGACAGACTAATTTGCATGTAGCCAGGTTCTGAGCTGGGATGGTGCAGTGAGCTAAAAAACGGTGATGGATCAAGCCCTGATCTTTTGACTGGGTAGGAGTGTTCTGCTTAATTCAGATACTCTGTCCATCACCACCCCCCTTTTGAATCGTTTTGGCCACCACAAGTGTGGAAGGGTATGCTCAGATGTGAGTCCCTTGCTCACTGCACCATCAGGATTCAAGCAAGCCGGGCCGAAGACGGCTGTAATGCCAGAAACCGGTCCCCGGAAGCTTGTTTCCTTTCCAGTAAAGAATTGGCTTGGTAGTTTGGTCTGCCCTGTTCCCATGATGCACTGTGCCAGGGACAGACTAATGTGCATGTAGCCAGGTTCTGAGCTGGGATGGTGCAGTGAGCTAAAAAACGGTGATGGATCAAGCCTGATCTTTTGACTGGGTAGGAGTGTTCTGCTTAATTCAGATACTCTGTCCATCACCACCCCCCTTTTGAATCCTATGCCTCTTGGGAGCAGTCCAGCCCGAACTGCCAAGCCATATCTTACCTGGCCCGGAAACAACCATAATGGGACCGGTTACTGGCTAATCAACCGTTATCAGCCAGGTTAGCTTGAGTCCAGTGGCAAAGTGAGCAAGGGACCCACGTCTGCCAACTTAGGGCAATCAAAGGGCACAGGGTCAGTTTGATTTGCATATGGCCATGTCTGAACTGGGTTGGTGAAGTGAGCTAAACAATGATGATGGATTAAATCAAGATCAGTTGCCTGGGGGTGAGTGTTAGATTTGCTCATGCGCTCCATCCATCATCCCCTTTGTTATCACCTTGAAGGGCAGTTCTGCTGTTTTTTTTTTGGGAGGGCCACTAGGGCACCAGGGTTTATTTTTATTTTGGAGATCCGCCCCTTGGTCATGGGTCGTTCCCCTTCCTATATGGGAGGATAATTGTGGCCTTTTCTGCCCTCTTTGAGTGGCAGAGTAGCAGTATTTGTTTAGTCACATCTGTCCCCAAGGGGGGCAGAAGCCAGTAGACACCAGCATTTTTTTAATTTTTGTCTTGGTCGGGTTGGCCTCAAGGGCAAGGGTTGCTCCTCTATTGATGTTATACTGTTAGGCCCACCTACCCCTTAGCTTGGCAGGTTGGACTGGTGTATTTTTTCTATATGTGATTCTAATGTTTTTTTTCCTTCTTTTTAAATCTAGTCTAAAGCTTTTGATTTCTGTTTGCGGTTTCAACAGTGGTTGTTCTGCAGTTTTGTGTAGTTGCATTTTTTAGGTAGGAAACATGTTTTTGTTGTATCTACTCCACATGAGTAATATTGCAATGTATGAATTATTTTTTGTAAGTGGTGTCTTAGTGGCATTTAGTTAGTGTTTTGAGCATGAGAATTTTTGTGATGTGTTTTCCATTGTCTTATGTCTATTTTTTTTCTCTTTCTTTTTTAGTGGGATATTCTTGATCCATACTGTGTCTGTGCAGACTACGGGGTGGTGAGTTTAGCTGCTTCTGGCAAGTGAGTGGTATTGTTTTGCACTGTGTAGGTATTTTTGATAAAGGTGAATTTTGTTCATTGCTTATTTTACATAGTGATTGTAGTTGTTGCCTTGTGTGTCAAGTTACCTTTATTAGTAATCATTATGGCTAGCCAGAGAATGACTGCTTAGCAGGTGGTAGGTATGCTTCTTGAATCTTCCTCCGAGCCGGATTATGACACTGACAGTGTGTCTGAGGGAGAGGAGGGAGGGGAAGATTCTGGCAGTGAGTATTCTCTCCACATGGAATCATCGGATGATGAAGTTTCTCTCAGTGCAGATGAGGGCCTGTTTTAGAGGAGGATACTGCTGTGCCGATGGTGCAAGAGGCATTTGGATTGTAGCCTGACGCTGCTAGCCTTCCTACTGGAAGTGCTGGACTCTGGGTTGATCCTAACATGGTACAGCCGGTGTTGCCTGCCTTTAGCAGTGATGCAGGGGTGTAGAGTGGATTGTGAACATTTTTTGCCCATACAGTATTTTCAGTTATTTACGGACGATGTATGTTTGGGTGAGATTGTTGAGCAGACTAATTTGTATGCTGAACAGTTTTTGAGGGACAACAGTGACAAACTTAGGCCCCACTCTAGAGCTACAAGGTGGACTCCCCCAAATCTGGAAGAGCTGAAGAAGTTTTTGGGTTTGACTTTATTGATGGGTTTGGTAAGGAAGCCGAACCTGGCTTTATATTGGTCTTCCAGACCCTTGATGGCAACAGCCATATTTCCAGCAGTTATGACTCGTGATCGGTATTTACTTTTGCTACGCATATTGCATTTTGTGGATAATTCTTTGGCGTTGCCACGTAGTAACCCTGACTGTGACCGTCTTTTTAAGATTCGGCCTGTTCTTGATCACTTTGTTGATCGTTTTTCAGAGATTTACATTCCAGGGAAAGAAATATCTATTGATGAATCTTTGGTTTTGTTCAAGGGTCGTTTGGTTTTTAGGCAGTACATCCCTAGCAAGAGGGCACGCTATGGAATTAAACTGTATATGTTGTCTGAGAGTAAGACAGGATATGTTTTTAATTTTCGTGTGTACACTGGTAGAGATTCCACTATTGACCCCCCTGGTTGTCTGTCCACTTTTGGAGTGTCAGAGAAAATTGTGTGGGATCTTGCTAGAAGACTGATCAACAGAGGTCACCATTTGTACCTTGATAACTTCTACACTGCTGTGCAATTGTTTAAGGAGTTGTTTAAAGTGGACACTTTTGCATGTGGCACAATCCGCTCTAACCGCAAAGGTTTTCCGAAAGAGCTTGTTTGCAAGAAACTTCAGAGGGGTCAGTGCAGTTCCTTACATAGTGAAGAAATACTAGCAGTGAAATTTGTGGGCAGGAGGGATGTGTACAAGCTTGACTACCATCCATGATGAGAATACTTCACCTGTGCCTGTTTGGGGTCAGGCTGCTGATGTGTACAAACCTGTGTGCGTTGTGGACTACAATAAGTACATGGGTGGTGTTGATAGAGTAGATCAGAGGTTGGAACCTTACACAGCTATTCTGAAGGCTTATGTTTGGTATAAGAAGTTGGCCATCCATTTTTTCAACTTAGTAACTTTCAATGCTTTTATTGTGTTCAATGAGTGTTCTCCTGCGTCCAAGTTGACATTTCTTCCGTTTCAGCACTCTGTGATATCTAGCCTTGTTGTTGTATTCCTAGATTTGGAGTGGTGGAGGATGTGGCTCGATTGAAAGATCACCACTTTCCTGATTACATTCCTCCCACATCTATAAAAGACTTTCCCTCTAGGAGATGTAGAGTCTGTTGGCGAAGAGGTTTGCGGAATGAGACCCGTCTTTTCTGCCCTGGGTGCCCTTCTAACCCTGGGCTGTGTGTGCCTGCTTGTTATAGAGCTTACCACACACAAAAGCATTTTTGAGAGTATCCATGAGTGGTAAAATGAGGTGCCTTTTCTGGGTTTTTTAAAATTTGTATTCTGTTTCAAGGTTGTGCAATGTATTTAGTTCCAGATTTTGTGCTACTAGATTTGTATCTATTTGCAATTTGTTTGTGTTTGTTTTGTAAATAAAAAAATCAAAATGTGATGGAGGTGTGCGTAGGCTGGCGCTTGGCTGGCGGTGTGCGTGGAGTGGCGCTTGGCTGGTGGTGTGCGTGCAGTGGTGCTTGGCTGGCAGTGTGCGTGGCGTGGCGCTTGGCTTGCGGTGTGCGTGGAGTGGCCCTTGGCTTGCGGTGTGAGTGGACTGGCGCTTGGCTGGCGGTGTGCATGGACTGGCGCTTGGCAGGTGGTGTGCATGGACTGACACTTGGCTGGTGTTGTGCGTGGAATGGCACTTGGGTGGCGAAGTGCATGGATTGGTGCTTGGCTGGCGGTGTGTGTGGACTGGCGCTTGGCTGGTGGTGCACATGGACTGACACTTGGCTGGTGGTGTGCGTGGAATGGCACTTGGGTGGCAAAGTGCATGGATTGGTGCTTGGCTTGCGGTGTGCGTGGTTTGGCGCTTGGCTGGCGGGGTGTGTGGACTAGCTCTTGGCTGGCGGTATGCATAGACTGGTGTTTGGCTGGCAGTGTGCGTGGAATGGCGCTTGGCTGGCGGTGTGCGTGGACTGGCGCTTGGATGGTGGTGTGCGTGGATTGGTGCTCGGCTGGCGGTGTGTGAGTAGTGACTTACTGCTGGTCACTACACACATTGCTAGCTGAGTGCCACTCCACACAATCCATCAGTTTGTGTAGTTGCTGTGTCTGGAATGTGGGCGTGTGAAAGTGATGGGGCCTTGAATGGCGCTGTCTGATGGTGTGAGTGTTGTAATGTAATGGGCCCGCGGCTGGCGGTGTATGTGTTTTGTGTGTTACACATATGAAAGGAGTATGAATGGCCTGTAAAGAGGTTGGTGCCTTGTCGTGGCTTTATGCTCACGAGCTGTGAGTCAATGGTTTAGTTTCTTGTCCTTTCAATTATTAACAGTGCATTTCACTTTTGTGAAATTACTTGCTAATACAATTGTATATACTGAATCATCACTCACCCTCGTGCCAAATCCAACCAGTATGTGTGTGTGCTTGAGGGGTAGATGGCTGTGCATTAATATTTGTCTTTTTTGTCTTTTTGAAGCAGGTTGTACTTTGTCCCTTTTTGTAAATGTTGTAATGTCTTGGTTTTGTGAACGGTCTTGTGTGTATCAGGTATGAAAGGTGCGTGAATGGCCTGTAACACGGTTGGTGCCTTGTCGTGGCTTTACAGCTCACGAGCTGCGAGTCATTGGTTCAGTTTTTTTGTCCATGTAATTGACAGTGCATTTCATTTTTGTGAAATCTCTTGTTAATCAAATTAAAGGTACTGAACCATCACTCGCCCTCGTGCCAAATCCAACCAGTATGTGTCGGTGTTTGAAAAACTGATAGCTGTGTTGGAATCTTTGTCTTTTGAGTCTCTCTGTCAAGGTGTACATTCCATCTAAGAATAACCTCCTAAATGTAGATATTATTGTTAACCCATGGGAGTACATTTTGATGTCTCTCTTGTGAATATCAAGTTATTTTTTCATCCACAATGTCCTGCAAACTTGACAATGTCTGTCACAATTTCCATGCAATATTGTGCCAAAAATCTCACGCTGTAGACCTGAAAACATAACTAAATCAAAACAATTTGGTGGTGCAAGGGGGGTCACCTGGGTTTTTGTCCTGTGCTCGATGGCCATCTAAGGAAACCTACCAAACCCATACATTTCTGAAAAGTAGACACCCGGGGGCTTCCAAGAAGGTATGGCTTGTGTGGATCCCCCAACGTTCTCTTACCCAGAATCCCTTGCAAACCTCAATTTTAGCTGACAAAATCAGTTTTTTCACACATTTTTGTGTGGGAAAGCGTGGCATCACTGGGCTCACACAAATGTCCTCCCACCCAGTGTTCCCCCAGGTCTCCCAATAAAAATGGTACCTCACTTGCGTGGGTGGGTCAAGGATCCGCAACAGTCAAGGGCCCAAAACCTAATGAGGCGACATCAAAGTTACCTATCACAAACCAACCTGGTTTTGCAAGGGGGTTTCCATGAGTTTTTGGCCCGGGGCTCGGCGGCCATCTAGGGAAACCTACCTAACCCACACATTTCTGGAAACTAGACACCTGGGAGAGTCCAGCAAGGTATAGCATGCGTAGGTCCCCCAACGTTTTCCTACCCAGAATTCCCTGCAAACCTCAAATTTAGGTTAAAAAAACACTTTTCCATACATTTTTGCATGGGATCTCCGTGCTGGCACAAATGTCCTACCACCCAGCGTTCCCCTTGTTCTCCCGATTAAAATGATACCTCACTTGTGTGGGTGGGCCAAAGGCCTATTACTAGGAAGAGCCCAAAACAGTGGTATTTACAACAAAGCACCAAGAATTCAAAACGCTACATTCTAGTAAAAATACATTTTTAGCAAGTTCTGCTTTGGACACCCACAAAAGTGAGGTATCAATTTACTCGGGGCACTAAGGGGAACGCTGTGGGGTTGCAAATTTGTGCTGGCAAGGTGATTCCACACATAAATATGTGGAAAATGTGCTTACCTAAATTTGAGGTTTGCAGGGAATTCTGGGTAGGAAAACGTTGGGGGACACACGCATGCCATACCTCGCTGTACTCCCCCGGGTGTCTAGTATTCAGAAATGTTTGGGTTTGGTAGTTTCTTAAGATGGCCACATAGCCCGGGGCAAAAAACTCAGGTCCCCCCAAAAAAACAGGTAGTTTTGCTCTAGGTAATTTTAAAGTCTCCACTGTACGATTTGGGCCGTTTCCTTTTGCAGCCACTATGCCTACCCACGCAAGTGAGGTACCATTTTTATCAGGAGACCTGGGGAAACGCTGGGTAGGATGACATTTGAGGATCCACGCAGATTCCACAACTTTACCACACAGAAATGTGAGAAAAAAGTGATTTTTTTTAGCAGAATATGAGGTTTGCAGTGCATTCTGGGTAGGAGAATGATGAGGGACCCACGCAAGCCATACCTCGCTGGACTCCCCCGGGTGTCTAGTTTCCAGAAATGTGTGGGTTAGGTAGGTTCTCCTAGATGGCCGCCGAGCCCTGGGCCAAAAACGCATGTGAACCCCCTTGCAAAACCAGGTTGGTTTGTGATAGGTAATTTTGATGTCGCCTCATTAGGTTTTTGGCCCTTGCCTGTTGCGGGTCCTTGAGCCACCCACGCAAGTGAGGTACCATTTTTATCGGGATACCTGGGGGAACGCTGGGTGGGAGGAAATTTGTGGATCTACGCAGATTCCAGAACTTTCCACCACAGAAATGTGAGGAAAATCCGTTTTATTGTCCGTTTTTTAGGTTTGCAAGGGATACTGGGTAACAGAACCTGGTAGGAGTCAGTCGAGTCACCCCATCCTGAATTCCCCTGGGTGTCTAGTTTTAAAAAATGTATAGGTTTGCTAGGTTTCCCTAGGTGCCGGCAGAGCTAAGGTTAAAAAACTACAGGATGGCACTTTGCCAAAACAGGGTCATTTTTCACTGCGAAATCGAGGTGCAACCGCGTTGCGTTTTGTGCCGTTTCCTGTCTCAGGCACTAGGCTGACCCACGCAAGTGAGTTACCTTTTTTCTCAGAAGACTTTGGGGAACGCGGGGTGGGTGGAAATTTGTTGATCCACGCAGATTCCAGAACTTTCCACCACAGAAATGTGAGGAAAATGTGTTTTTTGTCAATTTTTAGGTTTGCAAGGGATTCTGGGTAACAGAACCTGGTGGGAGGCAGTCAAGTCACCCCATCCTTAATTTCCTTGATTGCCTAGTTTTTAAAAATGTATAGGTTTGTTAGGTTTCCCAAGGTGCCGGCAGAGCTAGGGTTCAAAAACTACAGGTAGGCACTTTGCCAAAAAAGGGTAATTTTTTACTGCGAAATCAAGGTGCGACCACGTTGCGTTTTGCGCCGTTTCCTGTTGCAGGCACTAGCTGACCCACGCAAGTGAGGTACCATTTTTCTCAGAAGACTTTGGGGAACGTGGGGTAGGCAGAAATTTGATGATCCACGCAGATTCCAGAACTTTCCACCACAGAAATGTGAGGAAAATGCGTTTTTTGGTCAATTTTTGGGGTTTGCAAAGGGATTCTGGGTAACAGAACCTGGTGGGAGGCAGTCAAGTCACCCCATCCTCAATTCCCCTGGGTGTCTAGTTTTCAGAAATGTATAGGTTTTCTAGGTTTCCCTAGGTGCCGGCAGAGCTAGGGTTCAAAAACTACAGGTAGGCACTTTGCCAAAAAAGGGCCATTTTTCACTGCGAAATCGAGGTGCGACCACGTTGTGTTTTGCGCCGTTTCCTGTCTTAGGCTCTAGGCTGACCCACGCAAGTGAGGTACCATTTTTCTCAAAAGACTTTGGGAAACGCGGGGTGGGTGGAAATTTGTTGATTCACGCAGATTCCAGAACTTTCCACCAGAGAAATGTGAGGAAAATTCATTTTTTTGTAAATTTTTTAGGTTTGCAAGGGATTCTGGGTAACAGAACCTGGTGCGAGGCAGTCGTGTCACCCCATCCTAAATTTCCCTGTGTGTCTAGTTTTCAAATATGTATAGGTTTGATAGGTTTCCCTAGGTGCCGGCAGAGCTAGGGTTAAAAAACTACAGGTAGGCACTTTGCCAAAAAAGGGTAATTTTTCACTGCGAAATCGAGGTGCGACCACGTTGCGTTATGCACCGTTTCCAGTCGCCGGCACTAGGCTGACCCACGCAAGTGAGGTACCATTTTTCTCAGAAGACTTTGGGGAACGGGGGGTGGGTGGAAATTTGTTGATCCACGCAGATTCCAGAACTTTCCACAACAGAAATGTGAGGAAAATTTGTTTTTTTGTCAATTGTTTAGGTTTGCAAGGGATTCTGGGTAACAGAACCTGGTGAGAGGCAGTCGAGTCACCCCATCCTTAATTCCCCATGTTGCCTAGTTTTCAAAAATGTATAGGTTTGTTAGGTTTCCCTAGGTGCCGGCAGAGCTAGGGTTAAAAAACTACAGGTAGGCACTTTGCCAAAAAAGGGTCATTTTTCACAGCAAAATAGAGGTGCGACCACGTCGCGTTTTGCGCCGTTTCCTGTCGCAGGCACTAGGCTGACCCACGCAAGTGAGGTACCATTTTTCTCAGAAGACTTTGGGGAACGCGGGGTGGGCAGACATTTGTTGATCGACGTAGATTCCAGAACTTTCCACCACAGAAATGTGAGGAAAGTCCGTTTTATTGTCAGTTTTTTAGGTTTGCAAGGGATTCTGGGTAACAGAACCTGGTAGGAGTCAGTCGAGTCACCCCATCCTGAATTCCCCTGGGTGTCTAGTTTTCAAAAATGTATAGGTTTGCTAGGTTTCCCTAGGTGCCGGCAGAGCTAAGGTTAAAAAACTACAGGATGGCACTTTGCCAGAACAGGGTCATTTTTCACTGCGAAATCGAGGTGCAACCACGTTGCGTTTTGTGCCGTTTCCTGTCTCAGGCACTAGGCTGACCCACGCAAGTGAGTTACCTTTTTTCTCAGAAGACTTTGGGGAACGCGGGGTGGGTGGAAATTTGTTGATCCACGCAGATTCCAGAACTTTCCACCACAGAAATGTGAGGAAAATGTGTTTTTGTCAATTTTTAGGTTTGCAAGGGATTCTGGGTAACAGAACCTGGTGGGAGGCAGTCAAGTCACCCCATCCTTAATTTCCTTGATTGCCTAGTTTTTAAAAATGTATAGGTTTGTTAGGTTTCCCAAGGTGCCGGCAGAGCTAGGGTTCAAAAACTACAGGTAGGCACTTTGCCAAACAAGGGTAATTTTTTACTGCGAAATCGAGTTGCGACCACGTTGCGTTGTGCGCCGTTTCCTGTTGCAGGCACTAGCTGACCCACGCAAGTGAGGTACCATTTTTCTCAGAAGACTTTGGGGAACGCGGGGTAGGCAGAAATTTGATGATCCACGCAGATTCCAGAACTTTCCACCACAGAAATGTGAGGAAAATGCGTTTTTTTGTCAATTTTTGGGGTTTGCAAGGGATTCTGGGAAACAGAACCTGGTGGGAGGCAGTCAAGTCACCCCATCCTCAATTCCCCTGGGTGTCTAGTTTTCAGAAATGTATAGGTTTTCTAGGTTTCCCTAGGTGCCGGCAGAGCTAGGGTTCAAAAACTACAGGTAGGCACTTTGCCAAAAAAGGGCCATTTTTCACTGCGAAATCGAGGTGCGACCACGTTGTGTTTTGCGCCGTTTCCTGTCTTAGGCTCTAGGCTGACCCACGCAAGTGAGGTACCATTTTTCTCAAAAGACTTTGGGAAACGCGGGGTGGGTGGAAATTTGTTGATTCATGCAGATTCCAGAACTTTCCACCAGAGAAATGTGAGGAAAATTCATTTTTCTGTAAATTTTTTAGGTTTGCAAGGGATTCTGGGTAACAGAACCTGGTGCGAGGCAGTCGTGTCACCCCATCCTACATTCCCCTGTGTGTCTAGTTTTCAAATATGTATAGGTTTGCTAGGTTTGCCTAGGTGCCGGCAGAGCTAGGGTTAAAAAACTACAGGTAGGCACTTTGCCAAAAAAGGGTAATTTTTCACTGCGAAATCGAGGTGCGACCACGTTGCGTTATGCACCGTTTCCAGTCGCCGGCACTAGGCTGACCCACGCAAGTGAGGTACCATTTTTCTCAGAAGACTTTGGGGAACGGGGGTGGGTGGAAATTTGTTGATCCACGCAGATTCCAGAACTTTCCACCACAGAAATGTGAGGAAAATGTGTTTTTTTGTCAATTGTTTAGGTTTGCAAGGGATTCTGGGTAACAGAACCTGGTGAGAGGCAGTCGAGTCACCCCATCCTTAATTCCCCATGTTGCCTAGTTTTCAAAAATGTATAGGTTTGTTAGGTTTCCCTAGGTGCCGGCAGAGCTAGGGTTAAAAAACTACAGGTAGGCACTTTGCCAAAAAAGGGTAATTTTTCACTGCGAAAATGAGGTGTGACCACGTTGCGTTTTGTGCCGTTTCCTGTCGCAGGCACTAGGCTGACCCATGCAAGTGAGGTACCATTATTCTCAGAAGACTTTGGGGAACACAGGGTGGGTGGACATTTGTTGATCCACGCAGATTCCAGAACTTTCCACCACAGAAATGTGAGGAAATTCGTTTTTTTGTCAATTATTTAGGTTTGCAAGGGATTCTGGGTAACAGAACCTGGTAGGAGGTAGTCGAGTCACCTCATCCTGAATTCCCCTGGGTGTCTAGTTTTAAAAAATGTATAGGTTTGCTAGGTTTCCCTAGGTGCCGACAGAGCTAGGGTTCAAAAACTACAGGTAGGCACTTTGCCAAAAAAGGGCAATTTTTCACTGCGAACTTGAGGTGCGACCAGGTTGCGGTTTGAGCCATTTCCTGTCGCAGGCACTAGGTTGACCCACGCAAGTCAGGTACCATTTTTCTCAAAAGACTTTGGGGAACACGTGGTGGGTAGAAATTTGTTGATCCACGCTGATTCCAGAACTTTCCACCACAAAAATGTGAGGAAAATACGTTTTTTTTGTCAATCTTTTACATTTGCAAGGGATTCTGGGTAACAGAACTTGGTTAGAGGCAGTCGAGTCACCCCATCCTGAATTCCCCTGGGTGTGTAGTTTAAAAAAAATTATAGGTTTGCTAGGTTTCCCTAGGTGCCGGCAGAGCTAGGGATACAAAACTACAGGTAGGCACTTTGCCAAAAAAAGGATCATTTTTCACTGCGAAATCGAGGTGGGACCACGTTGCGTTTTGCGCTGTTTCCAGTCGCAGGCACTTGGCTGACCCACACAAGTGAGATACCATGTTTCTCAGAAGACTTTGGGGAACACGGGGTGGGCAGAAATTTGTTGATCCACGCAGATTCCAGAACTTTCCACCACTGAAATTTGAGGAAAATGCATTTTTTTTGTCAATTTTTTAGGTTTGCAAGGGATTCTGGGTAACAGAACCTGGTGGGAGGCAGTCGATTTACCCCATCCTGATTTTCCCTGGGTGTCTAGTTTTCAGAAATGTATAGGTTTGCTAGGTTTCCCTAGGTACTGGCAGAGCTAGGGTTCAAAAACTACAGGTAGGCACTTTGCCAAAAATGGGCCATTTTTCACTGCGAAATCGAAGTGAGACCACGTCGTGTTTTGCACCGTTTCCTGTCGCAGGCACCAGGCTGACCCACGCAAGTGAGGTACCATTTTTCTCAAAAGACTTTGGGGAACGCAAGGTGGGTGGAAATTTGTTGATCCACGCAGATTCCAGGACTTTCCACCAGAGAAATGTGAGGAAAATTCATTTTATTTGTCAATTGTTTAGGTTTGCAAGGGATTCTGGGTAACAGAACCTAGTGGGAGGCAGTCGTGTCACCCCATCCTGAATTCCCCTCTGTGTCTAGTTTTAAAAATTGTATAGGTTTGCTAGGTTTCCCTAGGTGCCGGCAGAGCTAGGGTTCAAAAACTTCAGGTAGGCACTTTGCCAAAAAAAAGGCAATTTTTCACTGCGAAATTTAGGTGCGACCACGTTGTGTTTTGCGCCATTTCCTGTCGCAGGCACTAGGCTGACCCACGCAAGTGAGGTACCATTTTTCTCAGAAGACTTTGGGGGACGCGGGGTGGGTGGAAATGTGTTGATCCATGCAGATTCCAGAGCTTTCCTCCACAAAAATGTGAGGAAAATGCATTTTTTTGTCAATTTTTTAGGTTTGCAAGAGATTGTGGGTAACAGAACCTGGTGGGAGGCAGTCGAGTCACCCCATCCTGAATTTCCCTGTGTGTCTAGTTTTCAAAAATGTATAGGTTTGCTAAGTTTCCCTAGGTGCTGGCAGAGCTAGGGTTAAAAAACTACAGGTAGGCACTTTGCCAAAAAAGGGTAATTTTTCACTGCGAAAATTAGGTGCAACCACGTTGCGTTTTGTGCCGTTTCCTGTCGCAGGTACTAGGCTGACCCACGCAAGTGAGGTACCATTTTTCTCAGAAGACTTTGCGGAACGCGGGGTGGGTGGAAATTTGTTGATCCACGCAGATTCCAGAACTTTCCACCACAGAAATGTGAGGAAAATGCATTTTTTTGTCAATTTTGTTAGTTTGCAAGGGATTCTGGGTAACAGAACCTGGTGGGAGGCAGTCGAGTCACGTCATCCTGAATTCCCCTGGGTGTCTAGTTTTCAAAATTGTATAGGTTTGCTAGGTTTCCCTAGGTGCCGGCAGAGCTAGGGGTCAAAAATTTCAGGTAGGCACTTTGCCAAAAAAGGGCCATTTTTCACTGCGAAATTGAGGTGCGACCACATTGCGGTTTGCGCCATTTCCTGTCGCAGGCACTAGGCTGACCCACGCAAGTGAAGTACCATTTTTCTCAGAAGACTTTGGGGAACGCGGGGTGGGTGGAAATTTGTTGATCCACGCAGATTCCAGAACTTTCCACCACAGAAATGTGAGGAAAATGCAGTTTTTTTGTCAATTTTTTAGGTTTGCAAGGAATTCTGGGTAACAGAACTTGGTGGGAGACAGTCGAGTCACCTCATCCTGAATTCCCCTGGGTGTCTAGTTTTCAAAATTGTATAGGTTTGCTAGGTTTCCCTAGGTGCCGGCAGAGCTAGGGTTCAAAAACTTCAGGTAGGCACTTTGCCAAAAAAGGGCCATTTTTCACTGCAAAATTTAGGTGCGACCACGTTGCGGTTTGCGCCATTTCCTGTCGCAGGCACAAGGCTGACCCACACAAGTGAAGTACCATTTTTCTCAGAAGACTTTGGGGAACGCGGGGTGGGTGGAAATGTGTTGATCCACGCAGATTCCAGAACTTTCCACCACAAAAATGTGAGGAAAATACGTTTTTTTTGTCAATTTGTTAAGTTTGCAAGGGATTCTGGGTAACAGAACTTGGTTAGAGGCAGTCAAGTCACCCCATCCTGAATTTCCCTGGGTGTCTAGTTTTCAAAAATTTATAGGTTTGCTAGGTTTCCCTAGGTGCCGGCAGAGCTAGGGTTAAAAAACTATAGGTAGGCACTTTGCCAAAAAAGGGTCATTTTTCACTGCGAAATCGAGGTGCGACCACGTTGCGTTTTGCGCCATTTCCAGTCGCAGGCACTAGGCTGACCCACGCAAGTGAGGTACCATTTTTCTCAGAAGACTTTGGAGAACGCGGGATGGTTGGAAATTTGTTGATCCACACATATTCCAGAACTTTCCACCACAGAAATGTGAGGAAAATGCGTTTTTCTTTGTCAATTATTTAGGTTTGCAAGAGATTCTGGGTAACAGAACCTGGCGGGAGGCAGTCTAGTCACCCCATCCTGAATTCCCCTGGGTGTCTAGTTTTCAAAAATGTATAGGTTTGCTAGGTTTCCTTAGGTGCCAGCAGAGCTAGGGTTCAAAAACTACAGGTAGGCACATTGCCAAAAAGGGCCATTTTTCACTGCGAAATTTAGGTGCGACCACGTTGCGTTTTGTGCCGTTTCCTGTCGCAGGCACTAGGCTGACCCACGCAAGTGAGGTCCCATTTTTCGCAGAAGACTTTGGGGAACGCGGGGTGGGTGGAAACTTGTTGATCCACGCAGATTCCAGAACCTTCCACCACAAAAGTGTGAGGAAAATGTGTTTTGTTTGTAAATTTTTTAGGTTTGCAAGGGATTCTGGGTAACAGAACCTGGTGGGAGGCAGTCGAGTCACCTCATCCTGAATTCCCCTGGGTGTCTAGTTTTCAAAATTGTATAGGTTTGCTAGGTTTCCCTAGGTGCCGGCAGAGCTAGGGTTAAAAAATTTCAGGTAGGCACTTTGCCAAAAAAGGGGCATTTTTCACTGCGAAATTTAGGTGCGACCACATTGCGGTTTGCGCCATTTCCTGTCACAGGCACTAGGCTGACCCACGCAAGTGAAGTACCATTTTTCTCAGAAGACTTTAGGGAACGCGGGGTGGGTGGAAATTTGTTGATCCACACATATTCCAGAACTTTCCACCACAGAAATGTGAGGAAAATGTGTTTTGTTTGTCAATTTGTTAGGTTTACAAGGGATTCTGGGTAACAGAACCTTGTGGGCGGCAGTCGAGTCACCCAATCCTGAATTCCCCTGGGTGTCTAGTTTTAAAAAAAGGTATAGGTTTGCTAGGTTTTCTTAGGTGCCGGCAGAACTAGGGTTCAAAAACTACAGGTAGGCACATTGCTAAAAAAGGGTAATTTTTCACTGCGAAAATGAGGTGCGACCACGTTGCGTTTTGTGCCGTTTCCTGTCGCAGGCACTAGGCTGACCCACGCAAGTGAGGTACCATTTTTATCAGAAGACTTTGGGGAACGTGGGGTGGGTGGAAATTTGGTGATCCACGAAGATTCCAGAACTTTCCACTACAGAAGTGTGAGGAAAATGTGTTTTGTTTGTCAATGTTTTAGGTTTGCAAGGGATTCTTGGTAACAGAACCTGATGGGAGGTAGTTTAGTCACCTCATCCTGATTTCCCCTGGGTGTCTAGTTTTTAAAAATGTATAGGTTTGCTAGGTTTCCCTAGGTGCCGGTAGAGCTAGGGTTAAAAACGACAGTTAGGCA
Organism: Lissotriton helveticus; assembly: GCF_964261635.1. NCBI lineage: Eukaryota > Metazoa > Chordata > Amphibia > Caudata > Salamandridae > Lissotriton > Lissotriton helveticus. Next base: position 496,642,363 of record NC_136061.1, on the reverse strand, counting down.
CTTTGCCAAAAAAGGGCAATTTTTCACTGCGAAATTGAGATGTGACCACGTTGCGTTTTGCGCCATTTCCTGTCACAGGCACTAGGCTGACCCACGCAAGTGAGGTACCATTTTTCTCAGAAGACTTTGGGGAACGCGGGGCGGGTAGAAATTTGTTGATCCACGCAGATTCCAGAACCTTTCACCACAGAAATGTGAGAAAGATGTGATTTTTTTGTCAATTTTTTAGGTTTACAAGGGATTCTGGGTAACAGAACCTGGTGGGAAGCAGTCGAGTCACCCCATCATAGATTTCCCAGGGTGTCTAGTTTTCAAAAATGTATAGGTTTGCTAGGTTTCCCTAGGATGCCAGCCAAGCTAGGGTTAAAAAACTACAGCTAGGCACTCTGCCAAAAAAGGGTCATTTTTCACTGCAAAATTGAAGTGCTACCATGATGCGTTTTGTGCCGTTTCCTGTCACAGGCACAAGGACGACCCACGCAAGTGAGGTACCATTTTTCTCAGGAGACTTTGGGGAACGCTGTGTTGGTGGAAATTTGTTGATCCACTCAGATTCCAGAACTTTCCACCACAGAAATGTGAGGAAAATAAAAAAAATTGTCAATATTTTAGGTTTACAAGGGATTCTAGGTAACAGAACCTGGTGGGAAGCAGTCAAGTCACCCCATCCTGGGTTCCCCATAGTGTCTACTTTTCAAAAATGTATAGGTTTGGTAGATTTCCCTAGGTGTCGGCCGAGCTAGGGTACAAAAACTACAGCTAGGCACTCTGCCAAAAAAGGGTCATTTTTCACTGTGAAAATTCAGGTGTGACCACGTTGTGTTTTGCGCCGTTTCCTGTCGCAGGCACAAGTCCGACCCACACAAGTGAGGTACCATTTTTATCGGGAGACTAAGGGTAATTCAGATTTGTAAAGCAACTGTTATTACCTGTTGAGTTTTGATGCATTTCTGCCTTCCAAATGAAAGACATTGTGTAAAAAAGAAGTCATTTTGAAAAATGACCAATAATTCTCATGCTAGTATGAGTATTCCCAATTTTGAAAATGTGCAAATATATACTGTTTCTAAACTCTATAATTTGTACCCAATTCATAAATACATAGGTGTCTTTCATACCGATTTTTCCATGTATACATTTTCCCAGAATAATTGCTCTATACCCGGTACATAATAAAATACCATTGCAAGTTGCTGCTCAGTTTTTGGCTCTGGGTTCGTCGGGTTCTTGGTGAAACTACAAGTCCTATATATCCCCACAACCAGGAAGGTCCAACGGATGTAACGGTATATTGCTTTCAAAGAGTTGTCATAATTACAAGAAGTTACAGGTGAAAACGTTGAGACAAAAGGCTGTTTTTTTCTACTAATTGTCATTTTTTCCATACTTAACTGTTAGTTTCTATAAAGAAACCTTCATGGATTTAGACACATGACCCCTTTCTGATTTCAGAATTGTGTCTACTTTCCTAAAATGTATAGCTTTCCAGGATCCATTATTGCTTTCAAATTCATTTCTACCCCTAACTGGAAGGAGGTTGAAAACACTAAAAATAGCAAAAATAGGCTATGTCCCAGAAAAATGCCAAAACTGTGTAAAAAATGTTGGTTCTCTGACAAAAGACTGTCATTTCCTAAAAGCTGGGAAAAGGCTGATTTCAGCCCCGCAAAGCCTTTTTTGATAACATTTGCAGGGAAAAACCCAGAGGCTTTAATTTGCAACCAGTTTTTCCCATTTTTCTGAAAAAACAACGATTTTACTGTATTTTGCTTAATTTCTGGGACCCCTCCAAGGGAATCCACAAACCCTGGGTACCTTTAGAATCCCCATGATGTTGGAAGAAAAGGACGCAAAATTGGCATGGATACCTTATGTGGCCAAAAAGTTACAGGAGCTTAAGCATGCACTACCCAAAATAGCCAAAAAAAGGCTTAGCAAACGAGGGGAAAGGCCTAGCAGTGAAGGGGTTAACTGGGTCTCTAATTTGCCAGGATATTTTGCTTCTCGGAGCCTGTAATGCTTTGGTTGCAAACTTATCATGTCACTTGAACGGTTCCCCAGCTGCTGTGATTTATTCAGTGTTCAAACTGCTCTCGAATGTGAATGATTTGATGTTGAATGATCAAGGTTTTTGTGGGATGGTACTGGGCATTGCATATCTAGTCACAGTAAGTTCCAGGCTTCCTTGTTGTATGCATGTATTATTTCCACCGACCCACACAGGTAGGGTAGCGACGCTATGGCCTTCATTAGATGTTTTCTTAATACAGTTTGAGTCTCTGATCAGAATGAAAGCGTTGCTTTTACAGAAGGATGTGGCCTTTACCTCAGCCCGTGGGAATTTCGATCAACAGGTTGCAAGGTCTTAATCTGGGATACAGGCAATGGTCTGAACGAACTTCCCGATCTATATTGGGGAAATGGTACATCGTGTCTTTAACATGTCTGAAACGAGGGGGATCATGCATCTATTTAAGAGCATAGGTTCTGGACTATTGAGCACCTTTTAGACAATCTTCAGAGTTATTCCAGTATTTATATACTACGTATTGAGAAGCATTTTTGGAGGGCTTCCGCTGGCCCTACTACTTGTAGTGGGTATCCTGGTTTTATTTTTTCTGCTACGCAATAGACACCCTAGTTTCCAAAGAGATGGAAAAATCACTCTTGGTGCAACTGCGCCGTAAACGCATGGTACTCCATCTGGGCACACCTCGGCTTCGGAGGCTAAGCGAGCATTGGTTCCTATTGTTCATACCAGTCTGTGCTGACTGCATCTTGCCTGTGCTCCGCTGCCTATTCTGTGGATATGAATGCATGTTAGACATATTTCTGACTCTTCCATCAGTTGTGCCACTGGACGTAGACATACTACTAGACCCCTTAAAGGCCCACGTATTATGGTGTCCTCAACATATTCCCATGTTGATGATGGCATTCTTAGAGCCTCAACGGAATGCTTCAGCTCCTGTCTGACAGGACACTGGCTCTACAACAGACACACAGGTATCAAGTGTTTCCTCAGCGGCTTCTGTGGGAACTGAATATGATCACCACTGCCCCATAGACCTGATACAATAGGTGTTTCAGGTACCGTTGTCTGCGTGTGCGAGCAACAGTGATGTTGCGTCTCCCACACAGGACATATAAAACTTTGGTTCTCCTTGTGATGGGAACAATTTGGCCCTTTTTCCAAAACAAGTCAAATTGGAATTCAAAACATAATTTTTGTTTTATTTTCTCCTCTCACTGAGCAGCATGGCTTTCAGCATGCTCAGTAAGTCTGATCATATATTGACTTTTTAGTGGGCTTGTAGAGCTTTTTGAATTTTATCAAGCATCATTTTTACATATACCATGTATTTAGATATTTTAGGGCCATATGTATGAAGCCAAATTGCGAACGCAAATGCTGAAAATCGCAGACTTTCAGCGTTTGCGATCGCAATTTAGGCAGCGTGCAATGTAGCACACAAAAACCCACTCGCAAAATAAGGAATCGCAAAATTTGCAATTCCCTATTTTGCGAAAGCATTTAAGGAATCCCAAATCACGATTCCTTAAATGCAATGTAGGAAGCACCCAAGTTGTGCGATTTTGGCTTAAGAAATTGCAGGTTGGTGGTAATTTGCGGTTTCCTAGAAAAATGCACCTTTTTGAATTTTTCAAAGTGCCATGTGGCGCACATGCATGCCCTTAGGGCATGCATGTGCGCCACATGTGCACAAATGCTCATTTGAGGGTGCAACAGGGTGTCCTATTGACACCCTTGCAACCTTCAAATTGAGAATGTCTACCCATTCATTCCTATGGGCCTTCTAGTCCATTGGAATGAATGGGAAGGTATTCCTTTTTTTTAAAAACTTTATTTTTCAGATTTGTAAAACAAAAACCATTGACATGCGGTTCGTGGGTCATACAATTGGCATATTACATCACAGTCCAATACACTTACATTTTACCTGTAGTCCACAGGACTCGGGCAGTCATCAAGCAACGTTAATTCCATATATATATTGCAATCTCATTTCACAACTCAGTAGATCGCTATGACATGCATCAACACAGAGCAGCAAGAGATATCTCATCATAGTATACATCAATTACTTTGTGACGATCATAAGTAACAATGCCGGAGGTTAAAGCCAATCACTAATCGGGAACCAGTTGGAAATGGCAGGCCCCCCTCATCCCTCCGTTCCTAAACAGTGCCCTGGGATCCCCCCACAAAGTCGTTTGCACTCGTACGTAGGAGATACTCCTGCAATAGCCGCCAAATGTCTCTAGGCCTGGAAGTCAGTGGTTGTGTTTCAGCATAGATCCCATTTTGTTCTTGACAACAGACAACATCATGTAACCACTCCTTAAACTTCGGAGCCTGTCCCGCCCCCATCGACATGCCAGTCGACTTTTCGCCAAAAGCATTGTAATGTCCAAGAACTTTCTGCAACTTTTGGGGACATTGGCTGTATATCCCAACAACAGAATCAGTGGCTCTTTGTCAAATGTGAATCCCAGCATATCCTCTATAGCAGCATGTACCTGTGTCCAGTATTCCCATACCGCCGGGCACTCCCACGAGAGGTGCAAAAAACCCGCTCCGGGCCTCCGGCACCTTTCACACTTGTCATTGTCAGATAATTGGAACCTGTATTTAATAGCGGGTGTATAGTAGATCCGATGTAGATATATATAATGAATTATTTTAAACCTGCAGCTAGCTGATATAATCCCCATGTGTTCGCAACAATACATCCACTGGACATCAGTGATGTCTTTACCTAGAACTTCGCTCCAGTGTGCCCGTGCCGACCCTTCCAATCCCTTACGCTGCATTCTAAAACTATTGCATATACTAGATACTAGATGACTCCCATCTGCAGAACTGAGCATAAGATGTAACGGGATCAGGCTAACAGGTTCGTTGGGGAAATCTACCAAGACCTCCCTCATTCCCTGTCTCAGTCGCACATAGTAGTATACCTCCAGTGGAGTGGAAGTTACATCTTTAAAGAAATGGGCCATATTGCAAAATGCTCCCCCTGTAAACAGGTCCCCCCAAGTAGCTATCTGTAGTCGCTTGCACAAAGCGCAAAATCCAACCTCCTGTAATAGTACCATTCTTAGGTGATAAGTAAGGGGCAAGCGCGGCGAGTATAACAGTGTGATTTGCAATACCTTTGCCATTCGTCGCCAGGCATCTATCGTGCATGTTAGCGTCGTTGGTGGCATGTCAGTCCCATCCACAGGTCCATGTATTATGCCATTCAAGGGGAGAGGATGCGCCAACCAGTCCTCTGCCGCCACCTGTGGCATAAACGGTGTAGGCGCCATCCAATGGTATTCGTAGTGAGCTTGCACGCTAATATAGTATGCCTCTAAGTCCGGAATATCAAACCCACCTTTATCATAAGGTTGTGCCATGACTGACCATTTAAGTCTCGGTTGCCGCCCTCCCCATACCAGCCGTATCAATTCTGTACGCAGTGTTTTGAAAACAAAGGCTCCTGGATAGTATGGAACATTTGTAAAGAGGTATAAGAAACGAGGCAGTATCACCATCTTAATGAGTGAGACCCTACCTGCCATTGATAAAGGGAGAGATATCAATCTGGTAATGCTCAAAGTCAATTTGGTAATGACAGTCCCGTAGTTGAGCCTAAGCGTTTCCTCCCTATCTCTGGACACCTGGATACCCAAATAGCGGATATCAGAGTGGCACCATGCCAGTGGATAATCCATGGGGAACTCAGTAACCGCCGTGGTGAGTGGGAAGAATTGCGATTTCGTCCAATTTATATTTACCCCCGACATCCCACCAAATACCAAAAATTCTCGCAACAATGAATTTAGATTGTGTTGAGGGTCTACAACATATAACGTTACATTGTCAGCATAAAGTGAGATTGAAAGTTGGCGCTGAAAGCACTTAAACGCAGTATCTTTATGAAGTTGTCGCAATCGACATGCCAACGGCTTGATCGATATGGCGAAAAGGAGTGGGGATAGGGGACACCCCTGTCTAGTGCCTCTTGGACGTGGAGAGGTGACCATTGATGAGTATCCTTGCAGTGGGTGCATTATACAGCAACTGTATCCAGGACAGGAAAAGCTCAGGGAATCCCATGGCCCATAGGACAGTAAAAACATATCGCCATTCTACAGAATAGAATGCCTTAGAGGCATCTAAAATTAATGCCGCTTCCGGAAATCGAGGCTCCACAGTTTGTATCAGGGAGAACAGAGTTCGCAAATTGTGGGTGGGGGCACTGCCTAGTACAAAGCCGGATTGGTCCGGGAGTATTATCCGAGTTATTAAGAGCGATAGTCGAGTCGCCAGTACTTTAGCCAATATTTTCGCTTCACAGTTTATCAATGATAGTGGGCGATATGAATTGCAAGCCCTAGGATCTTTATCAGGCTTCAAGAGGGATGTGATGACAACCTCGCGCATTGACTGGGGGAGTATCCCCACCTCCAGAGACTCTTCAAACACCTCCCTCAGAACCGGGGCCATAATATCTATATAACATTTATAGAATTCTGCAGGTAGGCCGTCCAATCCCGGCGCTTTACCATTTTTTAGGGACATTATCGCCTCTCTAACCTCATCAAGCTCAAGGGGAGCACTCAGAAATTCCCTGTGTACATCACTCAGCCAGCACAAGGCTATGTCTCCCAAAAAACTATCCAGGTCCAGCCCACCCGAGCCCTGTGTGGTATACAGTGTAGTGTAATGCGAGGTAAAGGCCCCCAGGATATCAGTAGTGTCACGATACAGTTCTCCTGCCGGCCCAGAGATTTCCAATATGCTACTCCCAAAGCGTTGGTGTCGAGTGACCTCAGAAAGAGCCCTCCCCGGCCGTTCTCCCTCCCCGTATGCTCGCGCCACCCAATGCCTGCCCCGGAACTTCGTTTCGCGAGCAGCCTCTTCCTCCTATTCAGACAATTTAGCCCTAAAGTCTTTGTGTGCTTGCCCTACATTTCCATTAAGCATGTCGCGCTCCAGCCCCTATAGTTCCCACTCTAGTGTGCGCAATGTCTTCTGAATGTCCCGCAACACCCCAAAGCTTTTAGATATGCAATATCCTCGTACTGTAACATTGAAAGCTTCCCATACTACATCAACACTGTCCACTGATCCCTTCTTGCGCGGGAAGTATTCCTTAACCTCCTCCTCCAATTCCGCCCTGAATACTGTGACCAACAGGGCATTAGGCTGAAGACGCCACGTCGGCCTAGGTCTACCATAGCCAGGAACCTGCAATGTGATTCGTACAGGACAGTGATCCGAATACGTTCTGGCTAGCTGTGTAGTACCAATTAGTCCACCAGCCAGTCCCCTAGATAGTAAAAAGCGACCATGTGCCTGTGTATGAGGTGAAACGTGTTCCCTCCTTCCGCCCAGGATGCAAGCTTCTCCAGCTATCCACTAATCCTTCCTCCTCAACAAGGCCCTGAAGTACCTCTCTAGCCCCTTTATTATAATGCGCCACCCCATCAGCTCTATCCAGAGTAGGCATCAATGCAACATTAAAGTCCCCCCCCAAATGACGTGTGTGAAGCCAATATTCACTATTTTACCACATAGTGTCGTGAAGAAGTCCGGTGTATCTACATTGGGGGCATAACAATTCGCAACTGTTACAGATTCATTACCTAATCTCCCCCAGACAACAACATACCTACCCAGGGGATCCAAGATCTGACCAAAGAGTGTAAAGGTGACATTCTTCTTAATTAATATGCCAGTACCTCTAGCGTATGACGAGTAGGGGGAAAAAAGCCTTATACCCGCCCATCTACTGGCAAAGTTGGAATTAGTGTGGGGAGGAATGTGTGTTTCTTGTAAAAGCACTATCTGCGCCTGAAGTCTGTCTAGATATGCCAATATCTGCCTGCATTTCCACGCATCCTTCAGCCCTCTAATATTCCAGGATATTATCGTTAAGTTCACATCACTTCCACTTACAGCCATGTATCCATATTGCAAGTCTTCCAATCAGTATTTTGCAGCAACATTTCCCGCAACTTCTACTGCACCTGAGCAATATCATCTAAACCAACATTGTGCATGTCATAAACATCCCCATCCCCCCTCCCCCACCCACTGAAACATCCCAATCATCTCAGTTATTTCTCTACCCACCCCCCGTCCTGCCCGAAAAACAAGCAATCCACAAAATTGAGGGGGTATTCCCATTGGGGTGTGTCTTCTAGATGGCGCACTCAAACCTCACACCTATCTGGGAAACTTCAGAAAGTCATCCATTCCCCGCAGGTGACGAGGGTGCCCGGTAAGATTCAGTTATCATATTGCATCAACCTCTACCTTAATTAACAATCAGAAAAAAATAGTGGCATTGCAGCCAGGAGCAACAAAGTAAAAAGAATATACATTACATGTGTCCATTGTCAATTTCTATCCAACATCATGCAGGCACCTGTCAATTATATCCATAAGAGTGTTTAACGTTAGCTCATCACATGTCCCATTATTCCACATCGGAGAGCGGCGCTTTTTCTGCGTCTTCCCGCTCTTCTGGTACAGCCTTCTTTTGGTGAAGAGTCTTCAGAATTGTTTCCACTGACTGCGGCGTAGTATGTATGACCTGCTTTCCCTGATGAGTCACTCGAAGCCGCGCTGGATACAGCAACGCATAGTCCACTTGTTCCTTACACAGCCGTTGTTTCACAATGTTGAATTTCTTCCTCTCCTCCTGTACCCGTACTGTAAAATCCGGGAAGATGGAGAACGTAACACCTTCATACGTGAGTTGTCTTTTTTCCCTTGCCACTCTCAAGACCACATCACGATCACGATAATTAAGTAGCTGTGCTACAATGGGCCTAGGAGTGGCTCCCGGGGGTGGGCGCGGGCCCAGCGATCTGTGCGCTCTCTCTACAATAAACTGGAGCAAGAACACCCCTTCATCCGTGATGGCAGTCAACATTTTCTCAACGTAGTGCTCCATCCTGCCAGTGTTGGTACTCTCCGGCACACCTAGTATGCGTATATTATTACGCCTGCTGCGGGCTTCAATGTCCTCGTTCTTGGCGTCAATGATGCGCATGAGTTTATCCATTTGCGTTACTGCTGTCTTTAGTTGTTCCGTGACGTCTTCTGTGTCCGATATCCTCTGTTCCGCTTCCTTTAGACAGATGTCGTGCACATCTAATTAACAAGAAATAGTATCCATGCGATTGGTGAGCGTGTCAACTTTGTCTGCGATTGTCCCAAACCCCTGTTGCATTTCAAGTAGTATAGTGTGTAGCTCATTATCCGGTCTAGTATCCTGTTTAGCCGTATCTTCCGACCTCCCTGTCTCACTCTCCGCTGGTGGTTGTTTCACACTTTTCTTCGCCTCAAAGGTGAGCTGCGGTTGTCTCGAATCTATTCGGCCCATGATGCACTACCTTGGCCAGCCAGAAAGGCACCTTTTGTCCCGCAGACAACAGCTATCTGTATGCACCTTCAGCGGCAATCGCCAGTCGCTGCGCACTGCCCCTGCCGTAACTTGTGTAATGGATACCAGCGCTAATGATGTGGTGCTGTGTATCCTCGCAGAGGGGGCCCCTCTCCCACTGGCCTCCAGCACACATTCGCAGGGCAGCTTCACCACCCCCACAATGTCCACCCTGCAAGGCCCACCGTAGGACCTACCCACCAGGTCCAGGGGAGTCGGATTTATAGTTCTGGTACTCTCCGGCTGTGCAAACCCCACCAACGGCCACTGCCCAGCGTCCTCGTTGTGCACACTGCGCCACCTATCAGCTCCATTTTGCTGCCAATGAGCATCCGCTATTCCTGCCGTTCATTAGTGTATCGCTCGTGGTCGTCCCGCTTCTACAGGAGTTTTAGCGTGTAGGTGCCAGGGATAACTGCCAACGCTGACTATGCCTTTCCTGATATTACGTTATTGCGGCATCCGCAGGATTTGAATTTTCCCGCTCTCTCCTACGCCGCAGTGATCAGGATCTCCTACGCCAAGCTCCTCCGCTGCCTCAGCCAGTGATGTAAGCACAGTATGGGCACATATAGTCATTCGTTCTTCCCACTACCGTGTTTCAGTGGACCAGGCATGTCATTAGCTACGGGCTGAAATCTTGGCCGCCGCCATTTTGCCCTTAGATATGAAGCGCCATACCAGGGGCCACACTCACTGTTTGATCCGCCGTGGTCAGTCACTAGGATCTCTCTGTCCAGGTGCCAGAGGGAAGTACCTATGTACCGTCTGCCATGCAGCGCGGCTCTCCTCGCCCAGGGGATGACGCCGCAGACAGCCGCACGGCCTGATCACCACCCCGCAGCGGCGGGACTCGCGCTGCCACTGTAGCCGACTCCGGCCTCCACACCTCCACGCCGCTGCGCCCGGGGCTGCTCCTACCACGGCCAATCAGCTCTGTCCACCTGCGGGACACCGGATTCAGGCGTTCTGTATCATGTCACCACACATTACCGATCCTCTGCTGCAATGTAGTGCGGGTAAAGTTGCGGCAGTTGTAGGATAAATGTAAAATAAATCTCCGGGCTGCGGGAGCCTCACGTTGCTGCGGCCATTCCACTTGTGGGCCACCTAGCGCCCCCCAATGGGAAGGTATTCCCCTAATTTGCGAATCTCAATTTGCGATTCGCGAATAAAGAATATGTAGAGTTCACAAAATATTTAGCAAAGCCTACTAACATTGCATTTTGCGATTCTCTAATTGCAATTCCGTAAAAATCGCAATTTGAGAATCGCTGAGCGCGTTTTTGATACATATGGCCCTTTGTCACTGATTTTTATGAAACAGTTTTTATGCTTTTATCAGGCATATTTTAGCATTAGTTGACGTTATCGACCTTCAGATGAGGAGTGGATGTTATGAACCCCCATGTACCCAATCTAGACCTAGGAAGTTACACAACCTTTAACCTACATTTGTCCTACCTTGCTCTGCATAATGGTTCTAGCACTGACCTTATACCCAGTAATGTGCTGAATAAATGTCGATCAATTTCTTGGAAACTAGCCTGATTTATTATGCATGAGGATTCTTAGGAAAATCCCCTGCACATGACGTACATCACAGCATGAACATACTCTGCGTAAAAGTCATGGTCATCTTCATCCTAGGGCGAAAAGAACTGCTCTGCATAATTGCAGGTATTGTTCTAGGCTCATTTGCATAATCGTACTCACAACATATCGATTATGTAAGGAACCCGAGGCTATCCTTTTAGGATAAAAGAACCAACTGAACATTAGATAGTTAGAGGAGAAGCTTCTATGCTGACACAAGACGCTGAGATTTCTGCATGCAGAAACTCCAGCACGCAATGGTCAGACATCCCTTGCTGGATGTCCAACTCAAGACCAAGACAGGATCCTTCGATCAGGTTATGGGGTTGCCTCTTTCTTAGGGATTCTTAACTTGACATCCACATACATGCTAGGTACATTTAGGTACACGTAGATAGGGTCTGCATAGTAGGAGTATGCTTGATTACTGCCATGTTTCTATATGCCTGCATATATTCACTGTTTTAGCACCATAGTAGAATTCTACCTTTTATTTACTCTGTTGGTGCTTGTAATCTTATACTTCTGTTTCTGTCTAAAGACTGTCACAGTAAATAAGTTTTATACTAGAATGACGCTGGTTCAATAAATGCTTATGAAAATGTCCCTATTGCTTATTCTGTGTATCTCACTGAGGCTACGTGAACACAAGTGACTGAGCGAAAAGTACTGTACTGGTTCCATGATCCCTGAAGGATCAAGGGTTGTCATGTTCGATATTTACCTGAAACTTTTTGCTCCTTGGTAAGGGTTGGGGTGTTATGGTGGCACTGTGAGCTAGCTGGTCTAAAGGCTAACATATCCTTTGAGGGTGTTCTGGAATCAGTTTGGACACCAATCCCTTAGTTTGTGTTGTCTAAACGCGCATATCCTATATAGATTTGTAGGAACTACACAACAGTCTCCTCAGCCTGCTTTGGCATGCTCTGCATGCTCCACTTAGTCTTCAAGTGGCTCCCCATTAGCACCTGGAAAACAGTGACACAGGACCTCATCACAAGCCGGCTAGACTACGACAATGCTCTCTATACAGGAACGAAGCTGCCACACTGGTCCTCAACCTGCCCAAGAGGACTCACATTACCTAGCACCTGAAGGACCTCCACTGACTCCCTGTTCAGTTGAGATGCCATTTCAAACTTTTGATCCATGCCTTCAAAGCCCTCCATGACCAAGGACCCGCCTACATGAATCTCCACCTGCAATTCCACCTACTCACAGGAATCTCTGCTCCGCACACCTCACCCTCACACATATCCGCCGCTCTGGAGGATACTCCTTCTCCCACCTCGCCGACAACTCCTGGAACTCGCTTCCCTTCCACCTCCACACCTCACCATCACTGATCCACTTGAGTAAGGGACTCAAGACCTGGCTCTTCAACTGATACCTGCAGCACAGCCCTTGGATACCCTCTCAGGTGAAAAGCTGTGCTATACAGCTATGCTATACCAGTATGACTTGATTGAGTGTACCAGAGACCACTCTATGACTCACCACTCCACTGTATGACACATCACTCCACAACACACCACTCCATACTATGACAGTACACTCCATGCCATTCTACTGTATGACACGCCACTACACTCTACCTTACTCTATTCCACTGTATGCAACTCTCTACACAACTCCATCCTAAGGCATGCCACTCCACTTTAAAATACTCAACAACAACCCACTCATGACATACAACTACACTCTATGACAAGCTACTACACTGTACACCACTCCAATCTACTTTACGACACTCCACTCTATCCCACTCCACGCAACCACCCCACTCTATGCCTCTTAACTGTGCACCATGACACTACATGCCGCAACAGTCTAGGTCACAGCACTACGTAACAACACTGTATGAAACACTCTACGACAATCTACTCTATGGCACTCCACTCTATGGCCCTCCGCTCTACTCATGTCTATGCCGCTGCACTCTACGACCCTCTACTCTACTCTAGGACACTGTATTCCAGTTAACAACACTCTACGCATCTCCCTCTATGCCACTTCATGCCACTTTATTCCACTCCACTGTATGACACACTACTCAATTTTAAGCCACTCCACTCTAACACACTGTAAAGCACACCACTCTATAACATACCACTTCACTGAACTCCACAACACAACACTCCACTATACAACACTCCACACCACTTCATTGTACATCACATCACTCCACCGGACGGCATGCCACTACATTCTATGCCATTCAACTGTATGCCGTTCCACATGAAGATGTTGTATGATATGACTCTCTATAAGATGCCACTATACCTTACTGTATGACACTCTACGCAACTCCATCTACGCCACTCCACTATACTCTACCCCTCTCTGCTGTACACTATGACACTGTATGCCATAACATTGGACACTACTCTATTCAGTGCCACTCCCTCCACTGTATGCTTTGACATTGTATGTCACAGCACTCTATTTCACTCTAGTGTTCAACAACGCACCCCAGTCTTCGGCAATGTACGACACTCCACTTTATGAAGCTCCACTGTACAACACTGTACTCCATTCTATACAACTCCACTCTACAAGACTTTACTACACTTTATGCCCCTCTATGACACTGTACTCTACAACCCTACACTCCACAGTATAACAATCTATGCCACTGTACAACACTCTACTCCACTCAACGACACTCTACCAAACTCTCTGTATACCACTCCACCCACTTTTCTCCACTATACTATATGACAAAGTGCTCCACCACTCCACTGTATGCCATTGTGCCATTTGTCTCTCTGACAGTATATGCCACTACAGTCTACCACACTCTATAATACTGTAGACCACTGCTCTCTACTCCACTGCATGCCATGATACTGTACTCTACAACTCTTGTCAACACTGTGTGGCATACCAGTCCCCTCTACTGTATAACATGCCACTCCAATTGTTTACACTTTACTCAACTATATGCAACGACACTTCACTCTACTGCACTCAATGCCACTCTACTGTATGCTACGCCAGTGCGCTCTATGACACTTGACACAACTGTAAGCCACTGTAGGATACTCCACTCTGTGATTTGCCAATGTAGAGCACGCTATTCCACTATATGCAACTGCGCTCTACAACACTACTATATTGTATGCCACTCTGTTCCACTCTACTCCACTCCATACGCATCCACTGTACACCACTCTATTACACTCTACGACGTGCCACTCTATTCCTCTTCATGACACCCCACTTCACTATATGAAACAAAAATGCAGAACATGACACTCTTCTCCACTGTACTCTACAACACTCCACTCACTGGTACTCCACTCTACTCCACCCAACCCTACTCTATGCCTCTCCAGTCTACAACACTGTACTTCACTCTACGCCACTCCACTGTACTCTACCATACGCCACTTCACTATATGCCACTCTACTAAGACTCTACTCCATTGTATGCCTATTTATTTATTTATTTATTGTAGAGTTTTATATAGCGCGAACAAGACCCGTGGGTATCAGAGCGCTTAACATCAAAATAGTTAACTCACACAAGTGTTGACATTACAAAGAACAAACAGATATGAGGTATATAATAGCATGAATGTGATTGTGTAAGCAATATAAATGCAAACAGAAGTACATGTGCAAACCGCCTTAGGAGGTGGGATAAAGCTAAGATTAACTCATATGCCAACTGCATCGACAAGTGAGGTAGGCGATGGTCAGGTTTTGGCTTAACAACAAGTTAATCTTTCCAAGAACAAAACCGTTATGAGATAGATAATAGTGTGGCTATGACTATGTGAGACAGTATATATATGAAAACACAGACATCATGCAATTCACATTAATAGGTGGGGTAGGGGTTATATCATATGTCATTTACCCCGACAGGAGTGAGGTAGGAGAGGGTAAGGTTTAGACTGTGAGATATATGTATATTATCACATCGCCCCTCAGGGCATTAGGTAAGGGTACATCTGCGTCTTATATAAAGCGCCAGTCTTGAGCCAAACAATTAGCTTTCATATTATTCAGGTTGGAGCTTCTCCTTCTGAGAGCAGCCCTAGATCAGCGTCACTATGCAAGATATTTGCTCATCAAGAGGCTCTTCACTTCCCGTTTGAATGATGAAATATTGCGAATCTTCCTAATGCTTGGAGGAAGAGAATTCCAGATTCTAGGGGCAGTTCCAGAGAACGCTCTGTCGTAAGTCTTTTTCTTTCGGAATCTGGCTGGCCGCAATAGCAGTTCAACGGCACTCCGAGCTGGTCTGTCACCTCCAGATATCTTAATTTTCTTGGCTAGATATCTAGGAGTGTTGCAGTGAAGCGCTTTATGGGTGATACATGCTAACTTCATTTGTATTCTGGCTTCATAAGGAAGCCAGTTTAATGCTTTCAAGTGAGGGGATATATGATCAAATTTCCTTGATCCTGTGATCAGTCTTGCCGCTGCGTGGAGGCAGGCTTTTAGCGGAGCTGTTGACATTTTTGGTAAACCTGCTAAGGTGGAGCAGCCATATTCAATCCTAGAGATAACAAGAGATTGGATTGCTAATTTTAGATCAGTTTCCGAGATGTAAGGTTTCATTTTCCTTAAGTAGTTAAGGTGGAAGCGGGCACTTTTAGCCATTGCATTAATATGAGCTTTCATGTCGAGGTTCTCGTCTAGGGTGATTCCAAGTGATTTCGCTAATTCGACTAGTGTTGGGGTGCAGTTTAGTGCAGACACTAGTTTGGTCCATTCCCTTATTTCCGAATGGCACCTAGGTGGTGAAATTAGAAGGAACTCTGTTTTGTGAGCGTTTAGCTTCAAGTGATTGGTGGATAACCATTGCAGTGCCCTTCTCAAGGACTCGTTCATCCGATCAATGTCTTCAACAGAGGCGACCTTTATGTAAATTTGCGTATCATCCGCATACATGTGGTAGGATATCTGAGATTCTCGGAGAATTTCTGTGAGTGGTTCGACATACAAATTAAACAGGTCTGGGGAAAGTGTCGATCCTTGCGGGACACCTATTGAGTTGGGACATGGAGTTGAGGTAGAATGATTGACCAGGAATCTTTGTGTTCTGTTCCGTAAGAAGGAGTCGAACCATTTCAGCACATTTCCAGTTAATCCCATCCTATCTCGAAGTCTAGCCAGTAAGGCTTCGTGATTTACCGTGTCAAATGCAAATGACAGGTCCAGGAGAATCAGCAGGCACGCTCGATTTTGGTCTAGGGCTTGTAGCGCGTCGTCCACAATATGTAGTATAGCCGTTTCCGTGCTATGTCCTGCTCTGAATCCTGATTGGCAGTCATCTAGTAGTGCGAACTTGGAGATGTGTTGGCTTAGCTGCCCCTGCACACATTTCTCGATTAGTTTGGCCAGTAGAGGGATGTTAGTCACTGGGCGAAAGTTGTTCGGATCTGTTGCGTCCACTGTAGGTTTTTTGATTATGGGAACCACTTGGCCTGTTTTCAGGCAATCAGGGAGGATCCCTTGTGATAGTGATGCATTAATTATTTTGGTCCATATTGGAACCAAGATGTGGCTGATATCTCTTACACATTTTCCGGGTAGAGGGTCTTGGTAGTGGTTATTAGGTTTAATTTCCGACAGCGTTTTGGCGATCTTATACTGGTCGTATAGTTTGAATGTGTCCCAGTTTGCCTCGTTTTTTGTCTTGGTACATTCTAGTGACTGGATGTCATCGTTCGGGGGCAAAGAATGTATAGCGAGGTTGGTCGCCACATTTGTGAGCTCTTCTTCCAGCGCTTTTGCCTTCTCTGTAAAAAATGTGGAGAATTCTTCACAGCCTAACGGAGTAATCGTGTTCTCTTGAGAGGATTTGGCTAGTTTGTTTGATTGTTGTTTAAGGATTTCAAAGAGTTTTCGTGGTCTGTTTTTGGCATTGTCCAGTTCTGATCGGATACATTCCTTTTTGGAATTGATGATCTTTTTGTTATATCTATCTACCTATCTATTCTACACCACTCTATTCCACTGTAAAACACTTCACTGCACTCTATCACAGTCTAATCTACTATATGACATGCCACTTAACTCTAATCCACTGCAGTCTAGAAGACTACTACACTGTATGCCACTCCACTCTACACCAATGTACCGTCAACTACGGCAGACTAACACACTCCACAGTACGGCACACCACTCTGACACTCGACAACACCACAATGTACGAGACTCTCATTAACTGTACTATAAAAAGACTGCACTCAAGAACACTCCACTCTATTACAGTGTAGTTCACAGTACTCCATTGTATGCCAAACCACAACACTTTACTCTACTTTATGCCACTCTGTGACCCTCAACTCAATGACACTCCACTCTATGACACTCTAGTCGACGACACCCCACTGTATGACACTCGACTCTACTGTACAACATGCCACTTCACTTTACAACATGTCATTCCACTCTAGTCCACTTCACTCTAGTCCACCCTACGACACTCCACTCTACGACACTATACTCTCCTCCACTGTACTACATGACACTCCACTGGACGAAAGTACATTCTACAATTTGAAACACATTTTTACTTAAAAATCTAAAACATTGTAATTAAATTAATAAAACAAAGGTTATGGGTAAGTTATAGGTAGGGAAACTGTATTTCTTCTGTAGTGTAGTTCCTATATTCCCAATAGGCTCTGCGCATTGGAATAATATAAACAGCAGTGTAGACGTAGGACTGAGGTCGACTAGGTCTCTACTGACTATATGAGACTTAATTAGTTTTGCCAGCTAGCTCAGAGGTCACTAGAAACTTTCTCGAGTAAACAAGGAGGAGTTTAACTTCCCTGGATAGACAAGAAGGGATTAGCTTCTGACAACCATATAACATGACAACTTTGCTCCCTCGGAATAAAGAGTGTATCTCTAGAGTCGTGTGAAAACAATAGACAGTTATTTCACTCAGTCAATCGTGCATACTTAGTTTTACCAGAGTGCAGAGAAATAGAGAGGCGGGCGTTCTCAATAAAAGGTGTTATTTATTGAGCAGTCTTCTTTCTCATGCAAGAGAAATGAATTGCCCCAATTGCAATACTTATCATGAAGTAAAGTGCGTACAGTAAAAGGAGTATTATGAAATAATACTGTAAAAGCATTGATATGGTTTATTAGCCATATGATACTTTAAAATGGATAAAATATATACATACATAAAAACATTGACTAACGTACTCAACTGGTGCTTCTAATCTACGCCTACCCCGGTGTACCTGACCTAAGCCTAATACATAGGAAGGAGTAAGTAAGTTGCAGTTTAAGTTAAGTTGGTTTTTGCCAAAGATCTGAATCAAGAATTCTCTTAAGGGTTTAGTCAGCTCCGTACCTTGGTTCTTAGAATGAAGGAGGTCTTGTATCTCTCTCTCAGGACTCGATATCCCAGCAACCCGCAAGGGTGGCTGGAAACACTGGAGCTGGATTTTCTCGGCTGGAGAAAAATACAGTGTCTTCCTCAGTGCGTCAAAGGGGAGGGGCGGCTTCCTTCGGCTCCTCGCATCAGCTGAGCTTCCGGACAAGTAGATAGCCGCTCTGCTCCAAACCACCGTGTGTTTGCTTAAGGCAACGTTGGTATATTTATACCTGAAAGGTGCTGGGTTTGACGTAAGGTTGGACATAAGACGTCACCAAGAACTAACAGTTCTTTCTGACTCTAGGAGTTCTTGTGCAAATCAAAACAAGAGCAGGGGGATTTCCCGGGCTGCTGGAGGCTTGGTTTGTTTAAAGAACCCGTTGTACTTTCTAGGAGTCTAGGGGAGTAGCCTTGCCGTATTTGGACTGCATGGGCTATTACTAAATATGGATATGATTCTTATGCCTTTATAAGGATATTATTTATTATAGCCATATAAGGGCATAAATCGGGAATATCGAATTAGGGTCCTAGATAGAAACACAACACCCACTCCACGAATTAATGTCCATCATTACTAAAAACTAAGCAATATTAACATAATCGATGCATGTGTGTTTTCCAACCCACCCCAAAATACATAAATTGCATTTAAAATGTTTTATGGTAAATACACGAAAATGAGTATTGGTACTGTACGCTTTTCAAGCAGTGTTATCATTCAGTTAAATGCATATATATATCAGCTGAATGAATAGCGAAAATTACACATGAAATGGCTCTGAATACAGAAAAGAAGGTCGAGACCATTCCATCACATATTTATACAAATGCTGTACATGTGCTAGAGGCTGAGGTAAAATATTGTCTCTAGAGTTGCTAAAATAGAAGCTTTGTTCTCTAAGAATAGTTCTACTTTAAGCAGAGTACTTTGTGCCAGAAAAAAGGGTAAATATTTTGGAAGTGAAAAAAAAATAATTTCGCTCTCAAGGGAAAAAATAGTTCAATTGTTTTCAGTAGCTGTGTTTCTCAAAACTGAAGGCCGAATTCAGAGTTCAGGGAACGCTGTGTGCTCAGTGTTTAAAAAGTTATTCTTATTGTTCAGGGGAGAACATCATTTCAGACAGGCTTGCAAAAAATTGGTCTACAACATCAGGTGAAAGTTCGACCAAGTTTGAAAATGCTGAAATTGTGCATATGTGAGAATGATTGCTATCATCGATGTCAGGATCAGTAATGCTCATAGAAGGTTGTACCTGTTTGGTGCTGCTTTCCTCTCGTACTTCACAGCCACCTACTCATAGTGGTGAAGTCTCAACGAATGCCGTCATCAGAATAGGTAGCCGCTGGGGACAACACGATGCATGAGTCGTTACCGGACCTAGCAAGGTATCTGTATCCATTGGTACTGCTGATGGTAGTGTAAGACAGACGTCCAACATGCATTCTTCTCCGCATAGCATACATCGAAGCACAGGTAAGATGCAATCTTGCCAGATTGGTCTGAATGAAAGAAACCAAGTTGTACTTAGATCTCTTAGCCGGGCAAATCCGAGGACTTTAGTGATGCGGTCCCGGTAGCGTATAGCTAAGATCGTTTCTCCCATTGTTGCTGGAGTCTTGTCTGTGACTTGGCTTGCCATATCGGAGCAGAAGGATCAGAATTCCTGCTACGAGTCCCAAAAGTAGAGGCAGACCGCCGAAGACAGAATGGACAAAATTAGGGAAGATGCCCAGAACTGTTTCAAAGGGTGGAAACAGTCCCGAAAAAATTGTCTCAAATACATGTGCGATGCCACTGGTATCAGACATGTTTAAAATTTGGCTTAACATTTCTACGAAATGTACGGGGCAATTTGTTGATAATAGGGAATGTATCTCTGCTGGTGTCCTTGCAACTTGCAGATCATACGTTTCTTTGGATGAGGTTAAAGGCACAGTTGTATCAATTCGAATAGAAGAGATATTCAAAGAAGGCCATATTCCCGCCTCCATGTCTGGATTGCTGTTTGGATACAATACTTGCATACAGCAAGTGACCATGGAACTAACGCTCACAAGATAGGCCTTTTCTGGCACCATGCCACAACAGCTGTGGTCACTTATTAGAACGTAGCTGCCATTGGAAAGCTGTCTAAAGAATGGCTCTATCTGTGTTGTTGGAGTGCCGTGAAGGTGACATGAAAGGTTATTTGAAGACCCTTCGCAGGCTCCATGCAAGTTAATACCTTGACACAGAAGTATACCAGTTAGTGATTTTTTACAATTATTACCACTAAGAAATACCTCCTTTTTCTCTTCACTATAACATTTGTGTATATAAGGTAGTTTCCATGTTGACTTGATGTATCCTTTACCCAACCTTTCATACAGGCCTGCTGGTATATATTTTTGGCAATACTTAAACTGGAAAGTTGTTATTGGGATTGTAATCGTTCCATGTATTATCCATTCAATGACAGGTCTCTCTGACATTGTCAATGGTAATCTCTCAAGTTTTTCAATGCCCATAATTGTTTAGTCTGCTCCTTTTTGTGCCAAACTGATTTGTTTATCAGTAAGGTTAAAGATAGAGAATAATGACGTTGTGTTGATAAAACGCCATGGCACGTAGCCTGAACGCAGATTTTGCAACGTCCAGCCAAGCTGTACAATAGAACGTAATTGGGACTGACCATGTTGTAACATTAGTAAGTCCTGCTCTATTATATCAATAGCAGATGATACAATGCTGTCCAGTGAATATATTCTGGAGGACAGAGTCGTTAACCCATTGACCACTACTGAAAGTGATTTTTCCAAATTAATACGATCAATTTCTCGTATTTTTTCAGCTGTTTCAATTTGTGTTACTTTCCAAGCCTTGTTGTATGCAGCGTATATACCGGCGTATATGAAACGTTTTTGACGCTGTTTGCGTGGTCCCAGTATGAAATCACGCAAGTCAGCACTGTCTTTAAGTAAAGTCAAGTGTTGCTTAATTTCAGCCAGTGTGCATTTCTGTAGCCATTCAAGGCAGAGTTTCCCTACACTGTATGTTGTAACTATCCCTGGATGTTGTCTCTGGGAGTATCTAGGGTCTGGCCTGGTCCATTTAAACCCCTGTGTTTTGTTCAGGAATCTATCTTGACAGTTATTTGTGTCTGTGGGACAGATCAACCATTTTTTCCAATCAAGATGTGTTCTGTTTTGGTGTAAAATATGGGATACGTCTATCTCCACCTCTGTAGTGCTATTACTATCAGACATGGGCTTCGGAATAGACGGTTTATTTAAGCCTTTTATCTTGGCTAGACCAAGACAGGTTGTTTGCTGAATGGTGTCATTAAGTAATATTAATTGTTCTGGAATCATGCAGGCTCTAAATAATGCTTCTAAACCTTGGACCTGCCATTCTTTTGTACCCCAGATAGTTTTTGTTTCAATGTTTTTTTTCCAGAATTCAAAACCAAATGTAGTCATTTTTTCATAAAATGCTTCAGGATAAATCAATTTAGTATTTGTCAACATCGTTTTCATTCCTGTCTTATTTGACATTCTAAAATAAAATGTTTCTGCATAACTTGTGTTAAAACCTGAGAAGTATGGGAATTTCTCATAAAATGTTTTCGAGCTGCCTTTAGGCGGTGTTGCACAATGTTCCCATTGATTATAATTTAAAAAATTTCTAGGTTGTGCAGATTTATGCAAATAGTGATGACCAAAATGATTATAATAATATAACTCTTCATAATTTGATGAACCCTGTAAATAATCATGTTCTGTGAATTTAGCTGACATTACTAAATCTGATATCATATTATTAATATTATCAAAGTCCCAATCATCAGAAAAAGTACTTGGTTTTACAAAGTCACTTAATGAAACCTTAAATTGGTGTAGATATTTCAAGAGCTCAATCGGGCCATAGATTTCATAATCCGTTTTGTCCCATGCTACCCCACCGGGTATTGGATAGGCTGTGATGTTCACTGGTGACAGTTCTCTTTTTGTGATGTGAGAGGATGTGTGAGGCTTTAGGACCAAGTTGATGTTCTGACTTGCTGTGTCCATTGTACTATATGTTCCATCAATGAATTTTCCCAAACATAGAACCATGATGAGCCAAAGCAGGAGGAAAAGTACACCTAACACAATCCAAAATTCAATCCATGGAGAAATCAGATAGGTTTCTTTGAGTTGATGAAAGAGTTCAGTTACTTTGTCTTTGAAAGTTTTTGTTTCTGGCGTTTCTTCATGTTCACTTGGATCATCAGAAAAGTCATCAAAATTGATGAAGTAGCCAGATGCAGTTCTGTCAATTGTTGGAATTGCTTCCGAATTTTCATTTGCTTTTGGATTTTTCTTTGTTTCGCTAGCAGAGTCCGATGCTACATCATTGTAGACTGGTGTTTCTTGACGAACTGTTGCAATTTGGGTTTCAAGAGGCACAAGTTCCATGGCTTTGTTGCATAGTCCTTTTTTATTCACTGCAGGTTTATCAAAAGTGATTAGTCTTTCAGTTTGAACCTCTTGGAATGTAGCAAGATTTGGTCTTCTGCTATTGGTCTTCTTTCTATTTCTACACCACTCTATTCCACTGTAAAACACTTCACTGCACTCTATCACAGTCTAATCTACTATATGACATGCCACTTAACTCTAATCCACTGCAGTCTAGAAGACTACTACACTGTATGCCACTCCACTCTACACCAATGTACCGTCAACTACGGCAGTCTAACACACTCCACAGTACGGCACACCACTCTGACACTCCACAACACCACACTGTACGAGACTCTCATTAACTGTACTATAAAA
This sequence comes from Lissotriton helveticus, assembly GCF_964261635.1. Taxonomy (NCBI): domain Eukaryota; kingdom Metazoa; phylum Chordata; class Amphibia; order Caudata; family Salamandridae; genus Lissotriton; species Lissotriton helveticus. The sequence continues at coordinate 496,619,140 of NC_136061.1, read as the reverse complement.
AGACTGCACTCAAGAACACTCCACTCTATTACAGTGTAGTTCACAGTACTCCATTGTATGCCAAACCACAACACTTTACTCTACTTTATGCCACTCTGTGACCCTCAACTCAATGACACTCCACTCTATGACACTCTAGTCGACGACACCCCACTGTATGACATTCGACTCTACTGTACAACATGCCACTTCACTTTACAACATGTCATTCCACTCTAGTCCACTTCACTCTAGTCCACCCTACGACACTCCACTCTACGACACTATACTCTCCTCCACTGTACTACATGACACTCCACTGGACGAAAGTACATTCTACAATTTGAAACACATTTTTACTTAAAAATCTAAAACATTGTAATTAAATTAATAAAACAAAGGTTATGGGTAAGTTATAGGTAGGGAAACTGTATTTCTTCTGTAGTGTAGTTCCTATATTCCCAATAGGCTCTGCGCATTGGAATAATATAAACAGCAGTGTAGACGTAGGACTGCGGTCGACTAGGTCTCTACTGACTATATTAGACTTAATTAGTTTTGCCAGCTAGCTCAGAGGTCACTAGAAACTTTCTCGAGTAAACAAGGAGGAGTTTAACTTCTCTGGATAGACAAGAAGGGATTAGCTTCTGACAACCATATAACATGACAACTTTGCTCCCTCGGAATAAAGAGTGTATCTCTAGAGTCGTGTGAAAACAATAGACAGTTATTTCACTCAGTCAATCGTGCGTACTTTGTTTTACCAGAGTGCAGAGAAATAGAGAGACGGGCGTTCTCAATAAAAGGTGTTATTTATTGAGCAGTCTTCTTTCTCATGCAAGAGAAATGAATTGCCCCAATTGCAATACTTATCATGAAGTAAAGTGCGTACAGTAAAAGGAGTATTATGAAATAATACTGTAAAAGCATTGATATGGTTTATTAGCCATATGATACTTTAAAATGGATAAAATATATACATACATAAAAACATTGACTAACGTACTCAACTGGTGCTTCTAATCTACGCCTACCCCGGTGTACCTGACCTAAGCCTAATACATAGGAAGGAGTAAGTAAGTTGCAGTTTAAGTTAAGTTGGTTTTTGCCAAAGATCTGAATCAAGAATTCTCTTAAGGGTTTAGTCAGCTCCGTACCTTGGTTCTTAGAATGAAGGAGGTCTTGTATCTCTCTCTCAGGACTCGATATCCCAGCAACCCGCAAGGGTGGCTGGAAACACCGGAGCTGGATTTTCTCGGCTGGAGAAAAATACAGTGTCTTCCTCAGTGCGTCAAAGGGGAGGGGCGGCTTCCTTCGGCTCCTCGCATCAGCTGAGCTTCCGGGCAAGTAGATAGCCGCTCTGCTCCAAACCACCGTGTGTTTGCTTAAGGCAACGTTGGTATATTTATACCTGAAAGGTGCCGGGTTTGACGTAAGGTTGGACATAAGACGTCACCAAGAACTAACAGTTCTTTCTGACTCTAGGAGTTCTTGTGCAAATCAAAACAAGAGCAGGGGGATTTCCCGGGCTGCTGGAGGCTTGGTTTGTTTAAAGAACCCGTTGTACTTTCTAGGAGTCTAGGGGAGTAGCCTTGCCGTATTTGGACTGCATGGGCTATTACTAAATATGGATATGATTCTTATGCCTTTATAAGGATATTATTTATTATAGCCATATAAGGGCATAAATCGGGAATATCGAATTAGGGTCCTAGATAGAAACACAACACCCACTCCACGAATTAATGTCCATCATTACTAAAAACTAAGCAATATTAACATAATCGACGCTTACTAATCAAACGGACGTACCTGGGCAAATTACAGAGGCTCAACAGCGCAGCAGACCTCCAGCCCTCCTCTCCAAGCCCATTTCTCGCCGCACCCGCTCCGCGGGTGCCGCCTCGTCTCTGGGCGCAGGAAGCAAAGCAACAGCTGGGAGGAGCAGTAACACCGGAGAACAGCGGAAAGGCGGTGAGAGGCGCGAGGCACCAGCGGGGCTGCGAGCGTGCGGGGACTTCATTTCCCAGAAGTCCCTGCAAGACCGACGTATAGCTTCCGGTCCGCTCTCCCTGCTGGCCCCGCCCCCTGCCCTTTACGCCCCCTATTTAACAATATCTTACTCCCGCAGCGCGGGACGCAGCACGGGCGAAGACTGGGCAAAGACAGGGCCGTTTGAGGCCGTTCGAGGACGGCAGAGGACGGCTCCGGCCCTGTCACCCTGCATTTCACTTCGTTCCCTCAGGTCCCCTCGATTCCTGACTTGTTCCACTGACGATCACGATGCGTCCCAAAACCAGAAGCACATCTAAGAAAGCTACTTTGGTGACACAAGTGACCGGTCCCATAGACCTTTTCATATCCAGGGTAAATGACACCATTGATAAGAGTATAATTCTACTGGAGAAAAGAGTTTCCTTGGACCTCATGCAGGCTAAACGCTCTTCGTTAGGTTCACTTGCCACCGCAATCTCCCCTGCACACCAGGTCGCTAACAACTGCTCTTTACCAATACCACTAACTATTGTTCCCACGATGACTGTCCCAAACTTTGTAGATCTATCCGTAACCCAAACAGATTCCGATCAATCATATGTCGACCTTGAGGCGACCCCAGACTTAGAAGCCTGCCAATCACCAACCGAAAAATTAGACCAGAGTGTCACTAGTAATTCCATACTACCTGATCCAGTAACGACCTTAGAACCGACAAAAACAAGGAAAAACACCCCCACTTTCACCAAGGCTATGCCAAATATCAAGGAAAAACCTAAAATAAAAATAAAGAATCACAACCTGATCACGCCCACCTCAAATTCCTCGGCAGGTATCCCCTGCTGGGTGGAAAATATGGTAATGGACCTCAAATCAGACCTCGAAGCCACAATTTCAGCACAAATTAAACCTCTAATATCAAAGTTGGACAGACTCACCTCACTAATCAACACGAAATGTAGCTGCAAGATAAGCGGTAATGGCCCCGCACAAACGCATGGGGCAAAGGAAATACTCTAAAAAAAAAAACACACCTTGTATTAAACAAACAACAGGCATAACGACCAAGCCTAATACTTTACCAGCTAGAAAGGCGTCAGCAACACAACTTCCAGCCAAAAAAGGGAGCAATTCAGATGCTCCCCCTGACACCTCGGTCGCCGTAGATCTCCCCCCCGCAATACAAATAGACCCAGTAGGCCAAACCAAAACAAACAACCGACAAGTAAAAGGTAATAATGGAAATACCACCATTCCAGTAGAGACCCCTCTCCGAGAAAAACCACTAGAACCTAAGACCAAGCAGTCTCGGCCCAAAATAATCAATTTACCCCCGGAAGCTTCTCCCTTCGTGGTGGTGCTAACAGCTGTACCCCCACTGAAGGAGGGTGTAAGAGAAACCTTCGCAGAGTTGAGGAATAAATGTGCCCAGTGGCTCCAACTCCATAAACCCTTACCCGCTCACATCAGGGGCGATATCTTCTCCGTACGTAGAGGAGATTGGGTCGGCAGAAGCACAAAGTCCATAGCGGGGGACGTCATCAGCATCAAATTTAGGGAGATAGGGGCATCTAACTACATCTGTAACTCACCCAACAGTGGACCCGCCACCCAAATAAATCCCCTCCCCTTGTCCTATTTCCTACCCCCATCCTCAAGGCAAAATTTTCCCTGTCCCGCCTTCCCATTAAACACCGGGCCCATAAATCCCTCAGAATACAATACGCATCAATATCACACGCCACGGTTTCCACAAGTACCACAACAATCAATCTTCCAGTGGCAACCACCTCCCCAATTTCCTCAACCCCTACATCTCGTTACCCAACCACCTGTTCATCCTCCTCAATACTTACACCACACTTCCCAACAGTGGTGGCAACCCCATCAATCCACGCAACACAATATTCACCAATGGCAGCAGCCGCGGCAAGGACGGCTCCCCCCATTCAACCCACTAGGCCTTAATCATCGAGGCAGTGAAAGGGACGAATGGAGTGGTCAGGATCACTGGAGAAAGCACAGGGATCCCACATGTTGGGATGGCTGGAATGACCTTCATTTAGCAAATAGGTATAGCGCCTTAGAGTGCGTTGACTGACTACCACAGCTACAAGAACACCCCCAAATTCACACAGACCCATCGGAACCCATGGTCTCTCCATTAGTCCCTCTAGACCCAGAGATCCCTCCAGCCCCAGAGATCTTTAACGAACCAAAAATAGCAAAAAGCTCAAGGGATAGTCCAACAATCCTGAGCCTGATCTCGTGGAACATCGCAGGATTAAGGACAAAAATAGAGGATGGGACAATTATGCATCACACGCATAACCACCAAATAATATGCATACAGGAGACATGGTCATTACAAGAACACCACCTACAGGGTTACAAGACGTACTCCTCTCTCGCAAAGCCGGGACAGATAGGTAGACCAAAGGGAGGCCTGTGTATCTACGTAGCCAATACTATCCAAAACACCAAAATAAAGGTCATAGAACTGGACTCTAATTTGCAGATCCTTGGTCTCTTCTTCCCGAAAAAAGAGTCAATGGTTATCATTAATTTTTATAACAACCTGGATGAACTAGACTTTCAGGGAGTCCTGACCCATCTCCACGAAAAACTAACCACCCTCAGAATGAAACAAGGAGAAAGAGGCCCGGCAACAATAATATGGGCAGGTGACTTCAACCTTCACGCCTGCACCCAACCAAAAAGAAAATGTTCTGGCATGGTGACAGAAGAAGGCCTCTCACTCACCCATTTTTCGCATAACAACATGGGCAGACAAATGAATGATCTCCTATCCGACCTGGATCTCCAGATAGTAAACACCTTGGACCATGGAGATAATTCACTAGCACCTACTTACTTAGGAAGAGGCTATAAAACCACGGTAGACTTCATACTAATATCAACATCTTTACAAGCAAGAGTAAAAAATTTTGAAGTCAAGCCGAATTCCCAAAGTGACCATGCAATACTAAATCTGGAAGTCTTACTAAACCACCAACAATGTTCTCCAGTAACAATAGCCAATGCACTGACCCAAGAAAATATCAATATGGATAAACTAAATGGGTATTCAATAAGATGGGGAAGGATCAACCCAGAAGAACTTACTAAAGAGCTAATAAGATTAGCCTATCCCCAAATCAAAATTTGTTTGGACATAGCAACAAAAGACGAGGAGCTTCTTAACAACTTCGCCCAAATTATGGACAAATTAAAGGTTTTACTTACAGCAAAACAAAAACCCGGTCTATCCCGACTCAAAGGCTGGTTCAACCAAGAGTGTACTAAGGCTCACACAAAGCTGAAGCTAGCCTTAAACAAAGATGAAAGGGACCCTCGCATTATAGCCATCCTTAGAAGTGAATATTACAAAACAAGGAAAAAGAGGAAAGAGGAACTCAAGCAAGCGCTTTGGCATGAACTCCATACCAGTGCACAAGAAAAGAACCCACAAGCTTTCTGGAGAATCTTAAGAACTCCCTTCTTGGTAGACGACACGTGCCCAAAAATCGAAGCCGCCATAGATGCTGCAGCCTGGGTATCACATTTTACCAGCATCTTCCAAAAACCATCCTCTGATCAAGAGACGGAAGAGGAGGAAAAAACATTCCTACCATACCCTATAGACATAAATTTCGAAATCTCCGAGATTCTTTTGGCACTGAACTCAACCAAAAAAGGAAAAGCTCCAGGCCCGGATGGAGTCCCGGCAGACTTTTTTAAATACCAAACAGAACTTTGGGCACCGATCTTAACAAGGGTCTGCACCGCAACGGCAAAAAAAGGAATTTTGGAGTCATGGACAAGGTCCATCATGGTGCCGATATTCAAAAAAGGTAACCGCATGGACCCTGCCTGCTACCGCCCAATTTCCTTGCTGGATTCACTAGGGAAAATAGCAGGCAGAGTGATCCTAGAAAGACTTCAGGATTGGGCGGAAGAGAGAGGCATCCTATCCGACCTACAATTCGGATTTAGAAAAGGACTAGGAACTGTGGAACAAGCCCTAAATCTATCGGTAATTTTTGGAAAATATGTGCATGCAAAGAAAGCAAAACTCTATATGACCTACGTAGACTTGTCCGCGGCTTTCGACTGTGTCTCCCATACAAAATTATGGTCCCTTTTAGCAGAAATGGGGGTAGATCCATCACTCCTGAACTTTTTGAGGGAACTCTATTCCAATCCATCCGCAAGAGTCCGCTACGGCACAAAGGGGGAACTGACGGCGTCCTTCAGAGTAGAGCGTGGGGTTAGACAAGGATGTGTCCTGGCACCCTTCCTTTTCTCCCTCTACACTAACAACCTGGAGGTAGAGCTCCTGAAGGGTGCCCGAGATCTTCCATTGGCCAAACATCGCCCGATCCCCGCTCTGCTCTACGCGGACGACGCCGTCCTCCTTGCACAAACCCCTCGTGAACTCCAAAGATCCCTCAGCAGATATTCGCAGTTCATGAGAACCCTCGACCTTCATATAAATGTAAAAAAGACTTTCGTAATGAAGGCTGGGGTTGGGAGAAAACAGCAAAAATCTATCTATCTTGACACCCAAAGAATAGACTCTACAAATGAATACTGCTATCTGGGAGTCATGATAGATAATAAACTCTCCTGGAAACCAGCAGTAGAAGCCAGAAAACATTGCTTTAAAAGAGCACTAGCCGCATTGGTGCCGTTTACACAAAAATTAGGAAAACGTCCGCCCAGAGAATTGATGACCATATATAAAGCCAAATGCCAATCTACAGCTTTATATGGAGCAGGACTATGGGGCCATACGGATGTTACCTCTCTGCAAACTGCAGAAAACAATTTTTTCAGATTCCTTTTATCAGCCCCTAAAAGTTCTTCGACCTACGCCTGCCATTTAGAATTGGGTGTTCCTTACATTGAAGATCTTGCGAAAATCCAACCACTTCTTTTATGGCGACGTATCTGGGCGTCAGAAAAAAACGACCTCACAAAAACTGGCAGATGCAATGTCCCTGGACTACGTTTTAAAAATCAAATGGCTGGCCTATATCCGGAACTTCCTCTTTGACCTTGGAATGGAAAAATACTATTCAAACCCCGAAAAAATTGGAGAACTCTCAAAAAATAACTTAAAAACACGAGCCTTGGACCACCTGGGTAACCTGAGATTACAATCAGAAGCCGGGAAACAGTCGGTACAGCACGCAATAATGGTCCAATCTACTCTTTTAATGCAGCCCTATTTAAATCTCGACATTGGCACCTTCGACCGATTTCTCCTGATAAGATTCAGACTGAACATATTTCACAAATTGGTAGCTTTACCAACGCCAAACGTTTGGGACCCAAATCCACTCCCATGTCCATGCGATGGGAAATCAAGACAAACCACCCTTCATACTGTTCTGTTCTGTAAATTTTATCAGGAACACCGCAAACTTTGGTTACTGACTCTTTTAAAAACTTGGGGTCTTAAACAATGTCGAGTAGCCATGTTGAGTTTGCAGCTTTTGGATACTGAAGCCACATGTTACCATGTTCTTAATTTTCTGAAATGTATATACGGACACAGGAAAAACCTTTAAAATATAATAGTACTGGATAAACTACCGAAATTCCTTTTGCTATTTTTAAAGTTATCTGTAAATTATTTTGCACTGCAGATTCATTTTTACTATGTACTGCTTTTATGGATCTTTGTAAAAAATCCGAATAAAGTTTATTATTATTATAATCGATGCATGTGTGTTTTCCAACCCACCCCAAAATACATAAATTGCATTTAAAATGTTTTATGGTAAATACACGAAAATGAGTATTGGTACTGTACGCTTTTCAAGCAGTGTTATCATTCAGTTAAATGCATATATATATCAGCTGAATGAATAGCGAAAATTACACATGAAATGGCTCTGAATACAGAAAAGAAGGTCGAGACCATTCCATCACATATTTATACAAATGCTGTACATGTGCTAGAGGCTGAGGTAAAATATTGTCTAAAATAGAAGCTCTGTTCTCTAAGAATAGTTCTACTTTAAGCAGAGTACTTTGTGCCAGAAAAAAGGGTAAATATTTTGGAAGTGAAAAAAAAATAATTTCGCTCTCAAGGGAAAAAATAGTTCAATTGTTTTCTGTAGCTGTGTTTCTCAAAACTGAAGGCCGAATTCAGAGTTCAGGGAACGCTGTGTGCTCGTTGTTTAAAAAGTTATTCTTATTGTTCAGGGGAGAACATCATTTCAGACAGGCTTGCAAAAAATTGGTCTACAACATCAGGTGAAAGTTCGACCAAGTTTGAAAATGCTGAAATTGTGCATATGTGAGAATGATTGCTATCATCGATGTCAGGATCAGTAATGCTCATAGAAGGTTGTACCTGTTTGGTGCTGCTTTCCTCTCGTACTTCACAGCCACCTACTCATAGTGGTGAAGTCTCAACAAATGCCGTCATCAGAATAGGTAGCCGCTGGGGACAACACGATGCATGAGTCGTTACCGGACCTAGCAATGTATCTGTATCCATTGGTACTGCTGATGGTAGTGTAAGACAGACGTCCAACATGCATTCTTCTCCGCATAGCATACATCGAAGCACAGGTAAGATGCAATCTTGCCAGATTGGTCTGAATGAAAGAAACCAAGTTGTACTTAGATCTCTTAGCCAGGCAAATCCGAGGGCTTTAGTGATGCGGTCCCGGTAGCGTATAGCTAAGATCGTTTCTCCCATTGTTGCTGGAGTCTTGTCTGTGACTTGGCTTGCCATATCGGAGCAGAAGGATCAGAATTCCTGCTACGAGTCCCAAAAGTAGAGGCAGACCGCCGAAGACAGAATGGACAAAATTAGGGAAGATGCCCAGAACTGTTTCAAAGGCTGGAAACAGTCCCGAAAAAATTGTCTCAAATACATGTGCGATGCCACTGGTATCAGACATGTTTAAAATTTGGCTTAACATTTCTACGAAATGTACGGGACAATTTGTTGATAATAGGGAATGTATCTCTGCTGCTGTCTTTGCAACTTGCAGATCATACGTTTCTTTGGATGAGGTTAAAGGCACAGTTGTATCAATTCGAATAGAAGAGATATTCAAAGAAGGCCATATTCCCGCCTCCATGTCTGGATTGCTGTTTGGATACAATACTTGCATACAGCAAGTGACCATGGAACTAACGCTCACAAGATAGGCCTTTTCTGGCACCATGCCACAACAGCTGTGGTCACTTATTAGAACGTAGCTGCCATTGGAAAGCTGTCTAAAGAATGGCTCTATCTGTGTTGCTGGAGTGCCGTGAAGGTGAAATGAAAGGTTATTTGAAGACCCTTCGCAGGCTCCATGCAAGTTAATACCTTGACACAGAAGTATACCAGTTAGTGATTTTTTACAATTATTACCACTAAGAAATACCTCCTTTTTCTCTTCACTATAACATTTGTGTATATAAGGTAGTTTCCATGTTGACTTGATGTATCCTTTACCCAACCTTTCATACAGGCCTGCTGGTATATATTTTTGGCAATACTTAAACTGGAAAGTTGTTATTGGGATTGTAATCGTTCCATGTATTATCCATTCAATGACAGGTCTCTCTGACATTGTCAATGGTAATCTCTCAAGTTTTTCAATGCCCATAATTGTTTAGTCTGCTCCTTTTTGTGCCAAACTGATTTGTTTATCAGTAAGGTTAAAGATAGAGAATAATGACGTTGTGTTGATAAAACGCCATGGCACGTAGCCTGAACGCAGATTTTGCAACGTCCAGCCAAGCTGTACAATAGAACGTAATTGGGACTGACCATGTTGTAACATTAGTAAGTCCTGCTCTATTATATCAATAGCAGATGATACAATGCTGTCCAGTGAATATATTCTGGAGGACAGAGTCGTTAACCCATTGACCACTACTGAAAGTGATTTTTCCAAATAAATACGACCAATTTCTCGTATTTTTTCAGCTGTTTCAATTTGTGTTACTTTCCAAGCCTTGTGGTATGCAGCGTATATACCGGCGTATATGAAACGTTTTTGACGCTGTTTGCGTGGTCCCAGTATGAAATCACGCAAGTCAGCACTGTCTTTAAGTAAAGTCAAGTGATGCTTAATTTCAGCCAGTGTGCACTTCTGTAGCCATTCAAGGCAGAGTTTCCCTATACTGTATGTTGTAACTATCCCTGGATGTTGTCTCTGGGAGTATCTAGGGTCTGGCCTGGTCCATTTAAACCCCTGTGTTTTGTTCAGGAATCTATCTTGACAGTTATTTGTGTCTGTGGGCCAGATCAACCATTTTTTCCAATCAAGATGTGTTCTGTTTTGGTGTAAAATATGGGATACGTCTATCTCCACCTCTGTAGTGCTATTACTATCAGACATGGGCTTCGGAATAGACGGTTTATTTAAGCCTTTTATCTTGGCTAGACCAAGACAGGTTGTTTGCTGAATGGTGTCATTAAGTAATATTAATTGTTCTGGAATCATGCAGGCTCTAAATAATGCTTCTAAACCTTGGACCTGCCATTCTTTTGTACCCCAGATAGTTTTTGTTTCAATGTTTTTTTTCCAGAATTCAAAACCAAAGTCATTTTTTCATAAAATGTTTCAGGATAAATCCATTTAGTATTTGTCAACATCGTTTTCATTCCTGTCTTATTTCACATTCTAAAATAAAATGTTTCTGCATAACTTGTGTTAAAACCTGAGAAGTATGGGAATTTCTCATAAAATGTTTTCGAGCTGCCTTTAGGCGGTGTTGCACAATGTTCCCATTGATTATAATTTAAAAAATTTCTAGGTTGTGCAGATTTATGCAAATAGTGATGACCAAAATGATTATAACAATATAACTCTTCATAATTTGATGAACCCTGTAAATAATCATGTTCTGTGAATTTAGCTGACATTACTAAATCTGATATCATATTATTAATATTATCAAAGTCCCAATCATCAGAAAAAGTACTTGCTTTTACAAAGTCACTTAATGAAACCTTAAATTGGTGTAGATATTTCAAGAGCTCAATCGGGCCATAGATTTCATAATCCGTTTTGTCCCATGCTACCCCACCGGGTATTGGATAGGCTGTGATGTTCACTGGTGACAGTTCTCTTTTTGTGATGTGAGAGGATGTGTGAGGCTTTAGGACCAAGTTGATGTTCTGACTTGCTGTGTCCATTGTACTATATGTTCCATCAATGAATTTTCCCAAACATAGAACCATGATGAGCCAAAGCAGGAGGAAAAGTACACCTAACACAATCCAAAATTCAATCCATGGAGAAATCAGATAGGTTTCTTTGAGTTGATGAAAGAGTTCAGTTACTTTGTCTTTGAAAGTTTTTGTTTCTGGCGTTTCTTCATGTTCACTTGGATCATCAGAAAAGTCATCAAAATTGATGAAGTAGCCAGATGCAGTTCTGTCAATTGTTGGAATTGCTTCCGAATTTTCATTTGCTTTTGGATTTTTCTTTGTTTCGCTAGCAGAGTCCGATGCTACATCATTGTAGACTGGTGTTTCTTGACGAACTGTTGCAATTTGGGTTTCAAGAGGCACAAGTTCCATGGCTTTGTTGCATAGTCCTTTTTTATTCACTGCAGGTTTATCAAAAGTGATTAGTCTTTCAGTTTGAACCTCTTGGAATGTAGCAAGATTTGGTCTTCTGATATTTCTTGGGAGTCCACTGGGCCTACTACTTATTATTGGCCACATGATTGTGGTTTTACCAGGTCGATGGATACAACTCGGTTCTCCTTTTTACCAGCAAGGGGCGGTAGTACAACTGATCTTGTTCCACTGACAGCTAAGACAGGTACTGCTTTTCTGTAAGAAGGCCCAAATTCCTTCTTCACCGCGATCTTTTCTCTGACCAGATCCCCAATCTTTTGAATCCAGACAGGTCTTGCTGGGACAGGTGTTTTTTCTTCAGAGGTCGTTGGCTTTAACTTTATATTACTCAGACTTCTTCTTGTTTCATTTAAGTCCGGCAAAACAGCCAAATAGTATTTGATATCAAAGGCTTTTTCTTCTACCACTGAAGTGTGACTATCTAAGTCCTGGATATGCATTCTAGTACCGAACAATAGTTCGTAGGGAGTGAGACCTTTTAGAGAATTTCTTGGCAGATTGTTAAGACTACTTTGGACACTTGTTAAATGTTTGACCCACCCATCACCCGAACCTAATACCCTCGCCGTTATAGATTGCTTTATGTCACGGTTTTTTCTTTCCACTACCGCATTTCCCTCAGGATGGAATGGAGAAGAGTATCGCAATGCAATGCCCATGCTGGTCATGGCCTCTTTGTAAGCTCGAGAGCTAAACGCAGGACCCTGGTCAGAATGTAGCATGCCAATTGCGTATGTGCCGATAAAGACTCGCAAATCTTTGTATAACAGTTCTGGCGTCAGCCGAGTACTGGTGTCTGCATTTTAAGTGATTCTAGTCTTGATATTTATGGGATCACGTTTCTCCTGCTGGATTTTTGCCTACAGATAGCCTTATGCTTTCTAACAAAGGGGTCCCGGCAATACTCCGGTCGGTTCATGACTGCGAAATCGGTTGCAGTTTGGACAATCCTTTGCAAATCTGTAATGTTGCAAGCTCATCCCCGGCCACCAGTATTCTGATTGTAATTCTTTTAGAGATTTCACAATCTCTTGGTGCCTTAGACCCAATCCCATATGTGCGTCTGCTATTAAAAAGACTCTCCGGTTCGTGTTTGGAATTACTCTATCCCCCACTCCAGGGATTTGAGCAAAAGGAACGGAGTTTGCATCAATTATGTATGTATAACTGAGTGGATAGTTCAGAGGTAATGCTGCATAGTCGCCTTTTAATGAGGCTTTCACAGCTAGCATAGTTTCTCCGTCTATGTGTTTTTTAGAGCGCTTTTTTGTGGCTACGGAAGCCGGTAGGACCGCTTCCGCGTTGGCTCTGTTAGCCAATGAATTACCTGCAACGTGAACGCCATAACGTTGATGACTCAGTGTATGTATCACGTGAGTCTTTTGTAGTTTTTTCTGCAAAAGAACTACTTGTTCCCAAAGCTTTTTATGCTTTATTGTGGCACCTGTGTCATCTTTGTAACCGTTTTGAATCCAGTTCTGCAAGTCATTATTGTAAGACTTGACGCAGAAATGCGAATCGCACACTCTTAGTGTGGGGAATTCGCGATTGGCATTTTCAAGCGCCATCTTTAAAGATCTTATTTCAGCTCGCTGAGCTGAACAGTTTCTGAGTGATTCAGTTTTGGTGACTGTTGGTCTGAATTTACCAAAGCGCCAGCGACCTTTAACAATCGCGCATGCTGCGTTGTAGGATTTTTTCTCTACATCGTAGTGTTGTGCAAATCTGTCTATGTAGATTACACATGTGTATTGTTCGAGAGGCAGAATTTCGATTGGCAGAGGATATTCTTCTTAATATTCTAGATTTTCTAGTTTTTTCATTTTCGGGTCAAAATAGTATTTCACGTCTTCTGCAGCAAGAGAATTTTCCCATTGTATCCATTTTGGATCTAATGTCATAGCATTCAAATTGCGTGGGCTTGTTAATGCCTCAAGGGCCGATTCTGCTGTTAAAACAGTTATCTTCCTGCCTTGGGCTTGGGCTCTTTCTTTTGCTACAGCAGTTTGAACCGCAGTTAGAATCTTTTCAGTAGAACTGAATTTCATTTCAGCTTGTGTGTACACATGTGATTTGTAAGCTATTGGTACCGTTTCTCCCTCATTAGAGGTTAGGTACTTGAATCCGCATCTTCCTGGGATGACTCGGATTACAAGGTTGCGTATGTTTTCGCGTGTTTGCAATTTAGTTTTAGCTAACATGTCTGTTTGCAATGATCTTAATATTTCTGTGTGTTTCTGAGTCCAATTAATTGGTTTGAAATCAGGTTTTATTAATTCATAGAGAGGTTTAACTCTCTCTGCATAATTTAGAATGTATGTTCTTCCGAAATTCAGGAAACCTAGTATTGATTGTAAGTTCTTCAGCGTTTTAGGTGCTTGGAGTACAGCACACTTCTCTAAGAAGTTGTCTGCTAGGCTTGTGCCTTCACTTGATAATTCGTATCCTAAAAATAGGACAGTTAGATGGGCAATTTGTGACTTTTTAAAGTTGAATTTGTAACCCTCAGCTGCAAACCCAAGTATTATGGTGTTCACTCTTTTCAAGTGTGTCTCCAAGTCATCATCTGTGAGATAGATGTCATCGACATAGGATAATGCCTCATCATCGTATATTTGTAGTAACTCTGTTACTCTTGCTGAGAATAATCCTGGGCTATTCTTGAATCCCTGTGGGAGCCGACAGAAGTGTTTTTGAGACCCCATTATTGAGAAAGCGGTCAAATACCTGCTTTCAGGTGCAATGTTTTGACAAAAGAATCCATTAGAGATGTCTAATGTCGTTTTATATTTCTTGCGCACAATGTTGTTTATTAGTGCTGCACTGTGTGAGTTTTGTACTGCAAATGTTTTGCAGCAGGAGTTTAGGTGTCTGTAGTCCAAAACTAGACGATATGAATCGTCTGGTTTGGAGACAGGAAACAAAGGATTGTTCATTTGTGAGGTGCATGTTTCAATCACCCCTGATATTCAAGTTGATCTAAGATCTCCCTGACTTGCTTTTTAGCTTCTTGCTTCACTGGGTACTGCCTTTGTGCAGTGGGTTGATTTTTTAACTGGATTTTATGGTGAGGAGAATCCTCATCCCATCCTACATGATTTTTATATAATTCAGGAGCTTGGGCCACTGCCAATATTCTAGCAAATATGGATTTTTTATGAGTTGAAATATTATTTGAGAAGGCAGGCATAATCATTTCTTCGCCATGAGGGCACTCCCTGACAAACTCTGGTGGCCAGTCTTTCTCAGCTAACAGGATGTCATAGCCTTTCGAAAGGTTATCCCAAAAGAGACCCCTTACTTTCCTAGTCTTGTCCCCCTCTATACGTAATGTTATTTTGTATAACGTATGGGGTTTGCTAACTCTGGTGTCTGCAGTTTCCACTTGAATGTATTCATTCGTGTCCACTGTCTACAGAAGATTCATCAGGATCTTGCGAGTTATGGTCACTTCTTCTGCGCTGTCTAGCGTTGTCTGGGCCCACTCTCCATTTTTCAGTTGTGTCCTCAGTATCCTCGGCATGTTTTATTATTTTAATACTGGCTACCTTCTTTCTTGGAAATTGTAATTTTTTACTTTGATGAGCAGGTTCCTTGTCTTTGGACTTGACGTGCTCTTCCTTGTGTTCTGACCGTCCTCTTCTTTCCGATTTCTGTGAGGAAGTCTGAAAAGATCGAGAGGGACGTGTATCAATATCTTGATATCTATCAGGTTTTCTCAATTTATCCCTATCTCTAAGGTTGTATCTTTTCTCAGGGGGCTCCCTCTGGGGAGACTTGTGTCCTCGGTCCGGAGATCTGTCTCTCCGTTGAGACCTTCTTCTGGACTGGAAATGTTTTTCCCTGGGAGTGGATTGTTTATTTCCATCCCAACTCTTTTTTGGAGTGTTTAGATTATTCTTAATAAATGTTTTTTCAGGTTTTTCAGTTAGTTGGGGTTTTACTGGTTTCCCAACCCAAACTATCTCTACCTAGTTCTTCAAAGGATTTTTCTATAATTCTGGCAAGTTCAAAAGGTTGTTCTGCTATATCTGTTTCTTTCAATTTCTGGCGGATCGCCACAGATGTTGCTTCTCCTTTTATGTTGGCTAATAAAATAGCCGAGACCTGCTTGAAGTCTTTCAGTAATTTCATACCCAGAGTTAAAGCAGGTTCTGGACCGTATTCGTTTTGAATCTGTCTTAGTACGTCTGGTATAACCGCCATGGACGGAACACCATGTGTTTTTGTGTATATTGAAGCAAAGACTGTGCCCCAAGTGTCACAGTCCTCCACATGTGGTGCGATCCCCATTGGAAGACAGATGGTCAGAATTCTGTGTTCCTCAGTAGGCGTAGTATCAGGAAATACTGCCTCTATTTGAGTTATTTTTCGTGCTAACCAGAATGGAATTTGTTCCCGTTTTGCGGGTATTTTGCCAATGGCTGATTGTATATTCTGTGGTGTGATTTTATTTGTGTTCCCATGGTGAGGGGTGGTCTGTGGAATTTTTATTGCTGGTTGGACAAAGGGTCTGTGTGAAAAAGCACGACTGAGTTACTCTAATGTCTTGCGTTACATTATCGCCTTACCAAACGTTGAGCGCCATGTAGTGTAGTTCCTATATTCCCAATAGGCTCTGCGCATTGGAATAATATAAACAGCAGTGTAGACGTAGGACTGAGGTCGACTAGGTCTCTACTGACTATATTAGACCTAATTAGTTTTGCCAGCTAGCTCAGAGGTCACTAGAAACTTTCTCGAGTAAACAAGGAGGAGTTTAACTTCCCTGGATAGACAAGAAGGGATTAGCTTCTGACAACCATATAACATTGACAACTTTGCTCCCTCAGAATAAAGAGTGTATCTCTAGAGTCGTGTGAAAACAATAGACAGTTATTTCACTCAGTCAATCGTGCGTACTTAGTTTTACCAGAGTGCAGAGAAATAGAGAGACGAGCGTTTTCAATAAAAGGTGTTATTTATTGAGCAGTCTTCTTTCTCATGCAAGAGAAATTAATTGCCACAATTGCAATACTTATCATGAAGTAAAGTGCGTACAGTAAAAGGAGTATTATGAAATAATACTGTAAAAGCATTGATATGGTTTCTTAGCCATATGATACTTTAAATTGGATAAAATATATACATACATAAAAACATTGACTAACGTACTCAACTGGTGCTTCTAATCTACGCCTACCCCGGTGTACCTGACCTAAGCCTAATACGTGGGAAGGAGTAAGTAAGTTGCAGTTTAAGTAAAGTTGGTTTTTGCCAAGGATCTGAATCAAGAATTCTCTTAAGGGTTTAGTCAGCTCCGTACCTTGGTTCTTAGAATAAAGGAGGTCTTGTATCTCTCTCTCAGGACTCGATATCCCAGCAACCCGCAAGGGTGGCTGGAAACACCGGAGCTGGATTTTCTCGGCTGGAGAAAAAGACAGCGTCTTCCTCAGTGCGTCAAAGGGGAGGGGTGGCTTCCTTCGGCTCCTCGCATCAGCTGGGCTTCCGGGCAAGTAGATAGCCGCTCTGCTCCAAACCACCGTGTGTTTGCTTAAGGCAACATTGGTATATTTATACCTGAAAGACGTCACCAAGAACTAACAGTTCTTTCTGACTCTAGGAGTTCTTGTGCAAATCAAAACCCCCAAGCGCAACAACAACCTTTTTTAGGGAGAGGCCAACCAAAACCAAGGGGGAAAACAAGATTCAACGAACAACCATGGCAGATGTCAACACGGACATACAGAAACTAAAAGAGACCCCAATACATAATCTGTCAACTAACATCTTGACACCGTTGGAAATAAGTGCACTAGAGAAAGGACTATCTTTTTTCCCTACGAGATTCACCAACTATGTACAGATGAAAACAGAATTCATTGAATTCTGTAGGAAGATTAGGTTAACAACCTTCTTTTCAGGACAACAACTATCTGAAAGTACCGAAACGACGGGCCTTAGGAGACCCTCAAAATTTTGTCCGCCATCGAATAAAATACCAAAGGAGGTCGTGACCTTCGAAAGAACCATTCTCTCAGCTATTACGGCCCAAGAAAATAAAAGACAAGGCTTCATCAAATACAACCTAACTAAACCACAGAGAGAAGCCCTACTAAATCTAAAAAATGACCATTCCATTGTCATAAAACAAGCCGATAAAGGCGGATCAATAGTGGTATGGGGGACCACGGAATATACGATTGAGGTTGACAGACAACTTTCAGATTTGAATTGTTATAAAAGAATCCCCAAAGGACCCTACATGGGATCTGCAAAACCAATTGTTTAAGATTCTCCAAACAGGCTTCGAAAGTGGGCTCCTTGGAAAGAAGGAATACGAGTATCTCCAAAACAGACATCCTAGGACCCCAATCTTTTATGTACTGCCAAAGGTGCACAAAGATGAATGTCAACCGCCCGGGCGACCAATAGTTTCTGGTTGCGAATCTTTGTTCGAACCAATTTCAAAATTTGTGGACTTTTTTCTTAAACCTTGCATGATCTATGTGAAATCGTATATTAAGGATACGACAGATTGCATTAACAAGCTTGCAACAATCGATTTTGAGGAGCAAAAAGATTTTCTAGTCAGTATGGATGTTACATCCTTATATACTCAGATTCCTCAGGAAGAAGGTCTAGCAGTCTTAGAACTGTATTTAAACAAACGAGAAAGACCAGTAAGAATACCAACAGAATTTATCCTAGAACTAGCCCGTATAGCCCTAAAAAGGAACTATTTTAAGTTCAAAGAAGACTTTTACTATCAAATAAAAGGGGTGGCGATGGGGTGTCCCTTTGCCCCAGAACTGGCAGTTTTGTATATGTCACAATACGAAGAAAAATTCATTTATGAAAATAATCCTTACCATCACTACATTGGATGTTGGATCCGATATATCGATGATATTTTTCTAACATGGAAAGGTTCTGAAGACCAACTACATAACTGTCATGAATGGCTGAATAACAAGTCAGAGGACATTAAATTCAGTCTAAACCATTCACGCAATAAATTGCCATTTCTGGATGTGGAAATCTACCCCTCTGAAGGAAGCCTAAAAACAACCCTTTACAAGAAAAAGACTGACAGAAACAAATCCTTACATTACACCAGCAACCATCCGCGAAGTCTAAAAATGTTTTGCGAATTAGACGCAATTGTACCTATAAGGACGAATTTTTCTTCCATGCAAGTCAGTTAAAAGATGATCTGCTTGCAAGAGGGTACCCCAAAAAATTGCTAAAGAGAGCATTAAAAAGAGCCTGGTGGACCCCTCGAGACACACTATTACAATCCAACCAGAAAAAACCACTAGACAGGATAGTCTGCGTTTCTACCTATTGCCCGACATCGAATTGGCTTAAAAAACAGATTAGAAACAACTGGCATCTTGTACAAGGATTAGATGAAAAATTATCAGATACCCCACTCAGAAAGGACAAAAGTATTGGGAATCAAATTGTACGAGCGGGGCATGGCCAAGACGGCGAGCATGGCGGACGTGGCTTGAGCGAGCTCCGTCCCGCCGCCAGCTATCCTTTCCATTATCCTGCGTCGTCCTGACCAGGATCTGCCCTAAAGTGAGTGGCTGTCCGCGGGCGCAGGTGGAGACGACCCGACGGTAGTTTGGGTGCCCTGGAGGATTGCTTTCTGCCTCCTTCGGCAGCGTGGAGCCGGGACGGCGGTGAGGCCTACGTTGGGCGCCGGAGCCGGGGCCTGGATTTGAGGGCGCCCCGCCCGGAAGTAAGGCGACGCCGGACCGACAGAGGCGTGGAGCGCCGCCCCGCCCGTGAGACCTGTGGGGTGCTGGTGAACAGCCAAAATCACGTGGCGCCTGGGGGCCGGCGAGTGAGCGGAATCAGCGGACTACCGGCAGTGGGACCGGCGCCCGGACAACGATTGGGTGGTATGGGGATCGCGGCGACCCGACCTATGCCCTGGAGAGATACCTGATGGACCCACACACGCTCCATACGATTTTATAGGCAGCACTCTGAAAAAGGCTCCCGGCGGTCACTCAGACAGTCTTCCGGGTGTGGCGTGATGCGCTCCGACGCATGGGATGGTGGAACAGGCTGACGGGGGAAACCCCGCTGTGGCACAATGGGAGACTGCCGGCTTTGGCTTCCCTGCGAGGCTTTGGTGGCTGGGACGCTATCGGCATCTCGGCGCTGGGCCACGTCATGAAGGGCTCGGTCCTCAAGTCTTTTCAGGCTCTGCGGGATGAATACGACATGCCCTAATCCCAATTCTTTCAATATCTGCAGCTTCGACACGCCCTGACCCCCACTATAGCGGACCTAACTTCTTTACCAGAGTTCAGCCCCCTTGAGGCTAAATTGTTCATGGGGGAACTGGAAACAAAAAAAATATCTAGCATATATCAGACGCTGGTCACCCATTGTTCCCCCTCTCTTGATAAATTGCGGTTGGTATGGGAAGGAGAGTTGGGGAGTTTGGAAGAGGAGGACTGGAGAGAAGCCCTGGAGGCCCCTAGGGGAGCAGCGATTGCGGTGCGCTTGCGCTTTATTCAATTTAAGTACCTCCATAGGGCATACTACACAAGGGAACGACTGTGGAGGGCGGGACTGATTGCCTCCCCGGAATGCCTGAGATGTGGATGTGCAGTGGGCTCCTTTATTCATACGGTGTGGGAGTGTGTGAGACTGCAGAGATTTTGGACCGGAGTGTGGGAGTGCCGGGAGGAGGTGCTGGGCTGGGAGCTCCCCCGCTCGCCGAAGCGGGGCCTCCTCCATGTCATGGAACAAGTGGGGGGGAATTTGTACAAGCGACATCTGCTCCTCTTGGGCCTCATGCTGGCCAAGAGAGATATAGCCCGGGCCTGGAAGGCTCCCGGAGCCCCACTGCTGGAGGTGTGAAAACGGGGTTCTGACTTTAACATGGGACTAGAACGTCCGATATTTGAGGCAAGAGGGTGTCCCGCAAAACATTTTAAGATCTGGAAGAAATGGGCTGACTACAGAGGCCTTCTGCTGGACCCCCCGGAGCCTCCGGCCACCGACGCAGATCGCGTCCTTACTGACTTTGGGTGAATTGGCTCACATGCAGCGTTTGCGATTGCTAGGTTCCTCTAGATGGACAATGTAGACACCGTGCGGGGTGGAGGGAGGGCTCCGGGTGGGTTAGTGGAGGGTGGGAAAATGGGGGATTATTAGCTGACTGTATTTGAATGTGATATTTTTATGTGCACGCTGCCTCTCTGATTTTTAGGGAGCGGTGGATTATTTCTAGTATGCTGTCAACTGCCAAAACCTAATAAAACGTTGTTCTGAAAAAAAAAAATGTACGAGCAGCAATGCCAAAAGAATGTATGCCAGCATTGCGGGATTTTGTCAACTTACCTCCTGTGAAAGGGCACCACAAGTGTGGGAACTGTGTATGTTGCAATTCCACAATCGAAGGAGATCTTTTCAGCCATAAAGGAGTTTTTGGGAAACATGAAAGATTTACAAATTGCAAATCGAAATATGTCATCTACGCAATCCAATGCCCATGTGATAAAATATACATCGGCAAAACATCGCAAGAAATACGCTACCGGATATCCCAACACAAATCAAGAATCAGACGAAATGTACAATCTGCCCCCCTGGTAAATCACTGGCATTCAAAGTCTCACACAGAACACCAATTACAATGGACTGTAATATCCAAAGTAGAACATGATGCAAGAGGTGGAGACCTAGAGGCTAAACTATCTGAACAAGAAGCAATGTTAATCATAACATTTAACACAGCCACAGAAGGATTAAATAAACTATCAGAGATTTTCAATCTCTAACTAGAGACCCTGAAAACTAGTAAAGCTGCCCAGATATAATAAAGTTGTACAATAAACGTCTTTATTATCAGGATCTAAAAATACCGCCACACATCTGTGTGGCTCGTGCACCATTGTTTTAAATTTGGAACATTGACATAGTACATGAGGCCACTTTAAGAACTTAATAAGATGACACGAGCACCCTGAAAATTATAGTTACTAACGCTCCATCTGTGTACAATCAAATAAGCTCTAAAAATCTAAACAGACACAATGTCAATGTGCAGTCATTCAGACGTAATTCAACATGACTACAAACCCCAGAAGCATTGCGGCAACTGCTTGCGAGACATTAATACGAGACCTGCCGAGGACGAGCAAAAAATCAGAGAGAACGCCGAAGTCGGAAGGTACAAGACACAGAACTGTTTCCCCAGGTAAATCAAAACAGATGCATTTTGTCAAAACGAGCGGCATTAAATGTTTGAGAAAGGGACTGTAGATCCATTACAACTACTGTGTTTACAAGAAGTTATTGTACAAATACGAGGCAGGTTACAAGCCGCTTTTCTCCCACTGATTTCCGAGCACACGCCTCCGTGCAAATACAGAACAGTTTATGCCGGTTTAAACTTGAGCCTGTTGAACACGCTGGCAAACCATTAAAGTATCGTGCTTTTGGTTTCTCCGACAGACTGCAGATCCAAATTGATGTATGTCTGGGACCACGCAGGACTAAAGTGAAATTGAGGTACGAATTAATCTAAAATCTTTGTTCTTTTTTTAAAAAAAAGTCCTCTGTTTGCCATATCACCAGAAAGACCAAATCGGTAAATTAGACGTTTATTTTGGTTGCAGGCTGACACCAAGCCTACACCAGCAGACAACCGAACAACTCAGCAAAAACAAGTTAAAAGCAGCTAAAAGTAATGACCCTCCTTTTAATCCCCGTTAAATGCAGCTGAGGCTCTTTTTTGAAAAAACATTTACAAGGGCTCTTGTTATTTTCAGAGAATGATTGCCACTATGAAAGTCACCGCATATGTGAGAATTAGCTAAGGTAAGAGGTTCAACTCTCCCGGCTGGGAGTGGGTGTGGATACAAACAAGTTTTGTGACAATTAAATAAGACTTAGTTCTTTCTTTATTTCCAGAACCATCAGAGGTCCTGAAGAGAGTTCCTTACACTGGGAACTCGAAACGCGTCGACCAGCTTTGTGTTAGGCCTATCGATGAATACTGAGAATAAACTACTTTGAAATGATGTTTTATCGTTTTGATGGCCTAAAGTTAAATTCACTAACTGAAATCTAAATGTTTTTCTCTTCGTTTTGATATTAGATTGTAGAATTGAAGTATTTGATCTGTGAAGTTTCTGCCCTACCCTTTCCCTTCTCCTTTCCTTTTCAAAACACCACACTATTGATGTGAAAATACTGTATGCATGAGGATGGATGTGAAAAACTAATGAATGAGTGTAAGAGTGTGCCAAATTTTAGAAAACACAGAAACCCTCTCCTTTCTTCTTTTTTTTCTCTCTCCTGTACATTTAATATGATATTGTTTGGAAAAAGTAAAAATATGATGTTTTGAGTAATTACCAAAAATAAATGGATTAACTCAATTGAATGGTCGTTTCCTGATTATATAGTTTAATTCTTATCGTCATGGTGATGTTTTGATAAGATATGGTGCAGTACTGGCAAATTGTGGTTGTTACTTAATTTTAAGGCTTGGCCTTACTGCAGATAAGCCAAACCCTTGATTGGTTTTCGCAAATCAAAACAAGAGCAGGGGGATTTCCCGGGCTGCTGGAGGCTTGGTTTGTTTAAAGAACCCGTTGTACTTTCTAGGAGTCTAGGGGAATAGCCTTGCCGTATTTGGACTGCATGGGCTATTACTAAATATGGATATGATTCTTATGCCTTTATAAGGATACTATTTATTATAGCCATATAAGGGCATACATCGGGAATATCGAATTAGGGTCCAAGATAGAAACACAACACTTCCTTGTACACAAACAAAACTTCAACTCCACAAACAGTATACATTCTTAAGTCATAATTCAATTTTATAATTTACTCTTTTAATACAAGCCTTTCTTAAACTACACAAACATCAGAGAATCTGGTCTCCAACCCTTTCTGTAATAAGAGCTACTTATGCTCAATGGAAAACACCCTGAGCTACTAATATTAGTGATGTAATAGAGACCACTGCATCCAAGATTGTCAGGAGTGATCACTACAGTGTATGAGGCATGGTTTCCAGCACTAATGTAAAACAATCCTTTGAGTATTTGAAATGACTGTACATGTGTAAAACATAAAAGCCATAGGTGCAATCCCCCTGGCAGTAAGGTAATAATATGAGTAATATGCCTCCCTAACTCAATAATAGCTTTCAAAACATTTTTTAAATGCAGCACTTTGCTTTACCAATGATCAACGTTACGAGTTCTGAAAATAGACACATTTTCATTTTGAGAAAATGTTTTTAAATTTTAGTATGTAAATAATTTAACCAAGCAAAAGCTTCTTTATTGATAGGCTGGGCTGAACACAGGAGAGATACTCACAGGTAGCTGGAGAGTTACTGGTAGATCACATGTTGGAGACACCTGATCTAGCTAGTTATAATTGAAATGAATAATTTATGGTCAACTTTCATATTACTATAGATCACACACCTCCTGAAAGTGTTGTCAGCTCACTTGTAACACTATATTGTATAGAAAGTGTTACGTATAACTTTAGAATTTCTAATGTTTGTGTACTTTAAGCTGGGTCTCAATATAAAGAGGAAATATAGTTTTCCTAACTTTAACTTATCTTTTGGTGTGTACATATATATCCATCAAGAACGATAATTCCCACAATACTGACAATTGAAGTGGAAAAAACGGCAGCACTCCAAATATCTGCTGCATCATTTATTTGTGACCCATTCTGGTGCTAGCTGCCTCCCTGATACTCAGCAACTCATGGAGTGATCCCTTGATATTATTTTTGTTTTTTTTAAAACAGATTTTATTTGTCAAATAACCAATATATTGCAGAGCACTGTAACAAAGCAACTAATGCATTCTGAATGAGCATTGAATTAACTTTGACAATTTCAAATAAAATATAGGACAAATGAAGAGCAATACATTTGAAATATTTAGCAACACAAAAAACAAAGAGACAACCCCCCCAAAAAACACCCCCATCGAACTCACGCCTACCCCGTAACAGCACCATATGTGAATAATCTCGTTCATTCAGACACATTGTACCTATATCTAAAGAGCGATGTTGCATGTCAATTACAGGGGGAGGGCCACCAAGTCCGAAGGCCAAGCAACCGAACCCGGTTCCAACTCCAGGCCGTGATATTTTGCCCATCGCCTCCAGATTTTGTAATATTTAAGCGGGCATCCCCTGGCCGCAAAAATGAGAATCTCCAGACCCATGCAGTAATCCATGCTATTTTTCCACACCGACACCGAGGGCGCCCTCATAGCCTTCCAGGCTTTGGCAATATCCCTCTTAGCCAAGGTGAACCCTAATAACATCAGATGGCATTTGTATATGTTACCTCCTGTATCCTCCATAACATATAGCAGGACCAACTTTGGAGAATTAGGGAGGTCCCAGCCGAGTACCTCGGATAAGCATGACAAGACTCCTCACCAAAATCATGCCAAGGCGGTGCATTGCCAGATTGTGTGGAGCAGGGTACCCTCCCCGTATTGGCATCGAAGACACACCAGGGGGGGGCACCAACCCCGCCCTCCAGAGCCTGACTCTTGTGAAATAGACCTGGTGGATATATTTAAACTAAATGAGATGAAGATTCACGGCTATTGATGACCTTCACGGGGAGGCCAGGGCCTCCACCAAGTCCTCTTCCTCTAGGGGGCCTATATCTCCCTCCCAAACCTCCCAAAGTCGCTGTAGTGTAGGGGAACAATGGGTAACCAGGGACTGATAAATCCTGGAGATCTAGTGGTCTTGGAGGTCTCCCATAGATACCTTTGCCTCTATGGGACTAAACTCAGCCAGAGACCCCAACCGCTCGATGTAAAGAGTGATGGCATGTCGGTGCAGTAAATATCGGAAAAAATGAGTTTCAGGCATGTGAAAGTCCTTATGTACCTCCTGAAAGGACTTTAGAACTGGTCCCTGTATAATGTCTCTGAGAGTAGAAATGCCAATGCGGTCCCAGCTCCAAAAAGCAGACAACATCGCCAGTTTGACCAAAGAGGTGTCTTCTGAGTTAACTTATTCCACCACCCTGTCCTTCGCAATGCCTGTCGCCATATCAGTTTCATAGCCGGTGGTAAGGAGTTGCGCAGCGGCGTGGATTACAGTATAGTGTGTAGGGTGTTATCCCCCATAAAACGCCTCTCGACCGCATAGGCTGGGTCGGCCCTATCGCCATACCACCACTCATTAAGGACCAGGAGATGGGAGGCCAGATAGTAACCTTGATATTATTTTTGAAGGGAAATGGATACGTTATTTAAAGAAAGTTGTTTTCTTCAGGGAAGTCTCTGAATGTAGTTTTTAAGGGAAGGTATACGTTATTTAAAGAAAGGTATTTTCTTCACGGAAGTCAGTCAGCGAATCCCAGGGAGGCAACATCATTCGGCATTGAAGATTAGTGCACATGTTTGCGGCCTAAGGTAGAGCAGCATAATGCATTCTTTGAAGGTAGGTGCAAAACGTGATGCAACCCATACTTGAATTCCAGGTATCCAACTATATCACTTCAAAACATTTCGACCTAAGAACACAAATGGGCCATTGTGTCCAAAATAATGCCACCACTATTCCTAATATGTTACAGCAGAGATCTTCAATTTGTGGGGTGGGACCCCCAGGGAGGCTGTGGTGTCATGGGAAGGGGCACACATTCCTGAGCCTCACTTCTGCATTAAATCCAAAATGTTTGCCCTTAGTTTTGGAAAAAGACAACCGCCCACGGACTCTTAATTCCGATAGTTAAAATGCTTCAGCTGGAATGTCATTCAGGGAGCGTCCTGTGTTGTGAACCCTAAGGGGGGAAGGCAGTTCAACAGGCTTTCCTCCTAGGGTGCCTGCCTGCTTAAAAGAAATCAAATGTGTGCTACAAGTTAATCTGCAAATGTTAAGGGTAATCTGCAAACATATAGGCTGCTTGGAAGCCGGTACTGGCTTTAATTGATCAAATCACTGGAAGCTTTATGATGACAAAGATGTATTCTTTTTGAGTGGTAGTGCAAAGAGTTAACAACTGAGCTACAAACCGTATGCTTTTAATTTTAATTGTATTTATATAGTGTTTACTATGCCCGAAGAGATGTTGAAGGGACAGTTAGGGCGGACTGAGAACAACAACCGGCCCTGGCAAAGTGCTCGGCCGGCCCCCCCTCCCCACTCGCGCGGGGGGGGTTGGAAGTGCCGAAGTGCCGCCGAGCTCTTTGCCGGGGCCGGTTTTCAGCCGATTTTGGTACAGGGCCGTTTTTGCAGCTATGCTGCAAAAACGGCCCTGTAACAAAAACGGCCCCCAAGGGGCCAAAACCGTCCCCCACCTGTGCGGCGCTCCAGGGGATTGCCCGGTGCCCGCTATGGCCAGTCCGGCATTGTGGACAGTTATGGAATAAGAACTGCATAGCGCACTGTCTGGGTATTACTAAAATCTATATTTTAGAAGCAGCATTTTATCATAAAACGTTTTGCACATTTTGAAGCAGTCTATCTTATATTTTGTACAATGCATGTATAAAATAATGACTTACATATTCACAGTGCTTTCTAGAGAGATGGCAATCACACTCCTGATTTAGTACTAAGTATCCTTGTAAACAATATGATGAGTGCCAGTGGGCAACGCCTTCTGATCAAGGGGCGTGTGAATCAAGTGAATAATGCGTCTTCCTAAAAGGGAAAAATGTCCCCACCTGTCACACTCTGAAATCAGTCTTCAATGTATAAGTTTCTGATAGTATATGAATTAATATTAAAACAAATAGTTGATCCAATCTTCTTTTTATTGCAGTGTGACTCATCAATGATATAGTGTTATTATTATTCACACTATATGAAGCACTGTATTCTTCAATTATCCTTGTTTGACATGACCCAATGCATTTCGGGACTTGCCCTTCATCAGGGGATAGTTCCTAGAATGTAACATGCCTCCAATTAGTCAAATAAATCTAAGTACCACCAAACAAGCAGTTTTGCCCGAATGTCAAAAGCATAAAAAATGTACAAGTGATACAAAAGTGATTAGAACCAGTTTATTGTGCTTTTCAACTGTGCCCACAGTGTTAAACTAACTGAATGATGTGATAATTAAGTCCTATGTATGAACATAACCATGTGAAAAAATGGTGAGAAATAACAGTGCACGGGCATCGTAAATAAGAGTGAGATAACCGTGCAGTAATTGTGTGGCAAAGGTTATGTAACCCGCGGCTGAATTAATATCTCAAAAAGTGAACCGTCCCGTACCACACAAAAAATCTAGGGGCAGATTTACAAGAAAGTGACTCACTGCGTTCTGCAAGCCATGTGGCTGCGCCACACTGAGTCACTTTCAAAACAGAGAGATGCAACATATTTACAACAATATGTCGCATCTCTGTGCTTCCTCCTTCGCTGGTGCACAAACTGCTGCCATGCGCCGGCGCAGGCACCCTTGCACCCTGGTGCAAGGACACCTGCTTCGTGAGGAGATTGTTTTTGGTGAGGAAGGCTTCCTTTCCTGCACAAAAACAATCTGGAAAATGCAGTTTTTCAACTTCTATGTGTGCTGCATTAGCACACATAGAAGATGAAAAACGTCATTGTTTCAATGAATGTCTATGTGCAGGTAGAGAACCCTTACTGAACAAAAACAATCATTAGAGGTGATTTCCTCAGTGTGCTGCAGACAGCAAGCATAGAAAGAGGAAAAGAAAATGAGGAGAAATTACTAAATTTCTCCTGTTTGCGCCTGCCTACTCCTCCCCTGGGAGGCATAGCATTCACACGCATTTCCAGATTTACGATTCCTCATGAATCTGGAAATGTGTCTGGGTGTTGCGTGGGAACATCCACAGCAACACCCATAGAACACCCCTTTCACGCAAAGTGCTGTATGCAAAGGGGCCATATTAACAAGGACAGGAAAAGTCATGCATGGTGGCTTTTCCTGTCCTTGTAAATATGGAGCAGTTTAAATGTTCCACTGGTAAGACACAAAAATTGATGCACCGGTGGCGCAAGGGGCATGTCAATCTGCCCGCTAGTGTCCAAAAATATATTAGTGACTCCGAGGTAACCTCTGTGGGAATGCAACTGATACCAAGCATTAAATTAATTCATGCATTAAGGTAACTCACAATTTAAACAAGTATATTAGCACGTACCTCACAGCAGGTAATCCGTTTAGAATGTGTTCATCCAGAAAAGTAAACACTGTGTAAACCGCTGAGTTCTACGCGGCTAAAAATATGCAAATGAACCAAAGTACACAAAATAAAAGAAGGCAGAAACGAAAGAGGCCAAAAACGCAACCCCAATGCAAATTAATGTGGAGACGCCATATTGGATGAGTGTCAAACCGAACATTGGTACAGGGCTAGTACAGTAGAATAACGTAAGCAAAAGATATGTTATAACATTTTTAAATTGAATGCGCTAGTACTTAAATACACCAATAGTAACACCAAAGTGAAAAATGAGAAAAGCAAAACGGTGACACATACAAAGCAGAGAAACAACAACATAATATTCATGATAAAGTGGGGTGTAAACAGACTCTAAAACAAATTATAGATAACAACTGAAATCTATTCGTTCATTGAGTCCCTTAGGGTTGACTGAGTCTAGGAGTTTCATTTAATACATTTCCGTTTGGAGAAGGTATTTTTGGCTGTTTCTACCTTCCTTTATAGGTTCTGTTTCCAATATAAGGAACCTTAATTGGGTCACATTATCAATGTGTGTACCAAAATGTACAGCAATAGTTGAATTAGGGTTCTTGGTATGAATATTGCTCTTATGCTCAGTCAACCTCACTTTAATTTTCCGTTCGGTTTTACCCACGTATGCCAATTCACATGGGCACTTTAGCAACTAGACAATATTCTTAGAATCGCAGGGTTTTTTTTGGTTTTTTTTGCAGAGTTTTATATAGCGCGAACTAGACCCGATCCAAATCGGGTATCAGAGTGCTTTACATAGCACCAGTTACGTTACATGAGGACGGACACATTCATTTCAGGCACGGGGAGATTAAGGGCCATATGTATCAAGCCTTTTGCGAATCGCAAACGGCCTTTTTGCATGTTTTGGGATGTATGAAATATTCCCAAAATAAGGAATGGCAACGATTTGCGATTCCTTATTTTGCCATAGCATTTAAGGAATCGCAATTTTGCGATTCCTTAAATGCTATGTATGTAGCATTTTTGGGTTGCGAATTTTGGTTAATAATTCGCAAATTACCACCAACTTGTAGTTGATGGTAACTTGCGAATTGTTAAAAAAAAGCACAATTTGGCATTTTTGAAGGTGGCATGTGATGCACACACATGCCCATAAGGCATGTATGTGCGCCATATGCACACATATTTACATTTCAGGGGTGCAGCAGGGTGTCTTTGAGACACCCCTGTACCCTTGAAATAATTGTCAAATTGCGATTAGCAAATTGCGAATTCGCAATTTGAGAATTATTTCGCAATCATTCCTATGGGCCTCCTGGCCCATAGGAATGCATTGGAAATTATTCCTTAATTGCATATTCGCAAAATGCGAATTCGCAAATAAGGAAGATTAAGGAATCGCTAAACAATAGCGAATTTCTTCATACATACCATTTTGCAATTCCTAAATAGCGATTCCTTAAAAATCGCTATTTAGGAATCGCAAAAGGGTTTGTTGATACATATGGCCCTAAGTGATTTGCCCAGAATCACAGGAGGTTTTGGCGTCGTTACCGAGACTCAAACCCAGATCCCCAGGTCCGAGGTCGAGCGCCCTAGCCGTTAGGCCAACTCCTCTCCTGCTGTGGTTTGTAATTTTATAACAGTTCCTTGGACTGTGTGCATGGTAGTGGTATCTTGTATGATGTTATTACTAACGCAGTTGAGACAAGGTATAGTTCCTTCATGTGTCTGACCAGTGTGAGCTGTTGTTTTTGATAATAGTTCTTTCTAATTTTTTGTCCTTTGGTAAGTGAAATGGGGCTGGTGATTAAAAATGCCTTTAAATTCAACTTCTGTTTGTAGCATTGGCCGAAGCATTAAAATGAGGTTTCTTACTTTTTGGCTTCTGGTGGAGTATTGCGATATAAACACAGTTCTTTCACTTCTGTCTTTTAGTTTTTCTCCTTCAAGAAGTTTTATCCTGTCTTTTGTTTCAGCCCTATTGTATTTTTTTTATCTAAGTCTTTTTATCAGGGTTTTACATTTTCAAAAATCACTTGTGGGACATAAAACAGGTCACAGATCAATCAGCATATACGCAAACAGTATTTAACATTGGCAATCATGGTTCGACAACAACATATTGGCTCCAGTCTTTTGAATACAGCAGTTGTAAAACGTGTCCCCTGAGTCTGCCATCGAGCTGTCTTGTCGTAGGACGTCATGTCTGAGTATGCCTGATCCCTTGAGTGGTACGTTACCGGGGTCGGATGGAACTGCTGCCCCTCCGTCAGTGTATTACCCTACTTGAGGTGTGCAAGTGTCAACGTTTGTGTAAATGAGTCAGTCTCCGAACCGCCGACTTGAACTGAACTAGTAACTATGGAAGGGAATAACTCCAGAGAAAAAAAGAAGAAGGGTGGAGGGGGGGAAGAGCGCGGCGGGTGGGGGCGAGTGGTGTATGCGGTCAGCGCATGGGCCAGCCATCAGTCGGCATGGGGCTGGCATGCGTGCCTCAGGAGGGGGGCAAGGGGGGGGGAGAGACCCATATCATCGGCAGGTGATCATATGAGCAGGACTGGCTACTCACGGCGTGCCAGCCTCCCCACGTGAGCGCTACTCATTCAGTGGTGGGGCCTATGGGCTGGGGTTTAAGCGGGGTCACAGGGCGGGGGTTGTGTCGGCTCTGGGGCGTCCTCTACGGTTGTCTCTTGTTTAAATTGTATGAGAAGATGCGCCCATTCCATAGAGATTGGGTGTTTGTGTGCGCCTTTTACCTCTTCCTCCCGCAGGGTCTCTTCTTCCGCTGCCCCCCACTTGTTCACTGCTCCTATCCAGGCCGCCTCCGGTGGTCCAGTGGGGGCCCTCCAATGCATTGCTATGTTTCTTTTGGCTAGGAGGATGGCCAGGGATGCAAACTGCCACTGCAGTTTCTCAGACTTCTTTTTCTTGTAGATTCCCAAGGCACACGCCTCCCACGTTGAAACGTGTTGTAGGTGGTCTAATGTATGCAGTGTGTGGTGTACTTTGGCCCAGTATGGCTGCAGGGACAGACAGTGCCAGAACATATGCTTGAAGTTCGCGTTTAGTGTCTGACACCGGGGGCATTTGAATTCTGTGTCTGGGTAGTATTTCTGCAGCTTGTCGGGTGTAAGATAAGTGCGATGCAGGACATTAAACTGTATATTTTTGAAGCTGGAGTTTCGGGAGACTTTTTAGGGTATTCCAGCGCTTGTGTCCACTCCTTGTCGTGGAAGACTCGACCCACAACGTCCTCCCAAGATTGGTGCAATCTGTCTAGGGGAACCTTAGTTAATTCCCGAATGGCCCTATAGTGCCATGTCACTAGGTGCCTGCCTGCTCCCATCCGCAGTATCGTGTGTAGTACTGGGTGTGTTGGGGGTTTACCACTTCGCAGGTCCCAATGTGCTTGACCGCTTTCCATCAGTTGCCTATGTGTTAAGAATTGCCCCTGCGGGAGGCCATACCATTCGAATAGCTGTTCATACGTTTTCAGTTGCCCCACGTGGAACAGGGCTTCCATCTCCATCACTCAGCTGTCAGTCCATGCCCGCAAGTCCCCTTCGGTATAGTATCCCTCCTTCCGAGGGAAGCCCACCAAGGGGAGCAGAGGGGAGTATAACGGTTGCCCCTTCGACAGCCTGTGGATTCGTATCATGCACTTGTGGGCTAGTCCGTGAATGCCAGTGGCTTGGCGCTACAGTGTTCCTTAAAGTCACGGTCCTCTGCTCTCATTGCACATGGCTTCCACAGACGCTATGGACCCACCGGCACCTTGAGGAACGCAGCGGTGAGCCCCGCAAAGCGTGCTCGGGGTTTCTGGAGGCAGTGGAGTCTGCGGCGCTGTACATCCTCAATGCCTGACTTCAACAATCCAGCGAGGGACAAGATGGCGGCCGGAACCCACCCGTGATGAGAGACAGCCCGACCCCTCTGAGAAACGTCGCGGCTACAGACACACCGGAACCTTGAAGATCACAGAGGTGAGCCCCGCGAAGCACGCTCGGGGTTTCTGGAGGCGGTGGAGTCTGCGGCGCTTTACATCCTTAATGCCTGACTTTAACATGGTGGCCGAAATTGCCCTCAAATGCGCCTGGAGCAGAAGCTCCGTGTCGACCCTGCTCACCAGGCTACAGAAGGGATCTTTGCAGCACCACACTCTGGAATAGAGAGCGTGTTCCAACGCCGGAATTTGGTTGGAGGTGCATGGGCATAATATCACTGCCCTAGCTTGTGTAGCTGGCCCCGAAATTGGAGTTTTCGGTTGCAAACACCGGTGAGCAAGATAGCGACTGCCTTGAACTGTCTGGTTGCGGATTACCCTAAATTTCAATTTGTGACTTTGCCAGCGGCTGGTTGCTGAACCTTTACAAGCACCCTTAGAAGCAGGCATCAGGCCGGACAGGGCACTCCTATAAGACGCTTTGGAGAATCGTATGACCACAATTACAGCTCCCGGTACGGGAAACTCCTGAGGCATTGCAATTGTGGACCACAGTCTCTCATGGACTCCTTTACTTTTCCCTTTGTCCTGCCCGCCATTTTGCTGCTGTTCTCGGTCGTTTTTTCCCTCGTCCCCGACCCGTCATCTTGTCCATTCCCTCGTCTTTTTACCCTTTTCCCTCTTTTCCCCCTTGAGGATCCTCAATTGTTTCTTCCCCTCTCTGTTTTGCCTTTTCTCCATACCCTCGAATCCCTCCCACCCTCCCTTGGTGTTGTGACTACGTCCCCCCTCCGACCCCACTTAATGGAACTCTGCCCGAGGAAATCTACTATGTTTGTATATATATGTATATAAGGATAACTCTAATCACTAGTATAGGCAGTAGACCTTTGTACCATCTACCATTCCTATGTGACTCTTAGAGTATATCTATTCATATCCCTTTCCTATGTATATAGAAATAACTCTAATCACTAGTATATGCAGTAGACCTTTGTACCATCTACCATTCCTATGTGACTCTTAGAGTATATCCAGTCATATCCCTTCCCTATGTATATAGAGATAACTCTAATCACTAGTATATGCAGTAGACCTTTGTACTCTCTACCATTCCTATGTGACTCTTAGAGTATATCCAGTCATATCCCTTCCCTATGTATATAGAGATAACTCTAATCACTAGTATATGCAGTAGACCGCTGTGCTCTCTACCATTCCTATGTGACCCTTAGAGTATATCCAGTCATATCCCTTCCCTATGTATATAGAGATAACTCTAATCACTAGTATATGCAGTAGACCGTTGTGCTCTCTACCATTCCTATGTGACTCTTAGAGTATATCCATTTGTATCCCTTCCCTATGTATATAGAGATAACTCTAATCACTAGTATATGTGGTTGACCTTTGTACTACCTACCATTCCTATGTGACTCTTAGAGTATATCCAGTCATATCCCTTCCCTATGTATATAGAAATAATTCTAATCACTAGTATATGCAGTAGAGCTTTGTACTATCTAACATTCCTATGTGACTCTTAGAGTATATCCATTTGTATCTCCTCCTTGTGTGACTTTACATCTTGTACATTTGCAATTCTTTCTGTTTGTATCCTTTATGTAACGCATGTAATCCTAAGTCCCTATGTTTCTCAACTGGTTCTTATGTAAAGGGCTCTGACACCTTCGGGTAAAGTTCGCGCTATATAAAATCGCATAAATAATAAATAGTTACCTGTATCGGGTGCGTGCGGACCGGTTTGGAGCCTGACATTAGTATTCGTCTAATGGCGGGCAGGGGCAGCCCCCCATTGTCAGTGAACGTCACGCCCTTGTGCCTCTCAGCTGTCCAGTGAGACAGCCACTGGAGTTGTACGGCTGGGAAATATGACTCGAATGACGGGGCACCCAGAACTCCCTCCATTGTGGGCAGCTGTAGAGTGCGCAGGGCTATTCTTTGCCGTCCGTCTCCCCAGATCAGCTTCGTGAGAAGCGTATCGAACTCCCGGAAAAAGGACCGAGGTGGGATCACTGGTAGATTTGTGAAGTGATACAATAGTCTGGGTACCATTATCATTTTGGCTACGGCCACCCACCCGATAGGCGCCAGGGGGAGCGTCTTCCAGAAGCCGATCGCGGAGCGAAGGCCCGCCAACACCCCGCGATGGTTTCCCTCATACAGGTCCTCCGGGGAACGGTATAACTGTACTCCTAAGTATCTGGGGGCCGCCTCACTCCATTTCAAGGTTTGTGTGCCTATCTGCATGTCATGGGGTGCCAGGTCTGGACTGAGTGGATAGATCGTCGACTTCCCCCAATTGACTTTGAGGCCTGACATGGCTCCGAAGTCCTGTAAAGTGCGCCAGATTGAAGTGAGATCTCCTGTTGCATCCCGGACATAAACGAGCAGGTCGTCCGCGTATAGGGAGACACAGTGGAACATGTCCGCTATCGGAATGCCCCATCCCTCCCCCTCCCGTCGCAACCGAATGGCCAAGGGTTCTACCGCAAGTGCGAATAGGAGAGGGGAGAGGGGACACCCCTGCCTAGATCCCCTCTCCACCGGAAATGGGGCCGAGATAAGTTTCCCGACTCGCACCCTGGAGGTGAGGCCCTTGTATAGGAGTTGGGTGTACGCCGTCAGTGTGGGGCCTATCTGTAATTCCCGCAAGACAGTGAAGAGGTGAGGCCAGGTCAGGGTATCGAATGCCTTCTCTAGGTCAAAGATCAGGCAGGCCTCCCTTGGGAATCGGTCAGTGATTGCGTCTTGTATGTGAAACAGCCTACGCAGATTATGGGAAGTGTTGCGTCTGGGCACAAAGCCGCACTGGTCGGGATGCACCAAGGCTGGGAGGATTTGACTATAGCGGTTGGCCAGTATCTACCCCAGGATTTTGCAATCCGCGTTCAGCAGTGTGATCGGCCTGTAAGATTCCGGGAGTGTGGGATCTCTATGCAGTTTCGGGAACGTCACGACCAGCGACTCACGGAACGATTCTGGCAGTATGTCCCTGGCCAGGGCGTCCTCATATGTGGATGCCAAATGGGGCGTCATCTCGGCCAAAAAGGTTTTGTAGTACTCCAGGGGGAACCCGTCCATACCTGGTGCTTTTTTCCTTGTTAGCGAACCTATGGCATGTTTTATGTCGGAGGGCGTGATTTTACAGTCCAGGTCTTTTCTATCCATCTGAGATATTACAGGCATGCTAGACGGGCTCAGAAATTGAGTTAGTTCGCAGAGCGTCGTCGGTGCCGGGGAACGATACACCTCAGCGTAACGATCATGGAATATGTGCAAGATGTCAAGTTGGGAGTGTTTGAGCTGTCCGTGTGCGTCCACGAGTTCTGGGATGGGACATCGTGTCTTGTTTGACCAACCAGGCTAGAAGTGCGCCCGTTCTATTGCCCTCCCTGTGCGCTCGAGCAGCATAGGCGCGGAAGTTATACTTGCGCAGGTCTCTCATAGCCTCTGCGTGTGTGATCTTCGCTGCCGAAAGTTGTGCAAGTGTGGCTGTTCCCTGATCCATGCCCCGAGAGAGATCCGCCAGCGCTTTGTTTCAGCCCTATTGTATGACGTTATTTGGAGGTCCTCTTTCTTTAAATCTAATGATCATATTTTCTTTGCTGTTTTTATACTGCCACTCACTTGATGAACTTTGTTTTATTCTTAGCAATTGAGAGTGAGGCAAATGTCTTTTGAGAGCCATTTGGTGGAAACTATTGTAATGCAATAAGTATTCCTGTCAGTAGGTTTTCAAAAACATTGGTAGCTAATCAACGATTCTGTACTGTTACTTCCACATTAAGAAATGTAATTTTGCCTGTACTAATGTTGTGGTTGAGCCCAATTCTCTCATTAATGGTGTTCAAAACATCAAGAGCAGATTCTAAGACTGGTTTATCGCCCTTCGATATAAGAAATAAATCATCAATGTATCTCTTAAATATGATTAGGTTCTCAAACCTATTCTGCTTAGAGAAAATGTTATCCAATTTGAGGCGATGCATCAAAAGATTGGCGTAGCAAGGAGCAGCACAGTTTCCCATGGAAGTTTCACGCAATTGTGCATAGTATTTATTATTCAGCTCAAAGTAACTATGGTATAAAGTGAAATGTAACAATTCCAATAAGAACATTTTCAAATCTTCTTCCATCTGGGCATCTATAAAAAATGGTTTTAATGCTTGAAGACCCAGATCATGATGGATAGAAGTGTATATAGATCTTACTTCTATGGTACACAAGATAGGTTTCTCATCAAATTCGATGTATCTTATCTTGTTTAAGTCGTGTCCTTAAGAAAGGTGGACATATTCTGGACTAAAGGTTGGAGATGATGGTCAAAGTATTTTCTTACTGGTTCATGTATCGAATAGCGTGTAGAGACAATGGGCCGAAATTGAGGTTTTTGTAAGTCTCTGTGGATCTCGGGTAACATATTTATGTGTTGAATCCTTAGATGTTCCTGTATCAGGTAGCGTTTGTCCGCTTCTGTTATGGTACCCATAGATTTAGCATTGTTAATGATAGTTAGAAGTATCTTACTGAATTCTGGATTTGAATTGACTTTCATGATTGTCGTTGGATCTTGAACATGGTTAGTAACATTTTCCAGATAGAAGTCAGAGTCCATGATTATGAGGGCTACGTCCTTCTGGCCTTACAGCAGGTGATGGTTTTGTTCAGAGCTATTTGTATAATAGTTCCTTGCTCTTTGTGAGTAAGATTGAAGACTTTGGGATTTCTTGTTTTAAACACGTCATGCAATTCTTTTTGTACAATGATTTCGAAGGAATCAAGGATTTTATGACTTGTTGGAGCTGAAAATGAACTTACTTCTCAGTCCCAATATAGTGCTTTCTTCTCTGTCAGGTTGAAGTTCAACAATATTATCAAATACATGTCTTAATCTCAAGTTTCTCATGAACTTAAGGAAACATATTTGTATTTCCAACTCATTAGAATGTTATGTGGGAACAAATTACATTCCTTTTTGCAAAGGTCTTGATTTCGATGGGTGTTAGTTGACATTTCAATGTTGATCACTAATTTTTCTGACTCCTGGTTAACTTCGCAATGGGTTGTTCTCTTTTCTTTATGGCCACCTCCCCACCTGGTTTGTCTCCAAATAAAAATGATCCTCAGTTGTGACGGTGTTAGAGGTTGAGGGGCTATTTCCATTTGATGTTGCCAGTTGAGTCTCTTTGTTTGCCTGTGCTCTTGTTCTGTTGAGAGAATGTTCAGATGAAGAGGTCTCGACTTTAGTAGACCTGGTAGAAAATGTTTTTTGTTGATGATTTCATGCATACATTTCAGCCCAACTGTAAACTTTGCCCATCTTATAGTCAATTGTGTCTCTTTTGAACATACT
This sequence comes from Lissotriton helveticus, assembly GCF_964261635.1. Classification (NCBI taxonomy): domain Eukaryota; kingdom Metazoa; phylum Chordata; class Amphibia; order Caudata; family Salamandridae; genus Lissotriton; species Lissotriton helveticus. The sequence goes on along the minus strand of NC_136061.1, from coordinate 496,581,059 downwards.
AATTTTTTTCTCATTAATTTCTTTTGTTCAAGTTGCGAATTGATATCAATCAGTGTTTTATCCCACTTATCCTTGGTCATTTTATTGGTAAGCTCTTGTTTTAGCTGACTGATTTCTTTATTCAATTCCTCCAATATTTTTGACAGTTCCTCAACTATCGGAAGTATCTAAAGAACATTTATTCAATATTGCGCACCAATGCTCAGTGAATTTAGATTTATTTTTTACACAGGATAGAATTTAGTGGAATCCCTAACCCTCTTGGGATACGTTGAACTTTGTGGTATGTGATCAGAGTGCTCGCATGCAGCCTCTGGTTGATTTCCCTTTTGGTGATATAAAGTAATTGTTTTATGTTGTTTTGGATGGATCCAGTGAATTCATATTAAAACATATAGTTGATCCAAGCTTCTTTTTATTGTTGTCAAACTCATCAATGAAATAGTCTCTGGCTACACACAGACCTTTGCAGTGCATTAAGTAATAGAGTTTTCATAACAATCTATAGTGCATTTCCCACGGATTAACACATTTTTTCTATTTGTTTTTAATTTCATTTAATTTAAGCTGCCTGTTATTTTCTATTTAGCTACCTGATGGTGAAAGACCTAAAAACATACAGAATAGTTTATTTTTAGCCACACTTTTGACCCTGCCCCCATGCTCAGATTCTAAAGGCCCTTCAGCCCCACAAACCTGACTGAAGTTCAACAACAGCATCAAACTAATAGAACCAGGAGTCAGCTTTTACTGAAATATAAGCATCTATTTTCATAATAATATTTATTTATTCAGTGTTTTATAAAGCACAAACATGACTCCATTGGGTATCAAAGCACTTCACAGTAATAACTTATTCCATTAGTGCATTTCGATAGCAAGCATTATACAGACTGGAAAGCGTAAAAATAACTTCTCAGAGTAGCAAAGACATTTGCAAATTAACAAAATATATGAGTCTATACTAGTGCACTCGAACAAAAATAGCAAGTAATCTAATTTTAACAGGTATATTGGGCATATGAGTTTAGCTGGTTACGAGGATAGACTCTCAGAGGTAAAGTGCATAGGTTTAAAATGCTTCGTCTTGGGGTTCATCTGGCACGGGCAAAATATATGCCCATGGGGAGATAGTTGATACTCTTTTAACAGTTCTTTAAGCGATGGTTTGGTAATGGTTAAGGTAGGAATTTGCTCATTAGAATGATTTTGGCTTCCTTCTTGAAACTTGGTGTTCAGGATCCTTCTGATGTTTGGAGGCAGCAAATTCCAGATTCTAGGTGCGGCTCCTAAGGATGCGCTGTCATAGGTTTTCTTCTTCTGGAAGAAAGGTGGTTTCAGCACTAGATCTCTGGCACTCCTAGAATATCTGCTTCCACTGGATATCTCCAATTTCTGAGCTAGATACATCGGTGTTTTTAAGTTTATCGCTTTGTCTGTGATCCAATGCATTTTGAGTTGAATTCTGGCTTCGTATGGTAGCCAATTCAGCGCCTTTAGAGATGTGGTCTACATTTTTTAAGCCTGTTATGAGTCTAGTAGCTTCGTTTAGCAGGCTTTTAGAGGAGCTGTTGAGATCTTGGGTCGACCTGAGAGTGTTGTACATCCGTATTCAATCCTTGAGATGACTAATGCCTGGACTGCCGATTTCAGGTCTGCTGTTTGGATGAATGGTTTCAGTTTTCTAATACAGGTCCGGTGAAATCGGGCACTTTTAGCCAATGAGTTTATATAGGTTTGTATGTTCAGGCTCTTATCTAGCATAATTCCTAGTGATATAGTTGAGTCCACTATGTTCGGGCTGCAGTTTAGTGCAGTGATGGTCTTGGTCCCTTCTTTTATATCGGGCGAGATTTTGATGGGGAATATTAGTAGGAATTCTTTTATTTGCGTATTTAGGTTAAGCTCATTGCTTTTTCACAATTGAACGATCACCTTTATTGCCTCATTCATTGATTTGATCTCCTCCAATCATGAAATCTTCATGTAAATCTGTGAGCTATCTGCTTGAATGTGGAAGTAGATGTTAGCATGGCAAAGTATTTCAGTTAGAGGTTCCTTATATAAGTTAAACAATGAAGGGAAAAGGGTTGAGCCTTGGGGTACTCCAATCGGCTTGGGGAAGGGTCTGAGAGTTTTTGATTCACCAGAAATCTTTGCATTCCTTTCCACAAGAAGAACTTAAACCATTCTAGAACGGTTCCCAAAAAACCCATCCTATTTTCCATCAATTTATCATGGTTTACTGTGTCAACAACTGATGATAGGTCAAGAAGAAATAAAAGACAAGTTTTGTCTTGTCCTACAGCGAGTAGGTCATCATCCACTATATGAGCTATTGCAGTTTCTGTACTATGATCTGGTCTGAACCCCCATTGGCAGTCGTCTAGTAGTTTGCATTTAGTGATGTGCTGGCTCAGTTGTTGATGCACACACTTTTCTAGAACTTAGCTAATAAGAGGAATATTGAACACCGGTCGAAAATTATTTGTGTCAGCAGGGTTCTCTCTCAGTTTTCTATGATGGGTATGAGTTGTCCCGTTTTTAAGTAGCCTGGTAAGGATCCTTGAGAGAGAAAAGCATTGTTTATCATTGTCCAAATGGGGATGATAAGATGGTATATTGTCGTTTTGAGGGGAGTGAATTCTTGTAGTGGTTGTTTGGTTTTATGATAGATAAACGTTTGAAGATATTGTTGTAGTCATATAACTGGAAGGTTGACCATTGAGCTTCATTTTTGTGTACTGCTTGATGGTGTTGTACTGATTCAACGATTTGTGAAGCCGACTGGTTAGAGGGGTTAACATCAGCTGTCCTGAGCTCAATTTCCAAGGAATTTGCTTTTTTTTTTTTTTGTAGACCTTTATTGCACATAATACATATACACAGCGGTGTGCCTACAACCCACTGGTAGGGCCGTCCGCAATCAGTGTAATAGCCAATGTAGCTGAACTCGCAAATAACCTTCATTAGCAAAAGTACTCAGCATGAATAAGTCCACCAAGTCAGTAAGAGTCAGCATTCTGTGTTATTTGCAATACTGCAGCCGTAACGCACTTACGGAATCTCGGTCTCATTTACAGTTTTTTTAAACAAACTCAATTAACAGTAAACCCCAACTCCCACCTGGTCATTCCTGGTTCCTGGTCATAACGAGTATTCCGAGTCTTTGAAGTAGAATGGCAAAGATACACTCGATCTTCTAAGTGGCAAGAAAGCGAGCAGACAGGGCATACAATCCTTATGAACTACTCCCACCATCTTACAAGAATCATCAACTTCACGCATGGTATTGCGGCTGTGGAAACACGCTCAAGGCCCATGCGAACCACCAAGCCAGACGCGCGGGGCACTCGGACCAATTATGTCACATGGCAGTTACGCTCGTGGTAAGCACTCATGCAGGTCCACCCCCACCTTCCAATGAACCTCCACTCCCACTCCCGGCGCTATCATCATCAGCCAGGGAAAGCATATATAACGTAAACGGAGCCCATATATCTCGTGGCCTTGCCGTCGCCGGCAATCCCTCATAGTAACAATTCAATTGATCTCTGCAGTAAGCCATGTCAGTCAGCCATAGTTGAACATCAGGTGCTCTCCTTCCCCCCCATTCCATGGCAACTCTCCTTTTAGCCAATTGTAGTGCCAACACAATGAAACGTCTCGAATTCGCAGGTATACCAGAGGCTATTCTCAGGAGGCACAGGCGCACATCTAACACAACCTCAGTCGACGTCATGGCAGTCAGCGCCTCAGAGACAGCCCTCCAGAAGGCATACACATGTGAACACCCCCAGGCCAGGTGTACAAAGTCAGCGTCATCCTCACCACACCGGACACACTGAGCATTCACTCGAAGGCCATACCTAACAAGCTGGACCGGCGTGTAATACCACTGATGCACAAACTTATAATGAAGAAGACGGAAATTGCCATTGGCCACATATCCCCCAGTCATAGAGCAGCACTCGGTCCTCTCATCATCACTTAGTGGTTCAGGGAGACTCCTATCCCATCGAGTCCTGGCCAGTACCGCGCCTCCCCCCTCATCCTCCTGTGCAGCTCGGTATAGTTTAGAAAGCAACCTAGCCCTATCTGTAGTAGTGTATAGCAATTGTAAGGCACCGAGTGTCAACGGTTCTTCCGGATATGTAGGGTACAGAGCATGAACGGCAGCCCGAAGTCTGACGTATGTAAAAGTAGACATAACTGCATTAGCAGAGTGGTCCGTCATAGTCTGTAAGGAGAGGAACGAGGCCCCAGGGAAAAGATCCCCCATAGTGTGTAGCCCAGCCCCTTGCAGGATCTGTAAACCTCCAATTTCGCCTGAGACCGAGATGTCTGAGTGATAGAGAAGTGGCATAGCTGGCGCATATAAGGGCAACCTGGCTGCTCGTCTGCCCAACTCCCGCCAGGCGTTCGCTGTGGATTTCACCGTGTCAACCTCTCCTTTGTCAAATATGGAATGGTCGTTGACTATCATGGTCCGTAGCGGATTCGGCATAACAGCACTGGCTTCAAGTGCCACATGCGGGGTATAGGGAGGTGCAGATAGCCAGTAGGTTGCAAAATGTGCTTGTGCACACAAATAATATAGTTTCATATCAGGTACAGCAAAGCCCCCCAACTCGTACGGCTTGGTCAACACGTACCACGTCACACGCGGTTTCTTACCAGCCCAGGTTAGTGTAATCAGCAGGGATCGTAGCCTGGCAAAAAAGGGGCATTTCAGCGGGACAGGTATGTTGACAAAGAGATAGAGGAATTTCGGCAATACCACCATTTTAATTAAAGACACTCGATCCGCCAGAGTCAGAGGGAGTCGAGTCCAACGCGCCACCTGATCTTCTAATTTAGAGATAGCCACTCCATAATTAGCCCTTATTATTTCTTGGCTGTCCCGATGCACCCAGATGCCCAGATACCTAACTGACTCTGTCGCCCATTCCAACGGAAATTCGAAGGGAATCGGGTGGGTAGCATCCGTGAGGGGCAGCACAACAGATTTGTCCCAGTTGATGGTCAGACCGGAGTAACGACCAAACTTGATAAACTCTCGAAGTATAGCTTCTAGATACAGAGCAGGGTCTCGCACATAAAGGACCATGTCATCAGCATACATGGACACTGCCAAAGACCTGAGAGGGAACTTCAATGCCGCCTCTGCATATCTCTGCCTCAAGATACAGGCCAGCGGCTCCATCACAATAGCAAAAAGCAACGGCGAGAGAGGGCAGCCCTGCCTCGTCCCCCTCTGAACCGGAAATGGGCTAGAGACATGACCATTAACCCTCACCCTCCCTATGGGATTAGTATATAGGAGAGTTATCAGTGATGTGAAAAAAAAGGGCACCCCCATTCGGCGTAGTATGGTTATCATATACCGCCAGGCCACCGAGTCAAAGGCTTTAGCGGCGTCGAGCATGACAGCTACCGCAGCCAGCTCCGGCTTAAGCAGATGTAATACCGCAAACAGAGCCCGCAGATTGTGGGTAGTGGACCGGAGAGGAATGAATCTCGATTGATCCGGCAGCACCATGACTGGGAGCAGCAACTGCAGCCTCGTGGCCAAAACCTTAGCTATTATTTTTATATCTGTATTCATGAGAGAGAGAGGGCGATATGAGTCACATTTATTTGGGGGCTTTCCCGGCTTAGGCAGCGCTACCAGTAGCGCCTCTCTCATTGTGGTTGGTAACTGACCGCAGTCCACCGCTTCCTCCAGGACCATCGCCAAGTGTGGTATCAGCTGATCCGCATATTCTTTATAAAATTCAGAGGGCAAACCGTCTGTGCCAGCTGCCTTGCCATTTGGGAGTGCAGCTATTGCCTCTCTAAATTCCCCCTCTGTGATACTATGCATAAGGAACTCCTGTTGCCCCCTCGATAGCCACACCAAAGCGACGTCCTCGAAGTACCGATTTATTTCTTCCTCATCTGCTGTGTCCCTGTGCTCATACATCTGTGCGTAGTATTTCGTAAAACAAGCCAGAACACCCGCCGTGCTAGTCACAACGTCCTCTCCGTCTTCTATTTCCTGCACAGTGCAGTGGCGTGCCCAGGGGTCCTTTACTCTGTCCGCCAGGCCCTTCCCTGGCCTACCCCCTTCACCATAATATCTCGCTCTAGTGTGTTTGGACAGGAATTTCACCTCCTGTTCCGCCAGCTCGTTATACTCGGTGACTTTCAATCTAATTTCGGCTAATAACGTTTCCCCCGAACATTCCTCCAGCTTCCTTTCAAGAACCAACAATTCTCTTTCCAACCTGGCCATAGAGTCTCTCAGTGAAGTAAGCACACCCGATCTGAGGCCAATACACGCCCCTCTTATAGTCACCTTAAAGGCCTCCCACACTGTACTCATATTGTCAACAGATCCCACATTGTTGCTAAAAAACTCCCCAATGATCTGACGCAGTCGCTCTCGCAGTACCTGATCAGACAACACACCAGGCGATAGGCGCCACGTAAAAGGAGCCGGTGCATGTGTCGGCAACTGCATCACCAGGCGAACCGGCGCATGATCAGAGATCGTGCGAGGCAGATGTTCCACATCCAGAATCCATCCACTCACATCCCGAGTCACCAGCCAATAATCCAATCTCGACCATGTATCATGCGCCGATGTGTAGCATGTTCCCTCCCGTCTACCCGGGTGCCTCAATCGCCAAGCATCCAACAACCCCAGTCCACACATACCCTCACAGACCGCATCAGCAGCCTTCTTCCGCACACAAGGCCTATCCTGTTTTTTGTCCAATTAAACATCCAATGTGACATTCAAATCCCCTCCACAGAGTACAGTTGATGGGGGAAGCTTATATATTTTGTTCCAAAGTGTAACATAAAAGTCAGGATCGTCCACATTCGGCCCGTAAACATTAAGGAGGGTGACCAATGTCCCGCATAATTTACCATGTACGATGATATATCGACCATCCTGGTCGATCTCCTCATGGAGCACTTCAAACGGTACATTTCTCTTAATTAATATCATCACCCCACGTGCATAAGAGGAATAGGTCGTCGCCAGCCGCACCCCCGCCCACTGCTTACCCACAATTTCGGCCGCCTTTCCCCGTAGGTGCGTTTCCTGAAGGAAAACTACCTGTGCCCCATGCCTATTCAGGAACGCAAGCATCTGTCTAGATTCAATCCCCGTACATTCCAAGTAACACAAGAGAGCTTACCCCCCCTATCCATACTTCCAGACCTTCAAGCTTCCCAGCAGCCAGTAAACATCTCCCAACCTCCTCCCAAATTTCCAGCATCCACCCCCCAGCAATCCAGTAATGCCATGAACCTCCTTACAAGTCCAGCAGTACACATACCTACAATGTTCCAAACGCCCTTTAGACCTCCCAAACCCCCCACCTCTGACCAGGAAACACAGCAACCCTGCCCCAAACGTCAACAAATCCACCCCCATCCCACCACCCACTTCAGCATCCCCAACCTGCCAAAGCCGTCCCTTTCCCTCCCCCCGTACAAAACCCAACATTGCATTCAAATGTGTGTGGGGAACTCCCATATTCGGGGGCGCAGTGGCACACAACTCCCGTCAGTGAACTAACGAGAGTGCAGACCATACTCACCATTGAACAACCCCAACCCACTCACCCCATCTGCATGGCCATATGTACAACAACCAGCAACTAAATATCGATATACCGCCATAGTGCTCTTATCTTACACAGTCGTGCTTCAGCAGATGTACCAGGAAATGAGGACAACGTTGCAAGCAGATAACACAGTATGCGTATAGGTCCCCTTTCGGCCTCAGCAACCATGCAATGCCCCAATAATTCCTGTAGTATATATGGCCCAGTCAATATCACTTTCTGCGTGGCAAACGTCGACAGCATGGGCTAGCATATATATCACGTGTCAACATGCACGGGCACGTCTACCCACAATCCAGTTGTCAGTTCGCCCAAGGTATGGGCAGTATTTACAAGCAAGACGGTCAGACAGTGCGTATCAATGCAGGACATCATAGCCGCGTAGTGTGCTCAGCCAACTGTTTGCGACAGGTTAAGCCACCTCTTCCTGCCTATCATCCTCCCCATCTCGGCGCTCATTCGAGTCCCTTTTCCGTTTTTTCTGCTTTTTTGCGTAGTCCATGGCCGCCTTAGGGGAGGTAAAGATTTTGTTGTCCGATGGAGGTCCTATCCGAAGTCGCGCAGGATACAACATGGCGTACTGGATGTCTTTGGCGCGCAAGAGCTGTTTCACTGTGGCAAATTCTTTTCTCGGCGTTTGCACCGCCATGGTGAAGTCAGGATAAAACTCCAGTTTGTTACCCTGGTACTCAATAGTGCCCTTTTCCCTCGCAAGGCGCAATATGGTATCCCGGTCTCTATAGGATAGGAGCTATTATAGGACGTGGCTGCGCCCCAGGCACTGGACGCTTCGCCAGGGAACGGTGGGCGTGCTCCACGATGAAGACGCGAGATAACTGGTCCGCCCCAAAAACATCCACCAGCATGCGCTCCATGAAGTCCTCCATCCGGCCAACATTGGTGGATTCTGGCAGGCCCGTAATGCGTATATTGTTCCGTCTGGACCTCCCTTCCAACTCCTCATTCTTCGCCTGTATAACCGCCAACACCCTCTCCATATTAAACACTTTAGTCGTGACCGTGGCGAGCCCATCCTCCGTGGCAGACACTCTCTGTTCCATTTCCCCCATCCGCTCATTTTGGCGGTCGAATTGAGTCGCCATGTGGTCGAGGCGATGGTTAACTGACTCCATGGTGCCTTCTATGGACTGTAGTGTTTTCAGCATGGCCACCAATGTAGCCTCTAGATTCGGGGTGCTCCCAACTGCCCCCCCCTTGCTCAGAGTCAGGCGGTGCCTGTGAAGATGTTAGCGCCGTTTTTTTAGTTTCAAATGTAATCTTCGGTTGATTTCTTTCCGGCCTGCCCATGGTGTCGAACAGAGCAATGCCCTTGCCCAGGCACCTCTGTTATGCAGGAAGGTTACTGTGGAAAGCGTCCCAATAAGCCTCAGAGGGTGTATCAGTGGCCCCGTCCCCCAGAACAGTCTGGTGGCCCCGCAACTATCGCCAGCCTGGGGCAGAAGCAGCAATGGCGCCTGTTGGTGATATCGCGCCAAAATGTCAATGCACCCAACCGCCTAGTGTAAGGCCGCACAGCACGCCCAGTGGTCTCTCCTCCGACTGTGGCGCCACCACTCCGCCGCGGGCGAGGCCCCCCCCCCGTGTTCCCGCCGGCCACAGCTCGCGCGGCGCGGCCCAGAGCGGCCCAGCGCTGCCTCCGCAGCCCCGGGCTCGCTTAGTTCCCCGCCCCACTCACCGCAACCAGCAGGGCCGGGCCAGGCCGCTCGATTCCCAGGTGCTGCTCGGCTCGGTCCTTTCAAGCGCCGTCACCCCAGGCACTGGGCGCCGCTCTCCCCGGACTCCCCCCGCAGGCAGTGGAGGAGGCCCTCCGTCCGTGCGGCTTCGGGGCGGGCGCAGGATGGAGGGCCGGTTCCCTCCAGGCGCGATCACAGCGCAGAGCAGCTCGTCTCCGGAGGCGGTCCCATTAACTTTCCGGTGAGCAATAAATATCGCATCGGGGTCCCAGGCGCATCAGATGTTGTTCGGCTCTCAGCTGGGGTTCAGGTTAGGCGGGATATATTAGCAACTGTTGGATGGTCTCGGCAGAGCCTCACCTATGTGCGGCCATCTTGCTCGGCGCCCTCTAGCGCCCCAATTTGCTTTTTCTTTAAAGAAGGATGAGAAATATTTACAGCAAATTTGAGACTTAGTTGCTTCTTGCATGGATTTGGCCATTTTATTTGATTGTTGTTTTGCCATTTCAAGGAGTTTATGTGGTCTGTTTTTAGTGTTCTCCAGTTCTGTTCTGAATAATCATTTTTTTATTTAAGAATATTTTTGTTGTAGGTGTTTCTGGTTTTTCTTAGCAGTTTTAGTTAGGGGGATAAAGGGTGTTGTCTCCATTTCAGTTAATTTAATCTCAGATTAAAGTAAAGTAAAGTCCACATTTGTAAAGCGCACAATCACCCGTAAGGGTCTCTAGGCGCTGGGGGGCCGTCGGGAAGATTAAGCGAGCTATTGCCCAGAGTCACATGGTGCTGGGCTGACCTGCCGCCGGAGCCGGGGATCGAACCGTGGTCCCCAGATTCCAGCGTCAGTCGCCCTGGCCGCGGCGCCACACCTCTTCCACTTTCTTTATTTAGGGCTCTATTGAACCAAGGGTTTTTATCTTTATCCGGGTTCTTTTCAGTTTTAACAGAGCTATTGAATCCATTACATCTTACATCGTAGAATTATAGTGATCCGTAAATTAGTGAACGTTTGTCATATTTATGGGAGGAGGAAGATCCTTCACGCAACATGTGGCTTGTTTCTCATTATCTAAGCCCTTTCTGACCTGTACCCATTGTTTGGGTTTGACTGATTGTGTGGGACTTTTCTTTATTAGACCTAGTATTTGGAAGGTAATATATGATGATCTGACCATTCACAATGAACAATCAATATTATGTTCACAGCTGTTTCTTTGAAGATGATCCAGTCTAGCGTAGATCCTTTTGTGTGAGTTGGAAGAGTGCAGGCTTAAAACAGGGTTTGGTTGGGTAGGAAGTCTTTAAAGGTGTTGACCTGACTAAAATTAAGATCGCCCCAAAGAAGATTAAAGTCCCCTAGGAACATATCGTTGGTGTGAGGGGATGAGTTTGCTGTGATGATTTCCATTAGGTGGTCTATAAAAGGGTAATTCTTACCAGGTGAATGATAAAATATATGAGACTTTCATGTTTGATTCTCTGTATTACTTATGGAAAGTGCGAGATATTTGCATGAGTCAAGTGGGTCAGAATGTATTGGAGTAACAAAGAGATAAGAGCAATGAATGTATGCAAGACCTCCCCCTCTCTTTTAGCACAATGTTGTAGTTTGGGGGAACCAATAGATCATAGCGAAGATGATTCGGTAAGCCATGTTCCCATCTACTTTATCTTTCCCTAGGTCTTCAAACAGCACTACTGGAGAATCTTTAGGTAGTGTTTTTTCTCAGTGGTAGTTAGCAATTAGCTGCACCACCAAGTGTAGATAGATTTCACTTCCAGGGTCCTGATGAATTGCCACGGTATTTAACAACCACGAGGCAAGACCATGTTGACCACAAAGAGATGAGCATATCTTCAACTGAGCCCTCACATCAGGGGAGCTGGCACTCTTCACAATTTTAATAAGGCGGATAACCAACCTGAATAAAATTATATTTTGGAATATCCAACCTTTTTTAAGAACGCACTCACTGCACTTCACTGCATCTACACTTTCATGGGTCACACACCCCCACTTCATCAAACGGCAAAGGAACAAAAGATCTCCGACAAAGAGCCCCTTCACGGGTGCCCGTTGGGTATTGCAGCGCGGACCCAACGAAGTGCAGCTCCAGATGATAAAGCATGACACCTAGCTTGCTGGGTGTGTGAGGACCCTAGTTCCGCAAAAGCATGATCCCTTGCAATTCTCGCCCCCCCTAATGCCCCTCCACCACCATCATCGTCCTTTGATGGATGGTACACATCCACTGCTTAGGCTCCACCACTAGAGGAACAGCATCCACTATTGATATTAATGATCTGACAGGGCACGGTTGCTGGACTGATTTAAACAGCCCTCAAGTCCCCCTTCTTTGAAATACTCCACGCACAACATGCCATAATGGAGGCAAAAAAAGCACCATGTGACAGCAATGCATGAGAAAACACAACCACAATGGCAGTGTGGATCAGCAGGTCTGCACAGTCTCCACAAGCAGTACCAAGACACATGGATGATTAACAAAACACAAAACTGACTTGCCAGTCACACATTCTCCATAAGTGACAAAAAACAAGTAGGAGTCAGCCAGAACTGCATGGACACACCAACACACTGCACAGCGCACAACATACAACTCACACATGTGCAAACAACCACACCCACAGGGCTGAACAATCCAAACAACAGGCACCCAACTCCTGGGTGAAACGTGTGTAGTTGACAATGCAGGGGCACACACATATCAACACTCCCGACAAAGTCACCCCCTTCACACTGCACACCACCCAAGAGCACACATTGAGAATAAGCCATGAGTCTAGGATGACTGGCCATCACAAGATGCCCACACACATACACTACTGGGCACACATAAAGGAAGAACACACATGCATGATGACCCTGCCCAGCCTGCCTGCAATCCTATGGATGGAATCCCACTCTATGCTGGCAGTGCCCCCCAACCTGACATGTGTACAATAGAGCCAACATGAACAAATTATGAAAATGACAACTGCATTCCATTTAAAATTGACAACATTGCCCCCACAAGTATCAGGGTCAGGAAGAACTGAAGTCCGTGTCGCCCCTGTAAAAAATAAAGTGAGCCAAGACATTGGCAATGTTGAGGTGGCACACAGAGCATGTGGCACAGTAAACCATATACACACGGCAAAAAAACGTTATTCAGTAAGGACACTAACAAAACAGACAACAGGAGCAACTGTCTTTATTCACATATTGCACAGATAGGGCCCACGAGTAGAGAAGAGCAAGGCACAAAATGCAGAGCATGTCCATGAGAAGCTGCACAGGCAAGGGCAACACAGCAAGGCCAGTGGCCTGTCCAAGGTGCAGAGTATGTCCATTAGAAGCTGCACAGGGAGTAGATGAACACAGCAAAAAGCAGCAAGACCAGTGGCCAAAATGAAGTGAAGAGCATGTCCATGAGAATCTGCACAGGCAAGGGGAAAACAGCAAGGCCAGTGGCCAGTTCAAGGTGCAGAGTTTGTCCATGAGAATCTGCACAAGCAAGGGGAAAACAGCAAGGCCAGTGGCCAGTTCAAGATGCAGAGAATGTCCATGAGAATCTGCACAGGTAAGGGGCACACAGCAGTGAACGATAAGGCCAGTGGGCAGGACTAAGTGCAGAGTGAGTCCATGAGAATCAGCACAGGCAAGGGGCTCACAGCAGTGGACGACAAGGCCAGTGGGCAGGACAAAGAGCAGAGTGAGTCCATGAGAATCTGCACAGGCAAGGGGCACACAGCAGTGAACGACACGGCCAGTGGGCAGGACAATGGGCAGAGTGAGTCCATGAGAAGCTGCACAGTAAATGTGTGTGACTATACCCTTCTATGGTCCACAACACAGTCAGGGGTGTAACAATGGGCAGTACAGGCCCCCCCTGTGTGAGAAACAGGTGTGTGAGGGTGACTACCACTCAGACTTGGCTGTCAGGCGGACTGAAAGCTGACTGTGTGTCGGGGACAGTTTGAGCACTTGACCAGGGAGAGAGCGGCCCAGCTGAGGTAGAGCTATCAGTGGCTTGGCAAGCCGGGGGGCTGCTTGGACCAGGTGGTGTAGTGGCACATGGAGGTAGAGTCATGCTGACGTGAGACACAGTGTGGCTGGGAGATTGTGGAGGGGTGCCTTTCCACTTATTGGGGATTCTAAATGGCTTCCCTGTCTTGGGATTAATGGAAAGTGGTGTGGACACAACAGACACACTCACCACCAAAGCTGCATTAGGTGCAGACGCAGGCACTCCCTCTGGAGATGTGCAGGATCCAGCAGAACACTTCGACTGTCCTCACCTTTACCCATCCATCCTCTGTTTACCAGTTGTTACCCCTACAGTGACCTCCTTCACCTGCTTCACTGGGCTTGGAATGGGAGTTGAGGTGGTGGGTGAATCTGCCTTGGAGCCCTTCTTAGGTGTACCCTTGGCATGCACCACCTTCTCAGTGGGCACAGAAACTGTATGCTTCTCTTTGTGAGATGCTTTAGGGACAGGAGAGTCCTTGGCTGGGGATGCCTCTGAGGCATGTGAGCCTGAGGTCTGCTTCTTTGCTTTTTAGCCCCTGGTGTCGCCTGACAGGCTTTTGTATTAGCGCGCTGAGGTGGCTTTAGTCTTCTGTGGGATTGATGTCTGTGCCCTGGACCGCTTGGGCTGCTGCTGCTGTGTGCTTCATGTGCTGTATCGTGACTTTGAGGTCTGTGGAGTGTGGTCACTATCATCACACGTGGCCACTGCCAGGGCTGTGGACAAAGGGACTGGAGCTGGACTCTGAGTTTCTGCCAGTTGAAGTAACTGTGGAGGGCAAAGACTAGACAGTCCTGTGCAGCCCACCCACGTCTGAATGTATGCCCTTCATGAAAGAAACCACCTGTGCCAGTTTTTTGTCGTGGTCTATGAAGGCATTGAGGAGAGCTGACTGGCCTACACACAGCAAAAGGTCCACAGACTTAGGTCTGATGGCAGCAGGGGGGACAGGGGCAGCGGTACCCAGGGTGAAGGACACTCTTCACCTCTAAATAGTGTGCACACGGGCAGCACCAGAGGAAGTGGCTGTGAGGGTGGGCACTGGTCACTGTGTGGTGGAAGATGATGCAGAGTCCGCATTCCCTGTGCCAGCCAACATGGATACAACACCGCTGGCATCAACTGACGTTGAACTTTGCGTCTCAGGCTGTGATTCCTCCAGCAGACGCCTGTCCCCCTCCGAGGTGCTGGTCACATCTGTGTCACTGGGCTCCTGTGCAGCTGTGGTGCTTGTTTTCCTACCACTGATGTCCATCCCCTGTCCCTCCGTGACCACAGGAGATGCTGCATGAGAGAGAGAGATGTAGGCACAGTTGAGTGGCAGCAACATTACAAACATATGCAAGCAAAGCATCACCGAAAATGACTAAATCTACATGTTGCACACCACCCTGTGCAATGGCATTGTGCTAACTCACTTTATTGACTCGAACAGTGCGTGTAAACTGGAAATGCAGGCATAAGTGAGCCATGTAATGACCACACAGCATAACACCCTGTTGGTGGCTCTGTTCAACGAGACACACAAATTGCTCTGAGGACACCTAGGGCCATGATGGTGGCACACACCTTGCTGCCACTGAGAGATCTGGGTGGAGCAGGAGGGGACAACACAGACACAGACTACAACATGACATTCCACAATGGCCATGAGCCCATGCCACCTACCATGTTGTAATTTGGGGCCCAACAACTGGTGCACATTGTTGTCAGATGTCTAAGCCTCCCAAATCTGAGTTCAGGCAATGGACGCATTGATGAATGTACACTTAGATTGGGCACACTGACGTTCCCTTCCATGGAATTTCCCAGACTACCCCAATGCAGATGATTCCTGAAGACCACGACTCAGAATGCAATGTGAATACACAGTACTCAAATTACCTTAGTAAGTACAGGTAGGGCAAACGCATAACAGCTGCACCCAGCCCAGCGGCCACTTACAAGCCACTGCATCACACTACCAACATCACATAGGCCAGCTCTGGCACAGGCCCTGTACACATGCTGCCACTCATAGGCAAAGTCACCCTTCCCAGAATACTGACCCCTAGCTTGCTGCTGATGCTCCTTCAAACGTGAATCCCGCTCAGGCTGTGTCACGGCCAAGATGCGGCCCATGAGTAGTGTCATGTTGCGCCGTGCCAACCGCCCAGTACGAGGAAGCAGCCCCGAGGTCACCTCCGCCACGGGACATCTCACATGGAACATCTGCATGGGAAAAGCTGATGTGAATGCATGCGGGTGTGAGGGGGAACATAATCCCTGCACATCTCACACACATTCAGGATCCCAGCCCTGAAAGCCCTGTGTAGCCTGCCCACATATCCAGTCCATTTTCAGGTTGAGCAAGACATACATCACACATCAACATGTGTTTGGGGGTAGACTCACTGTGTCCATGACTGTGCAGCCCTCAATGTCCTTGCCCTGTGAATAGATAACTGTGTCATGGATGTCACATTGAGGGACATGATCTCACAAATACAACATCCTTTTCACAAGGCCGGTTGTGTGCAATCTACAGGGCTGAGAAGACTCATAGCTGAAGTGCTAATTAGAAAAGACAGATGTAATACTCTGTAAGTTAAGTGATGTGTCCTTGTCTTTTTGAGCGGTGACTGTGCAGGCCAGGTGGGCTCACACTGAGATGGTCAACAGGGGACCCACACAGTTATTCACCAAAGAAATCACTGTCCTGACTCCTGCATTAACAACTTGCTGCGTCACAGTATGGCTGACAAGACAACACAGGTTACTCAAATATTCATGTGCAGGCAGGGAAACGTGTGGAATAGGGTACACCCACCTTGCCCCTGGAGACAGCATGTTTGGCAGTGCATGTCACAACCCCACACTCTCAGGGACTTAATGCTATCAGTCCAACTACATGTGTGCCCCCCCTGCATTCCCCCACTGTTGAAGACTTACCACAACATTTGGGGCACCATATAGCCGTAGGTACTGTGTGAGCACCTCGTCCACCAGGACCTCCTGCTCCTCGCTTGTCAACGGACTGGCACGGATCTTCTCAGTCCTTGCCATCACTGTGGACACGCGACAGCTGCAGCGAAATTGGGTGGTGAGGGGTCTCCCTAGCAGTCCCTGGAGGCAGCAGAAGAAGAGGGGTCTCTGGCAGCAGCAGCAGAGGAGGGGTCGCAGGTAGCAGTCCCTGGAGGTAGCAGCAGATGATGGGTCTCTGGCAGCAGTACCTGGAGGCCGCAGCAGATGAGGGGTCACAGGCAACAGTCCCTGGAGCCAGCAGCAGATGAGGGGTCACAGGCAGCAGTCCCTGGAGGCAGCAGCAGATGTTGGGTCTCAAGCAGCAGTCCCTGGAGGCAACAGCAGATGAGTGGTCTCAGGCAGCGGGCTCTGAGAGCAGTAGAAATGTGAGGCTCCCTCCAACACATATATAGCCCCCTGGGGTCGTGTCAGTGGTGCTAAGCTGCTGCAATTGGTGTTCCAGGTCTGCCTTTTTCAAATGCATTTAATGACCGGCTCCGCAGTGGCGGAGCACGCCTACCTCGATTTTCAAAATTGCAGCATGCTACCGCGATTAAGGTTCCCATTGGCTGTAGGGGCATGGTCCTTGGTGGTGACACATCGGAGGGGCCAGGCAGACGCTACCGCGGTGGTGCATCTTTAAATTGCATCCAATGACCGGCTCCGTGGTGGCAGGGTACGCCTACCGTAATTTTCAAAATTGCCGCATGCTACTATGATTGAGGATCCCATTGGCTGTAGGGGCATGGTCCATGGCAGTGACACACCACAGGAGCCAGGCGGGCGCTACCGCGGTGGTGCATCTTTCAATTGCATCCAATGACCATCTCCGATTGGCATGAGTCACTGCAATTTGGGTGGTGGAGCATGTCAACCGCCATTTGGGCATTTCTCTATGGCTATCACTATCGCACTTGTGTATTGGGGATTGTTGGTGACACACCGCTAGGGCCAGGGGGTAGCTACCGCGATCTGGGTGCCATACAGTGACATGGGTGTGCGGGATTGTGTTGCCGGATTACTTTTACATGACCAATGGACACATCATGCGGTGTCAATGGCCATCTGACAAACATCAACAGTGCACAGTGGCCACATGGTTAATGTCACATCATTGTGCACACAATGCCAATGTTCCATTTACTCCACTGGTGCCTACACATGCCATGTTTGTGTATGTGATTTCGTAGATTGGCATGTACTCCATCACATGTCACTTGTGATATTGATGGGACTGTCCACAGGACAGTGTTGTTATGGGCTCATGTCAATGTATTGAGTTGCAGTGACAATCAATCATAGCAATGTTTGTCTCAATGGATGATGTTCGGTTTTGCATGTCCTCTTATGTTTGATCATGCACACACTCGTCATTGATGCTCAGACCGTGGTCATTGTGTTGTTGATGTGTGCCAGGTTCAAATGACGCCTGAAGGTGTGTCAGTTACTGCAGCTAGGTATGAGACAGTGGTGTTGTTTTGTTACACATATGCTGGATTCTATACTCCCAGGTGTGCCCATGGTAAATGTGGCCATATCCCTATGTGCCTTCACATTGACCGAGGTGGTATTTGAGGTACTTGCTGTGTGTAAGTTGACAAGTATGCAATTAGTGTAGCTGAAGGTGTCCCTACATGTAAGCTGCTCTGTAACTAAATTTTTATGACAGCCATTGTTGGCGTTGTGTCAGCCAGAACCTGAGATGCTGTGCCCATCTCATGATGTATTGCATTGACATGTGCCCACTTTCATCTCAACTAAGAGGAGACCAAATCTGCATCGTCACTTGACAGTGCT
Source organism: Lissotriton helveticus (assembly GCF_964261635.1). Lineage (NCBI taxonomy): Eukaryota > Metazoa > Chordata > Amphibia > Caudata > Salamandridae > Lissotriton > Lissotriton helveticus. Next base: position 496,562,912 of record NC_136061.1, on the reverse strand, counting down.
GGCAGACCTGGAGGATGAGGCGATCGTCCGGAAATGCTGTCTGGATAGAACCACCGTACGAACCCTTTGTGATATGTTGGAGCCTCACCTGCAGCCTCGCAGAACATATCCAACAGCTTTCACCTCAACGTATAAGGTGATGGCGCCCCTGCATTTTTTTGCCACTGGATCATTCCAGCACACAGTGTCCAGCGCAGGTGGGATGTCACAACCTATGTTCAGCTTGGTGCTGCGTGATGTCCTGCCCGCTATGATGATCTACAAGGACAGATATATCCATTTTCCCAGGGGGCCTGAATTGGCAGCTGCAAAGGGAGATTTCTATCCCCTCGGACATATCCCCCATGTTGTTGGTGCCATTGATTGCACCCATGTTGGGCTTGAGTTACCACAGGCACGTGAGCACATTTACAGGAATCTTAAACATTACTGCTTCATAAATATGCAAGTGGTGTGCCAGGCAGATATGATTATCTCACATGTGTGTGCCAAATTCCCATGCTCCGCCCATGACTCATACATCCTGCGTAACAGTACTGTACCCCAGCTGATGGCTAATCTGTTTTCCGAGCGTACATGGATTGTGGGTGAGTATGCCTAGTCAAATAGAGTGCTGTGTGTGTGACCTGCTGTCCTCTGCCTAAGAGACATTGCAATGTTTATTTGTGTTTGTGCCGTTTATCATGGAAGAGAGAGAGGACTAGGTAGCTAGTCCATATCCCCGGGGATTAATATGTAATCAAGGAGGACTAGCCTATTGTGAAAGTTTACAGGACTCAGAACTGTATGATTAGAGGTAAACCATTAGGTTTTTTCATGAAACCCTCACCCATCAACCTAGTTGGTGGCATGCTTCATCATCGGGCCCACCCAGTGACACCAAATGTGTACCGGGTGTGCTTCGACGCCTGATTACAGTGGAGCAGGTATGTAACTGAGTGTGCAGTGTGGTGGCGTGAAAAGTGAAGATTAAAATGCTATACGGTTGTCCCAGTACCCAAGGGTAAATTATATTTTAATAACTGGGCCTCTGTTAGAGTTTAAAAAGAAGGCTGGAGGATCTAATAGGAGTATGTATTAAGACCTCCTACATCCAAGTGTGGTCTACATGTTTCAGCCAGAGCCTTTAAATTAAGCTGGCTTTCCTCAGGACCGTAACAATGTGAAAGTGCAATATAAAACTTAAGTGAGTGTGTAATTTAAGATATGTGTAGCACTCACTAAGGTGCTATAAGTGTGCGAGGGGGATTCCCTCACCAAGCATACCTGGACATACAACATGTATGACAGAACGGAACATACAAGAAAACAGTCTTAGCATGAATAGATTAATATCACATAGATCATGAAGAGTTGCCGATTTTAACTGCAGCGTGAATGACTATACAATGTGGAAAAGGTGTAACAGTACTGGTGGTACTGTTAGTGTGATAGTTATCGGGATATACGTATAGACGTGGTGAGCTAGAAAGCAGAAGCATCACACACAATCTGTGGTTTGGAGCATTTAGGAAAAAGTATTCTTACGCTGGTGTTTTGCCGCGAATGCCCCCAGGGGTGATCCGACAGAGGTATGACCCTAGAGGGAGAAATGGGCCAGTGGTGGTGAGCGACCTGCAAGGAAAAAAGAACTTACCAGGGAAAGGTGCGGAGTTCCATGTTACTCACGGTATTGGTGGTCAAGACCTGCGGGGGACCTGTAGTGCCGTCATCGACCTCCGGAGCAATTGTCGAGGTCTGCATTGTGTTTAAATATACCCGGTTCCATTGCGATTACCTGTTGTTAAGAGAACACTGAAGACAGACTACCTTTTGATGTGTCATGTTCGTATTGCGCCTGTGCTGAAGTGATTGTGAGCGTTTAAATGCTCAATTCTAACACCACACAGCGCCTGCGCACTGGCAATGGGCATTGCCGTAAGGATGGTGCGGAAACTAAGGTGTTGTAGTGCGGACTGTTTTCACATAAATGTGTGGGGATGACAAATTAATTAAAATGATTAAAAACGTTAGGTACAGTATTTCAAAACACTATAGTTTGGGCTATGCACATGTGGAGACTGGGGCGTATCGTGGACAAGAGTGTCAGTGTCTGTGTCCACATCTCCGGGAATTGTGTCAGAATGAGATTGAATCAGTGGGGGGGTTGGAAAGAGGCATCTAGCTTATAGTCTCAACGAGTTCCATGGTATGGAATCATTGAGGCCGTCACATTGGAGAGACAGGTGGTAGATCCATCTTTGCTCCTTGGTCAGGAGGATTTTTTCATTGTCACGTGCTATAGTATCGAACTGTTCGATGACAGTCCAGGTTAGGTAATTTGGGGTGTGTTGCTGGTGTAAAAAGTGGTCAGTCAGTTTACTTATATTCTTTTTACATCTGATGGTGCTTTTGTGTTCGACCACTCTGGTTCGTACTTTTCGCGTTGTCATACCAACTTAGCACAGGCCGCACAGGCAAGTCAGGAGGTACACTACATTACTGAAGTTGCAGTTGGTGTGCTGGCGCTGAGTCTAGATTTTACCAGGTTCAAGGTCCAAAGTTTTGGTGTGTTTGGTGAGGTGGCACATGCTGCAGTTGTTGTAGGGGTAATGGCCAGTGACTTTCGGGAGCCCCCAGGTGTTGAGAATGGTGTTGTCTGTACGTTTTGTGCTAGGTCTAGGACGTGTTGACACCAGATGATTTTTCAAGTTCTTTCATTGTTTGTTTGCAAAGCTTGCAGGCCAGGTCACACCCCCCACTGCCGAGCAGCACCACCTGTGTGCGCCCGCCCCGCTGCTGCCGCTCCTGCGTGGGTTCCAGACCCATGTGCCCCTAGACCTTTGTGCCCGATTCTGGTCTGCTTTGATTTCTTTTTTTTCTGTCATCCTTGTGCTTTTGCCTTTTGTACCTCTTTTACTGTGTTTTTTTCCTCCCACTGTAGCCCGGTACTCTCACCCCAACCACCCTTCTGGTTTCTGTGCCTGCTCGCTTCCCGCTGCTGACCCCGCGGCCACACCCCCTCGCCGCCCCGCTCCCGCCTCCCAGCTGCTCCTCCCTCCCCGCCTTAAATGCTGGTTGCTGCCAGGAAGGCGCGCCAAAGGCAGACTCCGATACAACGCCAAAACTCTCCCCGCTCTCAACACCGGCCAAGACCACCGCTACTTCCAGGCTGCCCCAAAACGCACCCACGGACCCTTCTCCTGCCACACCTGCAACTTCACATGCGACAGAACCACCAAAATACAAAGGACCGGACCCAACCACCTCCACTGCATACTCCTCAACACCTGCTCTGCCCGAAAACACGCCATCGAGCTCTGGTACCTGCTAGACACCATCGCCCCAGACATTGCCTTCCTGACCGAGACCTGGTGGAACGACTCCTCGGCACCCGACATCGCCATAGCCATCCCGGCCGGCTTCAAGATCTCCCACAGAGACCACACTAACGGGATGGGAGGAGGAATAGCCATCGTCCACAAATCCACCCTCCAGGTCCACACCTCCGCAGACGACTCTGCCGAACACCTTCACTTCCGGATCCATACGGACCCTAACACCACCCTCAGAGGAACACTCATCTACAGACCTCCAGGACCCCGGACCCTCTTCAGCGACTCCGTCGCCGACCTCGCCAGCACCCACGCACTCGCCTCCACGGACTACATCCTCTTCGGGGACCTGAACTTCCACCTCGAGAATAACAACAACGCCAACTCCACCGCCCTGATCAACAACCTCGCCAAACTCGGCCTCCGACAACTCGTCACCGAACCCACCCACGCCGCCGGCCACACGCTCAACCCCGTCTTCTCCACCGCACCCACATCACCTTCAACCACACCACCGAACTCCACTGGACTGACCACCGATGTATCCACTTCACCTTCAAGAAACCAACCACGCACCACCGCACCCAACAGCTGCCTCACCGCTGCTGGAGCAAAGTCACCAAAGACTAGCTGACCTCCACCCTCACCCAGAACCCACCCACCGACCCCACCGACACAGACGCCGCCGCCCGAAACTTCAGACAGTGGATCAACGACTGCGCCAACACCCTCGCCCCGATCAAGAAACCCCCCATCAAGAAAGCCGCCTGGTTCACCGAAGAACTCCAGATTTCCAAATGAATGAATGAATGAATAACGCATTTATAAAGCGCATGGCTACCAAAGGCCTCCCAGCACTAAAGACAATGCCCAGAACTGCATGACTAGAGGGCTCAGGAAAACAGGAGGGTTTTAAGATGCTTGCGAAAGAGAAGATGATTAGCTTCAAGACGGATATCATCAGGGAGCTGATTCCAGCTTTTTGCCGTAATGACCAAAAAAAGACAGCCCCCGCTCTGGGCTCGATTGAATTTGGGGACAATGGCAAGATGTTTCACCTCAGAGCGGAGGGATCTTCTAGGGACATACGGAGAGATGATTGATTGGAGAATCGGAGGAGTACTAGCCGCCAGTGATTTGTGGGCAATACACAATACCTTGAATTGAATTCTTTTATCAACTGGCACCCAGTGAAGTGCCTTAATGTGCGGTTTAGGGGATTCCCTGTTGGGCGACTGCATGAGAAGTCGCGGCGTACAATTTTGAACCGTTTGAAGTTTTTTTTATCGTAGAACAAGGGGAGCCCAAATAAAGCACATTGGCATAATCAAGCCTAGATAAGATCAGTGCCTGTACCAACAGCTTCCCAGCATTAAAAGGCAACAGAGGCAGAATCCTCCTGATCATTTTAAGAATGCTGTAGCAGGTACCTGCTACCCTGGAGGCCTGCGTCTTAAAATTGAGATAATGGTCCAGCCGTACACCAAGACTTTTAACTTGGTCTTTAGGGGCAGGCATGTCTCCCATGCATTTGGGCCAGATAGTGCCGACCTCCAGATTGGTAGTCTTTCCCAGAAACATCAATTCTGTTTTAGCAGCGTTCAGCTGTAGGAAGGAAGAGTCCATCCATGCTGAAAATTTTTCCAAACAATTCACCAAAATGGACTTATTATTGTCTAACAGGATAAGAGACATGATAAGCTGAGTAGACGATAAGACGAACATGCCGGAAGCAGGAGAAGAAATGGCTCCACGACCGCACACCAGACAGCCACGCAGCCCACAAGGACGCCATCCGCAGACATCATCACCTCATCAGAACAGCCAAGAAATCGTCCTTCAAAACCCAACTGGATAACAACGCACACAACAGCAAAGAACTTTTCAACATAGTGAAGGGACTCTCCAACCCCAGCGCCAACACCAACGACATCCCGCCCTCGCAAGATCTATGCGACTCACTGGCCACTTTCTTCCATCGCAAGATCGCCGACATCCACGACGGCTTCAACTCCCCATCCGCCCGACCACACCAGACCACACCTCGAACGCTTCCCTCACCAACCAGCTGACCTCCTGGTCCCACGTCAATGACGAAGAGACATGCAAGGTCATGAACTCCATCCACTCAGGATCTCCGTCTGACCCCTGCCCACACCACATTTTCAACAAAGCTGATGCAACCATCGCACCCCAACTACGGAAGGTCATCAACATCTCCTTCGACACAGCGACATTCCCGGAAAGTTGGAAGCACGTCGAAATCAACGCCCTCCTCAAGAAGCCCAAGGCGGACCCCAAAGACCTCATGAACTTCCGGCCCATCTCCCTGCTCCCCTTCCCGGTGAAGGTCATCGAGAAAATCGCCAACATGCAGCTGACCCACCACCTCGAGGACAACAGCATTCTAGATCCATCCCAGTCCGGATTCAGGTGCAACCACAGCACCGAGACTGCCCTCATTGCCGCCACAGACGACATCAGGTGCCAGCTAGCCAACGGCGAAACTTCAGCCCTCCTCCTCCTGGACCTGTCGGCCGCCTTCGACATGGTCTGCCACCTCACACTAAGAACACGCCTCCAAGAAGACCGGAATCCAGATGAGGGCCCTGGACTGGATCATGTCATTCCTCGCCGGCAGAACCCAGAGAGTCCGCCTCCCACCTTTCCTATCCGCAGCCACCGACATCATCTGCGGCGTACCCCAGGGCTCATCCCTCAGCCCGACCCTGTTCAATGTCTACATGGCCCCCCTCACGCAAGTGGCCCACCAGCATGACCTGAACATCATCTCCTACGCCGACGATACCCAGCTCATCCTCTCCCTCACCAAGGACCCGCACACCGCCAAAACCAACCTCCACGAGGGAATGAAGGCCGTCGCCGAGTGGATGAGGAGCAGCCGTCTGAAACTGAACTCGAACAAGACAGAGGTCCTCATTCTAGGTCCCACCCCCTCTGCGTGAGACGACTCCTGGTGGCCGACCACACTGTGAGCTGCTCCAACACCGACGGACCACGCACGCAACCTAGGATTCATCCTCGACTCCTCTCTCTCCATGTCGAAACAGATCAATGCCATCTCCTCCTCCTGCTACAACACCCTCCGCATGCTCCGCAGGATCTACAAGTGGATCCCGACCGAAACAAGAAGAACAGTGACCCAAGCCCTCGTCAGCAGCAGGCTGGACTACGGCAACGCACTCTACGCAGGCATCCCGACCAAACATCTGCAACGACGACAGCGCATACAGAACGCCTCAGCCTGACTGATCCTCAACTTCCCCCGCCACAGCCACATCACCTCCCACCAAAGAGACCTGCACTGGCTCCCCGTCAACAAGAGGATCACCTTCAAACTCCTCACCCACGCACACAAAGCACTCCACAACACCGGACCAGCATACCTAAACGACAGACTCAACTTCTATACCCCCACCCACCAGCTCCGCTCCACCAGCCTCGCCCTAGCCACTGTCCCTCGCATCTAACGAACGACCTCCGACGGCAGATCCTTTTCTTTCCTCGCCGCCAAGACCTGGAACACCCTCCCCACACATCTACGGCAGACCCAAGACCTGCTCACCTTCAGAAGGCTACTCAAGACCTGGCTCTTCAAGCTGTAGCAGCACTCCCCCTCCCTCAGCGCCTTGAGACCCTCACGGGTAAGTAGCACACTTTACAAGTTCACTGATTGATTGATTGATTGAGTCTCCCATTTTCTGGTCCCCGAATTTATTATTCGCCAGTGTTTGTGGATAATGTTGTTGACTTGATTGGAAGCTGTGTTATAGGTCGTCACGCACATAATGGGTGGGGATTGGGGTTCCTTTGTCACTGTTTCTAGAAGCGCTTCCCTGTTTTGGTTGCGGGCCCTTTTGTTGATTTTTGTAATGATGGCTCTGGGGTAGCCGCGTTCTTGCAGTATGTGTGTTAGGGCAGTGGACTGTCTCTTGTAGTCTGTCAGTTGACTGCAGTTCCTGCGTATTCGTAAGAACTGGCCGTACGGGAGGTTTTCTCTCAGTGGTCTGGGGTGGAAACTGTCAAACCGCAAGAGGGAGTTCCTCGCAGTGGGTTTGTAGTAGGTGGTAGTGGTCAGAGAGCCTTGTTTTACAGTGATGTTAAAGTCCAGAAATGCCAGTTCAGTGGAGCTCGAAGTGCTGAAGAACTTGAGATATGGGTCACGGCTGTTGAGCCAAGTGAGCAATGTGACCAGGGTGTCCTGGGTACCTTGCCAGATCACAAAAATGTTGTCTACGTATCTGTGCCATGTTTTTATGTTGCTAGAGTAGGGGTTGGTTATTGACATTATGTGAACCTGTTCAAAGTGGTGGACATATAGCCCCACCACACTGGGTGCAAAAACACTGCCCATTGATGTTCCATTGGTCTGCAGGTAATAGGTACCCTCATATTCTAAGTAGTTCTCTTTGAGTGCTAGGGCTGCGTAATCTAGGATGAAGTGCCTGGGTGTATGATATGTCCAAGGGGTTTTCAAAAGGACATCATGTAGTACCTGGAGTGTGGCATCTTGTGGGAGGCTGGTATACAGGCTTTCAATATCCAGCCCTACCAGTAGTTGTGTGGTTTGATCAAAGCTCTCATGTTGGATGATATTCAGGAGGTGCTGGGTATCCTTTATGTAGGTAGGGGTCTGCTGGACCAGGGGGTTGAGGAAGTGATCGCAGTATCGCGGTAGGGGTTCCAAGAGTGAGTTGACCCCCAACACTATTGGCCGGCCTGGGGGTGGTGTAACTCCCTTATGTACTTTAGGTACGCTATTGAAATATGGTCCTTTAGCATTTTTGGTGCATAGGTATAAGGCTTCTTGATTGGAGATGTGCTCCAGGTCACTCGCTTTCTTCACCAGGGTTTGTATGGTTGATTGTAGTTCCGGGGTGGGATCCTTATTCAGGCGTTTGTAGTTACGTGTGTCGCTTAGCAATCTGCGACAACCCTTGTTATAATCGATCTTGTCCATTAGTACAATTCCACCGCCCTTGTCAGCAGGTTTGATGATCAGGGTAGGGTTATCCTGTACGCGTCTGATGGTGTCCCGGTCTTGCTTCGCAAGGTTGTTGAGGTATCCCGTGGGGTTCAGTTTCTCTATGTCAGTATATACCGCTTGTTCAAACGTTGTGATCTCAGACGGTACGCTAGTGGGTGGTGGGACAAACGTGGATTTAGGTCTCAGACCCGTCTAATTAGGGTTGTTGGTGGTGGGTTCGTCGTTAGGGGTTGTCTTTTCAAAGAAGGTTTTTAGTTTTAACTTCCTAAAGAATTCGGCTAGTTCAACATGAAGTTTGAACTTGTCAAATCTTGTGGTGGGGACGAAGGAAAGACCTTTATCGAGTACCGATTTCTCTTTTTCAGTGAGCGGGGTGCTGGATAGGTTAAATACCAGTGATCTACGTGGTTCGGGTGCCACTGTTTGCTCATGCCTGGTTGTTCCTCCGTTTTCTGGCTGGTATTGGCGCTCACTGGGTTCTCCTCTTCTGCCCAGTGTACTTGCTGGTACTGTCTTCTTATGCCGCGTGACCTGCGGACCTGTCCTAAAAAAGGAGGTCTTTGATTTCCTGGGTAGAAGGGCATGGGGCCTGGTGGGTACATCGGATGGGTAACCGTAGAAGGCATTCTGCATGTGTCCGAATGGTTGTGGGCCATAGATCTGTGCCTGTTGCGGTCCCTGCCACGTTTGGGGCCAATGTTGTCCCCGACGTCCTCTGCAGTGTTGTCTGGTTGACCCGGAGCTGGAGTCCCTGGATGCAGAGCTGTTGTCTCCCGATGTGTCACTAGCTACGTCCGTCTTGTTTGGTGGAACGTAGTCATCATCTGCATAGGGGTATATTTTGGAGTAACTAAATTTCTTCAGATCTTTTTGGAATTTGTTGATCTTGGCTTGGGTCAAGTAGTCTTTATATTCCGTCATCTCTTTATTTTGATCATCCAATTTTTTCTTGTAAGATGTTATTGTGGTTCTGAAGTGGCTCTCCGTGACGTGAATATCAATTATCATGGCTTCTGATAAGCGCTTGGCTGTTTTGATGATAAGCACCAGCCAGTCCCTGGTGCAGTGCCAAGCTATCTAAAGGTGGCATCGTCCAGAAATATTCTGGGGGCATGGTTACCAGAAGTCCCCTTGGAGCTGTGTTTGTTCGGAGTTATTAGGTTAAGATGACGCCATGTAGGATGGTTCTTATCCGGTTACGCTTTTTCTCCATCATTGTCTCCCAATCGGTGGTTTGGGCTATAGTGTTTGAGATATTAAAATCTGACAAGAAGGAGGGGTCAGCAAGTATCTCGCTGATATCGTCTTCGCTGAATATTAGTCCATGGTTTTCTGCCATGGTGAGATTCTGGTATCTCTCGCAGCTGCGCGCTGCCTATATACGCTGTTTATCAAGGAAGAGAGAGAGGACTAGGTAGCTAGTCCGTATCCCCGGGGATTTATTTGCAATCAAGGAGGACTAGCCTATTGTGAAAGTTTACAGGACTCAGAACTGTATGATTAGAGGTAAACCATTAGGTTTTTTCATGAAACCCTCACCCACCAACCTAGTTGGTGGCATGCTTCATCATCGGGCCCACCCAGTGACTCTGAATGTGTCCCGCGTGTGTTTTGATGCCTGATTACAGCGGAGCAGCGGAGCAGGTATGTAACTGAGTGAGTGAGAACGCGGCTACCCCAGAGCCATCATTACAAAAACCAACAAAAGGGCCTGCAACCAAAACAGGAAAGCGCTTCTAGAAACAGTGGCATAGGAACCCCAATCACCACAAATGACGTGCATGACGACCTATAACACCGCTTCCAATCAAGTCACCGACATTATCCGCAAACACTGGTGAATAATAAATTCAAGGACCAGAAAATGGGAGACTCCACGCTTTGCATACAAACGATCAAACAACTTGAAAGATCATCTGGTGTCAACACGTCCTAGACCTAGCACAAAACCTACAGACAACACCATTCTTAACACCTGGGGGCTCCCGAATGTCACTGGCCATAACCCCTGCAACAACTGCAGCGTGTGCCACCTCACCAAACACACCAAAACTTTGGACCTTGAACCTGGTCAAATCTGGACTCAGTGCCAGCACACCAACTGCAACTCTAGTAATGTAGTGTACCTCCTGACATGCCCGTGCGGCCTGCGCTACGCTGGCATGACAACGCGAAAAGTATGAACGAGAGTGGTCGAACACAGGAGCACCATCAGATGTAAAAAGAATATCAGTAAACCGACTGACCACTTTTTACACCACCAACACACGCCAAATGACCTAGCCTGGACTGTCATCAAACAGTTCGATACTATAGAACGTGACAATGAAAAAATCCTCCTGACCAAGGAGCAAAGATGGATCTACCGCCTGTCTCTCCAGCGTGACGGCCTCAATAATTCCATACCATGGAACTCGTTGAGACTATAAGCTAGATGCCTCTTTGCAACCCCCCATGATTCAATCTCATTCTGACGCAATTCCCAGAGATGTGGACACAGACACTGACACTCTTGTCCACGATATGCCCCAGTCTCCAGATGTGCATAGCCCAACTATAGAGTTTTAAAATACTGTACCTAACATTTTTAATCATTTTAATTAATTTTTCATCCCCACACATTGATGTGAAAACAGTCCCGCACTACAACACCGTAGTTTCGGCACCATCCCTATGACAACGCCCATTGCCAGTGTGCAGGCGCTGTCTGGTAATAGAATCGAGTGTTTACCGCGCATGCGCTAGCCTGAAACGCTCACAATCACTTCAGCACAGGCGCGATACGAGTGTACGTGTGTGTAAGGAGTTGTTTATTTACAATGGTGAGGGGTAAATATTTACAGTGAGGTGATTAGTGAAGCAGTGAGTTGACAGTTATGGTAAATGAGATGATCTAGTAGTCACCACACAGATGTGGTGACCCAGTCCAAGAAGCAGATGCCATTCACAAGGCAGTGTGGGGAAGGACAGTCAAATAAGTCAATGCAGAGGGGAAGAGGGTTGCCATCATGGCTTGCTCCCTGACTGGCGTTTGGCAGGTGCTTTGCCAACAGATACTTCCAGGGTTTTCTTGGGACAGCCCTTCCGTCGCTTGGCAGTGGGGTCCTCTGCTGGAGGGCCAGTGGGATCTGAGGACTCACCCCTCTCTGTGGCAGCAGGGGAGGATGGTGAACTGTCATCCTATGGACCACAAGTGGGAGGGGGAGGTGTTGGTTGTGGCGCAGGCCTGTACCTCAGTACCGCCACTAGCTGACCCAAGAGGTCTACAATTTGGCCCATGCGGGTGTCCATGGACCTCATCAGCAGGGGGAGCTCACAGGAATCTTGTTCTGACCAGCTCGTTTGTCCCTGGGCCCGTTCATATGCCCCAAGGACTCTGTGTATGTGGTCCAGGGATTCGGTCCCAGGCTCTGATCGTGTGTGGGTGACCCTGCCCCTCCCACCAGCTCTGATGCCACTGACCTGTTGACTCTCCACTGAAGGCACCGGCATCCTCTCCCTGGCCTCCTCAGTCGGTGGGGTGGGGTGGCCATCCTGTGGGACAGAAAGAGTGTTGCAGGCAGCTCTGGTGGAGGAGGACGCACCGGCCGCAATATCAGGGGTCTGCAGGGAGGTTGTTGTAGCAGCAGATGTGGTGTGGAGGACGATGGGGTCCTGGGACCTGTTGCACCCTGGAACACCAGATGGGCCGGCTTCGGGCTACTCGTTCAAAGAATCCTGGGAGTCAACATCCGAGAGTCGATGTTCCGGAGGGGGAAGGGGGGAGGGGGGGAGACTGGCTCTGCAGGTTGCTGGTGTGGTCCTCTGCAGTCAGTTTGTGGGTCAGATGGGAAATGGGTATTTAGTGCACCCCGCAAGCTTTGTGTTATCTGTGTGTCATTCACAGTTTGTACACTACACAGTTGACTGATCATCACATTGTTTTCTATGTGCACTACTGTGCCTCCTGACATAATACTTTGGTGCATGCCTTACTTGTCAATGGTTGGAGGTATCAATAAATACCATGCGTCATGTGTATAATTTGTCATTACAGGGACATGTTGACATCTAGGGACTAGCGCAACATATGATTTATGTGATTTTTATCACTTGGCAAACGTCACATCTGGGCATTTCCATTTTTTCCATTTTATTTCATTTGTATAGCGCGTAAATCACCCGAAGGTCTCAGAGCATGGACTGGCCATTGTCATCTCCTGCATATCTTTGTCTTGTCATGTGCATATCTGGATTTTTACCACCAAACATGCTTTCTTAGTTTTCATATGGTCCTTGTTGCTCTGACCCTATGGCACTACACGTCATTCAGTGCTGTACATGATTGTGCACAGACTTTCTTCTACATGTGCATTGGTGTGTCACACTTTGGTTACTCTGACAGTTTCCTTTGCTTAGCTGTGTGCAAACTGTGCCTGGCAATAGGATCGGTGTGCATATTTGTGCAATGAGAGGGCTGGTGTTGTCATATGGCACCATTCTTTTTTGTGACAAATGGCTAGATGCACGTACTAACTGAGTGTCGTCAGCATATGAGACCATGGTCAGGCCCCTGTGGCACCCCTTGCTTGATACCATATTCCCTGGACATAAACGGCGGGCTGATGCTGAGAAAGACCTCTAATGAAGGAATGAGGCAATCCATTCCAATGCCTGACCCGTAATTCCTCCCTCCCCCAGGCGACGCAGCAGAATGTCATGTGATACCGTATCAAACGCTGCACTTAAATCCAGCAGGATCAGTGCCAAGGTTTGCCCCCCTCCATGGCTGACCAGAGATGTTCTGTCACAGCCAGAAGAGCAGACTCCGTGCTATGGCCAGGTCTAAAGCCATTTTGAGAGGGGTCCAGTATGTTGTTATGAGTGAGATAGTCTGACAGGAGTGAGTTCACATACGCCTCTGTATTTTTAGTTGCCCAAGGTAGCAGAGAGATGGGCCGATAGTTTTCTGCTTTAGTGGGATCAAGAGCAGGCTTTTTAAGCAAAGGTATGACTTCAGGTCATCACTTGCGTTAAGTTGGTTTTAATAATAGACTCCTCAAGGGCCCTGGGGTTACTTTCGTCCCATTTTAACCTTATCCTCTGGTTATGATTATATTTCTTTAGAAGATCAGATGTCTTACTCTTATGCATGACAGTGGGTAAGGATGCAGCAAGGAGATTATGGTCACTAGCTGGATTTGGTTCAACCGCAAAACTGTCAACCAGGTGTATGTACCTGCTAGAAATCAACATGAAATCAATTGTACTTACACGCCCCCCCTGAAATGTCAGGAATTGCAACATTGAGGTACTGACCGCGGTATCGATCATACGTCGATCATTGGCTATGAGAATGGAGCTTAACGCGTCACCCTGCTTAAGATGTGTCAGAGATTGATCATTAGTGTCAAATAGCCCACAGGCCTTAGTCACACTATACTGGCATAAAGTACAAATCTCCTAACCACATGATACACAGAGGGGCGACCTTAGCTGCCACCCTCACAATCTCCATATTAAGAGAATCGATAACATCAGGATTCAGTGTATCAAAGAAGTTATAGTACCAGTTGATTAATAATAAAGGTACATCAATCAAGTGGAAGTACAAAGTCAGCTGGTACCATGGAGAGTCAATTACTTTTACTATTCTTAGTGACTCATACTGTACTGAGATTAGGCTAGCTAGGCCTCCCTTTGCCCTCCCAGCCAATGCGGGTTCAGCCTGAACAATTACTGAGTCATATCCGTCCAAAAAGAAATCATTTCTGCTCCACGTTTCTTGTAAACAGATAATATCAAATGTTTTGATATACTGAACCCATGCCTCATCCAGTAACCTTCGTGAGATGCCTGCCACATTCCAAGAACTTAAACGGAGGCTGCACCTATTGGGTGGGCAATTTTGTGTGTGTAAAAAGTTACCATCTCCACTATTTACTGGTTGTTCATCTTGTGTGGCAATTAGCTCTCTCCCAGTATCTTCCATCAATCCCTTCTTTAATATGGAACTGCTCTAAAAGGCTATATTTACGTGCAGGGTCCACAGAAAGTGTATACTTAATAGTTCTCCTTCATAGATTGAGACTGGTCTCAGATACATGGGCATTATTTTCTAATACACTTGTTTTTGACTTTAGTCAGTCTATTTCAGCCAGGCCACTTAATAACTCAAAATGATTTTCGTGATACCATGGTGGAAACTGTGGATACTGTTTTATCATTGTTTTGTTTTATCATTGTTTGACTCTCATTTTCCACTAAGTGGGGTCGCAATCTGGTTGGTTGATTGAAAAAACCCAAAGGTAGTATGGAGATCCTTGACTCGTCTAGGAGTTGGTCAGCCATCCTATTTAATATAGATCTTACGAGGCCCGGAGGCCTCAAGGTCAAGACAATACAATCCCCCGCCAATGTCTTAGCTATTGGCCATTGGCCCTACCCACCCAACCCTAAAGGAACAATAGTTTGTAAGCTATTATTTTCTGTATTCCGTTGATGGGGCCCCGCTCGTGTCATATTTTTACTAGAAGATACTGGGTTATGAGCACCCCTGCTATTTATTCCTCCCACGGTGTTATTTGGTCTAGGTCTATGCTCTACAGGGAACGCGGGAACACAGGGTGTTTGATTCTCTAAACGTGATAACCTGTTATCAATGATGGTCAATTTGTGAAGGATAGGGTTTAAATGAGCTTTAATCACAGTTTCAAGTTTGTTCCAGAAACCCTCCTCCAGATTATCACTCAGGGTCAGCTTAGGGACGTCTTCACAGAGAGAGTGTTTTGATTCACCCCAGGTGTGGGCCCCTATCAACTTGATTGCCTCTAAGACCCAAAGATTTGGGTGTAAGATGACTTTGTTTGTGTATTTTAGTTGCTGCCTGACCTTTCCTTTTCTTTGGCAGTGGTGCAGAACAATATCCATTTTTTAATTTAGATTTCTGCACCCTCGTGACTACATTTGGGTTATCTAAGGTAACCGGAGAATCGGTTATTTCCTGGGTACTGGTGGGCTTAGCAAAAGATGACCCATTTGTTGGTAGCATTCCATCAACCAGGCTTGTGTGTGGGCTTGAATTACTTGGGGTTTGACGGCTTAGCAATATTTGGGAATCTAGGGACAGTCTGCGTTCAGTAAGCTCAATTTGGTGTATGAGCGCCGATTCAGCCCTTCATAAAAATGTGTCTAATGAGCCTACTGCCCCTTGACCAACCTTTGGTTTCGTCATTTTAGTGTGGCACCAAAGCGCAAAGTGATAACCAGAAGTGGGTTACTCACACACAAAAAATAAATAATACGTTAAAAAGAATAAATATTCAAAGGACAATAATAGAACGTATCACAGATAAGTTACAAGCAATAAGGGACATTTTTTAGACAACCCCACCTCTTTCTATCTCTAGTGCGCGGTTGTAGCCTAATACCTTACAAAGTCAATTCGCAATTGAGTCAGTGGATATGCCTCGCCAGCAATCAGTCCTAATTGCAGATGTTAATCCTCTGGCCCAGCCTTGGTTTGGGCTTCGTCCGGGAGCTGTCCGCACGAGCGTCCCACGTTGTGGGAGTGGTCGAGAGTTTTTAACTGCCTCCAGGCGCAGTTGAATTGCGTGGCACCTGGACGTCATGGGCGAAAGGCAAGCTGGTTGTCGAAGTCCTCCGAGACCAGGCACAGCAAACTGGAGCTGCGTGAGAAGGGAACTCACTTCAGAACACTCCTAGACCGGAGCAAGGCCAGAAGAGGACTGGACCTCCTGTCTGCAACCCGAGAAGAGCCCTGACGGACTGAACCTGCTCTTGCTTGTACCCACAACAAAGATGTAGGGGTCATAAGGCATAACGTTCACACTATATAGATACAACAAGCTGCAGGAGGCCTTTCATCCTTCTGCCCAGCGGATCAGTGGCAACTGGACATGGACTAGACCCTATTTGTGGCCCCTACTTGGCATCCTGGGAGTCTAAGGGCCTCCCCTGAAGTCCTGGGGGGCTTTGGAAGTGTACTACTGTGGTGGATTGAGACTTAAAAGCCAAATGTCAGAAGGCAAAGTCTTTGACCAGGATGAACCTGGTTTTTATATGCGACTCACACCCCATTGTCTTTAGCCTTAAATTGTGCTTTTTTGACACAATTGCTATTTAAAAGTTTAAAAATATGTATTTCCACTTCCCCTTATTGGATTTTTGTTTTTCAAATTTTACTTGGTCCAATTCGGTGTGTGGGATGTTAATTTTTTTGTTTCTCATCTTTATTACTGTTCTCATACTGCTTACATATCTTACATATTGCCCTCAGTTAAGTATGAATGTTCTGTGCCACAGCTACCAGGGGGTTGAGCTCAGGTGAATTTAGTGACTTTGAGTGTTCTCCCTGACAAGGGCTGGTATTATAGCCTTGTAGTCAGCTATATCAGAAAGTAAAGGCCTGCTCCAGCATTTTTTGACTCGGTCCTTTAACAAGGGAACGGGCCTTTAATGACCAGCAAAGCCCGCTACGGTGGGCTATAAGGCTATTAAAACCTTCTGCCTCATAAAGGCAGAATGGGATAGATAAAAAAAACACAATGGCTTCTTTGTTTCACAACTATTAGTGTGATTGCTCAACAAATAACAGCCACATGCAGGGCCACAGCTGTACGTTGCTGAACATTCAGAGCATAAGATGTTAAAGGAGGCTAAAGTCAGCCCTTGGTTCTCCCTGGGCTTTCCTAAACTGCTTTTCCTTGTTCAGCCGAGCCAGGGAGATTCAAGCATCGAGCAGCATTTACTCCCTCCATCCTTCTGATGTTACAGTGACACTGTGAGCTACCAGAGGAGGGAGGGAAAAAGCTCCTGTGTGATCTGCTGCACAGGCTCTGACTTTCACTTTCCACTTCCTAATCCATATATTTTGGAGAGGAAGGAGAACGCGAGTGGCAGATGCTGTATATTTGGACACTGTAATATTGAGAGCAAGAGGCATATACCAGTTCTAATAATCCTTGAGGTAGGTAGTCATCTACACCAAATAATAATCAATTGCTTATACTGGTAGTCAATATTGTGGATTTTATATATGTGAAGGTTGATTGAAGAAAATCATAAAGGAAAATGCTACTTACCAGTATGCATCTGTTCTTGGCATGTAGAACTGCAGAGTTGTACACTATGCATAGATCGCCACCTAGTGTTGGGCCCGGATGTTTGCAGTTTGTTGTTGTTCTCAAAAGTTATTTGGAAGTCACGAGATAGGTGACTCCTCCGTAGGACCACTTTGCGCATGGGCATCGGCTCCATCCCCAGATTGTTTTCGCCATTAGGGAAATGATGAAGCTTTGCAATTACAAGAAGAATGCCCGTGTAATTTGTATCTAATTAAGATAATACTGGAACAGACAAGGGCTGCCGTGGAGGCGGGTGGGCGTGTACAACTCTGCAGCTCTACATGCCAAGAACAGATGCATACTGGTAAGTAGCATTTTCCGTTCGAGGCATATGAGCTGCAGATTGTACACTATGCATAGATTATATAGTAGTACCCACTCTTAGCGGCGACTACCCCTATCTGTTGCAGTAGTTTGGAATAATGTTTTGAGAACAGCCTGGCCCACATTAGCTTGATGTTTTGTTTGCACATCTACACAATAGTGTTTTGTGAATGTGTGCGTGTAGCCCATGTGACTGCTCGGCAGATGTCGTCTAGGGGAATGATCCCTAAAAATGCCATTGAATCCCCTATCTTTCTGGTAGAGTGGGCTTTAGGAGGAACAGATAGCGTACGTTTAGCTTTGTGGTAGCAAATCTGTATGCATTTGACAATCCATCTAGATATTTCAGATTTTGGAATGGGATTGCCCTTGTGTGGTGGTGAGAAAGACACAAAAAGTTGTTTTGTCTTACGAAAGGGTTGTGTTCTTTCTATGTAGTATAGCAACGCTCTTTTGACATCTAAAGTGTGAAGAGCTCTTTCTGCTACTGACTGTGGTTACGTGAAGAAAACGGGCAGTTCCACAGATTGATTGAGACGGAATGGAGAAATGACTTTAGGCAGGAATTTTGGATTGGTACGCAGAACAACCTTATTTTGATGCATTTGCAAAAAGGTTTCTTGAATGGATAGTGCTTCTAGTTCACTAACTCTGCGCAGGGAGGTAATAGCTACTAGGAATGCAAACGTCCAGGATAAAAATTGTAATTCACATTTGTGCAGGGGTTCGAAGGGAGGCCCCATTAGCCGTGTGAGAACGACGTTTAAATTCCATACAGGTGAAGGTGGTATTCTGGGAGGAATTATTCTTTTAAGGCCTTCCATAAAGGCTTTAAAGGCAGGTACTCTGAACAGAGATAGAAGTTGTCTGTTTTGCAGATATGCTGCTATTGCAGCAAGATGTAGTCTAATAGACGTATAGGCTAAGTTACATCTTTGAAGATGCAGTAAGTAACCTATGATGTGTTGAATAGCCACATCTAAGGGATTAATGTCGTTGTTATGACAATAGTTTACAAATCGTTTTCACTTGGCTGCATAACATGCCCTAGTGGTAGGACGTCTAGCTTCTTTATTGACATTCATGCAGTCTGGAGGAAGGTTCAGGTACCCAAATTTTAGGACTTCAGAAGCCAGATCGCAAGGTTGAGCTGAGCTGGGTCCGGGTGTCTGATCTCGCCACGGTTCTGTGTTAAGAGGTGTGGAGACGGGTGCAGTTTTTGGTGTGGTACCACAGACAGTTGTAGCAGTGTGGTGTACCACAGTTTTCTGGCCCACGTTGGAGCAACTAGGATGAGGGTCAGGGAATGCTGCTGTAGTTTGTGTATTACTAGTGGCATGAGTGGTAGAGGTGAAAAACTACGCAAATCTGTTTGACCAATTCATCCATATCGCATTGCCTTTGGACAGTGGGTGTGGATATCTGGCGGCGAAGCTTGGGCATTTTGCGTTTTCGTGGGTGGCAAAGAGGTCTATCTGAGGTTGTCCCCACATCTGAAAGAATGGCTGAAAAACTTGCGTATGAAGTTCCCACTCGCGGGTCTGTTGTGTTTGACGACTTAACAGATCCGCTATAGTATTTTGTACTCCTGGGACATGTTGGGCTAGAAGGAATATGTTCTGAGGTATGGCCCACCTCCATATTTCTTGTGCTAGTTGAGATAGTTGCTGGGAGTGCGTGCCTCCTTGCTTCTGCATGTAATACATTGCTGTCATGTTGTCCGTGCGGACTAACACAGCTTTGTTTGCTACTTGCTTCTCGATAGCTTTTAGTGCTACGAATACTGCTAGTAACTACAGATGATTGATGTGGAGTAACTTTTGTTGCGGTGTCCACCTGCCTTGCATGGTGTGTTGCAGTAGGTGGGCTCCCCAGCCGGAGAGCGATGCGTCCGCAGTCAGGATTATTTGGGGAACTGGCTCTAGGAACGGTCGTCCTTTGGAAAGGTTCTTGGTGTTCCACCACTGGAGATAAGTTTGAGCGTCTACCAACACTAGGTCTGTTAGGTGACCTTGAGCCTGGTTCCATTGACGTAATAAACACTCTTGTAGCGGGCGCATTTGAAGTCTTGCATGGGGCACTATGAAGATGCAAGAGGCCATCATCCCTATGAGTTGCATGAACACTCGTGCTGGGAGGGAGTGTTGTAGCTGAAACTTTGCTAGGAGAGTTTGCATGCTGGATAGCCTTGCTGGGGTGGGATAAGCTAGCGCTGTTGAGGTGTTTATTGTGGCACCTAGATACTGTTGTACTTTGGATGGCTGTAGATGAGACTTAGTGTGGTTTATTGTGAACCCCAAGTCGTTGGCGCAGGTGGATGGTGGTATGAGTGTGTTTTACGCATTGATTGTGTGAGCTGGCTTTTATGAGCCAGTCGTCGAGGTACGGGAAGACATTAATGTGCTGTCTTCGTAGATGCGCTGCCACCACTGCCAAGCACTTGGTGAATACCCTTGGTGCTGTTGTGACTCCGAATGGGAGTCCTTTGAACTGGTAGTGCTGCCCGTCTATTACAAACCTGAGATACTTCCTGTGAGCTTTGTGAATGGGAATGTTTAAGTATGCGTCCTTGAGGTCTAGAGTAGCCAGGAAGTCGTTTTGTGACAGGAGAGGAAGGACTTGCTGAAGTGTGACCATGTGAAAATGGTCTGACTGTATATATGTGTTTAGCGATCTGAGGTCTAGAATAGGCCTTAGATAGCCGTCCTTCTTTGGGATTAGAAACCCCCTTGTTTTGCTGGTGCAGAGGAACTAGTTCTATTGCACTTTTTTTCTAGCAGAGATACCACTTCTTGCTTTAACAGTGACAGATGTTCTTGTGACATTGGACGCTGTTTGGGTGGTATGTTTGGGGGATAGATGTTAATTCTAGACAGTAACATGAGTGAATAATTTGTTGCACCCACCTGTCTGATGGGATATTGATCCATGCAGGCAGGAACTGTTGGAGTCTTCCCCCCACAGGAGTGGAATGTTGGGGGGGAAGGGGAGGAAAGTCATTGGGTAGGGGTGGAGGCAGAGCGGGAGGTGTTATTTTTGCCTCTGTCCATGTTGTTGTTACCCCTGTAAACCCCTCTCTGGTAGCCCTTGGTGAATGTGGATTGGCCAGGGGTCTTGTAGGAAGAGGAGGGACTTTCTGAGGAGTAGCCTCTTGTGTTGCCTCTGTATGATGAGCGATGAAAAGAAGGTCTGGGAGCTTGCTGCTGCAAGGCTCCCATCGATTTTGCAGTGTCGGTGTCTTTTTTCATTTTATCCAGAGACACATCAACATTTGGGCAAAATAAATTTGTTTCATCAAATGGCTGATTAAGTATAGAGTTTTGCACCTCAGGTTTAAAACCTGAAATACATAGCCAGGCATGTCTGCGTAGTAAAGTACTGGTATTGATTGCCCTTGAGGAAGTATCTGCAGCGTCTAGAGCACAACGGATGGAAGTATTAGAGATATTTGTACCTTCCTGTATGAGTTCATTAGCCCTGTTTTTGTATATGTCTGGTAGGTGCTGCATTAGGTACTCTAGTTCATCGTAATGTGCCCTGTCATATCTTGCCAGCAAGGCTTGAGTGTTGGCAATGCGTCAGATGTTAGCTGCTTGTGCCGCAGTTCTCTTGCCAGAAGCGTCAAGGAGTTTAGATTCTTTGTCTGGTGGCGATGCTTCACCTGTTGTTTGGGAATTCACACGTTTACGTGCATTGGATACCACTAAAGAATCTAATTGTGCCGGGCCTTTAATATAAGCTGGGTCTGCAGGGGCACCTTTATATTTTTTCTCAATGCGGGGATTGAGGACCCTAGCTACAGATAAATATCTCCGTTTGGAGAAACCTGGAATAATTCTTTATTGCATAAGGTATAATAAAATAAGAATATCTGAGCACGTGTTATCATCTGAAGTGCTCGTAATATAAACAGGTTACTGTAACGGGAGACCCATAACAGTATAATGGTAATCACTGTAAGATGGCGGCTGAAATGTAACCCTCAGGGGTTAGACCCATAGAGGTAGGAGGTGCATATGATGACGCAATGACATATAACACATTAAAACACGGAAGTAAACCGACCGCGTTCGTTCCAATCTGGCAGAGAACAGATGGTCAAACGCTGCAGCTACGGACATTTATTAGGTGAGTGCAAAAGGATAATCAAGTTGCGCTGAGGAGGTTTTGATGTAATGATTAACCAAGATGAGGCCAATAGAAGCGGGTCGTGGGTACCGGGGAGTAAAAAACCTAGGACGCGGGGTAGTAGTAGTTTAATGCTCCTATTACTCGGAGTTTCTGTATATACCTAAATATACTATATGATATAGAAACTTACAAACAAAATAAGATCAAGAGGCACTGAGTGGAGATAGGGTAACAGTGGGGGCCTGTCATAATTCGTGGTTAAAATCTGGAATTTTAAAATAAGATTAAAGCCATAGGAGGAGTGGAAGAAGGGCACTTAGGGTGTAGCGATATAAAAAAAGACATAGTACTAACGCAGGGCTACATACCAATGAACGCCTAGAGAGGTAGTATGAAATTATATAGGTTCCCTTATCTTATAGCTCAGTGACACGGGACAATTGAATAAATCCCTTAAAAAACGAAGAAATCATACACAAGGAGCCCACGCTGGTTGTGTTTTTAAGATTGAAGGAAACGGAACAGACAAAGGCATCACGATGAATGGTGAGCGGATAAGTAGGATATATAGGAATGAAGGAATCGCTGACCGCTAGAAGAGAATGTAACAGATTGCTCTCCAAATAGGTGACGCTTGAGGAATAGGCCTGTTTGAGTTTGAATAACGTGAATAAGAGAACAAAGAACACAGAACTAATCTGTCGTCACCAATAAGGGTGAGTCGTGTGAGGAGTGCTGAGAGCGTGAGATATTGATGGAATGAATAGTATATAGGTCTGAACATCTGACACTTCGATAATTTCAGTGGCCATATCTAAGAAGTGGTGAGGAAAACCTCCTGATGATAAAATGATAAAAACGACATAGTGTTAAGAAGAGGGACTCTGTGTAAAGTGAAAGGAAGAAAGGTACACGCAACAGAATTCCCCATGAGTGCGAGTGATAATATGATTGAGTATCATCAAGGAAACAACAGTACGCATGGATGCGAATAACAACAGCCATAACATGAGGATCCAATCTGGTTTTGAATGGATGAAGGGATAGGTGGAGCTGGTTCACGCAGAATGGCTTTTTAGAGAATAGACAAGAAAGGGTGTCAGAGAGAGCCTGGCAGAGAACCATAAGTAACATTAGACCATTCTGAAAAAATTCTTTTGTATTTACAGATTTGTGTGTTAGTTTTTTTAACTGTCCTGAGGATGGTGGTGCGCATTGCAGAATCCACCGAAACGCGTCGACAACTACCCTTTGTGGTTTTTAACAATTGTATTTGAATGTTTTTATGGTGTAAAGAAAATTGGTACCAGATTGCATAACGTTTAACAATGTATTTTAATGTGTAAAACCTGTTAGAGTTAATGAACTGAGCTGCTCTAAAAACAATGGTAAAAAAAGATATTGCTCACATTAACTAAAGATATCAGATCTGTAACTGTTTTAATAAACTGAACATAAATTGGAGACTATAAGGTGTACAGTGGAATATCTCTTTTGAAACTTGGTGGTTCTACTTATATCTGGGTGTGGAGTAAATGTTGTTGGATGAGAGTAGTGAGATTTAGTTGGAGACAACTGGTAGTCTGAGTATAGAATACAGAACCAGAATAAAGATTGTGTGCTATACGAAAAGTGAGAAGTACCAAGGGAACATCTTTGTTTTAACTTTGTGACTTACCCGGTTCCCTGTGGTTGAAGGGTTACTCTCTTCCTTTTGTAATTGTAACGACAACAAACTGCAAACATCCGGGCCCAACGCTAGGTGGCGATCTATGCATAGTGTACAATCTGCAGCTCATATGCCTCGAACAAACAAGTTTACTGCAATGTTATTATGATCTTAGTATTAAAAAACACAACCAGCAATAATTTGAAGGTTGATCCGCATGAATACGGTCATCACTCTGCTACCAGAATCCAGGCCATCATGACAGACTATAGGGGAGACGTTAGGCTAAACAGAGAAGATCGAGGTAGAGGTAACACCTTATGTGAGCTTTTAGTTATGAATTGTACAGGGAGTTATTGTGCATGTATGAAATTACTGGGAAATTGAACTTAATGGCATGTGCACACCTCAGCAAATCAATTCCTTACAGTAGGTACTAAAATGTATCAAAATACAATCAGATAAGCCACATTTTGCGAAGAATTTTTACAATCAATTTCCGTTTAGAATATCAACCATAGAACACACAATTCAAAAATATGCATGTTGTACTGTTTAATGTAAAACAAGTGCAATACATTAGTGTTTACAAAATATATTCTACTGGATTTGTGAAGTTATTACTTTGAATATTTCTACACTCATAACAACTCTGTGAATGCTTTGAATATTTGGTCATCCCGGATTGAAAGAGGTGCTAGTACTGGCAATGACTTAATCTCCTGACGCAGTTTCTAACTATTTACAGTACCAGGAGGGTTACATTCTGTTTCTGTCTAACATATAGTTCTACATAACTGAACGTCTTCAATGCAAAAACGTAGGAGGCTATCCAGAGACTCTGATAAACAATTATTGTCCATGAAGCCTCTCATCTTCATCATTTGGAGATGATGACAGCACACCACATCTGACAAGCACGCACATCCATTCTCTGTTACTACAAGAGAATCGTGAACTTGATTAGCTAGATCGTTAGTGAGTGATACAACAAACAATACAATGAATTAACTATTAAAAAGACATTTAATAGTATAAAAATGGTATTTCCTAGATAAGGCTTTCTTTCACTATTCAGTACTAACTGTCAAATGTTTACAGTGATCTGAGACTACAGTGTATACATTTAATCTCACATTTGGACAACAACTGGACAACAACTGAAGTGTTATACACACTATAATAGAAATATATACAGCCACATTACTGGACTGGAAGCCTGCATGCCAACACAGTAAGCTGATTCACAAAGAAGTTACAGTAAATGGAAAGGTGCAAAGGGCAATTCTTTCATAGGCATGAAAAGATTGTTGTTGTGCTGTATTATCACAATTGATGATCGGTGTGAAGATTTAAATGTGATGCACATGATGACATAACAACTGGTACATAGACATGGCATGAGACCACACATACGCAATACAAGAAGAAAAACAAGCAACGTTAGCATTTATGGTGTATGTTTAGAACATATTTTACTTAACATCAAATGGGCGCTGAAACATGTACTTCAAATATTATTTTTACTAAAAAAAAGTATTTAGTGTATAACTCTATTGAGCAATCCACCCAATGTTACTATCCAAAATGTTTATTCAGACAACATGGTAGCTGCAAATGTGGTATATAAACTAAATACTAATTATTAAAGAATAAACAGAAATCTTAGCAAAGTAAAGTGCATTTACTGTTCTGTACTTATGAGTATTTTTTAACAATACCTGACTATATATCTCTGTAAAATGATGATATACAGTTTGTAGCTTTCCGATCAGTTTCTTGTATTTCTAACATTAACCCATAATTTCTAACTGTGCCTACGTTTGGTCAGAAAACAACACATAAGTATTCTCCCCATTCGACAGTACAAATCCTTTCGAGTTAACCTCCACATTTTTTCTGGTGGTTGGTGGTTGGTGTAGGTCAGTCGGTTGCATTCAGTTTTCCTTTTTGGTTCATGTAGTTATTCTGGCTCTTGTTGTTGTGGCCTTAAAGTATGCATTCAACCATTCCTATACTGCAATAACTAAATACTAAGGCAAGAAAAAAATGGAAAAAGCACATCCATTTTATTCTGGATTCTCTGAGAAAATCTCAAGAACCCTCCAGAAATCTATTTCTACAGATTTAACTCTATAATTTAGGCACAAGAAGAGACTGTTGGTATGCACATTTTCACTTTTAGTACCTACAGAAAACTGCCATCACCTGACTCTTACCCCGGTAAGCGTTCTAATGACCTTTATTAACAGGTGCCCTGGTCTGCACAAGATCATTTTAGACTGTAAATACTTGCTATAGTACAATATTGTGGACCCCCCTCAGCTGCCTTTTACCTGAAAATATGTTTTTTCCTTTATGTTTGCTATGCAGGTGGGAAGAGACAAATAATGCAATCTCTAGAATATGTATATACAAATAGTAATCCTTATTATTAGGATTTAGGCGACTGAACACATAGTTTGCAAATCTACCGACATTTTAAAAAACAATTCAGCATTTTTTCATATTGAGCCAAGAAAAAAACATACCTAAACTTGCAAAAATATATTTTAAAATGAACTGCACAGCTTTAATCAGCAAGAGAAAAACAGAAGTTATGAAGTAACTGAAACAAATGGTGTCTGGCAACAATTCTGTTTGAACTTTAGTATTATTGCTTTAGTTTCATAAAACCTAAAGATATTGCACACAAGCCCACCAACTCCCCTTCATTAATAATTGGAGAAGTGGGATTAAGACAATGAACACACTGTATCCCTGAAAGTTTGCTTGACTAGACACAGGGCACCATGTTCTGTTTGCACATTTTGGTTGGATGTACATTGGGACCCAGGCATCAATGTAATCCATTTACATGTGTAAAACCAGTGTTAAAAGGTTTTGACCTCTGAACTCAGAAAAGTATTAGAATTGAATTAGACGAGTAGTCACAAAACATTGTCAGGGCTGGGTAATAAACTCTATATCATGGTAAAATGCAAGTCTTTGGAAGGGATAAAGAAAGATGTACCAAGATATTACATGGTAAACCTTTATAATTCCAATCTGATGTCCCTTCCTCCCACTCTTTAATCAAATAAATGCCATCATAAACACAGGACACCACTTTTCAGGTATGTTAGTCCAAAACAGGTGTCTTAATACTAACGAAGAGGAAATATGGCTCTATGTAGACATTTCACTTACTAAGTATATTCAATGGTAGTTTAAAAAGTAGAACACGTTCTTAATAGTGAACATTGTGATCGGACACATTTCAGTGCAGTGCTGAAAGGTGTCCAGATCCTCTGAAAATGTGAATAGAGTACTTAAGTTATTTTCCCAGGTACTCCTAATCTTTGTGTATGTCACGTTAAGGTTATGTTAAAGTTTTTTATGTAGGGCACAAGCACTCCAGCAAATGTTTCCTTAGCGATAAACTTACAATATTGATATGTTTTTACATGGTTGAGGTGATGGAAGTTGCTCTTTAACTTGGTAATAGATACGTTTTCAGGAGCTTTCTGAAAGAGAGAAGCTCAGTTGTGGCTTGACATAACATGTGGGTTCAGGGCAGATGTGTAGTGAAGTATCATAACGTCCGGTCAGGTTCACAGTGTATACATTTATGTTGCAGTGATTAACTGGCCAGCAGCCTAGTTGGCATGATGGGCAATGCATAAGGGTAACAAGATAATATACGAGAAAAATGGATACCAGTGAAAGATTGTGAGACCCAGTGGAGCCTTGTCTCAATTTTTTATATACAGTAGAAAATGTTCTTTAGGGTTTTGAAGCATCTGTGACCCACGAACAAGGAACTGAATAAGGCTTAAGTCAATGGTGATTGAATAATCTATAAGTAACATTGTGGCCATAATGCAGTAGACTTTGTATAAATGAGAGTAATGGAAATGTGCTTCACAAAGGGTAGGAATTAAGACTCATATTCATCAGAAGGTCAAACTGACAATTCAACAATGTCTGATGAGGCAAAAAACCTCCTCAATGGTATCAACTACCGCAGAGATTAGGGTCACATTTTTGTAGGCCTGTAGTTAGCTGAAATTTTGACAACAAGTATCTTCTGTTTGGATTCATTCTTTTTCAATTTATTATGAGCCATTCACTAGTCAACAGCTAACAAAAATTTGAAGAATCATGAGTGAGGCATAAGTAGTTGAAGTTAGACCTTCTACTGCTAGTTACTCATCCTTTAGGATCTCAAGCACATTAAATCCGTGTTTTGCTGCTAAGCTATTGTAAACTTCTGTACTTTACAATAACTTTTAATGTTGAATGTTTTATGATAGAAGTAGATTATAAGTCTGTATAAGGGTGTAAGTATTTTATTTATGGCAATCTGATTACTCAAGGTTCACCCCTTCTGGCACTGTAAAACCTCTAGAACGGCTGTTACTTATATGCTTATTTGTGTTGTTAGACAAAATGATGAGACGAAATTAGATTGGCAATTCTTTTTTTTTGGAATGTAATGTGTTTTTAAGATGTACTTTTATGTGGAATTCTTTGGAATTCCAAATCATAATGAATACAATTTAATTGAATTGACCTCCTGTTATGTATCATCAGAACAACTGCAAGCCATTTGGCTCTTAGAATAGCTGATGTTTATAGACGAGTGTTAAAAAACAGAGATTGTGATTCCCATTGTGTATAAGTAAAATAGCATGCAATTCAATGCTGAACAATTATTCTGAATTAATAATGCCTTCAGTCTCAGGAATAATGATTTTGGTGATGGTGTTGTACAGATGGATTTAAACACACAATGAGTTCTCTGTTGATGCCCCAATCTATGTCTAATCTAAAGTCATGAAGGACTGAAAAATGGCAAATACAGCCCCAAGCACTTTGTAAAAAAATGGCTTGTCGAGAGTCAAGGATATGATTGCATTAAACAAAGTCCGGTAGTTGCAGGACTTTGATTCATGCAATCAGTTTGGCTGGAAAAAGCATGTTAGAGACTGGTTGATAAAACAACGCATCAGACATGTATGGTTGAAGGTCTTTTTTAAGAAGTGGTGAATCAATGCAATGTGAAAGTAGGGAGCACAAGAACCCAGGATAGCAACTCACAGAAAAGTTTTACATGATGCAACAGGGCAAAGGAAAATCCTGAAAACGTAATGTTACTGTCTACTGTGATAAAACAATCTTCTCCCAGAGAAATAATCCATTCAAAAATTAAATGAGAAGTGTTTGGCAAGGATGAGTAAGAGAGTAACAGACTGTGAATATCATAACTTTGATGTGTGTGTGTGTGTGTATATATATATATTTCATTTTAGAATTTTTATAAATATAGGTCTATCACATATCCCTGACATCTATGGATGGAGTGATTATTTGCATATAACTACAACTAAGGAATTTAATGTTGCACAAGATGGTGTAGTGGAATGTAAAGACATCATTCATTAACTCATTTCAGGGCTCAAAAAGGAACATCAATTGCCCATTAAATTCTTTCATAAGTGAAATATAAAGAATATGTTCTCCTTGTGTCTTGAAGAAATCTAACATCACAGATCAAATACTGTACATGGGTTGAATGATCTTTTCATGCATATAAGAGATTTACTGGGATTAGTGATCTGTGGTACGCCTATCTCATTATAATACTGCTATATACTCCACATGCCATTGAAAGGGTAGTTATGTTTAAAAAGATATAATCTAAATTATATTGACCGTGAAATTGTAATGAGAAATGAGGTGGATGTGCTAGGTTCAATTTCTTTCTGCATGATTTCCTGAGGCAAAAAAATCAGCAGAGGCCAGAAAAAAATACATGTGTTTACTGCTCCTCCAAAGTGAGAGGCGCTGATTTTAAATTATATTTTCAGGAGTTTTGTTAAACATACCATGTACTAATCTATGCTCACTACACTCACTATTGCAAAATAGGGTATAAGTCTGCCACACCAAGATTATTTTTCACACAGTCCCATTGACTTTTAGCTTAACATAATAACATTAACCTCTACCCCAGACACATTTAAATTAGACACAGAAATTTCAAGTAAAGTGAACTGTATTCACATCAGCTCAACAACTGAATACATGTCCCAACAGCGAAGTTTCTATAAGTTACATAAAACATAATACATTCTTCAAATAATAAAAGGCTCACAATATTAATTTGTGAACCTTCGTAGGTCATTAAAAAATATGTATTAGGAATGCATAGCCATCAGCACCACTGTTTATTCAGTTCATCTATTTTCAGCTGATAGCTAGGGCAGTCTTGAGGCTTTGGCTATAAATTATGTTTCAACTGAACGAGGCAACACTGGTCGTTAAGGCTTGCAAGTTTTTTTTCGGTTCCTTGGTGAGGCCTGATGGTATTGATCAAAGGTTAGGTATGCAGTTATGGCTAGCTTCCATCTTCTGGCTCAGTCTTTATGACTTTCTCTTCAGTGATGTTAAATGCGGACTGCGGGTAATCCTTTAATATCCCAAGGCATTCTGCAGAAAGATAAGAATAGATCAATTTATTCACTTGTTCAGTTCAGTCTTGATCTCCGCTCCCATCTTGTTGTGTTGTTGTTTATACCATCTTTCCTAGCGCTTAGAGACCTGCAGGTGATTAGGCGCGATATAAAATTATATTAACAATAACAATTAACAATAACTTGCGAGGTATCAAAGAAAATATGTTATTGTTCCTGTTGCCATGTTGGAATGGTTTTTGAAAGCATATCCTGACTCACTGGGCCCAATTCACAAACTGCATTTTGTAGTACGTAATTGAGTATCACAACAGTACTACTACTCACAGACTACAAAATGCAATTCACAAGCCTATGGCTGGAAAACTCACCCTCCCCTAGCTTAAATGCGGAGATCTACGCCACTGTGTCCGAGATCTCTGCACATATAAGTATACTACTTTGTGGTAAATCTGGGAATGGACAGCGGGGAGCGGTGAGAAGAGAAAATGGGGAATATTTACTCAAGAATCGGTGCTATTTATTGAACTTTAAGGCGGTATTTGGGAGGGAAATGCTAATACAGAACACACACTCATGAAAGAGTCTTTTATAATGTACACAATGAACTTATGAAGTCATTACAGTCCTAAAAGTGTCACAACAGTCATATATGTACTCCAGTCCAGTCTTGGAGTAAGTCAAGCACCACACACGGTCAATCCCTAGTACTTTAACAAAAACGTTTTTATCTAAAAATAATTTAAATTAATTAAATACATAATTTTAAGCATGTGTCCTAAAAAGAAAAGGAACAATCTACGTAATTATTCTAATATATTTATATTATTTTATTTTATTAATTAATCAACATTTAATTTGATGAGTTAATGTGCTGCAACATTTTACTGTATTAGTTCCAGATCAATAATAATCTTAATTTCATGGGACAGGTTTAGCACGGATTGAAGCTGCTAGCTAATACAGTGGAAAGTAAATTTTGACAACTGGAAATTGGTAAATATTTCTGTTAATCTATTAAAGAAAAAACTATCTATATTCGTAAATCTCTAGGTGTATGAAATAGCTTTTGTTTTAACATTGTGTTTTTCACTGCAGTGCTAAAGTTTGGCAGATAGCAACTATTAAGTTATGGATCCTTCTCAATTCAAATGCATGCATCGTTATGTGTGTCACATGTAACATCCCTCACCTGAGGATTGAGAGTTTGTTTCACTGCTGGAAAAAATCATGCTAAGCTCATTGCACAATTGCTTCCCTAAGTGCTGCTCGCCATCTGATGGAAGCTGCTGCAGTGGTCGATTGTGATGATTTGTAACACGCAGGTTCAGCGGCCTTTCACCTAAAAGCAATATAAGAGAAGAAAGTCAGATCATAGGATTGACTGCTGTTCTTCAACACTTGTATAACCCCTTCTAGACGGGCGAGAACACCCTGCAACCCCGGGGCTCTCCGGCCGTTACCCAGTACACCCGGACCCTTTTATTAACACACGGTAGTCACTTGCTGGTGCAAAACAGCTGCATTTTTATTCACATCAGAATAAAATCATTGATCATTCACAACTTCATGCATATATGATATTGTTAACACCAGTTGTTTAGTCCACTGCCCTGATAGCACCTTCTCACAGCGCCTAGAGCAGTAGCCTCTCTTTTTATGGGGGTCTAGCACCTAGGTGCCCCCCTAGGTTTCACCTTCCTGCTGAGATTTTTCTGGGCAGTCCTTGTGCCATGTGCTGTGTCTACCCTGTGCTGACCCATCTCACTGACCCATACCCTGCTCACCCGGGGCCCCTGCTCTAAGGCATCCCAAGAACACATACTTGAGCGGCTACTCTTTCTAGGCTATTGCGCTCGTCCTAGCTGTTCCTCTGTGCTGTCTCTGCCACGCTGCTTGTGGTTTCCCAACCTCAGGTAGCTCCCCTTGCCTTGCTAATCCCTTCTAGCTGAAGTGCAGATGTTCTATGGCTCCCAATATGTTCAATAAAAACATGTCCATGCCCACCCCAGTCAGGTCAACCCCATCTGCCTCGTAGTGCCCCTGGGTTTGGGGATTAATGAGCCTGGGGCCTACGAAGCCCCAACCATTCCCTTTGTATGTTTTACCCATTGTGATATTCAACTTACGTCTAGACCTCTGCCTGATTCCAAGATCCCCGCCATTCACTGCGTGTTATGATTTCTGACCAAATCAGCTCAGCCAGGCAAATGAGCCTGACCACATCTGTGAGGCCGGATATAATGGCCCCTAACAGGCCCTTTCGCCTTAAGTTGGCCAAGTACTTTCCCCCAAGGTGTACCCACTACTGAGTCTGGCTTCCTTAACTGGTGAAGCCCACTCTCGATGGCAGGTATCAATTGTTCTCATCTCATGCCCAATCTGCCTATCCATGCCACCACTGTATTGTGCAGCCACTTCCCTTTGTAGTTCTTCCGTGCTGACAGACACCATTGAGCCCTCGCGATGTAGGAGTATCCCAGAATCCATACTCCGCATTCTAGGTGGTCTGTCACGACACAAAAATGTCTTAAACAGCAGTGTGTCGAATGTAGCCCTTAAAGGCACCCAAAGCCCAGCGACCTGTTCTCTTTATGTGCTCCCCAATCAGCCCGCTCAACGCGACTGTAACAGCGGCGCCTATGTGAAATGAGTGTGAACCGAATTCTTTAGGGGGAGACCAGCCTTAGCCAGGTCCATCCTGAGGACCGTATTAAACTGGACATGACTAAGATATGAGCGATCCCCATGTTGAAACTGTGGGTACCCCTGCTGTAGCCCATCCTGCATGTATCTACTCATGAGGCAGACAGGGCGGCACCCGTTATCCTCCAGGCAATCTAAGCGCGTGCACTTGCTCTTGGCCTCCTGGTCTGTCTTGGAGCAGCGGAGATGTATTGTCATGTGACTTTCCCCCAGGGGAAAGTCCTTGCCTCTTAAGCACGCTGTATCTGGAAGAGGCTACCAGCTCACTAACCCTGTAACCCTGAAAACAGCCAGCGCAAAGGCAGCCTTTAAAAGTGTGATTTCCTGCTCTTGCTCCTAAATGCGCTGAATACCCCAAAAAAGCCCCCTTAAGATGTGGCACCTCTTATTCCTACGCTTTGGTTGCATCTGCCCACACCCTTTTATGGCTGCCCTGCAGTAGGAGGCACCCGCCGGATCCTTCTCAGTCACTGCTTCGTTTAATATGACACCGCATTAAGATGGGTTTGCGCCCAAACGTTGGTTATTCCGCTGGAGACGGGCCAAAGCAAGAATGCTTATGGGTGAAGCCGAGTGCAGCCTGAGCCTTGGTTGATGCATTGGCGCTGGTGGACTAGTGCCTTCATGTTTCGTGTTCAGGGCTGCTGGGGACTTAGTGCCAACACTGCCTGGATTCTGCCAGAACTGCAGGGGGTAAGCTGCCATGCCAAATGGTCACTGGGGACTCCATATCCCACAACCCACTGCACTCTCTTCAGCTGTTCCCACTGCAGCCTATTTAAAGATCTGAGCTGCCCCACTGTCAGGGATGTGTGCGGGCCGCGCCTGGGCCAAGGGTGGGCCTGTCATTGCCAGGAAGAGGCAGAGCATGGCAACCCTCCTTGATTTTGGCACAAGACCCTTGTTGTTAAGCCTTATTTTGTTTTCAAGCTTTGCCCTCAACTTTACTGGCTGCATGTCTCACTGCATATGGGGACTAATTGATATTCACATTCTGGAGAAGAGAAGCGTATAGTGAGCCATTGGGCTGCGTGCTCCGGGTCTGCAGTATCTAATACGGTTATAGCATGTGGGAATGACTGTGCCTCAGACTGTGCATTAAGCAAACTAAATAAGCCACCCAACAGTCAGTGTTGTTGACTTGACTTCCCAAATGAGAGTGGCTCCTTGGAGGCCAAAAAAGCAAGCTAATGTTTCTGTTTGCAAAGATTTTTGAACTGTGTTCACTCCCTGCATGTGACTGGCACTTGGTTGCAGATGCGCATATATTAAGTGATTATATCAGGTGTTGGGAGCTTGTACCTTGTTCCGCAGCTGTATGATAGGACCTATGGGCTATAAAACTATTTACACAACAATAAGTAGAAGAAAGAGCACTCTGGGCCAAGTTTAAGCAAGGGCTTTAGAAGGGTGCACTCTCGTTGAGGTAAAAGGGGGGGGGGGGGCAACTTTCTACTTACACTTCGCAAACACCTTAATGGGGAACCTGACCTAAGTTTGATTATCAGGAATTAAAATTGCCTTTGTGTACTTGGTTACTTTGGTAATATGGAGAAACAGAAGCTGGTTGAATCTTGTCAACAAATTGCCAATTATACTAAAGCTACTTGGCAAATTGACAGCCAACCCTTCAGTGGGATAGATCAGCAAATTGAGAAAGTGAAGTCTACTATAGGGGTCGTCACTGCTCAAAATGAAGTTATTACCACCAAAGCAAAAAAGGGACCTCAAAACATGTCAAGCTACTTTCACAAACCAGTGATACCTCCCTCCAGCCAATCAGAAGCATCAGGGGTTGCAGCGCCACCGCCAGCTACACCAATGGTATTTCAAACCCGATTTCTTCCCCTGATGCAAGAGGAGGAGGGGCCCACAGTTACATCTGCTAAAGATAGGAGTGCATTGGGGACTGGTCCAATACACCCTAATCTATCGACCCCCTATATGACCACTTATCTTCCTCTTATTATGGAGTTCAAAGCGGAGGTTGGAGAGTTACAATTGAGGTTAGTCTTCTTATGAGTATATTGGACCAGATTCTGACCTTAAAGGGGACACTGACGCTGCAAGGGTGGCTGCTGATGCCTAGTTCTAGAAATGTAGGAGCAGTTACTACACTAGCACCGGCGCAGAGGCCTACAAATAACTCTAGGGCGAGTCTGCTCAGGCCAGCTTATTTGGCCTAAGCAACATCTAGCAAACCACAGACCCACAGATCTATGTTTAACCTTAATACCCCAAGATCCAGCAGTAGAAATAGAAACAATGCACCTACACCCACTGGTTACAGAGAGGGGGCCTATCGAAGGGGAAGAAACTGTCTGAATAGCTATCCCAAGAATAGGTTCAGACTGGCGATGGTCAATGTCCCAAAACTGTTAAATCCAACGAATTTCGAAGACGAAGAGTCACTAAAAAACAAAGTAGCCCACTGGATAAGACACACCAGGGGATGCCATTCAGTTATCAGGGAGGATATCATGGGTGCTAGAAGATGTTCCCATGCTGCGACACCCTTCGACAATCAAAAGTATGTTTATGGACAGGAACATCGTCAATAGCCTTGTCACGCTAGATATTTGGTCCTGCTACCATAAAAACTCAAGTATACAGTTTAAATACGGAAGTTCAGGGGGAAGGGGACTGATGCCACCTAGCGAATCTGCCCACTTGCCAGATGTTATGTCTGGGCTTGATAATAATGACTGACTTGGGTATGGCCTAGGCATTTTCTCTCAATATTAACCCCAAATAAAAGCGGCTAATTAAGTTACATGCCCGTGCAATAACCATCAGGCGCTGCCAATGCGGTGGGGGGAGGGATTTTGGGGGTGGTGCAAAATATATGTAAAATACCAGGGCAGTTATAGTTTGTATTAGCTGAGGGGGCAGAGCAATCCGTAGTGGATTTCAATTTTTCAGTTTTTCAAGAACCATAGACATGCAGACATCCCATGAGAACAGTAGCCCCATTTGTCTGGGAATGGCCTATGATGTGTGGGAACTAACGTCTCCTGCTAACATCCAGACAGGATCCATCTCTTAGAGTGCACTAAAAAACTCAACGAAGGGCACAAATTGTCCATTTATTTGTCTCTTTAGCAGTACCCAGGCTAATCACTTTCCATCAATAACCTCATTAATCTCTTGGGAAGCCGCAGGACTCAAGGCTAAGCTGCTACTTCCACATTGGTGTAGTTTTATCAATAACTTTGATGTATGTTTCTTTCAAGAAACTTGGTGAACAGGCCCTGTATATAGACTGAGTTTTCTTATGTATTTTATCCAGGCAAAGCCAAGTAAAGGAGGGAGGCCTACAGGAGGATTGGTAACATGGGTTAAGTCCTGCCTGAATTGCAAAATCCGACAATTAAAAAACAGATAGTGAGGTCATATTAGATATTGAAGTAAGTTGTGGCAGAAAGTTTATTGTGTCATTTTGTAATATCTATGCGAAAGGTGAAATGGGAGGGGTTGCCTCGTCAACAATTCAATCCCTGGAAGTCTTCTTGGATAGACAACAGCTTGGGATTAATCTGATTCCTGCTGGTGATTTCAACACCACATTTGAGCCCCTTGCTAGGGACGATGTTGAAATCAGAGTGGAGGAGGATAAAAGATGGGCTATCCTTCAAAAGGAGATTGCCACAATTAAGAGATGGACACTGGCTGCCCTCCAGCGAAAAGCACTCACTATCGAATCTGGCATACGAGTGACACAATGGAAGGACTACATCTGACCCTAAGAGGACATATATGTTTAACAGCCATAGATCTGAAAGTCACATTGACTATGTAATGGTTGATCTGAAACTGTGGCACCTAGTTAATGTCATGACTGTACTAGGAAGGGAAGAGAGTGATCATAACCCTTTATGCCTCACAATAGAGTATTTATTAATTAGGTTTTGGGTTGATAGCTCAACTCTTACTAGAACTCGAACATACAGCAGATAAAAGCCTCAATAAATGCTGGCAAATTACTGAGAACGCTTCCACGTCCCTAATTTTCACTCCATAGTGCACTTAAGCTCCGGTCAGCTTTTGAAATGTCCCTCAGCGCTTACGATACTGCGCTGCTGTTTTTGGGGAGAAGGCGTTCTCCAACAGTATTAACCTGTTGTCAGATCGGATCTACTGCATCAGTGTAAAGTTCCAGCTGCCTTGCGGTCACCCAAGGTTCATGCCACATCAGGATGCCGTTGAAACCCTCCAAAAAGCCTGCCCACTGCCTGAGGTCATCTTTTATCCCTCTGGTTAGCCTAACCTGGGTGTGTCTCTTTGTCAGTCCTTTGATCAGCCAAGCTAAGTAACTCTCAAACGGGCTCCCTGCTGGGATCACGCAGTTGGCAAAATTCAGATTTCCTAGCAGTTGCTGCATTTCTCCTATTGTGGCCTTGTTCCTCAGCAGCAATAGACCGATTAATTGCCCGATATCCTCTATCTTGGCTGGGGGCAGGAGACATATACCTTCAAGCGTGTCCAACTCAATCACCAAAAAGGATAGCTGCGTGACCGGGCCCTCTGTTTTTTCGTGTACTAGTGGCACCCCCAGTTCTCCTACCATGGCCACGAAATGGCCCAGTACACCTTCACACGGAGTGGTACCTGGCACACCAATGAAGAGGAAGTCATCAAGGTAGAAAACCTTTCCCCGCGCTGGGTGGTGGACCCCTAGATCCCATTCTAGGAAACTGCT
The DNA here is from genome assembly GCF_964261635.1 of Lissotriton helveticus. Taxonomy (NCBI): domain Eukaryota; kingdom Metazoa; phylum Chordata; class Amphibia; order Caudata; family Salamandridae; genus Lissotriton; species Lissotriton helveticus. The sequence continues at coordinate 496,525,478 of NC_136061.1, read as the reverse complement.
GAACATCTCAAATTAGGCACACAAAATTGCACATCCCATTGGGAGGCATCTATTGTAGTAGTAACTGCGGCCATCAAGATAACGCCCCAGAAGGTGGTAGCTGTCAGGGCGTACTGGTAGGAGACGGAAAGCCAACTTAATGTCTGTCTTTGCAAGCAGTGACCCTTTTCTTATCCTTTTGACTCGATCCAGAAGAAGGCATTGCTGCCACTCGCCTCCTTTAACGTTGTTCTGACACAAAGGCCCTCCTCCTGATTGGGCCGTTTTAATAGCCGCCTGCCAATCATGGTGCCTATTTTTTTGCTAGCTTGCTGGTCTTCCCGCCCTCGGGGCCCACCCTCAAGCGGCGTTGAACACGGGCCCCTATCCGGTCTGGCTGTGCCTCCCCGGCCTGCGACTGTGTCGACATTTTGTTTTTCAAAGTGGTTTCCCCTGCCACGGCTGCTGCCGGTTCATTCATTAAAATAAAATTATAATAATTATCAATGCCTCTGATACATGAGGACATTTCAGAATTAAATCTGCCCAGTACCTCTTTTCTGGTAGTAACAGGCAATAAAATAAAAAAGACACCACAAGAATATGTGTGAGGTAGAGCGCAATTTGCTACTCATTAGGAATCGTGACCATTACAGGGATGGTGGCCTGCTAAAGGAAAATGGGATGAATTTAAAAAATAAAAAATAAATGAAACTTTGAAGTTTTATTTTATGAGAGTCCTAGTGATCACTGCCTGCTCTAGAAAATTATTTGTTTTAACATTCACAAAGGAGAAAGGGTCCCTTGAGGATCCCCTTCCCATTTGCAAATGGTTACCACTTCCTTTGAGGTATCGGCAAAAAAATGAAGATTTTACAACCGGAACTGGCTAGCAAAATATTCATACATGCCACTGTAATTCTGGATTTGGAAGGAACACCCTTAACACGCCCCTTTCAAATACAGAATTGTAAACACAATATGCGTTTCGGAAGCGTGTTACCAAATCGAAATTTGTGATTTTACATTTGTAAAAGCACTTTTGGCGTCAGAAAACAACCCAATTCTGTAAATTGGACTGTTTCCAACCACAAAAATGCTTTGTACATATAGCCATTAGTGCTGCTCTCATAATCATGCTCCATATGTAACAATGTTCTACAAGGTATTAGGAATTAAGGAAATTAAGGATAAAAAAGTAACTCAGTGCAACATTTGTTTTACATAACTTACAAAATGTTTGAGCTCAGAAAAAAGGTCAAACCACACTATAGTAAATACTTCCATGCTGCAGAGTCACAGTTAAAATGCATTTGAGGTACATGTTGTCTACGCGCTTGGAAAAGTAACAGCAGACAGAATGAAACTAGTGATATGCAAAATTGCATTTCTGTCAAAAATAGCTTTTGCTAAAGATTTTTCAGAAGAAAAATTCTCTTGTGAAGAGTATGTTTGTGGATTTTTTCACTTCTGCAAAACCAACTCTTGTCAGGATTCTTCACCCGCGTTTTTTAAAAAACTTTTGACAATTTTATAAAGTTCCAAAAATTGGTGTAGGTTTACCATGAACTCAATATTCCATCATAGGATCACAAGAATTTCAGAAACGAAAGAAAGGTCATTCTAATTATCTAGGATCTAATTCACAAAGGTAAACTAACACGTTTGTGTAAGTTAACCATTGTTTGCTATTCACTAAGATATTTTACTAGTAGAATATATGCAACTGCGGAATCTCCGCACACAAAAAGATAGGACATTCAAAATCTTTGTATGTGCACAGACTCATAGTTTATCTTTGTAAATCAGGACCTTCACATATATTTCCTAGTAAAGTATGAGAGTGAGTGTGAGAGTCAGTGTAAGTGAGAGTGAGTGTGATAGTAAGTGAGAGTGAGTGTGAGTGTAAGTGAGTGCGAGTGTAAGTGAGAGCGAGTGTGAGTGAGAGTGAGTGAGAGTGAGTGTAAGTGTGTGTGTGTGTGTGTGTGCGCGTGTGTGTGCGTCACGTCTAGTTTCGGTTTATCCCCTTCTTGCAAAGGGAAGAAGTTACTTTGTATCCATCCTGTTTTATGAATGCAATTACGTTCAGGTGCAAGGTTGCATTGGTGGAAAATTTAAACATGATCTTTAAGGAGAGGTGGGCATTCCAAATATCAGAATTATATTGCTCTAGGGAAGCCTTGGTGCCTGATTATTATGACATTTACGGAACAGAAACATGTCTGTTGTTTATGTTGCTGTGCATTCACTGTTATTACAGGTTGGCCATGATAGGTCTATGTGTTGCGGTATTGTGCATTTCGAGATCAGAAGAATGTGCTTGCCCTTGAATGGCAGGTGATCAATATTTTAGCCAAATCAAAGTATTATTTTAAAAAGATACTACCAGGAAGATATCCAGAAAACTGTCAGTTTGCCAAAGCAACATACACTTCAATACTTTAGCAACTGAATGACAAATAATGCAACTTATAGACAGTGAACAGTGAAAAAATAACATGAAACCGGGGGAACAACTTCATTACATTTGTGAAATGTACTGGTGAATGAGCACATCAGGTAGATGTTGCAGCAGCCATGTTAGTGTAAGAAAACAGGACCTTTGCCAAGTTGGGTGCATGGAAGCTTAGCAGGAGATGAATGCACAGGGAGTTGAACATAGGACCCTGTGACAAAAAGCCACTGTGCACAGTCACAGGCCATGTGATTTGTGGGATGAGTGACTGGGAGGATGTTGGCACTGGAGGGTGGGGGCATATTCAATTACGTATAAATCCCTAGTAAAGTACATTACATATGCCCAGGGCCTGTATATTAAATGCTACTAGTGGGCCTGCAGCACTTATTGTCCTACCCACTTAAGTAGCCCTCTAACCATGGCTCAGGCCTGCCATTGCAGAGCCTGTGTGTGCAGTTTACACTTTCATTTCAACTTGGAAGGGCAGAGCCTAAGTGTGAAAGGCCTGTCTTTGAAGTCTCCCCCAGATGCTTCACCTCGACTGTAGCATGCATCCTCAATGTCGTTTTGCCCAGGATTAAGGTACTTTTGTTCAGCGTACCTCACTGGATCCCTGTTTCCGGCTCGCGCTCTATCGTTGTTGGTATGTACTTTTGAGTTTGTCCTGGTCCAGCGTGACCAGATATCCCAAATAGCGCTTTATGCTTCTAGGCACTTTTTCTTTACCTAAACACTTTGAAATTGAATATCGCTGGTCTACTTACTGGATTTTTTTTTTTATCTTGTTTTATTTATTAAACTAAGTTCTATTTTCGAACCTGGTGTAGAATCTTTTTGTGTGGTGTTTTCACTGTTTTACTGTTTGAAGTGTTGCACAAATAAGTTAAGCCTGACTGCCCTGTGCCAAGCTACCAGATGATGAGCCCAGGTTAATTTAGTGTGTGCCTGCTTCTCATACTGACTCGGATTGTGGTTGCTGCTTGACTAGGGCTCATAAAGCAGTCAACCTTCAACTCAAAGGTTGAGGTATGAATAGAGAGGGAGATGAAAGAGGAAGTGTACAAAAAAAGTGACATTTCCCATTTTGACTTCCACACAATTATTTGCTCTCTGAAAAGAAAAGAAAAGTCTTCAGAATTAAACCAAACCGAGCAAGACATTTGCACTTTACTATAGAATGTGCATTTCCCTGGTTTGGTGTAAGTTAATTCAGTAGTTTTTGAGACATTACTGGTACAAAATAAGCCTGGCTTGAAAGAATTAAAAAACGTAGAGCTCTACGGGCCATTAGTCCAAAAAAGAATAAATATTTTGAAGCTGCCAACAGGGTGCAAAGTCTGTGCATCCATAAAAAAAAAGAAAGGACACAGAAGGGGTCTGGGTGGGCACTCTATGAATCCAAGGGCAGGTGTGGGGGGAGAAAGCCACAAAGCCCCCCCTCCCCCAATGTTTAACAAAAAACATGTGTCAAAGGGTCTACAGAGTCCAGTGATCTTGTTCGATAATGAACAGTCTCTGTACCAAGACCGTAGACTCCCAAACACCCAAAATGGCACTTGTAGTCGTTGTTATTGGTACAGAGACGGCTGTGCTGAGTCTCCTTCTGTAGTCTGGCACACCTTCCATTTGGGGAAAAGCAGACACATGCGCTGCTCTCACAGAGAGAACGTGATGCTTGACAAATTGAAGAAGGTCTAATAAGGATGACAAGGAGCTTGCTGAACCTTTACTCAAGCTGAGGAAGAGGATGTTCTCTGCATTGGAGAAACCACAGAGGGCGAAAAGTAATGAAAGATTCCATTGTGTATTAATTGTTCACGCATTCCTCTGGAGAATCTCCACATGCAAGCTGTGCGACATAAATTGAAGGAGGGGGCATATAGATCTCTACTCCTTAGGAACTTTGATAATGAGAAAGCATCTACAAAGCACAAAAAGGAGCACCTTAAAAACCCGGATGGCTATGAAGAAGAACACACAGACACCAGCTACCCAGGAAACAGGAAGAACAGAAAATGTTACTGAAGATATTCTGCAGAAAATTGAGGAAAATAATTCACACCTCCCCACCCACAAACAATAACACCATCCTCCCCAAAAGAGTTCATATGAAAAGCACAAAACAATTCAATAGAACAACTTGCCTACATTAAATCCTAGGACCTGCATGGCCTCCTGCCACAAGTTTGACATACACTCCCTGCGGCTAGTTGGAGCAGGGCCAGCCAAAGGCTAGGGCTTGCACTGTGACCAACCCGCGACGCATGGCTTAAGGCTGTAACAAATGGGAGTTGGCCCACCATGGCTGATTAGGTGCAGGGCAGGGGAAATATTTTGCATAAATAGTTCACATAAATTTGACTAAAGGATACATTATAATTAAAAATACAGTGGAGACATGCACTGTACTTGCATCTCTAAATTGCATTTGCATGAGAATTCTCCTTCACTAGAAACACCTTAAGGAAAAAAAGAGAATTCTAATTTGCTCAGTAGTCAGTACATTAAATTGTGACGTTGTTTCACATCCACCACATCACATATCAGCCACTAGAACAAAAAAAAACTATTGTCAGGCACATATTGGGGATTTAACTACAAAGTTCTGTTGGTCATGCCGACTTCTATGTTGTCATATTTTATTACAAAAAGGATTACCGAGTCATGCCTTACTGAAATCAGCACCTGTCCACTCTGAATCATTTTTTTTTGTTTTATGTTTGATATAATTAGAGTTGAGTGACTTGCTTGCTTGAGTACCTTGCCCATCTGAGGCGTCTGATGTCTGGCCATTGGGGCTGTGCTCTTCTGAGTTTTGTCTATAGATTCCTGCGGAATGGCGTCTCTCACAAAACTGAAGTTTCTCAACCAAAGAGGGATTCCGCAAAAACTCCATCTGCTTGGACATGAGTTTCTCAAGCTGTACCTAGGAATAAACAAAAAACGAACTTATTTATGAGAGCAATAACCGGTAACCAAATGATTACGGCGATCAATACTTCTAACTCACAAATGTATTGGTTTTCGAAAACAAAACATACCAAAAAGATGCATTTTTTATCTTACATCAATGATTGTAGAGAATTAGATAGGAGAAGGTGGGTCTTCCACAACAAATATAATGCAGTGGAGGTGTCGCTGAGAGGCGTTAGTATTCAGTGAATGATAATATTTGCATTTTTGGGCAAATGTTCAGCAACAGCTAAGAAAGAGAAAACTGGATTTAAAAAGATCATCTAAGTGCAAGAGGAATCCCACAACAGAAACAATCTATTGCATTACCAATAGGTCTGGCCTACATAAGAGCTATTGGTAGTGTGTTTTTATGATGTTGTACACCAGCGTGACTGCTGTTCAGCATGGCTAAACGTTAGTGGTGTGGAGTGGCATAGAGTGTAGTAGGGGAGTAGAATGTTGTAGATTGGAGTGGGGGAGTAGAGAGTTGTAGAGTGAATTTGTTGAAGTACAAGTTGCAGGGAGAGTAGAGTATTGTAGAGCTGATTAGAGAGGAGTAGAGTTCAATGGATCACTGGCAGAGAGTGTTGCAAAGTGCAGTGGCGTACAGTAGAGTGGCGTGCGGTGGATAAGGGTTGAGTGAGTTGAAGTGGACTGAGGTAGTGGAGCGGATTGGATTCCAGTAGAGTGGGGTGGATTGAGTGGAGTTGGGTAGATTGAAATGGGGTGAGGTGGATTGGGACTGGAGTGCGGCGGATCGGAGTGGGGTTGATTGCTTTGGATTGGAGTGGAGCACATTGTTTGCATTGGAGTGGGGCAAATTGTTTTGGATTGGAGTGGGCAGATTGTTTTGCATTGGAGTAGGGCCTATTGGATTGCAGCAGATTGTTTTAAATTGGATTGGGGCAAATTGTTTTGGATTGGAGTGGGGCAGTTTGTTTTGGATTGAGTGAGGTAAACTGGAGTGAGGCAGAATATTTTGGGTTGGTGTCGAGCAGATTGGAGTGGGACAGATTGTTTTGGATTGAAGTGGAGCAGATTGTTTTGGATTGGAGTGGAGCAGATTGTATTGGAGTGGGGCAGATTATTTTGGAGTGGAGCAGTTTGTTGTTTTGTATTGAATTGGAATAGATTCTTTTGCATTGGAGTGGGGAAATTATTTTGGAGTGGTGCAGCTTGTTTTGGAGTGAGGCAGATTGTTTTGGATTGGAGTGGGGCAGACTTTTTTAAGGTTGCTGTATTGGAGTGGGGCAGATTATTCTGGATTGGAGTGGGTAAGATTGTTTTGAATTGGAGTGCACAGATTGTGTATTGGAATGGGGCAGATTGTTTTGGTGTGAGGCAGATGGTTTTGGATTGGAGTGGGACAGAGTTTGTGGGAGGGATTACTGGATGAAGTGAGGCAGATTGTTTTGGATTGGAGTATGCAGATTGTTTTGGGCAGATTGATTTGGTTAGGAGTGGGGCAGATTGTTTTGGATTGTGGTGGGGCAGACTGGACTGGGGTTAATTGGATTGGTGTGAGGTGGGTGGATTGGATTAGATTGGAGGGGTTGAATTGGGATGGAGCGAGGTAGATTGGAGTACAGCAGATTGGCGTGGGGCAGATTGGTTTGGATTGGAGTGGGGCAGATTGTTTGAACTGGAGTGAGGCAGATTGTTTTGGATTGGAATGGGGTAGACTGTAGTGGACCAGATTGTTTTTGACTGGGGAGGGGCAGACTGGAGTGGAACAGATTGTCTTGGATTGGAGTGAGGCAGATTGTTTTGGATTGGAGTGGGGCAGATTAGAGTGGGGCAGATTGTTTTGGATTGAAGCAGATTCGATTGGGGCAGATTGGAGTGGGGCAGCTTGGAGAAGGGCAGATTGTTTTGGACTGGAGTGGGGCAGATTACTTTGCAATGGGGCAGATTGTTTTGGATTGGAGTGGGGCAGGTTAGAGTTGGGCGGATTGTTTTGCATTGGAGTGAGGGAGATTGGAGTGGGTAGATTGGAGAGGGACACATTGTTTTGGATGGGGCAGATTATTTTAGACTGAGTGGGGCAGATTGTTTTGGATTGCTGGATTTAAGTGGGGTAGATTGTTTTGGACTGGAGTGGAGAAGATTGGGGTGTGTTTGGTGGACTGGAGTGTGGTGGATTGGAGTAAATTGGGGTGAGTGGGGTGGACTGGATTGGTCTGGGGTGTTTTGGTGTAGGGTGGGGTGGATTGGCATGGATCGGAGTGGGGCAGATTGGGGTGTTCTGCACTGCATAATTTCGAAAATTACACATAAGAAAGAAACAATGTCGCTTTGCAATATATAGAACAAGATAATCGCTTTGCAATATATAGAACACGATAATCGTCATCTTTTCAGAACAACACCCATGAGCAAAAACAAAACATGAGTGATAAGTGAGCAAAAAAAGAATTGGCATAATAAAAAAAGTTAAGTACGGAAAATAAAACGTTGCAATTTTGCTTGTCCTGCTGGGTAAATTTTTGCTAGTCACACACCTTCACTAGAAGTAAAGTAAAATGAATCTCAGGGCCAATGGGATATCCTAAACAGGGGAAATTTCTTAAAGCTATGCCAACATCTTCCAGGCTTAGAAAATGTCAACACAGCGGACATTGAAACAGTGGCCTTTATAGACACTGTTATGGGCCAGAAAAATGAGTCAACCTTGGTAACCGTTTTCAACTCAGAACTGGCTGCAACTTTATTTAGGAACGCAAAGCAACTGAGCGAATGGGGCATTCAAGCTAGCCTTCATACTACCATTAACTATCCGGCCTTTTTAAAAAACACCCCAGAACCCCTATTGACCAACAACATTAGCCCTATCTTAAATTTGGAAGGGAGCAAACAACAGCTACCCCCGATGTTAGGCGGCCACAGACAGGAATCAAAAGCAGCACCCTGGATTGATACTCCGCTTCAAGTAACAGCCATAACAGCAGGCGGCCCACGTAAATGTGTATTTAAATCAAACAAATCCCAAGACTGGTCCTGGCTTTCCAAGGCCTTAGTGTAGTAGTGTACAGACAATTCAGCATGAAAACAAACCAAAGTATGATACAGCCGGTTGCTTAAACATTTGCTCCTGGAACATCCGGGGCCTAACAAAAGAGAAAATAGGCCGATTAACCACGAAACTCTGGAATTCAAACGATGTCTTTGCTATTCAAGAAACCTGGGCCCTGGAGAACACCACCTGGGAAGATTTCACTGTAGCCGAATCCTTTGCTATCCCATCTACAGCAGGTGGCCATGCATCTGGAGGCGTGCTGATCGCCGTAAAGAATACATTGGTTGCAAAATTAGAGACACTCTACAACGGCGAAGGCGACTACATTTTCCTCAGCATTGAGACTAAGAGTCACGTTAAGGGGAAAATAAAGCAAAAAAATCATTCTTGGCTGTGTCTATCTACATCCCGCAAAAATTCGTCGAGAGACCACTTTAAGCAACTTGCTTCCTATAATAAATAAACTTGAAGCTTTATTCCCAAATGATCTGTGGCTGATAACGGGTGACTTCAACTCCAATTTAATGGATACTGACCCCACCCAATACTCCCAAATATCACTAGTAAATGAAGAGTGGGCAATCCCGGAGATAAAGTCCCAATTTCAACGGAAGGAGGCCAATGGAACAATGTTAGCAACAAAGTTAAATCAATCAGGCCTCCGCATTCTTAACGGAAGGTTAGCCTCTGATCAACCTGCTGCATATACCCATATATCCTCATCCCGCATGGCGACTTTAGACTACATATGGATATCCTTCACTGCCTTCCATCTGGCACATCAGCTCTCGATAATACCATCCTTAGACAGCGATCATGCAATTCTAGTATGCAAGATTGCCCTTAGGCAGCAACACCGCCCGATAACTCCCCTGATTGGAAGGGAATCATACCGTCAGAATGTAAGGAAACTAAGATGGTCTGAATGGAATCATGAAGCAATTGAAGCGGAAGTTGACAGTCTTCTCTCCGAACAGCGTCTGGATGGCACTGACTACCTGACAGGATTTTCCTGGGAGAAAAGACTAAGCGAATTTAGAGACCAATTAGCATTAAAACTTCCAGATAGCCCTCCGAAGGACCTTTTGGTCCCAACTACTTTGTTAGAGCAAAAACAACGTATAATCTCCGCAAAGAGTAAATTAAATAAGTTGCAACGAGTCCATGCGAGCAACAAAAGTGAATATAAATCCCTGAGGAGTGACATATCTGCCGCCAGAAAAAATTACAGAAAGGCCAGATTCGCCCTAACAAGACAGGAAGAAGAGCTCCGTTGGGCGACAGCCTTTGAGATAATTAAAACCAAGGACCAAAGAAAATTTTGGAATTGGGTAAATGAGGTTACTAAAGCCACTAAACCACCCACTGCAGCTAATATCTCCCCCGCAGACTGGGAGAATTACGTCAAAACATTATATACGGCACCGTACACATCAAATAACAGCAGTAGTACCCAACCTATGCCCGATCAGCTCATCACCGAGGATGGCACAACCGCCACCATCACGATATCCACAGAAGAAATAGTAGGAGTCATAAAGAAAATGCGCTCCAGCGGTGCACCCGGACCCAACGGGATTCCTACGCAAGTACTCAAAACCTCCGCTCAAAAATGGGCTGCGATACTGACCCCCCTCTTTAAAGATGCAATACTGGGAAACACAATCCCGCCCTCTTGGCAAGGATCATTCCTTGTACCTTTTCATAAAAAAGGCTCGCGTTCCAATCCCGATAACTATCAAATGATAGCCCTGCTTGATGTGGATGGGAAAGCATACGCAAGTATACTTTTAAAAGAACTTACAAAATGGGTGGAAACGAAAAACTTAATCCCTTTTAGCCAAACCGGCTTCCGTAAAGGTTGCCACATCGAGGGCAACTTGATCTCCATAGCCCACCTGATGGAAACAACTCTAGCTGCAAAAGGCAAATCAATGTACATGGGATTCATCGACTTTCGTAAAGCCTTCGACAGCGTTAGTCGGCCTAAATTGTGGGAAAAACTGGCAAGATGGGGCATCCCACAGGCACTACTAAACGCAATAATAGCCCTACACACGGACACCTGGGTAAAAGTCAGAGTAACATCGAAATGGTCTACCTCTAACAAAATTTTCACTAATAGGGGCCTAAAACAAGGATGCACCCTTGCGCCATTACTCTTCAATCTGTATCTCGCCGACCTACCAGAATGGTTGTCCCGATCAAGAGCCTTCCCTCCAGGAATCGGCCAATGTAAAATCCAAATGCTGCAGTACGCAGACGATACCATTCTTCTAGACAAAACCCAGGTGGGCCTCCAAAGATTGCTCAATTACCTCGCCCAGTATTGTAAAAACAATATGCTAGAGATAAACGTTAGTAAAACCAAAACGATGGCAATCTCACCTGCGAATGGAAAAAAGATCAAGTGGTATATAGAAGGGAAACCACTGGAGACTGTCACCGCATATAAATATCTGGGCGTCTGGATTGACCATAAAGGGAGATGCTCGGTGCATACAACAGAGATGCAGGCAGTGGCTCGCAGTTTAGAGGGGGCCTTCATGAGAACGAAGAGTGCTCTGCATTCCCAAGATTTTGTCCCTTTGATAAAATTAATCAACGCAAAATTCCTGCCCACAATCTCCTTTGGCGCAATAATCTTCAAAGACAAAATGAACAACTGGCTAGATAGAGCACAATCATCATGCTATCGCCGGGTCTTCCGATTGCCAAATTCGACTTCCCATGCCCAAATCCGGAAAGAATTTTCCTTATCCTCTATGCGCTGGATTATGGGAGCAAGATACGTCTCATACTGTCTGAAAGCGAAACAAGCTAACCCCCACTCGCTGAAGGGTTGCATATGGCTCCTGCTTAGTAATCCAACTACACCATGGAATAAGTATTTGACATTCTGCCTCAATTCCCTTGAAGCGGGGAACATATGGTCCTCTCCTTTGCCCGACGAAACGAAAGCAAAGCTTTTTACCAAGCAAGCCAAAATTCTATCAAATCAATCGGACATGCAACAGGTTCTGCAACTTTATCACGGTCCCTGGGCTGCCAAACTATATGCCCCGAAAACATCACCATCTTATCTCGCATCAGCAATGAAGCCGTATATCAAACATCAATTAATGAGATTTCGCTTCGGCTTAATTCCGTTGAAGGCATACAAGTTTGGCCAAGGATACGTGAAAGAAGCCTCCTCTCAGTGTCGTTTCTGCAATCAGGGAGAGGAAAGCCTAATCCACATTCTGTGCATTTGCCATCAACTCCGGGCGCAAAGAATATTTTGGCTGAGACCAATTTGGCTGTTTCTAGGCATCAGGACTTGTCAAGAAGCGCTCGAGGCCTGTATGAGGGGAGACTCGCCACAATTGGCGACTCGCTTTGTAAAATTCATCACAGCAATTAACTCCTCGATTCAATCATCCGAGCAAGTTTGAATTTTCCCCTCCCTATGTGCCAGTCCCTTGGCTTTTCTGCTTTCCCTTCGCATTACCCAATCCATTATTTTTATTGTCTTTTTTAACAGACTTGAATTCTTCTTTTCTACTTAAAATGTCATTTTCTGGATGTGCATATTGCAATGATTTTAAATAATTGTGCAATAATTTTTTTTACCTTCACTAGAAGTTAAAAAGAACAAAATAGTACCTCAATCACGTCGGGAGCAGCGACGGGCACGGATTAAGTTGATTCAATCAGTGCTTGTTCCCTGCTCCACACAAAGCAGCGGAAATGATGCTAAGCCTGTGGTGACCAGTTAGGAGGGCCGTAAAGAAGAGTGCCGGGCAAGCAAATAAATTGAAAGCAAAAGGGGGGCTCCATGCACTTTTTTTGTTAACAATAGTGTCTCACAAGTGAATCACATGCACTAGCGCATGCTGTCGCAGCCTTGCCCATACAAAGAAGTGGATTCAGACGCGAAATAGACTGACCATCTCAATTAAGCTAAAAGTTTCAGGAAGCTCCCGATAAAAAACAAAGTTCAGACAAACTGTCATTTTGAACACGGGAAATTCCTCACCTAAGTGCAGAATTACAATCCGGGATACATGGGACTCATAATGATCCCTTTACGCTTGAGTCAGAACTTCTACAATGGTTACATTTTTTTAACTATTGTCAAACCAGTAGAAGAACAATTATCCATAGCATGTAAAGCTATTACACATTTATGCTTCAGACGTTTAATTCTGTTGTTGGAATATAAATATATATACAACTAGGAGTCTAAAAGAGCAGTGCTTCTGCTCTAGACGTTATTTGCCCTTTTAGCATCTCAGAATAAATCTTATCGCATGTCTTTTTCTGTCCCAAGAGGCCTGGCCCTGAAAATATCCAAAAGTGAGAGAATGGAGAGGGTTGAAACACTTATAACCACATCAACAGAATAAACAATGATGGGCCACTGAACTGTAATTGGTGATCTCGGCGGTGTCCAGGCGGTTCCCAACTTCCGAAATTTTCCCAAAGTGAATTCATCAGACGTCCAGGGGTGGCTTCTCCTCTACGGCGGAGGAGTGTCGCCCCACTGCTTTTAAGCAGTGAGAAACATAAAATGGCAATAACTTCGAGTTTAATGTCATTTAATGTTTCGTGTCCTGCTGCTTGGTGGCGGGTGGATGGGCGGGGCTGCTCTGCTCTCCGAGCAGGGCAGGAGAGGAGTGGTTTGCTCACTCCTAAATTGTGCAAGGACTGTTTGGTCGACCCTGTCGGGCCGCCCAAAACTGTAATGCGCACTTCCTTGTTCACCATGCAGGCTGCATTACAGACTGCATGGAGAACATGCCCACCCCTCCAGCCCCTGGCTGAGCCCCGTGTCACGGCGTTCAGATGAATCACAATGCTGCATCGCAGCATTGTGATTGGTTTAGGGGAGGGAGTCTGGATACCTGCTTCCTGGTCCTGTCGAAGGCAGGAGAGCAGGGCGCAGAGAAGACGGGGGACCCGGCCTTTAAAAAATAAATGTACTTTCCGATCCCACGGCGTGACACTCGCCCCCCCATCCTCTCCCCCCACACCCGCGCCCGTCCCGCCACCCGTGAGCCATGTTGACTGCGACTACAGAAGTCAGTCATTGTATCTCACCCTTTGGGTCAGCTTCAGCTCTTTCCGGATTGGTGTGTTCTCTTGCTGAGTACCACTCATATTATGCAATTTCCGAGAGCCTTTGGTGGGGAAATCAATTCCTTAAATCCCTAGGTTGTAGCAGCACTCAGCCTCAGTAACGACCTGGTCCTTTGCTCTTGAGCCAACCTGCACTATTAAACTGTACACATAGCGTGCAGGAAGCATGTCGCGGCTGCACTTGCCATTCAGGCATACCATACTGGAAACAAGCACAGAACAGAATAGGGGCGTGAACATGAATGGGACACAAAGATTTGAAAACAAAGTCTACAAGTGTGACCGCTTCTGCTAATGTTTCATTTGTTTCTGTGACCGTTTTCTCCCCTGGTTACTTCTGTGCCCTTTTGCCTATGTTTCCCCTTCGCCGTCCCTTCCTCCTGCTCTCCCGCCACTGCGTCCCCTGTTGCCCCGCCCCCCCGCTCGCCCATTCGTCCTTCCCCCCTCCCAGCTGCTCCTCCCTCCCACCTCCCCCTCTAAGGCAAGCCCGTCTGCGCCCGTCCGCGCCCAGCACCAGAACCCCAGGCCCCCGCGAACGCCACACGCACTCAACTCCGGACGAGAACACACCTGCTACCAGGCCACCCCGAAGCGCACCCAAGGACCCTTCACCTGCCGGAACTACAGCTTCACCAGCATCCGCTCCACCAAACCTCCGCCCAGGAAAGAACCCAACCACCTCAGATGCATCCTCCTCAACACCCGATTCCACCCTCTCCATGACTAAGCAGGTCAACGTCGACTCCTCCTCCTGCTTCAACACCCTCCGCATGCTCCGCAGGATCTACAAGTGGATCCCCACCAAAATGAGAAGAACGGTCACCCAGGCCCTCGTCAGCAGCAGGTTGGACTACGGAAATGCCTTCTACGCAGGAACTTCGGCCAAACTCCTGAGACGGCTGCAACGCATCCAGAACGCCTCTGCACGTCTGATCCTCGACATGCCCCGCCGCAGCCACATCACACCCCACCTGAGAGACCTGCACTGGCTCTCCATCAACAAGAGGATAACCTTCAAGCTCCTCACCCACGCACACAAAGCACTCCACAACACCGGACCAGCATACCTCAATAGACAACTCAGCTTCGACAACCCCACCCACCAGCTCCGGAAGACCTGGAACCCGCTCCGCACCCACCTACGGCAGACCCAAGACCTGGCGGTCTTCAGAAGACTCCTCATGACCTGCTCTTCAAGCAGTAGCAGCACCCCCCACCCCCACCCCCAGCGCCTTGAGGCCCTTGCAGGTAAATAGCGCGTTTTACAAGTGTTATGATTGATTGAATGTAATCTGACTTGCTCCAGTACCAGACATATGATCTATCCAACAGGTGCTGCCTGGGAAAGGAGCCATGATGGAGCTTTATAACATGTGACCACTCAGGAGCCCAGCAAACATCCTCCACCATCCACACCATTCCAACAGGAAGAATCAGAAAATAAAGCAAGATCTCATTTGCTAGAGTACGAACATGTAGTAACGATCTGAATGAAATCCTTGCCAGTAGAAGCAGGCTTAGTGGATACTAGGTTCCATCTTAAATTTTGAGTGCAATTTTATATTTTGCACTTTTTATTACCTTATAGATTACAGTAGCAAATACTATGCTATAAAATTAATCGAAGCGATTGACATTTTATGTATTCACCATACCTCACTAAATAATTAAGTGTTTGAGAATTAAGCATTGTTTTTTATTTCTATTTTTGTTCTATGTAAATAAAACGACCTCGCATGACATGCCTTTGGATACTGTGTTTTTTATTTCTATTTGAGGTGGATAGGGTTGATTGAAGGTTCCTGCGGCAGTGATTTGGGAAGGGATGTACTAATAAGTATATGACCACATTTTTTGTGACAGTTATGCTTTATCTTTATTTTTGCCGTCTATATTTCTGAACTTTTTGTATTGTAGTCTCTATTTTCTACATCATTTTATAAATCACAGAAAAACTTTGAAAATACGACTTTGAGCAATTTGGAGACTTTGGTGTTTTTACTGGTGCAGGCGCAAGAATTTGCTTTCCATTCCCATCAAAGGAGGCCAATGAAAGCAAATGAAATGACACACTGCCACACATACAAATAAGTCTGGGCGGTGAACTCCGCTCCGCTCGTAGAGTTTGTTGAGTTTTTTGCACTCCATGTTACGCAGAGCTTGCAAAGTTCAGAACTCACAGCGCAGGGTTTTTTCATCGCTCACCCATGTCAACATTAAGAGGGCGAGCTCAAGCGAGGAAAATCCACCTCCCGGTGCGATTTTTCCTCATACGCTCTCGCCAATGTCAAGTTGGTAAGCGCAAGCGAGGGAAATCAACCTCCCGGTGAGATTTCTCAATGCGGGCCGTCGGATTTCGCAGTGCGAGTGGCCGCGACCGCTCGCATTGAGAAACTGGACATTTGTGTTGAGAAAGCAGCCGCTCGAGTCAACATTCTACTTCTTTGGCAGAAAGGAAGCAGCGCCCGTTTGCGCTGTTCATGGTACCATTAGCAATAATTTCACAGCTCCAACAAACACCCGCCCCAGAAAATTACAGCGAACAGCATTTTTTTTTACTCACTCCGCCCAGGCTTACATACAACCTGCTGTTTACTCAATCGCCAACATGCAGTGGGATAATACTTCTCATTTGGACGATGTAATGTATTATAACAGGATTAGGGCGTACAAAATAAAAAGATTGATTTAAAAAAATGCGAATCAGGATTGAAGTGCTACTTTACTTAAACACATTTTTAATAACAATTGTTTTCTGATGTACATTTCATTTTACCACTCACGTGTTAAAAAAAACTATTAAATGACTGTTAAAAGGGCAGAGGGCTTACATATTCTAGAAACAGCTACTTGTCTGTAAGAACTGGAAGGTAAGAAGGCCACAGGGTGCTGTAAAGTATCTAGCAGCTGCTGCAGCTCTAACTAGAGTACAACGATGAATAAAGCCTAACAGTTGCAGCTATTTATAAAAGCAAAGACATGGCAAAGCAGAATAGGGAATAACTGCGGGGTTCTGCAAAGGTTTGATTATTCATGGATTCATTTAAAGTGAACTAAAATACGTAATCTGTGATTTTGCTACAAGACAGGCCGATATCCAGGTGTCTGCAAACAGATCACAACAAAACGAAACCCAAAAGTCGCTGACTTCTGGCAGGCTCCATAAACATGAGGCAGGGCAGATAGATCACAAGCACTATGTACGCCCTCGTTGGTCAGTAAATCTTTGTGATAGATAGAAGAAAAGAGGGAGCACAGGAGGGGAGGGAGTAAAGGGAGGACCGAGTAGGGTTTCGATGCGAGAGGAGGGGGACACACACGGACAGACGACAGATACTAAATTCAAGTTCATATTTATTGTAGATTAATAATAATCGTAACATACATAAGTACATAAGCGGATTTCATGGTAAAATAGAATACAAAAAATAAAAACACGAAACATTGATAGTCCAGGGCGATTTAAAGTACTTATATCATCATATTATCACTCAGAGCTAAAAACGAAGTGATTTAAAATATGAGAAGAAGACCTGTAAGGCAACAAAATAGTCCTAAATCAATCAGCCTACTTCCAATTACCATAGTTAGTTACTAATTTCACAATCTTCGACATGGTAAATAGAGTCTGATGACTATAGTGCTATAGAAGTGTTAAAAAAATGTGTACAGAGCCAAGCCGGGACTGCCCCCTCGGCCGGTGCTGACCCGCCTGTTCAACTTTCAGGATCGCGACGTGATCCTCCAAACAGCACGCGTCTCCCCACAAATTCTCGTGTTAAAAACAGCAATTTCATTCTTCCCAGACTATACGGCTGCGGTGTCCTGACGCCGTCACAGTTTCATCGAAGTGAAGAAGGCGTTGAGGGCTCAGGAGGTGCCTTACTCGATGCTATTCCCTGCTAGACTGAGAGTCGTGGCGGAGGGAAAGACTTGGTTTGTTGAAACACCAGAAGAAGCGTACGATTGGCTCGAGGGATGGCGAACGGCGAGTGGCACCCAACGCAGAAATAAGGATCACCACCGAAAGAATAATGATGAAGCGACGAGCAGTCAAGATCTTTTTCAACAGGAAGACGACCCCTCGCAAAGAGTGGATGCGGAAGACTTGGGCAAGGGATGAACTGAACCAGTAGGCGACGCGCCTACAACACCATTACCCCACTGATTGAACATTTTGCTTATGCCGCACCTGGATGCTAGGCTGGAGCAGAACCTACCGGGAATGGGAGAGTGTACCCTCGCATGGACCACTCACCCCCTTACACGCAAGTACATGTTCAGGGTTGGGAAGAAGCACTCTGCTGAGTTGGGGTGGCGGGCCGTTGAAAGTCCGTTAGGCAGGGAGGCAGGGAGGTGGGTGGATTTGGGTTCCTCTTGGTTTTTGTTTTTTGATTGAAAATTTGTTTAACGTTGATAAGGCAGCATGGTATCTACAACTTAACTGGTTACGGCTTGATATGACACACTCACTACCCCCATTTGCATCTAAACACCCCAGATGGCTACAGACACACAACACACTAATGTCGTTCACATGACCCCTATGAAGCCAGTGACGCCGCTTACACTAATGACGTGGAATGTGCACGGGTTGGGCGACAAAATTAAGCGAGGGTTGGTGTTAAGATCCCTAAAACGGCAGGCCCCCACTCTGGCACTCTTACAAGAAACCCACCTAATGGGTTCGGCATGCAGGGCGATGGATAGATGGGGGTTCAAAATGATAGTCCATTCGGAATTCACCACTGGGTCAAGGGGCACGGGTATTTTAATCCAAAAAAACTCTCAGTTTTTAGTCCTACACACCAAACCTGACGATCAGGGACGCTTTGCAGCGGTGCATGGTCAATGGGAAGGCAGACTGCTTAATGTGGTGTCGGTCTATATTCCGCCTGCGCTGCACACAGTGTCACTCCCGGCCCTTAGCGAATTGGTAATAGCCCTCCCGGAGGCAGACCTCCTTATCGGAGGTGACTTTAATGCGGCAATGGATGTAGGGATGGACCGGCACCCAGTGTGACAGCAGCCGTCGGACATCTCCCGCCTACAGAGTTTTGCAGATGCGTTGGGCCTAATGGATGTATGGAGACGACGGCACCCAGAGGCGAAACATTACACTTTCCAATCCTCTGTTCACAACAGTATCTAACGTATAGACTATTTTTTAACTTCCGAGTCCTGCCTACCGCACATACCTGGCATTGCTATAGGACCTAGGGGGTATCTGACCACTCACCGATAGTGTTGACTTATGCCTCACAGCACCTCGCCCGCAAACGACTATACCCAATCTACCCTGGCTACTTGCATGTCCCTCGGGTACGAAAGGAGCTACGACGGACCACCGAGCATTTCTTTACTGAAAACATAGCCTCGGTTGCCTCGGCAACCACCCTCTGGGAGGCATACAAGACAGTATTGCGAGGGCAGGCCATAGCCGCAATTACAGGTCACAAGAGATCCAAGCACCAGGACCTGACGACTTTAGAGCGCGCACTACAATTAGCAGACATCGCACACTCCAATAGCCCCACACCCAAAAGCGCGCGCATGCTGGATCTAAAACAAAAACAACATAGGGAATATCTTAGGCAAGAGACAAAGACGTCCCTGACAGCGACTAGGCACAGGCTCTACGAAGTGGGCGACAAAGCATGAGAGCTACTGGCCTGGCTTGACAGGAAAGAACGCAGCTCCAGAACGATTGCATGTTTCCAGGTGGAGGGCCAGATAGTATCGGAACCCGGCGCCATAGCACATACACTAGCAGAACATTTCCGGGCGGTGTACACCTCCTCCTCGGCGCCACACTTGCGGACGCAGAGGAACTATTACAAACTATAGAGATGCCGAGCCTAGACGCGGAAGCTGTGGCAGAGTTGGAGTCGGATTTAACATCAGACAAAATAGGCACGGCCATTAAATCCTTGCAGTCTGGGAAAGCATTAGGACCCAACGGTATTCCAGTGGAACTCTATAAGCGCTTCACGGAATCCCTTAGCCCGCACCTACTTGCAATGTACAATGATAGTCGTGAACAGGGTATGTTACCACTTGACCAGAGGACGGCTACGATCGTGGCGATTCTTAAGCCCGGAAAGCCCACTTCGGACTGCCACTCGTACCGCCCCATCTCACTGCTTAATGTAGAAGCTAAGATCCTTGCTAAATTGCTCGCTAATAGGCTGAAAGCACACTTGCCCAAATTAATTCATCCGGATCAATCCGGCTTTATGCCCCACAGAAACACTGCACTCAATCTTCGGCGTCTGCATAATGTACTGGCTCGAAGGCATTTACTAACTGAACCCTCAGCAGTCCTATCGTTGGACGCACGAATGGCGTTCGATATGGTGGAGTGGGGATATCTCTTTGCGGCGCTTCAGCCCTTGGGTTTCGGCCCGAACTTCTGTGCGTGGGTCCGGTTCCTTTACACGGCTCCAGTGGCGCATGTAGCGGCCAACGGTCACCTGTCGGAGACTATACCGTTGACGAGGGGGACCAGGCAGGGATGCCCCTTGTCTCCACTCCTGTTCGCTATGGTGCTGGAGCCCTTGGCGGCTAGGGTCAGGCAAGCCCGGTTACTGCGAGGTATACGTTGGACGGCGGACTGGGAGGACCGCATCTCCCTCTACGCTGATGATATCCTTATATATCTAACAGACCCGGAGAGCTCGTTGCCAGCGTTCCTTGAGATCTGCCGCACTTTCGGCCCCATCTACGGATATACAATCAATTGGTCTAAGTCGGTTTTCTACCCTTTGAATGGTCTAGTGCCTATACTCCCCGGGGATTGTCCCTTAAAGCTCGCACAAGACTCCTTTAAGTACTTGGGCATTGTAGTTACAACTGACCCGGTCGCATTCCATGACACCAATTTAGCCCCACCCTTGGAGCGCCTGCGAGGGGATGTGGTCCATTGGGCAGCTCTACCCCTGACATTACTGGGGAAAGCAGCATTATTTAAAATGATGGCCCTGCCTCGCTTCCTATATGCACTTGAAAATACACCCTTCCCGGTGTCATTGCGATACTTCAAACAGGTGGCGGCGCTAGTGTCCACGCTACTTTGGGGTAACAAACCACCACGCATTGCGCAGACAAAGCTTCATCGTGGTTGGTACGATGGCGGTATAGCGCTCCCCAATGTCCAATTTTACTACTGGGCGGCTCATCTTAAGATCATTAACCAATGGCTTCACAGCCCCCACACAGACCCAGCATTCATGGCCGATCGAGCGCAACTCGGGACGGACATTATTTTAGCGACCCTATACAACCCAAAAAGTGTGCAGTCCCTGGAAGGCCCAAAACGACACACCGTCACATTATGGTACATAGCGCAGGCTCGTCTTGGCTGGAAAGGTGTCATTACCAAACTTACCCCACTCTGGGACTCGAAACAGTTTGGCACACTTCGAAATAGCAAGGGATTTCGGCACTGGGATGCCATTGGTATCTCCACAGTGGGCGACCTCTGGGAAAGAGGAACGGTCATTCCCTTCGATAGACTGCAGCAACAGTACGAACTTGCACCCACTGAAACCTTTCGCTATCTACAAAACCGCCACGCTCTCATGACACTCCTACCACCGGGCACCGAGGTACCTGAGGCCTCCCCCTTGGAGGATAGACTCCTTACAGACTTCATGCAACAACGTGCCACATCACTCACATACCACAAGCTGCTCAATAATATTCCTGATCCCACGACATCCCTAAAAGATAAATGGGTAGCGAATGTTCAAGACATGGACGAGACAGAATGCAGGAGGCCCTGGCCTCGCCCCGAGAGGTTGGAATCCCAGCTAGACTCAGGTTGGTGCAACTAAAAATTCTTCACCGTTCCTACCTCCCTAGGCCTACACTCCATAAAATTGGCAGAGCGCAACACCCTTACTGTTTACCCGGCTGCGGGGAGGAGGGTACCTTTTTCCATACGATCTGGGACTGTCCATTTATAGTGGAGTATTGGCATAAAGTCCTGCGTACGATATCCCAAACCCTACAAGTCTCTTTGCTACCTGAGCCGAGAAGATGCCTCCTTAACACATGGGAACCAAATGATCTGACGAGACATGGTCAAACTTGGGCGACACTGGGCTTCATGGTTGCAAAGCGTAACATAGCACAAAAATGGGGAGCCACTGACCGACTATCATTAGAGTCTTGGTGTGGGGACATGGATGCCACAATGATCACGGAAAGAACAGTATATGTAAACAGGAATTGCCCGGGGAAATGGACAAAGCTGTGGGCGGCCTGGAACACTTATACGGGGGACATATGCGAGCCTATTGCTGATATAGATCATGATGACTCTGATGATGAGGACTCCGGAGATGATTAGGCGGGTGGGGATGGGATTGTCGAATCTTAGATTGTTAATATTTACAAGAAATGAGAATGTGCAAGGATATAGTCGTGACCGGATTGTTGTACTGAAAATGATATTGGATCTTTTTCGATATGTAGGCAGCTGCTCCTTTCCATGTTGTAAAACCAATAAAAACATGTTAAAAAAAAATATATATATGTATACATCTTTTAATTACAAACAACAAAATAGCAGTACATCATGGTACCATCAGTTTATATATAATCCGACCAGTGTGTTTGAGGTTGACTATTATCATCGGAAAGGATACAATACCTATAATGGGTGATCCACATCATATATTCAATACTACAGTCACAGCCCTCGGTGTTAAAGGTTCGTTGTTAAGGCTGTTTCCCATATTTGCCATTGTCCCCAAATCTTTTCCCATTTCTTTGGGCAGCCTCTACTTTGGTAGATCATACTTTCTGCCAGCCAACATCAAACTAGATCCTTCTCCCAATCGCCTAGCTTTGGTAAGACTTGTGCTCCCCAAGCCCTGGCTACATTATGATCCGCTAACCACTGCCGCCAGCGCCAGCCATACCCTAATGTGTCTGGGCCATGCTTACTCCTCCGAAACCATCATTAGGTATGATTCAAGTGGGCCTGCCGCCTTTCTTTCTAAGCCTAATTGCTAAACTTCCATTACAAACATGAAAGCGGTACCTCGGGACAGGTGTGAAATCCTTGCAGATGGTGGTGATTTACAAAAAAACACACATACACAAAAATAAAAAGATAAAAGCAGGGGTAACTGAAACACATCTATTGTATCAAAAAAGGGCCACAAGCTCCCATTATACAGTATTCAAGAAATTACGGGCCATATGTATCAACATTCCGTTTTGCGATTCCTAAATAGCGATTTTTAAGGAATCGCTATTTAGGAATCGCAAAATGGTATGTATGTAGAAATCAGCTTCTTTTTAGCGATTTCTTAATATTCCTTAATTGCAATAAGCAAATTGCTAATCGCAATTAAGGAATAATTTCCCATTCATTTCTATGGGCCAGGAGGCCCATAGGAATGAAGGGGAAATGTGCGATTAGCAATTAGCTAATCGCAAATTGAGAATATTTTCAAGGGTGCAGGGGTGTCCAAAGGACACCCTGCTGCACCCCTGAAAATGACATGTGTGCGCATATGGCGCACATACATGAGCGTCACATGGCACCTTTTGTTTTTAAAAATAATGCTTTTTAAAAGGAATTCGCAACTTACCACCAACTTGAATTGCGGTCACAAAGCATTCATACATACCGATGCGATTTGGTATTAAGAAGGGACGCCCTAAACACGCCCCTTCCTAATACCGAATCACAAACCCATTTTGCAAATCGGTAACAGGTTACCGAATCGCAAAATTAGGTTTGCTGCATCGGAAAAACAATTTTTGCATTCACAAGCGGTCAGAATCTGCCCATTTGCGAATGCAATAGAACAATAGTTACTTAACTGTAAACTGTGGTTCTCCAGTACTGGTGTCTTTCATAGACTCACATGCTTGAATAATTCCCCGTCGTCGAAGTGGGAGTCCCACGGTACATAAAATAGTAGTAGAAACATATATACATAAAGTACATACATATATACATAAATATATATATATGCATAAATATATAAAAGATATCAAAATATATCCAAAAGAAATAAAACCTTAAAGTACCATAGAACAACATAGAACATTGAGGGAGAGTTCACTTTAGCAACATATCAATGTCATTATAATAGTCCAAACTCCAGCCAATCAGGCTGTAACACCCTCTAGAACCTTCTCCTCAGTAGCTCAAGCCCTCATATTTTCGTAGCACAAGAGTGATCAAGAGTGCATGAGGAGAAGAGAGCCTCTGAGGGGAGGAAGGGTGAGTCGCATGTGAATCTATGAAAGACACCAATACTGGAGAACCACAGTTTACAGGTAAGTAACTATTGTTCTTCTCTAGTATTAGGGGTGTCTTTCATAGATTCACATGCTTGAATAAGAATAGAAAGCAGTACGCCACAATACCATAGTCATAAAAGGCCAAAGTAAAGAGCAAGCATATCAATAAAATACATGAATGCACAATAAAACCTTTTATGACAGGAGGCGGGAAGCAACAGCGGCTCACCTTTATTTGAAAAGATTTCGCAGCACCGCTTGACCCACAGCATCATCCGCAGCAGTAGCTGTCTCCAGACAATAGTGCCTTGTGAACATGTGCTTGCTGGACTACGTTGCCGCCCTGCAGATCTGATGTAGAGGCACTCGAGCAAATAGGGCAGTGGAGGATGCTACTGCTCTCGTTGAATGTGCACGCACCGGAGCAGAAAGAGGTTTGCCAGCCCGTTGATGGCAGTAGGATATGGCAGAAGAAATCCAACGAGCGATGGTCTGTTTAGTGACTGGATGTCCTTTGCGCATCCGTCCATAAGCCACAAAGAGCTGGTCCGACCTTCGAAAGGCAGCAGTACGTTTGATGTAGAATTTGAGGCATCGTTTTAAGTCCAGGGAATGAAGAGTACGCTCAGCAGGAGACTGAGGGTTAGGGAAAAAGGTTTTGAGTATGACAGGTTCGTTAAGGTGGAAGTCCGAAGGGACCTTGGGCATGAACTTAGGGTTTGTACGTAGTACAACAGCATCTTTGGAAAACTGAAGAAACAGAGGCTGGATTGTAAAAGCTTGCATGTTGCTCACTCGCCTGGAGGACGTCAGTGCGAGGAGGAGGGAAACCTTCCAAGTAAGGAATTTCAAATCCGCTGAGTGGATTGGTTCAAATGGAGGCTTAAGTAACAGGGCCAAGACAAGATTCAGACGCCAAGAAGGTGGAGGACGCCGGACAGGTGGAAACATCCAGAACAGACCTTTGAAGAATTGGCGAATGATCTGTGAGGAATACAGAGAAGTGGAACCATCATGCCGAAAGCGTGAAAGTACAGTTAGGATAACCTTGAGAGTGGAATGCGAAAGTCCCGACTTTGCCAAAAGGAGAAAGAAGGGCAAAATTTGCTCAGGAGTTGCCAGCATAGGATACATATTTTCCGAATGGCACCAAACACAAAACCGCTTCCATTTTAATTTATAGGTTTTGGTGGTGGAGAAAGCTTGTGCTTGAGCAAGGACCTCTCTGCAGTCCGGGTCAAAATTTAGATGGGCAAACTCGTTGTGCTTAGGTTCAAAGCGTGAAGTTGGAGAGATGCCGGGTCTGGATGGCATATCTGCCCGTGGTTCATGGTGAGAAGGTGAGGCAGGGGACAAAGAGGGATCGGATCGCACTGGGAAAGAAGAAGAAGATCCGTGAACCATGGTCGATGGCGCCACCTGGGCGCAATCAACAGGATGTGACATGGTTGTGCTCTCATTCTGTGCAGGAGGCGAGGTATTAGAGGGATAGGCGGAAAAGCGTATGCGAATGTTTTCGACCAGTTGATCGAAAATGCATTCCCGCTCGACCCTTTGTGGGTCAACTTGCGTAACGTTGGCATTTGCGGTTGAGTGGCGTCGCAAACAGATCCAGCTCCGGCGGGCCCCACAGGCGAAAGACATACTCCAGAGTTGGCTGATGGAGTTCCCACTTGTGATTGTCTGTGGCCGATCTGCTGAGAGAGTCTGCAAGGGCGTTGGAGATGCCCGGTACGTGAACTGCAGTTAACTGGACTCGATGCTTTATTGCCCATTTCCAGATCTGTTGTGCCTGTCTGGAGAGCAGAAGAGATCTCGTACCCCCTTGCTTGTTGAGGTAGTGCATTCTGGTGGTGTTGTCCGTACGCACCAACAGTGACTCCCCTTCCACAAGCAGACGAAAGGACTTCAGGCCGAGAAAGATAGCCAAAAGTTCCAGCCGATTGATGTGCCACTTGCGCTGATCGACCGTCCATTTGCCGTTGACCGACAACCCTTCGAGGTGCGCACCCCAACCATCTAAGGAAGCGTCCGTCATAAGGGTGAGCGTGGGGGCCGGTTCCTGAAACAGACGCCCTGTTGCAATGTTTGGAAGGTGAGCCCACCATTCCAATGTGCCCTGGATGCGAGGGGTCAGGAAGACCTTGTTGTTGAATGTCCCCGAGACTTGCCGCCATTGTTTGTCCAATTCTTCTTGGAGGACACGCATGTGTAACCTGCAATTGGGGATCAGCGGTATGCAGGACGAAGCCATGCCCAGAAAGGATTTTAAAATCCGGACAGAAACTGACTTTCTTGAGCGTAGAAGAGCCACCAGTTTGGCAATGCGATCTTGGCGCTCCTGCGAAACAAACACCTTTGCTAGATGTGTGTCTATTAATGCTCCTAGAAAGACCCTTTGCTGTGCTAGACGTACATGTGATTTCTCGTGGTTGACGGAAAGACCCAAGGCTTGGAAGTCAGACAGGCAAGTCTGAGTGTGTTGTTCTGCTGCGAGAAAGGATGGGGCCTTTATCAAGCAGTCGTCAAAATAAGGGTAGAACTGTATGCCCTGTAGGCGTAGAGAAGCTGCAACCGGAGCCATGATCTTTGTGAAGACTCTCGGTGCGGAACGAAGGCCGAAAGGCAGAACCTTGAATTGAAAGTGTTTTGATCCTACTTTGAAACGAAGGTACTTCCTGTGCCTTGGATGGATTGGCACATGAAAGTGTGCGTCTTGGAGGTCGATTGTGGAGAGGAACTCCCCGGGATTTAGGAACTGTAAGATTTCCAGCAATGTGAGCATTCGAAATGTTTGGAACCTGATGAACTTGTAGAGGGCTCGGAGGTCCAAGATCGGGCGCCACTCTCCTGACATCTTCCTGATAAGAAAAAAGCGGGAATAAAAGCCCATCCCCTGTTGTAATTGAGGAACTACTTCGACTGCCCCTTTTTGTATCATAACTGCAACCTGTGCAATCAGTTCCTTCAAGTGTGCTGGAGGGGGACCAGAGGGAGGGCGGTTTGAAGGGAACTTGAGAAATTCGAGAGTGTGGCCTTTTGAAATGACATCCAAGACCCAACGATCTGAAGTTATTTTCAAACAATTGCAAAAGTGTTGGGAGATTCGACCTCCAATTTTCAGAGCAAGATGAGACTTGGGCTTTAGAAAGTCATTGTTTTTTTAGAGGTAGCACCTCCTCTGTAGGTGGATTTTCTCCTATAAGGCCTGGAGTCAGACTGTCTATTCTGCTGTTGGTAGGAGTAGCGTTGCTTGTTTTCACAAAGTCAAAGTCAAAAAGATTTTTATTGATTAGGTACTCAACTGAGGACCACAATTTATAAAACAGAAATTTTTGATACAATTCAATATAATAATAAAAGAGGTTTTAAAAATGTGTAGAGATTGTAGCAAACAAATTCATTAGGGGGGTGTTTGCATGCAGTTACAAAATCTTTTGCAGTAATTATTTTACAGTTGCGATATATAGGGTCTAAATATCTTGATCTTGCAGTTACTACATTTGCAGAAGGGCATATGAATAAAAGATGCTCTATGGTCTGGTTTCCCCCATGACAGAGAGGACATAACGGGGATCTATCCACAAACCATCTGCAAGTAAAAGTTAACACTGGCAGAATACCCAGGCGCATCATTGCAATTGTTCTCCTGGCGCCATGGGTGAGAGAATACCCTAAATATGGATGTTCTTGCTTGTATTCCAATAGTTCAGTGAATGGTTTATACAGAGATAGTTTACTGCAGTGGGAAAAATCTAGATCAAAGCTCAGTTTAGGGGTAAAACATTTCAAGAAAAGTTTAAGTTGTGATGGTGTCCAAGACAACAGAAGATCAGAAGTAATATTGGCTAGTTGGAATGCCACTGTCATGTTGCTTCGGAATATTGAATATGAAGCTTTTTCGTCGAAAGACTCAATCTTTAGTAGGAATCGTAGTGTACCTTCTTTAGCATGAAGGATGTTATAGGCCCACCTAATTATGCTAGCTACCGCTGTTGCATATGCGCTGGTGATCGAAAATTCAAGTCTTAGCGCTTGCACCGGTGTTGCTGTTGAGACTTTCAATATTTTCTTTAATATTTTTCCTTCTTTTAGATCCATATAGGACCACTGTTTGATGGCAATGTGTTCAGTGGCGTACGATAAGACCGGGGGTATTTTTGCTCTGTACACCTTTAATAGTGTGGAAAAATGTCTATTCCCTGTATTGGAATACAGTCTCAATAGAGCACCGGCGTGAAGGTCTGATTTGATTTTTAGGTGATTAATTTGTTTGAGGTTTTTCAGGTTCTTTGAAAAGATCCTACCTAAGTATGTATATTCCTCAACCTCTTCTATGTATTCTTCTCCCAGCTTCCATCGGTACTTTACTTTCTTTTTCTTAGTGGTGAATGCGACCACTTTTGTTTTGTTTAGATTGGGTAGTAAAAAGTTGTCTTTCGAATATTTGTGTAAGCTATCAAGAAGGCATTGTAATCCAAAGGGCGTTAAATCCAACATGACTATGTCATCGGCATATAGTAAAGCATGTATGCTTTGTGTGGCGATCTTAGGGGGCAAGCTAGAGCTTTGTTGCAAATAAAGTGGAAGATCATTAAGATACAGAGAAAATAAAATCGGTGCTAAGAGACATCCTTGTTTGAGGCCGTTGAACATGCTAATTGTATTGGTCAAACCTTTTTCTCTCCCCATCTGGACTTGGCACCATGTGTTGTTGTGGAGATTGACAACAACCCTTAGTAGATGTTCGGGGATACCCAGCCTCCTCAATTTATTCCACAGTGTTGGTCTATCCACCCGGTCAAAAGCTGTTGAGTAATCAATGAAGGCTGCATATATTGGTTGAGACCTACCTACTGTGTATTTGTCTAATATAGACTGAAGAGTTGCTATGTTGTCTATCACAGAGTGGTTGGGTCTAAATCCTGCTTGGAACATTGGTATGAGACCCTGCGAGAATGCCCAGGATTTTAAACGATCTAATACTTCTGCAGCAAAAATTTTCCCAGACGCATCCATCAAAGCTATTTGCCGATAATTGCTGGCTGTATTTTTGTTCCCTTTTTTATATATTGGAATAATTATACTACCCAGCCAGGATTTCGGCATTTCTCCGGTTTCGAAGATGTGGTTAAAAAGAGGAGAAAGCAGCAGGCTCCATTCCTTGGGGTCAATTTGAAGGGCCTTGATGGGTATTTGGTCGGGTCCGGAAGCAGCCGTGCTTCTTGCTTTTCTAATGTGGTTTGCGATAGAGTTTGAGGTGGTCTTAATGGTTTTAATATTGTTCCATTCCAGTATGAAATCGGAAATCTGCCCTGAAAGGTTGGGTAAGTTGGGTTTATATAAATCATGTAGATATATTTCCCAGTCCTTTGGTGAGACTGGAATAGCATCGAGTTTCTTTTTGGATCCAGTCATATTAGCTATTAAAGACCAGTATTTTCGTTGGTTATGATCTCTAGCGGCTATTTGGATATCTACCCAGTTACGGTCATGCAGTATTTTTTTCTGCTTATTTTTTACTCTTTGTCTTTGGTTTTTAAGTCGATTAATTTCTGCCTGTGTTGTTATTGAAGGATTCAGATATTGCGCTCGAATGAGTTGATTGAGTTTTTTTGCAGCCGGAAAATTCCGATTTTTATTTTTATTGTTATTACTTGTTATACTTTTCCCAAGTTTGGTTTGTTGTATTTTGTTCAGAAGTGCGTTTTTAAGGTTTTTAATTATATATTCAAAATTTGTGATCGGATCGTCTGAGTGTATAGTAGATAGTAATTGAGTTTGAGTAACCAAAGTAGTAGTGTTATCCAAAGTAGAGGAGTTCCAAAAGATCCGCCTCTGGCTGATGTTAATTTCAGTTGTGCTTTTCTGGAATGGTGCCTGTTTAGTGAAGGAGGTATGTGCCATCCATAGAGTAGTTAGATGTAACAGTGCGTGGTCACTTTCCTCGTTAAAGTAGATATTCAGATGCGTGACTGAGTCCTTTAGATCCAACCCACAAATTAGGTAGTCGAGAATAGAAGGTGTTCCGTTTCCCCGTCTGGTCTGTGATGCAGGTATATCGCCTTCGATGTTACCGATAAGTATTATCCCGTTTATGCATGGTAAAAAAGATAAGAGCGACCTACCTCTTTTATCAGATTTATTACCCTTAGGGAATATTGGAAATGGCATTAACAACGATTCTTCTCTAGCTGTATTGGCCCATTTTCTGATTTCGCTATTTGAAATTTTTCCATTCAAGTCGCCCATTATTAGGAATGGCGTTTGGGTATGATCATCAAGGATATAGCTAATTTTGTCCGTTATTTCGTCGAAGAGGGCATCGTAATTGTTCCCAGGTGGAGCGTAAATATTGAAAAGCAAGATTGCTTTTCGAGGACCTGTGGATAGTGAGCTCAGTGACACCTTGATACACTGCAGGTTTTCACACTTTGTGTCTATATTTTGTTGGTACCATAGGTACTTTTCACTTAGGAGGATTGCCAATCCGCCCCTTGCGTGGCCACGATTTGATTTCTTTGCGGGAATGTCGTAAACATAAAAACCTTTCTGACAGAAGGTTGTGGTTGCCCAAGTTTCCTGAAGGGCCAGGATATCAGGGTGGTTTTTTATGGCGTCGGACATTTTTTTGATAGTTTTCCCCGCCATATTCCATGATGTGATGCTCAAGCCATTACTAAACACAATATTGCTGTTGGTTAATTATTTTGTTACTGTTAAGTGTCTCTGATATCCAGTCCCAAGATTTTGGTGATTTTTCTACAATATTTCCTTCTGAATCTTTACTCCATACTATCCTTTCTCCTTCGTTTACTTGGATTAGTAAAGTGTTATTGCCCAGATCGTATGGAGCTGAATCTTCCCAGTTATTAAATGATTTGTGTTGTCGTTTGCTTAATGTGGGGGCGTTAAAAAGTCCGTTAAATCCTTTGTTATGTTTAATATTCCTGGGATCAGATCTTGCAATTACGTCATAACCATTTTTGTGTAGTGTTTCTTTCTCACTTAGAATTATCCCTGGGAGTACTGGTGACCAGAAAAGTACCAATGCTAGTTTGTTATTTTCTTTTTTTGGAAAAGTCACTAAATCTATCTCGTTACTTGTGAGCGAGTGTAGGGAAGGTATTTGTTGTAGGAGGTTGACTATTCTTCCGCGGTTCAGTGGCACATTGTCAGTGGGAAAAAGTTCTTCAATTAGGAGATATTTTGATGTTGTTCCTTCCCCAAGTATAGATTTACTGGTGTCTTTTTCTGCTATTCCTTTAGTTAACAGTCCAGTTTTACAGAGTGGTGTGACCGGAGAATATTCATCTGCTCTTGGGTTTAAAGGTATCGCTTTCAATGTACTTTGGATAGAGGGAGATACCTCAGTTTTTGTAGCATTAGAGTTTATGATAACTTTTTTTTCCTCAGCAGTTGTTATCAAAGTTGTTTGTTTTTGGAATCTAAGTTTGCTCGCCTTTTTTTTGTGAATTCTTCTTAGTAACTTTCTTTTCTTTTTGTTCCCTTTTGTGCTTATGACTCCATCTATGTCTGAGGGTTCATCCTTGTGATCATTTTCAAGGGCTTTTTGTGTGATTATTACATGAGTATCACCAGCCTGCTCAAGTTCGTGCGAGACAGATTTATGCGTGGATTTCGAGAAGATAGGATACTGCATAGTGTTGTTTTTTGGTTCTTCTTTGAAGAGTTTCTTAAGTGAGTAAGTTGTGTTATTTCTTTTTGAATCTTTTGTTTTTGTATCCGGTTTTCCTACTTTAAATGTTTGTGTGCTTTTATCAAGTTTGTCAAGGGATTCTGTTTTTGTAGTACTATTAGCCAATTGACCGTCAGGGTTTAACATCTTGTCATGCTCTTGTTGTTTTTTTGTTGCGTTTGATGAGTCGTTTTTCCTTTTTTCCTCGACCAGATATTTAAGTATTCCAATTTGAACATCAAGGGTATCGTCTGAATTTACTAGAATATGACCTAGGTGGGTCAGAACTGATTCCAGTATTTCCTGCAAGATGAAAAGGGCTTTTGACGTAGGTGTTACAGGTGTTGTTAAATTTTGGTTTGGAAAAAAAGGATCTAGAAAAGACTCATGTGCTGAGTGTTGATGAATTGATTTTCCTACAGAACTGATATTTAAAATATCTTGAGTTAGTGGAATTTCGGAGTTGTTATTTAGTGACTTTGTGTTGTTGCACAGAGAAACTTCGAGGCAGGTTTGACTCCCTGAAGATTTTATCAACTTTACAGGTGTAGAGTGAGATATCTCGTGATCCATTTTAAATTTGTCCTCAATTAGCAGCTTTTCTATTTGGTTGCCCTCACAGTCTGTGGCACTTAAGTTGTGTGCGAGTTGTTGGTTCGGAGACAGTAAAAGTTGTTCCTCCTTGTCTTCCATGAGGTCAATGATGTTACCTGCTTCAGAGTTAATAGAGAGTATTTGCTTATTCGGGGATAGAGTAGTGAAGTATTTTGTGATTGCAGAAGTACTAGATATTTTATCGTGCTTCAAAGCTTTCACAGAGGATTTCCTAAGGGCTTCTTCAGTTCCCAAACGTTTCATATATATAGTGCGCGATCGTAGTTTTTTCAAGGCCATTGAAGTTACATGAATGTCCGCTAATGAGAGGGAGGATAACTATGGCTCCACTAGGACGGGTTCAAACAAATTCCTAGGATACTTGCCGCGACCTTATCTAGAAATTTGGTGTTAATCTCTTGGCTTCCCCTGGGGTCTAACGTGAAAATGGGGTGGCCCGTCCCGTCCTCGGTCGTCCCCGGACGGCCACAGACGGCCCGCCCTTTGCCCGGGCTTCTCCCGGCGCCCTCCCGCGCGCTCCCGCGCAGCGGGACTCTTCAACTACTATTAAGCTATCTGAGCTAAGGAGGGAGGAGCCGGCAGGGAGAGCGCCCCAGCTGGTCCCAATTTGGGGTGGTTGCTGGCGCTCCTGGGACAGGTAGTCCTGCGCCAGCAACGAGCTCGCAGCCCTGCTTGTCTCTCTCCCTCGTCGAGGCTTTCAGTCCGCCAGTCCGCCTTCCGCGAGCAGTGGAGTTAGGAGGATTAGAACTGAGGCTCAATAAAATAAAATGCAGCAACAGCGACCAAAGCAAAAGGAATCCACCGGTGAATAGGTGAGAAGGGCTTTTCAGCGCGAGTAGGGCGAGGGAGGAGCCGGCAGGGAGAGCGCCCCAGCTGGTCCCAATTTGGGGTGGTTGCTGGCGCTCCTGGGACAGGTAGTCCTGCGCCAGCAACGAGCTCGCAGCCCTGCTTGTCTCTCTCCCTCGTCGAGGCTTTCAGTCCGCCAGTCCGCCAGTCCGCCTTCCGCGAGCAGTGGAGTTAGGAGGATTAGAACTGAGGCTCAATAAAATAAAATGCAGCAACAGCGACCAAAGCAAAAGAAATCCACCGGTGAATAGGTGAGAAGGGCTTTTCAGCGCGAGTAGGGCGAGGGAGGAGCCGGCAGGGAGACCGCCCCAGCTGGTCCCAATTTGGGGTGGTTGCTGGCGCTCCTGGGACAGGTAGTCCTGCGCCAGCAACGAGCTCGCAGCCCTGCTTGTCTCTCTACCTCGTCGAGGCTTTCAGTCTGCCAGTCCGCCAGTCCACCTTCCGCGAGCAGTGGAGTTAGGAGGATTAGAACTGAGGCTCAATAAAATAAAATGCAGCAACAGCGACCAAAGCAAAAGGAATCCTTTGCTTGTTTTCACCATAGGAGCGGTACTGGGAGGAGCCTCGAAAATTGGAGGATGTGCCCCTACCACGTGCTCCACGAAAAGGCCGCTTCCGGTACTGGAGAGAACCCAGGGCGCGAGTAGTTTCGGTATCCTTCTTGATGGACTCCAGAACAGCTCCAATGAAAGGGATCACCTGAGAGGAAGTCTGGCGTCACTTTGACATCCTGATAGAGAACCCCAGGGAATGCAGGAGGTCCGCCGTAGACTGGAGTTAGAAGAGGACAGCCTGGGGCGAGACTGCCTTCATCAACCAGTCGTCAAGATAAGGGAAGCCGAGCACCCCTGATCTGCGCAGATGAGCTGCGGCCATTACGCTGGTGAACACCCAAAGGGCAGGAGCACAGTGAACTGGCAATGCTCCTGGCCTATCGTAAACCACAGGTAACGCTTATGGGCAGGCAGGACGTGGATGTGAAAATAGGTGTCCTAGAAGTCCAACGCTACCATGCAGTCTCCTTCGTCCAGAGCAGACAAGACCTGAGCCAATGTGAGCATATTGAATCTCTCCTTTTTGAAAAAGTAGTTGAGGGCTCAGAGATCTTGAATAGGACAAAGGCACTTGTCCTTTTTCAGGACCAGAAAGTACCGGGAATAGCAACCATGGATTACCTCTAGCACCGGAACCTTCTGAATGGATCCCTTGGCCAAGAGAGCCATGACTTCCTCCCGGAGCAGTGATAGATGGTTCTCCATGAGCTGGCCATAAAATGGAGGCATGGAGAAAGGGGTTGTCTCTAAGGGAATGGAGTAGCCCTTTCAGACGATCTGCAGAACCCACCTGTCTGATGTTATGGACTGCCGGTAGTGGAGATGATAGCAGGTCGTTCGACCACTTAGATGCCCATGTTCTAAAAGGGCAAGATTAGAAAGGTTTGGAGGCTGTAGCTGTTGGGGGGGTGGTGGTTGGACCAGACCCCTGGTTACCATGAGGCCTGTTGGAACTGTGTCCTAATCCACGCATAAGCTGGGAAGCTTGCATGGCTCGGTAACTGGGATAAGATTGGCATGGTTGAAAGCCCCTTCTGTGGCCACAAAAGAAGCAGACAGCAGACTGGGGACGTGGGGCAGCTGATAGGCCCAAGGACTTGACTGCAGCCCACTAATCCATAAAGCGATCCAGCGCCAATTATACTGTGTCTCCAAACAGACGGGTGCCATCGAAGGGAATGTCCATGAGGGAAGCCTGGACATCCACCGATAACCCAGTTGTTCTCAGGCAGGCATGGCATCAGAGGGCCAGCTTGTCAGTCGTGTCCAAGCCACAGCGTATAGAGAACTTAGCTGCGTTTCTCCTGTCTGTAACTGCTTGAGAGTTAATAGCCCGGGCTTCCTCCAGGACCTGTGGCAGCACCTGCACAACCGTTTCCCACAGCGTGTGGGAAAAGCAGCCCAATAAGCATGCAGTGTTCACTGACGGCAATGCAAGGTTGGCGGAAGAAAATATTTTCTTTACCGAGCCGTCCAGCCTCTTGTATTCCTTGTCCAGGGGAGTTGTGCGATGGAAGTAGAGGCTTGGACCACCAAGCTTTTCAGGGTAGGGTGTTGGGTGGAGAAATTTGAGTGCCTTAGAGCCGGGCGGTGGCGGCAGGCAATCACCCTATTAACAGGGGCCCCTGTGCTAGGTTTGGAACAGGTCCCCAGAAGGACATCAGTGATGGCTACATTAAACAGGATGAGAAGTTCAGAGGAGGAGACTCCTGGTTGCAACACCTCTCTCAAGATGTTAGTCTTGACTGCCAGCGAGGGCAACTGAAGGTCGAGGACTTCAGCTGCCCACCACACCACCATTGCATATGTAGCTCCTTCATCCGTTGCCACTATAGTGGAAGAAAGCATGCCGGTATCTGGAGGCGTGTCCAGTCTACTGGCATCAGCCAGTTTCTCACACCAGTCCATAACCTGCTCATACTGGTATTCTAAAGTGTCCAGTGACCCCTCCCACTCCTCCCTGTGGCCTAGCCTTTCAGAATAAGGCTCAGGCTCTGATCTAGGACGCGGGGTCCTGTCGCCGCTGGATTCGGCATCGGTCGACGCAGCTTCGGCTCCGTGTCCTCAGGGATCAAAATGGGACTGTGAAGGTCATAATGGTATGACCGGTGCCAGCCCAGATCCCTGACCGGATCCATGGGGATACTGCTCATGAAAAATCTTCCAGATCCAGTCTGATGCATGGGGAAATTCAAAGGTAAGGAATCTGCAGCTAGATGTCTCTATCAGTTATGGATTTTTTGGGGGTATTATCATTTTACAACCATCTTTATATAACTGTGTGAGGAAAGGGGACTCCTATTTGCATACATTTCTACATATAATTTCGGACAGAGGTTTTAACGTTAGGCACAATCACAAAGTTCCAAATCCTTGCCGTCTGCAGATCATTTGTTGTGGGATATCAATTTAAGTGCAAAGGTTATACAACCTACTATCTGAATTCAGGCTTTATTTTTCCTCACCATTAGTATCACATGATTATCGGGGTTTAACAACACCATAATGTCAAACAACTAGAATATCAACGATGTGTCCTGAAAATGTACAACATCCTCAGCACACTCTAGTTAAAGCTTTAATCGGATAACTTTCATGAAGAATACGTGCATTGTTTAACTATGTGCTGTGGATTTTATTCATTGCAGTTAAAAAACATTTAATTTTTTAAGTTTTGAGTGTATGCATTACATGTATGTGAATAAAATATTCTGTGAAATAGGCCTAGTTCGAGTAAGTTTCAGGCCAGAGAAATTAATCTTTTGTAGGACGGAAACTGAACAGTCGCAAAAACAGAGCTGTATTAATCAAACTACTTAATTGTGCAAACATTTGTAAGTGTCTTTAAAAATATACTGTAAATCTTTTCAAATTTTCTTTTTTTACCTGATAATTATGAGCTGCAAGATCCTCCCCTTTCGCCTTTGCCAGTGCAAGTTGCTCCCGAAGCACTTCGTGTCGCTGCTGAAATGCCTGCAGGGCCTCTTGGTAATCGGAAAATCCATCCTGTTTATCAAAAGAATACCAGCTGAGACAATGCAACAGATTAGCCTCAGATTCAATATATCTTTGTGAAAATTAAAATAATGCATATTATTTTAGAACCTGATTTATCCGAGAAGATTTATTTCATGATTTTTAATAGTTTCTCTAATTAATCGGGAAATTATGCCTATTTAATATAAATGTCCTTGCAATTGGGCATTATGATTAGGATAAACATAGTCAGCTATAACATCACTGATATTAAAAACAAGTGTTTTGAAAACCCAAAAGAAATCCGAATATAGAGTATCAATGGTTACCTCCAACGTCACTGCTTTTTGTCTTCCTTGGACTCACCTAAGAACGTATAATTCCTCAATACTGGCCAAGAAGTCAAGCGATGCAGAATTATTTCAGGATGGTCAGTGGAGAACTTTCCATGGTTAAAAGTTAAGACTTTTTAAAGTTTGTTTTGAAAAAACATTGCCCCATCCACATCATGTACACTTACATGCGGCAAAAATGCTACAAGATGGAGTGTGATGGTCCTGTCCTCAAGGATGGTGCTCTAGGGTGCTTGCCTTTCAAACAACTGATTTGAGAACTTGTGAAAATACTTGTTACATGGTTACATGGTTTGAGAGACCTGGGCACTCTGGCTTAATAGGCCTTGGAACTCACGTCAGTAAACCCTCCATCCACACAACGCCCCTGAGCATGTCGGTAAAGCACAAGCAACAGCAACCTTCACTTGCCCTGTTATTGCCACTTCTTGACTTCCACTGAGGATGCTGATCCACTGCACATAACATTTTACACCACCATAAAAGAACATAAAAGAGCACCTGAATGTTATGCACACTCGGAAAGAGACTTTATTGAAAATTTGTTCCTGAGGTGCAATCTAGCTCATGTTTTTGTTGCCAGTGCCTGTGCTTTCGCGTGCAAGTTTCATGTTACCCAGGTCCTGTGGAGCGACTCTTTTGGGCAGAATCTGGTCTGCATGCTGTTGCCTGTCACTTGACTCCAGCTAGTGCTTGCTCCTAGGGGTAACCCGTTTAAATGCTGGTGTGTCTCCCTCAAGTGGCTCCTTGGCCCTCATGCTCTCCTTTTAAGGCATTTGGCCACGACACAGTTCACTGTCCCTATAGGATGGAACTCAGAGCGGCACAACCTGCGGTGGCGAAAACCAGTAACAGTCCCAAGGATGGGAGTGACTGATATAGAGAATCAGAGGGAGAGCACTTTCTCATCAACATTATTCAGTACAAAGAACACTGAGCGCAAGGATCTGCATAAAGACATCATGTCTACTAAAAGACCATAGATAGTGACAACCACTCCTTTACTGTGGGAGTTGTAAGGTACAGGTGTGCAAAAGCCCTCTCATCTGGTAAATAGGTTAATAATACTTATTCAGGGGTCCTGAACCTTACCAGACCTTTCGGGCACATTTAGGGGCAACTCAGACATTCACCTGCATATGCAGATAGGCCTAGTGGCTTATGCATACGGCAGGCTGTCCTGGACGCGCTGCGGCTAGAGCAGGTGGTGGCAGGACCTGCTCAAACCGTTTGTGTTACTGTGGCTGTTTGTGAGCTTGCTCTCATTTCTTTCACTGTTGCTGACGACACTGTTGCGCTGCTGAATAACGTTATAATGCAACTATTAATGTTTTAAATACGACCTGTTTTTTTTATCTAATGCACTTTCACTTTGGTCCTTACTTACCCTGGGGAGGTGTGCTTCCCCTACCCCGGTCCACCACAGCTTCTAGTGCCGATTGAGTGGAGGGCAGGGCACCATCTTGGTGGGAGTTCCGGATCCCGGTGGGACTGTAGGCAGGGGTGTAGCTGGGGGAGGGATTTTACCATAAAATGCACATGCCCTCCCAGATGCGCAGCGGACACGCGCATCGGGCGAGCCGAAGTCTTGCCAAAGGCAAGCCCGTCTGCGCCCAGCCGCTCCCCGGGAGCGTCCAACGCCAGCCACGCTGGCCGTGCCTCGGTAGAGGCT
This sequence comes from Lissotriton helveticus, assembly GCF_964261635.1. Lineage (NCBI taxonomy): Eukaryota > Metazoa > Chordata > Amphibia > Caudata > Salamandridae > Lissotriton > Lissotriton helveticus. Next base: position 496,486,968 of record NC_136061.1, on the reverse strand, counting down.
TTGGGCGGCAAGAGGTCTTTTAACAGTGAGGAACTCATGGCACTGGATGTGTCTAAATATAAAGGAGGTAAGCAGTGGGCAGTCCTTCCTAGCTTTTCTAAGACTTGCCCTTCCTGTAAATTTTGCTTTCAAACAAGGCTTACAGTTCCTCCCCCCCCAAGTAGCGAGTGAGACCAGGATTCAGGCAGCACTTATTAACTCCCGCTCCATGGTCAAGCACGAACCTGATATTTATGAGCTTCTCTTGTGTGTTAAATTAGAGGTTTTATTCCTAACTGAAACCTGGTTAAATGATTCCTGCACTCCGGTGGTTGAGCTTGCGATTCCCAGGGGCTATAAAATCATCAGAGCCAACCGTAAAACGGGGAGAGGTGGTGGAACGGCAGTGGTGTTCAGGGATACGAGGTCTTTCACCGGCGAAGTATCTGGCGAGCTGGGGGAGGGTGAGGTTTTGGATTTTACTTTTACTCTATCTCCTCATTTCACGCTGGGAGGCATGTTGGTCTATCATACGCCTGGCCCGCCCGGAGCTTTTTTGAAAGCTCTGGATGATGTCATTATCCCTCGCGCCCTCCGCTTCTCCAAGTTTTTACTTCTGAAGCAAGATACCATTCCACCGCCCAGAAAACATATAAGTGCTGGCTACTAAATTCTGTTGTTGCATTGACCTAGCATGCACGATCTAACCAAGGCACAATTCTGCAAGACCCAAAATAGCTTGGAAACTCTGGAGGATTTCCCAATTGTGGGCCAACCAGAAAGGGATAAATGCCAGCAGTCATAAGGCTGATGAGACCTCCAATGCCTGTGTGTTGCTTTTGTAACCAGTGTCTAGCTCAAGTGAGCTTCTACGAGGTACTGTGGTTAAACATGCCTTGCTAGAGGATGAACAGGTGTGCTGTTCCCAACTGTGCCCCTCAAAACAAATGAATACATTGTGTTGCTCTGAAAGCACGGCATAACTGTCTACATCTATTTGAAAAATTATTGTACGGATAGATAGACAGTGTGCTGCCCTGAGATTACCTATTCACTACCCGGGAAAGCTATCGAACCGCCTGTAGGAAAAAGGTTCCATATAATCCCTGAGAGGCTCTGTATGGGCAGGTGACTTTCAAGAGTATAGCAGAGCCCATTAACCTCACCCATATTGCAACAGGGTACCTGCTCATTTGATCTGTTTATATATTTAAAATTAAGAAGTAGAAAAATAACTACAAAGTCTTGTTCATGACTGGCAAGAAGGTTTGATGTCTAGGGAGGGTATAATGTGGAATACAGGAGATTCCGGTGGAAAGGGAACATCTTGGGAACTTCAAGTATTACTGATTTAACAGCTTTGTAGAGTGTCTCACATAGTCTTCCACCACTACAGAGCTCTATATCTTGATCTTAGAAACTGGTGAGGTAATGGGATGTATACAGTACAAAGCTGACCTAAATACAACTGTGAAGGAAGGAATACGACACCACTACCAAAAAGAGCATTTAAAAAAAAAAACAGATCTGTAATGTTGGCTTCAGAGCTGCTTTTCAACCCTTCTACTCTTGCATCTGGATGGTGTCAAAGCCTGGTCTGTGGCCTCCTAGAATCTACACATCGTACATGCCATAGCACACCTCATCCATGGCCTGAAGAAATATGATCATGTCAAATCTATCCCGAGTGACGACCACAGGCTACCCATGCAGATTAATGCTATCTTCAAATCCAGATGCATCATTTACAAAGCCATCACGACCAGCGCTTCTGCCTATCTGGGTAACAAAATCATCTCCAGTGGTTCCTTGCATACCTGCAGCCAGGACACTATCAGATGGAGGCAAATAAGTGTGCCTATCTGCACCCAGGACAATTTCAAACTGGATCCACAAAATTGTAAAAAAAGATTAAAAAAACTTAGACTACAGGCTTCTCCAACTTCGCATCGATGGTCTGGGTCAACATTCCAATCTCCTTAAGGCCTGTCCAAGTTGTACATCAATTTAAGAAAGCATTTAGGATGCACACTATGTTACAATGCAGTAACAAAATACTTCTGCACCCAGAAACTTGTCTTGTCAATCGTTGACTGCATCTTTGACCATATACAGCACTGTCTTTAGGCTAGGCTTGCACCATACAAACACTACATACATACATTCATCCACGCACCTGGAAGTCTCGTATGAGTCAGGTATCCGAGGAAAGGCATTTCTCATTCCTGCCACATTTGCTGAGAATGCTTGTGGGTGTATTTTTGATTTTTTACAAGACGCAAAAAACGAAGGTATCTTTGCTTTGAGGAGTCTAAGTATCCTACAATGTAAAATCTGGTCAGGTGTAATGGACAGTTACATTTCAGCACTTTACAAGTTTTGAACTATATTCGGACAGATCCTGAAACAGTCAAGGTGAAGAAGTACTGTAGTTATGTCAACCTACTTCCTTGCTCTGGAAACAAGTCATGCAGAAGCATGAAGGATAACTGACAGAGGTCGCATGGCAGATGAGCCACAGTCAGAGCTAAGGCAGTTTGTCCAATGACTTGCGCCAGAAAAAGGAACTGGGTCATAGTAAAGTAGTCAGACAGAGGGAGGAGATGGCCTCGCTACTGGAGCCAACATCTTTGGAACCTGGGGACCCGGTTTTGAATCACTAAACTCCACATTGTGTGATTCTAGGCAAATCTCTTACTCTCCCTGTGCCTAAATAGGTGTAAATTGTATTTGTGGAATACCTACTTGACGTACACGATCTTGTAGGTCGTGTCCGACCCCTCACATAATGTACAGTATTCCGCTGCTTCGCAGGTATATTTACACTATATTAACACCAATGCAAGCATACACTGATTTATCTGAAGAACCTGACATTGAGAGGTAGGTCTATCTACATTAGTTTGGAAGGGAAGCTTGAGTGCCTAGGGGTTTGGCCGATGAAAATAATTTTTTGGTTTAAGTTTGAAAAAGAAAGTAAAGAGACAATCTGAAAAGAACATTTCACTACTATATGCTGTAGGGATTCTTAACCATCATTTGCACGCTAGCTTTGTGCATTAATGATCTAATCAAGTTGTGGGAATAAATACTTATTTTCTATCAAATTGTAATAATCGGATGTGTTTTATTAAGATTCTATTTCCAGTATCACATTGTTTAGTCCCTGCCTACATTTTCTTTTGACATCTTCTCAGTTCTAAATAAATCCATATGTGGAAGCAATAAGCGTATCCTTTTTTTCTTAAGCAAAAGGGCAGCTTTCTGCAATCCCCTATCAACCTAAGAAACTGAATGACATGCTCTAGCAATGAGGCCTGATGTTCTTTTCTCGTCTTCAGTTTAAATAAAATTAGATACTCTATTTGGAGAAGCAGTCTTTTTTCTGTTTCAGCCTTTCTGAGGGGGCACTGCTCAAAGCAAATAGCAAGTTAAAAGGTTCCATCGAACCCATGAATGCTGCTAATAATTCAATTTAGAAATACCAGTAGTGAAGAGGCAATTAGTGGCATGGACCACTCTACAGGGATATTTATTGTAGACCTTCGGCTAATTTTCTTCAGCCCACACAATTTTAGTCAATCCACTGTACCAGGTCTAAAAGAAGTACAGTCGTATAAGGTATGAAATAATGTCACATGGAAAGTCGTGATTTCAGATGACATTCTTGAGTAATTGAAAGCACTCCACATGGTAACATCACCATGAACCGTTTGTTTAATGAATTGAATTCAAAGTAAATTAATAAAATGTTATACTGTAAACAATATACCACATTTATATTTTTCGACATGTGGCAACGGAGCTGAAAGGTATGGTCGAAAAATGCATTAATGTAGGTTCACATTGGCAAAGCTCAAAGGGAAGCACACTGTATAACGTACAACAGGTATGTCCACAATGAATTACAAAAAAATCTGAGTTAAAATGATTTCGTATATGTTTACCCCGCAATACCGAGAATATGTTCCCTTTCTTTGTTAATCATACGTTAACAGTGCTCTCCTCGAGTTCTTACACTGTTCTGAGTTTGCTCCCTCCACAGATGCCTCTATTCTCCTTTTCTACATGCACTTTAACATCATTTATTTATATTTTGTTTATGTACTCAAAGGGCTCCTAAATATAAGAAAAGCGCTTGTAATTCAATAATAGGAACAATCGACACATATTTGTATGTATTCCTTTTCCTATGCATTTGAGGCTGAAGAGAATACGCAATGTCTGCTGTTGCATTACAAAAAATGCTTTCAACCTCAGGACTCCGTTTTATACGGTATGTTGAACCTGGCAGGCAACTTATCGAGGCACTGCATTTTTGTCTTTAGTGTATTATTTAGCTACTCATAAATTAACAATTGAGATAGTACATTACCTCCATTTTAATGCGTTTGGGAGACAGCTCCTCTCTTTCACCGCACTTAGACCTAGAAGTGAAAAATACATTGCGCTATAAGACCTTTGTCGAATTCAAAGTCTGCACACAGGCTAGATTTAAGATATGCATCTTCTTGGTGAAATGAACATGGCATTGACAAAAAATAAGAAGGACATCTGATAGCTTGATCTTAAGTGGTCACATGTATTATATCTGCTTATTTACCTTAATAGAAATATACAAAGACTAACACAGGAATAGTGAATTTTATTTGAGAAACCCATAATTGTAGCTGAAATTGAGGCAAATATAAAGGAACTAACCACCAGTAAGACACTGGCACCTGATGGTCTCATGGCGGAATGGTATTAGGCATTCGTAGAATTATTATCAGATAGATTACTACAAGTGTAAAAGGAAGTGCTTGATAGAGAGGAGCTCAGTAAAACGAAGAGGGAAGCTATAATTAGTGTGCTTTTGGAACTACGGAAAGACCTGATAGATTGGTGAGCTACTGTCAATGCTAAACACAAACAATAAAATATTGGGAAAGATCCAGGAGAAGCTAAATAGGGTAATTATGGAATTAGTGTAGGTAGATCAACACAATTATATACCATTCATAAGAACTACATTGAATATCAGAAAACTGATCGAAGAGGTGGAGAGCAGTGAGACAGAGAACGCCCTTGTGTTACTGAACACAGAGAAGACTTTTGATATGGTGGCTTGGTGGTCTCTGTTTAAGGCAGTATCATCCCTGGATGCAGAGCCACTTGCCATCATTAGGACTAATAATTAGATATCGAAAGAGTGAGAGTTGTAGAGGGACACAAGACAAGGATGCCCTCTGTTGCCCCTTTTGTTTCCACTGGCCATGGAGGCTTAGGTTTTCACACTACGTCTGTCACTGGATACTTGAGCAATTCGGACTTGGACCCAAAAGTATGTAGCGTTGCTATATACAGACTACCTACTGAAGTGAAGTGACCTACTGGTCTATTTAACTGAACCAATCAGTAAACTCCTTGTGGATGCTGATGAGCAAACTGGAGCAATTTAGAGGGCAGATGGACTTATACAGAAACAAGTAAAATCTGAGTTATTTCTGCTTGGAGCACTGCAGCTAGTGCACAAAGATGCCGGGGCAAACAGACTCATTCGGGTATATGAGCATTATGGTAACAGACCCTAACCAATGGAATAAAAGTTTCTGGGGCCAACCATACCCACTTTAGGCACTTCCAAGATGGCAAATGTCTTTGGTCACAATAAACTTGGGATCTGAGTGTATCTGAGTGTATCATGGAAATCCTAGTGCCCACAAATATCTAACACCAAAATCCAATTTGAGGCAATCACTGTACCCCCAATAAACCTAGAGACCGAAATCTGGAAGAACAAAAGCAGGATTTTCCAGAAACCAGACACAAAACGTGTTCAGGCATTTGGTTTCCCTTCCTTTCAAGTATGCCCCACTGTTATATGTAAAACCCAGAGACAGATGTCTGGTAGAACAACATTTGGGTTTTCCAACTGCCAGATGGTGGACACACAAGAAATGATTTGGAATCCTGTCCTATCAAGTGCGCTCCAAAGTGTTACATGTAATATGTAAAGCCAGCAAACCTGTCAAGCAGGCGCTGGCCCACAAGCAGAATTTGACACTGTAATGTCAAAAAGGATGCTCACATCATCTACCCTGGACATTCTGGGAGGTACAGGAGCCATTTTTACCCATTCAGGTCAATAGTAGTTTGCTCCTGTGTAACATTCTACATGTTTTCACACCTATTCAAATGCTAATTACAGGTTGGCAAAGGTAAATAGCCGTTGAATTATTTTTCTACTTAATTCCATTGCTGAGATACAGGATTATGATTTTAAACTGTACTTTGGTTTCCTTCATAGGACAATTAGGCCTGCCACAGTGAAAAATAGCTTTTGAGTGCTTGTCACTGTAAGGACATTTTAACATCACATTTCTACATGTCCTACTTTTAAATATCATGTAACTTGCCTTGTTGACTACAAGGCCTTTACGGAGTGACTTATGAATATATAATAGGTAGGGTTTGACCTGTCAAAGGGCTTATTTTCACTGGTTGAATTGTAGTTTTTACACTGCAACAGTCAGGGTACACAGGGTAGGCCTGGAGCCATATTTAGCACTATAGGTGGCATTTAATTGCCAGATCCCGGGAACATCTTTAACCATATACTAGGGACTTCTAAAATGATAAGGGGAGCAAAGGCACCTTACAACTGATTTGTAGGAATAAAATGTAAAATGTTCCAACACCAGCAATAATATAGCAGCTAGCAAAAGTTCAAAATACAGGGTGACCACACAGAAAAGGCAAATTTACTACACAATTTCACAGAGTTCACCGAATCAATACAGACTACTGAATTGTCTAACCCTCAAATACATGAAAGCGTTCAAGCAGGAGTCTAAATAAAGAGTGTATATTTTGAAGTAAGTACACTCTTTTGTATGGCTATATCAGGCTATCCATAAAATTCTCCTTCTACAGAGTCTGCACTTACACACAGAAGAACATCTTGTAGCCACACTTTGTCAATGCTGTGTATCATACGACAGTGTCCCAAGTGCTGTGAAAATTTATTTAGAGGGTAGTTTTGGCAGAGATTGGGATCATTTTCTCCATAGAAGACAGGTTTACTGTGTTCATATGAACTAAACCATACCTTTGTAGATATTACTGGTGCCCCCGGGAAGTTAAGATCTTGTACCTCTGCTTTGTAAACCTATTGGCAATAGCTCAAGACTGAGGAGATACATTATTCTAATAGCTTAAATGTCAAAAAGCTAAGGGTTTTTTTATTTTTATTTTGGATGCTTCATTAGAATATTTTAATAACAATTTATAATAGCTGAGCAATTAGACACATAAGGAAATAGTAGGAAGAGCTTTCAACAGAAACTGATGGAAAGTCACAGTGACCACAGATTACAGTTTGGGTTCCATGTAGAGAATCAAATCAAGATTCACTCCCTGATTACTCAGCTTCCTAAGTTAACTACAAGAATGACCCCAGACAGGAAACTAGACAAAATGTGTGGGAGATTCATAGCCTGGTAAACTAATACAACTTCCCACTAGTTATTCCGAAGGTAAAGCCAAACTGGCTTCACCTAAAAATGAATTCACCAAACTTTTATCACTAATGGATGTTTGACTAGCCGATCCTATGAAGCAATGATAACTCAAATAAAGACCAAGTTACGCCCTTAATCTTGAGTCTGTTTTGTGCAAATAAGGCTTGTCATTGAAAGGGTTTTAACTGAGTGCACTACTCCAATTCATCTGTAGTTTCTCCACTCCTAGAGGAGGAGGAGGTATGAAGGCATGTCTAAACTGCAAAAGTTAGCAGGTTTTGTGGGCACAGGACACAAAGCTAACCAGCATACTCAAGGAGCTCTTGTAAGGATAGCAGGGTAACAAATACAATGAAGTATGATACCAAATAAAAGTAGCAAAGACTCCGCAGTTGTAGTATATAGGTATGAAATGTTTAGCTTGTTGAGTGGCCAATGTATAGAGCATTTTTTGTTTATAATTTGTTTATTGGGATTTTTATATTACTGAAGTGTCTGGTGGATGCAGCCCCAGTAGTCTTTAATAGTGGGGCAGTCCCAGAACAAGAGCTTAATGTCTGCCTCGGGGTCTGACATCGGGGGCGTGTAAAGTGCGTGTCTGGATACAAATGGTGGAGGCGGTGTGGCGTGAGGTATGCTCTGTGGAGGACATTGAATTGAATGTTCCTGAAACGCGCGTTCCTGGAGACCTTTTTTGGGTATTCTAAGGCTGTATCCCATTCCCTTTCGTTGAACACTCTCTCCATTTCAGTTTCCCATGTCTGACGCAATGAATGTAGTGGGGGGAGAATCAATTCTCGGACGGCTTTGTAGAGCAACGTGACCAGGTGCTGGCGCGCTCCCAAGTGCAAAATGGTATGGATCACTGGGTGTGTCGGAGGCTCCCCTTCGTTTGGGATTCCAGTAGCCAATGTATAGAGCATTTTCCACCTTAACCCTTACTCTTGGATTCAACTTTATTAAATGTATTATCAGTGATCACCAACCTTCTCCCAAGTTTAATATGTGCTTTGTACTGGTTGGTGGGGACACATTTGGAGAAGGTCTGTGGTGTAGGCGGAACCCTTGACCTTAGGTGTGAAACACAGAAATGCATGTTGATGGAAACATAACTGGTGTGAGGGAGTCATCACAAATTGGCGACGAGTGATATGACAGCCCCGTCGGAATTGAAATCGTTCTACTATAGAGACTGTAATGGACAAACTAGGATTTTCACAGCTGAAGAAAAAGGATCTTTAATCAGGATACAGCACAAGGGACTCTGCTGAGGGAAAAGATACCCAAATTATTATCTGTTCAAGGACACTAGAGGTGGTTAAAATAATAATCTGCCTGGCCACTACAGTAAAAGCACTGTAAGTACATATGTATTTATATTTATTAAGTGCACATTCACTGAGGCTTCCATGTGCTAAAGGTTCGCTATAAAAGGAAACGATTAAAGATGTGAACACTATATTGGAATTTAAAAAAAGAAAAAATTGGGTTCTTAAAAGTTTCAAGAAGATTGGCAAGGCAGGGTAGCAGCAAAGCTCACTTGCGAGATTATTCCACTCGCTAGCTGCCAGCACAGAGAAGACTTCTCTCTGAATGTTTCAGTCTGAGCTATGGGACAGCTAGCAAAATGGGCGACAAGACTCGAGGGGACCTTACTTTTATATAGATTATGATTTTGGAGGCTAAATACTGACTAGAACAGCCATGGAATACTTGATGTAGAATAACAATTTACTGAAAAATAATTACTTTCTTGATGGGTAGTCAGAGCAGATGTTTAAGGATGGGAAAGAAGTGACTCAGGCGCGGACGTAATAAAGCAGATGTAATCTGGACTAACTGCAAATGCATTATGGCATTTCTTTAGTCAACACACATTTCCGTAGTCTAGGTAAAACTGAACAAGAGCTAGTAGTTGTTGAGTGAAATACTGAACAACAGCTTAATATCTGTAATGCGATGGGAGGCAGGTTGCTTCATGATATAAGCAGGGCATGGCACTATAAGGAATCCAAATGGTTGTGCATTGGCTATGGATTGCTGGACTTCCAAGACTGCAGCTTCTTTTAAACAGTATCTAAAAGGGTAAAATAATGTATATGTATCATCGGTATTCTATTGCAATGATGAGGTTGTTTCTACCTGAAGTAAAGGATCTTTCGCTCTCATGTTCCTAATGTTAATAATTTTTTCAATGAAAATATTTGAAAGAGAACAGCAAAGATGTTGCAAGCTTGGAACCTCGGCCCGTTTTGTTCATAGGGATCATCAGTAACATTGAAATATTCTCTGGATATATTTGAGGTTTGAATGATTTGTAGTGTATAATGTTTTCCTTCAGTACCTCACTTCACTCATCCTAGCCAAATGGAAACTCTCTTCGACAGACAGCTTAGTACTTCCTTGTGCTCTTCCGGTAGTGCTCACAGAGTATGATCAGATTAACCCCTTCGGCGCTGATGACGAGCACGTCATCAGTTGCGCCGCTCGCACGCTGATGACGAGCTGAGCTCGTCATGTAACGCGGCTTTTTAAAAAAAGCCGCGTAGCACGAAAATCGCCGCAGCGCGCATGCGGTTAAAGAGTAGTGGGGCATCATCAAGTTGATGCCTGTAAATGTCTCTACTGTGCATCTTGTGGTTGGAAAGGCAACAGACTGTTTTACACTGTGGATCAGAACCTTATTGGAGGATTGAACACTTGTGCTTGATCACTTGCATGATTCTGGCTCTTTCTAAAGGACATTAGCACCACATATAATTTTTCTGTATTTAAAAAAAAAGAAATTGTATTAAGTCATTAAACCATTACAAAGAAAAACACAAGGCAAGAAAAGAAACACATGGTATCTGCAACACGACAGGAAATGAAGACATACAAAACCAAAAACGCAGTATAGGAGAGATGTACATAAAGCTCTATTTAACATCATAAAACAAATTACTACTGAATGTACTATTATACCCCAAATATATATCCATCTGTTTAACATCCCATCTGGGAGGCCCAACCTCCTGTACATTATTTACATCCGGATTTAACCTACACCTACTCACTATCCGGCACTCTCCCATAAGGCTATAGAAACAGCTGATTAAGGATTAGGGAAAGAGGATAGAATCTTTCCCAGCCGAACAGGGCTTAACTAAGATCTTATGTTGCTGGTGACAGAAATTTCGTTTGAGCCCCTCAAATCTCCCCACCGAGTCTACGCTTCCTTGGGCTTTTAATAGCATACAAACTACTCTCAAGATTACAGACAGCAAATAGCCTACCTCTCCACATCTCAAATGTAGGGGGTTCTTTCTGGCGCCACAATGAAGCTATACATAGCCTTGCCACTGGGACTGCAATATATATTAAGTATCTATATATATACATTCCATGTGTGGGCAGTTCATCCTCTATAACCCCCAGCAACATTACTAATGGGGTTATCTCAATATGTGCCCCTGTAACTTCAGTTAAAAATGTATGCATCCTATCTATCAATGATTTCAAATCTGGACATGTAGCAAACATGTGAACTATATCTGCTTGTTCCCCCCCACACCGAGTGCATTTGTCCTCATTTACACCACCCCATGTGCAATTTTATCCAGTGTATACTATAAATTGAACATGGTTTTGTATTGTTGCATTTTCAGATTTGAGGATATTAAAAGTTTTTTGGCTAGGTAGATAGATTCTTGTAAAATGTTCCCTTTTGCTGACACTCTCATATTCCATTTATCATGCTGGGCCTCAACATCATCTTTTTGTAAATCAATAAGTGCCTGATATATATTTCCAATTTTACCCCAAACCATCACAATTTCTAAAAGATTACTTTTCTCAGCTAAGCAATAGATGTCTCTCCTTCTGCACAAAAAGTCCCTGATCTGCAGGTATTTGAAAAAATCTGATTTAGGAAGATCATAGTTAGTAATCAATGAAGCATATGTCTTAACGTCATTACTGTCTACCGACAAGCCCAGAATTGTAATACCTTTGCTTCTCCATCTGTTCATGATACCATTTAAGAAAATAGGTGGAAGTAATGCTGCTTCATCCGTGGGTGTGTGGTAGTTTATCTTATTGATATTAAGCTGTCTCTTTATTAGGCGCCAGACCTTATAAGTGGCCTGGAGCAACTTGAAGCGAGTCTTCTTATAATAGCTTGGCTCGAGAATTTTTACAAGCATTGGAAATGCAATAGGTCTCGCACTAGAAAAGTTGGAGCTATTGGTCTTGTAAATGACAAATATTTTATTTATTTGTTGGTTTTAAAAATAGCTAAATTGATAGCTTTGTCATTTACAACGCCAATAGTTATAACTTTCGCGAATGCGACACCTATAGCATTTGGAATGCGACATGTTTTGTATTTACGTGACTTAGATGGCAGCTCTGGTCGTTAGGCCACATCTCTAGAGAGCAGGCGAGTGTATCTAAAGATATATCTGAGAGAGTATCTGTGAGCCTTGCAATTCGGGCATCTGCTGCAATAAAACGAGACGGGAGGAGTGGGGAACAATAGAGAGGAGGTGTGGAGAAGTCATGGAAGTTCGGTGAGAGCCACAGGAAGTGGCTGTGAGCCAAGCAAAAGCCCCTTTATATCTCGCTCCCGCTCAATGCGCATGCGCATTGAGATATGTCGCTCGACCTAAAAAGAGGGTAGCTGAAGCCCTCAAGTGACCCTCCCTCCAGTATGCATGCACCATCCTTCTGCTTGTAGCAGTGTGACCCACTTCTCCACTATTTTGGTTCACTATGAAGCCCGTATGGCCTCATAGTTGTCTGTAACCCTTTACCTACTACTTGTAGTAGTGCAGCCCTGCACACCCACCCCCTACAGTGGGGCGCACTGTTACCTGCATTGTATTGTACAGTGTAAGCCATAATCACTGCTAATAGTAACATCGTGCCACGTGCCTTTTTTTAAGTAGAGTAGATTGTATCATTCCTTGTATAAATGCATACCCTTTCCCGGCTTCCCGCTACTTGGCAGTAACGTACAACTCTCACCCCCCCCCCCGTGGCAGACTTGCGGTAAAGCACACCACGTTTCCTGCGTCTTTTGGTGGAGTAGACTCTATTATTCTAGTGTGCACATCCTAACTGTTTCTTGATGTAGTGTACATCCCTTACACTACTCGTGCAGTGGTATGCGGATGCACTACCTTACTTACACCTTGCCTGTTGGTTGTAGTAGTGTAGTAGGGTGACCACCCATATCTGTCTCCTTTGGGTAGTGAGCACAATAGACATTCCACCTGCCTCGTGCAAGGAGGTTCCTTATGGGAGAGATCATGGGCCTCCTACATGTGCCTTCTACCGGACGCGCCCCCAAAATATACAAATCTCGCCCCATTGAGTCCCCTGTTTCAGGAGAGAGAGTATGTCCCTTCAGAGAGCATCTCCTATCTATAGTTTGGCAGAGATAGCGAACGCCTCTTCTCTACAAAGCTGCCGCTTTCCTCAGCAATGCGCACCCTTCCTGTACAGAGCAGCACCTCCCCTATCAACACGCCCACCCCCTTCCAGGGGCGTAGCTACCATTGGTGCCCCTGGTGCAGTGGCACCGGGACCCAGGCCCCCGAGGGATCCATAGAACCCTGACAAAAAGCAGCGAAAGGGGCCACTTTGCTCAGCGCAGCGACCAGCACGTCCTGCCGAAGAACTTATCTAGTAGACATGTCCCCTCACGCGACGCTCCCCTCCCCCAGCAGAACACCCCACTCTTTCCTCTTACACTAGCAGCTTGTCCTCTAGGGCGGTGCGGAAGTACTCCTCATATTGAGGAGTGCCATGGTGCTGGCTGAGGGTCCAGGCCGAGGGTGCCGAAGGGCCACGCGTGGGATTCGGGTCTTGCAAGGCAGAAGCGCGCTCTGCTTTAGTCACCATGGAGCCGCCGGGCCGCATTCTGTTACCAGGGAGATGCGTCCTGGATGCGAAGGCGGCGCTAGCGAGGGGAAGGAAGGGAATATAGGGAGGGTGAACCAAAATGTGAAAAGAGGCGAAAGGGAAGTAAAGGAGAGAGTCGGAGAAAGACGAACAACCAAAGGAAGGAAATGATGGAAGAAAAAAGAGTAAGGAAAGCAAGTAGGAGCAGAGAGAATAAAACGATGAAAGATTGAAGCGAGTGGATTGAGTTAACATAGGGGGGGAGCCTATGGAATGAGAACGGCAAGAAAGCGGGGATAATAGAAGAGGCAGCAAAGAGACACAGAAGGAAACACGGGGAAGGAGAGAAGGAAGAACGATGGGGCAAATAGGAGGAAGAAAATAAAATATGCAAAATGGTAAACTGTACAGGGTCACACATGAGTGTAAAAGAAATGAAGGGAAGATAAACGGGAAGCACTTAGTGGGGGAAAGGGACATAATGGAGGCACAAAAAGAAAAATTTAAACAAACCACACAGCACAGGCTTACCAGTCTTTAATTGTTGGTGTATGCAGCGTACTAGTGATGTCGGGATGTGCAGCCGGAAGTTAGGGTGCGTTACGACTCTTGTGGGGCGGGACTTCCGTTTTCCATGGGAAGCCCGCGCTCACGAAGTGATTGGGAGAGAAGCAGTACTGACGCGGGGCTCCCATGCCCAAGGGAGAGCCCTGCGATGGCTGCAGAAGTGGCGGCGCCGATGCGGTGAGTGGGGAGTGAGGTGGGGGGCCCGTGACACCCAATCACCGTGGGGTGGGAGGAGGGGGGGCGCGGCAGCGTGTGTATGTGTGTGCGTGCGTGCATGCAGAGGGGTGGGGGCTGGCTGTGTCTGTGCGTCGTTGATGCATGCGAGCGAGGGGCTGGGAGTTCGTCTGCGCAAGTGCGACTCAGACGCGCGCTCGGTCAAAACTGAGACTGCAAAAGCACGCGTCTGAGTCGTGTCCACATTCCCAAATACGGATCACAATAGTTGTCGAAGCACTGCAATCAATGCTTACGCATTGAATGCAGGTCGTGCTTCGACCTAAAAAGGTTCTTTCTGTCCTTGCACCTATTAATAGCTGATATATATATGAGGCACATCCCCTAGGCTTTTGCCATTAGTTCCAACCAGTAAAATTCCAATATGCTGTAATAAGCATGCCCAATAATAAAATTGGAAGTTTGGTACTGCCCAACCCCCTCTATCCCGTGGCAGGGTCATAATTTTCAGTGCTCGCCAGGGCTTCCCCTGTGCCCATAAAAAACTATTGCAGATAGATTGTAATCTCTGCATTTGTTTCCTAGTAATCTCAAGTAGTACTGCCCTAAAAAAATAAAAGACTTTTGGAAGCACATTCATTTTGAGAACGTTGCATTTTCCCAGCAGTGACAAGTGTAGATTTTCCATCCTATCCAAATCTCTTTTAATCTTGCTAAGAAGAGGTTCCCAATTGGTTTTAACCATCGTATCTAGACAGGCATTCAAGTGTATTCACAAATATAAGGCCTCCCTTAAGACTCTCTGGTCCCTAAATTTTGTTTGTTCAGTACTGATTACCTGCGTCTTGGCTAGATTTAATTTATAGCCTGCGCTCCTCACAAATGTTTCTTCCAATTGTTCAGTCTGCTCCAGTGTAATAGCAGGGTCTGGTGAAAATATTGCGATATCATCTGCATAAGCAATTATATCAACCCCCTCCAACCTAGGGCCTAATAGTTGTTCATTTAATCTATGCTCTAGCAGGTTTAGAAACGGGTTGATATATATCGGAAATAACAGGGGGGAGCAGGGGCATCCTTGGCGGGTGCCTCTTAATATAGTTAGCGGATTTGATTCTAACCCTAGTGTACATATTCGTGCCTTCGGGGATCTGAACATTGTCCTAATTGCCTGAATAAACCCTACACCAACACCGTGCCACCTAAGTGTAGCCCATAAAAATTCCCATGAGATACGGTCAAACGCCTTGGTAACTTGCGTGTATTGGCAATATCTAGCAATGTTGTTACTCTACTGATATGGTTGACTGTGTCTCTACCTGGTATAAACCCGTGCTGGTGAACTGAAACCAAGGCCTTGACAACCTGCGATAGACGTGTCGCTAACATTTTTGCATAGATTTTACAATCGCAGTTTATTAGAGATATTGGTCTAAATGACACTGGAAGTGTAGGAGGTTTTTCTTTTTTTTAAAACACAATAATACTTATTTCATCCTAGGATGACGGAGTAGCCCCTTTTTGTGCCTCCCGAAACACCGCAAGCACATCTGCCTGAATTTCTGGTAGCAATAGCTTGTATATTTCTAGTGGCAGTCTATCAGGCCCTGCAGCTTTTCCCATAGCCTATGAACCCACAGCATCTATCAGCTCCTGCATTACTATTGGCTCTTCTAATGCCCTCTTATCTTCTTCATCCAGGATTATCCTGTAAGGGTCCTTATATAACTCTTCCAGACTATCTAGAATATGATCATCCTCGGAATACAGCTTCGCATAGAATGTTCTAAACACCTCTAGGATACCCTCTGGTGTTTCTATTGTGTTCCCTGCCAAATCCTCAATTGCCACTATAGTGTTCTTGACCTCCTTGCATCTGATTTTATTAGCTAGGCATCTGCCTGTTGTTTCCCCAAATTCATAAGTCTTTCCTAAAAAGATGGTATTTTTGGCAATATCTTTAGCCCATTCCTCGTTAATTTTAGACTTGCCCCAAGCCACCTCTGTTTGTGCCTGTGCAATGTCTGCCTTATCATGTACTGCCTCGATTAGTCTACATTCTGAACAATGTAGCTCCTCATATAATTGCATCCAATGTTGTCTGAGTTGTTTCTGTATGCATAGGCCAAAACCCAGTATCTCCCCCCTGAGTCCTGCTTTCATTGCATCCCAGACCGTACCTAATTTAGCAGAGCCGCGATTTATAGCAAAAATTATGTCACCCATTTACGAATATGAGTAACACACTCCTCATTTAATAATAGTTTTTTATCAAAAGAGAATGTACTTCTAGGTCGCGTAAGGCCAGACATTACAAGTTTCAGCATAACTGGATTATGATCCGACGTTATACAAGGGTAAATCGATATTTGTGCATCTTTTAGGAGCGTTTTAGTTATAAAAAAGTAATCTATTCTGGTCACCTTTTGGTGGGGGCACGAGTAATGTGTATACTCTGGCTCAGGATGATTTAGCCTAGGCCATACATCAATTAGTCCATGTTCATGAAGAAGCTATTGTAGAGCTTTATATACTTTGGGTTTCTTACCAACATACTTATCTCCACCGGGCCCTTTAATGATATCTTGAAGTTGAATATTGAAATCGCCAGTCAAAATCTCGGGAGTTGCCCAGTTAACTAATTCCATATTTAGATATTCAAAAACTTGCTCCTCATTGTGATTGGAACCGTAGACAGAGCACATTGTGCAGGTCTTATTAGCCACAATGCACTCCATCATGGCCCGTCTTCCATATTTATCTGCAGCTGTTTTAGTCGGTTTTAAAAGACCCTTTTTGGACAGTATAGCAACCACACGAGTAGTGGTCCCTTGAGTGGTGCACACCTGCATCTCCAAACCAAGCTCTCTCAGATAGTTATGTTTGTTCCAAGGGATATGTGTCTCTTGGATACAAACTATATCGGGTGACATGTTCCTTATTTCGCAGGCTAGTCTTTGCCGCTTCCCCCTATCGTTAAGGCACGAACATTAAATGTGCACACTGTTAGACCTGCCATCATCCTGGTTCGGGGCAATATTTAGCCTTTACTGCCCTTCTTGGCTGCCTCTTTTTTTTCTATCTTTCCTTCATGAATCCTAAAACGTCTACTGGCTTTATTTCCAAATTTGACCCCCGCACACCCCCCCCTGGCAGCCTCCCTCCTCCCCATAGCATGGAAGTCTTCCCCCTCCCCTGCCTCCTCTGCCAGTGGAAGGCACCCCCCCACCCCAAAATGTAGGCTAGCAGACCTCACGGTCTACAGTGATGGGGAGCCTCGCTGCCACCCCTACTCCCCCTTGCCCCCGTTGCATTCTACCTTTGTCTCACCCGTATGCAAGACTTAAAAAAGACACCCTTTAAACATTATAGTGAAAATTGCATAGACATACAGATCAAAACCATTTCACACTCAGTTATCTTAAAGAAACAGTGCAAACATCTTATTACTTATAGTATCTGCATATAACCATCATTACATCATTACATGTAGTCTTTCCCTAGTGCTTAATCTCTTGCAGATACTCTTTCGCCTTCAATTCAGAGGAGAAAAATCTTGTTCTATCTTTATAGATAATTTTTTATTTGGCAGGAGCTAAAAGAAATGCTTGTGCCCCCTTCTCTTCAAAAGGCGTAATTAGTTATCTAAATTGCCATCGTTTTTCCACAGTAGTGGGGCAAAAATCAGGGAGAACAAAAAATTCAACTCCTTCTGCTTTCCGCTGTCTATCTGGCATAGCTAAGTCGAATAGTGCCTGTCTGGCCAGGTAATTAGAGAGACATATCAATATAGCTCTAGGTCTTACATTGGCCTGATTATGCTTTACTTGACTTGGAAATCTGTGAGCCCGCTGTATCTCAGTGTCCCATTGGGCTAGCTCAGGAAATGCCTCGGTGAAAAGTTTCACAACAAACTTACGGGGGTCCACCCCCTCAATCCCTTCGGGTATACCAAGAATTCTTAAATTGTTCCGCCTTAGGCGGTTTTCCATAGCCTAGATCTGCAGGTCTCTGCTTCCGTTATCCTCTCTCCAATTTCAGAACATGTTTTAGTCATCCGTCGAACGGAGTTCTGTAATTTTCTACAGGCACCTTGTGGTTTTAAACTTTCTGCCCGACTTTCTTCCCTATGGGCCATCATTGTCTCATATATGAGAGTCAGGGAGATACCTCCCAATTGCTCCACTGCCCTTCCCGCGGAATGTTGGCCAGGATCTACTTGACCACTAGCTTGATCTAATATCTGTGAAACTGTTTTCTTACGTATAGTCCCAGTAGAATATATTCTATCACTTCTTCTCGGAGTTTCTTCTTCCAGGCATATGCTGCTAGTCTCACTCCAACGTCTATTTGATAGGTCGAGGTGATCCTTGGATGCCTGCAGGGATTCATCCCCCGAAGTGCTCGAGTGATCTGACAATGAAAAGAAAGGACCCTCTATATCTGGCTCTTGTATATTGGCCACCTCAGTCTCTGACCCATCGTTAGAACCACCTCTCTGCTCCTGGGATAGTCCACCATCACCTGCTGTCACTATTTCCATTTCCTGGACATCACATTTTTCCGGATCTCTCATTATTGCCGAACCCCCGTTGCTCTGTCTATTTGTTAGACCATCAGAGAGACCCTCGGATCTCCCCCTCCCTACTCCCATTGTTTTATTCAAACTTTGTGCTGTGGGCCCGCCTTGCACCTCGCTCACCTCAGCAGAATTCTCCAATGTCTCTGTCCCCTCAGCGATGTCTTGATACTGCTTCCCTCCTCGCTTCGCCACCAGAAATATTGCAGGAGTGACTTTCTTTTGGCCTTCTGCATTGCATGCCGAAGTGTCTTTTTCAGCCGCTCCACCTCTTTTGTTTTGGTCGTTTTCCACGGCTTTGCTGAGTAGCAGTGCATTTCCCCCAGCAGCTCGCGTCTTCCCTGCTCTTGAGTTTTTCGGCGGCATCCCTTATCGAATTCTGGTCAGGCCAAGGGTGTATCCACACAGCAACAAGAACCGCCAGAGAACACCACAGACACCACAGGACCGAAACCGCAAGTCATGGAGAGCCGGCCACAGAATGACGCCGCGAGGTAAGGAGAGCCCACAGCATCCCTCAATAGCCGTTATTATTTCACTTCTCTCTAACTCAGTCTCCTTATTCCACTTTAGAAGGCATCTCCATATGTCCGTATTTTGATCCACTTCGCATCAGGGGAGAGCACGGACGTTAGCCTGAGAGCGCTCACTCGGCCGTGTGACCAGCCACCATCTTGCCGACTGCCATCCACATATATGGTTTTAACATTGATCTTTATACCTTTTGGTTTAATGTACAGCCTGATGCTGAGAGTTTGAGATCTTCTTTGCCCTTTATTTTCGACATGTCGTGCATAAGAGATTATAAGCGGGGAGTGCACATTGAGTTATTCTACCCTATATTGCATGTCAATTTTTTTACTCATTGGTCACTTTTGTTTTTTACACAATATGACAGGGGTCCTAAACAGGAGAGCGTATCTGTATAGCTGTGCTAACAGAAGGACTAAAACATGAATTAGCAAGTCCAGACAAATCTACTTGTCCGCTCACTATGCTGAGTCAGATTTTATCAGGGAGAGCTATATACCTACTCATTCCTTCTGGTGAGTTGACAATTAGGTGTTCTGGTCACTCAGAGAGTGAAGGAGCATTAAAGATGCCTTTCAATCTTCTTTTTATCTTGTCACATTTATTCTGTGTTCAGAGACATTGGTCAAAAGTCAGTTTACATCTACAATTGTTTTTCCCTGACAGCAAAGTTTGAGCATTTTGCAAAGGCAACTGTCTGACAAACATCCTGAATAAAAAGCGTTAAATGCAAGGCTGTTTGATGTATTGTTTTATTTTAACATAAAGTTAAATAACTAAACAGTTACCTGTACAAACATTTCAAAATAAATGTAAGTATTTATGACAGCCCTTGATTTGTAATTCTGTGTGATGAAAAATAAATATTTTAATAAGATGAAAACAAATCATAACTCTTTACTTGGTGATGTGCAAATGATAGATATGCAAGCTGAAACCCAATTTCCACAGATTAGGTTTATATATATAAAGCTGCATGTTTGGGGGAACTTGACAGTGCACCTCCACCTCATGCTTTGAAAATATATTTATTGAAAGAGAGTTTTTAAAGATGAACTGAGAAACATTCCTGCCCACATCCTGATGCCAATGCTATTAGTGAACTAAGTGGAAAGACAAGAGTCCGGTGTACCCTATATGTCGGCTAGATTCTTATTATGCATGGAGCAAACGTTTAGTCTAATAAATAAAACCAAATAGGGTTTTTTTATACAGCAGGAATGCTGAACTTATATATTGGAAGGTGCACTCATATGTGGCAATGAAGAAAAAGATTTATTGGTCAACCACATTACAGTTAGGTCGAGTAGATTATTCAAGTTACTAGGCCTGCAGGTCTAGTAACACTTTAATGATTTTTCGAGCCCTGATTAGTATGGTGGTGAACGCACTGCACAAAGATAAGGCATGTTTGCAGTAATCAACAGTATTTTGTGGATTCATTTACTGACACGTTGTTTGAAGCATAATACTTTACAGCGACAGTGATGAATACTTGATTAGATTTAAAGATCCCTTTAGTGTAGATGTCGGTTCTTCAAGAAAAGTTTGCCAAATAATAGAAAATTCTGAAGTTTACAGAATAGTGTGCCAGAAGAACTGGTTTAAATTTCAAGGATTAAAAGAGTACTAAGCAAGGGAGATGGTGATTTGGCTCTGTGGATTTTGGGAAAAACAGTAACGAATGGTAGATTTTGCAGCACATTCGGCTAGTGACATTGGCACCTACATTTTGGGATATAAATGCAATTTAACAAGGAGGGTTGCAGCATTTCCCCACTACGAACCATTTTGATATTTCGGCACACATGTAGGGCAGTTTTGCATAGGCTACAGACCTCCTCAACAGCATGAAGACCCTCACCCTCAAATATGTGGTGTTTGACTCAACATAATAAACTGGGCCCATGCTAGATCTCCTTTTCACATATAATCGTTAACCCTCGAACATGGCTATATAACCCTATACAAGGTCTGACCCCTCCTTCATCTCCACAAACTATTAAAACCTAATCGATTAAGCAACCACTTGAAATTGAATTCCCTCTTAATTGCCAGCAGAGACTTTGGAAAAATAAGATCTAAAATATTTAAGTCATCATATCCTGTTGCTTAAAACTGTCAAACTTCAACAAGTGACACTACTATATTACTCTGCAAACTCAAGACACTCTACCAACTGCCAGACCCAGAAAACTAAAAGTGGGCCTCAAATCCACCAAGAAGTTGTTTACTAGGGAACTAGAAGAGCTGCAGTCCATCAGCCAAAACATGGAATGAAAACAGCACAAGTCTCAGACCGTAGAATACAAGATCCATTGCAAGGCTACCATAAAACAATCAAAAGAGCCTATTACACCAAATACATTCACATTCATCCAAGCAAATGAAAGACATTTTTAGTGGCCAACCACGATGCTCTAAAAAGCAACTAATGCATATATAAGCAACACTGCGAAGACCTAGTAGTGAATTTCAAATTCATAATCTCCGAGTCCATAGCCCAGAAAAGTCTCTCTACACACATCCCTTCTCCTCAGCTACAATCAGCCTTCACTCTGTTCCCACATCCGAAAACTACCCAGGTCATATGCCTTAACTTCAAAGCCAAACTATTAAATGTGCCCACCTACCCATGTTTCAGCCACATGCTTCAAATAACTCCCCCCCTGCAATTTTAGTAATCCATCCCTCCTCTCTACTCCTTCATCTTTAGACCTCAGAAACACCTCATAACTTCATTCTGAAAAAACATCAGCTGATCCACAAATAGTGACCTATTGCAGGCGTATATCCAGCCTTCATAACCACTGAAAAATCATAAAAAGGAAAATATCAGAAAAATGCAAGAATATGCAGAATTCCAATATCATTTACACGACCACAAATCTGGTTTCCAAACCGAGGAGTGCCACCAAACCTGCACCAGGAACATTAAGGAAGATCTCCCCTTTTTGGATGAGAAGTCCTTTCCAATTCTCCTTGAGTGTTCATCAGTCTATGATAAAGATAGCTTAGAAAGCGTCATTGAAGACTTGAACTCTGGGCATGAAACTCCATACCTGCCCTGCAATGGAGGCAATCATTCATCATAGTGTGCTGCTAAAGTGTCAGAACTAGATAAACTGAATAATTCCCACACCTGGTATTGTGTGGTATTTTCGAAGGGTCTCTCTCTCTTGCCTTATGTTCAACACCTACTTACCATCTTCTAAGATTTCCTTGAACAGTACAAGGTGCAC
Organism: Lissotriton helveticus; assembly: GCF_964261635.1. Lineage (NCBI taxonomy): Eukaryota > Metazoa > Chordata > Amphibia > Caudata > Salamandridae > Lissotriton > Lissotriton helveticus. The sequence goes on along the minus strand of NC_136061.1, from coordinate 496,464,508 downwards.
ATCCAAATACATGCACATAATACACAAATCCACTTCCACTTTGGAAATAGACAAATACAAGAGACAACGCTGCGCTCTTGGATCGCATATTCTTCCAGATGAAGAAGCTTCTTTGCATGGAATAAGACTGGTATTCTACTGTCGAATGCACCACCAGTTACCTGACCAAAAGAAAAATCCGAACACCTCCAACCCCATCAAAACAAAATCATTTGGCCATTCTTGGTGGCATAAGCATTACCTCTACTCAATTCCCAAGTCAACATTGTGGCCAGTGGAGGCTGGTGGATTTTGAAAGTGGTGGGCGAAAAATGTTGTACCCTAATGTAATAAGTCAGCGAACGAAGCGAGCGAGCCCAAACTACAAAAGGAGGGTGCTGGGGGGTTTCTTCCCTGCAAGAAAATTTTGGAAAAAATTGATTCAAATGGTGGGTTTTACAACACCAATTTACTACAAATTGTTGAAAAAAGGGGGATCAAAATATAGCATTTTGAAGCACAAGTGTGAAGACAACATTAGAATCAAAACAAAAATAGTGAGACATAATAAACATAAAATGCTGCTCTGCAGGTCTGTTTTTTAGTATACTCATGTGCTTCCTTAGGCTCTGTGCTGGGAACAAATAGGAAACGCAAAACTGAACACATACTTTAGAATGTAAATAGGATGCTGTAAATATGTGCGGTACATCCTTTATTACAAGAAACGTGTATATAGATGATTGTTTAACATAATCTGTTTAACTTTGGGAGGCACACAGGGCTGTCTTCATAGATTAATTTTATGATATTTTCATCCATGCAATACACGCACACCACCCTGCTAGCAGACTTCACCTCGCTGACAGTTCTAGCTAAAAAAAAAACACATGCACCCACCTCAACCGTATCAGTACAATGTGAGGCAATACGTCACTAAATCAATACGTGGCAAGGGCAACATCTTCAACCTTGTCCTTCTTGACATCATAATCCAATGCAAGGTTACATATTCTTTTGGTAGACTGGCCACGTTGCCACTTCACTTTACTTCAAGCCCAAACAACACACCAAGTTCATTCCAAGACAATATCGCCAACCCAGCCACTGACAACAATACCCGCCCTACCCTTCTAGAAAACACATTCCTGAAAAAACATATAAAAATCCTAATAGTGCTCACTAACTTTACTAGTTGTATAGTGCTCCATTGTGCCTGGTTAGGTATGTGCATTATAAATACCCACATACATACATACAACAATAATGAAGCGTTAATAAAATAGTGTTGCTGGGCTTCCATGTAATACAGGGCTATTTTCCAGTGAATAAAAGTTTGGATAGGGTCTGTTGAATATGTACAGGTATTTTAACAAATTTTATCATTTCATGTCACTGGACTGGATGTTGCATCAGTTTTTTCAGATGTTACATCAGCTAGACAGCCGTGCCACATATGCATTGCGTAATTTCCCTTTAAACTCATAATGAGCAATATTATTTTCAGTTTCTTGCCTCATAATTTGGGATTAGCTGGTGTTCGTTTTTATAGTGCACATATCTTCTATAAAAAACTGGTGGCGAGAACGCAGATCAATAAAATCCTGGAGCTACTAACTCCCCATTCCACTTGCACCAACATTACAAGGTGTATGGTCAGATGATAACCTGAAGAACAGATCAAGACCAAATTTTATTTGCAACTATTTCCAAAGTTCATAAAAAGGATGAGAATGACCAATTGATTAAGGGGGTCATCTGGTCGCAAGAAGCTAGGACAGTTCTGAGGAGATGATGACTGGCACTCGGAGGCAGCAGGGGCACATGATCTCTCTTAACTCTCTCTCCGGAGAGAGAGGAAAGACACAGCCTAGCACTGGTTTGCAATTTAAACGCAAAGAAACACAACAATATTACCTGAGTAGTTAACAACACGTCATCAAGAAAGTTCAAGCCCTACAGCCAACCAGGAATGTGAATAATAAAAAGAACTCATCCAGCGCCTGACACTGACACCATATTCTGTGACAGAATAGCACATGGTTGAACTTAATAGAGAAATCCTGTATGTCTGCATTTACGTCTTCAGCTGCGACATACTCAAAAGCAGTGCAGAATTCTATAAAGATTCTTAAAGAACTGATATATTGCTATTAATGCTGGTTATGTTAGATGTAATTTATTCTGACATTTGTGTAACGGACCCTGGCATGAACTCATAAGGCAATAATGACAACTATGCTTGCATAAGGCTCTATTGTCTTGATGGTGGTTCATGGCACTATAAATAAAATATGGGATAAAAATGCAACTGCGCCGTAGGTGTCAAAATTGCAAACCTTTTATGAACAACATTTCCATTTTTTTGAACAACAATAAAAAATGTGTTATGGTCACTGCATTCTACACTAGTTGAGTTTTGCACGAATATCGGACTCTAGCTGTCACCTTATTGTCTATACTTGAACATACCAAGAGTGTGCTTTTCATGGCCCGCAAACACGCTAGAGGTAATGTCACCCGTAATCCATTTCCATACCTACGGGCCACAATTAAACGGCCATAGTGCCTGTAAACACGGGTATGGCACTGTACTGTCATGGTGCAGGCAGAAGCTCAATGCTCAGGGCGGGAAGTTGACACTAATATTCGCCCAGATTAGCGCTTACTCTTTCTATATATTTAACAAGTGATAGTTTTGCATATACCACACACCAGTAAAATCAGCAACAGCTACTGGCTGATACAGGAATGAGTCGCAATGCTGTATTATAGGAACAGTACTGCAGCCACAAACTAAAATAATTTGCCTGCATGCTCCCAGGCAGTGGTAGGCAGCTCTGCAGCTGGATTATGCAATGTACTGCAATAAGTGTACATTCCAGTTTTAAGTAAGTGCAGCACAAGGTCAAAGGAACTAGGTGCTAACTTAAGTGTTATCCTCAGTTGAGTGAAGGAGTTAGATAAAGGTTTTTTTGTTTTTTTGTTTTTGTAGAAGCGGGGTTGCTTGACTGGGTCATGGCAGTCCCCATGCTTAGCTGACAGCCGTGTTTTCTCTCTTGCTGTAGTTGCATATGTCCAGAATTCCGTTATTGTTTTTGGAATACCTGCATGCTTTTAGTGCTGCAAGGTGCGAAAAAAAGACTGAAAGGTGGCCCAATGGTGCTATGCAAAACACTTGCACAAAGGCATTTCCATGTTTCCGAAATCGTGGAGATGTAAAAAATATGTTCACTTCATCATGGATATTTGAAGGACTACAAGGTTCCAGTGTCGATGATCTTGTGATAACTATTCCTTTTCAATATGTGAAACCGTTGAGGCGTTTCCATGCTGATAATATTTGTGAATAAAGCTTCTTCTTTGTTGTTTAGGGGCAGGGGTGTCCGGAGTCTGCACAGAGCAAAGGGAAACCAGGGAAACAACGAAATGACACAAGGACAGGGGAAAAAAAACTAAATGAAAGCCCTTCGTGGTACTCACAACCCCTTAGCATTATGAAGCTTCACAGCTGCGCAGGCAGAAAAACGTTGTAACACACACCCAACGTAGTGTGAATAATCCTTTCTGGAGTGCGGCCTGCAAGCTGCACCGCATTTGTCAGGTGAACTTGAGTTGGGTCATCACGCTGGCCCCTATCCCACCCCTTTGCACATTCTAATGCCCTGCAGTATTTGTGGCCTTGGCTGTCATTTGAAAGTGAAATAATGGGCCAACCCTGAACTAGGAGGCTATTCCTTCAAAGGAAAGCAAAGCCTGCATGTGACACTACTCCACTCCAGCGTTCTGCAGATGAAGAAGAAACACGGAATTCACGTCTTACTGTGTGGTGTTGTGCCTGGGCACACTTCAGAACCTAGCATTACACGCCAGAGCTTAGCGGGCTCCCGAATGAGCGAATTAAAAAAAGCATACAGCTTGCTAAAGCATGAAAATGGTCCTACGAAGATTAGCTGCCCATGTGCACAGTCGCGACCAGCAAAGCGGATGGGTGGGTTCGCACACGAGGGGTGGGGGCGGGCTAAGTGGCCATAAATAAGAAAACTTACCTTCCTCGAATTCCACCATCATGTGCTGCAACCTCAGCTCCTGCCCTCCGGTTGCTCCTAGGTTTTAGGCAGCCTCCCGCCTCCTGCTCCCCTAAGCCAATCACAACGCTGCAATGGCAGTGTTGCAATTGGTGAGGTGCAGGGGAGAGCGCCCCAGCGGCGCCGTTTTCTCCTACATAGAGAAACCAGGAGAGTGGGCGTCGTGCTCGAGGGCAGAGTGGCTTACCCACTGCTGTGGGTACGGACTGTTGGGTTGGCTCCAGGGCCGACCAAACAGTCAGTACCCACAGCAGTGGGTAAGCCACTCCTCCCCTGCCCTCGAGCAGGACCGCCCACCCTCCCTCCCCCAACCAAGCACTTCTGCTTTCTCGCAGTGCGAGAAGCAGAAACATAAAATGGTAGTTTGTACCATTTTATGTTTCTGCTTCTCGCACTGTGAGAAAAGCAGTTAGGCGACACCCAAACGCCCATTTAGAGGAGCCGCCACTGATTTTGGCAAAGGCCATGAATATGCAGCTTTCTCATTGCCAGAAAAATGGTCAACTCTTTCGCACGGACAACAGAACTGGGCTCATAAAATCTACTGTGCTGCCATGCCAAGATAACTTTAACATCGTCTTTTCTGGTCTGCCCAAGAAGATCCTTGTCAAGCTCTAAAAGCTGCAGAAACAAGTAGCCAGACTGCGCCTCAGTTCCGTTAGCCAGAACACATCTGTCGCGCTCCCCCTAAAGAAGACACAGGAGCCGTGCTGATGGTGGGAGACACTTCTTTATTCACCAGTGTCTACTTCCTAACTGCCCCTCGGTCCTTGTCCCTCCTGTTCCTGTTTCTATTCCTAGCTTCGCCCCCCAACCACTAGACTGCATCACGACATCTCCCCCCTTTCTTGACAAACGAAGTTGATTTCCGAAACGTCTATAGTTTCTTGGTCAGCTGCACAGGGCTGCGACCCGTCTGTTTGAGTCATGAGACACATCTCCATTACAGACTCAAGCTCAGTCTGTGTCTCAGGCGTCAGCAGGGTGCAGTCTCTTGGAGATACTTCGTTGTGTCTTTCCGGCTGTCTTGACAGGAGTATCGCTTCTTGTGATGTGGCTGTCGATGGCTCCGCTAGAGGTTGGCTGTCCGTATTCTTTTGTAATTCTTGTTTAAGTGGCAATTGATCTCTTACATGTGTGGACGTTGTTTTTGTTCTCTTCCGAGCGTCTGCATGCACTTCTATTTCTCGTTGTCTTATTCGGTCAGGGGCAACACTGTCCTCCTGTCCGTGGACAGGCATACCAGACAACATCGGTGCACGTTTCCCTTCTAACTGATGATGATGACCTCTCTTTCCCAACGTGTTGGCCCTTCTGGGTAGGGTGACTGGGTGGTCCCTTCCCGCCCAGCGGGTACAGTCACCTGTATCTGTGTTTCTTCGGTGCCCCCTTTGCATAAGCCTTGCTGACCCCTTCAATGGTGACGGTATATTCTTCACGTCATGATGTTCCTGGGGCTGACATGGCATGTTGTTTTGTGGGGAGTTCAGGCATTGCGGGTTGTTGGCCTGAGGTGTGTTATTTTGGACAGGGAAGACGGTCTTTGCTTCCACTGTGTTTTCAGGTGGTGGACACCGTGACCGTTGTTGGTACCAGGATTCTGTTGATCTAAGTGATCGTCCGGACATGCTTTCTAAATCGGTTGATGACACACTCCTGGAGTTGACGTTATCGAGGAGACACTCCTCTGGGTGCATCTCTTGAAGTGTCTTTTGTGTTATTGCTGTGACGGGGTTGTTTGCTAGCCACGTATTTACTTCTTTGGTTTGGTCTCGGAACATTCGACTCTTCTCTGTTTTCTCCTGATCATGGATGAGGAGACACTCCTCTGGGTGCATCTCTTGAAGTGTCTTTTGTGTTATTGCTGTGACGGGGTTGTTTGCTAGCCACGTATTTACTTCTTTGGTTTGGTCTTGGAACATTCGACTCTTCTCTGTTTTCTCCTGATCACGGATGGCTTGAGCGTATGCGTCTTGAGTTGTTCGAGTGTTTGTGTGTATCGGTTTCTGGAGATGGCGTGGCTTGTCCCCTCGCCTGTGTTTGGTCCTTTCCTCATAACCGTTGAGTCGACTGTCGTCGGTCTCCTCGGTGTGGTTTGTGTCTCTGCTTGATGTTTCTCCAGAGTAGTATGTTAGTTTCCGGAGATAACGTGACTTGTCCCCTCGCCGGTGTTTGGTATTTTCGTCATAACCGTTGAGTAGACTGTCTCCGGCCTCCTCTGTGTGGTCTGCGTCACTGCTTGATATTTCTCCAGAGTAGTGTGTTGAGTGACTTCTCGACGTTATGTCAATCAGGCTGTCACAATTCCTGGTTGTCCCAGTCTTTCGTACACCCTTATCCATTGTCCTTTGTGTTGGTGACTTAGGGGGTTCCCTGTCACTTTGTCTCTCATGGTATCTTGTCTCTGGTCCGCCTTCGCCCTCCCTCTCTCGGGTTTTGTTTGTCTCCTGGGCTTTCCTCGCGGACATGGGGGATGTCTCCTTTCTTCTCTTTTTGTTTCCTGCGTCCTGGTGAAATTCTTCGGATGCTTTCCTCGCTTTGACCCGCTCTCCAACTTCGGCTCTCCTGATGATCTCTTTTAGCGAGAACCGCCCTTGAATGATCTTGCGCTTGGTGTCGGGTTTTGAACAGCCTTCAATCACCCGCAGTCGGATTGCATCTTCATTTGTGAAGGTGTCGAAGTGGCAACCTTTCACTAGACGTTGCAGCCGGGTAATGAAGCTTGGTAAGGATTCTAATGGTTCCTGCCGTGCTGCGTTGAAAGCAATGCGTTCATGATCCACGTCTTCCTTGGTGTAGAAATGAGCGAGCAGCGTCTCTCTGAGTTCCCTATATGTCTCTGTGTTTCTTGCTGAAAATGTTCTGATTAGGCGTCGGCCTTGGTGACCCACCAGCTGAAGCAATAGTAGTCGACGTTTGCTATCCCTTCGCTCGCCGATCGTTGCGAGGAATTCGTCCAACGACTCCAGCCACCTTGACCATTCGGGACCTAAACAGTGGCCGCTGGTCTGTGCCACTGGAGGAGGTACTCCGATGCAGGGGTTGGGTTTATGCGTGTCTTTCCTCACTGGCATGATGGTAGAATACGCAAGCTTCAGTTAGAAGAACTTGGTTTCTTGAGATCAGCTTGGTCGTCACTCATCCGTTGGCGGTATGTTTCTTTGTTCGTAATTGTTGCGTTTGATTTGTTCGTATTTGCTTATGCTTATTGTTTGCGCTCACCAAGGCTTGTTCTCTTGTGTTTGCCAATGTATGTTGTGGTTTCCTCTCGTCTTTACCGCTGTTTGTTTTGTAGCTGCTTGTGCTTGTTTGACTACATTTCACGCGTTTGCTTATGCTAATTTCACTTGCTTGTGCTTGCTTGATTACATTTTTCTCTCTTGCAGTCGCTCGTGTTTGTTCACTCTATTGTTGTCTTTACTTGTGCTTCTTTTCTTATTCTATCTCTTGTATTTACGCAGGCTTATTTTATTGCTTTTTTGTCGTGCATTTACCAATGCTTGTTGTACGTGTGTCAGTCTTATTCTGTCTCTTGCACTTGCTTATGATTCCTTCTTGCACTTGCCTGTGCTTGTTTCTTTGTTAGGCCTCTTGCATTTGCTTGTGTTTTTCTATTGACTTCAGAGGGTTGCATTTTCTCACGCTTATTGGCAAATTCCCCAGTTGCCTGACTTTAACATGGCCGCCCTATGTCTTTGATAGGGAATGTCTATGGCAGCCTGACTTCAAGATGGCCGCCCCCTTGAGATCTCGTCTTTCGCGAGATTTAGCTCTTTCCCTATGCTGCAGGCATTCGGCACCCATTCACAACACTCACCAGGTGCGGGGGCCCCTTCCTGAGCGCAGAGGCTGCTAATGTCTCCACGACTGTGGCAAATGGCACAAGGGCGTCTGGGGTGAGCTCCCAGCGTCACGTCCGATGACTCACGCCTCAGGGTGAGTTCCTGATTCTTCAGCGCGCGATCGCGCTTCTTCAGCGTTGTATTTGAGAAAAGGTGTGTGCAGAGGCTGATTGTTTGCTGGGTAGGATTTGCCCTCTCATTCACGATCGGTGCAGCCGCTCGTTGTGTGCTTCCCGATTTCCGCGCCGTTTCCGCGCTGATTTTCACTTTGGCCACTTCCGATTTTCGCGCCGTTTCCGCGCTGATTTTCAATTTGGCCACTTCCGGCTAGTTGAGGCGTCGCACGCCGGGCGTCTTCTTCGCTTAGGCAGGCAGCTTGGTGGAGTCCGCCAGATACCGCTTTGGGCAGCAATCAGAGGCAGCGTGTGAGCCCTTCGATTTTCGCGCTCCACACGCGCCACTCTGACACAGGCTGCAGGCTCTCTGTTTACGGCCGCTTACAGGCGGCAGGGGTTTGAGCGATGTGGGTGTCTGAATGACCATCCCACCCTCGTCGCCAGTGTCGCGCTCCCCCTAAAGAAGACACAGGAGCCGTGCTGATGGTGGGAGACACTTCTTTATTCACCAGTGTCTACTTCCTAACTGCCCCTCGGTCCTTGTCCCTCCTGTTCCTGTTCCTATTCCTAGCTCCGCCCCCCAACCACTAGACTGCATCACGACACGACAACATCCATCTAGTCTTTTTGCTGACACCAGAAAAATGCAAGGATTACATTCATGGTATTGTGCACTGTCCCCAAAGTATAGTAGGAGAACAGCCCAGCATACCTGCATAAAATAACGCCTCACTCGTAACCAAAGAGCTTCACTAAAGATCTGCAGACCAGATCAAAAAGCCATCCATCCGGAGGATGTGAGCAAGGGATAAATATTAGTAGTTAAAGACTGATAAATACCTGAAACGCAGCTAAAGATGAATGAATTTGAACCACAATGTTGCACAATGATTAGAGTACAATTTACCACATACAATTTTAGCAAATATTCGGTGTCAAATCAGCTTGCAGCTAGAAGGCAGCAAAGATCAATTAACTGTTAAATAAGGACGTTATTGATGTATCTAGAAATACAATACCCGGCATGTTGGGAAGAGAACATTGATTTTTTCCTTCAAATTAGCTTACTTGGTAGCCCTGTATGTGTACTTGTAGGTGACATCGCGGGAGATCTGCCGCGCTAGTGCGAAAAGCTCGTCTCTTCTCGTCAGCAGCGCATTGTCTTTCACACACAGCTGAGCTGCTGCCTCATTAACCGTTAACTGAAAGTTAAACAAAAACATACCTTACTTGTGTCTCACGGACAGCACTGGTTTTGCATTTATTAAGCTAATTCTGGCTTTTTTAATACAATTTAAAAAACAAAACTACTGCTTACCTTTGTTAATAGCCTTCCTGGTGGACTCATCTCTCCACAGAACCAATGTGACGGTTCAACCAGTGGTTGTATGAGCTCTGAGCCCTTCAGAACTTCCTCAATAATCAGTTCAGTGTGGGCTGTGATACAAAAGTACTGCCACTGGCGAGCTTCCTTAAATACAGTTTCCTTCTCTACCTGTTTATCCACTGTTTTCATCTTAGACCCATAAGTTTACTGCTCTTTTCAGGTCTAGCCAGCACAGTAGGGGGTGTAGAATCAACCCAAACTGTGAGAAGAGATGCCTACTCTGGGGCAACACATTCTATAGAAGACAGAGATGCCATGACGTCACAAGATAGGGTTGAGGTCATGTGCTGCTAGCTAAATTGAGAACATTCAGCCTCACAGTTGTACTGAACTCTTCAATTTGCCCAAAAAGATCAACATTAGCTGTAAAAGGAACCAGGAACCATGAATTCCAGCTGATGATCAATCTGAATACTTGCGCATACAACGCCTTAAGACAGAACAAATAGGATTTCCCAGTCCCGTTGGTGGCAAAGTGCTCCACCAGTGGAGACTCCAAACACAAGAAGACTGCACCCACCACCTACTGAGGCTTCCAATCTGGTCTAGATTGTCTTGATTCGAAAACCGCTGAAGGTCAGAACAAAGGCAGAGAGAGGAGAGGAGTTGGCCTAACGGCTAAGGCGCTCGACCTCGGACCTGGGGATCTGGGTTCGAGTCTCGGTAACGACGCCAAAACCTCCTGTGATTCTGGGCCAATCACTTAATCTCCCCGTGCCTAAAAATGAAAGTGTGTGTCCTCATGTAAAAACGTAACTTGTGCTATGTAAAGCGCTCTGATACCTGATTCGGTTCGGGTCTAGATCGCGCTATATAAAACTCTACAAAAAAAAAACAACAAAAAAAAGGCAGGGGAAAACCTTGTGCCAGTCTGACAGCCACCCCATGAGAATTTCCACTGTGATATTAGGGTTCACTGCAGTGAGTGCACCCCAACTTGGACCTGTGGTATGATGAATATGCACAAATTTATGAAACTCAGAGTCATCAAGAAAGAAACAGATAGTCGGTAGGGATCCAGCCTGACACTTAAAACTCCCTCAATGTCCCGGCCCCTTCACTAGTGAGGTGAATGCTTTCAGCAAGGGCATTAAAATCATATGCTCCCAGCATGTGTCCGAATAGCACTCTATTAAGGTGAATCCAAAGAAGTGAACACAGTAGGTCCGACTGAAGTTAGCTGCCAATCCTTCTCTAGTAATACATGCACATACACAATCTCAAGCAGAATAACCACCATAAATGTTATATATTTCTAAATGTTTTTTAGCAGGATGATGTGTTGGATGGGCCATTCAGGACAGCATCAATGTTGAAGGTACTTTAATGTTCTTCATTCCCATAAAAGGTTTTTCTGTATGATTATCTTCAGGAGGAACGCTGTTGCTTTGTATTTAAAATGGTGTCTTGTTAGGAGGGTGGAGTGAAGAGGACGAGTGATTGGAGAACAGGGAGGATCCTTAAACTCCTAAAACAAACTATTTCAAACCCCATTTCTCCCCCACTTGAAATTTACAAAATGCAGGCGCGGGGAGCGGTGACCTATGGTGGGGAACTGTGGGGACACAGTGTCCATCAAGCAATCATCACTACGGAAAATAGGTTTCTTAGGCAGTTGGTATCCTTGCCTCCTAGTACGCCCCTACTCCCCCTTAGGATGGACTTTGGACTTAGATCAATCAAGGAAGAACTGGGACTCAAGCCCCTTACTTTTTGGAGGCGTCTTTGGGTTACCCCTGAACTCGCCAGTTACAGGCGTGAGCTTGTAGAACTGTTACAAACTCCCAACGTCTGGACTCTTTCCTGGCAGAAATACATCAGGCAGGAATTTGATAGGTTAGGTTGCTCCCCATTATGGTCCAATCCTGAAGAAGCGTGTAGGGGCATATCTCGAAGGGAGTTAGTTAGTCTGTATTACGATCAAAAATTGTTGGCCTGTCTATCAAATGCCCAAACTGGAACAATAACGAGATCATTCCTGGTTCTAAAAGATCACTATAAACTGGAGACTGCCTTTGACATCATCAGCCCCAATGGTCATAGGAAGCTATACCTCCAGTGGAGATATGACTCCCTACCAATAAGAGCTTTGACCTCTCGTTGGGACCTTAACGCTCCCAGGAACTGCCCTGCGTGTGGGGCTGAATTAGAGACAGAGTTACACACGATCTTTTTCTGTCCTTCCTACAAGGCTTCCAGGAAGAAGTGGATCATCCCCATCTGCAAAAACATGGGCATTAGGGAGTGTTTTCGCTCTTACCGAATATTAAAAACAGACTTATCACCAATAATTGTTTTTGCGGTCACGAAATTCCTGGCTGCTATGTGGAATATCAGAAGGAAGTATCTGCTAAATTGTGATGAAATCTAACTGTGCAACTGTCGAGGTGATCTATGGGGGGAGGTGTCCCGAGGTGTCTTCGGGTGATTGGCCTTTGATCTTAAACTAATGGTTTTATTGAACGATTTGTATGGCTTCTGTACCTTTGTATTTTTTTAACAATTGTAATGTTTTATGATGAATTTTATTGTGTACACTTTTATGACATTTTTCTTGTCGAAATAAAGACGAAATGAATGATTGGAGAACAAATACTAAGGTACTGGAGAAAACACCCCCTCAAAAATCACAGGAACCTTCTCCGGCAAGCATCCCTGGAGTCTGCCTCCAGGTGAGTGGGACTAAAAGGAGTCCTTATCAAACAGATTTTGAGGCTGTTGTACAGAATGCATTGCAGTCTTATCACTGATGCACAATCTGGGGGCCGTGTTATCACTGGGTAAGTATGTAATTATTTATTTAAACACCCCACAGTCATGCACAGACCTTCATGACACTGAGAAGCCTGAAGCCAAGAGTGGAGGGCGGTGGTAAGAAAAATAGATTCAGGAGGCAAGAACCAATATACGGAAAAGAGTGTCTTCAAAGCCTTCCTAAAACACTGGTGAGTGGTCACATTCTTGAGAACAAGAGGGAGGTGTTTCAGCAATTAGAGACCAGGTGGCCTTAAGAAAGTCCCCCAAACCATGCAAGTTAGTACTTGAGGACCTGAAAAAGCAGTACGGAACAAAGATGCAGGGTGCATGCATCCTTGTAATCATGGAATGTGTCTCAGAGAGGAAGTCCGTAGTAGATCTTATGCACAATGCAAATGATATTAAAGTGGAACCCTCAACTTTACTGGGAGCCAGAGAAACATTTTCTTGTAGCAAACCATTTGGCAAACTTTCTCAGAAACTCTAGCTGCCCCAACTGCAAAGTTCTGAATACACTGCAACTGGTAGACTTAAAGACCACTGCAGTAATCTGGGGGCAGGGGCGGCCTTAGGCATGTGCAAGCTGTGCACCTGCACAGGGCCACCAAACCCCAGGAGCCACCACGCCCTACATCCTTAATATAATAATCCTCTGAGGATGGATACATATTTGTGTGGCGGCCCCTGGCAGGGATTTGGCAGCCTCCGCTCTGTTCCACTTCCAAATATCCCCCCCCCTCTTTAATTACCTCCGCGCTCCGCCCTGCCCGGACCTCATCTTAAGGGGCCCCCTACTTACGCTCCCTGCCCAGGGCCACCATGAGCCTAGAGCCGCCCCTGCTGGGGGAAGCTAAAACACACAGAGATGACACTAGTATGGATGGATGCAACTTACTTTTGGGGGGGCTGGAGACCTGCTCATCAACAGGAGCCAGGTGGAATCTTGCCAACAGGATTTGTTTGGCGCTAAAAGCTGCTCGGTATCGTTACTGTTTAGTTTGAGAAAGCCGCCAATCATCCAGGATTCAATACTTACTAAAGAAGCACTAAGATTGGTTACTCATTTAGAGGCATTCTGATCAAGTGTAACCACAAACTGAGTATCATCCGCATACATTAATGAGGTACTACCTTGATGTTTAAATAGGCATAGCAGCAGACTCACTCACACATTAAACATGTACAGTGAAAGAGAACTTCCTTATTGGCATTTAATATAATGTGGATGATGCTGAAGGTCAGCCTTGCAAATTTGGACCTTTTACACCGTGAAGTAATGGTTTCTTTAGGAAGATAGCCCGAAGGCTCTGGTTGTGACCACATTGATCATTAATGTTTCAATGCAAATAGAGTGTTTTTACTCCAACCATACCTTACCCATCAAACAGCGTATTTTAACAGTTTATTCAATGTTTTGTCTGAAATATCCAAGAGCAAGCAATTTAGTCCCCTGTGTCCAATTAGTCCGGAGAATATAGTTAACAGTGGCCTCTGTGTCAAGACTCCACTGGCTGAGAGCAAGTGTGTATCTAGGGGTGCCAGCCTGCCGAAGCCAGGATTTTACTGCCCAGAGCAAGATTTTGGATAATTTTTGAATTCTCTGTTGGAAAGCACCTTAGTGTGGAAGGTTCGGAAGCCTAAGTAACCAATTACAGACACCAAAGGGGGCTTTGTCCCATACAGCACACAAAATACTTATACAGCACTTCACGAAATAGAAGAAATAACTCCTTCCTGGCACCATACTCAAGTACATCAAGAAGTCAATGGGTTTTTCTCTAGACAGTAAGCACAGTAACATCGTGTGGCTGTCTAACCTCGCATGAACAGTCACAATCAAAACAAACTCATTTTTAGACAATACAAAACCTAAGCTAGGGTAAGGTATCATAGTAGCTAGCATTTCGAAAATCTATGTAATTGTCGACTTAGAGAACTGACATAAAAATGTCCATTTTGTTCTTTTCGTCATCACCAGGATTGTATCAGCATATGAGTTGTGTAGCACACATTAGAAATCAGACTCAAAACTGTGACTGAATACGTCCTTGGGATTTCTTCCTAAACAGTCCCTCAAGCAGAAACTAACCTTGAAGAACCGGAGGAGGCAAAGGGTCTGGATGCCCTTGTGCTTGGAGTCTCGCATCAGATGGAGCCCTTTAAAAGTCCTGAGTCACATATGATGGATGCCCTTATAACCCATCCAAGGGTCCACTGTAAGACAGACTAAGCATGGGAATTGAGTCACCTTCAAGTGGACGCTTGTATGTGGGTAAATAGTGGTACTTAAACAGCACAGACCTAGCTAAGAAGCAGCAGAGCAGGGAGAGAATCTTCTCCAACACCAGAATTATATGGGACTATTATGAAGCACTATGGCTGTGCGAAATGCCCCTACTTCCAATACAGTGCGGTTCCGGTAGAAACCACTTTGTTTTTAAAACACATTTTATGGTAATTTTGCACAACAGTCATACATCTTATAGTCAATTCCTCAAAACCCAACCAGCCCCTCCATGAGAACAAGGAATCTTCATAGGAACCAAGTATTCCGCCGTAGTCCGGGTCTTGCAGCGATTAAGTCCAAACAGTTTGCTCTCAATTAACTTATACTCCTATGTGATATCTCAACAAACAATCCCAATCATCAAATGTGTTAACTCCTTATTTAACCCCACCCCCCTCCCCCTTCCCAATCTACCACTCCTCTTCCCCCCTTCTTCCCCCTCCCTAGCCCCTGTTACCGGTGTGTTCTATATGTCTGCGGATATGTTTTGCATGGAGTGTGTGGCCTATTCTTAGGATTCCCACTTTGGGCATTTCAGTGTCCTTCCTGCGCTTGATCATTTCGTCCTTGGGCTTCTCGTGTCTGCTGATCCGCTGGGGTGTGGACTAGTTCTCCCCATGCTCTTGCTGTATCTAATGCTTTCTCATTGTTCATGCGTCGCGCTTGCCTAAGTCGAATTGCGTCCTCTGCACTAGCCCACTTGAACAACTTTGCCCTCCATCTCTTACTGTTGGGACCCTCACTAGACTTCCAGTGCATTGTTATTTCTCTTTTCGCCAGCACCAGACCCAGACCCATATCTATAAAATTTGTTTGTCACTTTTGTTTTGGAGATGTGTGGAAACCAATGTAATATACACGTAGCCATGTCAAACTCTAAGTTACGCTCTGTAATCAAGTTCAGGAGATCTCCCACTTCGCTCCAGTAATTCCCCAACCTCGGGCACTTCCACAACATGTGTTCCAACTCCACCCCTACTCCAGCACATCTGGGACACACCGCATTCTCAATGTTAAAGTATCTCATAATCTTACCAGGCGTCAAATATGCCCTATGTATTATGAAAAAATATACTATCTGAAATCGTGCGTTTCTGGTGCTTTTTCATGCCCTGCGCAAGATTTGACCCAATACAGAGTCTGGGATGGGTTTTCCAATTCCCTCTTCCCATTTTAGTTTTAGTGTATCCAGCGGAGCCAATCCCTCGTTCATCATTCTCGCATACAGGCACGTAACAGCCTTAAATGTGCCCGCCGCCATTACCACGTACTGACACGCCATCGTCGCAGGCTCTGCCAAGCCCCCTTTCCAATGTTTTTGCAGCGCACGCACCAGGGCAGCATGCACCAAGAATCCACCCCTAGGCAGGTCATATCGCTCCTGCAACGCCTGAAGGGGAGCAATGCGCCATCTTCGTATAAATCCCCAAGCACCTGGATCCCCGCCTGCTCCCAGTCTTGCAAGGGAGACCAGTCTCCTCCATGGGGCAATGCTGTAGCCATTCCCAGCGGAATTTCGGGTGATAAGGGTGTGAGACACCTGCACGCCGCTGACTCTGATTCTAGCACAGCCGTAGTGTTCTTTCCTCTAGGGAGAGATCCCCGAGGTCCAACCGCTGCTGTAGAATAATGAAGGCTAGGACAGGGGTGGGTAAGGTATTTAATAAAATATCTACTTGTCCATGGGACAGGTTGCTTCATAAAATCACTTGTCCTGTAACAAAATCCACTCGTCCTTTTGGTGCCATGTGGTGCTGCGAGAAATTATGGCAGCAATCTCATTATATAAAATCTCTGATAATAGCCCCTATGATTATGCCAGAACTCATACCATAGTAGGGTGTGAATACTAGCAATTCACTTGTTTTGCCACCTTTCCACAGATCTACATAGTGGGGCTGGGGGTAGCGGTAAGCAATAGTTCACCATGGTTGGAATGCCGTTTTGAGTTTGTGCAAACCTATTAACTTGAATGTTTTATGGGTTTTTATCAGCTTATCTCCATTATTTTCCCATATAGAAAAAGGTTGGAAGTTTAGTCTAGAGAAGGGCAGAGGTAAAACTTCTTTCAGGGTTGGGGAAAAAAGTGGTCGATGGGAAAGTGAACTTGTTACCGCGCAACTGATTGCTGCATGAGGAAATCTACATATAATTATTTGCCAGTGCTAAAATGCAGTTCACAAAGATTTTCTAGGAGTAAACTCCTAGATTCTTGTGAATTCATAAAAGCCGTAAATCTGCACCACTGCAAGTACATATATTCCAAGGGTGCACTTTTGTGACTTTCTTTCAAAATTGGTCCCCTGTTTAGGTCTGCCATTTTTTAATTAAAATTCTCTCTCTATCTACCGGCTGGCTTGACTGAGAGGGACAGAATTCTGCTCTTTCACAAGGAGCATATTGGCATGCAAAGTAGTTTTGTTCAGTGTGGCAATGTTTGGTTTTGAGACCAAAAATATTTTTGCCTTTGCCGATGTTTGTTATAATGAGGACCGGCCGCGCCCAAAACAATGAAGTTTTACAAAAACCCACATCAAATAATGTACACATTGACATAACCAAAAGGCTGAATACCAAAGTCATGCCTATTGGCTTTGCCAATGCTTGTTTATTTTCATGTTCCCTATACTTTTGTTGCAATTGGTTACACTGATTTTCCATTATGAATATTTTTGGGAAATGCTAGCATGCATCAACATTTTGTGCTGCAGGGGGTTGGGCATACTTGTCCCAAGGACAGAATAAACACGAAAGCTTCTTGTCCTTGACCCCAAGCAACATGTCCTGGGCGTCGGGCTATAGGAATTCCACACTCCTGATAGGATATGCCTCGGTATGCCCCTGCCCTTCAAGTCCTCCGGCCCCTTAAACTCCTTTGCCATCGCTTGTGTGAGGAGTTGGAGTTGTCCCGCTAGGTAGTAGAGTTCCAGGTCTGGGACCGCCAGCCCGCCCTCTGCCTTTGGCCTCATCATGGTCTTCAGCGCTACTCTACGTCTTCCCGATCCCCAGAGAAACCCCACCACCATGGACTGCAATAACTTGAATAACGAGCGTGGTACCCAAACCGGTAAAGTTCTGAACAAGTACAACAGCCTAGGGAGTGCTACCATTTTCAACAGGGCTATCCTCCCCATCACGGACAACGGCAGAGTACTCCAGAAAGCCATACTTCCCTTCAGCGCTCGTACGCACCTCCCTATGTTTCCATCCAGAATAGCATTGGCTTCTTGATAGACACGTACACCAAGATATTCCAAGCAAGACGGTTCCCATCGCATGGCCAGCGGCATCTTAGGCGCCATTCTCGCTGGTAGTACTGGAAATAAGCAAGTCTTAGACCAATTCACATTTAATCCGGAAATGCAGCCAAAATCCACAAGTAATCTCGTCGCTCCCGCCAGCGCACTCCCCGCATACGTCAGGAACATCAACAAATCATCCGCATATAGCGAAATATGCTGCTGCTCCCCTCTGAACGTCAGGCCCTCATACCATTGTCCTAGCCGGGTGCGCGCTGCTAGAGGTTCCATCGCGAAGGCAAATAACAGCGGGGACAGCGGACAGCCCTGCCGAGTCCCACGAGGCACTGCGTACCGGGGTGATCTCATCGTCCCCACTTTCACTCTTGCCACTGCCGATGTATATAACACTGCTGTCCAACCCACAAAGGCGTCTCCCAATCCAAAACACCTCATTGTTTTGTAAAGAAATGGCCATTCCAAGCTATCAAAAGCCTTTTCTATATCTACTGACAATATCTTGGAAAGGGGGTCAAAGGACTATCAAAAACCAAGGTAATGTGTGAACTTTACAAAACTTCATTATTGCCTTGCTACCAGAGTCTTTAATCACTGACCCAGAAGTCAATAGAGTTACTGTATAAAATGAGTAAGCGGAGAGGGGTAGTTGGAACTTTGGATGATTTTATCTTAAGGGCTAAATCAGTACTCATACACGAGATACAGGCAACTGAGAGAAGACTGTCTTTGGATCCTGTTTCGCACCAAACGCGCCTGTCACTCGGGGATCCAGTTGATCAAATTCAATCTGACAGTTTAAGATTGTCCCCCGTGCCATCAGACCCGGGTATATTAAACACACACACCACCCTTATCCCCCTCTGTTACCCTGAATTCGAGTGCACCTGCTACTAATACCCGAGGGAACTCCAGCAAGGCAGCTAGAAGCCGGATATTAGCTTCCTCATCAATCAGGGGAAAGAAAAATGCTGCTACATTTACTCAGTCTAAGTCCAAGCAGAAGGCGAAAAATGCCAATAGAGGAGCCCCCTGTGGTAGCAGTGAAACGGTTGAGGTCCTGACGACAAACTCGATTGCCACACAGACCGAAGATAGCCCGGAAAATGGAACAATGCAGTAGAGATGGGCATCGCAATTCTGGACACTTTAATGGAAGGGTTTGAATCAAGACTGGATGATTTAATGGAGATTTTTGTTTAAAAACTTGACTTATTATGGGAGAAAATGCCGAAATCAAATTTAATGGCAGACAACATAAATGGGGGTGGGAGCGGGGGAAATAACACCAAACCAGCTCGGAACGATCATACTGATTGCAATAGAGTATTACACCCATCAAGTATTGCTGACCCCATGGTAACCCCTCTATTTGTACCATGTGTAACTTGTGGGAACAAAGGGGTATGTCCCATAACAAATGATGACCCTGCCAATAGAGGCAATAGGACGACATTAGGATCGGGCGGCACAAGCAGTCCCAAGATAGGCCGCCCCAGCAGGGCTCAGCATCAGCTGTCTGTATTAACGACATGAAGGCAGGCGTTTGTAATTTAGGTACAAATCCCAACCCCGATGTCTTACATTTACCACCGGCCTCTGACCCTATGTGCTCGTCTTAACTGGTGTTCCTACGCTCGGAGCAGGCCAGAGAGAGACATGGTCTGATCTCCGAAATAAATCAGCAGATTGTCTCCGTAAACACAAGAACTTCAATCTGCGCAAGATGGAGGCAATAATCATGGTCAGGAGAGTTGTGTGGGTTGGCCTATCAAACAAGTGCATGGATGGTGATTGTATCGTCTTAAACTTTAGTAGACCCCAACTGGTTGGACGCTTACTATCTATCAGAGAACAGTTATTTGCCCCTTCAACCAATATTAGTGTACGCCTCCTGGGCTATTTCTATAAACCACCCTCAATCCCAATAAGGAGCTTAGAAACAGTTGTGCCACAAATGAATAGATATCACGTACTCTCCAGCCTGGACAAACAGGACTGATCATTAGTCATGACACCCAATACACAAGCCCCTGATAGGCCAATGTCAAGCATGCCATCTAGATCTAAGAGTACCCTAGAGAGGATAATTAGACCTAGAGGCGGCAATTGAGCCACCTTGAGTATCATAAGCTGGAATGTGGCAGGTTTACGCTCCAGACTTGATAATCATGAATGGCTAAACATGATAAGGGAGCATGATATTGTCATGTTCCAGGAAACCTGGGCCACAGAAGATCTGTTCATCGAGGGGTTCCATTGTTTTAGCGTAACAGCCCAAATAACCAGGATAGGCAGACCATCAGGAGGTCTATTTATAGGGATTAATGTGGCTGCTGAGGGGAGTTTTAAGGCAATTCCAACTCGTAACCTAGACTTCCAGGTAGTGATTTTTAAAAGACGGATTCACTTTCATCTGGTAAATTTTTATAATAATGATTTTCATTCAGTCCCAAATGAGAGTTGTATTAGGCTTTTTGATTTCATCTCAAACCTGGATACACAGTCTAACAAGGGGGACCCCATAGGTATTCTTTTGGGGGGTGATTTTAATGCCAACATTTCTGGCAAAGGACCTGAAGGAGGGCTGGTTTAACATGGGCAATCTGCATGCAGAGGCGTTGAACTTGGTCGGTTTATAAGATCGCATAATCTGGCCAATGTCATGGATCTGGTGGCAGGGTCAACCATAAATAATTACCCAACTTTCAGGGGCAGGGGCTGTAGCTCCATAATAGACTTTGTCTTCATATGTCCCTTGATTGAAAAACAGTTAGGGACAGCTGAAGTAATTCCTTCAGATTTCGGAGACCATAACCCTAATAAAATACTGATGAATACTGCCCCCAGGCCGGCTTTCCAGACTGAATGCGGGGCTACATACCGGACGTTGGCAGCTGACAACTTAAGATTACACTGGAAGGGGGTTGATAGTTCTAAAGTGTTTAGGGAACTGGCCAAGGATAAAATGTATCTCATTGATTCCTGCCTCTCATTGCAATCCTCACAAGCAATGATAATTCAGGATTTTAATAAATTGTGCCAAGCGATTAAAACCCTTCTTTCCAGGCCCATATCCCAAAAGGTAAGCACCCTGAGATGGTTTAATCACAAATGCACGCTAGAAAATAGGAATTTACGCAGGGTACTCTCAGCCAACCCAAGGTGTACAATAGAAGTTAAACTGGCTAGAAAGAAATACAATGAGGTGATTGAAGGCAGAAAGAAGGATCTCTTGACCGAACGCTGGGAAAAACTATCCGAGGCTGACAACCAAAAAAAGGGTAATATTTTTTGGGTAGCAGTAAGGGACCTTCGATCCATGGATCAGACATCTACCCCGATTAGCTGCAACATCTCTAGTGATGCATGGGTCAAACATTTTTCAGAAATTTATGCCACACCATTATCAGGTGTGGAAACTAATGTTCCAGGCAGTCCTGTACCCATAGAAATAAGTATTTTGGAAGTCGTCGAAGCCGTCAATCAGAGTTTAGGCAACAAAGCGCCAGGGTCAGACGGGCTCCCTATTAGTTTAATTAAGTGGATCCCGGATTTTTGGGCCCCTTTGTTATTGAATGTTTTTAATAGTCTAACTGTGGCAAATTTACCAGGTACTTGGGCCAGGAGTATAATAGTCCCGATTTTTAAGAAAGGAGATAGATCCCTCCCATGCAACTATAGACCTATCTCCCTAATAGACAACACCCTTAAAATATTAGGACGAGTTCTGTACAACAAAATGTTGGCATGGACAGAAAGAAACACCATTTTAGATCCATGTCAGTTGGGCTTCCGGGGCAAGGTTGGAACAATCGAACAATGTCTCAACTTGAATTTAATTGTTGGGAAATATACCATCGCACGGAGGTCTCCAATTTACATGGAATTTATCCACAGCTTTTGACCTAGAGAACAGGGCGAAGCTGTGGACAATCCTCTTGGCAGGAGGGCTGGATGAGTCATTGGTATACTTTTAGCGTACCTACATAAAGATCTTCAGGCACAAGTAAGGCTTGGCATGGGAGGTGAGGTTTCGGGGACAATTGATGTATGTAGGGGGGTCAGACAAGGTTGTGTTCTGGCCCCCCTACTCTTTAATATATATATATCAATGGGCTGAATAGTTCCTTGAAAACAGTCACTCAGGATGTCCCGAACATAAATGGGAAGCCCATCCCTGTGCTACTATGCGCAGATGATGCGGTCCTTATAGGCCGCACCCCAAACTCCCTGCGTCTTCTGGTCCAAAATTTCAATAAATACATGAAGGAGTTGGACTTGCGCGTCCATTTTAAGAACTCTTTTTTAGTGTGCAGCGGACCAGGGAAGCGTGATATAGGCACTATTACAATAGACAGCCAAAAACTGACCTGTACTAGATTACTTGTCTATTTGGGGTTGGCCTTTGCTGCGAACGGCTCCTGGAGTGAGCACTTAGCTCACTCCAGGAGCAAGTTCTCAAAGGCCAACAATTCGATCTTGAGCCTGCCCCATCCTAAGACCACTGGGGCTCTCCTAGCAGTCCAGAAAATCTACAAACTTCAATGCACTCCGGTGGCCACATACGGTGCCGAGATTTGGGGTATAGTTAAACCTGTAGGTATCCAACAGGAAGAAAACAGGTTCTGTAGGAGACTGCTGAGTACCCCAATCTCGACCCCTCAATATATATGTCACAAGGAGCTCACTATTAATTTTATATTTGATTTTATTTGTGCCCGACCTGCACTTTTTTGGATATCAGTGTGGAAGAACCAAGCGGCATCCCTGACAAGGCAGATTATCATCGATTGCCTAAAATGTGATAAAGGGCTGGAAATTCCATGGCTAAGAGGCGTGCTTCAAAGTTTGCGTAGTGTTAATAAAGAGAATCTTTTCCTAGATCCCACTTTAGCAGAAGCAGTCCCAAAAAACGAACTGTGGGATGCTTTATACTCCCTTTATAATAGAGAACGGGATGTCGTAGAATCAGAGAAAACACTCGTGCGCAACTATATGTTTATGGACCAGCATTGCCGCCCACTTCACATGTATTTGACTCTAGCTATGAGCTGTTGGGAGAGGTGCCTATTGTTCAGATTAAGAGCAGACACAATTAGATTTGCACTTTGCTTTCCATTTGATCATCATCCAAATTTTAACCAAAACCCATGTCATTGTGATGAGAGGAGTAACCAATCTATTATACACTTTTTATTCTTTTGTAAGTACTATTTTAAATACTCTAAGCGGTTTCTTTATCCATATTTTAAAAAGAGAAGACTGATTACTTTGGATGTGGCCCATCAGGGTATATTAGCTTTAGATGATGTTGAACTGATTTTCCGCACTAGCACTTTTCTTAAATCACGCAGGTCTATGATGGATCCCTGACCACTTGTGATATAATTTGGGAAAGGTTTTAATAGTTTTATGCAAAAATGATGGCTTTTGTTCTCTGTACCTTGCACTTTAGATATATAAATTTTTATACTTGTATGGATTATCTGTGATGTTTTAAACATCAGTGCTTTTATGGGTACTATGGTATCCGAATAAAGTTGAACTGACTGACTGACTGAAGCCTTTTCTATATCTACTGACAATATTGTTGCCATTTGTGAGGCAACGCGGGCTTACCCTTCACTCTCCCCAACCTCCGTATATTCGTGGTGTTGTGTTTCTAGTTGGAATAAACCTGGCTTGGTCCTCATGTATCAAGCTGGTCATATGCTGCAACAAGCGCGAAGCCAGGATTCTACTGAGAATCTTATAATCCATGGACACCATTGATAACAGGCGATATGCCGTATCCATGCCTTCCCACCCGGCTTCAGCAGTGGGATAATTAGTGCCTCTCGCATTGACAACGGCAATTGGCCTAGTTCTCTGGCTTCCCCATAGACCTCCAGTAGTTTTGGCGCTAGCAGATCTATATATTGCAAATACAACTCTATTGGTAATCCATCTACCCCTGGTGTCTTATTACGTGCCATGTTCTTGACCGCACTTCCGAATCTCCTCAACTGTTATATCACTACCTAGGTGCTTCGCCTGTTCCTCCTCCAGCTGTGGGAGCTGCAGAATTCCCAAAAGGAATCAATATCCTCTTCTCCTGCTTCCAACTTACTCTCATACAATGTCTCATAGTACTCCTGAAACCGGGTCATTATCTCCCTCTGCGTATACACTGCGCCGCCATCCCCTGTCCCCAGTGCCAGTATCGGTGAACCCAGCGGAGTCGGGT
Organism: Lissotriton helveticus; assembly: GCF_964261635.1. Classification (NCBI taxonomy): domain Eukaryota; kingdom Metazoa; phylum Chordata; class Amphibia; order Caudata; family Salamandridae; genus Lissotriton; species Lissotriton helveticus. The sequence continues at coordinate 496,440,566 of NC_136061.1, read as the reverse complement.
TAGCTAGCCATGCCAGTAAGGTGCTCACCTTGTCCCCCTCCGTAAGAGTCTTTTCAACGTAACTCCTATAGTCAAAACAGCGCAGTCTTTCCACTTCAGTGTCCACTGCCTCTTTAGCTTCTGCCACTTCCGCTTGCACTTCCGGCCTCTCAGGTCTCGCTTGTTCTGCTATCCTCAATTTAAGTTCTGCTCTGTCTACATCCTGGAACAATACTCTCCTCACTCCAGCATATTTGCTAATACAGAATCCCCTTATCACCACCTTAAAGACGTCCCACTCCACTGCTCTGGTAGAAGCTGTGCCCGCATTTTCAACAAAGTAGTGCATAATCCCTTCCCCCACTTCTCTCCGGAATACTGGGTCTTCCAATGTTTTGGGGCGCAATCTCCAAGTCGGTATGTCAGACCTCTCTCTCGTCCAGTGCATGGTAACCAACAATGGGTTGTGGTCAGATAGTGTCCTAGTAAGGTACTCTGATTTGGATACAGTGGACACTACCGTCTTTGAGCACAATATCGCGTCCAGCCGAACATGAAGTTCGTGTATTGATGAAAAATAGGAATAGTCTCTATCCTGTGGATTGTGGACCGGGGAATCCAGCAAGGGAGGGTGTGACCTATCTCGTGAGGGATCTGCTATTGAATTGAAGTCTTCCCCCAGCACTATCGAACCTGCCAAAAATGTGCCAACACTCCCGATAACCGATACAAGAAGCGTACCTGGTCCACATTTGGTGCATAGATGCTGCAAAACGCTACTTCTCTGCCATATAAGCGCACTTCAACTGCCACAAATCTACACTCAGAGTCTAACGTTTGCCTTATCACCTGAAAGGGAACTCCCGCTCTGATCCAGATCAGTGCCCCGCTCGCAAATGCCGAATATGGGGTGCTGAAAATCTGCCATCTCCACCTAGGCTGTAATGCCAGTCCCTCCGCCTTAGTAAGGTATGTTTCCTGAAGCATCGGTACATGTATACCTCTCCTAACTAAATATGCATGAATCTTGTGTCGCCTTGACATCGTGTGGAGTCCCCGTACATTCCATGTGATGCAACGCCAATCCGGTACTGCCCCCATTATCATACCACAATCGGTCCTCCTCCCCTTGGAAAAAGCTGAACACACCGGTGAACATCACACCCCACCCCTTCCCCAAACCCCAACTACCCCCCTCCCCCCAAGAACAGGACCTAGAACAACATTGCTAGTCCCCATCCAAACCACTTCAACTCGTAACCCACACCTAAGCCTATTAGTAGTCACTGTAGGCATGCCTTATGGGCTGTGGGGGGGACTCTGTGCCAACGGGTGACGCCTTGCGTACTAATACTATCCCCGCCTCTACCCCTCAAACAATCACAGCTAGCCCCCAGGCCTTCCGCACCTTACTATGGGATTTCCGGGTTTAGCTCATAGAGGTGCCGACCCACCCCAGCCAAAATTCTTGGAAGCTTCCTCCGGCCCTCCTCTCAACAACTATTCACATATAGCACAGTAATTACAAGCAAGGACTCCATGACGTGCCGCTCCATGTGATCTGTTCCAGCTCTGTAATTCTCCAGCCACGCCCATGCATCCTCCGGAGGGTCATGAAACTGCGTGTTACCATCCAGCATTATTTTTAACTTCGCCGGAAATAACAATGCATACTGAATACCTTCCAATCTCAATTCTTTTTTAATTGTCAGGAAGGAAGCACGGCGGCGCTGGATTTCCCACGTAGAATCCGGGAATATCGACACTTTACTGTTGTCAACTTGATAAGCCCATCTGCTCTCGCTTTCTGGAGCAAGAGATCCCTGTCCCTGTAATGCAGCAACTTAGCTACCACTGGGCAGGGGAGGACGCCCGGGAAGCGGCGGTTTAGCCGGTACTCTGTGCGCCCGTTCCAGCATGTAGAAGGGTGATAGCCCCTCCGCCGCCACCACCGTGCGCAGCCATTCCTCCAGATATCTCACCATGCCCATCCCTTACACTTTTTCTGGCAGACCCACTACTCGGAGGTTACTCCTCCTATTCCGGCTTTTGGCGCCCTCTGCCCTTTTTTCCAACGCCTTTATGCGCTGCAGTCTGTCCGCTACTTTGTTATCCAACTCCTTATGGGCGGGCGCCACCTCCAGCAATGTATCCTCCACTTGTATCACCCTGTCAACCAGCTTAGAATGGTCAGCTCCCAGGAGTCCCAGCTCCGTGGCCCGGGGCCACTGGACAGACCGCCCCCCCACTCACCGCGGTAGGATTGAGGTCGCCTCCGTTCAGCCACACAGCTCTCGGCAGCCGCACCCAACCATTCTTTGCACCGCGTCAATAGGGCCTCCTCCTGGCGCTAGAGCCGCAGTCCCCGCACCTTCTGCGTTCACTCGCCACTGCCTGCGGCCTGCGCCCGCTATGCCCGGCCCCCCGGTCCAGGATCTCCGTGCTCTCTGCCTCACTGGCCCGGCCTCAGTAGATAAAGCCCAGCAGGGCCAAAGTCACCACTATCCGGCCGTGCTGCACCCAGCCGTTTCTCTTCATCGTTTGTCCCGCAGTGCGTCCCGCTGCCAATAGCGCCGCCCCGAAGGCCGAGAGCGGAGGCTCCACGCTCTCTCTGCTCGCCTACTGCCGTTAGCGTTCCGCAGTCACAGCCTGCCGGGTTTACAGGCCTCGATTTTCTCGGTCTCCGCAGCGGGCAGCGGACAAATTATGCCTAAATCTCGCAGCTCACAGGTCGATTGTCGGCAGACATGAGCAAGGGCAGGTCCACACTCCCCCGCCACCCCTCAGTGATCACGGGTATTCTGGGGAGCTAAGTATATACAGGATCATGCGGGGATGGAAGCGGAGTTCAGAGCTCAAGCAGCCAACTCCATCGGCTTCCAAGCCACGCCCCCTTCCGGTAGAAACCATCAGTGCAATCAGCTACCACACAACTAATAACAACTTTAAACTAAACTGTTAGGCTTAAATGTAAATATGCCTTGCAGGATGCTAGTGCATAACTACATGCACAAATACGATGTAAAATATGGGACCAAATCTAGAACTACATGTCAGCGCCATTTATAAAGCATGGGTCTAGAGCCGAGGAGCAGTTGCGCACTTCACCTACCACAATGTTATGTGTCAGTATGTGGTTGTTACAGAAGCACATATGGAAGGGCATTTACAAAAGATCGTGTAAGACAAGAGTCCAAGAGAGGAAAACAAACTTACACACATAGCAAGTGGGAAGAGAGAAAGAAAGGAAGGGCTGGACTCGGGCAAGCAGAGGGGTCTGGAAAGAGGGCCTTTGTTGAGTGTCCTCAAGGACATCCAAGTAACAGCTAGTCCCCGATGAAGGAGCAGTTCGTTATGATCGATGTATAGCAAGAGAAAGTTTGTTCTCTCGTATTTTTCTTCCTGGTCTTCAGTTTCATCAAGAATATGCTGTGCAACTGAGGTCAAACTCATTTTTTAGGTAGATAGTGCAGCTTGCTGGCATAAAAGGCATTAGCCTGAAGAAACTTTAGATCAGGGGTCTCCAACCTTTTCTGTATTGAGAGCTACTCATGTTAAATGAAACGCATTGCCAGCTACTAATATTATTAGTGCTGTATAATTAAGATTTTTTTTTATGTATCATACTTCAGCCTAGCTAAAACTTGCTCATTTAATAAACTGGGCTGTAAGAGGTAGCTGGACAGCTACAGTAGCTTACGAGCTATTGGTTGGAGACCCCTGCTTTAGATTCAAAGTACATTGAGCTCCACTGAAAAGTTCCAATGTTTCTGGTGGTGTGAAATCTGCACTCCATCTCCACTTAAACACTCCACAACGACGTGCAAGAAGAATAAGGTAGCATGCTGTGCTTATGCACAACAAAACATTCATTCAGGAGTGTGAACCTGGTTATTTAAAGAACCCCCATGTTTCTAGATAGGAAAATGAATATGCTACTTACCAGTATGCATCTGTTCTTGGCATGTAGGGCTGCTAACATTCATATCTATTGCATAGATCGCCGCCTAGTGTTGGGTCCAGATGATTGCACATTGTTGTCCTGGAAGAGTCTTCGAAGTATCACGAGATAGGTGGCTCCTCCCCTGGACTACAGTGCGCATGGGCATCGACTCCACCCCCAGATTGTTTTTAGCCATTGTGGCAGAGATGGAGTGAAATAGTGTAAAGGATGTCCATGCTAATGATTGAATGCAAGAGAGTATCTGCGGCCGCTACGGGCACCAGGGAGGAGGGTGGGCGATATGAATGTTAGCAGCCCTACATGCCAAGAACAGATGCATACTGGTAAGTAGCGTATTCAGTTTGAGGCATGTGGGCTGCTAAATTCATATCTATTGCATAGAATACATAGCAGTCCCTCCATTAACGGCGGTTGCCCGTGCCAGCCGCAGAAGTCTGAAAGAGTGTCTTGAGAACAGCCTGTCCTACAGCTGCTTGCTGCTTGGAGTGCACATCGACACAGTAATGTTTGGTAAATGTGTGCGGTGTAGACCACGTGGCTGCTCTACAAATGTCTTCCAAAGGAATGTTCCCCAGGAAGGCCATGGAGGCCCCCAACTTGCGTGTGGAGTGCGCCCTTGGGGGTATTGTTAAAGTACGTTTAGCTTTTTGATAACAGATTTGAATGCACTTAACAATCCATCTGGCTATTCCTGCTTTGGAAATAGGGTTGCCTTTGTGCTGTGCCGAGAAGGCAACAAAAAGTTGTTGTGTTTTCCGAAAGTGTTGTGTTCTGTCAATGTAGTACATCAACGCCCTCCTAACGTCCAATGTATGGAGCATTCTTTCTGCTACTGTTTGTGGGTTTTGAAAGAATGCGGGCAGGTCAATAGTTTGGTTGATATGAAACTGTGACACCACCTTTGGAAGGAATTTGGGGTTAGTGCGTAGTACTACCCTGTTTGAATAAATTTGTATGAATGGCTCCTGGATTGTGAGCGCTTGCAGCTCACTAACACGCCTGAGCGATGTAATAGCAATGAGAAAAGCCACTTTCCATGTCAGGAACTGAGTTTCGCAGGAGTGCAGTGGCTCAAAAGGTGGGCCCATCAGCCTAGTGAGGACCACATTGAGGTTCCACACTGGAGCTGGTGGTGTTCTCGGAGGAATGACTCGTTTCAGTCCCTCCAGGAAGGCTTTAATGGCAGGCACCCTGAAAACAGAGAGATGCTGCCTGTTCTGGAGATAAGCCGCTATGGCGGATAAGTGTATCCGAATGGAGGCGTACGCTAGATTGCATTTGTAAAGATGTAACAAATAGCAGATGATGTTAGGAATGGATGCATCCAGCGGGTTGATATTGTGTTCTGTACAGTAAATGACAAACCGCTTCCATTTTGCTGCATAGCAAGCTCTGGTAGTGGGCTTTCTTGCCTCCCGTATGATATCCATGCATTCAGGAGGCAGGTTGAGGTAGCCAAACTCTAGGACCTCAGGAGCCAGATCGCCAGGTTGAGCTGTTGCGGATCTGGATGCTGAATGTCGCCATGGTTCTGCGTCAAGAGGCTTGGAGAGAGATGCAGCCTTTGATGCGGTACCACGGAAAGGTCTAGAAACGTGGTGTACCATGGTTGGCGTGCCCACGTTGGAGCAACCAGGATGAGCGTCATCGAGTGTTGCTGTAGCTTTCTTGCCACCAGCGGAATGAGAGGCGCTGGGGGAAAAGCGTACGCAAATCTGCCTGACCAGTTCATCCATATCGCATTCCCTTGCGATTCCGGGTGAGGGAACCTGGCGGCAAAGCTTTGGCATTTTGCGTTTTCCCTTGTGGCAAAGAGGTCTATCTGTGGATGACCCCACCGTTGGAAGTACGGGTGTAGTACTGATGGATGTATCTTCCACTCGTGCATTTGATGGCTGTATCTGCTGAGCAGATCCGCCATCTGATTGTCCTTGCCCGGGAGGTGTTCTGCCATGAGGAAAATGTTCCTCTGAATGGCCCACTTCCACATGCTCTGAGCCAGATGAGACAGCTGTGGCAAGTGAGTACCTCCCTGTTTCTGGATGTAGTACATGGCTGTCATGTTTTCCGTCCGGATCAACACGACCTTGTTGCACAGATGTACTTTGAAGGACTTGAGCGCCATGAAGATTGCCATCAATTCCAGGTAGTTGATGTGCAACTTCTGTTGCTGAGTTGTCCACAGTCCCTGCACCGTGTAGTGGAGCACATGAGCTCCCCACCCTTGGAGAGATGCGTCCATTGTTAGGATAATCTGTGGCACAGGCTCTTGGAACGGTCGTCCCTTGCAAAGGTTGTGTGGATTCCACCAATGCAGAGAGTTGTATGCCCGACCGGTCACCAACACTAGGTCTGTCAGTTGTCCCTCAGCTTGTGTCCACTGATTTGCCAAGCATTCTTGGAGCGGACGCATATGCAACCTTGCGTGCGGGACTATGAAGATGCAGGAGGCCATCATGCCTATCAACTGCATGAACACTCTCGCTGGTAGTGAGTGTTGCGGTCTGAACCTCTGGATCAGCGACTGAATGTTGTCGATCCTGACCGGGTTTGGCTGAGCCATAGCAGTCAGGGTATTTATTGTCGCGCCCAGATACTGCCGCACATGGGCTGGTTGAAGGTGCGACTTTGGGTAGTTTAGCGAGAACCCCAGACTGTGAAGGAGGCGAATAGTGTGGGACATGTCTGCGGCGCACTTTTGTTCCGACTTTGCCTGAACGAGCCAGTCGTCTAGGTAAGGGTAGACATGTATGTTCTGTCTCCTGAGGTGCGCCGCAACTGTCGCCAGACACTTTGTAAACACTCTGGGGGCAGTGGTCACTCCGAAGGGTAGGACTTTGAACTGATAATGCCTGTTTTGGATGGTGAACCTGAGGTATTTTCTGTGGGATGGGTGGAGTGGTATGTGAAAGTAAGCATCCTTGAGGTCCAAGGTTGCTAGGAAGTCCCCTTGGTTCAGCAGGGGAAGAATCTGCTGCAGTGTAAGCATGTGAAAGTGTTCTGACAGTATATACAGGTTGAGGGGGCGTAGATCCAGAATGGGTCTGAGGGATCCGTCCTTCTTTGGGATAAGGAAGTACAGGGAATAGAACCCTGTGCCTTCCTCCTCCACCGGTACGAGCTCGATTGCGCCTTTTTGCAGCATCCACACTACTTCCTGCTGCAATAAGTGCAAGTGCTCTGCCGACATAGGACGTTGTCTTGGGGGAATGTTGGGTGGAGTGGAGGTCAACTCCAAACAATAACCGTACTGGATAAGCTGTCTTACCCACCTGTCTGTGGTGATGGATGTCCAGACTGGCAGGAACTGCTGGAGTCTCCCCCCGACAGGTGTTGGATGGTCGGGGGGGCAGTGACAGAGAGTCACTGTTTGTTGGCGGCAGAGGAACGGGAGTTGTTGTTTCCTCTGCCTCTGCCCTTGGCACTATTACCTCTGTAACCCCCTCTACCCTGCTTGGGGTATGAGGATTGTGCGCCACCTTTTGTGAATTGTGTTTGTTGACCCAAGTGTCCTCTGGTAACACCGCGTGCACCTGAGCGACGAAAAGTGCTCCCCCTGAATTGTTGAGACTGAAGCGCCCCCATGGACTTAGCTGTCTCATTGTCCTTTTTAATTTTCTCGAGGGTGGTGTCAACATCTGGGCCAAACAGTCTGTCAGGATTAACGGGCTGGTTGAGTATTGTTGTCTGAATGTCAGGTTTAAACCCTGATATGCGAAGCCATGCTTGGCGCCTTAACATGACGCTAGTGTTAATCGCCCTAGCCGCTGTATCAGCCACATCAAGTGCACACTTTATTGCAGCGTTTGAAATGAGCTCTCCCTCTTGTATGAGCATTTCTGCTGCCTCCTTAAACTCATCAGGTAGGTGTTGAAGGAGCTGTTCTAGGGTGTCGTAATGCGCCCTATCATATCGTGCCAATAGTGCCTGTGTGTTTGATATACGCCAGATATTGGCAGCCTGCGCAGCCACCCTTTTGCCCGATGCCTCAAGCACTTTCGACTCCTTGTCTGGGGGAGGAGCTTCACCCGTTGTCTGGGAGTTCGCCCTTTTGCGGGCATTGGCGACCACCAACGAGTCCAGAGGCAACTGTCCCCGAATATATGCAGGGTCCGCAGGTGCTGGTCTGTATTTCTTTTCGATAAGTGGGTTCACCACTCTCGCCCTGGTAGGTTCCTTAAAGATCTCTGGGGCATGCTTAAGGAAACCTTTTAGCATAGGAAGTGTTTTAACTGTTCTTTCTGAGACAGAGAAAGTGTCAAACAAAAAATCTTCTTCCACCGGGTCAGCATGCATGTCCACATCATGATTCGCAGCTGCCCGCTCTATCAAGGCATTAAATGCATCCTCAGTTGGGGATGTACGTGCACCAAAACCCTGTGGGTCCTGTACCACCTGATGGCCTCCCTGGTCACCAGTGTCGTCATATGAGTCCTGTTGTACATCAGGGTCATTGTCAGCTGGGAAATTGTACTGGTCATCCTGGTTATCGTCCTCTCCCCCTGACTGGTTGGGGGAAGGTGATGGACTCCTCCTTGGTGGATGCTGAATAGGTTCAACAAGGGCAGGAACGTCCTGTGCCGGCCTTTTCTTTTTCAGTGGAATGACATAGGATTCCAATGGTTGGGAAGTGATCTTTCGTTTATAGAGGGTCAATTTCCCGGTTTCGGCATCGATGTAATGCTCAGAGTGTTCTTCTGAGGCTTGGTGTCGATCCAATCGGCCACTTTGTGTCGAAGGTTCTGACGTTTTAGCGATCTTCGGCACCGATTTGGTTGCAAATGCCTTCGGTGCCACCTTCGGCGGCAGAGTGTAGAGAAGCTTGGTTGAAGTCTTCGCAGGTGCGTCCACTGGTTTCGGAGCCGACGGCGTGTGAGTTGTCGACGACGAAGCCTTCTCCCGAATACGTTTGAGGGAGTCAGCGACCTGCTTTGTGAATGAAGCGGAGGGTTTGGTAACCGATGCCCCATGTCCGCCACTATCGGAGGACCTCGGTGTCGACGAGGTGGCCGCCGACGATTCGTCGGCTGCAACGGTCCGTGCCTCCGTTGTAGGCTTAGGCGCCGATGCCGTTGCTTTAGATTTGGTGTCTTTGTGCCGATGCGTAGTGCCTCCGGACTTCGGGTCGTGGTCCTGTGCTGACTTCGCTTCGACCGGTCGTTTGCCTGTCGGCGCCGCAGTCGCGTCCGAAGGTGTTTCGACAGCTTTAGTGGACTGTGCCGGCGTAACCGTGCTCGACACGTGATGGACGACCTTCTTCGAGGACGGGTCCTTGGCCACTTTCTGCGGCGCTGTCGACTCGACAGCCTTCTTCGACTTCGGAGGGCCGGAGGGCGACGGAGTCGATGAGGGAGCAGGCTTGGTCATTTTTGATGGGACGTCGGCCATTTTAGGTGTCGTCGAATCCGAAGGTTTCGGTTTCGTTTTCGATGGGACGTCGGCCATCTTTGGTGCCGTCGATTCCGAAGTTTTTGGTTTCGGTTTCGATACGCGCAATGGCGTCTCCGCTGGTGTGTCCGTGGCCGGGCCAGAAGGCGGGGCCGGGGATAGCGGTTCAGGGTCGTGGGTAAGGCCGAGTGGCGATCCCGTGACCTGTGGCTGAATCATGTAACTTTCGGGGCATAGCTCTTCCTCCGAGCTATCTTCCGCGGCCCCATAAACTTCTTCGTCGTCCCCTACCTCCTCGACGTATTCAAGGTCTTGGCTCTGTCCTTCGACGTGTTCTTCAGGGTCGGCCTCGACCTCCGTCGACGGTGGTGAAATCTGAAGATGATGGCCTCGGCCGTCTTCTGCGGGGTCGTCGAATATGTCGTCGGGTGCCGGAGCCGCTCGCCGGGCCTCGAGGCGCGCCGAAGCTTGAGCGTTTTCTTTGACCTGAACTTTGAGCAGGCCATGCAGTTGTCCTCGTTGCGGTCCGGCGAGAGGCATTTGTTACAGACTGGATGCACGTCGATATGTAGGTATTTGGACCCACAGACGGGGCAGAACTTGAACGGACTTCGTTCCATGGTAAGATCGTCGGGGTCTTGCTGCGACGAGAGGGCCTCGATGTCCGAAGAGTTACTCGACTCCGCAGAAATCCGACCCGAAGAGTCGGATGAAGCTCGAGACCGCACGCGAACAATACCGACGCAGGTACGAAGGCCTTTTGGCCTTAAAGAAGTACGTTTTTTCGATTCCGACAAGGAGACGTCGAAACCACATCCGAACCCAATGGCGGAAAAAAACAATCTGGGGATGGAGTCGATGCCCATGCGCACTGTAGTCCAGGGGATGAGCCACCTATCTCGTGATACTTCGAAGACTCTTCCAGGACAACAATGTGCAATCATCCGGACCCAACACTAGGCGGCGATCTATGCAATAGATATGAATTTAGCAGCCCACATGCCTCGAACCTGTGTGTACCTAATATTGTACCCTATACATGCATTTTGTCATTGCAGACTTCAGGACTCAGGCACCTACGTGCTCCCGTAAATGCTCTGACTAAAGTAGTCCAGCACTTTATATCTTACATATATATGTTTAATGAAGAGACCACACTGATGGAAAGCTCACCAAACAATTAAAAAGAGGTGCACCACAGCTAAAGAAGACCTAAAAGTACAGAAGCAGACTGTGCTGAGCTAGAAGTTCCACAATATTATTATCCTTGTAATCTTAAAGCAAAAATGTTTTAAAGGCCCTGCATTACATGAGAAATGTTAGAATTAAACTCTTCTTTGTAATACCTGGTATTTTCGCTTCTGAAGTAATCTGTTTATAAAATACTATTTGAGGGGGTGTTCAGGGCTCCAAGATGGCGACTGCCTCTCAGATGAGCTACAGACATTTTACCAATGCTGGGAAGTTGGTACTAATGAAGAGGGACCTGAGTCAGGAGAAGTAGCCTCCCATCCCCCACACTGAGAGCTTGGCCGGGCTCAGTCTGCTGAGGGCCGGACACAGAACACTGGAGAAATGCACCAGGTAATGTTAATGTTAAAAATGGCTTGTAAAGCGCAAGTACACTGGGTGGTTTCATGGCGCTGTAAGAAAGAAAGGCTCAGATCATTACCAAAGAGAACGTCAGTTGTAGGCTTGCGCAAAAAGCCGGTTTTGAGGGATCTTCTGAGTTTCATAAGGTCGGAGCAAGCTCAGATCTCCAGGGGGAAGGAGTTCCACAGTCTAGGGGCGAGAGTTGCAAATCTGCAGCCTCCAAGACGTTTCCGCCTGACTGTGGGGGTGGAAAGGAGCGAGAGGTGAGCAGAGCGTAAGTTCCGAGAGGGGGTGTGCCTGAGTATCATGTTGTCGATGAATTTTGGACTTTTACCTTGCAGAGATTTAAAGATTAAGCATCCCGTTTTGAATGTGCAGCGTTGAGGGATGGGGAGCCAGTGTAGTTTCCTTAACAGGGAAGTCACTGGTTGCCATCTGGATTGTCGTAGAATCAATTTAGTTGCATGATTCTGGACTATCTGCAACCGTTTGAGCAGGTAGAGAGGCATACCCAGGTAGACGGAGTTGGTGTAGTCCAAGTGTGACAAGACGGTGGCTATCACAACCTGGGTCAGGGCTTTCTGCGTGAGTAGATGGCAGATCGTTCCAATTTTTCGTACTTGGAAGAAACATTTGGAGATTACCGAGTCCACCTGAGTTTTAAGTGAGAGATCATTGTTTAATGTGACACCGAGTAATGCGGGCCCCAGTACTTGTGGTTATCACCTGTGAGTACTAGCTCAGTCTTGCCAGGATTCAACTTAAGGTGGTTTTGTTCCATCCATAGTTGAATGTGCCTCATGGTGGTCTGAAATTCGGTGATTGATCTGTATGAGTTGTTGATCGTGAAGACCAGTTGAAGGTCATCTGCATAGTTGAAGACAGTCACCTGCCTGTCTCTGAGGGACTGGATCAGTGGGAGGATGTAAAGGTTGAACAAGTGGGGGGACAGGGAGGAGCCTTGCTGAATGCCACAGGTAATTCTCCATTTGGAGGCCGAAAGATGGCTTAGACGGATGGCCTGGGACAGATCCTCAAGGAAGGAGCTTAGCCAGCTAGCGGCTGTGCCTTGGATGCCGGCTTGTCTGACACAATCAACCAGAATAGTATGGTCGACCGTGTCAAATGCGGCAGAAAGATCCTGGGGGGAGCTTCTGTCTATGCAGTTACGGAGAGTGTCCAGGACAGGTAGTATTACTGTTTCTGTCAAGTGGGCAGGCAGGAAACCCGCCTGATGAGGCTCAAAATAATTGAATTCTTCCAGGAAGTTAGACAGACATTTTGCAACGTGTGTGTCTAATACTTTCGGCAAGAAGGGGAGCAGGGAAATGGGACGGTAGTTGAGCATGCAGGTGGGGTCGGCTCCCGCTTTTTTCAGGAGAGACACCACGATGGCCTCAAACAGTACTGGGTAAAGTACGATTCTGCAGCAGACAAAGGGCGTTGCTGCTGCCCATACGGACAAGAACAGTGCTAGGTGCAGATGCTCCACAAGAAATTGAGGCCTGGAGGCTCATGGTTAAGACCTCCAGGAAAATTCTCTGGGGAGAATTCTAGTAAGTGGGAGCAGCGAAGGTACTGAGGAGCGAAGAAGAACCAACCACTACTCACTGAACATACAGCCCTGGCAACCCAGGTCTCTAGTAAAGCAGTAAGAAGAGGTGTGTGCATATTACAGAGGTAGAAGACACAGTGATGAGCACATATTGACTGGAGATGTTTCTTCAGCGATTAGCTCAACAGCTACTAGAGGCTCTCCAGCTACTCTTGAGTAGCTTCCCAATGTGTAATTCAATCTAGTAAATGAAAACATTTTGTTTGGTTGAATTAGGTATGCTTCCAAAATTGAAAATAGTTATTTAAAAGTAAAATGTGCGTATCTTCAGAACTGATAAGCTGGTGTTTGCAGAAAAAATATATATTTAGGGAGGGATTTATATGGTAATTCATGCTGCGTTGGAGAGTCTTTTACTAATATTCTTTCTTAGGTGCCAAATTATATATATCACTGCTATGAACAGGGACGGCTCCTCTACTAGGGCGGAGGAGCGTCGCCCCACTGCTTTCTCGCAGTGCATTTTATGTTTCTGCTTCTCGCACTGCAAGAAAGCAGAAGGGTTTGGTTGGGGGCCGGAGGGTGGGCGGGTCAGCTTTAGGGCAGGGAACGAGTGGTTTGCCCACTGATGAGGGAGCTGCCTGTTTGGTCCGCCCTCTGGGGGCCGCCCAAACCAGTCATGGCCATTCTATAGTTCTTCATGTAGCCTGCAATGCAGCCCCCCATAAGCCCCTTCCTGGGTGGCGTGCCGACCAATCAAAATGCTCCACTGGAGCATTGTAATAGGCTTAGGGAAGGGAAAGGAGGCTGCCTGCTTACTGAAGACGCAGGACCTGGCCGCCGAAAAGGTAGGTTTAAATATTTGTTATTATTAATTAAATTTACACCCCTTCGCGCGACTCACCCATTTCTCCCCTCTCTCGCGCGACTCACCCATTTCTCCCCTCTCTCGCGCGACTCACCCATTTCTCCCCTCCCTTGCGCGACTCACCCATTTCTTCTTCTCCCACTCCCCCCCTCGAGCGCGCGCGACTCACCCATTTCTCCCCTCCCTCGCACGAATCAACCACCATCCATCCATCCATCCATCCCTCCCTCTCTCCCTTCCCTCCCTCCTTCACTTCCCTTCCTCCCTTCCTCCCTCCCTCCCTCCTTCCCTCCCTCCTTCCTTCCTCCCCTCCCTCCCTCCCTCCCTCTCTCCTTCCTTCCTCCCCTCCCTCCTTCCTTCCTTCCCTCCCTCCCTCCCTTCTTCCCTCTCTCCCTCCCTCCCTCCCTCCCTTCCTTCCTTCCTTCCTCCCTCCTTCCTTCCCTTCCTTCCTTCCCTCCCTCCCTCCCTCCCTCACTCCCACCCTCCCTACCCCATTCTCTCCCCTCGCGCAGCTCACCCATTCTCTCCCCCCTCCCCTTGCGCGTCTCACCCATCCCCCCTCCCCTCGCGTGTCTCACCCATCCCCCTCCCCTCGCGCGTCTCACCCATCCCCCTCCTCTCGCGCGATTCACCCATCCCCCTCCCCTCGCGCGATTCACCCATCCCCCTCCCCTCGCGCGATTCACCCACCCCCCCCCCTCGCGCGACTCACCCATCCCCCCCTCGCGCGACTCACCCATCCCCCCCTCGCGCGACTCACCCATCCCCCCCTCGCGCGACTCACCCATCCCCCCCTCGCGCGACTCACCCACCCCCCCCCTCGCGCGACTCACCCATCCCCCCCCTCGCGCGACTCACCCATCCCCCCTCGCGCGACTCACCCATCCCCCCTCGCGCGACTCACCCATCCCCCCTCGCGCGACTCACCCATCCCCCTCGCGCGACTCACCCATCCCCCTCGCGCGACTCACCCATCCCCCCTCGCGCGACTCACCCATCCCCCCTCGCGCGACTCACCCATCCCCCCCTCGCGCGACTCACCCATCCCCCCCCTCGCGCGACTCACCCATCCCCCCCTCGCGCGACTCACCCATCCCCCCCCTCGCGCGACTCACCCATCCCCCCCCTCGCGCGACTCACCCATCCCCCCCCTCGCGCGACTCACCCATCCCCCCCCTCGCGCGACTCACCCATCCCCCCCCCTCGCGCGACTCACCCATCCCCCCCCCCTCGCGCGACTCACCCATCCCCCCCCTCGCGCGACTCACCCATCCCCCCCCCCCTCGCGCGACTCACCCATCCCCCCCCCTCGCGCGACTCACCCATCCCCCCCCTCGCGCGACTCACCCATCCCCCCCCCTCGCGCGACTCACCCATCCCCCCCCCTCGCGCGACTCACCCATCCCCCCACCTCACGCGACTCACCCATCCCCCCCTCGCGCGACTCACCCATCCCCCCCTCGCGCGACTCACCCATCCCCCCCCCCCTCGCGCGACTCACCCATCCCCCCCCCCTCGCGCGACTCACCCATCCCCCCCCTCGCGCAACTCACCCATTCCCCCCCCCCCCTCGCACAACTCACCCATTCTCTCCTCCCCTCGCGCGACTCACCCATTCTATCCTCCCCTCGCGCGACTCACCCATTCCCCCCCCCTCGCGTGACTCACCCAACGTGGCGCCCACAGCACCACCCAACATTGCGCCCCCCCACCATCCCCCATGTGAGACATGCCAGCCGCAACTGGCTATGAAATGTAGTGGTATTCAAAATTGAACTTGATAAAACATTTGTTTGTATATAAATTATAATATAAATGATTTTTGGTGATCTTGCCTGATGCAGTGAGATGATCACTGCTAGGAATCCTGTGTGCAATGGCCCCTAAGTGAATCTTGTCTGAAAGTCACAATTGTAACATTGACCACCAAGTTCTTCCACTTGTCGAATGGTTAATGGAGGTGATGCAAAACCATTTGCCAGGTTTAGCCCATTCTTACCCAGGAAGAGCTGCCGGGTGCCTTCAAAAGGAGCAAGCACAAGATGCCTGTGATGGAGGGAGGCGCTGGATTCCGTGAAGACCTTGACTGTCACGTGGGTGAACAGGAGAGGCTGGGATAGGGAATAAATGCCAGACGCAATAGTGGCTGAAGCGAAAAGCTTGGAACAATGAACGGTAATCGCTAGCAAAAAAGGAATGGAAAGTAGACGTGCTCTAAAGGGCACATTTTACCAGAGCTCAACCTGGGAAATTTGAGACACAGGTAAGACTAACAGTTGATAATCAAAGGGTTCATTGAGCTGGGCTTGTCAGGCTCTTTGTTGTTCCCAGCAAGGACCAGGATCCAATGGCTAATGTTAAAAGGCAAGTTGCATTCATGATGGAGAGGGTGAAGTAATCCTCCAAGTCCCCCTGTGGTCTAGGGCTAAATAGTTTTATTGATGTGAACTAAAATATTGACTTGAGATCTGGAAAGATAGTGGGACTTGTTCCATGATAGACAACCTGCAGTGAGCCCCATTGTCACGTTAGTAAGGATAACAGGGGATTATTAAGTGAAATTCGTCCCTGCTACACCTCACTGACCCACAACACACACCGATCCCTCCTCAAACATTTTCCTCTCCAAGTGGCATTTCATCTAGGCAGGAGTGGTTCATTTACTTGTTATGTTACATAAATGTTAACATGAAAAAGATACATCTTTGCTGTCAAAAGGATACTTTTCCAGTGTAACTGATTACTGAGCTGTGACTTTCTTATAATGAAAATTGCTATTTTGTGCGGTCTGAATAATGAAAAGAATGAAATTGTCAAATATATTTTAACGTTAAATGAGAATACAGCATTAATGAAAGTAAAATAACATACAGTTCAAAAGACCTGCCTATAGTAAATCTGTACACGGGCTACTGATAACCCACTTACAAACCAGAATGGTCAACAGTGTAATATATATATAATCATAGAAGTCAGTGTCAACCCAAAATTAGAACGAGACAATTACTTTGAGAAAAGAAACATCTGGCGCACCACTTGAACCTATCATGCACCACTGGGTCTAGTATATTTGGATTTTCCATTCAAGTTTAACTTCTTCCCCTTCTCCATCAAGTGGTAGAGTCAATAGTAAGGTCCACTTTAATGCTCTAAGTGGAGGGGGGTTCTGACAAGTGTTTTACTATTTGATTTAGCTAACATGCAAGACGTAGCTAGCAGAGCGGGTCACTGACAGAATATTGGAAACAAAAATATTGTATGGACAGAATATTATGCCAAAAATATTGAGGAACAAAATATCGAGAAAGTAATTGCAAATAGGTAAGTATTGATTTACTGTTCTTAATTCCACATCTATATACATTGAAGATATATATATACATCGTCAAGATACATATATGTGGAGTAATATATAGCAAAACTTTGCTTAACTATAAAAATGTATCTTCAAAATGCTTTTGTTCTTGATATTCTTGACACCATATTTTGTCCCACAATATTTGTGTTTCCGATGTTCTGTCTAAACACCTGAAATAGCGGAAAAAGAAAGAAAAGTCCCATTCATCTGCCCTTTTACCTCATGAAGAGTAAGGTGTTTTCCATCCTTTCTCTTGGAGTCAAACCGTCCATATATTGCACTGTATTTCCGGATCTCCTCTTCCTTGCGAGGGTCGTCCTCGCTCATTTCAAAGATATGACCAATCATTTTTGCCAGTTTCTTGTTGGTCTTTAGTAGTTCCTTGACCTCGTTCATGTCACTTTTTGGCAAGGTGGGAGCCAAGCGTTCCACGCACTCTGAAACTGAAAGGGCAGCTGCGGCATCCAGGGCTTCATTGTTTTCTTTGGGCGAAGCAGGGGATCCTAGGTCGGCTGGCGAGAGGCTGTGCTCGCTCTCTGTTGTGTGGTGCCCTTGCCAAGGTCTCCCCTCGCTGCCACTCTGCAGAGGGGAGTTACCCACCCCATCAGATTTCCCTGAACCCACACTTTGCACACAAGTTGTGGCGGCACACTTCGGCATCTTTAAATGAGGTTCCCTGGAACTGCTGTTCCTTTCATAGCTACTACATGGTATTCCCAACAAAGAAGGGGAGGTCTCTGGCAGTTTATATATTGGGATGCTGCTGACAGGTAGGGAGGTGAGAGGCTGGTTGAAGAGACCGGGATTCGTAACCCAGTCCCTCAAAGCCTTCTGCAATCTGCGGACGTGCAGAGGCTTGCTGGCCATGCCCACAAGTGCCATTATCTCCAAGAATTCCTCTTCTCCTGCTTCACAAAGCTGTTGGACGTCATCACCTCCTTGTTGAATGAAGGCTTCAAAGTAGGACAGGAGATTGGCTCGCTGTAGTATTCGGTAGAGCTGCAACTCGCCTAGGGTTCTAGGCAGAGAAGATGCCATTGCAGACCTCCAGATGCAAACTGCAAAAACAGAAGTAGAAGATTAAACCATGTAATCAATGTGACGGACAACATCAGTCATCTTCCAAACCAGTAAATACAATAGTCTACTCTACACCCACTGTTCTCCGAGCACCCACGTGTGCGTGCCATTTCTTAGTTCCAGGACATGTAACCTTTAGAACTGCTGCTGGTCAAAACAACAAATTCATTACAAGTAGAGTGCCAGATATAACCACTCACCGGGATGTTTTAGAGTTTAACACTTTTTCTAAACTGTTCCTGTTTTTATTTTTGTTAAAAAAAAATCCAAGTAGAGAAGAAATCGCATGATTAATTTAGCTCCCTATCTACTAACATGAATGGCGCGAATGAGAAGAAAAGTGGGTACAGATTTCCACGTACTTAGGTCAAAAGTGCAAAACAGTGTAACAGACAGCAAATTAAAGAACAATAAGAGCATACATACAGCGTATAGTGATCGCCCTACACGCTAGCTTTATTTAACAAACTGGATCTCAACTTGTTTCATAGACAGTAGATGTCTTTCGCTTGTTCTGGTGTGGGTGTTTCCTGTAAAAAATCTAACAACTACATGCATATTTGTTCTTTCTTGTAGCAAAATTGCTACATGTCTCTTCCGGCTTTTGGTCTCAGCGTGGTAGGTGTACTGGCGCTCGTCCCGTGTGGACAGGACACAACGATACTGGTGTCGGGAGCCAAAATACCGAACGGAGTGAGTTTTGCCCTATAGTTAGGTTACCACTAGGATTGGCGGGACTTAACGCTCGCATCCATGAAGTGTGGTCGGTAGGAGTTTCTTCACCCACCACCATGTGTAGATAGTGCATACACAAGGTCCTGATGAAATGCCATGGATCAGTATTGACCACAGTGCATGAAACATGTCGACCATACCATGAGAGTTGAGCCGAGTTCCACTGAACCATAGAGCCAGAGAGCGGCCACTCTGTTTTCTCTTAGGAAGGTGGATAACCACCCTAATAAATGTTTATTTGGAATATCCAACCTTTTTTAACGTCACCCACCCTCACCACATCTACACTACTTTTAGAGCCCTCATATCCACAGCACCATACATCAAGGAAAAAAAGATCTCTGCTACAGATCCCCTTCATGGATGCCAGTCGGGTATTGCAGCGTCGACCCGACGAGGAGCAAGTCCATATGATGAAGCATGACACCTAGCTTGCTGGGTGTGTGAGGACTCTAGTTCCGACAAGGATGAATCCCCTCCTTCTGCCTCCGTAACACGTTGCCCGCCCTGGGGAACGGCATACTCTTCGTGTAATGTATAAAATTGCTACATGGACATGGGTTTTTACTATTTTATTTGTTACACCACATGTGCATTCCAATCATGGTTCTTAACCTTTTGTCTTCTGTGGACCCCAATGGAATCCCTAATGGATGCCAGGGACCCTGTGTAAGCAATCTACATAATTTGAACCGCAAAACAATAGACAAAATTAACAGAAACCAGTATACGTCAAATAGACAAATTATTAAATATCTTACTAATTTACAAACTAAATACATACAAAAATCGAAATTTAAATGAGAAAGTTGGAACTTTTTAGAGTGTGATTTTATATCTAAAAGACAAATCAATCTAATAGACTTCAGCATACTCCTTTGTCTTTTTTGCTTCTAGTGCACGCTCTCTTTTTGTCTGTGTATACCAATGCGTCCATTGAGGCCACCAATCATCCAGACTAGATTCTGTATGCTGTTCCTGCACTGCTCTTATGAATCAAGCTAAGGATGCCAACTTAGTTTTTCAGCCTGCAATTTCAAATTCCTTCACATTTAGAAAGTGTTAACATTTTTAATTTAGATTTTTCCTGTACATATACTTTGTTAACCTGCTAATATTATTTATTTTTCTGAACAGTGGTGGATCCCCTGAGTAGGCGTCCCAAACTCCAGGTTAAGAACCAGTGGCCTAAAAGAAATATAAAGTAACGGTTGAATTTTAATAACAGTATAACTTAAATAACACAATAAGTAGCATTTATATAAAACTATGTGCCCACTACCCCATGAATAACTGTAAAAGTATGGCAAGCTTTGTTCTATATGAGTATTTCTAAGCTGATGTGTCAGCATTTGTACTTCGCTTGATCGAGGAATATGGATTTACATTTACAAAGCGTTCCCTCCTTTCACCTCTAGTAAAAGAAAATGGCAAACTTAGTTTTTCTGTCTGTCAAAGTATCTTAAGTAGAATTTCATTCCTTTGGGGGGGTATCAGGTAGTTTTACAGCTGAAAAAACTAGCATGCTTTGATCCCATACCTACACAGAACTTGGATTTTTCTCTTCGTACAAACAGCTATTTGGACCAGCAGAAAGGGAGGAAAGGAGAAAGCAAGCCATCAGGAATACAACTCTCTTATGACTTCTTGTTGTCCTGGACGTCCTAGACGTCTGTCTGAGAAACTTTGAAGGAACCCTTCCCAGAAAAAGGAAAATAATGTCCAATCAGTGTGAATGATCCATCCAACATGATTCAAGCGTTATGTTTTTAAGTGGGGCAATGATCTAGGGAGGATTCTCTTGATCCTACGTCCACTCCAAAAAGACTTGGACGGACTCAGTTTTGTTATGGTACAAGACGATTACTCCCAAGAAAATTGTAACATAGATGTCTGCTCCTCAGAGTAGACAGCAGCCATAACACTACCATCAATATTTTGTTTGCACTTCACTTTGTCTGAGCTGTACTGATAGTGAAGACGTGTTGATCGGTCCTTTCCATCCCTAGGAGTGCTAGTGTTTTCTGAATTGACAAAGATGACTCAGTTACCCTTAGAAAGTGGGGTAAAAGTAATAAACAGGCTGCAACACTATCCTATTCTGTGGCAACCCTGAAAAAGACACTGGATCCTCATCTGACAAGAAAAAGGAAATAGCACCAGAGATTCTTCTATTAGTGACTTTGGTTGTCATGGTTGAATTAACTGGTGGGAATAGAAAGGATATGGCTGACCTCTGTTTAGCAGCTCTAAATGTACTAGTTGCACTGCTCAAAAAAAATAGGATAGTTTGTGAAAATATAGATATGCCAGTTATGCCATCTTCGTGGGAAAAAAGACTACATTCCGCAGCCTTCAAAATTAAACTGCTCTTAATTGGCCTTTTGTGTAAGTGGAGCAAGCATCACATTACTCATTGACTAACCACCCGCAAGATAACTTTTTAGAAATCTTAAACATATAAAGTTACCAATTTTTCATCGCCATGATTGCTATCCAGAGTGGAATTTCTGCGTAACCACTCATGTTGTTATTTTACTGTTTACAGAAAAAGTTCAGTAAATTCGGCTGTTTATCCATGCCCATATTATGACCACTATTTGGAAACCGAACCTCTGCTGGACTAGGAAAGTTAACTCGGGGAATGCTGCCTCGTTTAAGAAAAGGGAACCCATCACACCACCATTCACAATGGAAAAAGTTTACGATGTTTTTTCCACAGGTTTCAAAGGTGGTAATATGATGTCCTCAAAAGAGAGTATTTCTCTGTATTACTATAGCAAGACAGTGATGCACGTTACAAACACTTAGCAGCACGTCCGAAATGAAGGTCATGCAAATCGGCAATGCGCAGGCGTGAAGACGCAAGAGCAAGCAATAGCTCGATCACGTAATGAATAACACAGAGTACCTCAAAACGACGAATCTATAGATTTAGAGGCATCGGCAGCACGGCATAAACCAAGGGCAGGAGGCACAGGAAACGTGAGCAACAGCACCATCACACGAAGCGGAAGCACGGGCATACGAGGCTGGAACAGGACATCAAGATCAAGACGGCACATCAACGCCACGAACGTCGATGGGGAGGCTGGAGGCTGGAGTATCGTCGCCAATGAAAAGAAGTTGATTTCCACACAGGTATGTGAAGAGAGAGTACTTTATTCATCCAGTCACAGCGACTCCCCGGCAGCAACTACCGATGTGAGAACACTCCACACAATATGTTCCACGCAGGGAACGTTCAAGCACCAAGGTTCGCAGATCTTAAAAACCAGATCCCAAAACCTTCCTACCACACAATGACTTCAAGCAAGCAGTACAGGCTCTGGTTATACCCAGAGTGGAATACGGATGTGTCTCTCTCTGCAGCCTACCCAAAGCATCAACTGCACCACAAAGAGCTTCAATCAACGCAGCAGCAAGACTCATAACTGGGTCTAAACGTAGCTCCCACATCTCCCCGGACCTACAATCTCTGAACTGGTTACCCCAGGAGGCAAGAATTCAGCTGAAAATTGCGTGCATGATGCACAGAGCCATGCATCGCAAGACACCCAGCTACTTGGCACAGAAACTGACGATCTCGAATGGGATCAGATCCTCAAGAAATGCACAAAAATGACTACTGAAACCACAAAAATTCAATAAGAAAAAAACTTAGAACAGATCTTTCTCTGGGATGGCGCCCAGAATTTGGAATGCCTTACCCCCAGAAACCAGACTTAACCCGTCCACTACCTCTTTTAAAAAGGAAGTAAAATCCATCCTCATGGCCAAATTCACATAAGTATGGTCTATTGAAACCCTGTGACGAGATGCACACGCACTCCCAACCACAAGACAGACTTGATGTTGCATCTTACTATGCTGTTTTTACAATATGCTTGGTAGATATGTTTGGATTTGCTCTTATGCACGGTATAAGTAACATTTACTAATTGTTTAGCGCTCTGATATCCGCCAGGATCTTGTTCGCGCTCTATAAAACTTTCAAAATAAATGAATAAATAAATAAAATGTGGAACCATGGAGAATATAAATTCTCATTGTTTTGATATTCCAAAATCACTCAGAAAATGTCAACTTCACATCCATTAGGGCAACTCAGTTTTACAGAACAGCAATATCACCATTTGCCTAGTAAAAGTCAGTTTCTGGATAAAGGAGCGCTGCCTTTGTCTGAATTGGGCTAACCCTGAAATTCAGAGAATGGGATGCAAACTTCACTTTGCCATTGATCTAGCTGAACTACACCAACCCCAACTTAGCTAGTGATTAACCTAGTATGGCTACTTACCCTCAGCAGTAGTAATACATGATGCTGAGAAGGAGCCTCCCACTCAAGGTACCTCATCAAATTAAAGTGACCAAGGCCTCGGTGTTATGAAGACTTGGCTACTGCAACATTGCCTTTAATTGTGCCCTCAAGAAAGAGTTTGGGAGGCCTCAGAGTCTTCGAAATCTAGCAGCCAGACTCAGTTTCAATTTGAAGAAATTGGACCAATTTTGCCAGTATGTGAAGAATTTCACTTGATCCCAGAAGAGCAGCGAAAACAGTTTAAACTTCTCCACACTGTCTACAAAACAAGGGAGTCAAGTCCCCAAATATTTACAGGGCTTTCTCCAGCAGTATACAGCCAACCTGAGATCTAGAAAGTCGAACAGGATTATATAATTCAGATACAAACACAACACATCGATCTGGCGCAGGGTGTTCAGCCTTGGAATGATTTCTGCCCAGAATTCAGGTTCCTTCCCACTTGGCAGGAAACAAATTAAAGCCTGCCTCTTCAATAAGGCTTTTCTAGCCCTCTACAAAACTCACAGGATGCCTCTCATCCCATCCAAGGAAAAAGTCCCTGAAAATGTTAAAGTGTCGCAGAGGAGCTCTGTGAAGGGAGTAAAAAAACAGAGTAATAAACAAGTGACCTGGGCCCGTCAGACTTTGCTCATCCTGTGCGGATGTAGGGATACACATGAAAAACACCTACAGTCAGTGCTTTAAATGGGCCGGTACTCACCGTTACTGAGTTTTTCCAAGTTGAGTACCGGTATTCAGGGTTAGATTGAGGAGTTGGGCACTAGACTGGTGCGTGCCCTTTTTTTTGGCAGCATGTTCGCCATTTGCCGTGACCGTCTTTCTATATCGCAAGCTGCCTATTGGATGCCTCTCGCAGGGAGAAGAGGGCCTCTGCTCCGTTTCTACCCAAATGGAAGCTCTTATTGTCCTCATCCCCCCAACCCCCTGTCAGGCGTCGATGCTGGGTCGTGTTGTTAATTGTGGGTCATTGGCGAGGGCCAGTGCCTGCATGTGGCAGTGGAAGAGCCCAGGTAAAAAGGGCCATTTTCACCCCTTGGCCCCCCACACTGAGTGTGACTGTCTTTCGCCTGACTCACTTGGCCCTTCAAATGTTATGTTATGTTATGTTATTTTTATTTGTACCGCGCACAGCTGCCCCAGCAAAGGGGCGTCCTGGCGCTTTGAAAAGGTAAACACAACACAGCATTAAAAGCAAGCAGAGGGAGAAGAAACACCTCAAAGGGGCTAGACAAATAGAAAGGTCTTGATGGCCCGTCTGAACTGAAGGAGCTCATCGATGGCCCGGATTTGCGGATCCACCCCCGCCCGCCTGCTGGGACATTGAGTCTATGATGGGCGGGGATGAGGTGGTGAAGACGGCCTAAGCTGCCACATTGGTGGCGAGATGAGGTGGGAGGAGGTCAACTGAACTTCCCATTGGAGGCCAGTATTGTTGTTTATCTGCCCTCTACCCTGCTGGAATTTCCACGTGCTCAGGACCCAGCAGAGTTAACTGTCTTCTAATGCAAGCTTCACGTCCTTGGGGCCTTCGGCCAATGGGAGAGAAGGGAGAATGGTGGTGGGTGAGTGAAGGTGAAGAGTGAGGGGGAAGGAGCAGAGAGTTTAAAGTAGGAAAAGATAGAAAGGCAGAAGGGGTAAGCGCAGATAGAGATAGGGAAAAGATCCAGACGGCTTTGAAAAGCAGAAGAGAGGTGCAGAGAGGGCAGATTAGAAATAGAAAGAGTGATGAGAGAGAGTGATTGGAAACAATTGGGGTAACGAGGGTGGGACAGAATTAGCTACAAACGGGAGAGCAGTGAGTGCGGGAGGGATCTCGTGCTTAGAGATGTGAAGACAGATAGTGTATGTTTGTCTGTGAGAGACAAACAAAACAAGATAGGAAGAGAATCAGCAGGTATTGGAAAATAAATGTGTGGAATGCTTTGTTGTGCGCACTCCTGAATAAATAATACTTACACCAAATGCAAGAAAGTAGGAAGATTATAATGATTATGATATGAAGAAGCTGCAATTATAACAGAAAAAAGAAACATGAACATGTGTTGTTTGGACTTCATTTTGTTTAACAAGTACATTTTGTTTATACGGATACTTATCTCACATGTTTTGTTCTGCCCTGCAATCAGTGTAAGTGCCAGAGTCTCTCCAATCCTAGAAATCGATTATTAGCTTGAAAGTGCTAATAGTGCTGTCGATGGCTTGGATCATTCAGGGTTTTAACTGTTAATCTGGGCAAATCAAAAGTTTGAGACTCCTATCCAGGGCAATGCAAGGTCAAAATGAAAACTCAATAGAAGTGTTTTGTGTCATCTTGTCTCACTCGCCTCTAGCCCCGCCCACTAGCCACACCCCTAGCTGAATTTAATGACTACCTGCACTTATTTTTTCCCATTTAAAGTGCTGCCTAGAGTCAATATCCAAAACAGCACTACAAAGTGAGAACCAGCCAAAAGTCAGCGCAATAAATATAATAAATAAAAAATAAATAAAAAAAGTAAGAGCGATCCCGCTTAAGCGTAGCGACTCGTGTAAGGATAAGAACACCACTCTGATCATCATGTACAAAACCAAAACACTACCCGCACAGGCCGCACTTAAATGCAATCCTCTTTCAAATACTCGTTACTATACACCATGCTACCCACTTCGTGGCCTTGCCATGAGTAAAAAGCACCATACATATGACACTACGAAGGCATGTTAGCGTAAATGTTCACTAGTGAAGTTTCATTTCTAAAGCTTACTTTTAAAAAGCGACACTTCAGTTGTCAAAAACAATAAAACAAAATCCTAATTAAAAATGCTCTGACAATACCATCTTGCACACAATTCGAACACTGATCTTGGCCAGATGCGCCATGCTTAGTTTTGCATTTCGTTCGGTCCTGCTCCATTCAGCCTCTGTAGCCGGAAGCGACAGCTACAAATGTGGGGCAGTTGTGCTGTGCTGGAGGAGTCATAGCCACATATGCCAGCTAATAAAAACAGAACTGCAACTGACGCACGCAGATTGTGTGGGCGTGGAGGGAAAGCTGTGCTGCGTAGGGGAAAGGGTAGATGCCTTTGCTCAAATCGATCTATTAGTAGCAACCATACAGTACCAAACAAGAAAGCTGCATCATGAAATAGCAAACCCGGAGCCAATCTAAGTCCATGCATGCCTCCGAGCTGTAGGGAGCGGAAGCCTGCGCAGAGAATGAGCTGTACTTTTTTTCCCAATGGGAAATATATTCAAAAGCAGAATGACATAAAATTATATTGTCAACTATTTTGTTTTTTTCAGTTCATATCAAGTTAGAGCAATAGTCAATTTAAATGAGAATCTTTTACAAAATCGATGGACGTTCCATTATAGGGGGTTTCTCCTCCGCTAGGAGCGTCGCCTCGCTGCTCTAGGTGCTCTAGGTAAGCAGTTGAAAAAGAAAAGGATAATAACAGACATTATTATCACTTTATTTATCCGTGGCTCGGCTGGTTAGAGGCGGGTCTGGCTCTAACAGGAACAGGGGAGAAGTGGTAAGGACGGCCAAACAGTCATGCGTACTTTGCATGTTCTTCACCCAGGCTTTAGTACAGTCTGGGTGAAGAACATGCCCAGGCCCCCATTCCCTCTCTGAGCGCCAAACCACTGCATTCAGACCAATCACGATGCTGCAATCAGCAGTGTCGTGATTGGCTAGGGGAGTCTGGAAGCCTGGTTGCTTCCTGGTTCCTGTCCCTGGAAGCGGACGAAGAAGATCAAGAGATGGCAACCGGCCTGCAAGTAAGTGCTTTTTAAAAACAAATATTTTCTTTTGTTCACCCTCCCCACCCAGACATCGCCCGCCCACCCCACCACCACAGTTAAGTTGTGGCCACTACTGCGTTTACTGATTCTTAAAATGGGTTTACAAATGGACACTGAATCATAATTTGGAATGTGCATGTTAGGGTGTCCCTTGCAAACTGAGATCCTTGCAAATGGCAAACGGTCCTTTTTGGACCCCTTCTCATTTGTGAATTGGGGTGGCAGCTTCAGAGGGAGTAGGCAGTAGTACAATTGATCACGGTCAACTCTTATTGAAGTCCCCACCCCCAACCCCAAAAAATAAGTTTAATTTTGAAAAAAGCAGTCACATGAACGACCGTCTGCTGACCCTTGACAACCTTTAAGTCTGTGATTGTAGACATTCATAATGGGATGAAAATTACGACCTGCCTAATTAATATTTATTAGACTGGTCAGTGTGCGACTGACTTTAACCGCTTCAGCGCGGCGCAGATTCCTGTGCTGAACGTTCCATTGGGCTTATGGAACCATGACGGAACGGTTCCGTCATGAGCACAGCTCAACCGACGCTCATGACGGAACCGTTCCGTCATGAGCATGGAAGGGGATAATTCAATATTTTGTGAAACAACCTATTGGTATACGGCAGAAGGCAAAAAATATACTAGTTTTGAGGAAGCCGGGTGTATTGTAAAGTGTGGTTGTACAACGTCACAGTATAATACACTTACAGCCCGTTTAGAACCAATAGGTTCATTTGATAAACCCTCCAGTTCAACCCTGGGTACCTGTGGCTCTGAGCAGCAAGACTTACACAAAGGAAAAAGTGTAAAGCATTTAAACATTACAATTGAAGAAGTAATAAACAAGACACTCAAGGAGTCCGACACCAATTTATAAAAATAGTTTTTTTAAATGTATTTTTAGACAGCACAATAAAAAAGATCCACTGAAGGATTCCAGAGATATAACATCCTTAAGGTATAGTAAATCAAATAGTTTCACTCAAACGTGAACAAGCACTGGCAATTTCAACAAATTTTACAATTAGACATTTTTCTAAAAAGTTGGGCTAGTTGTATCGCGATCATTTAGAGTTACTTTAGGTGACCACATTTAGTAGAATGCAAGTCAGGAGGACCAGCAAGGTACTCAGAAACAGTTACATTAACAGGGAAAGCAGTCCTCAGTCAGTTCCAGGCCCTTTTACCTATGCAGTGGTTTTCTATGGAAGTGGTACTGATGCAAGGGATACAGAATGCTGAAGATGGTCAAGGACGATGTGGATGCAATGCGGTTGAGGGGATCTTCCAGCTGCTGCTCCTAAGTCCACAAAAGGGGTGAAGCTGTTCTAGTCACAGTGCAGATGTACCTCAAAGTCCTGGTAGAAGTCCAGCCACCACTGGGCAACCAGTCGTCCAGTATCGCGGTCCCAGCCAAATACATCCTTTCGTGATAACTCATCTTCTGGGTGACCAAACGGAACTAGGATGACTCTCCCTGGCCCAACCAACTTGGGTGCTACTTTGAGCGTCAGGTCCTGGTCTCTCGTGCTGCATGGAAGCGGTTGGCGGCCATGTGAAGATTATGGGTTACCAAATTACCCCAGCAGACTTCTAAGCTGTTGTATCCTTCTGCTGCGAGCAGGAGGCCAGCCAACTGACCCTTAAAGTATCTTTGCTTCTGCTGGGCTCCGGGCACGACTTCTCCTTAAGCAGGACACAGCAGGCACAGTCCCTCTTCTTCACTAGCCACCAGGTTCAGCAGGTGCAGTATATGCCAGTGCAGCCTCTCTTTGCCGGTTTCATGGTGCAACAGGGTAGTCGTTCTTCGGTCCTTCTTTCAATCCAGCCAAGATGCGATTAGTAGCCAATGAACTACCAGGCTCCTTCCCTCCTGATGACCACTTCCTTGGAAGAGTGCCATTTGGCTATCCCAGGAAGCACCTTTCTGCCCACTCCCAACATGGCAGACCGCCTCAGGGCGACCTGAGCTACCTTGCCCAACACAGAGGTTTGGCTACCAAAAGAGTTACACATCCCTGAGAAACCAGTTTGGCAACTGATTTTCCCTCGTGTCCCTTGTGCCTGCCTGTCTGCCTAGAAGATGGAGCAGCCCCCCTCCCAAGTGTTGCCCACTTGCTCTTCAAAGGGGGCTTCTCCTTCAAAGCTTATATTTTGGGCCAACACCCTCGTGGCTTTCTGCAGGAGAGAGGCTTTGCTCTCCTCTTACCGGCTTGTATGGTCGCCTTCATCAGAGTCGTTAGCACGTCTCCCCAGAAGGGCGGAAAGCTTTTTCGAGGACAGGGTCCTTGTGCAACTATGAAGGACACAGGAGACTAAAGGCAACAAAGTGGTAACTTTGTAAAAGTTGCATACTGCCACTTTTAACATTCATTTTGATTTGAAAATCAGATCTGGCTTAAGTAACGAGTTGTTTGATACCTTGGAGAATCAACTTTACTTGCATTTTGCAGGAGTTTGCACAGCTGAGGGGTCAGCCTGTAACCCTGTTCTTGCCAAGGTGGCGACCAAGTCTTTCCGCAGTAAAAATGACAGACAGTTTTACGCTTATACTGCCAGAACATGTCAAATACATGTTTTGTCCATGAAATATGTTGCACCCTGCCTTTGGTTCTCGGTAGGCCTGCAACAGGTGTAGCTTATACTGTTATTGCAGAGGGAGGCTTGGCTTTGCCATTACTTTACATGGCAAAGTTAGATTAGCAGTTTAACAAGCATTTGCAATCCATTAGGTCTCGCATTTGCGAGATTTTGTGCTATTAGCATTGTAAATGACAATGCCTTTTATTTATATCTTTAAAAAACATACAATAATAAAAGGCATTATCATTTACATTACCAATAGGTCAGATTTTCGCAAATGCGAGACCTATGGCATTGCACATGCTTGTTAATGAGATGCACGCATTAAAATTCGGCGCAGCATCGCAATTAGTGTGGGCATAAACAAGTTGCCCAAAGCCTGGAAGCCTTCTGCTGCCTGCGAACAGCTCGCATGAGATAGCATGAAACAACCAGTAAAATGTACATGCTGTGAAAATTCAGCTCAAAACTACGACTAAACACTAAGTTGAGTACCCAAAGCCGAGCGCCGAAATACCTTCACAAAAACAGATGTGGATGAAGTCATTAAGGTATATTTGCTGATGACTATATACAATTGTAGCAGGAGAAATAAACACGTCCATAAAGGCGTTTGCCTTGCAAGGACACATAGACTGCCTGGGAGCTGTTACTCGTGGTTGAACTGAAATGCTAGCTTACACTTTTAAAGGTGCTTATAGAATTAAGCCTGTCAGAGGAGCATCAACAAATCGTACATTTATTTGCAGTTTTGTATGCCACATCCCAGCCTGCTATAGTGTGTGAGAGACGGCTTGGGTGGAGGAGGGGGGATTTGGCATGGCTTTAGGTTACTCAAGATTTATGTACAGTAGTGCGAGTAAACATGTTCAAACAAGAGCAAATGCACACACGCTTAAATAATTAAAGGGACGCGCGAACACATTGAAAGGGCCAATGTGCCTGCAATGATTTTCAAAGTATTCAAGGGAAGATAGAAATCAAATGCCTTGAAACCACACTATAGGGATGGTCCTGGTACTTTAGGTATCTTAAGTAAAAGCGCTATCGAGTAAAACGCGTTCGGTTTTGGACTCCAGAAAAGGCAAGCAACAAAAGCCATGTGGGCCTTCATGGGGGTGAACAGTGAAACTAACCGGCAGAAGAGTGCTGTCCCCAACTCGTGTCACATGTAAACCATTAGCCGACAGCCACCGGAAAGCCTCCCATACCCACTAAAGCCCGCAACTGAAGAGGAATAAGTTCCCTCCAACACATGGCTCCATTGCACGATGCACATGCTTCTACCGAAGTGGTCCTCCATGTGTGTAGTGCACCGCTAGCCCCATGCCGATCAAGCCACGCTGCCAGCATGACCCGCACATACAGCTAATTCTTTGTCCAGGCTTACTCAGTACATCAGGGAGAGGCGGACCATCCAAACACAAGGGGCCAAATGGGCGGTCTAGCACTATCGAACACAGTCGTAAAGAGCAGAAGTGGTGGAGCCTCGGAGGGAGTGGACCACCCCGGCACACCCACCTCCAAATAAATCCAACGTCCTTTCATCCGGTGTAAGTAGCAGTGTCCAAACTGTATTCCTCTAATGGTATTTGTAGCACTCACAAAATAAAGGGAGTCACAAGCGCTCCCAGAGCTGACGCGACTCCAGCCAATCAATATGTAAAAGGTTTAAGCGCAGCGCCTGAGGGCGGGACGGGGATGAGGAGCTGTCAACCAAAGTGCCATTTTTAATTGTGTGCGCCCATGTTGTGTAAATGTAAACGCGAGCGCCGTGTTAAAGATAAAGCACGGTATGTGTGTATATCAAATTTCCACCATTGTGCCAAAAGTAAAAGTGCGCATTTCCACAGGAAATGAACACAAAAAGCCCTCGCCATTGACGCGAGTGATGTTTGAGGGGCGGGACAGTGAAGAAATAAAAGAGTTCTTAAACACAAAAGATGAAGAAGGGAAGTCCACGAAAGCAGACGAATTCTGTAGTTTGGAATTGCTGCTTCCGGAATAAACGGAAGTGACGCATTGATTTTACAGTCAATAAAAAGCCAGCTAATAAAAGCAATGCCAGAGTTTACTAATGGTAAGCGGCAACAGTAATAACCCGGCAATAGGCGGAGTTACACATAACTTACTGATTACTTGAAGCCTCGGCAGCTGCACTGCCTATGCGAGACCTAAAAACTGCTCTTCCAGTCTGCAATGGCGGACTGGGAGACTCCGTGCTCAGTTACACCAACAGTGCTGCAATCCCTCCTCTGATGCATTTTCTTTCATA
Organism: Lissotriton helveticus; assembly: GCF_964261635.1. Taxonomy (NCBI): domain Eukaryota; kingdom Metazoa; phylum Chordata; class Amphibia; order Caudata; family Salamandridae; genus Lissotriton; species Lissotriton helveticus. The sequence goes on along the minus strand of NC_136061.1, from coordinate 496,409,072 downwards.
GCATGGAAAGAAACATGAGCATTGTCATACAAAAATAGATTATTTTGGGGCGACTAAAACTTAATTGACATAACATTCTGATTGAGTGTTAAATACATTTTGTTTCATTAACAGGTATTGAAAATTAGATTGTTTGGCAACCCCAGTGTCTCTGGTTTGTACTCGATTTTTTTGATTTTTGATTTTGCTTTAAATTCTCTAGGGAAACTGAGGATATTGGGCCTACCAAAACCCACTACTCTTGAGCATTGCAAGGGATGTCAAAAATCCTTCTTCGCTTTGTCACAACTGAAAGTTTGCCAAGTTGGGTGGGAGGGGCCAGACTTTATTCACTCTACCATTGGAGGGCAAGGATGGGCACAAGAACCCTCCCAGCTAAGGCACACCCTCTGCCACCCTTGAGTATGGCACATTATTCTTCGTCAAATTAATTGGGTCATATATGCAATTATTGCAATGCCAACATATGTTCCTAAATCTGATTATTCACTGTATGCATTGAATACAACAAATCAGACTTGTGGGTCAACTTAAAGCTCTATTAGCTTCCGATTCTTTGCCAGGAGGTTCATTACGACTGCTAGTGACCACTGATTCTTGTTTCATTCAAGTGGTCTGTTTGGGTCAGTCTGACATTTAGTTCAATTGAGACCACTAGGCTAGGTCGTTTGGTGCTTTCTAATCTTGGTTCTTTGCCCTGGTCTAGATCTTCTAATTCTGTGGGTGAGGCCGGTAAGCACTGCATTCTACCAGTACCCTTCCTTCTGTGAATAATGTTTTTGGATGCTACCACACCAGTACTTCTTCTCTGAGCCTGACAATGAATATAAGTAAGTTAGCCGTCACGTTTGTATGACTGCTGCAACAATATTATATATTTTTAGTTTTTATAAAATTATGTTTTAGAACTTGTAGGTGGAAACTTATACACTGATTGATACTGGAAGAAGAGTGGGGATATGGCACAGAGGGAACAACTTTCATTTCCTATCCTGCCACTGCAAAATATTGAACCACTCGTGTGAGTGATGGAGGAGCGCACATTGGTGTAAGCATGGTGTACTGACCTTGTAGTAGGCACATCAAGCCTTGAAGGTCAAAAGAAAATATTTGCTTTTGCATTGTTCTAGCAGAGTCTGTCAGGAAAATAAGCCACTGCTTATGCCAATCACTCTACTCAAACAAACACAAGTGAACAATCAGAGAAGACTGTCTTATAAGGCAAATGAGCAAATGCATACTAGAGCCAGAGAGAATGTCTCACAAGCATAAACAGAAAGCTGTTGTTTGAAACCTTTTCGGTGGATGTGACTTTCCACTTTCAATTTCTATCGCTCTGTGTCCCCTTCACCACTAAGGAGAGGTTGAGGGTTATCGACAATGAATTCTTTACGGAAGGCTGCATTAGTGATCAGTCGTCAGCAGGGGGAGAGGGTGAAGCGTATTGTGCGATTGGCTTTGTTAGTGTGTTAGAGTTGTTCGTTGAGTGATTTGTGTGAGCTTTAAGAAAGAAATTAAAACAATCTGTCTTTTTTCATCGATCTCATATAATAGTTTCAAAACGTTCAGTGGACTATGTCAGCTACTTTCTACCAGTGGAAGCGTCTTAGACTGCCTTAAGTCCCACCATTTTACATGCCCACCAACAACGCGTCATACCATGCTCAGCTGTGCCCTATCTGTACACTGTGCACTAGCTCCCTCCATTCACACTCACAAGAACCAACTTCATAGTTTTCTCACAAGTTCTACCCCCACGAATGTCACCCTGCCTAGCAGTGCCTGCTCCTCCCACCATTACCCAGTGCCAGCGTCTTCCAAAGCCAACTCCCCCCAGTACCAGCCAGGAAGTGCTTGCTCCTCACACTGATCACCAACATCGTCTCGCTGTAATCACTGAGGTACTTTACAATGGAGAAGGACACAAGATTTCTTGGGTGACTTGCAGGCTCCTTTACACGGCCCTGGAGCTGCCCGAGGAGAGGTGCTGAGCCGGCAGGTGGTTTCAGCTTCAAACCCAAGACGTGCTACTGTGGACAGAGGGCAGAGGACACAGTCCGGGGCCTTTAGCTGGACACATGAAAGATGTGCCTACTGCACAGCAGCTCGCGGTAGTTCTAGTCAGTGTAAAGCACACGAGCTCGTTTCATTCATTACATTACAATAGTAGTCCTTATCATAGAAGAGGTTAGTTAACTGGTGAGGAGAAGACTGCAGTAGGCGAGGAGAGGGCACAGACAGAGGCGCGGGTGAGGCTTTCACGGTGCGTGAGTAGGGGTGTATTCGTGTATCTTAGAAATGCTGTGAAAAATGGAGCGGTGTGGGCTGTCCGGCCTCATGATGGGAGATGTAAAGGAGGAGAGATTAAAAATAACTAGACTGCGGGGCTTGGAAAAGGGGGACGTTACGTACCATCGTTCATTTTCAAAAAGAAAACAGGGAAGAGAAATTGGCAGTTTTCTGAGGAGAGGTTTTGTTTTTCACATGTTCAGGTTTACAGGTCAGGAACATTGTCGAAAAGGAGGTTGAGAGGAGCCAGCATGGGGTTTAGAATTTTACGTAGGATGAGATATTAGGGTTAGAGGAGGTACACTTATTCATCAAATGTGTAGGTTTTTACAAGAGGAGGGGGGCGGGGGCTACACTAAGAAAAACACAGGGCGAAGCATTAGACTGGAGATACATTTACCTCTGAAGAATTGTCTGCTGAACCAGGACGATTTGCCATCGTCTGAAACTACTTAGATCAGACTAATGCACAAAAGCAGACATTAGGTACTTTGCATATGGTTAATTCCGAGGAGAGTGCGCAAAAGCCAGATCCCACAAGATCACGTACAGAAGGGTTTAGACACCGAGATACGTTTTATAAGGAAAATAGATAGTGTCAGGCCCCTCCAGGTGTCCGCCAGGCAGACAGGGGCGTCTGGGCCTCATGCTAGCTGTGTTTTTTTGCCACTAGTGTCCTGTAGTCCGTCCTGCTATGGCTATGCAAACTGGGCCAAGTACAACCCTATCCACACTTGACTCTCGGGTCAGCAAGAGTGAGCAGTCACAGAGTTCTCAGGGAGGTGTTGTGATAGGCAAGAGTTCAGTATTCGACAGTCAACTAGAGCATCGCAATAAAGTATTGTCAGATTTGGCGCTAATCTTTTATGTAAAATAACTTTCTTTAATCACACAGCATTAATAAACACTACACAGCACAAATAGGAGAATGCAATACAGGGTAAAAATCCTAGTTGTGATTCTAGGTGCTACACCCTTCTGTACCCACTGCCACTAACAGAGTTTCTAAGCATCTGTGATTGCTGGTAGCTAATCAGTGGCACAGCACTGGCTAGGCTCAAGTACAGTCACTTTATCTCTCCCCAAAGGAATATACGCGCTCAAGAACTCATTTCACTTTTCCTTTCATGCAATATTCGTATGGAAAAAGTCTTTAGTGCCTGCAGCAGGCTTCAAGGCGCTTCTCGGGCTCCCATTTGCACAGTTCGTATGCCCTGCAGTTACCTGTTACTGGCAATTCGATTCCTGGCTAGTGCAGGACAGACACAGGCAGTGGTCCTGCTTTTGCACGGTGGATTCGAAGTTGTCAGTGCCGTTGGCGTGGCCTCATAGCAAACGTAAAGACTTCAAGAAATGTTTGTAAATTCCCTGATATGCTCGATGCATTCATCTTGGTCACAGGAAAGGGCCAGGACCTTCCATTACCAGTGACAGGCCTCGGCGTCTGCGCACATGCTAGATTAGTGTGACGCCAGGACCAAAAAAGTAAAAAATCACATTATCAGTATCACATGCAGCCAGGCACTCAGGGTCAGGATATATGTCTGTTTACCATGCAGGCGACATTCCTGTCTCCACAGATAGGCTCTCACGGCTCCTTACTTTCTAATGGCCAAAACAAAATGTATCATAGCAGAAGCAGTGGTAGGACTCATTCTAATTAAAGTATATTTTTATACAATCTATAATACAGAAATCCCTGCAGTCTAAGAATTGTGCCAACACACATAGTTAATGCATACATTTCTATATCATTTGCTGAACTCTATAAAGGTGCATAGGTTAAAGTGTTTTTTTAAGCACAAGGTACTCTCACATAAAACATATGTGGCATGTCAGTGTATAAACGCTCCTAAGTCAGAAAAGATAAAGTTCTTTCAAACTGTCTCAGATTGCCTAACATAATAGCAAGCCAGGTATACTGATGATACTCAGCGGAAATGGTAAGTGCATACTAGAGATTTTTCTTGACCACTTACACCTTATGCTAAATGGAACTCCGTCTGAAAGGGCTGATACAGGCTTAAATGCATGGTTGAGAATTGGACTTGGTAGACATCTGGAGACATATGCACCCCTACTTGAAGGAATTCTCTTATTATTCAGCTGTCTGTGACTTACATGTCGGTCATTACATGACTTACATGTCTGTGACTTACATGACTACCTAGAATATTATGCTCACCTCCACTCTTGACTCAGGTGATACACAAGTAGCATTTGAGGAAAACAATTTCAGATCTCAAAAGCCTTGCTAGAAGGCATGACTTGGGGGAAGTTATTCACGATTGCGATCCAGCATATGCATATTTACATGCTTGAAGACCGAAAAGAGTAATGACACCTGTCACTATTTTAGAGAGAATGAGAAAACACTGTCTCCAATATACATGTAGAACGGGAAGCCTTGAACGTAATAATCAGGAAGACACTATCTGGGAAGCGACTAAGAATGCCCAAAGAAGAAAATACCACACTGCTCTAAAAGGTACAGTTCCTCAACTACAGGGAGTATTTGGCACACACTCACACTAAAGCAAAAACTGCTGGTTATATCTTGGCATGGCTGATTAAGCCCAAGCTAAAAGTCACACCACTCACTCACACCAGGTATTGACTGGGTGTGATGGTGCAAACACTAAATGGCAAGAATGCCTCCTTCCTAGATTAGGATTCTGACCTCCATAGTGAGAAGTACATAGAACCTGATTAAAGGATCAAATCCTACCTCAAGACAGCAACACTATTCCAAATCGTGCAAGTTAGTTACAAATCTGTATAACAATCTATAACAGATAATTATATAAAGGATGTTACGCAGGACATGGTCAGAGGTAAAACACGGAGACCCGATGGCCTCTATTTAGAATTCTATAGCACATTAGTTGAAATACTGATCCGTCAGCATTTGACCTGGGTTGCCTCCCTAAATCCATTAAGGAGGCAGTCATGGTCCCTTTACTGAAAAACTCATTGAGTCCCTTTAGACAAGGCTGATTACCAGCCATTGTCCTTAGTGTATTCCGATTATAAAATCCTCAGCAAGATACTGGCAAAGTGCATATTCACTACTGCCATCCTTGGTACATCGTGATCAAAACAGCTGTGTTGCTAAGCACAATACATTCTTGAATCACCACTGCTTTTTCATAGTACTGAATGAAGACACTCATAACAACACAAATGCAACAGTATTGTCAATCGACCTGGAAAAGGTGTTTGACGCACTCAATTACAGCTATGTGTTGACAGTAATCCGTTCCAGGGTATTTGAAGGTTAGATACTTCGTTTGATCTCTCTCCAATTCCAACAACAGGATTTAGATAGGCGGAATAATACCGTCTTCCTTCGAGGTCACTAAGAGAACAAGACAGGGCCACCAACAGTCCCCTATACTATTTGCTTTGGCAATGAGAAACGACTGCGATGAGAGGGGGTTGCAGCTGGTGGATGGCATACAAGTCATCTCATTGCCTACTGATGAATTACTAATATTTGAAAAGGCTTGTTGACAAAACTTGTCTCCCACGATCAACAACTTCCAAGAGTTCAATCATCAATCAGACATTAAGGTCAATTAGAGCAAAACTTGCACCATACCAAGTTAAACAACCACAGGCGCAGTTCACAAGCATTGGAGGATCTGGGAGAAAAATGGGTGACCGAAATATTTTGCTACCTTCGGATTCAACGTTCTCACTCCTGATTCTGACCTGTTGACAGCTTTGCATTCCCTTTAAGGATGTGTATATTTCTAAAATACTCTACTTATGTCAATGATGGGCAAATTAAATGTGGCCAAAATTGTTGGGCTCCCCGCCTCGTGTACTATTTCACTAACTTTCTTATATGGGTTTTGAGAACGTTTTCAAAGAACTCAGTTCCTTATTGGATCAGATGATTTCAGGCAGTGGCAGACACCGAGCTGATCTAGACCAGCTTAAATGTCCAATAATGGAGGATGACTTACACACTCTGGATTTTTAACACTACTTGGCAGCACAACTGCTACGGTTAGCACACTGGGTTAGGGTTACACACCTCCAAGATACCAAAGTGCCTGGAAATGTATTGGCAGTGGGGGTTGTGACAACTCTACTATATGAGGTGTTGATGCTTCAATCTCGTGAACGAGATTGCTCCAAGCTCTGCTGAAATGATGCATGGTGTTGATCAGACAGACCCATTATGTTTCCCATCTATCCCACTGATGGTCCTTCTGAAGCTCTGAGGTCTATTTAGAACTGTGCAGCTCGAACCCCGAGGAGGACAGGGGTAAAGACATCAGGAGACTGCTATATTTCAGGGGTGATGCAGACGATAGACTAACTGAGAGAAAAGGGCAGACTCTGTTTGTCAATTTCTTCTGTATGGTTTCCTTGTTAATGTCTTTTGCACAAGGTCGGGTACCAGAGAAGAAGAACCCTCAAACCCATCATCTCTTGCAAATTATGCTCACCCTGTGTGACAGCAGAATACAAGTCACAGAGCTCTACGGGACCTGTACTCCATGATGAAGGTCAATCTAGGGAATCTGAGACATAAATGTATCTCAGTGGGAATTTGGATGATGCAAACTGGAAGACAATACAAGGGCTCTAGAAATCAATGTTTCAAGTACATGCAGTTTAACTACATTCATAGGACTTATTTAACTCCTACATGCCGTAATGAGGTGCATGTGCAAATTACATTATCGGCCCCCAGATGTAGTAACATTGATGAAGGCTTCTTTCATTTGGCAAGAGAATGCCCTGGCATAAATGCAGGCAAATAACGGAGGTCCCGGAGGAGATATTAGAATACAAGGATCTATACACATCAACATGCCTCTTGGGACTCTTCACAGGTCCAAAGCCGAAGAAGGTGGGGAACAAATCTCGGTACCTGGCACTGCTGTTGACGAGGAGAGTCATAGCTATGTCTTGCCGCTCCACATTGACCTTGCTGCTGAGTCGCTGGTGAGGACAGGTGAAGGACTGGGCAATGAGCAGAAAAGGTTGACTTACATGGGGTAGAAACTCTGGAGACACCTCATTGCTGGATTGAGGGAAGAGGTGATTTTAACTTTTTAAACTGCGGAGGCGCATGCATAGATTGCAGCAGTGTTCAATACGTGAATAACAAGGTGTCGGTTCTACTGACATTGCACCCAGTGCAGGCTAGCTTGCAGGACTATATAGAATATCGCTACTTGATGTGTGCTTGTGTATTGGTGAAGCTCAAGTTCCAATCCTACATAACTGAGCTGAAACAATCCTGGGGACTAATACCCATCCTACAACTCGCCTTCTCCACAAAGGATTTTATCTTATGACTTTCAATGTGTTCTTTGATCCCCACCTTAGTTTAATCTGCGTTCCTTTGCTTTTTCATGCCGTACAGGGTTATGTGATGTCTACAATTTTTCTTGATGTACAATAACCACAAGTGTCCTATCACGAGCTGTACTAGTAATACGTTTAATTGGGTGCCCCTACTGGTCCAACAAGATTGCATGCCATGAGACAGACCTGTGTCATGGCACACCCACATGATCTGTGCTCACCTATGAGAAAAAAATCAGCATTAGGGATCCAGACAACAGTACAATAGAGCAATCAGGGCAGGCTCGTCATGACTGCCGTGGAACGCACACGCGGGGCTAATTCCCCTCCTGCTGGGCTCATCATGAGTAACGCGGCGTTGTGCGTGGCACCTCTCCACGTGGTGGAATTAGCCCCGAGTGGAAGGGGTTAAGAGGTGAGAAATGGGGGCAGGACCAGGTCAGCCTTTGTAGGGTGGGTAGGGATTCAGGAGGTATTAGAGACAATGGGTTCTGATGGCTCAGGAGGGTGCCAGAGAATGGGATGTGTTCTTAGGACTGAATTCCAGAAGTAAGCCAGGAGTTTTCCTGGTTTATTAATGAAATTTGGAAGTAAGCCAGGAGTACTGCAAGAATACATCATACCTACCCACAGCAAAGCTTTTGTGAATCAGGCCTTATGTGAATTGAGCTCCATGAGCCAATTAACAAAGATTTGCTGGGAGAAGGTGAGACTTACACATATGGGCAAAATATTGAGTTGTAAATATCGGGAGAAAGAAGTATCAGGAAGAAAAATATAGTAATACAAAAATATGACTGCACCTTACTACGCTATTGTAACTGATGTAATTTGTAACGCAATGTTCCTCTTGTATAGCGCTCTGATACCTCCGGGTCTAGCCAGCGCTATATAAACCTTCTCAAATCAAATCTAGCACATTCTTTGTTCACCCAGGTGTATGTTAGATTCCCCACGTTAGACTAATGTTCTGATTTGTTACCTTTGCCTCAAATTGTAAAGCGCTCTGATATCCTTCGGGATCAAGTTCGCGCTATAAAAAACTTTACAAATAAATAAATAATAAACACATATGTAGTATATGTAACATGAATGATCGAACTCTTCGCTACTTTCACCTGCAAAAAAACTGATCAAGCCTTTCAGACAAGGCAAAAGTTCCTCTCCCAAGGTTGAGCCGTCTCCCTACATGGTAAAAGGAGCTTGTCATACCCTTACCTGATCTGGCCAGTTTAGATTATTTTTGTTTGTATATATTTTCGAGGGGTTTTGTACCTTTTACTTGATAGAGCGCCATGTTGTTTGAAAATTGTAGGGGTGCACCATAATCCCCAGTAGTCAGCACCCGCATATTTAGAGGACCAAGTTAATGTGTGACATTTGGCTTGTAGTATTAGGCCGAGGATCTGTGCAATAAGTAGAAATGTAATCATAGCATTTGCAGATTAATGTAGAGCTTTAACAAAGGAATAGTGCTTTGAATAATGTAGAATTGTTGTTTCACGTATGAAATGTTGCATTAGGTTTGAACGTGCCATATTAAAGTTGCACGTGTAGTTTGTCATTAAAGAGAAGTGGTGTTCTAACATGAGAAAAGTAATGTTTAGGAATGCAATGAAATAATGCTTTTAGGATGATTTTAAATGTGGAGCTTTAGAATTGGTTTAATGTAATGCTTAATGCTTATGTTGTAGTATTAGAAATGCATTTAAAAGAGTAAAGGCCTGAGACATGAAAACGCCAGCAGAGGCCTTACAGTGGTTTTCTTAGCATAACTAGAAACGTAGAGTTGAATATTCTCCTTGGGAAAAAGCTTCCGTTTGCAGTTGAATTTAGAAATGGAACTTAGAATGTGTAAAAGATTGTTTCTCATGCATTTCTTTTGCAGGTGCAAGGCCATGTAGCTTGTTAGGTAGAATGAGCCATTGTTGAGAAGTTAGGCAGGTAGGAGTAGGAACAAAGGGAGTGCGCAGGAATGCAGAGATGCAACATTTGGCGGAGAAGGTGCCTGGTACCCATGGGCACAGCAAGGATTTCTGGAAGAAGACGGACATGTGCTGGAAAAGTACGAGGGGCTGCACCTGCATGAAGGAGGTGTGCCATGGGTGTGTTTACTGTTTTGGGATTTTGTATTAGGGAAAGTGCCCCGAGGGTGGAGAGTCAGTTGCTATTGAAGCTAGGGTTAGAGTCAGTTGGAGTTAGACTGAGTCCTGTCTAAGGCAGTCCAATTGGATATGCAGTTAGACATGGGTGTCAGAAGGGACTAGGCAGGAGAAATTAAGGAGCATCTTAGAACGAGCTCAGTAGCTTAGGCTACTTACCTGGAAAGAGTGAATGTGCTTCTTAGGGAGCCTTCACAGCTGAACCTTTTTCTCCTACTTGGGAGATGCTAAGTAGGGATGTCACCTGAGAGTTAGTGTAGGGACAGACTAATCTTTCTTTTCCATTGGAGCAGATGCAGTCTAGTTTTCCAGTGGGAACTGTTATTGCTTGCCTAATGCTTCTTGAATTAACGTTGCTCTTTATTTTGAGTCACCTAAAACTCCTGCGTAGGATTATGTTTGTATAAGTGCCAGTTTATTTCTTGAACCTCTTGCGGAGGTGCTTGTATGTTCAGTTGTTTTTGGCTTTGTAATAAATCTTTAAACTTTTCTTCGGAGTCAGTGGTCCTTTAGAGTGAGATGTAATCGTTCATTGGTAAATTGTTAAAGTATGTAATTAGAGAATTTCCTTTACACTTCTATGCAGACTAAAGAGATTAGTCGACCAGGGATTCTTGAGATTGGTAAGGTAAAAATCTAGACGAGAATCCCAGCCTCGTCATACTTTTACTCTCGTAGGTGTCTTCTGCTATTTATTTCGTGGAACGTTCCATCTTTCAGCTCCATTTCTTTGGCACCTTACTCTCTACCCTTCTGTTCCATCCTAGTGCACGTTAGTAGTGGTAGGGATGCATCGACCGCCCTTATCATCCTACCCTCAAAGAAGTAAAATAAGTAAGACCTAAAACTGACCGCAATGGAGTCACCCAAGTAGGATAGAATTGCGGGGAGGGCTTAGTCTCAGGAATCACCTGATTTGATTTCTAGGCGGAGAAGTCATCCTCAGTTGAGACAGAAGCACCCATATTTGAGTACCCACTTCTCATCAAATACAAGGTATTGGAAGTGTTCCTGTACGGGTTTGCCTTATGACCTCGCTCTACTACAATGGCAAGCCTTTAAGTTAGCTCAGTGAGTTAAGCAGTCACTGTGAGATGTGTGTGATACCCCACATCCTGGTTTACATATTGTCAAATCTTCTCATATTTCTATCCTTTCAAGGCCAAGAAAATAATTACTGATGAAATTAGTAGCAGGAAGATAGAACTGTTATTTATAGCACGCCAAACTAGCAAGTACATATGTTACCAAAAGCCTTGTTAGGCCAAATCGTGTAATTAACGTAAGAGCATGATTGGTGAAACAAAAACACAGATCTTTTTCCTGATCCCAGTATTTTATGTTGCTCAAAACAATTGCGCAGCTAAATGATGAGTCAATAAAGTGTAAAGAGTTGTGCACGGCAGGAGGTAGAACTAGGCTGACACCAAGAAAACCAAACAAGAAATTACCAAGTCTTAGAAGTTCACTATATCATTTCTAGAGACTTTTCTCAGGTTAACCACTAGAAACACGGATTTCGAACTTTAAAGACTGTTATGTAGTGCAAATCATCAAAAGCAGGCTTGCAATTGTCACCTTAACATTGCATTTTTGGAATATTCCTGCAAACGTTTTTAGAGCTGACATTTAACAATGTGGTTTAAATAATTTCAGGAAAACGTTTTGTAATGCAATAAAATTAAAAAAGAATAACAAGTCTGAAATACGTGATTCTATGATATTAGAGACAGAAAGTGCACCTAACACCCAAACTAGGTCACTTCTACTCAGCGGCAAGTTCACACACTCACTTCTGTGTAACATTTTCATGAGCTAGGCAAACAATGGAATGATATATGGTTGCTTTCCAACTGCAGCTGAAGCACGCCTACTCCCAAATCCCTCTTGCTGTGGAGTTCTCTGGGAATCACCCACGCAGCAGGCACGGATCCACCACCCTCTCCCCCAGGGCAAAAGGCAGGAAGAAACTCATCAGTCCAGAAACACACACACACACAAGCAGCCAGGCTCCTCTCCCTTAAAAAAAACATGATTTCCACACAAACATGCCCAACTGTACCAGACTGCTTTATGTATCAGAGCACTGTTTGTACAGAGGTCCCACCTACTCTAGTGTTGGTTATTGTAGTTGGTGCCTGGGTGGGTGTACCAACATGAGCACAGGGGCAGAGGTGTATTAATTTTCATTAATGTTACAGTTTTTGCACAAACACATGCATGCCCCAAGGACGTCCAGACTTTAGGCCACATGTATCAATTTTGGAAACAGCAATTACCTAATTTCGATTTTCTCAGAATCACAATTAGGTAACAGCTATTCCTAATGTATGATTCCTAGTGGGTCGCAAATCAACCTATCTCGTGAATATTAATGAGGTAGGTTGCAATTTGTGACCCATTGGGAATCACTAAAATCAATCACAGGGATGGTGGCCTGCTGGGGTCAGCAGACCACCATGTCTGTGATTTCTTTTAAATAAAGCAATCATTTTTTAGGGCAAGCCCGGGCAGCGTATGTGCTGCTCAGCGAGGCATGCTGTATTCAGGTATGGCCTTGAAACTCTGCCCACTCTCCGCCCATATTTTTCATTTGCTTGTGTCATTGGCCACTGTAAAGTTTGGCTTTTCATTAGTAAATAGACTTAGTAGTCCCTCCTTAGTACCACCTTGTCTCATTTTGTAACCTCCTATGAGGACACCCCCTATTAAGTACGTTGTTACTCAGTAGGCTTTAATAGCTTCCAAGCACTATTTTCTCAAATAGCTTTGTTCTGCCTGCTGTTGCAGGCAGGAGACCCTCTCTCCTAATGCTTTTTTAATCTTTATAGCACAGGCATTGAAGGCATTTACAATGCAATAGGTCTTGCATTTGCAAGAGTTTAAGCTATTAACATCGTAAAGGACAATGCCTTTTATTTATGTGTTGCTTTTAAAACAGATAAATAAAAGGCATTGTCCTTTACAATGACAATAGCTCAAACTCTCGTAAATGTGAGACCTATTGCATTGCAAATGCAGGCTTAAAAATGCAGCCCATTTTGCTTAACCCCATTCGCGCTAAGCGTTTTCCCGCTGTGCGCTAAAGATTCGCAAATACCGCGTTACATGACGAGCTCAGCTCGTCATGAGCGTACGACAGGCGTACCTCATGACGAGCTGAGCTCGTCATGAGCGTGGAAGGGGTTAAAGAAAAAGGGGATGCGTTTTAAAGAAAAGAAAATTAAGTTTTCTTTTATTAAGAGCAGGCAGTAATCATTGGGACCGCTGCCTTCTCTTAAAAAACGTTTTCGCTAGCGTTCACAAAGTGGAAGGGGTCCTCTGGGTACTCCTTCCCATTTGCGAATGAGTTACCTGCAGATTCAATCTGATAGTAAACTGCGAATGTTTTGCGACCGGTATTTGGTCACAAAACCTTCCAACATACCTCTGCGACTCGCTATTAGCATGAGACGCCCTTGACACGCCCCTTCCTAAAATCGACTCGCAAACTTACGATTTGGTAACAGGTTCCACAAACAAATTGGAAAAGTCTTTTTTGCGCTCGCAAACTGGCTGATTCTGCGAATTGGCCTGTTTGCGAATAGAAAATAGCTTTGAACATGTGACCATTTGTCTTGTCTGGGGTCCCTATGTGAGTGAAACTAATAAAAGGGACTAACCACGTGTGACTGTATGCCCACAATGCCTGTGCAGGGCCAAATACCACCTTGGTGAGGAGGGAGTCGACCTGTGCACTTTAGGTCCCCACATACTTCACCTGCACATGGCACTGAGCTAAGCAGCAGCGTGCCCACCATGCTGTTGGCCTCTACCGGAGCCACCGCATTCTATACCAGCGGCCATTTCTCAGTCACCTTGCCAGGACCACGGGCCTCACTCCCCCATTGTGCGGCCACCTGCTACACCCATACGGTTAGCCGCTCCTGCAGCCACCACAACTCTGTATTGTGGCTGCCACGTCTGACACCCGCCAACAGCCACGCCACATCCTGCCTGGTCATGCCCACTAACAGAGGCCTCCCCATGGCGTGTACAAGCGCAGAGTGCCCCACCCCAATAAGCCAGCCGAGGAGCACAGAGGGCTCTCCATCCTCACCAGCCCTTGAACTGCACCAGAATTGGTAGCACTCTGCCTCAGAGGTTTTTTCTTCACCATAAAGCGGTGCATATCAAAGTTTTCTGCCTTATTGAAGGAGGTCCTTCCTACAGAACCCAACCTAAGTGCTTCGGACACTTCTAGCCACTCCGCCCCACCTGCTCAACCTTTTACACAGTTTTGGGCACCTACGTGGCCGGAGAAAGCACCTCTGCCCAAGGAGATAGTCTAGGCCAGCCAGCTGGTGAGTCCAGCCCCAGGACTATACCCTGCTGGCTCCACCTCTGCAGGGCACCACCAGCCAACCCCACCTTCCTGCAACACAGCACTCCAGTACGACCGGCACGCAGGGCATCTCCCACTCCAGCCTCCATGGCATCTATTCCCAGCTGGAGCTCTTTGAAGTGACAAGCCCTCCTCCTACTCAGGCTGCATGAAGGAAGGCGTGGGTGGTTCGCCTTGAAACCTACTTCTTGGCAGTGGGGGCGGTGGATGAAGGGAAGCAACTCTTGACCTTGGAGGGGTCGATGTGCACAAAATCCACAAAACCACTGTTGAAGGGAGTACGCCCTACACATACTCAACCCTCAAAAATGGCACCACAGCTTATTTCGAACCTTTTGCAAACCCAGATTACAAATGGTTCCTGCTGCGGCAAGCCCGACAAAACCCAGGAGTCTGTTGATGTATTTTATGCCGGGCTGAGAGAACTACCCAGCACATGTACCCTGCCGGATGAAGATGACAAAGTCCAGGCGCAATTCATTCAAGGGTGCGCATCAGTGAAGCTACAGGAACAAATATTACAAGTGGCCAACATGTCCATGAGGATTAGCCTTGCGCTAGGAAGCTCCAAAGAACTGTCAAAAGTGAGGGCCGTGCACATGGCTGTAGCCCTACAACAGCATATAAAGACAGAACCCGTCAATAAAATTAGCAAAGAATTTTGCAGTGCCAATGCTGAGACGCCGGCACCTAAACCAACTAGCCACCCATGAAGTTGGAACGGAGGCCCTACAGAGGCACGCAAAGAGTTTGAGCACTCAATGCTCTCTCCAAAACAGCTGAAAGGAGCGACATGGACAAGGATGATGAAGAGATTATCCATGTAGTGCATGCAATTGAGCCACACTGAGTATCAACCAGCACGTCTCCAAGATGCGACATGACAATCTAGTGCCATTCCGTAACAGAGCTAATCAACATGAGGGCCTCAATATATCTCAAGGTTGCCGACATCTTCCGTGATCTACTGACACCATCTGCATTGAGCCATGCTAAAGTAAAAGTCTACGCCTTCTACAACCACAACCCCCACAGCTGGCAGGGGTCTTTCACACCATCATTCACTTTCAGGCTATCACCACAAACGCAACAATCTATTTTTCCAAAAAGGGCAGTGGTTTCCTGATCAGTTGTCAGACTGTCCAAGATCTTGACCTCATTCGTTTTGCATTCAACATACACAACCAGCGACATCGACAGCCTAGTGAATAAATTTGCCCCACTATTCGCAGGCATTGGATGCCTTAAAGGCCCAGCAATCAGACTGCACATCACAAACTCAATCAAATCTGTAGTGCTCTGTCACAGTAGAGTGACATGCCATCTGCGCCCTAAAGTGGAGCAAGAGTTGAGAAAAGTAGAGGGCATTGGCATAATAAAAAAGAGTCGCCTGGCCCGCACCCTAGGTCTCCCCAACTGTTGTTGCAAAGAAACAGAAGCAGCCAGATATGGTACCAATTTGCATCAAGATGAGGGCACCCAGTGAGGCCATCAAGAAGGAACACCACTTTACACCCACAATAGATGACATCATTGGGGAACTAGCTGGGTAACAATTGTTCTCCAAAATGGGCCCAGGGTTG
The DNA here is from genome assembly GCF_964261635.1 of Lissotriton helveticus. Lineage (NCBI taxonomy): Eukaryota > Metazoa > Chordata > Amphibia > Caudata > Salamandridae > Lissotriton > Lissotriton helveticus. The sequence goes on along the minus strand of NC_136061.1, from coordinate 496,393,326 downwards.
AGATATCAACAGATCCCCCTCCACCCAGACACTGGGCCAATAATGACTTCTGAACACATGTGGACCTCAGTAGGTACACCAGGCTGAACTTTGGCATCTCAAGTGCTGCTGAGGTTTTTCATAACATCATACGGACCGTACTGGGCAGTCTGCCAGGGGGTCCTTAATGTGAGCTATGGCATTCTGGTACATGTTTCCACACTACAATGTCACCTCACCGACCTTAGAGCAGTTTTTAAAAAACTCTGAGCCAAAAGCCTGATCCTACACCATGAAAAGTGTGAGTTTCTACAATGCACCATCAGTTACTTTAGCTACCAATTCTCCAGAGAAGGCATCGGACCGGATCAGACCAATGTGTGAGACATCGAAGAAGCACCCGTCCCCACCTCAGTGTCAGGCGTCTGAAGCTTCCTTTGTATGGTGAAATACTATGTCAATTTTATGAAAAGCATTTTCGACCTCACCAGACCCCTACGAGACATAACAAAAAACATTAACCCATAGGTGTGGGGTGAAATGCAGGAGAAGGCACGCCGGAACACTGAAGCAACCCTTTCTGCCAACACCATAATGGCATACTTTGACTCCTAAAGAGAGACCTGACTCGCAGGCCTAGTGGCTGTGTTGTCTCAGCTCCAGGACTGAGGACACTGGGCTCCTGTCACATATGCAAGCTGGACCCTGACACCCACTGAGCAGAGACACTCCCAAAGCAGGAGGGAGACTATTGTGATACATTGGGATGCGTTGAAATGTCTATGTGCACCTATATGGACACCCATTAATCATATACATGGACCACAAACCTCTTTTTTTTTCCCTTTTTCAAGGATTGGTGTTCAAGCCACACCTACGGATCGAAAAATGGATCTAGCAACTGCAAGATTTCGATTTCACCATGATGTACCAACCTGGTACGTGCAACTCAGCAGAATTTCTGTCACAGCAAGAGTTCCAGGATGCGCACGACACAGAAGAATATGTACGGGTAGTGTTTGACCAGTCAAAGCCTCTTCCGATGTCTATAACAAATGGGGTCACCATCACCGAGCAAGATGACTATCTCAAGTTGGTAATCACAGCAGTGCGAGCCAGTGACTGTAAAGCACTACATACTCGCTCCACACAGCGAACGGATGAAGCCAGATTTACCCTAAAATGCTTATACCAAATCAGTCACAAACTATCAGTAACAACAGAGGACTGACTGATGAGAGGCCACAGGCTCGTCCTGCCCAACAGCCCCCAACAACAACCTGTTCAGTTAGCCCACAGAGCACACCAAGGGATGGTCAAGATCAAGAGCAGATTCCGCAGCAAAGTCTGGTTCCTGGGTCTCGATCAAAGTGTAGAAGCAGCTGTGAGAGACTGAACATGTCGCATGCCAGGCAAGCAATTCCCAGAACACTCCTGCACCCGTCATCACTGAAGAAGGCCCTACCGCTTGGAGGCAGCGAGTGTGTGAAGATTTTGAATCGCACTTACATGTTCGTGTTGATAGACGTTTCTCCCCTATCCGACTGTGGAAATCGTGCCCTCCACATTTGCCTCTGACTTGATAACCAAGATGGAGATCATACCGGCGCAAGGCCTGAATGACAAGTGCGAATAGATAACAGACTTCCATTCAACAGCCACGAGTAGGCAGAGCAAGGCCGGCTTTAGCAGTGGAGGCGCCTGGTGCGACAATCATTTTTGGCGCTCCTTCACCCCATGACGGCCTCCTCGGATTCTCTCACTACCACCGGTTAGAAGTGCCCCATATCTCTCCAATCATAAGCTATTGCTAAACACTGCACCCCCTGTGTTTAGCGCCCCCTCCACAGGTCAGCACCCAGTGCGACTGCACCAGTCGCACCACCCTAAAGCCAACTCTGAGGCAGAGTACTTGCATTACCGGAACAGGTAGCACAAGCACATTACCCCACGATGGCCCCCAACGAATGGAGAAGTGGAGAGGTTTGTGAGGACAATAACCAAAACAATTCCCATAGCCAAGGCAGAGGGGCGAAATGTTGAAGGTACCATTTACTTTTCCTCACGGGAATACTGTGCGACTCCACTTACCAATACTGGGATAGCCCCCAGTAGACTCAGCCTGGGGCAAGAGATCCATTACTATTCATCAATGGTACCATTTTTGTACCGCCACATGTATGCCCTAAGTGTTTTGATCAGGGGGGCCTCCCTCCTGATACCATGGTCGAACTGGGCCTAATTAGCGTGCTGCATTAATAACTGACACACACACATAGTATCGGCGTGTGGCGCGGACTGCCTCGCGGCTCCGCCCATCTTTATTTTATACATGCGCTCACATCGCCCGGCATGAGCGCAAGAGTGGTCTTGGTTCAGCGTGTGCTAGCGGTAAACGCTGGTGAGCTGACCGTCACCTCCCATCTCAACTTAGTCCTTGACTGGATCTCAAAAGTCTCATGGTCTACTTACTTGGCAGGCAAAGTCTCTAAGGCGGGTGCTTGGTGGAGGATTTCCTCTGAGGGCATACTTGGCAGGGCCCAGGCAGGTGGTGGGGGCAGGAGCTGGTGTGGTAGGCCCCGAAAACAGGCTGGCGTTTTCGCCAGGGGCTTTCAGACTTGTCGGCACTGGGATCGCTTCAGGATGGTGGTCGTCGGCTACTTGGGGTTCACCTGGCATGGTCTCCGGTCCTTCGGCAGGGTCTGCGACGGCAGGGGTGGGGCCTGTCCACCCATTTGAACCAAGAAAGGTTGTGAGTCACTGTTTCTCCTGCCTTCTCGACAGTCACCATGGTCCCTAGTGTGGTGGTTACTGTCCAGTACCCTTGCTCATACCTGGTCCGGAATTTCCCTCCTGGTCTCCTGTCCTCCATGATGACAGTGTCCCTTGCTGTAGCTGGCGAAATGCAGCTCTTTGAGCTTGGCTAGCAGCATTTTTGTGCTGTTCCCTCATCCGAAAGGTGCCCCTTTCATCAAATGGGGGAGGGAGGGGGACCAACCGGGTGCAGTGAGGAGGCCATCTCGGCGGGTGCCGTGAAACATTAGCGCTCAGGGCACTTGGCGTGTTGAGCAGTGTGGCGTGCTTCAGTATTCCTGCAGAAACCTTTGCAGTTCATGTTCCGGGTTGCTTTGCTCTGCCAGAGCGATGCAGAGGGTTTTGCTTCTTGTCCTCATGAGGCGTTCCACCTCTCCGTGGGCTTGGGGCCATTGTGGGGTGATGCGCTGGTACCAGATACTGTGGTGGTGCATGAACTCACGGAACTCGTGTCCTTGAAATGAAGGCCCATTGTCACTGCAGAGTTCATCTGGACACCCAAACAGGCTGAATATCTTTTTGAGATCTGGGCCGACGTGCAAGAAGGGAGTTGATGGTACAACTTCTACCACTGGGTACTTTGAGTAGATGTCAATGAGAGCTAGTGTGACGCACCCATCAGGGAAGCTTACAAAATCTGCGCCTACTTTTTCCCACGGTCGTCAGCCGCGCTCCTCAGTGAGTATGGGTGCTGGTCATTCTGGTCCGCTCATGAGTTGGCAGGATGGGCACCTCCGGACTGTTTCTTCCACTAAAGTTTCCATCCCTGGGAACCAGACCTTCTCTCTCATTCGTGCCTTCATTTTCTCCACTCCTTGATGTCCCCCGTGGGCGAGTTGCGTCGCGCGTGCTTGTAGGACAGCCAGGATAACGATGCTAGGTCCTCTGAGGAGAATACCTCCTTGGGTGAGGTTAGTTTGTTTCGGACCCTCCACATGTTCATCAGCCTTTCTTTTTAGGGCTCGGCTGAAACGCGCGGAAGCGCGTCTCCGCCGAGAACTTATTGTGGCCGTGTCTCCTTTCAAGGAGACATTCCTGGCCGCGCGCATCGCCTTGGAGGCGATTCAAAAGGAGCACGCGCACGCGAACGCGCTCGCTGCATTCCCAGGGCTCGGCTGAACGCGCGGAAGGAACGGGGACTGTAATGCTTGTTCATGTAAGTTTCCATTTGTGCTGTCTTTTCTCCCCCGCCTATAGATTCTTGTTTATGTTAGTGGTTATGTTCTAACAGGACAGCGTATAGCACGAGTCTGTAGGCAGTTGTGTTGAAGGAGAGTGACATTTCTTAAATACATGCAAATTGTATATTAAAACGCGTTTACCCGACTTGCTTCGAACGCATTTGTAAAGAGTGCTTTAAATCCTATTCTTACCTCATCACATTGCTTTAGACAGCTCAGGAAAAAGGTAGCTGCACAACACAATGAATGTTGGGGGTGTTGCTTTAGACTGCACAGGAAAAAGATGGCTGCACAACACATTGAACCGGGGGGGGGCTGGTAATGAATTTGAAGTCCCATTGAGAGAATCCAGTTCATGGATAACAGCAAAAGCTACAAAGCTTTCCCCTGAAGGAGAGAGTAAGGAGTCTGCCATGATGTGCACACCACACATTTCTTTTCAGCAATTGCAGCAGTGCTGAAGGAGTGTCACTCATTATTTGAAAATTTCACAACTACAGTGCGCTGTTGTCGCAATGTGAATAATTATTTGACCAGCTGACTGTTAGTGGTTATGTCCTAACAGTACAGCGTATAGCATCAGTATCTAGACAGTTGTGTAATACTAGCTGCATTTGTTGAACGAGAGTGACTTTTCTTAAATACATGCAAATTGTATAGTGTCTCTGTATTAATGCTTAAAAGTTAACTGGCTACTAAAAAAATTATTCTTAATTGCCGCTCAATATGAAGCATTTCCTCATGGTGTGGCTCCTTTTAAAAAAATTAAATGGACAAGGTGGGCTATTAACTTTCTTTTCAGAGTAGTGAGTGCAGAGTAGTGAGTGCAGAGTAGTGAGTGCAGAGTAGTGAGTGCAGAGTAGTGAGTGCAGAGTAGTGAGTGCACATCATCAGAGCTGTATGAATAATAACTGTATCAGCCCCGTGCGTGAGGTGCATCATCCACATTGCTCAGGTCACCCAAATTCCTGCACTCTCTACCACACTGCTTTCAAGAACAGCATACTCTTGCACACACACTCACTGCTCACCAATTCAAAGTTTGCTAAACATTTTATGCAACGCATTGTCATACACAATGCCAATAACTCAAACTTTAATGCTGCGAGCCCTATTGCATTGTAAATGCTTGTTCTGGATCTAACCAAGAGTTTGCAGCTTGTAGAAATTGGCGCCACAGTTCTCCTTGGATGGTTTCCCAGACTTTGATCATGACGGGGTCTTGTTCTGCGGCAGTAGCTACTTCTTCGAACGTAAGTGCCCGGGGACACGTCAGTGTCGCTACCATGTCCAGGTGTGCCTCTGTGTTGTTGTTGCTGGGCTCTTCGTCGCTTTCCCCCTTCGTGTCTGGATGTCGGGACAGGAAGTCGGACGGGTTTTTGGCGCCGGGCCTGTACACAATGTCCATGTCATAGTGCTGGAGCCCGATGGCCCATCTTTCAATGCGTGGCGGAGGGTGAGGTGCTGAGCCTTTGAAGAGCGGTACTAGTGCTTGGTGATCTGTGACTACCGTGAACGGGTGCCCGCATATGTAGAGGTGGAAGTGTCTGCATCCCCAACGGATGGCTAGGGCTTCTCTCTCAATTTGAGAGTATCGCTTTTCAATCGGGGATAACGCTTTGCTGGCGTACGCTAAGGCAGCCCATCGTCCTGGCTCTTGTTCTTGGGTGAGGATGGCTCCTAGGCCTACGGGGCTTTCATCTACTAGTACTTCTGTCTTCTTTGCCGGGTCGAAGTATACCAGCATGGTGTGGTCGAGAATGGCCTTCTTGACGGCTTGGAACGCTGTCTTTTCCGCTGGACCCCACTGCCACTTGGTGTCTGCCCTGGTGAGGTTTCGGGGTGGTTTTGCAAGAGTTGCTAAATCTGGAATGAAGCATCCGCAGTATGTGGCCATTCCCTGGAAGCTGCGTACTTCCGCCCCGGAGAGGGGGGCAGCTGCGCTCTTCATTGCTTGGGAATTCCGTGGGTCGACCTGTATGCCTTCTTGGGTGAAGGTGTATCCGAAGAATTCGATCTTTTGTTGGAACAGCAGACACTTCTCTCAGTGGAGGGTAACGCCGTGGTCTAGGAGTCTCTTCAGGGTAGTTCTCAGATGCCGGTAGTGCTCTTGCGCTGTCTTTGAGTGGATGAGTATGTCATCACTTACATTGAGGACGCCAGGTAGCCCTACTAGGATCTCTTTGACAGCGTTCTGGAATATTTCCGCGGCGGGGGATATCCCAAAGTTCAGTCATTTGCACCTCCGGAGGCCTAGGTGCGTGCTGAACGTGATGTTGTACCGGCTGTCTTTGGCAAGGGCTAGTTGGTGATAGCCCGCGTTCAGGTCCAGCCTCAAAAACCACCTAGATCCGTTCAGGTCGGCAACAATGTCGTCCATAGTCGGCGTGATGTGGCGTTTCCACCGAACGGCCTTGTTGGGAAGGCGCATGTCAATGCAGAGTCTGATCTTCCCTGGTTGGCGAGTTTTTCAGCAATCACCATGGGTGCCACCCACAGCGTGGGCCCGGATACTTTCTCTATGACCCCATGGTCTTCGAGTTTCTGCAGTTCTTCCTCTACTAGGTGGAATGGGATCCTTCAGTGTCGCAGGGCTTTTGGCGGGACGGTAGAGTCTATGTGCAGGCGAATGGGGGCTCTCTTTATCTTCCCTAGTCCTTTGAACAGGTCGCCGAACTGGCTCAGTAGTTCTTCTGTTTGGTCTGCTTGTATCCTTTTAGCAAACATTACCAGACCTAGGTCTTCAGCTGCATGGCTGCTGAGGAGTGTGTCCACCTCCTGGTTAATGACGTGAATGTCAATGGTGATCTCAACGTCTTCTGACCGCACTGGCATGATCATTTTGCCTCGGAGGGGTAGTGGTGAGTCGCTTCCATATGCAAAAATCTGTGCCTTCGACGGTCTCAGTTTTGGCCTGGGTCTCAACTGCTGGATCGCCATTACCGTTACTGAGGCACCGGTGTCGATCACCGCTTTCACGTCAGTCCCAGCAACCTGTACTGTGCAGTGAGGCTGGGGTTGCCTCCGGCTCTTTAGGGCTCGGGTGAACGAGAGCAAGTAGATTGCTCCTTCGTCCTCTGATGTGGACTCATCTGGTTGGTAGGTTGGTTGGTTGTTCCATCTTCCTCCCTCCAGGGTGTGATGCAAGCGACACTTGCGAAAGTTGCCTGCCCATCTTCTTCATGTGCTGTGGTCTGTTCCCTTCCCTGCGCTGCGTTCTCTTTCTGCATACTGACGCGAAGTGGTTCTTGATGCCGCAGTTGGTGCAGGTCTTTCCTTGTGCCGGGCAGGCTTGTGCAGGGTGGTCTTGGTATCCACAGTACCCGCATCGAGTCTTTGGGGTTTGTGGTTGGCGATCACGAGGTTTGTAAGTCCTGTCTGGTGTCTTGACTGCGTCGGCCTTCTCTGTTTTGACTGTGACGCCCTTCTCCGCTCCTCGCACTACGCCATGTCCATTTCCTCTGCTTGCGCTGCCGACAGATCATGAGATCGCGCCAGTACTAGGATGTCATTCATCAGGATGTTCGGTTGCCTGAGTATGAGGCCACGTAGAACTTTGCTGCGAATTCCAAGGATTAGCTTGGCCCTGATTTCTTCTGCGGCCCTGTCTCCTGCAAGGTAGGTGGCGGCTAGTTCACAGAGTCGTGCATGAAAAGCGTCTACTGACTCGCCCTCTCTCTGCTTGGCTCTCTCTGCTTGGCTTATCTGAGCTTAAAGTGTTCGAAGTCCGGGTTCATTTGCGGGTCGAAGTGGGCATTCAGGGCGGTGACAGCCGTTGCGTTGTCTTCAGGGTTACCTGTGTTTGGTAGGTGCTTGAACAAAAGGTAAATTTACTCCCCCGCGTAGTGGAGTAGCAATGACCGTTTCACTGCGTCATCCTTTTCCCTTGTGGCGATGAAGTAATTCTCCAGGCGAACTAGCCAGGTCTGCCACCGCGGAACAGGTGTGGAGGGGCCTGCCGACTCGCTGAATGGAGGCAGGACTACTGAATGCGGGTGATGGGGAACTGACGGCGCAGGGGCCTAGGCGGCGTTATCCTGATCTCCCATTGTACCAGACGTAGGTGCAGGAAAGCGTCTTGTCGAGGAAGCTGGTGCCTCGTGGTGGGCCTAGGCGCGTAGGTGCTGGCGCACGATGAAGGAATCGTGATAGCTTGCGCGCTTCCAGTGGTATGCAACTCACCGGTCTGGTGTGGGTCAGTGCTGTCCTTTGGCTCCTCCCAGATGTCTCAATGTGCCCCTTCTTGATGCGGGCCGGAGATATCCGAGGCTCCTGTGGCAAGTGTTGCTTGGCAGGGGCAGCCGTGTTTGAAACTCTGGCCAGGGAGGGTTGCTTGGAGGGCCTGAGGCGAAACAAGGTGTGGGCTGTTGCTTCTTGAAGTAGAGCAGAGACAGCATATGCAACCTTCTGGGGCTGGGCAGAAGCAGTGTGTGATGCTCCCCGCCCTCGTCGCCAATGTTATGATCAGGAGGGCCTCCCTCCTGATACCAAAGTTGCGCTGGGCCTAATTAGCGCACCACGTTAATAACTAACACACACAGTATCGGTGTGTGGTGCGGACTGCCTCGTGGCTCCGTCCATCTTTATTTTAGACACACGCTCACACCGGCCGGCGGGAGCGCAAGGGCGTTCTTGGTTCAGCGCGCGCTATCGGTAAACGCTGGTGTGCTGACCATCACACTAAGGACGTCCAGACGTGGTCTGGCATCCTTACGTGAGAGAAGCTAATAAAAGGGGCTAACCTCGCGTGACACAAGGTTTAGCGTGTTACACCGCTACTGTGTCCAGTACGTGATTCCTGCTCTATGCCCACAATGCTAATATCAGGTAGTTACTCGGCCATCATTACATAACTCCCAGCAGAGACAACCAGGGGACGTCTTGATACACTGCAGCTTATTTCTGAAGTATATAGTGCACACTAATAGCAACAATCTTCACTGGAGGGCTGACACTGCTGTAACGGATAAATTAAAGTGAATTGGTGAAATATAAAAAACAAGTAAGGAAGATACCACAGTGATTGAAAACAAATACTAAGAACAAGCATTGGTAAAGCCAATAGGTCCGATTATGGCAATATGGTGCAATGGTTTATTTTTTACTGCAGAGACATGCAACAAAAATATGAACAAGAAAACAAAAAATGCCAATGTCTAGGCCTGCCAGTCGTGTGCTTGCAATAAAAATATTAAACTGTAAAAAATTACCCATCACATATAATTTAACAGAAATGTGTGGGTGCTTAATATCAAATAGGTGCATTTTTTTGTTTTAATGTACAACACAGGAATATATGATTCTTTTTGGTACAAAGAAAAGGTGCCTAGGTTTCAATTATTGCAATCTGAAGACACAGTTTAAACACTCAAGAAGACTAAAAAATAGAAAAAAAGGGGTCAAGAATGGATGGAAAGAAAAAACACAATAGCAGAGTAAAATATTGGCCAGCAACCCCTGGAATTTGATTGCAAATCTTTTTCAGTGGATGTCTGCCTGGGATAAAGCTAAGTGCTCACTCACAGTAAAAAAGAGCCAATGGACGAATTTAAGCTGATCCACTTCCCCTATAATTTGTATTACATGAGGCTGGCAAAAAAACTGTCTCTATGCCAGACATAAAAGATAGAACCGTGCGTACAGTGCAGCGTTCAGTGACCGCATCCTCATATGCGACAGAGCCAAGTTCAAAACGGAGGCAGCGCACCTCCACCTTCCCCTCCCTAGCCCCCACCCTCTCCTCTAGAACAGGTATTCGGTGGTGGATATCATTTGCAACAAAAAATAGAGTGGGGGACCATTACTTAATACAACACAAAAAGCGGAAATAACTGGGAAATGAACCGTGTTACTCAGTTACTGCATGTGTTAGTCATGTGAACAGCCTTGGGACATGTGAATTTGTTTTAAAGTACTGTACCTCAGAATAAAATAGGGAGAAGGACCGTATTATCATTCCGTCATATGGAAACCTCGTTTACCTGCTAGTCTTTCATTTCACGCAAGAGCGTACCCTGTGACGTGCAGTCAAATGAACCCGTTGACCTGCCTTACTTGAAAACCATGAATTTGAAAGGTTGGTGCGAGACCCGAAATGTTATGGCTTCCTGGCGTGAGTCACGTGGTAGCCCTAAATGACACGTGACAGTACATCCAGAGTACAGCACGCTTCGCACATTACTATTATTGGCCCAAAAAGCCAGCACACGCAATGCTTAACTGAGTCAGTTTTAAGCAATGCGTGTGCTGGTTATCTTTAAAGTACTTTTTGCTTGTAAGTAACAGAAATTTAAAAACTGAAGCATACGATATACTCAAGTACACAATCCAAATGCACGTGCCGTATGATTAAGTGAAACTGTACAGTGCATAGCGTACAACACCATGAAGCACAGGAGTATATTTAGTAGTACTTTGCAGTGTGCACTGCAGAGTACATGCAGGGTGTTGATACTGTGAAATGTGAAGCAGAGAGAGCACTCAGGCGAAAACTGATGCGAAGTGTCAATAGAACGCAGGATAGAAATGTAGGGGCAGATTAACAAGCCCCCTGCGCCACTTTTGCGTCATTTTTAACATGTGTAAAATGACTCAGATGTGGCGCAAAGGTCTTGTAAATCAGCCCCGTATAGTTCAGTGAAGCGCAGAGTACACGCAAAAAGGTTAAAGCTGAGTGAAAGCTTTGTTTCTGCGGATTGCGGAACAGCGCATTACTCTAGTGCAATAAAGTGTACACGTGCAGGTCTAATGTGCGTAGTTTCATCAAGCGGAACACACAAGTGTATAAGTAATATTACGAAGTCTACAAGAGCTGATCGGATGCTGTCCTCTGCTGTTATGTAGTGTAACTAACAGTTATGCGGAAGGAGCTAGGGATGCGCGTGTAGTCATGCAGCGGTGGTAAGAGCATAGTGTAAACGGTATGCAACTGCATAAAGAGTCGAAAAGTAAAATACAGGTAAGTCGTGTTGTAGAGTGTAGAGCAGAACACATGCTGGTGCATAAATTAGTGAAGTGCGTTAAATTAAGAGTGTTCTAAAATGAAGAGTGTGGAGTGCACGAACTGTGAATGTTATAATGCATTGCACGTGAGGGTACAAAGGGTTGTGAAAGTATAGTTCAAAACGCATGCAGTTGTCAAGTGTACACAGCAGGGCAGTGCAGTTGCGTGTTACGGGAACTTAAGTGTGCGGTGCAAGTTGTTCTGTGCAAAGTTCCCAGAGCGTGAGGTGACGCTTATAGTGTAGGCCAGTGCATCCGTGCACACCAAGGCAATGCAGACAGTCGCACGTGAACTGTAGAGTGAGTGCACTGTTCACTGTTCTGCAGCCCTAGGAACAGTCGGATACCCTGTGATTTCGTTGCGTTATGATGAAATGTTCAAGGTTCCTTGTACGCCTGAAGGACTGATGCAATGATACAAAATAAAAGTTCAGAAGTCCCCTAAAGTAACAAACATGAGTGAGTGCCACTTACCCGAGCTGTGAAGAGGCAAACACTAAGTGAGTGCAACTTACCCCAAGCGGTGGTGGCTGCCTTGTTCGTTCACTCAGTGCCAACAGCACCCCCTGACAGCAGGACAGGCACTCTACCCATCTGGTGCCCACCGGGGTGGGCACTCTGTTAGCGGCCAGGGGTCTCCTGTCCCCTCTGCCCAGGACCCGCCTGTGCTGGAGCCTGGCAGCCTTGCAGCTGTGGGTGGGAGTGTGGTAATGCTGGGCGAGGACGGTAGCTTCTCTTCCTCCCTCCTCCTCCGCACCCACCCCCCTTCCTCCCCCCTCTGCCGCTCGGATTGGGATCTTCCGCTCCGCGCTCGGCTGTCTCCCTCCCACCCTCCCACACACAGGCCTGTGACGCAGATCCTGCGTGGGAGGGAGGCTGGGCGTGGGCGACAGGCAGCAGCCTGGAATACCGAGCCCGGCGCTCGCACGCGCTCCGGGGAGAGGGAGGGAGGGGGCGAAGGAGGGCAGGGCAGGCTACCAAAGGGAGGGAGAGTGGTGAGAGATAAAGGGAAGGATAGGCTACCACGGGAGGGAGTGGGAGGGGATGAGAGCTGGGAGGACCGGCAACCAAGGGAGGGAGCGTGGGGTGAGAGATTGCAGGTCTCGAGTCTGACAGGCAGGGGATGATAGTAGACGAGAAGGAGGGAAAGGCAAGAAGAGCCTGAGGGGAAGGGAAGGGCAGGAGATGAGAGAGAGAGGAACGGGCAAGAGTCTGACAGAAGAGAAATACAAGTAGGCGAGTGGAAAGGAAGACCAGAGGGTGAGAAACATACTGTAGGAGGTGAGGGAGGGAAGGAAGGACAGGATGAGAGAAATTGAAGGCTAAAAGAGATGAAATGAATTAAAAGAGAAGGACACACGATGGATAGGTATAGTGGAGGGTAAAGCAGACCAATGAACAAATGAGGGTGAGAGGGAAACACAAGATGGAAATGAGGATGGACGCGAGGAAAGATCAGAAGACTAAAGAAGGATGATGGATGAAGTTAATGTTGCCAGATTTTGAGACCCGTCCAAAACTGTCCAAGTCCAAATTCAGCCCAAATGAGTCCAAAACTGAGTTACAACTCAAATTAGCCTCAGGCCAGTACGTGGCGTGGATTAGTCTCTGAGATTGGAGAGAGTGCATCTAACCTTTCCCAACTAAAAAGGCACTGGTCTGCAAGGTTCATGATAGACTGCACGAGGAGCAAGGTCAGTAATGATTTGCATTAGGTAAGCCTCTGTCTATAGGGGCCCACTGGGTGAAAAATGGTGGGGTGGAATGCTACCCCAGGCTATTGCCGCTGGTTAGACTATTTACAAGCATTAATGCCGCCGCCTGTAGGGTGTTTGATCGCCAGTAGAATGCCTTGAAGCTTGAGACTGGTGCAGCTTTTCAAGCCTACTACTGCCAATGTCTGTGAGGTCCAAAAAGTAGTATATTTTCATCAGTTTGAGGAGTACTTCTATACATGCCGAATTACTGCTTTTTGGTAAACTTGTCACTATATATATTTTTGAACCTAATCCAAAAAATCAACAAGTTAAAACCGGTTAGTGAAATGAGAACAACGAGAAAAGGCAACACAGACATAGCAGACCTGACTCACTGTTCCCAGTCCCAAATACCAAACTAACGATGCATTTGAGGGGTGTCACACCCAAAACACTCTGCCTAAAGCTATACCCCTGCCCTTCACACCCAAGCTTGGTAGTTCTCCCTGGGAAACCATGATTACAGTCACATACAACACAACAGTCTGGAGTCCCTGCTGTGGTGTTAATATGGAAAATGATAATGTTAATATGGAAATCGATACATTCATTATGAAAAAGAAATCATGTCCCTAGTAACGAAATCACCCATTGTGAACTCCACTTCAACCCAGACTCGCAAATACATAGTCAGGCAAGCTCTGAGACTCAAACCCTCGGTTACTGATTTATAGTTCACAGGTGGGTTGATGTGTAGCTGGCAGATAATAGCACAAACAGGAAACTCTAGATAAATCCCACAGATAGGCACAGCGACCATACAATGGTCAAGGAAAAATGACCCCAATAACGCACACATGACTAGACGGGGTTCATGCTCTTCAAAGACACCAAAAAGTTTGATGCCACATGAGTTAGGAACATATAGCCAACCAGAACACAGCACATGCAGTGATCTCACACTCGACGTTGAAGTCTAGAAACATTCCCTTTGGGGGGTTCTTTTAGCATACCAACTCTACAATCAGCATTCAAACTTCACTCACACCTTGCTTGTATTCAATTCACAATGGGTAAATCTATTAAATTGCCAGAAAAAATATTCTCAATGTAATTTTATAAAAAGTTTTTTTCCTAAAGGAATTTATTAGATTGGTTTGCATCAGATGCAATTATATCATTACAAAAGATATCACATAAATATTCCGCATTAAAAACAGTCAGCATAAAAATTACAATGTAAACAAAATCAATTAATATCGCTGAATAACAAAACATTAGTCCATCATCAATAACGAAAAAATGATACAGGAAACAATAAATTTCATGGGAACATATTTGCTAAATGTAGGCCAAAGAGCAACGCGTTTCGGAGGGTTAACACAGGTCCAACCTCCATCTTCAGGTTTGGTATAGGTGTGTTCCATCAATCATGATTTATACAGGTCTGTAACCTGGTATGGGAATTATCTTGAAATCTTCTCAATGCTAGATCGCATGGACCACTGCTATTGCAGAGATTACGGTGATGACAAAGTTTGAATTACTGCATGTCCAGAACTGTTTTTGTGATTCTGGTCGTGACTCAACAGCTTTTCCAATCCTCCCAAACATAAAGTTAAAAAAATCCTTGTTGTTATTGGTATGGTTCAAAACTCTTTCATTTCCTTTTATTTATAATTGTATTGTTTGCGGCATATGAATAACATAGCCGGGATTAAGCAATCTCCTGCCCAGTGTGCCACAATCGTGGAGTGATCTCACACTCCCCATGCCGGGCATCTGGACACGTTACACACTGGCCACATTGTGTCCGCGCAAGGTCATGGCCCACCTGTAGTAACCATTTGACCATTAATTTCTGACTCTAAGGCAGCAACCAACATTCCTCACCATATATGGACCGCCAGAGAACTTTACAAACTGAAGAAAGGACGCCAACTGAATGTAAATTAAGACAGTCCTCAGACCATGTGCCTGTAACTTCCCCCTGCCTGAATGTTTAATTAAACAAACTGTTCTTGTTTTGCCAAACACCTCTTTTCTCTTGTTTAATAAGATATTTAATACACAAGTAACAGTTGGATCATTTATTTTAAATGTATTTCCACTGCAAGAATTCTTTTTCAACTCTGCTAGAAGAAGCCTTGATTGTAGAGCTGTCAAATCTGTGCATGTGGGCAAGGCTTCATGTTTCAGTCCTTGCAAATCTTTTTATCAAGTGACTAAAGGCCCCATGCATTAAACCTGACTCGCAAATAGAGGATCATATGCAGGAAAATTAATAGGGGGAGCCAAGCCAGGGGTCAAGCTTGGCTCGAAGAGTTCATGCACAAGTCAAGCAATGCACATATTTGGCATGTATATCTTGCAACACACACATTTAAGATTATTATACAGTCTTGTAAAAAAATAAAAAAGTGCACTTCTTTAGCGTGCAGAAATGTTTAATCTTAACATGTCAGTTTATATCACTGCATAGACAGGTATTAAAAGTGATAGGTTTTGAGAACATTCATGCCTCATCCGCAAGAACAATGCCATTAGTGAACTAAGAGGCAATTCAGTAGTCATGTAAATCCTGAACGTGCCCTAAATTCTTATTCGATGGAGCAAAATTATAGTGTAGTAAAAGTTACACAGCACCTGTCTTTTTGCCTTACTGTTGCAGAAAAGACTTGACTAAACATCCCGATCCTGGCAAGAAGTACATGGATCTGTTTGAGGTCGAAATGAATGCAACAATATTTGTAGCAGAAAGGAAAAAGAAGCATTTCCTGATATTTTCAGCGATGTACTCCACCAACATTGAACAATAACGCTCACCCAAGTCTGCTGTCACTGTCTTCTTTGCTCTTGTCTCATATCCCTCCATACACCTTCTTTAATCAATTCAATTTCAAAGCTTTATTCGGAGTATAAATCATCCATATAAGCATACATAACACATAGGTTACATTTCTATTTCATGCTGCATGTTGTACTAAACAACAGAGCCAAAAACGATTAAAATAACAGGGTGCAATTATGATACAATATATACAAAAAGTGACCTGTGCTTATAGCATAAAGTATGCTTAGTCAGTGCATTTGTACATATGGTTCTTCTTTAACAGGATTTTAGTAATGGCAAGATGGTACATTTTAAATTATCGTGTTACAAATAGCAGCAAAAGTTATTACAATATTTCAAACATGTGCAAAGTATAGTAGGATAACAAGTCAAGAATGAATAGTGCAAAAGTGCAAAGTTACATTTTCAGCTATTGGTCTGTATATAAAAATGTTCCAAGTACGCCGTTAATCGCCATCTATATCCTTAATTACCATTAAGCAAAAATAAAATGCATATTTCTTTAGAGCAGGGACTTCCCAAGTGTTTATTTTTACAGTACAAATGATTTCCTAACACAAATACATTTTACAATATACACCTGCTTTATTAGTTCTGCCTCCTCTCATACCACCCCTGATCCGAGCAATCTCATCAGACTGCAGCTCATTTACACTTATCACCTACCCAAGGCTTTAAGTGGGGCAGGTGCAAAAGCAAACTTAGAAATATGTCCCTGTTGCATCCAATACCTATGTCCTTAAGTTCATAGGCAAAAGCATCTGTGAAGTTCTCAACAGTGACTGTAAAAACACTTAGGTAATCCATGTCTCTTTATATTTCAAGTTGTACTTCATT
This sequence comes from Lissotriton helveticus, assembly GCF_964261635.1. Classification (NCBI taxonomy): domain Eukaryota; kingdom Metazoa; phylum Chordata; class Amphibia; order Caudata; family Salamandridae; genus Lissotriton; species Lissotriton helveticus. The sequence continues at coordinate 496,376,962 of NC_136061.1, read as the reverse complement.
CTACAATCCTGAAGTGTGTTTGTGTTTTTCAAGATGTTGTTCTTCTTTAATTTTACTTTCATCCAACTTCTGACTCTTACATATTGTGAACCAAGTCACCGCTATGTGTCTGAGTGAGTACGGGGTATAGGTGGGTGCTTAAAACATGGCACAATAGAAAACCCCTAGGCTAAAGGCATTGCAAGTTTCTCACAGTGTCTGCCAGTGAGTCATGACGGTATTTAAACTGCATGCATATCTAATTCTTGTCCTCTCTGCAGACCTCACAAAGTGATGTTCATATATGTACAAACTGTAAATAAATAATACATTTCGGACAATTCCTAAGGATTCGTAGGAATTATTCCAATAAAGAGCATTATCTGGAACAGTCGGATTATCTGTCCAATCGCTTGAAACAACGAGGGTACCCCAGAAGATTAGTCTCAAAAGCCCGAAAAAGAGCCTGGTTCTACCCGCGTGACGAACTACTGACTCAAAAAAACCGTGTCAGCCAGGCACAAAATCGACTAGTCTGTGTCACCACATTTTCAACTAAGAGCAACAAGATCAAACGTATTGTATACCAGCATTGGAAACTCATCTCTGACGAACTTAATCACTCTGGAAGTCCACTACATGCCTTTAAGAAAGCGAAGAGTGTCAAAGACTTTGTGTTACGTTCCCTTCTTCCAACCCCTGATGAACCTACCATAACATCGTTATGGAATCTTCCACCAGTAATTGGCCATTTCAGGTGTGGTAACTGCAAAGCTTGTGAAACAACGTTGCAGACAAAAGAATTCGAGCACAATCAGCGCAAGATCTTGTTGAAAACATTCAGTAACTGCAATACCTTAAACATTATTTATGCCATAGTGTGCCCATGCAATCTATTTTACATCGGCCAAACACAACAGAGGGCAAAATTGCGGATCCTCCAACATATGAGCAGGATCCGTTGTGAGGTCCAGGGTGCTCCTCTTGCCGACCACTTCAAATCAGCCTCTCAATCACCAGAGAGTCTCAAGTGGGTGATAATTAAGAAAGTAACTCTGGGTCCCCGGGGAGGGAATATTGCAACCATCCTGAATACCCGTGAACTCAAATGGATGTTTTTCTTTAATTCGATCCAAACCGGTCTTAATGAACACGACAGTTCATTCTCTCAGCTGACAACCTTGCCTTAAATTAAAAATTAAATTTTATTTAATTGCTGTCTACTTATGGCTAATAAAATAGGTGTCCTCTAAATGTCATCCACATGCCCCTATTCTTTATATAAGTAGATACTCAGGTGTTATGTCCACATTTATGCAATTCGCCTGGACTGAAACTATCTCGCTAAGATCTATCATCTGTCACTGATCCAATTGGGCCGCTGAGGTTTTTACCGTCATGTGACAGGTACACCTCCAATATCCATCTCTGGTGACACCGATTTGAATACGCTGCTAATGGGCACTATACCATCCAAATGTTGTTCTTTCAATGTTAATTACTTGCCCTACTCCTTTTATGAATATATAATAAGGTGATGTTTCTACAGTTATTGATTCCGTCCTGTCCGATACTATCTGGCCAAGTTTGATCATCTATCACTGATCCAATTGAGGTTTTTAGTGTCATGTGACAGGTACACCTCCAATATCCATCTTGGTCACACCGACTGTAATACGTTGTCAATGTACTATGGTTCAACAAATATGTCTAGTTCTGAGTTCCTCCGTTGTTATAGATATTACTATCAATGTGTGTGACACCATTTTACTGATCAGTTTTTAAACGCTAAAACTACCACTCTTATTTTCAATAATAGCATGATTTATGGTACTTGTTGACTGTTATATATCCTGTCCCCTGTTGTAACGATGGATGTCTCAAAGTACTCCGATTTTATGTGGCGAGTGGTCCCTTAATCCTCTTTCTACCATTTCCATTAATTCGTCACGGCCACCTGACCCTGTTTCCAAGGTTACTAACCAAATAGGAAGCGCGCAATTACTCTCCCTAGCTGCTGTGAAGACGCCGGTTTGGAATTTTTGCCGGTCCTGATTTGATTCCCGGTAAGCAAGAGTGCCGTTTTCTCGATTTTTTACTAGTCATTTGGAGCTCTGTTCCACTCTAAGCTCTATCTAACTCGCACATCGTGCTTCCTCCCCAGCGGGCGACACCGGATTTTTTCCCAGCGCCCCCTCTCAACTTCCCGATCCACAGCGCTACAAATTTTTGGGACGAATATGACGCGCACTTAAAGACTTGGTAAGCCGTATCTATGTTTTTAACAATACGGTATCCTGTAAATCACTGGACGTATTTCTGATGCTAGTTCCCCTTAATTTCTTTAGAGCAAGGTGACACCTGATTGACTTTCAGAGCACCCTTGCATTTTCCGAATTCCATCGCCTTTGAACAAATTTTTGGGGGACGACCATGACATGCACCATATTATCTGGTAAGCCATATTTACGTTTTCTATTAATTGCTATCCTGCCAATCACTGGTCATTTATCTGATGACAGTTCCCCTTATCTTCTTAGAGTAACGTCTGATTTCCACTGCCCCACGTCCCCGGGCCCCACGTGACTCTCACCACCACGCGATTGTTTATCTACCAGATGTAAGTCCGTCTGAATTATCAGCACATTGGCTGTTTTTGAATTAAATCTATTGAACATTATTAAAATATACACCAATTAATTATGTATACTCTGTAGATGTTCCAAGCCTTCATATGGAGTCCCATTATGATATGAGATCATGAGCACCGATTTACTAGGTAGGCTCTTCCCTCAGTGTGTGCCTATTCTCAATTTGAATGCTTTAATTATTGTTTTTTTGCCAAATGAGATTAATAATTCATACTCGTTTAATGGTATTAATAGGTTGCTAGTCCCAACACCGTCCTGATGAAGACCCCGCCGCAAGGGTTCAAATAAATCCTGCATCATTTGAGGGTCGAAACGTCGACAACTTTTCCCTGCTTTGCAGCCCCTATTGCTAATGTTACATAAGTGTATTTTGTGGGGCATGTATTTTTAATGATTGTCTTGATTTATGATCATCAGAACATATCAATTTATGTGTTACTCTGTTCAATTTCGTTCTGTTTTTAATGTCACTTCCCTATCCTACATCATCCTCACTTTTTCCCGTTCCATTGTTTCTGGGCACTAGTCAACCGTCTTGAATTGATCTCTATTTGATACTATATATTGGTTGTGTCTACTCTGTGATTAAAACATTGTAGACTCATTTATTGTAGTAGCATTATTATTTATTACTCATAATTAGTCCACTTTCTCTGGGACCCCTTTCTCAGTACGTAAATAAAAGGAGCACTGTGTGCGTGTGTGCCCCCGAGGGCTAAGTCACAGCCAGTTTTGCATGCCCATATGGTCAGGGTCGATGCCAGGGATTCCCTATTCTCTCCACATCTTTCTGAGTTCTCTATCTGCATTATCTCACTTGTCCTCTTCCCTGTTCAACACCAGCTTTGCACTCTCTCCTTCAGTACGTATTTCCTTTAATCAGTGCAGGAAATGAGGTGATCCGGCATCTATTATTGAGCCAGATCTGGCCAACATCAGTGAAATCTGTTAAATTTATCCCAGCTTACTTTGCCAATATCAGGACTTATTCAGCAAATGCCAGCATGTTGTCTGCTTCCTTTCAAATCAGAAGCCTGCAAGGGATTGGGGTGGGGTGGGGGTGGCAACGGGAGGGGGTTAATCTCTTATTTGTAGTTCCACCTGGGCCTAACACAAAGACCTCACTCAAAGGGCAATCATCTCTCCTTTTATGGAAGTCTAACCTTGACTGGAGGCGACATTCGGCGTACCTCAAGATGCAAATGCAATGGAGGGGAAAAAAGGTTCTGTTTGTTTCACTTCACAATGAATTATGCAAGTGTTCAAATCAATTCCAAACTGACCCCGCATCCGAGAAAATCATATTTTCATGTATATAGCTAATGTTGTACAAGTAATGTTTAGCAATAAAAACAAATATCAAACAGAGAAGACTTCCCAAGCATAATTATTGATCAGCCAGATGTCTTGATTGTAGTCAATTCAAAATCTTTATTGATACACAGTTATCCTCCTTTCTGCTTATTCTTTTAAAAACATTACACAATTGCTTTGCTGCCAGATATTGGTGTTTAGATGTAGAAAGTAATCTTTCAGATCTTTTTTACTGCCTTTCTATATTAGTAATACGTCATCAATGTATCGGACATAGAACAAAAGGTTCCCTATCCATTGCGAAGCCCCAGGGCCCCAGGCATGCTCCACCTCATATAGCCCCATAAATAAATGGGGGTAGGATGGATCAATCTGGAGCCCATCGCGGTCCCCTGTTGTTGTATACCGTCAGTCAAGTCAGTGTCACTAATTTCTTTCTCTAATAGTGCAATTTCTTCTCTGATGTTCTTAACTTTGCGTTCAGAGTTCCAAATCAAAATATTCACCATTTTGTATGATGCATTATATAAACCATCCTCCCACTCCCCTAGATGGTCCGCATCCAGATCTTAATATTTCTGAAAGATAAGAATTTGAAGACCACGTGGGATGCGTCTATTCTCTAGATATTTTTTTAGAGTGGCCCCATCCCACCATTTGGCGAGTTTTTGTTTTTTTAATCTTCCAACCATATGAATTTGTTTTTTAACCCCTCTGTCTTAGGTATTTTAGATGTAGCCTTTGTTGCCCTTGTGTCATTTTTGCCAAATAAGTCTCCCAAGAGCTCCTCCTTATTGTCGTCAAAGTCCATGTCTACACGTATTTACCGGCTGTTGTAGTTGAATGTGCTAGGAAGCTCAAATATAACTATTGTCTCTGTGAACAAGGGTCAGAGCTTTTTACAAAGTTCCAGCACCAATCTAAACTATCATGTGTGCATATATCATCAGAAAATGACCACGGTGCCCTGGGTTTGGGATGTGACCCATATACACCCCACTTTGGCGGATAACATCTACCGTTACTTAATTCCAAACTGACCCCGCACCCGAGAATTTTTATGTATATAACTAATGTTGTGCAAGTAATGTTTAGCAATAAAAACAAATATCAAACTGAGAAGACTTCCCAAGCATAATTATTAATCAGCCAGATGTCTTGATTGTATTCAATTCAACATCTTTATTAATACGCAGTTATCCTCCTTTATGCTTATTCTTTTAAAAACATTACACAATTGCTTTGCCGCCAGATATTGGTGTTTAGATATAGAAAGTGTTCTTCCAGATCTTTTTTACTGCCTTTCCATTTTAGTAATACGTCGTCAATGTATCAGACATAGAACAAAATGTTCTCTATCCATTGCGAAGCCCCAGGGCCCCAGGCATGTTCCACCTCATATAGCCCCATGAATAAATTGGCATCTGATGTAGCAAATCTGGAGCCTATCGCGGTCCCCTGTTGTTGTAGGAACCATTTATCTCCATGCATGACTGCATTTTGAGTCAGTATTAATTCTGCCATTGCCAGTAACATCTGGGTATGATCCAGATGACTCGCATTCCTCTTATACAGGAAATGGGTCATAGATCCCATGCCGTGAGTCTTTTTTATCATGTATACAGACTCCCCACATCCATTGTGACGAATATGAATTTATCTGTTTCCCATTGGAGATCTTCTAGTTTGTATAGCAATTCCTTGCTATCCCTCAGATACGGAAGATTTCTTACAAGAGGTTGACGGAAAGTGTCTACATACTCCGGCAGGTGTTCCGTGGGTCCACCATTGCCCGATATTATGGGGCGCCCTGGGGGAAAGCACCCCCTTTGTGTATCTTGGGGAGTATGTAGATACATGGATGTCTAGAATTATGGGCAAAGATGTATTTGTATTCCCGGTCTATAATTAGACCGTACTCCCGCCAATACGATAGTTTAGCGTTGATATTTTTTTCGATCTTTGCAGTTGGATTGGATTGAAGCTTTTTATAATGATGCACACAATCAAATTGGCAATCTATTTCAGCAACGTAGTCTGTATAGTCCATTAAGACTATATTTCCTCCCTTATCCGCTTTGCGTATCACTATGGTTCTATCATCTTTCAATGAATTGAAACACAGTTTTTCTTCTCTACTCAGATTGTACAAATGTGTGCATTTGCTATGGTGGTTGTGTGTTTCTTCTAGATGGTATAAGTCCTGTGTGACCTTAAAAGAAAAATCACCTATTCCAGGATAGTTAGTGTTCAAATCAATGTACAGAGAATGCTACATAAGACAGTGAGGTTTACAAAATGTACGAGTAACATATCATCCATACCGGTAGGCATTATCCTGTGAAGGTACTCGGTCTGGAAAAACACAAAGTCAAGATTTAAAACATCACAGAGGGATGGAGGTTGTCTATGCTAATAACACATCATTACTACTTAAAAAAAAATGTTTTACCAAAAGATTGAGGAAAAACAATTAGGTTCTAAATCTGTGCCTTGCAGTTTGCATGCAGCTCCTTGATGGCGGGTTCAGCCCCCAATGCGTTATAGCAGTTAGATTGTAACTTAGGAACTTAAGGTAACAAAAGGATCCCTGTGACAATAGTAGTAACAAACTGATATAGCCACACAAAATACAAAACTGTGGTCTGCATGTTGTGCATTGTGCTTCGCAACAGGTACATTAATCCTCTGTCCTACTTTCTGATGAATCAGATCTGCGGCTATGCAAAACATACGTCTCCAGAAAATTCATTAACCACCAGTTTTATCACACGCGGGTTCAGGCTCAGCATCAAGCAGTAAAGACAAACCGGCTGAGCTTGGCTCTCCTCAGAGAGAGCACTTGGGAGAGGACGGTTTAAAAGCAGAGGGCGGGGGAGGGAGTGGGGAGGAGGAGTGTATGGATCACTTCACTTAAAACAGACCCATCATGGGTCGCACTTTCACGTTCTAAATTAAAATAAAGGCCATGAGAACATAACACCCCTCGGGGATAGTGTGAATAATGCCAGTTTATAGCAGTTGCTTTCCTCTCGCCTGGTGTGGGTCTGTCTCACTAGTCTTGTCCCTGCTGCTGCTGCCTCAGTGCTGGAGATGGGGGCTAGCCTGGGAGGAGAGGTGCAGACTGAAGAGGGCCTGACGCAGACATGGAGGGGTACAGGGCACGTGATGACCTCTAAGTGCCAGGCACGTTGCGACGCTCAAGTGTGCGCATTAAGAGGGCACCACCTCACATCAGCGTCAAATCAAGTCCAAAATGTAGACACCAGCCAGTGGGTTTCTTTGTGCAGGAAACAGCCCCACCTGTCAACACTGGAAGAAAGATGAGTGTGACAGAGATGACGGACTACTACAATAATGAACAGGAAGAATGATGCAAAGGAGGAAAACAGTGACCTGGTGAAAAGTAAGGAGTAAAATAGAGACTGGGTGAAGTAGGTTAGGAAAATAACATTAGTAGGAAAAAAGGATGAAGAGTCTCTGGAAGCACGCAGTGAGAGGGAGAAATTGTGGTATGAATGGGCACTGTGGTAAGCTGAAGGAAAGGATGCAATTAGTGGTGAGAATGGGTAAAGAGAAATGGGGGTGAGAGCTGGGAATGGTAGGAAGGGAAGGCTGGATGAATATTAGTGTCAGGCATGCCAAGGGGTTCTAGCGAAGAAATGATGAGAGCGTGAAAGAGAAAATAAAGTACAGGAGAGCCAGAGGTGTATAAGAAGAGTGAAGGTCAGAGAAGGCATTGCGTGCTAGAGCATTGCTCAGCATGTCAGACTCTTGCCAACGGGCAGTAATATTTGGTTGCTGCCCAAGAGGCTAGTGTTGCTGATACGTGCTCTATTAAAAATACTCAGGTGCCACAGGGAGTTCCTATTTTTCTGGCAGATGGGGTTGATCTATAGGCCTGGTGTGTCACCCATTATGCCAGTGTTCAAAAACATAGCAGGGTTCTCGATACACTAAAGCCACCATTTGGCATGGCAGGTTGGCATTTAATAAGGCACAGGATATACACATGTATCAGAAAAAAATATTGATAATTTGTTCAGAATTTGAGAATCTAGAAGGACCAAGAGCTGTTACTTTAACAGGATTTAAGTATAATCTTCTATTGAAGGTGGTAATTATGCTTTTGTTTTAATTTGTCATTTAGAAATAGTGTAAACAAGCTCTAAATGGGAAACAGCCTTTTAAATGTGGGAATTAGCATGCAGTGCCTTTACCATGCAGCTTTTACCACGCAAATTTACCATCCATGCCTTTACCACTCATGGTAAGTCTATTTAAGGTAAGTATACATTTGTGTGTGTGTATGTGTGTATGCCTGTATATATATATATATATATGACCATGTCATGAGTGATGTAATATGTGACGTCATCAAAAGTGCATTGCACGCGCAAGTTATAGTGAGTTCAACTAACTATAACGTGGGAATTTCAATGGTTTTATGCGAGTAAAACTTCCAGCTAACTATAACTGGTGTAAAACCTATGGTTTTTTCAGTGAATTTAATAGGTTTTTTAAATGCTAATTCCTAACTATAACTCGTGTGAAACCTATGTTTTTTTCAGTGAATTTCAATGTTTTTTTAATAGCAAATCTTTATAGGTATAAAAAATAATACATTTTAAAACGAATTTTATATTGTATAATTGTATCAATTTATTTATTTATTTTTAATTTTTAACTTAGGGCGCGCCCTAGGGCGCGTACCGGGGAGCGTCCCGTTAGCGCTATTCCCGCGAACCAAAACAACATCGGGACGTTTCGCGTAGACGCGTGATGCGTCATATGACGCACAGCGTAATCGCAACCGAAAGCACGCGATCGCATACGATCGCGGAACGTCCTGACGCACTTACGCTATGCACCCGCGGGCGCGACTACGGGCGCGCCCCGGGGCGCGTAGCGTAAGCGCGTCGGGTCATGTGACCAGAAAATAACACTTTCTATTGGTGCAGAACAGTTTTGGTTTCCAAATGAGTAAAGCCTGGGTCTTGTGATCTGAAAATAACACTTCTGATTGGTTCAGGACAGTTTTTTTTTCCAAATGAGTACAGCCTGGGTCTTGTGACCTGAAAATAACACTTCTGATTGGTTCAGGACAGTTTTTTTTCCCAAATGATGAAAAACCCCACCTTTCTTCCTTATTCTGACTTTGTCCTTTGACTGAGGAAGACCTGTTTCATCTACAGAGACAATTATTTTGTACTTTGAAATGGCTACTGTAGCAGCAACAGCTGGAGCATCTGCACCACCACCACCACCACCACCATCATCAAGAGGACCACTACAACAATACATTGGTGGTGAAGAAGAGGAAGAGGAGGAAGAAGAGGAGGAGGAGGGGAGAAGATGGCTGCCTGAACAAAATACCCCATACAAGCCAAAAGAACACATTGTATGGGAGTTTTTTTTACTCCCAGAGGGAAAGAAAAAAGTGAATGCGGCCAAGGTAACTTGCCTAATCTGTGGCGAACAACTCTCAAGGGGCAATCCAGACAAAAAATATTCATTTGGTAATAATACCATGATTAGGCATATGACCCGGAAGCACCCTAACACCTATTCTCGGGCAGAGATCAGGGAACTGGCCAGTCACCTCCCCCAGTGTTCAAGGACCAGCTCCAAAAGAAAGGAACCCGCTCAATCGGGACCAGAATCAAAGGATACGATGCCTTGTATTCAGCAACGATTTGCTGATTTCAGAATCACATGCATTCAATGTGGCAAGCTCATCGCCTATGGTGAAAAGAGCGTAAAGCTCGTCGTCCTTGCTGGTGACAATCACAATTGCCCCAAAAAAAAGTAATTATTTCCGTTTTTTGTTTTTTGCTCCTGTTGAGCCATTTACAGTTCCCTGTTTTTTGTTTCTCCCCATAAAAAATACAAAAAAAATACAAAACTGTTTTGAAAAGCCCAAAAAAGTACAAAATGTTCAAAAAAACATTAAAAATAATATAAAACAACAAAAAGAAGAAAAAAAACAGTTCTTTTTAGAACTGCCTTTCATTTATAAAAATAAACCTATATTTTTAATGAATCTCTGTCAATTTTTTTTTCTAAGGGTACGCGTACCGGGGCGCGCCCCCCAAAAAAATAGAAAAAAAAAATTTAATGAAGGAGTTACCATGAGGGAAGAACACAAAGAGAGTAATGTTAAGAGAAAGAGAGCTACAGGATGAACACAGAGGGATTGTTTATTACATAGTAAAAAACAGAGAAGGTGTAATAGGGTGAAAGTGAGAAAAGTAAAATTACTAAAGGAGCGAAAGAAGGGAAAAGAGAGAGGAAGAAGACTAAAGTAGAGATAGTGGGAGAATGTGAGTGGGTGTTGAAAGAAAAAGAAAGGACAGTAAAAAATTGAGAATGAAGGGTAGTGGCGTAACCGGGATAAATGAAGAACGGTGAGTGAGGGTAAGAAAAGACCAGTTAGTGTAAGTAAAGAGGGTGAAACATTGAATTAGGATAAGGCATGGGGAGTGACAAAGAGAAAGGACAAAGAGAATAAAGAAAACAGTACCTGAATGGATTTGAGTGAAACAGCAAAGAAAGATAAGTAATGCAGGGTGTGTGACTTATAGGGAGTCAGTGGCTGTAGGTCGGGGTGTGGGTGTGTAAGGTGTGTGTGTGGGTGTGGCTGTGTGGGGTGTTTTGGTGTTGCTGGCGGTGAGGGTGTGTGAAGTATGTGTGAGGAGTGTATGGGTGAGGGGTGTATATGTGTGTGATGTATGTGTGTGTATGGAATGTGTGTGTGTATGTGAAGAGTGTGTGTGTTTTTTTTTGTGTGTATGAGGTGTGTGTGTGGTGTGTGTGGGGTATATGTTAGAGGTGTGTGTATGTGTTGAGAGGGGGATGAGGTGTGTGTGTAGGAGTAAGATAAATAATTAAGAAAAGCAAAATGAGTGAAGAAGCAAAGGAAGGGAACAGAGGGTAAGTGAAGTAAAGAATAGGGATTGAAAGAAGTTGAATATGAGAGGGGAAATAGGGAAATTGGAGTAAACATGGAGAATAAGAATAAGTTTGGTAAGCAGAATAAAGACACAGGAGTGAGGTTGGTTGAGAAAATATTAGTAAGCTTAAAGCAAAGGGTGATGACAAAGTACATTTTTTTAGTCATACTACCATATAATAAATGTAACTTTAATTATCTTTTTTACTGCACTTTGTATCTGTGAAAGAGAGAAGAAAAAATAAGTTATAAGTAGTAAAATGTGTATTTTAAATTAAAATATACAAATGAAGAGGTTACAAATCATAACAGTGTATCTAGAAATAAAGTAAGAGTGAAGGACACAGAAAGGGAAATAAAGTAAGGTAGAAGGATAAAAAGAGAAAAAAAGAAATAGAATGAGAGCAAATTACTAAGAGTAAGGCATATAGATTCACTGACAGAGAGGAAGAGAAGAACAGAGAAATGAACTGAAGGTAAGAAAGATACTAAAACAATGGGAGTTAGCAAAACTAAATCAGGAAACAGTAGTAAGTAAAAAGATAATAACTAAGACGGAAAACATAAACACAAGTGAACATAACACAAAGAGAGTAGGGCACTGAGGACATAGAAGTAGTGAACGAAAAATAGAGAGAAAAGGTCAAAAGTAAGGAGCAAACAAAGATAAGCGAGGGAGAGTGGGTGATTTATAGTGATAGAGTGCGATAATACTGCTGAGTGAGTAAAGAGGAATTACTAAAAGAGCAAAGGAGGAAAATACGGAAAAGGGAAATAAAGCAGAGAGACTGAAAGCTGAAAAGTTATGCAAGGGAGAGAGGGGATGCAGACAGTTGAAATGAGAATGAGGGCTTGTCAAAGAAGTGGAGTAAAGGAACGGGGCTTACAGAGAGTGAGAGAAAGACATTATAAGTGAGTAAAAAGAGCTGAAAGAGGATGGAAAAAGGAAAGTGAGTGTCAGAGAATGGGAATACAATTTAATTTACACAATCCAAAGTATAGAATAACTTGTACAACATGTTACATAGTTTATTTTTGCTGTTCTCAGAATATATTGAATTTCACTTAAAACAGTGAGTTCAAATTACTCATCATATGACAGCGGGAAAAAAAAACCACAATCTAAAAGATTGTGTTTTAAAAAAAACCTTAGATACTGACAACTGACAAATGTACACTAATCTTGGATTGACTTACTTTTCCTTGAGGCCAAATAGTATATCATGGAGGTCCTTTTCTCGTTGCAAAGTACTTTGCTGTTCAGTAAAAAATCCATTTCATCGACTTTCTAGAAGAAAAGCTCCAACAACATCTGAAATATTTTCATTATTTTCATATACTCCTTTGTTTCAGTCATGACTCTTTACTCATTCCTGTACCTTTCCTTTTGGCCAAATAGTGTCAGATGTACGAGTATATTTTCAAATTAATTCAAAGAAAATCTGAAATTACCTTTTTTTCCGACGTTCTGAAAGAAAGGCTATACACCATTTTCACAATATTTAAGTATTTGTAAAAGCAACTCTGACTCACTCATGTTCATCATTTTGTATAATACTAAAATCACTTACTATGAGATCCACTTACAGTACCTATATGACAAGTCAGTTTTTTATATTACCTGGATCACTTTTACTCAGAATATATTTTTAAACAGCAAAATAACCTTTATTAACTGCTCCCGTCTTCATAGGCCAATTACCTTTACCTAAATTTTGGTTGTAAAAACACTAGGTATGAATTTTTTAAGCCAAAAGGCAAACGTTGTTTGAAAGTCAAATGAGTGTCGTTACATTGGGTCCAACCTTTACAACTTTTTAAATAGCATGTGTAATGCCCTGATGTTGTAGAAGGACCATCATGAAAAATAATAGCTGCAGTTGCAAAGGTTCTTCCTGATATCGATAACTGTGAAGCCACAAAATTTTTAATAGAAGTTGTCAATTTAGTTCCATCAAGTCTACATCGTTGGAACATTAAAATGACATACTGACCATAATTTTTTAGAAATAATGTGGACAGCATTGTAGACTTACATTGGGGACACACCATATTGTGATCCGCTGCTTTAACTAGATTAGTAAAAGGCACTGATTTGCAGTCTGGTAAAGTCAAATATATAAATCTTTCAGTGTCTATTCTAGTAGTACTTGATAAAGTACAGTTGTCGCAGTCATGCTGCCACTGATAAGAAAGGCTAAAAAGATGTTTAATATCTACACCTTCATCTTCCAATACATCAAACATTTACATTAAAAATTCCTGACAATCCTGCTGAATATTCTGTGAAAATTGATTTCGACCAGTAGATATGTCTAGAAGATTTCGAATTTCTGAAACACTTTCTATTCTTGCTCTATCACTGGTACATTTCTCAAACACGGAATTCAACAAACAACAGAATTTTTGATCCCGATTTTCAGCAATCTGTTCTTGTATATTTTGAAGAAAAAAAACAACATTAACCACTACATTAGCATAGCAGTTGACACCAGAACTGTTTTCAAACTGAAATCCAACAACATCTTCAACAGAATCATTTTTCCTTCTGCTTACAATTACAGTTTCGTCTACTTTTTGTCTTTTTGCTACTACCTCACTGCAATTACTCTCATTTCTTCTTTTTCGGCCTACCACACGTTTTTCAATCAGAGGATATTGAGGCAAATGTGGAGCATACTCTCTTCTTAACCTATTGCATTCTTTAACACAATGTAGATCTGCACAAATCTTTGTTTCATCACACTCAATCAAGTACAATCCTGATAACGTTCTGACTCGTGATAATGCCACATATGCCATACCCTCTTTAAACACAGAACTTCCAATGTTCACCAAAGCGCTATCTACACTTAAACCTTGAGACTTATGAATTTTTACGCATATGCCAAACAAATAGGAAACTGTTTTCGCCGAACATATAAGTCTTTCACGAGCAAAAATCTAGCTGAACAACGACAAATTTGTTCTATTTCATCAAGGCCATCAAATTTAATTTTTAAAATTTCAATTCCATCTCTATTTTTGTAATTCACAAAACCAACAACATGACCCATTGCTCCATTTACCAGACCTCTTTCAACATTTAAATTCCTTCTCAAAATGATACGACAATTTAAACACACATTCAGAGTCTTTTCAAAACCAGCAGTTTTAGATATAGTCTTCTCTAATGAATCCAATTTTGATTTCAAATTTTCAGACAAAATAATTGTTGCTCCCATATGCTCTATTTTATCTGTAGCTGCCAGTTTCACTATCTCTTCATTTTCTAACTGTAACATTTTGTTGTTGAACATGGAACATTCTTTCAGAATTGGCATCAAACATATGCCAGATTTCTTCTCGTTAATTTTCTTAAAAATATTCTCTGGAAGAATCTTTTCATTTGGGTACAAATTTGAAATTAATCGTCCATGTAAAGCTTCTTTCCCTTGCTGACTTACTTTTCCGATTCTTACATCTTGTAAATTTTTTTTATAATCTTCATCCTTTGCCTGCCGCATATTTTGAAGCAGTTCTGCATATTTGAAGTTTAACCATATATTAACGTTTCCAATACTTCCTAAGCACTTCCTGGTATCTTCATGCCTGAGCATTTTGAACACAGGTTGTCCTTTCACTAGAGTCAACTGCAGTAGATCTCCAAAAACAATAATGTGTTTTCCTCCAAATAAGACATCATAGTCTGTTCTAAGAATTTCTTGCATTCTCAAATGCACAAAAGCAAGCATTATATTTGACACCATGCTTACTTCATCAATGATAAGAAGTTTCATTTTCTTCAGGACTCTCGAAACTTCGGAACACGCATCTGCAGATAGCTTGTGGTACTCCAATTTGTTATCATGCTCCACTGGCAGCATCAGTAAACGAAGTAAAGTAATCCCTTTAATGTTATGTGCAGCCAGCCCAGTTGGAGCGGTAACAACACAAGACAGCGGTGATTCAGTCCTTTTCTGCAGATAAGTTGCAATTGCTTTAATCAGAAAACTTTTTCCAGTTCCCGCTTCTCCACTCACGTACAGTTGGACAGGCTTAAATGATGTACATGAGCACTCTTTCTTCTCATGACTGAATCCATGTTCAATCTGTTCTGTGACTTCGTCATATATCTGTTTCTGCTCAAGGTTTAGTTGTTTCACCAAATCTTCTAAGTTAACTACATCATCTTGAGCTTGTTCCATAGCTCTTTCCACCTCATCCATGGCAGTGGCAGCTTCATTTTGTATAATTGGTCCTCCAAGTGGATCCTGACTCAATGAAGCAGAACTCTGACTGTCTTGAGAACTGTCTCTAGCAATCTCTGCAGCAATTGTGGCTTCTTGCTCTATTTCTTCGTTCAACATTTGCAGATAATTTGGAAAAACAGGGCATTCTATGGTATCCTTGATTGCATTAAAAGAATCTTCGTAACACAGAAAATCTCCAAGTAGTTCCTCTTCTGTACGCCATGGCTTAAAGAGTTGCAAAAGAGCTAAATAGTAAAATTCCCTTTTCTCTGGATTTCCGCAACTCAATTTTCGATGATTAATCAAATGGCCTTTTTTCTGTCTCACTAGACGTCCTTCACACCCAATGATAGCATATATTCCATTGTTGATATCTTCTCTGATGGTTCTCTTATAAATATAGTTTTGCAGAACTTCATACAAACAACTGTTCTCAAGATGACTACTTCTATTTGGATAGTATGTATCCAACATGTTTGTCTTCAAAATATCTGTACTTTCTGGTTCTTTCTCCGCCAAATACTCTATTTCTTGTACAGATTTCAAAACTCGGTTTCGTGTTGCAGCAAGACCTAGACTCACCCAAATGATGGTTCTAGATTTGGCATAGAGACTTGCTGACGACAATCGATCAGAACATTCATATGCTCCAATTTCTCGATGCGACAACATCTTCAGATTGTAACTGTATAATGTCTTGCTTAGACTCTTTTCATGTGAAATGTCCTCCCACATTTCCTTCAGTTATGCCTTTTCTTTTTTTGTGATGTAAGACGTCACATATCGAGCCACAGCAATAGAGTTGTCAGCAACGAGCAGAATATCCATGTTAGCATTCCACATGGACAAAATCACTGGGTTGTAGTCGTTGATGTACTTGGACTCTTCGTTTCTTTTTAAATTGTATGTATTTTTTGGTGATTTCCTCGTCACAGTATGTCGCAGAGAAGACATCAAATTATTTACTCTTCCTTTAGAAATCACTGGTCGTGGAAAGCCGAAACGACATTTTGTGTAGAACTTGTCCTTGTTTCTGAATTTTCGACGACAGAACTTTCCACAACTATGGGATTGAATGCGTAAAACGTGTTGCCTTAAACTGTTTTCCTCTGTAGTTTTTGGAACAGCACATGTTGAATACTCTTCAATGAAACTCATCACTGTTTCATCCGAATCTGTTCCAAATTTGGGTGCATCTTTAATCCACAACAACATATGTATGTGAGGAGCACCTCTCGCTTGATACTTCTTTCTCCAAAAGAAATCCAAAACCTCTCCAAGGGGAGGATTTTTTTTGTTGGTAATAAAAGACATCTTAGCTTCAAATCTATGATTGAAATATCTGCATACATTCACTGGATCCAAAGAACACAGTTCTCCAGGTGTTTTGAATTCCATATTTTGTATATTTGCATTTGCCTCTCGTAGAAATTGAAGTAAGTCGTCCCATGCATACTCCGCACAGCTAAGAGTGAGGAACCATGTAGGAGTTCTTAGCATACATTTCAATTCCCCATGACGACGGTACCAATACTCATTTGTACCACGCTGACATGCCATGAGATTGATTAGATGAGATTCCAAAATATTATCTTGCAGATTCACTTTCTCCATAAAGTCCCTCGCCAAAACATTTTGCAGATGTGCTCCACTTTTCAGTATATGGTTTACTGCATAAGAAAGCCCAGACAAGTCACTTTCATACAGTAGATGAAACAAATAGGGAATGCATTGACGAAACCTTGGATCTTCAGCATATAATCTTACAGTTCGATATTCAGATGCAGGAATTTGAAGTAGACGATCGTCATATCGTCATCCTCGACCTGTTGGAAATAGCTGTGGAAAACAACGAGCTTCCAAACTTCCTTCCCATACACTAATGGGACTTCCTTTTGCTGCTTTCATTTGAAACAATTCAATTGCATTCCCCATTACTTCTTTGGAATGCAAAGGATGAACAGTATAATGTTCAGATATTTCTTCACTTCTAGACACATCAACTTTTTCAATTTGGCCGCCTGAACAATCACTGTCTTCATCTGCAGCTGTTTCCTCTGCTGCAACACATACATCTTTGTAATACTCATTGTTTTTGACTAAATACAACGTTGCCTTTTTGACTTTCCTAACATCCACTAAATCTTGCCAGATTTTCTTACTCTTTGTCGGAACCCCATGAACTAGAATAACTAAAGGTTCCTCTTCTACTTTTTCTATACCAATTGTATCAATATTTTTTTGAAATCAAGAGGCAAATAAACAACTCTTCCCTTTAATCCTCTCTGCAAATCTGTAGGAGGCAATTTCCCTATCTTAGGCTCCATGCGAACAATTGCCTGAAAAGGGTGGACACATTGAATCAAAATAGACTCATATGTATTTGAATCCATCAATTCACGGGAAATGTCTACCAACTCCAGATTATTATGAACAGCTCTAGCAGGCATTCTGTTTTGAGTTAATTTATCATAACAATATTTACAAATACGCTGATCAGAACTCAAATCAAAACAATTCTCCACCCACAAATAAGTTGCAAAATCCTTCCACTCATAATTATTAATCTTTTCACTTTTTACGTATAAATCAACTAATCTAGTTTGAAGCTTATAATGACTTTGTCGACAACACACACAAGTAAAATTCGGCCTTTCACTTGATTTCACCTTAAACCTGGTAATTTCCTGCTCAAACTTTTCTGTACTTGAAATCTGTACATTGTCTTCCACATTACCTTGAATTGCTGTGTCAATTTCTACACTATCCTCTTTTTCACCAAAATAACAAATCTCAATTTCTTCACAAATCTTCTTCACATCTAATTCAGTTCCATGCAAAAGAGCCCTGTTTAATTGTTTAAGCTTAAGTGCTGGACTTTTTGCATAATACGACATTCTCACTAATTTCCTCATTTTGGTATGATGCACTGCTAACATCCTTAAATGATGAAAAACACTCTGACAGACTTTTCTAGAAAGACAAGCCAGTGAATGCCCTTGCAAACCTGTGTTTTCTCTCACTCTGCAAGGATCTAAGTCTTGCAACAACTTCACTTTCTGCTTTAGACTTTTCTTACTATATGTACATAAGAAATTACAAAACAAATCAATTGATTCCTGTCGCACACTACAAATACGACTACACTTCCAAGTGTACACTGGACCCTTAGTACGTCTCCCTAAAACTTCATCAGTTAATACCTCTTCTGGTTCTCTAGGCACAAGTTTCTCTTTTTCAATCGGACAACCGTCTTTCACTTCATACGCTCGACCACTGGTGTCAACTGCATGCACTAAATCATTCTCCTGGAAGTAACTCTCCTGATTAAAAAATGGCTCACAACTTGAACTGTGCATCCATTCTCCTGAAAAAACTTTACAAAAATTAGTCCGATTAATTACTCTTTTCCATCTACTGTTTGATTTGAAAACATCAATTGTCTTGTTAAGTGTCCTAATTCTATTGATTATTAAAATAAATAATTTTTTCTTAACTTCAAAAGCCTGATGAACAATCTTCTCTACACTTTACTTTTTCTTATAAAAAGCAGTTCTCTGTTTACCTTTCCTAATGTTTTTTAACAAATTTAAAACCACCCTATTGCGAAACATTCGTTTACGAATGTCTCTAAACTGATTCTGCCTTCTATTCCTATACATATTATTCTCTCCTGCTCCAGTTGTAGGATTCTTTGAGGTTCTCTCCTTCCTTTTCAAATTTACTCTCTCATTCTCTTTTTCTACATGCTGTCCAACAATTTTTTTTGAAGTACATATGTTCCGTATAAAAGACTTAGTTGTCTTACCAGGAGCTTGGTTCCTGTTTTTTGAAGTATTTGTTGTGGAAGAGTGCTGTAATTCCGTTGCTGTTTTTGTTTTTTTGCGGTTATGTTGTTTTCCTCTCCTTTCCCTTGAGGGCATGTTTGCTTACTCTTGAAATCTTGATTTCAATCTGTGTTAAAGAAAAAAATAGCACATTATAGACCACTATTACCAAACAACAAAGCAATGACAAAAAGCAAACGATCTATTCAGGGTTACAGATCAGGTGAGGATTCTCCAGGGGTGCACAAAAGGTGAGGCCTGTATTGAATAGTATAGTGGAAGACAGCTCTGTCCACAGGTACAAAGAAGATGAGACCTGTGTCTAAGAGTCCAGTAGGAGATAGACTTCATGAAGTCTAGTCCACTGCACTCTTATACACAGGCTTCACCACCTATGCTTCCCAGGAAAGGCCTCTCTCCCACTACAGTCTTGATCATAAACCTCACCTCCTCTGTCCCTGTGGACATGTCTCACCTCATCTGCACAATCTACTTCCTAATCTCAGGTAACACAGGTTTACTTAATTTTGAAAAGGTCAATTTTTTTAATGTAATCATGCACACACTATTTATTCTTTATCAAAAATGTAGAATTCATTAGTCCCAAAATCGAATTTTCAATAACATTTTAGAAACACAGTGCAGGTCCTACTATTTAAACTTTCTAAAAAATGTAAAACTCATTAATTTGCAGCAAAAATATTTTAGTAGAGTGATGAAAAGCTTATACATATGACCTTTTCATTGTCTTTCAAATGTTATTCTAAAAAAAAATTATAAGGCCTAAGCAGGAATACTCATGTGATGAAGCCTGTCCAGGGAAGGACAAAACGTGAGGCTTGTGTCCAAGAGTGCAGTGGATAGGACTAAACTGGAGTAGTGTGCAAGAAAAAGATGAGCCTCATTTATAAAGCCATGCGTCAGTTTTGCGCTACTGATGCGTCACTTTTTGTGGCGCATTGGCGGCATAAAACATGTGCCTTGTTGCACCATATTTAAAAAGTGACGCATGTAGGTAGATGCGTCATTTTTTAAACCTCTGCGCCACATTATACCTCTGTCAAGTGTAATGTACACAGAGGGGTAATTTCTCCGCAAAAAGCCTCGTAATAAGGACGCAGTGAAATCTATGAGATTTCACTGCGTCACTTTTAGGACACTGTTACATCAAAATCTTGCACCTGCCTCACAGCAGGGATAAAACTGAGGCAAACACTTTCACATGGAGCTTTCCCCATGTGATAGGATTCTGACACCTAAGCAGGAGTGCAGATGAGATGAAGACTGTCCAGGGGAGCACAAAAGGTGAGGCTTGTGTCCAAGAGTGCAGTGGACAGGACTAAACTGGAGTAGTGTGAAAAAAAAGAACCTCATTTATGCGTCAGTTTTGCACTGCTGATGCGTCACTTTTTGTGACGCATCGGCGGCATAAAACATGCCCCTTTTTGTGCCATATTTAAAAAGTGACGCATGTAGGTAGATGCGTCACTTTTTAAACCTCTGAGCCACATTATACTCAAAAATGTAAAAGCCATTCATTTTCCCCAAAATCGTTTTTGACATCACATTTAGGAAACACAGCACAGGTCCTATGTACAAGCATTCCATGTCCTTACTGAAACCTCACTATTTTACAAAATACAATTCCTCTATGCAAACAAACTCAATATGCTTCCTACACTGAGTTAACACAGGTAACATCATTGTAAAGAGTCAAATTGACGCCTGTGTCTAAGAGTGCAGTCGGGGATAGGCTTTATGAAGCCTAGTCCACTGCACTCTTAGACACAAGCCTCACCACCTTCGCTCCCCAGGAAAGGCCTCTCTACCACTACAGTCTTGAACAAAGGCCTCACCTCCTCTGTACCTCTGGACATGCCTCACCTCATCTGCACAATCTACTTCCTAATCTGAGGTAACACAGGTGACATCATTGTGAAAGGGGCTAATTTATGTCTTTAAGCATGCAAACACTCTTTATTCCTTCTCAAAAATGTAAAACCCATTAATTTTCCCCAAAATCGTTTTTGACATCACATTTAAGAAACACAGCACAGGTCCTATGTACAAGCATTCCATGTCACTACTGAAACTTCACAATTTTACAAAATACAATTCCTCTATGCAAAGAAACTCAATGTGCTTCCTACACTGAGTTAACACAGGTAACATCATTGTAAAGGGTCAAATGTATTTCTTTAAACATGCACACATTATTTATTCCTTCTAAAAAATGTAAAAGCCATTCATTTTCCCCAAAATCGTTTTTGACATCACATTTAAGAAACACAGCACAGGTCCTATGTACAAGCATTCCATGTCACTACTAAAACTTCATAATTTTACAAAATACAATTCCTCTATGCAGTAAAAACCTTTTACCAAGCATTATCAAAAAGCATGACACAAAGCAACATTGAAAAACCACAATTTGCTTCCAAATCTTCTCCATAGAGTATACAAGTCTCTATGTATATTAAATGAATCATAACTCACCTTTACAAATGCTCTAGGAGATTTACAACAGTGTGTTAACACAGGTAACATCATTGTAAAGAGTCAAATTGACGCCTGTGTCTAAGAGTGCAGTCGGGGATAGGCTTTATGAAGCCTAGTCCACTGCACTCTTAGACACAAGCCTCACCACCTTCGCTCCCCAGGAAAGGCCTCTCTACCACTACAGTCTTGAACAAAGGCCTCACCTCCTCTGTACCTCTGGACATGCCTCACCTCATCTGCACAATCTACTTCCTAATCTGAGGTAACACAGGTGACATCATTGTGAAAGGGGCTAATTTATGTCTTTAAGCATGCAAACACTCTTTATTCCTTCTCAAAAATGTAAAACCCATTAATTTTCCCCAAAATCGTTTTTGACATCACATTTAAGAAACACAGCACAGGTCCTATGTACAAGCATTCCATGTCACTACTGAAACTTCACAATTTTACAAAATACAATTCCTCTATGCAAAGAAACTCAATGTGCTTCCTACACTGAGTTAACACAGGTAACATCATTGTAAAGGGTCAAATGTATTTCTTTAAACATGCACACATTATTTATTCCTTCTAAAAAATGTAAAAGCCATTCATTTTCCCCAAAATCGTTTTTGACATCACATTTAAGAAACACAGCACAGGTCCTATGTACAAGCATTCCATGTCACTACTAAAACTTCATAATTTTACAAAATACA
The DNA here is from genome assembly GCF_964261635.1 of Lissotriton helveticus. NCBI lineage: Eukaryota > Metazoa > Chordata > Amphibia > Caudata > Salamandridae > Lissotriton > Lissotriton helveticus. The sequence continues at coordinate 496,354,807 of NC_136061.1, read as the reverse complement.
ATTCCTCTATGCAGTAAAAACCTTTTACCAAGCATTATCAAAAAGCATGACACAAAGCAACATTGAAAAACCACAATTTGCTTCCAAATCTTCTCCATAGAGTATACAAGTCTCTATGTATATTAAATGAATCATAACTCACCTTTACAAATGCTCTAGGAGATTTACAACAGTGTCAGATACATACACCAATATTTCTTTAGCAGAGCAAAAGGTATATTCTCCAGGCACTGCAACCATTAATGGCACAGAAAACCTCTGTTTCTACATACATATTGCTCACGGTAACCAATCAAAACTCTTCCCTCTGTATTTTCAAACCAACACCCTTCCCCCCCTCAGCCCTTTCTACCTGTTACCATAGCAACTCCCTCCTCACTGAAGTCTCAGGTTTAAAAGTTTATTCTACAATGTTGCAAATCACCTCAGCAAGGATGTTTGAACTGCGAATACACCAGCTTATCTGGTGCAATGTTTCTTTAAATGACTTTTTTTTAACCATTCAAATTACTTCTTACACAGAACACAACCATGCACCCTAACTTTCAGTTTTCAACTTTCTCAATCTACCAATCATTGCTTGTGATTCAAGAGCACTGAAACTCCACAGTTTTTTTTGTTGCAAACTCCTACTGTTCCAACTGCCATTTTATTCCTACACTTCATCTGACTGCACCAGAACCTCCTCTCACCATGTATTCTGTCTGGATTATTGGACATAGCTATATCCACTGGGCTCAAAGGTATGCAGCTACCAGAAATTTTCACAACCTTGATTTACCAAATGTGAACATTAAATGGATTGGCCAGAGAGGATTGAGATGTCACCAACTGATACCATTGGTGAAAATCTTTTTTCATTTGCCACACCCTAACCTCATAATTCTGCACTGTGGTGGAAATGACTTAGGCACTTTGACTGGGGTAGGTCTGGAAATGCTTTTAAAGGACACCTTTGAACAATTGATGGCACTTTTTCCTCAAACTGCCTTGGTATTTTCCAATATATGCCAAAGACAGAAATGGAACTGGTCCAACCAATTTTGTCCACAATTTGGGAAAACACGGAAACATGTGAATAAATCTGTTTCTGCTTACATGAGAGACTATGGAATGGGTTCAATATACAACAACAACTTGCGTTACAACATGCAAGATATCTACAGAGGAGATGGTGTGCACTTCTCAGATGAGGGGAATAGAATATTCCTCCTGAATTTAAGACTGTGCATTGGTACCTACTTGTAGGTACCTAAATCAGCCACAGAACCCAAAAGCTCTTTTCAGAGCTACCCTATCTCTGATCACTCCAAATGATTATCTTTTTCTAACTTTTTTCACTATTTTTCACCAAAGTACGCTCCCCGGTACGCTTCCCGGTGCGCGTACCGGGCACTCCCCCCGCGAATTATTATTTTTTTTCTCGTCTATATGGGCCTCCTAAGACCCCCTCAGAAAACCTAGAGGGTGAGGGAGTGCCTACCATGCCCCCTTATACCCATTCCCAAAGTTGTTTCTCCTCCATTTTCTGTCTCAAGTCTACCGAAACACAAAATGGAGGACTGCCGTAGCGCTGCCGGTACGCGTACCGGGGCGCGCACCGGGAAGCGCCCTTAAAAATTTTTGGAAGTCAATTTACTTAAAAACCACTGGAGAGACTTTCACCATATATAGAATAGGCCATACTAAATACCAATCCCTACCATTTTCCCAAAATTGGTGGAATTCCATTGAGCCATTTAGCCTGTAGACCTCTCTAAATATCCTGAGGTAAATTACTTCATAAAAACACATCTGAAGTGTTAGAATTGACAACCAATTAAAATGTTACTTTCATTTTCTACCATTATCTCATGACATTTGATTGGTTATGTACCTGAATATATATAAAGAAAGAGAGGAAAACACAGCCATTTTGACTACTACTTCCTGAAGTACATTTCAAGAGCATTTTCACTGACAACTTCAACTGCTTTCTCAAAGGTAAGTTATTATTTTGAAAACTGAAGTATGTTGTGCACTTTAAGTTAATTTGGAAAACTTTTTCTGATAGTTATATGCTATCCCTCTGTAATAGTTATAGATTGAGATAGACTTCTCTGTTATAGTTATGGATGTAGTTAGGATTGTCTTGTATAATTATGAATTTACTTAGGCTTCATCACATACACTTTTTTATATTTCTACTTCCAGTCTGATACCACACACTGCCCAAAGATAAATTCACTGTTAAAAAATCCAAACTACCTGTCTGAACTTAAACCCAACAGTGCCCTATCCCTACTGATATATTTATTTTTTATGCAAATTACAGCACGAAAAAGGAAGGAGAGCAAAACATTTCCTTTGAAATTGTTCTGGAGAGCAACAATGAAGAACTTATTGTACCCAATGATAACTTGGAATTCATGGATGAATCACGGGACTATGAACTACTTCAATGTGTAGAATCAGTAGATTTGCTGATTCAAAATGAGGACATTTCTGACAGTCAAATATTACAAGTTCTGTTTAATTTGGAAAAAGAATCTGAAAAATAAATTTATATTTAATAATTCTAAAATGGTTTGAGACATTATTCATTTTTATATGTAATTCTTAAACTAGTACCAAATTGATTATAATGTAAAGTCAGACTTATAGTATACTGTGCAACTTTTTTATGTTACATAGTAATTTTGCTCATAGATACTTCCTTTCTCCCACTATATTATCTCCAATGTGTATTTGACATCTCTTTTTCATCTCCTGCCTCCATGTTCTTTCTGCTTTCCTGACAGACTATAGTATAGATTCCATATACCACAATAACTTCTGTAACAACATGACTCTGCATTGGTACCTACATGTTGGTACTTAAGTCACCCACACAACACAACAATTCTATTCAGAGCTACCCTACCTCTAAGCACTTTAAATGATCATTTTACTGTTTCACTGAGTTTTCCCCATGTGTGTGGGGGTGGGGGAGGTGTGTGTGGAGGATGGTGGGGTGTGTCTGTGAGGTGTGTGTGTGTATGTGTCTGGGGGGGGAGGTGGGTTGTATAGGTGTATGTAGGTGTATGGAGTATGTGGTTGTGGGTGGGGGTGTGGGTGTGTAAGGTGTGTGTGCGGGTATGTGGGGTGTTTGAGTGTAGGTGGAAATGTGAGTGTGTGAGGTGTGTGTGGGGGGTGTGTGGGTGAGGGGGTATGTGTGTAAGATATGTGTGTATGTGTGGGATGTGTGGGTGTGTCTGTGAGGTGTGGGTGTGTGTATGTGTGGGGGGCGGAGGTGTGTCTGTGGGATGTGTGGGGTGTGTCTGTGAGGTATCTGTGTGTGCGTGTGTGTGTGTGTGTGTGTGTGTTGGGGGTGGTGAGGTGTGTATGAGTGTGGGTGTGTGGAATGTGTGGGTATGGGTGTGGATGTGTAAGGTGTCGGTGTGGGGCTGTGGGGTGTTTAGGTGTGGGTGGAGGTGTGCGTGTGTCAGGTGTGTGTGGGGAGTGTGTGGGTGTGGGGGTGTGAGGTTGTGTGCATGTGGGTGTGTGTGGGACATACTTGTAGGTACCTAAAACAGCCACAGAACTCAAAAGCTCTTTTGAACCCAAAAGCTCTTTTCAGAGCTACCCTACCTGTAATCACTCAAAATGATTATTTTACACTATTATTTTAACTATTTTTCACCAAAGTACGCTCCCCGGTATGCTCCCCGGTGCGCGTACCGGGCGCTCCCCCCGCGAAAACCGAGGGACCCTTTTATGGCCCCCACATCAAACCTAGAGGGTCAGGGGGGTCAACCTTGCCCCCTCTTGGTTATTTCCCCCTTTGTTTTTTGCCACCTCTTGTGTCTCGATCCTACCGAGACACAAGATGGCGGCCGCTGTGGACTGTTTCGAATGTTTACAGACACCCGAGAGCCAATCAGCTTTCCGTGCGCAAGTCGCGTGGCGCGCCCGGAGCGCTCCCCGGTGCGCCTACCGGGGCGCGGCTATAGATATATACATTTTTTGGAACCTAAATTACTCAAAATCCTCTGGAGCACATATCTTGAGACATAGCAAAGGCACATCGGGCTACCAGTCTCTACAATTTTGCCAAGTTTGGTGAAAATCCATTCAGCCGTTCGAGCTAAAAGTGCGACCGACCGCCCTATGGAAATTAACATGGGGAAAACATGTTTTGGGACCCCCCTTTTATCTCGGCCCCCGCTTGACGAATCCCCCCCCAAACTTTCAGGGAAGTACCGGAGCGCCGCGAGGCAAAGTTGCTGAAAATTCCAGGCAGATTCCTCCACCGGCGCCAAAGTTATTCCAAATAGAATGTTACGATTTCCCTATGGAAATCAATCCTAACTATAACTACCTACTGGCGACCGCCAGTAGGTAATATATATGAAGGCTACACAACACTTCCTTGACAAAAGAGAACCTGGTTTCCATGAACATTCTAAAATGATATTTGACATGATCACAATTTGCCTTGAGAACAATATTTTTCTGTTCGCCAACCAACTTTTTCTGCAGACTCGTGGAGTGGCTATGGGGGCCTGCTTTTCTCCCAGTTACGCCTGCCTCCATATGGGGTACTGGGAGGAGCAGGTCCTGATGAAACAACATGCTTCCACTGTCAATGCTAAGGTTAAACTTTGGTTAAGGTATATAGATGACCTACTTATTGTATGGGATGGCACTGAAGTAGAGGTCGTTGAGTTCATTGATTCACTGAACACGAACAACTTTAACATCCACTTTACTAGTACCCATAGCAGATCATCTATTGTCTTCCTAGATGTGGAGTTATATGTACAGGCAGGAAAACTTCAGACTAGATTACATCGTAAACCCACAGCAGGGAATACATTGCTGCACGCAGAGAGCCAACATCCTGCGCATTTGATTCGCAGCATCCCTTATGGGGAGATGCTGCGGATTCGGAGAATCAGCAGCAATGAGTATGATTGCCGGACGGCACAATCCCTCTGTAAGGCACGCTTTTTGGAACGAGGCTACAAACCAGAAATTATAGATAATGCCATGGTTAGGGCCAACATGATTGATAGAACCATACTCCTGGGCGCAGGAAGTTCCCGATCAAAAACTACAACAAACAGGGCGGGCGAGGAGACTAGACTTATTATGACATACAACAGTCAACATAAAAGTATTCATAAAATAGTCAAGGACAATTGGTTCCTGGTCTCCAGTGACCCTATCATTGGTTCTTCAATGGGCCCACAACCTTGCATTACCTATCGTAAAGCCCGGGCTATGCAGGACAGCCTTGTGTCTAGCAGCCCTGAGGTAGTTCAAGCCTCATGGCTAAGTGGGAGTAAAGGTTTTTTGAGATGCTCGAGTTGTAAAGCATGTAAACACGGCATTAGCAAAACAGAGGTAACTACTCCTCTTTCTCCCTTTCCCATCAAAATCAAACAGAAACTAAACTGTAAATCAGAGTTTGTTGTTTACGTCCTGGAATGCCCTTGTGGGTTAAGGTATGTGGGAAGTACTCGACCACAAGTTCACAAGCGGATATTACAACATCTGCGAGCAATCACCCACGCAGATGTGACTTACCCGGTAGCCAGGCACTTTGAAAGTAAACATGGAAAGGATGCTTCCCTTTTGAAATATTTTGTGATAGATTGTGTTCCTCCCCAACGGAGAGGTGGTGATAGGGAATCTCTTCTTCGCAAATTAGAGACCCGGTACATAATCCTATTAGATATCAAGGCACCACAGGGTCTTAACATTGGGGAGGACTGCCACACCTATCTCTAGACATTATTGTTCGCTTGTGCCCTATTTACTATCTAGAGCATCTTTGCTTATGCCCACTTGGCGCGTGCAGTTTTATTCATATGAAGTTTTAATCTGTTGCAATGTGACCTTCTGACACTTTATCTGATGATTATTAACCATTTCCCTGATGAATTCAATCTCCATGACCATTTTAATTTTCACCAATCACTTTATATCACCAATTGTGGGAGCACTTTATACCATCACAGCGCTTGTAGAAATTTGCGAATTTTGCACATGTATAGTACCTGTTATTGGTCTGCAAGATTACCAGCCCACTTGGGCACTATTACATTCAATTAGGAGTTCATGACAATTGGAACCTTAATTTATTTTAAGTTTTGTACAGAGTTTTGGTAATTTTAATGGTTATATTTTAGATGTATATAACTATTTATCGGCTTTTAGCTTTTATATCATTTTAAAAGTTGGATTTAGCCGTTGCCATGTTGACTCTTGTAAATAGATGCCTATTGTATTATAATGGTTTTCTTGATGAATGACAATTATGTATATCACACATTTTTTATTGCTTGTGATGAGTTTCTTGTATACATGTGCAATTCAGACATTTATGTCGCAATTTTTGGGTTTTAACAACTTGGAAACATTAATAGTATTTTTTCTGTTTCCTTTGCATGTGATGGCACGTTGCACTTTAAATAGGTGAACAGCCCTCTTGACGCTTGTCATGTGATCAAGGCTATCTCTAGCCGAAACGCGTCATGGCGGACTGGTGCTGGGCTAACATTTAATAAAACTTAACATTTGCACCGTTTCTGGGTCTCGCTGCTCCTATTTTCCTGCTCGACAGTAACGGTTGTTACTGAACACTTCGACGTGGGAGCACTACGTACCTTATATATATATATATATATATATATACAATTACCACTCCTGGTGCATGTGCTCACCAAACAACGAGAAACGGACACACGATATAGAATGCACTGCAGGCTGAAATGATTCGAAAAGGTATTTATTTTCCTTCCATCAGCGCAAAATGAAGGACGAGATGACGCGTTTCGGCCAGCAGGGTGACCTTGCTCACATAATTGCGATGTTGGGTTAACAAAATTATATACACCTGAGTGCTGGTCACGTGTTAGTGAAAAACTACCATTGCAATGAAAAGTGAAAACACACTACTGGATAAAAACTACTCGTGGTTTCTTGATTCAATTTTAACACTTCAGTAGCAAAATAGTCAATGTGAAACATACATTTGACAATTATCGACAACAGGGTTGCATATGATGACGCTAAGAACATGGAATTCCACTAATTTTACACATTTATGTACCTGCAAATCGCAGCGTGCGAAAATAGGATGTAACGTGTCTAAAATGCAACAAAAATGCATCAAAAATGCAACAAAAACTTACATAATGCCTAGGATGAACCGAAGTAAATTGTTCAAATCGTGCAAATACTGTATGACAAAAATATCTCATTGTTTCGATTCTAGCAACCCATGAAGTATATTGGCAGCTACTGGTGTAAATCATTATGACTATCGGGTAATCATAGCAATAGGTTTGTAAATTATATTGACTATTTACAAAGAAAAACTCCTCATTTATATTAATAATAGTAAAAATACCTGCACAAATGCATTAATGAGTTCATTACAATTATCCTTGGGCCACATCGATTGGAACATCCCGAAAAAATGACAGCCACATATCAATGAAATGTGCTTAGCCTGCCGTACAATTCATCATATATGATATAACAAAAATGACCAGTTGCAAGAGTTGCCACCTTTCTCTGTCGCTTTCGCTACTTCAATTATCTCGGTATCTAAGTAGGCATATTTTCTGTATAATCCTACCCGCCAGATGATAGTACCAAAGCAACCAAATATTCACTATGTGTGTCTGAAGTTTCTACTAACCCGAGTAGCATAAATGAAGTGCACGTGTGAAGTAAATTTAGTTAATATTAAAATTATCTGACTTTCAATTGTCTCTCTTTAGAGAGAGGGAAGGACGGCATTCGACCTGATACCTGAAAATCCCATTGAAGGGCGAAAACGTATCTTTTGCCTGACTAGCGCTAAGCCAATACATATCGTGATGATCCACTTCCTACAGATAAAGAAGTGTCAACTGGAAAGGCTAGTGAGGCGCGGCTGAGAAATGACATGCAGGTACAGTGAGATAGGAAGAGGAGGAAATGAAACAACCACCCATAAAAAATATATATATATATATATATGGGAATGTATACAATACGGAAATAGAAGCACATGTAGCCAAAATTTATTATACTGATAGGTGTATAGTACTTAAAATAGGCTAGTTAGAGGTAATGATGCAAGTCCTCGCATAAATTCAATCCTCTCGGTGACTTGGTATCTAGCTCTATAATGTATTTCGTCTCAAGTTGTCTTAATTTTTTCTCTCGGTTTCCACCCCGTTTGTTAATGGGGACGCAATCAATGACGAAATAAGTGAGTACACTTAGATTGTTGGCATGCTCTATTTTAATGTGCCGGGCTACAGGGTATGCACTATCAGAGTTAATTGTCACCCTCAAATGCTGGAGAATTCTTTGATGCACTGGGAGTTTCGTGCTCCCAACATATCTGAGACCGCACACACACTGAAGTACATACACTGCATGATCAGTGTGACAAGTATAGTGGCCTTTCAAAGAGATGGGACAATCTGAAAAAGGGCTTATGTAAGTTTTGGTATTTTTGCCGAACTTACATGCGCGGAATGTACTACATTTGTAGAAGCCTCTGCTGGCGCTTAACCACCCACTTTTGACATCAGTTTCAGGGCTAGTTCTAATTAGTTCACTACGCATAGACCGAGCTTTCCTGTATGTGAAATTGGGACTAACAGGCAGAAATGGCGATAACACTGTATCAGTTTGAACTATAGGCCATTGCGCGTTGATATTGCGCTGGATAGATTTAGCTTGTCTGCTATACGTGGTGATGAACCTGCATGCCAATGGTGAGTCAGAAGTGACATCATCAACCTTCTGCTCACTATCTCTGGGGTCCCTTTCTACAGTGCTACATATGGCTCGCTTTTGTAATAGCTCTGATCTGTTGCGGGCATGGGCTTTATTTAGTGCGGAGTCCAAAAGTTTAGCCCCATATCCTCTTTGGAGAAATATCTCTAGCCATTTTCTGTGCTGTAACCAGTGCTTCCGGTGTGCTGCATGCCCTACGAATTCTCAAGAATTCACCGTATGGCAAACTCGTGATTGTATGATGGAGGTGAAAACTGCTCGCATGTAATAGCATATTACCCGCTGTAGGTTTACGGTATAGGCGTGTTTCCACCTTACCATCTTCGATGTATACATTGATGTCAAGGAAATTAACTGAGCTAGAATGTACATAAGCTGTGAAGTGCAAGTTCAACTGATTGTTATTGATGACGTTGACAAAATCTAGGGCTTGTTGTTCGTTGCCCCTCCACACAAAAAAAATGTCATCAATATATCGCCAAAGGTGTGCCACATGTTGTTCAACTAGATTTTTGTGTTCTTCCATGAGTACATGCTTCTCCCACCAGCCGACGTGTAAACACGCGTAACTGGGGGAGAAGCATGCACCCATGGCCACACCCTGCAGCTGTCTGAATACCTTCCCTTCAAACAAAAACAAATTATTGTGAAGGCACCACCGCATCATATCCAAAAGCATGCCATTGTGTTGATACATAGAAATGCATCTGTTGGACAAAAAATGCTTAACCGCAGTTATATATATATATATTTCATTTATATATATATATTTCATATGAGTGAAATGTCCAGCTAACTATAACACCCCTAAAATCTACAGTTTTTTCTGTGAATTTCTAAGGTTTTTTAAATGCTAATTCCTAACTATATCAGGCCTGAAACCTATGATTTTTTCAGTGAATTTCAAAGGTTTTTCAAATGCTAATTCCTAACTATATCAGGCCTGAAACCGATGGTTTTTTCAGTGAATTTGCAAGGTTTTTTAAATGCTAATTCCTAATTATGATGTGGGTGAAACCTATGGTTTTTCTGTGACTTTCTAAGGTTTTTTCAATGCTAATTCCTAACTATAACGTGTGTGAAATCTATGTTTTTTTCAGTGATTTTACAACGTTTTTTAAGTGCTAATTCCTAAATATAACGTGTGTGAAACCTATGGTTTTTTCAGTGAATTTCCAATGTTTTTAAAATGCTAATTTCTGTATCAATTTTTTTATTTTTTATATATTTATTTTCCAACAAACTGCCTTTGTATATTGTAATACATTGACTGTATCCTGTAATATGCAACGGCACAGCTAGTTTTTATGATTTGGATAAAGTTAAACAGTATAGTCTACATCTTCAATCAAAATATAAACAGTCAAATTTGTCAATTAATTTTTTTTCAACGTGCGCGCAACGTGCGCGAAACGTGCGCGCAACGTGCGCCCACCTCGTGATTTTTTTTTAAAATGTTTTTTTTTTGCTCTTCGGGGTCCTTCAGAGACCCCCTGAGAAGGCCTAGGGGGTCAGGGAGTCTCTACCATGCCCCCTTTTCACGTTCTCCACTATTATTTTTGAATCAGTTCTGCCTCGAGGGTGCGAGCAACGTGCGCGCACCTCGCGATTTAAAAAAATATATATATATTTTTGCCCTTCGGGGTCCTTCAGGGACCCCATGAGAAGGCCTAGGGGGTCTGGTAGTCTCTTCCCTGCCTCCCTTTCACGTTTTTAAAAGCTTTAACGAAAATCGGGTAAAACGTCATTTATATGCGACGGTCGCGCAACGTGCACGCATGCGTGCGCACACGTTGCGCGCACGTAAAGTCATGTGACATGAAAATAACACTTTTGATTGGTTTATAGTAGTTTCTTTTCCAGAATCCTGGAAAACCCCACCCACTTCCCTCACTATCTCTTTTGGTTTTCTGAGAGAAGGGTCTCTGCTTTGTTTCAGCTTTTTTCATATCAAAATGGCAGAACAGCAGCCACAGGATTCTTCTGAGTTTGTGTGTGAGTAACTCTATAGATGAGTGTCCGTGTGTAATAAGATGTATAGGTGTATGAGTACATATGATGAGTGAGTATATGTATGAGTGCTCATATAGAACTGTTAGTGAATGACTGGATGTGTATGTAGATTTTGGAATTACTGAATAGGTTGTTCTAACTGGAATTGTTATCTCCATTTTTTGAAAATTTTAGTTTCTATTTTTGAATGTGTGTATCAAGGGTTATATTACGCTGAGAGGAGGTCTGCCACTCTTTTACAAGGATGATGTCATCAGTGATGTCATCAGTGATGTAATTTGAGATGTCATCAGTGATGTCATGAGTGATGTCACTGACCATGTCATGAATGATGTAATATGTGACATCATCAGCAGTGGATTGCGGGCGCGCGAGTTATAGTGAATTCAACTAACTATAACGGGGGAATTTCAAAGGTTTTTTAAATGGTAATTCCTAACTATAACGTGGCTGAAACCTATGTTTTTTTCAGTGAATTTCAATGGTTTTGTAAATGATAATCTTCAAATGTATTAATTGTTATATTTTTTATACTGATTTACTACATCATTTTAAATTATTTATTTTTAGATATTTTATTTTTTAAATTACATTACATATTTTTAATATAAATTGAAAAAAAATGTTTTACACCTCTCTGCAACGCAGCCCCCTGGCGCGTTTACAGAGGGGGAACTCAATCCCCTTGCGTACTGGGAGTCCCTGGGTGCCAACTAGCCCACCAGGAACCTCCAGTATTCCCCAAGGGGCTGCATTGCAGAGAGGTGTAATGAGGCCACACCCTTTTTTACACCTCTCTGCATCGCAGCCCCCGGGCGCGTTTGCAGAGGGGGAACTAACTCCCCTTGCATACTAGGGGTCCCTGGGGGCCAACTAGCCCACCTGGAACCTCCAGTATGCGCCAGGGGGCTGCATTGCAGAGAGGTATAATGAGGCTATGCCCCTTTTTACAACTCTCTGCAACGCAGCCCCCTGGCGCGTTTGCAGAGGGAGAACTAATTTCCCTTGCATACTGGGGGTCCCTGGGGGCAAACTAGCCCACCTGGAACCTCCTGTAAGCGCCAGGGGGCTGCATTGCAGAGAGGTGTAATGAGGCTATGCCCCTTTTTACACCTCTCTTGAACGCAGCCCCCTGGCGCGTTTGCAGAAGGGAAACTAATTCCCCTTGCATACTGGGGGTCCCTGGGGGCTAACTAGCCCACCTGTAACCTCCAGTATGCGCCAGGGGGCTGCATTGCAGAGAGGTGTATTGAGGCCACACCCTATTTTACACCTCTCTGCAACGCAGCTCCGGGCGCGTTTGCAGAGGGGGAACTAATTCCCCTTGCATACTGGGGGTCCCAGGGGGCCAACTAGCCCACCTGGAATCTCCAGTATGCGCCAGGGGGCTGCATTGCAGAGAAGTGTAATGAGGCTATGCCCCTTTTTACACCTCTCTGCAACGCAGCCCCCTGGCACGTTTTCAGAGGGGGAACTAATTCCCTTTGCATACTGGGGGTCCCTGGGGGCCAAATAGCCCACCAGGAGCCTCCAGTATGCGCCAGGCGCTGCGTTGCTTTGCCCCGGGTGACGGCGGTCCCCGGGGCAGTGTGGGGGGGATTGGGGCCCCCCCACACTTCTTTATCACTATGCCCCCGCGATTTCAGTCACCCCGGGGGGTAATTTGAAAAAAAACAGACCGGGTTTTTAAAAAACATTTTTGGGGCCTTGGGGGTCCTTGTGGCACCACCTGGGCAGGCCTAGGGGGTCAGGGTTTTTCTCATTTCTTGTGCCCGGTCTATCGAGCACAAGATGGCTGCCAACACTTCCTGGTTTGAAGTGTTGAAAGCCAATGAGCATACAGCTCATGCTGATTGGCTGCCACTGTCTGTCAACACTCCCCAACAGAAATTGTTGGCAGCCACCTTGTGCCTCGGTAGACTGAGGCACAAGAAAGCAGAAAAACAAACGTGTAGAACTCAAAAAGGGGGCAGGGTAGAAGCACCCTTACCCCCTTAGCCCCCCAAAGCCCCAAAAAAATGTTGTTGTTTTTTTTAAATCGCGGGTACGCGTACCGTACGCGTACCGTACTCGTACGGTACGGTGCGCGCACGGTGCGAGCTTATAGATATATTTTTTCTCTTTTGATTTTCTCAGGAACTACTGGAGGGATTTACACCATTTAAGCAAAAGTGTGATCTGCGAATCAGACTCTACCATTTTGCCAAATTTCTTGTAATTCCGTTCAGCCATTCAGCTGTAGCCGTGTCTAAACGCCCTATGGAAAATAACATGGGGAAAACACGTTTTGGGACCCCCCTTTTTTCTCAGCCCCCACTTGACGAATCCCCCCAAAACTTTCAGGGAAGGTGCGGAGCAGAGCGGGCCATCTTCTTTGAGAAATTCGCGAAGATTCATCAACCGGCGCCAAAGTTATTCCAAATAGAATGTTGTGGATTTCCTATGGAAACTAGGTCCTTACTATATCTACCTACTGGCGACCGCCAGTAGGTAATATATATATATTTATATATATATATATATATATATATATATATATATATATATATATATATATATATATATATATAAATATATATATTACCTACTGGTCGCCAGTAGGTAGTTATAGTTAGAACCTAGTTTCCATAGGAAAAGCATTTTTTGATTTGCTAATAACTTTGGCATCGTTTGACGGATCTTCGCGAAATTCTCCCAAAACAAAGTCTATCCAGGTCAGCTTCTATCCTAAAAGTTTGGGTGTGATTCGTCAAGCGGGGGCTGAGAGAAGAGGGGTGTCCCAGAATGTATTTTCTCCATGTTAAACGGGAAGGGAGATGGTGGTTGGTTTCTGCGTCTAAGGATGCCTCTCCCTGAGACTTCCCTGGAGTAACCACTGATCCTGCCTCCTTCCCCCCTCATCCATGTGGAATTTGTTGGCGAGCATAGCAGGAATACTGAACAGGCAACATATTTTGAATGTGCCGGCTTGAGTGGCTATGGGAACTGATACTTGCCAGACGCATTGCACGCTGGAATGCGGTGCGGGTGCCAGTATTGGCAGCAGTGAGCTTATCTATGCAAAATATCTGGTGGGCCGATCAGGAGTCTAATCGGGGTGCCTGGAGGTCGCTCCTGTAGCCGGTAATGGAGATGGTGGCAGAAACTGCAGCAGCGCTGTCGGGGCTACGAGATCACCGCAGCTCACAGAGGCAGCACCTGGGATAGGCTCAGACTCAGGTACACAAATTGGAAAACCAATTCTGCGGGTCTTGCGCTCTGGTAGAGCAATAGGTGTGTTACGATCCTGTGGCTCAGAGGGGTTCATCCATGGTTTTGTGATGGCAGAAATGCTGAATACAGCAGTTGAAGCAGGCTGGGAAAATGAGGAGAGAAATACAGAGCTAACAGTACTCTAACTCTTGAACCCGGCACTGTGCACATAGATATAAGTGAGACTTATGACGAAAGCGAAATGATAAAAGAATACAGGACAGTGTAACTAAGTCTGTGATGAGCCAGATAGATACAGGCGAAGATACTGGTGCAACCAAGGAGAATTACTGTGAATCTGATGTCTTTGAGGAACATGATGAAAGCGTAACACTGATGTAAATGCAATATGAGCAAAATGGCGCAGTCACGAAGGTTAGCAACCAGCCTGATGGAAGTACTCTGGAAACAGCTGAGCAATTAGGTCTCATGGAACACCAGACTAAAGAGACTATAACTCCAACTATAACTCAAGTCGAATCTCTTGATACTGCAGACAAAGTGAATATAGAGGACTCAGAGGAGTGCGAGACGGATACGGAGAATGCACAGAATAATCAGAAGAGCGAAGATGTAATGCAGCAAACTACCCTGATCAGCCGGTACGCCATGGTGGGGGAGCCTGACACCCAAAAAAATAGCCCTCTGAGGGGGGGGGGGGGTAAAGGCACAGGCACGGGCTTAAAGGCAAAAGGCCCGAAAGTGGCTAAAGCACCTAAAGCAACTAAAGGAGGTAAGGGCCAGGGTGGTGGTTTCAAACCTCAAGTTGCTTCTGCTGTGGGAAAACTAAAGGACTCTGCTGCACAGAGTGCATAGCCTGGTGTGGGGGCTGGAATTAGCCCCATACAGAAGAGGGTGGCCTCAAAGGGTGATGTGAAAGCAATTATCTCGAGACTTTCGAATACTGGTAATGTGGAGGTTATAGGAAAGGATGGAGTGGCTGCTGAAGCTGAACAAGTAAGCAACACATTAAACAGCAGGGGTTTTACACCCCAGATAGAGGTCACTGTTAGCTTTGGTTGCGTGTTTGAGGGTAGAGGTAGTATTAATGGGGGTCCACAAGACATTCATCATTCCCTAGATGCACATGTAGCTTCGACAGCAAGAACGGTAACAGCTTCAGTAACTTTGGAACCCTCCCAAATCACAACTGTGGTAGATCCAGCTTCAGAGGCTCCTTCCTCATATGCTAAGCAGGCTAGCAGCTCCAGACCTGGATCTATATCTATACCTGGGATGACAGTGAGCACTGAAAGGGTCTCTCAGTCGGTTGACTGTGAGGAACCATCAGCGCTATAATACTGCAGGCATTAACCAGCCAAAGAGCAGAGGCTCAAGAATATTATCAACAAGCCAGGGCGGATAGTAGCGAGATAAAACAAGCACTAGGGGAGGTTACCTCAAAGGTTGCTCAGCTCTCTTCAGAAGTTGTGGAACTGCAGGAGCGCGTTGCAGCAGTGGAAGAGGCTAATACACACACTACAAATATTACTAAGACACAGGAGTCCCAAATCATGTTTATGCAGACCAAAATCGAAGACTTGGAAAACTGCCAACTGCACCATAACTTAAGGGTTTTTAGTATACCAGAAGGGGCCGAAGGGTCTGACCCCGGGCCTATATTGTCAGTTTGTTTCAAAAAGCATTTCCTGAATTGGAGGACTGGGATATGGATACACAAGTACAGCAAGCACATAGATTGCCTTTGACAATAAAACCTGGGAAACAGCCTGGGCCTAGATATTCAAGACCAATAGTGGTGTTTCTGGGGACTTTTTTGCTGAGACAGGCAATTTACGTAAAGGCACGCCCAGCAACTCCCGTCAAGCTGGACAATACGTCCATATTTGCACGTTCGGGTTTGTGCCAATTCACAATGTATAAGCGCTGGGGACTGCGGCAATTAATGGATCCCCTTAAAACAATCTGTTCTCAAGTGTTTCTCCAGGAGCCGGCCCGTCTCAAGATTATTAGAAATGGCCAAGTACGTTTTTTCTTTACTGAAGTAGAGGCAAAATCTGCTTTAGCCTGTGGCAGTCGGATCCTAAAAAGTGGCTGCTGATAGTAAATATTGTATGGCATGGGTAATAGAGGCGAAATGAATACTTAAATGTTTATCAATGTCACTTGGTTAAGTTTGCTTTGCCTGCTTTGTCACTCATATTTTGCATTATTAGGAATTTCTAAAACTGCATTAGTTATCTTACATTACCTTATTTCATTGGGGTGGTGAGGGGGCAGGGATCCGGGGGGGGAGGGCGAGGTGCCCTTTCAAGCTGTCAGTGCGAACAGCAGAGGTAGGGGTGATTCCTTCTGGTAGGCAGAGGGTGGGGTTAGGAAGGGTGGATGACAGGCAGAGGAAGGTACTGGACTGCCACTGGCAAACTGGGTGGTAGGGTCAGAAGGGAGGGGGTGGTTGGGTAGGGAGTGGGGTGTAAATAGCCATGTCTTAGTTTACTTAGCTAGAGTAATTTTGGGAAATATGAAAGGGAAAGGATTAATAAATAAAGAAGGAAGCAACTACAGAGAAGATACAATTAAGAGCTAATGTCTGATTTTAAATATATGTGTTGGAATGTAGTCGGGCTCAATCAGGCCATTAAACAACAGTTAGTAATGGAGGAGCTTTGAGGATTTAAACCCCATATACTGGGTCTTACAGAGACACATATTGGGTTTAAGGATAGATTTCAGCTCAAACAGTTAGGATTTGATGTAATAATATGGATGTATGACGTTACAACGCATACTTTTACAACGCATACCTTTACAACGAAATTTTTACAACGCAAATACTATTACAACGCATGTATTTACAACGCATGTTTCTACAACGCAGGTACCTTTACAACGCATACCATTACAACGTAAGTATTGGTAAGTATATATTAATTTTTTTATTGTAAATTAATTGAAATTAATTTAATTTAATGTAATGTAATTTAATTAAATTTAATTTCGTTTAATTAATTTAATTTAAATTTAATTTTACTTTATTTTTACCCTGTACCCCTGTACCCGGGAAAACCCAAAACTGACCCTGAACCCTAAAAATACCCCTTTACCCAAAAACCCAAAACTGACCCTGAACCCTAAAAATACCCCTTTACCCAAAAACCCAAAACTGACCCTGAACCCTAAAAATACCCCTTTACCCCAAAACTCAAAACTGACCCTGAACCCTAAAAATAGCCCTTTACCCAAAAACCTAAAACTGACCCTGAACCCTAAAAATACCCCTTTACCCAAAAACCCAAAACTGACCCTGAACCCTAAAAATAACCCTTTACCCAAAAACCCCAAACTGACCCTGAACCCTAAAAATACCCCTTTACCCAAAAACCTAAAACTGACCCTGAACCCTAAAAATACCCCTTTACCCAAAAACCTAAAACTGACCCTGAACCCTAAAAATACCCCTTTACCAAAAAACCCAAAACTGACCCGGAACCCTAAAAATACCCCTTTACCCAAAAACCTAAAACTGACCCTGAACCCTAAAAATACCCCTTTACCCAAAAACCCAAAACTGACCCTGAACCCTAAAAATAACCCTTTACCCAAAAACCCAACACTGACCCTGAACCCTAAAAATACCCCTTTACCCAAAAACCTAAAACTGACCCTGAACCCTAAAAATACCCCTTTACCCAAAAACCCAAAACTGACCCTGAACCCTAAAAATACCCCTTTACCCAAAAACCCAAAACTGACCCGGAACCCTAAAAATACCCCTTTACCCAAAAACCTAAAACTGACCCTGAACCCTAAAAATACCCCTTTACCCAAAAACCTAAAACTGACCCTGAACCCTAAAAATACCCCTTTACCCAAAAACCTAAAACTGACCCTGAACTCTAAAAATACCCCTTTACCCAAAAATCCAAAACTGACCCTGAACCCTAAAAATACCCCTTTACCCAAAAACCCAAAACTGACCCTGAACCCTAAAAATACCCCTTTAAAAAAAACCAAACATATAACATTTTAAATATAATTATATACTTACCAATACTTACGTTGTAATGGTATGCGTTGTAAAGGTACCTGCGTTGTAAAAACATGCGTTGTAAATACATGCGTTGTAATAGTATTTCCGTTGTAAAAGTTTCTTTGTAATGGTAGTGCGTTGTAAAAGTTGCGTTATAAAGGTTGTATACCTTGGGCAAACATCCGCCCCTAATTTACCTCGTAATTAGCAATTTAGAACAAACAGCGGCAGTATATAAGGGACCACCTCTTCCGACAACGGCATTACCAGCGGAGCCGCGTTGAGGGGAAGGTGATTGACCTTATCCGGAGTAACCGTGAGTTATTTACACCCTGAAGGAGGAGGGTAAGAGAAGGAATTAGCGAGCAGATGAACTGAAACATATTTTCGCCCACTTTTCGCAGGTCGCTATACTTGGCATGATGGAAACCCCCAATATACGTGAGAAGGCTGATGTGGCATATTAATGATTATTACTAAGTAAGATACCAATGTTTCTATTTTCCTTTCCACACTACAGGAATTTAGGGAATAAGCAGAATTCGAAAACGTGCGTTTTATGTTTTATGTGTGTATTGTCCAGTCCTTGTTTTTTCCTTTACAGGGTGCACGATCTTTTGTAGCATGACTAATATGTTTAGACATCGGCAACCCTTCACTTTTTTCTAAGGTCACTGCAACCTGGAAGATACTTACATACATGTAAGATCAGTATTTACAATGTTTTTTCTCCCTCTAGGTCTTTACAAATACGCCAATTGGGCGATAAGAGACTACCTTGAACTATGATTTAGGTACATACACCTTATAGTTCACTTTTTTTGTATAATACACTTTAACATTCATGTGAGTAAGGTGGGGATTTTGTGCATAATCCCGCCCTGAAGGAGTTTCTAACTCCGAAATATGTTCATGTAGACGCACATATGAGGTTGATGTACATAATTATACACTAGCAACCTCTCACCGCACCCCTTTTAACGATAACAGCCCGGGGGCCGAGTAAAATTTTCTTACCCTACGAGCCAGGTATTTTTTAACAATCACTTATCACTAACGAACCTCACTACTCACTGTTGGACCTTGCCCTTATTGGCAGGTTCACCCCGAAACTTTTTGCTTTTGCCTAGCCTTTTTTTGTAGCCTGATGTTGGTGATTTTAGGTCTCTGCGCACTTTTTCACTGTGGTACAGTGTAAAGTGCGTGAGCTCTCTGTGTATGTGTGGTGAGTGACCTGCCCTCCCATAGGAATGCATGGGAAATATGTGTGACCATGGTAGTGCCTGATGTGTGGGGAGTGCAGGGTCGAGTTTGGTATGTGCGAACTCGTGAGATTGAGTGCTGCGTAATGATGTATGTGGCATGAATGTGTCTAGTGTGGAAGTGAGTGTGCTGACACGTGATTAGCTGGAGCCTGACTCCAGGATGTCTGGATGGGTCTGCCCAGTGGTGAGCGTTGAGATTAGCATGCTGATGTGAGGGGAGGGGTGCACCTGGGTCCTGAATAGGGCTGGGCTTTCCCCACACAATGCTGGCTCCGCCCCCTGTGGTGCGACTGATGACCCTAGCCTGACTAGTGAATGGGAGGGGTGGCTGAGCTCATCAAGGGGACTCCCAAACCAGCTGCGCCTGGTTTTTCCCCCACCCTGTACCTTTAGACAAAGGAATTCACTTTATAAAAAGGTGCTGTGTCCCCTTACAAAATGTTCTTGTTTCTGACTTCAATCCTGCCAGGGGCATGCTGCTGCTTGGGCCCAGGGGAAGGCTTGCCTCCCTGGGCCCTGCCCAGCCCCTGGATACCTGATGGACTTGGAGGCTGGAGGACTTTCCTTTTTCTTGGGAGCTGCTTGCTCCCTCTTTTGGTGCCCAGGACTTTGTGGGTCCCTCCTGCCCTCTTCACCTATGGGGGCTGTGTTCCTGGGACCCTCCTTGTTGTAGGGGTCCTTTTCTGAGGGCCTTTGGCCTTTGGCTGCCTGTGCCCCTAATGCCTGGGAAGCGCTTTATCTTGATCGCTGGGCAGAGCGCTGTTGTTGTCCTTGGGGGGGAAGCGCTCCTGCCCTGTTATGCCTCGCAGGTGCCTACCCTGCATTATGCCCGATAATAGCTATTTTTTTAACTAAAGGGTGCCACCCCTTTTTATCGGTGCCTTAACGGGTGCCCACCCCCTTTTTAGTTTTATTTCTTATCTCGAGGGTGCTACCCCTCGCTTTTGCACCCAAAGGGATCACCGCGGCGGCCCGGTTCGGAGGAGGGCGGAAGTCAGGCAGGAATGCGCTTGACGGCGGGCGGGACTTCCGGTTTCGTGGAGGAAGTCCCGCGGACGCCGCTGATGCCCGAGAAGCCGCCAGGAAAGGTGGTGCTGTGTGGGGAGGTCGGGAGACCACCCCGACTCCCCGGGTGGCCGAAGGAAAGTGCTGCGTCCCCCAGCGAGGAGGGGACGAGAGAGAGCCGGAAGACGCCGGCGTGAGTGATGGCGCGGGGCTCCCATGGGCTTATTATTCTATGATCTACAAAGTGCTATTTCTAACAGTATTTCTAGTTCTAAAAGTGTTGATTCTGACAGTGGCCCATGTGGCCCTGTCCTGTAAATAATCCCTTGTGAATATTGCCCGTGCCAGTTGGCACAATGTACATGTGTGATTACTATCTGATGTGTTTTGACAATACAAAAGTTATTTTTATATAACCTTGTGTGGAGTTCCTTTTGTGGTGTGCCTAGGATGTTCTTGCTGTTGTGTGCGTGCGCAAATGCTTTACACATTGCCTCCGGGATAAGCCTGTCTGCTCGTGCCAAGCTACCAAGGGGGTGAGCAGGGGTTACCTTGGCGTGTGACTCCCTTGCCCTGACTAGAATGGTGGTTTCTGCCTGGCTTTGGCGTCAGCCTTAGCCTACCAGAAATCCCAGTGGAAGTGCCACTTCTAGACATGGGTGTGCGTGTATAGTGAGTGTGCTGACACGTGATTGGCTGGAGCCTGGCTCCAGGATGTCTGGATGGGTCTGCCCAGTGGGCGGGACTTCCGGTTTCGTGGAGGAAGTCCCGCGCACGGCGCTGATGCCCGAGAAGCCGCCAGGAAAGGTGGTGCTGTGTGGGGAGGTCGGGAGATTACCCCGACTCCCCGGGTGGCCGAAGGAAAGTGCTGCCGTCCCCCAGCGAGGAGGGGACGAGAGAGAGCCGGAAGACGCCGGCGTGAGTGATGGCGCGGGGCTCCCATGCGCTTGGGAGAGCCCCGCGGTTCCTGCAGCCGACGAGGAGAGCTGGGGGAAGAGCGAGCGCTGCAGCGGTGAAGAGCGGAGGGGGCGCGAGGCACATTGCCGGTGCCTGCCCCCTCCGCGAACACAGAAGGTGTCCTGCTGCCTGCCCGGAGGAGCCCCGCCAAAGAAGAAGCAGCCCGGTGAGTGAACGGGCTGGGGGGGGACTCCGTAGGGGCGTGTGTTGGCACCAAGGCACTACCCAGTAGGCAGGGGTGCATCTAGGGCGGCCCCGGATGGCAGTGGGCCGCCCCAACCTTAGACCGGTGATTTGTAGGGCTAGAGTGGCCCAGGGGCAGTTTCAGGCCCCACCAGTGCCCAGAGCCTCAGGGCTCCAACGATGGGCTTGTGTTTCTTCAGAGCCGCGAGAGGCTCCAGGGGCCATTATCTTGAGTCCCCCGAGTGGGACTCCAACGACGGGGGCAAGTTATTGATTAGAGCCCACGAGAGGCTCCTGGGCAATTTGTGTATTGGGAGCCCCATGGCTCCAACGTCCGATGAGCCCGTGCAGAGCCCAGTGTGGCTCCCAGCAGTGGCGCAGGAGTATTTCAGGAGCCAGTGTGCTCCCAGGCCCTTAATGACTCCAGAGCCTAGGTGGCTCCAGCGATGGGCGCGGTTTGGTTCCTAGGGGCTAGTGAGAGCCCTGGCCGCAGTTTGAAGTCACAGCTGCCCATTAATTAGTGGGCAGCTGCACCGTTTAGGCGCCATTTAAGTGAAAGTCCTTGTGAGGGACGGAGTGGCACAGAGGTGCCAGGCCTTCCACAGCTGCGCAGCACTTAGTGCCAGCTGCAATGTTTAGGCCCTTGTGATTGTTCTCAGCTGCCCAGCAATTAGTGGGCAGCTGCATCGTTTAGATTTGCGCCTGTGGCGCACCCCTGACTGGCGCTGCGATGGCAGCGCGCCCTGACATTGGGACACAGGGCGTCCGAGCCCCAACAAGGCCACTTGGCCTAGGGACTGCCACAGGTGGTGGCTTATGTAAGTTTTGCGCAATTGTGTTTTCCTGCACCTCTGAATGTGTTTTTATGAGTCATGTGCCTTGTTCTTACACCTCTGAATGTGTTGGTTATACATCATGTGTTTTTGCTGTGTGCTTACCTATGTGTGTTTAGATTAGTGAGGAGATTGCCTACTGTAGTTTTACTGGTTAGGCCTAGATATGATTTCTGCGCTAATATGCTTTATGTGCTGTTATGATTTATGCTATTATGCATGTATCCTCCCCTACACCTCTGAATGTTGTGATGCATCATGTGTAAAATGTTCATGCTTATACCCCTGCAGGTATTGTGATACTTAGGTGGTTGTTTTCTCCTAGTACAGGTGGTGCTAGTGAAGCCCAGGTTCCCCGCGTAATATTCTCCTAAGGTGGTTAGGGTTGCGTAGGTGGTACTTACCTGGTAGCAGTAGTTACTGGTTGTGTGCTAAAGTGCTTATTATTCTATGATCTACAAAGTGCTATTTCTAACAGTATTTTTAGTTCTAAAAGTGTTGATTCTGACAGTGGCCCATGTGGCCTGTGCTGTAAATAATCCCTTGTGAATATTGCCCGTGCCAGTTGGCACAATGTACATGTGTGATTACTATCTGATGTGTTTTGACAATACAAAAGTTATTTTTATATAACCTTGTGTGGAGTTCCTTTTGTGGTGTGCCTAGGATGTTGTTGCTGTTGTGTGCGTGCGCAAATACTTTACACATTGCCTCCGGGATAAGCATGTCTGCTCGAGCCAAGCTACCAAGGGGGTGAGCAGGGGTTATCCTGGCGTGTGACTCCCTTGCCCTGACTAGAATGGTGGTTTCTGGCTGGCTTTGGTGTCAGCCTTAGCCTACCAGAAATCCCAGTTCTAACACTCACGTACAATCATTACCTCACACACACCACACATAGTCCATTATCAGTGCTCCCACGCAGTCGTCGGTCGTAGCACGCTCCATCCTGTATAGGGGTGCGAAGACCCCGATGATGAAGCATGACACCAAGGGGCCTGTTGGTGTGTGAGGGGTATTTAAACAACACTGAGTGCTCCCCACCACAGTAGGTAATCCTATTATGCCTGATATATTTTATGATGCTATCGACAGAAATTGGCAGTGTGAGGGTGTCCTGCAACTCGGTCAACTTTATGATAAACAGGGGTGTCGATCCTTTGTAACTTTGAAAGAGGAGTTTGGTTTGCGACAGAATAAAATTTCAAAATATTTGCAAATAAGAGTTTATTTTATACGGGGTCAGAGGCTTTTAGAGCTAGCAAATAACCCAGAAGTAGTAAAAACACTGTTTATGACTGAGGTCGATGAACTATTGACAAGGTGTATAATAAGCTGATAGCAGCCTCTGAGGATGATGGTTTTCAGGCCTCAGAGAAACTTAGTTGGATTTTTCAAACTGAGATAACTAAAGAGGAAGTACAGGATTCGCTGGAGTGCATAGATACAGCAATAACATCAGTTAATTTGAAACTCCAACAACATCGGGCAATATTTATGTTATACTACACTCCTGAACGTATATCAAAATAGTCTAACACTCAATCACTGGCTAAAACACATTGTCCCAAATGCCAACTGTACGCTGCAGATTTAAAGCATATGTTTGTGACATGTCCAAGCTTGAATGTAGTTTGGGTGGAGGTAACTTTAGCACTTGAAATGTTGATAGGGCATAATGTCCAGATTAGTGAAAAGGAAATAGTATTAGGGGTTATAAGAGATATGGGCAGTTATTTGAGACCTTTCATTTCTATTTTTATAATTTGTGCACGATTATGTATTGCTAAAATGTGGATTCAAAATACGAGTCCAAGTATTAACGAATTTTGGATTTTACCTAGGCAAATATATGAAATGGAATTAGCTGTTGCTAAGGCTCCACGATCATGGCTCAAATTAAAAAAGATGTGAGCTAGCCTCCAATGGAATTGACTAATAAAATGTAATGCTATCTGATATCCAGGCTTGTTTGGCATCTTTATTTCCATGTATATAAGCTTTAATTAATGATAGTGTGTTCTTATTCTATATTTAGTTGCATCCTCTTAGGGTATGTACGTCTAAACATGTGATATGAGATGTTTCCCTTTCTTTTTTTTTTTTTCTTTGTATCTAAATTGTTATCATGAAGTAAACGTATCACTAAAAATAAAAAATAAATTAAAAAATTTAAAAAAAGGAATGTTTGGGGGTGATTCGTCAAGTGGGGGCTGAGAAAAAAGGGGGGTCCCAAAACACGTTTTTCACATGTTAATTTCCATAGGAAATTTTGCGACGAGCTACAGTCCAAACCGCTGAATGGAATGACGCCAAATTTGGCAGAAGGGTAGAACTTGCTTCAGAAAGCGACCTTTTTTTACAATGGTGTAAATTTGTTCAGTAGTTTTTGAGAAATTCAGAAAATAAGAGTGAAAAGAAATCCATTTACCATAGGAAAGTTCGTGCAAGGCTACAGCCGAAACTACTGAATGGAATTACCCCAAATTTGGCAAAAGGGTAGTGTTTGGATCAGAAAGCGACCTTTTTTTAAATGGTGTAAATCTGTTCTGTAGTTGCTGAGAAAATAGAAAAATAAAAGTTTTGATATCTGGGCGGAGCCTAAGTCCTGTGCACAAGCTTCATTGTGATTGGCTGGCAACACTCCAAACCAGGAAGTGTTGGCAGCCATCTTGTGACTCGGTAGCAGCGAGTCACCAGAAAACAGAGAAACAAAGGTATAAAACAAGAGAAGGTGGTAGGGTAGAAACATCCTGACCCCATAGACATGCTTAAGGGGTCTCAGAAGCACCCCCAGGGCCAAGGAAAACATTTTTATAAAAGAAAAAAAGGCACAATTCGCGCTGGGGTTTCGGGTTCCTGCGTTTTATTTTAATGAGACCCCGGGGTTGGCTAGGTCATGTGCTTATAACTTTGGTGTTGTTGGCAACACTTCAAACCAAGAAGTGTTGGCACCCATATTGTGACTCGGTAGTAGCGAGTCACCAGAAAACAGAGAAACAAAGGTATAAAACAAGAGAAGGTGGTAGGGTAGAAATATCCGGACCCCATTGGCATGTTTAGGGAAAGCATTTTAATATTTAAAAAAATTGGCACAATTCTCGCTGGGGTGCGGGTTCCTGCGTTTTATTTTATTGAGACCCCGGGGTGGGCTAGGTCTCAGGGGAATTTTAAAAAAAATAGCTGGGGCTCACTGGGGCCAGCTGGTGTCCCCGCAGTCCCGGGGCGTTACTCATGTTGGGAGGGGTGTTGCGTGGCCCCTCTCCTGGAGTCCTCCATGTGCTTATAACTTTGGCGTCGTTTGATGAATGTTTATGATATTTTCCAAAATGTTTCAAAAGTTTCTCTTGTTTGATCAGCTCCTATTTTGAAAGTTTAGGGGTGATTGGTCAAGGGGGGGCTGAGAAAAAAGGGGGGTCCCAAACCATGTTTTCTCAATGCATTTTCCATAGGAAGCTTTAGACAAGGCTACAGGTCAAACTGCTGAACGGAATTATGCCAAATTTGGCAGGGAGAAAGGTCTTGGTCCAGAAAGCGTGCTTCTGTAGAAATGGTGTAAATCCATTCAGTAGTTTATGAGATATTAAAGGAAATAAAAAAAAATATATATATATATACTAGCAGCCCGTCCCGACGTTGTCCGGGTATGAAATAGAATGTGTGTAATGTGTGTATTCAGATACAGTCATTCGCGTGTTCCCCCGCTTGAGGCCCAGCTGCAGCCCTGGTTGATGTTAGCAGGCGCGTGTCCCCCCGCTGGAGGCCCAGCTGCAGCCCTAGTTCATGTTAGTAGGCGCATGTAATTAGTGCAGTGATCCGCCGCCTGAGCCCGGCTACAGCCCTGACTGATGTTAGCAGGCGCGTCTAATTTGGTTTAATGTGAAAGTTCAGTAACAGCGCGCATGAGAGGCTGCAGTAATTGTCCTCGCAGACACGTTCAGTCGCGTGTGCCCCCGCTTGAGGGCCAGCGGCGACCGTCTAACAATTAGAATTGTGTGAGTCTTGAATGATTGTTTCCCGCTGTTCTTATTTTTTTATGACCCACACCGACGCTCTTCGGCCCGAGTGCTTTTTAGACGCACCCAGGCCAAGCCACACACTGCGTTCGGCCCTTTCAGACGCACCCAGGCCAAGGCACACACTGCATTCGGCACCCCCAGTATGTGTGAGACAACGGGCAGTCCCCCAAGGGAGTCTTGCGAACGGTTACTTACCACGCTTCGAGGTGAACGCCTTTGTGATGCCCCCAGCACACGGCCACAGCAGACGATCTGATTAATGTACGACCCAGATGGCATGAAGTGCGGAACGTAGCACACGCCCCCAGCGTTTGTCACACCCCCAGCGTGCCCCTTGATGTGGCGCAATTGCGTAATTGGCGCTTCACATGGCATGATGGGCAGACACACGCCCACAGCGCGGACACGCCCACAGCGTTTGTCATGGCCCCAGCGTGTCATGCCCCCAGCGTGCCCCTTGATGCGGCGCAATTACGATTCACATGGCATGAAGGGCGGAACGTACCACACGCCCCCAGCGTTTGTCACGCCCCCAGCACACGCCCACAGCAGAACGCAGACACTTTCCAATGCTGTATAGGGTGTTGTGATTGGTGCTGTGGTTCCTGAGATTACCCGCCTCAAAGGCTTGGGCTCTCGCTTTTCTTTATAATATTAGTAAGGATCTGGTCAGTGCCTAACTCCAGAGCACGAGCTTGCCTTTGATTGGCTGCTAACACTACAAACCAGGTAGTGTTAGCAGCCATCTTGTGCCTCGCATCGAGTGAAAATATAAAAGAAAGGTTCCAGGGGCAATTTAATATAACGGAGCTCTGTGTAATGATGATATGGACGCAGTGAAGGTTTAAGATTTATCAACAATAAAGGAGAAACAGGTGAGCGCCAGGCAGTACGACTTCCACTCCAGGTACCAGTAGGAAGATAACCCTTTCACGCTCACTGTGACCAACATCACCACTTCGCAGCTATGCCTTTAGAAGCCAGTCCGTCGGCATGCAGCTTTCTACCTTTGCGAGCTAGTAAGCTGCTGTGCCTCTACGTCTGCGAGCTACTATGCTGTTGTTCCTTTGGGAAAGGACGACTCTATATGAGCATTGAAAAGCCATTTTGTGATTCAGTCCGTCCGCTGGCATCTGTCCGAGGCATTTCTGAAAACATACCGGAGCTCTTTCTGTGAGAGATACCCTTTTCACGCTGCGTCTACCCACATTAGCAGGTAACGCATACTCTTCCCACATCACCAGCATACCCCCAACAACCTTCTTGGGCTCGGAAGTGTCCCTCAGCGAACCATTAATAAGAAGATGCTTGTGAGGTTGGACAAATAAGAATCTTAGTCATGTATAGATTTACATATAAAACATTTTATTAAAACAAAACAACAACAAATAAAACTATGTACAGCCGTGGAGTGTCATTGCTGGACCATTTGTGAATCACAGTCTGCAAGACAAAAAGAAAGATAAGATGGTGCGTCATGCGTCTAGCAGAGGAGATAGAGACAGAGAGAAAGAGTTAGAGAGAGGAAGAGAGCGAGAGAGAGGAAGAGAGAAAGAGTGAGAGAGAAGAAGACAGAGAAAGAGTGAGAGAGAGGAAGACGGAAAAAGAGAGAAAGAGTACGAGAGAGAAAGAGAGAAAGAGTAAGATACAAGGAAGAGAGAAAGAGAGAAACAGTGTGAGAGAGAAGAAGTAAGAATGAGAAAGACTGAGAGAGAGGAAGAGAGAGAGGAAGACAGAGAAAGAGAGAGAAAGAGTAAGATACAAGGATGAGAGAAAGAGAGAAACAGTGTGAGAGAGAGGAAGAGAGAGAGAAATAATGAGAGAGAGGAAGAGAGAGAGAAAGAGTGAGAAGAAGAGAGAAAGAGTGTGAGAGAGGAAGATAGACAAGGAGAGAAAGAGAGAGAGGAAGAGAAAGAGAGAAACAGTGTGAGAGAGAGGACGAGGGAGAGATAAAGAGAGAAACAGTGTGAGCGAGAGGAAGAGAGAGAGAGATAAAGAGTGAGAGAGAGGAAGAGAGAGAGAAAATAAGAGAGAGAGAGGGAGAGAGAGAAAAAGTGAGAGAGAGGGAGAGGGAAAGAGAGAGAAAGAGTGAGAGAGAGGAAGAGAGAAAGAAAGAATGAGAGAGAGAGGGAGAGACAGAGAGAGAGAAAGTGTGAGAGAAAGGAAGAGATGGAGAGGGAGTGTTGACACTGGAGAAAATCTTCGCAGCTTACCTTTGTGCCACCGGTGTGTCTCCAACCACGTGCCGGGAGATAGTGCACCCTCAAGTTTAGTGATCTGAAAGATAGTATAGAATTAGTGATTGCAGTGTACATACAACTGCACACGTGTAATTCTCTGTTTCGCCAAAGCGCAATGAGGCTGGTGCACCCCATCCACTACCACTCCTAGCAAGTGTCAGTGGGCTCTTGTGCGCCTAGACTGCTGCACACTATCCACTCCCACCACCCAGAGGTGACTGCCCGCTTCTACGGAAAGAAGTCTCTCTGCTCACCTTCTGTCACCGGCATGTGTGTAAGAGGGTCCACCACGTGCTGAAGCAACTTTCTCATGCATTGAGGATAGCCACACATCATTGCAGATTCGACGCGCGTTCAGCTCTGGCGGTTTGGGGGGGAAATGACTGTCGATTCGGGATTCACAGCCTGTTAGATAAAAAGCAAAATAAGATTGTGCGTCATGGGTCCATCAAAGGAGAGAGGAAGAGAGAGAGAAAAAGAAAGAAAGAGTGAGCAGAAGACACAGAGAAAGAGAGAAATAGTGAGAGGAAGACAGAGAGAAACAGTGAGAAAGATGAAGAGATAGAAACAGTGAGAGAGAGGAAGAGGGAAAGAGTTTGAGAAAGAAGAACAGAGAAACAGAGAGAGAGTGAGAGAGAGAGAGAGAGAGAAAGAGAGAGAGAGAGAGAGAGAAAAACGGAGAGAGGAAGAGAGAGAGAGAAAGAGACAAACAGTATAAGAGGAAGAGGGAGATAGAGTGTGAAAGAGAGAAAGGAAGAGATGAGCAGGGACACACTGTGTACAAAACTGTCACAGCTTACCTTTACGCCACTGCTCTGTCTCCAACCACGTGCCGGGACCTAGTGGAACTCTCAAGCTCCCTGTTACACCTGGTATCATTGACGTGAGTCTCCCTTCCATTTTTTACTGATTGCCTCCTCTGTTTTCGATCTGTTTTGCTGGTTAAATGCTTTGGGCACTGTGCCACTGCTATTCAGTGCCACAGTGCAAGTGCTCCCTATGTTAACTTGATTTATTGATTACTGACTCCATGATTGGGTTATTTGATTTACTTGTCAGACCCTAGTACAGTGCACCATGTGTGCCGAGGGCTTGTAAATCAAATGCTGCTGGTGGGCTTGCAGCACTGATTGTGTCACCCACAGAAGAAGCTTGTAAAGTGTGTCTCAGGCCTGCCATTGCAGAGCCTGTGTGCACTCTAGTAATTCCATGTTCACATGGCAAGTGCACCCACTTGTCAGTCCCTATACCTTCCCTTTTCTTCATATCAGACACCCCTAAGGTAGGCCCAAGGGCAGGGTGCATTATAAGTATAAGGTAGGACATGCCCTGCTGTGTGTGGCATGTTCTAATAGTGAAAAACAGCCATTTTCGTTTTTCACTATTGCAAGGCTTACTGTTCCCCATAGGCCAGGATGGGCAGTTTGATTATAACATCTTATAATCCTAAAAGACTCAGGGAACATGGTAGAAATTCGAATTTAGTATGCCTGAACTCAGCATGATAAATTATATCTTTTAGTGAAGTTGGTTTTAACATTCTGTGTTTGAAAATACCACTTTTAGAAAGCAGGTATTTGCTTGCCTAACTATCCAAGCCTGCCTCTGCTTGGTTGTGTATTCCTTGTCTGGAGTTTAGTGACAGGGGCTGGGAGATTCCAGGAGAGAGGGTGAGTCAGCACAGTGCTGAATAGTGAGATCTGCATGCAGATGGGAGGGAGGAGTTGCACCTGGGACCTGAATAGTGCTGTGCCTTCCCTCCACAATGCTGGCTCCCCCTCCTGTGGCGTGTCTGATGTCCCTGGTCTACACTGTGAAAGGAAAGAACGAGTCCTGTCAACAAAGTGCTCCAGGACTGACCAGAACGGGTTTGGACTAGGCAGATGCCTTTCTGCCTTCAGAGAACAAAGGATTTTGCAGTATAATTATGGGGACCCAGACCCCAAGACTTTTGATCACTTCTGGAACAACAAGATAAACCTTTGCCAAGGAGAAGAACCAAGGAAGCTGCCAGAGTCTGGACTGCCCCCCTGCCAGTGTGCTGTGTTGCTGGGTTGGCCTGCAGTGGTTTCTTTATTGCCAAGGAAAGTAGAAGGAACTTTTAAAGAAGTTTCATCATCTTGCAGAATATTACTCCAAGGGCTTGAACTTGTGCTTGCCTCCTTGCTGAGGTCTCAGGGACAAAAGACTTCACCCGCAGCTCCCCTCTGAATTTCATTGCTAGAAATTCTATCTGCAGAAGCCTGCATGTCGCTAGGAGCTGAAAGCGTGACGCATCGAGAAGAAGCATATCGCATTCACAGCTGTTGCCGTTGCATCGCCAGAGAAGCGTGTCGCCACTGCAGAGGTTGCCGCCGCATCACCAAAGAAGCAGGCCTTCGCCAAAGCTGTTACCCAACGCATCACCGGAGTAGCGCATCGCCGCTAGGTCGCCGTCGCATCACCGGAGAAGCGTGTCAAAGGCATGTAGCGGCTACAAAGCTACAGAGTCACCACACGGCCGCCTGGTATGCACACATCGTCTTCACCATCTTTCCGCATCGCAACCGGAATGCATCACAAGAATCTAAGCATCACCCCCTCTCCGATAAGGAACAAGACGCACCCCTACTCTGCACAAGCATTGAGGCACAACTCATCGTCTCCCCCGAAGCAAGGAACCAACGCATCTCCATCCCTGAGTTACACATCCAGGTACTTTTGTCAGAACTTTGTCGCATTCATCACCAACTTGAATTAAGTAACTTCTACCATCTTTAAGCTAATTCTAAGTACAGTATTGTGGATTTTTGTCATTTGGGGTCTTGTGTTAAGTCTATATAAACAATACTCATTTTTTATAAAAACCTGTGTGGTGTCCATCTGTAGTGTTTTCACTGTATTACTGTGTATATCCACAAATGCTTAACACACTGCCTCTGAGATAAGCCTGTCTGCTTGTGCCAAGCTACAGAGGGGATGAGCAGGGGTAATCCAGTAGTGTAATCTCCTTTCCCTGACTTAGAAGCAATGGTCCCTATTTGGTGAAAGGTGTATACCATTGCCAACTAGAGACCCCCAGTTCTAACACTCTCACATCTGAAAGATAGTACAGAATTAGTAATGGCAGAGTATATACAACTGCTTACACCTAAATCACTCTGCCGTCTTTCTGCATCCAGGCTGCTGTACCCCAACCACTCTCACCACCCAGAGGTATCTGCCCGACGCTGCGCACCAAGGCATCACTGCTCAACTTTTCGCGGTCAGGGCACCCTCCACATTATGCAGCTCCGTTCTGCAAGCTAACAGGTCTCACATTTGGTACTGAGTCTTGATATCGCCATGGCAGAGGACATACTAGTGCACCTATCATCATTGCAGGTTGTACACCCACACAGTGCTTGCGGTGCTACTAACTGAGTGACAAGTGAGGTGGTAGGCCCTCGCTGTTGGGCTCAGATCTACACTGCGGTGCAGCAGAGAACACAAAACATCAGGTGTCCGGACCACCGGGTCGGGCCATCACCGTGGTGGTGTAACTGTGCTAGCCGCAGTGCATGCGTTGCGAGCAACTCTAAAATGGCGTGCGCCCGGTCTTTTATATTAGTTTGGTCATGTGTCCTGTGACACCTGTGCTGGATGGGTGTGGTGTGGGTATATACCACCCGTGAGGGAGTGGCTGTGGCAGTGGCATACTAACAACTAGACCTGTGACCAACAGATCACTACAATAAAAATCTGGGCCATGTAGCCTTGTTGTCCTTCTCTGTAAGTGGGTGGACTGGAGTATGCCAGTCTAGCGTGAGGCTGTGGAGAATGACTGCGGTGCTATGGACGTGGCTCCGTCATGAGCCCTATGAGGTATCAAGTGATGTGGGCAGTGTTGCCAGATTGGGCTAGATCACACACAATTGGGCTATATTTTTCAAGGTTGTGCGGTAAAATTTTGGTTTGTGCTAGTTGCCAGATTATAAATATATATATAGCACTCCAGCAAAGTAGTATGTTAAAGCGCTTTCTCAGAAAAATATTCACTTGGCATCCTGCTGCAACATCAATTCAAATACGTTTGCCGCATGCTTGACGCTGACCCTGACCCTCCTTCCTTAAAGTAGCAATATTGGGCTACTTTGGGCTACTTTTTGGTTGGCTTTGGGCTATAGAAAGCTTAAAAAATCTGACAACACTGGATGCAGGTGTCTGTGTTGGAGTGCTGCCGGCACCCGGAATGTAAAATGTAAAAGTATCACTCTGTGAGCAATGTCCAACAAAATGGCCAACATGGAAGGTACGGGAAAACACTGACCCTATATTCATCCACAGTTCCACACAAGAAAGATGGTGGACATGAGACATCTGTGTGAATATGAATGTTTATTGCACATTCAGTGGAGTGTTGCAGCTGTAGCAATACAGGGCCATGCAAAGTTAAAGCTTCAGTTTTTGGCACATGGTGGGCAGCCAATTAGAGACAAGCTCGTTGTTGGACTTAGGCTGCGCCAACATGTGTACTTATAGAATCACTCTGACGATCCTCATGCACCTATAAATTCACTATACACTCTGCTTGCAGTACTCTAATGATGCAGTCTCTACGTACGTACTTGTACAATGGACGAGACAAAGTTACATAACTAAAGTTTTCCCCCACTGTCAAAGGTAAGACATGTGCTGTCCAGAGCACTATGTAATGTGGTAGGGCCCAGGGGCAGCATGTTGCATACATAATGAACACACGGACACAGATAGATAGTGGAACTGGGTACGGGCATGTGTGCTCCACTCCTTTTTATACACAAAATATTGTATCAGAAAGGGTGCATGAGTTGTGCTGCACTGAGATGGGGCATCAGAAGCATTTAGCGTTTGCGCAGCAAGTGATGATGCGTGGTGCGGGCGAGCCACACTGGAAGCAATGCCTGTTGCCTACTGGACTGCGTTATCAGCAATCGCAACTCGATGTGAATTGTGAGCCTTGCTATCGGTGGTGTACATCGAAGGCAGTAGTCAGCACAGATATCGAGGAACGTTTTTAGTCACTTCCTCTTGACAAAGTTTGAGGACATAGAGTACAATTCTCTCTGTAATAAATACATCATGTTTCAATTTAAATTGTGAGTTCTGCTGACCGCAGTGTAGGTGTATGGAACAAAAGATAAAACATTTATGGAATACACTGAGGAAATCTTGGTTGTTCTGAGTAGTTGTAAAGTACGGTATTCTAAAGCTAGAATCTGAACTGGTCGTTCATCATATCGTCCACCTTTTCCAGTAGGGAACAGCGGTGGAAAACAACGAGCTTCCAAACTTGTTTCCTACACACTCATGGGAGTTCCTTTTGCTTTTTTCATCTGGAACAATTCAATAGTATCTCCTATCAGTTCTTTTGAATGTAGAGGATGTATAGTATTATGTTCATAAATATCTTCTTTTCTTGAATTGTCCACTTGAAATATGTGTTTCATCTTCTAAAGTCATTTCTTCTTCTTCTACATTTACAATTTTGTAGTAAATATTGTTTTGCACCAGATATAATGTAGCCTTTTCGAGTTCCGTGACATGTACTAACTCTTGCCATATTTTCCGACTCTTTGTGGTTACACCATTAACAAGAATGACTACAGGTTCAGTATCCTCTCTTTCTACACTAACAGTTTCAACATTTTTCTTAAAATCTAAAGGTTAACACACAACTCTTCCTTTTAAACCTCTTTGTAGATCTGTTGGAGGCAGCTTACCTGTTTTAGACTACATAAGAATTATAGCCTGAAAAAGGTGCACAGATTGTTTACAGATGGCTTCATATGTATTTAAAGTAGTAAGTTTAAGAGGTATAGCAACTAATTCTAAGTCATTTTGTTTTCTTCTAATTTATTGTAACAATATTTACAAATATATTGTACAGTACGTAACTCAAAACAAGTTTCCAAAAACAAATACGCAGGAAATTCTTTCTATTTATCATTGTTTTCCTTTTCACTTTTTAAAAACACCTCAATATTCCTAGTTTGAATTTTATGATAAGTATGTCGAGAACAAATACAGAGATAGTTGGGATTTTCACCAGACACTACTTTAAACTTTGTTATTTCTTTTTCAAACTTCACATCAGTATTATCTTCCATATCTTCTTCAACACGTAAACTGTTATTTTCTGTACACTCTTCTTGACTAGCAAAGAAACGTAATTCTATATCATCACAATTTTTTTTTTATATCCAATACTGAACCATGCAAAAGAGCCGTACTAATTTCATTTAGACATAATGCAGGAGTTTTCACGTAGGATAATCTTTTAACTAACTTTCGCATTTCGGAATGATGTACTGCTAACATTGTTAAATGATGAAAACGACTTTGAATAACTTTCCTAGAAAGACATGCCAGAGAATGACCTTGCAACCCTGTATTTTTTCTCACTTTGGAAGGATCTAGTTCTTGTAATATCTTAATCTTCTGTTTCACTGTTTCGTTTCTATATTGTCTTAGGACATTTTGTAAAATATCAATAGATTGTTGACGTATACTACAAATAGTACCACAATCCCATGTAAACACTGGAACCTGGGTATGTCTCCCTTGAAGTTCTTCAGCTATTACTTGTTCAACATTTCTAGGAACTATCTTTTCTTTTTCAATTGGAGAGATATTTTTCACTTCATAAGAACGACCAGAGATAGCAACTGCATACAGTAATCTATGAGTGAAATGTCCAACTAACTATAACTTCAATGAAACCTATGGTTTTTTCAGTGAATTTCAATGGTTTTTTAAATGCTAATTTCTAACTATAACGTTCCTGAAACCTATGGTTCTTTCAATGAATTTCAAAGGTTTTTTAAATGCTAATTTCTAACTATACTATCCCTGAAACCTATGGTTTTTTCAGTGAATATATATATATATATATATATATATATATATATATGCATCCACTTTCCTCCAAGAAGAAAAGAAAAGAAAAGACCAACTTCAGGGGAGACGTCGGAGACACCTTTAATCAGGAAACAGAAGGAAAATTGAAGTTCAAAAACACCCGCTGTGGCGAATGCATTTCGGCGTTTTGTGCCTTCTTCAGCGCCGTGGGTGTAGCGTTCATGAAGCAGGTGAGTATTCCAGATTCAAATATCACGCCCCTTCCTGCTTCAGAGAAATTGCTCCGCCCCATGGGAAAGTTCCACCACGCCTTGACCTCCATGTAGACACATCATGGACAGCTCCTACAGGTTCCAGCATGCACCATACTATGCTGGCAGGAAATGCGCGGAGTGGAGCAATTTTGCGTTTGAGCCCCAATGTCCAGCTGTCCCAATGTCAGGTACCCCCTTGAGTCCCCAACCGCAACAACCTCCTAGTCTCAGGATTAACTATAGCGGGAACAAGGCTATAATATTACCTTGCTCAACGTGATGTCCAATGGCACCTACACCGCTCTATTCTATATATATATATATATATTACCTACTGGCGGTCGCCAGTAGGTAGTTATAGTTAGGACCTAGTTTCCATAGGAAATCCGCAACATTCTATTGGGAA
The DNA here is from genome assembly GCF_964261635.1 of Lissotriton helveticus. NCBI lineage: Eukaryota > Metazoa > Chordata > Amphibia > Caudata > Salamandridae > Lissotriton > Lissotriton helveticus. The sequence continues at coordinate 496,318,768 of NC_136061.1, read as the reverse complement.
TAACTTTGGCCCTGGTGGACGAATGTTTGCGAATTTCTCAAAGAAGATGGCTAGGTCCGCTGCGCTCATTCTGTGAAAGTTTTGGGGGGATTGGTGAAGTGGGGGCTGAGATAAAAGGGGGGTCCCAAAACGTGTTTTTCCCATGTTATTTTCCATAGGACGTTTAGACACGGCTACAGCTCGAACGGCTGAATGGATTTATAAGAAATTTGGTAGAAAGGTAGAGTGTGGGTCGCAGATCACGCTTTTGTTTAAATGGTGTAAATCCGTTCAGTAGTTGCTGAGAAAAATTAAAGTTGAAATCAGTTATATATCTGTAAGCGAGCACGGGTGCGCGCACCTATGCGGGTGTGCGCGAGCGGCATTGTGATTTGCTGTTTAACGTCTGTCAACATTCGATTCGGAGGAAATCAGGAAGTGTTGTCCGCCATTTTGTTAGTGCGAGTGAATATATAATACAGAACAAAGGGTTAGTACATGGAAAGGGGAGAAGGTAGAGATTGTCTGGCTGGGTAGGTTTTCTAAGGGGGTACAGTATGGACCCTGAACGCAAAATACAATTTTTTTTGGGGAGAAAACATTTGCGGGTGCATGCATTCGGTCGCGCACCCCTATTTACAAGACTGTGAAAAACTATAGTGGTGAGAATGGAAAGGGAGCAGGGTGGAGAGTGTTTGATTTCGTAGGTTTCTTGAGGGGTTTATTAAGGATGACGAAAGTGTAAAAGTAGCTTTTTTTCGCAAATAAGTTACGAGGTGCGCGCACTCGGTCGCGCACGGCGATCAAAAAACATAAGGAAAGATGGAGATAAATTACAAGTTTGAGTGTTTAGATCTAAGGTGGCTCTTAAAAGAGCCCTTGTGTTAATTGAGTTTTTGCTGAACTTATAAGTAAGTTCCGATGCAGAGTCTCATGTTACAGAGGAAAATTCTATTTCCCTCATCCGTGAAATGAACACCATCTCTCCGATAGATGCCTTCCATGTTGAAACGTAGGTTGTTGTTGTATATAGAACCCATGTTATATTCTCTGAGGAAAGCAGAAACAGATTTATTTACATGTTTCCTTGCTTTCTCAATCTGTGGACAACGTTCATTGGACCAATTCCATTTTTGTCTTTGGCATATATTTGAATACACCAAGACAGTTCGAGGAAAAAGTGACATCAATTGACGAAAGGTGTCTTTTAGAAGCATTTCCAGACCTACCCCTGTTAATGTGCCTAGATCATTGCCACCACAGTGCCCTAATCAGGTTAGGTTCAGGGAGATGCATAAAAGTTTTCACCAATGGTATCAATTGGTGACATCTTAATCCTCTTTGGCCAATCCACATAATCTGCACATTTGGTAAGTCAAGGTTACAAATTCGTCTGTTTGCAGCATATTTTTCACTCCAGTGAATATAACTGTGTCCTACAAGCCAAACCTTCATTTTCAAGGTAGATGCAGTAGTACTCCGATGGGTTCGTGAAGTGGAATGGCAAGTAGATGGTGAAAGTCACGATAAAAAAGTGTGTGAGGTTTGGTGTTAAAGGAAAACTGAAAATGATTGGTTAATTGATATACTTCAAGATTGAAGACTACGCTGTATGTTATAGTTTTATTATAAACAAATCTTCTATTGGTCGTGGAAAATAAAGAAATGTAAAACAAGAGTGGATAGGCAGGTGTGTTTGGAGGGAAATTATCCTTTTTGCTTGGATTTAGAACGTTGAGATATGAACTTTTGACCTGTGCCTTCAGCTAGGTGCAGATTGAGCTGTTACCATGGTAACAGCCAGAGAAGGCAGAGGGTGAAGGGTGATCGTTATGTGACTTTGAAAATATTGAAAGGATAACCAACTGAAATGTTAATTTGAATATGAAATTGTGCGGGAACAAATATGATTGGTTGAGGAGACATATATGAGTGTGTATTGACAGAAAATCTATGCCATTATTCTTTGGTTGCAGTGATAGAAGTATTATTGAGAGCTCCGTCAAAGGGCTAAGGCGGCGGACACCCGTGGCAGCGGTATATCCATGGGGGATAGTCGAGCAACAGTGGCGGTTGCCCCCATCGGAAGCCCGCGGGAGTCGAGGGCCAACGACTCTCGTAGAACCTTTAAAACTGAGAGGACGTCTTCAAGAGTGGGGCTCATGCCCGAGCAGGCAAGCATTCGAGTTCCAGGGTAGTCCAGAGTCGTTCTAGTGGACCAGGCCCAAATCCGGGGAGTCGGCCGCCATTTTGAGCGTTCCGCAGCAACAGCCGCTCTTCACCCCGGCCACCGGAGCGGGTCCCCGGCCATCCAACCGAGTGGAACGCCAATGGCAGTCATGGCGCAGCTGACCGGGGAGTGAAACGCTAAGGGTCGCCCTGCTGCAGCTGACCGCGGGGATGGGCCTAGGCGCCTGGTGTCACCCCCGGGCTATTTGCACAAAGGTCCTCCACCCCTAGGCCGCCACCTATGCTACCTCGACAGGAACAGCGTCATGCATTTGGATCGATGTTGCAGCAGGCTGCCATGTAAATAGTTATTTAATAAAACGTTTTACCCTGTTACTTTGCTGGTGTGTTGTATATATTTATAATATTTGCATAGGGTTTGTCGTTATTTTGGGCGGGGTGGGCGGCGGAGCCGAGCTAACTTCTCTTATTTAGTCAGCACATAAATTGACTTACTGGTGCGCATTATTTTGGGTGTACATTTGGACTATCGGTTGGGGTCGGGTTCGTCGTACTGAAATAACCCTTCAAGTTTCTGGTGTAGGCTACTCTCCCATTCACTAGCTCCAGAGAGAGTCGTTCCTAAGTAAGGAAAGTGCTATATTCTTTTTCGTCCTTCACATGCGGATACCATGTTCGGGCTTATTTTTCTCATTCCATTAACCGTTCGATCAACGCCTCAGTCATACAAAAAGCATTCTTTTATTGACCCAGTCGTGCGCCACACATACGCATTCATACCGTACAAATCAGGGCCCATGCGCACATTCATACCATACAATCTTTCACGCTCCCAGAGATAGCTCGTACATATAATGTACCGTCTCACAGAGCTAGCCTATTTTTCCTCGCGTGGAACACGGTGCGGTTTAGGTCTTCTCCATACTTTAGCTGAAATTCCAATGTAACCTGCAGAAAAAGAAAAGAGGGGGGGGGCAGCGTTCAAAGCACATCAGCGTGCATAAACACGAAAATGTTTTTATCTACCACGTACTTGACTTATCTCTCTGAGATGCATTCCCTTGTGTCTCGGCAATGGTAGTCTGTTCATTACATAGATCGCCCGAGGGCGGTAGTACAGACCGCGCGTAGGAAAGGGTCAAAAGCCAGGGGTATTGGAGTATGTAACAAGCGAGCCATTTAATTGAAAAAAATTAACGTGACAAACGGTTGCAGGATCAGTGAAGGTTGATTTTTTTATTCGAAAGTATAACAGGATCAGTTACAATAAAATCGTCCATACGCACACCAAGGGCGAGTATCATGGGTAACATTACTTCGAAGCTTTAATAATACAATAATCAATAATGAAAAACCGACATCAATAGGGTTGTCTGTATGCCCAGTCAGTACCCTTCCCCGCCCGCCATGTGCACAAAGACCGCATACATCCCCCATAACGTCAAGGCTAAGTAACTAGAACGTCATAAGGAGTTGCAAGTCGCTCCCATACTGGCGCCATTTTGGTCGAGGCCAGGCAGGTCCTTTCAAGTGGTGTGGGACCTGCCTGGCTTGGGGAATCTTTCAAGTGATGTGACTGAGGAGCAAATTGTGGACCTCTTTAAAGACTTCAACCCACTACATGTCAAGAAATGTCAAAGCGGAATGAAATGCTTTGCATTTGTAGACTTCAGTTCGGCGAAGACCCAGCAGAATGTTATAAGTAAATGTCATGGCACGAAGTTCAGTGGGCGGTCTGTCATTGTGAAAGCTTCAATTAAGTTGAATGGCTGCAAGAGCCCCGATTATACCAGCAGCCCTGTTAATATGCCGATCTTGGAAAAAGTTCCTCTGTTGGATTGCAATGGCTGCAGTGATGGTCTTGGGAAAGTGCTTCCGAAAACTCTAAAGGCCACGAAAGCTTGCTATGCTGTTTCTTTGGAAATGCGGTGCTGGGTGATGGAAGTTATTGAAGAGTTGGCAGTGGTGTTTTTTGTAGATTTTGGACGCTCTGCCACAGTCCTGGCTTCGTCATTACGAGCACTTGAAAACAAGACATTCTGGGCAATACCACCCTTGACGCAGCCCTTTATGCTACAAGATGGTGTCTTCCATACAGAAAATATTGTTGGCAGCATTTTGAAAGGAAAGACAAACGGCCGTTCTCCTAGTGAGTCTCACATTCTTACATTTATGAAGAATGTTGAAGAGTAGTATGTTGAAAATCTGAAGCCATCGTTCTACAAACTCTCAACCAGCCTTGGATGGAAAAATCCTGAAGAATGTACAAACTGAAAACCAGTTTTTGTCTGCATAGCATCAGCAGCAACACTTGAGTCAGCTTTGTGTGAAGCCGCCCTCTGATCCAATCAATACCGTCCCCCCGCACACATTCAGGGACCAGGCCGCATTGCGAGGGCACCGCAGGACGTGTCTTCAGGTCAAACGGATTGTGGGACAAGGTCCAGAATGGAAGAGTCACCAAAAGGCTAAAAGTCCCGCCGGACCCCGGGAGCCGGCCGCCTATGTCGGGGGCAATCTCAGGCCACACCAGGGCAACAAGACTTGGGGAGGGGGCAGGAGCCAAGCGCCCCCTCCGAGTCTGCGCCACCACACCGCCCCTTGGGGGCGTGGAACAGTCGCCCGGTCCGGACGTGAGCCATGAAGAAGGGTACCAGCCGCCATCTTGATCCAATCAACACCGTCCCCCCGCACATATTCAGGGAACAGGCCGCATTGCGAGGGCACCGCAGGACGTGTCCCCAGGTCAAACGGATTGTGGGAAAGGGTCCAGAATGGAAGAGTCACCAAAAGGCTAAAAGTCCCGCCGGACCCCGGGAGCCGGCCGCCTATGTCGGGGGCGATCTCAGGCCACACCAGGGCAACAAGACTTGGGGAGGGGGCAGGAGCCAAGCGCCCCCTCCGAGTCTGCGTCACCACTACGCCCCTCGGGGGCCTCCGTCAAGCGGCTCAGGGAGGCACCGCAGGCAGCGGTTCTTCAGATCAGTGGCTCTCACCGGCAAGGCTCCCCTCCGTCAGCAGCGATCGCTGGCGCTGTGGTTGCGGCCGGAGGCGGGTGAGACGCTGTAGCCGCAAGAGCAGGCGAAACTCAACCGGCCGAGTGAGGCACTGTGCTGCAAGAGCGGGTTCGACTCAGCTGGCTGAGCGAGGCACTGTGCCGCAAGAGCGGGCGCAACTCAGCAGGCCGAGCGAGGCACTGTGCCGCAAGAGCGGGCGCAACTCAGCTGGCCGAGTGAAGCGCTGGGGTGCAGCTGAGGAACCTCCACCTGGGGAGGTGGGGGAGGCTCGTTCGCGCCGCCTCTCCCTCCCAGTGCACCCCACGCCGTCTCCTGGCGCAGGTATATGTGATGGTCGGACCAGGCAATAAGAGGGGGGGGTCATCAGCAAGGCATTCACCCCCCCCACCCGTGGCTCGCTGGATGCCACCTCAGGGTGGACGAATGGGAAGGCCAGTACAACAACATCGTGGCCGTGGTGCTTCCGGGCCATCCACCCAACGACCTCTTTGGCCGATGGCTGCCAGCAAGACCCCGCCGTATACGTGCCGGGGGCCTCGTCTTCCGGATGGGCGTAGCCGCGGACCTGCTGCACAAAGAGGGACAGGAACAGCGTCATGCATTTGGATCGATGTTGCAGCAGGCTGCCATGTAAATAGTTATTTAATAAAACGTTTTACCCTGTTACTTTGCTGGTGTGTTGTATATATTTATAATATTTGCATAGGGTTTGTCGTTATTTTGGGCGGGGTGGGCGGCGGAGCCGAGCTAACTTCTCTTATTTAGTCAGCACATAAATTGACTTACTGGTGCGCATTATTTTGGGTGTACATTTGGAATATCGGTTGGGGTCGGGTTCGTCGTACTGAGATAACCCTTCAAGTTTCTGGTGTAGGCTACTCTCCCATTCACTAGCTCCAGAGAGAGTCGTTCCTAAGTAAGGAAAGTGCTATATTCTTTTTCGTCCTTCACATGCGGATACCATGTTCGGGCTTATTTTTCTCATTCCATTAACCGTTCGATCAACGCCTCAGTCATACAAAAAGCATTCTTTTATTGACCCAGTCGTGCGCCACACATACGCATTCATACCATACAAATCAGGGCCCATGCGCACATTCATACCATACAATCTTTCACGCTCCCAGAGATAGCTCGTACATATAATGTACCGTCTCACAGAGCTAGTCTATTTTTCCTCGCGTGGAACACGGTGCGGTTTAGGTCTTCTCCATACTTTAGCTGAAATTCCAATGTAACCTGCAGAAAAAGAAAAGAGGGGGGGGGCAGCGTTCAAAGCACATCAGCATGCATAAACACGAAAATGTTTTTATCTACCACGTACTTGACTTATCTCTCTGAGATGCATTCCCTTGTGTCTCGGCAATGGTAGTCTGTTCATTACATAGATCGCCCGAGGGCGGTAGTACAGAACGCGCGTAGGAAAGGGTCAAAAGCCAGGGGTATAGGAGTATGTAACAAGCGAGCCATTTAATTGAAAAAAATAAACGTGACAAACGGTTGCAGGATCAGTGAAGGTTGATTTTTTATTCGAAAGTATAACAGGATCAGTTACAATAAAATCGTCCATACGCACACCAAGGGCGAGTATCATGGGTAACATTACTTCGAAGCTTTAATAATACAATAATCAATAATGAAAAACCGACATCAATAGGGTTGTCCGTATGCCCAGTCAGTACCCTTCCCCGCCCGCCATGTGCACAAAGACCGCATACATCCCCCATAACGTCAAGGCTAAGTAACTAGAACGTCATAAGGAGTTGCAAGTCGCTCCCATACTGGCGCCATTTTGGTCGAGGCCAGGCAGGTCCTTTCAAGTGGTGTGGGACCTGCCTGGCTTGGGGAATCTTTCAAGTGATGTGACTGAGGAGCAAATTGTGGACCTCTTTAAAGACTTCAACCCACTACGTGTCAAGGAATGTCAAAGCGGAATGAAATGCTTTGCATTTGTAGACTTCAGTTTGGCGAAGACCCAGCAGAATGTTATAAGTAAATGTCATGGCATGAAGTTCAGTGGGCGGTCTGTCATTGTGAAAGCTTCAATTAAGTTGAATGGCTGCAAGAGCCCCGATTATACCAGCAGCCCTGTTAATATGCCGATCTTGGAAAAAGTTCCTCTGTTGGATTGCAATGGCTGCAGTGATGGTCTTGGGAAACTGCTTCCGAAAACTCTAAAGGCCACGAAAGCTTGCTATGCTGTTTCTTTGGAAATGCGGTGCTGGGTGATGGAAGTTATTGAAGAGTTGGCAGTGGTGTTTTTTGTAGATTTTGGACGCTCTGCCACAGTCCAGGCTTCGTCATTACGAGCACTTGAAAACAAGACATTCTGGGCAATACCAGCCTTGACGCAGCCCTTTATGCTACAAGATGGTGTCTTCCATACAGAAAATATTGTTGGCAGCATTTTGAAAGGATAGATAAACGGCCGTTCTCCTCGTGAGTCTCACATTCTTACATTTATGAAGAATGTTGAAGAGTAGTATGTTGAAAATCTGAAGCTATCGTTCTACAAACTCTCAACCAGCCTTGGATGGAAAAATCCTGAAGAATGTACGAACTGAAAACCAGTTTTTGTCTGCATAGCATCAGCAGCAACACTTGAGTCAGCTTTGTGTGAAGCCGCCATCTTGATCCAATCAATACCGCCCCCCGCACACATTCAAGGACCAGGCCGCATTGCGAGGGCACCGCAGGACGTGTCTTCAGGTCAAACGGATTGTGGGACAAGGTCCAGAATGGAAGAGTCACCAAAAGGCTAAAAGTCCCGCCGGACCCCGGGAGCTGGCCGCCTATGTCGGGGGCGATCTCAGGCCACACCAGGGCAACAAGACTTGGGGAGGGGGCAGGAGCCAAGCGCCCCCTCCGAGTCCGCGCCACCACACCGCCCCTCGGGGGCGTGGAACAGTCGCCCGGTCCGGACGTGAGCCATGAAGAAGGGTACCAGCCGCCATCTTGATCCAATCAACACCGTCCCCCCGCACACATTCAGGGACCAGGCCGCATTGCGAGGGCACCGCAGGACGTGTCTCCAGGTCAAACGGATTGCGGGACAGGGTCCAGAATGGAAGAGTCACCAAAAGGCTAAAAGTCCCGCCGGATCCCGGGAGCCGGCCGCCTATGTCGGGGGCGATCTCAGGCCACACCAGGGCAACAAGACTTGGGGAGGGGGCAGGAGCCAAGCGCCCCCTCCGAGTCGGCGCCACCACACCGCCCCTCGGGGGCCTCCGTCAAGCGGCTCAGGGAGGCACCGCAGGCAGCGGTTCTTCAGATCAGTGGCTCTCACCGGCAAGGCTCCCCTCCGTCAGCAGCGATCGTTGGCGCTGTGGTTGCGGCCGGAGGCGGGTGAGACGCTGTAGCCGCAAGAGCAGGCGAAACTCAACCGGCCGAGTGAGGCACTGTGCCGCAAGAGCGGGTGAGACTCAGCTGGCCGAGCGAGGCACTGTGCCGCAAGAGTGGGCGCAACTCAGCTGGCCAAGCGAGGCACTGTGCCGCAAGAGCGGGCGCAACTCAGCTGGTCGAGTGAAGCGCTGGGGTGCAGCTGAGGAACCTCCACCTGGGGAGGTGGGGGAGGCTCGTTCGCGCCGCCTCTCCCTCCCAGTGCACCCCACGCCGTCTCCTGGCGCAGGTATATGTGATGGTCTGACCAGGCAATAAGAGGGGGGGTCATCAGCAAGGCATTCACCCCCCCACCCGTGGCTCGCTGGATGCCACCTCAGGGTGGACGAATGGGAAGGCCAGTACAACAACATCGTGGCCGTGGCTCTTCCGGGCCCTCCACCCAATGACCTCTTCGGCCGATGGCTGCCAGCAAAGACCCCGCCTTATACGTGCCGGGGGCCTCGTCTTCCGGATGGGCGTAGCCACGGACCTGCTGCACAAGGAGGGACAGGAACAGCGTCATGCATTTGGATCGATGTTGCAGCAGGCTGCCATGTAAATATTTATTTAATAAAACGTTTTACCCTGTTACTTTGCTGGTGTGTTGTATATATTTATAATATTTGCATAGGGTTTGTCGTTATTTTGGGCGGGGTGGGCGGCGGAGCCGAGCTGTCTTGCAGACATCATGGCGTCGAGCTCGGTTCCTCTCACTAGTTTCATATTTCTCATGAGGGGTTGTTCCTAATGTTTCTATTTTAGCGAGGTCAAAAAGAGATCCCATCAGTGGCCTACTGATTTTGCTTGATTCTTTTTGTTTTTTCTATGATTTTTATGTTATAGTTTGCTTGCACGATACAGCGGCTAGTCCTCATTTTATATATATGTCCTTTTTATTAGGGGTGTCCTCCGGTGGAGTCGGATGATCTACCTCTAATAAACGGTCCGGGCTGAACCAACTACCAACAAACGGGGCAGAGATAGGCATGACGGATTACAAAGGGGACAAAAGTCTGCACTACCTATCCTTCACTATCCACAAAGACTAAACAGAGTATTGCGACTCTGTGCTTATTTGTGAATAGAGAATCACCCAAAGAGAACCAATTCTGAACGATCAATGTTCGGCCAAACAATCAATCAAATGAGGGATAAAAATAGGCACAACGGATTACAACGGGGGCTAAAGCCTGCGTTACCTATCCTTCACTATCTGCAAAGACTAAACAGAGTATTGCGACTCTGTGCTTGTTTGTAAATAGAGAATGAAGCAAAGAGAACCAATTCCAAAACAGTAAATGCTTGGATAACAATCAATCAAATGGAGAGGGAAGCAGGCACGACGGATTACAACGGGGCAAAGGCCTGCGTTACCTACCCTTCACTATCTGCAAAGAGAGAATACTCCTAAAAGAAAAGAGGGGGGGCAGCGTTCAAAGCACATCAGCGTGCATAAACACGAAAATGTTTTTACCTACCACGTACTTGACAGTTTAAAGCTTTTGATATTTGCTATTAAAAAACCATTGAAATTCACTGAAAAAACCATAGGTTATAGACCATATATAGTTAGGAATTAGCATTTACAAAACCTTGAAAATTCACTGAAAAAACCATAGGTTTTACACACGTTATAGTTAGGAAGTAGCATTTAAAAAACCTATGAAATTCACTGAAAAAACCATAGGTTTTACACACGTTATAGTTAGGAAGTAGCATTTAAAAAACCTATGAAATTCACCGAAAAAACCATAGGTTTTACACCAGTTATAGTTACCAGGAAATTTTACTCGCATAAAACCATTGAAATTCCCACGTTATAGTTAGTTGGACTCACTATAACTTGCGCGTGCAATGCACTGCTGATGACGTCGCATATTACATCACTCATGACGTGGTCAGTGACATCACTCATGACATCACTGATGACACCATCCTTGCGACAGAGTGACAGACCTCTTTTCACTGTAATGTAACCCTTGAAACACATATTCAAAAATAGAAACTACAATTTTCAAAAAAATGGAGATACCCATACCAGTTACAACAACCAATTCAGTAAATCCACCATCTATATACACATCCACTCTTTCACCCAACAGTTCTATGTAGTCACTCATACATATACTCACTCATCATATATAGTGATACACCTATATATCCTGTTACACAACGACAGTCATCCAAAAGATACTCTCACACATACTCACACATGCAAATAAACTATTAAACATCCATTTATTTGCATATACAGCTATACACACACTACCACTTTACTTCTAAGGAAACTTACACATACTTACTCTCTTAAACAATCACTTATAGAAACACATACTTATTTAAACAGGAACTCTTACAATCCCTCACTCTCACATATACTCACTTATATACATCAATATTCACATATACTAGATTAAAACATATGTAGTTACAGAGAAAGACACTAGTGAGACAGTGATTCACTCACTAACAAACATATATACACACTCATCCACCCATACAGTCCTGCACATATGCTGTATTCAAAACACATACAAACAGAGAGTCAGTCATTCATGCATCTGTGCTAAGTAACACCCCACCAAACATATAGACACTCATATTGATATAAAAAAAAACATCTAATAACCCATATACCTACACATGTAGCTACTCACCAACCCATGCAGGCACTTATACACAAAGTGAAACATTAATACATATGTTTAAAAATTTAAACATTACTCACTAATATTTATTTTTCAGAAAGACACACATTCACTGGATGGTGTCATCAGTGATGTCATGAGTGATGTCACTGACCACGTCATGAGTGATGTAATATGTGACGTCATCAGCAGTGCATTGCACGCGCAAGTTATAGTGAGTCCAACTAACTATAACGTGGGAATTTCAATGGTTTTATGCGAGTAAAATTTCCTGGTAACTATAACTGGTGTAAAACCTATGGTTTTTTCGGTGAATTTCATAGGTTTTTTAAATGCTACTTCCTAACTATAACGTGTGTAAAAGCTATATTTTTTTCAGTGAATATATATATATATATATATATATATATATATTACCTACTGGCGGTCGCCAGTAGGTAGTTATAGTTAGGATTGGCTACCATAGGAAATCTGCAACATTCTATTGGGAATAACTCTGGCGCCGGTTGAGGAATTTGCGTATAATTTTCCAAAATTTTGGCCAGCTCCGCTCCGCTCCTTCCCTGGAAGTTTCGGGGGGATTCGTGGAGTGGGGGCTGAGAAAAAAGGGGGGTCCCAAAACGTGTTTTCCCCATGTTAATTTCCATAGGACGGTCTGACAAGTCTACAGCCCGAACCCCTGAACGGAATTACGCCAAAAATTGTAGGGACTGGTAGGCAGATGTGCCTTTGCTATATTTGGTGAAAATTGCTCCAGTGGTCTTTTTGAAAATTAACTTCAAAAACACATATATATCTATAGGCGCTCTCCGAGCGCTCACAGGTGCGCGTACCGGGGAGCACACCCGGCGTGCTATGGGAGTGCGCGAGCGGAAAGCTGATTGGCTGTCCGGTGTCTGTCAACATTCTAAACAGTCTGGAGAGTCCGCCATCTTGTGTCTCGGTAGAATCGAGACACAAGAGGTGAAAAAGTAAGGGGGAAATAATTAAAAGGGGGCAGAGTAGACACCCCCTGACCCCCTAGGTTTTTGAAATTTTCACGGGGTAAGCGCTGGGTGCGTTCCCAGGTGCGCGCTCCGGTACGCGCACCCTGAGCGCACCACAGGGAAAAACAGTGTAAAAAATTATAGTAAAAAAATAATTTAGAGTGCTTAGAGGTAGGGTAGCTCTGAAAAGAGCTGTTGTGTTATGTGGGTATTTTTTGTACCTACAAGTAGGTACCAATACAGAGTCTTATATTCAAGAGGAAAACTCTATTCCCCTCATCTGTAAAATGCACACCATCTCTCCTATAGATTTCTTGCATGTTGTAACGCAAGTTGTTGTGATAAATGGAACCCATACCATAGTCTCTGAGGAAAGCAGAAACAGATTTATTCACATGTTTCCTTGCTTTCTCAATCTGTGGACAAAATTGGTTGGACCGGTTCCATTTTTGCCTTTGGCATATATTAGAAAATACCAAGGCAGTTTTTGGAAAAAGTGACATCAATTGCCCAAAGATGTCCTTTAAAAGCATTTGCAGACCTACCCCAGTCAAAGTGCCCAAGTCATTGCCACCACAGTGCACAATTATAGGGTCAGGTGTGGTAAATGCATAAAGGATTTTACCAATGGTATCAATTGGTGACTCCTCAATCCTCTCTGTCCAATCCACACAATGTCCACATTTGGTAAATCAAGGTTGTAAATACCTCTGTTAGTTGCGTAATTTTGACTCCAGTAGACAAACCTATGACCCACAAACCAGACTTTTGGCATTTTGAAGGTAGATGTGCTTCTAGTCAGATGAGTTGTGGAAATGAAATGGCAGTTTGATTATGAAAAAAAAGTGTTTGAGAATCAGTGCAGTTGAATACCCAGAAATGATTGGAGCTTTCTTAAAAATCTCCACTGAAAATTAGGGTGCATGCTTTTTTTTTGTAAGAAGTCATTTCAATGGTTGATAAAAAGTCATTTAAACAGACATTGCATTTCATTAGCTGGTAGATTGAGAGGTCAAACAGCCTTGATGGATTTTTTTGCAACGTCGTATGATGAACTTGTGAACTGTGTGCTGGTTTAAGAGGGAGTTACCATGGTTACTTGGTGAATCAGTACTGGGGGATGGGTGAATGTTATGTGAGTTTCAAAGTCTTGAAATGTACAGCCACACTCCCTCACTTATGTTTCTTTCCTCTCTCAGTCAGGGCCTCATTTATGAGAAATGACACATTGCTGCGTGAAAGCAGCGATGCATCACTTCTCAGTGCGCTCTCCTTGCGACATTCCTGATGCGTCATATTTAATATATGGCGCATTATGTCGCAAGGAGTTACAGATACGTCAGTATTTCTGACGTATCTGTAAGCGCAAAAGTGATGCATTGCTGGAGTGTGTCACAAAAGTGACGCAACTCCAGCAATGCATCCTTTCACATGGGGCCAGCCTCATGTGAAAGGGCCTGCGTCAATCTTATGCCTGCTGTGAGGCAGGCGCAAGATTTTAACGCAACGGCGTCCTAAAAGTGACGCAGTGAAATCTCATAGATTTCACTGCGTCACTTCTACGACCCTTCCTTGCGTCAATACGCCCCCTTTGCATACATTACACCTGGCGCAGGTATAATGTGGCGCAGGGGTTTACAAAGTGACGCATCTACCTAGATGCGTCACTTTGTAAATATGACTCAACAAGGTGCATTTTTTACAGAACTGGTGCTTCACAGAAAGTGACGCACCTGCGGCGTAAAAGTGACGCATGGCCTCATAAATGAAGCCTTCAGTCTTCTACTCTCACTTTTTCTTTCACTTTCTCTGTCTCTTCACTCCCTTACTCACTTGTCTTTATCCAGTCTGTATCTCCACTCTTTCCTAAACATCACTGCTCTTTTCTTACCCTTCCACACCCCTGTTCCTTTACTACATTTTCTTCACTTATCCTCATTCCCCATGTTCACTCTCCTTCTCCTCACTCTCCTTCCCCACACTCACCTTCTTTCAGTCCCCCTACTTCACTTCCCTTCTCCTCTCGTCCCTTTCTTTGCTTTCTCACTCGTTTTCCTCTCCTCTCTCACTGCACTCCACTTCAGTTACTCTTTTTCATTTTTTTAAGAATACAGCTCTTTTTTGAGAATTGGAGGTAGTTCTAAAAAGAACTTTTTTTTCTTCTTTCTTCGTTTTTTCCAACAAAAATCAAAAACAGGGAATGGAAAACTGCTCAACAGGAGCAAAAAAAAAATAATCAAAATTAGGGCTGGGGACGGCAGCGGTGGTTCTCTATTGCTCGAACCATGTTCATAACACTTTGTTCCCCATAACAAAGTAGTTGATCACAATGTTTGCATTTGACTGTGGCTTCATTAAAAACAGGCTGAATATTTGGGATCAGCAGTTCTGGTCGCCCCCTCACCGATACAGTTGCTCCTCCAGTTGAAGTAGAAGCACCATCCCTTGGTGCCTCTCGTGCCAGAGCCATGACACTCTCCCGGGCATAGTTCTGGGTGTGCCTCCTCTGGACGTGCCGAATCATGGTCGAATTTCCGAATGAATATTTTCTGGTAGGGTTACCCCGTGACAAGACAGTGTGACAAATTTGGCACTCCACCTTTGGAGCATTTACTTTTTTATGTACCTCAGGTATAGAATTTTTTTTCCAAATAAAATGTTCTTTCACCTTCGGCTGAGGAGGCTCTTCATCAATAAAACCATCTGAATCCTCACTGCTGCTGGATGGTCTGGCAGCCATTCTATCCACAAATTGTTAGCACACAAAAAAAGAGGTCTTGCTCTCACCAAAGTGAAAGAAGAAGTGAAGGAAACGGGTGGGGTTTTCATTAGTTGTAAAAAAAAATTGTTAACAACCAATGAAAAGAGTTATTTTCAGATCACATGACTTGACGCGCTTACGCTGCGCGCACCGGAGCGCATCCGGGGGCGCTTACGCGGCGCATCTGAGTGACGTTTTGGTAGCTTTATGGTAATGCAAAATCATTTTCATTCGGAAAATCAAAAAAACTACTTTTATAAGCATGGTACTGAATGTCTTGCATTATTATTTAGTTTTCATACATATTTTTTTTTACGAACGCAGAAATAGCGCTCTCGCTGCGCTCTCGGGAGAGCTTACCGGTGCGCGCACCCTGAGCGCTCCAAGTCAAAATGATACGGGTAAGCTTACCGGTGCGCACACCCTGAGCGCACCAGGAGAAAATGTTTAAAAAAAAAGAAAAATACAGTGAACCAATAATTTTTTTCTAAATAATTATAATTAATAGTTATAAAAAACAGCTAATAAAAAAAAGAATCATAGGTAACAAAGTCTATATACAAAGGAATTAACTTTTTAAAAAACTATGAAATTCACTGAAAAAAACATAGGTTTCACAAACGTTATAGTTAGGAATTAGCATTTAAA
Organism: Lissotriton helveticus; assembly: GCF_964261635.1. Lineage (NCBI taxonomy): Eukaryota > Metazoa > Chordata > Amphibia > Caudata > Salamandridae > Lissotriton > Lissotriton helveticus. Next base: position 496,303,158 of record NC_136061.1, on the reverse strand, counting down.
AAACCTTTGAAATTCACTGAAAAAAACCATAGGTTTCACAATCGTTACAGTTAGGAATTAGCATTTAAAAAACCTTTGAAATTCACTAAAAAAAACATAGGTTTCACACTCGTTATAGTTAGGAATTAGCATTTAAAAAACCTTTGAAATTCACTGAAAAAACCATAGGTTTCACACCAGTTATAGTTAGCTGAACATTTCACTCATACAAAACCATTGAAATTCCCACGTTATACTTAGTTGGACTCACTATAACTCGCGCTTCCGCAATCCACTGCTGATGATGTCACATATTACATCATTCATGACATGGTCAGTGACATCACTGATGACATCTCAAATGACATCACTGATGACATCACTGAGGACATCATCCATGTGATAATACGGTGCACCTCCTCACACTCTTATCTAACCTTTTATACATCCAGTGTTCAATACAGACTACCATTCCTGAAACCATTGACACAGCAATACCACTTACTACATACACACTCACTGATTCATAAGTCTACACACACATCCACTCATTCACCCATACAATCACTCATACATACAGTCACTCATCAATACAACGCTATCAATGTCTGTATAGGTGTATGCACTCATACACCTATACAGACATTCACACAGTGCCACTCATCCATGGAGTTACTCTCTAATCTACTCAGTAATGAAAAGAATCAATCACACTCCCATTTCCTCATCTATACAGTTATACACACAAAACCTTACTTATTAAAACATATACTAACACATACTTACTCTCTTTTACAATCACTGATACAAGTACACATTGATCCATACAGTCACTTACGCAATCACAGGCTCTCATGTATAGTCATTGATATATGCCAACTGTCACATGCACTGTTTTTTTACATATGTACTTACTTGGACATGTAGCACTGAGAAATCCATTCACTCACCAACACACCCATGCACACAGTCAACCGCACATACAGCTGTTTCCACATGTACTCTTGAACCCAAACACCAAGTGAATCAACTGCTCACACATCTATGCACAGAGTCACACACCTCCCAGCCACTCCCACACACGCTCACCCTCACATACAAATACTTGGGCAACCAATCAATAACCCATATAGCCAGTCATATAGCTCCTAATCAACACATGCAGCAGCTTACACAACAACAGACATAATGATTCACACATTCAGACAGTTTAGTCACTTACCTATGCATTCAGTAAGACACATTTAATCATTCACTCATACAGTCAGTTACGCACCTACTAAATCCTTCATGCAGACACTCATGCATACACTCATTCTTCAATATGTTAAACACATTTTAACTTTATAGGAACACACATTCACTGGATGATGTCATCAGTGATGTCATCAGTGATGTGATTTGAGATGTCATCAGTGATGTCACTGACCATGTCATGAATGATGTAATATGTGACATCATCAGCAGTGGATTGCGGGCACGCGAGTTATAGTGAGTCCAACTAACTATAATGTGGGAATTTCAATGGTTTTGTATGAGTAAAATGTTCAGCTAACTATAACTGGTGTGAAACCTATGGTTTTTTCAGTGAATTTCAAAGGTTTTTTAAATGCTAATTCCTAACTATAACGAGTGTGAATATATATATATATATATATATATATATACATTATTGATCTCCAAACTAATGCCCCAGAGGGGTTGAACACGAATGAGGAACTGGCAGTTCATCTAGCAAATTAGGAGATATTTTAATTCAGAGTTGCTTCTGGTTGTAGGATTGAAGTCTGTTAGCTAAAATAATTGAAATTGGTAATGAGAGTATGAGAGTATGAGTGCTTGTTTGGTTCTTCATTAAAATTGAAAATTGAATGAGGATGTGCCCAAACAGGGCTTAAAGAGGTAACTATGGATTTTGCAAAGCATCAATTTATATAATACTGGGATTTTCGATGAAATATGTGTAATTTTCATATTATCGGATGCCATCTAAGGGAAATGCTGTTATGTTTTCTTGAACACATAGATAAAATATTTTGAACTCGTGCACCCATCCATGGGTTTAATCTATTAAAGCTGAGGAAATCATGTTAAAAGTGAGCTAACTTTGCTTATACATGTTTTAAGATGGCGCATGGGTTTGGAAATGAATGGTCCGCTTTCTATGTCCATGTTAATGTCGGAAATAAATTAAATAAAAAATGTCCGTTTCCGGCGCGCCAACTCACCATCGAAAAAGGCGACTGCAGAAACGCGTCTGGTCACTGTGAGTCCGTGAATAAAAGATCTGGACTCGCCCCCGAGAGTGCTTTTTCTTTCTCCGTATGAAGGCAAGTTTGGAGCTCTGATCTTAAAGGGAGCACCACCCGCGAAAGCACCCGTTCGTGAGTGCGTGAAGAAGGTGCAATTTGCAGGAGTTTATATATATATCATGTGAGCAAGGCTCCAAGGAGCCGAAACGTCATGCGGCATACTCTGCTTTAATAAAAGTTTGAGCACCTAACTGGCCCGTGTCCAGGAAATCTTTGACGTCTACCTGTCGTTGATGTGGTAATTCGGAATATATATATATATATATATATATATATATATATATATATTACCTACTGGCGGTCGCCAGTAGGTAGTTGTAGTTAGGACCTAGTTTCCAAAGGAAATCCACAACATTCTATTTGGAATAAATTTGGCGCTGGTGGACGAATGTTCGCGAATTTCTCCAAGAAAATGGCCTGCTCGTGTCCGCTCCTTCCCTGAAAGTTTGGGGGTGATTCGTGAAGTGGGGGCCGAGAAAAAAGGGGGTCCCAAAACGTGTTTTCCCCAGGCAATTTTACATAGGGACCTTTAGCCAGGGCTACAGCTCGAATGGCTGAAGGGAATTACTGGTGTATATCCGTTCAGTAGTTTCTGAGAAAATTAAAAGTAAAATCATAGCGATATCTAGAGATGAAGTACAGCACGCGTACGGAAATCCATACATTTACGAGCACGAGCTGCATGCTGATTGGCTGTCAACTGTCTGCCAACACTCCAAACCAGGAAGTGTTGGCAGCCATCTTGTTCGTCGCTAGAACCGAGTCACAAGAAAACAGTAAAACAAAGTTGAGAAATAAGTTAAGGGGGCAGGGTAGGAACATCCTGACCCTCTAGGTTTGCTCAGGGGGTCGTACATGGATCTTTAGGCTCAATTTTTAAAATAAGAAATCGCGGGGTACGCATATCGTACTGGTACGCGGTGGAAAAGGGAAAAAAAACTAGAAGTCCCGGGGGGGCAAATTCCGGGGGCAATTTTTTTCCATAATGGGGGGCTTGTAAGGTGCCCCGAGCACCTGGGAACGGCACCCCTCTGTGGTTTTATTTTGGAGTATGGGCGCGGGGAGCCGTCTGGGATCGTGGGGGCATTGCAGCTAAAAAAACAGTTCTTTTTGAGAACTAACTTTACTGGTTAAAAAAAGAGCTATATTTCTATGATAGTATGTAAAACTTTCCGGGGTTTTTTGTGCACTAGTGGTACTCTCTACGCATGCTCAGCCTCGTTTCCAAGCCCATGTTTATTTTTTTCTTCAAGTTCGCCAAGGAAAGGTGTCCTCATTTCAGGTATTACATTTGCTGCTTTCTTTTCCCGGGCAGTGTGTGTCATCCGCTGCTATACTTTTGGAATATATTAATAATTATATTCTATCTATATTTATTTGAAACGTATTGCCGAGGCGCCAAACGTTGATTACATACTCCAGCGTCCGCTATTTTAGTAGTTTTCCTCCGTTATTTTTATTATACGTGCTACTTTCATTTTACCCTCCGCTTATCTTCTCTGTGATCGATGAGATTTCCTGCCACAGACACCACGGTGTTTTTCCTTGGCGTCTGATGTTATTAGACTTGGTCACACGTATACCTTAAATCTAATTTGAAGCACGTAAGCCATAGCCATTACAACGCATGTTCGTCAACACAAAGACATTATTATGATTATGCATTTATCATGCGTGGTAAATGTTTACTAGTTGTAAATGCATGTGTGGTAAAGGCATGCGTGGTAAACCCATATGCGTGCTAATGGCTTTGTGGTGACTATCACGCGTGATTATGACCACCTTGTAATGGCTGTTTCCCCCCAGGACACTGCAGCAACCGGGTCTGGGCATGGCGGACTCAGGGCACCAGGCAGAGGGCACAATATAGAAATCTTTGTGGGGTGATTGTTTCCGTGGTTTGAGGGGCGTCATTGAGGCCCATACACTTAATTTTGTAGGGGGGTAAGTTTGCATGGGAAAATGTTGCAAGAGGTTTGTAAATGTGGTACACATTGCTTCGTATTAGTTTGATTTCTTTACCATGTTGTAGTCTATCCAGAGAAAATATAACTCAGTACTTTTCAGTCCTACTCTTGAACATTTTACTATAGTACTTCTACATTATAAATATTATTTTTATTGTGGATCGTCACCCCCCCACAAAGAAAAAGTAGTATGTAGTTTTTTTATTACGTTTTATTAAAACAATAACTGTAAACAAAACTTAATGATAACTAGATTATAAACTACTAGAAAAATAACTTTAAAAGAACAATATTATAAACAAATTGTGAGGTGGACTCCAAAAGACATACGATTGGTAATCTGCAAAACAAAACAAAACATTTGAGTTTAGAATTATGTAGATGTGAGTAAATGAGCTGAAGTATTACAAGTCAAGGTAACACTACGATTTTACATGTGCAGTGTGCCTGGTACATTTCACTTCTGTTATAGTGCCGCGTTCAAGTGGTGTGTATATGGAAGTGCCTACTGCGTTACTGACACAAAAGTGGTACAACGGGATTGTAAATATGCCGACTTCTTTCGAATGCATTGTAATGAAGGTATTGTGTATCTAGGCCTCTGTGCTTACCGTTGTATAAACACTGCGGCCAAACGCTGCAGCCAGTGGAATTCACAACTTCACGTTAGCTGTTGTTCTACACGTCTAAGCAGACAGCAGTGTCTATAAGTTTAAAAGAGAAAGAGAAATGATGTCACAGAGAGTGAGAGAGAGAAAGAAAGAGAAAAAAACATTAAAACTGTCTCGCAGAGTCTGGAGTTGCGATTTTGTCTTGGAAAGTCAGACGTAGATTTACAAGCTCCTTGCGTCACTTTTCCCATGTTAAAAGTGACATAAAAGTGGCGTAAGAAGCTTGTAGATCTGTTTGTCAGACTGTTGTATCCTATGTGTAGTTACTGCTCGGAGGTAATTATACATTTCAACACAGTGAAGCTGCTGCACACTACTCACTCTCTCCTTTCACAAATAGAGGTTAGACTAAGGTTTTACGTGTGTAGTGTGCCTAGTACATTTCACTTCTGTTCTAGTCTCGCATTCAAGTGGTGTCTATATGGAAGTACCTACTGCGTTACTGACACAAAAGTTGGACAACGGGATTGTAAATACGCCAACTTATTTCTAATGCATTGCAATGGAGGCATTGTATATCTAGGCCGCTGTGCTTAAATTGTATATTTAGTGCGGTCAAACACTGCGGCCACCGGAGTTCAGAACTTGAAGACACATTTCCTTCTACACGTCAAAGCAGACAGCAGTGTCTATAACTTTAAAAGAGAAAGAGAAATGATGTGTGAGAGAAAGAGAGAGAAAACAACAATAAAACAGTCTCGCAGAGTCTGGAGTTGAGATTCTTTCTTTTAAATTCGAACGCAGATTTACAAGCTCCTTTTGGGGGGGCTTAACTTCAAGGAAACAGAAGAGTGGAGCAGCAGAAGCTGTAAGAGGGGACATAAAAGCCTCATTAACAAGCAAAATGTCTTTAAAAGACCTGTGAAGTACTCGGGTGCGACTGTGTGTGGGCCCAGGAAGCAATCTGATCCTAGCTGTAGCCCCGTTAGCCCAATGTGTGTTTTGCGTGCCAGCTGCATACTACACATTCTCTCCTTTCACAGATAACTTGTCGTTCTTTCGGAAACAAGCTTCTTTGCTCACCTTGTGCCATTGCCGTTGTACTTCTTACATAATCCATCGCGAAGCTCTACATCTAAAAGATATTAAAAGAAAGATGTTATGATTGGTAATTGTTACCATATTAATTTGAAGTTAGATAACATCGCGCTTATATACACGTTCATTCTCACATTTCTACGAACTGTTTGTATTGGTAATATTCCGCTCATTGCAGCGATTATAAAAACTTTACTGCTATTGGGAAAAAAATTGATGCATGTAAATTAATACACTATATAGGAGTGCATTCCTCTAAAATACTAAGTCGCGTTTTTGTATCTAGTCAGCTACAACCCTTTGACTCCCTCTGATGCGTACACAGGCCTAACTGCTCACCTTTTCGTGGATAAGACACCTTCTGCATGATGTAGTCCCGATCTCCTACAAAGAAGTCTCATACGTGTTGCCGAGTCTTGATACCTCTATGGCTAACGACATACTCGTGCTCCCATCATCATCATCGCAGGTTGTTCACCCGCTCAGTGCTTCGGGCACCACTAACTCAATGACCAAAGATGCCACGCATGTAGTAGTGGACCCCTTGTTCGGTGCTTTAGGAACAACTCTAAAATGGCGTACGACACGTGCGCTTCGTCTTTTTTATACATAGGGTCACGTGTGTAGTGATGGATGCGCTGAATGGGTGTAATGTGGGTGTATACCAGCCAAGAGGTTGTGTGTGTGTCGATATGACAACTAGACCTGCAACTAAGAAATAACTAGATTGAAATTGTGGGACTTGTACTGTTGTTGTGTTTTCCTGGTAGCGTAAGAGTGGCTTTCTTTTTTCTATGTGATGTTACGATACAGTCACCATGTATCTAGCCTATTTTGTGACGCATTTTATTGTATAATGCGTTTCAAAAACTAGTTGTGGTAGGGTGTTTTTAAATTAAACTGTGTACTCTGCTATATAAATATTTGTTTCATTTCATTTCATTTCTGCTTACGAGTTTGTTGAGTGTAGAAGTACTTTTTTTGTTCTATTTTCTATTCTATCATAATTGTGCTGAGTTTTCTCCTTTAGGGTGCAGTACTATATTATTTTATAAAATGTACTTGTTGAAATCCTCTTTGAAAGTAGAATGGAAGCATGTAAGCTGTTCTCTGTGACGAAAAGCAATGCCAGCTCCCGCAGGAAGTGGGGAGCCGGCTGGGACCGTGGAGGCTTTGAGGCTCTTCCCACGGTCCGCAGCGTTACATTTGAGTCCCGGTGGATGGGGTCCTCGGGGATTATAAAAAATTAGCGATAAAGGCTATTTTGTTTATGGTAGATTTATCGTACACGTACGAAGCACATATGGACGACGTACCGTGCGAAGATTGAAAGTTGTCCCGTAACCGTACTGAAGGAAGAAGAAGAATATTTTTCAGATATTTATGAAGTCGATGTGTAGATGTTGAGTGGCACAAAAAGTTCCCTTGGGATTATTGGGAGATTTTAGTAGCTACAAGTAAGTACCAATGCAGAGTCTAAAGTTCCAGAGGAAGACTCTGTTTCCCTCATCTGTAAAATGTACACCATCTCTCCTATAGATGTCATGCATATTGAAACGCAGATTGTTGTGGTAGATGGACCCCATTTTATAGTCTCGGAGAAAGGCAGAAACAGATTTATTCACATGTTTCCTAGCTTTCTCAATCTCTTGACAATAGTGGTTGGACCAGTTCCATTTCTGCATTTGGCATATATTAGAATAGACAAAGGCAGTTTTGGGGAAAAGTGTCATCAGTTGTGCAAAGGTGTCTCTATAACACAGTGTATAACTCTTTCAGTGGAATCTTTGACTGCATGCATCACTGTATCTGTAAGTCTCTGATTCACTGTTTAATTATTTCAGTGGATCAGTGAGACGGCACATCAGTCTATCTTTTTTTTGTGAAACTATTTTTATTGAGTACTGCAATTAATGTACAAGTGTACACAGTGGATAGTAAGCATTTAAACACATTTCAAAATAATAATTCGGCATAAATCTTGTTTGTATTCAGATACAAAGCCTATATGGAGTGAATCCACTCTACATAATGCATCACATCGTTTACAGCATGAGTGTAGAAACTGTATACTTGTATAACGGATAATGACCCAAGCATGTACAAGCAGTTGCAGTACCCCTTAACACCCCCACCCCAGGTATCCCACCCAAAACAATACTCAAACTAAACGAGTCACCTAATTGCTGCCATGAAGACAAAACACCCCGCCGATGTTCCTGCATCCGGTGTATGTCAGGTCTTAGTTCCACAGGGAAGGGGGAGGGGTGGAGAAAGAGAGAGGGGGGGCCCTCTGGGAGAAGATAAAGTCCAAAGAAAGGATATAAGAAGTGGAGCCGGAGACAAGGGAAAGGAACAAGAGACTATGTAGAGTAGAGTATGCCTAAACAGTATACCTTTAGCAATCAGGCAACCGTGCCATTTTCTCCCCTACCACTTTGCGAGTCCACCGACCCATCCCCTTCTGCAGCCTTAAATAGTTCCACTAGGTGTGCCCAGTTCAGAGAACTCTGTCGCTTCCGCAGTCCCCTGTACTCTTCGCGCTGTAAAGCCTCCCTCTCAGCAACCGCCCATCTGCCCACCTGTTCGCGCCAAGTGCCTGCACGGTGCACCAGAGTAGACTTCCAGTGCTGCGTGATCATACATTTAGCCAACATCAAAGCCAACCCTGCGAATCTGCATAATAATTTTGACTTTTATGGGAGAGGGAAAAGTCCCAGAAGACAGGCCTCAATTGTGTCCCGTGGTGTGCGCTCCGTCAATACCTCCAAACCCCGAACAACCTCAGACCAAACCCCCTGAGCACCGGACAATTCCATATCATATGAAGAAAATCAGCTTCAGACGTCTTACACCACGGACATGCCGAGGACGCAGTAAAGAACATCTTTCATATCGTTGCCGGGGCAAGGTATGCTTTATGTAATATAAATAATTGAATCGTTTTGAGACGACAATTCCGAGAGACTCGCCGAGGATGTTCTAGCATTTGAGTCCATTCCCTGTCCTCCAAATCCCACCGCAATATTAAGTCCCACTTCTGCCTAAGATGCAATAATGGATGTGCCCTCAAACCTCGATAGAGCCAGCGCACCAAATGTCGGCCTTGTCCCATAATGTGTACTGATTTCAGCAATTGGAAAGTGGGGGGTTCTTTCTGATCTGCGTACCAATAACTTCGAATGAAGCATACTACTGCAGCATGCGTGAGAAACAAGGTTTCAGGCACTGAGTAAGTATGTGCAAACTCCTCATGCAGCATTAATTGGCCCTCAAAAAATATATCCCTGACTGTCCCCACCCCCTCTCGCGTCCATCCCTGTATTTGATTCATCAAAAGTATCCCACACCTAATCGGCAATACACATAGGGGGATATTCGGGCGTACGGAAATGGCAAACTCACCAGCCTTTTCGCCTATGTCCAATAATGTAAGGCAACATGAAGCAAATAAGGAGGATGACGCAGCTTTTGTGCACCTGGACAGATCTGTGATTGGAGGGTTCCACGTTTCAAACATTCCAGGGAGTACCCAATTTCAAATAATTTCTTACCCGCCAACCAATAAGCCATCCACTGTTATTGTCCCACTATACAATCAGGCGCCCCATGCCCCCTGCTGCACTAGGTAGTTGCAGTTTAGACATTGCTAACCAGTGCCTGCACGTTCCCCATATAAAAGAGGACAACAGTGTGTCAAGTTGTTTAAAAATCCAGGTCGGAAAGATCACCGGTAAGTTCACAAAGTAATAAAGGAGGCGGGGTAGCATAACCATTTTTGACACAGCCAAGCGGCCCGCCACCGTCAGTGGCAGTGAATTCCAAAAGGTGATCTGGGAGCGCAGCAAATTAATGGTGTGTACTACATTACCATCTATGGTATCAGCGTTTGATCTATAGACATTAATCCTCAGATATTTAAAAGATGACCGGCTCGACTCGAAAGTGCATATGACCAAATTGTAAAATGGGAGAAGCTTAAGTATTACAGAAGGCGAAGGCGACCAATTTAGAGGCGTTAAGACACATGCCAGAAATGTCCCAAAATCTAGAAAAGGCAGCAGCTATTGTGCGTTTATCAGCACCCAAATCTCGAAAATACAACAGCATGTCATCTGCGTATAATGATACTGAATGCATCACTCCATGCAAGGGGATGCCATAAGGGGCCATAAACTGATCCAGAAACTGCACAAGAGGTTTGAGGGTCAACACAAAAAGCATAAGGGATAAGGGGCAGCCCTGGCGCGTACCCCGGGAGATTGCATAAGAGGGAAAGATGGTCCTGCGCGTCTTAGCGCGAGCCGTAGGACAAGTATACAACAATTTAATCCATGCACAATAGGACTGAGGCAGGCCGAATTTAGATAATACCGCTAACATATATGGCCAGCTCAAAGTATCAAAGGCTTGGCGCACGTCTAAAGACAAGCAACCAGCAAGAGGGGAAGTGTCGGACGCTGCGTGCATTAGGGCATGTAGCCGGCGGATATATAGAAAGGTACTGTGTTGGGGTATGAATCTACATTGATCTGTATGGATCAATCGAGGAAGGAGGGGAAGGAGCCGCGACGCTAAGACCTTACTGAGTATCTTGTATTCTGTGTTAGGAATAGAAAGTGGTCTATAAGACAGAAGATCAGTTGGTTCCTTCTCCAGTTTCAACAAGGACAGAGCTATCGCCTCCCTGGTAGTTGGAGGCAGGACCCCGTCCTCCAAGAAAGTAGTATAGAGTTGCAACAACCTCGGGATCAACATGTCAGCAAAGTGGAATAAAATTCCACAGGGAGGCTGTCAGAGCCCAGATTTTTAAGGCGGGCCAACACCTTTATCGCCACCCGGATCTCTGCGACAGTAATCGGCGATCAAATCAGAAACTGTGGGAAGCTGGACCTCGGACAAGAAGGAGATTGTGGGAGCCGTAACATCTGTGCAAGGGGCGGTGTACCAACGAGCATAATATTCCTGGAGCGCAGTATTGATCCCACTCTGAGATGTAACTAACACGGTATCGATCGTATTCACAGTTAAAATGGGAGTAGGACTCATCGTAGGTTGGATCAGCCTCGCCAGTAACGTACCCGCCCTATCCGCCTCGGAGTGTGTACGCAGTGTGTAGGCATTAAAATCTAACATACACAAGCGTTCCAACAACTCTGCATACTTAATCCTGGCGGACTTAAGCAGTTCTATGCACTCTACGCTCTCCTGATCCGCAACCTTCAGAGCCTGCAATTCCACCTCTACGTCAGTTATGTCCCTGATTGTTTCCCTCTGCGATCCTGCCAAAGTCCCCATAGCAACCCCACGTACAGTCACTTTGAAGGCCTCCCACTCAATAGATCTGGATGAGGCAGTACCCTCATTCTCCACAAAGAATGTTTATATAGTCGTGGACAATAAGGCTCGATATACCTGGTCTTCCAATTGTATAGGCTACAGCCTGCACGTCGGAATAGGAGCAGGGGACTGGCCCCAAGTCCACAATAATTCTATGGGTTTACGGTCAGAAATAGCCTTGCCCAGGTACTCACAATGGTTAATAGAAGAGGATAAATCTGGGGAGCAAAGAAATTAATCCAAACGAGTGTGCAGCTTATGGGGGTACGAGTAAAAGGAATATTCCCTCATATTCACCTGCAATATCCTCCAGATGTCCAATAAATTCCATCCTTGTGCCCAACGTTTCATGAACACAGCCTGCGCCCTCACTGCAGTATTAAATAAAGGAGGATGGGAGCGATCTAAACTTATATCAAACAGCGCATTTAAATCACCGCCCGGGCGAGTGGTGCGAAAAGTTGAAGCAGTGTGTAGTGCCCTCCGCCTGCCCTCCAGCACTTGTTGACGTACCAGGGAACTGGAGACCGAACTCTGAGTAAGAATCCCCCTCTTACGCCTCGGAGGGGGGCATTGCGATTTGGGCAGTGAGGAATCCATACGTCTCATAGGTTGGACATCGGGGAACGTCATGTCCAGCCAATCCCACGTGCTGTCAGTGGTGTCAAAAAAGAGGGAACGCTTGTTGTAAAGGATTTTCAGCTTTGCCGGGAACAATAAGGCAAACGTCAGACCAGCTGTCCGGGCACGAGCCTTCACCTACATAAAGGAACATTTTCTGCGTTGAACAGCCAGAGTGTAATCTGGGAATATTGAGATCTTCGCATTGTCAACCTGCAGTGGACCATTGTCTCTCGCCGCCTGTAAGAGGTGATCACGATCCCTAATATTCAGAATCCTGGCCAAGATGGGAAGCGGGTTGGCGCCAGGAATCGGGCGACGTGTAGGGACCCGATGTGCCCGTTCGACTGTGAAATGTGCGTACAATTCGATCGGGCCACAGTAGATTTTAACCAGTTCTCAATATATTCCGCAGGCGAAGACCCTTCCGTCCCCTCCGTCATACCCACGATTCGGAGGTTGTTCCGGCATGCCCGGCCTTCCGCATCATCTGCCCGTGCCTGGAGGGAGTCGATCTGTTGGGGCATATGATTTAATTGTTCCTCAAGGGCCTGTACCTCCCACCTGTCCACCCTCTGCTCAGTTGCTTTGACCTTCTCGACAAGTTTCTTGTGGTCATCCTGCAATAAATTGAGATACACCGAGATTATGCCCAACTGCACCTCCAACACAGAACGAGAATCACGGATCTCTCACAAGATCATGTCCAGTTTTTCCCCCGAAGTGCTGGTCTCCACTGTTCCTTCCGTTTGATAGGACCGGGCAGAGGAGTGGCCCGAAGGAGGAGAGAGAGATCCTGCTCTCCCGGACCTGGAAGATGCCCTGGGCTTTTTCCTGCCCATTGTTGGCCGTGTGGAGTAGCCAAGCAGTGCACGCCCGGCAACAGTAAGTGGACACCCGAGACCTCGCCACAGCCAGAGGAGAGCTTCGTCAAAAAACAAGTCGCCACTACCAACCGGCAGTACAACTCATTGGTAGGTAAGCCACACAGCCCAATCCCAAGGGCAATCCAGGGTACCCAGGCGGAGTCTGGAAGTTGATTGCACGTGCAACAGTGGGTCCCTACAGCACCCCGGACTGGAAGTAGAGGAAATGGCATCAAGAGAGTGTCAAGCTGCTCCCGGGGTGCAAAGTCCAAGCAATTCAATCCAGCCACTGGGCCACGTGGCACTCCTTCAGCCAGTACACCAAGGCGGGTCTCCAACCGCAGCCGCCCACCAGCACCAGCTTGCCACTGACCCCCACTCTGCGCTAGGCACCACCGGCCCAGTCAGGAATTCACTGTGTGCACGAGGTGCGACAGGGCCCACTCATGTATGCAGTGGCCGCCTTGCCTGAACCATCAGTGTAGGAAGCAGGGAGGGGGGAACATCCATCAACCCCCGTGGCCCGTGCCCCACCAATCCAATAAGTAGTCCGTGGAGCCCCAGTGGCCACCTGGTGTAGGGGGCGAAGCACGGAAGTCCCAGTGCTCACCTCGAGTTCACCAAACACATGGGGAGCACCAATCCAGTCCCCATAGCCACTCCACCGGCCAGTGTGTCAGTGCGGGTACTGTTGGGGACTGCTGGGGGCTCGCCGCCGATCCGCAGCGTGATTTGGTCCTGCAATTAACGCTGGTCTCACCGGGAGAGCCCTCCCCCACGGCGGACAGAGCAGCATGAACACGCCAGTGCATCACCCTTCCACGGGCGGTATCAGCAATCCAGAGCTTCTCAGCTGGCCCGGGTAGGATGCCGACCAAGGGAATCGAAGGCAGTGCGGGATCAGAGGCCCAGAGCTGGGGTCTCGATTTGTCACTGCAGCCAGGAGCGGGCACCCGCAGCCCAGCCAACCCAAAGGACAGGCCATGGCACAACTCTCTCAGCGGGCCGCCAGGAAGGCCGGAAAGCTCCGTCGCCCACAAGTTCACTCCGGAGGGGTCACCGGCATCCACGAAGCATCGCCGAAGCAGCCCGTCAGTCAGAGCGGTGCACCAGCGCTCAAATCACTTTCTGACAAGGTAAGAGAAGTCGGATAAATTATCGGATGTGGAGCCCCGGCCCGGAGCTCGTCGCTTACGCGACTACCACCCTGGGCTGCAGACCACGTCCCCCACATCGGTCTATCAATGGTTCTGTAACGTACTGTGTGACTGTCTCAGTGCATGTATGACTGGGTGCATCAGTGTGTCAATGGAACTGTGATTTGGTGCATTTGAAAGTAATAATATGACTGCCTGGATCTGTGAGTTGATATATAAGTGTCTAAGTGCATGTCTCAGTGGGTGAGTAAGTGGGTGCATGAGTGTCTGAGTGAATCAGTTACTGAGTACATAAGTGTCTCAGTGGATCTTTGACTGGGAGCGGAAGTATCTGATTTGTACAGTGAATGGGTGCATGGGTCTAAGAGTGCAACTGGGAGTGACTGGGTGCATATGCCTCTGAGTGGGTCTGTGAGTATGTGTGTGAGAGACTATATGGGTGTGTGAATGTCTGAGTGGCTCTGTAAGTGGGTGTATGAGTGTCTGAGAGAATATGTGAGTGGGTGTACAAGTGTTTCAGTGGGTCTGTGAGTGAGAGCATAAGTCTCTGAGTGGGTGAGTGAATGTATACAGGCATGAGTGTCTGAGAGGGTCTGTGACCCGGAGGGCAAGTGTCTGGGTGGGTCTGTGAGTGATGCGTAAGTCTTTGAGTGGGTGAGTGGGTGCATGTACATCTGGTTGAGTCTATGAGTGAGTGTATAAGTCTCTGAGTCTATGAGTGAGTGACTGAATGCATAACCCTCTGATAGGATCTGTGACAGAGTGTGTGAGTGACTCTATGGGTGTGTGAGTGGATTTATGAGTGTCTGAGTGGATCTATGAGTAGGTGTATGAGTGTCTCTGTGGGTGTGTGTGTGTGTTTCAGTGGGTCTGTGAGTACATACATGCATGTGTGAGTAGGTCTGTAAGTGGGTGTGTGTCTCTGAGTAAATCTGTAAGTGAGTGCACGAATACCTGGATGGGTATGTGAGTGGGTGCATGAGTACCTGAGTGGGTATGTGACTGGATGTTTAAGTGTGTGGGTAGGTATGTGAATGGGTGTATAAGTGTCTAAGGGAGTTTGTGAGTGCATACATGAGTCTGTGACAGTGACCGGTGATATTTTCACCAATATTTTTGGTGTTTCAGTGTTATTTGCGATGTTTCTGTGATGGTACACAGGGGGCCGCGCTGGCATTCATGCCGTCATTGTGAATATCGTGTGATAAAAAAAAATCAATTTTGGACACATAAATTGTGTCACTAATACCCCCATTTCTCAATCATGGGGTCACAGTATCTCCACCCTGACCCCTTATCTTCACTTTCACATACATTTTCAGCTCCAGAAACTGTTGTTGTTGGATAAAATGGCAGCCGCAACTTTCTCTTCAGATTGCGTCCAGCCAACACAGCATTCTAACTGGCACGCTTTTGTGGTTTACCTCAATCACGCCGTGATGTCACGCGACCACCGCAAAACAAGCGCAAATTTCTGTACAGATTGTGATCAGCCAATCAGAGAACCCCTGCTGGTGCGCGCTTTTGCCGTTTACCTCGAACACATCACGATTTCACGGCAATCTCTGTGAAATATCCGTGACCAGAGATATCACTAAATTATTCAGTTTCAATCTCACAAAAACTACTGAATGGATTTCCACCACATAATAAAAAGCACAATCTGAGTAACAATACCTACCTTCCTCCCAAATTTGGTGTAATTCTGTCCAGCGATTCGGGCTGTAGGTTCAACAATGCGTTCCAATGAGACTTAACATTACAAATGCACCCTTATTTTGCACCCCTATTTCTTGGGCCCCACTGCACGGATCACCCCCAAGCTTTCCATCACATACAAAACCTACTTTGGCACTTTTTTGGAAAATTTTATGCAGATGTGTCAATTAATGCCAGAGTTATAGGCAAGTCAAAAAATGCCTTTCTTATGGAAAGTAGGTCCTAACTATAACTACCTACTGGAGACTGTGCTGTAATTAATTCCTACTTTATTTGAAAAGACAAGGGGAACCCAATGGGTAGCTGTGGACCATGGGCATCATGTGCTTTTAAGGGAACAAAAGGTCCTCAGCATAAGAAATTTATAAAACAGTATATTATATAGACCACAGTAGGCTACTATATATTTCTGTCCCTTGTCCAGCCGGACAGGGAATTTAATAATCAAGTGAATTGTTAATGAAAAAGGTACATTTCAGCAACAAAGCATTATAATACAGTAGGGCACAGTCCTGTACCGTACAAGGGAAAAGGAAGTGAGAAAGTAGTAAAGTGAAAGAATTTCAGGCAAACTGGGTGAGCTGTCAGGACACTGTTTAGAATCAAAATTACCAGTATGTCCTGGAGTAACACATACATACAATAATATTAATAAATAAAGTGTATGTCTACTCAAAGGAGTCGACGTTTCGATCCCGCGCTCGAATTATAAAGGGATTATCTTCAGGACTTAAACGATTAATTTGCCTGATTCAAGGAATTTTTTAACGCCTGTTTGGAAGAAAACAGGGAAGAGGAAAGAGAAATACACAAATATAAGTCAATTTTACAAAAGATGTTGGAGGACATCAGCTTAGCCATTTAATAGCAACATTCGGAACCGCAGTGATGAAGTGTTGCCTGCTGGCGTGGACAATAAAAACAATCATATAAATTACATTTAGTGTGCAGTGCACTGATGGTCAGGGTGACTACCTGGCTGCTCTGTGAGGGTGGTGAGGGAGCCAGTGTGCACATGCTTAGAGATGGGGCAGGAGGGAGGGGGTAGTGTGCCGTCGGGGTGTGCCGGATAGCTAGGTGTTTCAAGCAATTGGTGCACGGAGCATGGGTGGGCTTGGCGTCTGGGGAATTTTTACGCGTATTGCCAGAAGTTTAACTCTACTGAATGCGAAAGGGATCATCGCGCAAAACCTGTAGAGACAAGGCCGATGATAAGTGAGGGCTGTTGCATGTTTCTGCTAGTGACGGTGGAACATACCAAAGGCTTAGCTGGATGGGAGCCTTAAGGTGAGCTCTTGAAGCTTTGTGGAAGCGTCCAATACCGAGTCTAGACGCACAGTTGAGGGGCCACTGTGGGGAGGAGATGGGAGTTAGAACCAGTGTAGGAGCGCTTTTGGATAAAGAGGGGGGAGGGAGGGGTGTTCAATTGGCGCGTGAAAATTACCGTGTAATTATTTAGGCTTCATCCGCTGTTAGATGACCCGGTAGGCACAGCATTTAGTGGATGAAGGGTAGGTGTTTAAGCTCCAGGGAAGCGTCCATTGCCAGGGCTTGATGCGCAGATTGTAGGACACTGTGGGGAAGGAGGAAGGGGTTAATGCCAATTCGGGAGCGCTTTTGGGACAAGCAGTGCTGTCAGGTGGCCAATTACCGTGGGTTTATTAGGTTTCAACCGCCGTTCGGTGTTCCATCTATTGCAGCGTGGTATTGCTGGCTGGGTGAGGATAACGTAGGCAGGGATGCCGTTGTTGGGTCGCGGTCAATTCACTGACGGATCCGCTGGGGGAGGGGATCGAAAAGGGGTTAGGACAAGGTACAGGAGACTTTCCACCTAGGGAGTCATTGACGGTGAAACTTACCGAGGAGTCGGAAGATGTCCGAGTGCTGGTGTGGGCTGTGCTTATCCGGATGCTAAAAGCCGAGAAACTTGGCAGACATTTTAATATGACCACTGACGATCATGTGACATGAGTATTGGTTGGAGCCAGAGAAGCTTCAGTAAAATGCGGCCGCCATCTTGGAATGGTGCGCTGGTATTGTTGCCGTGCAAGTTAAAATTGTAAGGTGATATCTATGAAACTAGGAATGTTATTAACAAATTACGGCGCAGGTGTTAGTGATTCTGATAGGGGGGAATTGGGTCATCGGGGCTCCGATTCTTTTGGATATTTGTTTTTACACCAAATGACTTGGACTACAGGGGTGTAATTCCTAATAATGTGAGTAGTCAATACGAACTCTTAATTTGTGAAGGGGTGTGGGGGACGTCGCATGTGACAAGGTGAATTACATTGAAAACATTTCAGATGTTAAGGGTCCATCTGAGCCCATCAACTCATTGTACTGTTCAGCTGAGCCCAACAACTCATTGTAATGTTCAAAGGTGCTTGGGTTCAGTTTTCTGTTACAGAAGCATTGTCCAGTCCTCACTTCTATTCAATCCTGTGTGGATGGTGTTGAATTGGATAATAGTCTTTAGTTCCTCACGATTTAGGAGTCGGCCCAGGTTGCCACCTCTTTGTGGTAGTTTGACCGCTTTCAAGATTGTCCATTTGATGTCATCAGCGGTGTGGTTGAGTTCAGAGAAATGTTCAACAAGAGGAGCATTAGGGGTCCCACATCTAATGGGACTCCTGTGTTGACATATACGGGTTTTTGCTTTTTGAGTAGTCTGACCCACATACATTTTAGGGCAAGGGCAAAGTATTGCATAAATGACATTACAGCTATTGCAGTTGGTAAAGCTTTTCATTTCGACAGTAACACCATTGTGACTAAAATTACGGGCCTCAATCGTGAACTCGCACACATTACAGCAGCCACACTTAGCGTGCTCCAAGATCGGTGGTAGCCCCCAATTGGATTCTATGGTTGCCTTGGTAATGGGAGCAGGTAGGGCTGCTCTGACCAGATGGTCCTTTAGGTTCTTGCTTTTCTTAAAAGCAAAAAGTGGTCTTTCTAAGTTTATTGAGCCTGCGTTTAGCGTTGGCCAATGTTTGAGGATAGATTTGCGGATTTTGTTGGAAACAGGGGAAAAGGTTGTTACGCAGGCTATCCTCTCTGTTTTGTCACGTGTTTTTGGTGTAAGGAGGACCTCTCGTGGACAGTACCACGCCCTTTTGGATGCATTCTTTACTAATCTTCTGGGGTAGCCTCGTGTTTTAAGCTTGTTGGCAAGGGTATTGGCTTCCTTAAAGTAGTCTACCTTGGATGAGCAATTCCGCCTTATCCTCAAAAATTGGTATGGCAGCGAGTCTTTCAAGGCCCTGGGGTGATTGCTGTCATAGCTAAGAAGGGTGTTACGTTCTGTGGGCTTCCTGTAAATGCGTGTTAATAGTTCCCCCTCATGGTGGAAGATTGTCAGGTCTAGGAAGGCTATTTGTATTTTGTCATAGGCAAGGGTAAAACTGAGGTCCGCACAGTTGTTATTCAGCCAGTGAAGGAAGGAATGCAATGTAGCAATGTCAAGGTTCCAGATCAGGAAGGTGTCGTCTATATAACGACGCCAGAGTGCTATCCCTGGAAGGAATGGATTGCTATCAGTTAAGATACTGCCAGTCTCGAGTGCATCCATGAACAGAATCGCCAGCCCTACCTGCTCCCATTACCAAGGCAACCATAGAATCCAATTGGGGGCTACCACCGATCTTGAGGCACGCTAAGTGTGGCTGCTGTAATGTGTGCGAGTTCACGATTGAGGCCCGTAATTTTAGTCACAATGGTGTTACTGTCGAAATGAAAAGCTTTACCAACTGCAATAGCTTAAATGTCATTTATGCAATACTTTGCCCTTGCCCTAAAATGTATGTGGGTCAGACTACCCAAAAAGCAAAAACCCGTATATGTCAACACAGGAGTCGCATTAGATGTGGGACCCCTAACGCTCCTCTTGTTGAACATTTCTCTGAACTCAACCACACCGCTGATGACATCAAATGGACAATCTTGAAAGCGGTCAAGCTACCACAAAGAGGTGGCAACCTGGGCCAACTCCTAAATCGTGAGGAACTAAAGACTATTATCCAATTCAACACCATCCACACAGGATTGAATAGAAGTGAGGACTGGACAATGATTCTGTAACAGAAAACTGAACCCAAGCACCTTTGAACATTACAATGAGTTGTTGGGCTCAGCTGAACAGTACAATGAGTTGATGGGCTCAGATGGACCCTTAACATCTGAAATGTTTTCAAAGTAATTTACCTTGTCACCTGCGACGTCCCCCACACCCTTTCACAAATTAAGAGTTCGTATTGACTACTCACATTATTAGGAATTACACCCCTCTAGTCCAAGTCATTTGGTGTAAAAACAGATATCCATAACAATCGGAGCCCGATGACCCAATTACCCCCTATCAGAATCACTAACACCTGCGCCGTAATTTGTAAATAACATTCCTAGTTTCATAGATATCACCTTACAATTTTAACTTGCACGGCAACAATACCAGCACACCATTCCAAGATGGCAGCCGCATTTTACTGAAGCTTCTCTGGCTCCAACCAATACTCATGTCACATGATCGTCAGCGGTCATATTAAAATGTCTGAATACGAATACATCAAATAGAGGGACGAGGAAAGGTTGTCCTATCTGTTCCCCGGAACTCAGTAGAGATTATCAAAAAGGGATAGGACACTTGTTACCACTTATACCAAGAGAAGTATATTGTGAAATATATTGTGAAACCCTCATAAGCGTTGTGTATAACGAGAAGCGGTATATCTTGTTCTCCGCCCCACACAAACGTTTTGGCAGCAATCATCGGGTTTGACAAAATTGTGTATTGCCTAGCCTCGCCCGAGGCTTTCTCTGGTTTTTTCGTGGCAGTCTCCAGAGATAAAAATTCGAATAACCCCAACAGAAAAGGCACAAAAAGAGATAAAATAGTTTCCAACCGATTAAGATACTCTTTATTATTAGTATCGGTGGACAACTAGTTTAAAAGAAGTTGGTATGCTCGCTGGAAAATTAGGAATCCATAGCATATATTAGTAGTATTGACAAAGCGTCGACATGTTTCTGCTCTGTTGGCCCGTGGGTCTAAGAGCATTCGTCAGGACAAAAAACAACAATAAACAGAGATCTACCTATCACTATTTGTGATGTAGGGGGGTAGAGGTGTAATTTACAATCTTACCCTTACGTGGTTCTATGTAGTCACCTGTAAAATTTAAGAAAAAGAGGGTTGGGGTCACTAGTGGCATTTTACCAAAGTGCGGTTAAAAAGAAGAAATGGAAAAACATTGTACCATTTTTGCAAGCTCAATTGTGGCATGCTGTTTTAGGAAATTGAGAACAATAGGGACATGTTGGCGAGTAAATGGTGGCGACTTAATGCGACATGTAAATTGCAAGGAATGTGACATACCTCTAAATCAGGTGAACTTGAGTATGCGAACCTGATAGAGAAAACAGGGATGATAAGTGTTCGGCACATTTACGTAATGGTAAGGAAGTCAGTCATACCCCATGTGAGGTCTTACCTTAATTGTGTTTAGAAAAAGGTTCCCTCAGGAGGTCCCAGGCTATAACAGTATCAGAGAATCAAGATATTAGTCACTCTAGTGCTATAAGTTGTGGATGAGCGAGGGCGGTGGAGGGACGACTTACCCGCAGCGGAAATGTGTTCCGCGTCTTGTGCTGGCTCTGCCTCCTGGACGCCAAGAGCACGTTTCCAATGGCGTTTTAACTACGCTAATCATAGAGATAGAAATGAGACTTTTGTATACAACCGAAGAACAGCTTCAAAAGTAATTATTAAAAATTTGTATGCCTAATAAGTAATTTATAGATTATCTACATCATGGTCTCGTAATTATTAAGGCATTGAATCAAAGAAATTTATATTTGAAAAATATATATACTTTGTAAAGGATACGGACTGTACCTGTTCCTTAGGGAGTACATTTGTAGACGGGATGAACTTAGAATCTCATAGGGTTATGAGTGTCAGAACACTAAGTGGACTCTAAATTTTCAGATTAACAAACTGCTAGTATCAGCGTGCGAAGTGGTGCCAGCAAATATCATCATTTAAACCATATTTATTCGTCTTAAGGCGGTCCACCCAGCGTTGTTCTTTTTCGTACAACACTTTTTCAACGTTGGGTGTATTGTCTTGAACTTTTTCTATAACTGTCCACTTCAGGTCTTCAATACTATGTTTTTGTTCGATGAAATGTGCACATAGTTTGGTTGTGTTCTTTTTTAAGCGTATATGGCTTTTGTGCTCACCTATGCGCAGTTTAACCTTTCTGCAGGTCATACCGATGTATTTTTTGTCACATGGACATGTGACCATGTAGATCACATGGTAAGAGTTGCAGTTGCTATGTTGTCGCTGGGTCCACGTGAATGTTGGTGACAATTGCAATGTTTTAGAAATGGATGTAGAAGTACAAGCTGTGCAAGAACCGCATGGGTAGTGGCCTGACACTGGAGCCATGTTTATGTTTCTGATCTGATTCGTTGGATTTTTCTGTTTTGGACGGGTATGAACCAGCATGTCACGTAGATTTTTTGTACGTCTATTTGCAAAACGGGGTTTTGGCCAGTTGAATTTGCCAGTGTTTACAATATGCCAATTCTTACTGATCAGTTTGTTGACCTGGTATGTTGCAGGGCCAAATGTGGTCACACAGGTTACGAGGTCCTTATTTTCAGTTTTTTCAAAAGATGTTAGAAGGTTTTCCCTCGGCTGGTTCTGGGCTCTTTTTTGGCATTTTAATATTGTGCTGTTTTTGTAGTGTCTGTGTTGTAATCTGATACTCAGGGCTTGTGATTGTGTTTGATAATCCTTTTTCTGACTGCAGTTCCTTTTTAAGCGCAAAAATTGGCTGTAAGGTAGGTTGTCTCTGAGCGGTTGAGGGTGATAACTTTTGTAGGACAACAAGCTATTTTTGGCAGTCGGTTTTCTAAAGGTTTTTGTCTCGATTTGGTTATTCTCTGAAAAGATCGTGAGGTCTAGGAAGTCAATGCTTTCCTTGTCAGCTGTGTATGTGAATCTCAACCAGGGATCACGTGTGTTAAGCCAGTCGACAAAAGTTTTCAGGTCTTGGTTATTGAGCCAAATCAAGAAGACATCGTCTATATAACGTTTCCAGTAAATGATACTGGAAACGTATGGGTTGGCAGTTGTGAGTACAGGATGAGTTTCAAAATTACTGACGTAGAGTCCAGCCACCGATGGCGCAAAGGCACTGCCCATAGAGGTCCCATGGCTCTGTAAAAACAATTGGTTTTCGAATTCAAAATAGTTTTCAGTAAGTGCCATCCGGCAGCATTCCAAAACAAAGTGTCTGGGTGTTCTGAAATCCCAGTTCTCCATGAAAAGTACGTCTTCCAACATTTCCAGAGTCTCTTTTTGGGGCAGACTCGTATATAGGGATTCAACATCTAATCCCACCAGGAGCATCTTGGTGGGGTCAAAGGTTAAATCTTTCAGCTGATTCAACAGATCTCGGGTGTCTTGCAAATAGGCTGGTGTTCTTTTGACAAGTGGTTGGAGGAATTTGTCCGCAAATTTAGACAGGGGTTCCAGTGCTGACCCTATCCCCGACACAATTGGACGGCCTGGAGGAGGTATTCTGTTTTT
Organism: Lissotriton helveticus; assembly: GCF_964261635.1. NCBI lineage: Eukaryota > Metazoa > Chordata > Amphibia > Caudata > Salamandridae > Lissotriton > Lissotriton helveticus. Next base: position 496,279,885 of record NC_136061.1, on the reverse strand, counting down.
GTGTGTCTTGGGGAGGGAGTAGAAATAGGGGGTCTTAGGGTTCTCAGTTTCTAGGAAATCAGCCTCTTTTTTGCTTATCCAGCCATTTGTTTCGGCTTCATGAACCATGATGGCAATGATTGTCTGTAATCTTGGTGTTGGATCAATTGTGATTTTGGTGTAAAATTTCTCATCCGCCAATAGATCAAGACATTGATTCATATAGCCTTCTTTTCCGAGGATAACTATACCTCCACCCTTATCCGCGGGTTTTATGACGATATTCTCATTTGTCTGAAGTTCTTCCAAAGCGATTCTTTCTGATCTCGTTAAGTTCTGGAAGGGTCTTCGCACATTAGTTGCCAAGTTATCAATTCCAGTTAGGACCGCTTGTTCGAAGGCTAGTATTTCTACTGGTACCATGTTTGTCGGTGGGCTGTAGTTTGATTTTTTGCGGAGGTTCGTGTCTCCTAGATCAGAAGTTACTGGCGACTCCCCAAAGTGTGCTTTTAACTTGAGAGAACGACAAAACTCTGATAGTTCACTCTTGAGTCGGAACAAATCAAGGTTGGGGGTAGGGACATATCCAAGTCCTTTGTTCAGGACATTTTTTTGGTCTACCGAAAGGGTCACTGGGCTTAGGTTCACTATCAGTGACTCGTTTTGCTGGTCCCTGGCTTTGTCGAGGTCATGCTCCTTGTTTGAACATTTGGCTGTTGGTCTTGCCATGTTATGCCTCTTCTCCTTCCTCTTTGGTTTTGGCCCCTCAATAAAAAAGGATCTTGGTTCTGATTATTTGACCCTTGTTGAGGTATCCCCATGAAGTTTTGCATTTGTTCCGGACCTTGATTGTAAGGATTCATCCAACCCGCATATGGTTGCATATATGGCTGAAAGAATGGCATTGGGGGGCCCATAAAGTGTTGTCTAGGCCATCTATTGCCTCTTCTTTGTGGTCTGGACCGGTATTGCCCTCTGCCTCGTCGACTGTTAGAGTCATCGGACCCTGTGTCGGATCCTCCTGAGGAATCCCAGCCATCTGAGTCGTTATCTGTTCTTGGAGCTGATGACTTGTAATCTTTGTTGGTATAAGGATGCATTTTTTCATGACTGAATTTCTTAATGTCTTTACTTAGTTTTTGTAATTTACTTTGCATCAGGAACTCCTCACTTTCTGATATCTCCTTGTTAAGCTCTTCAAGTCTTTTTTGTACACTGCAGGTTGTATGCCTTTCTTTAGTTCTACTTCACAGGCTTCTATCTGGGTTAGAAGTTCATCTGAGAGTCTTTTGGCCGTTTTGACTATTAACACTAGATAGTCAAGGGTGCACTTCCACGAAATTGCCGACCAATCACGTCTGAATGCCAGGTCGTGTAAAAAAATTCTTGGCGCATTCGTGATCCACAGTCCTCGTGGTGCTATTTTAGAGCGCAAATATTCAGTCATTATTATACCGTGGATAGCAACTCTTATTTGTTCCTGTTTTTTTGCTGTTAGATTATCCCAATCATCAGTCTGTGCTAATACTTGTACAAAGTCTGGGTTCTGAATTAGCGATTGAGCCGCTAAGATTTCGCTTATGTCGCTCCCCGAAAAACTCAAACCATTCATGTCCTCCATTCTCAATTTTCAAGAGGGTTCTTGTTATTCATGAACAAGAGTCACAAAGCAAGTTTCCCGCAGCTGTGCGCTGCTTAGTGTCCATGTGACAAAAAATACATCGGTATGACCTGCAGAAAGGTTAAACTGCGCATAGGTGAGCACAAAAGCAATATACGCTTAAAAAAGAACACAACCAAACTATGTGCACATTTCATCGAACAAAAACATAGTATTGAAGACCTGAAGTGGACAGTTATAGAAAAAGTTCAAGACAATACACCCAACGTTGAAAAAGTGTTGTACGAAAAAGAACAACGCTGGGTGGACCGCCTTAAGACGAATAAATATGGTTTAAATGATGATATTTGCTGGCACCACTTCGCACGCTGATACTAGCAGTTTGTTAATCTGAAAATTTAGAGTCCACTTAGTGTTCTGACACTCATAACCCTATGAGATTCTAAGTTCATCCCGTCTACAAATGTACTCCCTAAGGAACAGGTACAGTCCGTATCCTTTACAAAGTATATATATTTTTCAAATATAAATTTCTTTGATTCAATGCCTTAATAATTACGAGACCATGATGTAGATAATCTATAAATTACTTATTAGGCATACAAATTTTTAATAATTACTTTTGAAGCTGTTCTTCGGTTGTATACAAAAGTCTCATTTCTATCTCTATGATTAGCGTAGTTAAAACGCCATTGGAAACATGCTCTTGGCGTCCAGGAGGCAGAGCCAGCACAAGACGCGGAACACATTTCCGCTGCGGGTAAGTCGTCCCTCCACCGCCCTCGCTCATCCACAACTTATAGCACTAGAGTGACTAATATCTTGATTCTCTGATACTGTTATAGCCTGGGACCTCCTGAGGGAACCTTTTTCTAAACACAATTAAGGTAAGACCTCACATGGGGTATGACTGACTTCCTTACCATTACGTAAATGTGCCGAACACTTATCATCCCTGTTTTCTCTATCAGGTTCGCATACTCAAGTTCACCTGATTTAGAGGTATGTCACATTCCTTGCAATTTACATGTCGCATTAAGTCGCCACCATTTACTCGCCAACATGTCCCTATTGTTCTCAATTTCCTAAAACAGCATGCCACAATTGAGCTTGCAAAAATGGTACAATGTTTTTTCCATTTCTTCTTTTTAACCGCACTTTGGTAAAATGCCACTAGTGACCCCAACCCTCTTTTTCTTAAATTTTACAGGTGACTACATAGAACCACGTAAGGGTAAGATTGTAAATTACACCTCTACCCCCCTACATCACAAATAGTGATAGGTAGATCTCTGTTTATTGTTGTTTTTTGTCCTGACGAATGCTCTTAGACCCACGGGCCAACAGAGCAGAAACATGTCGACGCTTTGTCAATACTACTAATATATGCTATGGATTCCTAATTTTCCAGCGAGCATACCAACTTCTTTTAAACTAGTTGTCCACCGATACTAATAATAAAGAGTATCTTAATCGGTTGGAAACTATTTTATCTCTTTTTGTGCCTTTTCTGTTGGGGTTATTCGAATTTTTATCTCTGGAGACTGCCACGAAAAAACCAGAGAAAGCCTCGGGCGAGGCTAGGCAATACACAATTTTGTCAAACCCGATGATTGCTGCCAAAACGTTTGTGTGGGGCGGAGAACAAGATATACCGCTTCTCGTTATACACAACGCTTATGAGGGTTTCACAATATATTTCACAATATACTTCTCTTGGTATAAGTGGTAACAAGTGTCCTATCCCTTTTTGATAATCTCTACTGAGTTCCGGGGAACAGATAGGACAACCTTTCCTCGTCCCTCTATTTGATGTATTCATATTAAGCAGCGCACAGCTGCGGGAAACTTGCTTTGTGACTCTTGTTCATGAATAACAAGAACCCTCTTGAAAATTGAGAATGGAGGACATGAATGGTTTGAGTTTTTCGGGGAGCGACATAAGCGAAATCTTAGCGGCTCAATCGCTAATTCAGAACCCAGACTTTGTACAAGTATTAGCACAGACTGATGATTGGGATAATCTAACAGCAAAAAAACAGGAACAAATAAGAGTTGCTATCCACGGTATAATAATGACTGAATATTTGCGCTCTAAAATAGCACCACGAGGACTGTGGATCACGAATGCGCCAAGAATTTTTTTACACGACCTGGCATTCAGACGTGATTGGTCGGCAATTTCGTGGAAGTGCACCCTTGACTATCTAGTGTTAATAGTCAAAACGGCCAAAAGACTCTCAGATGAACTTCTAACCCAGATAGAAGCCTGTGAAGTAGAACTAAAGAAAGGCATACAACCTGCAGTGTACAAAAAAGACTTGAAGAGCTTAACAAGGAGATATCAGAAAGTGAGGAGTTCCTGATGCAAAGTAAATTACAAAAACTAAGTAAAGACATTAAGAAATTCAGTCATGAAAAAATGCATCCTTATACCAACAAAGATTACAAGTCATCAGCTCCAAGAACAGATAACGACTCAGATGGCTGGGATTCCTCAGGAGGATCCGACACAGGGTCCGATGACTCTAACAGTCGACGAGGCAGAGGGCAATACCGGTCCAGACCACAAAGAAGAGGCAATAGATGGCCTAGACAACACTTTATGGGCCCCCCAATGCCATTCTTTCAGCCATATATGCAACCATATGCGGGTTGGATGAATCCTTACAATCAAGGTCCGGAACAAATGCAAAACTTCATGGGGATACCTCAACAAGGGTCAAATAATCAGAACCAAGATCCTTTTTTATTGAGGGGCCAAAACCAAAGAGGAAGGAGAAGAGGCATAACATGGCAAGACCAACAGCCAAATGTTCAAACAAGGAGCATGACCTCGACAAAGCCAGGGACCAGCAAAACGAGTCACTGATAGTGAACCTAAGCCCAGTGACCCTTTCGGTAGACCAAAAAAATGTCCTGAACAAAGGACTTGGATATGTCCCTACCCCCAACCTTGATTTGTTCCGACTCAAGAGTGAACTATCAGAGTTTTGTCGTTCTCTCAAGTTAAAAGCACACTTTGGGGAGTCGCCAGTAACTTCTGATCTAGGAGACACGAACCTCCGCAAAAAATCAAACTACAGCCCACCGACAAACATGGTACCAGTAGAAATACTAGCCTTCGAACAAGCGGTCCTAACTGGAATTGATAACTTGGCAACTAATGTGCGAAGACCCTTCCAGAACTTAACGAGATCAGAAAGAATCGCTTTGGAAGAACTTCAGACAAATGAGAATATCATCATAAAACCCGCGGATAAGGGTGGAGGTATAGTTATCCTCGGAAAAGAAGGCTATATGAATCAATGTCTTGATCTATTGGCGGATGAGAAATTTTACACCAAAATCACAATTGATCCAACACCAAGATTACAGACAATCATTGCCATCATGGTTCATGAAGCCGAAACAAATGGCTGGATAAGCAAAAAAGAGGCTGATTTCCTAGTAACTGAGAACCCTAAGATCCCCTATTTCTACTCCCTCCCCAAGACACACAAAAACAGAATACCTCCTCCAGGCCGTCCAATTGTGTCGGGGATAGGGTCAGCACTGGAACCCCTGTCTAAATTTGCGGACAAATTCCTCCAACCACTTGTCAAAAGAACACCAGCCTATTTGCAAGACACCCGAGATCTGTTGAATCAGCTGAAAGATTTAACCTTTGACCCCACCAAGATGCTCCTGGTGGGATTAGATGTTGAATCCCTATATACGAGTCTGCCCCAAAAAGAGACTCTGGAAATGTTGGAAGACGTACTTTTCATGGAGAACTGGGATTTCAGAACACCCAGACACTTTGTTTTGGAATGCTGCCGGATGGCACTTACTGAAAACTATTTTGAATTCGAAAACCAATTGTTTTTACAGAGCCATGGGACCTCTATGGGCAGTGCCTTTGCGCCATCGGTGGCTGGACTCTACGTCAGTAATTTTGAAACTCATCATGTACTCACAACTGCCAACCCATACGTTTCCAGTATCATTTACTGGAAACGTTATATAGACGATGTCTTCTTGATTTGGCTCAATAACCAAGACCTGAAAACTTTTGTCGACTGGCTTAACACACGTGATCCCTGGTTGAGATTCACATACACAGCTGACAAGGAAAGCATTGACTTCCTAGACCTCACGATCTTTTCAGAGAATAACCAAATCGAGACAAAAACCTTTAGAAAACCGACTGCCAAAAATAGCTTGTTGTCCTACAAAAGTTATCACCCTCAACCGCTCAGAGACAACCTACCTTACAGCCAATTTTTGCGCTTAAAAAGGAACTGCAGTCAGAAAAAGGATTATCAAACACAATCACGAGCCCTGAGTATCAGATTACAACAAAGACACTACAAAAACAGCACAATATTAAAATGCCAAAAAAGAGCCCAGAACCAGCCGAGGGAAAACCTTCTAACATCTTTTGAAAAAACTGAAAATAAGGACCTCGTAACCTGTGTGACCACATTTGGCCCTGCAACATACCAGGTCAACAAACTGATCAGTAAGAATTGGCATATTGTAAACACTGGCAAATTCAACTGGCCAAAACCCCGTTTTGCAAATAGACGTACAAAAAATCTACGTGACATGCTGGTTCATACCCGTCCAAAACAGAAAAATCCAACGAATCAGATCAGAAACATAAACATGGCTCCAGTGTCAGGCCACTACCCATGCGGTTCTTGCACAGCTTGTACTTCTACATCCATTTCTAAAACATTGCAATTGTCACCAACATTCACGTGGACCCAGCGACAACATAGCAACTGCAACTCTTCCCATGTGATCTACATGGTCACATGTCCATGTGACAAAAAATACATCGGTATGACCTGCAGAAAGGTTAAACTGCGCATAGGTGAGCACAAAAGCAATATACGCTTAAAAAAGAACACAACCAAACTATGTGCACATTTCATCGAACAAAAACATAGTATTGAAGACCTGAAGTGGACAGTTATAGAAAAAGTTCAAGACAATACACCCAACGTTGAAAAAGTGTTGTACGAAAAAGAACAACGCTGGGTGGACCGCCTTAAGACGAATAAATATGGTTTAAATGATGATATTTGCTGGCACCACTTCGCACGCTGATACTAGCAGTTTGTTAATCTGAAAATTTAGAGTCCACTTAGTGTTCTGACACTCATAACCCTATGAGATTCTAAGTTCATCCCGTCTACAAATGTACTCCCTAAGGAACAGGTACAGTCCGTATCCTTTACAAAGTATATATATTTTTCAAATATAAATTTCTTTGATTCAATGCCTTAATAATTACGAGACCATGATGTAGATAATCTATAAATTACTTATTAGGCATACAAATTTTTAATAATTACTTTTGAAGCTGTTCTTCGGTTGTATACAAAAGTCTCATTTCTATCTCTATGATTAGCGTAGTTAAAACGCCATTGGAAACATGCTCTTGGCGTCCAGGAGGCAGAGCCAGCACAAGACGCGGAACACATTTCCGCTGCGGGTAAGTCGTCCCTCCACCGCCCTCGCTCATCCACAACTTATAGCACTAGAGTGACTAATATCTTGATTCTCTGATACTGTTATAGCCTGGGACCTCCTGAGGGAACCTTTTTCTAAACACAATTAAGGTAAGACCTCACATGGGGTATGACTGACTTCCTTACCATTACGTAAATGTGCCGAACACTTATCATCCCTGTTTTCTCTATCAGGTTCGCATACTCAAGTTCACCTGATTTAGAGGTATGTCACATTCCTTGCAATTTACATGTCGCATTAAGTCGCCACCATTTACTCGCCAACATGTCCCTATTGTTCTCAATTTCCTAAAACAGCATGCCACAATTGAGCTTGCAAAAATGGTACAATGTTTTTTCCATTTCTTCTTTTTAACCGCACTTTGGTAAAATGCCACTAGTGACCCCAACCCTCTTTTTCTTAAATTTTACAGGTGACTACATAGAACCACGTAAGGGTAAGATTGTAAATTACACCTCTACCCCCCTACATCACAAATAGTGATAGGTAGATCTCTGTTTATTGTTGTTTTTTGTCCTGACGAATGCTCTTAGACCCACGGGCCAACAGAGCAGAAACATGTCGACGCTTTGTCAATACTACTAATATATGCTATGGATTCCTAATTTTCCAGCGAGCATACCAACTTCTTTTAAACTAGTTGTCCACCGATACTAATAATAAAGAGTATCTTAATCGGTTGGAAACTATTTTATCTCTTTTTGTGCCTTTTCTGTTGGGGTTATTCGAATTTTTATCTCTGGAGACTGCCACGAAAAAACCAGAGAAAGCCTCGGGCGAGGCTAGGCAATACACAATTTTGTCAAACCCGATGATTGCTGCCAAAACGTTTGTGTGGGGCGGAGAACAAGATATACCGCTTCTCGTTATACACAACGCTTATGAGGGTTTCACAATATATTTCACAATATACTTCTCTTGGTATAAGTGGTAACAAGTGTCCTATCCCTTTTTGATAATCTCTACTGAGTTCCGGGGAACAGATAGGACAACCTTTCCTCGTCCCTCTATTTGATGTATTCATATTAAGCAGCGCACAGCTGCGGGAAACTTGCTTTGTGACTCTTGTTCATGAATAACAAGAACCCTCTTGAAAATTGAGAATGGAGGACATGAATGGTTTGAGTTTTTCGGGGAGCGACATAAGCGAAATCTTAGCGGCTCAATCGCTAATTCAGAACCCAGACTTTGTACAAGTATTAGCACAGACTGATGATTGGGATAATCTAACAGCAAAAAAACAGGAACAAATAAGAGTTGCTATCCACGGTATAATAATGACTGAATATTTGCGCTCTAAAATAGCACCACGAGGACTGTGGATCACGAATGCGCCAAGAATTTTTTTACACGACCTGGCATTCAGACGTGATTGGTCGGCAATTTCGTGGAAGTGCACCCTTGACTATCTAGTGTTAATAGTCAAAACGGCCAAAAGACTCTCAGATGAACTTCTAACCCAGATAGAAGCCTGTGAAGTAGAACTAAAGAAAGGCATACAACCTGCAGTGTACAAAAAAGACTTGAAGAGCTTAACAAGGAGATATCAGAAAGTGAGGAGTTCCTGATGCAAAGTAAATTACAAAAACTAAGTAAAGACATTAAGAAATTCAGTCATGAAAAAATGCATCCTTATACCAACAAAGATTACAAGTCATCAGCTCCAAGAACAGATAACGACTCAGATGGCTGGGATTCCTCAGGAGGATCCGACACAGGGTCAGATGACTCTAACAGTCGACGAGGCAGAGGGCAATACCGGTCCAGACCACAAAGAAGAGGCAATAGATGGCCTAGACAACACTTTATGGGCCCCCCAATGCCATTCTTTCAGCCATATATGCAACCATATGCGGGTTGGATGAATCCTTACAATCAAGGTCCGGAACAAATGCAAAACTTCATGGGGATACCTCAACAAGGGTCAAATAATCAGAACCAAGATCCTTTTTTATTGAGGGGCCAAAACCAAAGAGGAAGGAGAAGAGGCATAACATGGCAAGACCAACAGCCAAATGTTCAAACAAGGAGCATGACCTCGACAAAGCCAGGGACCAGCAAAACGAGTCACTGATAGTGAACCTAAGCCCAGTGACCCTTTCGGTAGACCAAAAAAATGTCCTGAACAAAGGACTTGGATATGTCCCTACCCCCAACCTTGATTTGTTCCGACTCAAGAGTGAACTATCAGAGTTTTGTCGTTCTCTCAAGTTAAAAGCACACTTTGGGGAGTCGCCAGTAACTTCTGATCTAGGAGACACGAACCTCCGCAAAAAATCAAACTACAGCCCACCGACAAACATGGTACCAGTAGAAATACTAGCCTTCGAACAAGCGGTCCTAACTGGAATTGATAACTTGGCAACTAATGTGCGAAGACCCTTCCAGAACTTAACGAGATCAGAAAGAATCGCTTTGGAAGAACTTCAGACAAATGAGAATATCGTCATAAAACCCGCGGATAAGGGTGGAGGTATAGTTATCCTCGGAAAAGAAGGCTATATGAATCAATGTCTTGATCTATTGGCGGATGAGAAATTTTACACCAAAATCACAATTGATCCAACACCAAGATTACAGACAATCATTGCCATCATGGTTCATGAAGCCGAAACAAATGGCTGGATAAGCAAAAAAGAGGCTGATTTCCTAGTAACTGAGAACCCTAAGATCCCCTATTTCTACTCCCTCCCCAAGACACACAAAAACAGAATACCTCCTCCAGGCCGTCCAATTGTGTCGGGGATAGGGTCAGCACTGGAACCCCTGTCTAAATTTGCGGACAAATTCCTCCAACCACTTGTCAAAAGAACACCAGCCTATTTGCAAGACACCCGAGATCTGTTGAATCAGCTGAAAGATTTAACCTTTGACCCCACCAAGATGCTCCTGGTGGGATTAGATGTTGAATCCCTATATACGAGTCTGCCCCAAAAAGAGACTCTGGAAATGTTGGAAGACGTACTTTTCATGGAGAACTGGGATTTCAGAACACCCAGACACTTTGTTTTGGAATGCTGCCGGATGGCACTTACTGAAAACTATTTTGAATTCGAAAACCAATTGTTTTTACAGAGCCATGGGACCTCTATGGGCAGTGCCTTTGCGCCATCGGTGGCTGGACTCTACGTCAGTAATTTTGAAACTCATCATGTACTCACAACTGCCAACCCATACGTTTCCAGTATCATTTACTGGAAACGTTATATAGACGATGTCTTCTTGATTTGGCTCAATAACCAAGACCTGAAAACTTTTGTCGACTGGCTTAACACACGTGATCCCTGGTTGAGATTCACATACACAGCTGACAAGGAAAGCATTGACTTCCTAGACCTCACGATCTTTTCAGAGAATAACCAAATCGAGACAAAAACCTTTAGAAAACCGACTGCCAAAAATAGCTTGTTGTCCTACAAAAGTTATCACCCTCAACCGCTCAGAGACAACCTACCTTACAGCCAATTTTTGCGCTTAAAAAGGAACTGCAGTCAGAAAAAGGATTATCAAACACAATCACGAGCCCTGAGTATCAGATTACAACAAAGACACTACAAAAACAGCACAATATTAAAATGCCAAAAAAGAGCCCAGAACCAGCCGAGGGAAAACCTTCTAACATCTTTTGAAAAAACTGAAAATAAGGACCTCGTAACCTGTGTGACCACATTTGGCCCTGCAACATACCAGGTCAACAAACTGATCAGTAAGAATTGGCATATTGTAAACACTGGCAAATTCAACTGGCCAAAACCCCGTTTTGCAAATAGACGTACAAAAAATCTACGTGACATGCTGGTTCATACCCGTCCAAAACAGAAAAATCCAACGAATCAGATCAGAAACATAAACATGGCTCCAGTGTCAGGCCACTACCCATGCGGTTCTTGCACAGCTTGTACTTCTACATCCATTTCTAAAACATTGCAATTGTCACCAACATTCACGTGGACCCAGCGACAACATAGCAACTGCAACTCTTCCCATGTGATCTACATGGTCACATGTCCATGTGACAAAAAATACATCGGTATGACCTGCAGAAAGGTTAAACTGCGCATAGGTGAGCACAAAAGCAATATACGCTTAAAAAAGAACACAACCAAACTATGTGCACATTTCATCGAACAAAAACATAGTATTGAAGACCTGAAGTGGACAGTTATAGAAAAAGTTCAAGACAATACACCCAACGTTGAAAAAGTGTTGTACGAAAAAGAACAACGCTGGGTGGACCGCCTTAAGACGAATAAATATGGTTTAAATGATGATATTTGCTGGCACCACTTCGCACGCTGATACTAGCAGTTTGTTAATCTGAAAATTTAGAGTCCACTTAGTGTTCTGACACTCATAACCCTATGAGATTCTAAGTTCATCCCGTCTACAAATGTACTCCCTAAGGAACAGGTACAGTCCGTATCCTTTACAAAGTATATATATTTTTCAAATATAAATTTCTTTGATTCAATGCCTTAATAATTACGAGACCATGATGTAGATAATCTATAAATTACTTATTAGGCATACAAATTTTTAATAATTACTTTTGAAGCTGTTCTTCGGTTGTATACAAAAGTCTCATTTCTATCTCTATGATTAGCGTAGTTAAAACGCCATTGGAAACGTGCTCTTGGCGTCCAGGAGGCAGAGCCAGCACAAGACGCGGAACACATTTCCGCTGCGGGTAAGTCGTCCCTCCACCGCCCTCGCTCATCCACAACTTATAGCACTAGAGTGACTAATATCTTGATTCTCTGATACTGTTATAGCCTGGGACCTCCTGAGGGAACCTTTTTCTAAACACAATTAAGGTAAGACCTCACATGGGGTATGACTGACTTCCTTACCATTACGTAAATGTGCCGAACACTTATCATCCCTGTTTTCTCTATCAGGTTCGCATACTCAAGTTCACCTGATTTAGAGGTATGTCACATTCCTTGCAATTTACATGTCGCATTAAGTCGCCACCATTTACTCGCCAACATGTCCCTATTGTTCTCAATTTCCTAAAACAGCATGCCACAATTGAGCTTGCAAAAATGGTACAATGTTTTTCCATTTCTTCTTTTTAACCGCACTTTGGTAAAATGCCACTAGTGACCCCAACCCTCTTTTTCTTAAATTTTACAGGTGACTACATAGAACCACGTAAGGGTAAGATTGTAAATTACACCTCTACCCCCCTACATCACAAATAGTGATAGGTAGATCTCTGTTTATTGTTGTTTTTTGTCCTGACGAATGCTCTTAGACCCACGGGCCAACAGAGCAGAAACATGTCGACGCTTTGTCAATACTACTAATATATGCTATGGATTCCTAATTTTCCAGCGAGCATACCAACTTCTTTTAAACTAGTTGTCCACCGATACTAATAATAAAGAGTATCTTAATCGGTTGGAAACTATTTTATCTCTTTTTGTGCCTTTTCTGTTGGGGTTATTCGAATTTTTATCTCTGGAGACTGCCACGAAAAAACCAGAGAAAGCCTCGGGCGAGGCTAGGCAATACACAATTTTGTCAAACCCGATGATTGCTGCCAAAACGTTTGTGTGGGGCGGAGAACAAGATATACCGCTTCTCGTTATACACAACGCTTATGAGGGTTTCACAATATATTTCACAATATACTTCTCTTGGTATAAGTGGTAACAAGTGTCCTATCCCTTTTTGATATTAAAATGTCTGCCAAGTTTCTCGGCTTTTAGCATCCGGATAAGCACAGCCCACACCGGCACTCGGACATCTTCCGACTCCTCGGTAAGTTTCACCGTCAATGACTCCCTAGGTGGAAAGTCTCCTGTAACTTGTCCTAACCCCTTTTCGATCCCCTCCCCCAGCGGATCCGTCAGCAGTGGACTGACTGCGACCCAACGACAGCATCACTGCCTACGTTATCCTCACCCAGCCAGCTATACCACGCTGCATTAGATGGAACACCGAACGGCGGTTGAAACCTTATAAACCCACGGTAATTGTCTGCCTGACAGCACTGCTTGTCCCAAAAGCGCTCCCGAATTGGCATTAACCCCTTCCTCCTTCCCCACAGTGTCCTACAATCTGCGCATCAAGCCCTGGCAATGGACGCTCCCCTGGAGCTTAAACACCTGCCCTTCATCCACTAAATGCTGTGCCTACCGGGTCATCTAACAGCGGATGAAACCTAAATAATTACACGGTAATTTTCACGTGCCAATTGCAAGCCCCCCCTCGCCCCCTCTTTATCCAAAAGCGCTCCTACACTGGTTCTAACTCCCATCTCCTCCCCACAGTGGCCCCTCAACTGTGCGTCTAGACTCGGTATTGGACGCTTCCACAAAGCTTCAAGAGCTCACCTTAAGGCTCCCATCCAGCTAAGCCTTTGGTATGTTCCACCCTTGTAGTGTAGCTCCTATTTTCCCAATAGGCTCTGCGCATTGGAATAGTACCTACAGCAGTAAAGGCCTAGGCCAGACGTTAACTAGGTCTACTACTGTCGAAACTAGACTTAATTTTTGGGTTTGCCAGCTAAGCTCAGAGTTCGCTAGAAACTTTCTCGAATGTTCAAGGAAGGATGAACTCCCCTGATTAGACAAGAAGGGATTTAGTTTCTGACAACCATAGAACATGACAACTTTGCTCTCCCCTAATCAAGAGTCAATCTCAAGAGTCGTGTGAGCACAAGGCAATTATTTTACTCAGTCAGTACGTGCATTCTTAGTCTCATCAGAATGTAGAGAAAAGGAAGAGACGGGCGTGTTCAATAAAAGATGTTATTTATTGATCAGTCTCTTTTCTCGTACAAGAGAAATGGATCGATATTATTGCAATACTTATAGTTAAGTAAAGTGCATACATTAGAAGCAATAGTATAAAATAATACTGTAAAAACATTGATATGGTTTCTGAGCCATATGATGTTTAAAATGATTAAAATATATTTACATACACATATACATTTGACTAAACGTACTCAACTGGTGTTTCTAAATACGCCTACCCCGTGTACCTGACCTAAGTCTAATGCGTGGGCGGGAATAGAAAGTTACAGTTTAGTTTAAGTTTGTTTTTGCCAAGTGAATAACTAAAGAATTCTCTAGGAGGGGTTATTCAGTTCTGTACCTGGAATTTAGGATGAATGAGGAATGGTATCTCTTTCTCTGCTCTCGATATTCCAGGCTGCCTGCGAGGGCTGCCCAGAAGCGCCGGTGCTGGGTCTCTCGGCTTGAGATAGCAGCGCGTCTCTCAGCGCGTCAGGAAGGCGGGGCTGCTGCCTGCGGGGTCTGCTTCTGCTCTCGGCTTCGGCAAGTATGGCTGCTCCGTCTTGTCACCACGCGTGTGTTTGCATAGGGCAAGGTCGGCAATATTTATACCTTAAAGGTGCCGAGATTGACGTAAGGATGGACATAGGTACGTCAATAAAGATGTCATACGACTTGCTCGTTAGCACATTCTTTACTAAAGTTCTCTGTGAAATCAAAACAATGGCCGCACGGATTATCCAGGTTGTCATAGGTTTGATTTGTTATGAGAACGTCGTATGCCTTATCAGGGGCTGGAGGAATATCGCTTGTCTAATTAGATCTCAAGCGTTATGACCTAATCAGATAACACGTTCCTGTGCCGTAGTGTGACTGCGTCAGATAACGGTATCTGCATCATGGGGGATTTCTTGCCTCATGGGCTGACTGTTAGTTAACTAGCTAGTAAGTTTAACCAGAATAGGGTCAGGAATAGGGGGATCGAATCAGAACCTATAGAAATACACGACACCCACTCCACGCTAACTATGGTCATATCTACTAATCTATGCATAGTATAACATAGTACAACATACTATAGAGTATAGTGTATACCTTACCACCCCAAAATACATAAATGCATTTCGAAATTTTCAAATATACTGAAAAATTGCAGTCATATATATTGTATGCACTTAAGCTATGAATTAGATGCAAAAGTGAACACGCATTGTTATGCATTATTGATTGTTGGTATATGAGAAATACACATGAAATGGCTCTTAATATGGCTATACAGAAAAAAAGTCGAAACCATTTCATCACATAAAATCTATTGCGAACATACCAGCGGGCAGCTAAAGTCTATAAAGTCTATAAAGTATCTAAAATAGAAATCTTAGTTCTCTAGGAATAGTTTCTTACTTTAAGCAGAAAATCAGTGTCCCGGGAAAAAATATATAGAAAAATATTTTAGGGGCTTGCTGAAAAAAGTTGCTGTCCGTGAACTGGATTGTAATTGTTCATGTGACTTTATTTTTAAAGTTGAAGGCCGAATTCAGGGAACGCCGTGTGCGAGTTTACTCAAAAGTCTCTATTTCTGTTCCGGAGAGAACATCATATCATTCAGGCTTTCGAAAAAACTGTCAACAGCTTCATGGGAAAGTTCCACTAAGTCGGAAATAGGGGTAACCATGCATTCATGCGCATGATTGTCTCCATTGACATTCTGATTTGCATTGCTGACAGAAGGTCGTACCTGTTCGATGCTGCTTTCATCTCGTACTTCACTACTCTTCAATCGCAGTGGTGAAGATTCCAGGAATGCCGTCATCAGAATTGGCAGCCTTTGAGGGCAGCACAGTGCGTGAACCTTGGTAGGAACCAACAGTGTATCTGCATCCACCGGCGCCTCCGATTGTAGCGTCAGACAGGTGTCTAACACGCATTCTTCTCCGCATAGCAGACACCTTAGTACAGGTAAAACACACCTTTGCCACATTGGTCGAAATGATAGAAACCAAGTCATGTTTAGGTCTCTAAGCCGGGATAGTCCCAGGATTTTTGATATCCGGTCCCGGTATCCAATGGCTAGGATCGTATCTTCCATTGTCGCGAGAGTTTGATCTGTGACATGGGTTGCCATAACGAAAAATAAGGACTAGGAATAGGATTCCTGCAATTAGTCCTAGGATCAGGGGAAGTCCGCCAAAAATCGAATGGACGAAGTCTGGAAAAATACCCAGTATGGCTTTGAATGGTGTTAATGCCATCGAAAATACTGTCTTAAATACCTTTGAGACCCCTGTGGTATCAGAAATATTTAAGATTTCGCTCAGGATTTCCGCGAAATGTACGGGGGAATTAGTTGATAATAATGTATGTATCTCTGCAGTCGTCCTTGCGACTTGTAGATCATACGTTTCTTTAGATGACGTGAGCCTTGTAGGCGTCTGAAGAAGCATTGTTTTCATTCTGCTTAAAGTGTCTATTCAAATAGAAGTAATTTTCAAACTGGGCCATGCCCTCGCCTCCCTGTCTGGAAAGGAGCTGGGGAACAAAGAACGTCCACAGCACTTGACCTTCGCCGTCGTAGTGACGAGATAAGGAGTCCCGGGCATAAGACTACAGCATCTGCGGTCTACAATAAGAATGTAACTCCCATTATAGAGTCTTTGAAAGAATGGTTCTATTTCAGTTGCAGGTGCGCCTTGCTGGTGACACGAAAGGTTGTATGAATTCCCTTCACAGGCTCCGTGCAAACTAATACCGTTACACAGAAGCGTGCCGCTTAGTGACATAGCACAATTGATGCCACTAAGAAACACTTTCTGTCCTTTGTTACTGACACATGCATGTGAATAGGGCAGGTTCCATGTTGTTTTAAGGTACCCCTTTCCCAATTTCTCGTACATGCCAGCCTGTATATATTTTTGGCAGTATTGAAACCTGAAGGTTGAGATTGGAATATTTATGATTCCGTGGATTATCCATTCACTGACAGGTCGTTCTGACATTGTCAACGGTAATCTTTCTAGTTTTTCAATGCTCAAGATTGTATAATCAGCACCCTTCTGCGCCATACCGATTTGTCTATCAGTAAGGTTAAAGATTTGAAATAGTGACGTTGTGTTGATTAAACGCCAAGGCACATAGCCTGAACGCAGATTTTGTAACGTCCAGCCAAGCTGTACAATAGAACGCAATTGTGACTGACCATGTTGTAATAACAGTAAGTCTTGCGATAATATATCGATTGCTGAAGACACAATGCTGTCCAATGAAAAAATTCTGGAGGACAGAGTCATTAACCCATTGTCCACTACAGAAAGTGATTTTTCCAAATTAATACGGTCAATTTCCCGTATTCTTTCTGCTGTCTCAATTTGAGTAACCTTCCAGGCCTCATTGTATGCTGCATATACAGAGGCTGCTATGAAACGCTTTTGACGCTGTTTGCGTGGTCCCATTATGAAATCACGCAAGTCAGCACCATCAGTAAGTAAAGTTAGGTGTTGCTTAATTTCAGGCAGTGTGGAAGTTTGTAGCCATTGAAGGCATAATTTGCCCACACTGTAGGTTGTTATTATCCCTGGGTGATGTCTTTGGGGATATCTAGGGTCTGGCCTGTTCATTTTGAAACCCTGTGTTTTATTCAGGAATCTATCTTGACAGTTATTTGTATCTGTGGGCCAGATCAACCATTGTTTCCAATCAGGATGTGTTCTGTTTTGGTTAAGTATATGGTTTATGTCTATTTCTTCATCTGTTTCAGAGTTATTGCTAAACATTGTTGGCTTTGGAATAGACAGGTTATTTAAATCTTTGATTTTGGCTAAGCCAAGACAGGTGGTTTGTTGAACGGTGTCATTTAAAAATATCATTTGTTCTGGGATCATGCAGGCTCTAAACAAAGCTTCTATACCCTGTACTTGCCATTCTTTTGTACCCCAAACACTTTTCAAATCAACATGTTTGTCCCAATAATCAAATCCAAAAGTATTCATTTTTTCAAAGAAAGAATCTGAATATATCAATTTTGTGTTGGTTATCATGGTTTTCATCCCTGTCTTGTTTGACAATTTGTAATAAAATGTTTCAGCATTAGTTATGTTAAAACCTGAAAAATATGAATATTTGCCATACACGGTTCTAGAGCTCCCTTTTGGAGGTGTAGCACAATGTTCCCATTGATTAAAATTTAAAACATTTCTAGGTTGTGCAGATTTATGCAAGAAATGGTTACCATAATGGTTATAGCAGTACATGCTGTCATAATTTGTAGAACCCTGCAAATAATCATGTTTTGTAAATTTAGCAGACATTACTAAGTCAGACATCATATTGTTTATACTTTCAAAGTCCCAATCATCAGCAAATGAGTTTGGTTTTGCAAAGTCACTCAAGGAGATCTTGATTTGGTGTGGATATTTCAGGATCTCGACCGGACCATAAATTTCATAGTCAGTGTTGTCCCAGGCTACCCCACCAGATATTGGAATTGCTGTGAAGTTGGCTGAAGAAAGTTCTGAAGAAAGTTCTCTTTTCTCGACGTGTGAAGATGTGTGTGGTTTGAGGACCAAGTTGATGTTCTGACTTGCTGTGTCCATTTTAGCATATTTTCCCTCATTGAAGCGTCCCAAGGTAAATACCATGATGAGCCAAAGTGTGAGGATAAATGCACCAAAACCCACCCAAAATTCAATCCATGGAGAAACCAGATATGTTTCTTTCAGTTGTTTCAAAAGTTCCTTCGCTTTGTCTTTAAAGGATTTTGATGATGGCTGTGTCTTTTGTTCGCTGAAGCCTTCAGAGGAATCATCGAAGTTGATGAAGTAACCGGATGCAGTTCTGTCAATTGTTCCAATTGGTTCAGGATTTTTGTTTCTTGCATTTTCACTTGGTACTTCTGTATAGATTGGTGTGTCTCTGCTAAATGTCTTTATTTGGGTTTTCAGAGGTCTAAGTTCTATTGCATTGTTGCATAGTCCTTGTTGTTCTTCTGTAGGCGTTTCGAATGTGATGAGCCTCTTTGATAGGACCTCTGTACTGGTAGCAAACCTTGGTGTTCTGCTACTTATTGGGAGTCCACTTGGCCTACTGTTGGTTATCGGCCACATGTTGTGGTTTTACCAGGTCGATGGATACAACTCGGTTCTCCTTTTTTCCAGCAAGTGGCGGTAGTACAACTGATCTTGTCCCGTTGACAGACAATACAGGAACTGCTTTTCTGTAAGAAGGCCCAAATTCCTTCTTTACCGCGATCTTCTCCCTGACTAGATCCCCGACTTTTGGAATCCAGACAGGTCTTGCTGGGACAGGTGGTGATTCTTCAGTGGTCGTTGGCTGTTCTTTCAACTGTATGTTGCTCAGGTCTTTTCTTGTTTTGTTTAAGTCCTGCAAAATAGCCAAACGGTCTTTGACATCAAAGCTTTTTTCTGTTACCACTGAAGTCTGACTATCAAGGTCAGAGATCAACATCCTAGTTCCGAATAATAATTCGTACGGACTGAATCCCTTCAGAGAATTTCTTGGCAAGTTATTTAGACTACGTTGGACACTTATTAGATGTTTGACCCACCCAGCTCCCGAACCTAATACCTTTGCCGTTATAGATTGCTTTATGTCACGGTTTTTTCTTTCAACAATTCCGTTCCCCTCAGGGTGAAATGGACAAGAGTACCGCAATTGCACGCCCATGCTGACCATGGCCTCCTTATAAGCCCGAGAGCTAAAAGCAGGACCATTGTCCGAATGCAGAATGCCAATTGCGTATGTGCCGATAAAGACCCGCAAATCTTTTATAACAGTTCTGCCGTCAGCCGTTCGCTGGGGCCACATCCATATGAATCTCGTGCATGAGTCCACTGCGACCAAGATATATTTATAGTTACCGTCCCTTTGTAAGGGACCACAGTGGTCTAGATAAACACAGGCTAATGGTTTATCCGAGATTAGAAGGGGCGTCTGTGCTGGACGTCTCACAGTTGATACTTTCATTTTTTGACATATTTCACATGCTAGAACATAGTTCCTTGTTTGTCTTCTCATTTGCGGCCACCAGTATCTCTGTTTTAATAATGATACTGTGGCTGAGACGCCAGCATGGGTAGAAGCAAGCCCTTCGTGTGCCGCTATTATTAGTCCTAATCTGTGTTCCATGTTTGGAATTGCCCTATCCCCCACTCCAGGGATTTGAGCAAAAGGAACATTGTTTTCATCTGTTATGTATGAGTACTTTAATGGAAAGCCTTTAGGGAGTGGTTCTATCGAATCCTTTTCAGAAGCGCTGACAGCTTGTAATATTTCGCTGTCTATTTTTGTTTTTGACCGGGTGATGGCAGCTACGGAAGCCGTTTGCACAGCTGCCTTCGCGGCCTCATCAGCCAATGAATTCCCTGCAACGTGAACGCCATCACGTTGATGACTCAGTGTATGTATCACGTGAGTCTTTGGTAGTTCTTTTTGTAAAAGAGCTACTTGTTCCCATAGCATTTTATGCTTGATTGTGCCTCCTTTCGCATCCTTGAAACCATTTTGAAGCCAGATCTGCAAGTATTCATTATAAGATTGAACGCAATAATACGAATCGCACACTATGAGTGTGGGGAATTCTCGATCGGTATTTTCAAGCGCCATCTTGAATGCTAGTAATTCAGCTCGCTGAGCTGTGCAATCTCCTAGAGATTGGGTCTTAGTTAGGGTTGGTTTAAATTTCCCTTCGTGCCAACGACCTTTGACAATCGCGCACGCAGCACTGTAAGCTTGTTTACCCCCTACTGCGGGTTGTGCTGATCCGTCTGTATATATTATACAGCCGTATTGGTCTAGAGGCAGAATTTCGGTTGGCAGAGGACATTCGAATTCATATTGTAGAAATTCTTGTGTTTTTAAGTAAGGATCAAATTCGTACACCACGTCTGTTGCAGCAAGAGAGTTAGCCCATTGTATCCATCTCGGATGGAGTGCTTTCGCATTAGGAATGCTTGCCTTTGTTACCGCCTCTAAGGCTGGTATTGGTGTCACGATTATTATTCGTTTACCTTGTGCCAGGGCTCGTTCTTTTGCTATAGCTGTCTGTGTTGCTGTAAGAATTTTTTCCGTTGGGCTAAATTTCATTTCAGCCTTAGTGTACAAGTGCGATTTAAATGCAATTGGTACCTTATCTCCCTCATTAGAGGTTAGGTATGTGAATCCGCATCTCCCTGGGATGACTCGGATCACAAGGTTGCGTGTATTATCACGGGTTTCTAATTTTGTTTTAATTAGCATGTCTGTTTGTAAGGATCTCAAAATTTCTGTGTGTGCTTGAGTCCAACTGGATCTTTTAAAGTCTGGTTTAATTAGATCGTAAAGGGGTTTGACCCTTTCTGCGTAATTTGCAATATATGTTCTTCCGAAATTTAGGAAGCCTAGAATTGACTGTAGGTTTTTTAGTGTTTTAGGAGCTTGGATTACGGCACATTTCTCTAGGAAATTGTCGGCCAGGCTTTTGCCTTCACTTGATAACTCATATCCTAAGAATAGGACCGTCAGATGGGCAATTCTGGACTTTTTGAAGTTGAATTTGTAACCCTCTGCAGCGAAACCAAGTATTATGGTGTTCACTCTTTTCAAGTGAGTTTCCAAGTCATCATCTGTTAAGTAAATGTCATCGACATAAGATAATGCTTCATCATCATATAGTTGTAGTAATTCTGTTACTCTCGCTGAGAATACCCCCGGGCTGTTCTTGTACCCCTGGGCTAACCGACAGAATTGTTTTTGAGTGCCATTTACTGAGAAAGCTGTTAAATATCTGCTCTCTGGTGCTATGTTTTGACAAAAGAATCCATTGGAGATGTCCAAGGTTGTTTTGTATTTTTTGCGCACTATGTTATTCATTAGTGCAGCACTGTGTGAGTTTTGCACTGCAAAAGTTTTGCAACATGTGTTAAGGTGTCGGTAATCCAAAACTAGACGGTACGAATTGTCTGGTTTGGAGACCGGAAACAAAGGATTGTTCATTTGTGAGGTGCAAGTTTCAATCACCCCCTGGTATTCTAGCTGATCTAGTATTTCATTTACTTGTTTTTTAGCTTCTTGCTTAATTGGGTACTGCCTTTGTGCAGTTGGTTGTGATTTTAACTGGACTTTGTGAGGAGGAGAATCCTCATCCCATCCTACATGATTTTTATATAAAGCAGGTGCTAAGGCCACTGCCCACTTTCTAGCAAGTGTGTATTTTTTATGAATCGGTATTTGATTCGAGAAGGCAGGCATAATTATTTCTTCGCCATGAGGGCACTCCCTGACAAACTCTGGTGGCCAGTCTTTTTCAGCTAGAAGGATGTCATAGCCTTTGGATAGGTTATCCCAAAATAGTCCCCTTATTTTCCTAGTCTTATCTCCCTCTATACGTAATGTTATCTCGTATATTTTGTGGGGCTTGCTAACTCTGGTATCTGCAGTTTCCACTTGAAGGTATTCATTCGTGTCCACTGTCTCCAGATGATCCATAAGGACTTTGCGAGCTATGCTCACCTCTGCTGCGCTGTCTAGCATTGTCTGAGCCCATTCTCCGTTTTTCAGTTGTGTCCTCAGTATTCTCGGCATTGTTAACTACCTTGATACTGGCTACCTTCTTTTTTGGAAATTGTGATTTCTTTTTCAGTTGAGCAGGTTCCTTGTCTTTGGACTTGGCGTGCTCTTCTGATCGTCCTCTTCTTTCCGATTTCTGCGAGGAATTCTGAAAAGATTGAGACGGACGTGTATCAATGTCTTGATATCTATCAGGTTTTTTAATATTATCCCTATTTCTAAGGTTATATCTATTCCCAGAGGGTTCACTCTGAGGTGACCTTTGTCTCGGGTTTGGAGATTTCTCTCTTCGCCTAGGAGACCTTCCTCTGGACTGGAATTTCTTTTCTTTAGGATTGGATTGTTTATTTCCATCCCAGTTCTTTTTTGGTGAATTATTATTAAAAAATATTTTTTCTGGACTTGTAGTCAGTTGCGGTTTTACTGGTATTCCACCTAGACTATCTCTGCCTAGTTCTTCATAGGATTTTTCTATGATTCTGGCAATTTCAGCTGGTTGGTCTGCTATATCTGTCTCTTTTAACCTCTGGCGGATCGCCACGTTTGCTGCTTCGCCCTTTATGTTGGCTAGTAATATAGCCGAGACCTGCTTGAAGTCTTTCAGTAATTTCATACCAAGAGTTAAAGCAGGTTCTGGACCGTATTCATCTTGAATTTGTTTTAGCACATCTGGTATTACCGAAATGGATGGAACACCGTGCGTTTTTGTGTAGATTGAAGCAAAGACCGTACCCCAAGTGTCACAGTCCTCAATGTGTGGTGCGATTCCCATTGGGAGACATATAGTCAGAATCCTGTGCTTTTCTAATGGGGTGGTGTCAGGAAACACCGCCTCTATTTGGGTGATTTTCTGTGCCAACCAGAATGGTATCTGTTCCCGTTTAGCTGGAACTTTACCTAGGCAGGATTGGATGTTCTGTGGTGTGATTTTATTTGTGTTCCCCTGGTGAGGGGTCAGCTGTGGAATTTTAATCGCTGGCTGAATTGTTGAAGTCCGCATTACATACTGAACTAATTGTCTGTGAATTTTTAGTAGTTGTTTTAGCTGTATTAATAGCTCTGGTGCAGTCATCTCGTCGATGTCTGGATGTGGTGTGTATCCGGCTAAGACCGGCCACGTTGCTCCTGGTCTTCCTAAAGGACCGAGCCTTGTAATGTGATTATTATGTTTTAGGGCGCCATCAAATAAGAGCAAATGCTCTTGGAATTTGAGTGGTACTTCCACCTCCTCGAAAGGAGTGTACGTTTCAGGAGGTTCCTCTACTTTGTAATAGTGGAAGTACTTTGTTACAGCATTTGCTGCTGGAAAATGTATCCATGTATAGTATACCTCTGTCTGCCGATATTCGTGTGCCTCAATTACGAATATGACTGTGCCACCTCTAGGTGTCAGTCCATTTTCTATAAGTTTTAAGGTTATAGATCTCCTTTTGGCGACCTGGATGAGTATTATATCCGGGTCTGCTGTTTGCATGGTAGCATCAGCATCTGCTATTTCAGTAGCTAATCTAATTGCCTCTCTTTCTCCATCACTGTCTCCCATTTTACTGACAGGATGGTATTATTTTTATTTGCAGATCAGGTTTCTTTATGGAAACAGAGATTAGGTGCACAATATTTTGGAACTGTTTTATCCTTCAACGTTGACTAGACCAAGAACCGTACATAGGAGTTCCCTCCTGCGAGGTTTTGGAGGATATAATAACCTTTCACCCACTCCAGACGTCTTTGGAGTATTTGGGAAAAGGGGTCTGAGTGAGAAAGCACGACTGAGTTACTCTAAATGTCTTACGTTAGTTTTATCGCCCTTTCCAAACGCGTTGGGCGCCATGTAGTGTAGCTCCTATTTTCCCAATAGGCTCTGCGCATTGGAATAGTACCTACAGCAGTAAAGGCCTAGGCCAGACGTTAACTAGGTCTACTACTGTCGAAACTAGACTTAATTTTTGGGTTTGCCAGCTAAGCTCAGAGTTCGCTAGAAACTTTCTCGAATGTTCAAGGAAGGATGAACTCCCCTGATTAGACAAGAAGGGATTTAGTTTCTGACAACCATAGAACATGACAACTTTGCTCTCCCCTAATCAAGAGTCAATCTCAAGAGTCGTGTGAGCACAAGGCAATTATTTTACTCAGTCAGTACGTGCATTCTTAGTCTCATCAGAATGTAGAGAAAAGGAAGAGACGGGCGTGTTCAATAAAAGATGTTATTTATTGATCAGTCTCTTTTCTCGTACAAGAGAAATGGATCGATATTATTGCAATACTTATAGTTAAGTAAAGTGCATACATTAGAAGCAATAGTATAAAATAATACTGTAAAAACATTGATATGGTTTCTGAGCCATATGATGTTTAAAATGATTAAAATATATTTACATACACATATACATTTGACTAAACGTACTCAACTGGTGTTTCTAAATACGCCTACCCCGTGTACCTGACCTAAGTCTAATGCGTGGGCGGGAATAGAAAGTTACAGTTTAGTTTAAGTTTGTTTTTGCCAAGTGAATAACTAAAGAATTCTCTAGGAGGGGTTATTCAGTTCTGTACCTGGAATTTAGGATGAATGAGGAATGGTATCTCTTTCTCTGCTCTCGATATTCCAGGCTGCCTGCGAGGGCTGCCCAGAAGCGCCGGTGCTGGGTCTCTCGGCTTGAGATAGCAGCGCGTCTCTCAGCGCGTCAGGAAGGCGGGGCTGCTGCCTGCGGGGTCTGCTTCTGCTCTCGGCTTCGGCAAGTATGGCTGCTCCGTCTTGTCACCACGCGTGTGTTTGCATAGGGCAAGGTCGGCAATATTTATACCTTAAAGGTGCCGAGATTGACGTAAGGATGGACATAGGTACGTCAATAAAGATGTCATACGACTTGCTCGTTAGCACATTCTTTACTAAAGTTCTCTGTGAAATCAAAACAATGGCCGCACGGATTATCCAGGTTGTCATAGGTTTGATTTGTTATGAGAACGTCGTATGCCTTATCAGGGGCTGGAGGAATATCGCTTGTCTAATTAGATCTCAAGCGTTATGACCTAATCAGATAACACGTTCCTGTGCCGTAGTGTGACTGCGTCAGATAACGGTATCTGCATCATGGGGGATTTCTTGCCTCATGGGCTGACTGTTAGTTAACTAGCTAGTAAGTTTAACCAGAATAGGGTCAGGAATAGGGGGATCGAATCAGAACCTATAGAAATACACGACACCCTCACTAGCAGAAACATGCAACAGCCCTCACTTATCATCGGCCTTGTCTCTACAGGGTTTGCGCGATGATCCCTTTCACATTCAGTAGAGTTAAACTTCTGGCAATACGCATAAAAATTCTCCAGATGTCAAGCCCACCCATGCTCCGTGCACCAATTGCTTGAAGCACCTAGCTGTCCGGCACACTCCGACGGCACACTACCCCCTCCCTCCTGCCCCATCTCTAAGCATGTGCACACTGGCTCCCTCACCACCCTCACAGAGCAGCCAGGTAGTCACCCTGACCATCAGTGCACTGCACACTAAATGTAATTTATATGATTGTTTTTATTGTCTACGCCAGCAGGCAACACTTCATCACTGCGGTTCCGAATGTTGCTATTAAATGGCTAAGCTGATGTCCTCCAACATCTTTTGTAAAATTGACTTATATTTGTGTATTTCTCTTTCCTCTTCCCTGTTTTCTTCCCAACAGGCGTTAAAAAATTCCTTGAATCAGGCAAATTAATCGTTTAAGTCCTGAAGATGATCCCTTTATAATTTGAGCGCGGGATCGAAACGTCGACTCCTTTGAGTAGACATACACTTTATTTATTAATATTATTGTATGTATGTGTTACTCCAGGACATACTGGTAATTTTGATTCTAAACAGTGTCCTGACAGCTCACCCAGTTTGCCTGAAATTCTTTCACTTTACTACTTTCTCACTTCCTTTTCCCTTGTACGGTACAGGACTGTGCCCTACTGTATTATAATGCTTTGTTGCTGAAATGTACCTTTTTCATTAACAATTCACTTGATTATTAAATTCCCTGTCCGGCTGGACAAGGGACAGAAATATATAGTAGCCTACTGTGGTCTATATAATATACTGTTTTATAAATTTCTTATGCTGAGGACCTTTTGTTCCCTTAAAAGTAATTAATTCCTACATCTCCCAGGACGCATCAAGGATACCACACAAGTAAGGAGTTCTTACCTCTTTGACAGCAGTTTCTGTTACCCCTCACATTTGAAACTTTTCAAACCTGGCAGCAGGAACCATGTTCTCAAGACTTTCAAAACAGCATATTTTCAAAAAATATACATGGGCACCTTACAACTTTTTCTTATGCACTTTATAAACAAAACATATTTATCTGCATTGTTTTAACCGTATTGAGCAAGATATAATATTGCAGTGCAGCTCCAAGAACTGGCGTGATATAATTTTTTTTTGTTTGTTTCTTTTTATTTGAAAAAACATAGACAAGCAAGGCAAAAAGAGTGTCATACAAAGTACCAGCTCAAACGAGGAAGGAAAAGACATTACGACAAAATCACCAATCAATATTAGGAAAGGGAGGGGGGGCATGGGCGACTCCATAAACATTTTACAATGAGATAGCCAGAATGTGGGGCCAGAGTGAGAGTGGAACATCAGTATTACGCACAGGAAAGAAGTCCAAAAGAGAGCGATCAGTTTAGAGTATATGAAAATTTCTCTTTATTTGATATTATTCATTCCTTTTTTAAAAGCAGTCACAATGCAATTAGCAACCAAGTCAGCCAACGCGTTTCACTCTCTACCAGGGAGTTTCTTCAGGGCTGAAATTAGAATAAAAAAGACCTACATGAGTTTTATATCTAGGTCTTACTCCTACTCATTAACACATCGACATAATTACCATTAGAGTTTAAAAGCACACTTTTTTTTTTAAAAACACAAATTGCAAAATTATTACAATGAATGCTGCAGACACAGAAAAAGCACAAAAAGACACAGAAAAGAACCCACATACAACCTCAATACAGACCACTTTACCTGGGTAATGTGACCTCTATGGCTCCATTCATATACATATGTATGTGTTCTGACGGGGGGCCACATACCAATAGTCACATATTATGGCTTGAGGTTTAGATCTAAGCAGTTATTACAGTTTTTCTTTCGCCTGTGGTTTCACCCTCATATGTTCAGTGTGTTTCTTAAGTCATTTATAAACAAACATTTCTTCCTTGGTTATAGCTTTTTTGAGAACTTTACAATCAATTAGTCCCTCCCTTTCAATCCTGTGGGGTCGCAGAAGGGGGAAAAACGGGGGACAACACAAGATTAGAAGAGGAAGGGAAAGCAGGAGGAAGAAGTGAAAGTGTAGCCAGAGAGAGAGGAAGAGTAGAAAGAAGGGATTAGGCAGATTAACATAATTGGTCATACAGCCCAACCCCAAACTCCTAACCGTGAGTCACATAAGTTGCATCATAAAAACATATCATAACCATATATCTCAGTATGGGTGGTGGTCATAACAAAGCAGATCATCGAGCATTTTGTATCCTGGCGGTGATTTTCATTTATCTGGACTGACATACACGCCAAACATTGAACCCAAAACCATTTGTTCATATACTTTATCTTTTCTTAATTGCAAGTACATTCACAGTTGGAATTGAATTTCTAGTACAACAAATACAAAGACATAAAGTAGAGGTGTACCAGTAGTGACTAGATCAATGAAAAGAGAAAGAGAGAGATGGAACAATACCATAGAGGGAGCGGAACTGAGAAAAGGAGGGTGGTAGAGGGATGGGAGAACTGATCTAGAGCGTGCATACATGGCCGTCGGATGGTAAACACGGTATCCACAGCAAGTGTATCATTTATAACCCCCGTTTGTGTAAACACCAGATACGATGTAAACGATCAGCATTAGGTCCAGATCTCGTCTGTATTTTTTGTCTAGCAGTGCTTATAGATTTACGCTTACCGAGTGTAATTTCAATTGGTAGTACTCGCTCAGATCCTCAGTGTTTCTAAGGGGAATTCCTTGTCTACTTGTTTGTATCTCTGCATATAAAAGAGATCAGTCCATTAAAAACTGCCATCCCAGCACGTATGTAAGTTACGAGCACAAACATTACAAAGGACAGTTTGTGTGCTAGAGGCAAATCTGCGTCTTCAAGCACCCTGACCTGGTTTCCCACAATAATCCTGAGCACGCAATTTGTATGTGATAGTCACACTTCAAAATACTCATCTCCCATCCTTTATACTAACCTCCTTAATGAGTTGATTCGGTTGTGCAGTTTAAGCGTACTAGAGTTCCACTTTGCAAATGTTCGTGACTTTTAACCGAATCTGTACGAATAGATGAAAACAGTATTACTCTCTCCCTTTATAATGGCAGTAATGCATATGCAATTTGAAAGCATCAGTGCCTACCTCACAGGATGAATTTCAAAGTTCCCCTTTTTTAGAAAGAAATCACACTCCGATGTTGGAGATTCTAGCGGAGAAGATCAAATTCGTTCCTTCTTCCACATGTACGATACGGTTCAAAGGTGATGAACCTAATATACGGAAAGTCGCAATTAGGCAATGTCTCAGGGTTACAATTATAACAGTTTGGTAACAAGCATTATTCAAGCGTCCACTTGTTTAAAAAGCCACATATGCTAGTCTCTTTCAAGTTACTCTGAGTTTTTACTTGTGACCCGGGACTACACATCCCAGCAGTCACCTCCCTTGCGGCAAATAGCAAGCACTGGGTTCCCCGAGTGCTCATCATCATATTGGAAAGAGTGTTCCCCAACTAATTTATAAAAAGCGGTTGGCAGCTACGGTCGGATATTCTCCCCACACCCCCGAGCCTTTACACTCAATTACATGGTTATTGCTCGAATTTTAGAACTATGAATAGCCAAATACGAGCCCCACAATAGTTAAAAAACGGCCCGACAACGCTCCCAATTTTGTATTCTTAGTGCAGGCGTGCTAGTATACAAACTTGTGTTTGTTACATCTACAGTTACCGGGTTGGTTTATCTCATCGACGCTAGTTTGATTGCGCATAAGCGAACGCTCTCTTCAATTGCACTTAAGCGGCGGCTTAACCAGTACGGCATGACTTACCCAACAGGATTTTCAGTTCTGTCAAAAAAGTAACGGCATGGATGGTACCAAAGTCGGACTTCTATTTATGTTGTCGCCTTATATTAGAAGTCTATACCCCTTAATTGCTTAAGGCCCTCCCCCGCACACGGATACATTTGCGTTTTGGAGGAGGAAAGGGGCTTCAAATTGGAGCGCCATGTTGTAATGGTGCGTTTATTAGCTGGCAAGGGTTGTGTAGATAACCGGTTTCAGGACACTGCTAGCGTTCCATTTGCTTTTATATTTATTTTATTTATATTTTAGGTAGTATTTGTTTGTGTTACCTTATACGTCATTATTTAAAATATTTCCAGAGGCTTCTTTGTAACCATTTCTTTAGTTGGAAAGTAGACCTTGTCATGTGTGCTCGACTATCACTAAAGCCAATCTTTTTTGGCAGTTTTTTATAGTCAGCATGGCATTATTTGTCCCGGTACAAGCTGTGTAAACAGCCTCCTTACTAGAGAGATACAGTTTCACAAAAGGGTTAGCTAGGATTTCGGAAATGCAAGTACATGCATGTAAAGAGCCCCATGGTGGTTGCAATAGCTGAATCTCAAGTCGGGATTCACAAAAGGTCTCATTTTGTTACCCTTCCTATTTTGATTTGTTTCACGATTGTCCCTGATCCTACAGCAAAAACTGCCATTAAGCATCCATATATCGCCCCCTATAGTAGTTAGTATTTACTTACAGAACACAATTATCTTCTTAGATTTCTTCACTAAGGCCATAGTCAGTCCTGTCCTTATAAAAATGGAGAGTCCTGTCCTTATAAAAATGGAGAGGATAGCACCCTCAAGTCCGTAACGGACATGTCAGCACTTATAGATCCTTGGCTATAGTATTTTCCATCTCGCAGCCAGCCCTTCCAAAACTCAGTTCACATCCAAGTCAGAGGTTAGAAAGAATGACAGAGGGGGACTCAAGGTTAGGCAACATGCTACTAATACCCTCTATTAGTTCTTATACAGTAATCCCACCTCTACGAGCAACTCCACATATTATAGAGCTGGACATAACATTTTTGGGTATCAAATGTACTGATTTTCACATATTGCAGTAACTTATTTCGGTGACTTAGACGGTTTGTACAGTTTAGACTTAAGCTAGAAAGTGATGCATTTCATCATCAATATTCATACCGTACATAATACACCGCAATTGCGTTTAGAGCTGCCCACGTATGTTAGTCCGCAAGTGCAACCCAGGACGTATACTACAAAAGTAGTTGCGCAATTTATAAAGTAGGGAATGTCAAAATCCTGAGATCTATTATAGGCAAATTTCTTAATTTTATCCCTCCCATATTCACAGATATTGCAGTTTTTGCATACATAGAAACCTTTCGGTTTTGGTGGCAACCAGTTAGAACTCTTATTTGTTTCGGTCTGTAAGTAGCTGGGGCATAGATCATTTCGCAGGGTCCTACCTCTCCGAAAAGTCCCAGAGGGGTTGGTCATTATGTGTGGGTGTAATCCTGGAACCTCTTTTAAGAGATGCCAGTTGTTTTTAAGGATTTTGAAGAGTGCACCACTGTGTCTGGTATACTTAGTTATAAATCTCACATTAGTGTTATTGTTCTTTCTTCCTGCTCCGCGTGATTTTGTCATCATAGTGGAGTCTCTATGGATTTTACATGCCCTGTCCTCAGCTTTGTGAAGGATGTCCCTGTTGTAGCCTCTCGACTCAAACCTGTTCTTAAGTTCTTGCATATTGACATTGAACATTTGAACCTCACTACAATTTCGTTTGAGGCGCACCATTTCTCCAAAGGGTATATTGTTGATCGTTGAGCTGGAATGCGCACTACTTGCATGCAGGACAGCATTACAAGCAGTTTGCTTTCGAAAAAGGGTGCTTTGGATCTTGCCATTTTTTATGTAAAACTTGAGATCCAAAAAGTTGATGCTTTCCTTGCTGTATTCAATTGTGAGTTTGACATTCATACAGTTTTTATTGAGATATTCAAAGTATTCCAAAAGTTCCCTTTCAGACCCTGAGCAAAGGCAAATAATGTCGTCGATGTACCTCCCCCAGAACACGTTGTAATTAGTCCAGGGGGAGGCACTGCGATTCCATGCATGTCCTTTCTCAAATTGTCCCATAAAAAGACAGGCATATGATGGTGCAAATTTGGTCCCCATCGCCGTACCTCTCTTCTGGTGGTACCAGACATCATCAAATAAAAAATAGTTTCTTGTTAGTACCAGTTCCATCATATCAAGAACCATCTGATTTTTGTAAAGCAAGTCCGCTCCTTCTTTATCAAGGTACGATTCACTAGCTTTCAATCCAATATCGTGTTGTATACACGTATATAAGCTAGTAACGTTTTATTTTTATTTCCATACCCAGTCCTGAGGCGGAAAGCCGGGAGCTGGTGGTACGAGTGTTTCTCTTCATTTATCTTAATTTTAATGTTTGTGTGGTGTCACTTACTTTGCTGTTTTTAAAAGCGCCACTGTCAGGAACAGAACCTCTTCCAGCGCACAGCCGACTTGAACGCTGTCGCGCTCTTCACCCACTTGAGCGGCCGCCATCAGCCCAGGCGTGCGCGCTGACCACGCCCCCTTTAGGCCACGCCCCCCGACCTGCCTACAAAAGCACTGAGAACTAGCGCCTTCCATTATTTCCATACCCAGTCCTGAGGCGGAAAGCCGGGAGCTGGTGGTACGAGTGTTTCTCTTCATTTATCTTAATTTTAATGTTTGTGTGGTGTCACTTACTTTGCTGTTTTTAAAGCGCCACTGTCAGGAACAGAACCTCTTCCAGCGCACAGCCGACTTGAACGCTGTCGCGCTCTTCACCCACTTGAGCGGCCGCCATCAGCCCAGGTGTGCGCGC
Organism: Lissotriton helveticus; assembly: GCF_964261635.1. Classification (NCBI taxonomy): domain Eukaryota; kingdom Metazoa; phylum Chordata; class Amphibia; order Caudata; family Salamandridae; genus Lissotriton; species Lissotriton helveticus. The sequence continues at coordinate 496,247,490 of NC_136061.1, read as the reverse complement.
TGACCACGCCCCCTTTAGGCCACGCCCCCCGACCTGCCTACAAAAGCACTGAGAACTAGCGCCTTCCATTATTTCCATACCCAGTCCTGAGGCGGAAAGCCGGGAGCTGGTGGTACGAGTGTTTCTCTTCATTTATCTTAATTTTAATGTTTGTGTGGTGTCACTTACTTTGCTGTTTTTAAAGCGCCACTGTCAGGAACAGAACCTCTTCCAGCGCACAGCCGACTTGAACGCTGTCGCGCTCTTCACCCACTTGAGCGGCCGCCATCAGCCCAGGCGTGCGCGCTGACCACGCCCCCTTTAGGCCACGCCCCCCGACCTGCCTACAAAAGCACTGAGAACTAGCGCCTTCCATTATTTCCATACCCAGTCCTGAGGCGGAAAGCCGGGAGCTGGTGGTACGAGTGTTTCTCTTCATTTATCTTAATTTTAATGTTTGTGTGGTGTCACTTACTTTGCTGTTTTTAAAAGCGCCACTGTCAGGAACAGAACCTCTTCCAGCGCACAGCCGACTTGAACGCTGTCACGCTCTTCACCCACTTGAGTGGCCGCCATCAGCCCAGGCGTGCGCGCTGACCACGCCCCCTTTAGGCCACGCCCCCCGACCTGCCTACAAAAGCACTGAGAACTAGCGCCTTCCATTATTTCCATACCCAGTCCTGAGGCGGAAAGCCGGGAGCTGGTGGTACGAGTGTTTCTCTTCATTTATCTTAATTTTAATGTTTGTGTGGTGTCACTTACTTTGCTGTTTTTAAAAGCGCCACTGTCAGGACCAGAACCTCTTCCAGCGCACAGCCAACTTGAACGCTGTCGCGCTCTTCACCCACTTGAGCGGCCGCCATCAGCCCAGGCGTGCGTGCTGACCACGCCCCCTTTAGGCCACGCCCCCCGACCTGCCTACAAAAGCACTGAGAACTAGCGCCTTCCATTATTTCCATACCCAGTCCTGAGGCGGAAAGCCGGGAGCTGGTGGTACGAGTGTTTCTCTTCATTTATCTTAATTTTAATGTTTGTGTGGTGTCACTTACTTTGCTGTTTTTTTTTGTTTTTTTAAAACCTTTATTTACGCAAAAGTGTACACCACTATTTAGCCGAACATCCCAGGGGCACGGCAGCACATTAAAGACATAGAATCACGGCATACATCGATCATATTGCCGGATAGGTGAGGTTTAATTTTACTTTTAAATCAGGATGACATCAAGAACGTAAAAAGCTCCAATATAACGTAAAGAATGTAGGAATCAGGTGCCTAATCGTAATAAATAGTCATATAATGGGCAAGCCAAACAATAAGTCCTGCATAATGAAGACGATCACAAATAGGACCTGGGCAACGCATCAGAGATGTAGGATATACATGCATACAATTACTACAAGCAGCAAGTAGGCGCCCGCCCATTCACACCAATAATGCAGCAACAGCTAGGACACAGATTACGACAAATCAGTGAAAACTCAGGGAATAACCCAACCGACTGATCCCAAACCCAGAAAAAGAAGAAAGTGAAAGGAAAACCAAAAGAGCGAAGAAAAAAGGCCATAGAAACAAATTAGGAAAAAAAAAAGAAAACCCCTCCCCCAAACCCCCACCCCGCACAACTGTAGATGGCTACGGCCTACCCCCCCTAGCAGCGTGCCTGTCGCCCAGTATCCAAACCCGAAATATAGAAGAGAGAAGAAACAGAAAAGAGAGGAGAAATATAAGAAGAAGAGAAAATAAGAAAAGCGGAGGAGGAGAGGAAATTAGAATATGAGCTTCCAGTCGCCCACCCTCCGAGCCGAGACCCTCGAATCAATACAGAGCCAACATTCGATTCAGTCATTGTACAGCCTGTCCCGCGTGGTCACCAGCCGTCTGCACACCAGTACTCGAAAGAACATCCTCAGCCCTGTCCCCTGCGATTGATTATGGCAGCGGAGTCCAGCCGGCCAGCCGCCATATTGGATATAGTGGGTGAATGGGGTGTCCATGGGAATCCGTCGGGCTGCCCACCAATGCCAGCCAAAAGCAACATTGTGCGATCAGAGACCCTTCGGGAAGGACCCAAGCGCCACAATAAGCCACCAAAGTCTGTTAACCAGCCCGTTAGCATAAGTTCCAGGAGAAGAGGGGGAGTCACCCCGTAAGTCCACAGCTGAATAGTCGGACGCGGCGTTCGGGATCGAGTCTCCACACACAACGCTGGGCCACCATCACCGGACCATTCCTCATCGGTAGCAATCAGTCCTGCGGCTGGCACGAGATCCCGGTCCTCCAAAGTCCCCATAGCCACCGGGGAAAGCATCTCACCGCGTTCGGGTGCAGGGTGTGGCGCAGTGTCCCGCAAGCGAGGAAAATCACAGCCAGCGCAGTACACAGTGGGAGCAATGGCGTCCAGCCTACTCTCCAGATCCTTGGCAAGACAATTCAGGGCAATGCGCAAATCACCTAAAGCAACAAGAACATCGCTGATACCCAGCGTTGCCCCAGATACAGAGGCTCCAGCACTCTTCCCAACGTGATGCTCCTCGGCAGAGCGGGACTCACAAGCCCGAACGCCACGCTCACATGCGTCCATCCGGTCTCCACACCGCCACTCACCGGAGTAAAGTCGGTCCGGGACCTCGGGACCATCGGGCTCCATAGTGTCACGATTGGTGGCGTAGACGCGGATGCAACAGTCGCCGGTCCCGCAACCGTGACCCAGAGCGCTCAGTAGCAGGCGCCAATTATGTGAAGCTCAAGACGTCGCCAGAAAGAGCCTCGGGAACACAAAGGAACTGTCCGGGCGGCTCAGGGACGGTGAACCAAATACAACGTAGTCCCCCAGATCCGCGATGTCCCACAGTTACACGACACCGCCGGGTGGGCTGGATGGCTGCAGCAAGGAACAGGCAGCACAAAAGGTTCACTCCGTCCGGCCGACTCCTCCCCAACGCGGATGGCCGTTGTTATTCCATTAGGGGCCGGCCGTCCCCCGCACTCAATGTCCCGGCCTCATGGACACAAAAGGGCCGGAGACTAGGCGAGGACGCTTCATCGCTTTCCCAGCCAGTAGCACTCCCGGAAACACGCCAACGAGGGCAGCTTCATTTCTCCCGCAGCAGGACACGGCTCGGAGGCAGGATAAATCACAGGATATAAGCACAAAGCAAGAAGGTCGGCGGAGCTGAAAGTTTAAGCGGCCATCATGTTCGCCGGCTTAGCTCCTCCCCCTACTTTGCTGTTTTAAAGCGCCACTGTCAGGAACAGAACCTCTTCCAGCGCACAGCCGACTTGAACGCTGTCGCGCTCTTCACCCACTTGAGCGGCCGCCATCAGCCCAGGCGTGCGCGCTGACCACGCCCCCTTTAGGCCACACCCCCCTCTGTTAGATATGTGCATACACAGGAAGCGCAGCGGACGAGCGCAGCGGGAGCGCCGTTTGCGCGCCTAAGGCAAGCCCGTCTGCGCCCGTCCGTGCCAAGACCGCGACAGGCGCAGGAAACTCTGCCCAATTCACCACGTATATCAGTTATCTTCCCAGCGACCTCCACCGGCTACTCGGTAAGAACAGCTGCTCCTGCCAACTAGATATGTCGAACTTCACCGGCTCGTTCCGCTGTAAAATCTGCCGTTGGTCTCCCATCATAACCCCAGCCCATTCACCCCCTCCACTCCCCTCCCCAGGGCTAGCCTACCGCATTTTAAAGGAGGACTGATCAATGCACGCTCCATGTGTAAGCATAGCCAAGATATAAGCGACCTCATCCTCGATTCAGACCTCGACTGCCTCTTGATAACCGAAACCTGGCTAACAGAAGATAGCAATCCGGACTTAGCTATTGCCCTCCCCCAGGGTTTTTCCATCTTTAGACAGGACAGACCAAAAGGGAGAGGCGGAGGAGTTGCATTAATACTGAAAAACAGTTTTACCTGTCATACCTTTAACTTAGACCCCTTAAAAAACACTGAAGGTCTTGGTTTCTCAATCAAACTTAACGAATCCTCGTCCTTCTCAGGGGGACTAATCTATCGCCCACCCGGCAATCCCTCCGGGTTCCTAGATACACTGAGCGACACTCTGGGTCATCTTTTACTTAGATACCCTCATTTCACCCTACTTGGGGATTTTAACCTTCACCTTGAGTCCAATTCCGACCAACAGGCCAACAACTTCCTACAGACCCTAGAAATTTTCAACCTTCAGCAAAATGTGACCTTGCCCACTCACACTCTTGGACATACACTTGACGGGGTATGTTCCAATTTTCCCTCTCTCACCACCCTATCCCCTGTCCCTCAAATATGGACGGATCATAGTCTGATCCCATTCCACATTAAAACTTCACGCTCACAAACGTCCAGTAAATCCAACTCACAGCCTGACAATTCCGTCAACTGGAAAAAGATGCAAGAAGCCTTCTTACTTGACCCTATCTCTCAATCTCAGGTCCCCACTCTCACTGGAGACGTTGAATACGACGCAAATCTTTTCCACAGATGGATTGCTCAGGAAATCAGAGCACGGGACCCCCCAAATCGCTCCCGAAGAACAGACAAAAAACCCAAATTTAACGCCCCCTGGTTCACATCCGACGTAGCCACATCCCATCTATCTTGTAGAAAGGCCGAACGTAAGTGGCGTAGAACGTATGATAGTGCTGACCGACTATCATATATTCAACTATGGAAAAGTTACCACTCCAACATCAAATCAGCTAAAAAAATCTTTTACATTAATGCTATTAATGAATCCAACCAGAAACAAAAAACACTGTTCTCTATAGTGAAATCGTTCACCCAGCCCAAAGCATTACAAACTGAAATACCCCCATCCCAAGACCTATGTAACAAAATAGCTGACTATTTCGAGGAAAAAATTAACGCCATTCAAAAAAACTTTCCCCCTCCTCAAGCAACCCAAATCCCATGCGATTTGCCTCAAAAAGTAACCCCTGGGGGTAGTCTGAAAAGTTTCTCTCCGGTTAGCCTAGACCAAACCAGAGAAGTTATCTTGGCGTGCAAATCCGGGTCGCCCTCCGACCCCTGTCCCCCCAAAATTCTCCACCAACTCATCGAGGTGGTAAATCCTATAATTAACAACATTGTTAATTCTTCTCTTTGCACGGGTTCTGTCCCTCGCCTGTGGAAACAGGGAATAGTTAAACCCCTGACGAAGAAAGCCAACAAACCCCCGTCAGACCTCACCAATCTTCGGCCTATCTCGCTCCTCCCAGCTTTGGGAAAAATCACAGAACAAATGGTATACAGAGAACTCAATTACCTTGAAACTCATAATATACTCCATCTGCAACAATCTGGCTTTCGCCCCAATCATTCTACCGAAACGGCACTGATCGAGCTTACGGACTCGATAAAAATGCTTCAAGACCAAAAAAAGAACGTCGTCCTCATCCTCCTAGACCTCACTGCGGCGTTCGACACCATCTCTCATGCCATCCTGATTAGCAGACTGGTAGATATAGGGATCTCAGATGTGGCCCTATCTTGGATAAAATCCTTTCTAACCGACAGATCCCAAACTATCGCTCTGGGTCCCTTCCACTCCAAAGAGAAGAGAGTTTCCTCAGGGGTCCCCCAGGGCTCTATCCTGAGCCCCCTCCTCTTTAACGTCTACCTTATCCCTCTTATATCCCTTATTGAGTCCTTCGGCATACTTGTAACATCGTATGCCGATGACACTCAACTCATCGTACCCTTAGAGGAAAACTCTACCAAGGCAGAGCTAAACCTCAAAAACTGCCTTAAAGCTGTCTTCCAATGGATGGATATAAACCACCTTAAATGCAACTCCAGCAAAACGGAGATCCTCCCCATGGGAAAAAATACCATCTTCTGCCCAGCCCTCTGGTGGCCAGAAAACTCTGCCATCCCCCCCCACCCCTCCCCCAGACCGTAACCACTGCAAGAAACCTCGGTGTCCTGTTTGACACCGATTTATCCTTTGATCATCACGTCAGGATCGTAGCGGGCCGATGTTTCGGAATTATTAAGTCCCTAAAAAAATTCTTTGACTTTTTACCGTTGGATTCCAGGAAAACGGTAGCAGTGGCCCTAATAATCTCTCGCTTGGACTACTGTAATGGTCTCCTTGCTGGAGCTAAAAAGGCCACACTCAACAAGCTCCAAAGTGTTCTTCACACCGCAGCCCGACTTGTCCTAAAGCTGCCCAGGAAATCCTCTATCTCCGCTGCTTTAAGATCTCTGCACTGGCTCCCACTTCACAAGAGAATATTCTTCAAGATGCTACTTGTCGCCTTCCGGGCTTTCAATAGCTCCGGCCCATTATACCTTACCAAACGCTTCCCCCACTACAATCCGTCCAGATCTCTTCGTTCCTCCCACGACAATCTCATCCTTCCTGCCAGGTTCAACATGAAGACAAAAGGTGGCAAAACCTTACACCACTTGGCCACTAAAGCCTGGAACCTCATGCCCAAAAATCTGAGATTCCAAACCCAAGAAAAACAATTTAGAAAATCGCTAAAAACCTGGATTTACAGCCTTACGGATGACTACACCAAGGCCGCTATATAACTACATCCCCCTCTAGGAAATGACCTGATCCTCTACCTGGAAATTCAGCGCCATGATGCTCCTTCCGGAGCGAACGCTGCGCTCTACAAATACCCTCACAAATTCACAAATTCACAAACGTCTAAGGTGACAAACCACTGGTCATTGGACCACTCAAAGTCCTGCAGTTTGTTCAAGATATCCTTGCTATCGTGAACAAACGAAGGAAGATTTTGAACATGTTTGTTAAGTTTCAAATCGATAAATTCAGACAGTCTTTCTGTCGCTGACCCGATTCCTGAAATTATGGGACGTCCAGGGGGGAATGAACCCCCCTTGTGTACCTTGGGGAGGATATAGATACAAGGGGATTTGGGGTTAGATACCAATAGGTATTGATACTCCTGATCGCTAAGTAACCCCATTTCTTTCCAGTCAAATAGTTTGGAATTTATTTCAACTGTAAGGGCTCCCATTGGATTGTGGGGCACCCGTTCGTAACATTCCTTATCCCCAAGTTGTCTCTCTATTTCTTTTTTGTAATCTTTGGTATTCATGATAACGACGTTGCCGCCCTTATCTGCTTCCTTGATCACTATGTTAGTATCCTCTCTTAATCGTTTTAGGGCATCCCTTTCCCCTTTTGTGAGGTTGGACTTCATATCACGACAGTCCCTGCTTTCCCTTTCGAGTTTGTATAGGCTGGCACTGACCCGTTTTGAAAATATTTTCAATATTATGGTGATATGTACTAGGGAGGAACTTGGAATTCGGGCGTAGTCCACTGTCCACTGAAAATTCTCAGATATGTTGTGCTCAGACCGTAAAAGGTCTAAATCGACCTCCATTTCCTCACTGAGAGTAGTCAAACATTGCAGATTTTTAATTTCAGCGATTGACGTAGAGGGTGGCTGCATAGAAACCTTTATAAGACTTTTTGGAACTGGGTTTTAGGTGCGGCACTGCAAGGTCCGCTGCTACATCTTTGGTGCATATCATTTTCTGTCTGGACTAGCAAGCACTTCTACCCATCCACCAACAAACAAAATGCCTAAATTCGATGACAAGCGAGAAGAGATGGCGCAGGATCTATTCGGAAAAAACACAAACTCAACCTCTACAACACAGAATGCCCAGAAAACTGGAGGGCTGAAAGCACTATTCCAGAAGTTAGAACGTCTCAGGAAACAGGAGCTCTCACGTTGGTGGGACGGCGTAACATTACAGCAATATATCAACCAGAAAAAAGTACGCATTCACATTTTCCCAACGTTTGAAGACTTAAGTGAGGACTTGTTGAAGGATTGGGAAACCAACCTAGAAGGGGCTTCGTGTGTTATGATGAGGATTCTTATCAAACACGCGGAGGAGAAGGGGGCAAAACTAATGGTAGAAATAGAGAATGTTGAAAAGGAAATTGAGGCTTGTGAAAATACTGAGATAATTGAGAAGAATTATGAAATTCTGAAAAAGATAATTGATGGACACCAATGCTATTTGAAGGACAAAAAGTTGAGGAAAATCAAGCGGGATGACAAAGATTACAGTGAAGGTCGCATTTACACCTTTGCGAAAAAATTTGATAACATAATGATAGATGAGTCCAGCAAGAAAAGGATGAGGGAGGAAAGTGAGGAATTAAAATCAGCGAGTAGCACCTCACTGTCCTCTTTGGAGAGCATGTCTTCCACTACAACCTCAGGTGGGCTCCCTTTAGATGCAGGCCCCTCTACCTTCCAAAAAGAGATGGCGAAGCTAAGAATAAGTGGCAACCAGGCCAAAAAGGAACAACACCAAAAAAGACAAGGAGAGGGGGCAGGAGGCAGCAAAGGTTCAACAGGGGAGCGAGGCGAGGAACAAGTGAGAAGGTCAGAGAGGGCGAAGAACAAACCCAAGGAACAACTGAAGCAATAGAACAGAACGAAGGGAGTGCGACTAGTGAAATAATGACCAATACTGAATTAAGGGTGATTAACCTATCTGATAGGATTTTGGATAAAGATGAGACCACGTTGTTATGTAAAGTTTTGGGGTTTTGTTCTACTCAGGAAGGTGATTTCTCTGACTTACATGTAGACCTATTCAGATTTACCAGACAATTGAAATTAAAAGAGTTTTTCAGCAATCAATCCAGTTGTAGTCCAATCACTGGGGATCCGGGGGAATTGGTTGCTATGTCAATCGCTGAAATTAAAAATTCTGCAATGTTTGACTACTCTCAGTAAGGAAATGGAGGTCGATTTAGACCTTTTACGGTCTGAGCACAACATATCTGAGAATCTTTCAGTGGACAGTGGACTACGCCCGAATTCCAAGTTCCTCCCTAGTACATATCACCATAATATTGACATATTTTCAAAACGGGTCAGTGCCAGCCTATACAAACTCGAAAGGGAAAGCAGGGACTGTCGTGATATGAAGTCCAACCTCACAAAAGGGGAAAGGGATGCCCTAAAACGATTAAGAGAGGATACTAACATAGTGATCAAGGAAGCAGATAAGGGCGGCAACGTCGTTATCATGAAAACCAAAGATTACAAAAAAGAAATAGAGAGACAACTTGGGGATAAGGAATGTTACGAACGGGTGCCCCACAATCCAATGGGAGCCCTTACAGTTGAAATAAATTCCAAACTATTTGACTGGAAAGAAATGGGGTTACTTAGCGATCAGGAGTATCAATACCTATTGGTATCTAACCTCAAATCCCCTTGTATCTATGTCCTCCCCAAGGTACACAAGGGGGGTTCATTCCCCCTGGACGTCCCATAATTTCAGGAATCGGGTCAGCGACAGAAAGACTGTCTGAATTTATCGATTTACAACTTAACAGACATGTTCAAAATCTTCCTTCGTTTGTTCAGGATAGCAAGGATATCTTGAACAAACTGCAGGACTTTGAGTGGTCCAACGACCTGTGGTTTGTCACCTTAGACCTTACTAGCATTATTTGCCTTTGGTCAGGGTCTGAAAGGGAACTTTTAGAATACTTTGAATATCTCAATAAAAACTGTATAAATGTCAAACTCACAATTGAATACAGCAAGGAAAGCATCAACTTTTTGGATCTCAAGTTTTACATAAAAAATGGCAAGATCCAAAGCACCCTTTTTCGAAAAGAAACTGCTTGTAATGCTGTCCTGCATGCAAGTAGTGCGCATGCCAGCTCAACGATCAACAATATACCCTTTGGAGAAATGGTGCGCCTCACACGAAATTGTAGTGAGGTTGAAATGTTCAATGTCAATATGCAAGAACTTAAGAACAGGTTTGAGTCGAGAGGCTACAACAGGGACATCCTACACAAAGCTGAGGACAGGGCATGTAAAATCCATAGAGACTCCACTTTGATGACAAAATCACGCGGAGCAGGAAGAAAGAACAATAACACTAATGTGAGATTTATAACTAAGTATACCAGACACAGTGGTGCACTCTTCAAAATCCTTAAAAACAACTGGCATCTCTTAAAAGAGGTTCCAGGATTACACCCACACATAATGACCAACCCCTCTGGGACTTTTCGGAGAGGTAGGACCCTGCGAAATGATCTATGCCCCACCTACTTACAGACCGAAACAAATAAGAGTTCTAACTGGTTGCCACCAAAACCGAAAGGTTTCTATGTATGCAAAAACTGCAATATCTGTGAATATGGGAGGGATAAAATTAAGAAATGTGCGTATAATAGATCTCAGGATTTTGACATTCTCTCCTTTATAAATTGCGCAACTACTTTTGTAGTATACGTCCTGGGTTGCACTTGCGGACTAATATACGTGGGCAGCTCTAAACGCAATTTAAGGTTAAGAATACAAGAGCATAGGAGGGCGATTCTGAATAGAGACCTGAAATATGCACATACCAAACACTTCATGGAGAAACATGGTGGGAAACCAGAATTTTGGTTCCACGCTCTGGAACAAGTGTACCAGCCAGCCAGGGGAGGAGATTGTGAACTGTTGCTACGACAGCGGGAGGCAAAATGGATCTGTAAATTGCGGTGTATTATGTACGGTATGAATATTGATGATGAAATGCATCACTTTCTAGCTTAAGTCTAAACTGTACAAACCAACTAAGTCACCGAAATAAGTTACTGCAATATGTGAAAATCAGTACATTTGATACCCAAAAATGTTATGTCCAGCTCTATAATATGTGGAGTTGCTCGTAGAGGTGGGATTACTGTATAAGAACTAATAGAGGGTATTAGTAGCATGTTGCCTAACCTTGAGACCCCCTCTGTCATTCTTTCTAACCTCTGACTTGGATGTGAACTGAGTTTTGGAAGGGCTGGCTGCGAGATGGAAAATACTATAGCCAAGGATCTATAAGTGCTGACAAGTCCGTTACGGACTTGAGGGTGCTATCCTCTCCATTTTTATAAGGACAGGACTCTCCATTTTTATAAGGACAGGACTGACTATGGCCTTAGTGAAGAAATCTAAGAAGATAATTGTGTTCTGTAAGTAAATACTAACTACTATAGGGGGCGATATATGGATGCTTAATGGCAGTTTTTGCGGTAGGATCAGGGACAATCGTGAAACAAATCAAAATAGGAAGGGTAACAAAATGAGACCTTTTGTGAATCCCGACTTGAGATTCAGCTATTGCAACCACCATGGGGCTCTTTACATGCATGTACTTGCATTTCTGAAATCCTAGCTAACCCTTTTGTGAAACTGTATCTCTCTAGTAAGGAGGCTGTTTACACAGCTCATACCAGGACAAATAATGCCATGCTGACTATAAAAAACTGCAGAAAAAGATTGGCTTTAGTGATAGTCGAGCACACATGACAAGGTCTACTTTCCAACTAAAGAAATGGTTACAAAGAAGCCTCTGGAAATATTTTAAATAATGACGTATAAGGTAACACAAACAAATACTACCTAAAATATAAATAAAATAAATATAAAAGCAAATGGAATGCTAGCAGTGTCCTGAAACCGGTTAACTACACAACCCTTGCCAGCTAATAAACGCACCATTACAACATGGCGCTCCAATTTGAAGCCCCTTTCCTCCTCCAAAACGCGAATGTATCAATGTGCGGGGGAGGGCCTTAAGCATTTAAGGGGTATAGACTTCTAATATAAGGCGACAACATAAATGGAAGTCCGACTTTGGTACCATCCATGCCGTTACTTTATTGACAGAACTGAAAATCCTGTTGGGTAAGTCATGCCGTACTGGTTAAGCCGTCGCTTAAGCGCAATTAAAAAGAGCGTTCGCTTATGCGCAATCGAACTGGCGTCGATGAGATAAACCAACCCGTAACTGTAGATGTAACAAACACGAGTTTGTATACTAGCACGCCTGCACTAAGAATACAAAATTGGGAGCGTTGTCGGGCCCGTTTTTTAACTATTGTGGGGCTCGTATTTGGCTATTCATAGTACTAAAATTCGAGCAATAACCATGTAATTGAGTGTAAAGGCTCAGGGGTGTGGGGAGAATATCCGACCGTAGCTGCCAACCGCTTTTTATGAATTAGTTGGGGAACACTCTTTCCAATATGATGATGAGCACTCGGGGAACCCAGTGCTTGCTATTTGCCACAACGGAGGTGACTGCTGGGATGTGTAGTCCCGGGTCACAAGTAAAAACTCCGAGTAACTTGAAAGAGACTAGCATATGTGGCTTTTTAAACAAGTAGACGCTTGAATAATGCTTGTTACCAAACTGTTATAATTGTAACCCTGAGACATTGCCTAATTGCGACTTTTCATATATTAGGTTCATCACCTTTGAACCGTATCGTACATGTGGAAGAAGGAACGAATTTGATCTTCTCCGCTAGAATCTCCAACATCGGAGTGTGATTTCTCTCTAAAAAAGGGGAACTTTTAAAATCATCCTGGGAGGTAGGCACAGATGCTTTCAAATTGCATATGCATTACTGCCATTATAAAGGGAGAGAGTAATACTGTTTTCATCTATTCGTACAGATTCGGTTAAAAGTCACGAACATTTGCAAAGTGGAACTCTAGTACGCTTAAACTGCGCAACCGAATCAACTCATTAAGGAGGTTAGTATAAAGGATGGGAGATGAGTATTTTGAAGTGTGACTATCACATACAAATTGCGTGCTCAGGATTATTGTGGGAAACCAGGTCAGGGTGCTTGAAGACGCAGATTTGCCTCTAGCACACAAACTGTCCTTTGTAATGTTTGTGCTCGTAACTTACATACGTGCCGGGATGGCGGTTTTTAATGGACTGATCTCTTTTATATGCAGAGATACAAACAAGTAGACAAGGAATTCCCCTTAGAAACACTGAGGATCTGAGCGAGTACTACCAATTGAAACTACACTCGGTAAGCGTAAATCTATAAGCACTGCTAGACAGAAAATACAGACGAGATCTGGACCTAATGCTGATCGTTTATATCGTATCTGGTGTTTACACAAACGGGGGTTATAAATGATACCCTTGCTGTGGATACCGTGTTTACCATCCAACGGCCATGTATGCACGCTCTAGATCAGTTCTCCCATCCCTCTACCACCCTCCTTTTCTCAGTTCCGCTCCCTCTATGGTATTGTTCCATCTCTCTCTTTTTCTTTTCATTGATCTAGTCACTACTGGTACACCTCTACTTTATGTCTTTGTATTTGTTGTACTAGAAATTCAATTCCAACTGTGACTGTACTTGCAATTAAGAAAAGATAAAGTATATGAACAAATAGTTTTGGGTTCAATGTTTGGCGTGTATGTCAGTCCAGATAAATGAAAATCACCGCCAGGATACGAAATGCTAGATGATCTGCTTTGTTATGACCACCACCCATACTGAGATATATGGTTATGATATGTTTTGATGATGCAACTTATGTGACTCATGGTTAGGAGTTTGGGGTTGGGCTGTATGACCAACTATGTTAATCTGCCTAATCCCTTCTTTCTACTCTTCCTCTCTCTCTGGCTACACTTTCACTTCTTCCTCCTGCTTTCCCTTCCTCTTCTAATCTTGTGTTGTCCCCCGTTTTTCCCCCTTCTGCGACCCCACAGGATTGAAAGGGAGGGACTAATTGATTGTAAAGTTCTCAAAAAAGCTATAACCAAGGAAGAAATGTTTGTTGACTTAAGAAACACACTGTACATATGAGGGTGAAACCACAGGCGAAAGAAAAACTGTAATAACTGCTTAGATCTAAACCTCAAGCCATAATATGTGACTATTGGTATGTGGCCCCCCGTCAGAACACATACATATGTATATGAATGGAGCCATAGAGGTCATATTACCCAGGTAAAGTGGTCTGTATTGAGGTTGTATGTGGGTTCTTTTCTGTGTCTTTTTTGTGCTTTTTCTGTGTTTGCAGCATTCATTGTAATAATTTAGCAATTTGTGTTTTTTTTTAAAAAAAGTGTGCTTTTAAACTCTAATGTTAATCATGTCGATGTGTTAATGAGTAGGAGTAAGACCTAGATATAAAACTCATGTAGGTCTTTTTTATTCTAATTTCAGCCCTGAAGAAACTCCCTGGTAGGGAGTGAAACGCGTTGGCTGACTTGGTTGCTAATTGCATTGTGACAGCTTTTAAAAAAGGAATGAATAATATCAAATAAAGAGAAATTTTCATATACTCTAAACTGATAGCTCTCTTTTGGACTTCTTTCCTGTGCGCCCCCATATGAGCCTAACAAAATACCTGTGATCTGGATTACACAGCGACGCCAATTAGCAGCTGACGTCGAGGGTGGCTGCATAGAAACCTTTATAAGACTTTTTGGAACTGGGTTTTAGGTGCGGCACTGCAAGGTCCGCTGCTACATCTTTGGTGGAACATCAGTATTATCTACTACAGGCGGCGTACATATATCCCCACGATAACTATTCCAAGGTCCCCACACTCTACCCCATTTCCGGGGACGACCCCGGGCCAAATATACAGTTTTTTCCCTGAACATACACCAGTCCATGTTTTCCTTCCATACTTCGACAGTAGGAGGCCGCTGGGACCCCCACAACTGAGCAATATCTCGCTTTGCAATCATTTCCCCCAGGGTCGCCCACTGAGTTTGGGTTGCATTATAATCAGTGGGTTCCCAGATATTTAACAAGCAGTGCCTGGCCTCCGGCAAGAGAGCAACTCCTGTCACTTCCTTCATTACGTCATGCACCCCATTCCAGAAGGCAGCAACTTCACGACATTCCCAAATAATATTGAAAAATGTCCCCACCTGCCCACACCCCCGCTTGCATAGGCCCTCCTCAGAAAAGCCCATTCGAACCAAACGGGGCCCCGTTACGTATATCCTGTGGAGGATCTTAAGTTGCACTAGTCGGAGTCGAGCTGGAATCGCGACCTCCTTGGGGGAGGAGATCGCAGACTGCCAGTCCTCGTCATCCAGCTCGAGACCGTCACGGGTCCACAAATCCCGAAGATGCAGTAGGAGGTCCGACCTGTCGTTAATTAATTTTTTGTATACAAGGGAGATAGTACTGTCAGGCACATGTCCATCCAACAATCTATCCTCGAGCGGGGACGACTCCGGAATTATATTATACCCCCTGCTGGGAAAACTGACATCAAGGCATGGCGAACCTGAGCATAACGGAAATACTCTGTGTCACCCAATTCAATCTCCGTCTTTAACATTTCAAACGTTTTCACCTGACCTAGAGGTCTCCCACCTTACTGATACCAATGAGGTCCCACTTATCGAAACCCTTGGTCTTCCACAATTTACCAAGCTTATCAGAGCCAAAAAGCGGGGTCGCTAGAGTCAAGCGGTCTTTCCATCCCATAGAACTAGTTGCGTCCTGCCATGTACGTACTGCCATCTTCGTAGGCCCCGACAAAGCCTTAACCACTGAATATGAATATAGCGCCCTATAGTAATTACCCCCAGGCAACAGCCATCTATCCATAGAAAAAGCAGGGTTCAATTCGGGACCATACATACCATGATTAATGGCCCCCAATTGAGACACCAAATAATAGCGTTTGATGTCAGGGAGAGCAATACCCCCATCGTACCACAGGAGCGTCAGTTTGCCTAGTGCAATACGGGGTCTGCCGTCCCATATCAACTTCCTTTGAAGACCCTCAACTGTACGGAAATACCTAGCAGGAACTATATCAAGAGTGTTCTAGAGAGCATAAAGAAAACGAGGCAGTGACATCATTTTAAAGAGGGCCGCACGACCAAGCGCCGAAAGAGGAAGCTTACGCCAACCCGCAACGTCCTGCTTCAGTCTAATCAAGGGCGGGAGAAGATTCTGTTCATACCGAGTTGCGGGGTCCAATGAAACGTAGATACCGAGGTATTTAAACCCCAATTGCGTCACCTGAAGGGGACAGTTACGTGGCAGAAGAGGAACGTCACCAGAAAGAACATATAAGTAGGATTTCGTCCAATTAATGATCAGGCCCGAGTTTCTACCAAAAGAGGTCAAAACATTACACAAGACCATCAATGACTTCCGGGGCGAGGTCAAATACAGTAAAATATCATCTGCATAAAGCGAGATGCGATCTTCAAACTCAGAGGACCACTAAATACCCTTAATCGAGGGCTCCCACCGGATCCATGCAGCGAGGGGCTCGAGGGCTAAGGCAAACAGGAGCGGCGACAAGGGACAACCCTGACGAGTACCTCTTTCAAGACTAAACGGAGTAGAAACACAACCATTCACAACAATTTGCGCAAGGGGGTCCTCATAGAGAAGCCGCACCCAGCCAATAAAACCGGGTCCAAACCCAAACTTAGCCAACGCGGCCCACAAATATGGCCATTCCACGGTATCAAAAGCCATCGTGGCATCCAACGACATCAAGATGGCCGGCTCACGCAACGTCACAGCCCTCGCGAGAACGCCGTGTAGACGCCTATTATTCAGGGCAGTGTTTCTATGCGGGATGAAACCGAATTGATCCGGATGTATCAACTCGCTAATAACGGTGATCAATCGGTTAGCCAATAATTTTGCGAGGATCTTAGGTTCGGCATTCAAAAGAGATATCGGCCGGTACGATGTACACCTGTCAAAGGTTTCCCCTCCTTATGAATCACCACAATGGTCGCAAGACGCTGATCGCGAGGAAGAGAACCACACTCACGTGACTCCAAAAACATATCCCTTAAAGAGGGAGCCATCTTGTCAGGCCGCAACTTGTAAAGTTCAATAGGCAGACCGTTGGGACCCATAGCTTTCCCTGAACGCAGGGAGCGAATCGCAAGAGCCACCTCATCTGCGGTTATTGCAGCGTCCATTTGTTCCCTCTCAACGTCAGGAAGACGCGGTTAAGCAATATCACGCAACAACAGATGTGAGTCCTCCTCAGGCCTATCTGACACGGAGGAATACACTGTCTGGAAGTGATCCGCAAAACACTGAACAATCTCTCCATGGTCGGTGAACCGAGCACCATTCGCCGCTTCATTCACAGGCACCACACGACTAGCTCTATCTTTCTTATCCAGCCACGCTATCAGTTTACCTGCTTTATCTCCCACATCATATAGACGTCCCGGTTGTTCTCTACTCATGGCCTTAGCTGAGTCAGTAACCAACGCCCTGTATTCCAACTGTTTTAGTCGCAAGACATGTGTCTTAGCACGGGTGACCTCCTGCTCCAGGCCCAGCTCTAAATCCATAATCTCAGTCTCGATCTTAACCACCTCCTCATCCCTCTGTTACTTAACGCCCGCGATTAACGATAGGGCCTTGCCCCTAAGGACGGCCTTAAAAGCCTCCCAGAGCGACACCGCAGACGAAACAGAACCCTCCTTTTCCAGAAAATATTAGTCGAGAGACTTTACCAAATCAGCACGAGTTTTACGGTTCCGGAGATACCAGGGATTAATCGGGGCTACCCGTCCCTCGGCCCCGAAATTCAACTCCATTCGGAACCATAACGGAGAGTGGTCGGAAATTCCCCAAGCCAAATGCTTAACCTGAGTAATAGAAAGTGCCTGTGCAGCAGGCACCAAAACATAGTCAATCCGTGAAAGGCTACCATGAGCGCCGGAATGAAACGTGTACTGCCGCTGAGCGGGGTGTAACAATCTCCAGCAGTCTACCAGGCCCAGGGTGTCAATGAAATCGTGAAGCTAATTTTGTGCCCCCTTAAGATCCTTAGGTGGATGTCGATCGACCATACCAGAAACAACAGCATTAAAGTCGCCACTTAACAGCAGTGACCCCTCAGGGAGAGCGAGGATAACCCACCCCAAGTCCGCAAAAGTAGTTGACTGCAGGCCAGGGGGACATACACAGAAACCAGGGATAGGGTCCGGCCCTCCCACCTACCAGTAAGAGCGACATAGCGCCCTCTATCATCGAGGACCGTGGCGTCAATCTCCAATGGGAGAGAGTTCTTAATAAGGATACCAACCCCCCTGGAACCAGCGGAGAACCCGGCATGGGCTACCAAACGATACCCCTTCCTGTTCATAGCATGACAAATATGCCCTATGAAGTACGTCTCCTGAAGAAGGACAACATCGGGGGAGAGACGTTTCAACAACTGCAGTACTACCCCACGTTTTATCCTATCCCCCAACCCATTCACATTCCAGCACAGCAGTTTCAACCCCCTACCCCCATCCCGAAAAAGAAAGAAGATCCAACCCCAGTAAGAACCCAGCACTTCGATCAAAAGGTCTAACAATACATTGCCTTGCATAAAAACAAACAAACTCCCCAACAGAACCCCCCATCCTCCCCACCAACATCCTGTTACACCCCCCCACCCTGCACCCCTGCGTGAGACTAGAAATCCACCCCAACTTGCAGTGTGCCTGTCGCCCCCACATCTAACTAAGCTACAAAAAGTCAATCAGAGGAGGAAAGAGACCCACCAATAGCCCTGCAACCCCCCTGAATATCAAATCAAATCACATAACAGAATTAGCGAACCACAGCTCGAGGCCCACTAGAGACCGAAGAAACCAGGCAACAGGTGTCTATTACTGATCCATCGGTCCGCCTTCCGCTCCACCAGACTGTTTCTCCTGTGCACGCTGGTTCGGCAGAGTGTCCAGCCAGTCGGCCACCCCCTCCGGTCGATCGAAAAAATAAGTCCGCTCCGCATGTTCGATCCTTAACTTGGCCGGGAAAGCATATCGTACTTAAGGCCCTTGTCACGCAGCCGTCTTTTTACCCCTAGGAAACCAAGGTGTTAAACGATGAGATCTTCGACGAAGAGGTCAGCTGCTGGATCCTCCGCCTTCTCCGGAACTCCGATGATACGGACGTTATTCCGTCTAGCCCTTCCTTCGAAATCCTCCAGGCGACGCGCAAAGAGATCCATGGAGGCCCTCAAATTGCGGATCTCCGTCTGAAGGTCGGCAACATCACCCGTCAGACTGGAAGTCTTAATGTCCAACGACTTGACTCTTTTGTTCGTTTTCGTCAAGTCCGTACGGATCAGGTTGACATCTATTGCCACAGTATCGAGCTTGTGGGCGAGAGTCTCCATTTGTTGCCCAAGGGAGGATTTGATCCCATCGATTGCGGCCATAACGTCCTGAAGGGTCAGCTCTGTTGCCGAGGTCGGTGAATCTCTCGTGTCCTCCAGCGACCTGCCCGGTCCACCGGGAGATCCCTTAGCCTGGGCGTAGCGATCCATGATGTTAGTCTGGGTATAGCCACCTGGCCGAGTGATCTTGAGTTTCTGCTTTTCCCCCTCCGGTTTCCCCGCATTTGCGGGATGGAGACCGACTTGGAGCGGTTAGACTAAATAGAAAGATGGCGGCCCATGGGACCCCCGAGCGGAGACCCAGCTTCAGCCAGAGGGCACCAGCCAAGTGTCTTCCCAAAACTAGCAAGGCAATGAAAGAGCACACTCGAGTAGAGCACAGGATAACCGCCCTCAGTACGGGGGGGAAGTTCCCAGTCGAAGATCTCTGTGGAAGACAAATCGAAAGTGAAAGTCAACCGGATCGGTCGTCCCTGCCCCCTCAGGCCGATGTTGTTCAACTACAGCTCGGGCACCATGCCAACTCCACAGCATCACGGAGGTGTAGGCCGCAATCTTCGGAGCCCCATAAAACCAGATCCCGGGGTCCGATCCGGAATCTGAATTCAGGTTTCGCCTCACCCGTGGTTCGTCTTCACGAAGACATCAATGAGGGACAGGATAGACGACAGGATAGATGCAGGAGGTTACGAGTGTCTCGGGAGCCCTAAGCTCACGCGGCCATCTTGGTTGCGCGCCTGGCGTGATATAATTGATGCTTTCTGTGAGATGTAGAAATTCATTACAGCATCACATGAAAATCTGATTTAAAAGCACCAGTGTCTTGTAGAATGAGTAACACTTACCAGTGAACAAGGCTTGATTGTTGAAACGCATCAGGATTCCATGTGTGCAGCCACTTTCACTGTGAATAAATGATTGGTGGTGTCAGGAACTGGGCCTCGGCATCTTTGTTTTGGATGTTTAATTACCGGGAAGCTCCGTTCCCGTGAGCTAATGCCGCCGTGCAGGGTTGGTGGCCTCTATATGGACACAGACTTTACAAAATGGTCCCTGTGCACACGGGGAGGCTCGGCCAAGGCAAATGCTGGCCCACTATTACAAACACACTCACACACTGAGAAGACAAAGGAGGCATGCTAAACAACAAAGCTTTAACACAACAATGCAAAAAAACGCAAATCCACAGGGCTAAAAAGGTTTGCAAGTTACAATGTAATGCCATCCATGCTCTAAATGATGTTTAAATTCAACAAACACCACAGAAACTGTTGTTTCATGCACCCATGAGTAGCTCTGGCCCCATTGGTTGGAAAATCCATTGGCAGACTAGGCCACATGGTGAATCAATTCAGATTGATAATATTTCAAATGTATTAGAAAATGTAGGGAACTGAGCCACATTTTTGCTGGATAAAATAAGAAAAAACTGCATGCAAAACAACAACAAGCAAGAATGCATGGCCACCACAAAGAAGGCTTGCAGGCTTAATGCAGAAGCACACTGGCTGCCCCTTCACAAAATGGCCATCAGCCACATTGCCAGCCCACAGCAACAAGCTAGGGAAGACAGACAATGCAGGCCTGTGGTAAAAGACACTGGTTGCTTTCACAAAATGGCCGTCAGCCACATGGCCAGGCAGGTCACAACAACAAGAAAGGGAAGACAGACAATGAAGGCCTACGGGAAAAGCACACCGGCTGCCTTCACAAAATGGCCACCAGCCACATGGCCTGGCAGGACCCAAGAAGATGCAATAAGCCAAGAGGAACAAAGGAAAGAAGACGTGCAGGTCAATGGCAAAAGCACTACCACCACCACCAAATGGCCACCAGCCACAGTCGCTCACAACAACAACAATAGGCAGAAGGCCTGGCAAACAATGTACTCAAGCAGATCTATATGCACACAGACTTTATGAAATGGCCCCTGGCCACACGGGAGGTACAGCCAAGGTAAATGCTGGCACACTATTACAAACACACCCACACACTGGCCAGACAAAGGAGGCATGCTAAACAACAGAGCTTTAATTCAACAATTCCAAAAACAAAACTCCATAGGGCTAAAAAAGGTTTGGAAGTTACACACAACCACACACATCCAACAAAGGCATTTATTTAAAACACATGAAAAAAGTGAAACACAAAAAAAACACATATTGCATTTCAATCCAATGCCATCCGTGCCCTAAATGATGTTTACATTCAACAGACACCACAGACACAGTTGTTTCATGCACCCATGAGTACCTCTGGGCCTACTGGCTGAAAGGCCTATTGGCAGACTACTGGCCGGCTAGTGAATTAAATAAATATTGCATATTGATTTCAAAACTTGGAGAAAATGTGGTGAACTGTGCAACATGTTTCCTTTATAAAAGAAGGAAAATTACTAACAAACAAACAACTTGGCCCCTAGTGAAACTAGAGGCCACCAACAACAATAAAGTGATCAAACACCAATTTTCTAACTTACTTGTGAAATCTCAAATTCAAATGTCCTCAAATGCAATGATATATGATGCAGCAGGCAGACAGAAAGAGGGATCCTTCCAGCTCCAAATCCAAATGAAAAGTGAACAGCAGATGGACAAAGCACTGGGAGGAGCATGCTGGACAGGAGCAGGAAGTTGGAGACTCTGGGGCACTTCCTTCCTCTTAAAAAAATGTTTTAAAAGAAAAAGGACTCCTTGCACAAAAAAGTACAGCCAAATGTCAATCTGAGGAGTTTTTTTTAATCCAAATCATCATTTTAAGAAGGTTTTGATGCTGCTTGAGAGAGAATCTTCTCCAACTTGCTAATTCTGCATGTTCGGGATCACAATCTTCACAAAACGTCCACTGGAAATTCAATGGCACGACCGAATGACGTGTTCGCAAACTCTAGCGGGACCATGCAGCCGCCTAGCAAATCTCGTGATGCTCGCGAACAGATGGAAAATCTCATTGCCAATCGCAGGCGCATGGTAAGCTGCTCCCGTATGCGTGAGAATGCATTGGGCATTCAAACACAAAAAAAACTCAGCTCTAGTGTGGAGTGTGGAGTTTTCCAGCAACTCCACATTCTACGCGGAGTTGCCAAAAATCCACAAACTCCGCGAGCGGAGTGGAGTTTTATGCCCAGGGCTAGACGCTACATAGCATTACCTAAGCTACCCACAGCATATCTGTTGGCTCAAATTTTCACTCAACATATAGTCAATCTAAATGGCATACATGATGTGTTGATAACAGACCGAGACTCATAATTCACTGCATTATTTTGGCAACAGCTTTGCTCACCCATGAGGATAGGTGTTAGGTTGTCAACAAGCTACCACCCACAGACAGATGGTATTAATGAGTGTTTAAACAAAACCCTCAAACAATACCGAAGGTGCCTTGCAGTTCAGCAAAAGGAGGACTGGGGCTTGCATTTGTGGATGGCAGAGTTTGTTTATAACAATTCAGACCATTCGGCATTGGGATTGTCCCCGTTTTTGTATCCTTTGGGTATCACCCTAATGTCCTACCATTTGAATGGCCAAAAAAATCAGCAAACCCTTCAGTGCAGGACCACCCCCCAAATCTAAGAACCATACAATTACAAGCAAGAAAACACCCAGAAATAGCAAAGAGTAGAAACAAGTTTTACCCTGATCAAAAGAGATCTCCATAAAAGACTTACCTGGTAGGAGATTGTGTATGGTTGTCACCCAAACACTTTATCCATACAAGGCAACAGAAAAAGAATACCGAGATATATTGTCACATATGTCATCAACAGAGTAATCAACCCAGTTGCAGTCTTATTAGACCTCTCATCGATCCTCACGATTCAACCACTATGTCATGTATCGCTGCTTAAACCCTGCCAAACAGCTCAAATCGAAGTTGAAGGGAAATTGGAATATGAAGTCAATCGAACTTTAGATTCCAAACAAGTGCAAGGACAGATCAGTTAGATAGTGGACTCGAAAGGGTTTGGACCTGAGGAACGCTCCGGGGTGCCGGCTTGTCACCTTCATGCACCCAGACTTGTACACCAGTTACATCACCAAAATCCCACAAAACCCACCCAACAATCGCAGAGACAGGAGTCTTTAAGGGGGGAAACTGGCAGCATAGATGCCAAGAGAGTTCAACCCCTCTGCCTCCCAAAGAACCTACTTCATGCATCACAAGTTATCCCACAAATTCATTCGGGCACAATGTATGTGTGCATGGAGATACAAAATAGGCCATTAAAACATGTCCTTGTCGAGTCTCATGCTGAATTATGTGAATGACTGGGGTGAGTTTTTGTGTATGAAAAGGGGGTAGTGAATATTGTTTATATGCAAGTTGAAATCATGCTACGGAACTGTAGAGAACAACCTGCAGACTGATAGGAACAATTAGGAAAGTTTTTGAGAGGCCGCACAACATTTAGACATCTCAGCAGCCATTTTGAACATCAGGCTATAAAAACCATGCCTGCATCACACCCTTTTGCTAGGCAATTGGAGTATCGGGAGGAGATGAGCCTGGTTTCAGGTGGTCTTCTCCAACTTGGACAGCTATCAGCCCTCAGCATTCCGACCCCACTGGTACCCTCTTGAAAAAATTGAAAACCTGAAAAGAAAAGACGTAAGACATAAGTGCTAGAGTTTAAATTGTCACATGCATGCCATCCGAACAGTGAAGGAACTGGAAAATGGGAGTTCGCCAAAGCGCTAAAACTCAGAGAACCATAGCAGCGATCACCTAAAACAATAATTTCTAATGGGACTTGGCAAACCGGCTTTCAAATTATGAGGCAGAGAATTGGTGTTCTTCACTCTTCCCAAAGTTGATGGATCATCCATCACGCACCGGCTGCAAAGACTGCATTTGATAGAACTCTGGTCACAGTTAATAGGTACATGGAATGAGTGTATCAGCATGAGTGTATCAATATGACAGAAGAGTCTACATAGTCGGTTGAGATAGTACAGGATTAAGTTTGTGGTAATGATATTCGGTTCCTATGAAGCAAACATTAAATACCCAGAAACAACTAGTAGAGTTGGAGGTGTGAGTGTGACAAGAGTGACACCCTACCTTGGGTGCACCTTGTACTGGCAGTTAATGCCATTACGTGGGGCACTGATGGGTGTGGAAGGGCACTCGATGTACATCGCTCCTGCTGGGTCAAGATTTCAGGTTAGTGACTCTGAGCAGTTGACCAGGTCTGACAGTCCCAACATCTCCAAGAGTTCTACCTCCTTCCAGATATTATGCTCCAGGTCGGTGCCCAACAGACAATCTACAAGCTTGGCAGGTCTCACAGATACTTTTAGAGAACCTGCGACTCCCCCTTCAGTCCCATAGAACCAGGACACAGTAGATAACTCTCACAGTTGCGTGTGACTACGACTTGGTGGAATGTGTTAGGGAGGATCTGCTGTGAGTACACCAGCTGACGCTCACAGAAGTTGTGCTCGCTAATGTCCCTCAGAAGTTCTACCTGTTGCCCATTGATGGTGCCCACTGCCTGTACTTAGAAGTATTTGTGGGCGTATGGGCTTTTGGCACCATCTGCTTATCCCTCAGGGACACAAGGGTCAACTCTGTCTGCTCCCTAATGGCAACTGGGACTACCTATTCCCTGAGCTCTACACTCGCCAACCCAACTGTCTGCCCACCATAGGCAAATGTGCCCTCTTAGAACATTTGGAGTGTCCACTGGGGTGCCCATTTATTAATACCACTCAGTACTTTGGGGGTCAAACCACCCTGTTTGCTTGTCAAAGAATCCCTTTTTCTTGGGCTCGGACTGGGACTGTTTACCACTGTTACCTTGAGAATTATTTTGAGAGCCTTTTGAGAACTCCTTACTTTTAAGTTTTTTCTCTCCCCCCTCTTTCTTCTAGTGGAACCCCTGACCCCCCTTTTGAGGGTTCCCCACAGATGTTTTTTGGACACTCTGGTACTGACCCAGAGGTAAGCCTTCTTAGCCAGCTTCCTGGAGTCAGTCAGCTTTCTGTGAACTTGGCTTTGACGCAGGTCTGTAAAGCAAATATTGAGCATGTGCTCCCTGAGTTGTACAGCCAATCAAAGTCATTGACTTTGCTGCCCCTCACCCAGCCCTTCACTGTCTTGTTAGGGATGTCCAGAAAATCAAAATAAGACTGATTGTGGAGTTTGTGACTGTACCTGAACCTTTGGCAAAACTTTTCAGGGGTGAGCCCAAATGTGGCTAAAAGGATGGCTTTCATGGGGGTGTACCTGGTTTGGTTCTCTACCTCTACAGTCAAGAGCATGTCCCTCTCCACTGGAGGCATAGGCTTCCGCAGACCACACCCAGTGTTCCTCTGGGATCTTGCATACTGTTAGAACTGGGATTTCTGGTTGGCTAAGGCTTGCGCCAAAGCCAGGCAGAAACCACCATTCTAGTCAGGGCAAGGGAGTCACACGCCAAGATAATCCCTGCTCACCCCCTTGGTAGCTTGGCACGAGCAGACAGGCTTATCCCGGAGGCAATGTGTAAAGCATTTGCGCACGCACACAGCAACAACATCCCAGGCACCCCACTAAAGGAACTCCACACAAGGTTATATAAAAATAACTTTTGTATTGTCAAAAACACATCAGATGGTATCACACAATATACATTGTGCCAACTGGCACCGGCATTATTCACACGGGATTATTTACATAGGACAGTGCCACGTGGGCCACTGTCAGAATCAGTACTTAGTAGAACTAGCACTTAGAATAACTGTAACACAAACTGACAATTTTAGAACACCACCAGTAACCACTGGTAAAGGTAGGTACACACTACGCAATACTAATAACCATAGGCCTAGATCACGCAGGGACGCCAACTCACTAGTATAACATACTAGGCAAAGTAAACTTCTAAGCATGAGCACCTTTAGAAGTATAACACAAGCATAAAGGCAAAGCACATTACGCAGCAATCACATTAGGCCTAACCAGTATAAATACAGTAGGCAATCTCCTCACTAGTCTAAACACATTAGACCCTCCCCCCTAAGAATAACTCACATTTAGGGGCGTAACTCATAGAGTGAAAACATCTCAATAGCATAAACCTATATAGGTAAAACAACCTCAATCATAAACCAAAGTTTTAGAGGTATCAGATACAGGGTGCGCCAAACATAGTATAAACAATACATTTCCTAGCACCACATCACTCTAGCCCATAAATCCCATTAGACAATTATCATCACAAACATAGTGGAAAATCACATTGCGAAAAAATCACATTAGGGCCTTGCGCCCTATCCACTTACCAGCCCCCTGGCCAACTGGCCCTCTCAAGAAGGGGCTCAAATGCCCTGTGTCCAGAGTGTCAGGGCGCGCTGCCAACGCAGCGCCAGTCAGGGGTGCGCCACCGGCGCAAACCTAAACGTTCCAGCTGCCCACTACTTGCTGGGCAGCTGAGAACAACAACAGGGCCTAAACGTTGCAGCTGGCACTTAGAGCTGCGCAGCTGTAGAAGGCCTGGCACCTCTGTGCCACCTCTGCTCCTCTCAGGGACGCTCATACAAAGATTGCGCCTAAACGGTGCAGCTGCCCACTACTTGCTGGGCAGCTGTAAATCTTCAAATGGGTCAGGGGCTCTCAATAGCCCTTCAAACAAACTGCACCCCAGGCTGGAGCCCTCTAGGCTCTGATCATCCACAACACGGTGGAGCCCTCCAGGCTCTAGAACAAGGCAGGCCTCATGGAGCGCACCGGCTCCTCAATGATAAGCATTGGCCCCTCCGGGCCCAGGTAACTGGGTATGGCCAGACGTTGGAGCCACGGGGCTCTGAAGAACAATCTCTGCCCCTGGGCCACTCTGGCCCCTTTAAGAAGCAGGAGTACACAACGGGCCCCTAGAACAACTCTGCGCCATGGCAGACAAGAACTGGCGTGTAAACTGGGGTGACACGGACCCCGGAGGACCCCACTGGGCCCTTTAAGTAAATATGTTCTCAAGCGGTGGAGCAAATGCGGCGGGGAAGGTCTTGGGCCCCTCGAGGCTCTCTACACCACTACTGACCTTCAGGGGTGGCATGGACCCACGGGGCCTTGGGACCCCCCCCCCCCGCGGGCCTGTGCAGCATATCTGAAAACGTTGGAGCCTTCTACGCTCTAAGGGTAACTTTACAGCTGTCACCCCCGTTGGAGCGGCCCACTGCCAGGCGGGGCCATCCGAAATGCAGGCCGGACACGTTGCCTCGATCAGGCACCATCTATTGTGCACCCAGAGCCCCCACCCCTCAGCCGCGTCTACTCACCGGCTGCTCTTCCTGGCGGGGGGGCTCCTCTTCACATGGTGCGGCTTCACTTCTGGAGGCGACCCCTCCTGAGACCTGGGACTCTTCTGGACACCACGGGGTCAACTCCTCCATGCCTCAGCCGCCATGCTTCTTCTCTCCCCTCCCGGGGCATTCAACGCGGCCCGACCTGGAAGCGGAAGCAACGGACTCCCGGCCCCGCCCACAACCAGGCGGCGGGCCGTACTTCAGTTTTCGGTGCTTCTCCTCGGAGCTGCGGCGGCAATCACTTTTGGGCACAAATGAGAACTGAGAACAACAACAGGGCCTAAACGTTGCAGCTGGCACTTAGAGCTGCGCAGCTGTAGAAGGCCTGGCACCTCTGTGCCACCTCTGCTCCTCTCAGGGACGCTCATACAAAGATTGCGCCTAAACGGTGCAGCTGCCCACTACTTGCTGGGCAGCTGTAAATCTTCAAATGGGTCAGGGGCTCTCAATAGCCCTTCAAACAAACTGCACCCCAGGCTGGAGCCCTCTAGGCTCTGATCATCCACAACACGGTGGAGCCCTCCAGGCTCTAGAACAAGGCAGGCCTCATGGAGCGCACCGGCTCCTCAATGATAAGCATTGGCCCCTCCGGGCCCAGGTAACTGGGTATGGCCAGACGTTGGAGCCACGGGGCTCTGAAGAACAATCTCTGCCCCTGGGCCACTCTGGCCCCTTTAAGAAGCAGGAGTACACAACGGGCCCCTAGAACAACTCTGCGCCATGGCAGACAAGAACTGGCTTCTAAACTGGGGTGACACGGACCCCGGAGGACCCCACTGGGCCCTTTAAGTAAATATGTTCCCAAGCGGTGAAGCAAATGCGGCGGGGTAGGCTCCCTCGTAACGTCACGACACAAACGCAGGGTGGGCACCTGCTTAAATGAAAGCAATGACACATACATCACGCGTGGTGGGCACCCGTATAAGACACAGATAAGCGGGGTGGCACCCGCGATTCCGGCAGCATTCACATCGGTAGGGAGGGGGGATCCCCACGTCGGGATTCCCTCCCGCCAGCTGTTGCCTAGCGCAGCCAAGCACACACATTCCTCCTGGGGCATTTAAAATACAGAGCTTGCAAGGTGCTTAGGCTCTAACAAGCTTGGCAAAGGCAACACTGGAGCAAATGGTCCCAGCAGCACCTGGAAGGATTAAGGTGGAGCAAAAGCAGCTCACACCAAGGAAAAAGTCCTCCAGCATCCAGGGTATCCAGGGGCTGGGCAGGGCCCAGGGAGGCAAGCCTTCCCCTGGGCCCCAGCAGCAGCACGCCCCTGGTTGTTTCAAGTTAGGAAAAAAACAAGAACCTTGAACAGGAGGTCACAGCCTCATTTTATACACAAAAATCCCTTTGTCTCTAGGGTGCAGGGTGGGGGGGAAAAACCAGACGCAGCTGATTTTGGAGCACTCTGCTATGCTCAGCCCCTCGCACTATTCACTGGCCAGGCTAGGGTCATCAGTCGCACCACAGGGGGCGGAGCCAGCATTGTGTGGGGAAAGCCGTGCCCTATTCAGGTACCAGGTGTACTCCTCCCTCACATCAATCATGCAGATCTCCCATTCACCACCGGGGCAGACTCATCCTGACTTCTGGAGCCAGGCACACCAGCCAGCTCCAGCCAATCACAAGCCAGCACATTCACTGCACAGACACACCAAATTCTAGAAGTGGCACTTCCACACTAGACATACTAAAGCCGAACACATCATCGCGCAGCATTCAATCTCACGAGTTCGCACATACCAAACTCGACCCTGCACTCCCCACACATCAGGAACTACCATGGTCATACATATTCCCCATGCATTCCTATGGGAGGGCAGGTCACTCTCACCACACATACACAGAGAGCGCACGCACTTTACACTGGACCACAGTGAAAAAGAGCGCAGAGGCCTAAAATCACCAACACCAGGTTATAGAAATAGGCTAGGAAAAAGCAAAACGTTTCGGGGTGAACCTGCCAAAAGGGCCAGGTCCAACACATACTCTCAGGGTGACCTTATAAGCTGAAAACCATGTATCAATGTCATCCCCTCCACATAACTGGGTACCAGGTCTTTGGGTATCCAGACCTTTTGATCACCTTCAGACACTGCACTCCCCACACATCAGGAACTACCATGGTCATACATATTCCCCATGCATTCCTATGGGAGGGCAGGTCACTCTCACCACACATACACAGAGAGCGCAGGCACTTTACACTGGACCACAGTGAAAAAGAGCGCAGAGGCCTAAAATCACCAACACCAGGTTATAGAAATAGGCTAGGAAAAAGCAAAACGTTTCGGGGTGAACCTGCCAAAAGGGCCAGGTCCAACACATACTCTCAGGGTGACCTTATAAGCTGAAAACCATGTATCAATGTCATCCCCTCCACATAACTGGGTACCAGGTCTTTGGGTATCCAGACCTTTTGATCACCTTCAGACACTGCTGAGGTAATGCTGCCACCTTTGCTGGAACCTGCTTGTTTTGCAACATTTCCAACTCTTTAAGGCTCATTTCATTTGCCAAACACTCCCAAGCAAGTTTCTCCTCCATCTTGATCTTTCCCATCTGCAGTTGAAACTCCCTCTCTGCCTTCCTGTCCACTAGCTCCTCTGGGAACAGGTTATGCGATGAAACACTGCTTACTGCTCTCACAGGGAGTTCCAATGCAGGGGATGGAGCCTCCCCGGGAGAGTGAATTTCAAGGCTGATGTCCTGATCCTGATCCTGGTCTTCTACATCATCCTCGTCCTCTTACTACTCTGTGGTTGTGAATGGTGGAGCCCCCATGATGCCCTCTGAGCTTTCTGCAGCTCCAAAGTTTTGGTACCCTTCCTAGTGGGGAGCCTCCTTTCCTGGAAGAACTGCTGGAGCTCAGCCACAGTATAACTTTCCACTTTGGCCAGCTCAATCTCCATCACTGGAATCAAGCAGCAAGGAGAGTGGATTTGGAGAAAAAATAGCCAATCAGGGAGAATTTTAATCTCAAAATGGTCTTAGATTTGTATGTGGGGCAATAGAGTAACATAAAATTACTGTAATGCACTGCAAAAATACAACTCCAAATCCTCACCGCTGAACACCAATGTAAGAAATTGAGTTACTGGTTGATGGAGTGAAACCCATCTCAAGTAGCAACCAAGATTCTTCTCAGGGTGCAGTCACAAGCAAACCCTAAATTAACCTGTGCTCAACTCTCTTCTAGTTTTGGACATAGCAGTCAGGCTTAACACAGTAGCAATTCGTAAAGTATTTATGTAGCACTCAAACAGTAATAAAGTGAAAACGCAGAACAAGAAAAAACCCACACCAATTCTGAAAAAATACAGTAAAATGAAATACATTATTTGGACCAGAAACAACAAAAATCCAATCAGTAGAACCAGAGATATGCATTTTTAAAGGTTTTATGTAAGTATAGTGCCAAAAAGCACAAAGCACTACTCACGGTCATCTGGTTGTGCTAGACCATGGGGAAAGTCACAAGTTTAGGCTGACCGCGATGGAGCGTGGGCTGGATACAGTGACCAGGCTTATCTCACTGAAAATGTTATCCTCTCAAAGTCTGGCGCAAACTGCGAGGAGCAGGGAGAGTGATGCGAATGGTTATCCCCTTAGCACGAAGAGCTAGTTGGACGCCTTATACAAAATTCAGTCAGGTGTCATAGGTGGTCGTTGCTGGAACTTCACATTGGCTGTCACTGTGGGCTCTTGATGCTGAAGTGCAAAGTGCAGAACATGTAATTCTGGTTGACGCTGGCGGTTGCAGCAGTGTGAAAAGTCGGGTTCACCAGAGCTTTGCAGTGGTGGTCAGCGCAGGAATCAAGACCTTGGTGCACATGGGTCTGTTTGCGGTCGTGAAGAGCCCAAAACTTCAGGACTTCTACATTTCCATCAGAAAGAGCTCAACTGATGCCACACCAAGGGCCAGGACATGGGAGACACCTTTTAAAGATCAGGAACTAACTCCAGCGGAGGCCAGCAGAGCTCCTGCATTTCCAGTTTCAGGTCAAGGCAGGTCCAGTGCAGCAGGTCAGTTGGGCAGTTTCAGGGAGGCCTCTGGAGCTTATTGTATCCCTGTAGCTCAGAACAGGAGGCTAGCTAAGTAGCCCTTGGATGCACTCAGGTTGCCTGGGATGAAGGGTGCAATTCACTCTACCATTTCAGACAGCAAGGCAGACCTCAAACAGCAGGGGAGCCCTTCTTCTGTAATATCCACAGGTCCGGAAGTGTTCTGATGTCTGGTGTCTGAGGGTCAAATATTTATACTTGTTGCCAGCTTTTCAGTGGGAAAGACTTCTGGAGGTGTCCCGCCACGAAAGTGTCTGGAATTTTCTGCCTCCATGTCCTGGTCCCAGGATGTCTGGGGCACAACAGGTTAGTGTGAGGTTCTGTGTGGTGTGTGTGTGTGTGTGTGTGCGTGCGGGTGTGTGTGTGTGTGTGTGTGCGCGGTCAGGCAGCTCATTTGAAGTGCAAGTTAGGTAGGTGATTGTTCCACCCCTCCCATCAAGTCAGGAAGGTCCTCCTGCCAACACCCAGTCCCCCTTTTGTGATACTGTCTGCAAATGCAATTAAAGTTTTGCTTGGAAAGCTGCCCTGTGTAGACCTCGACCGGTATCCGTGCTGTGAGGGAATGAAACAAAATGTAAAGTGTTGTTGTATGGCTTCTAAAATTGTATATGCAGTTAAAGAAAATAATTCCAACTGGTTCTATGTAAGCTCGGTATGGCTCCACTTGCAAATCTTATAGATCTTCCCTGCCTTTTCTTCCAGAGGCTAAGCTTAGGTTATAACACTGTGGTAGGTAATAATGGGGTAAACCCTTACCTCATCGACCTGGGTCAGTGCAATGTTATATAAAAAGGGGTGGTCGATTACAAAACAGTTAAGCATCTCATTACTTAAGAAGAAAGGTACATCAACCAAGTAAATATCATTTAGATTGCATTTAATCCAACTCATTGCAGTGATTTGCTGCAGTTACACATATATTATATTTCAAATTCATACAATACACGGTAAATTACGCTTGATTCTTAAATTAGTGCTCGGTGATAGTCAGATAGGGAAAGGGATTTAAGGGAGGGTAGGGTGTGTTTGGAAAAGAATGAGGGACAAAGAAAAGGAATTGTGTCCTATAAACAATTCAGTCTTATTCAGCAAAACATTTCCAGTCATGTTACAGATCTCAGTGTGTTCCCACGGTATACACTATACACATGAATTGAATTTGGCTAATTTCCGGTAGGATGTGTATGTGTAGGTCATGATGTCGACGTTTCGACCCCCAAGTTAAGGGCAGGTGAGTCCTCAGTTTGGGGTCTTCCTCAGGACAGTTAAAAACAGTGACAGTGAGCACCTAGGAAAACAGAAATGTGTATCACTAGATGTAATCAATTGAAATCTAAAAAAGAGGGCCAAAATTGAAGATGTACCTACATGTGCAGGCGAACGAGGGGAAACCCGTCTGAGTTGGGGCTCGCGCCTGTGTCGTAGTTCTCTGAAGAAAATAGATTTCGGTTAGGAAGGATAATGAGGGCAGGTCCTGGTGACTTAGACCAAGCAGATAGAACACGACTTACTCAGTTCGCCCGTTCTTTGAAGAACAAATGACGTGAATTGGCGATACTGGGACCAGTCAAGCTGTGGGTGAGGCAAACGTCCTACATCCACCGGGCGGTCGAGTTCAGCGTGTAGATGAGTTACACAATCTGGAGAAACATAGAGAAGTTGTCCAAAGACCTGTATCAATAACCGGCCATGGGGGAAAAAAGAGAGGGGAATCCCTCCCATGTTTTTTATATACATTAATGGTCGGTCCGAAATAGGAGATCCCTAGTCTATCACGGGCGGGAAGGCCCACGTTGTTGTGAGAGAACAGGAGATTGCGGCGGTATATTGCCAGAGGAAGTCGCGCTGTCTGGGTAAGCCAGGGTTGTGAGCGTAACTCCTCGATGTTTAATCAAGTGCATTCAAAGGATTTCAAAGTTTGGGTAAAATATCCTACATAACTATAAAGGTCACGCAGCCTGAGAAAGTCTGGGACGAGAGCGCTTATCCTCAATAATTAATCAAGTGCATTCAAAGGATTTCGAAGTTTGGGTAAAATCTACATAACTATAAGGGTCGCGCAGCCTGAGAAAGTCTGGGACGAGAGCGCTTATCCTCGGGGTGTAGTTATTCTAACCTGGTGAATTCGCAAATACAGCGCGGAGCGAGCATACCTGCGTGGCCGCTGCCGAATCGTCCAAAGTGACAGCTCGCAGGCGCCCGTCAACCTGTAGATGTAACAGGCGTATCTAAGGCGCGTCTCCAAGGGGCGTGCCAGAGGGCCTCGCGGTGCCGCCGCTGGCTGCTGCGCGGCTGGTGGAATATGTGGGGCGCATGCGCCGACCTTGAGACACTGAAAACCCTCGAGGGGTCTCTCTGAGTTCCTAAAACGTATCACAGACCCAGAAAAAGAGGATACATCGGGATCCTCTTGTGGCACCTGGCTCATTGGGCATAGATACTGCGAAGGCAACTGTAGATGTGTTGCAGGATCAATAAAATAAGTGTGCGTGTTCATGCATATGTCTGTGGCAAGGGAGATGATGAGGTACGTGGCTCTCTAAGTGAGGATCACTCATATATGTACACTTCCCACATAGCTTTAGCGTCACCATACGTTTGCAGATGTACAGTTCAACAAAGGGTCCCTGCCCTGGATATTACATACTCCATCATTAGACGCTAATGCACATTGTTCTCTAAAATTAGATCACTTATATGTACACATCCCGTATCACTTTATCGTCAACATTTGTGTGCAGAGATACAGTTCAACAGAGTGCCCCTGCCCTGGAAATTGAACATGTAGATGTACATACCCCGCATTGTATTATAGTCAACAATATTGATACAGTTGCACAATTCAACCCAGTGTACCTGTACTGGATATACCACCATTTTGTTATGACATCTTACTGGTCGGGTACCAGTCCCGCCAATTGAGAGTAAGTGGCATCAAGTTCATTCAGGCCATTGTCAACAGTGTCAAGAGTGTACATCCATTTACACTCCCTCACATTTAGCAGTGAGTTCAGATTGCCCCCCCTGGGACCCACAGTGATTTTCTCAATCACCAACCATTTGAAGGATTCTGGGGTGTGTGATTTTGACGTGAAGTGTTCAACCAGAGGGGAGCCCGGTGTCTGACACCTAATCCTGCTACAGTGTTGTAAGATACGCTTTTTCACATGTTGTTTGGTTTGTCCGATGTATACCAGATCACAAGGACATATGATGGCGTAGATAACGTCACTTGTGTTGCAGTTAGTCATTGTTTTCAAGGTAACTGTGTTGTTACGATAGTTCCAGACCTTGGTTTCCATTGCCTGTGGGCACGCTTTGCACTTCGTGCATTTGAAATGGCCAACCACTTGGGGAAGGTTCCATATGCTTTGCAGAGTGGGAGGTGCCGGAGTTCCTAGGTAAGACGAGACCACTTTATCCCTGATGTTCTTAGCTTTCTTGAACGCATGCATCGGCAGTTGTTCATGGTCGATCACATCCGATACCATAGGCCAGTGTTTGTTAACCGTCTTCTTAATCAGGTTACTCTTCGTGCAAAAAGTAGTAACGCAGATGATCCTTTCGGAGTCCAAGGGACGTTCTCTAGGCTTCAAAAGTTCCTCCCTTGGGCTGTACCAGGCTCTCTTTCTTGCTCTTGTAACCAGTCGTCTTGGGTAGCCTCTTTCCATTAGCCTCCTAATCAGAAGGTCAGATTCTCGGAAGTAGTCTTCTTTAAGTGAACAGTTCCTCCTTATCCGGAGAAACTGACCAAACGGTAGATTATCCCGTAGGCTTCTAGTATGGTGACTTGTGTATCGTAGTAGGCTGTTCCGTTCAGTGGGTTTTCGGAAGAGGGTTGTGTGGAGGCGACCATTCTGGACCTTGATACTGATGTCTAAGAAATCCACTGAGGTCCTACTCATGTTCATAGTGAACTGAATGTCCTTAGACCGGTTATTCAGCCATGTGAGGAATCCATTGAGATCATCTATACTCCCAGTCCATAGCATCAGCACATCATCAATGTACCTCCTCCACATCCAAATGTTGGATTCAAATGGATTAGTCCCGGTGAGGATATGGTCTCCTTCAAATTCCGCCATATACAGTATTGCTAAGTCCGGGGCAAATGCCGCCCCCATCGCCACTCCCTTACTCTGGAAGAAAAATTCATCCTGAAAGATGAAGAAATTTTTCTTCATCGCCACTTCCAGGAGTTGAATGATGAAATCCGTTGGTACCTGGGTTGGTTGGGTTCTCCTGTCCAATGCCTTTCTCATGGTTTCTAGAGCCGGGTCCTGAGGAATGCTCGTATATAATGAGACAATGTCTAATGTCACCATTATTTGTTTATCTTGATCAAAGGCAATTTCATCCACTTGGTTAATGATCTGCATGGTGTCTCTGACATAGGTGGCAGTCCCAGTTGCTAGGGGTTTCAAAAAAATATCTATGTATTTACATAGAGGTTCCAGAAGGGAACCGCAGCCCGATACAATGGGGCGTCCCGGTGGTTTGGTCATGTCCTTATGTATTTTAGGCAGCGTGTAGATCGTCGGTGTTCTGGGTTGTGCGACGTTCAGGTACTCATATTCTTAAATTAGTGCTCGGTGATAGTCAGATAGGGAAAGGGATTTAAGGGAGGGTAGGGTGTGTTTGGAAAAGAATGAGGGACAAAGAAAAGGAATTGTGTCCTATAAACAATTCAGTCTTATTCAGCAAAACATTTCCAGTCATGTTACAGATCTCAGTGTGTTCCCACGGTATACACTATACACATGAATTGAATTTGGCTAATTTCCGGTAGGATGTGTATGTGTAGGTCATGATGTCGACGTTTCGACCCCCAAGTTAAGGGCAGGTGAGTCCTCAGTTTGGGGTCTTCCTCAGGACAGTTAAAAACAGTGACCTTCACTCCCAGAACCCACCAGACACCACACCGGATCCTTGCATATGAGAACATGGTGATGCGAGAAGTGATGGACATTTGCACAACACGTACCTATGTCAAACACAACATCACTCAAGGTGAAAGACAAGCACTGGATAATTTAAGTAACAATAAACTACTGGTAATCAAACCGGCGGACAAAGGAGGGGCGATAGTCCTCCAAGATGTCCAGAATTACAAAGAAGAGATCCATACACAACTCCGGGATGGAGTGAGCTATACTGCAACCAACGCCGACCCTACCAGGGAGATTAGGAGACTGATCCTAGAGATCACAGGTAAAGGCCGTGAAGAGGGATTCCTGAGCCAGAAAGAATATGAGTACCTGAACGTCGCACAACCCAGAACACCGACGATCTACACGCTGCCTAAAATACATAAGGACATGACCAAACCACCGGGACGCCCCATTGTATCGGGCTGCGGTTCCCTTCTGGAACCTCTATGTAAATACATAGATATTTTTTTGAAACCCCTAGCAACTGGGACTGCCACCTATGTCAGAGACACCATGCAGATCATTAACCAAGTGGATGAAATTGCCTTTGATCAAGATAAACAAATAATGGTGACATTAGACATTGTCTCATTATATACGAGCATTCCTCAGGACCCGGCTCTAGAAACCATGAGAAAGGCATTGGACAGGAGAACCCAACCAACCCAGGTACCAACGGATTTCATCATTCAACTCCTGGAAGTGGCGATGAAGAAAAATTTCTTCATCTTTCAGGATGAATTTTTCTTCCAGAGTAAGGGAGTGGCGATGGGGGCGGCATTTGCCCCGGACTTAGCAATACTGTATATGGCGGAATTTGAAGGAGACCATATCCTCACCGGGACTAATCCATTTGAATCCA
This sequence comes from Lissotriton helveticus, assembly GCF_964261635.1. Lineage (NCBI taxonomy): Eukaryota > Metazoa > Chordata > Amphibia > Caudata > Salamandridae > Lissotriton > Lissotriton helveticus. The sequence continues at coordinate 496,210,399 of NC_136061.1, read as the reverse complement.
ACATTTGGATGTGGAGGAGGTACATTGATGATGTGCTGATGCTATGGACTGGGAGTATAGATGATCTCAATGGATTCCTCACATGGCTGAATAACCGGTCTAAGGACATTCAGTTCACTATGAACATGAGTAGGACCTCAGTGGATTTCTTAGACATCAGTATCAAGGTCCAGAATGGTCGCCTCCACACAACCCTCTTCCGAAAACCCACTGAACGGAACAGCCTACTACGATACACAAGTCACCATACTAGAAGCCTACGGGATAATCTACCGTTTGGTCAGTTTCTCCGGATAAGGAGGAACTGTTCACTTAAAGAAGACTACTTCCGAGAATCTGACCTTCTGATTAGGAGGCTAATGGAAAGAGGCTACCCAAGACGACTGGTTACAAGAGCAAGAAAGAGAGCCTGGTACAGCCCAAGGGAGGAACTTTTGAAGCCTAGAGAACGTCCCTTGGACTCCGAAAGGATCATCTGCGTTACTACTTTTTGCACGAAGAGTAACCTGATTAAGAAGACGGTTAACAAACACTGGCCTATGGTATCGGATGTGATCGACCATGAACAACTGCCGATGCATGCGTTCAAGAAAGCTAAGAACATCAGGGATAAAGTGGTCTCGTCTTACCTAGGAACTCCGGCACCTCCCACTCTGCAAAGCATATGGAACCTTCCCCAAGTGGTTGGCCATTTCAAATGCACGAAGTGCAAAGCGTGCCCACAGGCAATGGAAACCAAGGTCTGGAACTATCGTAACAACACAGTTACCTTGAAAACAATGACTAACTGCAACACAAGTGACGTTATCTACGCCATCATATGTCCTTGTGATCTGGTATACATCGGACAAACCAAACAACATGTGAAAAAGCGTATCTTACAACACTGTAGCAGGATTAGGTGTCAGACACCGGGCTCCCCTCTGGTTGAACACTTCACGTCAAAATCACACACCCCAGAATCCTTCAAATGGTTGGTGATTGAGAAAATCACTGTGGGTCCCAGGGGGGGCAATCTGAACTCACTGCTAAATGTGAGGGAGTGTAAATGGATGTACACTCTTGACACTGTTGACAATGGCCTGAATGAACTTGATGCCACTTACTCTCAATTGGCGGGACTGGTACCCGACCAGTAAGATGTCATAACAAAATGGTGGTATATCCAGTACAGGTACACTGGGTTGAATTGTGCAACTGTATCAATATTGTTGACTATAATACAATGCGGGGTATGTACATTTACATGTTCAATTTCCAGGGCAGGGGCACTCTGTTGAACTGTATCTCTGCACACAAATGTTGACGATAAAGTGATACGGGATGTGTACATATAAGTGATCTAATTTTAGAGAACAATGTGCATTAGCGTCTAATGATGGAGTATGTAATATCCAGGGCAGGGACCCTTTGTTGAACTGTACATCTGCAAACGTATGGTGACGCTAAAGCTATGTGGGAAGTGTACATATATGAGTGATCCTCACTTAGAGAGCCACGTACCTCATCATCTCCCTTGCCACAGACATATGCATGAACACGCACACTTATTTTATTGATCCTGCAACACATCTACAGTTGCCTTCGCAGTATCTATGCCCAATGAGCCAGGTGCCACAAGAGGATCCCGATGTATCCTCTTTTTCTGGGTCTGTGATACGTTTTAGGAACTCAGAGAGACCCCTCGAGGGTTTTCAGTGTCTCAAGGTCGGCGCATGCGCCCCACATATTCCACCAGCCGCGCAGCAGCCAGCGGCGGCACCGCGAGGCCCTCTGGCACGCCCCTTGGAGACGCGCCTTAGATACGCCTGTTACATCTACAGGTTGACGGGCGCCTGCGAGCTGTCACTTTGGACGATTCGGCAGCGGCCACGCAGGTATGCTCGCTCCGCGCTGTATTTGCGAATTCACCAGGTTAGAATAACTACACCCCGAGGATAAGCGCTCTCGTCCCAGACTTTCTCAGGCTGCGCGACCCTTATAGTTATGTAGATTTTACCCAAACTTCGAAATCCTTTGAATGCACTTGATTAATTATTGAGGATAAGCGCTCTCGTCCCAGACTTTCTCAGGCTGCGTGACCTTTATAGTTATGTAGGATATTTTACCCAAACTTTGAAATCCTTTGAATGCACTTGATTAAACATCGAGGAGTTACGCTCACAACCCTGGCTTACCCAGACAGCGCGACTTCCTCTGGCAATATACCGCCGCAATCTCCTGTTCTCTCACAACAACGTGGGCCTTCCCGCCCGTGATAGACTAGGGATCTCCTATTTCGGACCGACCATTAATGTATATAAAAAACATGGGAGGGATTCCCCTCTCTTTTTTCCCCCATGGCCGGTTATTGATACAGGTCTTTGGACAACTTCTCTATGTTTCTCCAGATTGTGTAACTCATCTACACGCTGAACTCGACCGCCCGGTGGATGTAGGACGTTTGCCTCACCCACAGCTTGACCGGTCCCAGTATCGCCAATTCACGTCATTTGTTCTTCAAAGAACGGGCGAACTGAGTAAGTCGTGTTCTATCTGCTTGGTCTAAGTCACCAGGACCTGCCCTCATTATCCTTCCTAACCGAAATCTATTTTCTTCAGAGAACTACGACACAGGCGCGAGCCCCAACTCAGACGGGTTTCCCCTCGTTCGCCTGCACATGTAGGTACATCTTCAATTTTGGCCCTCTTTTTTAGATTTCAATTGATTACATCTAGTGATACACATTTCTGTTTTCCTAGGTGCTCACTGTCACTGTTTTTAACTGTCCTGAGGAAGACCCCAAACTGAGGACTCACCTGCCCTTAACTTGGGGGTCGAAACGTCGACATCATGACCTACACATACACATCCTACCGGAAATTAGCCAAATTCAATTCATGTGTATAGTGTATACCGTGGGAACACACTGAGATCTGTAACATGACTGGAAATGTTTTGCTGAATAAGACTGAATTGTTTATAGGACACAATTCCTTTTCTTTGTCCCTCATTCTTTTCCAAACACACCCTACCCTCCCTTAAATCCCTTTCCCTATCTGACTATCACCGAGCACTAATTTAAGAATCAAGCGTAATTTGAAATATAATATATGTGTAACTGCAGCAAATCACTGCAATGAGTTGGATTAAATGCAATCTAAATGATATTTACTTGGTTGATGTACCTTTCTTCTTAAGTAATGAGATGCTTAACTGTTTTGTAATCGACCACCCCTTTTTATATAACATTAGGTTATAACACAGCATAGGCCTGCTCCTTTAGATATTAGATACTTTTGCCTCACTTTTAACATAGGTAAAGTGACGCAAACGTGGTGCAAGTGGCTTGTAAATCTGCCCCTAAGTGATTTGCCCACAATCACAGGATGTGGAAGCGACCTTGAGGCTCGAAACCTGGTTTCCAGCATTAGCGTCGGGCGTTTATGCCGAGGGACCACAGCAGATGTACGTTTGCTTGCTACAGTGCTACTATCTTTGCATACACACCCCCACACATCCTAGCCTCACCCTCAAACATCTGTTTACCTTCAGCTTCACCCAGCCGCGCCCTAAAGCACCCACCCACAGGCATCCACCTACACCCAGCGTCTGACACACACATCCATCCACAAACAGCCTCACCTTCTTACACACATCTGCAAGCCTCCACACGGTGTTTCAAAGACACAGCAGAACACCAGCACAACTGACCCACGTGTTTCCCTTGCCTGCACGACAGCGGTCCCCCTTAACCACATGTTTCAGTCTCCCTCCAGCGCACCCGCCGTGCAGACGAGTACCACAGAAACCCACGAAGGCAGAAAATGATGTTCACTTTCTAACTACACAGCCGGTCCGCTTTTCTCCCTCACACATCTTGGGAACGTCTGGCACCTTGAGGTTGAATTAGGTACTGAACCCTACCGCTTTGATTCTCCTTGCTCACTACATGTTTATTAATCTCTCGCGATTTCTTCTTTTGACCCCAGGATTAGATTTGAGCCGTTGTTTTATTGTTAGCCTTTATTTATGTTTTATTACTAGCTTATTTTCTGACTGAATTAGTGCCAAGATAGGATATTGGTGTTTTATTGCCATAAACACAATTGACATTGACACGTTTCCTGCTTTGCTCATGTGTGACATTATCAGGGTTTAAGTGTGTTCATGTGTAATATTCTGCGCCTCTTGAGTGACACTGTGAGTGAAACCTAACTGGTGTTAAAGCGATCAATATATATGCACTGTATATGATGTCGAGTAGCTCCTTGGTGCAAATTGACTGCACAAATGCATTTTATTGAAGACACCAGAGCAAGATCTATCTTGCACTTTCAAGGCTCTCTATTTTTGAGGTACGCTAATTAAAATCTATACATCATTTATCATTAGGAAACGTGTGCGGTGATCTATAACTTCGCGGGATATATATTGATGTATAAAGACAACAGATTTAAAGCCTTACCATGTAACCTCAAATTAGCATTTTTCCTGACTGAAAATTTGTGATCGCGTTGTAATGTTAATAAACTCGGAGGAGGGAAATGGGGTTAAATGTATATACCTAACAGCGTACAATATGGTCTCGTTTGTTGTAACTAGGCGAGAGAAAACAAGCGAGAGAAAGAAACCACTTAACGGTCCTACCAAAGCATCCTAAGATTTTGGAATAGACGCCTCACTCACTGAATTGTGACATGATTCGTCATTGGCACTTTTGCACACCCTGGGTTTTGCACACTAGGGTGGACTCAACTAAAAATGGGAGTTCTTATATAAAGTATTTTTCTAGATAAAGCAGGGATCCAGATAGGTAAAAGATGCTAAAAATGATTTACTGTATACCCAAAAAGCATTCCTCTTTATTTGTATGGCACAGTGGACATAATTCAAAACAGATACAAGGTTTTAATTGAGCATTAGTTTCTCAATTGGCCCTGATATTTCCATTACCAACATGTTTCGACCCTCACAAGGAGACCATCGGATGCTATTGCTCCCTTCTGATATCTTGGTTTTTACTCTTTTAAATTTGTATTATTTGGTGTCTGATCCTTATGAAATTGCTTTGGTGCATGCTGCTGGTGGCGTTGACCACGGCTAGCTAGACAGGCAGAGGCCCTCTCGGTGCTCAGTGCACTACAGCTGTTAGTTCGTCTACTGGAGCTGGGTGGATCAAAAACAAAGCTGCTCTGAATCAGACACTACTGGTCACAGGGTCAGGTGTGTTGCCGGAAAACAACAATAGGCAAGGCGCTGCTCCCAATACACGTCCGGGCACTGCAGGGTCCAAACTGTATAATGTTTATGAACATGACCATGCTGCGCTGACAATACACGCAGGGGCATATGTATGTAATTTTAATACAGTGCATTCCCCAGCGCTGACGCACAATGGGCTGCCTAGCACAAATGCAGGCGCCCTTGCACTATAGTGCAAGGGTGCCTGTGTTGCATGCAGGATGGGTTTGTGCAGGAAAGGGCACCTTCCAGAACAAAAACAATCCTCAGAGGCATTTTCCGCTATCTATGTGTGCTCCAGAATGCAGCACACATAGAAAGAGGGAGAAAGGAGGAGAAAAGAAGATATTTCTCCTTGTTACACCTCGCCTGAGAAGGCATATCTTTTTGGTGCATTCCCAGGACTATCAGTGATGATAAATCTGGGAATGCGTCAACATCCATGGGAGTTGGGTAGTAACACCCAAGCAATGCCCATGGAATGCCTTCCTAGGGCAGAGAGATACAATGCAGTGATTTGACCTGTGTTGCATTACTCCTGATTTATTAAGTCACTCAGCCATGCAAAGTGGCCTTGCATGGCCTGATAAATCGCATATTAGGGTTTGCACTGTGCATGACCCACGTTGCGTGGAACAAACGCAATGCAAACCCTTGATAAGTATGACCTATAGTATGCTCAGAGCTCAGCTCCATTGTGACTGTTAATGATTCCCGTGCATGGCACCAAAAATACTTCTTAATTGATGGTGTGTGATGACTAAGTGAATGAAAAAACAGGATTGAGGCATGCCAGTGTATTTTGACAGAGCACGCTCACTGCCAGTACATTTCACTACAGCTCCTTGTAGAGCACCACTGCGCCTCAAGGGTGGCCCCAGGGCACTTTAATATACATGACTAATGGATTTTGGTGCAAAGATGCGGACACCAGCACTAAAATATTTTAGTTTAAACCCTGATGTGTGGTACTTGGCAGGGCTGAATTTTTTTTGGCATAATGCAGCAAGTGTCTGGATTGAATAGTTGAAAGAGAAAAATACAAGTGACGTGGCTCAAAGCTTTATGTAGGAGTCCGGCACCAGTGCAGCTAAATGCAAGCGATGTTTAATCAATTTCAAGGCTGCCTGGGCTTAATTTCATGTCCTGTCTCTTTCTTCCAACACCCTCCACTTCCTGTCTCTTTACCACACAGTCTTTACCATCCAGATAAGTATTTTTATCCTTTACAACACTGTACTATGCAGGTAAGATATTCTTTTAAATAGCTGTCAAGGTGCTGGTACTGGGAGGTAAAGGTAGTTTTAAGGTTTGGTAGTGGGTGGAGGTAAAGGGAAGTTATGGTGATTTGAGGGTTTGGGGGTGGGTAGAGTTTAAGGGAGGTAAGAGTAATGCCGGGGTTCAGGAGTGGGTAGAGGTAAACAGAGATAAGGGTACATTTAGGGTTCAGGCATGGGAAGAGGTCAAATGAAATAAGGGTAATTTTAGAGTTCAAGGGAGTGAAGAGGTAAAGGAAGGGTGGAGGAAAAAAGAGGTAAAAGCAATTTTAAGGTTTATGGGTGGGTCGTGGGTGGGTAGTGGAAAGGGATGGAGGGTACTTTTATGGTTCAGGAGTGGGTAGAGGTAATGGGAGGTGAAGGTGATTTTAGGGTTTAGGCGTGGATAATAGTAAACAAAGGTAAGGGTAATTGTAAGGTTCAGGGTAGTGAAGGGGTTTAGAAGTAAAAAAGGAGTATATATATATATTTTATATTGATATTTATATATGTGTTTTAATAATTATTAGCAATGTTTTACAATGATGATATATTTATATCTATGTATATATTTGTTTGTATATTTATATTCAAGTGTAGGTATTTATTAGCTAATTTGCACAAAGTATTTAGAATGATCAATTAATTATGAAGGTCATAGGTACATTTAGTAGGCTTTCCTAATCCAAAATCTCAAATCAAACTTTGATAAAGTAAATACCAAACTAGACACACCATAACCAACCAAGTTTAACACAAAGGGGAATTACACCTAATGAACCCAGAGGCACATTTCAGAGGGGAATTTCTGTAGTTCAAATAACACACAGTCTTAAAACAACAATCCCGATTGGGTATTTTGCCGTAACAGATCAGGATGGTACAGACGCACTAACTTAACGAAGAAACAACCCAAGCAGGCTCAAAACAGCAGGCACCAATCAGATAGATATAGGTACCAGACATTTTGCCAGAATGAATAACATCAAGCAAAATCCTTAACCAAGGAGATATGAACGAATACATATATGAAACAAGTCTGACTAGTAACTTACAATAGATTTTAAACACGCATGCACTTAAGTCACTTTATGTACATTTTCTTATTTTGCACATATCAGTCACCAATATACAGGGGATATCTAACTTCAGGACAGACATGGTACAACATACCTTTCATGAGCAGTAACTGCCATATCAGTGATAGTGGTCCAAAATGCAAAAGCGACAACGATTGCCTTAATTTGAAATTAGATTAAGGGGCCATGTAATATTCGTGATATTTATCAAAATAGAGGACTCGTATTAGATTTTATGTGAGAACAGCAAATGATAAAACGTTGGTAGTGTTTCTGCTATGTCTAGCCATTTTGTGGTATCACGTGTTGTTTCATGCATTGCACTGTCACTTTAAAAATGAGCAAAATGCTTACCTCCGTGTCATGTGATCAAGGCTCACGCCGAACCGAAATGCGTCAGGACCGAAGCAGGCAATAAAAAATATTCAAGCACCATATTGTGGTCCGTCTCCGTCTGTGCAGAAAAGCTAAGGAGTGACGGAGTACGTGTGTATATATATATATATATATATATATATATATATATATATATATATATATATATATATATATATATATATATATATATATATATATATATATATATATATATATATATATATATATATATATATATATATGTAAATGTAAATGTAAATGTACAGGAATTTATATAGCGCAAATCACCGAGCGGTTTCTAAGCGCTTGCTTAGGGAACCCGTCCTGGTATTCCCCTGTGAGATAACCCAGGCAGGGTATCCACAAGGTGAAAGCCAGGCATCCCACCGCGAGGGTCCATTGTGGAGATTAAGCAAGCTATTGCCCAGAGTCGCAGAGTGTGAACCCTTGAATCGAGTAGGCACCAGAGCGAGAATTGTCGAGTCCATGGACATTTTAGGACTCAAGACCCCGCCGAGCCAGGAATTGAACCCTTATCCCGGGCTGACCTCTGCTTCCAGGTCTGCCTCCTCTAACCAGTGAGCCACACTTCTCTATATACTTACTTAGTGGCAGTCACCACTAGGTAGTTATAGTTAGGTTTGCTTGTCCATAGACAGAGAGTTATTTGGTTTGCTAATAACTTTGACCCCATATGACTAATCTTCACAAAACATTCCCACAAAAATGTTCATCCACCGAAGCTCCTTCCACAAATGTTTTGGGGTGACCCGTCAAGTGGGGCTGAGAAAAAAGGGTGGGCACGCAAAATCCCCATGCATTTTCCATAGACCCCTTTAAGACAGGCTACAGCAAAAATTGCTGAACAGGGCCAAGCGGTCCAAAATGGCGAACGCACCTTAGGCGAGCTCCCGTAGTCCGGTAATATTGTTGTATTGGCCCAAAAGCAAACTCTTCTGCCCTCACAGAGGATCTATATAATCAATAGACACCTGTGGCAGAGTGTGGTGACTGCGGAATTTGAGTTGGTGCGGCCCGGCCAGCAGGCCGCTGTGGAGATTGTGCATACGCTCTGGAGCATGCGCTGTGGCTAGATCACCCCTTCCTTCCCCTGCACGGAGATCATCGGCAGCATTGGCAGACCAGCAGACCTGCCTGGGGGAGCTGTGAAGTATTGAAGCGGATCCATCCAGATGCGTGGCTGATCTGTTATGGACTCAAATCGCAGAGCCTTGTGCTGGACATACCGCACTGAGGGCTGAACTGATATCCAAGGAGAGAGGTACAGAGGCCCCAGTCGCTCACAGCTGTGCACACGCTGGCAGAGCCGATACATCGAGCTACTGGGACGCCGGTACATTGGTGGGAGTGACCGGGAGAAGGCGACAAACAGACGAGCCACTTCCGCCGAGTGTATGATTCCCAACGCTCTGCCTGCCCCCCCTAGCTATCCTCCCTGGGCCTGTGATGCCGGTGCGGGGGGAGGGTGGTAGGGGCTGTTGGATAGTTCAAGCTGTTGATTGTGCTATATCTCTCTATTACATGTATGATACCCCCACAGGCAAAGCCCTGCACTGATCCAATTCTAGATTTCTTACCCACCACATACTATGTCAACTAGCGAGAAGATAGGCCCCAGGGATGGGCTCTGGATAGTTATTTGTAGCACGTGGAGCATCCTAGACAAGATAACGGCACTTAGGGGCTCATTATGATGTTGGTGGAATCCCTTACACCTAATAAACACTCGGTCATTGGACAGAACGACATTCGGTCGGCAGACCTGACCACCCCATTAGGATGCAACCAAACACTGTTCGGTCCCATTCCTATATTTCACTATGGGAGCATGCATTACGACCATTACCCGGCCATACTGCATGCTCCCATAATGAAATGGGTGGTACGGTTCATGCCTGCCACGAGATGCAGGGATCAACAGGTGGGCACCATAGGTGCTCCCTTGGCATCCAACCAGAGGCCGTGCACCAAATGGGGCCCTGCTGGGGGCCCCCTAACACACATTCCAACATGGTTTCCATGTCAGACAGACGGGCATGGAAACCATGTCGGAACCTGTGATCATAATCTCAAGGGCAGAAAGAACCGTCCTTGAGACTACAGGCTGGAATCTGACTGGTGGACGGACTCTCCGAGCCCGTCCGAAGTCAGCCAGAATGACCAGCCGGTTTCGTTTCCGACAGCCTCCATCATAATGAGGCAGTCGGAAAGGAAATGAAAGGAAACAGGCATTTGCAGTCAGAGTTAACGGTGCAAACCCACTGGAGGGTATAATTGTTGCTCAGGAACCACAAGTCCTAGCATGCCAAGAAAATGCACTCACCCATGAGTCCCCACTAGAGAGCAATGTCATAAAAAAGAATGTAGACAATTGTGCCTTAGCAAAATTCTCATAATGTTTCCCCAAGCCTGTGAACAAGGACCAGCTAGTCCGAAACGAGTCAGGCCAAAAAATTTTATCTGACTGAAAATGGCTGTTTTTCCAATGAAGAACCCTTGAGAGTTCTACTGCTGGAGGGTGTAATTATTGCTCAGGAACCACAAGTCCTAGCATGCCAAGAAAATGTACTCACCTATGAGTCCCCACTAGAGGGCAATGTCATAAAAAATCATGTAGACAATTGTGCCTTAGCAAATTCTGGCAATGTTTCCCCAAGCCTGTGAACAAGGATCAAGGAAAAATGTAATCTAACTGAAAATGCCTGTTTTACCAATAAAGAACCTTGGAGAGTTCTACTGCTATCGAGTGAATCTTTGTTTGTGAGCAACTTGGTAGAATATATAGAATGGCAGAAAAAAAATATATGAGTATATATATATATAAATATATATATTACCTACTGGCGGTCGCCAGTAGGTAGTTATAGTTAGGATTGTTTTCCATAGGGAAATCGCAACATTCTATTGAGAATAACTTTGGCGCCGGTTGAGGAATCTGCCTGAAATTTTCCTCAAATGTGCCTTGCGGCGCTCCGGTCCTTCTCTGGAAGTGTGGGGGGGATTCGTCAAGCGGGGGCTGAGATAAAAGGGGGGTCCCAAAATGTGTTTTCCCCATGTTAATTTCCATAGGGCGGTTGGACTCACTTTTAGCCCGAATGGCTGAATGGATTTCCACCAAACTTGGCAAAATTAAAGGGACTGGTAGCCCGATGTGCCTTTGCTATGTCTCAAGATATGTGCTCCAGTGGATTTTGAGTAATTTAGGTTCAAAAAAATATATATATCTATAGCAGTTTATCCGTAAGCTCACCCGTACGCTTACGGTACGCTTACCGTACGCGTACCGTACGCGCACGTACGCGTACCGTACGCGTACCTCTAGTGCGCGAGCTGCATTCTGATTGGCTGCCAATGTCTGTCAACACTCCAAAACAGAAACTGTTGGCAGCCATCTTGTGCCTCGGTAGACTGAGGCACAGGAAAGCAGAAAAACAAACGTGTAGAACTCAAGAAGGGGGCAGGGTGATAAGCGTGGCTCAAATCCACCCGAGTGACTTACCGCACTCACCTATAGTTACCCAATAATAAGTCAGCCGGACAGTGGAGAAGAATAAAACAAGCAATTTATTAGGCCACAAACTCCCATATGAGAGGGCCCTGTCCGACCTCACCCCAAAGAGTGCGCCGAGAGGACTGACTCATATCATCATGGTGATACATTATGTTAGACCTGGCATCATTGGCATGAGTCTCTCCTCCATTTTTTCTGTTTGCCTCCTCTGTTTACGATGTTTTTGCTGGTGTATTGCTTTGGGCACTGTGCCACTGCTGATCAGTGCCACAGTGCAAGTGCTCCCTATGTGAAATTGCTGTATTGATTGACTTCCATGTTTGGCTTATTTGGTTTACTATTAGTCCCTAGTAGAGTGCACCAAGGGTGCCAGGGCTTGTAAATACAAATGCTGCTCGTGGGCTTGCAGCACGTGTTGTGCCACCCACAAGAGCGGCCTAGTAAAAGTATGTCTGAAGGTCTACCATTGCTAGACCACGTGCAGTCTGACTGTCACGAGGACTGCGCAAGTACACCTACTTGCCAGTCCCTAAACCTTCCCTTAACTTCATGTTAGTCACCCCTATGGTAGGCCCACGGGCAGGGTGCATTGTAAGCATAAGGTAGGACAAGCCTGACAAGGTTGGCATGTCCTAATAGTGAATTACAGCCATATTCGTTTTTCACTATTGTAAGGTAACCTGCTCTCCATAAGTTAGAATGGGCTGCCAGGATTATTAATGCTATAATCCTAGCGGGCTCGGGGAGCATGGTGCAATGTCGAGTTTGGTATCCCTGAACTCAGGGTTTAATAACGCATCCGTTTGGGTGGATGGTTTTTAGACTCTGTGTTTGAAAATAGCACTTTTAGAAAGTAGCTATTTTCTTGTCTAACTGTCTACCGGTCTCTGCTGGTTCTGGTGTGCGTGTGACGGGAGCTGGGTGGCTCCAGAGGTCTGAATGAGTCAGTGTGGGATGAGTGGGGCATTTGCATTGAGAGTAGGGGAAGAGTAGCTCCTGATAGCCTGCCCTGCCTGATACAATGCTGGCTCCGGCCCCCTGCCGGGCGGCTGATGACTCTGAGCCTGCCAGGGTCTTTCCTGGCCCACCTCCTGCCGGGCAACTGATGGCCCTGCCCCTGCCAGTGACAATGCTGGCTCCGCTCCTGCTGGGCGGCTGAAGACTCTGCCCTGCACAGTGAATAGGCCAGGGGCCTAGGCCTGGCAACACCCACAACAAACCCAAGATGGGGGGAAATTCCCCTGCATGGACAAAGGGATCAAAGCCAAAAAGGGGTATAAGAGAAGGACCCCTGAACCAAGAATTTAGATCACTTCTGACAAGGAAACCTGAACCAAGGACAAGAAGCCTGCTGATCCAAGGACTGCCTACCCCTTCTGCCAGAGTGCTGTTTTGTTGGGGGAATCCTGCAGTTGCTTCTTTATTTTTGCCAAGGAACCAGGAGAGAGGAACTGAGTGTGTACTCTCAAACTTGCTAAAGAAAATCTCCAAGGGTTGGAAGAGTGCCAGCCTCCTGTTGAAGTCACAGGGCCAAAGGACTTCATCTATTTGCTAAAAGTGCTTGTTGCTGGAACCTGAAAATCCAGCACCTCTGAACAATCCAGCAATCTCAACGCCGACGGACGTCGCCGAATCCAGCTCGACATCGTGAGTAACGGCTCCAGTGTCCCGCAACTTTGACGCCGGCCGCCGGGCCCGATCGACGCCAGTAGCGACGCCAGTGAGTAGCGAGTTCGGCTCCAGCTCCAAGTGACCCTGTGTCGACGCCGCCGCTGATCACATCGACCTCGAGCCCCCTCGACGCCGTGAGCGCTGCTCACTCTTGCAACATCGACATCGACGCCGTATCCTGCTTCATCTCGTGAGCGCTGCTCCTGCCTGACTTCGGGCGACGCCGCTGCAGATCGCCCCGACTCCGAGGCCCGATCGACGCCGAAGACGCGACGCCGGACATCTCGACGCCGCTGATCATCGAGTGCTTCACTTTTCCAAGGTACTGTGTTGTGGGGGTCTGTGCGACTCCGGGCTCGACGTAGCGCTCCTCGCGGTCGACGCCGAACCTTTGGATTAACTTTGCCTCGACGTCGTGTGACTCCCGTGTGGGTTACATCATTGCCAAGAACTGTGTTTTAAAGAAGAAGAGTTGCTTTTGTTACTAAAGACTTTGTGCTAAGAAGAAACCGTGCTTGAACTATTATTTTTCCTTCCAAGAGTATTTATTAAGATTGTGGTATATTTTTGTCGTTATTTGGTCTTGTGCTAAGCCTTATATAAAAATCCTTATTTTTATAATACTACTGTGTCGTGTCCATTTGTAGTGTATTCACTTTATTACTGTATGTGGTCATAAATGCTTAACGCACTGCCTCTGAGATAAGCCTGTCTGCTTTGCCAAGCTACCAAGGGGGTGAGCAGGGGTTATCTAAGTGTGTGATCCCCTTGCCCTGACTAGAAAAGGTGTGTCCCTATTTGTCAGAAGTGTATACCTCTGCCAACTAGAGACAGCCGCTTCTAACATTGGTGGGTCAGCGGTGAGGATTTGAACTTTGCATTTATGACCCATGTGCAGTGATTAGTGTGCGCTACATAGTGAAAGCAGACCATAGCGCAGCCACAATCTGTTTTGGTTGGATATCCATTTTTGTTCTCCAATTTCCTGAAGCTTGATTTTTGAAACTGCCAGTTTTGACCATGAGTGATGCCGGAGTCACTACCCCTGTTGTTGTGGAGGAATTTGATAGGAGTAAGATCAACGACTATCAGTTAAAGGATCTGAAATCCTTTTGCAAGCAATTTAAAGTTCCTACCACAGGCTGCAAAAACAAACCAGAATATCTCAAAGCATTGTAGGCCTGGTTAGAGGCCAGAGATCCCTCTGATCCGGTGGTGGTACCGACAGAGGAAGGGGAAGGGGAAGAGAGGGTGCCAGTGAATAGGCCCCCATCCCCTCCTGGCAGCAGTGTTTCCTCCAAAGGTCTTTCTCCTGAAGAAAGAGAAGAAAGGGCGAAGGAGCGAGCATACAACATGGAAATGGCAAAACTTAAGATAGATGGGCAGTTGGAGATAGAGAATGCAAGAGGCAGGAGAGAAGCTGATCTGGAGATCAAAAGGTTGGAGTTTGAAAGAGAAAAGTTAGCTTTGGAGCGTGATACCAGGTTGAGGGAGTTGGAGCTCAAAGCTAAAGAGTTAGAATTGAATCCCTCTGGTGGCAGCATCCCATCTGTGCCTGCAGAAAGTAGGTTTTATTTTCCCAAAGATGTGATCAAAGATTTTCAGAAGAATGAGGATATTGGTCAATGGTTTAAAGCATATGAGTTAGCATTGTTGGCCCACCGGGTCCCTGAGAAGGATCGGGGAGCGGGGTTGTGGGGTCGCTTTGTGAATGAGGGAAGAGATACCCTGTTAGACATGCCTGTTGAGGATAGGATGTCTTATACTCATATGAAAGATGCTTTAATGTTAAGGTATGGCCTAACCCCAGAAAAGTACAGACAGGCCTTTAGAGAATGTAAGAAGTTGCCTGGTACGACGTGGGTTGAATATGTGTCATTTTTTTGCAGAGCCATGGATGGTTGGGTAAAGGGCAGCAAAGTGGAAAGTTATGATGCTCTTTATGATTTGTTTGCTTGGGAGCACTTGTCTAATAACTGTTTTCCAGAGCTGTGCCAGCACCTTATTGATAGCAAGATATCTAACCCTAGAAAACTTGCTGAGGAGGCGGACCGCTGGGTCAGTACCAGGGTCCACAAGGGTCCAGTGGGAGACTCAGCCAAAGGTGGGCAGGGTCCCCAGCAGAAGAGTGGGGGGGACAAGGGTAAACAGAGGGAGTTCCAGAAAGGGCCCCAAAGTAATCCCCAAGGGAACCAAGGGAAGCGTTCCCAGCCTCCCCATGTGAAGAAATCAGAGGCCCCGCCAGGTAAACTTGGTCATAGGGGCCCAATGACCTGCTTCGCTTGTAAGCAGGTGGGACACCGTTTTTATGATCCTCAGTGTCCCTTGAAGAACTCTAGTGCACCACCCCGTGCACCACCCCGTCAGTTGGCGAGTGTAGCCCTGGGAGGGGAGGAGATGGTTGCCCATGGTGGGGAGGGTCCCGCAGAGATGTCCCTGGTCTCTTTAGGAGACATGGAAATGGTCCCTCCACCCCCTCTGCCTAGTAACACTAAGAAATATAGGCAGTAGGTGACCATTAATGGCCATAGAGTGGAAGCTCTCAGAGACACCGGAGCGAGTGTGATAGCTGTCAAGTGTCACTTGGTGTCCAGAGAGCAGGTTGTTCCCCACGCATTCTACCCTGTGATAGCTGCTGACAACTCCCAGAGAGAGTGTGAGGTAGCTCAGGTTCCCTTTGAATGGGGGGGAGTTTCAGGTACTCTTCAAGTTGCTGTAAGGCCCGCCATGCCTGTTGATTGTCTCCTGGGCAATGATTTGGAAGACTCCCCTTGGGCTAAGGTGGAGAGGGAGACGCATTTGAAAATGTTGGGTGTGCCAGAGTGGGTGTGTGCAACCACTCGATCCATGACAGCAAGTAAGGGTGTTGATGGGGTTCTGGAGCCTGAAAGTATGGCCCAGGACCCAGCTGTGAAGAGAAGAGGCCGGGGGCGCGGGAAACCGCCCCCCGTAGTTCTCGTGGTCCAGGAGGAGGCAGACCTTGAGGGGTATGCCCTGGAACCCACAGGTGAACAAGTTGCTGAACTGGGAGACCTGCCCGAGCTGACCCACTGGCAGCAGGATGGTGGTCCCTCCAGGGAAGAATTTTGTGCAGAACAGAAAGTGAGCCCTTCTCTTGTGGGTATGAGGCAGCAGGCCTCAGCCCAGACAACAGGTGATCAGTCAGGGTCACATTTGGTCTACTGGGAGAACGATCTCCTGTATAGCGAGCCTAAGGCTGCTGAGCCTGGGTCCGCCCATGTGCTGGTGGTACCCCAGCGCTTCAGAGCCTTCCTACTGGGTTTGGCTCATGACGTTCCGTTAGCTGGACATCTGGGGCAGGACAAGACCTATGACAGGCTTGTCACCCATTTTTATTGGCCTCAGATGAGAAGGGATACAGATATCCATTGCAAGACCTGTCAAACTTGCCAGGCAAGTGGGAAAAGCGGGCGGAAGCAGAAGGCTCCCCTCCAACCTTTTCCCGTGGTCAGTACCCCCTTTGACCGGGTGGGGATTGACATTGTTGGGCCCCTGGACCCCAAGACAGCCCTGGGCAACAGGTTCATCCTGGTCTTGGTGGACCATGCCACACGGTACCCGGAAGCCATCCCTCTCAGAACAGTGACGGCCCCCGTGGTGGGACGGGCACTGATGGGTGTTTTCTCCCGAATGGGGTTCCCCAGAGAGGTGGTGTCAGACTGGGGCACCAACTTTATTTCCAACTATATGAAGTCTCTGTGGAAGGAGTGTGGGGTAACCTACAAGTTCACCACTCCTTACCACCCTCAAGGTAATGGGTTGGTTGAAAGATTCAACCGTACCCTTAAAGGCATGATTATGGGTCTTGAAGAACCAATGAGGCGTAAATGGGACGTCCTCTTGCCATGCCTGTTGTTTGCTTACCGTGAGGTGCCACAGAAGTCTCTAGGGTTCAGCCCCTTTGAGCTTTTGTATGGACACCCGGTAAGAGGACCTTTGAGTCTGGTCAAAGAAGGCTGGAAGCAATCTCCCAGGAAACCTCCCCAGGATGTATACAGTTACATGCTGGCCTTTAGGAACCAGACTAGGCGCTTCAGAGATCTTGCTCAGGCAAATCTGGAGGCCAGCCAGGAAGAGATGAAGCGGTGGTACGACCGGAATGCCACTCTGGTAGAGCTCCAGCCTGGACAGAAAGTTTGGGTCATGTCCCCTGTGGAACCTTGTGCGCTCAAGGACAGATGGACTGGACCATTTAAGGTTGTGGAGGAAAAGAGCGATGTCACCTACATGGTGGACTTAAAGTCTCCCCGGAACCCCTTGCGGGTCCTGCATGTCAACCGTTTGAAGCCCCACTTAGAAAGGTCCGAAGTGGGCATGCTCCTAGCTACAGATGCTGGAATGGAGGAGGAGAGTGAGCCTCTTCCTGACCTCCTGTATGCAAAAGAGCAAGATGGGTCAGTGGATGGTGTTGTCCTCTCTGACACACTGACCCCTGAACAGCAGCAGGATTGTCGCCAACTGTTGGAACAATTCCTGATCTGTTTTCCTTGATTCCTGGTGTCACTCAGTGGTGTGTCCATGATGTGGACACCGGGGACAGCACTCCTGTGAAGCACAAGGCTTACAGAGTGACTGACAAGGTCAGAGCATACATCAAGGAGGAGGTCTCCAAAATGTTTGCCTTAGGGGTGGTTGAGTCCTCTAGCAGTCCTTGGGCCAGCCCAGTGGTCTTGGTCCCAAAGGCTGCAGCGCCTGGTGCTTCACCGGAACTTCGGTTCTGTGTGGATTACCGAGGACTCAATTCAGTCACAAAGACTGACGCGCACCCCATCCCCAGAGCTGATGAGCTCATAGATCGGTTGGGGGCTGCCCGGTACCTTAGTATGTTTGATCTAACATCTGGGTACTGGCAGATCGCCTTGACTGATGGGGCAAAAGAGAGGTCGGCATTCTCCACACCAGATGGGCACTACCAGTTCCGGGTTATGCCCTTTGGGATGAAGAATGCCCCTGCCACCTTCCAGAGGTTGGTCAACCAGGTCTTGGCTGGACTGGAGGATTTCAGTGCCGCCTACCTGGACGACATCGCAGTGTTCAGCGCCAGCTGGGAGGAACACTTGCGCCACCTCCAGGAAGTGTTGTTGGCCCTGCGCCGAGCAGGCCTCACAATCAAAGCCAGTAAGTGCCAGATTGGGCAGGGTTCAGTGGTGTACTTGGGGCACCAAGTAGGGAGCGGCAAGGTGGCCCCCCTGCAACCCAAGATTGATACCATCCTGGCATGGGCACCGCCCAAAACCCAGACTCAGGTGAGAGCCTTCTTGGGTCTCACGGGTTACTACAGGAGGTTTGTCAAGGATTATGGTAACATTGTGCACCCCTTGACTTCGCTGACTTCCAGGAAGCAGCCAAGACTTGTGATCTGGACTGACGCCTGTCAGACGGCCTTTGACACCTTGAAAACTGCAATGTGCACAGCACCCATACTCCAGGCACCCGACTTTTCTAAAGAATTTGTTGTCCAGACGGACGCTTCAGAGCATGGCGTGGGGGCTGTTCTAGCTCAGGTGAATGAAGAGGGCCGAGACTTACCTGTAGCCTTCATCAGTAGGAGGTTACTTCCCAGGGAACAGAGGTGGAGTGCGATAGAGAGAGAAGCATTTGCTGTGGTCTGGGCCCTGAAGAAGCTAAGACCCTACCTGTTTGGGACTCACTTCCGGGTTCAGACAGACCACAGGCCCCTCAGAGGGTTGATGCAGATGAGGGGTGAGAATCTAAAGCTGTTGAGGTGGTCCATTTCCCTACAGGGGATGGACTTCACGGTGGAACACCGCCCTGGCACAGATCACGCCAATGCTGATGGTCTGTCCAGATTTTTCCGCCTTAGTGATGAGGACTCCCTAGGGTAAGGGTAGTTCTCCCCACATTTCAGCTGGAGGGGACACGTGTTAGACCTGGCATCATTGGCATGAGTCTCTCCTCCATTTTTTCTGTTTGCCTCCTCTGTTTACGATGTTTTTGCTGGTGTATTGCTTTGGGCACTGTGCCACTGCTGATCAGTGCCACAGTGCAAGTGCTCCCTATGTGAAATTGCTGTATTGATTGACTTCCATGTTTGGCTTATTTGGTTTACTATTAGTCCCTAGTAGAGTGCACCAAGGGTGCCAGGGCTTGTAAATACAAATGCTGCTCGTGGGCTTGCAGCACGTGTTGTGCCACCCACAAGAGCGGCCTAGTAAAAGTATGTCTGAAGGTCTACCATTGCTAGACCACGTGCAGTCTGACTGTCACGAGGACTGCGCAAGTACACCTACTTGCCAGTCCCTAAACCTACCCTTAACTTCATGTTAGTCACCCCTATGGTAGGCCCACGGGCAGGGTGCATTGTAAGCATAAGGTAGGACAAGCCTGACAAGGTTGGCATGTCCTAATAGTGAATTACAGCCATATTCGTTTTTCACTATTGTAAGGTAACCTGCTCTCCATAAGTTAGAATGGGCTGCCAGGATTATTAATGCTATAATCCTAGCGGGCTCGGGGAGCATGGTGCAATGTCGAGTTTGGTATCCCTGAACTCAGGGTTTAATAACGCATCCGTTTGGGTGGATGGTTTTTAGACTCTGTGTTTGAAAATAGCACTTTTAGAAAGTAGCTATTTTCTTGTCCAACTGTCTACCGGTCTCTGCTGGTTCTGGTGTGCGTGTGACAGGAGCTGGGTGGCTCCAGAGGTCTGAATGAGTCAGTGTGGGATGAGTGGGGCATTTGCATTGAGAGTAGGGGAAGAGTAGCTCCTGATAGCCTGCCCTGCCTGATACAATGCTGGCTCCGCCCCCCTGCCGGGCGGCTGATGACTCTGAGCCTGCCAAGGACTTTCCTGGCCCACCTCCTGCCGGGCAACTGATGGCCCTGCCCCTGCCAGTGACAATGCTGGCTCTGCTCCTGCTGGGCGGCTGAAGACTCTGCCCTGCACAGTGAATAGGCCAGGTGCCTAGGCCTGGCAACACCCACAACAAACCCAAGATGGGGGGAAATTCCCCTGCATGGACAAAGGGATCAAAGCCCAAAAGGGGTATAAGAGAAGGACCCCTGAACCAAGAATTTAGATCACTTCTGACAAGGAAACCTGAACCAAGGACAAGAAGCCTGCTGATCCAAGGACTGCCTACCCCTTCTGCCAGAGTGCTGTTTTGTTGGGGGAATCCTGCAGTTGCTTCTTTATTTTTGCCAAGGAACCAGGAGAGAGGAACTGAGTGTGTACTCTCAAACTTGCTAAAGAAAATTTCCAAGGGTTGGAAGAGTGCCAGCCTCCTGTTGAAGTCACAGGGCCAAAGGACTTCATCTATTTGCTAAAAGTGCTTGTTGCTGGAACCTGAAAATCCAGCACCTCTGAAGAATCCAGCAATCTCGACGCCGACGGACGTCGCCAAATCCAGCTCGACATCGTGAGTAACGGCTCCAGTGTCCCGCAACTTCGACGCCGGCCGCCGGGCCCGATCAACGCCAGTAGCGACGCCAGTGAGTAGCGAGTTCGGCTCCAGCTCCAAGTGACCCTGTGTCGACGCCGCCGCTGATCACATTGACCTCGAGCCCTCTCGACGCCGTGAGCGCTGCTCACTCTTGCAACATCGACATCGACGACGACGCCGTATCCTGCTTCATCTCGTGAGCGCTGCTCCTGCCTGACTTCGGTCGACGCCGCTGCAGATCGCCCCGACTCCGAGGCCCGATCGACGCCGAAGACGCGACGCCGGACATCTCGACGCCGCTGATCATTGAGTGCTTCACTTTTCCAAGGTACTGTGTTGTGGGGGTCTGTGCGACTCCGGGCTCGACGTAGCGCTCCTCGCGGTCGACGCCGAACCTTTGGATTAACTTTCGTGTGACTCCCGTGTGGGTTACATCGTTGCCAAGAACTGTGTTTTAAAGAAGAAGAGTTGCTTTTGTTACTAAAGACTTTGTGCTAAGAAGAAACCGTGCTTGAACTATTATTTTTCCTTCCAAGAGTATTTATTAAGATTGTGGTATATTTTTGTCGTTATTTGGTCTTGTGCTAAGCCTTATATAAAAATCCTTATTTTTATAATACTACTGTGTCGTGTCCATTTGTAGTGTATTCACTTTATTACTGTATGTGGTCATAAATGCTTAATGCACTGCCTCTGAGATAAGCCTGTCTGCTTTGCCAAGCTACCAAGGGGGTGAGCAGGGGTTATCTAAGTGTGTTATCCCCTTGCCCTGACTAGAAAAGGTGTGTCCCTATTTGTCAGAAGTGTATACCTCTGCCAACTAGAGACAGCCGCTTCTAACACATTATAATACGAAAAGCAGAGTAAAACACGCCCATACTGGAAAAGTACTGGACCCCAGAAAGGGTGAACAATGGTCATACAAGAGGCATCTGCACCTGCAATAGCAACATTTGTTATCACTTCCCAAGGACGCGGAGCCAGGCTGCAGCATCTCCAGCACATGAGAACGGCCAGATAAGGAGTTTCGCTAGAAGGAGTTTCAGTCACAGTAAACCAAGAAACAAAGACTGCTGACATGTGGAATATTCCTATTCCTACGGGAGGGGGAATGAGCAAGTGCAGCTTGTATGCATAGAGAAATGCTTCAAAATGGTGGCACACAAGCTAAGCTAAGGAGACTGGAATAATGTCACACACATAAATGAATAACTGGATGTTAGAAATATAAACATAAACGCATAAATGAAGATCATTAGTTAGACACATTCTGCTAACTCATAAGCATAATATATGAATAGCGGGGCATGGAAATTGAAACCTATCAGTCCCTCCTTTTAGCAGACTGTGGCTAACACGTGTGTTTCCATTTATTAACCAAAAGGAAAGTCTTTACAGCAAGATCTATGGGCCGGGGCACTACTCTAGTCAAAAACATCATCATCAATAAGCATCAGCCAATGAACATCATAGAGCTCAACATCATTGGATACAGGATATTGTTTTGTTGGCCGTCTGGAAACTCGTATATTGCTGGCACACATGGAACAACAGGGGGGAAGGCAATAAACACAGCGGCAGCAGGTCAAAAGTACACCAACTATCCCTACAACACCCATCAAAATTTTCCAACCCCAAGAAGAGAATATGCCCCACATCCATGTCTGCAATGACCAGGTGCCAGTGTCCTGATGGAGTTCTGTCGCTAACCTATGGAGCTTCTGTACTGCTAAATTAACCGTCGGGGCGGAGTCAGGGATATAAACACAGCAAGAGGTCCCGATGATGCGACAAGCTCCACCCCTGTCAGCAAGGATGACGTCAAGCACCATCCTGTTCTGGATCGTAAATAATCTGATAGCCTGCATCTCAAGAGACATATTGGCTGCAATATCAGCCTCCGTATTCACTACCTTTTCCATTACCCTTGAAAGACGCCTAATGGCTCTACTGTTAAAGATCGGACCCCAGAATGGTAACAGACCCTTAGAAAAATCTGTGAATTACTGCCCAGAAGTGTCTGTCTGATCGACATCCTCAACCTGGAGGTCTCTCCTTTTACGCTGTCCTTGCATAATGGCAAACCTCCGGTGAGTTTTATGATAATCCGAAGGTGCCACATAAACAGGGGGAAGTAGATACGCTAAGTAGCACGTCCCACTCCAACCCTCAGGTAACCACAAATACCCATTACCTCCGCAGACGAAGTAAATGTTTGGAGGAGTAACTAATGAGGGACTAGAGGGCAAACGAATTGAAGCAGTTACATTACAGGAGCTGTCACCCACTTTAATGGGACCTCTTCCCCTAATACAGAAATAAGGTGAAGGCCCAGCAGTCGCTAGTGGTACCAGAGAATGACCACTACTGTTTGTCGCAGGAGGGTATCTATATGTTAAGGAAGCGTTCAATTGCAGAAAATTTTCTCTCACTTTGTCCGTATCATTGGGTGTCACAAACCGTTCTACTTTCTTCGAGCATGTCTCTAAGAATGTTTGATCAAAACGTCCGTCAGTAAACAACCGTCCAAGGGATGAAGGGGGCAGAGGGCGTACTCGCATTGTCAACGTTGACCCAGCACCAGGTAGGCGGGGAGTTAGGAAATCAGGTTGTTGGAAGAATTTCACCATCCCAATCAAGGTGTACCAGCCCACACAACTATTCACGGGAGTTAAAGGAAGCGCTAGCAACCTATCCTTTTTATATGCAGCAGATGGGAGCAACCCACAAACCCAGCAATCTGTCACATTATACACAGCATGAGCATGATGTAGAGTCTTAATGAAAACATTGTCACGATAGCCTTTCCTCATGCATTGTTCTCCATAATCAACAGTAATCATGTTATGTTCTGGCAAGGGGGAAGAAGTAGGGACAAGCTTGTGGACAGGATAAGCTGCATCTAAGAAGAACAGTATTCCAAGAATTATCAAAAATGTAATAATGAGCACGACAATAACCACTATTTTTCCTTTTCGGGGCAGGGCATGCCATGGTGAATCAGGCTCTGATGTACGAGGAGCAGCCAAAGGCTGCTCCTCCTCTGGAATTGGGCGACCAAAAGGGTACATTTCACCTAAAAGGAAGTCCAAAAGACACTAAAGGGACACTCTAAAAGTTCCAGACACTCTAAAACCGGCCGGAGGGGTTCTTCACCCTTAAAAGGGATCTTCTCCCTGTGTCCGTTAAAGCCTGACAGGCAGGCTTTCAGTCTCGCAATCCCTAATCCCTCGACGGAGTCGCACAACTGCAGCAACTCAGGAGCACTAGAACCTGGGCCCAAACGCAATCCTAGTGTCCCGCTCAACAATGTCTTGATAGTGCACCAGGGCTCTTACCAGCAGTCCATCCCTATCACTAGGCTAACCTCCTCAGCAATATTCGTCTCTAGTCCCTACCTCAGCCCTTCTTCCAGTGCTCAGTTCCTTTGCCTCTATTTTCTGGGCCGCAAGTTGTAACGAGTGCTCCCTCGCACTTCAGGATCTGTGAACAGAATGGGGGAATCAATAACTGGAGAGGTATCTTCCGGTGTCTGCTCACTGTGACAAAGGGAGGCCTCGCGACTTGCACTCAGGGCTGGTCCCTGTTCGCTCTCACTCTGTTCCTCGCCCGTCAGCAAAGCATCTGAGAAAGGAATATAACGAGGAACTGTTTCTGTCTCGTGATCTGCAACACCACCTCTTACCCATTCATCGTAAGGCAGTGGAAGGGGGACCTTTTTTACGTGCGAGGCATGGGTCCACGCCTTCCGACCCTCCACTCGAAGTGTGGTGCGGGTGGTGAGGAGCACCAACTTTGGCTCCGACCACCTGGGCTCCAAGCAGGACTTCCGCTGATATTTCTTGATGACAACCCAGTCCCCTGGGTGTATGTCGTGTCCGGGCCCCTCAGGCAACGGCTTCAGGTTGTCTGCTACCTGCTGATGAATAGAACGAAGATCTTTAGTCAAAGCATACAGGTAATCTATCAACAAAGGGTATTCTATCTCTGAGAAACATTTAGGTCTAGGAACACCCCACACATTGGCGGGCCTGCCAAATATAACTTCGTGGGGAAAAACACCTGTCTTGGAATTCACTGTCACTCTTGTAGAAAGTAAGGCAAGGGGAAGTGCATCTGGCCAGCGCAGCGCTGTACTCTCCTGTATCTTGGCCATTTTGAGTTTCAATGTACCATTAAATCTTTCAACCAAACCCGCAGCCTGTGGATGTTGGGCAGCGTGGAATTTTTGAGAAATGTGTAATCCCTTACAGATCTGTTTCATCAGTTCAGCATTAAAGGATGTGCCGTTGTCGCTCCAGATCACCCTAGGCAAGCCATACCTGCTGAAATACTCCTTAATCAGCATCTTAGCTGTTGAGATGGCTGTACAATCCTTAGTTGGAAAAGCCTCCACCCATCTACTAAATGAGCATACCACCACAAGGACATACTTGAGGTTGTTTACCCTTTCCATTTCAATGTAGTCCATCTGTATCACCTCAAAGGGATTGGATGGGGGTGCAAAATTACCTACAGGGACGGGTGTTCCCTTCCCAGGATTATGTCTTAGACAGACCATGCACTGCTTTACCAAATGTGTTGCCACCTTGGAAATGTTCTTATTGCTCCACACTGAATCTAATAATTTGCATATCGGCCTTTGCACTTATATGAGCTGGTCCATGAGCCATCGTCACTACTGGGAGGACATATGCATTCGGGAGCAACCAACGCCTTTTGTCTGACACATCCATCCAGCACTCATCCGAGTCCAACCGCCCCCTCCATCCTTCCATTGTTTCAACTCCTCCTCAGTCGCTTTTTCTTGTATGTTCCGCACACTCTGTACAGTGTTTGCAAACATGTTGACATCCGGTACCCACCTAGCTGGTCCTGCCACAAACATTCGTGGGAGTTTTGTCCTAGCAGTTTCTTTAGCCGTTTGGTCTGCAAATGCATTTCCCCGCCCCACATCATCCACCACTGCATTGTGTGCACTACACTTAATCACAGCTAATCGTTTAGGAAGTGTCAGGGCTGTCAACAGTTGTAATATCAATGGGCCATTCTGAATCTTCTGTCCGTGCGATGTCAAAAATCCCCGTTCCGCCCACAGTCGCCCATAACTATGGGCTACGGGCTACGCCAAAGGCGTATTGGCTGTCGGTGTAAATATTCACATCCAGTCCTTCACTCAATTCACATGCTCGCATCAATGCTATTATTTCTGCAGCTTGGGCTGAGTTGTACGGGACCCTAGAAGTCTCCACCACTGTTTTTAAAGTCGTGACTGCGTATGCTGCCGTTGTGGTACCATCTGCTAATTTAAAACAGGACCCATCAACATACAGCTCCCCATCAGGATCATCAAGAGGCTTGTCCGTCAAATCTACTCTCCCCTTTGTTTCCTCTTCTGTCCGAAACAAGCAATCATGGATCTCATTGTCTTTCTCATCTGAAGGGAGAGGTAATAGCGTGGCTGGGTTCAAAGTGGCACATCTTTTTATCGTAACATGTGTTGCAAATAATGGCATCTCGTAACCAGTTAGACGAGCACTAGTTAAATGCTGCGTCTGTGTCCTGTTTATTAAAATATCCACAGCATGCGGTACCATTACTGTAAGGGCTGAACCCAGTACGAGCCCTGCCGACTGTCTGATTGAGGCCGCTGTAGCCCTTAGACAGCTCGGCAATGCTCTTGCCACGTTGTTAAGCATAGCAGAGAAGTAAGCGCAAGGTCTCTGTTTCCCACCAAAACACTGAGTTAGGACAGACAGCGCGCAACCTTCCGCCTCGTGCACGTAAAGTACAAAAGGCTTCTGGTAATCAGGTGTTCCCAAAACAGGTGCAGAACATAAAGCAGTGTTTAATAACTCAAACGCTTCATGACATGCTGGAGTCCAAGGTAGGGGTTCGCGCACTTCTTTAGTAGTCATATACAGAAGGGGTTTTGTTAGTAAGGCGTAATTAGGTATCCACTGGCGACAATACGATGTTATGCCCAAGAATGCGCGCACCTCTCGCTGCGTATTAGGTACAGCCATATTAGTTATCGCCTTAATGCGCTCCGGTGTCAACCTCCTCCCCTCCTTCGATAAGAGATGACCGAGGTAGGTAACCTCCTGTCGACAGTATTGGAATTTAGGAAGGGACACCTTGTGTCCTTTACAAGCCAAATGGTGTAACAATTTAACAGTAGACTCTCGGCACCCGTCCTCAGTGTCTGAGGCAATGAGAATATCATCCACATATTGCAATAAGACATTACCCTGTGAGAGTTCCAAATCATCTAACTGTGCTTTCAAGGCTTGACTATAAATGCTTGGGCTTTCCGTATAACCTTGGGGAATTCTACAAAATCTAAAACTTCGGCCAGCCAATGAGAATCCGAAGAGATAACGGCTATCTGGATGCACAGGAATACTGAAGAAAGCGTTCTTAAGGTCCAGGACAGAAAAATACTTAGCCGAGGGAGGTATCATGGTCAGAATCGTGGTAATATCAGAGACCACCGGATATTGGGGCTCCACCACCTTGTTAATGTGGCGTAAATCAATCACAAAGCGATAGACATCAGGTGTACCCTCGCTGGCATCACCGGAGGGCCTCTTAAGGATTGGAAGAATAGGACTATTGCAACTGTTAGAATCCGTTTCCTCAACTACCCCTGACCGGATCAAATCCTGTATTATTTGCAACAAAGCCTTCTCCCCATCCCTAGATATTTTGTACTGGGGTATCCGAGGTAGCTTTGCTCCCACCTTGACCTTTATTGACACTGGGGCAATGTCCATTTTTCCCACATCAATATCACTGCTAGCCCACAGACTCCCAGGAATCCCTTGTAACTCAACCGGGAGGGGCTCATCCTTCGAGAAACACTGCTGCGCACGCGCAACAGAAGGACCCAACGTGAGGTACACACTGTCTGGGGAACAGTAAATTGTAGCATTCAATCTTTTAAGCAAGTCCAAACCCAGTAAGTTCTCACCACAATGTGAAGTTAAAAGGAAGGGAGAGTCTACAGTAAAAGGACCAATCGTAAGTAAAAGAGGTTTAGAAATGGGGCTAACCACCGGGGTACCTGAAAACCCCACGGAGATATTATTCTTGCCAGACAGAGCCGCCCCTGGGACCTGAGAACGTGCCACTGAACTTTTCGAAGCACCCGTATCCACTAAAAATTTCTGAGGGGATCCAGACAAGTCTGCCGTCGCATAAGGCCCACGTTGATCAACATCCACAGAAACAGGTCCCGCGCTCTGTCCTAGGCTGTCCTAGTTATAAGAAAATCCTGTCAGGTCATCCATAGCATATGCATCGTTGTAGTACTGTCTATCTCTGCAATTGTCACCCTCTTTCTGAAAGTGTTGTCTATCTCTCCCTCCGTCAAAATATTTTCCTCCCTGTCTCCTGCCCTCCTCGGACTGTCTACCCTCTTTGCCATTCTCACCCCGACCTCGTCCTCTGCCTGGCCCGGCAGCAGACCGAAGCTCTGGACATTCTCTCCACCAGTGCCCCTCCTGTTTACAGTTGGCGCACTGGTTCTGTCCCAAACGCTCTCTCTTCTCACCCCTTCCGTAACTACTTTCTCCTCGGCCAGCCACCATGGGCGGAGCTCCACGTCCCCGACCTTTTGCCACCTGCTGCAGTAACACCCTCGTCTTTAAATATTTCGCCTTCTTTTCTTGCCTGTCCTTATTCTCGTTCTCTCTATGCTCGTAATACTGGGCCATGCTCAGAATACCAGAGGGAGTGGATGTTGTCCACGTACTCTCCGATGCCTGTAATCGAGCTGATATTTCCGGCAACAAATTCGTTACGAATCTGTTAACGAAAAGTCTCAGGCCCCCATCTTGAGAAATATCCTGACCACTGAAATCCATGAACGTCTCTTCAAAACGAGTAAAGAAATCCGAGACTGCCTCGTCCTTTTTCTGTCTACATGCAGTCAACTTATCCCAATCTACCTTTTTAGGGGGAATAAGTGAGTGCATATATTTTATTATACGCCCTGGTAACGCTAAAATCTCAGCCTTCGGCTTCTCTCCTGGCTTTCGTTCCTTGTCCCAATCCTTGAATGCTTCCCAAGTACCACCCAGCTCTTCTGTATGATCTGAACCCTTCACCTGTCTCCACACATCCACCGGGACCAATAATCCGAAAAACAATTCAATGTCTACTAGAGTCATGACCGTCGAGGAAGCTGCCTCTGTTAATTCTTTGTAATAAGCTGTCGGATTTTTCCTCGAGTCAGGTAACTGAGCCTTTAAGGCCAGTACCTCGCTTCGTTTCCAGGGTGTATATACCCACTGTTCTTGGAAATGAGCATCGACACAAGCTCATGTCACGGTATGTGTCGTCAGGTCTATCACTTCAGGTACCTCAGGGTGAAAAATAGGGTGCACTTCACGCATTGGGTGTATCCCAGGGAAATGGGGATCCCCCGCTGCCGGTAACTCATTTATATATTCTAACAAGAACCTCAGACTACGGAGCACATCCTTTATGCCAGTGTTGGCCCTATAGGCATTATTTTTAATATCGCGAAGAATCGCCGGTGCCTCCCCACCATATCCCTGTTCCCACAACGCTATCAATGTCGTCGACATGTGCCACAAAGCATGTTGTTGCATCAAAGGCTCATAATCTTTCATGGTAGACCAAATGTCTTCCAATGAATAAATGTTATTCCTGGCCCATTGACAGGCTTGATTAGCTACCGTTGTCTTCTCATCCAACCCAACAGCAGAACGCGTAAGCAGCTTCCGTACCTGAGTAAACAACCTGCCTCCCGCTCCCCGGGTCGGGGTCAGGAACGCGTTCTGAGGGGTAGCACCGGCCGAAACAGTGGGAATAGCAGAACCCGTGGGGAGCGCCGGGGAGAGCGCAGAAGGGGCAGGTGGGCTCGTCGCAAAAAGGGAGAGCAGGGGCGCGGTGACAGAGGAGAGAGTTTGGTCAACCACAGAGGAAGCAGGGGTACCAGACGAGGGAGGGGCATCCATTTGGGGAAACGAAACCGCTGAGGAGGCGGAATCCGTTAACACAGGGTATAATGGCTGCGGGGCATATGGGGGAGGGGGTCGAGCGTTCAAAATATCCTCCATCTCGTCTTGTTCCTCTTCTCTCGCTACATAGCTTTTATTATCCAACAGCCTAAAACGCCTATCTGCGCGCTCAATCCACAACTCATTCTCTTTCCTAGTGTGTTCTCTGGCCTTCTGCGCCATAGTTTGTGCCGCCCTCTTCTGAGCCACCTTCTCCTCCCTTATCTGCCGCTCTCATACCTCCTTCTGCCACATCCGTAAAGAATCGAACATGCTCTGGCGACTGCACCTAGCAAACAATCTATCTTGTAAGTAATCTAATTTCGCTCCATCAAAAGAGTCAAGCAAAGGCCACTGTAAATCTACATTATCCTTCGTATATTTATGCCACAAAGTAGAAAACAAAATCGGGGGTAAACCGTGTTTGACGTACATTTCAAAATTTGGAGAGCCCTCCACCGGGGCAGGTTGACTCTCAGCCAATCTAACGTCTGAGACATCACCACAGCACCCTAAACACTGTAATTTACTGAAACACGGCATCCCGCTCTCATGCAGTCCGCACCAACACAAAACTCACACTCGCTCACTTACTGGTAAACCACACACTCACAACTTAATGTACACTACATCGAATCCTTACCAAAACACGTGGTACCAAAATGGGACAAGGCCCATCGACCAAGTCCTGGGGAACCTGGACCCTACCGCAGACCGAACAGCACACCCGCTATTCCGAGACTGGGGAACACATCCGTCTCCTAGGTGACACTACAAATCGACATGCACTACACCGTTTGGGGTCCGGCACCCATTCTCCACGAGCCACCACCCTAGGGGCTCGGGTGAATCCCGGAATCCTTCCACAGCAAGCCACACATCAACTGCAGTATCACCCAGTCGGATGACCTCAAATCAACGTTCACCCAGTCTCCGCCAAGTCTGTCAGAGCACCTCTCGCACTCTGAGTTCCCCGGAGCACACTAGCCCCAGGAGCGCCCGGCTCCTCCTTTTACCAAAGACACACCGGTCTCTCGGAGCACCCCGGCTCCTCCAAACAACAGTCGGACCACTCACCTTCTGTACGCAGTACCGACCTCTACCGTTCTCCACCTCCGGCTGCCAGGACCAACACGATCAGCTCCAAAGTTCCGCCTTCCGGACTCCGGCGTAGGATCGTGGCCCGGGACCTCTCCCAATCAGCAGGGCGGGGCAGCGCTGCGAGAACCAAGCTCGGCATCAAATGGGTACCCGGGCCCACCGTGCCGACCAGAGGGTCCCCGGCCTTCTGCTACCCACTTACGGGTGAGAAAGGTCCTAATCGCGGAGTCCCCGTTCGGGCGCCCATCTGATAAGCGTGGCTCAAATCCACCCGAGTGACTTACCGCACTCACCTATAGTTACCCAATAATAAGTCAGCCGGACAGTGGAGAAGAATAAAACAAGCAATTTATTAGGCCACTAACTCCCATATGAGAGGGCCCTGTCCGACCTCACCGCTAAGAGTGCGCCGAGAGGACTGACTCATATCATCATGGTGATACATTATAATACGAAAAGCAGAGTAAAACACGCCCATACTGGAAAAGTACTGGACCCCAGAAAGGGTGAACAATGGCCTCATACAGGAGGCATCTGCACCTGCAATAGCAACATTTGTTATCACTTCCCAAGGACGCGGAGCCAGGCTGCAGCATCTCCAGCACATGAGAATGGCCAGATAAGGAGTTTCGCTAGAAGGAGTTTCAGTCACAGTAAACCAAGAAACAAAGACTGCTGACATGTGGAATATTCCTATTCCTACGGGAGGGGGAATGAGCAAGTGCAGCTTGTATGCATAGAGAAATGCTTCAAAATGGTGGCACACAAGCTAAGCTAAGGAGACTGGAATAATGTCACACACATAAATGAATAACTGGATGTTAGAAATATAAACATAAACGCATAAATGAAGATCATTAGTTAGACACATTCTGCTAACTCATAAGCCTAATATATGAATGGGCGGGGCATGGAAATTGAAACCTATCAAGGTTAGAAGCATCCTGAACCCCTAGGCCTGCTCAGGGGGTCCCACAAGGACCCCCAAGGCCCAAAAAATAAATAAATCGGAAAGTCGCGTACGGAACGCGTACCTCATTTTTTTAAAAGAAAAAAAAAAGATTTGGGGGCCTTGTAGAAACACCCTGACCCCCCTAGGGCTGTTCAGGTGGTCCCATATGGATATTAACATATATAAACGTTATCCGCTAATAGAATTAGCATTTAAAAAACCTTGCGAGTTCACTGAAAAAACCAAAGGTTTCAGGCCTTATATAGTTAGGAATTAGCATTTAAAAAACCTTTGAAATTCACTGAAAAAACCATAGGTTTCACACCAGTTATAGTTAGGAATTAGCACTTAAAAAACCTATGAAATTCACTGAAAAAACCATAGGTTTCACACCAGTTATAGTTAGGAATTAGCATTTAAAAAACCTATTAAATTCACTGAAAAAACCATAGGTTTGACACCAGTTATAGTTAGCTGAACATTTTACTCATACACACACACACCCCACACACATACCCCCCCACACACACACCCCACACCCCCCCACACACACCCCCCACACACACCCCACACATCCCCCACACACACCTCACCCCCCCACACACATACAACTCTGACACCCCACACACACACACACACACACCACACACACACCTCACGCACACACACACCCACGCACACACTCTTCACACACACACCCACACACACCCCCCACACACACACACCCACACACACACCCCACACACACACCCACACATCCTACACACACACACATACCCCCCCCCACACACACCCCACACCCACCCCCCCCACACACACACCACACACACACACACTCATTATTTTTTTTTATTTTTTTGAGGGGGTGCGCGCCCCGGTACACGTATCGGTACACCTACCGGTACGCTACCCTGGAGAAAAAAAGAAAGACAGAGTTTTTTAAAAATGTAGCATTTTTATATAAATTGTAGGTAGTTCTGAAAAGAACAGTTTTTTTATTCTTATTGTTGTTTTATATTTTTTTTAATTTTTTTTTGTAGTTTTTCTGGGGTCAAACAAAACACAGGGAATTGCAAACAGCTCAACTGGAGCAAAAAAAATGTAAACAAATTAAAGTTGCTTGCTGCAGTGATGGTTGTCTGCAGCTCAATTGAGTAAAGTGATGCTTTGCTCACCATATGAAATTGTTTTGTTGCAATATTTGCAAACAAATTTAAAATTTGCAAACCTGGTTTGTACATTAGAGACCATCTCCCTAGCCTCTGCACCCGATGGAGTGGGTTGATTGGAGGCGCTTGAAGAAAAAGGATGGGGAGGGTTCTTGGTCAGTTCCCTGACCTCTGCTGCCGAATAAGTGTTCGGGTGCTTCCTCTGCATATGTCGAATCATAGTGTGGTTCCCAAAAGAATACTTCTTCTTTGGGTTCCCTCTTGACAGTTGTTGGCCACAGATGAGGCAAGTTACCTTAGCTGCATTCACCTTTTTTGCACCCCTTGGCATCTTGTAAAAGTTCCAAATAAAATGTTCCTTGGGTCTGTATGGGGTATTGTCCTCAGGCAGAAAGTCCCTCTCCTCCTCCTCCTGTTCATCCTCCTCTTCTTCTTGACCACCAATGTGGTCTTGTGGTGGTCCTTGTGGTGGTGGTGGAGGTGGTGGTGGTGCAGATGCACCTGCAGCTGCTACTAGTGAAGCCATTTCTCACAGAAAATGAATGCAGGTCTTCTTCACTCAAACAACAAAGTGAAAATGAGGAAAAAAGGTGGGGTCTTTCATCATTTGGAAAACAAAACTGTTGTGAATTAATCAAAAGTGTTATTTTCAGGTCTCATGACCTGGGCTTTCTCATCATTTGGAAACCAAAAGTGTTCTGAACCAATCAAAAGTGTTATTTTCAGGTCACATGACCCGACGCGCTTACGCTACGCGCCCCGGTGCGTGCCCGGGGGCGCTTACGTTGCGCAATCGTATGCGCTCGGGTGCTTCCGGGTGCACTTTTGTAGTGCGTCATATGACGCATCACGCGGCTACGCGATACATCACAATGTTGTTTTCGTTCGCGGGAATAGCGCTAACGGGACGCTCATCGGTACGCGCCCCGGGGCGCGCCAAAGCACTGCGCTTACCGGTAAGCGCATCGGTACGCGCCCCGGGAGCGCTCCTGGGCAAAAAAATACTATTACATAATTATACAATATAAAATTCGTTATAAAAAATATTACTTTTCATACCTATAGAGATTTGCTATTAAAAAACCATTGAGATTCACTGAAAAAACCATAGGTTTCACACCAGTTATAGTTAGGAATTAGCATTTAAAAAACCTATTCAATTCACTGAAAAAACCATATGTTTCACACCAGTTATAGTTAGCTGGAAATTTTACTCGCATAAAACCATTGAAATTCCCACGTTATAGTTAGTTGGACTCACTATAACTTGCGCGTGCAATGCACTGCTGATGACGTCACATATTACATCACTCATGACGTGGTCAGTGACATCACTCATGACATCACTGATGAAACCATCCTTGTGACACAGTGACAGACCTCCTTTCACTGTAATGTAACCCTTGAAACACATATTCAAAAATAGAAACTAAAATTTTCAAAAAAATGGAGATACCCATATCAGTTACAACAACCAATTCAGTAATTCCACCATCTATATACACATCCACTTATTCACAAACAGTTCTACATAGTCACTCATACATATACTCACTCATCATATGTAGTGATACACCTATACATCCTGTTACACACCGACAGTCATCCAAAAGTTACTCATTCATGCAAATAAACTATTGAACATCCATTTATTTGCATATACAGCTATACACACACAACCACCTCACTTCTAAGGAAACTTACACATACTTACTCTCTTAAACAATCACTTATAGAAACACATACTTATTTAAACAGGAACTCTTACAATCTCATACTCTCACATATACTCACTTACATACATCAATATTCACATATACTAGAATAAAACATATGTAGTTACTGATAAAGACACTAGTGAGACAGTCATTCACTCACTAACACACACATATACACAGTCATCCACCCATACAGTCCTGCACATATGCTGTCTTCAAAAAACACACACAGAGAGTCAGTTATTCATGCATCTATGTGCTAAGTAATACCCCCACCAAACCATACAAACACTCATACTGATACTAAAACAAACATCTAATAACCCATATACAGACACATGTAGCTACTCACCAAACCATGCAGCCACTTATACAGAAAGTGAAACACTAATCCTTATATTTAAATATTTAAACATTACTCACTAATATATGTATTACCCAAGATACACTTAATAAGCCAGTTAACCAATCAATTTTTTTTAAACATTTTTTTAACATCTAAACACTTATTTAAACATTTATTCTTCCATCAACTTTTACATATACATATATAACACATATTTATTTCTCGGAAAGACACATTCACTGGATGGTGTCATCAGTGATGTCACTGACCATGTCATGAGTGATGTAATATGTGACGTCATCAGCAGTGCATTGCACGCGCAAGTTATAGTGAGTCCAACTAACTATAACGTGGGAATTTCAATGGTTTTATGCGAGTAAAATTTCCAGCTAACTATAACTGGTGTGAAAGCTATGTTTTTTTTCATTTTTTTCAGTGACTATATATATATATATATATATATATATATATATATATATATATATATATATACATGTCGGAAGAGGTTCCCAATCCTGATTTTTAGGAACACAAAAGACTCGCACTCCAGGGTCCGTGTATAAGTCGTTTTATTTATATATATATATTCCTCCACAAAAGACGCGGCACTCCAGAGTAGGTTACTCAATGGTATTTTATTTTACCACACACCAACTCAACCAACGCGTTTCAGCCTGGATGGCCTTAGTCACGGTTAGTGAGTCCCTTTTCACTTTCACTTTAAATACCCATGTCTGCCACAATGCGGCATTATAGGATTTGTAGTGTTTGAAAAATAAAACTTTATACACATATTTACAAAAGGACATTGTGTTGTGTAAGAGCAGAGAGGCGCACACAGTAAAGTCAATAGTATACGGAAGTCCAAATAAAGTTGTAGATCTTCGGTTCTTATTTGTAAAAATTTTCTTTATTTTCATATACAGCGGCACAGCCAACGCGTTTCATTCCCATTCGTGCCTTGGGAATTTCATCAGGGCTGTAAAAATACATTGACATGTATAAGTGTTTATCAAATGTTAAAAAGACGTTTGCCCAAAGGGGGCACCAGTTCAAGTCAAATTACAACAACATGCGCACCCATAGATCCAGATACCTTAGCCGAATTATACAGTTACTAAGTATCAATCTCAAATTTTAAAAAATTACCTCATGACCGCATCTACCCCCTCACCGGTACCATGCAGTCACAGCGCAAGTCCAAGCAAGAAGTGCTTGGTCCTGATTTAAAAAACACCATGCCATGCCTATTGGAGAATTAGGCACCAAGATGTGCTAGTGTGCGGGTCGTACAGACCCTTGAAGAAGAGAAAAAGAGAGACGGGTTGTGATTCAGATATCCTTGTACCCAGTTTAGAGAAGTAAGTGAGGAACATAGTGAAAGAAAGTAATCCGACATCGTGAAAGAAAGTGATCCGACTGTTCTGTGTTCATGCTTGAGCTCCCACAGATTGTGAGATTGAAAACCAAGGAAAGGTAGGAAATTCCCTAGTGAAAAGGACCAAAATCAACAGGTCAAGAAGACCCTAAGATGCAAGAGAATATGATTAAAAGAATATTACCGCTCACCATGTTTTAGATAATCTAGTTTTTGCGGTTGTTCCCGATATCGTGCTTCTTCTACAACAGTTTGAAGGGCAGTCACAGTGGATCACAATGTGTGCCTGCAGAATGCTTAATGTTGAACTCCAAGTGGAGTGACGGTCCAAGTTTCCACAAAATATTAGGTCGCTGTCACTATAAACGGTCAATGAAAGTGACAGATCCGGGCCCCTGTGTATGGGAGGTTAAGTAGATAGGTGAAAGTTGGACCTATATCCATATATATGCTAAAACAATTATTCTTGTAATCAGCGTCCTACATATAAAAAGAGAAACTCTTCACATTCAGATTGATGTCATAGGCCAGTTCAAAGCTTATGGTCCCATTTGATGTCCCCATTCATAATAACCAATAGTGAGCCCCCTTCTGTTGATTGTGTCAAATGGCAAAATCACAGAGTAGTTTGCATATAGACATAATAGTAACTGTGCTCCTTTGTTGGGCAACATGTGGATCACTGGCGCCAACATACAAAAATGAAAATTTCCTGTAATTATATATCTAACCGCGCTGTTTCAGGAGCATAAGGCAATTTCAAACGACATGCTCTTAAAAATTGCAAGCAACAACATGTTACTAATGACTGCCGTGTGCTGGTTATATATATTTTTTGGTTGGTTGACCCCCCATCCCGCCCTAATGTACTGTTTCTCCTAGAAACTGCAAATACACCTAGTGTAAAAAGGTGTACCTCGGGGGAACTCCAGAGGGGAAGGGGAGTCTAAGTACCCAACGAAGTCTCCGGCTTCAAGAGGGGTCCGCAAAAGCGTAGTGACGCCACGGTGCCTGAAAATAATCAGAAATGTCAAAATCCACAGCCGATTTTGAGCCAGCCCTCAGACGTCTATTAAATTAACTTTAGCGATGCTCGGTGGTCTCGCTTACCTTCGGTATAGCCCCCGTTCTCCGCTGCTCCTCCTCCTGGAATTTTGGACGCGCCAGGACCTCGTAGCGCGCCATGTTTTAAAGCAGAGAGAGTCGTCACTAAGCAGAAATCACGTGACCCCGGTATCGGCCCCTATCGCGGAGAATGGAAAGTCCATTCTAATGTAGCGGCCATCTTAGAGTGAGGCCGGTAAGACGATCTAGGTTATAATATAAAGCCGATCAGGCGAGTTCAATTGTGGTACCGTATGATGACCTGATAAATATGGCATCCCTGACTATTTTCCACTAATGTTAAGTGGTAGAGACAGGGTTACTGTCCGAAATATACGGTGTTGTAATAACGAGTGACAACCCGGGGATACCCGACTGAATGTCAATTACTTAAGAAAATCAGTCATATAATTCCTATTTTTTTCGTTGCCAGTGTAACGAAGCGAGATTAATCGTCACAGTGTAATGGTCCTTTGTAAGTGAGATAGGCCCCTGTCCTAGATGCCAGAACATTTGTTCTCATTCAGCAGCCATATTAGAGTGGTGCCCGCAAGGCGATTTTTGGATTATGGTATATTGCCGACGGGTGCGAAATTGGTTGTGTTGAAAAATAATACTCCAGCCTCCTGGTCAAATAAGTCGCAATAATCCATAATTCAAACCCATCTCTTTATCGCCAGTACACCAATTGGATCAGTATTAAAAGTATGAGGTGTCACTATAATAATTGACAACCAAGGTAATAGCCGACTAATGGCTAGATGTCAGAGAATCAGTCAAGTGTGATGATATATATTTTTTTCTTTTTTTCTCGGTTGTGGTAAATATATAAAAAATAATAATGAAAAGTGAAGAAAGCGCATCCAGCCTTACTATCACCAGACTGAAGCGTGAGCAGAGAGATATAGTTCCCAGATGAGATAGATATAATGCAATATCCTGCCATGCAAGGTTTCAAGGTGTTGAGATAATGCCAATAGATAGTGCAGTGGAGAGTAGATGGTCACGTATATCTTGGAACCAGTTCACCAGGTTTTTCTTAGAAAATGTGTTACAAAGGCACTGCAATAATGCAGGAGAGATGGGTAATGCACCATAAGGCAATATTATACAAACTTGTATAGGTGCTCTACACATAAAAAAAATTTCAACATGTATAAATGATCACATATTGTTAAGCAAGAAATTATAGCTACTAAGGAGAGAATGGGTGATATGCCTGTGGAGAAAATAAAAAAGTGTTACAGCAATTTGTTTCTTACAGAGTAACATAACATCCCTCCATTTGGTCAGCCTGGTTAAATTAACATCTCCTTTGTTTTGACGGAAGCCAGGTTCCTGGTTGTAAGTACAGGTCCAGGCTGACCAAATGGAGGGATGTTATGTTACTCTGTAAGAAACAAATTGCTGTAACACTTTTTTATTTTCTCCACAGGCATATCACCCATTCTCTCCTTAGTAGCTATAATTTCTTGCTTAACAATATGTGATCATTTATACATGTTGAAAAAATTTTTATGTGTAGAGCACCTATACAAGTTTGTATAATATTGCCTTATGGTGCATTACCCATCTCTCCTGCATTATTGCAGTGCCTTTGTAACACATTTTCTAAGAAAAACCTGGTGAACTGGTTCCAAGATATACGTGACCATCTACTCTCCACTGCACTATCTATTGGCATTATCTCAACACCTTGAAACCTTGCATGGCAGGATATTGCATTATATCTATCTCATCTGGGAACTATATCTCTCTGCTCACGCTTCAGTCTGGTGATAGTAAGGCTGGATGCGCTTTCTTCACTTTTCATTATTATTTTTTATATATTTACCACAACCGAGAAAAAAAGAAAAAAATATATATCATCACACTTGACTGATTCTCTGACATCTAGCCATTAGTCGGCTATTACCTTGGTTGTCAATTATTATAGTGACACCTCATACTTTTAATACTGATCCAATTGGTGTACTGGCGATAAAGAGATGGGTTTGAATTATGGATTATTGCGACTTATTTGACCAGGAGGCTGGAGTATTATTTTTCAACACAACCAATTTCGCACCCGTCGGCAATATACCATAATCCAAAAATCGCCTTGCGGGCACCACTCTAATATGGCTGCTGAATGAGAACAAATGTTCTGGCATCTAGGACAGGGGCCTATCTCACTTACAAAGGACCATTACACTGTGACGATTAATCTCGCTTCGTTACACTGGCAACGAAAAAAATAGGAATTATATGACTGATTTTCTTAAGTAATTGACATTCAGTCGGGTATCCCCGGGTTGTCACTCGTTATTACAACACCGTATATTTCGGACAGTAACCCTGTCTCTACCACTTAACATTAGTGGAAAATAGTCAGGGATGCCATATTTATCAGGTCATCATACGGTACCACAATTGAACTCGCCTGATCGGCTTTATATTATAACCTAGATCGTCTTACCGGCCTCACTCTAAGATGGCCGCTACATTAGAATGGACTTTCCATTCTCCGCGATAGGGGCCGATACCGGGGTCACGTGATTTCTGCTTAGTGACGACTCTCTCTGCTTTAAAACATGGCGCGCTACGAGGTCCTGGCGCGTCCAAAATTCCAGGAGGAGGAGCAGCGGAGAACGGGGGCTATACCGAAGGTAAGCGAGACCACCGAGCATCGCTAAAGTTAATTTAATAGACGTCTGAGGGCTGGCTCAAAATCGGCTGTGGATTTTGACATTTCTGATTATTTTCAGGCACCGTGGCGTCACTACGCTTTTGCGGACCCCTCTTGAAGCCGGAGACTTCGTTGGGTACTTAGACTCCCCTTCCCCTCTGGAGTTCCCCCGAGGTACACCTTTTTACACTAGGTGTATTTGCAGTTTCTAGGAGAAACAGTACATTAGGGCGGGATGGGGGGTCAACCAACCAAAAAATATATATAACCAGCACACGGCAGTCATTAGTAACATGTTGTTGCTTGCAATTTTTAAGAGCATGTCGTTTGAAATTGCCTTATGCTCCTGAAACAGCGCGGTTAGATATATAATTACAGGAAATTTTCATTTTTGTATGTTGGCGCCAGTGATCCACATGTTGCCCAACAAAGGAGCACAGTTACTATTATGTCTATATGCAAACTACTCTGTGATTTTGCCATTTGACACAATCAACAGAAGGGGGCTCACTATTGGTTATTATGAATGGGGACATCAAATGGGACCATAAGCTTTGAACTGGCCTATGACATCAATCTGAATGTGAAGAGTTTCTCTTTTTATATGTAGGACGCTGATTACAAGAATAATTGTTTTAGCATATATATGGATATAGGTCCAACTTTCACCTATCTACTTAACCTCCCATACACAGGGGCCCGGATCTGTCACTTTCATTGACCGTTTATAGTGACAGCGACCTAATATTTTGTGGAAACTTGGACCGTCACTCCACTTGGAGTTCAACATTAAGCATTCTGCAGGCACACATTGTGATCCACTGTGACTGCCCTTCAAACTGTTGTAGAAGAAGCACGATATCGGGAACAACCGCAAAAACTAGATTATCTAAAACATGGTGAGCGGTAATATTCTTTTAATCATATTCTCTTGCATCTTAGGGTCTTCTTGACCTGTTGATTTTGGTCCTTTTCACTAGGGAATTTCCTACCTTTCCTTGGTTTTCAATCTCACAATCTGTGGGAGCTCAAGCATGAACACAGAACAGTCGGATCACTTTCTTTCACGATGTCGGATTACTTTCTTTCACTATGTTCCTCACTTACTTCTCTAAACTGGGTACAAGGATATCTGAATCACAACCCGTCTCTCTTTTTCTCTTCTTCAAGGGTCTGTACGACCCGCACACTAGCACATCTTGGTGCCTAATTCTCCAATAGGCATGGCATGGTGTTTTTTAAATCAGGACCAAGCACTTCTTGCTTGGACTTGCGCTGTGACTGCATGGTACCGGTGAGGGGGTAGATGCGGTCATGAGGTAATTTTTTAAAATTTGAGATTGATACTTAGTAACTGTATAATTCGGCTAAGGTATCTGGATCTATGGGTGCGCATGTTGTTGTAATTTGACTTGAACTGGTGCCCCCTTTGGGCAAACGTCTTTTTAACATTTGATAAACACTTATACATGTCAATGTATTTTTACAGCCCTGATGAAATTCCCAAGGCACGAATGGGAATGAAACGCGTTGGCTGTGCCGCTGTATATGAAAATAAAGAAAATTTTTACAAATAAGAACCGAAGATCTACAACTTTATTTGGACTTCCGTATACTATTGACTTTACTGTGTGCGCCTCTCTGCTCTTACACAACCATTGGTCTGATATCCATCCTTGGCAGCGGATGGTGAGAGTAGCCGCACCGCCTAATAATTTTGAAACAAATGAAGTGGATGTGCGAAACCTTAGTCAGCTGCTGGGTGTTTCTGTTTTTTGTTTAGTATTCTAAAAAGGACATTGTGTGAATGGTTTGTTTATGGTGATACATTGTTATTTATATTTCTCTTGTTGTCCACTGTTTTTAGTGATTTTTAGTCATATTATTTTTGCACGATATTTTACAGATGGCAATGTTGCGCTTTTTTCGGTGTTTAGTACACTTAGTCTTTCTATGCACTTGTATTGACCATTGTCTCTTGTATTTTCAATTATTTCCAGTGTTGGGTATAGTACCCTTGTTATTCATTTCTGTTTATTATCCTTTTAGCAACATGCTGTCATGTGTCAGCACACTCAAGGATCTCAGTCTCGTTTTTGTTTTTCTCTTTTATTCAAGATGTACATAAAGTTCCTCATCGAGGTTGATCCCACGGGGATGTTTCGTTCTGAGTCGTATAATGTATCTCGATTCAATTTGACGCAGTTTCTTGATCCTGTCCTCACCTCGTTCTCCTGGGGGGATCATATGTATTGCATAGTACGACATTGCTCTCCAGTTTCCCTTTTGGCATTGCGCAAGATGTTTTGCTGTCGCATAAGCAAAGTTTCCATTTTTGACAGCTCGTATATGCTCAAGTATGCGTTTCTTTACCATACATGTCGTGCTGCCAACGTATAGCATCCCACATTTGCATTCTAGTACATACACCACAAACTGTGATGTGCAGGTGATGTTTTGTTCAATGTTAATCACATTTCCATTGGGATCTTGAATGTGTTTCATGTTCTTCCCAATTTTACATGCCTTGCATGTGTTGCACTTTTTAAAACCTTTCTGTTGATTCAATAACCAGTTTGTTCTTTTTTTCTCTTGGAAATGGCTGTGTACTAGAATGTCCTTTAGTGATCTTGCTCTTTTGTAGGTCACGTTTGGATAGGGACCCAGCAATTTCCCAATGTCTGGATCTCCTGAGATCAAATGCCAATATTTTTTGATTTTATTGGTTATGATCGTGCCCTCTTTGCTATATGTGGTGATGAATCTTGGTGCTTTTTGTTTGCCTTGCGATTCCTCTCTTTTTTTGGGTATCAGAGTGTCTTCTCTTGTTTTCCCTTCTGCCCGTTTTTTAAATTTTTTCAATGTTGTTTCGTGGTAGCCTCTTGATTTCAATCTTCTTGCCGTTTCCTCTATTTTGTCCTTAGCATCTGTTGGTTTGGAGCAATTGCCCTTCATTCTAATGAATTCCCCCTATAGGCGATGCTTTACAAGAGTGCTTTGGGATGGAAACTAGTTCCGTGCAATATACTGTTTGTTGCAGTTTCTTTTCGGAATAAGGTCGAGTGGATCTCATTGTTCTCTATATAGATTTTTGTGTCCAAAAACTCTATTTCCTTTTTGCTTTTAGTGCTGGTAAATGAGAGGCTTATTCCATTGTTGTTTAATTTGGAGAAGTATCGATCAAATTCATTTTCTGTACCTCTCCATATCAGGAAAAGGTCATCTATAAATCTGACCCATAGCACTATTCGTCCATTTCTTCTTGATTTTCAAATTCCCTGGCCAATTCTCTCTCCCACCCTCCCATTGTGATGTTGGCAAAG
The DNA here is from genome assembly GCF_964261635.1 of Lissotriton helveticus. Lineage (NCBI taxonomy): Eukaryota > Metazoa > Chordata > Amphibia > Caudata > Salamandridae > Lissotriton > Lissotriton helveticus. The sequence goes on along the minus strand of NC_136061.1, from coordinate 496,167,047 downwards.
TTTGGTTGCGAATAACAATACACGCAGTGTCATTATACACGTCTATCAGACACGAGATAGGTTTGAGAGCATGTGAATACTTTCTGAAACAACGAAGTGTAACAGAACGAAAACATTCTGAAATGCTGATCAAAATGATCGAAATTTGCTTGAAAAACAATGTTTTTATCTTTAACAAGGAACTATTCAAACAATGTTGTGGAACAGCAATGGGCATTTCATTTTCACCGAACTTTGCCAACATCACAATGGGACGAGAGAAGGCCGACAACACCCCGAATATCGTTAAGGATAACGGAAGGAGGTGTGACGTGACTCACATAAGGAGTTAACTTATACATGTGTTTACGACCTCTCGGCCGGTATGAGAGATATCTGCCGTTAGAGGTGTTTGAAACCCTGGTGTCCAATGCAGTGGCGTAAAAAGTATATGCCCTGAAGAAATTGCCTGACAAGTACCATGGCAATGAAAGGTGTTGGCAAGTAGAACATGGCTCTATAGGTAGTGGCCATATTCACTTTTTTAACATACGCAACCAGCATAAAAGAACAAGAATAAAGTTATCTGTTCGTGCTGTATGCGTGGGTTTATGTTGTATGTTATATGTTGTGTGACATCACTTTATGTGTTATTTGTATTGTTTCCACTGCACTTATCGCTGACAACACAGTTGTTTTCACTTGGACACTTTTCTTTAAGCTCGATGGCACCAATGATGATAACAGGGCCGTCCTGGTGAGTACCTACCAGGGGTCCCATTGTTGGTGCGCCCGTGAGGTGCCATCTTGCTTTTGCACATTTTTTTCTAACCACATGTAGGTGTGGGTTTCTCCTCTGTGTAGATAAGGGGACGGGCTTTTTAAAGGTGGGCTACTGACTGGCGTATACCCTCCCTACATTCATAAGGATTGGGAGGTTGTCTGTAATGGTTTACGACATGTGATACCCCAGCTCGATTGAAATTGAATGCCCTAGACCTAGGTCATTATTGTAGTTGTGACTTTTTGAGTGGAGGGCGACCTAGGTCTTTAATTCCCTCTTAGCTCCGTATTAGTGTGTATAAATCGTAGCCATCAAATTACATTTGTGCCCCACATAGCACCATGGTTGGTGATGAGCACCTGCTCCTTCCACCTCTCCAGGGGTAAACATGTGTAACTGGGGCAAAAACAGGTGCCCATTGCCGTCCCCTGCATGCTGGCAGAAAATCTCCTTATTAAAACAAAAAAGTTGTTCTCGAGGCACCATTTAATCACAGACGAAAGCATCTGTGTGTGCTTGAACAGTCTGAGGGTCTCCTCCTTAGAAATAATTCCACTGCTTTAAGCCATCACTGTAGTTGATGCTCGTTTACAATGCAATCACATTGAGTGTCATCAAGAGGTAGTTATCTCTCCGTGGTATATCATAAATTCTTTTGAGGAAATCGCCAGAGTCCTTGGTGAACAATGGCAAATTGCATATATGCTCCTGAAGGAAAAATCTCTTTATCTTGATGTGATTTCATACCGATATACCAAGATGATGGGCCTTCTCGTGGTTAGGACTTATTCTTGTGTATTTTTGGTATTAAGTACATTATTGGCATCTTAGTAAAGTCATTTCACTAGAACAGATACTCTGGTTAAGTAAACCAGCGTTCCTCCATTCTGTTAACTCTGATTAATACTTCTCTTTTACTTGTTGCATGTGATCAATGCTACTTCTTGTGTAGCAGTCGCCATCGTTTAGTTGCTTGTAAGGGAAAGGGAAGTCAGGAAATGGATCCGTAGTTAGAAGGGTCTTCCGGATCAAGATTAGATTTCTTTAAGAGCGGAAGAATGGACGCCCTCTTCCAGAGAGTGGGAAAGATTCCTTTCTTAAATATAGAATTGAAGATGTTTGTCAATATTGTGGCTATATGCTTTGGAATAGACTTGAGAACTGGGGGGGGCGGGGATCATCTTGGGATCCAGATTTGGTGGTCTGGATGAGATTATCAATCTGCACTACCGAGACTGGGGTAAAGGTATTTAACGAGGCCGGTAGGATATCATTATCCCTCAAGCAATCTGTTGTGCTATTGGTCAATTGTGAATTAGCATTATTGGGGTGATTGAATGGGTTATAGATTTGATCGACTTTGCTCTTAAAGTGTTGAGCAATGGTATCACAGAAGATTTGACTGCGCCAGTCTCCTTTAAACTCTGTTTGTTTTAGTATTTTGTTTATTACCTGAAAGAGTTCCCTGGCGGAATTGTTGTAGGATTTGATTTACGAAGTGAAAAATGCAGTTTTTTCCTTAACCAGAAATGTTTTATATGTGGATAGGAACAATTTGTACGCTTCTTTTTCATGAGAATCGTACTGAGACCTTAATTTCCTTTCTTTTCATCTGAAGCTTTGTTTTCGAGTCAAAGGGCCTCAGAAAACCAAGGAGCGGAAGGCTTTTTTTTGTCTTGATTGGCCTTTTTAATAGGAACGGTTAAGGAGAGGGCGGTATTTAGCCTATAGTGGGTCCTATTACACTGATTAGTAGGAGCTGATGTTACCTCAGTACCTCATAGCTCAAACAGATGTCAGAATGTTCCGACCAAGAGAGGAAGAAGATTAAGGTTAGAGATGGCTTTATTATTAGAAGAAATGGCATTCAATATGTGGCCAGCAGTGTGGGTGACATTTTATATTGTCTGGGGAGACCAAACACATTCATGATTTCAAGCAGAGCTTTGGTGTCTCAATCTTCTTGAGACTCCAAATTGAAATTTAAATCTCCAAGGACTATGAAGTCTGTGCTGCAGATGTCATCCTCTACGAGTGAGCTAATAGAGTTTAGGAAATTGTCTCTAGGGCCCAGAGGGCTATAGATAAGAGACCCGCTGAAGGAATTCTTTAGTGTTAGTTCAAACCGAAAGGATAAGGCTTCACAATCCTCATTCAATAAGGTTGTGAATTTGGCCCTGAACTTATCTCGATATATAATTCCAAGCCTCCCTCCTCTTTTAACGGGCAATCCTGTCTATGCATCATTCCTATGGGAATAGGGGTTAGGAGTTCCGGCATCGAGGTGCTGTTTGCCCACGTTTCTTTAACAGAAATAATATCAGGCTGGTGTGAGTCAATTACCTAAGCCATTTCCATTACGTGCTCTATTAACGAGCGTGCGTTAATAGGAGCACAGAGACATGCTGTTGACTTAATTTTGGAGTGAGCCTCTGGATGCAGAGCAGCAAGGCTGGGCAGTAGGAATGGTACAGGGAGATGATGTCCACTGTCCACAACTCTTGCAGCTCTAACTGTTGCCTGACGCAAGGGCATGTTGAAATGACTACAGTTTTTTCAACAGTTGTTGAGGGCTAAGAGTCCTCACCTAAGAAGGTAATTATGTTGTTAATTTCTGGGGTAAAATCGACAGAAGTTCAGGCGCTCGGCGTGATGTGGGCGTGGACGGGCGGAGGCGGGCTTACCTTTGGTGCGCCTTGGGCATGTCAGTGGCACGCACACTGCATGGACGTGCTGATCGTGGTTCAAAATAACCCTGCATGTGAGGGTGGGTGTGTTTACATGCCGGCGATGGAGCACAAGTGTTAGAACTGGGGGTCTCTAGTTGGCAGAGGTAGGTACCACTGTCCAAATAGGGACCCTTGCTTCTAGTCAGGGTAAGGAGGAAACCCTCTGAGATAACCCCTGTTCACCCTCTAGGTAGCTTGGCACGAGCAGTCAAGGCTAATCAAAAGGCTAAGTGTAAAGTATTTTACCAACACTCACAGTAACACAGTGAAAACACCACAAACTGACTCTACAACAGTTTAGAAAAATAAAGGTATTTAATCTAAACTACACAAGAACAAAACGACAAAAATCCAACATACACAGTTCAAGAATATGATTTCAAAAGAGTTCTTAACGTTGCGATAAAATAATCCACAGATGCGTGAAAAGTTCACAGTTGCGTCACGTTTAGCCAACAGTACCTTTAGTTGCGACAAAGTTCCAAAAGCAGAAGCTGGTGCGGTGGAAAACAAGTGATGTGTTGCTCCTGAGACCTTGGGGAGGTGATGCGACAACCCCGCTGCAGCAGCGGGCGTGATGCGACGAATCCGGTCTGTCTGGGGAGGAAGGCCACTTGTATGGATTCCGGTGCGTAGGTTCTGTAGGAAGTTTGTTCTCGCAAAGGCACGATGCGTCGATCTCGTAGGGGCTGCGACGATCTCCGGGGCAACAATGCGCGATCCAGCGGCGATCTCTCTCTGGCAGCTCCTCGATGCGATGGCTCTGCGACGATGTTCGCAGTAATGTGATAAGGTCCGCAAACAAGCGGCGCGGCGATCTCACCCAGCGACGGCAGGCTCTGCGACGACACTCGCAGCGATGGTAGTCTTCCCGCACCGGTCTGGTGCGTCCCGCAAACGAAGGGTGCGACGGCTCTGGCAGCGGCAACAGGCGCTGCGACGATCTCGGCCTTCGTAGCGTCGGGAATTTCCTCGCACTGTCGGGGATGAGCTCTGCAGCGAGCGATGCGACAACTTTTCTGTAGTACAGTCTCTCAAATCTTGGATTCCAACTTCCCAACACAGGTACAATTTCCAGAGGCACCACAATTGGCACAAGCACTCTAGGAAGGACAGAACTCACTCAGCAGAGTTCAGGGAAGCTGGGGGTGAAGTCCTTTTGTTCCTGGGACTTCAAAAACAGGGAGGCAGCTCTTCTCAGGCCCTTGGAGATTCCTTCAAGACAGGGGACACAGCACAACAGCAAAGCCCTTCCCCTCTCCTTGGCAGCAAAGAAATAGCAGGTCAGCCAGCAGAGCAGCAGCAGGTCAGTCCAGCAGAGCAACAGCAGGACAGTCTTCCTTCTTCAGTTTCATCTTTCTCCTTGGCAGAGGTTCCTTCTTGATTCCAGGATGATCTAATTTTCTGTAGTCAGGGGTCCTGTACTTATACCCCTAAAAGTCTTTGATCCCTTGGTGTAGGAGGGCTCTGATCCCAGTCTGAACCAGTTCTGGGTGTTCCTTGAGCACTTTGTTTATCTGGCTTCTCCTTTCCTTTCAGAGTGAGGGGCAGGGTCGTCAGCCGCCCAGCAGGAGGTGGAGCCAGCATTGTGAAAGGCAGGCACAGCCCTATTCAGGCCCAGGTGCTATCCCCTCCCACCACTCAAGATGTAGATGCAGTCATTCAGCCTAGGGCTGACTTAGCCAGCCTCCTGAGGGCTCCCAGCAACTGTCACTCTCAAACCAGACAGTCAATTCACAAACAGGCCAAGGCACACAGAAAGTTCAGACAAGAGAACAGCAACTTTCTAAAAGTGCTGTTCTCAAACACAGTATTTAAAAACAACCTTTCCTAAAAGATGTGTTATTTAATTCTGAGTTCAGGGATACTAGACTTTTATGTCCTATCTTGTTCCTATGGGAAGATATGCTGGTAGCCACTGTAGCCAGCATCCCCCATGATAGCCTATGGAGCAAGATAGCCTTGCAACAGTGAAAAAGGAAAATGGCTGTAATTCACTACCAGAGCATGTCACCTGCACAAGTACATGCTCTACCTTTCACATACACTGCACCCTGCCCAAGGGGGTACCTTGGGCCTTCCATAGGGGTGACCAATGTGCACAGAAAGGGAAGAGTTAGGTGGCAGGCCTGAGACACCATTGTAGGGCTACTCATGGGGGTGGCACAATCAGTGCTGCAGGCCCACTAGTAGAATTTGTCATCACCAGCCCTGGCACACACAGTGCACTTTACTAGGGACTTCTTAGTAATACAAATATGCCAATCATGTATATCCAATCACAATAACAATTTACCCAGGGAGCACTTACACTCTGACACTGATCAGCAGTGGCAGAGTGTCCAAAGCATCTAAACCAGCAAAAACGAAATCCAGCACAGCATAAAAAATACAGGGGGTAGAGGCCAAAAAGACAGGGGAAACCACGCCAAAGATGCAAGGTCTAACAACAAGCCTACAAAAATGTGTGGGCAATGTTAAAGGGGGCAAATCCAGGGCTAAGCAACCACGCTTACCCTGCACAAGCTCCCCTGTGAGGGAAAGTACTGGAAAATTAGTAAAAAACGAGATGAAAGTTGTTGAAATAAAGCATAAAATCAATACAAAAGGGGCACTCAGCCCTTTTATATGGCAGTCCAAAAGAAGGACAGGTGGAGCCAGGCAACTCTGTGCTAACCGACACCCAGACACTAAATCCCCCGATGCCTACAAGGAAATAAAAACAGACATAGTAGGTAAACAGAATGAAACATTGTGAAACATTTATGGAATTATGGATTTAACATATTCTCTTTAAGTATAGGTCCTGGTTTTAAATCCAGGTTGGAGGTTGCGCTGACGCCCTTTTAGTGAATCTCTGATGTGGGTCACCTTCTTCAGGGTGCCAGATGATAGGCAGGAAAGATGGCAGCAGCCATACAGGTCAAAGGGAGATGGGGCATGTCCCAGGAAACGGAGAATATCGAAACAGCGGTGGGGCCAAGGTCCTCCTCACTAGACTAGGCAATGCGAGAGCGAAGATCACTCCTACTGGGGAGAACCCGCAGGTTCACAAGAGTGGTCCAGTCCTGTCTTTCATGTATCCAGAGACAACACAAAGGGGAAAAAATGAATGAAAGTTCAAACAAGGACAAAACTATGCATGGGACATTGTTCTGCCTCCAGATCTTGACTCTGTGACGGATACCATTTGAGTATCCCTTAACTTTAGAGCCCATGTTTCTCTTAAGGGTAGAGGAAAATGGATCCCTCACCCATTGTGAACTATCTGAGGACCTTAGCCTGCCTCGTTTGCACTTATATTCCTTTTTCTAATCGTTTTTTGTGCATTTGAATTGTATTTAATAGTTGTGTTGATGATACTTCTGTAGTTAATATTGTGCTTGCGAGCGGAGCGGGTGTTGAGGAGGATGCAGCGGAGGTGGTTGGGTTCTCTGGCTGGTGGTTTGGAGGGCTGGATGCTGGTGAATCTGCAGTTCCGGCAGGCGAAGGGCCCTTGGGTGCGCTTCGGGGTGGCCTGGTAGCAAGGGTGGTCTTGTCCGGTGTTGAGTGCGTGGAGGGGGCTGGAGTCGTAGTGCAGTCTGGCGTTGCGGGGGGCGGAGCGTCCAGGGGTCCTGGCGCTGGGCGCGGTCCAGGCACGGACGGGCGCAGACGGGCTTGCCTTTGGCACTCCTTCGGCCTGCCAGCGGCGCGCCCGCTGAGCGCTTCTGCGCGTCGACCTCCATAAGAGGCGAAGTGGGAGGGAGGGGCAGCTGGGAGGCGGGAGCGGGGTGGCCAATGGGCGAGGAGACGGACACAGAAGGCAAAAGGGGGCGGGCCGCAGGGTATCAGCGGCGGGAAGCGCGGGGTGGGGGGGCACAGAGGGCAGTGGCGCAAAAAGGAGTGCCTAGGCTGGGAGACAAAATGTGAAATACAAATACAATTTTACAAAAGGCAAGTTACAAAAGACAAGTATGGGAGGAAGAAGAAAGGTTAGCAGTACAGACAGTCACCAGGGGTGGCGAACCCTCGCCAGCAGCTGGAGGGAGACACGGGCACCCAGGAGGAGCCTTGCGGCCTGTGGAGCGACCCGAGGCCATATTTGCTTTCAGTGATAGTGGTACACTCCCTTAGCAACAGAAGGCAGCTGGAGCAACAGTAGTGCTTTTCCACGCTGCTGCACTACGCCTGCCCTTTCTCATCCACAAAGTTAGATCATTTGAACACAACAGCCGCCGCTTGGCTCAGCTGGAGACCTGCTGGTCATAGTAGAAATGCACTTTGTTTTCCACGGTGCTGCCAGGAGCGGTTCTAGGCTCATGGCGACCCTGGGCAGGGAGCGTAGGTAGGGGGCACCGGAAGAGGGGGTCCAGGCGGGGCGGAGCGAGGAGGCCAGTGAAGAGGGGGGAGGGGGGACAGGGTTTTTGGAAGTGGATTTTTTGGAAGCCGCCAAATCCCTGCCAGGGGCCGCCATGCAAATATGTATCCATCCTCAGAGGATTATTATATTAAGGATATATATTGGCGTGGTGGCCCCTGGGGTTTGGTGGCCCTGTGCAGGTGCACAGCTTGCACATGCCTAAGGCCGCCCCTGTTGCTGCTCAAGGTCCCCTGCAGAGCCTGCCTCAAATATACCCCTTTCTTGACTCAGTTAACTTTGCAGAACATTGACGAATATGTTTTGTACACAAAATAGGACACACCTTGAAGTATGATCATTGGAACTAATTCATCTACCAACAGCAGTGACTTTGAGAAGGACAAAATGCACCTGAACAAGGTCATTAAAAATAAGGAAATAATACCAGATATTTTTATAAACCTCATAGGATTGCTCCATTATGCTTTCCATAACGGCGTCAACAGGAGAATATTCAGCACTTCCATCTTGACCTGATATCTCTTTTCATTTTTCCTGCACTATGCCATGTCGCTGCACGTAAACAGTCCAGGGTGAGCAGTTACCATGGACACTAAAAGCAAATCCAATTAGACGTAGCAATTTGGAAAACATTGTGAAGGTGCCCTCTGTGACCTGTCCTGCGGTTTTAATAATGCTGCTTTGATGGTGAACGATTTTTAGCATACTGACGGGGGTAACCTGTCTGCATGTGTGTCCCGTTTAAGAAAGATCGCGTACAGAATTCGAAGTTGGTGGACTGTTTTAACACCCTACCCAGACAGCAGAAGAGTTTGTATGGGGGCTGATTTACAAGAGCCTTGCGCTGACGGTGCCTCACTTTTAATATGGGACGAAGTGACGTGCCGGTCGCGCTAGGGTCTTGTAAATAAGGCCCGTATGCTCTAAAATGGAGCAAGAAGAATTTGAAACTTCACAAAAACAGTTTTGGCATAATGATTTCAGTCAGAGCGTTCTAGTGAGACGTCATAACCCACACTGTTGGAATTCGCTCCAGTATACATCTTTGTGAATATGAAATCCACAAGGAGAAACCACGCCCTTTCCTCATACATATTTGTTTGAGATTCAGGGTGGTCCGAGCAGTTTCACCTAAATATGAATACACTGATATAGGGCGATCAGGTGAAGGGAGATTAGAAAGCGTCCCTGTGAGTTCAGGAAGATATAAGATGACTGGAGTCAATCCACATTCATTTACTTTGCCACCTTTCCCTATTTCCGGTTCCTACTGTCACTCCCCTAATGTCCCTTACTCACTCCTATACAACCAGCGACAAACCCAATGATCAGTGCTGTGACAATGATCAATCCACTGACCTTTGGTATCATTCTTTCTGTGGGTGGGTCAGTTTCTGGAGACTCATTTCATGAGCCTTTTCAGGTGCCAGACTGGATCCCGGCTGTTTATTCTGCAGCTGCTGGCGCTATGTGACACTAGGCAACATCAGAAACCATCCATCAGAAAGAACAATATCATAGGCAGGTAACTTATCATTAAATGGATGTGCGCCTCTGCAGATCCTTACATGAGCCACTCCCATGCGATTATAGGTCACTTCTCTGTTGACTTACTTTGAAAACTCAAACACCAATCTCACATTACCTCCTCGTCCTGTCTTCCTTGCCACAGTAATTACATATGAGCCTCCGGCTCCACACAGAACTCCAAGTAAAATAAAAGAGCAGCGCTCTAGTCTCCCCTCCCTCCTCCAATATGGCCCCCGAGGCTTCATCCAATCCTATAAAAGGATACATATCAACCAGCCCGTCCTGTTCTTTTTTTCTGCACTTCTCCGAGTGCTGTGTTTTCCCTGCTGGTCAGGTGAGTGGGGCTGGGATCCTGCTTGAGCTGTCCCCTTCTGCCCTTTTGGTATTGAGTTTGGGGGTAGTAGTGTTGTGCTAGTGTTGTTTTTCTATGCACTTTGTGGTTGGTGTTCTTCAATTTGTCTTGTATAATTTATTTTCTTGCCCCCTTCTTTTGCCTTTTATTGCCTCTCGTCCTGCTTTAGCGGACTTCTGGGCTTGTTCTTTCGGCTTTTTTTGCGGAACGCATGGGTTCCTGGAAGCCGTTTTTATTTTGTTTCCGACCGCGCGTCCTGCTGAGCGGACATTGCGCGGTCGGGTGTCTTTGCTCTGGGGGCCGGTGGCTCCCGGTCGCATTTCCCTCCCTGCTGCCGAGGCCGGGTGTACTTGATGTGGGGGCCGGAGGCTCCCGGTCACATTCCCTACCTGCTGCCGAGGCCGGGTGCGCTTGTTGTGAGGGCCGGAGGCTCCCGGACGCATTCCTTGCCAGCTGCAGTTCTAGGCATATTCTTTGGCTGAGTTCAGCTTTCGGTTTTCTCCGACCACACAAGGCGGTCTATGGCTGTTTTTTTGCGCATGCGCGCGGCTCTTCTTCAATGCATTTGGGTTGTTGGAGTCATGCGTGCGTTGCTTTATGTGGTTGCCTAGCAACCTCGGGGCCCTTTTCGACCTGGCATGTTGTCCTGTTCATTGCTTGTGTTGACTCCACTCGTGTGTGGATGTGATGGGGCGTGGTTCTCTAGATTTTCCTGCTCCTGGGTCCTTGCATGGGACTTCTGGGTCAGTGGTGGCAATTCATTCTTTTGTATTGTTGCTGCTTTGTTTACTTCTGCTATGGCTACGGCGTTGCAGGGTCAGGTACCTGTTCCTCCTGATGATGTGGCGACGGTGGATGACGCTACTGCTGCTGATTCTGTCGATGTTGTGGACGTTGATGTCCAAGGTCGCTTTGTGCTGGGTGCTGCCTCATGGTGGTGCTGGGTTACATTCGTGTGGACTTGGTGTTTCCTGCATTTTTGGTGGATCTGGTGGGCGATCTGTTTTTCGCGGTATCAGCGCCCTGAGACTGTTTCTTTGCCTATACCTTCTTCTGTTTTAATATGGATACATGTAGGGTAGTATGTGGTCAGGGGTTCGTTTTCACGTTTTGTGTACTCGATACCCGCTGCGGGTTTTTTGCTGTGAGTAATGGTTGGTGCGATGAAGCGCACTTTTTGCAGCTGCATTGTTTTTTCTATCAGTGCCTATTCGTCTTACGCGATCCGGTCTTTGCTTTCAGTATTTTGGTCGGTGCCTGCTTGTTGGTTCGAAGGGTAGTTATTCTTCTACTCTGGCAATATTGGAGCAGTGGGTGCGCCTGCTTTCTGATGTTTTTCATTGGTTCTTCGCTCCTGGATAGTTGGTGCTGCGCTGTATGTTCTCCGGATGATCCCTTTTTCGGCTGTTTGGTTGTTTGATCCTCCTTTGGATGTCATGGTGGAGTTGACTGCGGAGGACCGTATGTTCCTTGCTCCTGGGCGTCCTGATCGCTTCCATGCCTTTGGTTCCCTGAGTGCTTTTGGTCATTCTTGGATGGCCGGGGTACTCATTCCTTTGACTAGTCCCGGTTCTCTGGTGCTTCTACCTCGTCCGCTCCCACTTCCTCATCATGTGGGGCTCGCTCCTGGTGTCGGCCCGGTTGGGGGTCGTCTACCTTGATTCATGGACTATTGACGCGAGACTGTGTCGGACATGCGGGTTCTTCGAGTGGTTTCGGAGGGTGTTCGTCTTGGGTTTTCCCTGACTCCCCCTGACTGTTTCAGGGCCACGCCTTGTCCCAGAGACCCTGTAAGGTGTTTGGCGCTGTTGGGACGGCATCGATTCCCTGGTGGTCATTAGGGCGGTGATTCCTGTTCCCCGCGACCGATTGGGGTTGGGTGTGTATTCCATCCTGTTCCTGATGTCCAAGCGCCCTGGGGTTCTTCGGCCAGTGTTGGACCTGCAGTGGTTGTATGCTTACATCCCTCACATGCAGTTCTATCTGGTTTCGCTTCGGTTGCTCCTTCCTCTGATGTCTCAGGACGTCTTCCTTGCTTCATTGGACTTGTGAGATGCTTCTCTGCATATCCCTGTTCCTCCAGCCTCTCAGAGATTTCTCCTGTTTTGCGTGCTGGGTCGTCATTTCCATTTCCAGGTACTGCCCCTTGGGCTCTGCTCTGCTCCCGGGATCTTTACTGAGGTTCTGGCTCCTCTTATTGGACATTTGCATGGGGAGGGCGTCTGTGTTTTTCCTTCTCTGGACGACATTTGATTTCTGCTTCTTCTCTTCCTGAGGCGGAGTTGCATGTCCAGTGGGTGTGCATTGTCCTGGAGCATCATGGGTTCCTCGTGCTTGTGCCAATGTCCTGCCTTGTTCCTGCACAAGATTTGATTTTCATTGGGGCTCTGTTTAGGACTCTGTTGGGGATGGTGTTCCTGCCCCCTCCCCGGATTCTGTCCCTGATGTCTGCAGTTCGTGTCCTGTTGTTGGGGCGTTCTCGTCCTGTGAGCCCTTGTTTGAAGGTTCGGGGTCTGCTGTCGGCGTCGTTTTTGACGGTGCCATGGGCTCGCCTCCACATGTACCCGGTGGGGTCCCGCGTTTTTGTCGCATTGGGTCCCCTGTTCCCTCGATATGGGTATTTTGGTTCCTTTGTCGGAGGACTCAGGGGATTTGGCCTCAGTCTGTCTTGTCGTGTTCCTCCGACTACAAGGTACTGAAGCCGTCCTTCTGGGTCTGTTGGACTTCTCGGATCTTGTTCTGGGTCTCCACGTGCAGATCCGGACGGACCATCTGGTTGTGAGGTCTTATGTGTACCATCTAGGGGGGTGCTGGGTTCGCTCCCTCAGTTGCCTGGCCCTTCGGATTGGTTCTTGGGCGGAGGTGCTTCTGGGGTCCCTGTCTGCCATCTACCTGCCTGGTACGGAGAACACTGTAGCGGATTGTCTGAGCCGGGTGTTTTCCTTCCATGGGGTCCTTGTCTCTCATGAGGTGGATGTTCAGGTGGTTGCAGGTGATGTTTGGCTGTCCGGTTGTGGACGTGTTTGCCTCCCGGGACAATGCCCAGATCCGTTGTTTTTGCACGATTGTGTCTTGCCGGGATGCCTGGAGGGTGGACGCTCTTTCGTTCCCCTAGCCGAAGGGTCTGCTGTATACTTTCCCCCTGTTGCCCTGCTTCCTGCTGTGTTACGGATGATCTGGCGGGAGGGGTCATTGGTGCTTCTGGTTGCTCCTTGTTGGAAGCGTCGCCCTTGGTTTCCCCTTCTGGTGGAATGGGCTGTGTCTCCAGGGTGGGCCTTACCGTTTGTGCCTTATCCTCTGATGGGTCCTCTTCTTCCTCTGCCTGTGTTCCGTTCCCTGGGTCTGCGGGCCTGGCTCTTGAGAGGGAGTCTCTGATGCGTGTGGGTTGTTCGGTGGCTGTGGCTGGGGTCATTCAGCATTTCCGGTGTCCTTCTACGCTTAAATCTTACGCCAAGCATTGGGATCGTTTTGCTTCTTGGTGTGTTGGTCGTGGGCTGTCGCTGGGTTCTTTGGATCCGGCCCGCATTCTGGACTTTCTAAACAATGGGTTTGTGTTGGGATTGGCCGTTTCGACCCTTCGGGCTCAATGGGCCGCCATTCGGGCATTTCATGTCCTGCCTTTGGTTTCCATTTCTCTGTTGGTTGTTCAACTTTTTAAGTCTTTCTTTCCAGCGCCCCCGTCCTTTCATGTGTCCTCCTCCTTGGGGCCTTCCTTTGGTTTTGCGTTCCTTGCAGTTGGCTCCTTTCGAACCTTTGGAGTCTGCGGACTTGAAGTTTTTGACTCTCAAGGTGGTGTTTCTTGTGGCGATTGGCTCTGCCAGACGTATGGGTGAGTTGGGTGCTTTCCTTCGTTCTGCCCCATTTTTGTTGGTTTTGGCGGACCGTGTGGTCTTACGCCCTCATCCTACCTTTGTTCCTAGGGTGGATTCTTATTTTCACCGGTCTGCTGAGGTGGTTCTTCCGGTTCTTTGTCCTGATCCTTCCTCGGCTGAGGAGTCCCTTTTGCACCTCTTGGATGTTCGTCGTGCCTTGCTGATTTATTTGTCTCGCACGTCTTCCTTTTGTTCGGGTGGCGACTTGTTTGTCACTTTTGGTTTGTCGCGTCAGGGTCTGACACCCTCCCTGTCCACGATCAGTCGGTGGATTGAGGAGGCCATTCTGTTGGCTTGTGCTTCGGTCTCTGTGGTTCCGACACTTCCTATTCGGGGTCATTCCACCTGATCTGTTGCTGTATCCTGGGCTTCTTTCGAAGGGGTGTCTAGGGAGGATGTTTGCTGGGCTGCTACTTGGTCTTCTCCGCATACCTTCATGTCCCATTACCGCCTCCAACTTGGGGGTGGGGGTTCTGTTTTGTTTGCCTCTTCTGTTTTATCGGCTGGGGTTCCTTGTGAGGTTGTCCTTTTTTTGGGTTGTTGTGCCTCTGTATATTTCAATATGTTTTCACTGCACTGTTGGTGTGGTCTGTTTTCCTTACATGAAGCTGATTGCTTTGGTATCGGCTCATATGTAATTACTGTGGCGAGGAAGACAGGACGAGGAGGTAATGCTCCGGTTACTTACCGGTAATCTTCATTACTCCGAGTCCATGTCTTCCTCGCCACAGTTTAGTTTCCCTTCCCTCCCGGCCCTGATGGTGACTTCATGTCTGCGGCTTGGTTTTCAGGACGGGCTGGTTGATATGTATCCTTTTATAGGATTGGATGAAGCCTCGGGGGCCATATTGGAGGAGGGAGGGGAGACTAGAGCGCTGCTCTTTTATTTTACTTGGAGTTCTGTGTGGAGCCGGAGGCTCATATGTAATTACTGTGGCGAGGAAGACATGGACTCGGAGTAATGAAGATTACCGGTAAGTAACCGGGGCATTTACCATGCATGCACCAGACTGCTCATTGCCATTCACTACAATGAAATGTACTGTTGCAATGCAAACCGCAACCAGGCATTACATTGAAAAACATTATAAGGAATATATGACGTTGCATGGCATGTGTTGTAATACATTTGTTGTGTTGGCTGTTTCCCATGTTCCTGTGACCCTAGCCCATCCTGTGACAAGATGGTAGAGGGTGAGGTGGAAAAGCAAGAAAATGACAAGTGAAGCCCATGCATCATTGCGCAGACTCCAGCTTTGGGATTACTGCTTCAGTTCTCATGGCTGCAAGAAGCTGTATTCCTGTCTGGATGGATGGTAAAGCGCCACTACTCACCCGTGAGAGTCTCAATGGCTGCAAGAATCTGTATTCCTGTCTGGATGGATGGTAAAGCACCACTACTCACCTGTGAGAGTCTCAAGGCACTGGGGGGAGGTGAGGAGCAGATGTGTCTAAGTGCTGGGGCATTGGAAGAGCCAGGTCTAGAGGTCCTTCCTGAACTAGGGTAGTGTGAGAGATAGTCTTAGGTGGAGGGGTAGGGTGCTCCAGGATCTTGGCAGCGAGGACGGGGAAGGACTTTCCTCCGGTCCTGGTCTTGTGGATCCGAGGGAGGGTGGCCAGGGCGAGTTGGGCAGAGCCGAGGTGTCTTTTGGGCGCGTTTACTGTAATGGGCTTGCCTGATTCACAATCTATAAACAATGCCACTGTTTCCTATGAGCTTTTCCTTTATCAGATTTTCCCACTCTAGCAGTGTTGACTATTCCCTGCCACAGTTCATTTGATTTATTTTCTAAATGGGTATCTAAGGTAGTCATAAGTTGGTTCTTAATAACCTGGGAGACAAGAATCAGGGATAGTTACAGAGGGGGTAAGCTATACCGAATGTAATCTATAGATCAAAGTATATTAAACCCTACTTTATGTACAAGCTCTTGGCTCCAAGCCTCCTCCTTAATGTCAGCTAACAACCATGTGCAGCGTGGAAGCAAGGATGCTGGGAGGGTGACTCTCACAGGCTGCACTTCGGAAGGGAGCGTGTTAACAGGGTGGGGGCGCCGGGCGATTAAAACTGCGGTTGCATTTTCCTTTTTAAGGGGAACAGGACTTGCAGTTTCGTTGGACTAGAAATGGAATCAGCAAAGTCTTGCTTTCTTTTCTCAGTAATTGTTTGGCGACTGTCCCAGAGGTTGGGGGTGGGGGGTAATATTATTGGCAGACATTTTCCAATTTAAATTATGTTATTATTCTTTTTTTTTTTTTTTTTTTTTTTTTTTCTGAAATTCTTTATTGTATATAGAAAAATATAATTTTACATACATGGAAGAGGCTTATACATGAGTGGAAAGAAGAAAAGAGAGAAAAGAAGAGAGAGAGGAGGGGGGGGGGGGGCATTCCATACTCTTGAGATCATTCGCCAGTTCGTAGTCTCATAGTCCCAAAATCTCATAGTCCGGTAGTCCATATTGCGCCCATTGGTGTTCCTTGGCGTTTGTGACCAGGCGGCTTGCTCCCCGCGCCACCCCGGGGGACAGTGGAGAGAAATCTAGGTTATAGGTTGTAGGTTGAGTAGGAGATGTGCTCGGTGCTCTGTTGGCACTAGCCTATTTCGGCCCGTGACCCCAGATGTTCATGGCGGCTTGTGTGATGACAGGTAGTGATCTAAGGATCCCCACATGGTCGACTGCTTGTGCGTCTTCGGTGTGTGTTTTGCTGTTATGTTGTCCGCCCCCCTCAGGAACGTGACCCAGTTGAGCCACGCCTGTGGAGCCGCCTTTGATGTGTCCTTCCAGTTAGTTAGGACTACTTTGACTGCGGCTGTCAGCATGAGATCTATGAGGTCTCGGTCCTCCGTCTTAGTGATTGCCTGGGACGTGAACCCTAGGGCTAGGCCTGTGAGGTCTGTTTGTATGTCTGTGCCTGTGATCTCGTGGATAAGTGTTCTGATCTTCCCCCAGAAGTCCTTGATTTTTGGGCATTTTAGTAGAAGGTGTTCTAAGTCTCCCCTTTCTTTATCACAGTTCCAGCACACGTCGCTGTCTCTAATGCCTACGGTGGCTAATCGGGCTGGTGTCCAGTATGCCTTGTGTATCAGCCAGAATTTTGTCTGGTTCAGCGTGGCCGTCACTTTTTTCCGACTAGTGGACCTCCATAGCTCTGCTCTAGCTTCCTCACTGAGTGCTTGACCTGCTGCCTCCCCCCAGAAGTTTATGACCTTGTCATTGAGTTTGGTGTGTTTGGGGCTTAGGATCTTGTAAAGGTGTGCTACCTGGTGTCCCAGCGTGTTCAGGCTGTTAGCCAGCTGTATTATCGAGGGTGTCTGGGTGTTGAGGTTTGCCTTCCTTATTGCGACCTTTATCTTCAGGAAGTTGTATAGTTCTACGCTGTCTAGGTTGTACTCTCCTTTCAGGGTGTCGAACGTTACGTCGGCGCCCTTTTTCTTAAGGTCACTGGCTGTGGATATCCCTTGACTGTACCAGTCATGCATGTCTAGGACCTTACCCCTGTATTTTAGGGATGGGTTATGCCAGATTGATTCAAAAGGCCCTCTTTTGATGCTCGTGTTTAGCAGTTTGTCAATCTTAAGCAGAGCTCGTTTTGTGTTTCTGAGTATCGGGTTGTCTTTTATTGCCGGGTGTTTGGTGGCCGTAAGGAGGGTGATGGGTTTCATACCTTTTAGCAACCCCTGTTCTAATGTTAACCATGCCGGGGTGTAGTCCTGTCTTGGGTCTAGCCAGTGCAGTCCCTGTCTAGCTAGACACGCCTCGTGGAATCGCTTGAAGTTTGTTATGTTTAGCCCCCCCTGTTCTTTTGATAATCTGAGTTTTTGCATGCTTATTCTGGCCCTCTTCCCTCTCCATAGGAAATCGTTCAGTATCTTGTCTATCTTTTTGTGGAAGTCCTCTGTGTTGGTGAGGGGTAGCATGGCTAGCATATAGTTGACCATTGGTGTGATCATCATTTTTATTGTCTCCACCCTCCCCCACCATGTTGTGAACTTGGGCGACCACCCGTCTACCTTGGCCTTGATTTTCTGGATTATAACCTGTTCATTATGTTCTAGTGTCGTGCTCAAGTTCCTCTCGAAGAGGATGCCCAGATACTTGATAGGTTTATTTTGCCACGCTAGACCTGACGTGCCGAGTACTGTCCTTGTTGTGTGGATGTTCAGGGGCTTGCATTCTGATTTGTCCTTGTTGAGTTTGTACCCTGAGACCTGGGCGTACCTCTCAATTGTGTCTGTCAGTGCCTTGATGGATCTCTCGGGGTCTTCTGTCATTATTAACACATCATCTGCGTACGCCGCCAGTTTAAAATGTTCTCCTCCTATTGGCACCCCCGCTATATCTTCGTTAGTTCGTATCATTGTTAGGAGCGGTTCTATTGCTAATAGGAAGAGGCCGGGTGAGAGAGGGCAGCCCTGTCGTGTGCCTCTGCCTAAGTTTAGTATGTTTGAGGTGCCTCCGTTCACAACCACTCGCGCCTTGGGGCTGTTGTAAAGCGCCATCACCATTCTCCTGTAGTTGGGTCCTAGCCCGAACTTCCCCATGCAGTGATCCAGGTAGGGCCATGAGACTCTGTCGAACGCTTTTTCGGCGTCTAGGGCTATCATGACGGACGCTTTGCTGCTCTGGGCCGAGTGGTTGATTATATGGCATAGTAGTCTGGTGTTGTCATGGGACATGCGGTTTTTGAGGTACCCTACCTGGGAGTTGTGTATGAGTTTAGGTAGGTAGGCGTTAAGTCTATTGGCTAGTATCTTCGCGTATATCTTGCAGTCTACATTTATGAGTGAGATCGGCCTGAAGTTCTTCGCCTCTGTCATGTCTTTCCCTTCCTTTGGTATGACTATTATATTTGCCTCAGCCATTGATGGGGTCATGCGTCCTTTGAGGACGCACTCCTCGAATACCTGTTTCAGAGTGGGTTGGAGTGTTGTCAGGTGTTGTTTATAGAACCCAGCTGTGAATCCGTCCGGCCCTGGAGCCTTGTTCTCTTTGAGGCCGACCGTGGCCTTCTTTATCTCATCCTCTGTGACCGTGAGCTCTAGGACGTCTCGTTCTCTGTCTGTTAGTGTGGGTGTAGCTATGCTTTTGAGCAGTTCCTCGCCCCCATCCTCCTTTAGCGTGTCATCTTTTGTGTATAGACCCTCATAGAAGTCCCTGAATACCTCGAGGATGTCCTTATTGGCAGTCTGGGCCTTGTTGTGCTTGTCCTTGATTGCCCCAATTGTGTGCTGTTTTTGTTTCCCTTTCAGGTAGGTTGCTAGGTTTTTCCCCGCTTTGTTGGCGGTGCAAAGGTTGATTGATTTGTATTTGTTGATCCAGGTCCCTGCTCTTTCGCTCAGTATCCTGTTGAGCTCATACTTCCGTTTGGTTAGCTCTGTGAGTGTGTTATTGTCTTCCAGGCTGGCTATGTGGCTGTTCTCTAGTGTTTTGATCTCTTTCTCTAGGTCTGCGATCCTTTTGTTCCTTGCTTTGTTCATTTTCCCTTTTATTGTCATTACTACCCCCCGTATGGTCGCTTTAAGAGCATCCCATAGTACCTCTCTAGGCGTCTCTGGTGTGTCGTTGATTGTCAGGTATTCTCGAATTGCTGTGTCTATCTCTGCCTTCGCCCCTGTGTGTTGGAGGAGGCCGTCATCAAAACGCCACCTGCGTGTTGGCTTCTCGTTGTGTCTGCCTGATAGGGATAGGCTTATATGTGCGTGATCTGATATCGTTCTGGATCCTATCTCTGTGTCGTCTATAAGGTGCGTGTGTGTTCCTGACATCAGTATGTAGTCTATCCGACTGTAGGAGTTGTGGGGGTTGGAGTAGAATGTGTATTCCCTGGCGTCCGGGTTGCTTAGGCGCCACGGGTCCTTCAGGCTCAGTTTCGTGCACAGGTTCCTGAGAATGTTAGGGCTAGTGGTTGTGTGGCGTCTACAGGGGTGCTTGTCTATAGCTGGGTCCAGGACTTGGTTGAAATCTCCGGCAACGATCAATAGATCTTCCATTGGTAGGTTGTGTAGCTGGGCACCTATCCCCTCCCAAAACTGTTTGTCTTCACTGTTAGGGCCGTAAATGTTTGCGACGTGGTAGGTCTCTCCTGCTCGCTTGAGGCTGGTCACTAGTGTTCTGCCCTGGGTGTCAGCTTGGTAGCTTGTGAGAGACAGGTTCGAATTCTTGCTGATTAGTGTTATTACCCCATTCTTCTTGTTCTGGGCTGGCGATCCCACCACCTCCCCAATCCAGTTAGCTCTTAATTGCAAGATGTCTGCCTCTTCTAGTCTGGTCTCTTGTAGCACATAAATGTCGCTTTTAAGTTTCCTTAGGTGGTCGAGCACCTTCCTTCTTTTAACAGGGCTATTTAGCCCTTTGACATTTAGGGAGACTATTTTGATATCTGACCCTATGCTATTCTGCCCGTTACGTGTCATTAATGCTGCTTTGTGTTCGCTGTGCTGGTGGGCTTCCCTTAGGCTCGTTTGCTTCTCTAGCCATGTGCCTATTTATGTGTTCCTGTTTCCTTTTGCTCCTACTTGGTGCAAGTGTGAAAGAGAAATAAAAGATGCAAGAGATGCAGAGAAAGAAAAGATAGTCAGTAAGCCCATGTACAAAACCTCCCCCCCCCCATTTCCCCTCCTCCCCCCTACCCCACTCACGCCTTCCCACCCCCCGCCCTCCCTTACTTGCAAAAAGGGTGTGCGACGACAAAGTTCCTCTGCCCGCATCATCCCTGAGGTAGAGTTGGTTATATCTTCGGCAGTTGTGTTCTTCCATGTTCGGGTCTCTTTTATGTCCTTCAGCCCTTCAGTCTCTCAGTCTCTCTCTGTAGCCTGGGCCTTTCCTACATTTCCATTTGCTGTATATACGCTGTTCTGTGCATCTTGTCGGTCCTCACTGTTCGCCTCTTTACTCTGATTGTTCGTTTAGCGGTTATTATTCTTAATGTCAAATTTCTAGTACATATCAAATGCATCCCTGTCCTTGGTTCAGTAATCACATACAGTGCTCTGTTATCCTACCAGGAATGTAGCAGTGCATTACTTATATATACATTGGTCCTACAGTGCAACAGGTAAAATCACACACTATTGGTTTGTTAATAGAAGCAGAAAAAATTATTGCAAATCACAAATGCCACGACTCAGAGTTAAGTCTCACTCGTAGTGCATTACACTAGGTCAGACTGACCCCAAAGGCATGAAACGAAGGGTCGGCTCGTTTTCTGCCAGGGAATCTCTGTTCTGGTTGAGTCAGAGGGCGTGCAGGAAAAGTTTTCAGGGTGGGGGGGCTGCCCTCAGTGTTATGTCACTGAAGTCACAGGGACTGAAACGCACATCAACCAGGAGAGTGCTATGGGTTTCGTAAGTAGCTGGTAGTGCATTTTGGGGCACACTGTCGCAAATATTTTACTAAACAAAGCTGCGGCAGAGCACTGTCCTTTACAGACAGCACATCTTCCATTGACATGGCTGAGACAAAAAAAATATCACCCACAAACAATAGTGTTTACAGAAGTGGAGTTTCAGCAAATATTTAACCTTTGTGCATCACCAGATGAAGTGTCTTGATTAGTTTGATCCTAATTAAATCTTTGGTTCCATCACACTTCTTAATCACAAAGAAATGTGCTTCATTAGTGCTTTCCTAACTATTGACTTATTTTGAAATATCACTACAGTTCATTTTCAGATTTTTAAATGTTGTTGTGTTCGAAATAAAATGACATCCTGCAGCTTTTCCTTTCACACTCCCTGTACCGCTGTACCTATGAACCCAAGTCACGTAATAAAATCATTTCACTTTTCATTCAGAAAAAGAAAAGTAAACACCCATCTCCATGTTAAAAGAATAAGCAGCAATTTATCTGAAGAGGTAGCCTGACATTTGGCCTCGGTCTTTGAAGACACAGCAAATATTTCAAGAAAACAAAAATGTAAAAACTTCTTTATTGCCCATTCACCTTCTAAACTCCAGCATGGTTGTTTTGGGGGTGCTGCTGCCAGTGATTAATTAGAGCTAGTGGTTGCTGGTGCGGCTCACCAGCACTCATTTTTGGGGCCCACCACTTAACTTTACCTCACCAGATTTTGTCCCAGAGCAACAGAAAAGAAAGAAAAAGAGAACGAAGATAAAGACGGAAAAAACTGTGCCAAAGAGAAGAAAATAAGAACCTGAAAAAAGTGAACTAAAGGGGCATGGTGTGGAAGTAAGAGTCACGAGGTGTAATGAAAACTATACAGCCTTGGTATTTGGCATCCCGGTCTTTAATAGCACCGGAAACGGGCTTCTGAGAAAATCCTTCGTCACCGGCCCTTATTATTTTACAAATGAAGCACTGGATGCAGCAACCCCGCCCCTACTTTCAGTGCCTATGGATGAGGGACACTAGACATATGTACTGCTTCGGAGCCAGCTGTGCTTGCGAAAGGAGTGAGTATTTAAAGAGGCTGCGGGCTGGAGAGCACACAGGGAACATTACTAAGAGGTGTTGTATCGAAGGGTTTGGGCTACATGCGAACTATAATCGTGAGCAAGAAATATTACTACATAGAACCTTCCTTTACAGAGCAAATACGTGAAAGCGACAAGCGACAAGCACTCTGTTAAATGCTATATCTGACGCACAATCTTGGCGCAGACCCTGGGGCTTATTTACAGTCCCCTTGCGCCACTTCTAAATATGCCCCCCCTGTTTTCAAACCTGAACGTTTAGACCATACAAACTCCTGTGTAGTCTCTTTATGGGTTCCGGATCCGGAGCAGCGTGCAAGTCGCCGAAAAAGCGCGTTGACGCCTCGCCACAGGTAGTAAGCGCTAGATGAATACAATTATATTACAATACAATACAATACATAGTTTACGTTTTAAAATCAGCAAATATGAAGCTTTGCATGGCATTTCCTGCCTTCCACTGCAGTGCGCTTGAGTGGGTTTTTAGAGCAGAAGGATATTATTTGCACATAGATGTACACATCCAAGGACCAGCTCTGCTGATAGAACTATGGACTGCACACATCCAAGGACCAGCCAGCTCTGCTCATAGAACTGTGGACTGCACACATCCAAGGACCAGCTCTGCTGATAGAACTATGGACTGCACACATCCAAGGACCAGCTCTGCTCATAGAACTGTGGACTGCACACATCCAAGGACCAGCTCTGCTGATAGAACTATGGACTGCACACATCCAAGGACCAGCTCTGCTCGTAGAACTGTGGACTGCACACATCCAAGGACCAGCTCTGCTCGTAGAACTATGGACTGCACACATCCAAGGACCAGCCCTGCTCGTAGAACTGTGGACTGCACACATCCAAGGACCAGCTCTGCTCGTAGAACTATGGACTGCACACATCCAAGGACCAGCTCTGCTCGTAGAAGTGTGGACTGCACATATCCAAGGACCAGCTCTGCTCGTAGAACTATGGACTGCACACATCCAAGGACCAGCTCTGCTCGTAGAAGTGTGGACTGCACACATCCAAGGACCAGCTCTGCTCGTAGAACTATGGACTGCACACATCCAAGGACCAGCTCTGCTCGTAGAACTGTGGACTGCACACATCCAAGGACGAGCTCTGCTCGTAGAACTGTGAACTGCACACATCCAAGGACGAGCTCTGCTCATAGAACTGTGGACTGCACACATCCAAGGACCAGCTCTGCTCGTAGAACTGTGGACTGCACACATCCAAGGACCAGCTCTGCTCATAGAACTATGGACTGCACACATCTAAGGACCAGCTCTGCTCGTAGAACTGTGGACTGCACACATCCAAGGACGAGCTCTGCTCGTAGAACTGTGGACTGCACACATCCAAGGACGAGCTCTGCTCATAGAACTGTGGACTGCACACATCCAAGGACCAGCTCTGCTCGTAGAACTGTGGACTGCACACATCCAAGGACCAGCTCTGCTCATAGAACTATGGACTGCACACATCTAAGGACCAGCTCTGCTCGTAGAACTGTGGACTGCACACATCCAAGGACGAGCTCTGCTCGTAGAACTGTGGACTGCACACATCCAAGGACCAGCTCTGCTCGTAGAACTGTGGACTGCACACATCCAAGGACCAGCTCTGCTCATAGAACTATGGACTGCACACATCTAAGGACCAGCTCTGCTCGTAGAACTGTGGACTGCACACATCCAAGGACGAGCTCTGCTCGTAGAACTGTGGACTGCACACATCCAAGGACGAGCTCTGCTCATAGAACTGTGGACTGCACACATCCAAGGACCAGCTCTGCTCGTAGAACTGTGGACTGCACACATCCAAGGACCAGCTCTGCTCATAGAACTATGGACTGCACACATCCAAAGACCAGCTCTGCTCGTAGAACTGTGGACTGCACACATCCAAGGACCAGCTCTGCTCATAGAACTATGGACTGCACACATCCAAGGACCAGCTCTGCTCATAGAACTGTGGACTGCACACATCCAAGGACCAGCTCTGCTCGTAGAACTGTGGACTGCACACATCCAAGGACCAGCTCTGCTCATAGAACTATGGACTGCACACATCCAAAGACCAGCTCTGCTCGTAGAACTGTGGACTGCACACATCCAAGGACCAGCTCTGCTCATAGAACTATGGACTGCACACATCCAAGGACCAGCTCTGCTCATAGAACTGTGGACTGCACACATCCAAGGACCAGCTCTGCTCATAGAACTATGGACTGCACACATCCAAGGACCAGCTCTGCTCATAGAACTGTGGACTGCACACATCCAAGGACCAGCTCTGCTCATAGAACTGTGGACTGCACACATCCAAGGACCAGCTCTGCTCGTAGAACTGTGGACTGCACACATCCAAGGACGAGCTCTGCTCGTAGAACTGTGGACTGCACACATCCAAGGACCAGCTCTGCTCGTAGAACTGTGGACTGCACACATCCAAGGACCAGCTCTGCTCATAGAACTATGGACTGCACACATCTAAGGACCAGCTCTGCTCGTAGAACTGTGGACTGCACACATCCAAGGACGAGCTCTGCTCGTAGAACTGTGGACTGCACACATCCAAGGACCAGCTCTGCTCGTAGAACTGTGGACTGCACACATCCAAGGACCAGCTCTGCTCATAGAACTATGGACTGCACACATCCAAGGACCAGCTCTGCTCATAGAACTGTGGACTGCACACATCCAAGGACCAGCTCTGCTCGTAGAACTGTGGACTGCACACATCCAAGGACCAGCTCTGCTCATAGAACTATGGACTGCACACATCCAAAGACCAGCTCTGCTCGTAGAACTGTGGACTGCACACATCCAAGGACCAGCTCTGCTCATAGAACTATGGACTGCACACATCCAAGGACCAGCTCTGCTCATAGAACTGTGGACTGCACACATCCAAGGACCAGCTCTGCTCATAGAACTATTGACTGCACAGACCCACCGAAACTAGTATAAATGAAAGCGATTTCATGTTTTCTTCTGCGCATCTGATATTCTCTCTTTCTGCTCTCTCCTTGTGCACCTCAGTCGAATGACACTAATTGAAAAATGCTTCTCATCATTAATAAATATGGAGATTAAAAGCAGCTGTGGTTGCTGGCTGCATTGCACGTGTGCGCACTGTTTTCCAAGTCCATGCTGGCTTTAGTCGGGCGACTTCAGATGGAAAACGAAGCAGGGGTGCGACAGAGCAAACTTCTTTCTTTCGGTGCTTTGTAGAACGATTGTAGTTCATTTGTTGAAAACATAGTAAATGCCTTTATTGAGATCTGTTACATTCTGGAAAGAAACGCGTCGAAACACTTTATATAAATATTGCTTCAATCAACAAAATTGAATGTCAAGACTTCTTTTTTTTGTAAACACATTCTATTGCATTATTTATACATAATACAACATGGCCAGTGAGGCCCGTGACATAAAAAATAAAACAGTTCTACCTGCTTCGCCCCTACTCAGTCCCCCCCCCCCCCCCCATTGCCCCACAAGAACAGCGTAGGAAGCACTGGAAGCCTAGCTCAGTCACAACACCGTCGGTATCACAACAGTCGTGCAGTTCAAACTAACTTGGGCCAAGGAAAGTCCGAATTCATCATCTGAAAGTTGGCTATTGTGACGGATCCGTGCCAATTGTATTCCCCTACATTCCGCCCACCGATTCCATATCTTGGGGCGTTATGGGGGGAGAATGTTGAGTATAGTGGTGTTGAAAAGTGCCACTCGGTGGTGTACACATGTGCTACCGCCCTAGCAAGTATTTACACCTATGCCTTTCCACTCTTACTGCCTGAATGGGGACCAGGAGGGCGTGGGCAGGCCTGACGGGCCCGGGTGAGTGGCTGCAAACTGGCATGGAAGATCATGTACAAGAGGTGAGGGGTGAGCTCGTGTGCAGGCCAATGGGGATGGGGGTCAGCGACATGGACATGGGGAGGGGCTTAAGTGGAGGGTGAGCACGGGTTGGAAGTAAAAAGGGGATACAGCAGACAGGGTGAGCTTGACGAAGGGAGCACAGAAGGACAAAGTCAAAGAAGAAAACGCCACAAAAGTGCCCTGAGGAGGGATGAGGCCTGATGACAAAGCGAGACAGAGCGTTGGCCACCCACCCACCACAACCTGAACTCACTCAGACACCCGGAGGCAGGGCCGGTCCTAGGACTTTTTGTGCCCCGGGCAGAAAGGGAATGTGTAGGCCCCCCTAATTTGCATACAACGTGAAATCACAGAAAATGAAATCATACGAAGTGTCATCAATTGACTATTTTTGAGCGATTTTGCAAGAAGCAACTTTCTTGGTGCGGATATCAGTAAAACAAAAACATAAATATTAACACTGATGAAATAAGCACATATATTTTAAATTTATTTTAACTGGAAATACATTATCTTAGTCAAACTGGATGGAAAGGTTTGGCCTAGGTCTCTCCAAAACGTATAAAATCAATCAAATATTAGCAATTTGTTTTCATATTAGTGCATTAGATAAGTATATGTGTTTGGAGTACTTATATAGCGCAAACCAAGCCGAAAGGCTGCTATGCACTGTACAGAGTCAAAGACAAAGAGGCATGTGTATGAAGCCCATTTCCCATTCGCAAACGTGCCGATTCTAAGAATAGGCCCGTTTGCGAACGGGAAAAGCGTTTTGGGATGTATCATCCCAAAAGGTCCTCGCAAAATAGGGAATCGCAAATTTCGCGATTCCCTATTTTGCAAATGCATTAAAGGAATCACAAATTGCAGTTCCTTAAATGTGATGTTGAAAGCACCCAAATTGTGCGATTTCTCCTTGAGAAATCGCAAATTACCTCCAACTTCAAGTTGATGGTAATTTACGATCTCCTCTAAAATAGCGATTCTCTAAAAATCGCATTTTGCGAATCGCAAAATCCTATTTTGATACATATGGCCCAAAGTCAAAATGTGCTAGGAGGAGTAGATCATTTGTGGATCCTGACTGCATATTGATTTAGTGTTTTTTAAAAGTTGGGTATTCGCTGTTTCCTGAAGTGGAGCTGATTTCGGGCTGTCCAGATAGATATGAGAATACCATTCCAGATCCTTGGGGCATCTATATGGAAAAGGCCTTTTTCTTGTTTTTTCTCTTTTTAGCACTTTTTCTTCTTCTTCCGTCTGAAGGTGTCCTTGCAGCGGGTATGTGGAGAGCCACTGCAGATGGCAAGCTTGTCATCCAGGAAGGTAGGAGTATCAGTCATATAATGCTAACCTAGCCAAAAGCAGCAGAGGACTGCACAGGGTCAATGACAAGTATACATTCAAGGAGTGATGGGAAAGGTAGCTGGTTTGTGTACTGTAAATGCATTGTGATAGCTTTGCTAATAATACAGCTGAGCTTGAAGATGGTGCAGGCCAACAAGGAAAACTTGTGAAGTTCCATCACAGTGTTATGATGTGGTAACATTTTGTTATGCCCTAGTGAGGTGTGCTGCAGCATGTAAAATGACCTTAAGGGGTCAGTGTAGATTGAAATTCCAAGATAGTTTTCGAGCTATTCAATGCAAGATAGGGTATGTGCAAAAAAGATATGACATCGTAGCGCTGGACTGCTACATTGCCTGCTTTAACTGTGCCAGATTGGTATCGTAGCGCTGCGCTGCACTGTTACATTGCCTGCATTGTCTATTGGGCCACATTGGTATCGTAGCGCTAGATCGCATTGCCTGAGTGTTCGCATCGCCTGGTTTCGCTTTTATTTCTGCTGCCATTTTGTTGTTTGTTTGCCTCCCAGCCCGTCCCTCCACCCCGCTCCCGCCTCCCAGCTGCTCCTCCCTCGCCCCACCCCCTCCACTATCCACTTATGACAGATGCCTTTGCGCGCAGAGTTCACGCGCAGCGGACGCGCCCTATGCCCGCCGAAGGTGCACCAAAGGTAAGCCCGTCTTCGCCCGTCCGCGCCAGGACCGCGCCCAGTGCCAGACCCCCTGGCTCCCGCAAACTCCTCTCCACCCGCATAACGTACGACTCCGCCACCCTTTTAGCACTCAACTCCGGGCGTCCCCTAGACTGCTACCAAGCCGCCCCAGGACACACCCATGGACCCTTCACCTGCCACTCCTGCAAGTTCGACTGCCTCAGGACCCACACCAAATCCACATACTCCAATCAGACCACCGACACCAACCACTTGAAGTGCATCCTACTCAACACCCGCTCGATCCACAGACACGCCATTGAACTTTGAAACCTACTCGACACCACATCGCCGGACGTCGCCTTACTTACAGAAACCTGGATGAACGCCTCATCAGCGCCCGACATCGCCATTGCCATCCCGAACGGCTACAAGATCATCCGAAAGGACCGCATCAACCAAATAGGAGGAGGAATCGCCATTGTTCACAAGAACACCATCCGCATCACGACCAGCTCCGATGACAACCTCAGAACCGCCGAACACCTTCACCTCCAGATTCACACCGACCCTAAGACCACACTAAGGGGCAACCTCATCTATAGACCACCCGGACCCAGCTCACAATTCAGCGAAGACATCACTGACTTCATCAGCCCCCACGCCCTCCCCTCCGAGGACTACATCCTACTGGGAGATCTCAACTTCCACCTGGAAAAGAACAACGACAACAACACCACTACCCTTTTGGACAACCTCGCCAATCTCGGACTCAAACAACTTGTTGACACCCCCACCCACTCTGCTGGGCACACGCTCGACCCAATCTTCACCTCCAGCAAGCACATTTCCTTTAATCACACCACAGCTCTCCATTGGACGGACCACAGCTGCGTTCACTTCAACTACAAAAAAACTACCACCCACAACCAATCCACCGGAGAAACTGGAATAAAATTACCACCGACCAGCTCTTCACATCGCTCCACCAAAACCCTCCTGCAAAATCATCGGACCCAAACCAAGCAGCCACCAACCTCACACAATGGATCACCCACAGCGCGGACGAATTAGCACCCTTGAAAAACCATCAAATCAAGCAAGGCAGCAAAAAAGCCCCCTGGTTTAATGACGACCTTAAGAAATCCAAGAAGATCTGTCCCACCCTCGAGAAAGCCTGGCGATAAAACCCAACCACTGACAACATGACCACCTTCAAAAACGCCACCCGCAAACACCACCTACTGATCCGATCCACCAAGAAATCACCATTCAAGGATCGACTCGACAACAACGCCCACAACAGCAAAGAACTATTCAACATCGTCAAAGAATTTACCAACCCCACAGCCGGCACCAGCGACATCATCCCATCCCAAGACCTCTGCGACTCTCTAGCCTCGTTCTTCCACAACCAAATCGCTGACATACATAACAGCTTTGGAGACCAGCCCACCCCACCTACATCCGAACTTATAACCCCCTCCAACAATCTTTACGCCTGGAACCCAATCACCACTGAAGACACCATCCGCCTGATGAACACCATTCACTCAGGATCGCCAACCGACCCATGTCCCCACCACATTTTCAACAAAGCAGACTCCATTATCGCACCCCATCTCTGAGACGTCATCAACTGCTCCTTCAACTCTGCTACCTTCCCGGAAAGCTGGAAACATGTCGAACTCAGTGCCCTCCTGAAGAAACCTACAGCAGACCCCACAGAACTTAAGAACTACCACCCCATTTTGCTCCTCCCATTCCCTGCCAAAGTCATTGAGAAAGCCGTCAACAGTCAACTCGCCGCCTTCCTCGAATCCAACAAATCCCTCGACCCTTCACAATCCGGCTTCCGAGCCAAACACAGCACCGAGACTGCCCTCATCGCAGCAACAGACGACATTCAAACTCTACTGGACAACGGTGAAACCGCTGCCCTCATCCTTCTCGACCTCTCCGCAGCCTTCGACACTGTCTGTCATAACACCCTTATATAACGCCTCAGCAACGTCGGAATACAAGGAAAAGCATTGGACTGGATAACTTCGTTCCTCGCCGGTAGAACCCAGAGAGTTCGCCTCCCCCCTTTTAGATCAGATGCCACCGTAGTCATCTGCGGCGTACCCCAAGGATCTTCACTCAGTCCCACCCTCTTCAACGTATGCATGAGTTCCCTCGCATCCATTGCGCGCCAACACAACCTCAACATAATCTCCTACGCAGACGACACTCAGCTGATCCTATCCCTCACCAAAGACCCAAACACCGCCAAAACCAACCTACATGAAGGGATGAAAGAAGTAGCCGAGTGGATGAAGAACAGCCGTTTAAAACTAAACTCGGACAAAACAGAAGTCCTCATCCTAGGATCTTCCCCCTCCACCTGGGACGACTCATGGTGGCCACCGGCCCTGGGAACCGCATCCATACCAATGGACCACGCACGTAACCTAGGCTTCATCCTGGACTCCTCCCTCTCGATGACCAGACAAGTCAACGCCGTCTCATCCTCATGCTTCAACATCCTACGTATGCTCAACAAAATCTTCCGTTGGATCCCCACCGAAACAAGAAAGACGGTCACCCATGCACTGATCACAAGCCAAGTAGACTACAGAAACACCCTTTACGCCGGAACCACAGCCAAACTTCAGCAAAAACTCCAACGCATCCAAAACGCCTCAGCCAGACTCATCCTAGACATCCCCCGCCAAGCTCACATTTCCAGTCACGTGAAAGACCTCCACTGGCTCCCCGTCAACAAGAGAATAACGTTCCGCCTCCTCACCCACGCACACAAAGCCCTCTATGACCTAGGACCCGAATACCTCAACACGTGCCTGTCCTTCTACACCCCCACCCGCCAACTTCGATCGTCCAATCAAGCCCTCGCCGCAATTCCACGCATCCAAAGATCCACCATGGGAGGAAGATCCTTCTCCTACTTAGCGGCCAAGACCTGGAATTCCCTTCCCACCCACTTCCGCCTTACACAGAACCACCTCTCCTTCAGAAAACAACGAAAAACTTGGATATTTGATAAGTAAAGCTCCCCCCCTCCCTCAAGCGCCTTGAGACCCTCTGGGTGAGTAGTGCGCTATACAAATTTAAACTTGACTTGACTTGACTTGAAAGCAAATAAAAGAGTTGAAAATAGCTTGACTTCTGTGAAAGGCATCACCCAAGTCACTGATTAACACCAGAAACGACCAGAGTACAATCATATGTAGGCGTAACAGGATTTAATGTCATGTGCTATGAGCCACGGCTACAACACCCCTATCAACATCCTCAGAAGCCTTTACATGTTCTAATACTAATAATTAGCATATACTTACATGGTTCCAGAGTGCATTTCATTTTGTAAATTAGCATGATGCAGATTCAGTTAACAGATTTGAGATTTATCTCATCTCATTTGTTTTCTCCTGATATTGAACAAAACCTGGAAAGCACATGTTTAAATGCAATTACATAATTCTGCCAGCCAGGCCCACTAACTGGTCCATTTTGCTGGGCCTCAAAGTACTGGACTATGGCTGTAAGGCCCATGGGAGAGATGTCAGGCCTCTAGAGTTGTGTCTGGTTAGTATTTTAACATCATGGATAGTATTTCCATGTCTAAAACAGCAACAAATCTCAATAGAACTTCTAGGGATATCACATTATAGAACAAAATATCCGTGACTCAACAATTACGTAAAATCTCTGAAATTGGAAGTGCACAAAATATAAAGACAAATGGTGTAAGCAGAGTATTGTGTTTTTATCTAGGAACCTAAATCGATATTTCTATTTTATGCCCTTGTCCGGTTATAATCAATAATATCCCAACAACGGCATAGTAATCATATCCATATTCAGTCGTAGCACATGCTGTCACATTAAGCAAGACTACTTCCCCGGCCTCCTAGAAAGCACAACGAGTTCTCTAAACAAACCAAACCTCCAGCAACCTGGGAAATCCCCCTTGCTTTTGTTTTGATTTCATCCTAGAACTCCTGTAAAGCACTGTAAGAACGACCAGTTCTTGGTGACATCTTTATTGATGTCTTATGTCCAACCTTACGTCAAACCCGGCACCTTTCAGGTATAAATATACCAACGTTGCCTTATTAAGCAAACACACGGTGGTGGTTTTGGAGCAGAGCAGCTATCTACTTGCCCGAGAGCCCAGCTGATGCGAGAGCCCACGGACGCTGCCCCTTCCTTTTGACGCACTGAGAGAGACGCTGTCTTTTCTCCTGCCGAGAAATCCAGCTCCGGTGTTTCCAGATACCTTTGCGGGTTACTGGGATATCGAGTCCTGAGAGAGAGATACAAGACCTCCTGCTTTCTAATTACCCAGGTACGGAGCTGACTAAACCCTTAAAGAGAATTCTTGAGTCAGATTCTTGGCAAAACCAACTTAACTTAAACTGCTACTTATTTACTCCTTCCCACGTATTAGGCTTAGGTCAGGTACACAGGGGTAGGCGTATTTAGAAGCACCAGTTGAGTACGTTAGTCAATGTATATATGTATATATATTTTATCTATTTTAAAGTATCATATGGCTAAGAAACCATATCAATGCTTTTACAGTATTATATTATAATCCTCCTTTTACTGTACGCACTTTACTTTACTATGAGTATTGCAACTGTGGCAATCCATTTCTCTTGCATGAGGAAGAAGACTGCTCAATAAATAACATCTTTTATTGAAAATGCCCGTCTCTCTTTTCTCTGCACTCTGGTGAAACTAAGTATGCACACTTGACTGAGTGAAATAGCTGTCTATTGTGTTCACACGACTCTAGAGATACACTCTTATTCTGAGGGGGCAAAGTTGTCATGTTATATGGTTGTCGGAAGCTAATCCCTTCTTGTCTAATCAGGAAAGTTAATTCCTTCTTGAACATTTGAGAAAGTTTCTAGTGACCTCTGAGCTAGCTGGCAAACCTTAAGTTTAATATAGTCAGTAGAGACCTAGATAACCTCAGTCCTACGTCTACACTACTGAATATATTATTCCAATGCGCAGAGCCTATTGGGAATATAGGAACTACACTACATGGCGCCCAATGTTTGGTAAGGCGATAAATCTAACGCAAGACGTTAGAGTAACTCAGTCGTGCTTTTTCACACAGACCCTTTTTCCCGTAAATACTCCAAAAGACGTCTGGAGTGGGTAAGAGGTTAAAATCCGCCGGAACTTAGTAGGAAGAGATTTCTATGTATAGTTTTTGGTTTAGTCAACGTTGAAGGATACAGTGTTCCAAAAATATTGTGCACCTAATCTTTGTTTCCTTGAAACTTGATCTGCAACAAAAACTTTTCTGCCAGTAAAATGGGGGAAAACGAAGAAGAAAGGGAGACAGCTAGAATAGCAGCTCAACTCCTAGAGGATGACACGAGTCTCCTACAGAATGACCCGAATGCTATAATCGTTCCGGTCAACATAAGAAAAACTATAACTCTTAAACTAATAGAAAATGGACTAACACCGAGAGGTGGAATAGTCGTATTCGTAATTGAGGCCCATGAATATCGACAGACAGAGGTATTCTACACATGGATAAACTTTCCAGCAGCAAACGCTGTCACACACGACTTCCACTATTACAAAATAGAGGAACCTCCGGATGAATACACTCCTTTCGAGGAGGTTGAAATCCCATTACAATACCAAGAGCACCTGCTCTGGTTTAAAGGCGCCCTAAAACATAATAATCACATCACCAGGCTCGGTCCACTAGGTAGACCAGGAGCAACGTGGCCGGTTCTAGCCAGCTACACACCACATCCAGACATTGATAAAATGTCAAGCGAAGAACTTTTAGTTAAAATAAAAGAATTAACAAAGGCATATAGAGAATTAGTTCAATTGGCGACGGAGGACATAACATACCTCCAGAAATTGAAAGAAACAGATATAGCAGACCAACCAATTGAACTTGCCAGAATCATAGAAAAATCCTATGAAGAACTAGGTAGAGATAGTTTGGGGGGGAAACCAGTAAAACCCCAACTAACTGAAAATCCTGAAAAGATATTTATTAAAAATAATCTAAACACTCCAAAAAAGAGCTGGGATGGAAATAATTAATCCACACCCAAAGAAAAAAGATTCCAGTCCAGAGGAAGGTCTCCTCGACGGAGAGAAAGATCTCCGGACCAAGGACACAAGTCTCCCCAGAGGGAGCCCTCTGAGAAAAGATACAACCTTAGAAATAGGGATAATCTGAAGAAACCTGATAGATATCAAGACATTGATACACGTCCCTCTCGATCTTTTCAGACTTCCTCGCAGAAATCGGAAAGAAGAGGACGGTCAGAACACAGGGACGAGCACGTCAAGTCCAAAGACAAGGAACCTGCTCATCAAAGTAAAAAATTACAATTTCCAAGAAAGAAGGTAGCCAGTATTAAAATAGTTAAACATGCCGAGGATACTGAGGACACAACTGAAAAACGGAGAGTGGGCCCAGACAATGCTAGACAGCGCAGCAGAAGTGACCATAGCTCGCAGGATCCTGATGAATCATCTGGAGACAGTGGACACGAATGAATACATTCAGGTGGAAACTGCAGATACCAGAGTTAGCGAACCTCATAAAATATACGAGATAACATTACGTATAGAGGGAGATAAGACTAGGAAAGTAAGGGGTCTATTTTGGGATAATCTTTCCAAAGGCTATGACATCCTTTTAGCTGAGAAAGACTGGCCACCAGAGTTTGTCAGGGAATACTAGGTTTCCTGAATTTCGGAAGAACATACATTTTAAATTATAAGGAGAGGGTTAAACCTCTCTATGAATTAATAAAACATGATTTTAAACCAATCAATTGGACTCAAAAACACACAGAAATTTTGAGATCAATGCAAACAGACATGTTAGCTAAAACAAAATTACAAACTCGCGATAACACACGCAACCTTGTAATCCGAGTCATCGCAGGAAGATGCGGATTCACGTACCTGACCTCTAATGAGGGAGAAAAGGTACCAATAGCATACAAATCACACTTGTACACACAAGCTGAAAAAACATTTAGTCTTGCGGAAAATGCTGTAAATGCGGTTCAAACAGCTGTAGCAAGAGAAAGAGACCAAGCCCAAGGCAGAAGGATAACTGTTTTAACAGCAGAATCAGCCTTTGAGGCATTAACAAGCCCAAGTAATTTAACTACCGTGGCATTAGATCCAAAATGGATACAATGGGAAAATTCTCTTGCTACAGAAAAAGTGAAATACTATTTTGACCCCGAAATGAAAAAATTAAAATCTCTAACATATGGAAAGAATATCCTCTGCCAATCGAAATTCTGCCCATACAACTTTACGCCTGTGTAATATATACAGACGGATCTGCTCAACCCTCAGTTTGGGGAAAGCAAGCTTACAATGCTACGTGCTCGGTTGTTAAAAACCGGTGGCAGGGAGGTAAATTGAGACCACTGGTAACTATGTCTCAATCCGTAAAAGACAATTCAGGTCAACGAACTGATTTATTAGCTTTAAAAATGGCGCTCGATATTGCCGATCGCGAATTCCCGACACTAATAGTGTGCGATTCGCATTACTGCGTCAAATCCTACAATAATGATTTGCAGAACTGGGTTCAAAACGGTTACAAAGATGACACAGGTGCCACAATAAAGCATAAAAAGCTTTGGGAACAGGTAGTTCTTTTGCAGAAGGAACTACAAAAGACTCACGTGATACATACACTGAGTCATCAGCGTGATGGCGTTCACGTTGCAGGGAATTCATTGGCTGACACAGCCACAGCGGAAGCAACTAAACCGGCTTCCGTAGCCACAAAAAGGCGTTCAGAAAAATACATAGACGGGGAAACCATGCTGGCGGTAAAAACGTCTTCAAAAGGCGACTGTGCAGCATTACCCGTGAACCATCCACTCAATTATACATACATAATCGATGCAAACTCTGTTCCTTTTGCTCGAATCCCTGGAGTGGGGGATAGAGTAATTCCAAACACGAATAGGAGAATCTTCTTGATACAAGAAGCACATATGGGATTAGGTCTAAGACATCAGATGATCAAAGAATCTCTGACAGAATTACAATCAGAATACTGGTGGCCGGGGATGAGCCTGCACAACTACAAATTTGCAATGAGCTGTCTAAACTGCAACAGAGATCGCAGCGGCGAACCGGGCGGAGTATTGCCAAGACCACTATTAGAAAGCATAAGGCGATCTATACGCAAAATCAAACAGGAAAAATGCGTCCCAATTTATATTATTTAAGACTAGATTCACTAAAAGTGTAGACACCAGCACTCGGCTGACGCCAGAACTGTTATAAAAGATTTGTGAGTCTATATCGGCACATACGCAATTGGCATGCTACATTCTGACCAGGGTCCTGCTTTTAGCTCTCGAGCTTATAAGGAGGCCATGACCAGCATGGGCATTGGATTGCGGTACTCTTGTCCCTTCCATCCTGAGGGAAATGGGATTGTGGAAAGAAAAAAACGAGACATAAAGCAATCTATAACGGCGAGGGTATTAGGTTCGGGTGATGGGTGGGTCCAACATTTAACAAGTGTCCAACGTAGTCTTAACAATCTGCCAAGAAATTCTCTAAAACGTTTCAGTCCGTACGAACTATTGTTCGGTACTAGAATGCATATTCAGGACTTAGATAGTCAGACTTCAGTGGTAGAAGAAAAATGCTTTGATATCAAAGATCGTTTGGCTATTTTACAGGACTTAAATGAAACAAGAAAAGACCTGAGCAACATAAAGTTAAAACAACAGCCAACAACCACTGAAGATAAACCATCTGTCCCAGCAAGGCCTGTCTGGATTCCAAAGATTGGGGATCTAGTCAGAAAGAAAATTGCGGTGAAGAAGGAATTTGGGCCTTCTTACAGGAAAGCAGTACCTGTCTTAGCTGTCAGCGGAACAAGATCAGTTGTACTACCGCCCCTTGCTGGTAAAAAGGAGAACCGAGTTGTATCCATCGACCTGGTAAAACCACAATCATGTGGCCAATAATAAGTAGTAGGCCAAGTGGACTCCCAAGAAATAGCAGAACACCAAAACTAGCTACAATACAAGAGGTTCAAACTGAGAGACTAATCACATTTCATAAACCTGCATTGAATAAAAAAGGACTATGCAACAAAGCCATGGAACTTATGCCTCTTGAAACCCAAATTGCAACAGTTCGTCAAGAAACACCTGTCTACAACGATGTAGCCTCAGCCTATGCTAATGAAACAAAGAAAATTCCAAAAGCAAATGAAAATCCGGAAGCGATTCCAACAATTGACAGAACTGCATCTTGCTACTTCATCAATTTCGATGACTTTTCTGAGGATCCAAGCGAGCCTGAAGAACAGCCAACAACAAAAACTTTTAAAGACAAAGCAACAGAACTCTTTCATCAACTCAAAGACATCTATCTGATTTCTCCATGGATTGAATTTTGGATTGTGTTAGGTGTACTTTTCCTCCTGCTTTGGCTCATCATGGTTCTTTGTTTGGGAAAATTCATTGAGGGGAAAATACAGTACAAGGGACACAGCAAGTCAGAACATCAACTTGGTCCTAAAGCCACACAAGTCATCTCACATAGAGAAAAGAGAACTATCATCAGTGAATGTGACAGCCAATCCAATACCCGGTGGGGTAGCTTGGGACAAAACTGATTACGAAATATATGGCCCGGTCGAGCTCTTGAAATATCCACATTAGTTCAAGGTTTCATTAAGTGACTTTGTAAAACCGAGTACATTCTCTGATGATTGGGACTTTGAAAGTATTAATGATATGATGTCAGATTTAGTTATGTCAGCAAAATTTACAGAACATGATTATTTACAGGGTTCATCGAATTATGAAGAAATGTACTGCTACAACCACTTTGCACATCACAGTTTGCATAAATCAGCTCAACCTAGAAATGTTTTTAATTATAATCAATGGGAACATTGTGCAACTCCTCCAAAAGGTAGTTCTAAAACATTTTATGAAAAATTCCCATACTTCTCAGGGTTTAACACAAGTGATGCAGAAACAATTTATTTCAAACTGTTAAATAAGACAGGAATGAAAACAATGCTGACAAATACTAAATTGATTTATTCAGAAACATTTTATGAAAAAATTACTACATTTGGTTTTGATTTTTGGAAAAAGAACATTGAAACAAAAACCATCTGGGGTACCAAAGATTGGCAGGTCCAAGGTATAGAATCATTATTTAGAGCCTGCATGATCCCAGAACAAATAATATTCTTGAATGACACCATTCAACAGACAACCTGTCTTGGCCTAGCCAAGATAAAAGATTTAAACAAACCGTCTATTCCAGAGCCAACATCTGACAGTAATAGCACTACAGATGTTGAGATAGACGTATCCCATATTTTTAACCAAAACAGAACACATCCTGATTGGAAAAAATGGTTGATCTGGCCCACAGACACAAATAACTGTCAAGATAGAATCCTGAACAAATTACAGGTGTTCAAATTGACCAGGCCAGACCCTAGATACTCCCAGAGACAACATCCAGGGATAGTTACAACATACAGTGTAGGAAAACTCTGCCTCGAATGGCTACAGACATCCCCACTGGCAGAAATTAAGCAACACTTGACTTTACTTAAAGACGGTGCTGACTTGCGTGATTTCATAATGGGACCACACAAACAGCGTCAAAAACGTTTCATAGCGGCCGGTGTATACGCTGCATACAACGAAGCTTGGAAAGTAATGCAAATTGAAACAGCAGAGAAAATACGGGAAATTGACCGTATTAATTTGGAAAAAAAAATATCTGTTTTGGACAATGGGTTAATGACTCTGTCTTACAGAATATATTCACTGGACAGTATTGTATCATCCGCTATTGATATAATAGAGCAGGACTTACTAATGTTACAACACGGTCAGTCCCAATTGCGTTCTATTGTACAGCTTGGCTGGATGTTGCAAAATCTGAGTTCAGGCTACGTGCCCTGGCGTTTAATCAACACAACGTCATTATTCTCTATCTTTAACCTTAATGATACACAAATCAGTTTGGCACAAAAAGGAGCAGACTATACGATTCTGAGTATTGAAAAACTTGAGAGATTACCATTGACAATGTCAGAAAGACCTGTCATTGAATGGATAATACACGGAATAATAACAATTCCGATAACAACTTTCCAATTTAAATACTGTCAAGAGTATATACCAGCAGGCCAGTATGAAAGGTTGGGTAAAGGGTACATTAAGTCATCATGGAAATTACCTTACACACACACATGTTATAGTGAAAAGGAACAGAATGTATTTCTTAGTGGTA
Source organism: Lissotriton helveticus (assembly GCF_964261635.1). Lineage (NCBI taxonomy): Eukaryota > Metazoa > Chordata > Amphibia > Caudata > Salamandridae > Lissotriton > Lissotriton helveticus. The sequence goes on along the minus strand of NC_136061.1, from coordinate 496,127,783 downwards.
ACAATTGTAAAAGATCACTGAGCGGTATACTTCTGTGTCAAGGTATTAACTTGCATGGGGCCTGTGAGGGGACTTCAAATAACCTTTCATGTCACCAGCATGGCACACCTGCAACACAAATAGAGCCATTCTTTAGACGGCTTTCTAACGGGAGCTATATTCTAATAGTGGACCACAGATGTTGTGGCATGGTGCCAGGAAAAGCTTATCTCGTGAGCGGTAGTTCCATGGTCACTTGCTGTATGCAAGTATTGTATCCAAACAGCACTCCAGACACGGAGCCGAAAATTTGGCCTTTTTTGAATATCTCTTCTATTCGAATTGATACTTTAAGCAGAATGAAGTCTGTTCTTTTACAGACAACTGTGCCCTTGACGTCATCAAAAGAAACGTATGATCTGCAAGTTGCAAGGACAACGGCAGAGATACATACCCTTTTATCAGCAAATTGCCCCGTGCATTTCGCAGAAATGCTAAGCCAAATCCTAAATATGACTGATACCAGCGGTATCCCACATATATTTAAGACAATTTTTTCGGGACTGGTAACACCCTTTAAAACAGTTCTGGGCATTTTTCCTAATTTTGTCCATTCTGTCTTTGGCGGCCTACCACTTCTGTTGGGACTCGTAGCAGGCATTTTATTTTTGATACTTCTGCTTCGATATGGCAAACCAAATCGCAGACAAGACTCCAGCAACGATGGAAGAAACGATCCTAGCTATTCGCTATCGGGACCGCATAACTAAAGTCCTTGGATTAGCCCGGCTAAGAGATCTGAATATGACCTGGTTTCTTTCATTCAGACCCATCTGGCAGAATTGCATCTTACCTGTGCTTCGATGTATGCTATGCGGAGAAGAATGCGTGTTGGACGTCTGTCTTACACTACCATCAGCAGTACCATTGGATACAGATTCTTTGCTAAAGTCCTGTAACGGCTCATGCATTGTGTTGTCCCCAGCGGCTACCCATTCTGATGACGGCATTCGTTGAGACTTCACCACTGCGATTAGGGGGTAGTGAAGTACGAGATGAGAGCAACATCACCCAGGTACGACCTTCTATGAGCATTGCTGATCCTGACATCGATGATAGCAATCATTCTCACGACTGCACAGTTGCGGCATTTTCCAACTTGGTCGAACTTTCACCTGAAGCGGTAAACCACTTTTTTGGAAGTCTGTCTGAAATGATGTTCTCCCCTGAACAAAAAGAATAACTTTTAAGCAAACTAGTACACAGCGTTCCCTGAACTCTGAATTCGGCCTTCGGCTTTGATAAACAAAAGCTACTGAACATATTTGGAACTGTATTTTTTCTCTCTCCCCTGAAAGCGAATTTTTTTTTTCTCCCAAATTCCAAAATATTTACCTCTTTTCAGGCACATGTACTCTGCTTAAAGTAGAACTATTCTTAGAGAACAGTGCTTCTATTTTTAGGAACTCTAGAGACAATATATTACCTCAGCCTCTAGCACATTTACAGCAACTGTATTTATATGTGATGGAATGGTCTCGACCTTCTTTTTTGTATTAAGAGCCATTTCATGTGTAAATTTCGCAAATAATTCATGCTGATATATATGCATCTTTTTTACTGAATGATTACACTGCTTGAATAGCGTACAGTACCTATAATCATTTTTCGTGTATATCTATGCACCATTTCAAATGCTACAAATGTATTTTGGGGTGGGTTGAACTACACATTCACTTTTATATGTTTACTATTGCTTAGTTTTAGTAATGATGGACATTAGATCGTGGAGTGGGTATTGTGTTTTTATCTAGGAACCTAAATCGATATTTCTATTTTATGCCCTTGTACGGTTATAATCAATAATATCCCTACAACGGCATAGTAATCATATCCATATTCAGTCGTAGCACATGCTGTCACATTAAGCAAGGCTACTTCTCCGGCCCCCTAGAAAGCACACGAGTTCTCCAAACAAAACCAAGCCTCCAGCAACCTGGGAAATCCCCCTTGCTTTTGTTTTGATTTCGTCCTAGAACTACTGTAAAGCACTGTAAGAACGGCCAGTTCTTAGTGACATCTTTATTGATGTCTTATGTCCAACCTTACGTCAAACCCGGCACCTTTCAGGTATAAATATACCAACTCAGTATTGACTAAGATTCATTCAAGCATTACATCCTTCACTTTTTTGTATATTTTAGTGAGTCGCCCTAAATGTAACGTGAATGCCCAGAGAGTTACTGGAAACCAAGCTATACCTGGTTGATGATCCCTAACTAGGGCAAAACCTGTCCTGGTTTACTTGTGTTCTGGGTCAGGGAGGACCTGGCCTTATAGTTTTGTCTGGATTGTTTCCATTGGAGCAGGTTCAAGACTGATTTGAATATGGCTGGGTCCAAACTGAGGGGGCCTGGTGTGCAAAATAACGATGGAATGGGATGCATCTAAGTAAGTAGCAGTTGTTGTGATTAATTCAAGAATTCCTTAAATCACTTTTTCTATACTTTTTATGTGGATAGTAAAATACAACCATAATTTGGGCACATTGGAGCCATAACCCCAAAATGCGACTGTGCCACTGCACTTGCTGCTTTATTGATAGCAATGCCCTTCAAAGGGGCCTCTTGTCCTCGGCCTTGCAGCCATTGACCAGTGCTGCAAGGCCCACAACAGCAGGTGTCCTCCCTTGAGCCTTTCAGCACTGGACTATGGCTGGTAAGCCTAGGGGAGGATGGACCTTTATTGACCTTCGCAGCTCTGGATCATGGCTGGGCAGTGCATGAGAGAAGGGACCAGTGGCATAATAATGCAGCCATGGGCCCTGATGCTAGAAAATGATGTCGGATAGTATAACACAGCCATAATCTGGGTGTACTGAGTCCAGAACATTCATGAGCCCTGGTGCCACTGCACCTGCTGTACTACTGATAACTAAACCCCTGAAAGAGGCCCCAATGAGTCCCACAGCCATACTCCTGTTGTGCTAAGCTCATGGACTCTTGCCTCCTCCCTGGAGTGTCCAACCACAGCAGGCTGTAATGACTAGAGGAGGGAGGTCCCTTCCCACACCTCACTGCTCTGGAACATCGCTGTAATGCCCATGGCAGAGTGGCAAGTAACACAGCAATGCTGCCATGGTCCCTGGTACAAAGTAAAAGCGACCCCTCACTCTTGTCCCCTGTCTGCACAGTAAAATAAAGCCATAATTTGGGAATATTGGGCACTTAATACCCCTGAGCCCAGAGCCACTGCACCTGCTGTACTACCGATGGTAATGCCCCAGACCGACAGCTATGCCCAGGCAGAAAGGGAATGTGTTAGGCCCCTCTAATTTGCATGCAACCTGAAATCATAGGAAATGACATCACAGGACATGGGCCTTGACATTGACCTATGCACAGAGCCATGGTACAGAGCTGTGAGACAGTTTCAATGGGACCCATGGGAGGGGCCCACTCGAGGCACTCCCACCTCCTGGGCCTGTCAGACATTGTGTAGCGCTGAGAGGATTAGTGGAGGGAGCTCACTAACCCAATGGCCTAACAGCATATGATCGTTCCTGTAAGGCCCAGGGGAGAGGGGTCCTCCCAATGGCTTGGCAATGTTGCACTATAGCTATGAGCCATAGGGTAGGGGCCTCCACACCACTAGGACTTGCAACAATGGTCTAGTGCTGCGAGCTATTCCTTACTGTCACAAAATAAAGATTATACACCCAAAATAAGGCAAAACACTCCCATTAAGGGCATAGCATGCCCTCGTGATTAGAAAGAAGAAAAATTTAAAAAAATCTTTTTTTCTTTTTAAAAGAACCCTCACTCACCACTATTTGGTGTTTGGTGACATGCTTCATCATTGGGTTCCCGCTGGGGTGACCGAATGTCAACCCCAGCGTGCTACTACGCCTGGTTACAGCGGAGCTGGTTCGTGGTGTGTGAAAACAGTAAAAAAAACTAATAAGTGATTTTAAACTGTGTGTGACGTTAAAAAATGCAAGGTTGTAACCTAAATAGATTTTATTAAAGGTCAACCAGCATTGGGTTAAAAACAGTGAAAGACGGACTATACAAGGTTCTATATTATGAAACCTGTGTCCTTAATAAAATTTGGTCAACATGTTTCTGCTGTAAATTAGCAATTTCGCTCAGCATTCGTCAGGACCTCCAAAAACGTATCCTCCGGTGGTATGCACTCGCTAAGGTGCACCCTCCCGTGGTGATTTTAATATGAAAAGTTCATTCTGTCATTTACTCACGGACATTATCCGTAGAGGCTCGCCAGACTTTGCTGGAGCCAGTTACCTGTAGAAAAACGGGAGACAAAGGAAGACACACATGACATCACATAAAGACATGTAACAACATGTAATCGTGTAATGTTATTACCATGTCATCACAATCAATAGGCATATTCCCCTTCAGTCCACATATTGTGTGCATCACCCCTTCACATATGTTATCACCTATGTGGCAATATCACAACCGTTTGTTTGCCTTATCAAGGGTTGTGGACCCTCCTCTCCATTAAACTAATGTGGCCGGGTACAATTTTCCGTTGCTTTCAGAAAACAAAAAAAAATGTATTGAGTTTAATTCGTATACAATATACCATAGGAACCGCCTTTGTTTGTCCCAGGTTTCATGTGTACTGAATTTATTCATAGTTCGTAGCAGCACCCCCTTTAAAAATAGTCGTCAGTAAAAAAAAAAGTTTTGCGGCTATATTTAAAAAATGTTTTGTATATATGCTTTATTACGGAGCAAATCCCTGGTTCGGTGCTTTAATTTAATTTGTTCGCTGACTCTCGAATATCTGTTACTAAGAAAAAAAGGGAGATGTCCCCCTTAATTGTTAGACAGGGGACGCAACAGTGTGTTGCCCACGTGACCGGAACTAACCCATTCAAAAAACGCCAGACCCGACGGCTTCTTCACCGTTCGGGCCATCGGCAACGCTACATTTGGGTAGTCGGCGAGGAGTCGCTTGTGTACAAGTAAGTCTCTTTCCCTACGTTCTTAGGAGGAGTTTCGCTCTGTTACTCCCTATTCTGCACAGAAACAAATATACAACTAAACAACTAATAAACTCTTTTACCCCTTCCCTATATTTAGTATAAACACGGCGTGAAGGTTACCCGAGCCACTTGAGCCCAGGAAGAGGGTACTCGCTTCTGACAAAGTGAGTGTTCTTCCATACGAGACTTGGTCTTCCATATATACAAAAATAAATGTAAATATAGCCGCAAATTTTTTTTTTTACTGACGACTATTTTTAAAGGGCGTGCTGCTACGAACTATGAATAAATTCAGTACACATGAAACCTGGGACAAACAAAGGCGGTCCCTATGGTATATTGTATACGAATTAAACTCAACAAAAAAAAAAAATTCTGAAAGCAACGGAAAATTGTACCCGGCCACATTAGTTTAATGGAGAGGAGGGTCCACAACCTTTGATAAGGCAAACGAACGGTTGTGATATTGCCACATAGGTGATAACATATTTGAAGGGGTGATGCACACATTATGTGGACTGAAGGGGAATATGCCTATTGATTGTGATTACATGGTAATAACATTACACGATTACATGTTGTTACATGTCTTTATGTGATGTCATGCGTGTCTTCCTTTGTCTCCCGTTTTTCTACAGGTAACTGGCTCCAGCAAAGTCTGGCGAGCCTCTACGGATAATGTCCGTGAGTAAATGACAGAATGAACTTTTTATATTAAAATCCCCACGGGAGTCGCGCGCAACCAAGATGGCCGCGTGAGCTTAGGGCTCCCGAGACCCTCGCCACCTCCGACATATATCCTGAGGATAAACCTGACTTTTCTTTATGTCTCCGTGAAGACGAACCACGGCAGACGCAGACACTGCCATCGGAATTCGAATCGGACCCGGGGTACCGAAGTTGTGCTGATTGAGAGTTTGCGGCCTTCTGCCCCCGCGATGCCCGGCGGTGGTGTAGGTGTGATGCCCGAGCTGAAGTTGAACAACATCGGCCAGCTGTGAAGGAGAAGACCGGGTGGGCCTACTTTCACTTTCGTTTCTGCTGGCTGAGACGATCCCGCATGAGCAGTCATCAGTCTCCTGCCGTTGTGGTTTGACCTGCGCTCCAGTGTTAACACTTATGAGTTGCATGACTTTACAGCGCCTCCGAAGCCGCGCTCTTGGGTCGCTTTTGGACTCCTCATCGGCGGCTTGGTGAGCCATATTTCTCGACCTCGCCTGTACATTGGATGTGGCCTGCCAATCGGCTCTTGTGTGTTGTCGCCATCTGACCTTTGTGGTAACCGTCTACACGGCCCTTCGCCATGACTGGCAAGCCAGAGGGGGACAAGCAAAGGTCTAAGCCAACTCGACGAGGTGGCTACACCCAAACCAACAACATGGATCGCTATGCTCAGGCGAAGGTGTCACCCGGTGGGACGAGTAAGACGCCCGAGGGAACAAAGGAATCGTCGATCCCGATGGCGGACCTCACTTTGCAAGACGTGATGGCCGCTATTGATGGGATCCAATCGTCTCTTGGCAAACAGATGGAGACGCTGGCTCATAAACTCGACACTGTTGCCATAGATGTGAATTTGATACGCACTGACCTAGCGAAAACTAACGAGAAGGTCAAATCACTTGATATTAAAACCTCTGCTCTGGGGCGGAGCTTGGCGGGCATCCGAGATGGCCGCGTGAGCACAGCGCTCCCCGGACCCCCGCCGCTCCCGGCATAATATCCTGCATGAATCCTGATTTTTCGCGAGGATTTGTATAGAGGACGTTGGGCTGATCTACCTGGACCTTTCAGAAATTTATTTTGGCCCCGGGTGCCTGAGTTATGGTGAATTGAACTTTTGGGCTCCGCCCTTGAGGTGCGCCCGGGACTGGGTGAGGTTCGGTGGCCGTCTCGGAGTTGAACAACAACGGCAGGGGGATTGGACTTGTGGGTCCCCTTCTTAAGTTTCGGTTTCGATTCTGCCTCTGGCTGGGACTTCGGCGAGGGGGTCGGGCCAGAGCTGGTTCCCGGACACGCGTCGGCCGTCGGGCCTTTGGCTGGACTGTTCTCCTATTTGGCTGCCCTTATCCTGGTGATACTCTTGTTACGGTCCTTTGGTCCCGAGGCCTCCATTCCTGGTGCCCGGTCCGTTGACCCTGGTGACTCTCCCTGTGACGCATCTTCAAAATGGCGGGCAGAGGGGACCGGGAGACGCGCAAGATGAAGACACCTCTGCGCGGGGGTCCGGTCCAATCCAACGTTATGGACCGTTATACCCATTCTAAGGGGTCCCCCGGAGCTGCCCTGCCCGGTCCCAGTGCATCTGACCACGTCGTGGATGCGTCGACGGAGCCTTCCTTGCAGGACATCATGGGCGCCATTTCTGGCATGAGGGAGTCAATAGGCCAACAATACGAAACCTTGACCCACAAAATTGACACCGTGGCAATCGATTTGAATCTAATATGAGCCGATCTCTCCAAAACGAACGAAAAGGTGAAGTCGTTGGATATCAAATCATCCAGCCTTACGGCGGACGTCTCTGAGTTACAGACGGAGATTGGCAATCTCCGTAGGGTGAACGATTTCATGACCCGGCGCTTGGAAGATTTTGAGAACAGGGCACGTCGCTGTAATGTTCGCGTGGTTGGTGTCCCGGAGAACCCAGAACCCCACTCGGTTGATCTCCTGGTTGAAGACCTGATCCAGAACCACCTTTCTCCTTCTGGCCTCAGTAAATTCTTCACAGTGGAGCGTGCACATCGTGTTCCGGGGGGCCAGGGTAAGCCAGGCGCCCCGCCGAGACCTATTGTTGCCAAGCTTTTCCACTATAGAGATCGGGACGCTATCCTGCAGGCGTCGCGGGTGAAGGGCCCGGTGGCCTTTGAGAATGCCACGGTGAACTTTTATCCGGACTTTTCCCAACAGGTCCAGAAGCAGCAGATGGGATTTCGTGGTGCCAAGAAGCGTCTTAGGGACATGGGGATGCGCTACGCTATGCTCTTTCCGACCAGGCTGCGGGTTGAGTATAATGACCGGACCTTCTTCTTTGATCGGCCGGATGCTGTGAATGACTGGCTGGACTCCTTGCCTAGCCGATCTCCTGAGACTGAGTCCGATGCCCACCCGGGCGGTGCTGAAGGTGGTGTAGAGAGCTGAACATTTTGTCTATGCCGGATGCCTTGTTTTGAGTAACTCTTCCAGGAATGTGTGCCTTTGTTCCTCTACCGCTTATGTGATTTGATGTATGTTTTTTTTTCTCGTCATTGGTCTTGATCGGGGTGGCGGGTGGGACGGAGCCTTTCCTCCTCCGGGGTCTTTGTGTAGAATAGGGGTTCTTGGGCGACAGGCACACTGCAGGTTGGGGTGGCTTTTTAGCTTTTTGCAGGGGTGCAGGGTGGGGGGGGGGTTTGTTATTTGGGGGGTGGGTGGTTGGGAAGTTTGTTGTTTGTGTGTTTTGTTTTCGAGGCGACTTTATCCTGTATTTGAAGATGTTTCTGGTGTCATGCTCATTGGTGGGGGGTTTGGGCTTTGTTGGGTGGGATGGGGGGGTAGCGGGTTGAGATTTGTTTCGTGGAACGTTAACGGTCTGGGAGATCGTATCAAAAGAAGTGTGGTGTTGAAATGTATACGACGTTTATCTCCTGATATTGTTTTCCTGCAGGAGACTCATTTGGTAGGCAATGTTTGTCATGCAATGAATAGGTGGGGCTATCGCCTCGTGGCACATTCGGGGTTTACCTCGGGTTCTAGGGGCGTGGGTATCCTTGTTCGGGCTTCCCTCCCCCTAGCTATTGACGATGTGATTCAGGATGATCGGGGGCGATATGCTGTCCTTGTGGGTCGCTATGAGGGTCGCGCCCTCTCCTTATTTACTGTTTATGTGCCCCCCGGCTTGCAGACTTCTACCTTTTCAGATTTGGGCCGCATATTGTTAGACCTCCCTGATAGTACTCTCTTTTTAGCTGGTGATTTTAATTCGGTGTTCTCCGGTCTCCACGATCGCCACCCCCCTAGAGATACTCCTGCGGCCTAACGGTGGTTGGGTGGATTTTTGGATACCTTTGGCTTGGTGGATTGCTGGAGGCTTTTGCATCCTACTCAGCTTCAATACACCTTTCATTCTGGGGCCCATGGGAGTCTGTCTAGGCTGGATTATTTCCTGATGCCTGCGGCTCAGTCACCAGCGGTGCGTGAGATTGTACACCTACCCAGGGGTATTTCTGACCACTCTCCGCTCTGGCTTCGTTTTGAGGTTGGAGTGGAGGCAGTGGGAAGAGTAGCTCCCATCAATCCGTGGTACCTTACCTCCCCCGAGACCCGCAGCCTTTTGCTTAAGTCTTTGGACGCGTATTTTCTGGATAACGAGGGGTCGATTTCCTCAGCTGTGTCCCTATGGGAGGCCTTTAAGACGGTGATTCGTGGGCAGGCCCTCTCCCTTATTGTTGAAGCTAAGCGGGCGAGGAATAGGGAGGTGGTGGACCTTGAGGGAGAGATTTCTGCATTGGAGGATGCTTTGGAATCTGGTGTCACGTCTGCGAAACTCCACGCCCTGGGTCTGAAACAATTTGCCTATAAATCCATGGTCACGGATGCTGCTAAAGTGATGTTTCGGGAGCAACAGATTCGTTTGTATGATGTGGGTGACAAAGCGGGTAAATTGCTGGCATGGCTGGACAAGAAGGAGAGAGCTAATCGTGTGGTACCCGTGATTCAGTCTTCGAGTGGTGTGAGTGTGACGGACCCGATTGGAATAGTTGACCGTTTTGCTGAGTACTTCCGTGTGGTGTATGCCCCTGTGTCTGTGAGAGATGTGGCTGACTCTCGCCTTCTATTGCGTGATATAGCTCTGCCCAGTGTCTCTGATTTGGATCGTGTAGCGTTGGACTCCCCCTTTACGGTTGATGAGGTAGCCACTGCCATCCGTTCACTCCGTTCGGGCAAAGCATTGGGCCCGAACGGGTTGCCAATTGAACTGTACAAGTTACGTCCCGACAGAGTGGCGCCATATCTTCGCGCCATGTTTCTGGAGTCCCGGGAACGGGGTGTTCTCCCGTATGATCAGCGACTGGCCACGATAGTTGTTATCCCCAAGGATGGTAAACCGCGAGACCTTTGTTCTTCCTATAGGCCCATATCCCTGCTAAATGTTGAACCCAAGGTGTTGGCGAAACTCCTGGCGTCCCGCCTCCTGACGGTCATTAGTGGCTTGGTCCATCCAGATCAATCCGGATTTATCCCGCATCGCAACACGGCTCTGAACCTACGTCGTCTCCATGGCGCGATTGCGAGGGCGGGGCTTCTGACGGAGCCGGCCATTTTGGCGTCGTTGGATGCCTCGATGGCTTTTGACACTGTGGAGTGGCCTTATCTTTGGGCGGCTCTTGAGAAATTTGGTTTCGGGCCTGGGTTTATTGGTTGGATCAAGTTATTATATGCGGAACCTCTGGCACAAGTAGTGGTAAACGGTAGAGTTTCGGCCCCTTTCACCCTTGGTAGGGGTACCCGTCAGGGATGCCCCCTGTCCCCGTTGCTTTTTGCTCTCGCCTTGGAACCATTGGCTGCTTGGCTTCGGTGGGAGCCTTCGCTCAAGGGGATTCGCTGGTCTCCGGACTTTGAGGACCGCGTTTCTCTTTACGCGGACGACATTCTTTTATATCTCACCTCCCCGCGTAAATCTCTGACAGTTTTGTTTGACGTTCTCACTTCCTTTGGTGCATAGTCGGGCCTCGTTATTAACTGGGCCAAGTCCTGCGTGTATGTTCTTTCGGGTGTTTTATCCCCTTTGCCAAGCAGACTTCCCATCCAGGTGGTCCAGTCTGGCTTCAAATATTTAGGGATCTTTATTACATTGGACTCCTCGCTCCGATTTGAGCGTAACCTCCTCCCCCCGTTGCTTCGATTGCGACTGGACGTGGCCCGCTGGCGTAAGCTTCCTTTGTCTCCTCTGGGCAGGGCGGCCCTGTTTAAAATGATGTCCTTGCCGCGGTTCCTCTACGCGCTCCAGAACTCCTATGATGCTATCCCCAAGACCTATTTCCGAGAGATCGAGAGTCTTCAAAGGCAATTGATTTGGGACGGGCGTCCACGTATTGCCCTCGCGAAACTCACCATCCCTTGGTACGACGGGGGCATGGCGCTCCCCGATATCAAGCGATATTATTGGGCTTCCCAGCTTTCTGCTATTAATCACGCGATGTTTTCACCGGGTCGAAATCCTGCATTTGAGATGGATAGACTTCAGCTGCCGGGTGGGGACTTTAATAGAGCGCTTTATTCCCGATCAGCCGGGCGCCATCTTGTGGGCCCGTCCAGGTGTGCAGTAACTGTGTGGCGAGCCGCGAATGTGAGTTTGGGATGGGAGGATCGACTGACGCTGGCGACGCCGCTTTATGCCTCGGAACGTTTGGGGTGTCTCTGGTCTACTAAGGGCTTCGACCGCTGGGACATGATTGGTATAAGTAAGGTGGGTGATGTATGTTCGGAAGGTAGGGTGAAATCGTTCCAGGCCCTCCAGGAGGAATATGGTTTGAATGGTAGGGAATTTTTTCGTTATCTGCAAGTCCGGCACGCCCTCGCCTCAGTCTTGACTCCTGATATGGCCCTGCCCGAGTCTTCCCCCCTCGAAGATCGTGTCCTTGATGGGCACTTGCCTGATAGCACTATTTCCCTGATCTATAAGAAGCTGATCAATAATCGGGCGGACTTATTGGTCCGACTTCGGGAGGCTTGGGTCGGCGATGGATTGGAACTGGACGACGAGGATTGGCAGTCGGCACTCTCTTCTCCCAAGGAGGTAGCCATTCCTGCCCGTCTCCGTTTGGTTCAACTTAAAATCCTTCATCGAGTGTATGTCACTGGTCCGCGTCTGGTAACGATGGGCTTTTCCTTGGATGGGTTATGTAAGCGTGGTTGTGGGTTGAGTGCTACTTTTTTACACATTCTTTGGGAGTGCCCGGTTGTGGTGGCTTACTGGACTTGCTGTGCTTGAGGTGATGACTGCTGTGACTGGTGTTGCCCTGCGGCCGGAGCCTCGACAATGTCTGTTGAATGTGTGGGAGCCCACTGACTACTCTGTGGCCCAGACCAGGTGGGCTACCTTGGGCTACATGATTGCGAAACGTGATATTGCGCAACTCTGGGGCGCATCCAGGCCCCCTGAGGTCTCGAAATGGGAGGATAACATGGACTGGTCCATGTTTCGGGAGAAGACGGTTTATGTGGCCAGGGGCAGACCCAGGGCGTGGACGAGGATTTGGGGCCAGTGGAATGAATATCGTGGAGATATCTGTACACCTCCCCTTGTAGGCACTACTGATGTTGTCCTATCTCCCTAGGCGAGCGTTCCCGGAACCCTTTCGTACTGTTTTTTGAATTTCCGATTCTCCCCGCTGCTCCCCCCCCCCGACCATGTTGGAGCCTCAGGGCTCTTGGTAGGTTCTCCTGATTGTAGACCATCCCCTCCGTTCTTTGGGCTGACCTTGATTACCGTGTATTCGCCTTTTTAGTGTTTGTTTTTCTTTTTGTATAAATAAAATTCAATATGCTCTGTGACATGTTGGGAGTAATGCTTTGTGCTGGATTTGCGCCTGACCACGGGTGTACACTTCTGATTGGTGCCTTGTGCCTTCTTCTTAGCGGCCAGCCCGTGAGGTTGTAGGCCCATTCTTGTATTTTTCTATGCTTGCTCAAATAAAGGTTTTTGAACAAAAAAAAAAAAAAAACCTCTGCTCTGACGGACGATGTTGTTGAGATTCAAACGGAGATCCGCAATTTGAGGTCCTCTAATGATCTCCCTGTGCGTCGCCTGGAGGATTTCGAAGGGAGATCTAGGCGTAACAACGTTCGCATCATAGGTGTTCCGGAACAGGCCGAAGATTCTGCGACCGATCTCTTTGTTGAAAACTTGATCACGAACCCCCTCGCCCCCAAAGGGCTCTGTAACTTTTTTGCTGTGGAACGTGCCCACAGAGTCCCTGGCGGAAGGCATAAGACTGGGGCCCCTCCGCGGCCTATTATCGCCCGGATTGTCAACTTTCGTGACAGGGACGCTATCCTGCAGGCTTCGCGCTTGAGTGGACCCATGAAGTTTGAGAACACCACCATCAGCTTCTACCCTGATTTCACCCAGGCAGTTCAGAAGCAGCGACTCGGATTTCTGGGGGTGAAGAGGAGACTTCGTGAGATGGGACTCAAGTATGCCATGCTTTTTCCGGCTAAACTGCGCATTGAACATGCTGAGCGAACTTATTTTTTCGACTGACCAGAAGTGGTAGCCGACTGGCTTGAGACACTCCCGGCCCACCGCCCGCAGAATGGGCAGAGCGGCGGGGCTGAGGGCGGAACGCCGGATCAAGAATGACTCTTTTGCGTTTGTTTGGCTCCTGGGTTCCTGCAGACTTTGAACTGTGATTCGTTGACTGTGCAGTAAGATTCGCGGAGACACTTGAGGAGGGGTGGGGGGTATCGGGGGGTCGTTTTCCTCCTCCACTTAGACTTTCCGTAGATTAGTTGGGATGTGGGGGCGACAGGCACACTGCAAGTTGGGGGGGCTTTTTGGTCTCACGCAGGGGTGCAGGGTGGGGGGCTTTGCAATGGGATGGGGTTGGGGGGGAGGTGGGGTGTGTTTGTTTTTGGAGATTTGTTTTTGCAAGGCAATGCATCGTTTACATGTCTGATTCAAGTGCTGACTGTTACGTGTGGCTGGACTGTCCAATTTATATGGGATGGGGGGTAGGGGGCTGAAACTATTGAGTTGGAATGTGAACAGGCTGGGAGATAGGATTAAGCGGGGTATAGTGCTGCAGCTGATTAAACGCCATTCCCCTGATGTTGTCCTGCTTCAGGAGATCCATTTGGTCGGGAACACGTGTCATGCAATGAATAGGAGGGGTTACCATTTGGTTGCTCGTGCGGGGTTCTCATTGGGCTCCCGAGGGGTTGGTATACTCCTTAAAAATTTATTTCCTTTCGAGATCGACACAACGACACTGGACGATAGAGGCCGCTATGCTGTTCTTACTGGCCGTTGGGAGGGTAAAACGCTGTCCCTGGTATCAGTATATGTTCCCCCCGGGTTGCAATCCACTACCTTTGCGGACCTGGGGCATACTCTCCTAGATCTTCCTGTGGGGCCATTGATACTGGGTGGTGACTTTAATGCGGTCGTCTCAGGTACCTTTGATAGACACCCACCGAGGGACCTCAAGGGCTTCCAGAGTTGGCTACACGACTTTATCGATACTTTGGGTCTGGCTGATTGCTGGAGATTGTTGCACCCCTCTCAGCGACAGTATACATTTCACTCTGGTGCACATGGTAGTCTTTCGAGAATTGATTATGTTTTGGTGCCTGCCGCACAAGCGGCGTCTGTGATGGAACTTATGGCTAGGGGAATCTCTGACCACTCTCCTGTTTGGCTTCGAATTGACCTCTCTGTGGGATCGGAAGGGAGGGTTGCACCGATTAATCCCTGGTACCTTCGTAATCCTAAAACACGGTCTGCCTTGATAAAATCACTTGACTTATACTTCTTGGAAAAGGAGGGTTCCGTGTCATCTGCGATATCGCTTTGGGAGGCCTTTAAGACGGTTTTGAGGGGACAGGCTTTGTCGCTGATCTCCGGGGTCAAAAAACAAAGGGATGAGGCTGTAGTTGAGATTGAAACGGAGATAGCAGACCTGGAGTCTGTTCTGGAACACGACCCTACTCGCGCGAACATGCATTTACTGCGCCTAATGCAATTAGATTACAAGGCATTGGTCACTGAAGCGGCTAGGACTATGTTCCGCAAGCAACAGGGCCGCCTCTATGATGTGGGAGATAAAGCAGGGAAATTGATTGCTTGGCTGGACAAAAAGGAGAGAATCCATCGCGTAGTGCCTGTGATTGAGATGGCTTGCGGTACACGGGTGTCTGATCCGCTTAAGATTGTTGAGTGTTTTGCGGACCACCTCAAGGCTGTGTATTCTTCTGTCTCGGACAGGCCGGAGGAGGACTCCTGCTCACTGTTAAAAGATATAGCCCTCCCCACGCTTACTGAAGAAGACAGGGATTTTATGGACTCTGCGATAACCGCGGAGGAGGTTGCCATCGCAATTCGTTCCCTGCGTTCTGGTAAGGCCATGGGACCGAACGGATTTTCGATAGAACTGTATAAGTTGCGACCTGATAAGATAGCCCCCTATTTGCGAGAAATGTTTTTGGAATCTCGTAAATGTGGCACTCTCCCTCGGGATCAGCGGCTGGCGACGATTGTTGTTATTCATAAAGAGGGAAAACCAAGAGATCAGTGTGTGTCTTTTCGGCCTATATCGCTCCTGTATGCCGAGCCAAAAATTCTCGCTACGGTTCTTGCGAACCGGTTGATCACGGTCATTAGTGACCTCGTTCATCCGGATCAATCCGGCTTTATCCCGCACCGGAATACTGCCCTGAACCTCAGACGGCTTCATGGAGTTCTCGCGAGGGCAGCGTCATTGCGTGAATCGCCCATTTTGGCGTCCTTGGACGCCACGATGGCTTTCGATACTATTGAGTGGCCGTATCTGTGGGCAGCACTAGCCAAGTTCGGTTTTGGTGCCGGGTTTATAGGATGGGTGCGACTTCTTTATGAGGAACCCCTGGCGCAGGTGGTGGTGAATGGTCGCGTCTCGGTTCCTTTTGAGCTTGGGCGTGGCACCCGTCAGGGATGCCCGCTTTCACCCCTCCTGTTCGCCTTGGCCCTCGAGCCCCTTGCCGCCTGGGTTCGTTGGGAGCCATCTATAAGAGGAATTCGGTGGTCCTCTGAGCACGAAGATCGTATCTCGCTCTATGCAGACGATATTCTACTATACCTGACCTCGCCCAGGAAATCCCTAATGGTTTTTTGTGATGTCCTGGCCTCCTTTGGGAGGAATTCGGGTTTGATGATCAATTGGGCGAAGTCCTACCTATACGTACTCTCAGGGGACCCGCCCCTTCCTCCGCGGAACTGCCCCATTCAAGGCAGGCTTTCAATATTTGGTATCTGGATTACCGCAGACCCCATGGCTAGGTACAACCGCAATCTCCTTCCGCCCCTTGTTAGGCTACAGCGTGATGTCTTGGGTTGGCGTAGGCTCCCACTCTCACCACTTGGGCATGCGGTCCTTTTTAAGATGATGTCTCTACCTCGATTCTTATATGCACTCCAAAACACGTTAGATATGGTCCCGCCAGTTATTTTCGGAAGATTGAGAGCCTCCAGAGGAAATTGATATGGGATGGCCGACCACGCATTGCCCTGGCAAAGTTAACTCTTCCGTGGTACGACGGGGGCATAGCACTCACGGACATCAGGAGGTATTATTGGGCGTCCCAACTTAGTGCCATCAACCATTGCATGTATGGCCCTGCACTGAACCCGGCATATGCGTTGGATAAACTGTTGCTTCCGGGGGGTAACTACACTAGAACTCTGTACTCGAAATCGGTAATCAGGTCATTGTCTGGGCCAACTAGAACAGCCGTCCGGGTGTGGCATGATGCTACCGCCTCATTGGGCTGGAGAGGCCGACTGACTCTGGCGACCCCACTCTTTGACTCTGAAAGGCTTGGTAATTTGTGGAAATCTAAAGGGTTCGAAAAGTGGGATCTCATTGGACTCAGCAAGGTGGGGGATTTGTGGGTCAAGGGACAAGTGAAGTCTTTTGATGCTTTGAAAACGGAATTTGAGCTGGGGGACTCGGAATATTTTCGATATATACAGGTCCGTCATGCTTTGATGTCGGTTTTCACTAGCAGGGAGTCGGTTCCCGAATCGGCTCCATTGGAGGATAGATTGCTAGATGGTCACGTTCCAGACAGTACAATCTCCCTAGTGTACAAGAAATTGATTAATGACAGAGCTGATCTCCTGCTGCCACTACGTGACCGGTGGGTCCAAGACGGTCTCGAGTTAGATGATGAGGACTGGCAATCTGCTGTCTCCTCACCTAAGGAGATTGGGATCCCTGCGAGACTCCGACTGGTCCAACTTAAGATTCTGCATAGGGTATATGTCACTGGTCCCCGTCTAGTACATATGGGTTTTTCTGAGGAGGGACTCTGCAAGCGGGGCTGTGGCTCGGTGGGGACGTTTCTTCATATTCTTTGGGAATGTCCTGCGGTTGTTGCTTATTGGAATGGAGTATATAAGGTGATGGAGGAAGTCACAGGTGTCTCCGTCCTACCGGAAGCTAGGCGCTGTCTTTTGAATGTCTGGGAGCCCACGGATTATAATGTGGCTCAAACTCAATGGGCGACCCTGGGTGCCATGATAGCAAAACGTGATATTGCACAATTGTGGGGTTCGCAAAGACCACCTCAGGTCGAACTTTGGAAGGAAAACATGGACTGGTGCATGTTTCGTGAAAAAACTGTGTATGTGGCCCGGGGACGTCCACGGAAATGGCAGAATGTGTGGGGACAGTGGAACGCCTACCGTGGAGATCTCTGCACTCCCCCAATGATAGATAACATTGATGCTCCGATGCCTCCCTAGCCCTGTTTTCACTGATTGTAATTTTGACTTATTGTTTGCCCCCATGAATCCCCCCCCCTGCATGTAATGTTGATTTTTCTCTTATTCACTGTCTGGCCTCGCGCCCATATCAGCACTCTGTATTTGTTTATGCCTTGCTTGTTTTTATAATCAATAAAAATAAATACAAAAAAAAAAATCCCCACGGGAGGGTGCACCTTAGCGAGTGCATACCACCGGAGGATACGTTTTTGGAGGTACTGATGAATGCTGAGCGAAATTGCTAATTTACAGCAGAAACATGTTGACCAAATTTTATTAAGGACACGGGTTTCATAATATAGAACCTTGTATAGTCCGTCTTTCACTGTTTGTAACCCAATGCTGTTTGACCTTTAATAAAATCTATTTAGGTTACAACCTTGCATTTCTAATGTCACACACAGTTTAAAATCACTTATTAGTTTTTTTCACTGTTTTCACACACCACGAACCAGCTCCGCTGTAACCAGGCTTAGTAGCACGCTGGGGTTGTCAGTCAGTCACCCCAGCGGGAACCCAATGATGAAGCATGTCACCAAATAGTGGTGAGTGAGGGTTCTTTTAAAAAGAAAAGAAATATATTTTTCTTCTTTCTAATCACGAGGGCATGCTATGCCCTTAATGGGAGTGTTTTGCCTTATTTTGGGTGTATAATCTTTATTTTGTGAAAGTAAGCTCACCTTTTGGTGGTCTGTCCAAATCTGTCCAATAAAACTTTTTACAATTTTTGTTTATTCACTTAGTCGCTCTTTTGTTGTTTAATATATACTTAAAATAGGGGTACAGGAGTGACTGTAATAACCCTGACTCTCTTGTTGGTAATACTGTCTAGTGCTGCGAGCCCCAGGAGTCGGGACCCATGATAGGGGAGCCCTCTACCACTGGCCTCACAACCATAGTGTATCACTGCAAGGCCAAGGGAAGGGTGTATCCTCCCATGGACCACCCCACCATGATCCACAGCTGTGATGCCCATTGGAGTGTTGTCCCATCCTTTGGCCTCATAGCTATGATGTAGTGGGCCCAAATGCCCTGGGTCTCAAATCTGCAGACAGGTGCCCCGAGACCTAGGGAAGGAGAGTCTCTTTCCCTGGGCCTCACAGCCATGGTCCCCAACCATCGCTGCAAGAGCCAAATAGGGTGACCAGCTTTCCATTATCACTTCATAGGACAATTTGTGCTTTTGGAGAAACTCCACCTGTGGAGACACATTTTGTGTGCAAAGACTTTAGAAGATGATTACACAGCAGCAGGGGTCTTAAGAGTCACATAGCAGATTTTTATGGTTTCATCCTTAATCCCCCCTCTAAAACTGGCCATGTTAAAAGATAACTCAGCTGGATATTGAGATTATTGAGTGTGATTACTATTTATACTATACATGAGTTATAATCCCCTTACCAACTCCTGGAGTAAGCCTTGACTGCTCACAATTGCAAATTTTGATCAAGAAATTTAGAAAATAAACTCTGGTATTCAAACAGAATGAAATAGTCTTAAGCTTTAAACACCACATACACTGTCTGTTAAGTACCCACTGCCACAGGACCTGGTCCAACTGGTAGTTTTAACCATGGTACTAGGATATTTGACATTTACTCTTAATTTATGCTGGAAATAATCACCATGTTCTAAAGCTGAGTAGGGCTGATACTGGAGATTTTTGGGAGAAATGCAAAATAAAACAGTACCCATACCCGATTTCAGTTATTAGTGGGGTGATTGGGTAAAACCCCTATTTTGATGTTAGGTAATGATATATTGAATGGGGCTTCTTTCACTTGAAATTGCGTCAGGAGTATTTTTTCGTGCATATTTTGAACAAACTTAACTTGACTTAAGCTCAGAGTTTTTATGTTTGAGTTACAACCTTGCGGTACAAAAGGGGGTGGTGATGGACGGAGCATCTGAATCAATCAAACACTCACACCCAGTCACAACCTTGACACAATTGATTTTTATCGTCTGTGATTATAGTTCTTCATCTAGAAGAAAGTTAATTAACTACAAATCATAGAGAGCACTATGACAAAGCAGCACCAAGGAAGGGCATGTGCCCTATTTGATATAACAAAAGAGTTTGATGTATAACATTGAGGTTGATTAAAAAAGTAATAAAGATTTCTCAAATCTACAGGTTTACAAGCCGG
This sequence comes from Lissotriton helveticus, assembly GCF_964261635.1. NCBI lineage: Eukaryota > Metazoa > Chordata > Amphibia > Caudata > Salamandridae > Lissotriton > Lissotriton helveticus. Next base: position 496,108,132 of record NC_136061.1, on the reverse strand, counting down.
TCTTGTCTATAGACCTATATAGGATCTGCGGTTTAGACAACATATACTGTAGGATTGGAGTCAGACTGAAACTGGACACCCCCACGGAATATGTCAGCCTGTATACGAGCTCGCTCACAGTACCACTAGAAACTCCTCTTACCAAGGAGAGAATAGATCTTGGCAACTATCGAACATGTCAACCCTGATTTCTCAGAATCGTGGAAACATTGTACTACTTTTCTCTCAGTCACTCGTGCCACTTGGTCTCAGGGAGATACACAGAATAAACGGTAGGGACGTTTTCCAATAAGCATTTATTGAACCAGCGTCATTCTAGCGTAAAATAGGTGTGCTGAAACAACAACTAGACAGTAATATAAATGATTATAAGCACTTACAGAGTTAAAGGATGGTAGATTTCTACCATCGTGCTAAAACAATGAATAAGGGCAAGTATTAAAAATACATGACAGTAGAATGCGTACTCCTACGATGCATCCCTAACTAGATGTACCTAAGAGTATCTAGCATGTATGTAGGTGTAAAGCCAAGAACCCCTCTAGTCAACCCCATTACTTGAAGTGAGAGACTGTGGGACCCCGTCTTGGTCTCGAGTTGAACACCCCACAAAGGATGTTAGACCACTGCGAGGTGGAGTATCTGCATTCAGGAGCCTCAGAGTCTTGTGTCAGTGTGTCGGTATGGAAGTCTTTTTCTCCTCTCTCTATCTCAGCAAGAGATGATGTATATAAACCCAAAGTGGTACCCCCTGGGGATATACCTTGCTGTGTCATGTTGGACTGGGATGACGGAAGGAATGTCCCTTATTCATAGTTTTTATGCAGGAGATGGTAGGCCTGCTGTACTGCTGTGATTCCAAGAATCCTCATGCAGAATGAATGAGGCTTAAGCTTTTCGGAGAAAACCCCAGGTAATCTTTGGACATTACCGAAACTAGGTAAAAGGTCAATACTAAGAACCACTATGTAGTGTAATGGCAGGGAGAATATAGGTGAAGGGTTAGGTGACTACTTGAGCCTATATTAGGGTACCTAGATGGACAGAATAAGCTGATCCTAGAAGAACCTTCCTATTCTTGCTAACTAGATGCTGTAGCCTTCCTCTTTGTTTTTCTTTTAATCCACATCCCTTTTCTTCCTAGGATTTCTTTGCCAATTTTCGAAATATATAATGGAACTGGCTGGATATCTGGGAGGTCAAGGTGTGAATTAGCTTCAGATGGAGAATCAAGAGGTGTGACAGATCAAAAGGGACACGTATTAAGACATACTAAAAGTACTGAGGAATTTGCTTTGAGAAGCTTTGCAACTTGAGATACAAAGCCTCTAATGTATGTATTAAAGTGTTTATGTGAAAAAGCAAATAGGGTCAGACTATGAGGAGTTTGAAAATCCTTACCAATAAACAGAAGTCCAACATTCAAAGTAAAGAAATTAATTCATCAGTAATGAAGTGCTTTGCAAAACCAGGACACAATGTAGCACAGCTTATATTTCAAAGTTGACAAAAAATTAAGAAATCTCCACAAAGTGGGGATAATGGGCCTGATGTTCGACAGGGGTTTACCATTCTCTCTCAATGGAACATGCATACATATGATTCATTATGCAGAACATTTTACAGAAAGAGAATTTCTGTAAAAGCTTAACAGTTACTGTTGTTTCTCTGAAATACAATAGGGAGGAACAAAAAACGTCTTCTGAAGGACATGTTGTTCTGGAAGGGCAATTGTTTCATTTAGGTGTGGGTGGGAGAAACAGATGATGGTGAAAGTGAACAACAATAAAAGGTTGCACTTGAAGTTATGTGTATTGCTTAAACATAGAATGATGACATTTTTGTTGAGAATGTGTTAGGATGGGATGCGAACCCACGCGTGCACAGCACAATGGATTAGCCTTCCTTAAATTGGTGTTTTAGATTTTGACTCTTCTCACTTTAAGGTACATTATGGCGCATATCTCTTTGGGGATAAGTACTGCTTTTGAATAATTTGACTCTCATAGAATTTTTGTGTTCCTCCTCCTAAGGTATTTTGGAGTTATAGGGTGTGGTGATTTTGTTTTTTGCCTCGCATTGTGCCTAGTAATCAACTGAAAACTATGCTATCACCATTTAAAGGGTTTTGGGGTAGGCGATAAGGGCGTTAATATTTGGTTATTATGCAGAATGTCACCGCTCCTCCATTCTTCTTGTATAGCCCTGTAAATCCACCCATCAAATAAGCTAAATGGAAAAAGGTCTTGGAGTCCTATGCAAGGTTGTGTAGTACTTCATTGAGTGCAGAAAGGAGAACAGCACGTTTGCTTCTCTGTCTTTGGTGCCTTTCTGATGTGCCAGATAGTGAGACTAATGATCTAAATAATTATGAAACTTGCATACGGAAATTGGATTTACATTATTTGCTTAAAGTAAGCACCATCCTGGAATGTTATTATATTGGGAGAAGAGTAACTGAACTTAGACATTTAGCATCTTCATGCAAATTTGGGTCTTTGTTAGATGAAAGAGTAAGGGACCATTTTATGTTGGTGTGTCACATTGAGAAAGTACGAGACAAACTATGGCTCAGAGATCAGCCCACTCATCTCATCTCATCTCAGCTCATTGCTAGAAAGATTGAAAGCTCCATGAAATGTGTGGTGGTGAAGAAGAAAGACCTATCTAAAGAGGTACATGCTGTTAGGAGTCAGAAAAAGGAGTTTTTTAAGGATGACGTAAAGAAGAAGTAGTATAAAAGCTTTGGGGTCGTGAAGAATCAATCAAAAGTGAAAAGGAGATGCTTCAGGTGTGATAGGACATGACATCTTGCTAATGACAGAGCATGCACTGCTCTCAAAGCAGTTTGCACTCATGGTAAGAAAAAGGGGCATTTTGCTCTGGTGTGCAAAATGAAAAACGTTAAACAGAAAGTAAATGAAGTGGATGCAAGTGACAGTGAGGACAGAGATATCTCAGATTTTGAATGTGGGCAGATCATGTTACAGGTTAGAAGCAAAAGTGATAAGAGTCCTTTAGATTACATAGAGGTTAAAAGTAAAAGAAATAGTCCTGTTCGACTCGGGGGCCAAGATTACTATTGTGGTAAGTAAGTTCTACAAAGATAAATTGGAAGGAAAGATGACATTACTGAAGCCTGACATTAAGTCTTGCTCTTATGTAGGGGTATGGTGGCAGCATAGAATTACATGGTTATTTCATGGGGTTGATCAAGTATGATGGTCGCTATATCTCTGGGAAGATATATGTCTCTAAGAAGAGAGATTGTATAATAAACTGACTGCATCAAAGGGATTTGGGTGTCAGGCTAGATTCAAACAGTACTCCTCCCATCATCTTAAAAAAAATTCATGATATGAATGAATTAGGTGATTTGAAACTTTCGGACTCTATATTACAAGGGGCTTTGGAGAAGGAGTTTCCCCGCGGGTTCAGGGAAGGCCTGGGCTGCTTGAAAGGTTATTCTGATGAAATTAGACTAATCCCAGGTTTGCTGGCCAGTTTATTTTTATTTATTTATTTTGAACGTTTTATAGAGCGGGAACAAGATCCTCGCGGATATCGGAGCGCTTTACACACATAGAGGTTATGCAGACAAGATAAATCATTTAACATAACATTTTGTGCAAAGATGAGCAAAACGATGTAAGACAATGAGTACCCATAGAGGGGAAACATCCTTTACAACGCAACTTTTACCACGCAGTGCCTTTACAACGCAGGTTTTACAACGAAAACCATTACAACGCATTGCACTGGGGGGCGCTCTAGGAAAGGGAATAGATTTAATTTACTATCCAACACCTTCCCTAGTGTCCACGGGGACTGGAGTTGGAATAGTAAATTAAACTATTCACTATCCAGCACCCCAAAGCGTTATGCATTGTAATGGTATGCGTTGTAAAAACCGCGTTGTAACAGCATGCGTGGTAAAAGCATGCGTTGTAACGTCATACATACCATTCAGTGGTGCTAAGTGATGCTGTGTCAAGAGTCAAGAGTCAAGGCAAAGGCAACAGAAGTGCCTAGGTGGTTTAGCTGACCATTGTCATAAAAGGAAAACTAGTGATTCTCGAGATTTCCTTAGCCTATATTCATGTGAATTTTGCCAAGAGAATTAATTTTACTTCTTTTTTGAAGGATGCCATGGATGAGATAAGTCTGGTTTCTGGAGGGAGTGCATTCCAGATCCTGGGCGCCATCCCTGAGAAGGACCATTTATATGTTTTTTTCTTGTTGAATCTTTGTGGTTTCAGTAGTAGATTTTCTGCACTTCTTGTGGATCTAGAGCCACCCGAGATAGTCAATTTCTGAGCGAGGTAACTGGGCGAGTTGTGATGTATGGCCTTATGCATCATGCACGCAATTTTCAGGTGTATTCTAGCTTCGTATGGCAGCCAGTTCAAGGATTTCAATTCTGGAGAGATGTGGAGGCTTCTTTTAGAGCCAGTGATGAGTCTCACTGCAGCATTAATAGAGGCTCTTAGGGGTACGGTTGTCGATTTAGGGTGGCCACAGAGAGCGATACTTCCATAATCTACTTCAGGGATAACTAGAGCTTGGACTGCTTTCCTGAAGTCATTGGCGGGCAGGAAGGGTTTCAGCTTCCTCAATGTATTGATCTGGAAATTTGCTCCCTTAGTTGCATTACTGGTATGATTTTGTATGTTGAGATTGCAGTTGAGGGTTATACCTAATGATTTTACTGAGTCCACAATGGTTGGTTGAACATTGAATGCAGTAAGTGGTTTGTGCCAATCATGTATGATGGGGACTTTGGCGGATGGTGCTATTAGGAGGAATTCTGTTTTTAGAGGGTTCAGTTTGAGATTATTCTCTGCCAACCATGTCTGTGTGTTCCTAAGCATTGTGTTGAGTAGTTTGATGTCTCCAGGGGTGTGTATTTTAAGGTAGAGTTGGGTATTGTCTGCGGAAAATGTGAAATTGCACGTTAGATGCTTGCAGCAGTGCGGTGAGTGGTTCGATGACTAAATTGAACAATGTCGGGGATAGGGAGGATCCTTGTGGGACACCTAATGTTACTGGAATGGGTGTGGACAGGGTATTGTTAATCTTGAATTTTTGTATTCGGTTATGAAGAAAGGAGGTAAACCACTTAAGCACTGTCCCTGATAGACCCATTCTGTGATTCACGGTTCTCATGTTTGACAGTATCAAAGGCTGAAGAGAGGTCGAGTAGAATGAGGCGGCAAGTACCGTTCTGATCAAGTATTTATTTATTTATTTATTTATTTCAAAGGTTTTATATAGTGCTGCTGGACCCGAGAGTATCAGAGCGCTTTACAAGGAAGGTAAAAGCAAACATTGAACAGTGAGATCAAACAAGTCAAGTGCATCAGAGGAGTATGGACATATAAATTGAAAAGTATAAAAATAAAGAAGGGAGGGGAGAGATGGAAGTGAAGTGAGGGAGAGATAGAGAGGGCAGGGGAGCGGAGGAGGGAGGGGAGAGCATAGTATGAGAGAGAGGAGTTATCAGGGATGGTGTCAAACTACAAGTATTATGATAAAGTGGGCATGTAAAGGGTCCGTGACATTAGATACCCCAGTATTTGTTGAGAAGCAATATTTTAAGTTCTTTTTTGAAGAGATGGTAGGAAGGGTTGCATCGGATATCCTTTGGGAGGGAGTTCCAGATTGTGGGAGCGTTACCAGAGAACGCAGGATTGGGTCTTTTGATGTTTAAGTCTGGGTGGGATCAGGATAAGTGAGTTAGTGCTTCTCAGGGATCTGGAACAACCTGCTTTCTGAAGTTTAATTGCAAGGTAGGAAGGGGAGTTTTGGTGAAGAGCTTTGTGAGTGATGCAGGCAATTTTGTATGTGGATCTTCCTTCTATTGGAAGCCACTTGAGATTTTTGAGGATGGGGGAGATGTGATCAAATTTTCTGCAGTCGGAGATGAGTCTAGCTGCAAGGTGGAGGACAGATTTTATTGGGGCAAGATGGATTTTAGGAGTGCCAGCCAAAGTGGCGTTGCCATAGTCGATCCTGGAGAGGACCAGTGACTGGACAACAAGATTGAAATCTTCTGTTGGAATGAAAGGTTTGAGTTTTTTGAGGTGGAGAAGGGTTAGAAGAGCGCTTTTGGAGGCATTTTTGATGTGGGGGACGAGTTTGAGATTTTGGTCAATACTGATGCCAAGGGACTTAACAGTATTAGAGGTGGAGAGAGTGCAGTTTAGTGCATTGATGTCTTTTACCCAGAGTTGGATGGGAAGAGGATTGTTTTTGGGGGAGAAGATAATGATTTCAGTTTTTTGGGGGTTTAATTTGAGATGGTTCAGATGGAACCAGTTTTGAATTTTAGTCAGTGTCTCGTTTAGGTGAAGGATGTCTTTGTGAGATTTGATCTTGTAGTATAGTTGCGTGTCATCTGCATAGAGATGGTAACTGATATTAGCGTGTTTGAGGATGAGGGTGAGTGGTTCCATGAACAGATTGAATAGGGTAGGGGAGAGGATGGAACCTTGGGGAACTCCAAGTGTAACAGGTTGAGGTTTGGAGAGGAAATGGCTAAGTTTGATTTGTTGGGATCTGTTTTGGAGGAATGAGGAGAACCATTTGAGTACCGTGCCTTCAAAGCCGAATCGATCTTTGAGGGTGTTGAGAAGGGTAGGGTGGTGAACGGTATCAAATGCAGCTGAGAGGTCAAGAAGGATAAGTATGGAGGATTCACCTTTGTCAAGGGAACGGTGAATATCATCCATGACATTAAGCATAGCAGTTTCAGTGCTGCAACCCTTTCTGAAGCCGGACTGGAAGACATCAAGGAGGTTGAATGAGATAATGTGTTTCTCTAGTTGCATTAAGACACATTTTTCGAGGGCTTTGGAGAGGAAAGGAAGGTTAGAGATGGGACAAAGGTTGTTTGGATCATTAGGGTCCGCAGTGGAGTTTTTGGGAATGGGCGTAATTTGGCCAAGTTGGAGGGATGCAGGGACACAGCCTGTGGAGAGAGAGGAGTTGATAATTTTAGACCAAATAGGGGCGATGGTGGATTTGAATTCTCGGGCTAATGTGGCGGGGAGAGGATCTTTGGAGTGTGCAGAAGGTTTAAGTTTGACCATGATATTAGTGATCAAAGATTCAGATACTGGGCTAAAATCATTCCAGGAGGCGTTGTTTTTAGCGGGAGAGTTTGTTGTATGAAGGGTTTTATGCAGGAGTAGATCAGGAAGGGGATCGGAGGTATTAGGCGAAGTGAAAGATGAGATCGACGTCGACTTATGAGTGTATGGAAGAGTGTGTAGGGTAGTGGTAGGTTGGGGTGCGAGAAGGAGGGAAGAGAAGGATAGTTCAATCATGTTGATTTTGTTCGTGAAGAAGCTAGCTATTTCTTCGCATTTGTCTGTGGATGCTAAAATTTTACGAGGGCCAGTGGATGTTTGTTTTTTTACAATATTGAAAAGTTCTCTAGGGCGGTTTCTGGCTCGATCAAGCTGAGATCGTAGAAAGGAGGCTTTATCTTTAAATATGTGTTTTTTGTATTGGGCACGAGCATTCCTAAGAATAGAGAGATTCTCCACAGTAGGGTGAGATCTCCAGACCCGTTCACAATGTCTAAGTGACCGCCTTTCATTATTAAGTTCAGGATTGAACCAGGTCTTAGGGGGTATATTTTTTTGTTGTTTAAGTTTGATAGGAGCAATTTTGTCTAAGGCTTCACGAATAGAGTTGTTATAATGGTTGGTTAGGTCATTGGTGCTGTCAGAGAGAGGTGGTAGGTCTAAGTGAGCCTTAATTGTTATTTCGAGTTCACCGGGAGGAATGCGTCGAAGGTTGCGTGAGGATTTTTTGGGTAGTATGTTGGTGGGTGCTGGTCGAGAGGTATTTTTGATCAAGGTGAAAAGGATGAGGTAGTGGTCAGACCAGTCAACCGGAAAAATATTTGTGAGGGAGGCTAGATCATTGGTCGTTATAATGGCATCAAGGGTGGCACCTTTGTTATGTGTGGGAGAGAGGCAGAGTTGGGACATATTGGTGATGTCCATTGTATTATTAAGTTGGATGACAGCAGGATCAGCCTTATTGTTCCAATGGATGTTATAATCACCAAGGAAGAGGTTATTAGAATGGGAGAGAGAAGATTGAATGATAAGGTCAGTCAATTCTTCCGTAAAGGGAATGTTGTTACCTGGGGGGTGGTAGATGATGTGTAACCGGGTAGTGGGGGAGTCAGGTATGTTGAGATCGGCGCAGAGGTATTCAAAGGATGAGGGGTCTTGAGGATTGCCTAGTGAGATGAATATTTTTTTGCCTAGTGAGATGAAAGAAGTATTTGAAGCGCATCATCAATTATGTGTGTCATAGCTGATTCCGTGCTTCCGTGCAGTTGTAGCAAGGTGCTTGGTATTCCTATGACTATTAGAGAAGTAATGCAAGCAGAATTGGAAAAACCTAAAGCTTAAGGAATATTTGAGGAGGTAGAAGGCGTTGCATGGCTTGCTCCAGTGGTTGCAGCAGGAAAACTGAATGGATGTCTGAGCTTGTATGTGGATCTCAGACAACTAAACAAATGTGTGCTGGTTAATACCCTTATGTACCAGCACCCTGTTGAGATTCACACACAGTGGTCGTCAGTACTGATGGCATTGGTAAAAACCTTCATAACCCACATGGGATTTGGCAACTTTACCACACTCTATCCCAGTCTTTAAATCCTGACCAACTTACCAATAGCAACAGCTGTTGGTTTGACAGAGTGTTTCTCATCAAAGCAAGTTTTTCTGTTTTCCATCTTCATGCTCTCCCTCATCTTCCACTCCTCCGACTCAACACTCCTCCTCTCATCACGCAGGAACTTGTTTACCCAGTATGGTTCAAGAACAGTATTAGGGTGCCTTCCACGAAACAAAACAAATGGTGATTCACCCGTGTTAGTGTGGGGTGTGAATTACTTCTTCTTTTCAATTCTTTTTTGCCAAAGAGATTTTTTTTATACACAATTGAACCTCATGTACCGTTCCTTTAGACTCTGGATGGTAGAGAGAACATTTCTTATGTACATAGCCACATCCCTGTAAGAAAACTCTCCATCTCCCTGGACACCAACTGCACCCCACTGTCTGTCAACAATGTTTCAGGAAGACTTTCCCTTGCATTAAGATCTTTAAAGAAATTGGTCACATCATGTCTAAATGCCCTGGGAAAAACATACCTCTGGCCATCTGGGAAATAAGTCCATCACAACAATAACTTAGGTCCCATGACCTTCCCCCATGGATGGGCCCCAAATTCCCAGGTCGATGTCTTTCCATGGCCCACAAGGGTGTTCCCTGATCACCATCGGAAATTTCCTTGGCTTCATGGCCTTCTCAGTCAAAGTACAATACATGCATTTTCTCACCAACCGTTCAACATGCAGATCCATTCCAGACCACCAGTATGTTGAGTGTAGCCTTTGATTGGTTTTTGAGATGCCTAGATGACATTTATGTGCTTGATCCAGTAACTCTTCTCTTTATTTGATAAGGGAGACCAATCTGTTTCTCCTCAACAACATATCATGGCTAGAAGAAAATTGGTCTCTCACCCACCAGAAATGTTTACAATCCACGCCACCTTGTTGTTTATTGTTCCAGCCATTATGTGTAAAATTCATAATAGTTTTTAAAACGTCATCACCTTTCACTGCTTCACGTCATCTTTCTCCAGAAACTATTTTGTAATCAACTTCACAGACAAACTGTGGGATCACCTGTGGTTGAATCAGTATCAAATGTCTCAACCGTTCAAGGTACCAATCTGGATAAAGTATCTGCAATCACATTTTCTGCCCCAGGAATGTAACTCAAATCAAAGCTGTATTCCTGTAAACTCACCACCCATTCAGAGATCCTACAGAAATAGTGTAAATTCCATTAGATTTGAAGACTTCGCACGAGGGCTTGGGATCCGTCCCCACAACAAATGTACCACCCCACAAAAATGTCTGTAATGTTTTGATTGCCTAATGAATTACAAGGGCTTATCTCTCAACAACAAACTATCTACATTCTGCTCCTTTCAGGCTCCTTGAGATGAACATGATGGCATTTTCGGGGCCAAACTCCCCCTGTTGCAAGACAGCCCTCAGTCCCTTGAGACTGGCGTCCATGGTGATAATTAAGCCTTTGTTGGGATCAAACGTTTTAAGCCTGGGGGCCTGTGCTAGTTTATGTTTTAATTAATTGAACTCCCTCTCATAGCTTTCCATAGGAAACTACCTCCTTTCTTTAACATATGTCTCATGTCGGAGCTGACATCTTCAAAATTTTGAATGAACTTTTATAATATTCCGTCATTCTTAGAAAACTCAAACATTCCTCCTTAGCGATTGAAGCAGCATTGTTCTGAATGGTGTTCACAAGCTCTGCTTTAGGAATCACCCCCTAGCCTGTTATAGCATGACCCAGGTGATCAATGGTTTGTATACCAAACCTGCACTTTTCTAACTTTATGGTCAAATCATGACCACTTAGCTCACACAAAACCTGTCTGACTCTAGCATTATGTTCCGTCTCATCCATTCCTTATACCAGTATGTCATCCGGTATACACAAACACCTTCCTCCCCAGATATCTAACCTTTAGCATTGAAATCCTGTCATCTGGAGGAGGTAGACTGTCTGGTAACTTTACAATCTAGATTAAGATTTTGTTAAAGTGCTACATCATGGGTACTCACAAACATTTTCCCAGGGGACAAAAGGTTTTGTCCGTGATGTGACCGAGGGCCCCATTGTTGCCAGCAGAGTGATGATCGGGATGGGGGTTCAGGTGGGCTGGTAAGGTGGATGTAGGGGAAAAGAAGCATATACATCCAGTGGCTGAATTGCACAATGCGAAACCAGAAAACCTGGGATTAATACCGGCTTCACCAAATTTACCAAGCTGTGTGATCCTAGACAATTGTTTAATTTCAATTTCGTTCCTTTTTCTACATTATCATAAACACAATTATGTTGAATAAAATGACTTTTGATATGCATTGTACAAAAACGTCTCTTGTGTTTAATTTAATAAACTATAATGCCTTTCATGTATAATAGGAACCCAGCTCTAAGAGTGAACTTTACAACTGACTTGCATCTTAGTTCACTATTGACATTATTGTGAGGGTGGTGGAAAGAATGAATGTTTGTAAATTCATGTTTGAAAACTATTGCTTAAAAAATACTTCTCAATCCACTGATATAATGTTATAATGTGATGTACTAAGCTGAAACTGTTCTTCATGTTAATGAAATACACTTTTTGAATTTTGAAGAGAAATTATCATGTTTCTACACTTTTGCAGCAAGATGTCTTTAAAAATAATGGTATTTCTAAAGTTAGACTGTGCAGAATAACCTAATTACTTTCTTTCTTTAACTTCAATTAACCTTTAAATGAAGGCTTGCCTGTTTATGTAACTTATTTCTCAGTGTTACTGCTGAGTTAAGCAACCAACAGACCAGTGCTGCTGTTGACCAGGGGGCCGCATGTAAAGGTCAGGAGGGTCGCACGCAGCCCTCGGGCCGTACTTTGAGTATCACTGTGCAACAACAAAGATTTGGACATGGTCACCCGACATACTAGGGTTACTTATAACCCCATTCAAGGTCCCTCCAATTATGTTAATACATTTTTATAATCGCAGTGTCCCAATGTGTAAGGGATCCTCCACTTTACATCTTCTGAAGGGTTATTTAAATCAAGTTGTGATTAAATGCTACCTGTTGTTGGTTGGAGACTTCAACGTGATTTATGAGCCTTTGGATAGTTCGAGTACTCTTGCTGAGCAACAGGATGATGAGTGGGGCATTTCTTCCCTGGGGGCAGCTCCCATAAGCGGTGGACGGCTGTAGCCACACAATTAACTGCTTTGACCCTATGCAGGGGGCTAAGAGCATGCAATGGTCGCAGCCCATCGGATATCAAGGGGCATATTCATTTAGGGGGGGGGGGACTGAGAGAACAAAGTTGATTATGTTTTCTTAGGTTTGCATCGTTGAGCTTCTCTAAATGAAGTCATAGAAAGGTGCGGTCGTGATCATTAGGCCCTTTCCCTTACTCTGCTGAGATTTTGACGCCCACTTCTGATGTTGACACCATCAAAGAAGTTTCAACAATTGCGGGTGCATCAGGTTGACAACTACGGTAAATAGCCCTAAAACTGAAGGAAATATGTATCACTGTGCTAGTAGCCCTTGAGCCATTTGAGAACTTTGCCAGGGATGAGATTCCAATATGTGTGATTCACCCACTGATTCGGATGTTTCCTTCTTTTTTTCTATCCTGTCTACTGTACATTGACACCCTAAAGGGATATGCTACATGACGTGTAAAAGGCAATAAAAATGTGTTTTAAAAAAAAGTGTGATTCACCCACCACTTTTCGAATCATTAAGAAATTATCTTGTTAAGGAGCGCAGATATATGTACATCACGAAAGAAACAAACACCATGGTACTCTAAAGATTGTAGGGGGCCCAAATAAAATCTATTAACAGAAGTAAAATGTCATAACAGGGAAAAAATAATACAAGCCTGCCAGAAGTGTGTATGAAGCAACACTTGCCAAAGTCAGAGAGAGGTCCTGGGATGAATTGAATTGGCAGGATATGTAAGAAGCAGACAGAAGAAATGGCAATCGGGCATTCAGGCCCATAGTTTCACATGACTTCGTAAAAATAGCTAGCTACGTTGAGTTTTATATTACGGAACAAATATAGGAGAACTTTATTACTGATATTTTAATCTGATCCCTACATCATTCCGCCCTTAGAGATTCCCGATGTAGCTAGTCTTGCCACAAGGGCATTGTCAGGTTATTTATATAGATCCGAACCTTTGGTTTGTGCTCTGTATCTAAATATTTTAACAAGCATTATTTTAGCTAGAGCCAACATAGCTGATGCCCGGAAAGGAGCAAAAATCATCCCTATCTATAAAACGGGCAAGAAGGTAATCCGGCCAAATTTAGGCCAATTAGTCGATTAGAATATCTCCAGGAAATATTTTATAAATAAGTACCAGATAAACTTCCAGAGTGGATGTCATCTGACAGCAACCTCCTGAGGCGGAAGCCGGGAGACTCGTAGATCGCTTTTTAAAAAAACTGTGTTTTATTTGTACTTTTAATTCTTACCGTTCCCCTCCTGGGCACCTTCCATTTCTTGTGTAGCACTTACGAGGCATCCCCCGCGCAGCGGATTTATCACTGCCGCGGGTTTAATACAAATCTTGCCGCCATTTCCTGGGACTCCCCAGGCCACGCCCATATTGTTGGCCACGCCCCCCCCCGTAACAACTACTTAACCCGCGCTGAATACAAGCACCAGTATCTGACAGCAACCTCCTGAGGCGGAAGCCGAGAGACTCGTAGATTGCTTTTTAAAAAAACTGTGTTTTATTTGTACTTTTAATTCTTACCGTTCCCCTCCTGGGCACCTTCCATTTCTTGTGTAGCACTTACGAGGCATCCCCCGCGCAGCGGATTTATCGCTGCCGCGGGCTTAATACAAATTTTGCCACCATTTCCTGGGTCCCCAGGCCACGCCCATATTGTTGGCCACGCCCCCCCGTAACAACTCTACTTAACCCGCGCTGAATACAAGCGCCAGTATCTGACAGCAACCTCCTGAGGCGGAAGCCGGGAGACTCGTAGATCGCTTTTTAAAAAAACTGTGCTTTATTTGTACTTTTAATTCTTACCGTTCCCCTCCTGGGCACCTTCCATTTCTTGTGTAGCACTTACGAGGCGTCCCCCGCGCAGCGGATTTATCGCTGCCGCGGGCTTAATACAAATGTTGCCACCATTTCCTGGGTCCCCAGGCCACGCCCATATTGTTCGCCACGCCCCCCCCGTAACAACTACTTAACCCGCGCTGACTACAAGCGCCAGTATCTGACAGCAACCTCCTGAGGCGGAAGCCGGGAGACTCGTAGATCGCTTTTTAAAAAAACTGTGCTTTATTTGTACTTTTAATTCTTACCGTTCCCCTCCTGGGCACCTACCATTTCTTGTGTAGCACTTACGAGGCATCCCCCGTGCAGCGGATTTATCGCTGCCGCGGGTTTAATATAGATCTTGCCGCCATTTCCTGGGACTCCCCAGGCCACGCCCATATTGTTGGCCACACCCCCCGTAACAACTACTTAACCCGCGCTGAATACAAGCGCCAGTATCTGACAGCAACCTCCTAAGGCGGAAGCCGGGAGACTCGTAGATCGCTTTTTTTAAAAAACTGTGTTTTATTTGTACTTTTAATTTTTACCGTTCCCCTCCGGGGCACCTTCCATTTCTTGTGTAGCACTTACGAGGCATCCCCCGCGCAGCGGTTTTATCGCTGCCGCGGGTTTAATACAAATCTTGCCGCCATTTCCTGGGACTACCCAGGCCACGCCCATATTGTTGGCCACGCCCTCTCCCCTACGCCCCCTCTCGCCATAAAACATGTACATCTACCAAACGCGCAGCGGACGAGCGCAGCGGGCGCGCCGTCTGCGCGCCAAAGGCGCGCCTAAGGCAAGCCCGTCTGCGCCCGTCTGCGCCCGTCCGCGCCCGACCGAGCCCTGAGCCCAGGACCCCTGCATCTCGTACACCCCCCTCACGGAGGTACACTCAAGAAACCCTTCTCAAACTCAGGGACTCTCCTCCCTCTCCCTGCTGCAGCACCATTTCCTTAGAGGAAGGACAATCTTGTTGCTCAAACTGTCCATACAGGCTCACACCGCGACTCCCTCTGAAACCACGCTGGATCAAGATGGCTCTACTCAATTGCAGATCCCTCCCGAAACACCAAGCAGAAATTAATATGCTTCTGCAAGATTCCGAGATTGAGATCCTCTTTCTCACCGAAACATGGATCAATTCCAATTCAGACCCGGACATAGTCCAATCACTCCCCCCAGGGTACCTAATCAAGCACCAGGACAGACCCTCCGGGAAAGGGGGTGGAATCGCGATCATCTACCAAAACAACCTGTCTTGCCACTTTAAGGACAGTCCAATTCAGGACTGTGAAAATGTCCAGTTCTCTATCCACTTATCCCCATCCACAATCCTCTCGGGTATTCTTGTCTATCGCCCCCCAGGACAGCCAGGTCCTTTCTGCAAATCCCTATTGGAATCCATCTCCTCTCTTGCTTGTCTGTCTCCCAACTTTACGGTCCTAGGAGATTTAAATCTCCACTTTGACGATCCAACAAACAAAACCGCTGATGACCTCAAGGAAGACCTAGCTTCCACTAACATTCATTTGAAATGCAATCAGCCCACCCATTCCAAGGGCCACCTGTTGGACCCCATATTCACCAACCTCCCGAGCCTAATAGTGAATAACCCCCTCCCTATCCCGTGGTCAGACCACCACTTAATCCCCTTTCAGCTTCAACTCTCATGCGAAGCGTCGGAGAGATCTCCTCCCCAAGCACCATCCCGTCCGTGGCAAAAACTGGACAAGGCCTCATGGATTCAAGCACTGGCCTCCACTACACCGGTGCTTGACCCAGATCCCTCCAGAGCAGACGTCCAACTCCGCTCCTGGATTGAACAATCCCTCGACGCTATCCTTCCCGTCAAACCCCTCCCCAGTAAAAAGGGTTCCTTTAAATCCCCATGGTTCACCCAGGAACTACGCGAACCCAGGAAAAAGTGCAAAAAGCTCGAGCGACACTGGAGAAAGGACTGGGCTACGGAAAGCAAAAACGAATATAGGTCTGCCCTGAAGCATTACAAGTCTTGTATAAAAAACACCCAGGCAACCTTCTTCGAGGGGAAGATACTCGCTGCTGCTAACTCTGCCAAAGAAACCTATCGCATCGTTCGTCTCCTGACAAAAACCCCAGAACCATCATCCAGACCGGACCCTTCGGGCACGAGATGCAACCAGCTAGCTGAGTTCTTCTCAACAAAAATTAATAACCTCCTTAATTCCCTCCCCAACACCACCACCTCCCACCTTCCCTCGACCCCTCCTTCTGGCCCAGAGGCCCCATGCCTTGAAGCATTTTCCCAGGTGACCACAGAACTGTTTCTGACCACCCTACAGTCAGTGAAGAGCGGGGCCCCCTCAGACCCAGCTCCTATGAGCAAACTAAAATTTGTCGCCTCGGCTGTAACCCCCCCCTCACCAACCTTATTAATTTGTCCTTTTCCCTTGGCATCGTGCCGATTCACTGGAAAAAAGCCACAGTCCGGGCAGTTCTCAAAAAACCCACCTCGACCCCACGGACTTGTCTAACTTTAGATCAATCTCTCTCCTCCCGGCCATTAGTAAAGTGGCAGAGAAAATCGTCAACCACCAACTATCCCTCTTCCTGGAATCCAACAACCTCCTGCACCACTCCCAGACAGGGTTTAGACCAGGACAGGGAACAGACACCGCACTTCTAGCCGTGGTCGAGGAGGCAAGAACCATCATCGACGCGGGAGGATCAGTGGCAGTGATCCTCCTTGATCTGAGTGCCGCCTTCGACACGGTGGACCATGCCATCCTTATCCACCGTCTCAGCATGGCAGGAATCTCCGGCACCGCCCTGTCCTGGATCAAATCCTTCCTGGAAGGCAGAACCTTTCAGGTGGCTGACGGCACAGCTAACTCGAGTGCTCTTCCTCTCCAGTGTGGGGTCCCCCAGGGCTCCTCCCTGAGCCCCACACTTTTTAACGTATACATGTCTCCCCTTGAAGACATTGTAACCCCATTCGGTATGAAAACAGTTATGTACGCCGATGATACCCAGCTTGTAGTCTCCATAAACCAGTCGACCAAAAGTCTGGACAACTTGTCAGCATGCCTCCAGGACATCTTTCAATGGATGTGCGAATCGCGCCTGAAACTAAATGGAGATAAATCCGAGATCCTTCTTCTAGGAAAGCCACGCAGACTCCCCCCATCCCTCTCCTGGCCACCTTGCATGGGATCACCCCCTACCCCCAAGTCCGAAGTCAAAAGCCTTGTTAACTGGTTGGACCAAGACCTAAACTTTAAAGTCCAGGCCAGAAAAACCGCCGGCACATGCTTCGGCCTTATTAAGACAGCACGAAAAATCCTCCACTTGATCCCGTTTCAATCCAGGAAACTGCTCTTTCAGGGGTTAGTTAATTCCAGACTGGACTACGGAAATGCCCTTTATCTAGGGGCTCCCGCATCGGTCATCAATAGACTGCAATGCGCCCAAAACGCCGCCGCCAGACTCCTGACCAGGACCAAATCTAGATGCTCTGCCAAACCAGCCCTCAGATCCCTACACTGGCTCCCGATTAGGGAAAGGATCACCTTTAAGACCCTCTGCATCTCACACAAAATACTACAAGGCAGAGGCCCGCCGATTCTGAGATCTCTCGTCAAACCTCATCATTCGAACAGACAACTCAGATCAGACTCCCTCTCCCTGGCCAGCGTCCCCAGAATAAGAAAGGCCCGCTCTGGGGGGCGACTGTTTTCATACAACGCTCCAAAGCTGTGGAACTCACTCCCACTTTCCATCCGAAGTGAACACAACTTACTAGCCTTTCGCAGGCTATTAAAAACGTGGCTCTTTCCATAACTTCTTTCTATCACTTCCCCCCTGAAAGCTTCAGGTTGACTGTCAGCGCTGTGACGCCCTAGGGTAGCTATGCGCTTTACAAATCTGCATTCAAATTCCAATTCAAATGGTAGAACATCGTATATTGGCAGATTTGCAAGTAGTGTTTAAAACAAATGTCAGCACAATCGATCAGGTGTTCTGCGTAATAACATTATATTCTGGAAATGTGTGCCTATGAAGCATGAATACCTCTACATGACTTTTGTAGACATCAGGGCGGCATTTTACCTGATTCCACAAATCACATTATGGGAGGTATTAAGATCCTTAGGTTCCCTGTAAATATTGCTGTCTGTAATAATACGATTACATTACGATAATTATTCCCAAGTTAAGTGGGGAAGAAAGCAAGCCCGAACTGGCTGTACCAAGCATCAGACATTTCCCCAGGAGGCTAAAGGGTGAGGGACGATTTTATAATACTTGGAGGGATGGTGTTGCAGCAGTGCTGCAATATCGACCCCAGTAACAAAATCAGAAGACCAGCATAATCCACTCAGCACTCACTTTCATTTCCAGCCACCCTGTGTTTTGAAATGTTATGATTTTAAATGTGCCCGCTGCAGAGCTCCTTGTATATCCAGCAGTTTTCGGGCAACAACAAAAGTGTTAAGCTATCTCTGGTGATCAATCTTCCTGCTGGAGAGAGATCTGTTTGTCTATTGGCAGTTTAGACTCATCTAAGGTAGTTCAGTGGGTTAATATGCCTGCTGCAAAGAATGTGCACCACACAGATCATAGAACGGCTTTTTATATGAATAGCACTGTGGGTTACTGCTTTTGTGATGGAGATCCTTTGGTTACTGTACACTTCAGAAGTTACAATCATAATCTAGTATAGTGACCTATGAACTGCCTTCAAAGAGCTGCATGCAAATGGTACAGGTTAGAAAGTTATGTGTTTCCAAGTATTTCATTATCCTAATTCCGCTAAAAAGGGTTTGTTTGGGTAGAAATAAATTCTTACTAGTAAATTCAAGCCTAACCACTTTGTTGTTTTTTTTTAAATAATGTTTATTGGGAGTTCATGGATATTACAAACATACAATAATATTATATATAAATACATATAAATACATGTTCCAGAATATTAAGGAAACAGGAGATCGGCTTAAGTGTAAAGTGCAAGGTGCTAAATATTATCAAATACAAATGCATGTTTCAAAATATATGAATATTCGTTTCAAAGTATTCAAGAGTACAATCATAGCATTCCTATAATACAGAAAAAGATCATGTTAAGTTAAAGTGCAAAATACTAAATCAGGATAAGTACGCACATATATATTGTATTCTTCTATACCAAATACCACATCCTATCCTATATCTCAAACACACTGCAATATTTCGCATACTGTCTTATTGCTCCTGATCTTATTGCATATTTTTTTCCAATTCTTGTATTTTACGCAACTTTGCTCTCCAAACATTAAAGGTAGGTACCTTCTCTGTTCTCCAGCGTTGTAGGATTAAGGATCTTGCTATTAATGCTGCAATAAATAGACATTCTTCGTGCGCAGAAATAGCAGGTGAGCAACCCAAAACTGCAATAGATTCATCAATTGAAATAAGGGGATCCATTGTGAATCTGAGGTATTTCTCGATTTCCTCCCACAGACTCCGAATTTTTGGACACTCCCAGATAATATGCGTCCAAGTGCCTCCGCCCTTCTCTGCACAGCGGAAACCTTTATCTTCTATTTGCGGGTAAATCTTATGAAGAAAGGAGGGTGGTCTATAAATCAACCCTTTCGATTAATATTGTATGCGTTTAAAATTCTCACCTCTGAATATGACTGCATTAAACTTATTAATTCTATTCCAGGTTGATTTAAAAATCTGTATATCTTCCCTTTTTTCCATCCATCCCTAGCTTTTTCATATAGTGAGAGAGATTTGTTCTCATCGAAAATCTTAATCCAGTTACTAATCTTCAGTTGTATGGGGCAGTTGAGAGCTTCACTGATACTAGTTTTGTAGGGCAAGTTTTCCTTATCTAATTTTTCAAATATAGGTTTTAATCTAGTAAATGACCACTTCAAAATTGTATTAGAATGTTGAAGCCCCCTTTCAATCTCCGCCCAAGTTTTCCAACAGTTCCCCCTGATAAAGTCCTGGATCTGAACATACCCATTTTCTTCCCACAGCCTCAGGATATTGTTCTCTAAAATACATCTTTCCCCCGTATATATATTCGAAAGCCTAGTTGAATAAATAATTCTTAAAATGCAGTAGTATGCTAGAAGTTGGGTTTTTTGTTTAAGTGCCCATTGAAGGATCTTATAACTTACTTTCTTAGGGTACTTAGTAACTCTTGTAGGATCAGTGATATTATCTTCTCTTAAGATCTTTTTTCATAAAAACATTATCTGCCTCTTGAGGATCTAAAAAGAAAAATCTAAAACTGTGATGTGCAAATGTCGCATAATAGTAATTTCTAATATTCAGAAGGGATAATCCTCCTTCTGAAACAGGATAGTTTAAAGTGCTGAGTGCCAATCTTGGTACCTTATTTGCCCATAGAAAAGAGGAAAACATTCTGTCTATCTCTTTAAAAAAAGAGGTCTGTATTACACATGGAGCTGCGCTAAAAAGAAAATTAAATAGTGAAAGGATATACATTCAAATTAACGCAACGCAGCTTATTATTGAGAGCGGGAGCTGGTTCCATCGTACTAGTTGAGATTTCACCTTTATCAGCAATGGAATATAATTTAAGGAAAAAAGGTCTTCTACTCTCTCCATCACATAAATCCCTAAGTATCTCTTTGGGCGAATATTGTATACCTGTCTAAATTCTGGTAATAAAGAATTAGCACCACAATTGCATAATATAATTTCTGTTTTGGTCTTATTGATTTTATAGCCTCCTATCTCTTGGAAGTCTGAGAAAATCCTCATAACTTCCGCATGGCTGTCCGTTTGTGAATCCAGAAAAAGAGCAATGTCGTCGTCGTAAAGCTTTATATTTGTCATCCCTTGAACAGGGACCGTATGAGCTTTTTTCCCTGATTGCAATTGCTAATGGCTCTATAAATAGTGCAAATAAAATCGGGGAGAGGGGACAGCCTTGTCTGGTTCCTCTATTTAGTTGACATGTCCCTATATTAACAGAGTTGATTAAAAGTTGCACCTGAGAGTTCGCCATTCTCTCCACCTTTTTGGATATCTGTTTTGGTATATCTTTTGAGGTGACTATGCCTCTTAATGTAGCCTTAAAAGCGGCCCATATTACGTTAATAGGGGCAGAATCCTTATTTATATTAAAAAAGAAACTAATCTCCTTCTCTATTTCTGCACACTATTGTTTTTCTGCTAAATTAAGTTTGTTAAAAAAAGCACCTTCTTGATGCTTCTTCATCTTTCTTCCCGAGAAGGATTTCTATTTGAATCAGGGTATGATCTGAGAAGGCATTTAGAATATGTTCATATTTACTAACTACAAGGTTATGTGAAGTTAGAAAAAAGTCTAGCCTTGATGCTGAGTCATATTTTGTTGAATAACAAGAGTACCCACGTATGACCGGGTTGTTAAAACGCCAATTATCTAGGATGTCTAAATCTGTCTTACAGCTAGACAAAGCGTTGGCAACTTGTGATTTATTTTGTCTTCGCTCTATTCTTGTTGAATCAACAGCGGGGTCTTGTAAAAAATGTAAATCGCCTCCCCATATAATCTGTCCAGGTATACCTGATAGTGCTTGCTTTTGTTGTAAAATAGGGAGCGGATCATCTATCACCGGTGCATAAATTATAGCAAGTATTAATTTGCCTGGTTTATTTTCCCGTGCAAATATGTCCATCTACCACCCAGGTCTGACTGTGATGCTTCTACATGAAATTGGACGTGTTTACCTAAAAAGATGCCCACACCCCTCTGAGCTGTCCCAGATACAGATGAACAATAAAAACCCGCCCAACTTTTAAAATTTTTACTAGCATCAGTTAAAGCTTGGAAATGTGTCTCTTGTATGAAGATCACATCAGGGCGGTGGCCTTTCAGCCAGGTTTCTATTGCACAGGTTTTAAGTCTATTATTTAAACCATTAGCATTCAAAGACAGAATTGTCAATTTATTCCTATGCATCATATGTCGTTTAAAAGCAGGAAAATAGGACTTGCTTAGTCCACAAACCACAGCACATACCCACGAAGGTGCAACTTGTGCTACATGTGCCAAATGCGTTTATAAAGTGCAGCTTGTGCTTAGCGTGCAAAATGCCCATATGAACAGCAGCTCTGATTAGTGAGTTTTTTCTTCCTAATAGGAAAGAAGTGGACTGTGTTACCCAATAAAATACAAGCCATTCCGATTATGCAAATAACGCAAATATTAGACCAATATGCTACAGAGCAGATTATGCCAGTTGTGCAAAGTATACAGCACATACCAACAAAGGTGCAACTTGTGCTACATGTGCAAAATGTGTTTGTAAAGACCAATATACTACAGTACAGATTATGCCAATTGTGCAAAGTATACATTAGACCGCATATGATAGTCAATAATTAGGAGAACATAGAGGAATTTCCACCCTCCCTTACACTTATATTAACTAAGTTAAAATGCAATGTACAATGTGCAATATATGGTTTGACAGCAGTTATATGATTGCTGCTACGGGGGGAACACGGTAACTATTGTGCTCCTGCATCTTTCATGATATCAGTGGGTGGAGGGCTTACTTGTTTTTTAAAAAATCGTCTTGTTTTAAAACGCTTGGCCTTGAACACCTACCTGATTGCACTGCCTGCTCTGGTGACCGAAGCCTTGTGGCTGATTGTTGTGGAGGGCTGAAACAAGTGGAGGGCTGAAACAAGTGGAGGGCTGAAACAAGAGCGAGGACCGGAAAATACTCACTTCCGGTAGCGCGCACTGACCCGCCATTTTGGTCAGCGGTCTAGCTGCTCTATGTCCCTTGACACCTATTTCAGGCAGGTATGACAGTGTCATCCACCAGTCCCAGATGGGGTTCAGACCCAAACACAGCACTGAATCTGCGCTGTTAGTGGTCACCGAAAAACTGAAGTGTATATTGGACCAGGGTAAAACAGCAGCTGTGGTACTCTTGGATTTAAGTGCCGCTTTTGATACGGTAGACCACACAGTGCTGATTCAGAGGCTGGAAAGTGTAGGAATAGTAGGAATGGCAAAGAAATGGGTAGCATCATTTTGGAGCGATAGGCATTTCCAATGTGTGGAGGCAGGTTTCCAGTCAGACCCCCTTGAAGCCCCCTGGAGAGTACCACAGGGCTCCTCCCTGAGCCCGACGTTATTTAACGTCTACCTCAGCCCTCTGGCTCACTTAGTACAGGAATTCGGCATCTCCATCGTGTCATATACCGATGACAAGCAACTGGTGTTTTCAATCTCGGACTCGCTGAACTCAGATCACCGTCAACTTGTCCCCTGCCTCGAAAAAATCGGATCATGGATGGCAAATTGCAAGCTCAAGTTAAATGGAGATAAAACAGAACTAATGATTCTGGGCAATAATGCTAATCCAAAATTGGAAATCTTCTGGCCACCAAGCTGGGGGCCTTTGTCTTCCCCCAAGGCTGCCATTAAAGATCTAGGCGTATGGTTGGACCAGAACTTGACAATGGAGACCCAGGCCAATAAACTGGCCGGGACTTGCTTTGGAATCATACGTATGATCAGGAAAATCATGTCTTTGCTCCCAGAGGATGCAAGGATAACCATAGTTCAGGCCTCAGTTACATCGCGACTGGACTATGGCAACTCCCTCTTTCTGGGATCACCCAAATATGTGGTAAAAAGACTACAAGTGGATCAGAATGCCGCCGCTCGAATGTTGCTGAGCATTCCCAGACGTCAATCAGCCAGGTTAGGACTACGGAAATTGATTGGCTTCCAATACAGGCCAGAATTAAATTCAAGTCTCTGAGTATGGCCCATAGGGCCATGCAGGGGAGAGGCCCTGTTCTTATCCAAAAATTAATTACGCACTACCTACCGGATCGGCACCTCAGATCTAGCTCAAAATTTCTGATGAAAATAGTCCCAGTTAAAAAGGCTAAATGGGGTGGAAGATCCTTCGCTCATCTGGTTCCGAGGATGTGGAACAGCTTAGACCCAGAGATTCGTCTCATTGAAAATGAACTCTCTTTCAAAAAAGGCTCAAGACCTGGCTTTTCCAGCTGGACTAAGTGCTGGCTATCTTTCTCCTTATCTTGTAGCGCTGAGATGCCCAAGAGTGGTCACGTGCTTTATAAATCCCACAAACATAAACAAACATATGGCGCGCGAGCGCAGTGGACGCGCGCAGCAGGCGCGCCAAAGGCAAGCCCATCTGCGCCAGTACGTCGCCTCTTGCCAGAAGTGCTGGCCGAGATACACCAGGAAGACGCACTTACTCGAGAGAGGCTCTGCTAAGCTTGCTCCCTTCAGCCCACCGGTGTAAGAGCCCCCCACTACATCCTTTGAGTGGCCCCATTAGCTGCTCGTGTGGCATGTTTTCACTTCCCAACCCCTTGCCCTTGCCTATCCCCCTTGCCACACCTCTCCAAACCCCCCAACTTCGGCTTCAAATACTGAAGCTGAATGTGAGCTCTCTAGTCAAGCACCATGCTGAAATTTACAACCTCATTATAGATGAAAGCCCAGACATATTCTTTTTGACTGAGACATGGCTTAATGATGAGCCTAATTTGGCTCTCCCCCCTGACTACTCTATCTATATGATTAATCGAGAAACCAGGGGAGGTGGCATTGCTGTAATCACCAAATCCTGCTATTCCTGTCTCTTCAACAAGATGGTTATAGAGGGCTGCAAAAGCGCTTGTTTTTGCATCTCCTTGAGTTCCCATCTTACTCTTTCTGGGCTACTGATCTATAGACCTCCAGGGTAGGCTATCGGTTTTAAAAATGCTCTTTTAGAAACAGTTGGCTCACTTGCTATGGGAACTGCCAACTTTAGCATTTTTTGCCATCTAAATCTCCATTTTGACCTTGCTCAGGACCAGACTATCAGCAGTCTGCTTGCTGATCTAGCTGCATTTCAACTCCATCAAATGGTCGCAAGCCCCACTCACATAGGGGGTCATCTGTTAGATCCCATATTTACGAACATAGAGACTGCTACGGTGATGACCCCTACCCCGGTGGCCTGGTCTGATCATCTGTTGGTCGAATTGACCCTTCCTATATCAGAACAACTACATAAGAACACCCAATGGGATGTTTATAAACGTCTTTGGCGAAAGCTCAGACTTGAGAACTTTCACCATCTCCTTAGAGAGGACCCACCGGGCCCTTTTTATAATGTCGAGGCAGGCTACGAAATGTTCTGTGCCTGGATCACTAGGGCACTCGATTCCATCATCCCGGCAACCTGGTCCATAGGCCTCTCCCAGGAATCTAGCCCCTGGTACAACGATACCCTGTCACTATTGAGGAAAGCTTGTAAAAGAAATGAAAGGGAATGGAGGAAAGATTATGACCCGGGAAAAAAAGTATTTTACTTGGCCGAATTAAAGGCATATCATAGAGCCATCTGCAAGACGCGGGCAGCCTATTATGCCAACGAGATTAGACTTAGTCCTAACCCTGCCAAATTCATATTTAAAGTCCATAAAGACCTCAGTACCAAGAAAGCCCCGGTGCCGACAACCACTTCTGAATTCCATTGTGAAGAACTAGCTTCCTTCTTCTTGGAGAAAGTACGGGCAATCTATCGGTCTTTCCCTCCTATGAACACTTCCTGCACATATACTTCCCCCAGACCTAGGCCAGTCTCGAGCCTTAAAGTCATTCCAGAGATCTCTTCCGAAGAACTTAGTAAACTGCTCGTGAAAATCAAATCAGGCTCCCCCACCGACCCACTTAAGTCGGCTCAGATCAGAGAATCCTCCTCGCTCTGTCTGACGCCTTTGTGCCAGTTAATTAACACCTCCTTCTCATCTGCCACAGGCCTGGGTTTCCCCATCCTTAAAAAACCCACCTTGGACTCGACGAAGCCCGAGAATTACAGACCTATTTCTCTCCTCCCCTGGGTGGCGAAGGCTGCCGAAGCCCCTGCTAACAGCATACTTACCAACTTCTTGCTCTCCAACAACATTCTAGATGCAACTCAACATGGATTCCGCGCCGGGCATAGCACAGAGACTGCTCTCCTTGCTATGGCGGAACACCTGCGGATCATTCTTGACTCTGGTCAAACGGCGGCACTAATCCTACTCGATCTCAGTGCCGCCTTTGACACGGTCTCGCATGAGGTTCTGCTCCGCCGCCTGGAGGAGGTAGGATTTCAGATCTGGCCCTTGAATGGTTCAGATCTTTCTTGACAGGAAGATGTTTTCGTGTCTCTACTCCCCCATTTCTATCCCAAGCGCATCCGATTGAGCAGGGTGTTCCTCACGGCTCGGCACTGAGCCCCACATTGTTCAATCTTTATGTTCAGCCCCTAGCTGCTGTTGCCAGACAGTGGGACCTTACTATGGTCTCATATGCGGACGACACGTAGCTGGTGGTTGCTCTTACGATGGCTCAAGCCTGAATGTCTCCAAGTTTAAAAGTGGACTTACGGCCGTGGCAGAGTGGATGACATATAATTGCTTGCAATTAAATGCAAACAAAACCGAAGTCTTGATAGTCGATAAGAATACTGACTTATGGGGTGACCACTGGTGGCCTAACGCCTTAGGTAAGGCCCCCGAACCTAGGAATAAAGTTAAGAACTTGGGGGTGTGGATGGACACCTCTCTTAGTTTCCGCTGCCACACTAAAAGAGTTGCTGCCACATGTTTCGGCATTTTACGAGGTATTAAACCTATCCTAAAATTCTTTGATGCATCTACCAGACAGCTGATAATCCAATCTACTATCCTCTCCCGTCTGGATTACGCTAGCTCCCTGCTTCTGGGGGCAAATCAAGCCGATATCACCTGAATGCAGCGTATCCAGAACGCAGCTGCCAGAGCCTTAGAGGGCCTTCAGCGTTTCTGCTCTGCCGCCGATACCATCCGGAGGCTTCACTGGCTCCCTATGGCACAGAGGATTTAATTTAAGACGCTTTGCCTGTCTTTTAAAATTCTGAAACTGGCCACGCCTAAAATGCTCGTTAACCTGCTGATCCCGTACGTCCCCTCTCGTGCATTACGCTCTAAGGGGCAGCATTTGGTTGCGGTGCCTTGGATAAAACGCTGCAGAGCGGGAGGTAGCTCCATCCGTCATTTGGCAGCAAAACTGTGGAACTCACTACCGGCCCACATATGAGAACTGGATGACCTGTTGACCTTCAGGAAGGCAGTTAAAACCCATCTCTTTCCCTGTAAGCGCCGGGACGCCCCTTTGCTGGGGCAGCTGAGCACTATATAAGTAGTTATAACATAACATAACAATGCAGCAACATCATGTTAAGCAACATATTTCAATAGCAGCTGACATATTGCATAGATAGTTTGTGATGTGCAATACTGCGACTTCCGCCTAGACATGTTAGATTATTAAACTACTCCCTGTGCATTCTCCTCTTCTTTAACTTATTCTGAAACAAAAAATTTAATCTATGAACTCTCTTTTTCTAACTGCTTTAGCCCCACCGCCATTCCCCCACCCCACCCTCTCCAGAAGAACGGGAAAACCCAGCTAGCCCCACTATCCTTCCCTCCTTCTCCCTCTTTTTACTGGATGCAATCTTGTTGCATCCTGTTGCGACTCCTGATTCACCTCATGGCCGCCCCTGAAAACTTTAAATATTTCCCATGACACTGCTCAAACAAATCTCATTATTATACAAAGCCGACTTATGACTACAGAATCTCCTTTTCTTTATGCATCATTGAGACCTTCCAGACAGTTTTGAGCTTTGATATGTCCCTGAAAATGCAGAATTTTCCTTTGGCTAGAACTTTTAATTTAGATTGATATACAATCATTGCCTGCACTCCTTTAGCCATGAAAGAGTCAATCATTTTAATAAAATTCTTCCGTCTGTGGGCTGAAGCTGCTGACATATCAGAAAAGATTTTAAAGTTCTTGATTTCATCGTTAGTAAATTATTTCCTTGATATGACTGCATTTAAGATTTGTTCCTTGATTCTGTAGTCTGAGAAATGTATTAAAAAATGTGCGTGGGCACTTGGCATTCAAAGGTTTATGTGCAGGTATCCTGCGGGCTCTGGTGATTGTGAGATCTCCTTGTAATTCTGGTATTGCCTTCTTTAACGGAGACTCAGTCCATTTTACCATTTCCACAATCTCCAGGCCCTGCGATATTTCCACAATGCGTAGATTGGACCGCCTATTATAGTTCACCAGGTCTTAAAGCTTCGCTTGCATCTGGCACTTATTTATATTCAACAACTGGAGATCCTTTTGCATGGTGGTAATGTTATCTTCCAGGGCTGAGACACGAGCCTCCACTCCTGTAAACCTTTTGGGTAGATTGCCTAGATTTTCCTCCAACTTTGTTAGTCTATCATGAAGCTGTGAAATTTCAAATGCTTGTGATACCTTAAGACCTCTTAATTCTTGAAAAATAGTTATAAGCATTTCTTGTACTGAAGTATCTCGCTTGACTTTTTTCTTTGCATGGTTTTCGCCAGCTCTCAGTGAAGAAGGAGCTATTTCCTTTTCTGTCTGATTCTAATTCTGATTCAGATGAAGACTCCAACTTATCTGCCAAGGCCTCATTCCCACCTTCGTTTTGCGGCGTCTGTGGAGATATGTGGGCCTCTTGAGTAGATGATTGGCTAATGTAAAACACAAACAATTGAAGAAGGGTCTGAGGGAAATTTAAAGACCTGCCCAGTTCATATCCCCCTAACTGTAATCCTAACAACAAAAGAACCGGGGGTCTATAATGGAGCTTCAAGTACTCCGAGCTGCTGCAAAACTCCTACATAAGTGAGTTAGGCGCTAATAGAGCTACATAAGTCTCTATATCAGAATGTGTGCCAGGGCAAACCTGTCGAAGGACCTACTGAGATTGTTGGTAAGACCCGTACAGAGATGTGTTGGATTCCCATCAAATAGGTATGTAGATCAAGTGTTCTCATTTGGTCATCCAAAAATGGGGTGGTATGTCTCTTGATCAATGAGACCCATCCATTGCCCTTACTCAATTGGGTCTCACCATCAATCGCGAAGGTACCCATGAACAAATGATAAAGATGGGATCGAGTGCAGTGCAAAAATCAAAAGATGTGTGTATTAAAAACAAGGGGTAAAAGGATCAATAGGCGAAAAAGTCTAATGTAATTTGTCCTTTCCCTCAAACAAACAAGAACAATGCAGAGGAAGCAGTCTAAACATATGACTGCATTTACAAGGCCAACATGTTTCAGCCGGTAGGGACAAGATCCCATGGCTTTCTTCAGGGCCAGAGTTCTAAGCATTAGCTACTGCATACATAAAGTGAACGTAACGACAATCTGTAAAGGATATACATAAATAGTCCAAAATCGTGTTCCTCTGTACCAAACGGTGTCTCTTACATCTGTTAACAAGAAACAAGAAATAAATTGTAGTAAGTCCTATCAAAACAGGAAAGACCTGGCACTGGCTTCTACTAATTAAGCCAATTAATGTTACTAATGTTACTCACCTGAATAGTACAGGGAGTGTACCTCACCTCTCCTGGAACCCAGCTCAGGAAAAAGGGAGGCCCCGCTCCGTGAAGGCAAGGAAGGGGAAGGGTGGACAGTACTACTCTATCTCTCCCTCCAATACATAATATAGCCCCTATAACAGTCAAGCTTCACAGAGCCACAAAAAATCCTAAGGGTGGATAAGTCACAGAGCCCATAAAAGTCCCAGGTTCCCAAGATCCATCACTTAATGTAAAAAGCTTTCCTCTAAGTATGAGTGTCCTAAGTAGGATGGAGCTAAACTGTGGCAGGTTTAGATCTAGGCTAGCAAAAGTTTGACAGACCAAGCCTGGTCTTATATCCCAGAAACATAGGTGAACCAGTCTATGCCACCCCAAAAGAAAAAAGGCCAAGAATAAATCCTAATGAGCCACTAACCTGTCCGGCGTTGTCTCATCGCAGGACCCGAGCTTGGTGGAAGGCAAAAAATGGCTGCCCACAGGAAGCATATAAAGGAGATAGGGGCGGAGTATCACGTACTCTCGCGGGATTCGATTGAACTACAGAGTGATGTCATAATCCACTGTGTTGTAGTTCACCCAAGAACTACAAGATGACATCATTACGGCCATCTTTGTAGTTTGAACTAGTTCAAAAATAAAAGTGCTTTATTTAACCATAGCGCAAGTGTTTGCAAGCGCGAAATAGTCGACCGAGCTGATGTCTATTTATAAAGATCCATCAAAGTGGTCTCTGATAATGATCCCCAAATGAACCCAAAGAAAGGTAGCCAATGGTGGGAAGGGGGGAGGAGGAAGAGGGGGGCTGAATCATCCGCCCCTCACTTCAAAAACTGAAGTGGTAGAGGGCTGTCAAAACAGTACAATATCGTGCTGTGCCTGCCATATCAGAATAATGATGTTGCTTGTTAGTTCAAACTCACATATAGGCAAACAGTGTGCCAAGGGTACATCTGTAGAGAGCCCTAAAGGACCAAAGTGAAGGTGGGTGACCCTAGACTCAAAGGAAACTGAACCTAATCCCTCCCCAGAAGATTCAGTGGTGCAGACTAGAGCACACAGTGTCCCTAGCGAAAGAACTACCTCCATAAAGTGTAGTCTAAGAGAAAGACCCGCAGCTGGCAGCTGCTCTAAACAGTAAAACACAAACAATTGAAGAAGGGTCTGAGGGAAATTTAAAGACCTGCCCAGTTCGTATCCCCCTAACTGTAATCCTAACAACAAAAGAACCGGGGGTCTATAACGGAGCTTCAAGTACTCCGAGCTGCTGCAAAACTCCTACATAAGTGAGTTAGGCGCTAATAGAGCTACATAAGTCTCTATATCAGAATGTGTGCCAAGGCAAACCTGTCGAAGGACCTACTGAGATTGTTGGTAAGACCCGTACAGAGATGTGTTGGATTCCCATCAAATAGGTATGTAGATCAAGTGTTCTCATTTGGTCATCCAAAAATGGGGTGGTATGTCTCTTGATCAATGAGACCCATCCATCGCCCTTACTCAATTGGGTCGCACCATCAATCGCTAAGGTACCCATGAACAAATGATAAAGATGGGATCGAGTGCAGTGCAAAAATCAAAAGATGTGTGAATTAAAAACAAGGGGTAAAAGGATCACGGTTGGACTCTCCCGATCCGAGTGGGTCGATAACCATTTCAAAACCGATTAGGTCGGGAAGCTTTCCAAACCGCATCAGAATCAGACCCTTAGGGCCTGATTCTGTTTCGGGTTGGAAAGCTTCCCGACCGAATCGGTTTGGAAATGGTTTCCGACCCACTCGGATCGGGAGAGTCCAACCTACGGAGTACGATGCATCCGGATGTTTCCCGATACGATTTGGTTGGACTCCTATTGACTTCAATGGGAGCATATGTTCCTAACCGCATCATAATTGGGCTCTGGGTCGGCAAGACACGTTCCCGATACGATTTGGAAGGAGCAAATGCCATTAGGAGGCCTTCCTAACCGCATCAGAATCAGGCCCTAGGTGGGAATGCTTTCCTATCCGCATTGGAACCAGGCCCTTAGTGTCTTAAAGATACTGCGTCTCTAAATCTACATACCTACCATATACTAGAGACATACATAAATTGTAATTGTACCTAATTACCATATATATTTTTAATCAGAGCACTGGCCCTGGGCCTGGCCAGCAGACCCCGGGGTGCAGTCAGAGTCAGTTACCATCAGCATCAGTAAAACAATGGGGCTGATCAGGGCAAGAAGGATGACTTTTTCACATGCCCTCCATACCCCCAAACGAAAGGTGATGGGTAACTAACCTACACCCTGGTCCATCCGCACTGGCCTGTGTTCCACTGTGAAGTCCATACCCTGAAGGGAAATGGGCAACCTCAATAACTTTGGATTCTCTCCCTCATCTTCATTAGCCCTCTGAGAGGCCTGTGGTCAGTTTGAATACAGACGCAAGTACCAAACAAATATGTTCTCAGCTTCTTCAGGGACCAGACCAACTGGCTGATCTTGGCCCTCCTCACTTACTGGAGGCAACACTGCCCCAATCCCTTGATCTGAAGCATCTGTCTAAACTACAAATTCCTTTGAGTGGTCAGGGGCCAGTAACACCAGTACTGAGCACATAGCCACTTTCAGAGCGTCAAAGGGCTTCTGACACTCTGAGGTCCACATGACTTTCTTTGGCTGCTTTTTACAAGTGAGTTATGTCAGGGGAGCCACTACGGTCCCATAGTTCTGAACAAATCTTCTATAATACCTAGTCAGAACAAGGAAGGCCCTGACCTGTGTTTGGGTTGTAGGAGCTGTCAAATCCAAAATAGTTTGGATTTTGGCTGGAGAAGTTGCACATGAGCCCCACTCGCAAGGTAGCTCAGGTACACAACTGATCTCTGCCCTGTTTGGCACTTACTGGCCCTAATAGTCAGACCTGCCTGCTGTAGGGCCTGAAGCACTTCATTCAGGTGGCTTAAGTGTTCCTTCCAGGTGGGACTGTACACAGTTATGTTGTCCAGATAAGCTGCACTAAACTGCTCCAGCCCAGACAGGACCCTGGTCACCAACCTTTGTAAGGTGGCAGGGGCATTCTTTAAGCCAAAGGGCATTACTTTAAATTGCTAATGTCCCACTGGTGTGGAGAATGCTGACCTCTCCTTGGCTCGCTCATTTACTGAGGGCAATTTGCCAGTATCCTGAGGTCAAATCAAATGTACTCAGGTACTTAGCAGCCCCTAACCATAAATGAACTCATCAGCTCTAGCTATAGGGTGAGCATCAGTCTTGGTGACGCATTCAGTCTTCTGTAGTTCAAAAAGAACCTAGACTTCTTCTTACCCCCCTCGGGATTAAGTTTGAATACCAGCACCACTGGGCTGGCCCATGGACTGTGAGAGGGCTCAATTACCCCCAAGTCCAGCATATATGCTACTTCAGCCTTGAAGCTGGCTCTTACCTGGTCAGACAACCTGTAGAATTTGTTCTTGATAGGTAGGCTATCACCAGTGTCATTGTCATGTACACACCAGCTTGTGATACCTGGGGTCATAGAGAACAGACTAGAAAACTGCTCCAGCACCTTCTTGCAGTCTCTGTGTTGTTGATCTGTCAACTAGTGAGAGAATACAACTGATCCATCTTGCACACTGTTGGAGAGGAGGTCTGGCCCTGGCTCATTCTCCTTTTCTCCTACCTCATGTATGACCATCAACATAGTCCTGTTTGCCTTGTCTTGGTGGGGCTGCAACCTATTGACAACCTATTGACATGCAGGACCCAGAGAGGGTTCCTGGGGGTGTTCATGTGTACCAGGTATGTAATTGTTGGAAGTAAAAGATGACAGGAACCAGAGTCTTTCAAGTACCACTTTATTGGCCATCCCCTCTCATCAATACTCAGTAACACCAATATTCTAACATGAGCTCCAGGTGGGGGAAACCAAGGAGGGAAAAAGGAGAGGGGGAAACGGAATGTACCATCTAAGTTAAGAGGATATAACACACTTCCCTTCCTATACAACCAGAAGAAGAGGAGAAACCAAAGGTAACAGAAAAAGGCATTGAATGTAGAAAACACATTTAGTCATACAACAAGTCTAGGTGGGCATGACATGAAAATTCAGATATATACATAGCATTTAATGCAGAGAGAACACATCACATTTGTGATTTTACAATTTTGGCACAGCTCCCCCTTTGCCCATTAACGAGGAGAACAATGTTGTTGAGAGCCTTAACAACCCGGCAAGGAGGATAGAATTTACTTTGGCTATGCCAGTCTTTAGTGCTTCTTTTGACTTGCACCACATCGCCCACTACCCAGTTTGGGATTATAACTCCATTCTTCTGGTCATACTATTGGTTATATTTGGCTTGGTGCAGGTCGATCTTCCTGATAATCTCTTCGGGATTAGGATTACTTGCACTGCCTCCTTCCAGCCAAGTGGGGTTGAGCTTGGTACAAGGCTCTCTCCTGCGGAGGGAGACGAAAGGCGAAACCCCTGTCACTTTGTTAGGTGAGGTGTGATACGCCCATAGACACTTACTTAGGGATGCTTCCACGTCGTGCCCATTGATAATGGCCAATTGGATGTGCTCTATGATTAGCCTATTTGCCCTCTCAACTAGGCCGTTTTTGGGCAATAAATTGCGGTGGATTCGTATTTTATGTGCATGTTGTCTAAGAAATCCTTCATTTCCTGCAAGGTGAATTGCACACCGTTATCCGTTACCAACGCTGAGGGTATGCCCTCCATGAAAAACACATCCTGTGGAACTCTAGGACTGTGTTCCTGTTGATGCGATGCACAAACTTCTGGGTGATCCAATGTGAGGTGTAGTCAATTAAGACTATCATGAATCTCTTTTGAGTGCCTAAGTTGTCCTTGGGCCCTATGATATCCATGGCTAGTTTGCTCCATGGTTTGGTTGGTATCTTGACAGGAGATAGAGGGGCTTTAGATTCATCACTCTTGGCACAAGTTACACAGTCCTTGACCAGTTGCTCTGCCATGGTGTCCATTTTAAGGAACCAGAAATTCGCCCAGACTCTACTTTTATTGATGTTACGTCCCAGATGCCCCTCATGCGCCAAATCTACTATTCTCTTCCTGAGGCCTGTAGGAGGTTCTACTGTGTTTTGGCGGTACACTTTGTTCCCAATGACGGTTAACTCGTTTATGATTTCCCTGAACTCTTCGAGGTAATTTCTCTTTTTGGGCCACCCTTCTCTCACGATGACCTTGAGCGTGCACAATTCCTTGTCCTCCTCCATACACTTCCCCCATTCCTGTTAAGTGATGGCGGGGTGATCCACAATCATGATGGGACTGTCTAGCATTTCTTCTTGCTCTTCTGTCTGCAACAGCGTTCTTGATAGGAAGTCAGCAATTGTATTGTCTTTTTCAGGTATGTACTCTACTTTGAAATTGAAATGATTGAGTCCCAATATCCATCTGCTTATGCGTGGAGTACAGTTTTATAGCCCTTTCACAGTGAAGATGAAGGTGAGGAGCTTGTGATCCATCCGGATGGTGAGATTCAACCCCCACAAGAAGAATTTGAAATGCCTCAACGCCCAGAAGCATGCCAGGGCCTCCTTTTCAATTACAGAGTAATTACGCTCTGAACTCATTAGGCACCTGGATGCGAAGGCAATGTTCTTTTCTTCCTTACTGTCCTTTTGTACTAGGGTGGCTACCTGACCTTTGTTTGAGGTGGGAATGGTCTTTCTCCTGGGGTCGAATGTCCCTGAAGCTGGTGAGTTCACAATCTCTTCTTTGAGGGCATCCACCACACACTTATGGTCTTCCTTCTATCTGAAGTCCATATTTTTCTTTAGAAGATCACGCATAGGTTCACATTTGGATGCAAAATTATAAATGTATTTGGACATATATTCCATGAGCCCTAGGAAGGATTTAAGTTCGTCTTTACTCTTCGGATATGGGGCATCTTTTACAGCGCTAAGCAGGCTATTTTTAGGTCTAAATCCTTCTTTGGAGATGGAATGTCCCAAATAATCCACGGACGACACCATTATTTTGCATTTGTTCCCCCATACTGTCAACCCAGCATCCATGGGTTTCTGGAAGATCAGTTTAAGGGAGTAGCCGTGTTCCTCCACATCACAGCCATACACCAAGATATGGTCCTGGAAACACATTGTTCGGTCCACTCCCTTCAGGATTTGCTGCATTATCTTCTGGAAAACCGCTGCTAATTCAAACCGCATCCTCCTGAACATGAAATCCCCTTGGGGACTTATAAAGGTGGTAATTGGCCTGGATTCCGGGTGGAGGTCCACCTGGTGGTAAGCCATTGACAAGTCGATTACGCTGAAGTACTTGGCCTGGCCCATGGTGCTGAGCAACTCGTTGATGTTTGGCAGGGGGTGTTTCTCCACCCAACTGCTTTCATTGAGGCTGCGTAGCTCCACACACAGCCGAATACCTTCGCCATTGGCCCTCGCCACGATCACAACTGGGGCCAACCATTCGGAACAATCTACGGGTTGAATGATTCCCATGTCACACAATTTACACAGTTCTTTCCCCAATGGTGCCCTCGTTTGTTGTGGTACAGAGCGTAACTTGTGAACAACAGGCTTGGCTCTGGACTTTAGTTTGATTCTATGTTGGAAGTCATGTAAAGAGTCCAGTTTCTCCTGAAACAATTTTGGAAATTCCTCACAAATGGTGTCACCCCCATGGACCTCTTCCATAAGTAGGACTTGCTCTGTACTGTTTGGGTCCAGGATGATAGCCAGTTCTTTTTCGTGCTGCCATCCCAGCAGGTTGGACCCAGATTCTACAATGTATGCCTTCCTGAAGGCTTTCCTGCTTTTGAAATGGATGTGCATCTCCTTCATTCCCATGAGGGGTATTGGTTCCCTGCTGTTCCCTCTGGGAGAAATATCTGGTTTCTGCAAGGAGCTCTTTGTTTGGCCCTCAATGTTCTCAAAATCATTCCTGTTTAAAAGCGTGAATGGGGAACACAAGTCTACAAACATGGTGATAGTTTTGTTGTTAAGTAACTCATTGCATTTAGGATAAATGGCATTCACAGAACCTGAGTAATCTTTAAGCTGTAACACATATTTTTCCCCGCTGGGCATTACACACTTTACTTCCTTGTTCAGGACCCTTTCAACCTCCCTCTCACTGTCTTTGGGGTGGGGGTCACCTTCTCTGCATACCCTGGCAAAAGGCCCCCTCCTATTACATTTCTTACAGGTAACCGTTCTGGCTGGGCACAGGAAGTAACTTGCAAAGTGATTACTGCTGCCGCACCTGTAACACTTAAAATTCCTTTCTCTGTTGGACAGTTTGCTGCTTGTGCTTTCTTTATTTTTTACTTTGTACACTTCACTCTTCTCCTCTCCCTCCTGAATTCTAGCAACAACCTCTGTGTTGGGTTTAATTTCTTTTATACACTTGCTCTACTGATTTGGCAATCTTTACCCCTTCTCTTAAGCCAGGGTTCTTAGTTAAGAGTTGTTCCTGGATGCAACGCACCAGTTGATCCCTTATGGGAGAATCGGTGAGATTGCCAAATTCGCACAACTGCGTGAGAACCCACAATGCTGCAATGTAGTTTGAGACTGATTCCTGTTTGCTTCGAACTCTACTGAAAAACTTATGACTATCCAAAACAACGTTCACTTTATCGCCAAAATGTGTCTCTAACTTGCTCATGGTACTTGAAAATACATCCACTCCCTCCCCTTCTCCTACTTCCCCTTCTGGTTCTGGCAATGTCTCGTACATTTTCCATCCATGTACACCTAAATTGTGGAGAAGGATGTGCTGTTGGGGCTAAAGCGCTCCTCCTCAATGGCTATGAGATAAGACTCGAACAACTTCTCCCACACCTTCCAACATATTTCAGGCTCACTTATGTCCTTCAAAAAGGAGGGAGGTTGGCTCATGCCTGCCGCCACCATCATGGTGGAAAAAATAAATAAATAAAGGTTTCTATTATGAAGGCAAGGCGTGAGGGGAAGGTAATTGCCTGAAAAAGGACGCCATCAAAAATTGGAATTTCAGATAGGATTCCTCTCCAAGTAAAATGGTGAAGGGCCAGGAAATCAAGGAGGAAGAAATAAATGTCAATGGGAACACTAAGGGGCCGATTCCGATCTCAGTTGGAAAGCACGCCGACAGAGTCGGATCCGGGGTGTTTTCTGACCGATCCGGACTCCTGCAGTCCAACCGAGCGTGTACGATGCGGCCGTATGCTGTCGGACTCGGTTCGGTCAGACTCCCATAGAAGTCAATGGGAGCCGATAGTACGATGCATATATTGACTGAATGGGTATGTTGCGGACAAGTAAGCCCCCTACAATGGGTACACGTTGGTGCAATCCGCACCATTCCTGCCTGTGTTGGGAAGACCCATGGGTCTCCCCCTGTGTCCGAGTCGTAAGGCTGTGGTTAACAGGGGGTCCGATGCGGACCCCCAAACCTCAACTCCAGGAGCTATTGCGAGCCGGAAGCTCCGACTCGATCCGGCTGTCCGAATCGAGCATCGCACTGGCTCGGTGGGAATTCACCTCCATTGCACGCCATGGTAAGCTTACGGCCGAGGCTTACTGAGCAGTGTACTCTTGGGGAGTACTTGCCTCTCCTCAAGTTCCTGTCTGGCGCGGTGCGCTACCTCCGCCCTCTGAAGCGTGGGTGTGCGTTCTAGTTCTGCACTGAGTAGAGCCCCTCGGTTTCCTGGCAGCCGCGCCTGACGCTGTGTTGTCGGCGCTTCACAGGTTCAGCGCAGGCTTTTCGGGTTGCAGAAGCCTATATTTTTTAAGCTACCACCCGTGCTCAATACCCTGGATCAGAAAGGCGTCGCGAGGTGCAAGGTACCTTTATCTTCTCAGTGTGTGCACTGAGACTTATTTCCTCATCCCTGCCTTCTGTCCAGTTGACTATTTCCCTGTACGGCATCCAGTTTTCACGAAGGACTATGTACTGGCTCGAGGTGGAAGGTACTGTTACCTCTTTGGGGCCGATTCCGATCTCGGTCGGATTTTGCGCTTTTTTCGCATTGTACTTCGACGTCCGGACCCGCGTAGGAACCAGATGGAAATTCAGCCTCTGAATCCGATTCGCTAATGCCGAACCCGATTTGGTGCCCTTCCGACCGAGATCGGAATCGGCACCACATCAAAGCTCACAGTAGAGTCAAGTAATTGAATGTTCAATGTAGTAGGGATGCGGATACCGCTGTGTTTCTTGTTCTGGGGGAGTTGAAATCGGAGTGATAGCAGGAGACCCAGCATTGCGCTAAACGGCCAGAAGCTCTGCCTGAAGCCCTACCAAATCTTGTCACCTGGCCCTGAATGACGGAGTTGCCCTGGGTGCCTGCTCCCCGCTGCTGCACTACTCCATCCGTGTAGCCGCTGTGTGGTGAGCGGGCCCAGCGGACTTCAAGGTCCAGCATCCCAGGCGGCCGGAAGCCGTGCATGACATCGCAGCGCCAGGAGGCACTTTAAATCAAGCCACATCCCCTGCTGAGGGGGGAGTTGAAATCGGAGTGATAGCAGGAGACCCAGCATTGCGCTAAATGGCCAGAAGCCCTGCCTGAAGCCCTACCAAATCTTGTCACCTGGCCCTGACTGACGGAGTAGCCCTGGGTGCCTGCTCCCCGCTGCTGCACTACTCCATCCGTGTAGCCGCTGTGTGGTGAGCGGGCCTAGCGGACTTCAAGGTCCAGCATCCCAGGTGGCCGGAAGTCGCGCATGACATCGCAGTGCCAGGAGGCGCATGAAATCAAGCCACATCCCCAGCTGAGGGGGGAGTTGAAATCGGTGTGATAGCAGGAGACCCAGCATTGCGCTAAACGGCCAGAAGCCCTGCCTGAAGCCCTACCAAATCTTGTCACCTGGCCCTGACTGACGGAGTTGCCCTGGGTGCCTGCTCCCCGCTGCTGCACTACTCCATCCGTGTAGC
The DNA here is from genome assembly GCF_964261635.1 of Lissotriton helveticus. Taxonomy (NCBI): domain Eukaryota; kingdom Metazoa; phylum Chordata; class Amphibia; order Caudata; family Salamandridae; genus Lissotriton; species Lissotriton helveticus. Next base: position 496,069,062 of record NC_136061.1, on the reverse strand, counting down.
CGCTGTGTGGTGAGCGGGCCCAGCGGACTTCAAGGTCCAGCATCCCAGGCGGCCGGAAGCCACGCATGACATCGCAGCGCCAGGAGGCGCTTTAAATCAAGCCACATCCCCGCCTCACGGGACGCCGGGCAAAGCACGGGCAAAGGTGGGCCCTCTTAGGCCCTCAGAGGTCAACAGTGGTCGGGCGGGCCACCCCTCTAAGTTGCTCCAAAAGGTGAGCCCGAAACATTCAAAATTATAATGGGGAAACGAAACACTAGTACTGTGACACAGGCACCCAAGGGATCTTTCGTTCTCCCGCCTTCCTTTGAAAGCATGCTGGAAAATGCATTTAACTTGGTAACAAATGAAATTGCCAATACCGAGAGGAGAATGTCAATGGGCCTCACAAACACACATCCAGAGCCATTACAAGTGAATTCCAATAATGTTCTGCCGCTTTCACCCGTGGTTACAGTTATGAAATCTACCCCGCTTGCCAATTCGTTGGTACTGTTGCCTGGGGGTAGTAGTACTACCACTATTATTGATTCTTTGCCTGACCCTGCTGTACAAACTGTCATTGCCCCCTTGACCCCGAGCAACAAGTCTGGAGGTGAGAAAAGAAAAAGAGGCGCCTCCAAATTAACAGTAAACAAGAGGAAACAACCCCCACGCAATAAGAGCCAACCAACCCCACAGAGTATGTGGACTAGAGGGAACAAACAACTACCAGTGGGTGGCACTGACATCAATGAGTCTACGCAACCTGCCGATGGGGCTCCTGTTGCATCTACACAAACTTCCTTAAAAGAAGGACATATTTGTGCCTGCACACAGACTGAGTCGCTCATTGAAAGTATTATCCAATCAAAGAATAATGGGAATCTTATTGAGACTATTGTTGATACAATTTTTAAACAAATGGAAACTCAAATGATCAAACAGTTTAATACTATTTTTAAAAGACTGGATAGATTGGAAAACCTTATAAAAAGGAAGATGTAAAAAGGAAAGGGGTGATTAGTCTCGATCTAATGAGGGGAGATCGCCTACTGAAAGATCTGGAGTCTGCTAGTAAGGTCATTTTGGGTGGTGGGGCCAATACCAATAGCAGTAGTATACCAACATCTAATGCTGCACCTAGGAGCGACACTGCAGGGAAAATCCAATCTGCCACGAAAGCACAGTACACTCCGGCAGTAGCAGCTGGTTCCCCCTCTTCCATCAGTATGGCTAGCGGCACATCTAAGGGCGGCCCTACCTCAGCCACGACTAAAACAGGAGCACCAACTAACACTGGCCCAGATAAGGGACAAGCTGCTGCTATTAGGACCACAAAACTACAGGGACCTGCCCTTCACCTACCCCCCGACGCATGCCCTTATGTCTTAATCTTAGCAGGCGTACCACCACTTATGGAGGGGCAAGGAGAGTCCTGGGTCCAGCTGAATAACAAATGCATTGACTGGCTGTGTAAACATAAAGGGGTAGGTCATAATATCTCGAACAAAATCTTGTCAGCACGCCGAGTAAGCTGGGTTGGTCCACTATTTAAGAACATTAATGGCGATTGCATAGTAATTAATTTTAGGCACCCTGGTACAGCTAACTTTATACTTAGCAATAACAACATCTACCCTGGCCCAACAACTGTTATAACCTCTCTACCATTGGGTTACTTTTATAGGCCCCCCCAGAGATCATTTAGCTAAGCTCCACCACCATATCCACTGTCTAATAAATATAGTGCACTATCTGAGCTGGGCACCTTGGACTGACCACGACCACCTATCCTCTCTGATACAGCAGCTAGCGATCACCTGAATATAATTGATCCTGTGGAAGAATTGCCAATCTGCCCCAATGTAATGGTGCCTAACGGGCTTAGAGTGTCTGCGTTACCATCTAACCTTTTAACATCTCCCCAGGGCTCAATTACCCTCATACCATCCGATGATCTGACCATTTTGAGTTGGAACATCGCTGGTCTTAATACAAAAACGAAAATCAAGGAGTGGATAGATTGGGTTACTAACTTCGATATCCTAATTCTCCAGGAAACCTGGTGCACCAGCCCCCTGCTTCAAGAAGGATATAGTTGTTATAACCAAATTGTACCCATCCCGGCCATGGGCCGTCCTAGTGGGGGCCTATCCATTTGGGTCAAGATTACGGCAGGAGTTAAAACTGAAACACTGCCTACTAACGATAAGAATTTTCAGGCATTGATATATACTAGCAGGATAAAGCTATGCTTAATTAATTTTTATAATAATGATTTCACAACTCATCCCAACGCTAATTTTATAAGACTATTTGATTTTATTGATGAAATTGTTGATGGACATAAATATGGTAAATTTGATGGTATTTGTTTAGGAGGCGATTTCAATGCACACATCCACCCAAGAACCCCTAGCTGTAAAAGATGAGAAGAATTGCGTAACTATTTAGCTACACGCGACCTAGTTAATGTTATGGAGAAGGCAAACACGACCTTGAATAAAGGACCTGAGGCCACCTATGTAGGACGTGGGAGTTCAACTATAATAGACTATGTATTCATATCCTCTCTGTTAGGAGACCTCTTATTAAAGGCAGAGGTTGCCTGTGCCTCACATAGTGATCACTACCCGATTCTAATTAGTCTTAAATCCATCAAAAAACAGGGCAACCACAGAGAAATCGGGGCAAAAAATCTGGTGGCATCCACAGACAAACTTAGGGTGGTCTGGAGGGGGATAGATAATAAGGGGGTTTTAACTCGTATTATTAAAAAGCACCCCTTATTAGTGTCTGCCTGTCTATCCACCAATAGCTCTGAACATGACATTGTTGAGGCCTTCACAGGTCTTTGTAAGGCCATAAAAAAGGAGATTTCTAAACCAGCCTTAGCTAGCAATCACAAAAACCCCAGGTGGTTCGACACCTCATGCTCCAAAGCAAATCGGGAACTAAGGGCTGCCCTCACAGCTGATCCACGGGACCAGTCAGTGGTGAGGAGACTGAGGTCTAACTACAAGCTCACTCTAAAAATAAGATCAGAGGAGTTACTAAAAGATCACTGGGATTCCTTCGTGCGCACAGCATCGTTGAGAGATGTCACCGGGTTCTGGAGCGAGGTTAAGAACTTGAGATCAATGGGATCAAATATCACCCCCATAAATTGCAATATATCAGGGGACGTGTAGGTGGACCATTTTTCAAAAATCTATGAGGCACCACTTAATTCCACGGGTACTGCCCCCCCTTTAACTACACTGAACATCACCATAATGGAGGTGGAAGATGCTATCTCAGAAAGCGCGGGTAACAAAGCTCCAGGGCCCAATGGTTTATCCATCGACCAAATCAAATCAGAACCCGATTTCTGGGCACCTTTATTGTGTAACATCTTCAATAATCTTTCTCATACCCCAGTCCCAGTGACATGGTCAAATAGCATCATTGTGCCTATTTTTAAAAAAGGCGATAGATTGGACCCTGGCTGTTATCGCCCGATATCTTTAATAGATAACACCCTTAAGATCTTAGGTAGGATCATCTTTAATAGGATCAGAACCTGGGCAGAGGATAATGCTATCCTACACCCGTGCCAGTTAGGTTTTAGAAGCAACGTGGGAACAGTGGAGCAATGCCTAAATTTAAATTTATTAATGGCCAAATATACCATCGCCAAAAAATCCCCTTTGTATTTAGGTTTTATGAATTTAAGTTCTGCTTTTGATTTTGTTAATCGTTCTCGTTTATGGTCAGTTTTGATGAATTATGGTTTATATGAATCCTTGGTTTATTTTTTGGCCCACCTACACAGCGATTTGAGAGCCCGAGTTCGATTGAATAATGATGGTGAAGTCTCCGGTGATATTTTAATTGGCAGGGGGGTCAGACAGGGCTGCGTCCTGGCCCCCTTGCTTTTATCTTGTACATAAATGAATTAAGTAGTTCGGTGTGTAAGCTAACAATTGATGTCCCGCATGTAAATGGTAAACCACTTCCCGCACTTCTTTATGCGGATGATGCGGTCCTTATGGGCCGCACACCCAATGCACTGCGCACTTTAATATCAGGATTTGTCACGTATATGGCAGATCTTGGCCGTTGCACTAATTTTAATAGATCATTTATAATGTGTTGTGGTCCTAAAAAACATAAAATTAACCAAATCTTGTCAGGGAATAATGTTTTAAAAAGCACATGCACTTTTCCATATCTAGGCCTGTTGTTCTCTGACTCTGGATCATGGCAACCTCATGTTGCCATGGGGAGGAACAAATTGGGCAAAGCTATTAACTCTATAACCTCCCTCCGTCAACCTAAACATGCAGAGGTTATCATACCACTGCTACAAATCTATAAGACCCAATGTTTACCCACAGGAACCTATGGTGCTGAGGTATGGGGATACTCAAACTGTACTAATATACAGACCGAGGAGAACAGATTTTGTAGGAAGGTCTTGGGGGGGTTATCTCTGCCCCAACTTATATGTGCCACAGGGAATTGAATCTCCCCTACACAGGGGACTTTATAAGATCTAGACCTGCCCTGTTCTGGCTGAAACTATGGCTGAATTCAGCGGCCTCTCTGACTCGTGATATTATTTCGGATTGCCTAAAAAGTGAGCGGGCCAATTACATCCCATTGCTCTCCCCAAACCATCGACTGCTCGCACAAGAACTTAGTAAAAAGGGCATTGTACGACCTTTACAGTAATGAGAGGGAAAAGAGCGAGTTTGCAAAACCGGCTATTATAAGGTACATACCCCTTTTGGTACCATGCGGCAGGCCATACGACATGTCCCAAGGCTATCTGTGTAAAAAGCTGGGCAAATGGAACAGGAGCCTGCTGTTCCGGTTCAGGGATGGGAGCATTAAAAATCTATTATGCTTCCCGCTAGGTTTTAACAAAAATTTGGAAAACCTAAGTTGTCCCTGTATCCATGGCGGGAAACAAAGCCTCTTACATTTTACGCTTTTTTGTGGCTTTTATGTAAAATACACCAAACATTATTTAATCCCATATTTTCGAAAGACTGCTCTGATGAATTTTAATTTAGCTTTTGGAGATTTACTGATATTACGCTCTGATGAAGTAATTTTCAGAGTCAGTTGTTTTCTTAAAGCTGCTGTCCGATCACGAGTATCATTGAACATGGTCTGATATGTTTTGCACTATTTCTTGCCCAGTTTGCACACTGCTTATTTGCACTAGTGGCTGTTCTCTTGCACACATCATAGCTATTTGATTCTGCACTGTTTTAATTGTCGTGTATCCCATTTTAAGTCTTGCATACTTTCTGAAATCATCATTTCTGCCTGATATCTGAATTTTATTTTATGTACAATGATGGTTAACTATGTCATCTTTGATTAGTTTTTTTTTAATGACTGTTTTACTGTCTTATCTGATGATTGTTGTGATTTACATGTACTTTTATGGATGTTTTTAAATCTGAATAAAGATCTTTGATTTGATTTGATAGTAATCCAGTGGACGTCTTACTGAATAGTAGCAAGCAGGATGCTGGGACACACCACGTCCAAACTGACAACGGGAATATTCTTCTTCCCTGAGCTTGTCCCAGCATGGACGTAGACAGAGAGAGTACACAGAGGGGAGATGGCCAAAACCGCCCACTTCGCAGCAATCGTCGCCAGTGTTGGAAGTAAAAGATGGCAGGAAGTAGAGTCTTTCAAGTACCGCTTTATTGGCCATCCACTCTCCTCAATACTCAGGAACGCCAACATTCTAAGGTGAGCTTCAGGTGGGGGAAACCAAGGAGGTAGAAAGGAGAGGGGGGAAACAGAATGTACCATCTAAGGTTATGAGGAGGATATAACAGTAATCTCACCCCTCTTCTCTAGGATTGGATAGGGCCCAGTCCACTTGTTCTGGAGGACCCTATGAGCTAAAGGCTCCAACACTCACACCAGTTTCCTGGAGTATATTCAGGCATGGTAGCCTTTTGGTCATGCCAGCGCTTCATGAGCTCCTGACAGGCCTCCAGTTTTCTACTTGCTTTGGACATGTACTCTCCCATGAAAGATCTCAGGCCTTGCACATAGTCCAGCACACTGTCCATGGCTTCTTAAGAGGCTTTTCCCAAGACTCTCTCACCAGGCATAATGGTGCTCTTACAGGGTGCCCAAACAACAACTCAAAGCCAACCCCTTTCTGTGGGACCTTCCGGTAGGCAAACACATGGCATAGGAGGAGAACATCCAATCTCTTCCTGAGTATTGCAGATAAATCATTGATCGTTCCCTTCAGAGTCTTATTGAACCTCTCTATCAGACCATTTGTCTGGGGTTGATATATGGTGAATGGTAGGCAGCCATTACAATGCTGGCATTACAACGTAGTGCCATTACAACACAACTTTTACAAAGCAAATGCTATTACAGCGCATTCCGTTACAACAATGCTATTACAACACAAATACTACATGAACAACATGGCAGGCACTGCGGGGTGCCTAACATGCTGTGCATGGAACTGCCATGTGCACCGCCCACCCCACCAAATCTCTGGGGGCCCCTTTGGTGAAAAACGCCTGCCTTTCCGTGCCGGCGTTGCCGCTGCGGAAAGCCACGACTCTGCGACCGGGCGGAAAACCGTCGGACTGTCTTTCCGTCCGCCGGGGTCCCGTCCATCATGGAAATGTGGCGGGGGGTAAATGCAGAGCGGGCAGAGGTTTTTCACGGGCGAATTGCCACTGCCATATGGGCGGTGGCGATCCGCCTGCAATCCTAATGGACCCCTAAGTGTGTTTATTATGTACATAATATATTGAATATACAATAAAAGATAAAATGCGAGTAATTGTCCTTTTTTTCTTTTTACAGCATGCGATGACGTTGATGCGTCAACGTGAGTTTTTTCATTACGAGGATCATCGGGGGACAGAGCAGAAGCATGGAAGATCAGCGTAAAGGTAAGATCATTTATTAAACATAAAATGCATATTGTAGGGGTAATATTTATTGTAAGGAGAGAAGAGGGAGGTATTTAGAAATAGAAAATGTGTTTTAGAAGCTTTAAAAGTTAGTAAATCAACAGTGTTGCCAGAGTAGGCCCACGTCGGGTCACGTGTTTTCAAAACTTTTCATGTTTATTTAGATTAATAACTAGATCAATGTATTGAATAGATAGAAAAAGTTTGAATTGTATGACTTTTTAAAATTGCAAATTGTGACTTAAAAAGAAGAAAAAAAGAAGATCGTCGCGTTAATGGATTTGGGATCGTGCTTGTTTTTTTGTGTTTTTTGGATACGAAAACCCTTTCTTTTTGGGATTTTTCATTTAAATGTCTACTTTTTTGGATTTTTCAAAAAAGAAGAAAAAAAGAAGATTGTCGCGTTAATGCATTTGGGATCGTGCTTGTTTTTTTTTGCATATTATGGATTCGAAAAAGCTTTTTTTAATGGATTTTTCATTTGGATGTCTAATTTTTTGGATTTTGGAAAAAAATAAGAAAAAAACACTTTGGGAAGAATTTAATTGGAAAAAAAACATCAGAAGGACCAAGGATCAGACTGGATTTCAACGTTGGGTTTGTTTTTGAAAATTTGGATCAGAGAGTTGCATTTGGATTTTCATAAAAAAGAGTGGATTATTGTTTTGGTTTGACATTTTGAAAAAGGACTCTAGGTGAAGAGATGGAAAGAAGAAAAGACCTAGGGGCCAATTCTGATGTCGGACGGACTCAGGTCCGTCCGACATCGGTCAGGAGCTGTAACCGACCGACCTGCGGTGGTCGGTTACGGCCCTGCTAGTACGATGTGACGGAACCCTGTTCGGTTGCATTTATATGGTTCACAATGCAAGCATGCATTTCGACCAGAAAGCATGCTTGCAATGTGAAATGCAGGGGTGCAGTTCATCCCTGCACATTGTGGCTGGCACCACACTCAGGGTGCTTGCCACCGGGGGCAGGGAACAACGGAGGGGCACCATATGTGCCCCCAGGCTGCCATTCGGCAGCCTCACACCCATGGGGGCCCTGCTGGGGGGGCCCAGAAACAGTTTCCAACTGCCTTTTCGTGCCGGACACACCGGCACGAAAAGGCAGTGAAAAACTGCCATTGTACTCCCTCGATCGTAAAGAGGCGACTGGGGGAGTGCTGGAGGATTTCCGGATAGCAGACGGGTTCTCCGAGCCCGTCGTAGGCCATCCGGAAATCCAAGTCGGATTCCTTTTGGACCAAGCCCATCGGAATGGCTAGGTTGGAAAGGAATCCGTCCAACACGTACTGATTCAGTCAGAAGGGCTCCAAACATGGTTCGGGGCCCTTCCGACCCGAATCGGAATCGGCCCACTAGAGTTGAAAAAAGAAAACATCACAAGGTAAGGTGACCCGACTTTTAATTTATATTTAAAAAGGGAATGCCAAATTGTATATCAAAGGTGTTTTAGGTCAAAACAGGCAAGTAATAGGGTAGTGTGAGTCAGTAATGATCGCAAGTCTAAATCCAGAAGATCTGCCAATGAGTTCTGCACTTGTTAAATTCCTTTGTGCTGTACAGAAGAAATTGGAGGTTTTTGTTTGACCAAACAACAGACTATGTGAATATGGATTTTATACAATACAGCTTTTTGAAACAATCATAAAGGACAGACTATTAGTCTAATAAATGTGTACGATATATATTTAACTCTTTGAAAATCCGATTGTTTTATAATTTAAAAAATTGGTGAAGTTTTAGCTGCCTTTTTTGTAAGATTTTAATTAATCAAACAAATAAAAATAAACTTGAGTTAGGAATGAAGGATGTGGGCAAGATTATCCAGGTAGTCTGAAGCCACACACAACGAAAACTGTTGTAGTGCAGCCAACAGTGTTTCTGACATTTCCTTTGATCTTTTGGAAATACGTGGATTCAGACTACCTGTTAATGCTTGTGCTAATCTAATTTCTTGGAAACTTTGCTCCTTCCTCAAATTTTCCCAAAAAATATAGAAATTAGAATGATGTTTTCCAATTGTATGATTAAAGGAGTTGTGCCATCCCTTTATGGCATTGTTTGTTTTTTCTCCTCCTTCTAAGCAGGTCGAGTAGCAGTTTTACCACTCCACATGGAAACATGGCTTCCTCCTGCAACCTGACCTGCTTAGATGGCCAATCCATTTGTCTTCAAAATAATTTAGTAGTGGTGCCAATTTTTCCTCGTTTGTAGTAAAGTAGTCAGATTCAGTAATGGAAGTGTAGAACTCGTCCACACTGTCAAGAGGAACAAAGCAAAGTGCAGTTAGTTTTTTTAGTTAAAACTGAAGTTTGCTATCTGAGAAATAATCCATAGCTAAGGATATTTATTGTATTTTACGCCAAACTGCCTGTGAAAAATGAAAAAAAACATCCTTGAATTTGGGTATCCGTGTACATTTTGGTAATAGTATTAATCAGGCAAATTCAAAATCAATTATTACTTTTCTAGGACTTTTGTTAGATGTTTTAGATTTTAACACTGTTTAAAATTCAGTGTAAGTTGAGGCTTATTTATCTGGTAGCAAACTGAAAACCAAGGGGACTACTGTGTGGTTAATTTGAGCGTGTTAAGTGTATATTTGGGTGAATGGATGGGGCGTGCTTTTAAACGTACCGTCCACCATCCAAATATCACTATTCTCCAACCTAACAAGATTACGGGGCGTGCTAAAGAATAGGATTCGTTTCTGAGGGTTTTCGTTGTCATGCAATAGAAAAGGTTCATTAGAAACAGAAACAAAGGGGGTCATTAGTATAGCGGGCGGATCGCCACCGCCCGTATGGCGGTGGGGATATACCCGCTAAAAACCTCCACCCGCTTAGAATTTCCCCCCGCCACATTACCATGGCGGGGGACCCCGATGGACGGAAAGACCCTCCGCCAGTTTTCCGCCCGGTCGAAGAGTCGACCGGGCGGAAAAGTTGCTAACATGGTGGTGGTGTCTGGAAGACACCGCCATCCATATTAGCATGTAAGCGGGGACATGCCTATGGTACCCTCCTGCATTTCAATGTACAACGTGGCAGGCACCGCATGGTGACTGTCAGGCTTTGTACATTGAAAGGCACAACATGCTATTGTGGCATTGCAGCGGCCGGTGCCTTCAGCACCGCCCGCAGCAATGTTACAAATGCGAGATGCGCCTACCTGTGTGGTGGGCGCATCCTAATGGAATGTGAGGGACTGCTGCACCCTCAGTGGGCGGTCCCGTTTCCCGGGGGTATGCCATACTAATGACCCCCAGAAACTTCAGGAGAAATAATTATATCTGAAAAGGTTTTGGGAGTTACTCTTTGAGGGTTACTTGCCTGTTTTTTACGTTGTACAATACGTCTCAAATTAGGAATAATGGGCATACTGCTGGCAACATGTGTTGGTACGTGTTGTGCTACCTCTCTCAAAATAGAACCACAGGTGTCATTGGAGGTGGATGCAATTTCTTTAATTTCATTAATTGTTTCTCTAACCTCAATCTCCATTGCAGAGGCAGAGTGGTTATGTTCTGTGGATTTTAAAACAGAGTCACCAAGAGTAACCGCTCTGCCTGTGCAATGGGATGAGTAGTATTGCACACACCTCCAATGACATCTGGGTTCAGTAAGTCTCTCCTTACAATAAATATACCCTGCATGTTTCAATAGTCGATTTCCCCTGTCTGAGGTGATGTATATAGCTTCTGGAAAGGATGACATTATCTGAAAAGATATGAAACAGATGAAAATAAATGTTAAATATTGTTTAAAAAGTTTGTTTACCTGTGCATAACTGGAATAATTTCGGTTCGAATTTTTATAGCACGATCAATGTCTGGAGATAGTAAATAAATTCGAATTAAAGAAAGTTTTTACAATTTAGAGATTTATTAATAACACTATTTCGAAGATAACAGAAGATATAGGGGACTGGTTAAAAAGAAAAAAGGAATATTGCAATACATTTACATAATAATTACCTTTTGAGATTAGTTTTGTTGCTTCTACTTGTATTTAAAATCGGAATAATAGATCTGAATGTCTTGAATTTGTATCTGGTAGTGAATAAAAATAGAATAATAATATTAGTTTGATGTTAACGATTGCTTGTTGCTAGGGTATAAATTCGGTTATTATTTTGAATATGATTTTAGGAAAAATAAATGTACCTATGGATGATTTGTAGTAGTAGCGAGGTGTTTTAAGACTATTCTAGCCTCTGGGTGTTTTATCTTCTGTTTTCAAGTTTGACGTTGGTCTTTAAATGGTATCTGGAAGAATATAGGAATAGGAATATCATTTGTGAATACAATTTTAAAGGAATGTTTTTTGGAAGCTTTTAGTTGCTTTGGATTATTTGTTTTCAAAACTGATCTTTCAAGTTTAATTTGAGGAACTTTTTTCGTTCGTAATTTTGTTAGAATATTTGAATGTGCTGTAAAGAAATGATGAAAAAAATTGTTAATCATGTGCTTTGATTATTTTATTTTTATTAGCATGTTTCAAACAAGTTTATGAAAATTCATTTACCTGGAAAAATTATGTGTTGTTATTTATAGTGGTAATGAGATGCTTTTCAAATGGAAGGTTAACTTGTAGTGTTATCTGTGGATATTAAAAAATATTTAGAACAGTACATTAAAAACCCCACTAGTAAACTGCATTTTACATGAGGCAAGAAGCACTTTAGACTTGAAATTGTAATTTAAAGAGCACCACTTTCTAGTGTTCTCCCAGAGGAAAGCACCACTTTTGAGTTGCAATAGTAGTTTTAAAGCCAACCACTATCCAGGATTTACCATGAGGTAAGGAGACCTTTGGAGTAGGAATAGTAATTTAAAACACAAACAATATCCATTATTTTCCAAGAGTAAAGCACCACTTTGGATTTGGAATAATATTTATAAAGACCACCACTATCTATCATTTTCCCTGAGGCAAGCTCTACTTTGGAGTTGGAATATTAATTTTAAACAGCACCACTATCCAGCAGTTTCCATGAGGCAAGCACCCCTTTTGAGTTTGAATAGTAATTTTAACCGCATGCGTGCGGCGGTAATTTTTGCGCTGTGCGTTTTTTTTCGAAATACCGCGTTACATGACGAGCTGAGCTCGTCATGAGCATGCGAGCGGCGCAACTCATGATGAGCTCAGCTCGTCATGAGCATGGAAGGGGTTAAACACCACCACTGTGCACCATGTTCCCTGAAGAAAGCACACCATTAGAGTAGGAATAGTATTTTTTAACACAAACAAGGTCAAGCATTTTCAATGAAACAAGAACCCTTTTGGATTTGGAATAGTAATTTTTAACATTATCACTATCCAGCATTTTCTCTGAGACAAGCACCCCTTTTTAGTTAGAATAGTAATTTGAAAGATTACCACTCTCCAGCAAATTCGCTGTGACAAGCACCTCTTTGGAGTTAGAATAGTAATTTAAAAGAGTACCACTATCCAGCACTTTCCCTGAGGCAAGCACCCTTTGGAATAGTAATTTTGAACAGCACCACTATCCAGCAGTTTCCCTGAGGCAAGCCCCCCTTTTGGAGTTGGAATAGTAATTTAAAACAGTACCACTATCCAGCATTTTACCTGTGACAAGCACCCCATTTGGAGTTAGAATAGTAATTTAAAAGAGTACCACTTTCCAGCAGTTTCCCTGTGACAAGCACCTCTTTGGAGTGAGAATAGTAATTTAAAAGAGTACCACTATCCAGAAGTTTCCCTGAGGCAAGCACCCCTTTGGATTTGGAATAGTAATTTTGAACAACTCCACTATCCAGCAGTTTCCCTGAGGCAAGCCCCCATTTTGGAGTTGGAATATTAATTTAAAACAGTACCACTATCCAGCGTTTTCCCTGTGACAAGCACCCCTTTGGAGTTAGAATAGTAATTTACAAGAGTACCACTATCCAGCAGTTTCCCTGAGGCAAGCACTCCTTTGGATTTGGAATAGTAATTTTAAATAGTACCACTATCCAGCATTTCCCCCAAGAAGAGCACCACTTTGGAGTTGGAATAGTAAGTTTAAACAGTACCACTATCAAGCATTTTCTCTGAGACAAGCACAACTTGAGAGTTGGAATAGTAATTGTAAACAGTACCACTATCCAGCATTTGCTCAGAGGAAATTACTCATTTGGAGTTGGATTAGTAATTTTAAACAGAACCACTATCCAGCAGTTTCCCTGGGGCAAGTAACCCTTTGGAGTTGGAATAGTAATTTTAAACAGTAGCACTATCCTGCGTTTTCCCGGAGACAAGCACAATCATTGAAGTTGGAATAGTAATTTTAAACAGTATCACTATCCATCGTTTTCCCTGAGGCATGCACAACTTTTGATTTGGAATAGTACATTTTAGAAAAAACCACTATCCAGCAGTTTCCCTGAGGTAAGCACCCCTTTGGAGTTGAAATACTACTTTTAAACAGTAGCACTATCCAGCATTTCCCCTGAGACAAGCACCCCTTTCAAATTGGAATAGTAATTTAAAACAACACCACTATCCAGCATTTAACCTGAGGCACATTACCCTTTGCTTTTGAAATAGTAATTTTAAACAGTATCACTATCCAGCATTTTCCCTGAGACAAACACCCCTTTGGAGTTGGAATAGTAATTTTAAACAGTACCACTATCTATTGTTTCCCCTGAGGCAAGCACCGCTATGAATTGGAATAGTAAATAAAAAAAAAACACTAACCAGCAGTTTCCCTGAGGCAAGCACCCCTTTGGAGCAGTGGCGGTGCGTCCATTGGGGGCGCTGGGGCATTGCCCCAACAGTGCCACATGGCTCCACTCAGATAATTAATATAAATTAATGCAAAAATCTAATGTGTACGGGAGTCCGGGACATGCCCGAGGCAATCGGCTGCTGAGGGGGTGGGGGCGGGGCTGCGGCAGCACTCAAGGGTTTGAGTGACAGCGTCGCGCACTGAGCCCAGCTGCAATGGTGCGCACGCTCGAATTTGGGCTGGTCATTTTTATGACCAGCCCAAACAGTCATACTACAGCAACCTATTACCTTCTCAGTAGGAGAGCGAGGGAGGTGGGGGGCTGTCACCCAAGAGGCCGAGGGTTGCTTCATACACAGCCCCCCCCTGGTCTCCTAATGGGCAGTCCGTATCTCTGCTCTAGCCAATCCTGGCGCTGCTAATGCAGCGTCTGGATTGGCCGCAGGGTTGTGATTAGCGGAGGGGAGGGAGGGAGGCTGCTGTGATGACGACGTCTATGAGAGCTGCCCCACGGTATTCGAAAAACGCGGGATGGTGGGAGTCAAGACCAATCCAGAACCTGTGGTGGCTCAGGACGGTAAGTTTTATTATATATATTTTTATCATTAAACCGTTCCCACCCCCCCATGGCCCGCCCCCCCCCGCGACGACCCCATTTCCAATCCCCCCCCACCCACTCGTCATGCCTGCCGCCGCGACTACTTGGATCACATTAACTAGAATATGTATTTTCGTCTGTAGCTTCATTTCATAGCCTGTGTCCCGTGAATTGCTTTTGTGCTGTTTTCTATTGAAATATAATAGGATAAAAATATTTCCTGCATTCCCATTGTTACGAACCTTGCTGGGGAAGTGTAGTCATTATTGTGAGGTCAAACGGAGAGAGCAAAGATTGCCAAACCCAAGCGAAGCATACGTGCTGAAAGAGTGAGTTTTGGATCGCCGAACTGCCTGATTTGTCAATGGCTTGGTCTACAAATACCTTTAGGTACCTCGAAGAATTGAGACTAGCGGTGGCTTGGGGAACAGGAGGGGGCTATTGACAAAAGCATTTAGAAGTACGGAAAGTGGTGAATATATGAGTACTCTACTCTTAGCTCACTTTGTCAACAGGCCCTTAAGAAAGAGCATTGGAAGGTTGCAGGGCATTGTGTGAAAATGTTGCACACGTTTTTATCAGTGTGTGTTTAAAAGCCAATGAAAACCCTGATTAACTGTGAAATTCACTCTGAGGCCTGCTGCACGGCTTTCCAGGAACAGTGTAGGCCTAAATTTAGTCCCTGAGCCTGTTATCGTCTGCGATCGATAAAGTAGCATTGAGACGAGCATCAGTAACGCCAGAAATTAAAAGTTCCAAGTGTCAAATCAGTTTCTTGTGTCTGCAATGTGTATGGTAAATATATTTACCATACTGGATTATTATTAATATTTCGGTGATCCCAATCCTGGAAAAAGTGTGTATGTATATGTGGCAATCACAGAATGATTGTGCTGTCATCTTGTCTGCGTTCGCGTCCAAAATAAACCCCAAATGAAAAGGGGGGGCCTTTGGCCCCCCCGCCCGCATGGCGGTGTGGCGATCGCTCTCCTCCACCAAGGCCTCTCGGTGGTGGGGCGTGTCCTCAGGGGCGCGCCCTACCACCGATTGTCGGCCGCCCTCCCTGACCCGGATGGCTTTGAGCGACATCCGGGTCAGGGGGGCAGGCTGTAGGAGGGGATAAAGAGGCGGGGAGCACCCAGGGGACTCCTTGTTGCCTGGGCGCTCCCCCCCCATACCGGTGGTGCCCCGCGCTTGGGGCTTCTTGTTTTCCAGTAATTTTGTTGTTTTGTTTTCCAGGTTGCGGATAGCATCTACGGAGGCGGCAGCTGAGGCGTTCACATTGCGTTGCCATCATCTTGCGAGCATCCAGAGGAGGTCGGCTCGAGCTCGGGGAGAAACGAAGCGCCGCCTGAGTGTCCCCGGCGTGTGTGTTCCGTGGCCCCTGATTTAAGGTATTTTGTCGGGGCGGGGGGCGGACAAGGCCGAGTAGCGCTGCCTGACTTGAAAGGAGGCGTCGCTTCAGGCTGTCCCCGGCGGGATTGTTCCTCGACCGCAAATTCAGGTTTATTGTCGGGGCGGGGAGCGGACAAGGCCGAACAGCGCTGCCTGCGGCCATAGCCATAAGTTCCAGTCGGCGGAGGGCTCCAGAAGTCATTCGGTAGGGCCCCGAAGTGATCTGCAGGCCAAGCCACAATAAATGCAGGGGTTTTAACACGTAGGAAGTGAGTTGTGGGACTTTGCCTCGATTCGGGCGTTTGTTGTCTTAGCGGTCAGGTTGGCTAGGCATCCCTGGAGACCTTTCTTCTCGTGGGGGGGCAAAACAGGGGCAATTAAGGCAGCGCCTGGGGGGGGGTGACTGAGGAGAATACTGCATTTAGGGACAAATATTTAATGACGTATGTACTGTGGGGTAGTTCAAAGGGATAGCCAGGTTTAGGCATTGGGATTTGGTTGGATGGTACAACCAGGTTTAACATAGAGGTGATTTATAAAGGTTGGATCAATTCCCCATCCCCTTTTGGGAAATTAATTTTGGTCCCATTGTGTTTTCCAGTTGATTTCCAGCAACTATTTGAGTTAGCCACCCCCAGGTATTAATAATTTTTCTATTACAGGCAATCACTATTGTGTGTCCCCAAGTTAAGCTACAGCAGCTTCTCTGCGGTGAACTCGGAGTGGGGGACGGCGGACGTGGCCACACACCCAGTACCGGCTGTGGAGGACGCAGGAGTGGATCGGTAAGAGGAGAGCGGGGGGCTTGCATTTCATTGCTTCTGGTAGCCGCCGGGTGGGTCTACGTTAGAGTTTACTCACCCCTGACAAACCGGGCAAGCCGGGGCGTTGCGGTTACGGTTGCATGGTGCTCATAGCCCCCTGTACATCCTCCAGCAGGTGAAGGTACAAAGCACACGGTCACCTGAACTGTAACACTAGGAGTGTAGGGCAGGGGGTGAAAATATGCCGGGGCCAAAGGGTGGTAAAAGAGGGCCTGGCATGGAGGTTATGATGCACGCCATGATGCGGGAGATGGGTGAAATTAATAAGAGGCTGGGGAAAGTGGATGAATTGGAGGCCCGCATGAATGAGAGGTTTGCTGATCCACCAGGCCCATCAGGCAGGCCCATGCGGCAGAGAATTGCACCCTTGCCGAGGGGTGATTTTGTTACCCCACCAAAGAAATCTGATGCCAAGAAACCAAGGTACAATGCCCCAGCCCTCGTGCCTCTAGTACCGGTCCCGAATACACCCGCACCTGTGGTATCGGTTCCTCTGGCACCTCTGCCAGTTGCCCCTGTGCCCGCGACGCCGGTGCCGGACATGACGCCGGCCCCCCCCCTGCGGGGATTAACCCCCCCGCTCGTGGCACCGCTGGCAGTCCCGAGTGTGCCGCCAACCTCCGCTCCCTTAGCTATCGCGCCAGTGCCACCGGACATGCCACTTGAGGTCCCAGTTGTGACAGGGGGCAACCTGGACCCGGTCCCTGTTGAGTTGGTATCTCAAATAGCCGCCTTACTACCTTGGTTGCAAAAGGGTGGCGTATTTCCTGCCTCATCAGATCATACCTTAACCAAAACTGGGTCTGGGCTCACCGGCAATAAGGACAAGCCTCAAAATTAATCACCAAAAACCAAAACGAGCACCACTATTGCCAAACTACTTGAACTTTGATCACTGATGATCACTCGACCTACTGAACTAAACAGTAACTCTCAGGAAACTTATTTGTCCGGAATAAATCCAATAATTTTAATTAATTTTAAATCAGAGCCATACAAATGAAAAATACTTCCTATACATTGACGAACAACACTTATTTCACTCCAAATTTGACATGCAAAGACAATTTCTCTCATACAAAAACTTTCATTCAAACATTCATACAATGCAGCACATTAATATATATATACTCTTGACATCAGTAAATATACAGATTATTTACAATTTAGTTCTTAACATAAACACATAGCATTGGAAAAATAATTTTTGAATAATTAACATTCAACAAAACATTCCTAATGCTGAATAGAGGGGGTCTACGCGTTTCGATAACCCCTGACTGTGGGGAAATCTCATCAGGACTACGTGCCTCAAAGGTGCTCGATTTCTTCTGGATTGGAAAAAGCTCTTGCTTTCACAGCCACTTGCCGTTTGGAAGGGAGTGAGGGTTTGTGTCGGGCGTGTGCAAGGTCCAGCGTTTGGTGCAGACTTGTCGGCGGTTGTTCGCGCCTTTCTTGTTCAGTTGCTCTGTGTGTAAAATATGCCTCATTTGACCAGGCTGTTAATTTATTGCGAGCTCTGGGGCCAGGGGCATTGATGGCGAAATCTGACATAGAATCTGCTTTCCGCCTCCTTCCAGTCCATCCTTTGGATCACCACCTCCTAGGTTTCAATTTCGAAAGCAAGTTTTACATGGACAAATGCATGCATGCCCATGGGCTGTTCCATTTCATGTGCTTACTTTGAGACGTTTAGCTCGTTTCTAGAGTGGGTCATGAGACAGGCGACGGGCCACCAGCAGGTCATGCATTACCTGGATGATTTCCTTTTCTTGGGTGCGGCGGGCTCTCAGGAGTGTGCCTGGGCATTGCAGGAATTTTGCGTGCTCATGCGAGCTTTTGGGGTCCCGCTAGCTCCAGGGAAGACGGTCGGCCCGTCCACCTGCTTGGAGTTCCTTGGTATTGAGATTGACTCGGTGGAGGGATGCTTCAGGTTGTCCAGGGACAAAGTGTCTAGATTTAGAGCAGCGCTATGTCAATGCCTACGCAAAGACAAAGTGTCCTTGCAACAGCTGCAGGAAGTAGTGGGGCAACTGAATTTTGCTCTGCGGGTTATCCCAATGGCAGGCCCGTTTTCACGCTCCATTGCGCAGGCTATGAGAGGTCTACGTGAGAAGCATCACCGCACGAGACTGTCATCTGAGGTTCGCCAGGATATGCATATATGGATGGCATTCCTGGAGGATTTTAATGGCAGGATAGTGTGGCCCGGTCCCACCGCCACATCAGCAGAGTTGGGTTTATGGACTGACGCTGCTAGTAGTGTGGGCTTCGGCGCCATTCTAGGGTCCAAATGGGTCGCCCAGCGGTGGCCGGAGGAATGGAAAGCGTGGGGTTTGCCCGCCAATATTGGCTTCCTGGAACTCTTCCCAATATGGATGGCCTTGAAGGTCTGGCCAGAACACCTGTGTAATCAATCAGTGGTGTTCTGGTCGGATAACATGACAGTGGTGGAATGTATAAATCAACAGGGGACACGCTGCCCCTTCATACTCCGCCTGATAAAGGAGATTGTGTTACAGTGCTTAAAATGGAATGTGGTCTTCAGAGCTAAGCATGTCCCAAGTATCCTCAACAATGCAGCTGATTCCCTTTCTCGCTTCAAAATGCAGGTATTCAGGGAGCATCTTCCTGCAGCAGACCCCTCGCCAGCCCACTTCCCGGCAGTACTTTGGCAGATTGGTGCCCCAGGCTACAGGACCTCGTGGTTGCTAGCTTAGCCCCCAGGACCAAGACAGCTTACGAAGGGGCGTTTTTGTCTTACCGGGCTTTCTTGGGGCTGGAATGGGAGGCTAGGTGGGCGCAGGAGGACAGCTTTGCGGCCTACTTGGAATCAATGCACAGGGAAGGGCGCTCAGTGGCGGCGGTGAGTAGATATAGGGCGGCGGTTTCCTTCTTCACGCAGGCTAAGGGCATGCGGGATCCTACTAACACCTTTATGGTGCGCAAGGTTTTGAGGGGTTGGCGCCGTCTACAAGGTCACGCACCGGATGGAAGAAGGCCCATTGGGCTGGCTCGGCTGACAGCCTTATTGGGAGCACTTCACAGTGTCTGTAGCTCCGAGTGGGAGGTACTTCTGTTTAAAGCTGCATTTTCCATGGCTTTCTATGGGGCTCTGAGAATTGGTGAATTAGTCGCAGGGTCAAAAGGGGATACGCTAGGGGGCCTGCAGCGGGCTTGTGTAAAGATCAGAGAGGATACTATGTGGGTGACAATTCTGAGGTCAAAGACTGACCAGGAGTCTCGGGGTCACACCATAGTGCTCCATCGGGCACGGGCCAACCCTTGCTGCCCGGTTTCACACGTGGAGTTACTCCAAAGGCAGCGAGAGGGCCCCGTCGGGGGGTGCACTGTTGTGTCACGCCGATGGCACACCATTGACCAGGTACCAGTTTAGGCGAGTCCTGGAGCTGACGGTCAGACAGACAGGTTACGACCCCAAGGAATTCGGCACTCACTCATTTAGGATTGGGGCAGCAACTGAAGCGGTAGCGAGGGGTCTCCCGGTAGAGAATGTAAAGAGAATAGGGAGATGGTCGTCGGAGTGTTACAAACGATATGTACGAATTGACTTGTTGTGACAGGATGGTGCTTACGCCTGGTGTCTTTCTGGTTTTTGCAGTTTCTCAAACCTGTGACGCAGGGGAGGAACTCGCCGGCGGGCGTCAACGATCAACACCATCGCAGCACAAGCAACAGGAGGGACGCAAGAAAGTGGTGACTTGGATTGTGGGCCATTCTTATGTGAGGCGCGCTGAACATGTTTTTCTTTCAGGAGACCGCAGGAACAGGGCCGCGCAGCGGAGGTTTCATATTTCCTTTTTTGGTAGAGGGGGTCCGTGCCTCAGCCAGTTTAGGAGCTTCTTCCAGGGAATCTTAGCACAACAGCCCACCCCCCCGTCAGTGGTGATAATTCACCTGGGGGAGAATGATTTGGACAGACTAGGGAGGCGCATCCTTATTGAAGAAATCATCTCCACTGCTGGGTGGGTAACTAGGATATGCCCGGGTGGCACAGTAGTATGGTCGCAACTTATCCCTCGGTGGCAGTGGCGAGGGGGGGACTCTGTCAGGGCGTTGAATCACTCGGTAAAGAGGATCAACACACAGTTGGACAAACTATTCCGAGCCCCCCGGTTGCAGACGATTCCACACGGGTGTATCTGGGGTAAGCATTTCTATCTGGGGGACGGGGTGCACTTGACTGAGGCAGGGAATGTCCTGTGGTCGAATAATCTCTGGGCTTGGTTAGAGGGTTTTGCTAGGGATAGGTAGGGGGAGGCCAGATCGTCGGTTAACAATGCTGGCCTGTGGCGGGAAGGTCATGACCGGTGAGCAGTTATTTTAAGGTCTGAGGGGGTGGGCATCATCCTATGGAGGTTCCCGCCCAGGGGGAGGGGCCATTGGCCCTTTCTAGAACTTCAGGGGCAAGGTCATTGGTGCTTCAAAGGGGCGCGGGTTGGAGGAGTCACGCTTTCCTTAGGCTGGTAGCCACCCCGCGCGCGCATACTTATGACGTCAACAGATGGGGCTGAGTAAGGGCCCTCCTTAAGTGGGTAAATGGAGTTCACGGCGTGGACCGGGTAATTTACGGGCCCGGCTGCGCATGCGCACATCTTGTGGTGAGGCGCAGCTAGTAGGACCTGACACCGGTTAGCGACCTTGCCATATGGCCAGAAATGTTAGTATAAAATTTCAGATGAGGATGTTAGATTCGGTTAGCAAACAATCTGTATTAGAGTTTTGTTAAGGATAGTCTCTCACATTTGTTGACAATCATGTATCTAATGTCCTGCTGAATTTTGTATAAACTGCTTATCGTGCAATTAAAATTTATTGTTTTATATCTTAATAAATACGGCCGGGGGGTTTCGCGACCCCCCGCCTTCCAAAGATAACCATGTTTAATGTCCTTGTGTCCGGGGGTTGGTGTGGTCATAGGGAGGGGGCGGCAGCCAATCACTGACCATGTGACAATATGTTTTGGCGATTCACTCGTAGGAAGCTGTCCTGGAATGCAACCCACTGTGTGTAATTAGCGATTTTGGGTTTGAAAATGACAGGGGAAGAGAGAAGTTTGATGGAAGGGCAAAGTAACATATGAGATCAGTCAACAAGCAAAATGTCATGCCAGCCCTGCTTGAACACACTGCAATCAGAGATAAATATACCACCGAGGGAGCGAGCCCTGTGCACCAGAGGGACGGAAGAGGGGTACTGAGTGCATAGAGCCCTGTGCACATGAGAGATGGAACAGGGGTACTAGGACAGAGAGTCCTGTGCACAGGAGAGATGGAAGAGGGTTACTGAGGGCAGAGAGTCCTGTACACAGGAGGGATGGAAGAGGGGTACTGAGTGCATAGAGCCCTGTGCACAGGAGAGATGTAACAGGGGTACTAGGGCAGAGAGTCCTGTGCACAGGAGAGATAGAAGAGGGGTATTGAGGGCAGAGAGCACAGTGCAATGGAGAAATGGAAGAGGGGTATTGAGGGCAGAGAGCCCTGTGCGCATGAGAGATGGAAGAGGGGTACTGAGGGCAGAGAGCCCTGTGCGCATGGGAGATGGAAGAGGGGTTCTGAGGGCAGAGAGCCCTGTGCACGGGAGAGATGGAAGAGGGGTACTGAGGTCAGAGAGCCCTGTGCACATGAGAGTTGGAAGAGGGGTATTGAGGGCAGAGAGTCCTGTACACAGGAGGGATGGAAGAGGGGTATTGAGGGCAGAGAGCCCAGTGCAATGGAGAAATGCGAGAGTGGTATTGAGGGCAGAGAGCCCAGTGCGCATGAGAGATGGAAGAGGGGTACTGAGGGCAGAGAGCCCTGTGCGCATGGGAGATGGAAGAGGGGTTCTGAGGGCAGAGAGCCCAGTGCACAGGAGGGATGGAAGAGGAGTACTGAGGGAAGAGAGCCCTGTGCGCATGGGAGATGGAAGAGGGGTACTGAGGGAAGAGAGCTCTGTGCATGGGAGGGATGGAAGAGGAGTATTGAGGGCAGTGCCCTGTGCGCATGGGAGATGGAAGAGGGGTACTGAGGGAAGAGAGCTCTGTGCACAGGAGGGATGGAAGAGGAGTACTGAGGGAATAGAGCCCTGTGTGCATGGGAGATGGAAGAGGGGTACTGAGGGAAGAGAGCTCTGTGCATGGGAGGGATGGAAGAGGGGTATTGAGGGCAGAGAGCCCTGAGCACATGAGAGATGGAAGAGGGGTTCTGAGGGCAGAGAGCCCAGTGCACATGAGGGATGGAAGAGGGGTACTGAGGGAAGAGAGACCTGTACACATGAGAGATGGAAGAGGGGTACTGAGGGAAGAAAGCCCTGTGCATGGGAGGGTTGGAAGAGGGGTTCTGAGGGCAGAGAGCCCTGTGCACAGGAGAGATGGAAGAGGGGTACTGAGGTCAGAGAGCCCTGTGCACATGAGAGTTGGAAGTGGGGTATTGAGGGCAGAGAGCCCTGTGCACATGAGAGATGGAAGAAGGGTTCTGAGGGCAGAGAGCCCAGTGCACAGGAGGGATGGAAGAGGGGTACTGAGGGAAGAGAGACCTGTGTACATGAGAGATGGAAGGGGGGTACTGAGGAAAGAGAGCTCTGTGCATGGGAGGGATGGAAGAGGGGTTCCGAGGGTAGAGAGCCCTGTGCACAGGAAAGATGGAAGAGGTGCACTGAGGTCAGAGAGCCCTGTGCACATGAGAGTTGGAAGAGGAGTACTGAGGGCAGATGATCAGAGTGGTGTTCTTATCCTTACATCAGTCGCTGCGCTTAAGCGGGATCTTTCTCACTTAATTTATTTATGCATTTAATTGAATTGTTGTGCGCTGACTTTTGCTTTATAATGCTTTGTAATGCTGTTCTGGATATTGAGTTTAGGTGTATTTCTTGTTTAACCAAAACCCCAACATACGCACAGGATCACGATGAGCAAAATCTGACAGGCTCAGGACACTTGTTCTTTACTCAGTTCACAGAGCTCCTCTGCTGCACTTTAACATTTTTCAGGGACTTATCCCTTCCATGGGATGGGAGGCATCCTGTGAGTTTTGTAGAGAGCTAGATAAGCCTCCTTGAAGAGGGAGGTTTTCATTCTTTCCTTTAGCACTGCCAGGTGGGAAGAATCCTGAGTTCTGGGCAGAAAGCATTCCAGGGCTGTTCTTCACACCTTCTGGTTTGCTTGAAAATGCACCATTTGCCCACTCCTTTTTTCGAGCCCCCGTAGGTGGTTGAGGCTCGCTCGCTGCGCTCGCTTGCTGTGGTAAAGTATGACAATTGTTTTACGCCTCACCACTTTCAAATGTCACCAGCCGCCACTGCTTTGGAGTTGGAATACTACTTTCAAACAGTACCACTATCCATCGTTTTCCATGAGGCAAGCACAATTTTGGATTTGGAATACTAATTTAAAACACCATCACTATCCAGCTTTTTCACAGAGGCAAGCTCACATAATGGGGCCGATTCCGATCTGGGTCGGAAAGCACTCCGACCAAGCCGGATCCAGGGTATTTTCTGACCGATCCGGACTCCTGCAGTCCAACCGAGTGAGTGCGATGTGGCTGTATGCTGTCGGACTTGGTTCGGTCGGACTCCCGTAGAAGTCAATGGGAGCCGGTCGTACGAGGCGTACATGGGCTCCTATTGACTGAATGGCTACGTCACAGACAAGTGCGCCCCCATCCGCACCGTCCATGCTTGTGTTGGGAAGACCCATGGGTATCCCCCTGGGTCCGAGTCGTAAGGCTGAGGGTAACAGGGGGTCCGACGCGGACCCCCGAAGTCCCACCCTGAGAGCTATTGTGATCTGGACGCTCCGACTCAATCCAGCTGTCCTAATCGAGCATCATACTAGCTCGGTCGTGAAATGTCTCCATTGCATGCCACGGTTTGCTTGTGACCGAGTCGTACGGAGCGGTTCGGACCTGGAAACGATTCGGACGGAGATTTCGCGATTGTTCGCTTCGTACTTCAACGTCCGGACCCATGTACGACTCGGACAGAAATTCAGCCTCCGTATTGGATCCGCTAATGCCGAACCCGATTCGGTGCCCTTCCGACCGAGATCGGAATCGGCCCCTTTGTGTTGGAATACTAATTTCAACCATCACTGACCAGTTTTTAAAATGAAGAATGAACATATTGGAGTTGCCTTAAACAAATAATTGTTTCGGATGCTTAAACCATTTTGTTGTTTTAAGGATAAAAATAAATTACTTTTTTTTATATATCACAACTAACCACTAGTTATATCAATTAATCAAATAATTTTTTGCTAAAGATAATTTTGAAACATAGATTTGAAAAAATATTTGTATTTAAATATAATATATTATATTTATTTTTAATAGCTTCATTTACGTTACTTAAAATATTCACTTACTTTTTAAATGTAACGTTCAGAAAAGGTGAGTCACCTTAAAGGACTTTGAGATAGCTTTAAGAAGATCCTGTAAAAAAAAGTATATATTTTTGAGTATAATTCTTTTTTGGTATTAGATATATTACTAATTTGTTTTATCTTTAATACTTACTTTTTATAAACTTTTCTGGCCGCAGAATGCGTGTGGTGCCTCTGGTAGTCAGGTAACCATTGAATTTAAAATGGTGGTCGGCTACTTTTATACATTTTTTGGTGTTGCACCTAAATTTTCAGAAAAATATGTTTTGTGTATATTTTTTTATGGTATTCATATGCTGTGAAAAACATTAATTTAATGTATGTTTATGGTTGTTTTTGTTACATTTGGCACAGCTTGTTTTGTCCTTCATTTTGTCTACATGAGGGTCGAGTCGAGTTCATTTCATAGAAAGTGTTGTACGACTTCAGCGTAGGTCAGTTTATAAATTTGTGGATCCTTTGTTTACCTACCTGTAGTTTGCGTTTTTCAGCTTTCCGTTTTATTTACTTTGCATTTTTTTCATTAATATTTTAATGGCAAAAATTGTGTGTTTGATAAATATATTTAGAAGTTTTAAAATGTGCAAATATTAATTTAAGTACTCGAGTAATAAAATTAGTACTTGGGTATTGATTGTTAACACAAGTATTTTTTTCCTTTATTAGTGTTGTTGTTTTTTACCACATTTTAATACACTTCCTCACCCAAAACCCCTAATTTCCCTGCATCCCGTTCCAGGGGATTATTATACATTGAAAAAAAATGCGTTATAAAAGTATGCTTTGTGTTGTTTTCCGTTGTAATAGCACATTTAATGTAACACATATTATTGCGCTGTAATGGTATGCGTTGTAAAAACTTGCTTTGTAAAAGTACTTGCGATGTAAAAATTGCGTTGTAAAAGCATGCATTGTAATAGTATGCGTTGTATCGTCATACATCCGTGGTGAACGTGTAAGTAACACTGCATTCTTCCCACATCACTTTCAGATAACTGGTCATGAAATTTGTGCCCCTATCCGAAACAACCTCCTTTGAGAAAACCACTCAGGTGAACGCACCAAGTAGGGCTCTACCCACCGAAAGCGCAGTGACTGTTCTGAAGGGTATTGATTCAGGGTATCTTGTGGCATGGTCCACTACCACCAAGATATAATTGTTCCCTGATGCCGTTGATGGTTCTAGTCGACCAACAATGTCCACCCCCACTCTCTCAAAGGGGAGTCCCAACCACTGGCAGTGGTATCAAGGGAGCATTTAGCTTGTCCACTGTCTTGCCACTGGCCTGACAAGTTGCCAGTAGCTACAAATCTACTTTACTTTGAAAGTAATATTGGGCCAATAGAAATGGTTAACCAATCGTTTCCATGTCTTACTCAGCTCCAAATGACCTGTTAAGGGGATGTCATGGCATGGCTTAAAGTCAGGAGGAATGCTCTGAACTTCTGGTGGACCACCAACCTCCTGGTAGTAATTTCTCATTTGTCTCTAGCCTCAGTGCAGAGAACTCTATCATCCCAGTAGACTTTGTGGCAACCACTGGCATCACCCTTCTCTTGCCTGGAGGCAGTCCGCCTCAAGCCTTCAAGAGTTGGACACTCTCTCTGTCCCTGACACCCCAACTCTCTGGAGGGTCAACCAGCTCCTTGGAACGCTGCCACGTTGCACAGATTTTGCAGGGGGGGAATCCCAACCTAAGAGGTCAGATCCTCCCCTCTGGGTTAGAATTCTCAAGCTCTTCTGAGGTTCTATGGCTTGGCTCGCCAACCCCGGTGCCCTTTCTCTTACCATTGAATGCTTGGCCCATTGCTCCAGGGTCCTTCAGTGCAGTCCCCCACTTAGGGAGATCCAGCATCCTTGCATAGACCATTCTCTCCGCCCCTGACCAGTCAGACACTTCAAGATCAATTCCCAATAGATAGTCCACTGGGAGTGCAGGACATACAACTACCTTCTTAGGACCTGTCACAAACCCCATTCCAAGATTAACATTGCCTTGGGATGGAGTTTGACTCTTTACTGTTAGGTTACCTGGTGATACACACAAGGTATGATCTGCCCTGTGGAAACAAGTTTCTCTGTGACCATAGTCACACTGGCTCCTGTATCTCTCAGAGCCTCAACCTCAGTTCTATTGATTTTAGGCCTCTACCTATATCTCTCCATGCTGGGAGGTAAGGTGGCAAGGGCTGTAATATCCACCCCACCCAAGAACACTAAGGTTGCTTCTGTCTACCTTCCAGCCCCACTGCAATGCCTACTATCCCCTGGAATTGCCCACCTGTGGGTGGCTTATTTGTGCAGACAGCATCTCCTCTCTTGCGTCCTAAGTGATAGCAGTCACAGCACTGACCTGCCATCATAAGGTGAATAAACTTTCATGTCTTCACAGTGTCAAAGGACTTTCCCTGATTCTCCTTCCTCTTCAAAGTGGATTGACTCTGGGTCCCTCCCCTCTGCACAGGTTTTTGTGTGGTTCTTGTGAGGACATTAAACTTCTTGACCATCTTTCCCCTGTGCTTTCCCCTGGGGGAGACCTGTCTTGCCTTCTTCTGATCACCTCCTTGGTGCTAACTGGAAACCACACAGGCGGGCGCATCCTGCATCCCTGACATTGCGGCAGGCGGTGCACTCAGCACCGCCCGCCACAATGCCAGGAAGGCATGTCGTGCACTTCCATGCACAACATGGCAGGTACCGCGCGGTGCCTGCCATGTTGTGCATGGAACTGCAGGGGGGTACCATAGGTACCCCCCATGTGCATGCCCCATCCCCCCGGACGCCCTGCAAGCAGACTCCGCATGCCTTTGCCGCCATGGAAAGGCATGTTCCAGCCCACATCCAAATATGGCTGGCGGTGTCTAACAGACACCGCCACCATATTGAACCCTTTTCCGCCCG
Organism: Lissotriton helveticus; assembly: GCF_964261635.1. Classification (NCBI taxonomy): domain Eukaryota; kingdom Metazoa; phylum Chordata; class Amphibia; order Caudata; family Salamandridae; genus Lissotriton; species Lissotriton helveticus. The sequence continues at coordinate 496,041,279 of NC_136061.1, read as the reverse complement.
GTCGACTTGTCGACGGGCAGAGAAGTGGCAGACGGTCTTTCCGTCCGCTGTGGACCCTGAACCATAGTAATATGGCGGGGGTCATTGCTGGAAGGATGGCAGGCAACCCGATGGGGGCGATCCACCCGCCATCCTAATGGGGCCCTTAGAGTGGACCGCTCTTATCTCAAGCGCCGTTTCAAATGCAGTCCACCATTTGTCAATGTCATCCCCTTCTGTGTTCATGGGGACTATTTCCTTGGGAAGCCTGGGATTAAACCCACCACATCTGGTCATCTCAGCATCTTCTTCATTGTTGCTGCCACCATATCTTTTTACATTTGCCCCCTTCCACTTTGCTCTTGCTAGCTCTAACTTCTCTTCCAGGGCTATGGAAGCTAACTGAGCCTCAAGCTCTTGCCTTCTGTGGGACTTATCTGGGTCCTCTATGGAGGAGCCTCTCTTCCCTCTATTAGCTATAAATATAAACATGGTACTAAAAGAAATTGATGAGGTGTCATCATCCAACTCATGGTTCCTGGTTGAAAGGCTCACCCTACCTTTCTCTCTCTGGAGATGCCTGTGCCCAGGCCTTAAGTGGCCTAATCAACTCTGCCTTCCTGATGGTTCTGCTATTAGGTAGCTCCCCATGACCTACACTGAACCTTAAGCTCAGCCACTGTGAGTTTATTCAGTTTAGCCAGATCTAGCTCCATGGTATCTCTGGTCACAAAACTTTACAAATCAGAAATAAAACAAATTTAGAAAAATCCAAACATGGATTAAAAATCTGTTTTAGTCCAAATTTAATGATTCAAAATCTTTGTTCTAAGTCAATTTAGTCGTTTTTTACAGATCTTAACTTAATTTACTGTGTGATTTAATTCAAACACAAGTACTTATCCCAGCGCTACCACAAAATGTTGGAAGGTGGATCATTAGTAGGGGTAAGTAGGCACCTACCACAAGTAAAAAGGTCACCAACGCAATATAAGGTCCAGGTAAGGTCTCAATAAATTATTATGAAAAATCCACAACCAGTTTATAAAAATAGGAAATATTTTTATGGTTAGAATGACAAAAACATGACACAAAATCTGATATCGGGAACCAGAGGTATGAATTTTTCAAGAATAAATACATTTTTCTAGTGCTTAAAAAAATATAGCATCAACTTTAAACATCTGGTCGCGCTTGAAAAGGGCACGGTCAAAATCTGAGGCCGAATGAAATGGAGCCTTTGTTGAATATAATAAGCGGGAGACCCTGGTCATAATTGTACCTTTGCACTTAGAAACTTTTCTGGAGGATTTTTAGTCATCGTCGAGCAAGATTCCTCTGCAGGCGGATTCAAGTTGACGATGGCAGCTTGGCTCAACGCAAGGCATCGGTGAAGTCCTGGAAGTCTTGAGCTCTGGACTTTTCAGTGGGACGAACCTGAAATCTAGGCCGGGTTGCAGTTCGCCATTGGCAGTCTGTCTGCCGTCGAGGGGTCAGTCACCATATGCTCCAAACTTTTCCAAACCTCCAAAATTGCTGCATGAAGTTGGTTCAAAGTGTCAAAAACACATTTCCAAGGGTCTAGGAGCTCTGTGATGGTCCTTGGAAGTTTAAGACTACAATTCTCACAGTGCCCCTGCCGAATCCTTAGAAGTCCACTGGACGCAAACCAGGCTGGGGTTTCTTGGGGGAGATGGTGCAGGTGAGCTCTGTTAACCTGTTACTTTCAAAGAGGCCACTCCTTAATCATTTTAAAGCAAAGCAATGTCCTCATGACTGGATTTCCTAATGTGTAGCAGGAGCAGTCCTTCAGAGTGCAATCCTTTGGAGTGCAGACCAGGGCTCCAGCAGGGCAGTACTTTTTCTCCTTATAGTTTCAGGCAGCAGATCTGAAGCTCTCACATATTTATCCAATGCTCTTGAGACACAAGTAGGGAAACACCCCTGTCAAATGAGATACAGGGTGTCAACCAAAAGCATGACAGCTTCCAACAAAGCGTGCCATTTTCTTCTCCCAAAAAGCACTACTCTTTAAATTCACAATGGAGAATTTCTCTCATTGGGAGTAAGAGCTGGCTAAGCCAACCCACTGGTGTGGCTTATTTCACTTAACAATCGGTTTCCAGACCTCTTGCAAATTCCATCATTGGGCTTGCCATCTGGATGGGGGGGTGGGGGCACTGGGAGAGGGGGTAGGCCTGGCTGGTATTTCTTACTGTCCTGCTCTCTTGAAGCCAGTTTTATTTACTCAGCCCCCGTCCTGGCCTGCTCTCTGCAGCTGCAGAGTACCCCCCACTAAATAAACTCTATCTCTATGCAGGCGAGTTGTCACCTCATCAAAGCAGCTTGGCTAAGCCTGTTAAGGGCTGACCAATCAGGAGAGGCTGCGGGAGGGCTGGATTTTGGCTCACAGAGAAGAAAGTTATATAACTTATTTTCTGTATCAGTTATGATAAATTCAACAGTGACAAGTTTTAGGCACTTGAAATATTATTTTAGCTCACTCATATTAATAGTTACACTGTGTTACAATATCCCCATGTTAGCCTATGGAGCTAAAGCGCTACAATGGAGGAAAAACTAAATTGGTAGTTTTCCCCTCACCAGGGCATATAAAACATCTTTTAGATTGCCCCTGCTTATTTTTACATGGCACCCTACCCTGGGGGCACCTAGAGTAGACCTTAGGGTTGACTTACATGTACTCATAAAGTAGTTCAATACTTTGGAAGTACCTTTAAATCCAAAGTCAAATTTGCATATAATTTCAGTTTAAAAGTCGCTTGCAAAGCAGGGCTGATTCAAATTACAGCAGGCAACACAGCAGTGCAAACTTAAGTGTCTAAAAGCACCGGGCCTCTAAGCCTACATACCCTACCACATACTAGCAACTTTTAGGTAGGTTTGTCAGGGCCAATTCTAATTTTACCTAATTACCATATACATTTTTAATCAGAAGACTGGCCTGGGCCTGGCTAGCAAAGCCCAGAACACAGTCATAGTCAGTTTTCACCAGTATAAGAAAATAAATGGGGGATGGGGGGACATGGCAAAAAGGATGACTTTCCTACAGCAGTCCAAAGCGCACCAGTGCTTGGCGAGAGCTGAACACATCTTTGGAAATATGGTGTAGTTCCGGTCTCTCCGATTCACGCAATACAGCAGAGCAACTTCCCTAGATGCACTAGGGTGCGTGAAATCTTAGTAAATGCAATCCTTGGTCCTTAGGATACCAGGCCCTATCCACACAGGGTGGTATGCTTCATCATAGCTACCAAACTTGTTACCTCCTGTGTTGGAATGCAGCCGCAACTATAGGGTACTGTGAAACCCCCCTTAAGATTATAATTGTATACTGCTGACATGCCAACACACCCAGTAAAAGCATATAAAAACAAAAGGGCACGTTTCTGTGGCCATTAGCCTTGTTGTTTCATGCCTACACGCCTAGTCAGGTCCGCATTATTTTATCAGGACTAATGGTCACCTTACACCTGCCACAACTCCCGTCACTGGTTAGTATCATGTTGTGTATAAACCATATTTGCAGGGGCGGCTCCTCCGTTATGGTAGAGGAGCGTTGCGCCCCAGCTGAAAACTGCAGAGGCAACCAACAAAAATAAAATGATACAAAAACATTATTATTATTATTGTATTTGTTGTTCTATAGGCTGTGAGCTGAGGGAGGGGCGGTGCCATTCATCCTGATGCTGCAGCTGCAGCACCAGGGAGGAGGGGGAAGTGTTCGGCACTGCTAAGGTTTAGCCCGCCTTCTGGTGCCGGCCAAAACGTCATGTGCACTTAGCCTTTTTCCACCTAGTTGTGTTGTACAGCTGGGGGGAGAAATCAGCACAGGCTCCCAGTCCATGTCTGAGCGCCGAACCGAGGTGCTCAGATTATTCCCAGTGCTGCTCACATGCTGGGATAGTATAGATTGGGAGCTGGGAGTTTTCGTAGTGTGCAAAAGGTTCTTGACAAGGAAGCGAAGATCGAGAGCAAGACGGCGCCAGTCAGAACAGGTAAGTGTAATTTTGATTTTTATAATTCTTTTTTTCTTTAGTTTGTATTTCCCTGCCCCCGCCCCCGCCCCACCAATTCACAATACCAGCTACTGCATATTCGTATTGTTATGTATTGTTCCTAGATTTTAGTGGTGATGTTGGACCTCCTGAGTATCAGGTAAGGTGTGTCACAATAAATACCCTTGCCTTGAACATGTAGTTCAACCTGAAAAGACAAATACAAATGGTAGTTTTTTTTCCACACTGGTGCTTGACCAGATATATAAAGGCCCTGTTTTGTGATTTCCTAATTGCGAATCTTTGTGATTTACAATTAGGAAATCGCAAAACTGAATGCATAGAAGTGTGTTTAACACTTTTAGCAATTTCTCAGGGATCGCTAATGACCTACCCCATGAATATTAATGAGATAGGTCACAATTTGCGAGTCCTAGGAATTGTAAAAATCAGAGGGATGGTGGCCTGCTGGGCTCAGCAGACCACTATGTCAATAATTGCTGTTTTTTGAATGAAAAGTTTTCTTTTCATTTTTTAGGAGCAGGCAGTAGTCCGTGGGACCACTGCCTGCTCTTAAAAATTATTTAACTAACATTCACAAAGGGGAAGGGGTCCCTTGGTGACACCTTCCCATTTGCGAATGGGTTACCACCTACTTGAAGTAGGTGGTAATAGTAGATGGTAAAATGTGAATGTTTTGCGACCGCATTCATGGTCAAAAAACATGAATGCATACTGTTAGGATTCGCTATTTGGAAGGGAAGCCCTAAACACGCGCCTTCCAAATAGCGATTCGCAAACCCATTTTGCAATTCTGTAACAGGTTACCGAATCGCAAAATTGTGTTTACTGCATCAGAAATGCAATTTATGCGATCACAAACAGGCCGATTCTGTGAATCGGCCCGTTCGTGAGGAGCAAAATACATGATGCATCTGAAAAGGGGTGGCTCATGGCCCCCCCGCCCGCATGGCGGTGCGGCGACCGCTCCCCTCCACCAAGGCCTCTCGGTGGTGGGGCGTGTCCTCAGGGGCGCGCCCTACCACCGATTGGCGGGCGCCCTCCCTGACCCGGATGGCATTAAGCGACATCCGGGTCAGGGGGGCGGGCTGTAGGGGGGATAAATAAACGGGGAGCGCCCAGGGGACTCCTTGTTGCCTGGACGCTCCCCCCATACCGGTGGTGCCCCGCGCTCGGGGCTTCTTGTTAACCTTTTTCTGTTTTATTTCTTTTTAGGCAATGTTGGTGCAGGCTCGATAGCGTACGCGGGCGGTGTACGGAGTTCTCTCGGCGATCGGTGTCCCCCACGTGGGACATTAACCTTTCTCTGTTTGTTTTTAGCAATTCAAGCGCAGGCGCGGATTCGAATGCGGTGTCCGGATCTCTCCGGGAGGATAAGCGTGGGTCATCCGCTCGCCTAGAAAGAAACGGGGAGTTCTCTGCTAACGAAGAGAAGCGCCGCATGCGAGCGTTGCCCGGCGTCAGGAGAAGGTATTTGTCGGGGCGGGTGCGGGCGGTCACGAACAGCGCGGATCGAGTCTGCCGGCGGCTGCTGCTCGGGGGTGGAGCGTGTAAGCCTGTCGGCGGGAAAAGAGGAGGAAAAGGGCCTTTAACCCGATTAGGACATTTACTTGGCCATTGCTCCGCCTTCCTGCTCCATATACGGGCGGGCAAACTAGTCGGGACAGGCAGACGTTGAGCTCGGTGTGCAGGTGGTGGGGGCGAAGCAGGATCTATTAGGCCAGGGCCTGGAGGGGAGACCGGTATGAGAATGCATGTTTAGTAATGTATTTGAATCATAAGTGGTAAATGTAATATGTTGGGAGGGAAGGATTGTTTCTGAAACTGAGAAATTACATTCCTGTGCTAGTTTGTGCTGGGCAGCAAAGGTTGGGGCCCCCATTTAAAGTGTGCTATTACCTGCGATTTGCAGCAAAGGTGGAGTACCAATTCGGGTTATTAATACTTTTTCTATTCCAGGCAATACACTACAGTTTGTCAGCATAGAGGCACGGCGAGCTCAGAGTGGGGAGCGGCGGACGTTGTCACAAACTCGATATCGGCTCTGGAAGGGCGCAGGATTGGTTCGGTAAGAGGAGAGCGGGGGGCTTGCATTTCATTGCTTCTAGTAGCCGCCGGGTGGGTCTACGTTAGAGTTTACTCACCCCCGACAAACCGGAGAAGCCTGGGCGTTGCGGTTACGGTTGCATCTGGTGAAGGTACAAGGCACACCTGAGTCATAACACTAGGAGTGTAGGGCAAGGGTTTGTAAACATGCCAGGGCCAAAGGGTGGTAAAGGAGGGCCCAGCATGGAGGTTATGATGCACGCCATGATGCGTGAGATGAGCGAAATTAATAAGAGGTTGGGGAAAGTTGATGAATTGGAGGCCCGCATGAATGAGAGGTTTTCTGATCCCCCAGGGCCATCAGGCAGACCCATGCGTCAGAGAGCGGCCCCCTTGCCGAGGGGGGATTTCGTTACCCCACCAAAGAGATTTAAGGCTGAAAAGCCGAGGTACAGTGCCCCAGCCCCTGTACCTCTAATCCCGTTCCCGAGTACGCCCCTACCTACGGTACCGGTTCCTCTTGCACCTCCGCCGGTAATTCCGGCGCCCACGGCACCGGTTCCTGCCATGCCTCTGGCACCCCCTCCTGCGGGGCCTACCCCCCCGCCTGTGGTACCAATACCACTCCCGAGTGTGCCGCCGACATCCACCCCCTTACTTGATCTCTTCTCTCTAGGTGAAATGAGCTGGCTGCACTTGCTGAAAGGGAATGGAAAGAAACTCTAGTTCTGTGTTTATATCTTAGTTTTTTACACTTTGGTCTTTTACTGCCTCTCATTTTATGTTTTAATGCATGCTCTCCCAGGTTTCAGTGAGTCCGCTCTGCTTATCAGCTGCGTTTCTTTATTTCCTACTCAGCAAACATAACGCATGCTCCCCATCTAGTGGCCAATAGCGGTACGGGAGCTCGTGCCTTACAAATAAAAGCTTTGGACGTTTACTCACTCATTGAAAAGCACGCCTGCAACACAAGCTGAGAAACGTGTTCAATGCCAAAGACTGGCGGCTATTATAACAACATAATAGCCGTGGAATGCCCTCTGAGCAATATGTTAACTATAGTCTAGGTATCAGGGTCGGATTGGGATCACAATAAGGCTCGGGCAGTCTAAAAAATGTGGCCCCCATTCCCTGATCATCCCTTTCATGGATCACTATCTGTTTAGTCTCACTGGAATCTGGCCGGTTATTTATTTTTATAGTTTTGTTTAGTGTTAACTCGGCCAAAAGTCACTAGAGCAATGCACATGAGCACCAGTTACATTACACAAGATCAAATTCATTTTCATTTTCGGTATAGGGATTAAGGGCCAGATGTAGGTAATTCATATTTACCGACTCTTAAATACCGAATTTTACCGATTCGGTATTTAAGAGTCGGTAAATATGAAGGGGGGAGATGTAGGTATTTCCAGATGTTGAAATACCGAATCGTTAGAATTCGGTATTTACCGATTCGGTAAATACCGAATCGGTATTCCCTATTGATTCCTATGGGCTGTGAAACCCATAGGAATCAATGGGAAATACCGATTCGGTAATTACCAAATCGGTAAATATCGAATTTTGCAAAGGTGCAGGGGGAGTCACTTTGACACCCTCTGGCACCCCAAAAATAGGCATGTGCGCCATGTGGCACACAGACATGCCCTAAGGGCATGCCTGTCTGTCACATGGCTAGGTGTGCATGCACACATGTGCATGCACACCTGGATTCGGTATTTTACAACCCAATTGGATTGGGTGGTAAAATACCGAATTTGTAGGGCCTTTGGGACTCAGAAGAGTCCCACCTACATCTGGGATTTACCGAATCGGTAAAAATACAGATTCGGTATTTTACAGAATCGGTAAATTTACTGAATCGGTAAATTTACCGATTCTGTAAAATAATGCCCCTACATGCCAAATCTTAAATACCGGTCGGTAACAGCCGAAATCGGCCGTTACCGACCGGTATTTAGGCTCCTACATCTGGCCCAAAGTGATTTGCCCAAAATCACAGGATGTTGAGTTGACGCTGGAACTCAAACCTAGTTTCAAGGTCTGCAACACTGACCATAGTGCAATTATATGCAACACTATCCTTGTCCCCAACAAGTCCTAATAGACGCTAGGGATGAGGTCACAACACCTGGCTGCTACGGAGGACACTTCTCTTACCCCCTCCCCAGCCCATTATAGCCTCAGGTCATTTACCTGGCAAGGGAGGTGTCAAAAGCACACTACTGCCACTCAAAGGGGGGTTATGGGAGGGGGTAGGGGAGAATTTTCCAGTAAAACCTACCCCATCCCCACCCCCCCCTGTGAGGCCCTTGCATATGCATTTATAATTGGAAAGTGACAAATTTTTTTGTGTATGTTAAAAACAGAGATGGGAAACAATCATTGTTACATTTAGCCATTTGTTTATTTTAGATACCCCTGACGAAGGGATGATTTCCCGAAATGCATTGGGTTTTTAATAAAATGCGTGACATCTGGAAACCACTTCAACTCCTGTGTGTTTGTGAGCTATCTTTCATCGAACCTAAATGAGCAAAATGAATTGAAGAAATAGAAAAGTTGAAGAAGCTCGGCCGCGGGGAGCCCCGACGCTGGAAAGCGGATCCTGAGTGCTGGAGAACACAGACACTCTTTGGGACCTACAGAGCCTCGCACGTGGTGATATTGGAGGCGTGCAACAGGGGTGCTTTGAGCACTTCACCCAACAGGGAATTTTATCATAAAGAGAGGCAGGACGGGGGCCACTTGGCGAGAGAAAGATTACGAGTCCTGGGCAGATAATTTGGACTACCAAGACCAGCATGCCTCATTGACAACGCCCACTGGGGCGGGACTCTCAATTTAAATAAAGTATGTTCTTCCTTAACCTGGTTCCTGCCCCTCTATGCCAGTGATCAAGAGCTGTTGCTCGAAACGCGTATGGCGAATGGAATGCGGAGCGCCTGTTGTTCACACGTCCACCCACGCTGTGGTGTGTTTCTGAGGTGTATGACTCCCCATATGGGCAACCTGGATGTTTGATGTTTACAGCGGCTCGCTCGGCCGCGGGGAGCCCCGACGCTGGAAAGCGGATCCTGAGTGCTGGAGAACACAGACACTCTTTGGGACCTACAGAGCCTCGCACGTGGTGATATTGGAGGCGTGCAACAGGGGTGCTTTGAGCACTTCACCCAACAGGGAATTTTATCATAAAGAGAGGCAGGACGGGGGCCACTTGGCGAGAGAAAGATTACGAGTCCTGGGCAGATAATTTGGACTACCAAGACCAGCATGCCTCATTGACAATGCCCACTGGGGCGGGACTCTCAATTTAAATAAAGTATGTTCTTCCTTAACCTGGTTCCTGCCCCTCTATGCCAGTGATCAAGAGCTGTTGCTCGAAACGCGTATGGCGAATGGAATGCGGAGCGCCTGTTGTTCACACGTCCACCCACGCTGTGGTGTGTTTCTGAGGTGTGTGACTCCCCTTATGGGCAACCTGGATGTTTGATATATAAATATATATATATATTCCTTAGGCTAAGAACGGACCCAGCCGAGCTCCAGTACGCAGCCCAGCAGTCCAGATACACCACAGCACAAACGGGATCCAAAACGCAATTTCTTCAGGTAAGGGTAATTTTTATTTTTACAACACCATTTTGTGCAAACAAGCAGGACGGTCAACGCGTTTCGGCGATTGCCTTCAACTGGACCATAGAGTCCCGCAGTCCAAACAGTCCATTTAAAGTGATAAGTGCATAAGTCCCTTCTTCATTTCCTTTAAAAATAGACTAGACTAGACTAGACCCTACTAGTCTGTTCTTATTCAAGGCCATTTAGGACATACATTTTTATGATGATTCTCTGGTAAAGTACCTTATATCAAGAAAGGCAATTTGAAATTGATTTTAACATTCTCACAATCAATCTAAAAACATGTTTTAAAATTGCATGTTCTAAAATTTCATGTTATAAAATTTCATATTATAACATTTCATAAAAACGGAAATATGGGAAAAATGTACAATGTGTAACCTTCAATTATCATAAGATGGAATAATGAAATTCATAGCAAAAGAGGAAGGATAGGGGAGGAAAGGGAATGGAGGAAGGAAAGAATAGCAATTATCTATCAGATGGATCAAAGAACGATTTTACTGATAAAGTGCCATGTGCATTGCGCAAAATATCATGTGTAAACATTTTATGTGCAAATATCTTTTATGTGCAAAAACGCATTAATTTTTTTGAACCATCCTACAACCTTTTCTTTACAAACCCATCCTTTCTATATGTATATATGAAGGAAAGAAAGAGAGTTTGCCATCTCCCTGCGTTCAATTATGCTAAAGTAGACTTTCAAGAAATAAACACAGAGAGTAACAAATTTGATGTTTTTGAAACAAAAAGGTAGTAAATTAATAAACTTCCTTCAATCCTTCTATATACATAACCCCGACACAGTATTTTGATTCTATCTACACATCTTATGTTCCTGTTTTCATCTTCCTAATTGCTTTCTTAGTTTTTAATTATTATTAGATTTATCATAAGGGTACTATCACATGGTACGTCAATTTATTCAATTCCCAATAAATTAAACATGTTCATATATATATTCCACCAAATGGTCTTTCAGCGGGGTGCTCTATTTTGCTGGTGCCCACGGTGAGACAAGGACCGTTCTCGCAATATTTTATTCAACAAGAAAATTAAACGTGGCACTCTCCTTGGGTTGTTAACTGGTTTATTCAAACCACCACTCTGCTCCTCCTATGCGTTTCGACCCCACAATAGGTCTTGATTACGGTAGTAAACACAGTCCTTTCTTAGGGGCACATTACGACTTGCGTCCGTCCGCGGGCCCCTAGTAGGAGGGAACGTCCGCATGTGCTGCGGCATTCCCTCCTGTGCAATTAGGATGTGACCGCCACCCTGGCGGTCACATCCTCTATTTTTAACATTGCGGCGGGTGCGGCTTCAAGCTGCACCCGCCACAATGTTAAAAACGCATGCATTGCATTTACATGCACAAAGCGGCAGGCACCGCGCGGTGCCTGCCGCTTTCTGCATGTAAATGCAGGGGGGTACCATAGGTACCCCCCATGTGCACCCCCCACCTCCCTTCACCCAGGGGGCCCGCAACGGGCCCCCGAAGCGAAGATCCGTATGCTTTTGCACGGCGGAGAACCCGCCGCGGAAAAGCATGTCTGGGAAGCCATCCTAATATGTCTGGCGGTGTCTGAGAGACACTGCCACCATATTAGAGCTTTTCCGCCGCGGTTGTAAGCCGACCGCGGCGGAAAAGCGGCGGACTGAAACCAAGACCCACCAGCCATCCTAATTTGGCGGTTGGTCTTTGGTGGGTCCGCAGCGGATTTTCCGCATCCTCCGGGCCGGCGGTGGCTTCCGCCGGCCCGGAGGATGCGGAAAATCCGCGATCCTAATCGACCCCTTAGTTTCCTCCTTTTATACTGAGTCACAACTCCACCCGTAATGAGGCATTGTGGGATCAGTAGTTTCAATACTACAATTTCAATTGTATTTTATTCAATGATCATTTTTGATGGATAGATGCGGTATTTTACCATGCCCCATTCATTGTTGATTGCACGTGTGATGTTTTTATCATATGCATGATGCTTACCAATATAAAATGTTCATTTTTGTACAGTGGCCAATACGTAATTTAAACATTAGGTATGTGAGATTTTTGGGGGGTATATGGGTGTCACTGTTACCCAAAATAAAGGCGATTTTGGGTATGCAACGGTTACCACGCATTTTTTACAACGCGGTACCGTTAGCACGCTACTTTTACCACGCAGGTCACTACAACGAAATGCGCTGGGGGGCGCTCCAGGATAGTAAATACTTTAATTTACTATCCAACTCCTTTCCCTAGAGTCCACGGGGACTGGAGTTGGAATAGTAAATTAAATAATTTACTATCCAGCGCCCCTCCACGCAAGTCGTTGTAACGACTTGCGTGGTAAAAGTAGCGTGGTAACGGTACGCGTTGTAATAGAACGCGTGGTACCGTCATTTTAATAAATAATTATTAACCACGCTGACGGATCTGGGCTCGGTTTCTTTGGTGAAACAATACTGAGGTTTTGATTTTATATATATATATATATATATATATATATATATATATATATATATATATAACATCATAGAGTTTAGCCCTCGAAGGAAGAAGCCACAAGATTAGTAAAATTTGCATCCATTTCATTAGGAATCAACTGTAACAGGAGACACAGAGAAAACAGTCACCATCTGTTCTTTTCAGCCAAACCGGTTTCGGGAATCTTAAACCTTTCTCAATGGCATCTGCTGGCAATGATGATGCAGCATGCACTGTGATTTAAAGCGCCTACCTCCAAGGGCGTGGTCACATGAAATGGCCTTCTGGGTCTTGTAGTGCATGAACCAATTGTCTCGAGTGAGTTCATCATTGGAGCAGTAAGTAACTGAATGATTAAAACACATGTGGGCTGGTGAAAATGTTGCGCTGGGTGTCCTATTGTCTGTGGTCAGCTGCTCCTGGACACCAATCTCCCGTATATTGATATCGCCATTGGGCACCATCACGGGTCCGCAGCAAGCGGCAGGCTTTCTTCCGCGGCTGGGCTACAGCCGCCAAACATAACATCATAGAGTTTAGCCCTCGAAGGAAGAAGCCACAAGATTGGTAACATTTGCATCCATTTCATTAGGAATCAACTGTAACAGGAGACGCAGAGAAAACAGTCACCATCTGTTCTTTTCAGCCAAACCGTTTTCGGGAATCTTATCCCTTTCTCAATGGCATCTGCTGGCAATGATGATGCAGCATGCACTGTGATTTAAAGCGCCTACCTCCAAGGGCGTGGTCACATGAAATGGCCTTCTGGGTCTTGTAGTGCATGAACCAATTGTCTCGAGTGAGTTCATCATTGGAGCAGTAAGTAACTGAATGGCGATATCAATATACGGGAGATTGGTGTCCAGGAGCAGCTGACCACATACAACAACTGTAATTGCAAAGTATTTAAACTAAATACATTTAAAAATTGTCATTTACAAAACCTTTGAAATTCACTGAAAAAAACATAGGTTTCAGACATGTTATAGTTAGGAATACGCATTTAAAAAACCTTTGAAATTCACTGAAAAAACCATAGGTTTCAGACATGTTATAGTAGGAATTAGCATTTAAAAAACCTTAGAAATTCATCTGAAAAAACAATAGGTTTTAGAGGTGTTATAGTTAGCTGGACATTTCACTCGTACAAAACCATTGAAATTCCTCTGTTATAGTTAGTTGTACTAACTATAACTTGCGCACCCGCAATCCATTGCTGATGATGTCACATATTACATCATTCATGATATGGTCAGTGACATCACTGATGATATCACTAATGACATCATCCATGTGACAATCTGTTACACCTTATCATACACTAGTATAACCTTTCATCACTCACTATAAAATATAGAGCACCATCTTTAAAAGAATGACACACCAAAACAACTTCCTAAAAACCAACTTCCTAAAAACCAACCAACATGATTTGTAGATCTACACACACATCTAAACACTTACCTATAGATTCACTCATACATGCTGACAAACATCAATACAACACTATTAAATATACTTATACACCTATATTAACATTACACAGCAGCACACATCCTATTCAGTAATGCAGCCATCCTTCTCACTTATGCAAACAATTGATCATATTTACATTTACTCACCTGCACACTTATACAACACTACTTTTCATTCATATACCTAGAAAGTAATACTAAGGGGGTCATTATGATGTCGGGCGGATTTCCTCCGCCAGGCTGGCGGTGGCTACCGCCAGCTTCGGGGAGGAAATCCGCCCAACATCATCAGCCCAATTCCCCTCCGGCAGATTTGGATGGTGGGAGGGACCGCGGCGGTGTGAAACACCGCCCGCCTGTTTTCCGCCCCGGTCGCCTAGCGGCCGGGGCGGAAAACCAGTAACATGGTGGCGGTGTCTTTTAGACACCGCCCACCATATTACAATGGGCTTTGCACAATGCATTTCCGTGGCGGCAATGCCGCCACGGAAAGGCATGCGGAGACTCCCTGCGGGGGCCCCTTGCGGGCCCCCTGGGAGTCCGTGGCTTGGGGGGTGCACATGGGGGGTACCTATGGTATCCCCCCGCATTTCAAAGTGCAACATGGCAGGCACCGCGCGGTGCCTGTCATGTTGCGCTTTGAAAAGCACAACATGCATTTTTACCATTGCGGCGGGCGGAGATTCCTGCTCCGCCCGCCGCAATGGTAAACATACAGGATGCGCCCGCCTGTGTTGCGGGTGCATCCTAATGCCATTGTCGAGACCCCCGCACTGTTAGCCGGTGATCCACTTCTCCGTTAGGGTGGCGGGCGGGCCATCCTAATGGACCCCTAAATATCGTACACTGGAGCTAACACCTAAAACACAATTTACGAATGATATTACAATCGTACTCAACCTAAATACACCACACATACACTTAAATTACATTTACTAACTTATAAAATACAACAAAAACAAACTTACCCTCTTCAACGCGACGCTGCATCCAACCGCGAGCTGTTCCAGTACCAAATCAAACAAAATAACATTACGCGGTTAAAAACTAGTCCCTGTATAACTGAAAAGCCTATTTTTTCTCTATTTTCTAACACTAAAAAATATAACAACTAGGCTTACATTATGTAATATTTCTCCTAATAATTTTTTTCATATTTATAAATATATATGTATTTAAATAAATTATTTGCAATATTATATAATGATGTATGAAAAAGAAAATATTATTTATATGTACACTTTATAATTAAGTAAAATGTAGAATTTACTTATATCATTCAGTTTCTGTTAAACCTTATTCTTATAAAAATGTTAATGTTATTATTAAATGTATCTACTGTTTAAAAGATATTTTTCATGATTTACTTTTGTAAAAATTAATATTATTAATATTTTTTATATTAATTTTATTAATTTAAAAAATATATATTATCATTTTGTAACCAATCCAAATGTTACTATTTTGAAATCTGTAAAAAATGTATCTATCACTAATACTGAAAAATGTATGTACAACAAATATAACAATTATTTTCAACATGTTTACTATTTCAATATTTCTATTTTGTATGTGATTTAAAGTAATTGTTATGAAATAAATTGTACACTACATAATGATAATTGTTATGAAAATATACATTTCCAATATATGTGAATTAACATAAAAATCAACTCATTGCAATGTCTGAATATTTTTAATATACAAATATTTACTTGTTATTACATTTTCTTTTTTTTAAATATTCACTTACAAAATTATACTGCAAATAAAAAATGTTCCTCTACTTCCCATTTCTTTTGACATCTTAATAAACTGTTTGTAAATGTTTTCAATTAACCATGTGTTTGTCTCCTTTTTTAATTTTCTAAATAAAAGATAATGTGAATAATTTTGTAATTATTTAATACATTTAATATTAAAAATTATAAAAATTGTGAATTATGTATCTACTTATTTATAATATAAATATAAATAGAATTACTACTCTAGTTAATATATTTACATACCATTAATAATTGTAATATTCTACCAACCAAAAATGTTAACTCAACAAAGTTTTTACTATTCCCATTCCACCAAGTATTAACTCAAAGAAGGTGCTGGACAGTAAACCCATATAAATTCTATTCCCACTCCACCAAGTATTACCTCAGAGAAGGTGCTGGACAGTAAACCCATATAAACTACTATTCCCACTCCACCAAGTATAAACTCAGGGAAGGTGCTGGACAGGAAACCCATATAAATTACTATTCCCACTCCACCAAGTATTAACTCAGGGAAGGTGCTGGACAGTAAACCCATATAAATTACTATTCCCACTCCACCAAGTATTAACTCAGGTAAGGTGCAGGACAGTAGAACCATATAAATTACTATTCCCACTCCACCAAGTATTAACTCAGGGAAGATGCTGGACAGTAAACCCATATAAATTACTATTCCCACTCCACCAAGTATAAACTCAACTCAGGGAAGGTGCTGGACACTAGGGGGTCCATTAGGATGGCGGGCTGATTGCCCCCACCAGGCTGGCGGTAGCCACCGCCAGCCTGGCGGGGGCAATCCGCCCGCCATCCTTCCCTGTATTCCCCCCCGCCATATTAGAATGGCGGGGGGGACCACGGCGGAGCAAAACAAAGCCCGCCACTTCTCCGCCCCGGTCGCATTGAGGCCGGGGTGGAAAATGATTCATATGGTGGTGGTGTCAAGCAGACACCGCCAGACATATTACGATGGGCTGAGGGTGATGCCTTTCCGTGGCGGCAATGCCGCCACGGAAAGGCATGCGGTCTTCACTCTGGGGGCCCCATGCGGGCACCCAGAGTGAAGGAGGGGGTATTGCACATGGGGGGGTACCTGTGGTAGCCCCCTTCATTTGCATTAACAAAGCGGCAGGCACCGCGCGGTGCCTGCCGCTTTGTTAATGCAAATGCAGAAATGCATTTCTAGCATTGTGGCGGGCGGTGCTGAGAGCACCGCCCACCACAATGCTAGAAATGCAGGATGTGCCCGCCACTGTGGCGTGCACATCCTAATGCTGGCGTCGGGACCCCCGCCCTTAAGGCGGGCGGTCCCGTTTACCGATAGGGTGGCGGGCGGGCTTTGCCATCCTAATGGACCCCCTAAACACTATAAATTACTATTCCCACTCCACCAAGTATTAACTCATGGAAGGTGCTGGACATTAAACCCATATAAATTACTATTCCCACTCCACCAAATATTAACTGAGGGAAGGTGCTGGACAGTAAACCCATATAAATTACTATTCCCACTCCACCAAGTATAAACTCAGGGAAGGTGCTAGACAGTAAACCCATATAAATTACTATTCCCACTCCACCAAGTATAAACTCAGGGAAAGTGCTGGACAGTAAACCCATATAAATTACTATTCCCACTCCTCCAAGTATTAACTCAGGGAAGGTGCTTTACACAAAAACAATATAACTTTCTATAAATAAACAACACACTCATAAATAATTAAATATTTACTACAATATTACATGTGATTAATTTATACAAATTGACATTTATTATTTTAAAATATTTGATACATTTGAAATTATTTTTGTATTTTAAATTTCTACCCTAATTCCCAAACAAAACACAACCCACTCCATAAACTAAATGTTGTATTAAAATTAAATATTATTATTACATTTATACATTTCTATTATTATTTTTTATCATTTATCTAACTTATAATATTATTTTCTAACAAATATTCCAACATTATTACACAAAAATCACAATACCCAATACTAAAACAAAAACATTTCTAACACAAATTACTTTGTAAATAAATAATTATTTAAATTATATAAATTACATATTTCTTAGCATTTAATTGTAAAAATTTCGACAAATTTTCAAAAGTTATTCCACAATATTAAAATTACACAAATATTTAATATATAATAAAGTGTTTACTATTTTACTAAATATAATTAAATAATGTTTTAAAATTTTCAATTTTTATTTAAGAAATAATTATACATTTTTATCAAAAATTGGAAAAAAAGTACGAAATTAATTATTTTAAAAATATCACAATTTAATACAATATTTTCAAATAATTTTCTACATTTATATCAAATGTATATCAAAATTTTAATTTTTTATGTCACATTAATTACGATTTATTTTTAAATAAAAATGTAAATTAAAAAAATCTCAATTTTTTCGAAAATATTTTTTTTATAAATGATACATTTAAATCTATAAATTCACCATTTTTTTGAAATTATTTAAAAAAAAAAAAATACATTTTAATTCTAAATATTTTCTAAATTTTTTTCAACTAAATATTTTTTTCATTTATTTAAACTTTATTCGGCTTCAAAAATGAGAACCATAAAAGTTAAAAGTTTAAAAATGGCTTTACGGATCAGGTTACATGAGTTCGATAGAGTCGGTACACATATGGGGGTCGATTCCGATCCGTTAAAATCACCGTCCGTACGACTCGCATCCAGAGCCGTTTCCGTACGACTCGTACGGACGCCGTACGACCGGACGATTACGATCCCGACGGGCTACCCGGACGCGATTCGTACGGTCCACGTCAGGTAAGGGCGATTCGTACGGAAAAGCACACGATCACCTACACACCGTACGGCGCGTACACCCCATGATCGCAGGGGTACGCGCCATACCCCTGCGATCATGGGGTGTACGCGCCGTTCCGGGGGAGGGGCGTTCCGTACCTGTTTCGGGGCGAACTCTGACTGTACGACAGTTTCCAGCTCCCATAGAAAAAGGTTCGTACGGAGCATACACAACACGGATCGTACTTGCCAGGTCGTAAAAAGCAGCCGCGAACCGTATAAACGTCGTGTACAGCGGCTTCCAAGGGTGATTCGTACGGGAATTTCATTCGTACGGTCCCTGGTACGATTCGTACGGATAGCTGCATCGGGTGTGGATCGTACTACGCCGTTCGTACGGGGACGGTTACGGGTACGATTCGTACGGAAACAAATGCTCCGTACGACGATTCAGAGCGCTTTTTACGGGATTGGAATCGACCCCTAGTAAGGGCATAAAAAGCAATATATAAAGTTAAAAACAATAATACATTTTATCCTGGTCAATTAAAATCCAGACCTTTTCTATATTTTAAAGAGCATTTTAAAAACCCTACAATCATCGGTAAACAGTCGGGTTTTAACAATTGCAGGTAAAACAAAGCTGAGCATGCCTGTGAAAAATTTAGCTTTTTTAAAAGGGATTTTAAAAACAAACTGTGGGGGCCATATAAAAGTCACAAAAAAGGATAAAGTGTAACAGATCCTGTGAAGACAAATTGTCGCAGCCACAGGGTGCTAACACCTGTCCTTTGTGGCTCCCCCTAGGTACTGCCAGTAAGAGGTGAAAATAATCCAATCTAAACCTTACTAGCAGAAATCTTTCGTGCATTGATAGAGGCCATGCTAGGCATTCCTCCATTCCTGGCGAAGTTCTGTGCTCCGGGTTTCTGGAGTTCCCACTCCTCACGCTTGATCAGCTTACGCTCTAAATAAGACTCCTTTACAAAGGCCACATCTTTCTTTGTTATGCACTCTGGGGTTAAGAAAAGGTCCAGGCGACCCAACTCGTTAAATGATCTCATTAAATATTTGAACCATGGTATTTCAGACAAGTGGTCCAAGTTCAGCAGATCCCTGTATATTTTGTGTGGGAGAACGAGATCTTTATTTAACCAGCTTTTTAGCCAAAAGAGCGTGTATTTTCTTTTAATTAAATATTTGCTAATTATTTTCTAATTTTTTGTGAAATCTATATCTAAATTTAAATATTTAATTTCACAATAATTTCGTAATTATCTGAACATAAATATCTAGATAGAAATCTAATTTTTAAAAATTATTTATAAATTATCTTAACATAAATATCTAAATTAAATTAAATAATTTCACTATATTTTCTAAAAAAAATTCAAAACTATTTCAAAATTATTTTCTAAATTATTTTCTAATAAATATCTAATTTTAAATAAATATTTGCTAATTTAATTCTTGATTATTTTCAAATAAATATCTATTTTTATTTTAAAAGATTCAAAACAAATTCAACATTTTTGGGAAATAAATGTTTAAATTTAATTAATTAATTTCCAATTAATTTCGCAATTAATTTCAAATAAATATCTAAATATAATTTAATAATTATACATTTTTTTTAAAATGTATTACCTAAATATTTTAAAACACTTCCCACCCAATTCCTCTAAAAACCCACAACCCGCTACTAAAACATTAATTTGTTAAAAATTTTTAATTAAATAACTTTTTTTATCACCTATTTAATATATTTTAAAACACTTCCCACCCTATTCCCCTAAAAACCCATAACCCGCTCCTAATATTTTTTATTATTTTTCAACTACATATTTATGTATTTCTAATTAAATTATTTATATATTTTAGTACATTTAATAACAAAGTAAGGCAATATTGTACAAAATAAAAATAATATACAACAATATTAACTTTCTACATTTAATAAATCGATATTCTAAAACTCGATATTTTCACTTTCGATATTCTTACACTCTATAGTCAATATTTTTTACTTATACAATAAATCGATATTTTCTACATTCGATATAAACTACTCGATATTTTCTACTTCGATATTTTTTAGAAAAGTTAAAATTCGATAATATTACCACCGATATTACTTACCTCGATATTACTGCTATGTCGATATTCTGTAGTCGATATTCTCTCCAGTCAATAAAAAAGAATCGAGATTTAGACTGCATACCTTTACAGGTATTAAAACCGAATCCCATGCTAGCACTGCTGGGGTATGATAAGGCGATAGTCTCCCAAGACAGGAAGCTGGTGGCGATTTGTCTCCTTTTGGCCAAATGCAGAGTGGCTATGCGATGGGCAAGAGACCCCGCCCCTACAATAAAGGAATGGTATACAGACATGGTATATTGTAACACTCAGACAGATGTTTATAGTGAACTGTTGCCACCTCAAAGCCGCCCTAAAAACTTCTAGAACCTTCTTCAAAAGTATTTAGTTGGTGAAGAAACAGGCGAGACTGATTGTGAGCAAATAACATCAGGATAGTGTCTCAGGCATCGTATGCGCCGAGAAATCGCGCAGAGCTAGTGGACTATACATGGAAGGTGGGGGGAAGCTTCCCTAAAGATACCTGGAGTAAACCCCGGAACCAAGATTAAGAGGGAAAGGGAAGTACAATGCCCGGGATTGCGAGGTTGAGCACGTCTTCTGAGTGCGAAACGCTAAGGATAGTACCCTGCAAAATATCGATATGTGTTATAACATAGCCCTGTAAATGTTTCTTTGTTTTTCATTTATATGTTTACTGTATACTACTGTAGTACCATGCTGTAAAATGTTGGTTTTACTTGGTATACTTATCCCGATCAATAAATAAAATAAATAAATAAAATAAAAAAACATGCTTGATTAGCTTTAGTGTGGGGCCAAATGGTGAACGGATAACAGATACTGGCAGTTAGGCAAGCAGGGAAGGAAACACTATTGGCCACCAGGCACTGGACATTCCCACCCCAACATGTATAATACTGTGTGAAAAGTTTTATTGCTGATTGTTGAGAGCAACTTTCTTGCACTTTAAAACAATTGAGTATACTATAATCAGGGCCATTATGCTTCATGGGGGACCAAATTATGTGGTAAAAAGTGGCAAACTTTGAGGGACAATGATGCTCATGATGCAGTATTATTTAATCATTTGTTCGCTTTAATACACATTATTACTCTCTAGGTAAAGGCTTTACCTTATTAGTTTAATTTTAACACCCTTTAAAACAGCAATCAGCAACTTAAAATCTATAAAGGATCTGTCAGCGTACAGCATCACGTGTGATACTCTGTAACTTTTCATCCATTTAAACTAGAAACAAAGGTATTTTTGCTAAATCTGCAGATTATGCAGCAGATGGTGGATTAAGTGCCAATTGTGGTAAATCATAACTATGTTTATAATACTGCAGCCACAATATTGCATAATTCCAGTGTCCCTGATTATAACTCCATCACTACTATTGCCATTACACCATTACCACTGCTACCATAACCATCAACACTACTACCACCACCATAATCAGTATCACTGCTTATACAATAACCACTATTACCACCACCACCACCACCACATATACTACAAGTACTACCGTAATCACCATCACTACCAGCATCATCATCAGCATCACTGTCGGAAAGTGGGTTATTAGAAGGGGTGAGTATGTACCCACCAATAGTAATAAGGCGGCCAACACAGTAAAGGGTCCAGTAGAGGTCCCTGTAAATTAGCCCCTTGCTCAACCCTATATAGCTGACAATGAGCAGTCAAGCCTAATTTAGGAGTGTACAGCATTTAAAAAACGCCAATGGACCCAGGCAACACCCTTATGGCATGGTAACTACCTGCGCCGGGTGGCGGCCTTAAAGTGGTTCCGACAGTGGGACCTGGTCGGCATATCCACACTTCGGGACGTTATGAGGGGCACTACCTTAAAGTCCTTCCAACAGCTGCAGAAAGAATTCCAACTCCAAAAAAACGCAATTCTACAAAAACCTCCAGTTACATCATGCTCTCACCCCCATGCTTCTCACCTTGAACAATCTTCCAGAGTTTCACCCCCTGGAGGGCTACCTCCTCATGGGGGACTTAGGAGCCCATAAAATCCAACAGATTTAACAGACGTTGACAATACACTCCACTATGACCTTACACAAGACAAGAAGGGCGTGGCAAGACGATATCCCGGACTTAATTGACGATGACTGGGCTGAGGAAATAGCTAGTCCCTGGGGCGCGGCTGTGTCCTCTAGATGCCGTCTCATTCAATTCAAATACATCCATCAAGTTTATTATACACGTCTTATGTTGTGAAAGAGAGGAGGGGACGTTTATGCACACTGTATGCAGTTGTACCGCTGTACAGCCCTTCTGGCGTCAAGTCTCGGCTTATCTAAAAGAGGTGTTGTCCTAACCCTAGTTTGTTCTTACGCCACAGCACTGATGACATTGGGGAAATCGCTATAAGCAACATCTGCTTTTCCTGGACCTCACTATTGCTAAGCGAGATATCGCTCAGCTGTGGAAAGGGACCTCCCCCCCGAAGTTAGGGAAATGGCGAAAAGAATTGGTCAAATGAATGGGTGCAGAGATTGTGGTCTTCCAGGCACGGGGCTGCCATCAGAGGCATAGAGAAATATGGTCTCGATGGGATACATATTAAGGTACTGACCTCCCCCCTTCCCTCCCAGACCCCTTGATCAGTAATTGTCCTCATACGTCCCTGGACACAACACACTGCACACTGTCTTTCTCATTGTTACTAACACAGGTACTCAAACATACCCTTAAATACATGTGGAATGGAAATGTCTGAGCAAAGTTCTCATTATTTTTATATATGCGAACTGTAGATAATGTTGTATACACGCTTGATACTTTGGCATCACCTTGTCTTCAATTCCTATATGTCAGGCTGCGGCCCAAATTATACCATAAAAAGTCAATAAAATATGTTTTAAAACAAAAAAATACACCAATAGATCAAACAGTTAAGAAGAAACAATACAATACAAAATCCTACACAATTTCATAAAAAATATGAACTATTTCTATGAACAAATAGACTAAGGTTAACCACTTTATAGTGCTTAAAAACCTATAACGCCACTCTGGGACATCTGGTCGCGCTTAACCGGGACAAAGTCAAAGTTTGATGCCGACCATGATGGATCACTAATCGAAAACACTGAGTGGAATTTTATCTTCACACTTGGAAACTTTTCTGGAGCTTTATTTTCTAACTTTGCTCGACCCTCCACAGCAGGCTGGATTCACAGAGGGTTTACCAGTATGACTTTCCGCGAGGCCTCAATCAAATCCTGTAAGTCTGGAGCTCTGGAGCTTTCAGCGGGACGAACCTGAGTTCCCAGCCGGGACGTGGTTGAAGTTAGTTGGCTTGACTCTTTTTTTTTAAAGATTATTTTTATTACTAAACCCACAAAGAAAATACATCAGGTGACTACAGAAGCTCTTGACACGGTTCATCTTTACATTCCATTCAACAAAATAAACGATACACAATAATGAAATCGGAACTCTTGCGCCTGCATCTCTCCCGAGCGTATCGGGGGTACACAAACATCTCCTCGGTATTGGTTCCAAACCTGCCAAACTTTCCCCCACTTCTTTGGACACCCCCTCGCCACATACACTGCTCGTTCCCTGAACATACACCAATCCAGGTCCTCTTTCCATTTCTCAATTCGGGGCGACTGGCCCGCCCCCCATAGCTGGGCGATATTACACTTAGCTACCATGCATGCCAATGTCACCCTTTGCTTCCTATATCCATTCAGATCTGTGGGCTCCCACATGTTCAAGATACACCTGCGTGCTTCCGGCCTCATCTCCACCCCTAGGACATCCCGCAATGTGTCATGGATCCTTCCCCAGTATCTCTGTATCACAGTACTGTGCCACAATATATGCATGAATGTTACGGTTTCACCACACCCCCTCCGAGCGACCCATATGCACCAGACAAGGTCTGAAACATACGACCTGTGCAGGATCTTTAATTGAACCAGTCTGAGCCTCATCTGTATCGCTACCCTCGCGGAGAGGAGACCGCCTCCACCCAATCCTCTTCATCTAACTCCAGCCCATCCTCGATCCAGTGTGATTTAAGGAGTATCAACGAGTCCTCCATGTTATTAATGAGCTTCTTGTATATTAGGGAGATGGTCTTCTCAGGTATGTGACCATCTAAAACCCGGTCCTCGAGGGGGGAGGCGTAGGGGAGTACAGTGCCCCTGGGAATGTACGTACATAATGCATGACTAACCTGAAGATAGCGGTAGTGTTCACGGTCATGAAGGTGGTATTGTTGCTTAAGGGAATGAAATGTGTGGACCGTGTCCCCTCCCCAGACATCCTTAATCTGGATAATCCCTATGAGGTCCCATTGGTCGAAGACTTTAGACTCCCATAAACTCCCCAGTTTTACCAAGCTCCACAGCGGAGTGGCCAGCGTGAGCTTCCCTTCCCACTTGAGATGTCTATTGACCACGTGCCACACCTGTACCGCATGAGCCGTGGGCCCCATAAGGGGAAACCGGCGAGGCTTGCATACAGCGCTCTAGTGAAGTCGCCCCCTGGCACTTGTCAACGGTCCATGACATACCTTGGGTCCCCAGGAGCCCCGTATATAACATGGTTCACTGCCGCCAACTGAGAAGCCCAGTAGTATTTCCGTAGGTCCAGCAGTCCTATCCCCCCGTCGTACCAGGGAAGAGTGGGTTTAAAGAAAGCTATACGCGGTTTACCATCCCAGAGAAGTTGTCTCTGTAGGGCCTCCACGTCTCTGCAGTAGGAAGCCAGAACCGGATCCATTGCATTCTGAAGGGCATACAAGAACCGGCGAAGGGCCAGCATTTTAAAAAGGACTGCTCTACGCAGAAGGGAGAGTGGAAGCGCCTTCCAACGCATCACATCTCCCCTAAAGTGAAACAGAGGGGGGCCCAAGTTGTTAGCAAAGTGCAATTTCGGATCAAACATCACGTAAATGCCGAGGTACTTGAACCCTACCAGCTCAATTCGTATCGGGCAAGAATTAGGGACTACCGGCGGGTCATTTCTGCTCAAAAAGTACCGACTTTGACCAATTTATTGCAAAGCCTGAGTGCCTCCCAAAGATAGCAAGCACGTCCAGGAAACATATCAGGGACCTCCTCGGGTTGGTATGATAAATCAGGATATCATCCGCATATAGCGAAATGTTATCCTCCCACTCCAACGCCCAGCGCAAGCCACGTATCGAGCGGTCCCAACGGACCCACGCCGCGAGCGGCTCTAGGGCCAATGCAAAAAGGAGCGGGGACAAGGGACATCCCTGCCTCGTGCCCCTACCAAGGGGAAAGTCAGAGGACTTACGATTATTTACGACAACTCTGGCAAAGGGGGTTTGAATATAAAAGTCGCACCCACCTAATAAACTCAGGACCAAAACCCAGCTTCCCCAATACAGCAAAGAGAGAGGGCCATTCGACCCTATCAAATGCCATAGTAGCGTCCAGGGACACTGGCTCCCGAATAGTCGGGGTCCTACCGTGTACCCCATGCAGCCGGCGTAGGTTGAGGGCCGTATTCCGACGAGGCACAAAACCGGATTGGTCCGCGTGAATCAAGGAGGTGATAACTTTAGCCAGTCTTGTCGCCAGCAATTTTGCCAGGACCTTAGTCTCGGCGTTCAATAACGAGATAGGTCTATAAGATGAACAACACGTCCTGGGTTTGCCCACTTTGTGAATAACCACAATATCCGTCACCCGCTGGTCACACGGAAGCTGACCCTTTTCCCTGCTTTCCTCGTACATGGACCGGAGAAATGAAGCAATCCTATTGGCACTCAACTTATACAGTTCTATGAGAATTCCATTTGGACCCGTGGCCTTCCCTGAGTGCACTCCCCTTATGGCCTGTGCCACTTCATCATCAGTAAGTGAGGATTCCAAATATTTACAGTTTTCCTCCGAAAGAGTGGGTAATTGGATGTCTTTAATCATTTCACCATTTTCTGCCTCTGTATACACCCCAGCTGAGGTGTACACCCCACTATTGTACTCCGCAAAGCTATCTGCCACCGCCTGCGGATCTGTTCTTTTACTGGAGTGCTCTCCCTGCAACTCTGGAACCAGCCGCGATGCCCACTCTCCCCTCTCGAGCCACGCTATCAGTTTCCCAGCTTTGTCCCCATGCTCATAAACCCTACTTTGTGTCTCCTCATTCTGCGCTCTGGCTTTGTCCCTCAATAGCACCTTAAACTCATCTTGACGTAGTTTTAGCCGGAGTAATCCCTCCGGCGTCGCCGCCCGAGAAACCTCTCTCTCCAATCTCACCACTTCCTCCTCCGCCTTCTCTAGTTCTGCCTGTCGCTCCTTCTTTTTCTTAACGATCAAGGATAAGGCCTCCCCACGGACAACTGTTTTAAACACCTCTCATAGGGTCAGCGTAGATTCCACCATACCCTGATTCTCTTGAAAGCATCTGTCCGTGATCTTTACTATTTCTTTCTTGGTAGCTGGGTCTCTCAGGTGCCACACATTAATAGAGGCGACCCTGCCTACATTGAAGTGGTCAATCTCAAGCCGGAGCCAAACTGGCAAGTGGTCCGAGATGCCCCTCCCCAAGTGACGGGCCTCCCGGACAGTGCAGGCCGGAGCCGTTGGCACTAGTACGTAGTCTAACCTAGACAGGCTATGGTGTGCGGCGGACACGTGCGTATATTGCACCCCACTCGGGTTACGAACCCTCCAACCATCCACCATCCCTGTCGTTTCTAGGCAATCTGGTAGCCACCGTTGTGCCGGTCTCAGCACCCGGGCCGGAC
Source organism: Lissotriton helveticus (assembly GCF_964261635.1). Taxonomy (NCBI): domain Eukaryota; kingdom Metazoa; phylum Chordata; class Amphibia; order Caudata; family Salamandridae; genus Lissotriton; species Lissotriton helveticus. The sequence goes on along the minus strand of NC_136061.1, from coordinate 496,014,195 downwards.
GTCTATCGACTTCCCCGTCCAGCACCGCATTAAAGTCCCCGCCCATCACTAGTTGACCCAGAGGCAGAGTCAGCAAAATAGAACCCAGATCCTGGAACGTGTCCGATTGATGGCCAGGCGGAATATAAATAGAAACAAATGTGACCGTCCTCCCCTCCCACTGCCCTTATATTCCAACGTATCTACCACGCTTGTCAGTCCAAGTAGCCCGAAGAACCAGGGGACAGGAAGTTTTCACCAATATACCGACCCCCCTTGACCCCGAAGTGAATCCCGCGTGCGCCACCAACTTATAGCCCCTCTATGCAGGGCCATTCAACGATTCCCAATCAGGTGAGTCTCCTGTAGCAGCACAATATCCGGGGAGTGCCTTCTGACACATTGACTAACCATTCCTCTCTTGATCTTATCCCCCAAGCCGTTAACATTCCAACTAAGCACATTTATCCCCGATCCCTGTCTAACATTCAACATTATTCTGGCATGGAATCAATACAATAACATCCTCGTCACCTGATGTTAAAAAACTAAACAAACTATGAACAAATCTTCAAACGCCAACCCCCCGACCTTTCTGACCCCCCACCCCACCTCCCTGCACCCCTGCTCATGGCTTCCGCCCATCAAGACTTGAAGTGTGCCTGTCGCCCCTTAATCTAAACTACTGACTAACTAAAAGTAGAAAGGTGGACAAAACCAGGACCCCGTCTCCCCCCACCCCTCTTCAGAACGGCCCCACCCTATGACTGCAATAGCACTCGGTCCACTGTATTAAGTCGGATGGATTACACGTGGGTGAGACCCACTACATGACAGTCTCGATAGTCCCATATAAACTGCGGTCTCCATCATTCCTGTTCCTGTAGGTCGCCTGCACCACTTCAATCTTCCCCATCTGGCCCACTCGGGGGACGACTGTCCAACCAGTCTGATTCCACCTCAGGGTTATCAAAAAAACAGGCTCTCCCCTCGACCTCCACCCTCAACCGGGCCGGGAACATCATTGCATATTTCAGACCTCTTCTTCTTTACTTCAAGGAAACTTTGGCGCTGCTTCTGCTCCGCTTGCGTGAAGTCGGGAAAAAAAGAAAAGGTAGCGTTTTTATACTTCAAGGGGCCTCCAGATAGGGAAGCCTGCAGGATAGCGTCTCTGTCCCTAAAATTCAACACCCTCGCAATTATCGGGCGGGGGGGGCTCCAGGCCTGGTTTTTTCCCCCCGGCACCTTGTGTGCCCGCTCGATTGTGAAGAAGTTACCCAGTCCCTTGGGCTTAAGATAGTTGAGGATGATGTCCTTGACAAACAAATCTGGGTCTGGGCCCTCGGCTTTCTCTGGAACACCAATAATTCGGACATTATTCCGTCGAGCTCTCCCTTCGCATTCATCAAGTTTCCGATTGGTGAGGTCACTGGAAGCCTTGAGGTCTTGCACCTCCTGCTGAAGTAACGCCACATCGTCCGTTAAGCTGGCGGTCTTGATGTCTAGAGACTTGAATTTTTCACTTGCCTTAGTGAGGTCCGCGCGGTTGAGATTGACCTTGATGGTAACAGTGTCTAGTTTATTGTCCAGCGACTCCATCTTTTGCCCCAAGGACAACTTGACACCATCGATAGCCGCCATCACGTCGAGCAGCGTCAGTTCAGCCGGCAGACCGGTGGAGTCCCCCCCACGGATTGAATCCTCCTCGACTCCAGTGGGGATCCCCTGGGAATCGTGTAGCGGTCTAATTTATTGGTCCGGATATGACTAGACCCCTTGGTGGTCCTGGACTGCTGCTTGTCCACATCGGGTTTTGTTGCCATCTGAAATGCCTCCTGAACAGGGGCCCCAGGGCCTCACCGCACCACCAGGCGCCGCGACGTCACACAGCCCACCAAGAAATGGCGACAGCGGATGACCAAGCAGCGCACCCATGCGACTGGAGCTTCAGAGCTAGTCACCGGGCAAGTCCGGCCACAAGGGCCGCGGTACGTCGAGATCAGCCGGACCCCGAGAGTCAGAGCAGGCATAACCGGCCGTGGGAGGGCCGCAAGTCCAGAAGGCCACTACCACAGCCCACCGCTTTGCCGCTCCTCCTCCGTTCGTTCACACCACGACCCGACTGGCAACTTCCAGTTTCGGTCCCGATGTTGTTGTGTTTGTGTCCGGCTCTCTGCAGCACTCGAGCCCCAGGCTTCAGGCTATTAGTGGGCCTCAAACATCGAGAGGCGTATCTCCCGCCCCCGAAGTCACAGCGGGGTTGGAGTCACCCTATCGTGCACCGATAATCCTCAGCAGTCCGGGGGCAGGGGCAATCATCAGGATAAGTCACAGGATATTGGGGCAGGTAGACAGGTCCGGCGGAGCTGAGCACTCACGCGGCCATCTTGGACTGGTGCGTGGCTCCTCCCGTCGGCTTGACTGTTGATGTTGGGTTGGTTACCTCATGGGGATTTTTCACAAAAGTCCTCCAAACTTCAGGGGGTGCTTCCGGGAGTCCAAAGTGTCCAAATCATGAATTCAAAGGTCCGGAATCATAGATGGTCACTGGGATGTCTGGACCACAATTCCTACAATGCAAGCAGTCAAATCCTTAAAAGACACTGGGCCCATTCCAAGATGAGGACTCTTGGTGGAGGTGATGCAGGTGGGCTCTCTTAACCTATGGCTTGCATGGAGTCCACTCCTTAATCCTTCTTGAAGCAAGGTGAAGTCCCCAGGGTTATAATACCACATTGTACAGCAGGCGCAGTCATTCAGAGTGCAGGCCCTTTGGTTGCAAATCCAGATTCCAGCAGGACAGTTCTTCTCCTTCTCATTTCAGGCAGCAGATCTGAGAGACACATTTTCATTCAGAGTTCTGGGACGACCAGCAGGTGTCACTTCTTTCCAATGGGATGCTAGGTGCCACCTAAAAGCATGACAACTTTCTCCAAAGTGTGGCATCTTCCTGTTCCACAAAGCAATTCACTTCAAAAGTCCAACATGGATGATTTCTCTCCAGAGGAAATTAGCTAACCCACAATGTGGCTTAATACCTTTAGCTCTCCTACCCCCGACCTCAGCGATTTCCTGACCTAAGCCTGCCATCTGGCTGGGGCAAAGGATGTGGGGTAGATTCATCTGGCGTTCCTTACTGCTCTGCTCTCTCTTTGAGCTGAGTTTTATTTACTCATCCCCCTCTGCGGGACCCATCCTCAGCTTCAGAGCTCTCTCCATCAGATAACCTCTACTTCGGCCAGGCCACTTATCACCTAATCAAAGCAGCCTGGCTAAGCCTGTTAAGGCTGACCAATCAGCAGAGACCACTAGAATGCTGTATTTTGGCTTACAGAAGAGAACGTTCTATAACTTCTCTTCTGTACTAGTTATGATAAACTCAACAGTGTCAAGTTGCTGACTTTATCAATGCCAATCTTTCAAGTCCTTGAATGGTATTTTTTTTCTCCTTTCCTAGAAATAGTTATATCCAAATTAAATATTGCAATGTTAACCTATGGGGCCAAGTATCAACAATGGGGGAAATTGAAATCAACAGTTTTTCCTCACGGGGGGCATGGCTAGCCAGCCACGATGGCGGTCGGCAGTTGCTGAGCTCCGGGCCCGCCTGGGGGGCTTTATCCTGTTCCGAGGAGACAGGCGGATTTATATTGATGTAGTGGAGAGCTAAAGATGACTGGAGCCCCCGGGAGACCCTGCATGCCGCCGACGGGGGCTGAGAGCCCCGAGAGCCTGTAACGAGGGTTCGGGCCTGCTGTGGTCTTCTCCAGAGGAATGCCGGGGACAATAGTTGCGGTGAGGACCGGCCGGCCGGGACAGGAGACACCGGAAGTGCGAGGCCCTCGGGCATTGTGAAGCTGGCTGGTGCCTGGCCCGCTGGGGACTCGCGAGTGCGCGACCCCCGACGGCTGTGACCTGCTTCTGCGGGGGGGGGCCCTACACAGCCCTGAAGTGGTCCCAAGGAACGGCATTAAACATGGACTGCCCTGAATGATTGGAGCTGTTTCTGCATGCCCTGATTTGAGAGGACGGCGACCCGAGGCGATATTGGAGGGACTTGGAGGTAGGCGACCTTAGGCCCCGAGGGAGGGGAGGACGCAGATTCCATCACGAGAGGCCCCCTCCCCCTCCTATTGCCTGATTCACGAGCCTGCACCGGAGGACTGGTGGAGTGAGGCCCGGCTGCAGCGGCGCATGGGCTGTCGCCCCCTCCCTTCTCATCACCCCTCTCCTACCGTGGTGGTGCTTCAGGGACCGACTCGAGTTGGCACAACGTGGATACCATGGCTCTGCCCGGGGGAAGGACGGAACACTACAGACTGGGCTGGTGCTGCTCCTGCGACTCCTTCCTGTTCATTGTGGCCGGTTGCAGGGGAACAGTACATGACCTGATGGGACCTTCCACTATACACCGTGTGCCCCGTCCTGGCCCAGGATATAAAGCGTGACAGACCCCGCATGGCTGTGAGACAGTGTGCGAAGCGCCCGATGGTGGCGCGATAGGGGTCGGACATTGTGCCTTTGTGCTTGTTGGAGTGGGTGTGCACCCCCACCCTCCCTCTCCGGTTTGCTGGATTGCTGCTCTCCTGGTCCAGGTGCACCGTGCTGCGGGACCCACAGCTTGGATCGGAGGAATCTGTGAGGCGGCGTGGTGAGGTGACCCCAACTTGAAGACACATTCTCTCCCGTAGCGCCTCTTGGGCAGAACCTATATCTCACGGGTCGGACAGACCCGGTTCCTTCTCGACATGGTCCCAAAGGGAGCGAGAGTGCCAGAGAGTCAAGGGGAACCAGCGGACACGCATCAGACATCAGGCGCTGAGATGGGGCGGACTCCGCTGGAGGCATCTGGATCGGGCCCTGCTGGAGACCAACAAGCGGATAAATTGGACTTGATTCTGAAAGAGATCTGGGACTCTAGGTCGGCGATGGAGCTGCAGTTGGGGACCCTAAACACGAACTTCTCCCTGCTTAAGGCGGACCATAGTAAATTGGCTGATAGAGTGAAAGACCAGGGCCTCGCCATTGCAGATCTTACGCCAACGGTGGCGGACCATACTACCTCTATACAGCAACTGCAACAGCAGTTTGCATCTCTGCTGGATCGGGTGGAGGATGCGGAGGGCCGCAATCGACGCAATAACATCCGCGTCATTGGCCTTCCGGAGCGCAGTGAGGGGACCCACGCAGCGAACTTTATGGAGCAGTGGTTCCGTGACCACGTCACTGAAGAGGACCTGTCCCCACATTTCTGTGTAGAGAGGACGCACCGGGTCCCCATTGGTAGGCCTGGACCGGGTCGCCCGCCTCGCCCCCTGATTGTCCGGATACTAAACTACCGAGACAGGGATGTCCTCCTACAGAAGGCACTAGAAAAGTCCCTTATACAATATGAGAACCAACGGGTGTCCCTATACCCAGATTACACCACTGTGGTCCAAAGGCAATGTTCCTCATACCTGGCAGTGAAAAATAAATTGCAAAAGGCCAAGTTGAAATATGCGCTTCTGTTCCCCGCTCATTTGAAGATTGTGTACGATAAGAAAACGCACTTCTTCGAAAGCCCCACGGATGTGGAGGAATGGCTGGAAGTGATGGGTATCGACGGTAGTCAGGACGCTACTCAGAATACCACTGCTGGCGGCTCGAGAGAGGGATCAGGATACGAAGATGGAGACCTTCTGGCCACAGGAAGGAAATCGGGACGATGCGGCCCTTCGCGGGAACAGCAGAGAGAAGACCGATCGGGAGCACTGGCTATGGTGGACACCTTTTGAGAGGACAAGAAGAAGATTATCACGGATTCGGAGGACAGCACGGTCCACTCTGACTCGGACCACAGTGTGGTACTGTTCCCAACAGTTACACCCAGAGCGGCAGGTGACATGCTGGACAATTAAGGAGATGGATGGTCCCACCAGGTATGGGCTGACCACACAATGACTATTGGTATCCTTTTTCTGTTTGGTAATTGGGTATAAAATTGCAGTGTTGGCATGCAGTGGGGTATCGGGGGGTTGGGGAACTGTATTTATTTTGTTGCACCCCCACAGAACTATTTGTCCCCCCTTCTAGGGAAGTCTCCAGTCGGTACTTAAGAGTAAGCTCCTAATAGACACGCCCCTGGGTTGGTATACCGTAGAGCTGGCGGCGCCCGGCATGACAGCTACGATGCCTAATACGGTGCCTGGCCACCCCCCAATGGCGTATGCACTAGTGTTCAGTATTCTTTGTTCATGTTTATTTTGTTCGGCACAGCGCTGTTAGTTCGCTGCGCCAAGTTAGTTACGTTTTTGGAAGGGAAGTTGGGATACGAAGTCTCCTGGTCAATGATCATATACTGTTTTGACAAGGTCCCACAGACACTCCGAGGTCCGCTAGAAGGGGATTATGGCTGAAACTGTAGGATCTTATAGATTCACTACCTGGAATGTGCATGGGCCTGGGGCCATTCAGAAGAGGCACCGGATTCATGCGTTTTTAATAAGACACCACACACAGATCACATTTTTACAGGAGTCTCACCTCATGGTGTCAGAAGTTCAGACGCTTAGAAAACAAGCATTTGCAATGCAATAGGTCTCGTGTTTATTAAGTTTGAGCTATTGCCATTGCTAAATATTGCAACACCAACTGCAACAAAAGCTATTGGTGTTGCATTATTTAGCAATGCCAATAGCTCAAACTTTAATAATGCGACACCTATTGCATTGCCGCACCCTGAGGTATAGGTATACACGGAGAGCAGTAAATACCTCACCACCCACCTCGTTATCAGGTCCACTGAGTGAGGTTTGCAACATATTGTTTTTTTACTCCTCAAAGCAGCGACATTCCAATCATCACACGGGCGACACCAGCCCTGTTCCAAGCAGGCCTCGCCATGTAAACAGGACACTGCAGACACCGGGCTCGACAGAGGCCACCTCTGCCCGCAGACCACGGGGAGGCGATGCTGAGTCAGAGCGGAGGGTTACCCACGCCGCAGGGTTGGAGCACAGCAGCCAGTACGGAGGGATACTCTCAAACTGCATTGTTTGGGAACAGCAGGGATCGGATGAAGCAGCTTTGTTGAGGGAGAGGAATGTTCTGAAGTAATGCACATGAGAAATGCAGCATAGAAAATACCTTGTGCACCAACGAGCACTGCAATTGCACTCTGTTGCTGAATAGCGTTAAATGTCGCTTGTTGGTAGTGTTCGAGTGTGGTGTGGTGTTACAATGGCCTCTGGTGCATAGCTATTCAAGCCACCTGTTACAAAGTGCACGGTGCCGTCCCGGTTATAAAGTAAAAGTATTGTTAGTGACACTTAAAAAGCAGCTGCATTTTACTGCCTATGTGTCTGCCACTGTGTAAAAACACTTTTTTAAACTGAAATTTGTGAAAATCTTCCAATGGAATGACAAACGAGCAAAGACGCGGTGCAACTGTTATAATGACGTCGTGGTTTTATAGCACCTACTTCAACAGTCAAGCAGCTGTAAGGAATAGCGCTACTCGTATGGCGATCTGTAGGTGGGCGCAGCCCCAACACGGTTGAACCCAAGACCTTCAGTTTGCAAACGCCCCTCAGCCGCGAAATAATGCGACACCTATTGCATTGCCGCACCCTGAGGTATAGGTATACACGGAGAGCAGTAAATACCTCACCACCCACCTCGTTATCAGGTCCACTGAGTGAGGTTTGCAACATATTGTTTTTTTACTCCTCAAAGCAGCGACATTCCAATCATCACACGGGCGACACCAGCCCTGTTGCAAGCAGGCCTCGCCGTGTAAACAGGACACTGCAGACACCGGGCTCGACAGAGGCCACCTCTGCCCGCAGACCACGGGGAGGCGATGCTGAGTCAGAGCGGAGGGTTACCCACGCCACAGGGTTGGAGCACAGCAGCCAGTACGAAGGGATACTCTCAAACTGCATTGTTTGGGACCAGCAGGGATCGGATGAAGCCGCTTTGTTGAGGGAGAGGAATGTTCTGAATTAATGCACATGAGAAATGCAGCATAGAAAATACCTTGTGCACCAACGAGCACTGCATTTGCACTCCGTTGCTGAATAGCGTTAAATGTCGCTTGTTCGTAGTGTTCGAGTGTGGTGTGGTGTTACAATGGCCTCTGGTGCATAGCTATTCAAGCCACCTGTTACAAAGTGCACGGTGCCGTCCCGGTTATAAAGTAAAAGTATTGTTAGTTACACTTAAAAAGCAGCTGCATTTTACTGCCTATGTGTCTGGCACTGTGTAAAAACACTTTTTTAAACTGAAATTTGTGAATTTCTTGCAATGGAATGACAAACGAGCAAAGACGCGGTGCAACTGTTATAATGACGTCGTGGTTTTATAGCACCTACTTCAACAGTCAAGCAGCTGTAAGGAATAGCGCTACTCGTATGGCGATCTGTAGGTGGGCGCAGCCCCAACACGGTTGAACCCAAGACCTTCAGATTGCAAACGCCCCTCAGCCGCGATCACTTAACCCACTCAGCTATCCTAAGGTGCTTGTGAGTGGCTGGGGGTGCTTTATCGCCATCAAAAACACAATACAACCCCCCACCCCTCTGTGCTCTACAAATGCAAGGCTTACTTTCGGGCACCTCGTGGCTGGCGACCGCGCCGCCTCCTGTTACAACCTAAGCCCCTCGTGCACTTTCCCAACTCTGTGCACTGCGTCGCCCGGGGGAATTGTGTAAATCAGCGCGTAACCTACATGCATCCGAACACAAAGTTACGCAGCGTGGCCACGGAGTGAACCCCTCTGCGCTCAGCCTCAACAACCTTGCATTTCCGTCCTGCACACGCGGAGGCTCCTCCGAAGTGCAGACACTTGGATTTCTTAACAACCTAGGATAGGAAACTAGAAGGGGCGGGACTGCGAGAGCCGATTCTGACGCGCGCCTTCGGATTGGGCCGCGCGAAGTCACGTGAGCTGTCTACAGTAGAAGGTCACGCGCGCGACCCGATCTGAAGGCGTGCACTCGAAAACGAAACCTAGCATGGGGGCGGGACTTCCGTCTTGTGCGCGAAGCCCGCGCCCACGGGGTTCCTGGTCCGAGGAGCAGTGGTGACGCGGGGCTCCCATGCCTGAGGGAGAGCCCCGCGGAGGCGACAGAACACCGGATTGGCGGTAAGTGGGCTTTGGGGGCGCTCGTGTGTGTGTGTGTGTGTGCGCGCGTGTGTGTGTATGTGTGCGACGGCGGGGGTCTTTGTATGTGTGCGTGTATGTGCGCTCCTGTGTGTCTGTATCTGTGTGCGACGGCGGGGGGGAGAATGTCCTGTGTGTGTCTCTGTGTGCGACGGCGGGGGGGAGTGTCTCTGTGTGCGTGCGTGTATGTGCGCTCGTGTGTGTGTGCGCAGGCGTGCAGGGGGAGGTGTGCCTGTGTATGTTTGCGCTTCCGAGGAGACAGACACGGCGAGCGCGTTCGCGCGCGCGTGGCCTGCGCCGATTGCCTTTTGCGAGATGCGCGAGGCCAGGTGCTGTCTCCTGGGAAGCAGACCCAGAGACAATAGATCTCTGGCGAGACAGCGCTTACGCGCTGTTCAACGCCACGAGACCTAAGTCTTTTCGCAGAGGGCGACTATCTGGGTCCGACATGGAACACCATTTGTAGAAATAGAGAGGAGGGTAGATGACCAAGGCAGGTATGTCTTAGTAAAAGGCACACTGGATGGTACATTAATAGTGATTGGCAGTATATACGCCCCGAGCTTCGACCAAGATAAATTTCTCGGCATAGTGGGCGTGGCATTATCGGACTGGGTGGATATCCCTTGGATATTGGGAGGGGACTGGAACATGATTTTAGATCCAGAACTGGACAGGTCACATCCCCCTCTGCAGATGGCTGGGGTAACTAAACTGACTGAGATGTTCACGGCTTGGACCACGGGGTGGGGATTGGTTGATGCCTGGCGATGATTTGAATTCGAGTCATAAAGATTATTCCTATTACTCCCCAGTACACAACCTACACACTAGAATTGATAGATTTTTGTGTTCAAAGTCATTGGTGATGAAGATTGGTAGTTCGGAGTATTTAGCTAAAACTTTCCCCGATCATAGACCTCTGACACTTGGGCTTCTCTGGGGTAGGGTACCGACTCCGGTGCCCACCTGACGACTTAACCCACTCCTTTTAGAGGGCACCCCCTTTCGCGCGTCCCTGTCCGATACCTTAAATAATTACTTCACGGAAAATTGGGACTCAGCCACGTCAAAACTGGTGGTATGGGATGCCATGAAGGTTGTGGTGTGAGGCGCGGCCATTGGACAGTTAGTGGGGGCCCGGCAAGAAGTCCATAAAAAACGTTGTGAGGTCGAGGACCGATTGAAGGTACTAGAGAGGGAGGCGAGTATAGACCCTTAGAAGAGGAGAGAACTACAGGTGGGGAATATAGATCATGCTGAAGTGTTAGAAACACTGAGGGTTATAGATTACAAGGAATATTTACGTAGCCAACATGCCGAGGCCGACAGATCAGGTACTTTACTGGCCCGATTGGTGCAGGAAGGTCCGGACCCACCGGTGACCACCCAGGTCCGAGATGGGTCGGGTGTGATTGTCCATACACAGACTGAAATTAATAAGGCGTTCCATGATCACCTGAGGACGCTATACGCCCCCTTCCCCCTAGAAGAACTAAACCAGGTGGCCGAGTTCCTACATGGGCTGCCATTCCCAGTCCTGTCCGATGATGTAAAGAAAGAAATGGACGGTCCCATAACGCAACAAGAGATCCGTATGGCCATCAGGTCCCCTAACCGGAATAAGACACCGGGCATAGGTGGGCTTCCAGTAGAGTTTTACTCGACCTACTCCGACATCCTTGTGCCCTTCCTAGACAAAGTATATAAGGCGGCATTTGAGGAGGGTCACTTACCTGCTTCCACGATGCAGGCCCTGGTTACATCCATACCCAAGCCGGGAAGGGACACTCTTGAACTGACAAATTATAGACCCCTGTCAATGCTTTCTACGGAGTACAAAATCCTTAGTAAGGCTATTGCTCTACGGATACAATCTCATCTCCCTATTCTTGTACACCCAGATCAGTGTGGGTTCCTCCCGGGGAGGAGTACATCCCAGAATACACGGAGACTGCACGCCCTAATGACAGCCGTGCCGCAGGGATACTCTCGGGCAGGCTGTATAGCACTCGATCTCAAACAGGCGTTTGACTCACTGTCATGGACGTTTATGTTTGAATCCTTGAAGCGATATGGCTTTCCGGACTCCTTATTGAGATGGATTAGACTATTATATACAGACCCAACGGCCCGGGCCCGCACAGGCCGATATATATCGGAGAGTTATTCAGTACACAGAGGCCCTCTGTTGCCCCTTTTGTTTGTGCTGGCCCTGGAACCCCTCGCCATAGCCCTTCGGGCGCACGGGGAGCACCTGGGTATCCCGGTTAGGGGGACACACCACCTGCTGTCCATTTACGCCGACGACATCTCATTGTACTTCCAGGATCTGACGGCGGACCACTCGATTATATGCGACATCTTTAGCCGATTTGAGGAGGTGTCCGGCCTGGCCATTAAACCTGAAAAGTCCATTGGTTTCTATTTCAGAGAGACGCCCCATCTCCCCTCTATTCGCTTTGGGGGACATGTGATACCGGTTGCACAGACCACGTTCAAATACTTAGGCTTACAAGTGTATAGGTCACCCGAGGACCAGATTGAGAGCAAAATAGAAAGAGCGATTACACGCCTCCGAAGCAGTGTAGGATTTTTGACTTCACTGCCACTATCAATCATGGGTAGGATCGCTATCTCAAAGATGGTTATGCTCCCTCGCCTGTTATATTATTTTATTAATTTGCCTCTTATCATTCCCCCACAGATATTCAACGCCTTGAACACGATCTAGCTAACCCTCATTTGGGTTCTGGGCGGCGCCGCATCAGTCTCCGTAAGCTTCAACTGGGGACCAGATTGGGAGGTCTGGGAGTACCTGACTTCCAATAGTATTATTATGCCAGTCAACACCAGTGGCTAGCACACTGGGTAGCGGGCAAGAATCTACACGAGATTGGTTACCCTTCAGACCGACTGGCGCGGGGAGAACTACATTCCCAGTTGCTGCCCAGGACCGGCTTCCTTCGGACTGCCACCCTCTCCTGCGCACGGCCCTGCTATGCTGGAGGAAGGCATTAGCATACACTGCAGAGGCGGTACCCTTCGCAGGAAATGTACCTCTGCTGGGCATCCCGACACCGCAGGGCAGACTCACTCAACATACATTACGTCCCTGGGTGGAAGCGGGGGTGGACGAGGTGGGCGCCTTTTACGGAGACGACACATTGCTGGATAACGACTCCTTCGTGCAGGCCACGGGTGCCCCCCAGCGGTTATATTTGCTGCATGCAACAGTGTCTCACTATATACGACATACATGGGCTCCACAGCGACTCCGACCCCGGCAACATGAACTGGTTCAGTTGCTCTATTATATGGGAAGGGGGAGTCATTTGGTGCGGTGGCTATACGCGGGGATAAGTGTACATGCGGCCATCCCACTCACAACACTTAGGGAAACCTGGGCCCAAGACTCGGGGGAGGCACTGTCGGATAAGTCATGGCAGACTATTCTTGAGCATCCCAAGAGAGTGTCGAGGAACGTTAAGTTTAAATTCATACAGGTTATGATACTTTATAGGGCTTATCTGACTCCACAGAGGCTACATAGAATGTTTCCAGACTCCCCCCATTGTTGCCCACGCTGCCGGGAAGATGAGGCTGGATTTCTCCACATGGTATGGACATGTCCGCTATTGCGGGATTATTGGGCGGAGATATGTCAGGCTCTACGGGATGTTACTAATCTGCCGGTGCCGGAGGACGCTTTGTACTGTCTAGTGGGGTCCCGTAAACGTCCCAAAACACAATAAGTGAAACTTACATTTTTGGATTTGGCCCTATTATTAGCTGTCCGAGCGCTGGCGATGAGGTGGAAGTCCCCCAGACCACCCAGAACGTCTTTGTGGCAGGCAGACCTAGTGAAGTGTGGCAGGGCGGAGATGGTGGCGCTTCGACGGGAGGAGGAGAGAGGCCAGCGGAAGTATCCCATAGCACAGGATTGGGAGGTCATGTTGTTAGACCTGGAAGGGATGGAATTGGTACCATCACAGGCGGATAGGCCATGAGAACGTATACATTGTGTGCCCGAGGGTGTAGTTGAGGTGGGTGGGAACCCTCTTACGCACAAGCTGTTTGAACCCTGTAACGCTTTGGATCTGTTCGACATTACTGTAGAGGAGTGACACATACTGGTTTTCAATGAGATCAGGAGACGGGTGGGATAGGGGTGGGAGGTGTGGGCGGAGGGAGGAATGGGGATAAGGTTAATTTTTGCTAATCTTGGTTCTTACATGACGTGTTCTATTGAATAATGAAGTTCATGTTGGTGATAGTAAGGTGTGGTACAATTGAGAACTGTATACGACGTGGTATCACCTTTACTACATGATATGCATTGATGATTTGTAATTGGTTATTCTGCTTAGTTGGGAGAAAACGAGAAAATGACTATGCTGTACAGAATGTAAATTCGATTTGATGTAATTAATATTGTGCAGTCGAGAATAAAGAGTTGTAATTTTTTTTTTTTTAAACAGTTTTCCTCACCAGGGCATATAAAACCAATTTTATAAGGTCCCTGCTTAGAGTTACATAACCACCTCTCATGGGTCACCTAGGGTAGATCTGGGGGTGCGTAATAAGTACAATTAAGGTATATTATCACTTTTAAAGTGCCCATACCACCAAAGTCGAGTTTATACAGAATTTACTTTTAAAGACAATCTGCAAAGTCAGGCTGCCCTTAAAATGACTGCAAGCACTCAGAAGTACACACATGCAAGTGCAGGAGATGTGTTGGGCCTTTACACTTACATTCCCTATTACATAATAGGGACTTATGGTCTGTCAATACCAATTGTGAAAATGTACTTTTAAAGAACGGCTGCAAGGCAGGACTACCTTTAAAAGGACAGCAGGCACACAGCAGCACACACAATGAAATGCAGGAGATATGCTGGGCCTCTAAACCTCCATGCCACATTATATACTTGGGACGTATTGGAAGATTGCACAGTGTGGCCCTATTATCTTCTAGAGACTTATAAGGGCTGTCATTGCCAACTGTAAGTATACCCTATGACATGTACCTTTTTTATGCATAGCACTGGCCCAGAGCCTGGTTAGCAGAGCCCAGGGTACAGTCAGAGTCAGTTACCAACAGTATCATCCAGGAAACAAATGGTGGTGAGTAGGGCAAAAGGATGACTTTCTAACAATCACTATCACAATCACCAACACCACTACAACCTTCAAAAATATCACCGCCACTATTACCACCATCACTATTACCAACACCTCTACAGCCGCCATTTATACCATTATCACTAATACCACCATCACCATGACAATAGCCACCATAAATACCACTACAAGTACTACCACTATCACCCATAAAACAGCCACCAACACTACTACTAATATCACCATCCCTATTAATATCATCAATACTACCACCATCACTATAATTACTAAGACAATCATCACCACAACTATCACCTCTATTACTATCACTATCAATACTACAATCATCACCATTATCATCACTAACACTATTTTCACCATTTAAGCTGCGGAGAGCATAACCCTCTACTGTCTTTCAGAAGTGACACAGGATGTGATTTGTGAATTCTAAGGCAGTTTTCATTTTGGCTTTTGCACAGTTTTCTTATTAAAGGTGCCCCAGGTGGGTGATCATTGTGCAGTAGCCATATATGGATTTGGTACCGTCTTTAGAAATATTAAGGACCTGACTACGAGTTTGGTGTTGTGGGGTGGCACGCCACCACCCCACCAAACTCAACCGCTGGCCGGCTGCTAGATTACGTGTTTCCTTGTCGGGTGGGTAGTACTTTGTCATTCCCACAGAGATGCCTTTGAAAAAGGCACCGCAGTAGGAACGCAAAGCAAGTTCCTGCATGGCATGGACTGTTAAGTCCATGCCATGCATGAACTGGGCATGCATGCACACAATGGGGCACACCATGTGTCCCCCTGCATGCATCCCCATGGCTGAGGCCCCAGGGCCTCCTTAGTTTCCTCACCGCCAGGAGTTTCATGGCGTGAACATCACCATGAGACAGCTGGCAGCGAGTAATCTTGTAATATGCTTAGCAAGGCTGTAGTGCCCTGCCACGGATATTGCAGCCTCACACCGCGGTGCCACCACCAGGAATCATGCATCTTTGGCGGTTGCTCGTTGCCATGAAGGTGTAATCCCCAACCACCGCCACATCTCCACCATGGGTTCAGCGGTCCAATAAACCGGAAAACTAGTAATCAGGCTCTAAGTTAGTACAGCTACATTCTGGCATATGTTGCATGCTGCCAGCAACTGCAGGTCAAAGACAGGTAACAGAGCATTATTGAAGCTGTGGTTTAAACAACGAAAAAAAGAACTGGCATTTTGTTTTTCTATCTGTTTTTCAAAATGAAGAGTAAGCAACAGACAGGAGATATTTGCGGCAATGTTTATTTTTTGTAGGCTAGAGGATATTATAGGAAAGATAAAAGGTCATTACATGTTTCTACACATTCTATCCTAAAGCATTTTTAGTAAGACTTGCATGGAACTGATTCTAATACATTTTATGCAACACATTATCAATGGGCACTTGCATCAAGCTATGTTGCAATAGCAAACGTTGTGAATCGCAAAAAAAAAGGCTGTTTGTGATCGTAAAATAGCCTAATGCAATGCATGAAGCAAAATAGCTGAATCGCAAACAAATTTGCAAAAAATGGTGTTAACCTAAATACTGATTCGGAATTAGCGATTCTGCTATAGGTAATCGCAATTAGCATTTCTTAAATAAGAACAAATTCTATCAGGTCGTAACAATTTCAAATTGAACAAATCAGGTGCAAATCATCAGCAAACTACTTAAACAGTCCCAGAAGGCATCAGAATGTTTCACAATGGCAGCGCTTTATGTCATGGCGAGGAGGATGAGGCTAAAAGCAGCAGCACAGAGAAGAAGGAGGATACAGGAGCGCATATTCAGACTGCGGGGTACTTTGCTAGGGCAGACGGAGGAAGAAATTTATGATAAATATATGCTGAATGCTAACACAATCTATGAGCTCACAGCTGAATTGGATCCAATACTGCAGCATCAGGCTCGCAGGACACATGCCAACCCCACTCATGTGCAGATCCTCTGTTCCCCGCACCGCCTAGCTACAGGGAGCTTCCAGGGAGTAATTGCTGCTGCTGGAGCTGTCTCCCAAAGTGCCCTTTCCAGATTTTTCAATGCATTCCTTGATGCCATGTTGCAGAGGATACACCACCACATTAGGTTCCCCACAACACCACAGGAATTGCTGCAAACTAAATTAGATTTTTATCACGTTGCCCATTTTCCACATGTCATAGGTGGCACTGATGGGATGCATGTAGCCATTTGTCCGCCCTCTGGGAATGAGTATATTTTTGGAAACCGGAAATCTTACCATTCATTGCACATTCAAGTGATCTGCAATTCTAAAAACATAATCAGACATTGTGGCTAGTTACCCTGGCAGTGCACATGACTCATATATAATCAGACATAGTGGCATACACAGATTTCTACTTGCGAGTGAATTTAGAGAAGGATATTTGTTTGGTAAACAGATGTAATACTGACTTGCACACCTGTCTGCCGTGGTGACACATTTCAGTGACTAATGTATTTTCTTTTTTACATCCTGTAGGTGATAGCGCATACGCTTTATCATGATTCCATATCTAAATCCTACTACACCAAGTGAGCAACGATACAATGAGGCACACATCTCCACATGCAACGTGATTGAGAGAAGATTTGGGTTACTAAAATCTCGGATTTGCTGCCTCCACAAAACTGGGGGTGCATTACCGTATAGGCCGTAGACTTGCTGCAAAATATGTGCCATGTTGCACAACATAGACACAAATAGAGGCATTCCCCTCAAAGACTCTGACAGTGAGCCAGAGGTAGACATCCAGTCAAGACAACCACCACAAACGGCAGGTGGTCCAAATGCAGCAGAGAGGAGACGGAAACGTGCAGAAATCAATCAACATTATTTCTAAGGTGGGTAATCATGAGACAACACAGTAGGTGCTCAACGGTTTATTGTAACAATACTGTGGTAGTGTTAATACACACATACCAGGTGCAGAAACTTGTAGTGTGAATACAGGCAGTTAAATGACATTGCCTTGGCACTTACACGTCAGTATGAACAATTTACATGCTGCTGGTTACCTCACCAGAATAGTACCTTTCCAGGTCACTACTTTTTCCGGCATGCACTCCTGTGGGCCTCTCAGTAGGCTCAGCCACATCCCTAATTGAGCCTTCTTTGCCAGTATTGCTCCTGGTACTGTGCCTCCTGGGATTTGTGACAGGTGTCAGTAGGCTACTGAGGCTGGAGGCCTCCTCACTATCCCCCCATGCAAGTATGTTGGTGCTACCAGCTGCAGTCTGGAGTTGTTCCACTTCATTAGTGACCTGGATGTTGCCCCTTGCCACATCCCCCAGCAGTTGCTCATCTCCACTTGCATGCTGACAGCACGACGGAAAAGCTGAGCTGTAGTTGTGCTCAGCCTATTGATTGCCCTCATGTAACCGCCCAGGCGCCCCTTCAAATTGTGATGCCTCCTCCCACCCTGGATGACCCTGCACAAGTTGTGCATAGCTTTTGCAACACTGGCTAGGTTTTCCGTATTTGCCCTGTGCCCTTCAACTACAGCAGTGGTGAGCTCTCTCAAGCAATGACTTATGTCCCTCATGTGTGTTGCCATTGTTCCCAGTTGGCCCTGCATAATCCTCATGTTGAATGAATGAATGAATGAATGAATGAATACTTTCTTGTATAGCGCATGGCTACCCTCGGGCATCCCAGCGCTGTAAGACCGGAGGACATTAAAAAAGACATTATTGAAACAAAAATGTCTTTAGTCGCTTCCTGAAGGCCAGGTGATTAGATTCATGCCTGATGTTGTCTGGGAGTTTATTCCATCCTTTGGCTGCTTGGACAGAAAGCAGGCGACCGCCCATCCGGGCCAGCTTCACCCTGGGTACTACCTGCAAATTTCGTTGGTTGGATCTAAGAGATCTCACAGATTGATGGCGACGAAACAGGGAATCAAGAATGGACGGGCAGCATTATGGATGGACTTATGCGCCAAACACAAGGTCTTAAACACAATCCTTTCCTGAATTGGTAGCCAATGAAGCAACCGAATTGAAGCCTTCGCCGAACATCGTTTGGGGACTTTCATGAGCATGCGAGCTGCACAGTTCTGCACAGATTGCAGTTTTTATGGTACCTGCTGGTGCCCCCATATATATGGCATTTGCATAGTCCAGTCGCGAAAGAATCAACGACTGGACCAGTATGCGTCTGGCTTCAAATGGAAGAAGATCTAGGACTTTTTTAAGGACTCTCAGCAATCCGTAACAGGTCGCGGCCACCTTCTTGGCCTGGTATTGGAAACCTAAGGAGGAGTCCAGCCAGACCCCCAAGCTTTTTATTTTAGTCTTGGGCACCGGAGGGGGTCCCAGACAATGCGGCCACCAGGGGTCCGAATTGATTGGGGCTTTGTAGCCCAAAAGCATAATGTCCGTTTTGGCCCCATTTAACTTTAAAAAAGACGAGGTCATCCATTCCAGGACTTTGGTGAGACACGGGGTCAGATTATTGATCCCCTGATCTAAGGCATCATCCCTCATCAAAGAAACAACCAGCTGCGTGTCATCGGCGTAGGTGACAAGCTGAATGTTCCTTCCTCGCAGGCGCTGGACGCTCAGCATCTTGCCCTACAGTCCACTCCAGGCAGCTGCCCCATTGTCCTCTGCAGACGTCAGGATTGCCCTGGGCCTATGCCTGTGGAAATGGATGGACCTGCGCCGCATTGGTACCTCCGTTGGTCTTGGTGGTGTGTTGCCAACCTGCTGTGTGGGAGTTCATGTGTGCTTCTCTTCATCACTGTCCGAAGCAGGCAGTGGTGGGATTATTCGCCTGCGTCGAGTGGAAGCAGGTATGTGTGAGGATGCTGGCACTTCTGGTTCCTCCTCAGACTGTTCCACTGGTCCCTCTGACTCGTGGACATCAGCCTCATCACTCTCCTGCACTGCTGTATCTGTGATTTTAAACAGAGCAAGTTCAGTTATTTTTTGGTGCACATGTTTGTGACATAGCGCATGCAACTGTCTAATAAATGTACTTATGTTATGAACAAAGTCTACTTTAGTCACTTCCTTGCTGTACTCTGCTGAATTAAAGCTGTTTTGGTCCATCCTTGCCTTGCCCTTACATTTGTCTGTATACAACTCCCACAATGCATTTGGGTGTTGCAAGTAAAAAGTGGACTGGACTCAGGTATACCACACTATGTAGGGTATGCATTTGGGGCTATTTTAGTTACATTTAACATTGAAATATATTTAGCAGTGGTCTTATCTTGGGAGGTACCTGCCTGTTCAGAGGTGTCAATCTGTGTTATCCCGAAGACTGCCTCTGGCTTCAGTGTTGATTCCACCATGTCCTCCAGGGGTGTGTTTGGATGTTCGGAAGATAGTCTCCCTCCAGTTTTTAAGCAGCTGCTAGCCTTTCAGCACCCTCTCTTTAGCTCGATTGCGGTCTTATCTGAGATTGCACGCTGTGTTACCCCCACAGCATTAACCTTAGCTTGGATTGCCTGCCAAATTTCTCGTTTGACTGACTCTGCAACCTGCAGGGAGAGTTTACCAAAAAGCTTATCGTGGCTAAACACCACTTCCTCAATGAGGATTTCCAGTTCTTTCTCACTTAATTTGAGCTTTCTTTTCCTGCCTTCTCTTTTCTTTTTCCCTTTTTCTGTGGCCATGCTGTTGTTTTCTCACTGCTTCTGCTCCAAACACAGCTTCTTCTGCTCAGCTCCACCAGTCTGCCTCCTCCTCTGACTCTCTCTGTGAACAGGTGTGTGCATTCACTGATTCACTTCCTGGTTGTGATGTCATCCCAATGCAGCAATATGGGTAAATCGCTATTAGCGATTCTGTAATACCGAATTCGGTAATAGCAGGCTTGCTATTGGAAATAGCGAATTTTACCGATTCGCTAAAATAAAGCCAATTTTTTGATGCATTCTCCTTTGCGATTCCGTAATCGCAATTTTAAGGAAGGTGTTCAGCTGTGGTAAAATAAGGTCTGATTCTCTAACACTCTTCTGTCTGTTTAGGTGTGAGAGAGGTTCTTATACTGCAGTTGTACCTCATCATTGTGTGACAGGTAATTTGCACATAATTTCTGCTGCCCATGTTCTGTTGTGCAGTTGGAGAATACTTTGAATGTTGCTACTCATAGCGTGCCAGTTGTGTGATTTATGCTTCCACCGCTGCTACACATTCTGGCTTTTCTTTTCGCTCAGGGAGTATGTATGTGGTGTGTGTGATGACTTTAGTGCCCATGCTATTCCCGTTATGTTTGGTTTACACCGCTGTTGTGTGGTGTAGATGGTTGCCAAAGGTCTGTGTATGTCTTGCACTAGATTAAAAGAAGAAAAGTAAACTAATCAATGTACGGATTTTTATCATTAAAACATTTTTAAAGCAAAGGGCCATATCCATGTTGAGGACTCCAGCACATTATTCATCTATACAGAATTGCACTCTCGATTTTCTATGCTTTACAATAGATTTTTAGAGATTTCGCTTTTCAAGTTTGACTACCTTGAATGTAAGCGAGGGTGTTTTCATTTCCACAGTTATACGGATACCCACAGTCTCTTCAGGACTAGGGATGACCTGGGGAACTAATAGTTAAATGAGAAAATTAGCACCAAGAAAGTCTCAGGAAGCTGGAAGGGGTAGGTAAGAAAAATTAATGGACATACTTATGTTACTTGCGAAGCAGTCGATAAACAGGGAGACTGACTCACTCCATCTATGCTATCTAAGTACAGCCTACTCTAAATCAAATGCACGTTTGCCTTAATCGCTATTTGCGAATCTCTGCAAATTGCCCACCCCTTATTTAAAATATATCAGCCTCTCCTTTAAAAGTCATACCATGCACCCTAACAATACATAACCTCCTGTATCTCTTTTATTAATGCTGTCAACCAATGCGTGACATTCTCATATCCCCATCTCCTACTAAAGATTACACTAAATTCGAAATAATGTCATCTACCATATAGAAAGTAGAGTAAATGCATTGAATGGTTCCTACAGAGCACACAACTAATCCCAATAAACATTGATAACAACAAACAAAATACTAATCATGGGACTAGGAGCAGCATGCTGCCCAGCGTAAAAGCACAACAATGAATCTTCAGGGGTAATAAGTGCCCTATAATGCAATTACAATATAATCCACAATAAAACAAATACCATGAGACCCAACAGTCAGACAGCGAACTGTATTTCATACATGCTGCTTAACAATTACATTTTACTGCTTGACACTCGTACACTCACATAAGACAAAACTGCTATAAGTCATATCTATTATCAAGTACTATACCAGTCCACAGCAATAAACCATCTGTCAACTAATTAACAGTCACAGAATAACTGAAGAGATCTGCCATGTGCTGCTGGCCAACAGAGGACTCTATTTAGTAGAACACTGAAGTCCTGATAGCAACATACTCTCAACAAAAGTAGGGGGATAGAGGGGCTTTTTAAAGAGGTCCAGGCTCCGTGGTCAATAGCAACATACCCATGCTGCTTCTTGGCTTTTCATAGTGACAATCATATTTGTGGGGATGTTAACAAAGTCCATCCTAGCAGATCTCTGCACTACTTCTCCCTTAAACCTAGGTGTGCTCAGAACCATCAAGTTTAAACAAAATATCTCAGAACTGACAACTCACTACAGTAAACAGCAAAGTGGATTATAAAAAATACTAAAAATTGACTTGTAGACCTGCTCAAAGCTGCCAGCTTACTGAAAATCATAAACGGTGTGCCTATCCCTCCCACTTCTTCATCCATCACATGGCTAAGTGCTGAGTCCCATAACACACTAACCACACCTCTGTGGTCCTCTTGCACAAGTTGGAAACACTTCCCACAAAGGTTCAAAATAAAGCCAACACACTTCCAACTGAACACCCTACACCGTGTAGCATGCTACCTATGTTGGCAAGCGCTTCAGCACTTCACATAGAGGTAGTAAGCGCTATATAAATGTTGCAATACAATACAATACACTACTAGCACCATCAGTACCATAACAACCACTCCTATTGCCATCCCCTTTATCAACACCAACTTTGTTTGTTTCTATAAAAGCATTGCACGTGTGACAGTTTTGTCTATATATGTGAGAGAAATGGTGATGTGGGCATATGTGCGAAAGACAGTGAGCGTGTGCTATAATTTATTTAACATGCAGAAACAACAGTTGATGGACAGAATGCAGAACAATGTCATACATTCACCCAAGTACAGAGATCTGTGCCTAAATCCATCGTTTGTTTGCTCACCATGCCATTCCAGTTGGAACCCAGCCATATGCAAATCAGTTTTGACCCTGTGCCCCATGGGAACAGTCCAGCCCGAACTGCCAAGCCGGGTCCTCCCTGGACTGGAAACAAGCATCCTAGGACTGGTTTCGGGCTTTCAGCCCTTATCAGCCAGGATAGCTTGATTCCAGTGGCATGGAGAGCACGGGACTCACGTCTGAGCATACCCGTCCCATTCAGGGTGACAAATGCAAAAACAACAGTTGATGGACAGAATGCAGAACAATGTCATACATTCACCCCAGTACAGAGATCTGGGCCTAAATCCATCGTTTGTTTACTCACCATGCCATTCCAGTTGGAACCCAGCCATATGCAAATCAGTTTTGACCCTGTGCCCCATGGGAACAGTCCAGCCCGAACTGCCAAGCCAAGTCCTCCCTGGACTGGAAACAAGCCTCTTAGGACCGGTTCCGGGCTTTCAGCCCTCAGCAGCCAGGATAGCTTGATTCCAGTGGCATGGAGAGCACGGGACTCACGTCTGAGCATACCCGTCCCACTCGGGGTGACAAATGCATAAACAACAGTTGATGAACAGAATGCAGAACAATGTCATACATTCACCCCAGTACAGAGATCTGGGCCTAAATCCATAGTTTTTTTGCTCACCATGCCATTCCAGTTGGAACCCAGCCATATGCAAATTAGTTTTGACCCTGTGTCCCATGGGAACAGTCCAGCCTGAACTGTCAAGCCAGGTCCTCCCTGGACTGGGAACAAGCATCCTAGGACCTGTTTCGGGCTTTCAGCCCTCATCATCCAGGATAGCTTGATTCCAGTGGCATGGAGAGCACGGGACTCACGTCTGAGCACACCCGTCCCACTCGGGTTGACAAATGCAAAAACAGCAGTTGATGGACAGAATGCAGAACAATGTCATACATTCACCCCAGTACAGAGATATGGGCCTAAATCCATCGTTTGTTTGCTCACTATGCCATTCCAGTTAGAACCCAGCCACATGCAAATCAGTTTTGACCTTGTGCCCAATGGGAACAGTCCAGTCCGAACTGCCAAGCCAGGTCCTCCCTGGACTGGAAACAAGCATCCTAGGACCGGTTTCGGGCTTTCAGCCCTCATCAGCCAGGATAGCTTGATTCCAGTGGCATGGAGAGCACAGGACTCACGTCTGCGCATACCCGTCCCACTCGGGGTGACAAATGCAAAAACAACAGTTGATGGACAGAATGCAGAACAATGCCATACATTCACCTCAGTCCAGAGATCTGGGCCTAAATCCATCGTTTGTTTGCTCACAATGCCATTCCAGTTGGAACCCAGCCATATGCAAATCATTTTTGACCCTGTGCCCCATGGGAACAGTCCAGCCCGAACTGCCAAGCCAGGTCCTTCCTGGACTGGAAACAAGCATCCTAGGACCGGTTTCGGGTTTTCCGCCCTCATCAGCCAGGGTAGCTCTTGTGTGTTTTGCTTTATAATTTATTTTAAAAGCATAGGCAAAACCAGTCAGCCTCGCCTTTTTTGACCTGCTGGCTTTACCAATGCTTTTTGGCGATGTTGTGTAGCATAAAAAAAACAAAAAAAAGCAAACTGGTGCAATGACGTGGCTGCTTCTGCCGGCCACATCATTTAATAGGGGCTAGCATGCATGCATAGCGCTTCGGGATTCATGTGGCACAATGGGGGATGTCAACTGTACCTGTAAATAAAAGAATTCACATGTTATTGTTCAAATGTGCTTTTTATACTGCTTAGCAATCCAGCAGCTATAGGCAGCTGTAGGGCCCTCTAAAAGAAACATATATTAAATGTACAGTTTTTTTACAGACATCGAGGGGTATGGGATCCAATGAGGGAATAGGTGAAAGGTAAGGAACAAGATGGACGGAACGTAAGGAGGCAACGGTGGCTCTTAAGGCTGAGCCCGCAGGATGCCCCAAAAATGTTTTTTAAAAGGCTGATGGGCTTGGGTAAAGCAAAGAAGAGTTTGGGAGGGAAAGATGAGGGAGCAACAGAGAGCACAGAGGAGGTGTTATTTGGAGATAAACCATACACGCGAGAGAGAGAGAGCTAGAAAGCCTGTGCACTTTCCCAGAATGCTGAAAGAAAAAGAGAAAAAGTGGTTCTCTGAATGTGAGTAGTGGAAGAATACAAGTCATCCAATCAAAAGAATGGTAAAGTGGGTATGCTCAGGGGAGTGACAAAAACAAGAGGAGGCCAGCAATAGAAAAGAAGCGAACAAATGACAGTGACAATAAAGCCAACTAATGGTAGGCAACGGGCTGGCTCTAAGCCCACTATACGTATTTGGGATAGTCCACAGGATATTTCACCTAAAGACAGTTAAAAGGTGTCTGGTAGGTAAGACTAAAAAGGCCATACCTATTGGCTGTGCCAATCCTTGTTCCTTAATATGTTTTACCTTACTTACGTAGAGCCGGCCCCCTCTCCAACCGTCTGGTTCTTCTTTGTCTTTGTGAAGGCTAGGTTGAACCCCTTATCAGTGCTGCACCCTCCCGCATCAGTTATGTTTTATTTGGACCTGTGCTTAGTCCTTTTAAAATGGATTACACTGCTCAAATAGAAACAAATCTCCACCCCAAAGATTTCCACCATTTAGTGAACTTAAGGAACTGTACATTCCGGTACAAGATGGTATGCTCAAAGTCATCTCTGCTGTCTGACTTTAGCAACCCCTGCTCAGTGCAGACCTTCTTGCACCCCCTACTGTGGCATTTTCGAGGCAGTGGGCGAACAGTCACTCCTGCATGAGCCCCATCATGTCAACTGATCAATGCTCACCTACACCACCAGCTTCAAGGACTTTCCTAACAACTGCCTTAGAAATGTCTGTTTGCACTGGGGCAGAAAGCAGACTAGCATGGGAGACATGAACTTTGCTCAGCGTGGAAAATGGCCAAGTGCGAAGCCTATATCAGGCTCACTTCTGTGGGAGATAACTTAAAAAAATAAAATGTATTTGACTTCTGTAACAAATTAAAATGATAATCTGCCTTGGACTTTCAAAAATGACACGCAGATATTCAGTGCACAAAAATTAAATCATGAGGCTTTAAAGGCCTTTAATCAGACACTTTCGCCTGTAATAAATCATGCTCTCTAAAAACTTTAAAACATGCAAGTATAATTCATAGTTAATGTGACTAGTTTAGATTTTGTTTTAATTATAGAATGTGTTTTCTTATCTTACAATAATTATTAAACCTGTGTACAGTGGTAGGGTATTGTTTGTATTAAATGAACTCAATATTTTAAAACATTTGCACCAGAGCAGTGACAGCCAAATAGAATTAATGGCTTGCAGCTTGCTTGGAAGAAGCTTCTTTTGACCTTGCAGATAACAGTAGAAATGTGCTGTGAAATAGAGACGCTCAGAATGACCTCTGAAGCCTTACTGATATCATATTAGCTGCTGAAAGAATGTTATTTTAAAAAGAGCTCTCTTCATGAACTGACTTAAAGCCTAATTTATTTAATGTAGGAATATAACACACACGCATTTCAAAATGCGTTGCCACCAAATGTTCTAATGTTCCTTGTTAGACCTGACATCATTGGTGTGAGTCTTCCTTCCATTTTGACGGATTGCCTCCTCTATTTTGATATGTTTTTGCTGGATTTATGCTTTGGGCACTGTGTCACTGCTAATCAGTGCCACAGTGCAACTGCTCCTTATGTTAAATTAATGTACTGATTGGTTATTCCATGATTGGGTTATTTGATTTACCTGTTAGCCCCTAGTACAGTGCACCATGTGTGCCCAGGGCTTGTAAATCAAATGCTGCTGGTGGGCGTGCAGCACTGGTTGTGCCACCCACAGAAGCAGCTTGTAAAGAGTGTCTCAGGCCTGCCATTTCAAGGCCTGTGTGCAGTCTAGCACTGCCATGTCGACTTGGCCAAGTGCACCCACTTGCCAGTCCCTAAACCTTCCCTTTGCTTCATATTAGACACCCCTATGGTATGCCCAGGGGCGGGTGCATTGTAAGTATACGGTAGGACATGCTCTGATGTGTGCAGCATGTTCTAATAGTGAATTACAGCCATTTTCGTTTTTCACTAAGGAAGGCTACCTGTTATTATAGGGCAGAAGGGGCAGCTAAGATTGTTACATTCTTACAATCCTAACTGACTCAGGGAACATGGTAGAAATTCGAATTTAGCATGCCTGAACTCAGAATAATAAAATACATCTTTTAGTAAAGTTTATTTTAATATTCTGTGTTTGCAAATACCACTTTTAGAAGCAGGTATTTGCTTGCCTAACCATTTGAGCCTGCGTCTGCTGGGTTGTGTATTCCTTGTCTGGGTTTGTAAGTGACAGGGCTGGGGAATTCCAAGAGGCAGGCTGGGACAACCCAGTGGCGAATAGAGAGATTTACATCCAGATGGGAGGGAGGAGTGCACCTGGGACCTGAATAGGGCTGGGCCTTCCCTCTACAATGCTGGCTCCACCCCCTGTGGCTTTGCCCTGCACTGTGAAAGGAGAAGAGGAATCATGTCAGCAGAGTGCTCCAGAGCTGTATCTTCCCTCCCCTGTGCTGGCGCCACCCCCTGTGGGGCGGCTGATGTCTCTGCCCTGCACAGTGAAAGGAAGAAGAGAGTCATGTAACCAAAGTGCTCAGGAACTGGTTTGGACTAGGCAGAGGCCTCTCTGCCTTCAGAGAACAAAGGATTTTGGGGTTTAATATTGGGACAATGATCCCAAGAAATTAGATCACTTCTGGAACAAGAAACCTTTCTGCCAAGGAGAAGAACCAAGGAAGCTGCAGGAGTTTGGACTGCCCCTCTGCCAGTGTGCTGTTTGCTGGGTTGGCCTGCCGTGGTTGCTTCATTGCCAAATGAAAGGAGAAGGAATTTTATAAGGACTTTCATCTACAGAATATTCTCCAAGGGGTTGAACTGTGCTTGCCTCCTGCTGAAGTCTCAGGGACAAAAGACTTCACCTCCAGCTCCCTCCTGAATTCCCTTGCTGGGAATTCTGACTCCGTCACTTGCGTGCCGCTGGGAGGGGGAAGTGCGACGCATCGAGAAGAAGCGTGTTGCCGCTGCAGCTGAAATCATCGCAACGCCGGAGAAGTGAGCCTTCGCCGCATCTCCCTGGAAGCGTGTGTTCATCGAAGCTGTCTGCTGTCAGATCACCGTGGAAGCGTGACGCCATTGTGAGAGTAGCCATCGCATCACCGGAGAAGCGCGTCGCAGGGCCTGTCGCGGCTCCAAAGTACAGAGTCGTCGCAAGGCTGCCAGGGTGTCATCGCATCGCCGCATCAAGGGTGCCATCTTCTCGCATCCCAACCGGATCGTCGCATCGCATCAAGGTGGCATCTTGCGCACCACAACGGGCCCGCAGGCCGAGAATCTACGCATCACCTCCGCACCGGTCAGGCTCATGGCGAGTCCCCTACTCTGCGCAAGCATTGAGGAAGGACGCAACCGTTCCCCCGAGTCACGGAACCGACGCATCTCCCCTATTGTGAGCCTTTTGTTCACTTTGCGTTACGCATCCAGGTACTTTGTTGAGAATTTTGTCGCATTTACCAACAACTTGAACTAAGAGACTTTAATCATCTTTTAAGTAATCTTAAGAGTAGTATTGTGGATTTTTGTCGTTTGTGGTCTTGTGTTTAAGTCTATATAAAGAATACTTATTTTTTATAAAAACCTGTGTTGTGTCCATCTGTAGTGTCTTCACTGTATTACTGTGTATATTCACAAATGCTTAACACACTGCCTCTGAGATAAGCCTGTCTGCTCGTGCCAATCTACCAAGGGGGTGAGCAGGGGTTATCAAGGAGTGTAATCCCCTTATTCTGACTTAGAAGTAAGGGTCCCTATTTGGACAAAGGTGATAACCATTGCCAACTAGAGACCCCCAGATCTAACATTCCCTGTTTAAATAATACTTTTCTCTTGCAGCAAATGTAATGTGTTTAGTGAGAATAACACGGTTAGGAAATGAAGTCATTTAAAATAAGTGTCAAATGTGCCGTGAGGACAAAGCACAAATCGATAGCCAGCACCTGATGAATTATGTGAGGGCATGAACGAGGTGTGCTTACAGGAGAATGCGGGATTTTTATTGTAGAAGACAAAAACAGACCACATTTTTTGCAACATTTACAGATTTATAAACACGTTCCTAGTTTAGGAGCTACAGAACAGAGCGGACTCAGATGCAGAGAGAGCAGAACAAGCAGTAGAAGGGAGACAATTGCCTTCAAACGAGAGCAGGAGAAAAGAGAGATTCTATTAGGCATCGAACAGATTCAGTTGGAGTTTAGGAGGCAAGACTGCAGATTTATTAAAATCCCTGCATTTATGCTTTGACAAATTAGCTTTGCCGAGGCTTATTTGCTCTATGCTTTATTTTCTTTTTATGGGAAACTCAGCCATTATTAATTATTGATTTTTCAACTTCATGCTAATCATACCTTTGCTTTTATTTTTGGACTTTTCATGCGTTCTCACTGACATCCTTTATGCCCGAGTCTTAGAATAGGGATTCTTTTCTTAATGGAATGTGTTTTATGATTATTATAATATTATTGGCATTAATTTATATTTTTCTATTATCAATTAAGCAATCTGATTGATATTTGACTAACCAATAAAGACTCAGCGAAACCTCTATCTTTAATTATAAAATAAAACCCTTTAAAACTAAAAACCGCTCATTATTGACAAAAATATTTATTTGTAATTTAATTGTTAGCTTGTGTTATGAAGGAGCTCTTTTGGTCAAAATACACTAGCAAAGATATGTCACCTCGAGAATATATTGGTGTGGCTTAATTGCCAGTCAAAACCACTTTATTCGATGAATTAAAATCATAAAAGTTCATCCAAAAATCACATTACATTACAAATACATATGGGTGACACAATATTGTTAAAAAACGGTCATAATCAAAACGTATATCATATGTTGTGTTTTAAAATACAGTAAAAAACACAAACAAAATCATGTAATAATCAATACAGGGCATCTTATTTTTTTTTTCCTAGCAGCAGCTACCAGAAAATGTACAATATTAAAAATAACCCATGGGGAATCCAATAATTGCAAATACATTAAGGCAGGTTTCACCTGTAAAAACCCTTTCCCTCGTAAAAGTGGGAGAATAAACTTATTTCTAAAATCAGAATACAGGTCACAAAATAATATAAAATGGGCAGTATCTTGAATTGAACTGTGGTCACACTCACAGAGTGCTACATCCTCTGGTTTATTCCAGCCTTGGTAATTCCCCAATATAAAATGAATCAAGTTAAAACGGAACCTTATCAATAACCAGTGATGGAACGGCTTGGTTACTAACTTTAGGTAAGGTTCGATAGATGGGGATGTGATTGATAAAAAGTGGGCCCTCACCAGGGTTTTTTTTAATTCCTCATTTTCACGTTCCTGTGCCTTTAGTGACAACAAATTTGTTTTGACCCAGCTAGCGTCATCTTTGGTGACTACTTCCGGGTTAGCATACATTTCAGGCCGCCCTAGTTTGTGAAATGTTTCCTTAATGTAAGAGAGCCAGGGTATATCGGTTGCCCTATCTAAAAGCATGCAGTCTTTTAAAATCAGATGATTAATAGTAAGTTCGGGTTCATCCATGTTTTGATCCAACAGATCAGAGGGGCCATGCTTGTCAAATCGGAGACGTATCCCTTCCCCGGCTCCTGATGAACAGCAAAGGTTGGGGACGATTGAGGGATGGAGAGAAGGGAGCGAAAACATTTATTCTCAACCTGCTGTACCCCGTCTGCCTTCTTGTACCCCCATATTCCTGCGCCGCATGACGCTATTGCAATAGATTTTGCCTTATAGATTGCAAGGACCGCCTCACAAGGCTTTCCACCCAATCGGCGAGCAAAACTTAAAATAGCGGATGAGGACCTACTTACACTGTTTCTTTTAGCTAAAAACTGGGGGACCCACGAGCCTCTGTCATCAAACAGGACCCCCAGGTAAGTAAAACCCTTTACTCTGGTAACCCCCAACCCTTTACAATAAAATGTTCTAACCTTTTCTTTTCGGGGTCCCATAGTTAGGACATGCGATTTGGCTATATTTACAAACAAGTCCAAAGAACTCATGAAGTCCCCAAAGGAATTCAGAAGTCTTTGTAGACCTAGTGGGGTGCGTGCTAGTAGAACGGCATCATCCCCGTATAGGAGAACCAGGATGGGTTGGTTTCCTACACGCGGAGTGTCCAGACTAGCTCCCCCTAAGATTTTATCAATGCTGTTAATATATAAAGTAAAAAGTAAAGGGGCCAGGATGCACCCTTGTCGCACCCCTCTGCCCGATTTAAAAGGTCGTGTACAATTTCCCTCATGGGACACCCTCACTGCCGCGTACAAATCCTGATGCAGGTCAGCTAAGAAGTACACCAAGCGGGGATCTAACCCCATATCCAGGAGAATGGTCCACAGCCTCGATCTGTTGACCAGATCAAAAGCCGTGGATAAATCCATAAATCCGGAACCTTTAGTAGCTATGGTGTACTTACTTATTAAAAGGTACAGATTTAGGCACTGGTCAGTTGTACTTCTTCCAGATCTAAACCCATATTGTAGATCAGACAGGATCCCCTTCTCTGTCACCCAATCTGAAACCTTATTCAGGATTACTTTGCCTAGAATTTTAACTGCAGAATCGATTAAGGAAATGGGTCTGTAACACCTTGGATCACTTCTCTGCCCTTTTTTAAAAACAGGGATAATAATCGCTTGAGACCAAGATGCCGGGAACCCCTGCGCATCACTAGTATTAAAAACATTATTTAGAATGTTGGCCCAAAGATCCACATTGCTCTTATAAAGAGCTACAGGGACCCCATCAGGTCCGGGGGCCTTGTTGCTAGCAGATTCTTTTATTGCCTTCTTGACATCCTGAACATTAAAAACTAAAACAGGTAAAGGGGGGTTATTAATAGG
The DNA here is from genome assembly GCF_964261635.1 of Lissotriton helveticus. NCBI lineage: Eukaryota > Metazoa > Chordata > Amphibia > Caudata > Salamandridae > Lissotriton > Lissotriton helveticus. The sequence continues at coordinate 495,982,729 of NC_136061.1, read as the reverse complement.
GGCCCGAAAGGATTCAAACCCCTCGTTACTAGCATAAATACCTTTGAAGTGAGTCAACCACTCATCCATCCGAGATATTAATGTCAAGTGCCCCATTATTATCCCCCGTGAGCAGAGGGCTGTTAAGGATAGTCCAAAACTTTGAACTATCCTTAAGGACCTCTTGTGTGGTTAGAGCATCCCAGGCCTCCTTTCTAACTTCATTTTTACGCGTCTGGATGATTAATTTATAATCTTTTCTTAAGCGAGCTATAAGGGTTTTGTCCCGGGGTACACTTTTCAGCGATTTAATCAGATTTTGATGGGCCCTTGTACATTTAGAGTCGAACCACCTTTTTACCTGTCTTGCTATAGGTCTCGAAGTGGTGGTAAGGTCAGTAGCAACCTGTCTACAGATGGTTTCAAAAGCTAAAATGATATCCCCACCCGGGGTAAGACAGTCTGAACATTTCCTAATTTCTTCCTTGACTTTTAATTGTAAACTAACATGAAAATGAACAGGTACTATTTTTGCCCATTTCAATTTCCTCCCTTGGTCTTTAGAGGCCACAGAGGTGGGGCCAATCATCGTAGATTTAATAACCTCCGGACAGAACCCTTTGTCCAACGTTAGGATCACTGGGTTGTGATCACTAAAAGGGGAACGGGTTGCGTTGTACTTAAGTGTGATCCCTAAGAGTGCAGGGGATATAAAAATATAGTCAATAGTTGATTCACAACCTCTGGCTTCGAATGTAGCAACCCGCTTATCATTATAAAAAAAAACAGGCTCATAGAGATCGGCATGTAAAAGAAGTTCTTCAAGTGCCTCCCCTCTTGAGGTATGTTCAAAGTGGGGTAGGTCCGAATGGGGGGACCGTAAGATTCACTTATTCAACAATTATGATTACATGGATGAATATTAAAATCACCCATAAGGATAATATAAACAAAAGTGGTTTGCTGTGCTATATATAAGTCTAAAAACCGTGTCAAATAACACAAATGTTCATTCGGGAGCTCGCTTTCCCCGGAATGATAAAAATGTATAATCAGCGTCTTCGGATAATTCACGGGGGTGAGCTCAACTATTAAACAGTTAGGGGAAACTGTATCTAATATTTTTACAGGAGCCCTAAGATTAACCGATATGAGAAACATCAACCCTCCCTTGGCTCTACCCGCTCTTGTTGGTCGGGCGGGCTTGGAATAAGATCTGAAACCATCAACCCACAGATTACTTTCCGTATCCCAGGTTTCTTGTAGTGCTATGATGTCATGAACATGGATAAATCTTAACCAGTTTTCATCATCCCTTTTAGAGCGTAGCCCTGCAATATTCCAACTCATTAACCTTGTAATAACCCCCACCTCTACAAGGGCACTGGGTTCCTTAACCGAGGAACAAATAACAGTTTGATCTAGTCAGTCATTTTCATCTAACCGTGACAGGGGCATAAACCTGTTTGTTAGGGGTATAATAACATTATTAGTATTCGACTGGTTAGAATTTGACTGGGGGAAGCTCTGACAGTGCACCAACTAGTCTGGTCAACCCTAATTGAAGCATTAGGTGTATTCCGGGCTACACTGCCCGAAGGCTATTCTAGGTAGCGGCTCCTTGCTGCTGTTCACTTATAGGGGGTAGGGGGTAGAAGTAACCTAAAGGTAATGCCCTTATGCCTCCAGCGTCCCCCTTAAGTTCTGAGGCATCCCACAGCATACGGGGGCTACATGGGGATTATTAAAGTTGACAACTACACAATCCCCAATTACTCCTTTCTGGGTCCCACCGATCCAACCCACCAGCCTGGCCATTATGATGTAAGGGGAGATTTCAGAGTTGCCTGAACATTCACGTTCACACCAATTTCTAGTTAAAGATAATAATGCATCGGTTGATTCCACCTCCCCACTTGCCAGAGGTGGGACTCTCACAAGGACTGCCACTAGCGGCGCTGCCGCAGGTGGGAGGTTGATATGGGATTGGATAGCTGTGTTGATCCCACACTGTGGGACCCCGGTTTTCTCATTTGGCTTAGGTAGGGGTGTAATAAAATTAGGCTTAGGCTTCCTCAATACAATCCTCGCCCGATTCCCTTCCTGGATGGTTGTTGTGGCAGAACTAGAACCAGCCACAAGCATCTCAGCCGTTTCTCAGCTTGGGGACATATAACTTGACCCAGACCTCCCAATTAACCCAGCCCCTGGTTGTGAAACACCTCGGGAGGGAGCGGATAATTGAATAGAGCCGGGTATATGGTTTGGCAGGGTTAGGAAAGAATTAATACGGTCACATTTTTCCAGCAAATTTGCGACACACATATTCAATATATTCACAATATCCTTGGCAACAGTGGTCAGAGCCTTTTCTAATCGGCAAGTGAAAATCTCCTCCACCATGTCACGGACCGTAGACTGGATGTGCTTGGTAAAAGCTGGGTCGTTGTTCAGGGAGTCACACTTAGATGTTTTGTAACGTTTATTCGATCTCTTAGTGGCTCTCTTTGACTCCTTATTTTGTATGTTGGATTTACCCTTGGTTACCGTGTCAGAGCTGGGCACTTCACATAAGGTATTGATAGGGGATACTGTCTCCCTCTCTACCAACAAAACATCCTGCATTTCTGGAACACAGGGTGGGTTATTTACAAGTATAATAGGCTCCTGGGGACAGGGTTTCTCAAGGCCAAAGGAGATAGGCCGAATGATTTGACGGCATTTGTGTCCAGCCCAAGTTCTTTTTCTGCTATAGCAATTTCAGTAGACAAAACACCCACTGCAGAGGTTAGATAAGAAATCATTGACGTGGACTTTCTTGGGACTTTAGCTTTCACCCCCCCCCGGTCTTGAGAGCACGGTAGTTTCCGCTTACCCATTTGTATATAATCCGGGTTCAGAGGGGTGGCCCGGCCCAGCCTCCTCAGGCCTCGGACGGCCACAGACGGCCCGCCCTTTGCCCGAGCTTAGCCCGGCGCCGCCCGCGCGCGTCCCGCGGGGCGTGAGGCACTCCTTGCACTTGTAGCGCCTCCGGGCATGGAGATGTCGTCACTGGTGCTGCGCCAGACCCCAGGGCAGCTGGGAGAGGTAGTTTCCCGCTGCAGACCGGTCCGGCGTGAAGGAGACAGCGGCCGTTGCCCTCACAGTGCAGAAGGAGAGAAGTAATGTGCCGTTTGCCTAGGGACAGGTAGGAGCAAAGTAGGGGACAAGCCGTTGCCCTCACGGCATGTGTCCCAAGATCTGAGTCCCCCGAGCGCTCTCGGCGCTCCTTGCACTTGTAGCGCCTCCGGGCGCGGAGATGTCGTCACTGGTGCTGCGCCGGTCCCCGGGGCAGCTGGGAGATGTAGTTTCCCGCTGCAGACCGGTCCGGCGTGAAGGAGACAGCGGCCGTTCCCCTCACGGCGCAGAAGGAGAGAAGGAAGGTGCCGTTTGCCCAGGGACAGGTAGGAGCAAAGTAGGGGGCAAGCTGTTGCCCTCACGGCATGTGTCCCAAGATCTGAGATCTGGCTTAATGGCAATTAAAGGTCATTCTGCCACATTTACTAAAATTTCAAAAGAGAGATTACTGCAAGATTGCGACTGACGCTGCAACTCTGGGGCTCACGTTCGATCCCTGGCTCTGGCAGCAGGTCAGCCCAACAGCATGTGACTCTGGGTAATAGCTCGCTTAATTTTCCCGACGGCCCCCAGCGCCGGGATGCCGTAGGGTAGCTGTTCGCCTTTTACAAATACTGGATTTGCATTTACATTTTCTATTGCTTGTATACTACCTCCTCCTTTGGAATTCCTGAGGGACTATTTTAAAAAATGGAAAAGTTTGCTGTCAGTACACATTTAATTCAGCTCTGCCAAGTGTCACGCATCACACGGAGACTAACGCATTTCAGTGTGGTGGTCCGCACCACTGCACTGAAATGCATTGTCACGCATTATTGGCATTTGCGCCTGCCCCCGGAATGTCAAGCCATAGCATTGCTAATTTCAATGCTAGTCTGAAACATAAAGCTGAAGAGTGGCAGCGCGCTGCTCAGGCATGCTGGGGCTGGCTGTCTGAGCAGTGATTTGCGCTACAATGTAATAATTTGCGTCCAGCGTGTCAGCAGCCGAGTTTCGATAACTGTGAAACGTCACATCCTGTTGGCGCCTGTGGCGCAGCACGGATCAGACGGCAAAGTTTCTGTATGGCAAAAGCTTGCATCACTGCGGTCAAATTTAAATTAAATGAATCCACATTGTGATTCCCGACAACTCGGCTCTCGACTCACGGTCCCATGGCAGCCGTGATGGAGCGCAGCAGGCGAGCACACCACTCACGGACTGTGCAGCTGGTGGTGAGTACCTTTAAAAGAATTATTGCCGGGGCCCACAGTAAGTAATTACATATTCAATCCTAGCTGAGTCCAATTATTTATAAGCATTTCTATGCAGCCGGGTTGCAGATCCCGACATACAGGAATTTCAAATGGGTGCCAGAATGGGCTTGTTTGGTGAGAGACCCACACAAACTCAGGGTCACTTAGGTTATCTCCCATTGGCTAGACTGTCCCACTGAGCCGAGCGCCGCCACAAGCAGCAGGAGTTGCTGTACAATTACTTTATTTTTACCGCTGCACGTTTTTTACACTTATTTCACCACGGACGGCTCTCACGTTCCGTGCTAGCCAGGTTTGTGGTTGCTATACAATTGGGTTCAATCTGAGCTGCCTCCGATCTCCTGTACTCTAGGAATTAAGGAGCCTTTCTCTACTTCAGCAGTGAGATGTTAGTGCACAATCGTAACTAGAGTGTAATAGTCGGGAGGGAGGGGGTGCTGTGCTAATTGACTAGCTCTGCATGCAGTTTGCCTCATTTTAGCGCCATGGGCGCGCCCTGCGCCATAAAACATGATCTCTCCAGCAGGGGGGCTATCCTGCGCAGCTTTAAATTGCGATCAGATTACAAGGGCACTAGTGCCCTCTAATCTCATGTTATGCTTTGCAGCAGTTTTAAAATATTTTTCTACTTATTCAAATGGCTGTAAATTCTGAAATTTATGTTTCCCTCTTATTCATTGATTTATTTTGCTTTCGGGATAGTGTCAGTCATGGTCATTGAAATGTCACTCCTAATCACACTGAAATTATGAAAATGTCACACATAGCAATCTGAAACCTTGGCAGCTATGTAATTTCGTATCTCATCAACGATTAATATAGGCAGAGCAATTTACTTTAATTGCACTGCTGTGGTCAATATTCATTGTCAGAGCTGGAGTTAGAGCTTACAAAATATTTTTGTTGCAAAAGCTTGCTTTTATTTCCTCGGCAAGCGTTATGAATGATTTTACTCTTTCCTAGACCCGCTCAATCGCTAATGACGTTCCCCAAGCAGAACCCCTAGTAAAAATGCAGACGGTCTCGTCCCTTTTGTGCCCCGTACTCGGAAGATAATGTTTCAAACGGTGGACCTTAATCTACATGCTGAGTAGACAAAATATCCTCAAGAGTGGTGTATTACGGTTATTTGAAATGTACGGGCGTGAGAGAAAGCTGTGAAAAGAGAAAACGGACGGCATTCGCCGGATCCCTGCGCACCGATGCCACTAATTTTGTCTGGCAGGAAAAGCGGTACTTTCTAAGAGGAAAGATGGTGTCCACTTTGGTAAAGCTGCTGTACGCAAGTGTGCTTATTCCTGTCCTAAAAGCAACGAGCGGTGCACTGGCAGGTGAATCGTTTTCTAACTTGGGTGTTTGCGACGTGCTTCAATCCCTTACTGTTCTGTATGCGTAAGTCTAAAGAGTTGAGGCAGCAACTTAGTTTCACAGCTGATACTTTAGACACTGACGAAAGACTACCGTGCCGTGGTCTTAGTCGTGGTGCGTTTACTTAGCTGCCATGTTGAAATGGATTCCATTGTTATGGACACATCGCAGGGAAAAAAGTCTTCATTGTTTTAGTGGATTCTCAGCAATTACGCTTTGATATTTATAATGTTTAAATATATTTGCAAGTGGCAGGAGAGTGCTGGTGAACAACACGTATTAGATTTCTGAAACTATCTCTTTTTTTTAACAAACTGGGACCGAATACTGATGAAATAGCGATAATCCCTTTACTTTTGTTGCATATAGTAAAATCCGGCCATTGTTTAAGAAATCCCTACGCAGGCTCGATGACTACAATTTATTATGTATAGACTAGTTAAACTCGATATCTACATTGCAAATTCCCCGGTTAGTTTTTCAAAGCATAAAATACCTAATTGTCAGTTTGGGTTAATGTGAGTACGTTAGAAACCCACATTAGAAGCAGCTTTCGGAACTCATTGTTTTTTGAACGACTTTGTTTTGGTCTGCATGCGTAGAAATCCAGTCTGGACATTTCCTGCTGCAGCAATCACAAGGGAAGTAGAAATGACACTACTAACACAGAGCTCCAAACTATAAAACGGATTCAGACAGATTGGTTCTAAATTATTAGATCGCTATATATATACAGTAATGTGTTCTACTAACTACAATTAAATGACCTTTGAGTAACAGTGCATACAGAAAGTGTTAGAGCTCAGAGCTCTGGTAAGTACGGGCTGCGTCCCAGTCCATTGTTATTTTGCTCGCCACATGCATTTTGCTCACCACATGCCCCCTCAGTTGGTATCCAGCCATATAGATCTCTTCATTTTGCTCCAATGGGAACAGCCCAGCCTGAACTGCCTGGCCAGGTTTGCTGTAAACCAGAACACAAGCGACCCATGACTGGTTTCACCCTAGTTAGAACTCATCAGCCAAGTATAGCTTGGTTCCAGTGACACTGTGCACGAGACCCATGTCTGCGCATACCTGTCCGACTTGGGGCAGCCCACTAAAGTATAAATTAAAAGTGATGGATGGAATGCATCCTTTCATCGCAGCCACTGGAAATTACATGGGGGTGCATTGCAGTCCATCATTATTTTGCACACCTTGACACCTCAGTTTGGACCTGGCCATATGTAACTCAGTCAAGACCCAACTCCAGTTGGAACCCTCCACCCCATGGTGTGCAAGATAACAGTGGACTGGCATGTTATGTAGTTAGCAGTCCAGTAGCTGGGTGGGTGGAGCTAGCCGGGTGGAAGGGAAGAAGAGGAGCACGGGGCGGAAGAGGCTAGTTAGAGTAGGGACAGGTCCTGAGGAGGAGGCAAGTAATAAAGCTCCCATATAAATATATCTATACTTGTCTCCACCGGTTGGTCCGAATCCGAAGAAGTACTTTCTGCAGAATAGCGTCTTGCGTCGTGAATTCCCGGATGACCTCCATGGGAATGGCAGGAGGCAGCGCCTGGTCAGCCACGAAGTGGATGTACTCCTCAGCAATAGATGGGTTGGAGTCCGACGATGCATGAGGATGTCGGGACATTTAGTCAGCCGGGTTCTCTGCCTTCGGGGGTTTGTGAACAATGGTAAAAGTATATTCCTGAAGTCTGAGACCCCACCTCTCAATCCTCGGGGGCATTTTGGATCTGGGGTTGCCGTAGATAGTGACCAGCGCCTGATGATCAAAGTAAAGTGCTTGCCGTAAATGAAAACATGAAAATGTTCACATGCCCACACCACCGCAAGACTCTCCTTTTCGGGTTGCGAATATGCCTTTTCAGGATCAGACAGACTGCGACTGGCATAGGCAACGATGCGTCTCTGGTCGGGATCATTGTCATATTGGGCCAGAATGGCCCCCAACCCCACAGGGCTAGCATCTACGGGGATTTCAGTCTTCCGTTGAGGATTGAAGTACGAGAGGTTGTCAGCGGATTCCACCGCACACTTGATTTCTCTGAACGCATGTTCACACTGGGTCGTCCAGTCGAACTGTTGTCCTTGTTTCGTGAGGATGCGAAGGGGATGGCTGATGGTCGCATAGTCTCTGATGTAGCGGGCACAGTAGCTAGCCATCCCCAAGAACGATATTAGTTCACTGACGTCTTGTGGGCTCTTGGTGTTGTTTAGAGCCGCTATCTTGTCTGGATCAGGTTTCATCCCCGCACCTGAGAAAATGTGGCCAAAGAATTTCAACGTTGACTGGTGGAATTCACATTTACTTTTATTCAACGTCAGGTTCGCATACAACAGGGCATGACAGACACGATTAAGTGCTATGTCATGCTCGCGGACATCAGAGCCGTACACAAGAATATCGTCGCTGTAGTTCAGAGTGTTGGGGATGTGTTGAATGATTTGCCGGATCGCCTCCTGAAAGATTTCTGCGGCTGATGAAACACCAAAGCTCAGTCTCTTATATCTGAAGAGTCCCAAGTGAGTTGCAAATGTCGTAATGTATCGTGATTTGACGTCCAGTTCCAGCTGGTGATAGCCTTTGTTCAAATCCAGCTTCGAGAACACCTTGGCTCCGTTCAAAGCAGAGATCATATCGCTCAGATGCGGTCCAGGGTGACGCTCCCTTTCTATTGCCGTGTTGGGGAGTCGCATGTCAACACACAGTCTCACTTTGTTGGGGGTTCCCTTCTTTGGTACGATGACCACGGGCGATACCCATGGAGTTGGGTCATCTGTTTGTTCGATGATGTCTGCCGACAGGAGGTCTTGCAATTCATCCTCAACAGCCGTTTGAAGATGGAATGGAACACGTCAAGGGTGCTGCGCCACCGGCTTAACCTGTTCATTGATGTGTAGATGAATTTTGCATCCCTTCAACTTCCCTAGACCTTGAAACAGCTTGGGAAACTTGCTGACAATGTCCTGATTATCACTGACTTTAAATAGTATTTCGACAAGGCGGAGACGCTCCGCAGTTGGTAGGCTAAGTAAACAGTCAGCTTCTGGGCCCTTGATGACATGTATGACCGCTGGTATGGTGATGTTGTCATGTTGGAGTGTTGTTGGGAACTTTCCCAAACACGGGAGTGGCTTCTTGGACATCCAAGTGAAAACTCGGACCGGTGCATGAGTCAATGAGGGCTTAGGATTCATTCTCTCATACTCAGTGACTGGGATATAGTTCAGCGAAGCCCCACTGTCTAGCACGAACTTCGTGTCGTGATTCCCTACCTTTATGTCCAAACGTGGATACTTCTTGAGTTGGTCGGGATCTGCAATCATATTTACATATTCTACAGTATATTCTGAGTCTCTGGACGATGATCTGGAGTCCTGTGACGGCGATCTGCGTTCCCATCGAGATCTGCGCGACTCTCGGCTGGAGTGTGACGAGCCTGAGGACAATGTGGACTTTCCTTTGACAGCTCGTATGTGATGTTTGCTGGTGTCAGAGCGAGAAGACCTCGTCGTTTCACTTCGCCTCTCCTTGTGATAGTCTCCACACATTGCTTCGAAGTGGTTCGTCCGCCCACATTTCCTACATCGCTGGCCCATGGCGGGGCAGGCGTCGGCATGAGGGTAGTCCTATCCACACCGGTAGCATCTTTTCGCCCTTTCCGGTCCCTTGCCTCTTCTGCCAAGCTCTCGCCTTCTGTGATCTGGACGTCTTTGACGCGATGACGGTCTCGGTCTCCATTGTTTTTCTCTCGAGTTTCTTTGGCTGCTGCCCTTGTCTTGGACACGACGCACTTGTTCCTGGCTCACGTGGCGCCCGGATTCAATGGTGGTGGCATGTTCTTCTGCCTGGTCATAAATGCGAGTCAGAATCAGAATCGGAAAGTACTTTATTCGATTAAAATCATTAACCATGAAAGTGACAACATGAAAAATACACTATATACAAATCTAACTTAAAATACACAGTACCATTATATTTCATTTACAGTAATAGTTTTCCGTAATTTCAGAACATATTTAAAATAGCTTAAAAGTACCACAACAGTAAAAACTGTATCCATTCTCTGACATTCTAGGAAAGGTAAACGACATCTGTTTAAATTCATGTCTTTAAGGAAGGGGATTAAGACTTTTCGGCGAGGTATAGTATAAAATTTACAAAAGAATAAAATGTGAATATCGGATTGGGACGAGGAATCATCACAAGGGCAGGTTGATACATTTTGCGACCATAAGTTCATTTTTGGGAAGGACAGGAGTCTAAAAACAAGATTCAATCTGAAGCGGGTTAAAAGAAATAGATCATGATTTGACATCAACAGGGTCAAATAGGGCTGTACTTTTACTCCAGTCAATATTAAATTATGCGAAGCAACTGTCTTTTTACTGGCTTCTGCTCTTCTTCTTTTATCCTCTAGGTATTCCAGACTCAGTTTTTTCAAAGATCTTCTGGGTATAGTTCCCATAGAGGATGGGTCCTCATAATATTCGCAGTGTCCAATATCCAACATAAATTGCTAAATATATGCTAGCCATTCGACAGTGCCCGTATTTTCCATATTCAATATATCCTGTATCACAGCCCGATTAACTACACATTCATTAGTAGTCCATACCCTGTGCCACAAGAGAATGGGCTGTATTCTAATTAAATCTGATACGTGGGGTTGACCCAGCTCCATATGACAGATATAAGTTGGAACACTCTGTGGTACAGCTAAAACATCCCGTAGGAATTTGTTTTCAACAATTTGTAATGGGTCAATATTAGAAAAGCCCCAAAGTCCCGCACCATAAAGGGCTACGGATGTACATGTGGCGTTGTATATGGTCAAGATTTCTTTTATTGGTTTATTTCCCAACTTTTTCAAAAAAGTCTTAAGGGCCATTATAGTTTTTTGGAACAAAAGAGTTCTAGCCTTTATAGCACTTAACCACCCCCCCCGTTCATGAAACAAAATACCCAAATAGGGGAAAAAAGTAATATTTTCCAAGGGAACGTTATTTAAAAACATACTTTTCAACTTTTTTCCAGTTTTTGTACCACAGTTCATGGAGTATGTTTTACCACAGTTAATTTTCAGGTCTAAGCTCAACATGAACTTTTCGAAGGATAATAACAGTTTCTGTAAGGCCAAGGGGGTACGAGCCATTAGGACGGTATCGTCCGCGTACATGAGCGCAGGGATCGACCTCTTCCCCACCCTAGGCACATCCCTGCACTCCTGCAGGAGACGATGTTCAAGTCCATTAATGTAAAGAAGAAATAGAAAGGGGGCCAGAACACACCCCTGGCGTACTCCGCGTCCCTCTCCAAATCTTCTAGTACATTCTCCCCCACGGCCGTATCGAACTGAGGCTGTGGCTCCTGAGTATAAATCTCTCAGAAAGCAAATTATGGCATCATCGACGCCTAGCCCTTTCAAAATATCCCACAATTTAGTGTGCGATACACAATCAAATGCCGAAGACAAATCAACGAACATAAGATATAACCGTTCACCTTTAACCCTTGTGTATTTTTGTTGGATAATCATTAGGTTTAAACATTGTTCAACGGTACCCATACCTTTCTGGAAACCGTACTGTAGGTCGCTCATTATTTCATTTTCCTCCGCCCAATTCTGGAGTCTTGCCAAAATTATTCTACGGAGAATTTTTACAGATGAATCAAGAAGGGAGATTGGCCTATAACAAGCACAATTTTGTCTCTCACCCTTCTTGTAAATTGGCACAATTATAGAAGTGAACCAGGATGAATGCAGGCCGTTAGCAAGAGCGGCATTAAAAAGCTGTAACAACATGGGACCCCAAATCTCTGTATTTGCTTTATATAAATCTGCGGGGATCCCATCTGGGCCAGCAGCCTTGCCACCCTTCGTTGCCCTCAACCCGATTAAAACTTCCTCCAGAGATATCACCAGCTTTTCCTCACCCATTGCACCGTTCACAAATTTAAAAACATTTGTAGAGTAAGGAGCATCCTGCGAGCTATATAAGGTTGAAAAGTGTTCCACCCATTCCTCTTCGGTAATCGCCGTCTCTATACGAGCCTTATGACTGTCAAAGAGGAAGGGAGTGTTAACTGCCCTCCAAAAAGCGGATGCATCCTTTGACTGTGCAGCCTCGCAGAGTGCTTCGAGGGCCTCCTTTTTTATAGCATTTTTTAGGTCTCGCGACCTATCGATGCGCGCAAGCGCATCGAGCGGAGCGAGAATTCAAGTAGCCAAAATCCTCATGAAACCACCAGCTTTTTGCTGGCGTTTTCATGAAGTTCACGTGAACCACGTGATCAAACACGAACGCGCATCAGCCTCCCTCCCTCCTAATTGCATTTGCCGCACAGCACATCAAAGGGCTTCGCCCAGCGTGCGCTCTGCGGCTTCTCGGCTTCTCCTCCCCTAATTATTCTTGGATGGCCGGCCGGCACACAGCCTTCCTTGGATTTCTCCTCCCCCTCCCCAGCCAGTTTCCCCCAGGTCGTGTGCCCTCGCCTGCTACCCCATCCTCACTCATCCCTCGCACCCCCTCCTCCTTCAGGCCCCCACCATTTGCTTTTGCTTGATTTAGTTGTGAACCGTTCTCATAGCGAAAGTTTACGCTGACCAAACTGCAATCACCTCACAAACCCTCCTTTATTCCCCGCCCATTTCCTCTCTCCTCTGCTTGTGAGGAGCTGCTAAAAAAAAAAATGTGCAACTAAAAAAAACTGCTATATACGAGTAACTGAGCGGGGTTTACCTCCTCTCCGAGGCTTCTGTCTGGTAAAGTGTTGACTAAGGGGCCACAAACCATGGATGGGTGTAATCGCCAGCAGTGGCTGCACACAAGAATCAGACCCTTGAAAATGACAACGCAGCGCTATATGAATCCCTGCAAACGACAACGCAGCGCTGTACCACTCACTGCAAATGACAACACAAGCGCTATAGCAATCACTACAAATGACAACGCAGCGCTATACGAATCACTGCAAATGACAACGAAGCGCTATACCACTCACTGCAAATGACAACGCAAGCACTATAGCAATCACTGCAAATGACAATGCAGCGCTATAGCAATCACTGCAAGTGACAACGCAGCGCTATACCAATCACTGCAAATGAGAATGCAGCGCTATACCACTCACTGCAAATGACAACCCAAGCGCTATAGCAATCACTGCAAATGACAACGCAGCATTATAGCAATCACTGCAAATGACAACGCAGCGCTAGCAATCACTGTCTGCCACCTTTCTGCTGCGCGTCGCCTAGACATCAATTATAAAACGGGAGTGTTTGCTCCCCTTCGGTCTAAAGCTCGCTCTTCTTCTCCTTTTTTGATGTTTCCTTCTCTGTAAACCTCCTGAGCCCTTCCCCCTCCCCCCCCCCACCCCCACCCTATCCTGCACATGCACAAACGGACCTCGGCAGAGTGCACGCACCTCGCTCTGCCCTCAGTGCAGTGTCACTGAACATGGCCAGTACCTTGTAACTTTGAGCTAGCTGGGTGGGTTCATGCACCCGCTCCAGAGCTCTGTGCTGCGCTGATCAGGGCGGGGCAGACTCGAGCTTTCATGCTTTGGAGGTCCATGAAACGACAGTTCACGTGCTGCAGCACAAATATTGATCCGGCGCCACATTTGATGGCTCAGTAGAGAATTCGTGTTCAGGAACTCATCCTTCAAAGTCGTCACACGGAATACCACTAAAATAGGTAACGCCTGAAGTTGCAGAGATTAGAAACTAAAGTAGGGAGTGCTGCTATGCAACACATCTTATTGTCATGCATACATCTGTTACACCTTTTGGATTTATTCAAATTTTTTTTTTTAAGAGTGAAAATGCATATGGCGCGCGGCAGTCGATTTAAAAGCCCTTATGCTTTATTCAGATTATATTTTTTATTCTTATTATGTATTCCAACAAGCAAGTCTAGAGGAGAGGGCGGGCCCTGGTGACGTCATCAGAACCTATCGGTCGGCGCTTGATGGCTGGCTGCCATGGCAACCGATGAGCAGCATCGATTTTACCGCGAGTGAACAGGAGTGAGGGGGGATGGGGCAGAACCGAGGCTTCTGCGGTGACATCATCAGCACTAACGACCATCATTAGCATAATTAGTAATGGCACAGTCTGGCTCTCGGCTAATGGGCCGCCTGGAAGCCTGTCCTTATTCCATTTCCCGCTCCAGGCCCCGTCTGGCCTGCTCGATCCCGGGCTGGCGGTGATGGATCGCGGTGGCGGTCACACGGCGCGGCTGCGGAGGAGCCGGGATCCGAGGGTCCGAATGGGCGCTGTGATGCAGCGCTGCAGGCCGGAGGAGGCTGGAGGTGCATGCATGGGAATAGGATACCACAGCTCACTAACACTTACAGACAGCTGGGGTCAGAGGTCATACTTCATTTGCTCCTGTCCTTCCTCATTCACTGCATTTACTAACTCCAGTCTTTCAATTTCATGTATAACTCCGGGTTCCACCTGGCATGACCAGTCTTTGAATGTCCTGGCTGGTACAACAAGCATTGGCATAGCCAATAGGTCTCGCTTGTGGGACCTTATAAGTATTTAGTTTTGCAGCACAATATCCTTGGTGCAACAAGGATATTGTGCTGCAAAACTAAATACTTATAAGGTCCCACAAGCGAGACCTATTGGCAATGCCAATGCTTGTCCTCTTTTTCAGGGCCTTGTTGTAGGTTTTCCTTAACCCTCTTATTACTAAGTGATCTCGGGGAGACCTATGGATAGCATGTTTCAAATCACTTAGTGCCCTGGTACAAGCGGTATCAAACCAGCTTTTAGTACGCCTAGTCTTATTTTTTAGCTCCACCCACAGACTTTTCTTAATTTCGAGAGCTATTCTATCAAAATGCTCTAAAATCTGATTGGAGTGAGATGTCTCCCCTAGGCAAATAGAGAAGCTATCTGAACAGGTATTTAACAGCTTTGCAAGAAACATTTCTGGCATGACCTTGCCCCATTTTAGTGTATACCCATTTTGCCTTCCCAGAGTCAAATCAGAGGCTATATATGGAGTGAGAGTGTGTTCATAAAAAGGGTTCTCAACCTCTAATGATAAGGGCAAATGATCACTTAGGGGTAACTCTAAAATCTCTACGCTATTGATCCTATGGCTATAACTATTTGATACAAGGATAAAATCAATAGTGGACATGGCTCCTCTACCAATAAATGTAGGTTAAAAAGGAGTAGGGTTCTGAGCTATATCATTTGCAAACCCCAAATCATACATAAATACTAGTTCATTAAGTAAATCCCCGATCAAGGAATGATCAAAATGTGTTAGATTTATATCTTGTTCTAACATTAGGCCGCAAATCCCCTTTTTTCCCTTTGTACAGAGTGGACAATTAAAATCTCCCCCCCCCATAAAATTACCATTTCCTTACTTGATTTATCTATTTCATGTTGTATATTTTCCCTAAGTGTTCTTAAGGTATTCGATATTTCATCTTTCGGGATGTTATTGTAAAAGTGTATCAAGATTACAATAATTCCCTTTATGCTTAGGGTTATTAATTGGTAATAACTCGAATTAGACTTAAAACGTACTTTCTCATATTTAAGCTTATTAGAAAGAAGTGTTATTAGGCCTACCTTCGCACGTCCATGTTGACCCCCCTCAGCTGAAGTGAAGAAGGTTCTATACCCACTTAAATACACCGGTTCCGTGGTCCAAGTTTCTTGAAGGACCACGACATCCCGCTCATTTAGGATTATCTCCCAGGATGGGTTATTTATCTTATTCTTTAAGCCTGCTACATTCCAGGATAGGAATGTACAGGAATTCCCTTTTTTGTTACTTACTTCCGCTTCTACCGTGGAGGTATCACAGGCTGTCTCCTTACATGGGGGACTTACTCTTCCACTGTTATCCCCAACCTCTGCCTTCTGAGTAATGACAATGTTAGAAGGAGGCTCTTCAACGTCACCGTAATTTATATTTAGGGTCGATTCTAAAGATGGGATTGTTTGACATCCCTCCCCTAAGGTGGACTTTATGAGGTTCTTTTTAGGAACGGCCACTTCTAGACTCTGAGTGTTTGTCAGATCGGCAACCTTTTTTTGTCAATCGACATAATCCAGGCCCGATTATACATCGAATCTATTATAGGTTGGTAGATTATAGGCTGGAAGGGAAAAATCTCTATTCTCCCAAAAAAGGTTATTATTCCTATAATCTAATCCAGGCGTTGTTGGAAGAAATTGCCTCTGATTGAAACCAAACTGTCTACGAGTTTGGGATAATGGAATCATACCATATCCACGTTGATTTGAGGAAGACCAATCCTGCGGCCAGCCTTTTTCCGTAAGAAAAAGACCTATGACCGAGCGTTCTCTGGAGCCGCCCCCAGAGTCTGGAACTCACTCCCTCCAAACATCAGGAAGATTAAAAATACTGTAACATTCAAACGGGAACTGAAGAGACACATGATGAGTAAATACCCTACATAGAGAAGCCTACAGATCACTGGTTTGAACATTTACGCCAAAAGAATGATGTCCTCGTCATGAATAGTTTGAAGATCAATATCTGACAATGACTGAGTCCACGTTCAAGCCTCGGCTGTACCCTTTACTGCTACCTCATATCTATGTGCTCTTATAACTGTATCTCACAGCCAAAACTATATAACCCCTACCTCACTTTTGTTTATCTATATGATCCTTGATACAAGCTAAGCCTTATTCAACTCTTCATGCTAATTGCACATGTAATTGCACTGGCAATGCTATATAACCCCTAACTCACCTAGCTCGTCTATATGCCCTATGACATAAGCTAAGCCTTATTCACCTCTTAATGCTAATTGCACAGGCGTGAGGAATATATATATCTAATCACCCCCTTATAGCCTATCGTCTTTTACCTCGTATCTGTTTGTTGTTATAATTGCTATTATAATGTCAATCTATAATCTACCTCCTATGTTAAGCGCTCTGATACCTACGGGTCTTGTCCGCGCTATACAAAACACTATAAATAAATAAATAAATAAATAAATAAATGAATACAGGATGCCTTACTCTATCCCTATCTCCAGGGTTTTGCCCTGGACAATAAGGATAAAAGTAACTAAGATAGTGAGTAGTGATAGAGTCACTACATTTTGACTCATACCAATCTCCTATATGCCGGACTGCTCTATGGTCTTTGAAATTTACAATAATAACGTCCCCTTTCTTGTCTTTGGGTCTAGAACCCACCCAAACTGATCGCCTCACAGTCAGGATTTCTCCATTGATATGCGCTGGCAGGGGTCTATTATTGTGTAGCCAGTGTGTCACTTTGTTTCTTAATGCACGGTGATCTTCCCTAGCATCCATGAGTAACTCGGGGACACCCGCCATGACTATTGTGTAAGGGGCAGCTTCAGGCGGTAGGTCAACAGTTCTCTGTTGGTACCGTTTTCTGTTATGAGAATTTGCTATACCGTTCTCCTTAGTGGCCTTAGGTTGAAGTATCTGTGGCCTTTCTTCTACCATCATTTTTTCCCCGCCTTGGCCGCCTACTGTACTCACAGGTTTAATGTCAGGCTTCTTTTTTAACAGAGATATAGATGGAACGCTTTTTGGTATTGGCCCAGTCGATTTTATCCCATCTTGAGCAATTTTTGTAGAGGGGACTGGGCAAGGTGATACTAGTTTGGGAGCAGTCGTCATTGGCACGGATAAACCACTAGATTTCATGAGATTCACCCCCTGTACCAGGTCAGCTAGTAATTGCGTATTTTTCCTTACTTTTTGTCTAGCTGATCAAATCTGGTATTACACAGATACATTTTTTCTAACAGGGGCTGAATTAGCGCTTTTAACAGACTTTCTAGTTTTACTAATAAACCAGTCTCGCCCCAAGAACAAGAGTGAGTTATCGTTTGAGGTAAAATTGGAAGGGATGGTAAGGTAGCCGCATCAGTCACTACTGGAGTCGGACTCCTCTTCTGTAGTTTAGCTTCCCTAGTCTTCATGGGACAACCCCCTCTTTTTTTAGTAATATTAGTCATGGTTTTCAGCGGTGACATCTGGGTTAAATTTGTAAGTGGTGCTGGAGAAAATCTGGGGGAGTCTGATAGCCCTTCATCAACATAGGTACTACATAGACTCATGTGGGGTGGTTTCAAACTAGCAGGAGTTGTTAGAATGGAGATCTCAGTGGTAGAATAATCTGATACTCCGTCTTTATGCTCCATGTCTCCTAAGTTGGATGACCTATTTTCTTCCACACTGCTATGTATATGAGAAACCGATGGGGCTGACCCTATATAACCCACACGAGTACTTTTATTTATCATATTAACCACTTGTGTGCTTTTTTTGGCTATTTGTACTTTGTGAGTTTGCTTCCCCCTTCTCTTTCGTGTTTTTGCCTTTTTGAATATTCTTACTGGAGAGGTATATTTTTGTTTTTCCACGATGTCTAGGTGATCAGCAAGTTTTATAGCATGGACCTGTGCTATCGCAGTAACTACTTTTCCACAAGGAATAGGAGGTTTTTTGGACGAAGATATATCAATTAAGAGCGCCTCCTCCTGGGTCAGAGAGAGATTCCTCTGGCCTAGAGAGGCACGTCTATTGGAGTTAATCTGGGTAATTTTTTGAATTAAATAATTATCCATAGGCCCTTTATCTAATTTCTCCTTAGACATTTTACTAGCTTAAATTCGTACAGATTCTGAAAAAGTATTGCAAATAGTTAAAATAAATAATAATTATTACAAAACGAAACAGAGCTACAGCACTCGGCACCCAATCCCTTGTCCTAAATATATAACAAAAGTTGTCATTGAAAATACCTGGCTATCAAAAAATCCCAAGTCCCAAGAGCACCAGCATCTAGTGCCCAGTCCAGTCTCCTCAGGCCTCTGAGGGCCCGCCCTTTGCCCGGGCTTCGCTCCGCGCTTTGCCCCGCGCACGTCCCGCTAGCGCGTCTAGGGCTGTCTCTAAATACCGGGAGGAGGCGGGAAGAGGACCAGCTGCGGCGAGTCTCAGAGCGCAGCGCCCGCTGGTCCTCGCAGTCCCGAGAAGGTGTTGTCGTCCCTCGACGGCTCCTCTCCAAGATCAGGGAGTCCGGTGAAGTAATTTCCTCGAGCGGGGGGCGCGAAGCGGGGGCCGCGAGGAGTGGACAAACAGGCAGCAGGAAAACCAATTGGGCACAAAAAACTACCGTTGACAGCAGCACAGTGCAGAACCAGCCCTCAGTTCTTATAATCCAGGCGGGAGGGGGCGGGAAGAGGACCAGCTGCGGCGAGTCTCAGAGCGCAGCGCCCGCTGGTCCTCGCAGTCCCGAGAAGGTGTTGTCGTCCCTCGACGGCTCCTTTCCAAGATCAGGGAGTCCGGTGAAGTAATTTCCTCGAGCGGCTCCCACGAAGCGGGGGCCGCGAGGAGTGGACAAACAGGCAGCAGGAAAACCAATTGGGCACAAAAAACTACCGTTGACAGCAGCACAGTGCAGAACCAGCCCTCAGTTCTTATAATCCAGGCGGGAGGGGGCGGGAAGAGGACCAGCTGCGGCGAGTCTCAGAGCGCAGCGCCCGCTGGTCCTCGCAGTCCCGAGAAGGTGTTGTCGTCCCTCGACGGCTCCTTTCCAAGATCAGGGAGTCCGGTGAAGTAATTTCCTCGAGCGGCTCCCACGAAGCGGGGGCCGCGAGGAGTGGACAAACAGGCAGCAGGAAAACGAATTGGGCACCAAAAAACTACCGTTGACAGCAGCACAAATGCGAGTCATTTCCTCAATGTCGTCCAATTCATGAGGTTTCCGTAGCAGCCGCCTCCGGAGGGCTTCCGAGTGACATCCCGCCATAATTTGCGACTTGATGGCAGCATCTGGTGAGAAGTTGTCAAATTCACAGTGTCTCGACAGCCGACGTAGCCGAGTGATGAATGCGCTCATCGCCTTATCTTTTCCTTGGCGCGCTTGGTGGAACGCATAACATTCGTAGTCCACGTTTCTTTTGTGGAGGAATTTTTTGTTCAGTGCCTCTCGTACCTTGTCATAGGTTCCAGCGTCTGCAGGTGGGAGGTCTTTGATTATCTTACTTATTTCTCGGCCTGCTAAGTTGCGGAGGGCAATCAGTTTTTCTTTGTCAACAGTTACCTTAGACCCCTCAATGTAGTCTTCGAAATCTTCAAGCCATTCTTGCCACTTGGGGCCCATGCTTCCTCCTGTGGTCAGTGTCAACGGTTCCGGAGCTCGCAGATGTGACGCCCCAGCAATGACAGGCTTGACTTCATTTCGCTGTGGGGATACATTTGGGGTTACCATTGTGATGCCACGTGCCTCTCACCCTTTCTCTGACTCTGCTCGGCTGGTTGCTTCTCGTTCGCGGGTGCTTTGGCGGGTTAGTCACGGTCAACTTGTACTCAACGTTATTTGTTCTTTGCTCATGCTTGTTTATTCACTCACATTTGCAGCGATCAGTGTTTGTTTGTCACTCCTATTTGTCTTGACTTGTATTTGCTTATTCTTTCATGCTTATGTCTGCTGGTGCCTGACTCCAATATGGCCGCCCATAGGTTTCACAGGGGTGTCCCTCTAGGCTGCCTGACTTCAAAATGGCTGCCGTTGGTAGCTGCACGTGGGACTTTCTTTCTGTTCATTCAGACCACAATTGCTTCAGTCAGGACTCACCGGCCGACGATTCCCGGAAGGGGCAGCACTTCTCCTGGTTTCCCCACTGTGGGTCTCTGCTGCTGCGCTCAGGTAAGGTTGGGGTAGGCTCCCACCTTGCTTCTTGGCGTCTCGCGCTCACTCGGCGTCACCTCGCCAACCCTCACACATCGGGGGTGAGCTCGCGAGGCCGCGCACCGCTCAAGCTCCGCTTGCACCACACGTGCTGGCAGGGGTCTGCCGGCCTTCTGTGAGCGGCGCTGGACTTCAGGACAATTCTGGACACCTTTGGGTGGCAGGCAGAGTCGGATTGGGCTCCCGACCTCTGCTCCTTCACCGCATGCTAGCTTACACGCATCAGACGTGAGTCGCGGTTTTGGCGCGAAGGGTCTCCTTCGCTCGAGCGTGGCAGCGCTCGTTGTTTCGGCCCCTCTTGGCTCCTCCACGGTCGCTGGACTGGGGAACAGGGTCACCTGCTGCTGGCCTCTCGTTTCAGGCGGCAGCTCCGTTTTCACAGCAGCGTTCTTCTTGGTGGACGCCGTTCGGGACAGGGCGCTCGTGCAGGGTTCTGTGGGCAATGGGAATGCTGATCCCACCTTCGTCGCCAGTTGTCGTACGTTGTAATGACCACAGACAAGTATAGATATATTTATATGGGAGCTTTATTACTTGCCTCCTCCTCAGTCCCTGTCCCTACTCTAACTAGCCTCTTCCGCCCCGTGCTATTACCAGTGGCTGAGATTAATCAAGCATTCCAACCTTCACCTTGTGTACACTTTGTTGTGAGCAGTGAAAAACAGGGTCAGCCTTTTTTTCCGAAATATTGTATTGACATTTTTGGTAGCTCAAAAAAAGCATAGCAACACAAGATGTTGATACATGGAGTTGTAGGGAATTTAAGAGTACAGCAACAATGACAATAGAGGTGGCATCAAAGTACCTCTTTCTGGTATCGTTGATCTAGTGGGCAGCCTTAAGCTCAAGAAAAATATCTATTCATCACCAAACACCCAAGTGACAGCTCAAATAACCAAATGGAAGGTTGTCTGTCTGGCTGAGCTGTTTACTAATCTGGGTTGCAAGTGCTCAACACTGCAGTTACTTGCCATTTTCAGTTCTTTCATACCCCTGAAGCTTGGCATATTACACTAGTTCTGGGTAGAAAATATGCAGGATCCTTTTATGATTTTCCAGATACAAATTTTACATTTTGAAGGGGTTAGGCTGTAAAAATAATTGCATACACAGAGGGCCTCAGCTTTGTATATTGATTGCTTGCTGCCAGGATATGCACCCTAAATTTTAGTGGCACATTTTCTGACTTGATATCCTCGTTCAGTAACCCAGCCTTAATGATAGTGGTTTTCTGGCCTTTGGTCAGCATGTGACCGTCAGTCAGTAGAGGGCCATAGATGAGAGGCCACCAGAAAGGTAGGGAGCCAAAGAAAGCAAACTATTTGGGAACATGAGGAATGTTTCTAATTATACTATTTCAGTTCTTTAGTTAGAAAATAACTCCAAGTGAAAAAGCCATGCGTCCCTTTTATATCTGTTTTACTTGTTACATCACAGGCACCCAATGCATGCCATCACCTAGAGGAGGATGAACCAGTTCTGGGGCTTTGGATCTCTGAGCACACGGCCAGCCCCGTCCACTGCTGAAGGACACTGACACCAGCAGGGAGATAATAGCTAGTGACAGGTTTTGGGGTCAAGAGGCAGAAGTGCGAGGGCGAGGAAGGTCCAGCTGTGAAGAGTATTCGATTAACCATAAGTTCAAGGCCTTAAACTAGTTCAGCACCATGACCTTGTCTACAAGAGACATTAGTAAAGATCCTAGATTACGAGGGCAGTATATATGCAGTATATCCTTAAAGAGTGTCTATCCGCTCTTCCGACTCCGGCCTACACTCTGCTGAATGACTCTTTTACCTCGGGCCTAGTACCCCTTGCATTTAAGGAAGCGACGGCCATACCACTCTTGAAGAAACCTGGGGTCGACCCAACTTGCATGGCAAACTATCGGCCAATTTCTCTGCTCCCCTTCTTGGCAAAGTAATGGAGGCCCACGTCGCGAAATGCCTGTCCAATTTTTTGGAGGGATCAAACTGCCTTGAACCCCACCAGGCAGGTTTTCGTCCTGCCCACTCAACAGAGGCAGTGGTAGTCGCGGTCCTAGATACGCTCCGGGACTGTGCTGACAGACGTTCCCCCCCAGGCCTTGGTGCTGCTATATCTGTCGGCCGCATTTGACACGGTCGACCATAGCATATTGGTCGACCGTGTCAACCGGGCCGGCATTGGCGGATTAGCTGCCTGCTGGCTGATGTCCTTTCTAGAGAACCGATCCCAGGCGGTTCGTCTTGGAGACCTGGCTGGAATTAAACAGACCATCACTTGTGGAGTCCCACAGGGCTCCTCGTTGTCACCCCACCTGTTTAATATCTATATTCTTCCTCTTATCCAGGCCTTAAGAGATAAACAGGTGACGGTGTTTAATTATGCAGACGACCTGCAACTGCACTTTACCATCGATAACTCTATCTCCTCCATTTCCCATTTTCAGTCTACCATGAGGTTCATCCAAACTTAGATGAACTAAAATCATCTAAAACTAAACCCTGGAAAAACTGAGCTGGTGCTCACAGGAGACAGTGCCAAACATTGAAGCCCACATTGTTGGCCATCAGATATGGGTCAAGCCCCAAACCTCTCCTCCTCAGCAAAGACACTTGGAGTCACCCTGAATAGTGATCTCTCACTAAAAGCACAAGTGGGTCAGGTGGTCTCCAAGTGCTTTTTCCAGCTCAGGAAAATCCGGAAGGTGCGACGCTTCTTCACCCCAGAGGCCATCATCCAGGTGGTGATCGCCACCGTGCTCTCCCACCTGGATTATGCAAACTCCATATACCTAGGCCTACCCCTCTATTTGCTGAGGCGCCTCCAGATGGTCCAGAACTACGCGGCTAGACTGATCACGGCACAACCCAGATGGCATTCAGCAACCCCCTTGCTTAGGAACCTTCATTGGCTCCCCATGGCCCAACGCTGCTCCTTTAAAACCGGATGCATGATTTTCAAATCCCTCCACTGCAAAAGCCCTAAATTTATTGATCAACTCATCACCAGGCATATTCCTTCCCGCAATCTGCGCTTTGCCCATCTGGCCCTCCTCCAGATACCTGCCTTCAAACGCAAGCGCACAGGAGGTTGCAGATTTGCTGTTCTGGCATCCCGTCTGTGGAACACCTTTCTCCTTGAGATCCGGACCTGTCCGGACCTCATGTTATTTAGGAAAGCATTAAAAACCTGGCTCTTCAGACAAACATATCAGTGATCTCAACATATTCATGACCTCAGGCTTCGTTTTCTGTCTATTATCAGCGCCAGGAAACCAATCGGTGGCAGTGCGCTTAACAAATTATTTTTTAACAAAACATAACATAACATATATAACGCCAATCTCAGACAGATACATAAATGATATCATTTACAGCACTGAAATTACAGGACAGGTATATCCTGGCTAAGTGTGGCAATAAGTGCTGGCAGAGCAGTGCAGTAGTGCAGACCAGGTCCTAAAACAATCGAACTCACTGTGGTCCCCCTACTCCCTACTTCTAGAGTATGGAATTGCACTCCTAGGCACAACCTCAGATTGGCTCATCTCAATCTCCTAGAGGTTCCCAAATTCTAAAAGAAGTTGCTACGGGGAACTAGGTTTGCTGTGCTGACTCCCGGCACTTGGAACCCTTTTTCCAGCCAACATTAGAGCAGCAACCTCCTACAAGCACTTTAGAACTCTGCAAAAACATGGCTCTTCAGACAGGCCTATGATAAGCCATATCTCAGCCCTGCTCCCAGCACAATGAAGGCTTTTGGTGAACGTGCGCTTTAGAAGTTCCTTATAACATCAGGTAACAACAAGACCACTACAACTAGGCCAAGTAGATTATTCAAGTTACCAGACCTGCAGGTCTGGCAACATTGTAATCATTTTGGTTTAGCAATTACAACATTTT
This sequence comes from Lissotriton helveticus, assembly GCF_964261635.1. NCBI lineage: Eukaryota > Metazoa > Chordata > Amphibia > Caudata > Salamandridae > Lissotriton > Lissotriton helveticus. The sequence goes on along the minus strand of NC_136061.1, from coordinate 495,958,362 downwards.
AAAAACCTGCCTATGTTGGACTTTATGGGATCTGAGGCACAAGGAAATAATCTTCCCTGCATCGCAGAATGTGGACGAGTGGACAAGTTAAAATAGGAAAACTGGTTTTGTAGATGCACAGGCAAGAATGTAACCCTTGGATCGCTTTTTCATCCTGTGCAAGGGTTTTGTGGATCCGTTTTTTTGTTGTACACAGTTGAAAATGGATTCATATTTTTTAGTAGTGCGTTGTTCCTTCTCCTGACACTCCACAGTGTAAACACTATTTACTCTGTCACTGTACCTGTTTCATATGAACTGAGAGAGAGCATACAAACTTTCTAATCAATCACAAACAAAACTTACCTGTTGTAATTTAACTTTGTAAATATTATTACCCTCTCATTCCTCATCTTTAGTTTTTTAGTATCTTCCCCCTGTAAAACCCCTTCTGTTTTTACCATAATACTGTGCTCCATGTCAAGTCAAGTCAAGTCATAAAATTTATATAGCGCACTACATACCCAGAGGGTTTCAAGGCGCTTAGGAGGGGGAGGAGGATTATTTGTCAAATATCCACGTTTTAAGCTGCTTTCTGAACGCTAGGTGATTCTGGGTGAGGCGAAGGTAAGCGGGGAGTGAGTTCCATGTTTTGGCAGCCAGGTATGAGAAGGATCTGCCTCCCATGGTGGTCTTGTTGATGCGAGGTACAGTGGCGAAGGCTTGGCTGGAAGAGCGAAGTTGGCGGGAGGGGGTGTAGAAGGACAGTCGAGAGTTGAGGCAATCTGGTCCGATGTCGTAGAGTGATTTGTGTGCGTGGGTAAGCAGACGAAAAGTAATCCTCTTATTGACGGGTAGCCAGTGGAGGTCTTTAAGGTGACCAGTGGTGACCATGGAACTCCCGTTTCTGTGGGAGGGCTGTTTAGAATGTTGGCGACAGTCAACTGAGGCGTTTGACTGATTGGATGTTTTTCTGTTGTGGACACCTTGTCATTCACAACAAAACTTGTTTTACCTCATTGAATCCTGGATTTCTTGGAACTACCTCTCTTCATTACCTCCATTTATTGCTGCTCTCTTATAAATGTCAGCTGTTTTAGGTATAACTATAGTCCTGTGACTGAAGACAATAATAGAGGGTATACAGTTAAGGCGCCCCCCGGGTCTTTGCTAGATTGTCTTCATCAGTAATATAAATTAAAAGAATTTATAGAGCCCACACATAACAAGCATTTACAATGCAACGGTTTCGCCTTTGCAAAAGTTAGAGCTATTGGCATTGTAAATGACAAACGTTTTATTTGTGTGTTGTTTTTGAAAATCGATAAATAAATGGCATTGTCATTTACAATGCCAATAGCTTAATCTCTCGCAAATGCGTGACCTATTGCATTTGCACCCACACACACACACAGAACCACACACACCCACACACACAGAGTGAAAGCACATTGAAGCCCGCGTGCCTAGAGATGGGGTCTCTCTGTAAGCTGGTAATAGTTAAATGGATTCTGAGGCACTAAAGGCGTTTCTCACATCAATGCTGCTATACCATGGTAAAAAAACAAAAACTGAACATTATCCTTTTAACTTTAGTAATACATTTATGAGGTGTTTATTACAACAACTGTGCGCGCACACAAAAGTCTCCGCTCCTCCCCACCCCTCCCCCGTGCTTCATTAAGATTCCTCACCCGGAGCGCTCCTTCTCTAATTAACAGAAATTGTAGTGCAAGGATTAGGTGGAGGCGTGGGTGTCCACTGAACAGCCCTCTTTATTGTGGAAACGGACACTCAGGGGGCGCGAGGAATGCGGGACCCCAAACTGTGCTTTCACTTTCGGTTTAACCGCCTCTCCAGTTACACGCCCCGATGCGAGGGGGCTGCCCACGCCACTTTTAGTTCAAATTAACGGTTCAGGTCTGGGTCTTAACGTCCGCTCTACCGCCTTATAATTTATTGTTCTTTCATCTCACCTTAAAGATAATTACTATTTATATATCGCGCATAACGAGCCAAGACGTGGACCCGATGCACGATCATATTTTTTAAAACTAATTCTTTAATGTCATCGCTACAACATTTTATTTGGTTAATTAAATAATCCTACATGTCGGTATACTTGCAGCACCATTTATGATAAAGGGAGTTATGTTATGTCGGTGGCTTTTCACTTTACGCTGATGTTTACTGCACGTGGAGGGCTCGCATTCTGCACGATCGTGCATAAAACCCCGGCGTCTGCCTCAGCGAAGTGCTGGGGGCAGGCTCGGGGCGCACAGCACTCTCCGGGGCTCTTGCACGTTTCACGAATCACGGCTCCGACCGGAATCAAGCCTTCTACATCCTTGTGCCACTCGTGTCCCGATAATACACACACGTTTAAAGGGTAATATAGGAACATGTACTGGAACAAACATTCAGCAGTAAAATTAGCTGGACGGGAGGGTAAATTCATGGCCAACATGTAATTGTGGAGAGCGTGCACGTGTGATTAATTCACAGGCTTGCCTGTTAACACACGCACGCATCCTGGAGATGGCCTCCTCCACGGCGGCCTGCAGCCGGGCGGCGGTCTCTGGGCTCAGCCGGGCGCTCTCCGCCGGGACGTACCAGGCGTGGATGCGTATAGGGAGCAGTGAGTCCGGGCTGCTTGCCCGCCGTCCCCTGGGCGGGGGCAGTGCGGGAGGGGGTTCAAGGGTTGGGGCTCGGAGCACGGGGACTGCAGACTGAACGTCGTCATGTATGCAGCGAGCCCTACAGGGATGCCCAGCAAGAACAAGGGAACATGCCAGCAGGACTAACCAACCGGGCCGAGGCGTCACCATGGTACAATTGACAACAAGCATTCTTGACCACTTAGCCCATCTGTCGCTTTCATCCCCACATTTACAACTTCCCCTCGCACTCCAACACCATTACATCTCCGCCTTGATCTCGCGCCTGCACCCTGACCCCCTTAATCTGTCCCAATACTCTCACACTCTGACCTCTAACCCTGCATAGTAATTCAGGCGCCTGTGTCCCTGTGCGGAGACCTCGCTACACTTCCAGCCCTGCTTGTACTCCCTTGCTTTCTGCCCCCTGATCAGTACTTTCTTTCACCCCTCTAACCTTCCGCCCCTGAGTTCACCCTTGCCATGTGTTGTGATCCCTTCACCTTTGCCCTTGACCCGTGCGCTCGTCACTGTTCAGTCCTGCACTCCATCTTGCCTGCTAGTCCTCCTCCTCCTGTCTCACGTATGAGTTTGGTCTCGTATGTTGCACTTCTCCGCCCAGCGCCTTGCGGATTCCTCCACCCCTGTCATTCCTCTAACCCCACCTGGCAGTCCCTCTCCGCTGAGTCTGTGTCCCTCTCTCCCGTTGTCCCGTACTCCCTCGCTCCTTGTGGTTGGCACCTCGGCCCTGCCTATCTCTCCATGGCAGGCTCGCCTGTTCTTTGGTGTCTCTCAGTCTTTCCCCGGCAGTCTCCCCTCTGGCAGCCTCTCTCTCCCTGAGCTCTCCTGGTCTAGGGTCAGCGGGCTGCCTCCCACCTCCTGGAGACATCTCTGGACCCGCGGCACAGAGGCAGGCGGCGTGAAGGGCCAGGAAGTTAATAATCAAAGGAGTGGGGCCCTGGTGGGCCTGCGTCCACCCCCCTCAGAGCGATCCTTAGCCAAGCAGGAAGTGGGGGTCCATGCTAATCACACCTTTCAACAAGACGAGCGGGAACAGGTGCAGCTGAGCCGAAGGCTCTGAGCAAGCTTCAAAACCGAGTTAAAACTCTTTAAAGAGCGCATTTATAAAACATGCGTCCAAGGCGCTTCTACACACCGCGGCAATACAAATAAAAACAAACGCGGCAATACAAATAAAAACAAACACGGCAATCCAAGCATATGACAGTTATAATAAACATATACAAACTGTTTCCAGGGCACGATCTGAAAGAACGACTCGCACACAAACTCGGTCTAAAAAAAAAACAAGGTCATTTTGGGATTCGGGGGCGTGTTTGCGTGATTTTCGTGCTCTCCCCTTCCCATTGGCTGGAAGGTAAAATTCCAGCCAATGGGAAGAGGAGAGGGCGGAACTTAAAAAAAGACACGGAAACGCCCCCGAATCGCGTTTTCACGGGGAAAGCGTGATTGACAGCCAATCTCTTCCAATGGCTAGCCTCCATTTATGGAGCTAGCCAATGGAAGACAGAGGCGGGACCAAAGCCCCATATGTAGGATCATAAGATTTCGCCCTGGGCGGACGGCCTTGGCGAAACCTAAAAAACACACAAAAGTACATTGGGTGTATGTAGAAGGAACACAAGGGATCTTTCGAAAAAGGATGGTCTTTGGGAGAATGCTTCTCTTAGGACAAAGACCCCTTACTCACCTTTAGGTGACATGCTTCATCATAGTGGTCCCTCCTCATACCTTCTCTGCAAGTTACCTGGTGTGTACAACTACAGGTACAACTCTCCGAGGAGAGGAGTAGAGTTGTTTTTGTAGGGGGGAATGTATAAGCACCAGAGTGCTTAGCGCTATCTCGTTATTAGTGAAAATAGTGAGGGAGTGATTGGAGTAAAACCTTTTCCTGGTAGGCAAAAACTCAATTTTGTTCAGGTGCCTCAAGTGGACAGGATTCAAAAGCAGAATAAACGGAAGTTTTGAAAGCATACTCGCTATAGCATTAAAGTCAGCATCTGGACCAACAAAAACTACAATGTCACTCTGCAAATAGTTATATGTGAAAACTATATACTGGCCTCATCATAGTAGGCCAGAGGATGCAGACAAATGGCCCACTATGTCTTAATCACGAAACCTACAGCTGTATAGAAAAAAAGAATAAACAAAGAAATATGTTTACAGGCATTGAAACAGCTAATAATAAATGAGTGTCTAACAAGGTGACTGGGTGAAAAAACTGTGAAATCTCCACTGCCTCAATCCATCATAGTGAACAAAAGAGAGTAGGGGTATATCTTACCCATAATCAATGTTACATGACGCTTTCAAGCTTTAAAGGCTACCAGTCACATAGAGCTGTTGCACAAAAGAATAGATCCATTTCATTAGGAGGGAGACAAGGTATCAAATGAAAACAACATGTCGTTTTGAGGAATTAGTGTCTTATGTCCAGGGGTAGTCGGTTTAGGCACTCAAAACAGATATGTAGATACATAAAATGTTATCTGTTGTGTACTTTATGTAAGTAGACAAAAAACAGAGGACTCGGGCAGCACACCTCTTGTTTATTAGTGGTTTAGTAACCTTCAATCACACTTGTGGGGTATATGTACCCCTATTTATGAAAGAAATAGGGACAGCAGTAACAATTTTAGACAAACATAGAGGTCCACAACACGTGTTCCAAAATTCCCAGGGAACTTTTATTGGAAGTCAAATTTTGGAATAAAAAGAATATCAAGCTTCAATACGTATTTTGGACCTCTATGTTTGTCTAAAATTGTTACTGCTGTCCCTGTTTCATTAATAAATAGGGGTACATATACCCCACAAGTGTGATTGAAGGTTACTAAACCACTAATTAACAAGAGGTGTGCTTCCCGAGTCCTCCGTTTTTGTCTAATGAAGCACACTATGTGTGCAAGTAATACCATTGGGTAGTTGGTGTTGAGGGACAATAGAGCACCCTAATTCAGATTTCTATGTAGATTACTTATATATTGCACGTATAAAACACAATTGTTGCTCGCGAATGTGCGACGTTTCCCTTTATGGGAACACTACTACCCGTTTTCTTTGTTGATACTTTATGTAAGTTGTCTTGTGTTGATCTTCAATTTGTGTGCTCTTGGGTATAAAGTGCTGAACCGACAACTGAGCTATGAGTCACCCAAGTAGTTGCTTGGTATGACTCCTAGTAAGTATGTCGACACTCATCTATGGAGGCAAAGATACCATTGCAAGCCTCCCTCTCCCATGATTGCACATCACTCGTCCTCATTTGAGAGCGATGGATTTGTGGGAGGAGAGCGTTTTGGCACCCCTGAAGATGGCGGTCACTGCCCTCCTTCGTAAAATGCACAAGAACGGTACCGCTCAATATGGTGTAAGCAGACATTTAGGTGTTTACTAAACTAACACTAGCGGCGGAATGCGCTCTCCTGCTGCATATTAGCATATAGATTAACAAAGGATCCCTGGTCCCTAGATACCTTTAAGTCTGCTATGTGTAACCGATCCTGCAGCAAGCCCGGCGAGAGTGCGGCCATCTTTACAGACTGTATTTAAGGCAGGCCAACTGGTAACAAATCACAGGTGTGGCAGGGATGATGAAAAATGTAGTTTGTCCATCCTCTGTGGCTTGTAAGCCTGTTACACCAACACAGGGGTTCTGGGAAATGAAGTCCTTATTCGCGAAGAGTCTCCGACGTCAGTGTTACATATGGAACACAAGACCCACGTAGCTGTGACAAAGTAGTTACCACTATTGAGTGTATATATTGTGAGTTACAATTAAAGGGTGTTTATAAAAATGTACATAATGCAAAAGGAGTTAATCTAGTCCCTTGTTGTGTAGTTCCTAGGACCCCCCAGGACCTGCGCATTGTGGATGACCTAAACTGAGGGCTTGGTGTACAGACAGACTCTGGATACCCAAACAGGATGAGTCAGCCATTAGACCAGCTGGCTCTCCAGTGCCACCATCACCCCTGTATTCTACAGCGGTGAAGGTAGTTTCTGGCAACCACTCAATATGACAGCCCTGATTCCTCAGGTATTGTGAAAGCAATACAGTATATTTCGCTCGGTCTCTCGTGCTTACTTTTCTCAGCATACGAATCGAATGACGATTGGAACGGTTTCAATAATTATTTATTGGTCAAGTGTCAGTCTAGTATGAAACATGTTAGCTGCGACAATCAAAAGACCGGAGCAGATAAATGTAATCGCTAGTACCAATATCGTAAAAAGTAGATCCATTTCTACCAAAGTGCTAATAAGATAAATAAAAACATTATATAAAATAATAATGTACGCATACAATGCTTAGCCTACTAAAATGTACCTAGCCTAGGTATGTGGGTGAAGCCTGTGTATGTAAATGTCAAGATAGATCCTGATGGAGCCAAGAATCCCACAGGGATGTACTAACCCCTCAACTGATGGTTCTGAATGAAGGACCCCATCTCTGCGTTGAGGATGGCACCCCCAAGGGATGTCAGGTCTCTGCCTGTCGAAGGATCAGCCTGTAGAGTTTCGGTCCAGCCTGGAAGGAATCCTCCTGTCTGTCTGTAAGAAGGAGTGATGGTCTTTTATACTAGAGTGGTCACTCCAGGGTTTTTCCAAAATCAATATGTTTTTAAAACATTCACTAATCCTTTGCTGATCCTTTTCTAAACAAAAACACTCATGCACATCTGGCTGCTGGCCATCGATGAAAGAAGTGGTGACCTTTATACAGAATAAATCTGCCATGCTTGTGGACATGTTTAGGTACCTCGGGTACAGTGATTAAGATAGGATACCAAGAGCCTGGTTGTCGAAGAGACAGAAGTAAGCTCCTAGGTAAAAGATCACCCTTGTTTAGGACCGTTATGTCGTGTGAATGGGACACAATGTAGGTCGTCAGTGTGCACATAATGGGGCTATCCTCAAGAACATGACACCCACTCCTCATCAACTAGGGCAGCTAGGTAAAGAGAGCAAAGCCAAAAAAAGCATAATAATCATGTACATAAAAATGTATGAAAAAGCTCTTAAAAAGCCTTAAACAATGTCCATAAAAGTAAGGTCTGTAGTGAAAGCATTTTTCCCTCAAAAGCATTCATAAAAAGGTCCTTTATATGTTTGAATATATATTGTCATTGTGTTTTTGAGCACCTTGAAAGCCACTACGTTCAGATAGAGCAGAGAAAACAACAAAGTCAGTTGACCAATTTGGTACATGTTTAAAAAGTTGCTGAATGGTTCCCAGCACAGGAGAGGCCAGATTGTTTAATAATCCTGCGCAGAAGAGTACAACATTTTCTAGCTATCGCGACAAGAATTTTAGATTCTATTAAGGACACGGAGGCGAGGATTATGCTTTCTCATTTCTTTACTGCAAAACACAGAAGCCAATGAAAGTAAAACTACATTAGTAAAAAGCAACAATACCCATGAGGCTTTGACCCACGCCTCCTGTCTTACAGCCAATCACAGCAATAATAAGCATACAAAGTAGAGAGACACTAATCTGCCCTCCTCTTTCTTTGAACGAATCGGTCCAATAAGAACAATCAAAGTCTCAAACTCTCAACGGAGAGATGAACAGTTCCTGTAGGAATTCTCAACGGAGAATAATCCATAACAAAAGAAGGCATCCGCTTCTGTCATGAAGGCACTGTAGCTCCATCCGGAGTAGGCACTCAACTCTTGTTAGAATCATTTCCTAAAACAGAAAAACAAGGTTGAGAAAGGGAGCCCACAACTTCATTTCTCATCGGGTGGGCAAAAAGTTGTTACCACAATATAACATCAAACAACTTCACAGTTGCATAAACTGTCCCAACGGGTGGGATAATCCTCGCCTCCGTGTCCTTAATAGAATCTAAAATTCTTGTCGCGATAGCTAGAAAATGTTGTAATCTATGGCAGGACCGGAGGCTTCTGATTATGCTGGTTCAAAGCTGATCAATCACAGCATCAGAAACATGAGGAATAGGTTTATAATAAAGACCAATCAGCTGCTCTAAGGATGTCCTCCAAGCGGGATCCTAATAAATAGGCTTTAGAAGCCATAGCTCCTCTAGCTGAATGAGCACCATAAACGGAAATGTCAATGCCAGCTTCTGACGTAATCCATCAAACCCACCTAGCTAAAGTAGCCGCAGCAACTGGCTTGAATGGTTTCTGAACAGAAATTAATAACTGACCCAACGGATCAGCTCTGTGTGCCATAGTACGCTCTTCATAGCATTTCAAACACTGCAACACGCATAATTTACTATTATGTGGAAAAGCAGGATACTCCACTGAACGAGACATGGTCTTAGTCCTTCTTGTGATTATAAAAGAGACAACCTGTGGAGAAAACATCCTACCAGCCAAGTCCAAGGCTCCAACATCTGATACTCTTCGACATGATATGATACATAGCAACATTGTAAGCTTGGCAGAAAACAGTTTCAAAGACAGATCACCATTACCTGGCCAAGAGTCCAAAAGAGAGAGAACTTTAGAAACATCCCATAAAGTGGAATACCTGGGCCGAGGGGGGTTAGCCACACGGACACCCTTAAGTAACTTACAAACCAGGGGATGCATCCCCACAGGCTTACCTTCAACCTGATCATGTCCCGCAGAAATAGCAGACCTGAAATTATTAACCGACCTGTAAGCAAGGCCCGATTCTGCACATTCTGACAAGAAATTCAAAATCTCAGTTACATTTGATCCCACGGGATCCACCTATTTCTGAAGGCACCAACCCACCCATCTCTTCCAGGAAGCAGAATATCGTTTCCAGGTGGAAGGAGCCCACGCCTGCTGCATAAAGCTGGCAGCCGCCTGTGAAAGTCCTGCCATGCTCTCATGTCTCCTGAGAGCGTCCACACCATCAGGGTTAACTGATTCTGCAGGACAAACGGGTGGCACGACCCCACTGGGTCCTGGAGAAGCGTCGGGAATGTTGGAAGCCGGAAGGGAAGATCCACAGATAACTCCAACAGTGTGGGAAACCACGACTGAGTCGACCAAAATGGGGTCACCAACACTATGAAGCCCTCTGACGACGGACAAAGGCCGCCACCCTCGGGATCAGTGCAAACGGAGGAAAGGCATAATTCCTCTGTTGCCCCCAATGATGCAGGAACGCATCCGTTCCCATCGCCATCGGGTCCGGTCTCCAACTGAAGAACAGTGAAAGTTGGGCATTGAGGCGAAAGGCAAACAGGTTTATCTGGCATGGGCCTCGCATAACAATGATCTGAGCAAACAGTGAGGGGTGAAATCTCCAATCGCTGTGGTCCCGAAGGAACCGGGAATTCCAATCTGCTATCTGATTGAACTTCCCCGTAAGATACTCTGCCACTACAGAGATCTTGCGATCCAGGTAAAAATGCCAAAACTCCTTCACAATGTGGACTCACATGCGGGACCTCGTCCCCCCTACTCGATTGATGTATCTCACCGCTGAGACATTGCCGTTCGAAGTAGGATGCAACAATTGCTCTTCAGTGGTGAGATAGACCTGATGGCAAAGGACCCTGCCAACAACTCTAGACAGTTTATGTGCAATTTTAGTTCTTCTGCTGACCATCGTCCTCCTATGGTAAATTCCCCACAGCGAGCGCCCTAACCCCATTGACTGGTGTCGGACTCGACAACCATGTCCGGGGCGGCGCCGAAGATTGCTCGCCCATTCCAGGCTGTCATGTGTTCCAGCCACCACTGAAGCTCCTCTCAGGCTTCCGGAGAAAGGGGAATGAGATGGTCGTAATGAAACTTCCTTTGGATGTAAAAGATTTTGAGTCTCCGAAAGGCCCTGTAGTGTAAGGGTCCCGGGAAAATGGCTTGGATCGAGGATGCCAGGAGACCCACAATTCTCACTAGAACCTGCAAGGAAATCATTTCCTTGGACAAGATTGTTCTGATCTCCCTCTTTATGGACCTGATCTTGCTCGTTGGAAGGATGAGCTGTGCAGAGACTGAATCTATCAGGAAACCCAGAAATTCCATCTGTTGGCTCGGTAACATCACAGATTTCTTGGCATTGATGACTGACCCCAGATTCTGTAACAGGGACGTCGTCCACTCCAGATGAGTGAGGAGGAGATCCCGATCCTGTGCCAGGATTAGCATGTCGTCTAAGTACACAATGAGACGCACCCCCATCTCCCGGAGACGAGAGACCACTGGCCTGAGGAGTTTGGTGAACACCCAAGGGGCTGAGGAGAGGCCAAAGGGGAGCGAGCGATACCGGTACCACCGCCCTTTCCATGGAAACTGCAAGAACTTCTGATGTGAGGGGCAAATAGGGACAGTAAGGTAAGCATCCTTCAAGTCCAACCGGACCATCCAGTCTTTCTCCAACAGGAGATCTCGCAAGAGGTGGATACCCTCCATCTTGAAGTGGCGATACACGACATAGGGATTGAAATCTCTTAAATTTAGTACTAGGCGTTGGCCGCCACTTTTCTTCTGCACCAAAAAGACGTTGCTGCAAAACCCTTCTGGAATGAAGGGTCTACAGCAATAGCCTGTTTGGCCAACAGCTCTTCCAGTTCTGAGTCTATAAAACTCTGTTCTAGATGGGGAAAAATGGAGAGGTTGAGGAGGAAACACCTGACGGGGACTCTCTAACATCTCTATGTGGTAGCCCTGTATGGTCTGAAGGACCCAAACATCTGGAGGCTCGCCCAATTCACCACAAAGTGTCGCAACCTTCCCCCTAGAGGAGTGACAGGACACACAGGACTTACCAGAGGATTGATTGTTGAAATTCTTGTAACCTCGGTTGACACCACAGTTGAAATGGCCTCTGTAGCCGTGCGATCTGGACGGGTAGAAGCCCGCCTGTTCTGGTTCTGGTTCTTGGGTGTAACCTCTGCCACGCCTCGGGGCATATCCTCGCTGAGGACTTGTATTCGAGTATCGGCCGGTTGAGCGTCCTCTGCCACGTCCGGCCCTACCAGAGACCTGGTGCAGAACCCTTTTCAAAGATGCCTGAGATTTGTCTAGTGAAGCGAACGTGCTGACAAATTTAGCGCTATCCTTAACAAACTTGTCTCCGAACAGTTGGCCTTCCGCCAAAGGCCCCGGTTCTGATGAGGCCAGCTCCACAAATTGTGGGTCAATCCGGAGCAGGACCGATTTCCTTCGCTCCGAAGCAAGGGCGCAGTTAGCATTCCCTAACATGCAAATAGCTCTTTGAGCCCAACCAGCCAGAACTTCAGGATGGATGGCAGCCCCTGTCTCCTGAGCTTGGAGGGCCAATTCTAAGATTTTAGCCAAAGGGCCCGAAAAAGGACCTTGTCCTGGCACGCTCTGAGCGCGCGCTCCATCCCTTTCTTGGGGTCCTTTTTGTATTTCGTAAGAAAAGTGGTCATAGATGTATCAATGTCTGGGGTAAGGGCCACCTTGTGGGCTATGGCTGGACGGGGGCATTCTGACTTCAGACGCGCCCTGACTTCTTCTTTATCAAACCCCTTGCGCAGGTGGGTTTGTAGGTATTCCGCCACCGCGGGCGGAGGGACCCAGTCGGAAGATCTGGGGTGGACAATGTCCGAAGGGTTGAACATAAAAGGGGAAGGAGTAACCGGGGAGGAAGCATGTTTACGCTTCTTTGCGCACTTGCGTGGCTTGGATGTATGGAAGGAACTTGTGTCCGTATCAGTGTCAGTAGTGGTGTCTGCCACCGGTATAGGGGATGACTGAGGAGGAGGGAGGGAAGGGACGGCGTCCTTGGCGCCTTCTTTGGACTTATAAATTTTAGCATAGGAGTGGACATGTGGCCAGGAAGACTCTGGGGATTCACGGGGCATGGGAGCAGGGGTTTGACCCGGGTCTGTAGGCGGGGGGCCTTGGTACCACCGGTGACGAGCATCTCCAATTTCCTAGCTAAGGGCAACAGGGCGTACGACAAGGCCTTATCTAGTTTGGCGTCAAGCTTCTTGTCAATGAGGTCCTCCATGGACTCCTCTTCATAATACTCTTCATCGCCCTGGCTATCGCACGCAGCAACCTCCTCTTGATAACAATCCTATTCTGCCATCCTCAACAACAGATTTGAAAAAAATCCAGTCCAAAATCCCCAGTGGGAAGCTCAAGTACTAGCCCAAGGAAAGGGCGTCTATTGGGAGTAGGGACAGGCGCAGGAGCCAATTAATCAATTCCAAAATTCACCTTATTAATAAACAGTCCCACTCTAGGACTAATGGAGGTGTTGACCCCTGTCTGGGAACAGAATAGAGGTCTCAAAAAATTGTGGCCAAAAACCCTGGTCAATTAGGGGTTAATATATGCCACGAGCGTGAAAAAACAGAAAACACTCAAAGCAACCCTGACGCTGCCTTAAATATGTCGAAAATCGGCCCAAATCAGCTCCTGGCCTCCTGCGTGGTAACCCCTCTTCAGCCTGGGGCAGAGCGTCTGTGCAGGCACTTAAACGGGGCTGCGCGCCAACTAAGACGCGCGCGAGCCCCAGAGATGCACGCTGGGAGCCCGCGAAGACCTCAGAGTGCGTCTCACTCCCGGCGGGGGGATGCAAGTCCCTCTTAGATCGCGCACCGCGATCTCATGCAGCCGGAGCTGCAGGCAGCAGTATCGGGGGCATGGGGAGCTGCTAAAGCGCAACACGCGTTTCACACGGGGGCTAACTAAAGAGCGGAGCGTGGCGGAGAAGCCGCGCTCCAGTCGGGAAAGGCAAGGAAAACAGCGCTTAGCAAGCAGCGCGCACAAGCCCCCAAGTAGGTGCAAAATACAGCTTAATAATAGCAATATCTATATATATCAAAATCAAAGCATGTACAACACAGAACAGTGCAAGAGTACAAGTAGAGAGGCACTTATCTGGGCTGCGGAGCAGCAAAGATAGAGGAGGCCAGATTAGTGTCTCTCTACTTTGTATGCTTATTATTGCTGTGATTGGCTGTAAGACAGGAGGCGTGGTTCAAAGCCGCATGGGTATTGTTGTTTTTTACTAATGTAGTTTTACTTTCATTGGCTGCTGTGTTTTGCAGTAAAGAAATGAGAAAGCATAGAATCAACATCACTGAACATTTCATTCCCAGGAGGCAGGCCTTCTAGTACCTCCAGTATAATATCAAGTGAGCAGAGGTAGTCATCACTAGTTCCCACGGCAGCTGTCTGGGAAGAATTAGATGCCTGTGTGCCTGAGACTGTTTTTTTTCTTCACAAAAAACCTGTCTATATTCTTGGGATAAAACATCATGAACATGCCCCACACCCCTTATTCGTGAGAAAAGTACTAGCTATACTTTGCTGTACTATCAGGGTGTTCCTATCCCCCTCTTTTAAAACAAAAAAAAACACATATGTCTGTGTCTATTTCCTCCAGAAAGGAGCTGGGAGCGAGTTAACCCACCGTTGCAGTAGAGGTCTGGTTGACGCAGAGCAACTGGCATAAAGATATTGGGGATATGTGGACGCATACACAATTTCCCCAGTAGGTGGCTGTAGGTATGCCATAAGGGGGCAACCACCTGGTATCAGGCTGTGAGTTCTCAATGTGGCGAGGACTGACCCCTAGCCCTAAAGAAGTTGCCGATAAATATTAATAGGCAATGAAACATGTTGGCTTCTTGTATGAAAATGACGAAGCACGACAGTAGGTCTTGTTTTTAATGTGAGCAAACACACAGCAGTAATTAAAGTTGGAAATAGTGCCAGTGATTGTTTAGCTCGTTTATAGAGGGTAGGAGCCAGAAAAAATTGTTTTTGATTGCTTTTACTCGGGGGTCAGGCTTTTCACTAATTTAGGTTTCAATTTAGTTGTGCACAATTTTTCACATTTATTATAGTGGGGAGTCTACCGATGATAAGTTGAGCACAGTGATGAGTACCTATCAGTAGTTCCCTGGCGGTTGTTTCTGTGAGGTGCCTCCTCACTTTTCACACACTTTTTTGGTGGTTGGTAGGGAGGAATTGTAGAAAGTGAGTACATACACTGGATAGTTTCTGGAGGAAAAAGACACAGACTGATGTGTTTTTAAAAAAAGAAGGGGATAGGAACACCCTGATAGTATAGCTGGTATTTTAAGTACTCTCACCAATAAGGGGTGTGGGGCATGTTCATGATGTTTTATCCCAAGAATATAGAGCAGGTTTTTTGTGAAAAAAAGTTGAGTGGAAGGCAACCTGCGTTTTTTCCCCCCCTCTGTAGCTCCTGTTTGTGAAGGGTGCCTGAGACTGATGCCTGCACATCCGTGATGGAGCTGATTTCCGTTCCAACAGGAGCTAAAGCGTCCTGTAGAGGCTCGAAGAACTCCACCATCAACATGGGAATTCCCTGTGGAAAACTGTGCACATGAGCCAATAAAGGCGCCAGGAGCATGTCTATGCCAGGCGGCGCAACCGATAGAAGTATCAGACAGAGGTCCAACATCTGTCGAATCCACAAAATAGGCAGCGGAATACTGGTAGGATGCTGTCAAGCCAGGCCAGTCTGAAAGAAAGGAACCAATGCTCACTCGGCTCTCATAACTGAGGTATAACCACAAAGAACACCAATCGCTCACAAAAACGTCACTCCAGTAGCCTTCTCTCCATGTCTCAAGTGATGTTGACATCCATTGCGAAGCAATTGGAGTAAAATCTGGATGCCCGCTACTGAAAGCAGGACCAAAGGAAGTCCTCCAAAAACGCTTCTAAGTACGGAATGTACGAATGATGGAATCACTAAGAAAATGGTTAGAAAGGTGGTTAACAGACCTCATCCAATGCTCTTACATAAGTGTACTATCCCCCTCGTATCAGACACGTTAAAGATACGATGGACCATTCCTCTAAAATGGAGAGACAAGTTTGTATGGACCAGGGCCTGTATCTCTGCCGAGGACCTTGCCACTTGGAGATCAAAGTTCTCTCGGGCTGAATTTAAGACCAAAAACAGCATGGCTTTCAGTCTGCTCAGAGAATGAAACCCTATGTTGGAAACATTCAGTGAAGGCCACAGTGGTGCCTCCCTAACTGTGCGAGATGGGGGAAACAATACTTGCTAACCACAAATAACCCTGGAGTTGACAGTCACTAGATAAGCAATGCCGGGCGTCATACCACAGCGTCCTGGTCATTCAGCATCAAGTACCTCCCATTGCAAAGTAACTTAAAAACTGGATGAATTACTGGAGCTGGGGAACCCTTCATGTAGCAGGACAACTTTGCCATTGAAGCATTCATTACATGCTCGGTGAAGCGATATCTCTTCACACACTAAAAACCCGCGTAAGTTCTTTTCGCAGTTTGAACCACTCAAGAAAACTTCCTTTTCCTTGTTCCTGCACCTGTATGCGTATGGTAACTCCCAGGTTTATCGTATACACCCTTCACCCAAAGCTTCATACCTGCCGACTGGATAATATTTCAGGCAGTACTGGAAATGGAATGTCGCGATTGGCACTGTGATATAGCCATGGATTAACTATTCAGTAGATCGTGACTCTGCTCCAGTAAAAGGTAACTTCTCTAGTTTTTCAATGAACAGCTTGGTGTGCTTCGCATCTCTGCATGCCATGGTCAATT
This sequence comes from Lissotriton helveticus, assembly GCF_964261635.1. Classification (NCBI taxonomy): domain Eukaryota; kingdom Metazoa; phylum Chordata; class Amphibia; order Caudata; family Salamandridae; genus Lissotriton; species Lissotriton helveticus. Next base: position 495,942,196 of record NC_136061.1, on the reverse strand, counting down.
GTCTGTCTGTCAGATTGTAAGCCGAAAACAGATTTGTGTCTTTAATGTATCACTATGTAACGTGGCCAGAATGCAATGAATGAAGCTACAGGCTTAGAAGCATAATAGTACGTAGCAGCGATTGCTCATGTTGTAAAATAGGCAATTCTTGTTCCATTATGTTGATAGCTGAGGACACAATGTTGCCCAGTGAATAAATACGAGACGAGAGTGTGGTCATGCTGTTGGCTACCACAGCTAAGGCCTTTTCTAGGTTAATTCTATCTATTTCACGAAGTCTCTCTGCAGCTTCCTGTTGGGGAACTTTACAAACCTCATTATAGATGGTGTATAATAAGCGTTTCCTACGTGGTTTCTTGGGACCCAACAAGAAATCCCTAAGATCCATGTTGTCTGACAGAAGGGACAAGTGTTGTTTCACCCGTGATAGTGTTGAGGTCTTTAGCCATTCTAGGCACAACTTCCCAACACTGTAAGAAGTCACTGCCCCTGGATCGTCTGTATGTACATAGCGTGGGTCGAGCCTATGGATACTAAACCCTTCGGTGTACCCTTGAATCTTGAATTACACATATTTGTGTCTATGGGCCAAACCAACCAACCCTTCCAACCGGGAGATGATGAATTGTATGTACTTGTACCTTGTGACCCCTCATTTGTTAGTGTGTTTTTCTGATAACGTCGATAGGTGAGGGGATGCTCTGTGTTTTCAGATCTGTAATGTTTGCAAACCCATAATAGGTAGTCTGTTGCACTGTTCTGTTCAGGAAAATCATCTGTAATTGTATTAGGCAAGTTCTAAATAAAGCCTCAGTTCCCTGAACATGGCTCTTTCTTGTCCCCAGATGGATTTTGTGTCTATGGTGTCTCTACAGTAGTTGAAACCCTGTATAGATAGTTGGGAGATAAAAGGGGCTGAATATATCAGCTTTGTGTTTGTTAGCATAATCTTCTTCGCAGGTGCATTAGTTTGTACAAGTTTATAATAAAATTATTCTGGGTCGGATGTATTGAACCCTGAAAAGTATGCGAATTTCTGTGCGAATGTGGCAGAACTACCTTTTGGTGGTGTTGGGCAATGTTTCCATTGATGGTACACATTAGCAGTGCGTGGTACACTTGCTCTATGCAAAAAATGATGACCTTAACGCTGGTAACAAACCATGGTATTGTAGTCGGTTGTATGCTCATAAAATTCTCTGTAAGAAAATGCTGCAGACTGTTCTAAATCCGAAAGAACAGTGTTTACAGTTTCAATGTCCCAATCATCAGAGAGTGTACTGGGGGTAATGAAATCATTTAAAGTAATTTTAAACAAATGTGGAATTTTCAAATGTTCAGTGGGGCCATATACATCACATGAAATTGTATCCCAAAATATACCATCAGGTATTGGAATTGCTCTTATGTTCACCAGGGACAAGTCTCTTTGTTCACGTGTGATGATGTATGTGGTTTTAGGACCAGGTTCAGGTATTGTACTGCAGAGCGTTCTGGAAGATAATGTCCGTTCAGAAGCAGAAAAGACAGTCACTGTGCCAATCCAAATTAACAGGTATACTACCCCTATTGCAAACCAAATATGCAACCAAGGTGGCACTAAGTAAGTCTTTTTGAGCAAAAGATAGAATTGTAGAAGCTTCTTTTTCTTTGAAATGGGTTGTGTTTGATCAGGTTTACTTGGATCTGAAGAGAAATCATCGACGTTGATGAAGTAGCCAGATGCAGTTCGATCTATCTTGGATAGCTCAGCAGGTTTTGTAGAACTGGCAAATGTGTTGTTTGAAGGAACATTAATTTAGACATCATTGTTGGGCCGAATTGCAACTTGCATTGTTGTTTCTTCTTGATGCTTTACAATTCCAACTAGTGTGATTTGTACTCCATTATTCGTTACTTCTTCACTCTGTGTGGGGGAGTCTTGAAAGGTTATCAGTTTTTCTATCTGAACTTCCTGTAGCAAGAGAAGGTCTGTGGCTACTCAGGACCCCACGCGGCCTACTGTTGAGGATAGGTTACATGATGCGGATTGATCAGATCAATGGAGACAAATCTTTTTTCTTTTTTGCCAGCAAGAGACGGAAGAAGTACTATTCTTGTTCCCACTAATGCTAGGACAGGTACAGCTGTCCAGTAAGATGGCCCAAACTTTCTTCTGTCCATGATCTTTTCCCTGACCAGGTCCCCAATCGTAGAGACCCAAGCAGGTCTTGCTGGAACTGGTTTCACTTCCACAGTGGCGGTGCCAAACGGTCATTCAGTTCAAATGGTTTCGCATCTGCCACTGTGCTGGCACAGTCGATATCAGGTACCCACATTCTTGTCCCAAATAGGATTTCATAAGGGGTACGACCTCCCAAGGATTTTCTTGGCATGTTGTTGAGTGCCCTCTGGACCCCATATAGGTGATTGACCCATGTACCACCCGCTCCTAATAACCTTGCTGTTAAGGATTGCTTTATGGCACGGTTTTTCCTCTCTACCACCGAATTTCCCTCGGGATGGTAGGGGGAGGAGTGCCGCAAGGCCATGGCCATACTTTCCATGGCTTCCTTGTAATTTCTAGAGCTAAACGCAGGGCCACGGTCGGAATGTAACGTGCCAATTGCGTTTGTCCGACGAAGACTCGCAAATCCTTGATACCAGTTCGAGCTTAAACTGAGCGCTGGGCCCAAACCCGTAGGAATCTAGAGCATGAATCCACTTCCACCAAGATGTACTTGTAAACCCCGTCTGAATTTAAGGGGCTGCAGTGGTCAAAATAGACACATGCAAGAGGTCTGTCTGAAATCAATAATGATGTTTGTGGTGGCCTGTGAATGGTGGAACCCTTTCTCTGCTGGCAGATATCACCCCTCACCTTGTTTGTTTTGTCAGCTTTTTGTCAGTAACGCTGCTTCAATAATGAAATTGTTGCAGTGACTCCAGCGTGTGCTGAGCTCAGACCCTCGTGTGCAGCTGCAATCTTTGTTTGTTATTACTCTATCTCCCCTTCCTGGAACTTTAGTATACGGTGTGTTGTGCGCATCTAATTTGTAGGAGTACTTGAGTAGAAAGTCTTTTGGCAGAACGGGTGAGCCATTCTTTGTGGCATTGATAGCTACTAGTATATCTCTGTCTATTCTCGTGTGTGAACGAGTGATTGCGGCAACAGCAGCAGTTGGCACTGTCGCCTTGGTGGCTTCATAAGCCAGTGAATTCCCTTCAACGTGTATGCCAACAAGCTGATGACTCAAGGTGTGAATAACTTGAGCCCGTGGCAGGCATGCTTTCAGCTTTGCCACTTGTTCCCATAACAATTTGTGCTTTATCGTGCCACCCGTGGCATCTTTAACCCCATTCTGGCCCCAGTAGTGAAGATATTCATTGTAAGATTGCACACAGTAAAACGAATCGCACACAATCAGTGTGGGGAATTCCCGATCCATATATTCTGTAGTGCTAGTATCAGGGCTTTTAGTTCTGCCAGCTGCGCTGTACAATCTCCCAGAGATTGTGTAGTCGTATTGCTGGGATGGAACTTGCCATCCCGCATGCGACCTTTCACTATAGCACATGCAGCACTATATTGCTGTTTACTTCCTATGGTGGGCTGAGCAGATCCATCAGAGTAAATGATGTATTCATACTGATCTTGAAACAAAATTTCATTCGGGGGAGGGTGTTCTTGTTTGTACTGCAGGAATGCTTGTGTTTTCAATGTAGGATTAGATCTATATTTTTCATCTGTTGCAGTGAGAGAATTAGCCCATTGTGGCTGATGGAAAACGATGCAGCATCGGTGAGGCCTGCACAAATAACATGACTACATTTGTCCTTCACTGGGAACCAAACACCCAATTGTAGCGCCTGACTCTCAGACGGTAGCATTGCAGAGCAGTCTGAGGCTTACGCAAGGGAGGTGGTGTGGGCTAGTAATCGCCATTTGCAGGTGCGCAAAAATAGCACTCAATAATTGATTATCCAATCTGTACAATGCTTTATAAAAGTAAGAGTGCATTTATTAAACACACACACTACTCAATACTATGCACAAATTTACAAATATACATAAGCTGTTGGAATTACTTTGTGACATTGAATAACATCTCCACCCCTCCAGAAGGGGGGGTGGGGTCTAGCACCACCACTCCCATGTATGCACATCATCTTACCCCCAATGCAGTTAGTTGAACATAGTCTGGAGCGAGGGCCCTGCGCACTGGCACCATCCCAGTGGCTACCCCCCCTCTCCCGTATCTCAACAAGCATTTAAATTAGGTAACACTGTCTTGGTGACGCACAACCCTGACTGCGCATTTCCTACTGAAGGATGCACCTCTAAATCTTAAGCACCTCTTTAGAACGATAGTACTCGTAACATTTGGGTATCATTAAAATGCATTGCAATTACAGCCCCTAAAGGCATCACAGATGATCACAGGATTACGCGTATACAGCCAGACACCCTAGCAGGAATGTCTGACAACATAACCCCACTTTGCTTATGACATCACCTTTATCATGTACTTCACATCAAATGCGTGAGCTTCAGTCCCTCTATAAGAAATAACCATTAGTAAATGCATTTCGGTGCAATTACACCTCTTCACCTCCAGGGGGTGCCCTTCTCCAGACATCCCCAACTCGGCCCTTCACTCCATGATACACTTCTCAATGCACCCCCAGCTGTAGGACAAAAGTTCCAGCCCAGGAGGTGACGCAATCTTGGCTGAGCCCTTGAGGGGTTCTTTCTTTTAAGTCCCCAGGACACTTAGGGTGGGACTTTTCTCTTTGTGCTGGTGGGGGGAAGACTGCACTTCTCCAGCAGCTCCCCCTAGCCCTTTTTCACAATTGAGGGTGACCCCCTCCTCTGGGGGCCACCAAGCACCAAAACGATGCATTCCCCATGCCTGGCAAGGCATTATGGGGCGCTTCAGCTCCTTTTCCTACGCATATTATAGTAGCGGTTCCCCCCGCTGCTTCGGAGGGAGGCGCGATCGCGCTTTGGCTTCGCCGCATCTCCAGCCCTCAAGGGGGGGGCCCGGTCCCACCCGGACCCCCAGGTGAATGTAGGTGGCTCGGGGAGCCCACCTCCGGCCGCTCCTTTGGTTTTCTGGGGCCCGGTCCCACCCGGGCCCCTCGCACCTCCTGGTTTCGTTCTGGGGGTCTCTGGGCCCGCATGCCCATTCAGTGGAGGGCAGCCCGGGGAGCCCACCCCTGGCTGCCCCCACCGGCTCCCTGCCCGGCTAGCACTCTTCTGTGCAGCCGTGGGAACCGGCGCCTCTCTTCAGGTCTGACCGCTCCGGCGGGCAGACGCTGGACATCCTGTCGGTCCTCCTGGACCTAGGGGGAGTGCAACGACACTCCCTCAGCCTTCTCCCGCACTTCGGGGCCCGGGGATGGGCTCCCCTCCCCCCGGCTTTGCTTCAGGGCCTGGGGATATGGTTCCGGGCCCCTCCTCCTCCTCACGGGGAGCGCGACGGCGCTCCCTGTCGATTCTTCTTTGGCGGGGGCCATGGTGGGCTCCTGGCCCCTCAGGGAGATATCTTGGCTTTGGGGCCCCGGGATGGGGTCCCGGGCCCCTCCCAGATCTCTTTAAAGGGGGCGCAACGGCGCTCCCCCATCTCCGCGGTGGTCAGGGTGGGTTCCTGGCCCCCCTGCAGGGCACCCTCACAGGGAGCGTGACGGCGCTCCCTGGCTTCCCTTCTCCTTGGGCGCAGCCCCCGGGTCCTGACCCACCCTGGGGGCATCTCTGCGACCGGCGGCAGAGCCCCATGCGCTTCGTTGTCTGTCTTCTTAAGGGTCAATGGTGGCCTACCTTATCGGGCCATATCTCAGCCCATGGGGGTCCGACCTGCCCCATTGGTTTTTTTTTGTTTTTTTTTCTTTTCTCTTTTGGCGATCATATTGCCCAAGGTCACCCATCGAAGCTGCGATACGGAGTAGTCGTTCGGTTCCCACACATTCAGCAAGCATCTCCTAGCCTCCGGCATCGATCGCACCCCCGTAACCTCACTCATCACCTCGTGCACACTGGTCCAGAATCGCACTATCTCAGGGCACTCCCAAATGATATGTAAAAAGGTGCCCAGGAGACCGCATCCACGCCGACACAAACCATCTACAGAAAAGCCCATGTGTACCAAACGGGGACCAGTCACATACACTCTATGCAGGATTTTAAGTTGCACAAATCTAAGGCGCGCCTGGATGGCCACCTCTTTAGGGGAGGAGATCGCCGCCTGCCAGTCCTCATCGTCCAGCTCCAGCCCATCACCAGTCCAGACCTCTCTAAGGCGAAACAGGAGATCAGACCTGGAGTTGATCAATTTTTTGTAAATAAGCGAAATCGTACTATCAGGAACATGTCCGTCTAGTACCCTGTCCTCAAGCGGGGACGACTCCGGAATCTCCACACCCGAAGGGAAGACCGAGAGCACCGCATGGCGGACCTGCGCATAGCGAAAAAATTCGCGATCGCTCAGAGCGTATTCGGTTTTCAATTCCTCGAACGTCTTCATTCTCCCCTTAGTCCAAACATCATCAATCTTGCTGATACCTATCAAGTCCCACCCATCAAACCCCTTCGACTGCCAGAGAGAGCCAAGTCTATCGGATGCATACAGTGGGGTGGCACGAGTCAATTTATCAGTCCACCCAAGCGCCATGGAAGCATGTCTCCACACCTGGACAGCCGTCCTAGTGGGGCCCGTTACGTTTCGAGGGGTGATTCTCGAGTAGAGGGCTCTATTATAGTCACCCCCCGGTAACAACCATTTGTCCATCTCGAAGGCCGGATTCGGCAAAGGGCCATACATGCAATGATTTATTGCCCCCAATTGAGACGCCCAATAATAGCGACGGATATCAGGCAAAGCAATTCCACCGTCGTACCACGGGAGCGACAGTTTAGCGATGGCGATCCGGGGCCTACCCCCCCACACCAATTGTCTCTGTAAACTCTCAACCTCACGGAAATATTTAGCCGGGACAACGTCAAGTGTGTTTTGCAATGCATAGAGGAAACGGGGCAGTGACATCATCTTAAACAATGCCGCTCTACCTAGGGGAGAGAGAGGGAGTTCCCCCCAAGCGACAACATCTGCCCGAAGGCGCTGAAGAGGGGGCAGCAAGTTCCGGTCAAACCGCAGTTCAGGTTTCAGAGTGATAAAAATGCCTAGGTATTTAAATCCATCTCTCACAATCGCGATAGGACAACCACTCGGCAGAAGAGGGGCGTCGCCCGACAGGACGTATACACAGGACTTCGACCAATTGATGACAAGACCCGAGTTTTTGCGAAAGGACGTTAAGACATCGAACAGTACAATGAGGGATTTACGGGGAGATGTGAGATACAGCAGAATATCATCAGCATAGAGAGATACACGGTCCTCAAACTCCGAATTCCATCTAATGCCCTTCAGGGACGGCTCCCACCTCAACCAGGCCGCCAGCGGTTCCAAGGCGAGAGCAAACAACAAGGGGGACAGGGGACAGCCCTGTCGCGTACCCCTGCCCAGTGCAAAGGGTGCAGAGACCCGACCATTGACCACCACCTGAGCCATGGGACCGGCGTAAAGCAATTTGACCCACCGAACAAACTCCGGACCGAAACCAAACTTGGCAAGAACCGCCCACAAATACGGCCATTCAATCGTATCAAACGCCATCGTAGCGTCCAAGGACGCCAAGATGGCGGGCTCACGCAGCATCTCGGCTCGTGCCAAGACGCCATGCAACCTTCGGAGATTAAGCGCCGTGTTGCGATGCGGTATAAAGCCAGATTGATCAGGGTGAACCAGGTCCCCAATGACATTCGCCAGACGTGTCGCCAGCAGCCTGGCCAAGATTTTAGGCTCCGCATTGATCAACGAAATGGGTCTAAAAGAGGCACAGCAATCCGAGGTTTACCATCTTTGTGGATGACGACTATAGTCGCCAGTCTCTGGTCTGGTGGGAGAGAACCCACCTCCAAAGACTCGAGAAACATAGAGCGCAGATGTGGAGCTAGCGTGTCCGGGCGTTGTTTATATAGCTCAATGGGGAGCCCATTAGGGCCCGAAGCCTTGCCGGATCGGACCGAACGGACAGCAGCGGCAATCTCGTCCACCGTAGGCGGCGCATCCAGAGCATCCCTGTCAATGTCAGGCAATCGGGGAAGTGCAATATCCCGCAACAGCAGGTGGGAGTCCTGCTCAGATCGATCAGACACCTGGGAATACACCTCGCGGAAGTAATCGGCAAAACATGTGACAATATCAGCAGGGTCAGTACAACACTCTCCATTCTCCGCAACAATCACAGGGACGACACGACTTGCATTCTCCCTCTTATCCAGCCAAGCAAGCAATTTCCCAGCCTTATCACCCACGTCATACAGGCGGCCCTGCTGTTCCCTTCCCATTTCCTTAGCAGCTTCCGTGACCAGAGCCCTGTATTCATGTTGTTTCAACTCCAATAGATGTAACCCTTCAGCAGTGACCTCAGATTCCAAGCACCCCTCCAGGGCTGTGACCTCCCCCTCAAGGCGAACCACCTCAGCACGGTTGGCCAATTTCACGCTACCAATCAACGAGAGGGCCTGGCCACGAATGACAGTCTTGTAAGCTTCCCAAAGTAAACTTGGGGAGGAAACAGAGCCCACATTTTCCGCAAAATAACAATCGTGTGTTTTAACCAGCTCAGCCCTGACCCTGGGGTCCTTCAAATACCAGGGGTTAATCGGAGCCACTCGACCCGCCGAACCCTGCCGTGCATCAACCACCAGCCAAAGCGGGGAATGGTCCGAGATACCCCTTGCCAGATGTTTAACTTCCCGTATGAGGGATGCATGGGCCGAGGGCAGCAATATATGATCTAACCTCGAGAGACTACCATGAGCACCAGAATGATAGGTATATTGCAACTGCCCCGGGTGAAGCAAGCGCCAGCAATCAGTGAGCCCCAGCGTCTCTAGGAAGTCACTCAACCAAGTCTGGGCCTTCGGCAGTTCCCTGGGAGGGTGACGGTCACACATCCCCGAGACCACCGCATTAAAATCACCCCCAACCAAAAGCAGACCCTCGGGGAGACCCAGGATAAGTCCACTCAGATCAGCGAATGTGGTGGCCTGGAGGCCCGGGGGCACGTACACGGAAATCAGGATAAGAACCTTCCCCTCCCAGCGCCCCACAATGGCAGCGTATCGTCCCTTATCATCCAGTATGACATCATCAATGGCCAAGGGGAGGGAGGTCCGAACCAGAATGCCCGCCCCTCTGGAGCCCGAAGTGAAACCCGAGTGCGCCACAAGGCGATAACCACGCCTATTCAGAGCGTAGCACTTGTTGCCGAGCAAATGAGTCTCCTGCAGTAAGACAACATCAGGAGACAAACGTTTTAGCAATTGCAGCACCACCCTCCTCTTGATCCCAACCCGTTCACGTTCCAACACAATATCTGAAGTCCCCTACCCCCCATCCCCGAATTCAGCCCCTCCCCCGCCCCACACCCAAAGCAACTGCATGAAACAGGAGTTTGCCCTTCCTTCGCCTTGCAAATAATAATAAAATTCAAACCAACAACCCAATCCCCCCAACAATGCCAAAACAACTATACCCCCCACCCCGCACCCCTGCTGAAGACCAAAAGGCCCCATAAACTTGCAGTGTGCCTGTCGCCCAACCACCCAACTAATCTACGAAAAGAAAACCCAGGAGGAGAAAGGACCCGCTCACCCCCCACCCGCCCCCAAAAGGACTATTACTTGAAAACATTAATGACACAGCATAGCACAGTTCAAAGCCAACATGAAGGGTACGGGGTCAAAGTCGACGTCTACTCCTGCTCCGTCGGGCCACCGTCCGCCCGATCCGATCTGCCAGAGTCCTCAAAAGGTTCTTGATCCGCAGGCAGCGAGTCAAGCCAGTCACTCACGACCCCAGGATGGTCAAAGAAAAAAGTACGATCCTTATGAACCACCCGCAAACGGGCCGGGAAGAGCATGGCATACTTCATAGACCTTTCCCGGAGTCTCTTCTTGACCCCTTGAAACCCCAGCCTCTGTTTCTGGACCTGTTGTGTAAAGTCCGGATAGAAGCTGACAGTAGAGTTCTCAAAGGCAATGGGACCAGACTGCCTCGAAGCCTGCAGGATAGCGTCTCTGTCCCGGAAATGAAAGATCCTCGCAATGATGGGTCGTGGGTTAGCACCCGATTTAGGTGTACCGCCGGGGATCCTATGTGCACGCTCGACAGCGAAAAACTTGCTGAGACCCTTGGGCGCCAAGTGATTCAGCACCAGGTCTTCCACCAATAAGTCCGTCGAGGCAGCAGTCGATGATTCCGGGACCCCAATCAGGCGGATGTTATTGCGCCTGGCACGGCTTTCATAGTCCTCTAGGCGCCCAGAGAAATAGTCATTAGCTTTACGCAGATTCCCGACTTCAGCCTGTAAGTCAGAGACGTCAGTGACCAGGCTAGTGGTCTTGAGATCCAGGGATTTGACCTTTTCGTTTGTCTTCGCCAAATCCGCCCTGATCAGATTGACATCAATCGACACAGTATCCAGTTTGAGAGTCAAGGCCTCATATTGTTGCCCCAATGAAGCCTTCATACTGGTAATGGCGCCCATGAGATCCCGCAACGAGGGCTCTTCCTCAATCGATGAGTCCTCCGGCATTGCCGTCGAGGGTTTAGATGCTGCGCCCGGCGATCCTTTAGTAAGGGTGTACCGGTCCATAATGTTCGTTTGCAAAGCACTCCCTCGAACGCCCGGTTTAGTCTTGCGCCTCTCACTCTCTGGCTTGGTGGCCATCTTAGATCCTGGACCCGTGCGGGTCGCCTGTTGTCGGGTGAAAATGGTGACTGCGATGACAAATGCAGGACCAAAAGAGCGAAGGTGGTGCCGGCCTCAAAACTGAAAGCCACGACAGATCGGCATCAGAAGCGGATAGACCAAAAGTATAGGCACGCCCGGCCGTCTACGTAGCTAACAAAGTCAGGTTGATCTCCGGACAGGAATCGAAACCAAAAGCGGTCGCCAGCCCATGCAAGTCAGGCAGTCCGTTGTTGTTCACTTACTGGACGGCAGGCCAGACAAGATAGCTCGGGGCGTCACCTTGGAGCAGGCCAGAAAACTGCGGCGATCTGTAGTTCTGGACCCCGAAGTCCAAAAAAGTTTGTTGGAACAGATAAATGATCAGTAGAACTGCGCCAATAAACACCCGTCGTCCGAACCAGGATAAAGTACAGGATAGTCGATGGAGGTGGCGAGGGTCCGGGAGCCCTGTGCTCACGCGACCATCTTGGGTGCGCGCGAAGCTCCTTCTCTGCCCCATTGTTAAGTCTTCTTGCTCCTGGTGGTGCCCCCCAGCCATTGGGAGCACTCTCCTTTGCTATCCGGGTCTCCTGCATTCTGCTTGGAGCGGTCTTCACTGGCTCCCTGCGCCAGCCTTTCGCCTGGCTCTCCTCCTGGGCCTCTCTTCTCCCTGCGCAGAAGCCCCTGCTTCTGCGCACCGGTCCTGGGCTCTTCTTCTAGCGCTGTTAGGGCCCTAGGGGGCAGTCAGGGAGTCTCTCCTTCCAACTGCCCATTGCCAGGCCAGCACTTTCCGCCTCAGAAGACCACACCCCAGAGAGAGCTTCTCTTCCTGTGCAAGCACTTTTTTTTTTTTTTTTGGTTCGTAAGAGTTTTATTAACCTTTGACATTAGTACATCATTCCGCCTACAACCCGGAGGCCGGCTTCATTGCGAGTCACATTTATACTTTATAATACACAGCTATTCAGCCGACAACCAGCGGTCCGGCAGCAACGGTATCGGATTATTTTATACAGTCAAAGAAGTATCAACCTACGAATTAAAGGCTCTCACTTTTGTATTTCATAAACCAAACTAAACTTTTGATACAGTACAGTGGAATACAATCGATCGCTTCGCCCCGTATATATGCCCGGTATATCTGTGTTCCCGCACCTCCCTTCGTGTTGGACCCGAGTGTAAGTACTTCCATTCAGGAGACTGTCCCGCCATTTCAGGTCTCTAAGAAGTCCCCTGCGCGCACATTCATCACCTTCATTCATCCGAGTCCTCCCCATCTGAACTATCTTCTTCATCTTCCGTTAGAGGGTCACATATGTCTCCCCTGTATTTATTCCAGGGTGTCCAGACTGCATTCCATTTGCGTGGATTAGCCCTCTTTTTATATACCGCCCTTTCAGTCACCATAATCTTATCCATGTTCTTGCACCACTGATCTAGTGTAGGTGTCCCCGCTACCCCCCACTTTTGTGCTATATCCCGCTTTGCCACCATGCAACACACCGTCGTCCACATCCTCCCTTGTCGTGTGATGTCTGTCGGGCCCCATATGTGTAGCAGGGCCATACGGGGTTCCGGCACCAGCGTTGCGGCAAGCGTCTGCGAGATGGTACGCACTATGCGCCTCCAGTATTCTGCAATTTTCGGGCACTCCCAGAGTGTGTGTAAGAAGGTACCCTCCCCACCACATCCCCTCAGACATAGTGGATTATCAGTTCTGTGCAGCTTGTATAAAGTTGTCCTAGTGAAGTATATGCGGTGGAGTACCTTCAATTGGACCAGACGGAATCTCGCAGAGATGCCCGCCTCTCTGGGGGAAGCCAGCGCCTCGTTCCATTCAGTTTCATCCATGTCCCCCAACTCTTCCACCCATTTTTCTCGCAATCTGATCAAGGGGTCTGGCAGGTTATGTAGAATCTTACGGTACGTGAGGGAGGTGGCGCCCGTGTGCATAAAATCCGTTAACAATCTGTCTTCCAACGGCGAGGACTCCGGTACCGCAGTCCCCGCTGGTATTGCTGCCATGAGTGCGTGTCGAATTTGGATATAGCGATACGATTCAGTGGGGCCTAGTTGATAGGTCTGTTGCAGTTGTGTAAATGGGATCACACCACCCTCCGCCCACATGTCACCTACCGTTGATATCCCTATGTTGTCCCATGCATCAAATTCTTTGGACTGCCTCAGGTTGCCAAGCGCTCTGGTGTCCCACAAGGGTGTCATTCTCGTTATGACTCCCCTCCATTTAAGCTTCGCCTGCGCGCTGTGCCAGAGAGTCGCTGTGTGTTTCGTCGGCCCTAGGAGCTTAGTCGCCTTTCCTCTATGATACAGCGGCGCCAGCAGACCCGGCATACCTAGTTGATGCCTGTCCGCCATGTAAGCAGGGTCGTTCTGTGGGGCATGAATCCAGTGATTAACAACTTTCAATTGCGCCGCCCAGTAATAGAGTTGCAGGTGAGGCAGGGCTATCCCTCCATCGTACCAGCCTCTCGTGAGCTTAACATGCGCTATTCGGGGCGGGTGCTCGTCCCATAGTAGGCTATTCACTACTGCTGTCACCTGTCGGATATAACCTGCAGGTACTACGCTAGGGGCATTCTCCAACACATACAGGAAGCGAGGTAGCGCTAGCATTTTGAATAGCGCCGCCCTGCCTAACAGCGTCAGTGGAAGGGTCTTCCAGTGTCTGACGTCTCCTTTCAGTCTAGTCAATGGGGGCAGTAAGTTTTTCGCGTAGAAGACTGTGTCGTCACGAGTGACGTGTATACCCAGATATTTAAAGGAGGAGCCCGCCGATAGTAAGGGGCAGTCAGTCGGCAGCGTGGGGGAGGGACCCCGCAATACGTACATGACAGACTTGGTCCAGTTTATCCTATATCCCGATGTCCGCCCGTGCGCCTCACAAATTGCGAGTAACGCAGGGATTCCTTTATCAGGGTCCGTAAGGTATACTAACATATCGTCAGCGTACAGGGAAACCCTGTCTTCCCATCCCCCTCCCCACGCGATCCCCCGCAACATTGTCGTGGCCCTGAGTGTCACCGCCAGCGGTTCTAGGGCTAACGCAAAGAGTAGTGGTGAGAGCGGGCATCCCTGCCGCGTCCCCCTGCTCAGAGGTATCTCACGGGAGACATGTCCATTCGCCGTCACTCGTGCCACTGGATTGGTATATAGAAGTCGCACCCAGGCTATATACTTGGGGCCAAAGCCCATATGGGCCAGTACCGCAAGAAGGTAGCCCCATTCTACCATATCAAATGCCATTCTAGCATCCAGGGATAGAATGACCGTCGGTGTAGTCAACAGCGATGCACGGGCCATTGCACCATGGATTCGCCGGAGGTTCATAGCTGTGCTTCTATGTGGCATGAAGCCTGATTGGTCTGGGTGAATGAGCTGGGCGAGGTGGGGCATCAATCTGGTGGCTAGGAGCTTCGCTAATATTTTAGCCTCAATATTGAGGAGGGAGATCGGGCGGTAGGAACCACAGTCCTCTGGCGGTTTGCCAGGTTTCGGGATCGCCACAATGATGGCCTGTCGTTGATCATGAGGCAGCACCCCCTTGGCCAGACTGTCATTTTACATAGCCAACAGGTGTGGGCTTAGTGTGTCCGACATCACTTTGCACCATTCAACCGGGACACCGTTGGGGCCCATTGCTTTCCCTGAGTTTATCACGTTTATGGCACCCTGAATTTCCTCCACTGTGAAGTCGGATTCAAGGTCATCCACTGCGTCTTGTGACAAGGTCGGTGTCGGCACCCCGCGCAACGCTGCCTCCGCCATCTCCTCCGTGACCCTATCTACAGGGGTATACACCTCCTGAAAGTGATCCGCCAGCAGGTCCACTATCACCGCTGGTCGCGTGTGCAGCTTTCCATCCCTGTCTGCCAGTTGCAATATACTCCTTGCCCCTCCCCCCTTCTTTTCCAGCCACGCCAGGAGCTTACTTGCCTTGTCCCCCACCTCATATATTGTCTGCGTTGTAGCCGTTATGTGTTCCAGAGCCCTCTTCTTGAGGTGATCAGTGTGGAGTTGTTGCCTTAACCGGAGGGAATGTAGGGTGTCGGGTGATGGATCCTCCATGTGTGCTGCGTTTGCCTCAGCCAGGCGGAGCTCTAAGTGTGCGGCTTCTAGTTCCTGTGTGCGTCTGTACCCACCGATAGTTGATATCGCTTGACCCCTGAGAACCGTTTTATATGCTTCCCAAAGGGTAGTGGGGGAGTCTACTGAGTCCACGTTGTCCGCGAAATAGTTATGGGTTGCCTTTTTCAGTTCCTTTTTTATCGCTGGGACTGCTAAGTATCCCGGGCGTATCTGATACAGCCGTCTATACACCCGTTCCGGACATGATAGCGTGAGTGTTAAGGGAGAATGGTCAGAGATACCCCTTGGTTTGATTTGAACTGCATCTACGCTGAGATGGCCCTCCCCTAAAGTGAAAAAGTAGTCAATGCGCGAGAGGCTGTTATGTGTCGCTGAGTAGTATGTATATTGTTGCTCACTGGGGTGCATGGTTCGCCACAAATCTACCAATCCCTGCGAATCCACAAATTCACTGAAACGGGAGGTGGCCGGGGCATTCTGCCGCATCGGAAATCTGTCTTGTGCGCTGTGCATTACCGCATTAAAGTCACCCCCCACGACCATGTCCCCCTCTGGGAGCTCCAGTAGGAACTTCCCCAACGCAGGAAGCGCTACGCTGTGTAAGGCTGGGGGAATGTAGACCGATACTATGGTTAGTGGTTTGCCCTCCCACTGGCCCCACGCTGCCGCAAATCTGCCCTGATCGTCCGTTTTTGTGGAGGTGAGCAGGAACGGGGACGACCTACGCAGCAGAATCCCTGTCCCTCTCGAGCCCGAAGTGAAGTCCGAATGCACCACCATGTGGTATCCCTTCCTATTTAGTGCCTGACTAGCAGTGCCCACCAAGTGCGTTTCCTGCAATAGCACCAGTGCTGGTGCAGCCCTCTTGATGCCCTGTATCACTAAGCCCCTCTTGATTTTGTCCCCCAGACCTCTTACATTCCAAGTCATAAGTTGCAGCGGAGCCACCTGTGCCTGCTGGTGGAGGTCTACCCCCGTAGCGTCTGCTCGTGTGTTATGTGCCATGGTGCAATTCGGGGCGCGGCTAGCCTGACCGCCACCGTGAAACCCCTATGTATATGGCGGGAGAAGACAGTGTCCTTGCGCAAAGCTATCTCGCGTTGTGTCCCTTCATCTTGCGTGAAACATACATCCACCCCCTGTATCGAGGTCCCTACAGTCTGAAATAACATAACAACAAACAACGTCACCTGCAATGAGGTGTAAACCTTAAAACTCGTCCCATCTTGAACATCCCCCCTCCCTGCCCTCATGCCAAACGGACCCAAAACTGCCCGCCTCCCCAACCTAGCAGAGTGCTTAGTCCCTAAAGAAAACTTGATACTTGCTCGTTGAGGGGAGGAGTGCCCCACGACCTGCGGCCCCTCATACTCTCCTCGGGGGGCCCTTCACCCGATATCCAGGGGCAGGCGCTCATGCCGCAGTTTCTCATGTCCATCTACTTGTATCCACCGGGTGATCATTATTCTGTCGCAGAAACATCTTCCAGTCTGCCCGACTCAACCGATCGTTCTCTGTCTGTGCGGTCAGGGGTCGACGATCCCGCACGGCCCTTCTCTGCCTGGTCACCCTTTTTTCTGCTTCCTCTACGGTGCTGGGCGGCTGGCCTCCACCCATCAAGCCATTCTCTCGCCACCTCAGGATTGTCAAAGAACCAAGTCTTGTTTTCCGTTACTATTCGCAGCTTGGCCGGAAAGATCATAGAATACAGAATTTCTCGGGAGCGCAGTTCCCTTTTAACATCCAAGAACGTCTTCCTTCGGCGCGCGACCTCCGCGGTGTAATCCGGAAAGAAAGCAATCGTCGCGTTCTGTATCTTGATCGGAGGGGATCTCCGTGCCGCCTGCAATACGGCGTCCCTGTCTCGGAAGTTGAACATGCGCGCCAGAATGGGTCTAGGAGGTGCTCCCAGCCGTGGTCTGCCCCCCGGTACTCTGTGCGCTCTCTCCACTGAAAAGAACGTCGATAGACCCTTGGGCTTCAGTTCGGTTTTAATTAGTTCTTCAACAAATAAGTCCGTCGCTTCCGTGCCTTCCGATTCCGGAACTCCCAAAATCCTGACGTTGTTGCGTCTTGACCGCCCTTCCTGGTCGTCCAGCTTGTCTTTCAGCGCTTTGTTCTCTGCCGTGACTCGTTCCATCGCCGTCTGCAGCTCCGACACATCCTCCACCAATGATTTAGATACGACCTCTAGCGAGCCCACCTTTTCCGAAACTTTATGCAGATCCGCTCTCAGGAATGTAATCTCCGTGGAAATGGAGCCCACCGTGGCTTGCACCTGTTGCAAAGTGCGCATCACATCATCCAGCGTCGCCTTAGGACCCCCGCTAGCCCCTTCCACCATTTGTTTGCCGGGTGGCCTGCTTTCAGTTGGGGAGGATGCACCCTTGTTGTATGCATACTTCTCGAGGCGGGTCTGCGACGCATTCCCTCTGGAACCTTTCCCGGCCATCACTCTGGCGATTGCTGCGTGTGTTAGTTAAGTCTTTTTCCGGCGTCGCAATCTCGGTAATATCGCGGTCTTGCGCCCCTTGGTTCAGCCCTGGGACTTAAGGTCCTTTCTGGTTCCGGTGCCCAATGGGGGGACAACGTGTGAGGCAGCCCAAGACGTCACGTACACTGGGTAGAGGGCTATCGGTAAAGTACTTCCCCTGCGTTGGCCCCACCAAAGTCACCAGACGTTGCCCGTTGGGCTCCCACCGCTCCTGTCTCCCAAGCTCTCGCTCCTCTGGCACTCCCTCGCTCCTTATCTCCACGCGGGTGGGCAGTTCCGCTAGTCTCGCTCCCCTTGACGGAGATATCGGGAAAGGTCTGTTAATTGTTCCAAAAAAAGGGGGGGGCTCGTCCCCCAGCAGTGAGCCCTCACACCCCCTGTCTGGTCGCCCCGCTTGGGAGGGTCCGCACTCTCCGGGGGCCTCAGGTCTCAAGCCCCGGTACTACGTTGGTCCGGCGGCGCCGCTCACCCTGCCCCTCGCTGCTCGTCAGCAAATTGTGTAGAACTCAATAGGGGTCAGGCGCGACAGGTGGTAGAGTCGCAGCGGCGGCCTGGCCGTCCCTTCGGCTGCACTCGTCCGGCGCTGCTCCGCTGCTCTTCGTGCGGGCGCTTCCTGTCCGGCCAGTCCCCACTCCCCGCACTTCCGGTCGGGGCAGCTCAAGACTCTCTTCCCCGGCTTCGGATCACCGCTCAGGCCGCGCAGATCTCCAGTGCGCAATCGGTCACCCGGTGTCGGATCTTCACCGGAGTTGCAGCATTCAAGCCCGCCCGGCCTCGGGCTTCAGGCGCTCCCCGCAAGATACAAAGAGTGTGTCGGATGGCAGGTCGGATGGTCGGAGAGGCCGCTCTGGTCACGGAGCTAATCCTCTAAGCCGCCGCCATGCTTGGCTGCCTGCAAGCACTTTTTAAAGTTGAGTAGGGGGCTGGCAGGAAGTCTCTATTGGTCCTATCAAACAGCGACACATCACTTCCCTGCCCCCTCCTCCCTCCTTCTTGTCCATGAGATTTGTACGCGATTTGAACTGTCTCCCTTTAAGTGAATGTTATGTAGGTATACCCTGATAACCCGGGGACAACCCGTATTGCCAGGTTGCTGACGTTTACTCGTGTCTGCAAGTGTTTTGAAGCTATCATGTCAGCTTGAACTGAACGTAGAGTGTCTGTATGTTTTTGAGTCCACTTGTTTGCTGTGAAATCAGGTCTGATTAAGTCATAGAAAGGTTTTACTCTTTCTGCATAGTCTTGAATGTATGTTCTGCCGAAATTTAGAAATCCTAAAATGGATTGTAAACCCTCCACTGTCTTTGGAAGCTGGATAAGCATGCGTTTTTCTAGAAAATTTGGGGTCAGGCTTTTGCCTTCACTTGGCAGCTCATATTTCAAAAATAGGACGATGAGCTGGGAAATTTTTGTTTTTTTTTTAAGTTAAATTTGTAGCCCAAATTGGCAAAACCAATAATTATGTTCTTCACCCTGCTCAAGTGTTCAAGGCATTCATCGTCCTTCAGATAAATATAATCTACGTAGCACACTGTCTCTTCATCGCAAACTTGTAATAGCTCTGATACTCTTGCTGAAAATAACTCGGTCTGTTCTTATAGCCTTGGGGCAGGCGACAAATCTGACTTTGTGTGCTGAGGGCAAAAAATCCCATCAGATATCTACTTTCAGGAGCTATATTTTGGCAGAAGAATCCATTCGAGATATCTAGTGTTGTTTTGTATTTCTTCCGCACAATGTTATTCTTTAATGCAGCACTATGTGCGTTCTGAACTGCAAATGTTTTTGTGCAAGTGTTCAAGTGTCTGTAATCTAAAACCGAACGATATATGTTGTTGGGCTTCATGACTGGAAACAAAGGGTTGTTCATTGGCGAGGTGCAAGTTTCAATTGCACCTTGGTATTCAAGTTGGTCTAATATTTCTTTGACCTGTTTTTTCACTTCATCTTTAATAGGGTACTGTCTCTGTGGAGATGGGGTCGTTTTTAATGGTATTTAGTGGTGTTTGGACTCCATGTCCCACCCTACATGGTTGTGGTATAATGCTGGAGCTAGCGCTTGCGCCAACTCCAGCGTGTATGAATGTTTTAAGGAAACAGGAACGAGGTTGGAGAAAGCAGGCAAAATGACGCTTTCCCCTTTTGGGCAATCCATTATAAATTCAGGCAACCAATCTTTTTATGCTAACAGGAAAATTTTAGCAAAAGAGACCTTTAATTTTTCTTGATGTTCCCCTCTATTTGTAGATTAATTTCGTGTAGACAGAGTAGAACACTCACTCTTGTATCAGGTGTTTCCACAGTGATGTATTCATTCAATACTGCTGTCAACAGAAATTCCTTCAGGTTCTGGCGAGCTATTGTTACTTATGCTGGTCTGTCTAGCATCGTCAGAGCCCATTCCCCGTTCAGAAGCTGGGTCCTTAGTAACCTGGTAATTTCACATTTTTGAAGCGGCTACTTTCTTTTTGTTGAGTTGAGTCTTTGCTTTAGGTTGCTCTTCCTGTTTGATAATGAAATCTGAAGTGCAATGTGTTTCTCTTTTTCCCTTTGGTCGATCTTCAATTGTTTGTTCTGACCGTCCTTGCTTCTCCAAGCTTTTTGATGAACCCTGAAAGAAACGAAAGGAATGTGTATCAGTATCCTGATACCTGTCAGGTTTCCTAATGTTATCACGATTCCTAAGGTTGTACCTCTTTTCATCATGAAGTGTTTCTGCTATTAATATTTTTAGATTCATTATTATTATCCAATTTCTTTTTAGAAGAAATGGGTGCTTGCTATGAGTAATCCTTATCAGAGCTACTCACCACTAGTGGTTTCCCCGAGTTTGGCTCCCAAACTACCTCTGCCTATGAGGCATAGGTGTCTTCGATAATTTTTGGTAATGCACGCTCCTGATTCGTAGGAGGTGTTTCCTTAGGCGTTGGCATAGAGCCACCGCTGCTGTTGCCTCCTTGATGTTGTTCAGCATAATTGCTAAGACTTGGTCAAAATTACCCATCAGTTTTATCCCTTAGTCCAGGGCAAGTCCTGCCCAGTACTCATTTTGTATCTGTTTTAATACTTGAGCAATAACTGATATGGTTTGGGTACCGTGTATTCTAATGTAGACTGTAGCAAAGATTGTTCTCCAGGTAGTACAATACTCAATTGAGGGAACTATTCCCATTGGCAAGCAAATTGTTAACATTATTTGTTTTTCCTGCAGACCCATATGGGGAAATATTGCATCCAACTGTGCTATTTTTTTTAGCAATCCAGATTGGTACTTGATCCCTTTTTGATGGGAACGCATCCATTATTGCTTTTATTTTCTGTGGACTAATTATTGGTGTGTGATGGGGCTGGACTGTACCCGGTTGAGCCACTCTCGCAGGTTGTAATGTGAGTGTTTGCATGACGAACTGGACAATGTGTCTATATAGCCTGACTACTTCTTTGTAAAGTGTGTGCACTTCCCCTATGTGGAGTGTGTTTATCTCAGGATGTGGAGTGTAAGTTGCTAAGACCAGCCATGTCGCTCCTCCTATGCTGGGCGGACCGAGTCTTACAACCGAAGTTGTGTGTTTGAGGGAGCCTTTAAACCATTTTTTATGTTGCTAGTAAGTTAACTGGGCTTCAATGTCCTTGTATGGGATGTATTCTTCCGGTGGATCCACTTGAAAGTATTTGTGAAATAAATGTGTCTGTGGATCTGCAGGTGGGAATTTCACCCAGGATTAGAATACCTCTGAACCGAACACCTCGGTGCCTCAATCACGAAGGTAACATGGCCACCTGCTGCAGGTAATCCATGTTCTAACAATTTCAGAGTTACTGCCTCTTGGAAGTTCTCTGTAATGTTAAGAGCATTAGTAAATTCGTCTCCTTCCGTACTTCCACTGCTACTCGCAGTTTCAGTCATTTTGAAAGGAGAGGAATGTAAAGGTTTAAGAGGTAGGGTTTAGCACAATATGGGAACCTTTAATCCTTACAAGCTTGTCTAAAAACTTCAGCCAATACACAGGGTGTACCTGCTCAGATGAGATGGATATTCCTTCCCACTTCAGACGTCTCTGGAAAATGTGAGTAGGATTGTCTGAGAAAGCACGACTGAACTACTCAGATTTTACTGTTAGGATAAGAACAAACCAACGTTGTCGGCGCTGTGTAGATCCTAGGATCCCCCCAGGACCTGCGCGTTTTGGATGACCTAAACTGAGGGCTTGGTGTGCAGAAAGACTCTGGACACCCCCACAGTACGAGTCAGCCATTAGACCAGCTATCTCTACAGTGCCACTACCAGTCCCCTGCATTCTACAACTGTGTAGGTAGTTTCTGGCAACTACTGAACATGACAACCCTGATTCCTCCGGTATCGTGCTTACTTTTCTCAGAATACACAAAGAATGACGATTGAAACGGTTTAAATAATTATTTATTGGTCAAGGGTCTGTCTAGTATGAAACACATTAGCTGCGACAATTAAAAGACAGGGGCAGACAAATGTAATCGCTAGTATACATTTCTACCATAGTGCTAAAAAGATGAATAAAAACATATTATATAAAACAATAGCATTTACGTACTCCTACAACGCGTAGCCTACCTAAATGTACCTAGCCTAGGTATGTGGTTGAAGCCTGTGTATGTAAATGTCGGTATAGATCCTTATGGAGCCAAGAATCCCACGGCAAAGTGCTTACCCCTCTTCTAATGGTTCTGAATGAAGGACCCGGTCTCTGCGTCGAGGATGGCACCGCAAAAGGGATGTCTGGTCTCTGCCTGTCGAAGAATCAGCCTGCAGAGTCTCTGCCCAGCCTGAAAGGGATTCTCCTCTGTCTCTGTAAGGGGGAGTGAGGGTCTTTTATACTAAAGTGGTCACTCTAGTGTTTTTCCAGAATCATTATGATTTTGAAACATTCACTAATCCTTTTCTAAACAAAAACACTCATTCACAGCTGGCTGCTGGCCATGGATGGAAAAAGTGGTGACCCTTATACAGAATAAGTCGTTCATAAACATGTCCCCAGGTACTGTAATCAGGTACAGGGATTAAGATAGGATACCGAGAGCCTGGTTGTGGAAGAGACAGAAGTAAGCCACTAGTTAAAAGGTCACCTGTGTTTAGGATCGTTATGTCTTGTGGATGGGACACAATGTATGTAATCAGTATGTACATGATGGGACTTTCCTAAGAACATGACACCCTACTTACATAACCTGTGTAGGGCGCCAAAAAGCATTCAGGTCATCAGGAGCATTCAGGGCAACTGGTGGATCTCAGAGCACCCTCTAGAAAAAAATACTTGGGGCAACACTAGTAAATATCAGGGGTTTAGAATAACTGTAGCCCGACTCCCAGTGCATATTGTTTGGGGTCACCACAATAAGTTTTCATGTTTATTTTGTCCTTGAGACAAGTAGGCCCACCTCCATGTAGCACAAACACTTTGGCTGCCAGTTCACAGTACCACATTTTGGATCAGGGCAGGGCATTGTCTGCAGTTAATGTAATATGTTAATGCTGTTTGAAATTGTATTTAAGTTTCATTAATGTAAAGCCTTTATTATTAGGATGAGGGTTGTAAGGAAATGTTGTAATCTTGGACTGCACTGCAGACAGTGGTCTTGATGTAAAAACGTGTACACACTTTGGCAAAGTTTAATAATATCAGCCTACATATAATGCTCCCAGAATGCTCTCTGATTTGATGAAAATGTTTGCAGAAGCTTGAAAGCAAGATTAAAGAGTGCTTTAAAAATAAAATGTTTGCAATGAATTGCAACTAAGAAATAAAATATGTTGTTAAACTGCTATGACATTTTAGATGACACTTCTATTAAAATATGTTGATACATGCTAAAATTCCGAAATAATATTCAGAATGGAAAACCATAATAAAAAGGTTATGATGAACATGAAAATAAACAACCATTGGCAAAGCCAATAGGTTTGTCATTGGTGGTCAGCCTTTTGGTTTATCAATGCCTGTCTTGTTTTGACATGATTTTAGTAAAACTTTATCTTTGTGGGAGCTGTCAGGCGCTCACCATTATAACAAACATTGGCAAAAAGCAATAATATTCTTGGGTCTGAAGAACCACAAATTGCCACAGTAGTACCTGGCCCTGAACTAAATAATTTTGTGTCAAATATGTTCCTGGTGAAAGAACAGAATGATGCTGTTACTCACAGTGAAACCACCTTACAGATAGCTTGAGATAGAGAGACAGAATTTTTATAAAAACAAAAGGTCTTGATTAACTCAAGAACGAATTAGGGGCCTAATTCTTAACACCTTGACTGCTACAGCAATTCCCGCTGGGTGCTGACAAGTCAGATTTACCATTGTTCATGACAAGGTCAGCTCGTCATAAGCACACGACCAGTGTACTGCATGACGAGCTCAGCTCGTCATGAGCAGCGAAGGGGTTAAAGTAAGTCACAAAAGTGCACCCATGATATATGTCCTTACAGTAGTGCAGATGTACTGCTTTCATGAATTCACAGTAATTGCCAGAAGTAGGCCAGGAAATCATACTCCTAGATAATATTTGCAAACTGCATTTTAGCATGAGCAAATAGGCATGTGTAGTTCACTTTCCCTCCAACTACTTTTTTCCCAACCGTAGAAAATTGTTTTACTTCTGCGCTTGTCAGGAGTAATTTTCCAACATTTCTCAGTACAGAAAAAGATTACAGAAGAGCTGGCTAAAATAAGCAAGTAGTAAGTTTGTACAGGCTCAAAAGCGCACTCCAGCCCTGGAACTATTGTTTGACACTGCATCCAGCTCTAGTATGTAGATCAGTGGAAAGGTGGCACAATACCTGCATTGCTAGAATTCAAACCCTACCAAAGTATTAGCCCTGGCACAATCAGAGAGCCTATTATCAGAGCTCTTATATAATGAGATTGCTGCCATAATTTGTCTCCGCACTATCTAGCACCAAAGAGAGAAGTTGATTTTTTGTCATAGGACAAGTAGATTTATGAAGCAACCTGTCCCATGGACAAGTAGATATTTTATTAAATTCCACACCCCTGAAATATATAAACTCTCAGAACCAGAGTATGGCATCAGGCTTCTTTCATGTGTAAAATGGACATTGACTCATGACATAAAGAGGTCAGTGGTGTAACAGCCTGTCAATGCACTAAATGTCTATGTGGCTAAGCATGAACTTTAAGTGTTCTAGAGTCGTCCATGGAATGTCATCATTCAGACCATTCACATGACTTTTCAATCTACAAATACAGCGCTGTTCTCTTCGGAACAGTAGGGTCTCTAGACTTCCTATGCCACTGTAGTGGTGGGGGTTTGTCAGTAATGAGTTATCCGATGTCTTCTTCTGTGGGTCCAGTCATCAGAAAATGTCTTGTCAGCTTTGTGTGGGGTTTGTGTGGGATTTTTTCCATCTGACTGAGCTGCAATGTCCCACTACTATTTTTAGCTTTGTGAGTAGTCATGCCTACATAATGTAATCTGCATGGGCATGTATCATGAGTTAAATGAACCTACTCGTGTTGCAGTTTGTGTGATTGTGTAGCTGCCATGGGGTCCTCAGGTCCACCCGCTTGTTGTTTGTGTCAAATGCCAGAATGAGCAGGATCCACATGAAAAGTATCCTTTCACCGGCGGTAAGGACCACAGAGTATACTGAATGCCCCTTTGCGATGGTACAGGTCTAATGTGTACAACCGGGTCCTTGATGTCGCTGCTGCGTTTGAGAGCAAACAGGGTTTTTTCTGGTTGCCTTCACCAGTGTTAAGAATGTGCCAATTCCTGTTAATGGCCTTCTTGACGGTGTTAATGAGGTGGCTATATATACTCACACACACCAGTCTGTCAGATGAGCATTTAGGGATATTCTCCATGAGAGCATGCCTATGATTGTTTCTGGCCCTTTTGGATGCTCCTCTGATGAGGTTTTGTGGATATTGTCTTTGTATAAGGTTATCACTCGGTAATTTTGTGTATTTCTTGAACATCTGTTGCTCAGTACAGTTCCTCCTGATTCTGAGGAACTAACCCACAGGAAGGTTTTTGCAAAAGGCATGTGGGTGAAAGCTGTTGTAAGATACTAAGGAGTTCCATGACATTGGTTTCTTATAAAGGTCTGAAAAAACACCCCCATCCTTTGTGTGTGTAGTAACAAGTCTAGAACGGGCAAAGAGTCCTTGCTGTGTTCGCATGTACATTTCATATTATCTCTGGAATTCAGCCAAGTAGCAGAATATTGTAAAGTCAGTGAATACCCCTCCCAGATTACCATGATATCACCTATGTCTCTTTCCATAGTTTAAGTGTCATCTGGAAGGCGTTGTCATCTGGATGGATTCTAATGGTCTCAAAATTATGCATATAGAAATTCGCCATACTGCCCATTGAAGTCCCAGTAATCGGAACTGGAAGTTCTCCTTCATAGCTATGGTCGCACAGTCCAACATGAAAGATATAGGAGTCAGATCATCTTGTTCCCCCTGTTTAAGTAGTCTTTTAACAGTATGTAGAGTTTCGTCTTGCGGGATATTGATATAAAGTGACTCCACATCAAACTAAACCAAAACATTTACTTGGGAGACAAACTGTACCTCAGTAAGGAAGGAAATGATGTGTTTTGTGCCTTGCAAGTAGGATGGTCTTAGGAACCAATATACGAATTGAAAAGGGGTTCCAAAAGTGAGCTGATCTCGGGTGCAAATGGTCTTCCAGGAGGTGGTTGTGTTGGTTTATGGATTTTAGGTAATATATAGAAGTACAGTATTCTGCGGGTGGCATTAACAAGGAACTCAGCCACACCTTTTACGAACTAGTCAGCTTCTTTGGCCCTGTCGACCAGTGCTCTTATGGTTATTTTGTATTCTGGGAGTGAGATCTCTGTGTGGGGTCCTGCAGTATTTGGTGTTGTCCAATTGGCTGAAACATTCCTCTCGATAAGTATTGGAGTCTCGAATGACCATGGCACCCCCTTGCCAGCTGGTCTGATAATTATCTTTTTATCATAACCCAGTGGTTTTAAACACACCATCTCTTGTCTTGAAAGGTTAAAGAATGGTTGTTTCGCTTGAGTTTTAAATAGCTCAAAATCATTCAAAACCGCTTTCTCAAATGTGGATACTTCTGAGGGAACCAGGTGGGGTGGAGGATTGAAGGAGAATTTATTTCTTAATCCAGCGCACACATACCCATAGACGTCAAGGTGCTAGATATTCAGAAACCCAGACAGAAAGGTAGACCAGAAAACCTGCTAGAACTAAAGAGTGAAGAGCCAAGTTTTAAGGCTTCTCCTACAATGAAGATAACTCTCCATCATTGTATTCATTGTACTAGAACGAGGCAGAGTGGTCAAGACCTTAGCTGTGCCGTAAGAAAAGGATTTGCCACCCCATCTAATACGGTGAATTCTGGGCAGAGCTCGTAGATTTTCTTTTTAAGCAGGGTAATCACTATCACTTCTTTCTGAAGCGGCCCAACTCTATCATGGAGTTAAGAATAGGAGTCAAAAGATTGGCTATGATATCAGGAGCCAGGTGCAGAATCTTAGGAGGATAGGGATCCAGTGTTGCAAATAAGTGCCTCTACTTGAGATCTAGAAAAAAGAGGGAAAGAATGCAAGATATAACCGATGACATGAGTGTTGGTGTCAGCAGATCCAGAATACATATGATTACTTAATATGATTACTGAAGGAGTAATTTCACAAAAATTACTTAGTTCTGTGATTGGGAACCAATATGTTCGATCACTATCCCAAATGAAAGTACACTGAATTTCTATGTGATTTGATTGATGTAAATTCTATCCAATTTCAGTTTCAAATCAAAGTATATAATATAGTAGGCGCACTCCATCATACACAGGTGTGACAGCAACTCAGTTGCATTTCAACAATAAACTCTTTGCATAAGCAACCCTAGCTATCACGGTACTCACATCATTTCAAGTCCATTTAATGGTGACTAAAGTCCATTCAACAGATTACAAGAGCCCTAGTTATACTCTAGGTATTTTCTGGTACAATGTAAGGTTTGTGGCCCATTCTTATTAGGCAATGAAGTTGTTTCAAGGGCTACTAAAAATGATTCTGTATTATCTAATTTTGAAATATGTCATGAGAAATTAGTGAGCAAGCGCACTCATTCTTTTACAGATAAAGACCTGCATATATTAATGTGGACGAGAGCGAGTGGCAAGTGATGTCGCCCTAGCAGCTATTGTTACAGTTTCAAGTCTGAAAGCTAAAAATCTGCCCATAAGCAAACAATATCAGGGTGATGCTGAGCCCACTCAGAGCTATAGAAAATGACACAAACATATTTTATTATTAAAGACAATCCAGCAACACAAAGTCTGTTAAACGTACATATTTTCGATCACCTTCCAGTAACATCAGGAGTCACTACACTCTGCTGAGTGCACTGCATACAATTGATGCAACAGTGTGTGTGGAGCAGGACGAATGAAGAATCTACTGACAGTGAAATCAAAATACTCCTGTGGGCATGGTCAAACACAGAAAGGGAGGAAAGCAACCAATAAGGGAAAGAACCTGAAAGAAAGCCATCCAAGCTTGAGCAAAGATTGGGGTTGTATGAAGTGTTCTATACAGTGCTGTCTCTCGTCAGACAGATGCAGTTGTCTTTGGCGAGATTGCAAACAAGCATTGGCGAAGCCAGTAGCTCTTGCCTACGCAAATGCCCATGTTATTGGGATAAAGGAGAACGGCGTGGGATAAAGGAGAACGGCGTGGAATGGAGTGTCATAGAGTGGAGTGTAATGAAGTAGCATGATGTGGAGTGGTGTACAGTAGAGTAGAGTGGAGTAGAGAGGAGTTAAGTGAAGTGCCATGCACAGGGCCGGACTGGGAACAGAAACCAGCCACGGCAAACTGCTCAGCTGCCCCCCTCCCCTCCCCCCGCCCCCCGCCCCTGGGGTGAGGGGGAGTGCAGCCGAGCAGTTTGCGAGGGCCCGTTTCGCCCGATTTTGTTACCGGGGGCCGACATTGCCGACCCCGGTAATAAAAACAGCCCCCCAGGGGTCTAAAACCGCCCCCCACCCTAGCAGCCTACCGGGGAAACCACCGGTGCCCGCTATGCCTGTCCGGCAGTAGCGAACAGGGATGTGGGGTGGGGTGGAACGAGTAGTGTCGTAGATTAGCAAGGTGCACAGATGTGACATAGAGTGGAGTACAGTGTCATAGTTGAGTAGAGTGGAGTGGCATAGTGTGTTGTGGAGTGCTGTAGAGCAAATTGAAATGGCTTTAGTTATAATGTTGCGGAGTGCAGTAGATTGTCGTTGAGTGGCTTGAAGTATTATGTCATAGAAGAGTGGAGTAAAGTGGCATAGAGGGAGTTGGGTAGAGCATTGTGGAGTAGTGTTGTAGAATGGCATAGAGTGTCAGAATGCTGCAGAGTGGAGTGGCATAGAGTGGAATAGAATGTCAGTGAAGCACAATTTAATGGAGTAGAGTGTCATAGAGTGGAGTATAGTGGAGTGCAGTGTAGTAGAGTGGTGTAGTGACGTGGTGTAAAGTACAGTGGTGCAGAGTATATTCCCGTAGAGTGCAGTGTCATAGAGTACCATAGAGTGCAGTGGCAAATAATAAATTGGTACAGAGTAGGTTGCAGTGGCATAGAGTTCAGTCATGTAGACTAGAGTGTCAGAGTGCAGGGTCGTAGACTGGTGCAAAGTAGAGTGGTGCAGAGAGCAGTGAGATAGAGTACAGTGATGCAGAATTGAATAGAGTGACGTAGAGTGCAGTGACCGAGAGTTTAGTAGTATAGAGTGACTTAGCGTGCAGAGGCATAGAGAAGAATGTTGGAGAGCAGAGTGGCGTAAATTGCAGTGGTGTAGAGTAGGCATATTTGCAGTGGCATAGGGTGTACTGGTTTTGAGTAAAGTGGTGTGGAGTGTGAGGAAAATTGAATTTTGCCTTGTCATATGTGCCTACGTGTTCCCCATCCTATGTTATATGTACATGATCGATATGTATATATCCCCTTATGATCGATTAAAGACGCAATTATAGTTGTGTCCAACTCTAGTATGCCAGTTTCCAGTTCCTGTGAAAGCAACGAGTATTAGGCCTATGTTGCCAACGTTTTACATTTTGCACGTTAATTCATTGAATTGTCCCCGTTTCTAGGCCTCAAAAGGGCCCGGACACCAGATTCAAGCTCCAGTCTCCTGAACCTACTCCGAGGAGCGATGCAGCCCCCACCTGCATCCCTGACCCTTCACTTACTTCCTGCCGCGCAGCGCGGTGCCCGGCCTGGCTCTGCCTGCCTGTCTGCCAAGAATATGTTATGCCTCTAGTTATCAGTTCAGCTCTCCGTCTTCACATTCCTAAGTTAGCGAACCGCATAAACAGTTTCAGCTATAGTCTAGTCTTTCTGTCTCCATGCAAGAGAATTACTGTATTAATATTCATGGAAGCTTCATAGCACACGCAATACATGAAGAATATATGCATGCACCAGTCTTAGTGTCAAGTAGCCTTTGCCCTGATAACTTTTAGATTCTATCAACATGTACTCCAAACACCAGATACCAGATATGCTATAGGTACATGTCGTCCTGACATCGCAGACTTTCGTCTCCTCTTCTAGTGCAGAAGTCATAGCCCCCAGTTCTCCCCGGTAACACGTCATGGCCCGTTTGCGCGCACCACTAGGTTAAAGGTTCCAGCTGCTCAGGTAGCCCCCTCTATGTATCCACCCACTTTATGACACTTCTGTGACGTTTTCATCACATGTCTACGTGTACGCCCTGTGCACGCCTTCTATTCACGCCCATGTGTTCTTATCTTACGCTTGTCACTAGTTACGCCTACTGTATGTAATGTAATTGTGATGTTTTACTATAAATACTTTGTACTGTTGATGAAACGTTGCAGCTGCCTTCCTTCCTATTTTATTTCAGGCTGTCCCGATCCAGTCCCTTCCTTTTTGCCTGAATAAAGCCTGTTCGACTCAGATTCCTCGGATCCTGCCTCTTATTTATTGAGCTATCTGTTATTGTTAATGTATTCAAAAATAGTACCGGTATTTAATTATTTATTTACCACAAGTGCATTGGCATACAGTGCAGTTGTTTAGAGAACAGTGGCATAGCATAGGCTGCAGAGACTTAGAGTGACACAGCATGTAGTGAAGTGGGTAGAGTGCTGTTGCATAGAGTGCAGTGATGTAGAATAGATTGTTTCAAAGTAGAGTGGAGTGGTGCAAGGTAGAGAATACTGGTGCAGGATAGAGCTCAGTGGCATAGAGTAGAGTGGTGTAGAGCAGAGTGGTGCAGCATTGATTGCAGTGGCATAGATTGGAGTGGCACAGAGTAGATTAATGTTGCGTAGAAGAGATTGCTTCAGAGTAGATTGAAGTGGTGTAGAGTGGAGTGGTGCAGGCGGACTGGTAAAGAATAGTGGCATAGAGTGCATTGTTGCAGATTGGAGTGGCACAGAGTGAAATAGAGTGGTGTAGACTGCAGTGGCATGGAGTAAATTGTTTCAGAGTAGAGTGAAGTGGCGTAGAGTACAGTGATATAGAGTAGAATGTAGTGGTGCAGAGTAGATTAGAGTGGCATAGAGTGGGTTGGCATAGAGTACAGTGGTGTAGAGTGGAGTGATGCAGCGTAGAGTGGCGTAGAGATCAGTGGCAGAGAGAGAGCAGTGTTGCATGGTAGAGTGACATAGAGTGACGTGGCATAGAGTCAAGTGGTGTATGGTAGAATCCAGTGCCATAGAGTCGAGTGATGCAGAGTGCATTGGGATAGTGTAGAGTGGTGCAGTGGTGTTAGTGCAGTGCCATAGAGTGGCGCAGAAAGTAGTGACGTAGAATACAGTGGTGCAGAGTAGAGTGGTGCAGAGTGCAGTGACATAGAGAGCAACAGTGTAGAGTGATGTAGCTTGCAGTGGCACAGAGTAGAATGTTTAGAGAATAGTGGCGTAAAGAGCAATGGTACAAAGTAGTTGGTGTAGGTACAGTGGCATACCTATGCTAGTTTGTAGAGTAAATTGACCTAGACAGCAGTGGTTTAGAGTAGAGTGGTGGAGCATAGAGTACAGTGGTGTAGACTGGTGCAGTTGCATAGAGTGGAGTCGAGTGTTGTAGAGTAGATTGTTTTAGAGTACAGAATAGTGGTGCAGGGTAGAGTACAGTGACATAGAGTAGTGGTGTAGAGTTGAGTGTTATAGAGTGCAGTGTTACAGAATGGAGTGACCTAGATTGGAGTGGTGTAGAATGCAGTGGCGAAGATTGCAGTGGTGCATAGTAAAGTAGAATAGAGTAGAGCGGTGTAGAGTGAAGTGGTGTAAAGTGCAATGGTGCATAGTAGATTAGATTGTCATAAAGTGCATTGACGTACAGTGCAGTACAGTGGCGCAAAGTAGAGCGGCACAGAGTATACAGTGGCATAGAGTTCAGTAGCAGAGAGTGCAGTGGTGCAGAGCAGAGTGTCGTAGATTACAGTTGTGTAAAGTAGAGTGGCATAGAATGCATTGGTGTAGAGTGCAGTGGTGCAGACTGGACTGCCATAGAGTGCATTGGTTTTGAGTTAAGTGGTACAGAGTGCATTTGCATAGAGTTCAGTGGCGTAGTGTGGTGCCGAGTAGAGTGCAGTTGCGCAGAGTGCACTGGTGTAGAGTAAATTATTTCGGAGTAGAATGCCATTGCAGGGACAGGCGCACAGTGGAATGATACAGAGCAGAGTGCATTGGTATAAAGTGCAGTGGCATAGAGTGCAGTGCTGCAGAGTAGAAAAGCATAGAGTGGAGTGGCGTGCGAAGGTGTGGAGTGCAGTGGTGCATAGTAGAGTAGTGTGGGGCAGAGTTCCTTGGCATACAGTAAAGTGGAGTGATGTAGAGAGGAGTGGAGTGGAGTGGTGCAGAGAAGAGTGCAGTGATGCAGTGTGGAGTGGTGAAGAGTAGTGTGCAGTAGCATGAAGTGGTGCAGAGTGGAGTGGGGTAACGTGGAATATAGATGGTATGGTAGAATACTGTAATTACAGACAACACATCTTCAATTGAAATGACCATTACATTTGCAATCACAGTTTTACTGATAAAACATATACAGTGCACGGTGTGTGGAAATGTCATCACCTAGTGTATTGTTTTGATCGTCAGCACAGTTAATTTACAGAGCCAGCATGAAGTTGGATAAATAAAAATAAACACTAAGCTTCCTGGGAAGACTTAGCTTGACATTTGATCTCATTCTTTGAATGCAGAACAAATTTGACAAGATCCAAACAAGATTAAAGGCTGTTTACAGAATGCGAGTTTGTGGAAGAATACAGTAAACAGGGTTTAGGCAACAGAAGGAAAAAACTGAACCTGGAGTGCATAAAGCAAATAAAGCCAGTGAATAGATGTGAGTTACAAACCAGAAAGCCAATAGTAATCAACGGGCGGAATGCATTCTTAGGTCAACTTTCTGAAAGTCCCTAGGATGTCTTTAGCAAACCAGACAACTTTGCTGGTTGGTAGGCTGTGACCTAAAAATTATATGTAATTGGAAATATAAAGACAGTGAGGAAGAAAACATATGGGCAAAGGACCCATTAAAATACTGGGACAGATAGTGCAGTGACACCAGGCCAGAGAATACACTGACATAGTGACAGTAATATTAATTTGGCTGTAAGTAAGATTGTAGTGATGTTGAGATCTACAGTACACTAACAGTGGAATCTCAAATATACCAACACTGGGACCGAGAATGAAGTGCAAATTAAAAACATAGTGGCACTGGATCCCCAAAGTGCACAGACACTAGATGAGGGAACCACACCAATACTTCAATAGCAACACACTGAATCTGGGCTATGAAGACATTTACTGAAGTACTGAAGATATTCTGACACTGGAAATTTATTTTCAAAGCCTAAAACATAGTGTTGCAAAATTAGAGATATTTCTAAAATATCTTTTACGCTCTGTTTTCCATTTCATGTAAAACCTATTTTCATAAAAATAATTTCCTTTCCCCCAGATTCCCCCAAAAATGGTAACTGTGTCAAATTAGAATTGAAATAAGTATCCAAAGGTCAGACCAATGATGGAGGGAATGCATGTGAGGACAAGGGCACAATATTAGGATTTTGGGACGCATAGCATGAAAGAGGTTCTGCAAAATGTTAGCCTAGTATTTGACACTGCGGGGCCTTGATTCTTTGACTTAGTCGCGTAATTAAAGGTCAACTTCATTGAACCAGGCATGTAAGCTACAGAAAAGTATCTCCTGTAATATAGTTCTTAACACTCATGTGTTATAGAGTGTTGGAACCTAAATATGTCAGGTCACCTAGGGTAGCCTGGCCTAGGGTAAGACAAAATCACTAGAGGCACATGTGTAAAGGTTGCAGACCACCCGGCAGCAATCGCGCATGCGCGGGGAGTAAGCGGACCAGCCAACAGAGTCTGCTCCGCAGCGGCCTGCTTGGTCCTAGGCCCCTCCTGTGATGGATCACCAGTTCAACTTGGAATATGCGCAGTGGCGCCGGGCACTATACAGCTAGCCCCCTTTTTCTCTTTCTTAAAGCAGCGCTGTCACGGAAGCGCGATCAGCGCCCCAGGGGTCCCGCTCACGGCGGAATCAGGGAAGACGGCTCAGCCCCAATAACCCTGTCACCCCACTCTTTCTCCTCACGAGTGGGGAGGTTTGCTCACACGCTGCAGGACCAAACACCGGTAAGGGGGTCTCGGCGTCACGCAGGGCAGGAACCTGCTTCACACCATGGAGAGAGGGGGTTAGAGGTGGAATCCCTCACATTTGGGCCCCCAGATCTCCAGTTACAGCAGTAATCCACTAACCCTCCATACTGGACAGGAACAGGTGCACAGGAGAACTCCTTGTTTGGTTCCCACAGCAGGGATCTCCGCAGCTCCACAGTCCACTGGGATTGACCCCTTCACCTAACTTGGGCACCTCCCTGACCAGGGTCAGCAGGACGAAACTAACTCGGCTAGGACAGCAGGAATGGGGGGCGGGGAACCCAGACAGAGGGCAACCCTTGTAGAGCAGTCCACCCTTAAGGACCCTTCCCCTTCCAGACCTCAGCCTTCACTCTAGCTGTTCCTCACTGGCAAGACAAAATGGTTGCCCAGCATTCCGCCTTTTATAGGCTGACCCTCAGAGGTCCAGAAGGTTCTGGAATGCCCTACTCTATCCTATGGGACAGGTTCTAGGTATGTCAGTTATGACAGTTGGTAGCCACCATTTTGTGACTCCAAAGAAATTCCTGTCAGGAAAGGCCTCTAGGCCTGAGGTGAAAAACTATAAGGGCGAAAGAGCACCTATCCCCTAGACCAACACCTTGAAAAATCTAGTGGACACAAAAATGAATAAGGTTATGAGGGGCAAAAAGGGAACAAAATAAATAATAAATTGGAGGGACTACGCAAAGGGCCAGACAGGTCTAACATAGAGGTACTCTTATTGTCCTTCCTAACAAAAGAAGTAAGAGTAGAACACTTTCTCCCATAAGAATGATTATCAGAGAATAACCAGTATCGTCCTCCCCAGCCTGGAAGCATGCAAAGGGCCACACTACGCACTGAGATCTGGTTTGCAAGTCTTTATTCAGTTGCATGCAACTACTAACTGAATGTACTGCGTCATTAACTTTATTAACCACGACCAGACACACCCAGATATCTACCCCAATAAATTAAGTAATGCTTTTAAGGAGTCCGCCGAGGACCACTAGAGTCCTTGTGCACATAAGCACAAGGCACAACATCTCCCCCTTTGTTAAATTAAGAGTGCAGCTAACATACATACATTAGATCTCCTCAATGGGTCATTGGGGTGCTTAAACCAGTCTTCCAGATCGAGTTGTATGAGGTAGAAGAAAGGTGCTATCAACTGGCATCTCAGATGATGAACCAGATGCTTGACCTGGGCTCTCAGGTGGAATGGCCTCACTTGTGAGGTCTGGAGCTGACGAAAATCGAGGCCGATGCTTAAAGTGCGATGAGTCTCTGGACATGGTCTTTCCAGGTTGCTGCAAGGTCATCATGTGTCCTTTACTGGCCACAACTTTCAGTGGCTCGGCATCAAACGGAGAATCAGTTTTACGGGTCGTTTTTTCCTTGACAAGTACCGGATCTCTTTTTTCAAAAACTGTGTCCTGAGCGCATCGTGCTTATCGGCATAAGCCTCCATCTTGCTATTGTTAGACGTGTCAGTGACACAAGCCTCGTCCGGGTCAATTGACCAGCTAGGGGTCGATTGTGGAAGCTTTGTTCCAATGGCTCTCCAGAACAGGACAGGACTTAACTGACTTAACCTGACACACATGCTTTTAATTACACTGACGATATCCTGGTAGTTTGGGTCTACTTGAAAGGAGCATAACAAGGGACTCGTACAAGTGTTGAAAAATCCAAGTGATCCCACTTGGCCTCAACGCACTATTGCCTGTACCCTTTGGTTATAATCATAAATTCAAATGTATACATACTTATCACAATAAACCAAATAACAATTTCCACAATGCTCTTTTGATAATTGTCAAAACAAGCTTTCTTTTTTAATTCAACATGTTTTGAAAAGAATATAATTCATAAATTCAATTATTCAGTCATAATAAATTTCAATTATTCTTGGTGAAGCTGCCCAATGCATTTCGGGCCACCGGCCCTTCTTCGGAGGGCTTGATCTGTAATGCTGATAAATAAAATACATACTCTCATTTACATAGAACATAAGTTGAAGCAAAGCAATCATGATTTCCAATTTATGTGTTTATACTCATTTCTTATTAATAAATGCCCCATCTATTAGTGTGTTAGTAAAAAGCCACTTCAGACACTTCAGTTCTATGCCGCCTTTACTGTTTTCCAAAGTGGTCCAACAACCTCAAAAATAAACTGTGTCAAGACAACAACAGCAAAATGTTTGTCAGTTATTAGTAAACTGTGCTTAAACCAAACTTCCCTGTGGTTCCGACTAACACAAACCAACTTTACTGAAATCGTGGTCTAAACTCACTGTTTCACTGTGTTCAGACGGATATGTTCAAAAACGATCTCAGAGTCTGTATAAGCAAAATGTACAGGACAAAATATCTAGTTACTCATCTATTTCAGACGAGAAACTACTTAAACACTTATACCAAGAACACCATCTGTGAACTGACCTTGTGTCCGTACTTATGTTATGAACCTTTCCTCACTGATCTCGATCCACGTTTAATACTGCAATTTCTTCATTCTGAAGAATAAGAAATAATAATCTAATTTGTGCAAAGTCCCTTTATTCCGTAACCGTAACTCGCAATTCTACCAAAAATTCGCATACCGTCAAGGTTCCTGAATCGTCCGATAAAAATCCGCTTCAGAATCTCTTCTCTCACTAATGGCGACAGTAAACGCCGCGCATGCGAAGAGTGAAGACGGACTACGCTACTTTCTGTAGACGTTCCTGTACTATCGCTTAGAAAACGTACCCCCCGTCAGGGGACACCTCGAATTTAGCTGCCGAGCAGCATAGGAAAACAAATCAAGAAAAAAACGTTCTCTCAGTGTAAGCAAAGCTGCTAGTATACCAAGACTATTCTTAAAAAATATATAATGCCGCCACGACCCATGGCTGAAAGTGCGTCCTGACTCGGTTGGTGGGGCAAAAGCCCTTCAGAAAATTCAATTGAAGGACAATCTCAAACCCACAGTGTATCATAGCTGTTAGTAATGTGACATTGGAATAAACGTATTGAGTATAAAATAAATCAATTACATGTAAAATAAATCGAAAACAGTTATTCTTGAACACGTACCCATCATAGTGACATAAAACAACAATGAAGTTGATAACAGTAAAACTCGTCTCATCGAGAAAAATATAAATCTGAAGTGTAAATTATCCTTTAAGTGGTTGATATCTAACCTACTATTCCTCTACCTCCAGGTGGGGATTATAAAAAACATCCTAAGTCTATTTTATAATTGATTCCTTTGGGTTCTTGGGTGTTAAGACGTCTTATCCAGTAAACCTCTCTTTGAAGTAAGATTTTGGTTTGATCTCTTCCAGGTGTGGGTTTAACTATCTCCAATACCTGAAATTTTAGTTGGGCTATTGAATGGCGGTTCTGTGTCCCGTGAACTGCCAAACTGCTGTGTATATTCTGTTTTCTGATGGTACTTTTGTGTTCTGAAATACGAATTTTTATTTTCCTTTCAGTTTTGCCTATATATAATAGGCCGCATGGGAATTTAATTTCGTAAATCAAATTTGAAGAGTTACAATCAACGTTGACCTTGGTGATAATCGTTTCTCCTGTTTGAGGGTGATGAATAACCTCACTGCTAATTACATTATTGCAATGTATACAATTTTGACATTTTCGCACACCCTTGTAATTTTCAATCGTCTCCATTGGTTTCGGTTTCAGTAATTCTTTGAGATTGCATGATCTCCGGTATGCGAAGATAGGTTTGTCTTTGAATAGGCCTTTAAAATCTGTTTCTTTTTCCAAAATTTCCCATAATTGATTTAGTATCTTTTTTATTTGTTTAGAACTCGTCGAATAAGTCGAAACAAAGACTTGTTGATTATCTTTGATATTGACTTTTGTGTTAAGTAGATCTTTCCTTGGTCTGGTGTTTAATTGCTGTTGAAGACTGCTTTCTTGAACATTAAATGTTCTGACATCTTGGATAAGGGAGTAAATTTCCGAGGCTTGCTCATTAGTATATACAAGCGTACTTGCTCGATTCTCTGTTAAATTAGTAATCGCAACAAAAGACATTATTGGGTGCTACCTCTAGAGAGGACAAAAATTAGGACTACTAATATATTGATAGAGGAGCACTCCCTTTTGTATTATTTTGAACTCTTACTTTCCCTATCTTCTGGCGTGGTGACGAGGTGTCCCTAGTGTGCCTTACATGAACTGAAAAATCCAAGTGATCCCACTTGGGGTCAACACACTATTGGGAGTACCCTTTGGTTATAATCATAAATTCAAATTTATACATAATTATCACAATAAACCAAATTAAAATTTCCACAATGCTCCTTTGATAATTGTCAAAACAAGCTTTCTTTTTTAATTCAACATGTTTTGAAAAGAATATAATTCATACATTCAATTATTCAGTCATAATAAATTTCAATTTACGTCATCAGCAGTGCATTGCGGCATGCGAGTTATAGTTAGCTGAACTAACTATAACAGGGGAATTTCAGTGGTTTTGCACTTGTGAAATGTCCAACTAACTAGAACGCCCCTGAAACCTATGCTTTTTTCAGTGAATATATATATATATATATATATTTTTTTTTTTCTCCACAAAACGCCCTGAAGCATTGGAGGCGCACTCGACGATTTTACTCCATCCCTTGGTGCATTATGGGACATGGTGTTTTACCTGTAGGTACGAAAAAAATATATTATTGTCCTTTCGTAAGTTCGTG
Organism: Lissotriton helveticus; assembly: GCF_964261635.1. NCBI lineage: Eukaryota > Metazoa > Chordata > Amphibia > Caudata > Salamandridae > Lissotriton > Lissotriton helveticus. Next base: position 495,903,409 of record NC_136061.1, on the reverse strand, counting down.
CGTTGTTCACAATTATTGAAAGCGGCACGATGTTCTATATGCTAAATTGAGCCAGCTTTGAAATGTGTAACTCACTCAGAGTCTTAATGGACAATAATTGTGAACAACGCACAAACTTACGAAAGGACAATAATATATATTTTTTCGTACCTACAGGTAAAACACCATGTCCCATAATGCATCAAGGGATGGAGTAAAACCCACACGCTCATGGTGGGCGGATATGGCTAAATAAAACCGGAAAAAGAACCTGTGGGGCTCGTGTGTTTTGTTCAACCTGCCCAGGAAGAAGGGGCTTGATGCCCTGAAACGCGTCGGCACAAAGGAAAAGAAACGCGCATAGACAAGCAGGCTGCATCTACAGGCCGGATGGTCGAACATCGTCGAGTGCGCCTCCAATGCTTCAGGGCGTTTTGTGGAATAATTTTAACGCGGCTGTCCTGGCCGCGGGAGGTAGCAACATCGACAGTTGGGACTTACAGATGTACCAGCAGATCGAGGCCGGACATTCTGAACTTATCAGGATTGAAAGCGGCACGATGTTCTATATGCTAAATTGAGCCAGCTTTGAAATGTGTAACTCACTCAGAGTCTTAATGGACAATAATTGTGAACAACGCACAAACTTACGAAAGGACAATAATATATATATTTTTTCGTACCTACAGGTAAAACACCATGTCCCATAATGCACCAAGGGATGGAGTAAAACCCACACACTCATGGTGGGCGGATATGGCTAAATAAAACCGGAAAAAGAACCTGTGGGGCTCGTGTGTTTTGTTCAACCTGCCCAGGAAGAAGGGGCTTGATGCCCTGAAACGCGCCGGCACAAAGGAAAAGAAACGCGCATAGACAAGCAGGCTGCATCTACAGGCCGGATGGTCGAACATCGTCGAGTGCGCCTCCAATGCTTCAGGGCGTTTTGTGGAATTATATATATATATATATATATATATATATATATAGTATATATATATATATATATATATATATATATATATATATATATATATATAAATATATCTTTAGTGGATGGGCTTCCTCAAAGCAGCCTGTGATATGGCTCTGTTGTTCATTAAGAATTGTCAGTCTTCGGGCGTGGTCTGCCGAGCAGCGGAAGGGCCGCTCTTTGAGTGTGCTCCGCAGGCTAAGGGAATAATCCTGAATTAATCCTACCTTATGGTGGCATGGTAGGGTCTCTGCCCGACTCCCCTGAAGCGGTGACCGGCTGTGGATTGCGGCGGTGGGGGGCCCGCGCCCAGCGGGGGCTCTGCGGCGCATTGGTGAGGGAGTTGCATTGAGTCCTGTGTGGCCTCTGTCTGCCGCGCTGTAAGGAGGCCGGCTGCTTTAAAATCGAGCCCGGGGCTTTGGCGGCGTTGTGGGCCGGGAGGCTGCTGGCGAGTGGGGGAAGCCTGGTTGTGCCCCGACTGGCTGCAAACTAAGGCTGCAGAGCTGAGCTGAGGTGAGGCGGGCGGGGCTGAATCCCTGCAGTGCCTGGCTCCTCTACTGCTGTTGAGCGCTCGTGGTTGGATCGAGGGGAAGCCCGGGAGTAGCAGAGGAGAGCTCCGGCTGCCATCTTGTGAACTTTTTGTCCAAACGGCGGGGGCTGCGTCTATAATCTGCGGTAGTGCCCCAGGGACCTGTGATCCCTGGGGCACCTGCTGTAGTTTTACCCTGCTGCCTGGTCGCCTTGCTTGGAAGTTGCACACTGCAGGTGTGGGTGGAGACCCCTGCGAGTTGCTGTGCGTCGGGGTGGACCCCCTGTGACACTGTGGTGAGCCCGTGATTCTCTGGCCACTTACCTGCTACCTGCTGCCTTGATTGAGATTGCCGACCAACACCTGTGCTAGGCCTGGTTCTCGTGGGATCTATCCTGTCCGCTGGTGCGGGTTCCCCCTCTGTGCACTGTGCTGCGGAGTGACCTAGGGGCATGCCTCTTCTTTCCTGACTCACGCTGCCGCTGTGTTTTGCTGGAGTGGATTGTGTGGTCGCAGGTGTGATACTACATTGAGGTACTGTGGGGCGCTTACAGCGTGGGGAGCTGATCTGCGCGACCCGTACTTCACTGCCTGGTTGGAGAGGGCTTGGAGCGGGGGGTCTCTGATTTGATTTTGACCTCTGTAGACCGGCGGCTGCTTTGTCATGGGTAAACAAGACGCTAAGCAACCAAAGCTCACCTTTGATAAACGATCCACGCATCAGAATGAATCGACCTCCGAGCCGCAAACGTATGAACAACAAGACACGCAATCTGAGGACCAGCATGTTGGAAATGCGCTCCAGCCTGAGAAATATTGATTCTAAGCTGGACGTCCTGACCACGCAGCTGGAATCTGTAAAGGCCCAGGTCACTGTCCACGAAACTCGCCTGGATGCCTTGGAAAATTGACAAACCGAATTCCATGAATTTCAGGTTGAAACCAAGGAGCAACTGTTACATATGGACCAGCTCTTGGGAGTGATCCGTGCCAAAAACGATGATTTGGATGAGCGGTTTCCGTAGAAATAACCTGCTTATTACGAGTGTTCCGGAGACCACTGCAATTGCCAAGATGGAAACCTATGTGGTGGATCTGCTGCATGCGCTGTTTGACCCTCAGCTGTCCTCCGTATTCGTGGTGGAGTTAGCACATAGATCCTTAGTTCAGAAGCCTCCGGTGGGAGCTCTGCCGAGACCGATCTTGGCCAAGTTGCTGAACTATCAGGACCGGGATACCATCCTACAACTGGCGAGGGTGAAAGGACAATTATCCTATCAAGGTAACAACATATCGTTTTACCCGCACTTTACACCAACTGTCCAAGCGGCGAGACGTGAATTCTTACAGGCCAAGCGGATACTGCTTCAGGCGCAGATTCCCTATTCTTTGCTCTACCCCACCAAATTAAAGGTTTCCTATGATGGTACTGCACACTATTTTACAGATGCAAAATCTGCTCTAAAATTTGCTAAGCATCTCGGTAGAAGAAAAGGCAAAGAATCTCGTGGAGCAGCGGCTTCGTCGACTGGACAACTCAGCGATAATGATTGACTGATGTAATATTTTATTTCCTGCTCTGGGCGCCTCCCTGTCGTGCTGCTGAACTGTGTGGTAATGTTTCTAGACGTTAATGTGGGTCCTAATGCTTAATTTCTTTCTGGGTATGGATTTGCCTGGGGCGTCGGGGATGGGCTATACCGTTCACTGCAGTGCCCCTGGCCACCCTGTTCACTCAGGGGTGATTGCTTGTGCCACTACGCCCCCATGGGAGAATTCCCTTGCATTTTCAAGAGACTGTTCTGTTTTGACTTGTTAGGGGGGGGTTACTCTGCAACCTGATTGGGGGTTGGAGTGGGTGGCGGGTTGAGGGTGGGGTTTGTTGGTTTGTTCAATGCCAGTCCATGTAATAGATGTTGGTCACGGTGCACGCTTTGTATTTTGATCCCTTTGCTGCTTAACTTCCTACTTCCCACTGCTGGGTCTTTTCTTAGCACACACACGCACAACCTTTAAATTTGCTAACGTGGAACATCAGAGGGCTGAATGATTGTCGGAAGTCCAGGCTTGTGCATGCTTATTTAACCAGCCATAATATTGACGTTTGTCTGTTGCAAGAGACACATCTAAATGCGGAACTGTCCCAAAGACTGTGCAATCATAGATGGGGGCATACGTACTCGTCCATTTACTCCAACTATGCACGCGGGGTGGCTGCTCTGATTCGACAGGGGTTGGATTGGCGTGAGGGGGAGGTGCACAGGGACTCAGGAGGGAGGTTTGTTATTGTATGTGGGGTGCTGGGAGGTACTCCCCTGGTGATCGCTGCGATCTATGGTCCAAATATAGATTCCCCCGAGTATTTTTACGATGTGTGGTCCAGAATTAAGATGACTGGGCTATGGGACTGTTTTGTGGGGTGGGGATAATAATGCTATCTTTGATGATTCCATGGATAGGAGGGGCTTGGCTGGAGCCTTACACCCGGCTGCGAGCACAGCTTTGCAGTCCATAGTTGCAGATGGGTACCTAGTAGATATTTGGCGCAGTAGACACCCACTGGTGAGGGAAGGCACTTGTATATCGGACCATCATAGTGCATGGTTACGTTTGGATTTTTGGTTAATCACTAGAGAAGCTTCGGCCTGGACCGTGGACGTTTCATACTTACCACGGTCATTGTCTGACCATGCACCATGTCTATTACAGATATCACTCCCGGGATCATTGCCCCGTGCCTTTGCTTGGAGACTCCTATCGCATGCACTGCTAGACGAGGCCTTCAAGGAGGATATACGGAGAGATATACAGGATTATTTTACTAACAATGAGGGCTCGGTTGACACAGACGCTTCCTTCTGGGAGGCTTTCAAAGTGGTGATTAGAAGCCAGTGTATTGCGAGGCAGGCGGGGGTGTTGAAGGCGATTCGAGGTATGCTCACATCCTTGGAGACTAAGATTAAGGCACTGGGGGGCCCACAAATGATTCCCATGCAGCGCAGAAATTAAAATCGCTGTTATTAGATTACGCGGAGGAGGCGCAGCGCGAGGCGAAATTTCTAGGTAAATACGCAGAGACTCGTAGATATGGTGAGGGGGACAGGCCAGGCCGCACCCTGGCAGGCATGATCAGACCAGCTAGATCGACATCCTTTGTTCATGAGATACGTAATGCACAGGGCAACATTGTTAGGGGCCAAGAGGGAGTGTCTGGCGAGTTTTTTACATGCTACTCCCGACTGTATAAGACTACTCAGGGGGCCAGTACTGAAGAACTGCAGTCGTTCCTTGACACACTGAATCAATGACACCCATCGGGTGTATATGGACCTCCCGTTTACAGTGGAAGACGTGGCTCAGGTCATCAAGAGCCTGCCACTAGGTAAGGCTCCTGGCCCTGACGGCCTCACTACGGGCTTTTACAAGGCATATGCTGAGGAACTGGCGCCTAGGCTGCTGGCGGTTTATGAGGAGGCACTGGAAGAGGGGATGCTACCTTAGACTATGCGGGAGGCAACTATTCTTACACTCCTTAAATGATTGCGTTGCCGGACTAATCCGGGTTTATTCCGGGGAGGTCGACATCCCATAATTTACATACCATTTTCTCGGTGCTGCATTATCTGCATCCCAGCGAGAAGGCCGCGGTGGTGTTCCTAGACGCCACCAAGGCGTTTGACACGCTGGAGTTGTCCTACCTCTTTTCCATCCTCGGATGCATGGGGTTTAGCCCACTTTTTCTGAATTGCATCAAACTGCTGTACTCCTCACCTATGGCGCGTGTTCGGGTAAATGGTATGCTATCGGACCCTTTTTAGGTCTCGGACTGCGTAGGCTGCGCTTGTTTTCTAGAGTGGGGCTTGAACCCGCCCCTCTTCTCCATTGGCTGGCTTCCTAAACGGAGGCCAGCCATTGGAGGATAGGGGTGTCACTCCGTTTAAGCCCCGTGTTTTTTTTTTTCGGATTGAGGGGCATGTTTTTTTAGGTTCTTTCTCTTCTCTTACCATTGGCTGGAATTTTACATTCCAGCTAATGGGAAGAGGAGAGAAAGAAAAACACGCCCCCCCAGTCGGAAAATTACGGGGCGTTTTGGAGATCCATTTTTGCAGGACCTCGGAGAAAGATGATGTGCTTCTCAAAACGCCCTGTGATTTTCCGACTGAGGGGGCGTGTTTACAATCGTAAAAGATAACGCTTTAAAACCAGCATGGGGAAGTTACAGTACAGGTTAGTGAAAACACCAAAGAGATGCAAAAATTAAACAGCGATGTTATTAAGTGATATACTAATTAAACGTCATGCACACACATCTCAATTCACTCACCTCATGTGAAATCGTGTGGGACATTTCTCTGAAGTTTTTCATAAAATCCTCTACCTGAAAAACGGTCTAACTAGTTACTGGTTTGTGGCTGATGAGGCGCCCTCGGGGACACGCTGTTCAGAGTCTCCCATGGAGCAGGTCAAACAAGGGAAAGAAACAATTTCAAAGCACGCCTACACTCTTTAATAATAAACTACTTTGTATCATAGTTCTGGGCGAGCAAGGATGTTCAATCCGATTTCGATCCGCAATAATAACATAGCATGCTCACAGAAGAGACACTGCTAATTAACGCATGCCCAGTCAAAACTATTTCGAAAGAATTGCTTTTGTCCACAAGGCGGAGCTCACCTTTTTTTTAATGTTCGTATTTCTCTAGCTTCTTCTTTCCATGCAAAGTTCATGTGAATTCGTATTTTCAATATTGCGCATATTATTTATTTTGTTGTGTGTGTGTGGATTTGTCTGTGGTGTGTGTGTGTGGCACTCTGTGTGTGGCTCTGTCTGTGTGTGTGTGTGTGTGTGGCTCTGTGTGTGTGTGTGTGTGTGGCTCTGTGTGTGTGTGTGTGTGTGTGTGTGTGTGTGTGTGTGTGTGTGTGTGTGTGTGGCTGTGTGTGTGTGTAGCTCTGTGTGTGTTTGTGGCTCTGTGTGTGTTTGTGGCTCTGTGTGTGTTTATGGCTCTGTGTGTGGGGGGGAGCTCTGTGTGTGTGTGTGTGTCTCTGTGTGTGTGGCTCTGTCTGTGTGTGTGTGGCTCTGTCTCTGTGTGTGTGGGTGTGGCTCTGTGTGTGGCTCTGTGTGTGTGTGGCTGTGTGTGTGTGTGGATTTGTCTGTGGTGTGTGTGTGGCACTCTGTGTGTGGCTCTGTGTGTGTGTATGTGTGGCTCTGTGTGTGTGTGTGGCTGTGTGTGTGTGTGTGTGTGTGTGTGTGTGTGGCTGTGTGTGTGTGTAGCTCTGTGTGTGTTTGTGGCTCTGTGTGTGTTTGTGGCTCTGTGTGTGTTTATGGCTCTGTGTGTGTGTGTGTCTCTGTGTGTGTGGCTCTGTCTGTGTGTGTGTGTGGCTCTGTCTCTGTGTGTGTGGGTGTGTGGCTCTGTCTGTGTGTGTGTGGCTCTGTCTTTGTGTCTGTGGCTCTGTCTGTATGTGTGTGTGGCTCTGTCTGTATGTGTGTATGGCTCTGTATGTGCGTGTGTGGCTCTGTCTGTGTGGCTCTGTGTGTGTGTGGCTGTGTGTGTGTGTCTGGCTGTGTGTGTGGCTCTGTGTGTGGGTCTGTGTGTGTGTGGCTCTGTCTGTGTGTGTGTGTGGGTCTGGCTGTGTGTGTGGGTCTGGCTGTGTGTGTCTGGCTGTGTGTGTGTCTGGCTCTGTGTGTGGCTGTGTGTGTGTGTGTGGCTGTGTCTGTGTGTGTGGCTCTGTGTGTGTGTGGCTCTGTGTGTGTGTGCAGGGGTGTGGAATTTTATGAAATATGTACTTGTCCATGGGACAAGTAGCTTCATAAATCTACATGTCCTGTAACAAAATCCACTTGTCCCTTTGGTGCCATGTAGTGCGCCGTCAAATAATGGCTGCAATCTCTTTATAGAAGAGCTCTGATAATAGCCTCTCTGGTTATGTATTTTGGAGTTTTTCACCAGCTCTTCTCTAATCTTTTCCCATACTGAGAAAGGTCTGCCATTTACCCCGGACAATGGCAGAAGTAAAGTTTCTTCCATGGCTGGGAAAAATGTGGTTGGAGAAAAAGTGAACTTGTAAACAGTCAACAGATTTCCGCTGGGGCATATTCCTATTTGCTCATGCTAAGATGCAATTCACAAATATTTTCTAGGACTACGGTTTCCTGGCCTACTTAAGGAAATTCATGTGAATTCATGAAAAACGTAAATCTGCATTAATACAAAGACATATATCATGGGTGCACTTTTGTGACTTTAACATTTGAGCCCCTAATTAAATCTGAGTTAATCAAGACCTTGTGTTTTTATTACAATACTATCTCTTCCTATCTGTGAGCTGGCTTCATTGTGTGTCACAGCATTCTGCTCTTTTACAAAGTAGTTTTGTTCTGTGCCAGGAATTTCTATGGCAATATGGCCTTTGAGACCAAATACTACCGGTCTAGTAAGAACGCACTGGCATACAGCACCACGCCTACCTGATAATCCCAAGGTAGAGAAAGGAGCATAGTGTAGGTCAAGTGAGTAACCAGAAAATTAAAATACCCACCACGTTGATCCAAAGTTCTTATGACACCAAGCAAGCGAAAAAAGTAATTGGAATCCTCGCCAGAATAGCTCTTGTCTCTTCCATCTAAGCATCTATCCATTCATCCTTTCACCCACTGATATCTAGCATTTCCATATCCATTAGCCTTTCACCAATCTGTTAGTCCATCCGCTCATCCATTTCCAAACCTACCCATCCATCTCCAAACCTACCCATCCATCTCCAAACCTATCCATTTCAACCATCCATCCTTTTGCTCATCCATACACCCTCCCATTCACTCATTTATCCACCCTCCCTTTCACTCATCCTTCCACCAACCCTTCGACCCATCCATCAATCCATCCGTCCACTCATCCATCCTTTCGCTCTCTAATCCTTACACCCTGTAACCCATCCACCATCCCCGTCACTCAACCACCCCGGTCACTCATTCATCCATCTAGCCAGCCACACTTTCACTCACTCATCCTTTCACCCACACATCCATTCATCCTTTCACATTAATGACGAATCTTTGTCTGCCCAGCTGCAGACAGAAGAGGCCCATCAAGAGCTCCACCACTACTGTAGCTGCTAAAGTGGTGCGTTCACGAAGCCCCTGTTCAAACCTATCCTGCCATCTCAAAACCTATCGATTCAACTGATCCATCTCGCCTTCCTTCCACTCATCCATCCTTTTGCTCATCCATCCATCCTCCACACATCCTCCTCTTTTCTCCTATTCATCTATCCTTTCACTCATCCATCCATCCACCCACCCATCCACCCATCCTCCTTTTCACTCATCTATCTACCTACCCTTTCACTTCCTCGATTTATGATTTCGCTCTTCCATCCACCCTTTCACCCGTCCATCTTCCGTTTTGCTCATATATCCATCCACCCTTTCACTAATCCCTCCATCCACCTTTACACTCAACTGTCCACCCATCCATCAACCCTGCCACCCACCCATCCATCCCCGCCCACTCAGTCATCTATCCCCACCCACTCAGCCATCTATTCATCTATTCTCACCCAGTAATCCACCCTTTCAATATGCCGTCCATCCTTTCACTCATCAATCCACTTACTACCTATCCATCCACTCACCCATCCCTTCATTCACCCTTGCACTTATCCTACCATTCTTTCAAACATCCATCCACTGATTCATCCATGTATTTACCCTTTCACTCCTCTCATTCATCCACTATCCATCCAGCCTTTCGCTCATTCATCCATGCATCTATCCATTCACCCTTTCACTCATTAATGTGTGCATCTATCATCCACTCTTGCACGTATTCATCCATGCATCTATACATCCATCCTTTCACTTATTCATCCATGCACCTATCATCCACCCTTTCACTCATTCATTTATACATCTAAACATCCACCTTTTCACTCCACTCATTCATCCAACTATCCATCCACCCTTTAACTTATTCATCCATGTATCTATCCATTCACCCTTTCACTCATTAATATATGCATCTATCATCCACTCTTGCATGTATTCATCCATGCATCTGTACATCCACCCTTTCACTTATTCATACATGCATCTATCCATCGACTCTTTCACTACTCATCCATGCATCTATTCATCCACCCATTCACTCACTCTCCCACCCACCCTTTCAAGTCCATTATGGGCCTTTGTCTGCGGACCTGCAGACTGAAGAGGCCCATCAAAAACTCTACTGCTGCTGTAGTTGCTACAGCGGTGTGTTCACAATGCCCCTGGTGCAGGCACAAAGTGAGATGAGAGGCCTAGTGCAAGGACAGAATTGGGGGTGGCCTTAGGCCTGCATGAAAGCCCATGGGGAAACTAATGAGCTTTAATGAAAGCCCTCGATGAAGTAAGATATATGAGAGGCCAAGGGGAGCGGGTCAGGGATGTCAGAGTGCATCGGAGGGTGGAGTGGTGAGGTTAGCAGGTTCAGGCACCGGGTGTAACATAAGGTGTACAGGAAACGCAAGTGCCAAGCAGGGGGTGCATGAGAAGGGAAATCAAATTGAGTTGAAGATGAGCAGGGATATTGGAGCCCTATCAGGCCCAGGAGAGGAGCAGAGAATACAAGGCAGGGGTCATACAGTTCAAGTCAGAGCAAGGGGCCAAGAGGCACAAAAAGCAGCCTCTTACATGCCAGTGCTGCGAGTGTACTGGAGCTGCAGAAGCTCGATGTTAGTCTCATGCTTGAAGAATATAAAAGGACCATGGGAGCGTCTGGAAGGCACAGATTATCGAGCTGGCTCCAACTTTGAGCTCTGCTTTATCATTTTGTTGTTCTGCTCTGGGGAAATGAAAGTGCAGGCCCCAGCTTTTGCATTGACCCTTTCACTGCCAATAAACTGCTCAGAGCAACTTATTTACTGACTGTGACCTACAGGGTTGAACAGCTGTGTATCGTATTACTATAAAACTGTCTACTTGTCCTTTGGACAAAATGCAAATTAAAACCTCTTGCCCTCCTAAGAAATCTAGATGTCTCGGGCGTCTGGAGATAGGAATTCCCCACCCCTGTGTGTGTGTGTGGCTCTGTGTGTGGGTGTAGCTCTGTGTGTGTGTGTGTGGCTCTGTGTGTTGTGTGGCTGTGTGTGTGTGGGTGGCTCTGTGTGTGTGTGGGTGGCTCTGTGTGTGTGCAAATGCAATAGGTCTCGCATTTGCGAGAGATGAAGCTATTGGCATTGTAAATGACAATGCCATTTATTTATATGTTTTTTTAAAACAAAAATAATGTCATGAGCAAGGCCAATAGCTCTAACTTTAACAAAGACGAGACCATTGCATTGTAAATGCTTGTTTAATCTCGCGAGGCACTAAACAGGGATGCCCGCTGTCCCCTTTACTTTTTGCCATCGCGATGGAACCCCTGGCTGCTCGTGTCCGGCAACACCACACCGCACGGGGTATAGGTTTGAGCTCTCGTAGTCTGCTTATCTCCTTGTATGCGGACGATGTCACACTACATTATGAACCCCGAAGATAATCTAGACCCGTTGTTGAGAGAGTTTATACCCTTTGGTGGGCTCTGGGGCATTCTCATAAACTGGGCCAAATCAGTGGTGTTCCCTTTGACAGAGAGTACTCCCCAGTTAGTGTCGGAATTCCCTTTGCGTTGGGAGGCTGATGAAGTCAAATATCTGGGGATTTGGATAAGCCGTGACACACAGGAGGTGTGGCGCCTAAATTACGGTTGTGCAGTGACGTGGCTGGAGGATAAAGTAAAGGTGTGGGCTACACTACCGCTATCACTGGCTGGCAAGATATCACTGGCCAAAATGATTATCTTGCCAACATTTTTGTACTTATTTGTTAACATCCCGGTCCCACTTACCAGACATTTTTTTGATACCCTTAAATCCCATTTGATCACTCTGGTATGGGCCGGGAAACAGGTCAGAACCTCTTGGGACCTATTGACTCTCCCTCTGCGGCAGGGAGGTTTGGGAGCCCCGGATATGCAACTGTATGCATTATGTGCACAAGCTCAATTTTTACGTTATTGGGTGCATCCGACCCCCTTTCAGCCGCATGTAGCGGTCGAGACAGATGTTACAGCCTCCATCCCACTCAAGGTCGCACTGTATCAAATGTGAATTGGTCTAAACAAGTGAGTACTGTACTGAGACTATGTACCAATGATCCTTTATTACTTCATACCTGACTGGCTTGTTGAAATGTAATGCCATTTTTTTTTAAATGCAAAGAAAGAAAAAAAAAAAAAAAAGAATTGTTAGTCTTCACTATGCAAATAGCACTCTGGGGAGAATGGTACCGCAGGCATTCATCTCAACCTTGGCCAGCACATTTTAGAAAGGAAATCGTAGGTGATCTTAATGCCCAACAGCTTTCCCCAGCGGACAGGGAATGTAAGCCTTGTGTAAAGGGATGCAGAAAAAAGGTATCTGGGAACGTATTCATGTAAAGCCTCTAGTGCAATGTGCACAGTATGAAGAACTATACTGTAAATGTACACTATGATGTAATGCTTCAACATATTTGCTCACTGGTTCTCTTTACTAGCCACCTGAATCATTTTTATTCCGAAGGCTTTTTCCGGTTGTTACTTCATTCCAGTTTGAAGACTCAAATCATCATTTAAGCCATTAAAGACCCAAAAATCAAAGACAATCGTAGGGTGTTTAAACAAATGTGCATTCTTGGACATCTTTTAAAACTGGATTCCCAGACCATGTACTATCTCAACGGATTGTCCGTACTGCAGGACCCCCCAAAAAAACCAAGATATTATTTTTGGCCTATGATTTATGCACCAGTAATTGAACTGATAGGCTGAGATCATATCATAGATTAATGTTCCGTAGGAGAATACACTCCTTTCTGGTGACACCCCTTACTGTCCTGCAGAGGATTTACCGATTCGTGCCCATTAGACATCTATCTTCAGCTAATCTAAGCCCTCAATGACTTTTCCTAAGCCAGGCTCATGGGCATTGGGGAAAGTTGTTTCACTTTTGTGGTCCTCGATGCAAATTGACCCCATTGGACGTTTGCTTGTATCCTTCTTTATGTACCTTGAGCATAGCTAGAAAAACGATTGCCTTCTTTTGTGCAGTATATCGGAGTTATGCATTGGTGTCCTTTGGTATTCGGCTCAACTATTTGTGCTATTAAAGCAAATTCACACAATCTAACATTTAGCTTCTAATATAAAGTTTCTTTGAATTGTATTGGAATTGCCTTTACACAGAGCGTACTACCCCTGACGAGGAGTTCAAGAGCTCAATGTTGAATAGCACGGAACTCCGGACTCAGTTAGTGGTCAATCCAGTGGTCATTGATTATTGTTGGTTATTGGAATACAGTAATTGCTCTTCTCGGGTTAAACCATTCAGTATATTTACTTCGGTTTCGTTGTGGTAGATTGATACGAGTTAGGGATAATCATTAGCGGGAGTAATGTGAGTTTATACAAATGGTTTGTGGGTTGAATACATAGACTATCAGGAATTAAGTGTTGTTAGATTGCGGAGATATGGTTTAAAGTAAAATGGGTTGGACTCTATAAAACAAGGTGCGAGTCACTTACAGAAATATAGAGTACTGAGAGAGACGCCACACAGAAGTTGGAAGGTTAGGAGATGATCACTTAGATCACTTAGAAGAAAGCAAGGAGAGAAAACAATTGTACGTTTTAAGTCTTGGTCACTTTTTCACGCAAGTATTGAGGAACATAATGGGAAGAGGCTTTTTGAGGTACTTAGCAATTTTACCATGTAAACCTGTTGAAAGAAACAAGTTTATGTATATTATATGTCCGGGGCAGATTGCTTGAACATGCGAGCCCAAGTGTGAGGATCATTTAAGCATCATTAGCCTGAGCCAGCAGTGTGCAAGGCTGAGGACAATCTATTAAATACAGTCTTCAGTATCCCAAGCGTGTTACAGTGTTCATATACCACCACATCTCAAGCGAAGCAGCTATCCCTTTATTAAACCTCTTACTTGCTGGAAGAGCGACATGCTCTTGTTAAAGAATGTAATTCCTTAAATGCTACACCACTGCAGCACTCACTTTCTTTCTATTAGCCTCCATTGGAATGCATATTTTATATTATCCATGAATTGTATACACAAAGTGATCTTTCATTTGAATTGTTTTGGACTTTAGAAGGAATTTTTCTATTGCTTTTGTCAGTGCTTGAGTGCAAGTGTCAAACCTGTTGGCAATGCTGGTTATGTCTGGCCTACGCAGTGCGCATGCGCTGCATAGGAGGACCTTTAGCAGTCGTTCTGCTCTTTTTCGAAGCACATACTCAGCTTGTGGTGGCATCCACCTTGCGGGAGCGAGCAGGGGCCCGCCACAAGTACGAGTATGTGCTATGAAAAAGAGCAGACTTGCTTTCTCTGTTTCTCTCTGTCAGCAGATTGCGCGCGCACGAACATACCACTCTCGCTTTCTCGCTCTTTCTCTCGCTCTCCCCCTCTCTAGCTCTCTCTCTCCCCCTCTCTTTTTGCCAATAACAGAACGCTTGAAACAAAAGCAGAACTTGCCTCGTGTGCACTGGAAAACTGGAGTGGGGAAACGATTTAATGTTCTTTGCTGACCTCTTCTGGCTGTTGTTAATATGACTTTATGTACACATTTAAAGTTTGAACTACATCAGGTCTGTGTGGCTTATCCCACCTGTCTCCACCCATCTGTTTTCCTTCTTCTCTTCCTGTCTCACGTCCATGCTGCTTCAAGCAAATAGATGCCTTATCAACATTATTATGAACAATCTGTATAACGGACGATGGAAAACTAGTTTGCTAGTGTGCTCTGATTTTTGTAACTTTTCCTGACACACATTCATCTCACTTGCGTGCAGGTCAGCTTACACTTAACTGCGAGCCGCTTTTGCTGGGGCTTCGAAAATGTAGTATCAGGAAGGGAAACAATCTTTATTGTACATTGTGCAGTAGTATCACATGGGTGTTGTTGCCTGTAGTAAACTTATCATAACATTTAACTCTTTAACAGCTGTTGTCACCAAGATCCCAAACACTGTACGCAGTTACTATTTTTTTGGTACCGCGTAGACTCCCTGGAATGTAAAGCTCACTCACCGTATTTCAGTGTCTAAAGGCACCGGTTGTGGTAATGTAACAAGCTAAAGTTTTGTGAGCCCCTATTTTAGTGGTACATTACAGTTACTGTGCTGTTTTCAGATCACGAGTGCCTTGATATCAGATGATAGGCTCAAGGCATAAGTTACTTTCTTTTCTATATCAAATTTGATTGGGTTTTTAAAGCAGAATAATGACCCTCGTGGGCCGTATACATACATAGGACACTGCAGGAATGGACCCAAGAACCAAGGAAAAGAAACATATGCACGAAAGCCCATGGCAACCCGCCCCCACCCCCCACAGCATCTAATGTCTCGTACAATTGTGCGTTAAGTGTCTGATTTTTTGGTGTAATCATTCTATGCAGCAGTTAAATTTATTGCTTCTTGACATCATACAAAATTAAAGGCGAGACCAGTTAGGTTAATTAGCAGCACCTTCATGTTGGAGGGATACTAGTCCGCATCTCCTGCTTTTTATTGTCTCTAAGAGCATTTCTTCTCAGTGTGTTTTTAGGCCATTTGTTGCTATAGTCCTCTGATCGGGACAAAAGGTAGGACTGATT
The DNA here is from genome assembly GCF_964261635.1 of Lissotriton helveticus. Taxonomy (NCBI): domain Eukaryota; kingdom Metazoa; phylum Chordata; class Amphibia; order Caudata; family Salamandridae; genus Lissotriton; species Lissotriton helveticus. Next base: position 495,888,258 of record NC_136061.1, on the reverse strand, counting down.
CAGAATCTAAAATGGGAGTTCTGGCAGTTTTAAAGTAGGCACCGCAGCAAACTTTGGCTACTTGTCAATCTGACCATGAGTCATTACATGCTAGCGGCTTGTAGTTGTATACTCAGTTTCCAGACAAATGAACCTGTGAATGCTCCAATTTTAATTGTCTACCTTGCTTAAGTCCATTGTAGCGTGGGCTTGTGCTTTTTTAAACGACACTTGAAAGTTTTCTGAACCTCATTAAGCTTGAAAAGATGACCACTCATGTGAGATGTAAAATTAAGTTCAGTCAGCACGTAGGTATCCGCGCGGTCGCCAGTTATTTACAATTTAAACAAGCAATGGCAAACCTAGTTAGTCTTGACTTGGCAAGACAGTGCTATGTTTTTTTTAATTGAAAGATTTGCAACAAAAATAAAGGAAATTGATCTCCACCAGAATGTTGCCACCGTATGCTTGTAACTCAAATTTTAAATATAAAAAAATTCACTTACGTGGCAGTTTTACTTATGTTTTTTTAACTCCATTTTACAATGTCACTTAAACACTTCTAACATCACTTATAAAGAAGCAAAGAATAGCCGGTATTTAAAGTTAATGTGAAAAATAAAAAGCACACTTTAAACAAGCTTTATCGCTGAAGAGAAGAACTGTTTTTAGGCGGATGTGAACATTGTGTGCAGGCTTTGCGCAGTCTTCCAAATAGAAGGCAACCAGTGGTTAAAATGGCCTGATCGGTTGTTTTATGCTTTTAAAAGAAAGAATGCTAGTCTAGGGTGAATGGTAATTTAGTAGACCACTTCACCCCAATCGCCCACTTCACCCCAATTTCTACTCTAACCCACCTCATTCTACCACACCCCACTCTGCTTCACTCCAATCTATCCCAATCCTCCCCACTCCAGTCTACCCCACTCCAATTACTTGATTTATAGAATACAAACGTTAACCTTAATTCACAGTTGTGAGTGCTAGGAAGAAACCGGGCCCTAGGAAGTAAAGGGTTATAAATCGGTTGATGGAGGAGAGTAGAGACTGGCATTTCACAAACAGCCACTTTTGTGGTAACAGATTTTTAATATAAAATATTTAGAGGGGCTATAAAGAAGAAAGACTATCTATAAACCATGTATCGCCTCTATGCCCTCTCACCAGGCATCAGGCGTGATTTGAATAGGGGCCACTTGATACAGAATCATTCATGACAACCTCTGCATATCGGGTAGGGTTACCAATAGTAATTTTATCACTAATAAATGCCTCCACAAAATGTAATGAAATAATAGTCCTAGCAGAAAGTGCCTTCCACTGTCAAATGTATTGGCAGTAAAGTTCCTTAAATCTGTTTCGCCTTTAGGACCATATAAGTGTTTAGTTATCCAGCACAATATCCTTGGGGCAACAACATCAACTATTGCATGCCTAAACACTTATAAGGTCCCAAAGGCGAGATCTATTGGCTATGCCAATGCTTGTTTTTTATTGCCACTGCATGTATGGTTTTCATTTCTGCCTTGTAATACTTCAGACTTGTGCCATGGAAAGAAGACTGTAATAAACGATGATGGAAATAAGGAGACAAAAGGAAGAGGGTTGAATGAGTGAGGTGAGCAGGAGTAGGTGAGAAGACTTGAGTTGGAAAGCTGTCGAGTCGTATACCTTTGACATGATTCAACTGCACTTCTGCCATCACTTTGTGATTTCTGACTCGCCTGGTATTTTTCCTACTCGGGAAGGAATCGTAAAAATTCCTTAAAAGGTGCGTCAAGCTTTGTTGAGTGTTGTTCTGGCCGGTACTGTGATAAACTTTGATGGATACGTTTCCCTCTTTCGGGTGCACCCTGTCACTGCTAGCGGGGGAGACGACTGTCCCTTTAGGCCAAGCCAGGGTGTCAGAAGTTACAGTTCATAGATACGCTGTTCGAGATTCCCACAGATAGGGTCGGATTGGGATTGAAAATCGGCCCGGGCACGCAAAAAAGAAATCGCTCCCGATTTGCATAACGCCTTTCCTCATATCACTGCTTCTGCGTAATTGTATTAAAAAGAAAGAGGGGGGGGTAAGAAAATGCTCGCATCAGTTTACACTGGTGAAACGCACCTGAAAACAAGTGAGGCCACTTCTACTCAGGCCCCCTGCCCCCGCTCAGTATGTGCACACATTAATGAGCTGACCAGCGAGACAAAGGGAGTGATACCTCTGCCTGTTGCTAAACGGGAGGTAATGAGCGCCTATCTGCCTCTAGAAACACCACTCAGACACCCACTGGGCCGCTGGCTGTATTCCAACAATAGAAGCTGTAGTATAATGGTATTTAGTGTATTGCACCTTTCCTGATTCTTGTTCTACAATATCTACAATAAATCTACATGGAAATCCAACTGGTATCAGTTCCATTCACTTATTATATTTGTGACGATCCGGAAAGAACCTACCTTGCCACCTGGTGGTCTACAGAAATTTTGAAAAGCAGGAAGCAACTCCAAGGTATGAGTTTCCTACAACTTCAGCTACACATTTAAAAGGCATACTGGCACCCGGTGAGCCTCACCAGTGACCTTCTATCTGTCGCCCTCAACCTTAGGGTGCCAGTTCCTGCCTGCACACAACTGAAGCTTGCCAGTTCCTGCCTGCACACAACTGAAGTGTTCCAGTTCCTGCCTGCACAAAAATGAAGTGTGCCAGTTCCTGCCTGCACACATCTCAAGTGTGCCAGTTCTTGCCATCTTCCACTTTAAACTACCTGTTTGCCTACTTGCCCTGCTGCCTGTACATCACGCTTCTTCCTGCCTGCCTCTACTTGCCATGGAAAGCACTACCTGTTTCCATGTGGAAGAGCATCAAGGGCTACTACTATTTAATGTCCTGCGAACATCGGGGAGAACTCTCAGAGCTTCGCTCTGGTGGCACTGAGTCTTTCACTGTTGTCTTCCTGCCAACGGATGGTCCCTACACTTTGTGTAACCAGTGCTTAAGCCTCATGCTACCTACTGCCCCAGAGTCTTCTTTTCCCTGCTTCTGTCTTCATGGAGAAGACTCCTTTGTTTGTGTATGCTTTGGGAGAGTCCCTGCTGTGAACTGCCTTTCCATAATTACTTTGCGCAATAAGGAGCGTCAGTAAGTCTTGCTCTTACTCTTCATTCACTTTTCTTTGCTTGGTTCGAGACCTTGGGCGGTGAATTAATCTTTTTTTTTTCCCTATTTTATGGTGCGTCTTTCAATGGCAGTTTAACTGTCTTTCCTATACTTTTAAACACTGCTGTAATAAGTGGTTTTCTATGGGAATTGGAAGAAGACGAGGTGTAGAGAGTGTAGATCTCTTTATTAAGTCAGATGGTAAGTATTCAGGTGAGACCCCACCAGGAGCAGCCCACTTGCTGCTCAGCCCGTTCACAACTGATCCTCACGCTCAGACATTCAAACACTCCATTCTAACCACTCACCAACATTCCACTCATTCCACTCTGGCTGAGCAGCAAGACTTACTATGTTTAGTCTACTACATCACCTTCCCCCTTTTAACAGAAACAAAAAGAATTATGCAAGTACAATAAAAATATGAATCAACCAAGGGGAAATTTGTTAACATCGCATAAGGAGGAAAAAGATAAGTAATAATTCATAAAAGAAAATACATAGCTAGGCTGAAAATTGTTAACATTGCTACTGAAATTAATAATATAAGGAAAGACTGTAATATAAAAATTAAGACAGGTGAAAATTACACCCAGTTGAACTTTAAAATAAGTCCAACGTTTCAGAAACAGATTGTAGATGTTGAACTTTAAAATAAGTCCAATGTTTCAGAAACAGATTGTAGATTCTACACGCCGTGAATAAAATTCCAGTAACGTAAATTAGCAAGAAGTAGAAATCTAACAAGTGATATCTGCACATCCTAGTGCATATCACAAAGCCAGAAGGCTTATAACTGTCCACGCAAATGTGAACATCGTCATACCGTGAATAAAACAACCCCTTTAACTAAACGAGTTTTAAAAAATAAACATTATGAACCATACACATCAATAGATGAGAAATCCACTTGTCGGTGGAAGACCCATAGCCGAAGCCTATTTCGGCCATAACCTGAAAAAGAAAGAGAATTGAGTGAATAGAGTTCCAAAATATGAAGGTTGTAGTGCCCCATATACATACGCAATTAAAGCATGGTTACACTAAAGATGGGTACTTGACCATTAAAACTACAGATGGGTACTTAGCCCATTGTGCATTCCTTAAAACAAATATGGCTACACTGGCCAAAATGATGGGTATTCAGCCCATTGCACATTTCTAAAAACAAAAATGGGTAAACTGTCCCAAAAGATGGGTACTCAGCCCATTGCGCATTTCTAAAAACAAATATGGGTACACTGCCCAACACTAAAGATGGGTACTCAGCCCATTGCGCATTTCCATAAACAAATATGGGTACACAACCCAACACTAAAGATGGGTACTCGGCCCATTGTGCATTAAAACAACTAGTATCCACTACCTATTGTACATAACCAACTAAAATATGTGCACTGAGTCCATTGTCCTAAGACTAAACATATGCACCCCTAACTAACGAATAGGTAGACTGTATTTTGCACCTTAAAACTAAAGATGGAAACATCGCCCATTGTACATAAAACTAAAAGTTATGTATTCCTAAATAAAAAGTAGGTACACTGCCTTTTGAACCATAAACTAAAGATGCACCGTCCTTGCACATAAAAGGTAGAGGTTTTGATACTAATACTAGGCAAGAAGGGTAGAATCAGTGTATAGGGTGTGCACTACCCACACTGTAGATTACCAGAAAGTGAAGAGACCGGCTCTAACACAATGAATACCCTAAAGAAATCAAATCATGCCTAGAACCCTCAGGATGGAAACCTCAATAAGTAAATAAAGATTTCGCTATGTGGCTGCAATATGAGCAGTATACCAGTTAAGTATGAAATAGAGCGTATAACATTGACTCAATGAACTAAATAGATAAAAACTGCAACAATTCACCAAAAACAGTCAGGTACTGTAACTTAAATTAGAAGTACAGATACAGTAATGCCAAATGAGTCAAAACGAAATATAGAACAACATCAAAAAATTACAAAACATAGGACAGCTCCAGAATCTAGTCCGGCCACCCTGGTGAGTGATGTCTCACCCGAATCCACTGGTGTTAGTATCCGAACAACATTTAAAACCCTGTTTCAGCGGATTACAGATGGGGCCACAAGCACTGTACCACATGAATGACAAAGTGACAAATCCGCAATAAGGTGTAATGATTAGTTGCAGGCGGAGTGATGATCCTTCAAATTTAAGAGCTGATAGATGCACTGCCGGCCGCCTTTCGCCATATGGAAACGTATACCTTAAAGAAGAGATCACAGCAAAATATCCCCCGACGTATCTAACAGCCGTCTGAAGAGAATCCTGGAACAGCCAAGATGGAAGCACGCTTTTTGACGTAGTCCCGGGTGGTTCACCGTGTGTCCGCGCCCAAGAGCGTCCAGGAGCAGTTCTGGTCACCATGGAAACAAAGACGCCTCGTGGACGCTCGAGCACTGTAAGCATAGTTCGCGTGAGCACTCTGAGCATGGCTCGCGCTGAATTCAAACAGAGACAGGGATCAACTGTCTCAAAACGCTTCACAGCGATGTCAATAAATAAAACATAAACAAACTGCTCACCCAGGTGAAAATCCACGGCCACCAAAATCACGTAGTTATCTTCCTCAATTGTATTAAGCGTACTTGTACTTTGGATTCATTTCCGGCAAATAAAAGTTCCATTTGAATCCAGTAGATGGCAGTAAACAACCCTTCTTCACTACCGATCTGCAACTAATTACTTGATTCTTTGAACTGCCAAAACGATGCGAGTGCTCACAAGCCTGTCAGATCCATTCAGTAATTAAAACAATGTGATCTCTCTGAAGTTTGCCAGATTACATTGCAGTCGAACCCTCCTTAGAGCCTCAGATAACCATATCAGCTGATTCTCCTCGTAGCTCTCCTACCGATCGAGGTTTAAAGAGAAGGCCACTGAAACTGACAGCGCAGGTCCGCATACAGACTGAGACTTGATTCCTGACACTGCGGGCGACAGATGAAGGTCACTGGTGGGGTCTCTGTGTCAGGATCTTAAAGTCGATTAACGTTTCTTGAAAGGAGCATTACTTTAAGCAATTCCGTTTTCTGTTCAACCATCCTTTTAGGTAGCAGCACGGACAGGTTCTTCCGGATCGTCGCCAGATGTAGAGTGTGGTTTGAATTGGAAGAAGACGAAGTGTAGAGAGTGTAGATCTCTTTATTAAGTCAGATGGTAAGTATTCAGGTGAGACCCCACCAGGAGCAGCCCACTTGCTGCTCAGCCCGTTCACAACTGATCCTCACGCTCAGACATTCAAACACTCCATTCTAACCACTCACCCACATTCCACTCATTCCACTCTGGCTGAGCAGCAAGACTTACTATGTTTAGTCTACTACAACTGCTCGAGCACACACAGAGCCCACTCCCGCTTTTACCTTCTTTCATGCTACCTGGCCTCGCCTGCCTTCATGTCTTTGTAACGTTTCCTGCACTTACAGCTGCTTTCCTCCTTCCGGACCTCTGCATTTATCATTGGGAGGGAGGGGTGAGGGGGGGTGAGCAGACACCAGACCAATTGAAAGTGTGCAAAAGGCCGCTTTTATTGAAACAGGTGCATATTTACAACAATACCAACCTGGCAACCGCCTCACAAAACTAGTCCTCACTAAATAAGATGTTACCTTACAACCCCAAACGTCAGGCCCGCCCCTAACACGTCACAAACCCCGCCCCCACCCAGCACAACATAATTACAATTCAAACAATATCAAAACCTGATAATCATTTAAATATCATCCCAACCCACCGCAAAACATCACATTGCAAAACTTACCCACCAACAACTTACATTACCCAAAACCTTGTAACCACCCCACGAAACAACTATTTAAACTTTTCCAGCCATAGCCCAACTTTAGCAAAAACCCAACAAGCTTCATGTCCCTGCTGACCAAGAACGCCCAATTTCCGCACGGCACCTGTTCCAAGCGACAATGAACAACATGTTTTGTTACCCCATATCCACCTGTTCCGACAAAAGAACCTAAAATTATGGAAGATAAAACAAATAAATAATGGAAATAAATAAATAAATAAATAAATAAATAAATAAAAAACCCGGGGAAAATAAGAGAAAGACCTAACTGAGAATAGGGAGGGAGGGAGGGAAAATTTTCAATTTAACTAATGAGCTCCCGGCCACCAGGTCATTCAACCTAAAATGGTGGCCGGGAGGAGGGGCCAGAGGGGTATATAGCTGGGCTCCCCCAGTAGGAACCGAGGGAGCCCAAAACCAGCCCAAAAACAGCCCAAGGCTGGCGCCCTGATGCAACCCCCCCCCACTAGCCCCTCCCAATCAGCCCGGGGTGGGGACCTCCCTACGGTCGGCTGCCCCCCCCAAGCCCCCCTTGGGAGGGAGGGGTGAGGGGGGGTGAGCAGACACCAGACCAATTGAAAGTGTGCAAAAGGCCGCTTTTATTGAAACAGGTGCATATTTACAACAATACCAACCTGGCAACCGCCTCACAAAACTAGTCCTCACTAAATAAGATGTTACCTTACAACCCCAAACGTCAGGCCCGCCCCTAACACGTCACAAACCCCGCCCCCACCCAGCACAACATAATTACAATTCAAACAATATCAAAACCTGATAATCATTTAAATATCATCCCAACCCACCGCAAAACATCACATTGCAAAACTTACCCACCAACAACTTACATTACCCAAAACCTTGTAACCACCCCACGAAACAACTATTTAAACTTTTCCAGCCATAGCCCAACTTTAGCAAAAACCCAACAAGCTTCATGTCCCTGCTGACCAAGAACGCCCAATTTCCGCCACCCAGAAAAGAGGGGGGAAGGAATTACCCTCCTCTCTTTCTGCCCCCCAAAACCGACCAACCAAGGAACCAGAACCTTAACCCAAGAAATTTTGAATCTTCAAACACCTGGAGAGCACCTCTCGCAATTCTAAGAGATATAAATCCATCCCTATACGAGATAAGTGAACACCATCGCCGCGAAAGAATTCCACATTGTCATAACGGATGTCCTTATGTGACACCCGCCCAAAACCCAGATCTCTACAAAAACGGGAAACCTCCAGATTCAACTTCCTTCGCGCCTTATCAACCGCCCTAGGCTTGATCGCACCCCTCCAGGTTCTTCTAGGGACCAATTCTGTCCATAAAACATGGCAACCCGCCCATTGTTGACGAATAAGAGAAAGATCCTTCTTCATCGCTCTCAATAAAACCACTCCTTTCACCCCACAAAGGTCATTCTCCCCAAGGTGTAAGAGCAACACGTCAGGACAAACACCTCCCACCAACCAAGAATTCAAGGCCGGGATAAGCTCCCTCCAGATCATACCTCCCTTCCCCTTCCATACAACATTAAAAAGACGAGAATTAAAACCAAGTGTGGAACCAAAATAGCTTCTTATAGCTTGATCTTCCGCTCGCCTAATGAAGGAATGTCCCACTATCCAGATCGTCATGACAGTAGAACGGGGGCCGGCCACTGAACCTGAAAAAGAAAAGCAGCATCAAACTCAAGAAAAACTATCATCCGCATGCGCCATAACAGGATCAGTACGCACATAGCGCCTAAAACAGTTGGAGGACCAACGCCCTAAAGACATAATGTCCTGCTGCGACCAACCCCTGTTATGAGCTTCTGTAGCTGCCCCAATCCTGAAAGAATGCGTACCATACTGTGTCTCATCCAAGCCCATGAAGCGCAGCGCTTTACGCAAAACCATGCGCAGTTGGTACTCCGTCACCCTGGAACCATCCACATGTCGAAAAACAGGGCCCTCAAAAGCGGCCCCCGAACAGTCCCGCAAACGCCTGGCCCACCTCAAAGGACACGTCTCAGAAGGGGAAGAAGCTTCAAGCCAGATGCCCCTCCCTTTGCTGTGTTGATCAGTTTTTGCCCGGGCCAACCAAACGTGCAACCCCGCTTCCAAAAATCGAACATTCTCCCACCCCACCCCAAAAGTAACTTTCGACCCCAGTAACTCAGAAACTCTGAAAGCACCAAAAAACATCCAAACCATAAGAGTAGAAAACAGACAAACCTCAAACTCATTCAGACAAACCGAGGGCAAAACCTGCAAAACTCGGGCTAACGTCTGCCAAGACAAAGGTCGGCGAACCATATGTTCCCTACCCCTCTCCCTAGACCAACCTTCTAGCATGCGCTTACCCACCTCCCCTGCCGAAGGAGAATAGCCCCACAGCAATTTTCCCATGAACGCAATACCAGCCAATTTTCCAGCAATCGTCACACGTGTCAGCCCCCTGTCTATCAAGTGAAGAATGAACTGTACCACATCTTCAGATCGTCTCCAGCCCGGAGCGCGCCAGCCGGCCCCAGATTCTAAAAACTCTTTCCAGGCCAATTCATACGCTGTCCTAGTGAAAACTGCAAGCGAACCTACCACCAGCTGCAAAACCCTGTCTCGCCTACAGTCCACAGATGTTCCGGCATGCGGGTCGGCGTCCTGTCCGCCTCCGAGGCTAGCCCATGGAATCTCTCCCACTGTGAACGAGACAAAGCATCCGCAATGTCATTGTCCACCCCAGGAATGTGTAAGGCCTTAAAACAGATGTCATACGTCAAGCACCCCAACACAAAGACTCGCAAGAGCTTCAAGATGTGAGCATCCTTGGCCGACTGCCGATTGATAATGTCCACCACAGCCTTATTATCAATTCGAAACAGCACTTTTTTGTGAGAAAGCTCCTGACCCCACAAAGTCAACGCCACCACCACAGGGAAAAGCTCCAGGAAGGCAATACTCCTGCCTCCGTTCCTCCACGCAGCAGGCCACTGTTCAGCGCACCATCTGCCCTGCCAGTAAAGACCGAAACCATCACTGCCTGCCGCATCTGAAAAAATGTGGACGTCCCAGATCCAATTCTCTTCTCTGTATAGAGGAATGCCATTGAAAGAGTGTAAAAAGGCTACCCACATCCGCAGATCCTCCTTAACACCTGCTGACAGGCGAACGTGATGGTGAGGTAAAAACTGACCAGACAGAGCTCTACCCAAACGCCTGCAAAAAGTTCTACCTGCCCTGACCACCCTACAAGCAAAGTTAAGATGGCCCAGCAGCACCTGAACTTCCTTCACTGTCACCTTTGCCTTGTTCAACATAACGTGTAAGAGGTCCAACATTTTTTCTTTTTTATCCACTGGTAAACGTGCCTCCATAACATTAGAATCAATCTCGATCCCCAAAAAAGACATGGTCGCGCAGGGGCCCATTGTCTTTTCCGGTGCCAATGGCACACCTAAAAATTCCATCAGAGTTTGGAATGTTCGCAAAGCATTCTGGCATGCTGAGGAATTGGGAGCGCCAACAAAAAAGAAATCATCCAGGTAGTGAGTCACAAGCTGATGTCCTGATGTGTCGGTGAAAAACCATTGGAGAAATGTGCTAAAGGTCTCAAATAACGCACAGGATATGGAACAACCCATTGGTAAAGCCTTATCCACATACCACTTCCCCTGAAATTGAATCCCCAAAAGATCCCAATCCCCAGGATGCACAGGCAATAAACGGAATGCCGATTTGATGTCACATTTTGCCATCGCCGCACCAGTGCCGGCAGATACAACCAGGGCCATTGCCACATCCACTGAAGAATAAGACACTGAAGCAGCCTCACCATCAATGAAATCGTTAACTGATGAGCCCTCCGGCCATGACAAATGTTGAATCAAACGAAATTGCCCAGGCTCTTTCTTAGGCACCACACCAATTGGGGAGACAATAAGATTTTCCAAGGGCCAATCACCAAAAGGACCCGCCATCCTCCCCTCCCGCACTTCCTTATCCAATTTGTCTTGCACCACCTCTGGATGTTCATTGGCCGACAATAGATTCTTTGACCACCGCCGCAACCGCGGCCCTGTGTAACCAAGACGAAAACCTTCCTGAAAACCATCCAACAATAACTTAGCAGCCTCGACATTCCCGTAGCCCCTCAGAGCCACAGCCAAGTGAAAAGGATTAACTGGCGTATGAGCCTTTGGGCCCAGTTCCAGAAGTGTTCTTCCCCCCCCCTGTAAGGTTGAGGCTGCTGTGCAGGGGCAGGGGCATTGGCTGTCTGTTGTGACCACTGTCTTCCCCCTGTAACCCGAGGCCCCCAACACTTGGACAGTGGGTGCGGTTTACCACATTGGGAGCATTCGTGTCGAAATTTGCAATACTCTCTTGGGCAATATCCTCTGTTAAAATCCCAACATGTCCCATTGGCAGATTGGACTGACGCAGCTGCACCCACCCCTCCCCGAGTGGGCCTACCCTGAAAGGGCCGTGAAGGTAATGGATACCCACTAGCTGTGAAAATTGTCTTACCACCTGCCGATGCTCCCATAGTGTGTTGCCACAAGTCATTATCCAACTCCCCCCATTTCGCTTCAGGATCCCAAGCCATCCGAGCCCGGAATTCCTCATCGTACTGTGACCAGGCATAACCACTGCCAGTAATCTGCGCTTTCCTGATCACATCCATATACTTAAAAAGTGCCACACAGCGCTCAGGGAATTTCTCACAATACACACTAGCGTATATAAGAAATGCCGCTGTCCAGTTTTCTATGGTCAAAGGAACCTTTGGGCGCTTGGCCAACTCATACTCTTCCTCCTTAGACCCCTCCTTAGACCTAACCTCCCTATGTAAAAGCTTCAATAATTCAACGTACTCCCCTTTCCAAATCCTTTCCTTAGTAGACAGCATTAAATGAGCGCCCAAAGGTTTTGTGACGCCCATGTAAGGCAATTTCTTTATTTTAAGCTCCTTGCTGTGTGGGGGGTCCTTACCTACCTCCATGGGCTCCGTAACAGTCCCGGAATCCACCTTAGAACCCACGCCCCCGTCACTCGTACCCACTCCTTGATCCTTAACATAACGACCCTTGTGGAGCTTAAGATCCACACCCTCTGAAGGAGGATCCCCCCCCGTTCCCACAGAAACCATCAATGGCTTGTCCCGCGGCCCAGCAAGCTCACCTGGATTCAATAAAGGCAGTTGGGCCGGCCTCTCTCTCCATGCCATCTGTTCAACATCAACGCCTGACCGAGGAACCCTCACTTCGGGGCCGCTCTCTCGAGTTGGTCTGGAAACTGTAGCTCTCGGACGCACCACCACCGGTGCCTGTAAAACATCATCAGAAGCGTGAAAAAGCCCCCCCCTTGCACCCTCAGCACGTATCTCGCCCTCCTCAGGGCTCTCCTCATCATAATCTAAAACCAAAGATTCCTCCAACCGAGGAGGATCCAACACCTTTGCCGGACTTCTGAAACCAACCCGGGCCTTACCAGCCCGTACTGACATTGTAGGCGGGGGAGCCGACTGGACCCGTCTGTACTCCCCCAAACGTTGACCAGATTTGTACAGCTTAACCAACGATGAATCCCTTTGTTGATGAGAAGAAACATGTGGGGCCAGCGAGGACGCGCCGGTCCTGCTTCTGCCAACCCCGCCGATATCCAGAGAACCTGACAATGGGGCCAGCGAGGACGCGCCGGGTCCGCTTCTGCCGACCCCGCCGATACCTGTAGAAAGAGAAGTTGGGGCCAGCGAGGACGCGCCTGACCTGCTTCTGCCGACCGCGCCGAGATCCTGAAAGGAAGACGTTGGGGCCAACGAGGTCGCACCTGACCTGCTTACGTTGACCGCGCCGGGGTCCCCCGCCGGTATGGGGTATGCCGCGCCAGGCTCCACCCTCCCTTCTCCTCGGTGCAAATGGGCCGCACTCCACCCTACCAAGTCTGCCTCTCCACATCGCTCCCTGACCTGCAAAGAAAAAGGCTGAACTGATGTGCCGGGACCCTTACTACCAGAACGGCCAAAGCTATCAACACCACTAGCCATACAAAAACCAGAATCCTGAAACTGCACCCGACCAACCTCCCTAGAAACAGACCCCCTAGCTTGAACCGATAAGCCCCTCCGAGGAGGGGAAGGCTCCACCATCTCATCTCCACTACTCCAGTCCAGCAACCCCTGAACAATCTTGGACGCAGGGCCCGATGCCAGTCCACCCTGCCCTTTCTGCTGGATAACAGCGCGGGGCTGCTCCATCCTCCCAAGCGATCTGCCCCCAACAGGCAAACCCGGAAAACTCAAAGTGCCCCCAAAACCACTCAGCATATCAGTGCCCTGGATGGGTGTAGCCCTGCCCGCATCACGAACCCCCTCTGCCCAGGAAGGAAAAACATCTAGGCCCTCCCAAGATCTAACACCCACCTGCCTATCGCCACTCTCCTGCAGAGGAAAAGTAACAGCACCACCCTCAAAAGGCTCAATGAACTCCTTGCCAGACCCAGAAACATCCTGTGGGTCACCCAACATAACACGACCAGACTGCTGACCCAGCAAACCTGCCCCTGACCCTCTTTCCAACTGCGCCCACTCCCCCTCCCCCACAGAACCACTAAGAACTGACAGTACCTCTCCCCGGGTAGAGACAGGGGGGGAAAACAACAGGGGGCTAAAAGGCACAAAAACCTCCCCAGCCCCTGAATGTGCAGGCTGCACATTAGGCTGAAGCTCAACGTCATCAAACAATTGTGGCCCATAAGCGCAAGCTGGAGTAGAAACTCGGGTATCAATAGGCCCCTTACGAGCAGCCAACAAATCCGCCCCCTGACGCACACCAAGTGCCCCCAAAACCGAGGGTTGACCAGAGGCGCCGGCCGGCGCTGCCGCCGGTAAACAAACTCCAACTTGCATGCGCGGCGCAATAGATTCGAAATGCGAATGCGCGCCAACCGCCGGTGTCGCGGCCGCCGCGTCCTCAGCCTGACAGGCGAAGATAGAAGCAGAACGCTTTCTACCTCCCCGTTTGACGGCCCGCTTGCCCCTGGCAGCAGGGACCGAAAGCGAGCGCTGCAGCGGCACCATAGACACCAAGGGAGCCGACGCCTCACCTTCCCCCAACCCCGCCTCGCGCATCAGAACCGCTTCCCCCTCCGCAGGCGACACACTACTAGGGGCCGCTCTCCTAGAGCGCGGGCGGCCCCTTTCACTTACCGCTTCCCTGCGCGACTTTTTCGGCGAAGCACACGCCGCCACCACCGCCGCAACACGCGCCGAGGCCTGTCGCCGAGGACGCGACGCCCCCGCCACGTCCCCCAGAACCAGGTCCAGGCGTCCCGCTTCGCTCAAGAGGCGGATCGCTTCTAAAACGCGATAATCCTCACCAGACATGACGATATGTTAATACCACACAACAATAAAATGTTCAATTTAACTAATGAGCTCCCGGCCACCATGTCATTCAACCTAAAATGGTGGCCGGGAGGAGGGGCCAGAGGGGTATATAGCTGGGCTCCCCCAGTAGGAACCGAGGGAGCCCAAAAACAGCCCAAAAACAGCCCAAGGCTGGCGCCCTGATGCAATCCCCCCCCACTAGCCCCTCCCAATCAGCCCGGGGGTGGGGACCTCCCTACGGTCGGCTGCCCCCCCTCAGTCCCCCCTCGTGCCTGGAGCCATTCGGCACGTATCGTTACATTACGTGCCACCATCTTGGGTTTGAGGCACCATATCTTCACAGAAGTCACTCAGTTCATCTTTGCCAACCACGTTTTTCTTTGTGTCAATTTCAATAAAGTTATTAAGAAAGTCGACACTTGTCCTGTCATCGGCACCCCAGTGAAAACTTCATACTTCTTTGTGATTTGTGCTGACACTGCGTGACTCTTTATTGGGTTACGCTGTCCTTCGAGTTTTGTTGGTATTTCAGTGACTTTCTTGAGCTAATATTGCTCCGTCAAGGTCTTCATGCACATTTGCTTCCCGACAGTTTTCACCTAGACTTGCAAAAGTACATAGTAATGTGGGGATAACATCAGACATTTTATCTTGCTGCAGCTTTCAGTTACGATTTCAACAGTGCAACCCAGTTAAGAATGTGAAATATGTAAAAGTTTGGCAAAGTGGTTTCTCACTCATTTGAAAGTGAGAGTTTTTCATATTGGCTGTCAATTATTTTTTACTGTGTTTAGAGCACCATCTACTGGGCATGTTATTAAAAAAACAAAGTTATATATTACTAACATGCATTAATTCTCATAGGGAAATAATTTGTTTACAAGTTTGCCTTTGGAATAGGTTTCATGTAATCCACATTGTCAAGCAGTTTCTTACTTTCTTCTTGATGATCCGCATCTTGTTTATTTTCATGTCTATTTTAAAATTTAACAGTTGGCATATGCACTTTCACACAAATATTTGTAGGTGGAATTTTTCACTGTTTATTTCAAGAGTTATTGGAGCGAGATTCTCTTTATTGATTCCACCTGTGCATTTTTACTGTTTGTGGATTAGTTAAAGGTTTATGTTGTAATAGCCTACTGGCTATGTGACTATCCACTGGTACGTGGATTTGTCACCTATGTTGTTCTACAAGGTTTATGTGCTACTAGTCTACCAGCTATGTGACCTCCAATTGTGTGTGGATACGTCACCTTATTTAAGTTATGCATTGTAATAGCCTACTGGCTATGTGACATTCACTTGTGTGGATACGTCACCTATATTTTAAAATCCCCTGTTCTTAAGATCTACTATTATGACAGAGTGTGTTTTCACTTATCACATGGTACCTGTGTGTGATTTCACACTTATTTACTGTTGTGTTGGATTTATTTAAAAATCCAACATGGTGTAATCTTCATCTCTTTTTCTTCTCTCTAGTTTTCTTCATTCAAGAACTGTATGTTGGAGCGTACCCAACCTTTTTCTTGCGTGTGTAAGTGAGAGAGTCTTGCGTTATGTCTCTTTGAGAGTGTTTTTTTTGTTTTTTCTTGTCCTTGTCTTGCGCTAATTTTTAATTGGTTGACATTCTCTGTTTATCACTTCCATACTAGCCTGGACAACTGGTGTGTCTTGCTGGTGACTTAGATGTCAAGTTCCTGTTTTCTTCTGTTGTTTGTTTTAGTTTTCCTGAGCATACGGTGGGAGATCTGTTTCTCACTTTTATCTTCTTTGTGTATTCCTTGCTCTATTTCGTTTCTTTCACTTCCTTACTTTCAGATTTGTTGTTTTACCTGTTGCTTTTCTTAAGTCCATTCTTCTTTTGCGTGTAAAGGGGGAAGGGAATGTACTGTGTTGTTAATTAATTCAATGCATTCCTTTTTGGATTGATTGCATATTTTAATTTTTGCTATTACTATGCTTACTTTTGTTTTATCCTTTTTGATGTTTATTAAACGGGGAAGGTGTGTAGGATACTGGTATTTAGTGTATTGCACCTTTCCTGATTCTCTGCCTTGCTGCTCAGCCAGTGTGGATGTTCTTGGAATGTAGGTATCTGTGGTAAGGTAATAGAATGCTGGTATGACTGTGTGTGGAGTGTCAGTTGAGAGGATGAGCTGAGCAGCAAGGAGGCTGCTCCTGGTGGAGCTCACTTTGTAGAGAAAACCTACTCTCCATCCAATTCTGTACTACTCCATGTTGTGATTCTTGTTCTACAATATCTACAATAAATCTACCCGAAAATCCAACTGGTCTCGGTTCCATTCACCTATTACAGAGACACTGCCTAAATCGGCCACCCAGAGTGCTCAAAAAGGCAGCCCGCAGCAGGAACTCGGACACCGGCCCCTCCGGCATTGCCTGAGTGCCCGCATTACCAATCCGCCGCTGCCCACAGGCCTGGGTTAAAAACGTATTTCACTCACTCCTGTCCGGGACACCCCCGAGTTAGTGTGGAGATTGCAGTGCTATAGAAAGAAGTATACGTAAAGGGTTTACGTGAAGAAAACCCCGAGTGGTTTGGGAGCCCCTACAAGTTTCTCTCCCATTCTGTATGTACCCATATGATACTGGATGTCTCGCCAGCACTTGAGAGAACTTATTTGCTGTCAAATTCATTTTCTCTGTTGTGGGTTTTGCACGGCCAATGGTAAGGATGGGTTTAAGGCGATATCCAGCTTCCCTGTCTCCGTGAAAGCTACGAAGGTGGAAGCGTGTGTGAACTTCATAATTTGAAACGTTTTACAAAAAAAATATAAGTGCACGAAAACGAGTTATTTTCTACATTTGATAAACTCAGCACACCTTACAAACTGACCTTGGAGGGAAGGTAATTACCTTTGCTCAACTACAGAGCAAAGTGTGACAGAGAGGGCAGGGCGAAAGTTCCTTGTGAGAGCACCAATCTAGACCCTTCTCAACACTGAGAAATTATTCAGACGCCCGCCGACACACACTGACACTGACTGCTGCGCCTGTCAACTAATTAGAAATGTATCTATTTTAAGTTTCTTCACAACTAAATGCTGTTTTGTGTTTGTTTAGTTAAAGGGTGCAAAAGTTTTCATGAAAACGCCACTATTATCAGCGAAAAAAGTGAATGTTTCTGCCATGTGCCAAAAGAAGCGATGAAGTTGAAGAACATCTGGTCAACCCTCCAGGTAGACATCAACCTTGTCAATAGTCTATATTTAAATTATATGTAATGACTGGTAAGAGCACTTCAGATGTTATGGGGAGTGTATACATTTGCGAACAACCATTTAACAACCGTGGCTATTGTAAAATAGTGCTATTTATTAGAGACTGTTTTCTGCTTCGTTCATTTTTTTTCCTCCCACGTAGGTTACAATTAACAGCACAGACACCTTCACAGTTGCATACACATCACATGAAGTGAACTGTCAGAATCCAAACAATCTCTCAGTTTTTGTAAAATGTGCACTGCAGAACCTTTGGCAGTGGGAAGAATGTAAAGAGAAGATTATACATTTAAATCAGTTTGATGGTGACGCATGCTTCCAAGTGCAACCAACAGACCAGTCTTCCTCCTACACTATGCATGTAAAGACAAACAGTGAGTAAGAGGCTTTTTCTACATGAAAGTTTTAGTTAAGAAAATGATTGATATCGTGTTTGATTATATTTAAAATGTTAAGTTATTGGCAGGATTATAACAGCCCATGAATACATGTTTATTTTAACTTGCTTCTACTTGCACTAATATTTGCTGCTTGTGACAGGTTCTCTTAAAAGGTTACAATCTTGGAGTCATGGTAACTTTACAAAACCTCTTTAAATACTTTATTTAAAACTAACTTGTAGGTTTTCCTATGTTAATGTTTCTTATTACATTGCAAGCCAATTGTACTTCCTTATGTGTCTCAATTTGTCATAATCGAATTTTACTAATATTCTTAATTGTGACATACTATTGCGAATCTGTCACTGTTTTCCTGCCTGGTTTACTTGATCTTTTCTAGAAAAATTAACACATTTTTTTTTTAATTAACCTTCAAAAAGACAGGTTGGTGTAGGCTAGGACTATACATACCTCTCACAGAAGTACTCCTCTAAATATACTATTAACTGCATTCATAAAACAAAGAGCCAATAGTAACCTTTGCCTTGAGTATGATAACGTATGGGCCATCTAGACCTCCAAATGTACTTACTCAGCAGAAAAAGTTTCTCATCTACTGCTGTAATATCATCTATGATCACCAGATGGTGGGGTTCTTATTTCAGAGCTGGCCAGTAATTAGTAGATTATGTTGAATTCATTTAGATTTTAGAAGATCTAGTTAGATCCTTCAGTTCAGAGGCTCTCCACCACCTCTAGACTGCCATCTGAGCGAACAGTGCTCCTATGTCACTGGTAAAGGCTGTGCTCAAGATACTTTTTGGCAAGGAAGTAAACATGAAGCCAGAATTGTATACTGAACTGAGCATGGACCTCTTTTTATGAAGAAAACGATTTTTAGTTTGCCCTCATATGTAAAAATCTTTTAGGTTTGTTCTAGTGATTTTTAAGAGAGTGATACTGTTAGAATGTAGCTCTTACCTGTAATCGAAATGAAGTTTATATAAGATTCTATGTGACTAAAATAGTATTTTGTGCCCCTCCTGATGCAGTGCTAGTCTTCAGCTTGGGCCTATAACTCCGGTTCAAAGCCTTTAACAACCGGTATAGCCCCGGCAGTGGGCTATGACGCTCTATTACATTCTGCACATCTGCATGTATGGTTTATGCCATGGTGTTTTTCTTGTGTATTTTTTTTAAATATTTAACCAAAACATGGATATGTAGTGGTCATTTTGTGAAGTAATGTAAAATCAATGGGAAATGCCTTGTCTTTTGGGAGTGTTGTTTCAATGGTTAAAATAATTGTACCTTGCACTCTAAGGCAGCAAACAATGATGTTGTCTTGTACATTTCATGCATTTGTGATTCGAAACAGGAATTTGAGTTTTGCGCTGAGATGATTGACACCACACCACATTTATCATTTATTCTTATTGTGTGTGTGTATGTGTATATATATATATATATATAGATATATATATATATATATCTATATATATATATATATATATCCGCTCCAATATCCGTACCATAGGACATCAGTCCATCTGGAAAAAAGGCACTCGCGGGGGAAAGTTTGGGTTATTTATTTTCACCAACAGACACTTCAGCAACATTTTTTTTTTTTTTTTTAAGTTTGGGTTATTTATTTTCACCAACAAACAGACACTTCATCAACAGACGCGTTTCGGTAGAAAACCTTCATCTATGTTTACCGAAGCGCCATCTTGGTTACAGTTTTAAACACATGGTGGATTGAAATCAAAAAAGGACTCGAATAATTCATCAAGATCCTATCGACAAACGAGCGCCATCTTAGAGTGTCTCAATAAACCTCTTAAGGAATTTATAATACTGATTAAGCCCATCGATGGGGGTACACATACTATATACAATCTATACAATATATACAACAACAATGGTGTGTATAGCCACAATCCCGCCCTGAATGGGCATGCACTCAAAACCTTACTTCCCCACCAGTGTCAAACTGTAGCCATCAATACATCCTGATCTCAAAGAAAGAAAGAAAGAAAAGAGGAATGGCCAAGGAGGGAAAACCAAGGAGGTTAGAGGAAAGAACAAGAGAGAAATTCTATTTACATAAAACACATAAATATACACGCTATACCAAGACATTATGTACAATATATACATTGCATGAGCATATGGTCAAGGGTATTCTAATCACATAGTTCTTAACTCAGTTAACCACAAGATCCATACAAACTTATTTTACCAGAATCTCTAATGACACATAGAAGTCCATACTCATTCCCCCAAATGTATAGCCAGTTCTTCACTGCTATTCAGCCCTAGAGGGTATTTTGTGTGCATGTCGATGATGTACCTCGACTCCAGCCTACGAAGTCGTAGTAATCTATCTCCCCCTCTCGGGTTACTGGGAACATGATCCAGTCCAAAGTAACTGAGTAGATCCCTGTTGCGTTGATGGACTTTGTCAAAATAGCGCGCAACAGGGTATGCCTCATCCCCCTTGGCAATGGCCCGCATGTGTTCCAGTATTCTCATTTTCATGGGATTAATCGTGCTCCCCACATAACACAGCCCACACGGGCAGGTCAAGCAATAGACACTGTAGGGAGTAGTACAAGTAAGGAAACTTCTGATCTTTCTGCGGACTCCTGCAGTGGGGATTTCATAACTCAAAACTCGTTTGCTACTCTTGCAGGCTTTACATTTCCCGCAAGGGAAAAAACCCTGCATAGGACCAAAGGCTGATTTGGGTGTTGCTGTAAAATGACTCTGCACCAGATCATTCTTTAAAGATTTCTGGAGCGTTGATATATATATATATATATATATATATATATATATATATATATATATATATATATATATATATATATATATATTCACTGAAAAAACCATAGGCTTCAGGGACGTTATAGTTAGAAGTTAACATTAAAAAAACCTTTGAAATTCACTGAAAAAAACATGGGCTTCAGGGACGTTATAGTTAGAAATTTCCATTTTTTTTTTTTTGTAAATAAATTTTATTGTTATCTGCAAACAAGTAGAGCATCATATACAGTAACACATCAGGTCGTTTCACCGACATTTCACATAGCATTAAATGATACTCTGGGCCCGCAGGGACAAACCTAAACCCTCCCCACCCCCTGTCAGTGCGCCTGCGACTAATACATAAGAAACACTTCCTACATGGGTATCTTCCTTAAACCGTAAATTCTCCACAGTAGTTGATGCAAAGGGGACTGTTCCTCAAGATAAGCCCACTGTGAAAATTTCCGCCCATCCTCCCTTCTCTAGGACCAGTTTCGGTTGACTATGTAACCCTAATCCACATCCTCCTCTCCCTCGCTTGAACTTTCCGTAGGAGTCTGGAGCGCTGTCACCAATGCTTCCCAAGCTCTAGCTTAGAAATTTTCATTTAAATAACCTTTTAAATTCACTGAAAAAACCATAGGTTTCAGGGACGTTATAGTTAGAAATTAGCATTTAAAAAAGACCTTAGAAATTCACTGAAAAAACCATAGGTTTCAGGGACGTTTTAGTTAGTTGGAGATTTTACTCGTACAAAACCATAGAAATTCAGCCGTTATAGTTAGTAGAGCTAATTATAACTTGCGCCCCCGCAATGCACTGCTGATTATGTCACATATTACATCACTCATGACCTGCTTAGTGACATCATTGATGACAACATCCACGTGATCATCTGATGGACCTCCTCATACCCTAATAAAACCTTTCATACACCCACTCTAAAATACAGACCACCAATTTCGAAACCATAGACAGACCTACACCGAGGAAGTAGAGGTAGCCTACTTCCTGGTGTTGGATGAGTTGTGTGAGGCAGTAGATTCCTCAATCCACAGGGCGGTCTCAGACGTGGTAGTACCTTTAGTGAAGAAGATGCTGAATGCACAAAAGTGCTTCCCACCCCTCCCTTCTAAGGTAGACCAGCTTTCGCCCCCCCTAACTTCTAGGTTGCCCATGCTCCCTGAGAACCCACGTAAGCGTCACACAGGGGTAGACCAGGGCGCTTTCATTAGATTGAAAAAGTCCTTCATGGGCCATATTTTAACCTTGAGCCCAAGGGGAATTCCAAGGTACTACCTTATGACCCCTCACCTTGCTTCCCCACCTGCCTCCGACAGATACCCAGTGGGTTCCGATGGTGAGTCAGATCAAGACCGGCCTTGGAGGCCGCAGAATAACCCCTTGGGGACAGAACCTCCTGCGAGCACCCCTGAGGGTGGGGAGTCTGATATGCTGAATCCCGAGGTACTTATGCACCACATATCAGCAGAGTGGAATCTGGGTGTGAAGGTTGCCACGTACGTGGCGGGGAGGCTGCATAAACCTTTGAATCAGGAAAACTCTAACTTCTTATAGGCTGAATGCCTCAGACCATCCCTGGAAGGTAAAGTGGCATCTACGCCATATATAGACTCCAAAATGGCCACATTCTTTGTTAAATATGTGTGAGACCTCAAAAATGGCATTGACCGCTCCTGGCGGTCATGCCAAGATAAGATACTACGCCTAACAGGGCCATTTACAAAAATTCTTAACCTGACCGAGGATGCTAAAACGCCCTTATATACCCCGAGGTACTCTATAGTTGGGCACAACAGGCGGTGCTGTTCTTAGGAATAGCTCTTCTTAGGAAACGCAAACGGCGCAATCCCTACGGAGAGGCGCTGATCTTGTCTCATTAAGATCGACCCTAAGTTAAGAGATCTACTTACGTCTGAGGCAGGGCAGGTGGCGCTCGCCGGAGTTTTTGGTGAGCTATTCATGAAGGAGCTCGAGAAGTTTGTCTCCACATTTGGGGCCAGATGTAGGTAGCCCAATACCGGTCGGTAACGGCCGAAATTACCGTATTTCGGCAGTTACCGATCGGTATTAGGCTAAATTACCTATTCCTTAAAATACGAATCGGTAAATTACCGAATCTGAAATGTAGGGAGCACTCAAATGAGTGCATTACAGGTTAAGGATTCGGTATTTACCACCAAATAAAAGTTGGTGGTAAGTATCGAAAACCTTTGAAAAAGCAAATTTGTGCCTTTTTCAAAAGTGCAATGTGGCAGACATACATGCCCTCAGGGCATGTATGTGTGTCACATGTGCACCCATGCACTATTCAGGGGTGCAACAGGGTGTCAATGTGACACCCTGCCACCCTTGAATGTGTTCCCCCATTCAAGGAATGAATGGGAATTACCATTTCGGTATTTACCGAATCGGTAATTACCAAATATTACCGATTCGGTAAACTTTACCGAATACTTATCTACATACCATTTACCGATTCTGAAATAACGAATCGGTAAAATTCGGTATTTTAGAATCTGTAAATGGAACTTACCTACATCTGGCCCTTAATTCCTTTGATAAAGTGAAGTCCTTAATCAAACAAATCTTTACCCCAGGAGATTTTGATGGGGCCAGGTGTGGCAGAGAGCGCTCGTCCGGCCGCCAGCAAACACAAGCATCTGGTAGAGGTCAGTCATCACAAAGTGGTTGTGGCAGGACCATGCCCACTTCGGGGATTTTACCCTACCAAGGGCTATGCGAGATATATAGGTTCCAGAGACAGTTCCCGTAGTGTGCAGTTGATTGCTCACAAGCGGGTGGGGGCAGGCTGGCACATTTTGTACATGTTTGTAGGACACTTACTACTAATGCTTGGATCCTGCAGACAGTACAGGGTTTCTACATAGACTTCTACAGCTCTCCTTTCCAGATGTTCCCCCCGGGAGGCGGCCCCTTTCAACAGGGAGGTCCAAGAACTCCTGGCTAAAGGGGCTACCTCCCAACTACCCCCCCCCCCACCCTTCGGAGTTCCTCAGCCACATTTCTCTTGCAAAGAAACAAGATGGCGGGCAACGCTCAATGATAAATTTACAGGAGTTTAATGAGTGGCTGGTTTACTGCCAAATAAGATGGAGGGAATCTATCTCCTCCGAGATCTTCTCCATCCCAACAATTGGCTGGTGCACCTGGATCTGAAGGATGCTTATCTGACAATCCCAGTGTACCCACCACATCATCGGTTCTTACAGTTCCAATAGGCGTCCCAGACTTTCGAATACAACTCCATGCCTTTCTGCCTCCCCTCCGCTCCATTGTGCTTGACCAAGTTGCTCAAGACAGTGGTTGAATTTCTAAGTGTATCAGGGATCCGCATGATAGTTTATTTAGACAACATACTCATCATGGACCTGTGCCCTCAGACTCTGAACTTGCACCTGCGGAGTGCATTGGATCTCCTTCAGTCCATTGGCTTTATCATCAATCAAGAGAAGTCTGCACTGATTCAATCACTGTCTTTGATCTTGGCATTTGTGATCACCTTGGTGGACTCCAACTTGACTCTACCATCCGGGAAAATTGCCAAAATCCTTCACAAGGTGTGTAGAACACTCATAAGACCCTTAACTTCTCTCCAACAGATTGCCAGGGTCGTCGGCCTTCTATCCTCATCTGTACAGGCCATTTTTCTGGGGGCTCTTCACTTACGGGCCCTGCAACGCCTGAAGGTGTCTCACCTGCGTTGCAGCCTTACTTATTTCTAGCACAGTCTCCTCTCAGAAGTGGCCAAGGAAGAGTTACACTGGTGGTTCACACATGAAAGCCTTACATGGACTAGCTATTTTAATTCCAAACCAGATTTGGTAATAGAATCGAATGCCAGCAGCTCTGCTGGGGGAAACGCTGTGGGGAATTTGCGACTGGAGATGGATGGTCCGCGTCAGAGCAGGCCCTGCACATTAATTGCCTGGAGCCGATGGCAGGCTCTTTCACAGTGAGATGTTGGACGAGAGAACGTGTCAAATGCTATGTACTGTTGAAAATGGACAATGAAGCAGTAGTCTGTTACATCAACGATCTGGGAGGTACGCACTCCCAAGCGCTGTCCGATCTGGTGTAGAGTTTCTGGGACTACGGACTCAAACATCACATGTCAGTGGTGTCGGAGCATCTCCCGGGCTCAGACAACTAAGTGGCAGATTGGCAATCTTGTCATCACAACTATACAAGACTGGAAACTGTCTCCACAGGTGTTTCATGCCCTGTCGAGTAGTTTGGGTCCTTTCACAGTTGTTCCTTGTCGTCAGTGATGGTACTGACCATGTCATGATTGATGTAATATGTGAGGTCATAAGCAGTGCATTGCAAGGGTGTAAGTTATAGTTAGCTCAGGTGACATAACTGCTGAATTTCAATGGTTTTATACGAGTGAAATCTGAGCCTAAGTATAACATCCATGTAACCTTTGGATTTTTGGTGAATTTCTAAGTTTTTTAATGCTATTTGCTAACTATAACATCCCTGTAAACCTTGCTTTTTAATTTAAGTGAATTGTGAAGTGTTTTTTTTAAATTGTATTTTCTTACTGTAACCTTTGAGAGTGAGTGTGTGAGTAAGTGCATGAGTGTCTCAGTGGGTGTGTGAGTGTGTGTGCGTGAGTATCTCAATGGGTATGTGAGTGGGTGTATGAGTGTCTCTGTGAGTCTGTGAGTGGGTTGTGAGTCTCTGAGTGGGTCTGAGAATGGGTATGTGGGTTTGAGTGAGTATGAGTGAGTGAGTGCATGAGTCTGCGAGTGGGTCTCTGAGTGAGTACATGAGTCTTTTAGTGGGTCTGTGAATGGGTACGTGAGTGAGAGGGTCTGTGAGTGGGTGCATGAGTTTATGTGTGGGTGTGCGAGTATCTCAGTGGATCTGTCAATGGATACAAACGTTTCAGAGTGGGACTGTGAGTGAGTACATGAGTCTCTGAGTGGGTCTGTGTGTGCATGAGTATAGAAAAGGGTATGTGAGTCAGTGCATGAGTGTCTCAGTGGGTCTGTGAGTGGGTGCATGAGTGTCAGCAGGTCTGTGAGTGGGTGTGTGTGTGTGTCTAAATGGCCTCAGTTTCGCCCACTTCTGCTCTGTTTTGCCTTTCCGGCTCATATATCTCCCCTCTGTTTTGTGTTTGTTTTTCTGCCTTCTGTTTGACTCTTTCTAATAATTTTTCTGCCCTTTGTATTTCCTTTCCTGCTCGTTTTTCTGCCCTCTGTTTTGCCCTTCTTCTTGATTTTGTGCCCCCTTATTCAGTGGGGCAAGAGGGTCACATTTCAGCCCCGGAACCCAATCCCCCGGGGCCTGGCCTTAATTCAATAAGGTAGGCGGAGCCTCAAGACCCCTGCGGTTCCAGCCGGCTCCCCACCTTCTGCGGAGCTGGCATTGCTACTGCATGCAGGGAGCTGCTAAGTATGCTGCTCCCTACGTGCAGGAGCAATAGTTTCAACTGTTTCCCTGCCCGCATGACAGCGGGCAGGGAAACAGATGAAAACTCTGCGTCTAATAAGTTGTTATGTTATGTTATATTGAGTTTGTATAGCGCACGGCTACTCTAAAAGAGTGTCCCGGCGCTTTCCACAGGCAGCTCGGTGTAGAATAACACAACAAGAAACAACAGATACAAAGAAAAAAAAAGAAAAACCCACCAGAAAAAGCCTAAAGATTAAAAAGCCAAGTCTTCAGGCTCTTCCTGAACTGAAGCAGATTGGAGGTGCTGCGTAGCGCCAGCGGAAGCGAGTTCCACAGCTGGGGAGCCTTGAAGCTGAAGGAGCGCCCCCCAGTGCGGCCCTTCCTCACACGCGGGACCACGGCATTAAAGAGAGATTCGGACCGCAGTGAGCGGGCTGGGCGATATAAGGCCAATCTTCGCTGCAGGTATCCAGCACCTAAACCAAACAATGCTTTGTGCATCAGCGTCAGAGATTTAAACATGATCCGCTTCCGGATAGGCAGCCAGGGAAGCGTACGCAGCAACCCAGAAGCTCGTGCTCGCCTATGCAGGCCAAAAATGGCGCGGGCAGCAGAGTTTTGTGCCACCTGCAGGCGCTGGACCAAATAATCAGGAAGGCCAAGGAAAAGGGCGTTGGCGTAATCCAACCTGGATCCAATGAGCGCATGCACAGTAATCCGCCTATGCTCCACAGACAGCAATGGTAGGAACTTGCGGAGCATCTTCAGAATGCCGAAACAGGTGCCGGCCAGCCCAAGGACATGAGCTCTCAATGAGAGCTTGTTGTCCAGCTTGACACCAAGGTTTTTTGCAACCTGTGATGACTGTGCGGGAGGACACATGTCAGACGGCCACCATTGCCGCCATTCAGGGTCGGTGGCACAGCCAAAGAATAAGACCTCCGACTTACTGGAGTTGGCCTTCAAACTGTTCCGCTGGAACCAGTCGAAGACCATTCCCAGACAGCCCCGAATACTCTCTCCATCAAATGCCTGGTCTTTACCGCATGTGAAGAGGAGTTGCGTGTCGTCGGCGTAGGACACGATCTGGGCCCCATAGGCCTCCACCGCAGCCGCCAAAGGGGACATGAAGATGTTAAACAACGACGGGCTCAACACAGAACCCTGTGGAACCCCGACTCCCAATGGCGGCATCTCGGCGGAGCTCTGGGAAACCCAGATCGTCTGGCGGCGGCCTTCAAGAAAAGATGTAAACCATTTGAACACCGTCCCCCTAATGCCGATGTCATAAAGCCTGGCGAGGAGCGCCTCATGGGGGACGGTGTCAAAGGCCGCCGACAGGTCCAACATGACTAACATGGCCTTGCCGCCCACATCCAAGGTCTCCCTGATGATCTCCGAGACCTCCAACAACGCCGTTTCCGTGCTGAAATTAGGACGGAATCCGGATTGGGATGGATGGAGCAGATTGTTGGCTTCTAAAAAGCTCGACAAGACGCCATGGACATGTTTCTCTGTGATCTTGGCCAGAGCCGGGAGAAGTGAAATTGGCCTATAATTGGCCAGAACCTCGGCATCAAGACCAGGCTTTTTCAGGAGGGGGATTACCATCGCCCTTTTCCAGGTGCGTGGGACACTCCCCTCCCTCAGGGAGGCATTGAGGATAGGGTTGACCAGGGGGTTCACCAACGCCGCCATCCCGGCCAAAAATTTGGCAGGGCAGGGGTCTAGTGGCGAGCCTGATTTAAGACTGGCCAACAGCACCCGGGACGCATCGCTGGAAACGGCTGGAAAGTCTGACAACACAGCGACAGGCATGGACGGTAACCCATGTCCCGCCCCGGGGCCGCAGCAACCCTCCTCCGAGCTCTCCAAAGTGGGAGTGATTTGACAGCTCCTGCTTGCTGGAAGCAGAGTTTTGTTCAATCTTGCTTGGCGAGAGCTACCAGTTCCTGCAAGGCGAAAGAAAACTGCTATGTCATAGGTTGGGCACTGCTGAACATAGCAGGAGCAAACCCTGGGGGGTAGGGTCCCCAGGGCCATATTTGGCTCCAGGAGAGGGCGGCCGCTTGGCTCCCTTCTTTGTTTAATTTAGACCCAGGGGGATGGTGGTCCTCTCTCCGGGGCTTCAACAAACACTGGGGGAGGGGGGGCATGGTGGGGGGGGACACGCGGCACCCTTCCTGTTTTAAAAATAAAGCCCCAGGTTGTTGGTGGTCCCTGGGGTTCAAATCAGCGTGTGAGTAGGGGGGAGGGGGTCCACGCTGCCCCTCTGCAATATATGAAATAAGCCCCGGGGAGGTGGTGGTGTCAGGGGTTTAAATGAGCCTTAGGAGGGGGTCCCGTGCACACCTTCCTTTTTTTTCCACATGCCCCTAGAATCTGACCCACCCAAGGGCTATACTCTAAACAAGTGTAAGAAACAAAAAAAATTGCCACGGATTTTGAGGCAGGAAAATATGTTTCAGAAGCCATGTTTTGTTAATGTGCACTTATTTTGCTATGTTTACAATTTATGTCCAAACTATTGGCCGTGTCCCAGCTGGTCAGTTGAAAGCCACATACGAAATAAACAACTTCATGAATTTGTTTTTTTCAGACTTTGACATAAGACTCTTCGTGATGTTCTGCAGTGGTCTTTTTCTATTCTGGTACGCAAATTCCCTGAGTAGGTAAGTATGTGCAGTATTTGCTGTTCTCAAATTTAATTAAAATTCATGTTCGCACCTGCATGACATTGCTCGAAACTTAACGCCATGATAGAGGTTAAATTGAAGTGAACTGTTCTTTTGGCAGATAGCCCAGCATATTCTTCGAATACCTAAGTAATAATGCATGCTTTTATATGTGCAGGAAGACAGGGCCATAAAAGCCAGCTACATTGCAAACATCTCTTAGCTGTGGCTGCTTGTCGATCATTTTACCCATTCGTAAGACTGCTTTGCATTCCACGGTTTGCATCAATGCAAACCTTTCTTTTAGACACATCTATGTAAAAAAAAAAAAAAAATAGCCACTTAAGCTTTCATTTACACCTGTATGGAGGCACTGCGCCCCCTTAGACTTCAGCCCAGCCAACACTCCTTCGGGGCCACTAGCAATGATTGCCATTGCTTACAGGAGCAGCGAAGTTACAGTGGGGAATGGCGGACAGATATATGAATGGAGGTGTAATCACCAGCAGGCTGTTTCTCCTGAAACGTTTATTAATAGATTGTGAAGCAAGCACGCCCTTTTTATATAAGACAGCTACCAGGACTAATATCATTATCTGGCCCAAGATGCTGGATATGCCATATTTGCTCTTTACATGCATACATTTTTATTTATTTATTCAAAAGAGATTCTCGTCCTATGAAGGCCCGCTTAGTTTTGCTGCCTCTTGCCCACAAAACAATGCTGACATGCCTGCAGCCTGGTAGAAGCAGTGACAGGCAGAGACATTTGAAATCCCTAGGATTTTTCTATGTCATCATGGAAATCAATTGAATTCCTTTTCCTATCCCTAATCTTAGTGATTATTATGGTGTGTTCTGGGGTTTAGGCAACAGGAGTGGTTTCCTCATCAGGGCATGGAATGTCTGGGCATTCCCATAGTCTACCAGGCATGTGTGCAGCTCTGGGTAAAATGCCCAGTGATTCGCTAAGCCACCGCGAAGGGAGAGGTGGGGCCCCCACCACCAGCTAGCTCTGTTTCTTACACAAATGGAGTGTAGCATGCAGGTGGCCCTGGCAAAGCAGGGGATACTATCATCTGATTGACTCTTTGTGGCCGCGATGCCAGCTACTGACTCCTTCCTCCAAAGTTAAAATTGGGGCTATAAGGTGGAAAATGCCGGTTAAGTTCTGGTCCCTAGATGCATGTAGCGTGAAGCCACCACACCAAAATAACGTGACTCCAACAGCTTGTTTAGAGCAGGTAAAAGCGTATTTAATGAAGGCACCTCACCATACAGAAACCAGGAGCACCTGCCAAAGCTACTGACAAGTTGTCCCTGATCACCTTTAACATTCTAAGTTCTATATTCTATATTGCAGCTTGACCCTGTACCTTGGAGACTGCACACCACTATGTTCGTCACAATATACCACAATGCACTTCGAAAATCATTTTCCCCAGGTCCATTGTCATGTTGCTTTTCAGCCTCAAAAAGCACTCTCTGTTTGACATCATGATATAATGTCCACCTCATGCGAATGTCAACTTTCCTACCTTTTCAATATGTCATTCGGAGAAGGAGCAACTATGTAGTGTGCTGAAGAACTTAACAGTAGCAAGCTGGAGCTGAGATTAAGTGTTCATTTTAAAAGATGTTTGTTGCATAGGAACATCTGTTTTATTTAGTCATTTAGAGTTTTCACTCAGTGTGGACCTGGTAGAAATGTATCTGACTGGTTTACAATATCTTCAGATAAGTCAGACTTATCTTGCCTACATAGTACTTCGTTTTAGAGCTAACAGTTTTTTTCTGTTGGTGCTGCCAGATGTACTTCAGTCACCGTTAATTCACAATGTTGTGTTCATTCATTACTGAGTCTCTTTTGACACAGTTAAACAGCACTTTCAATTTCAGATGTTCTCATTGCTTTATACTTTCTAATAAAACCATAAAAAACAGTTATTTTTCAACATGTATGACATTAGATGATGTATGGTGGTAACCAGAAGTTCAAAATAAGTACCGAAAGTGTGACTGTGCAATACATATACGTATTAGATGTTCTAGAAAGGACTTTGCGTACATTGATATTGTTTAGAGTATATTTGCAATAAAGGACTTTTCATTTTGAAGCATTTCAGCTACAGGGTTGTCTTATTTATGTATTATAATGTTTTGTAAAGAGCTGGTTGTCATCTTGCAATGACCTTATAGTACTCTTCGTGCAGAGTGTAGTATAGTTCAGCAAGACGTTAAACACATCGCAGTTAGAGTCCAGAAATATATGATTTTAGCAATCAACTGGCATTCTTCTATTGTGAAACTAAGTAGAATTGTTTCAGGAGATGGTTTTCTCGAAGACTTCAGTTTTTAGAAGTTTCCCGAATCTGAGGTAGTTTGATTCAACAACCTATGATTTGGTACCCATTATCCTCAAAGTCCAACCATCATGTTTTAGCCACTTGCATTAGCCTTGTGGGATCAGGTGTTCTGGCGTTAAGGCTCCCTTTGGCAATGTAATATAGGCATAGCTTTTGAAGATATCAATGGCCTTCATTTCAGTAGGCCTAATGAATAATGCAGAGTGTCTTGGATCTGAAACTGACTTCCACGGGGAGGAAGGCATGCTCAAACGTGCACAATTTCATGCAACCTTTTGTGATTTGGTTTTAGAGTCTTACAAAACTATTAATTCCCTCTCTAGGTTGCAGCTGTTTGGTTTGTAAATGACATCTTAAGGACATTCAGAAAGTTTATCTAGAAATGCATTCCGCCCGTTGCTTACCATTGGCTTTGTGGTTTGTAACTCACATTTTCTGGCTTTCTATTTGCTGGCTTTATTTGATTTGGCTCTCCAGATTTAGTTCATCCCTCCTCGCTTTCTGCAAACAGGCTTTTAAATATTGTTCTGGTCTGGTCACGTTTGCTTGGCATTCAAAGACGGGACAAATGTCAAACTATATCTTCCGAGGAAGCCTGTTGTTTTTCTTTCCTTGTGCCGACTTCAAACTCGCTTTCTGTAACCAGACTTTTAAATTTTTTTTATTTACACTTATAAGGCGCACAGCTACCCGCAGTGGGTTTCCCGGCGCCAAGGAATAGACTGAAGAAGAAAGAACTGCCGGGCATGAACTGCCGGGCATCAGTAAGTGGAGATACCAAGAAACTGTTCAGAATTATTGCTGGAATATCCAGGTTTTTAAACCCTTGCGAAACCGAAGAAAATCAGTTTCCAACTTCAGCCTCACAGGCAAAGCATTCCAAGATTTAGTGCCTAAATGGGAGAAAGAGCGGCCGCCCATCTTCACCAGCCTAAATCTAGGAACAACTAAATCTCCTTTTCCTGCGGATCTCAGGCTGCGACTAGGTATGTAAGCATGAATGAGATTATGAAGATACCTAGGGGCAGAGCCCTGCTTTATCTTGAAGATATAGCATAGGGCCTTGAATTTAATTCTGTTCTTAATTTTTAGCCAGTGCAGATCACGGAGGGCTAGGGAGGCAGATGTTTTCCGAGGGACATTGCGTAGCAGCCGTGCAGCCGCATTTTGAACAACCTGAAGTTTATTCAAGGTTGTCAAATCGGCACCAAGATACAGGACGTTCCCGTAGTCCAGGCGAGATGTTATCAAAGCCTGGACCACCGTCCTTTGTGTGGAGACAGGAAGCATCCACAGGATTTTTTGGAGCCATTTTAATGTGGCAAAGCAAATGGAAGCCACCTTAACGGCCTGTTGTCGCATTGTGAGCTTTTCATCGATTAAGAATCCGAGATTGCGAACCTGGGTCACGGGCTTCGGGGTAGGACCCATACTCTCGGGCCAATGTTGGGGGCCCTAGAGGTCTTTGTCTTTGCCCAGGATCACAATCTCGGTCTTATCGCCATTTAACTTAAGGAAATTTACCTGCATCCATTTTGCCACTTGGGACAGACCCTGTTTAAGAGCCGAAGTATTATTGCCTTCCCTATTGGACAGGGAGAAAATAATTTGTGTATCATCGGCGTACGAAAACAAGGTTAAGCCAGCTTCCTCCACAATAGTGGCCAGGGGTCTAACATAGATGTTAAAAAGTAATGGGCTAAGAATAGACCCCTGGGGATTGCCGTACGCCGATGCACAAATTTTGGAGGATGCTTTGGCCGAAAAAACCTGGAAGGTGCGCTCACTCAGAAAGGAGGCTATCCAAGTCAGGGCTGAACCCCCAACTCCCAAGGATTGGAGGGATGTGAGAAGAATAGAATGGGACACGGTATCGAACGCTGCGCTTAAATCCAGCAGGATAAGCGCCGATGTCTCCCCGCGATCGATACCGTGCCGTAAGTTCTCAGTAACCCCCAAGAGAGTAGTTTCAGAGTGGTGAGCTCTGAATCCAGATTGTGATGGATGCAGAAAGCCCAAACTCTCAACCAGATGAGATAGTTGAGAGTTGATGTGCCTTTCCAAGATTTTCGAAAAGATAGGCAACAACGAAATGGGCCTATAATTAGATAAGTTAGAAGCATCAGCTCCAGCCTTTTTCAGCAAGGGGACCACCATCGCGTGCTTCCACTTCTGTGGAACACATGATTCTATCAGTGAGGTATTAAGAAGTTTCATCACTACGCGATGGGAGTTTAGGTCAAGCTGTTTTAAGATTTTTGCCGGAAGAGGATCACAAGGAGAGCCAGATTTGATGCTCTTGAGACAGCTGGCGAAGGAGACATCATCATAGAGCGACCACTCAGAGAGTTTAGTTATCGTGGAAAGTTGGCAGTCGTGAGCTGGCACACGAGTAGAGGATAAATCTGCGCTCAATGGTCGAAGACCTAGTGAGTCGTAGATCCGTTCTACTTTGGTGATGAAAAATTCAGCGATTGAGTTGCATTGTACCTCATTCAAAACTGGAGGGGCAGGGATGGAGTCTGCTCCTGTTAGTTTTTTCACCACAGAAAATAATGTGCGCGGGCAATTCTGGGCATGTGTGATGGTATTGGCGATATGATTAGCTCTTGCGGTCTTACATTGTTTGTGATAATCTCTAAGAGCTACCTTATATGCCATCTTACTGGAGGGGGAATAAGAACGCCTCCATTGTCTCTCAAGTACCTTGCATTTGGATTTCGTGGTTTTTAAGTTCTCCAAAAACCATGCTTTTAATTCTTGTTCTTGTTCTTATCTTGTCATGTTTGCTTGGCATTCAAAGTCAGAGGTCGAATGTTAAGCTGCGTCTTCCAATTTATAGCTAATACAGTTAGAAAAAAACGCTGAAATTAATGATTTACTTAAGCAGTTAAGCTCTCACTCTCCCCCATGAAAAGGTCAGATGCAGCAGGCTGTGTGATTCTAGACAAACTACCCATCGATCTGGTTGAGGCAGTCAGCAGGGGATGTGTCCTCCATGAATCATACTTTATAAATTCAGTTTCTGCCACGAGAAATGTTCAGTTTGAACTTCTCATCATGGGAAAATGTATATTGTTTCTGCTCTATTATGCTTTTGACTCCATTATTTTAAGGTTGAGCCCAGGCAGTGCATGTGCTGCTGCTGTATCCAGAATATGTGCTTAAAGTACCTCCCGTCATTTCACATGCCCTTCCTAAAGGCCTGCTTTTGTTTGGTACATATGCTTAATTAGTCCAGCCTTTTGGTGTATCGAACCCTCCCAGCCATCTGCCCCTGTTACGTGTGGCCTAGCTTTTTGTTTTAACGTATGTTCCTTCCTTTTTTTTTTGCTTTCCCTCGGTTTGTGTACCAGCACGGCGCCTGCTTCTTGGACGCCGCACTTCATCTTTTGGATGGTAACGTGATTCCTTGCTTAGCTGATGGCATTAGGTTTGCTCCTCGGCTCGTCTTTGATCCACTCACAATAAATCCAACCATTTAAATGGATTTATCGGCCTCACCCATGCCTCAACGCCCTGCCTGGTACCCCCCCCCGATAGCAAAGCTCGAGGACGAGACCCCCGCCACCCTGATCGATGCCGTCAAGTCCGTGTATAGCAACCTCAGATAGGCCATAAAATTGGGTCCAAAATTTAGTCGGGGCAGGAGCGAGAACAAATATGTCCAACTGAGCTAATCAAACGCCCTGTCCATGTCGGCCAGGAAAAGCGCCGCCTGTATCCCCGCAGACCGAACCGCTGCCACCGGCGCGTGAGCCCGCCTGATATTATGCCGTGTCGCCTGTTGAGGCATAAAGCCAGCCTGGTCAGGGTGTATAAGATCTGTAATATATGGTAATAACCTATTAGCCAGCGCCTTGGCCAAAACCTTGGCCTCCACGTTTAAAAGGGAAATCGGGCGGTACGAGGCATGCTGCTCCGGGGGCCGTCCGGGCTTGTGAAACACCACAACCTCAGCATGTCTCCAGTCCGGGGGCAGGCAGCCTTGCTCCCTAGCCTCTTCTACCACTGCCCTGTAGTGGGCCCCAAATTGCAGGTGAAATTTTTTGAAAAATTCGCTGGGGAAGCCATTGGGGCCGGGAGCCTTGCCAGTGTTCAGCTCACCCAGAGCGACCCCCAGCTCTTCCTCCGTCAACGGGAGCTCAAGGCGGTCTCGGGCTTCATCCGAAACTGCTCGCGGCGGTAGATCCGCTATAAACTTGTCAACTAACTCTGCGGAAATGCATTCATTTGGGGCATATAGTTCAGCGTAGTAGGCCGCGAAGCCCTTAGCTAACTTCTTGGGATCCGTGACTTGGGACCCAGTGTCATCTTGAATCCTCGGGAGGGTCTAACCCTGAGAGAGGCCCTGACACAGTCTATGGAGCATCGTCCCTGATTTATCGCCCCATTGATATACTCTACTACGGGTCGCCAACCACAACTGCCGTGCCTCATCCACCAATAGCGAGGCATATGACTGCTGTGCCAGCAATAGCTGCCCTACTGTCCGGTCCTCCCCCTCAACACTGCTGCGATGCTCCAAATCCCTGATCTCCGCCTCTGCGTGGTCTATGGCCTCACACCAAGCAATATCTATTCCCCGCAGTGTGGGTTTCATTGCCTCCCACAATGTCGTCCTGTCCGCCACAGTCCCCTCATTTTCAGACAAATAGTGAGCTATGGCCTCCCTCATATGTTTTTGATAGTCCACTAGTTGCAGATGCCAGACGGAGAGACGCCAGCGAAATGGCTGTCGCGCCTATCCAGACATATGACTACAGCAGTGGGGGAATGATCCGACAGCCCGCGCAGCAGTATGTCTGCGGCCACCACTATACCCAGAACCGCCCTAGGGACAAATATATAATCCAGCCTGGAAAACTATTTGTGAACTGCGGAGAGGAAGGTATATTCTCGCTGTGCGCCGTGCATGTGCCTCCAGGTATCCACCCAATTCAAGTTCCTGATCATATCCCTCAACTTGGTGGGACTAACCGCTACACTCCCTCCCCCCGGCCAGAATCTATCCCGTGCACTATCCATGATGTCATTCCAGTCACCACCCACCACTGCGAGTACATTCGGGATGTCTGCCCATACTGCAAAAATCTTTTCCACGAGAGACCACTGTAAGGGGGGTGGGGCATATACACAACCTAGCACTATGGGCTCTTCCGCTAGTGTACCCTGAATAAATATATATATATAAATATATAGCGGCCCTGTGCATCTACCCAATGAGTGGAATGGACATAAGGGACCCTACGGTGTACCAAGATGGCCACCCCTCTGGAACCTTTGGTGAAACCGGCATGAAAGACCTTATGATAGCCATATCTGGAGGCAAAGCGTTTTATTACCTAGGAGGTGTGTTTCCTGCAACATCACTATATCCGCCCCCGCCCTCTTTGCCTGCCTCAAGACTGCCCCCGCTTTATCTTGTCCAGCACTCCCCTCACATTCCAACTGAGGACACGAATCAAGCCCCCGGGCCTACCGGCCCCACTATCCGGGCACGACATCAAGGACCCCCTGGATCAAAGGACCACAACACGCGCCATGAATGTGCACACTCGCCCACCTTTGCTACTCTGCCAGAACCATGCATCCCCCCCGAACCAAAATCAAACAACCCACCCTGCTCCCAACCCCCTTCCCCACCCCATACCTCAAGAAACAAACTGTCGCGGTGTAGCAGGGTCTCCACCCCCAACACGAGGTCGATGACTCTCCACACCAATGGATAGCTATGGAACTACCCTACCCCCCAAGAACTTTCAACCACCCACCCACAACTGAGGGACCCCCCGCCCGTGTGTAACCCTCCCTCCACCCCGGCCACCCTTGAATCGCATCCTGAAACATCCAAACGCTTCCGCCATGTTGCACACCCATACTGTTGGGGGCCTATAATACCCGAGGGCACGACACAGTCATAGGGGGCAATTGCAATATATCAACAGCATGTCCCTTGAAACGTTCAGGTGCCCTTCGTCTGATTCCCGGCAGCTCCTTTCTCCTTCTCCGAGGCAGTGCCCGACGTAGACCGCTGCCTTGACCTGGACCTCCAGTTGTCCTTCCGCCTCGCCTCTCGGGGGGTGGAGGAGCGCACCTGCGTCCCGCCATGGGAGGAGTCAGAGTCTAGCCCCGGAGGTGTATGCGCTCTCACCGACACTGTTTCGTCTGTCCAGGTGAACACCTCTTCTGGGGATTCAAAGAAGTGAGTGCGGGACTGAAACACGACCCGGAGGCGGGCCGGATTAAGTAGGGCGTACGGTATTTTCAGGTCACGCAGCCGAGCCTTGGCCGCTGTGAAAGACTGCCGCTGTTGTTGTACCATGCGAGTATATTCAGGGAAGATCAGGACACGTTGATTGTCATACAGCAATGGTTCCTTCGCTCTGGCCTGTATTAGAATTATGTCTCTATCGTGGTAATTTAAGAGCCTAGCAATCACTGGCCGTGGCCATGCCCCTACCAGCGTTTTTTGCATTAGGGCCCGATGCGCCCGCTCAATTACAAAGCACCGAGATAAAGTGTCAGGTGGAAGCCAGCTCTTGAGCCACTGCGCCAGGAAGCCCTCCATGTTGCCCTTTTCGCAGCCCTCCGGCAGGCCGACAAAGCGTGGGTTGTTGCGCCTGGCGCGCCCCTCCGCATCCTCCACGCGGAGCGCCAGGCCCTTCTGAGCGGAATCCATGCTGGCCACCTTGCGCTTGAGGGTCACAATATCGTCTTCCGCCCCAGAGATGCGTGTCTCGGCCTCCGTAATGCGGGCGACCGCGTTCCTTAGGTCCTGGCGCAGTAGCATGACATCAGATTCCACCGCACCAATCTTTGCCTCCAACATGTCCAGGGACTGGGTGATGGCCCTGCATCCTGATGTCCACCCGAGGCCCCCGCTCCTCCACTGGGCCCCGTAAACTTATCAATCGGGCCATGTCTGGGGGGGCCCCCCACCACCTGCTCCGCGTGTCATGACTGCCCGGATGTTGCCACAGAGTCCTGCCATCTAGACCCCCTGGAGCGTAGCTGGCAACTCCACCCCGGGTCCCACCGCAGCCCGGCCCGGCCGCCGAAGCGACGATCAGGGATCTCCTCCGCTGTCACAATGGCCACTAGTGTCCCCAGGCCACTCCTCCCGATCTCAGGGCTTCACACTCCCTATGGACCACACTCTCCGCGACCCGGCCGCCGCTCGACTGGCCCCAGGCCCCCTCAAGGATTGCTGACCACAGGGCCTCCCCAGGTCTGGGGGGCGCCGCACACCTCCTTACTGTCTGGCCCTCCGGGAAGGTCCACAACCAGGTTTGAGGTCCGATGCCACACTGGGAGCGCGCTCCAATCCCGAGCTCCCACCTCACTGTCCAGGCCAGGTTGCCCTGCTCCCGCCTCTCACC
This sequence comes from Lissotriton helveticus, assembly GCF_964261635.1. NCBI lineage: Eukaryota > Metazoa > Chordata > Amphibia > Caudata > Salamandridae > Lissotriton > Lissotriton helveticus. Next base: position 495,849,627 of record NC_136061.1, on the reverse strand, counting down.
GGGGCCGGGGGCCCGGCGGCCACCCCGAGACCCCCGCTGACAGTGAGGGCCCCAGATGATGCAGCGAGAGCCACTCGCAGCGGCCCCTATCACGTTGGGCCTGCCCCGCCAGGGCCGAGCCCCCAGCGCCGCCACAAGTTCACCGCCGAGCCTCACGAAAATCGAGGTCCCCGGCTGCACAGGCCGCACTCTCTGCCGCTGCCTCCGCCTCCGTCCAGGCCGTAGAGCACCAATGCAACAGGGGGCCCACCCGGGTCCGGCCAGCGCTGTCCAAGGAGGTTCACTGCAGATCGGGGGTCGGGAACCGCCCAGGGAGGCGCCCCAACGCCGAGTACCCTGCCGCTCTGTCCGGGCTAGGCCCTGGCGCAGCCTCTCCTCACGGTGGCCAAGGGTCCGCCGGTCCCCCCAGGGGGCAGCCGCAGCCAGCGGGGGCCCAGACACCACCACCAGGATCGTCTGGCAAACTGCGGACCCCCGCCGATGCGGGCCCGCTGCTCACAGTCCGGGCCCCCGGCACCTCCGCCCTCCGCCAGCCGGGACTCACGAAACTCAAGCCCCCGGCTGCAGCGGGCCATGCAGGCCGCTCCACTCTTGTCCACTGCTGCCAGGCCCCCGGTGCTCCCAAGCAGCCGGAATTTCGCCGGTGGGGGGCCGTTAGCGTCTGATACAGGATGCCACCCTCCGGGTCGCTCTAGAGTGGGGGAGACAGGATCAATCGGCGGATATCTGGCTGGCGGGGACGGAGCTCTGCTAAGCCGCGTCCGCCATGCTGGCTGTCCAAGCCACGCCCCCCTGATCTATATATTCTGACATCTATTTGGGACCTGTGCACTTAAACAACTAAAGAGCATTGACAGTGCACTGGTCAGCAGTTGAGGGTTTCTCTTTTCACAAGATGCTGCAGATTAACAGGTTGCAGCATTCCTCAGCTTAGCACCATACCCTGATCTTTACACATGATGAGGGATGTGACTTTTCTTGTTCCAAGACTATGCCCTGATCTGTTGTACAATGTATTAATATTTCTGTTACAGTGCATAGAACATTCTTTGCACAACACATAGGAAAGCCATGGCTTGGAGCAGCCTACTTATATTTTTCTGGGAGGAGTGGGCAGGATTCAGTCGCTGGCATTCACCTGCATGTAACTTTATTTGCTCTCCTTGAAGTGTGTTCCCCCCCATTGCAGACGAGTAGCTGCTGCTTGGGGTAACTTCAGGTGCCATCTTGAGTGAGGCGAGGAGCAGGCGAGCGGTCTAGTGCTTGGCCCCTCCCGCCCCCACAGGCATAAAATGGTTCTCTTGACCCGGAAGCGCAGCGGACACGCCGGCGGCGCGCCGAAGGCTCGCCTAAAAGCGAGCCCGTCTGCGCCCGGCCGGGGCCTGGGGCCATAGACCCTGCTCCTTTTGTGATGTATACATCTGCGCAGCTCCTTGCCCATCAAGGTAACTGGCCCCTTGGCTCTCTTACGCTTGAACTTATCCAGGCCCTTGGCATTTCTGCCCCTCTCCCCCCGTTCCTGCTGCTCTCTTGCCTAGGCACCAGTCTGCCGCTTGTCCTGTACACTCCCCCCCCTTCCTGTTCCCGCCCACCCACTGTTACCTCCTTAACACCCGCTTGGTGGGTAAGCACCAGTTGGAACTTTTTAATCTTCTCGACACTGAGCCTCCCGATCTTCTGTTCCTGACGGAAACTTGGTTCTCTGCAGACTCTTTGCCCGATGTTCTATCTGCGCTTCCCGACTCCTCCTATGCCCTTCGGGTTGATCGCCCAGATGGGAAAGTTGGCGGGGGTGTAGCTATGATCCTCCGGTCCAATCTTCAGCTCCAACCCCTGACCCATCCTCCTATACCTCATGTGGACTTTCTAGTCGCCCGCTCGATGAACCTTCTGGTACCCCTCACTGTAGTTCTCTTGTACCGTCCTCCCCAAACTATGCCTCACTTTGTGCCCGCTCTCCAAGAGCTGCTGGCCACCCTCGTGATCAATAATTCATCAGTTCTTCTACTGGGCGACTTCAACTATTGGCCTGGTGACCTCAGGGAAGATCAGACTTCTAAAGATTTCTCAGACACTCTTCGCTGCTTCAATTTCACTTTGCATGTTCACGCCCCACCCATGTTCATGGTCACACCCTCGACCAGATATGGTCGGCCAGTCGGGTTATTTCTCCTATCACCATCCTTCCTTGCACCTGGTCGGATCACTCGCTTATCTCCTTTTCCATTGATTTGGCAGTCACTAACCAGCCCCCCCTGCCCAAAAATGTCTTAGCACGGAACTGGAACCGGGTGGACCTTAAGTCTCTTCAATGTTCCCTGGCGACCACCCTCCCCTACTTATCTGACCTTTCCCCTGACCTTCAAATTGACGCCATTAACTCCTGGCTGTCTACATCCTGTGACCTGGTCGCCCCCCTCAGAAGGGTTAAGGCTTGTCGCCTCCACAAAGCCAATAAATGGTTTTCTAGCCATCTTAAGGCCCTTAAATTTGCTCTCAGGCAGTCTGAGCGCCAGTGGAGGCGCAATTATTGCCCCCTCCTGAGAGATCGTCACAGGTCTCTCCTAAAAAATTATAAGAGAGCTATTCTATTAGCTAAATCAGAATATTTTTCAAACAAAATCCTATTAGCGACTAACAAATCCAAGGAGATGGGGGGCGGAGCTTGCAGGCACCAAGGATGGCCGCCTAATCCCCTAGCTCTGCCAGCGCCACCGAAGATCCTACATTATCCTGCTTAAAAGTTACAGGTTTGGCTCTCCTCCCGCACTCCCACACATCGGAGGTACCCGGGATCCGCCCGGATCGCCGAAACGAGAGAATCGCCGGCACAGGAGGCAGCGCGGTGCCGGAGATAAGACGGGCGGCGGTGGGCCGCAGAACGCGGTCCCCAGTGATTCCTGAGGCCGGGCGACGTCACTGTGCGTGCGGCGGGAAGAGGTGAGCCAGTCCCCCCCCGGGTCCCGAGTGCCGCGACCGGAGCTCCGGGTCTCCCGGTTGGGGTCCAACCCTGCATTGAGGCCTCATACACGAGGCGGATCGGCACACGGCAAGAGACTGGGTCCCCTAGAGGACAGTGTGAACACGCCGCATTGATAGGGCGCCATTTCAGGGCCCGGGACCGGAGCAGAGAGGCAGGCTGGTTGTGCCGGGCGGTAAAGGGGCATAGCGGAGGAGCACTAACGGCCGGCCGGTGTCGATGGGCGCCGGTGGTTGACACTATAGGAGCAGCTATCTATTTCTGGGAGCCTGGGGCCTCGGCAAATTAATTTCGCCGGACCTCTCAGCCATCGAGCACTTTCTACCGCAAAGCACTTTGGGGATGCAACACAGACCCTCTGGTGGACCTCAGCTGCGGACCTAGACTCACGCTGAGGTGGGCCGAGTTGGAGACACAGCCGGGCGGAGACGTTAGCTGTTTGGGAGCTGTGCCCGGGCGACAGCAGCGGGCATGGAGTGGGCCCTGGATCGTGGGCCGGTCTCCCGATATCCTGTCTGGGCCTGCCTGGTGGGACAAGAACAAGTTCCCGCTGAATCGGCATTACTGCTGGACTGAGAGGTTAATGATCGACGCTGTGTGGTACCAGGGGTTGTCTAACTCCAGGGGCGTACACCGAAACGCGCGGAGGTCACTCGCCTCCCCCCCTCCTCCCCCCCTCCTGGAAGGCATAATTCTCCCGGCGAGCCTCGAGGACACCGATCACTGCGCCAACATGGGGAAGGGGGATAAAACACAGAGCAAGCTCCCCTTCTCACAGCGGAGGTTGATGGCGCAGAGCCCTCCGTCCCAGCACAGTGAGGACACAAGGCCGGAAGAGGCCCACGCGGAGGACTCGGACCTAAAAACGATGCTTAGATCGATGGAGCAGAGTATCCAATCCAGCATAACCGCGTTGGGATCCAAGATGGACGCAATGTCCTACAGAATGGACCGCATGGCGGAACGTCTGAATAAACATGCGGAGAAACATGACATGGCCGAACGAAGAATCACGGAGGTAGAGGAGGCACAGACGGAGCAGGACACCGCCCACAGGCGAGTGGAGACCCTCATGAGATCCTTACAGAACAAGACGGAGGATTTGGAGGCGCGGTCTCGTCGCTGCAATCTCCGAATCACGGGCCTGCCGGAGTCCACCCAGACTGGCAAGATGGAACTCTTCGTAGAGAGGCTACTCACCACCCTCCTGGGAGAAGGGGTGTTCTCGGCGATGTTCGTGGTGGAACAAGCACATAGGTCTCTGGGGCCGCAACTGAAGCCGGGGTTGCCTCCACGCCCGATCATAGCAAAACCGCTCAACTATAGGGACCGGGACACGGCACTCAGGATAGCGTGAGCCAAAGGGGACCTGCAATTTGAGGGCTCTGCGATCTCCATATTCCCGGATTTCACAGCCAGAGTGCAGGAAGCACGCAAGCACTTTGCCCCCCACAAGAATAGCCTCCGGGAACTGGGTCTAGACTACGCGATGTTGTATCCAGCCAAACTGAGAGTCAACAGACAGGGCCACTCGCACATATTCACGGACCCCACGGAGCTCCAAAAGGCCTTGAAAACCTGGTCGAAGGAAAAGAAGACTGGCAGGGTTGACCAGCAAGCGGACAAAGATAATGACAAGAACCATCTAGATGAGCAGAAATGCACTGGGGGTGACTTAATTGTCAGGGGGACGGCTTTGCAATGGACCATGGCTGCAGCGGAGATCCCTAACTGTGCTGTGGGCTTGGAGACGAACGGTCGACCCGCTGCACACACTGGCCGGCTTTTTGCAGATAAGTGAGGGCTGGATTTTGGGGGGGGTTGAACCTACCTATCAGAAGTGTTTACAGACCAAGATGGATAGGGACATGAGGCTTGGCCCCCTACCATCACTCAATGGAGGCTGGGGCCTGCTCTGATAATGGGGATGGAGAGATAGACATTGATCTCATGTAGAGTATATCAATATAATGTATGACTGTGCTTTGGTTATTCTAATGGTGGTGCGTGGCGGGGGGGGGGGTCATGCCTGTGCGAAGGAAGGTTGCTGTGAGTAGGCGCGGCCATGCGACCTTTGCCCCCGAGCGCATCGCTTTTGTGGGTGTTGAGAATGTTGTTAGGGAGGGCTGGGTGGGTTGTGGACCGGCAAGGCCAAATTAGGGTGGGTCTGCTGTGGGAGGGGGGTGGAGCTCCTGGGATTGTTGATGTTCCACTGTGGTTTTCTTTGCCTGCTACCATGGCCAGCACTGGTCTTTCACTCTCCAACACTATGCACAGAACTGGTGCAAAATCGCCGTGCGCGCTACGCATCCCCCTCCTAGCGTGGTTTGGTCCGTCATACCCGGCTTCCTACTGGATGCACCGAGCCCTGCAAGGTTTGGCTTTGGGGCTATCGTACATTAGCCTGAGGTATCCGCCACCACACTTTGACAATGGCTGAGACGATGACACAGAAGGCGGAACATGCCGTCGATTATATGAGGACTCTGACGTGGAATGTGAGGGGTCTTAATGACTACCGAAAGCTTAGAAAGGTCTTAAGCTATTTACGCAGACATCACATTGACCTCGCTATTCTCCAAGAAACTCACCTACCGATCACCAGCAAAATGCTTACGGTTAAAGGGGTTGAGGGCTGTAGTGTAGCAGCGGGGTTCACTACACACTCCAGTGGGGTGATCACATGGGTCAATCCACTCTCTCAGCTAAAACTGACGTCACTTGAGGCAGACACAGAGGGTCGCTATTTAATTTGTAGATGTGTGGGTAAGGGGCATGATCTATTGGTGGTGAATGTCTACGGCCCTAACTATGACTCCCCGGAATTTTACACTAGGCTGGCTCAAAGATGCAGGGCGCATAATTACTCCAAGATGATTTGGGGGGGTGATTTCAATTTGGTATTTAACCCTGATCTGGATAGGTCGGCAGGGCCCCCCCGACAACCATCGGCTGCTGCGCTGATTGTGCAGTCCGAATTAGTTAAACTGGACCTCATAGACGTCTGGAGAAGCCGGCACCACATGAGGGGTGGGTACACACACTACTCGGCCTATCATGATATCCACACCAGGATTGACTATTGGTTAGCTTCACAGTCACTCGCCCATAGTGTAAAGGGATGCACGATATTACCACGCACTTTATCCGATCATTCCCCACTGCTTCTGGTACTGGAAACGCCTATGAAAAGAATCCCTCCGTTTACATGGCGCTTCCCCCCATATTCATTGCTGGATGAGTTTTTTAAGGGAGAGATAGCAAAGGAAATTGACAACTTTTTTGAGCTCAATATAACTGTTGATAGTTTTCAAACATTGTGGGAGGCGTTCAAGGTCTTTGTTCGTGGGATTGCAATGTCTAAAGATTCCAGTGTCCTCAAACCCATAAGGCAGAGACTGCACCACTTAGAAACCCAATTATCAGATTTGGAATCGAAACAGCGGGAGGAGCCCGAGGGGGATGCTGCTGAGCAAATTAAACGTTTAATCACTGAATATCATGAAGAAGCGGACAGGGAGGTACAACATATGGGCAAATATGCCGTAGCCCGCACATATGGTGAGGGGGAGCGACCGGGCTCTCTCTTGGCTAGAATCATACGTAATGAGAGACGGCCACTTCTGGTCGGCGAACTGGTATCAGGATCCGGGGAGGTGCTCATGGAAGAATCGGAGATAATTGGGGAATTCAAAAATTACTATTCGGGTCTATACCAGTCCAAATCATTCCAAGTTGAGGAGGAGATTGACGATTATCTGAGCTACATAAAAATGCCCCTGCTGTCCACTCACAGAGAGAATTCCTTATGATGCCCATTCAGAGGGAGGAGATTGCGGAGGCGCTAGAGGGGATGCGGTCGGGAAGCGCCCCTGGTGCTGACGGTCTAACGGTGGGCTTCTACAAGACCTTCAACGACAAGCTGATACCGTTTCTTTCCGCCCTTTTTGATGACATATGTGAGGAAGGTAGTATGCCTGACTCCATGAGGGAGGCCCTCCTTGTTACAATTCTGAAGCCGGGGAAGCCCCCTAATGAGTGCGGTTCATACAGGCCACTATCCCTGATAAACGTTGACGCGAAATTATACGCAAAGGTGTTGGCAACACGCCTGGCACTGCTCGCCCCGGAGTTGGTCGCGCCAGAACAGGCTGGTTTCATCCCCAGCAGGAGCCTCACATACAATATTCACACCGTTCTGGGGACGATACAGCATGTGAGACCAGAGAACAAGGCCCTGGCGGTTTTCCTCGACATGGAGAAGGCCTTCGACTCTGTGGAATGGCCCTTCATGACAAGAGTACTCCGAAAGCTCGGATTGGGCGAACCCTTCCTAAAGATGGTAGGGGCCCTCTACTACAAGCCTAAGACCAGGTTGCGCATCGGAGATCGAGTCACAGACGCCTTCGACATAGGAAGGGGCACTAGACAAGGGTGCCCCCTCTCCCCTTTGCTGTACGCCCTGGTGGCAGAACCTCTGGCGTGTGCGCTCCGAGAATACCACCGGAACGAAGGAATTAGTTTTCCCACATATAAGATCTGCATTTCCACATACGCTGACGACACATTGTTGTACGTCCGGGACCCAGAGACAAACCTTTCCCCAGTGCTAAGAGAGGTGGTCCGGTTCGGAGCTCTCTCTGGACTAGAGTAAACTGGAACAAGTCGGTGGCGTTCCCGCTAACTCCGGTGACGCAGCACTTTGACATGGAGTATCCATTGCAGTGGTCCGCGGAACCGGTCAGATACCTGGGGATCCAACTCCATCCGGACCCGGATATACTGGTGCGGGAAAATTATGGTGTCGCATACACTAAGCTTGTTGAGAATGTGGATAGGTGGTGCAGTCTTCCACTATCCCTGATGGGACGTATTGCTCTAATGAAGATGGTAGTGCTGCCCAGATTCTTGTTCCTATTTAATAACATCCCAGAGGTCCTGTCTAAAGTTTTCTTTAAAACATTGACACAGACTCTCATAAGACTTGCTTGGGGTGGTAAACAGCCCAGGGTTAAATGGACAGTCCTTACGCTCCCGTGTGACCTGGGCGGGCTGGGGGCACCGGACATGGAACGATACTACCGAGTTGCACAAGCAGCACATCTGCACACATGGATACACGGGGACCGCAACGTCCCGCACGTGATATTGGAGCGTTTGTTCGCGGACCCACTTCCCCCCCCCCCCCAGCTACAGTGTTCCAGCAGACTGACCGTCGTGTGGGTCTACTGGACTCTATAAAGACCACAAACCATGCTTGGCATTCACTGGTAAAGGAGCAAGATTGTGTTCTGTTGTACTCCCCACTTGCCCCGATAGAGTGGGCGGTCTGGCTGGCGCCACTACAAGAGAAGGGGGTCACGAGCGCCCTAAATCAGTTGGGCATCTTCACATTGGGAGACCTGTTTAGGGATGGAGTGGTAAAATCCTGGGACCAGGTCGCACCCCCCGGTGTAGCGGTTACCCTATTACAGCGCTTTCACTTTCACAGAGTACGTGCCGCATTCAGGGAACTCTTGGGTGCAGACATGGCCGAGCCCCCAGAAATCCCAGAGCTTACGTACGTGCTTAAAACACCATCGTCGCGCAAATTGGTCACGCATCTCGTTAAAATAGGGTCCCAACACAGGGAACAGCAACTCTCGAAGGCCCGGCTGGAGTGGCAGCGCGATCTGCAAATACAGATTGACGATGTACTTTGGAAACATTGTTGTCAAAACACCAGGAAAGTGTCCCTTAATGCTAGACACAGACTAATCCATTTTAAATATCTTCAGCGCGTATATTACACGCCAGAACGTCTACATAGATACGGGCTCCGATCTACTGCCGAGTGTGAAAGGTGTCGTGCCCCAGTAGCGGACTTCATGCATATGGCATGGAGTTGCCCGGTATTTATAAGTTTTGGGTAGACATCTTCTCGGAATTGAGCCCGATTTTGGACACAGAGCTCCCTATTGACCCCGCGCTTGCATTGCTGGGTTACTCCAAGGCACTCCCAGTGACTGTGCGACGCCTGGCAGATATGGGCCTGCTGATAGCCCGGCGAGTGGTCGCAATGTGCTGGATGCGGGGCCCCTTGCCGACAAAAAGACAATGGGCTAGAGACATGCTTTACTGTAGTACCCAGTCACAAACATATAGTGAACTCCTCCCTCCGGGGAACAGGCCTAAGAATTTTTGGGGTCTATATCAAACATACCAATACGCCAGAGATAGCGCAGAACTGGAACTGGAGGGGACAGCTGGCAGCCCGAACCTTCAGGAGGGGGTAATTGGCCCTGGAGACTAGACGTGCATTCATCACATTAGTGTTACATGGGGAGATGGGGGGAACCTAGCATCACCACGTAAGGGACAGGTAGGGCGTCCCAAGGGAGGAGGGACCTGTGATGTACACTCACATATGAAGGTACACTAAATTGGAAAGCTGACTGAGTGATCACGGTATGGCGGTGGGGTCGGGCGGGGGGGCGGTTGAGTGGAAGGCATTATTACTGATTGGAGTGGGACCGAGTAACTGCCTGATTTTTGGAGATGTACAACATGTAAGCGGGCAGTTTGGGTGGGGCGGGGGGGGTTGTTTGGGAACTGTTAATGTATTGTTTGTGGGTAGGATCAATACTCTCCTACAACTGGGCGTAGCGGTCACATTGATATTGAGTACCACATTTCTTCCTTCTATCTGGACTCAGGGTGGGCGTGGGACGTAGACACATCATGATAACTGGAGTCGAATGTATGCACTATCCTACACGCCGCCGGACCCCCGGGTTGTTGGCTTATTGGCTGTGGTTGCTCGACGCGGAAGGTGTGATCCTACTGCCCATGTCTGCTGCCGGCCCTCTGAGTTGTAGGCTGATAGCTGTGTGTGTTGAAGATACCCGAATAAAGGTTTTGAAAATTAAAAAACAAAAAAAACAAATCCAAGGAGATTTTTTCCATCGTTCACAATCGGGCTGCCTCTGACAGAGTTAACCCTAACCCTGTCCCTTCCCAAGCCCTCTGCCTCTCCTTGAACGATTTCTTCCTTGAGAAGATTGCTAACATCAAGCGGAACATCTCCTTGCCATCTTCTCCCCTTCCCTCCCCTTCCCTTCCCCCTCTTTCCTCCTCCTTGACCCATTTCTCTTCGAAGGAATCCTTCCTTGCCCTGCTCAGGAAGGTCAAGTCAGGGTCCCCTGTCGACTATGGACCGGCTCGCATTTTAAGGGAGCTATTCTCTGGTTGCCCGACCCCCCCTTTATTCCTTCTCAATGCATCCATCTCTCAGGGTATAGTTCCATTTTCCTTTAAATCCGCCACAGTCATTCCCATTTAAAAAAAAACCGGCTCTGACCCTTCCCTTCCTGCTAATTTTAGGCCTATCTCCCTCCTTCCCTACCTTGGCAAGATCCTAGAGAGCCACATCACCTCTTGCCTGTCGGCCTACATCGAGGATAACCATCTTTTGGCCTCTCATCAAGCAGGCTTCCGTCCGGTCCACTCGCCTGAATCTGTGGTTTTGTCGGTTTTGGACGAGCTGTAGAGCAAGGCGGATTCCAACTCTTCTCAAGCCCTGGTGCTTCTTGATTTGTCCGCTGCTTTTGACACGGTCGACCACTCCATCCTCCTCGACCGTGTCAGGGCAGTAGGCATCCAGGGCACCGCCCTCTCCTGGCTCGCCTCTTTTCTCCAAGGCCGGACACAAGCTGTTCGTCTCTATGGCTTCTTTGCCCCCCCCTCGTGCGGTGTCCTGTGGGGTTCCCCAGGGCTCTTCCCTCTCCCCTCTTCTTTTCAACCTTTATATTTATCCCCTTATTATCTCTTTGCTCAATATGGAGGTCTCCGTGTACAATTACGCTGACGACCTTCAGCTTGTTTTTGACCTTTCTTCTCCCTCTGACTCCCTCCTCAAATTTCAGACCACACTCATTTTTTTTTCTGACTGGATGAATCAAAACCACCTCAAGCTTAACCCGGACAAAACGGAGGTGGTCCTGACGGGTGGCTCCATCAGCCCTTGGCGTTCTGCCTTCTGGCCTTCCATCCTTGGCCCCCCCCGGTTCCCTCTGCTTCAGTAAGAACCCTGGGAATCAAGATCAGCCAGGACCTCTCTATGCGCCCCCAGGTCAGGTCCGTTGTTTCCTCCTGTTTTTTGACCCTCAGGGTTATTCGTAAGATCTCTCGCTTTTTCTCCCTTGAGGCCCTTAAAACCATTGTTCTGGCTATGATCCTCTTGCGCTTGGACTACGGGAACTGCTTGTACGTGGGTATTCCTGCCTACGAGCTGCGACGCCTCCAGATCATCCAAAATCAGGCTGCTCGCCTTATCCACCGGCTCCCCAGGTCCCACCATACCACTCCGTTACTGAAATCCCTTCATTGGCTGCCCATCCTGCAGCGTACCCTCTTCAAGATGGGATGCATAGTCTTCATGTCCCGCGCCCGTACGGCGCCTATCTTTATCAACTCCATGATCACCCACTACCTCCCCTGCCGGGATCTTCGTTCCTCCAGCCAGTCACTTCTCAGTGTCCCCCGTTTCCGCAATACCAGAGTCGGCGGCACCAGGTTCTCCACTCTTGCCCCCCGCTTCTGGAATAGCCTTCCGCTTACCATCAGGTCCATCACTGAGTACCTGCATTTCGGTAAGGCGCTTAAAACCCATCTGTTTGCTCAAGCTTTCCTCACCCAGTAATCCTCTTTCATCAGCTCTTTGTCATCTGCTACTGTCAAATCACCCAGCGCCAGGAAACCGCTTGGTCACAGTGCGCTTTATAAATATTTTCAACTTTCAGTCTGACATACTGACTTGACTGATTAAGTATAGCACCACGTAAGTGGTCACACCACACATTCACCAATGATGCATCAACCCACTGAGCATCAATGATGATGCAGCAGACTGCCAGAGGATGCGAACTCGCTGTCCTGAGGCACTACTATGAGATCTGGGCAGCGTCATATGCTAGACGTGCCTGGATGCTGTGGCAACTCTGCCTACCCTTCACCCAAGGGTGCACATGAGTCATGCACTGCTTTGTGAATTGCCAAAACTGTCCTGTATTGAGATAATTACAGCAACCTCTTATGTCACATGGAGAACCTAACCCCAGTTGCAGTTCAGGATCTTCACTTTACCCCATGAAGGCTGTCTTATCATACACATTCCTTAATCAGACTTCATGACCCACTGTGTGGTAATTGTATAGCTCTTCAATACCTGATGGCACAGCACCCAGGATAATGTGCTGCATGGCTAAACACTTATAAGGTCCCAAAGGCGAGACCTATTGGCTATGCCAATGCCTGTTTTCTTCAGCCAACATGTTATTTTTGTCTCCCCTCCCTCATAACCTATTTCCCATTTTCTGGTTCTCCAGCGCTGCGAGGTTCATACGAATGGCAATAGCGCTGTGCAAATATCATAACTTCACTGCATACAAAAAAACAAAAGTAAAAAACATTGCCATTTTCAACGCCATGATCTCTAACTTTCACAAATGCGAGACCGATTGCATTGCAAATGCTTGTTCTTTTTAATTACGACGGTGTCAGACCGGGCTGCATTGCATGCACTGATTTTCAATGTTCAACATTGCACTTTAAAAAAAAAAAATAGTTTTTTGCAGTTTAAAAAAGCTCGAACTTGACCCGCAATGTATTGGAGCGCTTTACATGAGCACCAGAAGGTCACATGCTATTGAAAAAAAATAAATTGGGCATGGGCAGATTAAGTGATTTGCCGAGAATCACAAGGATGTTGAGCTAATGCCGAGAATAGAACCTAGTTCCCCATTTCCCAAGTCAGTAGCTCTGGCCGTAGTGCAACATCCTTTCCTAATCATTTTTCCCTTTAACCAGTCTGCTATCTCTATGGCTCTTCATGCTTGGAATATTAAGACTGGGCCCTGGTAATAGAGGATATGTGTGGAGCTATAAGTGCGTATCAGGCAGGTAATTTAGCACCTCCCGATTTTCCATATCCTATTTCAAATCCTTCAACAAAGGCTACAGGAAGGAGGGATGGGGGTACAGTAGTCCACAGGCTGCACTGTTCCTAGTCCCAGCATTAAAAGTAAGCATTAGCAAAGCCAATAATTCTTGCCTATACACGATCTTTTGGCTTTGTTATTGTTTTTAGCCATGATGCTACACAACATGGCTAAAAGTAAAGAAAATAAAAGTGCTATAACAGGCTCAGCGCTAGCCGCATCATATCACTTTTTAACCTTTACTCTCAGACATTGCACAGCAGCCCAAGCAGCCCAACTTGCGCTGATGTTCAACATAACAAAAAAAAACATTGTCAAAGTCAATGGATCTTGTATACGTGAGATCTCAATGGATGAGATCTATTGACGTTGCCAGTGCTTGTTTTTTAAGCCCACTGTCGGTCATTTTGCATTAATAAAGGTGTCCCATGCCTAAGCGTCTTATTAGATCAAACCCTAAACAACAATGCACAATGTGATTGCACCATGGCTTTGTGCATTTGAGCAGACGAATGGAATGTCGCACCACAGGTGCATGCATCTGGTAGGAACCCCTCTCAGCACACGGCTGAAGGAGCATCTATCCAGCATACCCTAAGGAAAGCCTCACTGTGTGACCAGGGCATAAGTGTAGCGGTGTAAACTCTCCTATCAAGTGGCTAGTTTTAGGAGTATAACGAATAATGGGTGATAGATTGTTTGGAGCATGTATTTGTGGAAGACTGAGATTTTCTTGCAGTAGTGACAGATAGGGGTGAAGTGTTGTAGCCCAGGGAAAAAAAATAACAGGCTACTCAAAGAAAAGAGAATTCGAGCACCTTATAAATACTTTGTATTTATCAAGGTCAAGCAGACCGGGGAAAAGCGCAAACAAAATGGTAAAAAGGGTTTTTTTGTGGGACATGCATGATAACGCCTCAAAAGTGACTTTAAAATTACCTTTAAAATTGTTCAAAATGATCAGGGTTCTGTGAGATGCGAGTTAAATGTGGATTCCGAATGAAGGCAGTGACATGAGACTGAAAGGGAGAGAGTAAATGATACAACAGTCTAAGCTTGTATAAAAGTGTGAATTTTTGCTATGAAAAAAAGCAACTCAGGTTCCAAGGTGTATGAAAGTGTCAACTGAACATATGTATGGGACTAGAGTTAGTTAACAATATGGATGAAGATGGCAAGTAAACAGGTAGCTTGATTTACATTCTGAAAAAGATTATGGCTCCCGTAGCTGGGCAGGAGAAATGAGTGGCAGTTATGAAAAGAAAAAGTACTTTATTATACCAAAGTAAACAGAGAATAGTGGTTGTCTAAGTAATATGTTGAGGAGACAGAGGTGCGAGAAATTGCTGTTGACGAAGGTGGTCATCAGGAAGCAGAGACTGGTAGTTAGCTGCATCATTAATGGAGGTTTAGTCGGGTTGATTGCAGTACCTGATGTGAAATTAATGGGTTGGAGGGTGAGTATTTGGAATGCGATCCATGTTCATATAGAATGTTGGATAATGGATCGATACAGGCGCAAGATTAATAGTAAAAAAACAGCTATAGCCCCTCCTCGAACCAGAATGATTGTGTATTACTTCTGGAAAGCCACATATGCTATACCACGTCTAGTTAACTGTTCACCATCAATTATTGCCACAGCTGACCCACAGGTACTTTCTGCTAGACCCATCGCAGGACTGATGACCTAGTTAGTCGTTGTACCAAGTACCCATATTGACATTACTAGAGTCCTGCACAGAGGGCCCCTGCTTTGGGCAAAGGTTGTCACAAATTCTATTGGCCATTCTGCTGAGGAGGGAATAGAGGAGTGTTAGGTTTACAGATCTTTTCATATTGGTGGCAACTCCTTGCCTGCACTTGTGTGTTCCTGAATTCTTGCAAACAAAAGACAACGGTTCCGTTTTAGACCTTTCTACCTAGATATCAGAGACTGACACTGTCAAGATATTGTAATTATCATTACTGCAATAGATGATTTTTGGGGAGGGGAGAGAAAAGATGGGGATTGTAAAGGGGGCTAGTTATGGAAAGCTCGGAGTGGCTTGGGGATCTTAAAAAGAAAGAAAAAGAAGAAACTGGGCAGAAAAAGCTACTTTATTTAAAGCATATTAGAGAATTATTGTATTTTTGTTTTGAGTCGTGGTGGTTAAACATTTGATATTGGTTCACAAAAACGTTGCCTTAATGGTTTCATTATTTTGGGGTCCTCGTAACTGCCATCTCGATTTTTAGAATTCTTTCCATCCACGTAGGTGTAAATAATACAGTGGCAAGGATCGGTCCCTGGCGTACTCTGTGGCACGAGAGCAGGGTGGAGTTGAAGCACAAATTCTGACTACTTGGGAGCAGGCAGCGGTGAAGGAGAGCCAGCCAGAAATAGAATGTTGTCCATGTAGTGTGCTAGTGAACATTTTTGATAGAGGACATGTTTGTTTTTATCCTGACTATTATAGTAGATAATATGAAGGAATTCATTTGTATTTTTAGGGCTTGTGTATGTATTGACCACTGTGCATCTTCTTTCACTCATGATCTGTGGCCAATTAATGATGGCCTGCGACCATTTGAAATAAATATTTATTGTATTGTGCATGCCCTGCATGGCATCCTTTTTGTATGTATGTGTTCATAAGAATACAATTTCTGAGCCTAATTCTGTGTTCCATAAATAGCCAAAGCAGTGGACACGAGCCGGGATTAGGTATATATCACCATGTCCTTGGCATTGACCTAAAGAGCCGCTTTACAAATCGCTTGAAATCAAATTCAGTCACATTAACATTTATTTCTCCAATGTATAGAGTTCCTTGTCTCCTTCCTCTTGGGTACCCAGGCTCCCAAAAATGCGCTTAACAGGAAGCGATGTTTGAGCTGCTCCTGTCTCACATAAGTCACATGTCACACTTGACCTAACACCTCCAAAGTAACGTGTGCCGCCTGTTTCTGCAGTGGTGTTCTGCTCATAGGGTGACTGGACATGCATTGAAGGTCAAGCAGCCATGTCAACCTAACTCAACTGTGGCTCCCAAAATGTTGTCATCCTAAAAACACGGAGCTTAGGAACAGTGTCATAAACTCTTGGCAAGTGTGGCGTCAATACGTATTTCTTTCTTTGATTAACGTGTGAACTACAAATTAACAACAAATGCATGAAGCGGTGGGGTTCCAAAGCAATCCATGACAACTGCATACATGTACATGCAGCTTGACTTTGGCTTGTCAGTTTTTCTAAGGTTTACAGCATTTGAGCAGATCATAACTAGAAGAATTATCTCCTGTTTCCCGCCACCGTTGTACATCCCTCCCTTGCTTTGAAGCGAAGTCCCCACTTATTTAATTCCCTGAACATAAATGCATAGGTACGCCTACGTTGATTTACTCACCCCCCAAAATACCACCTTTGAATAATGTTTATTAATCTATATGAATTACCTACTAGGTCTCTCATAACAGTACGATTCCTTTTTCTATCTCTCTAGGAGCGCTGCTTTTCATTATTCTGCTGGAGTCGCCCTAGGAATGCTTGCAATGCTCATCCTCCTGCTTATGATATTGAAGCGCTTCATTTCTAAGGTATTGATTTGAAATCTGTGTATCAGCATGTCCGGTTTGTCTAGCATGTTGAGTGTCTGATTCCCAAGATCTGTAGCTGTTTAATAAGATACGGTGTTGAAACAAAGCAAGCCTGTCCTAGTAAGCAACAGCATTAAAAGGAATAGATATTGTATAGCGGTGAATTTTGAAACGGGGACATTTTTTTAATGGCATTTATCATTAAGGGTAATTCCTTGGCTCTTTATGGGTGGTTGCCTAAATTCTTACAGAAACCTACTTTAAAGGTAAACTTCCTTCACATACTATCTACATTTCAATGCTCTGACTTGGTTGCTGACAACCTTCACTCTGCAGTGCAATATTTTGTGTGTGCATTAATTTCTCTACTTTGCAATCAATTAATCAATCATAGTATTTATAAAGCGCACTACTTACCCGTAGGGGTCTCAAGGCGCTGGGGGAATACTGCTACTGCTCGAAAAGCCAGGTCTTGAGGAGTTTTCTGAAGGTCAGCAGGTCTTGGGTCTGTCGTAGGTGAAGGGGGAGGGTGTTCCATGTCTTGGCGGCGTGGAATGGAGAGCGATCTGCCTCCGGAGGTCGCTCTTCGGATGCGGGGGGCTGTGCCGAGGTCGGCAGAGCGGAGCTGACGGGTGGGGGTGTAGAAGCCGAGTCGTCTGTTGAGGTACGCTGGTCCGGTATTGTAGAGTGCCTTGTGTGCGTGGGTGAAGAGCTTGAATGTTATCCTCTTGTTGACAGGTCTCTCAGGTGGGGTGTGATGTGGCTGCGGCGAGGGATGTCGAGGAGGCGTTCTGAATGCGTTGAAGCCGTTTCAGGAGTTTGGCAGAGGCTCCTGCATAGAGGGCGTTTCAGTAGTCCAATCTGCTGCTGACGAGGGCCTGGGTGACCGTTCTTCTCGTTTCGGTGGGGATCCAGTTGTAGATCTTGCGGAGCATGCAGAGGGTGTTGAAGCAGGAGGAAGAGACTCATTGATATGCTTAGTCATGGAGAGGGTGGAGTCGAGGATGACCCATAGGTTGCGTGCGTGGTTGGTGGGTGTTGGAGCTGTTCCCAGTGCAGTCGGCCACCTGGAGTCGTCCCAGGCCGAGGGGGTGTATCCAAGGATGAGGACCTCCGTCTTGTCTGAGTTCAGCTTCAGCCGGCTGTTCCTCATCCATTCGGCGATTCCCTTCATTCCTTCGTGGTAGCTGGTTTTGGCGGTGTGGGGGTCCTTGGTGAGGGAGAGGATCAGCTGAGTGTCATTGGCGTATTAGATGATGTTGAGGTCGTGCAGTCGGGCGATGTGGGCGAGCGGTGCCATGTAGATGTTAAACAGCGTTGGACTGAAGGATGAGCCCTGGGGTACGCCGCAGATGATCTCGGTGGCTTCGAAGCAGAAGGGGGGGGAGGCAGATGCTCTGTGTTCTGCAGGAGAGGAAGGAGGTGGTCCAGTCCAGGGCCTTCTCTTGGATCCCAGCGTCATGGAGGCGTGTGCATAGTGTGCAGTGGCAGACGGTGTCTAAGGCGGCTGACAGGTCTAGGAGGATGAGGGCCGCGGTTTCTCCATTGTCTAGCAGGGTCCTGATGTCATCGGTGGCGGCGATGAGGGCGGTTTCGGTGCTGTGGTTGCTGCGGAACCCGGACTGTGATGTGTCCACGATGCTGTTTTCCTTGAGGAAGTGGGTCAGTTGTTTGATGACCGTCTTCTCGATGACCTTCAATGTCTTAATTCCCTAGGATGTTGAGACACCAGCTCAACAGTAAACCAGTGTGATAGTTTGTTCAGGGCTGTTACCTCCTGCAGTTTTGAATAGTTGCACACAGGGAGTTGCTGTTTCATTTTCAATTGTTCCCGAACCTCCAGCTACCATTAGTTGGCCGTCTAAGCTTACATTCTTCCTTACAGACTAACAATTGGTTGGATAAAATATGCCACAGCTTCCTGCATTTCACACAAAAACAGCGTTATTTCCAGACAGGCTACTGGCTCTGAAAAGTAGTAGGGATGTGCATAGCCCTCATGGGGCCCTCGTTTGGAGACCCAGGTCATAATTGTTGGGTTGAACTTTCAAGATCTGTTGCATATACTTTAGTATATACTTCTGTGTGGACTTAAAGCCTGCCCCGCTTTTCATTTGTGTGTTTCAGTGTCCTTCAAAAATCCTGTTTGCAAGTGGGCAGTCCTGCCTCTTTGACCCTCCCTTTTTTGTTTTTCATGTCCTCCCACAGAGCAGGGACCAAGTACTGTATCTTTACTTTTTGGTTGTTTATTTGTTGGTTTGGGGGACTATTTTTTCCTTGGTTTTATGAACTACAGGGCACCTTCAAGATAACCGGATGGACACATATTAACTCTTTTTTGGTAGTGCCGAAGCTATTCATTCTAATCTTTGAATAGCATTTTTTACATCCTAATGTAACAATAAACTACTGTTTTGATCACTGTGTTTTTTTAAGGAACACCAAGTTAAAAGCCACACTAAAAATTGCCACTTGTCAGTGCATTTTCTTCAGTGAATTTAATTTTCATTTGGTTATTGAATATGCATGAAGAGCAGTTCATGTATACCAACATTTAACATTCCCCATCTGCTACTAGACCGTCATACTGCTGAGCATGCAGAGGGTATTGAAGCAGGAGGAAGAGACGCATTGACCTGATTAGTCATGGAGAGGGTGGAGTCGAGGATGACCCATAGGTTGCATGCGTGGTTGGGGGTGTTGGAGCTGTTCCCAGTGCAGTCGGCCACCTGGAGTCGTCCCAGGCCGAGGGGGTGTATCCAAGGATGAGGACCTCCGTCTTGTCTGAGTTCAGCTTCAGCTGGCTGTTCCTCATCCATTCGGCGACTGCCTTCATTCCTTCGTGGAAGCTGGTTTTGGCGGTGTGGGGGTCCTTGGTGAGGGAGAGGATCAGCTGGGTGTCATTGGCCTAGAAGATGATGTTGAGGTCGTGCAGTCGGGCGATGTGGGCGAGCGGTGCCATGTAGATGTTAAACAGCGCTGGACTGAAGGATGAGCCCTGGGGTACGCCGCAGATGATCTCGGTGGCTTCGAAGCGGAAGGGGGGGAGGCAGACGCTCTGTGTTCTGCCGGAGAGGAAGGAGGTGGTCCAGTCCAGGGCCTTCTCTTGGATCCCAGCGTCATGGAGGCATGTGCATAGTGTGCGGTGGCAGACGGTGTCTAAGGCGGCTGACAGGTCTAGGAGGATGAGGGCCGCGGTTTCTCCATTGTCTAGCAGGGTCCTGATGTCATCGGTCGCGGCGATGAAGGCGGATCCGGTGCTGTGGTTGCTGCGGAACCCGGACTGTGATGTGTCCACGATGCTGTTTTCCTTGAGGAAGTGGGTCAGTTGTTTGATGACCGTCTTCTCGATGACCTTCAATGTCTTAATTCCCTAGGATGTTGAGACACCAGCTCAACAGTAAACCAGTGTGATAGTTTGTTCAGGGCTGTTACCTCCTGCAGTTTTGAATAGTTGCACACAGGGAGTTGCTGTTTCATTTTCAATTGTTCCCGAACCTCCAGCTACCATTAGTTGGCCGTCTAAGCTTACATTCTTCCTTACAGACTAACAATTGGTTGGATAAAATATGCCACAGCTTCCTGCATTTCACACAAAAAACAGCGTTATTTCCAGACAGGCTACTGGCTCTGAAAAGTAGTAGGGATGTGCATAGCCCTCATGGGGCCCTCGTTTGGAGACCCAGGTCATAATTGTTGGGTTGAACTTTCAAGATCTGTTGCATATACTTTAGTATATACTTCTGTGTGGACTTAAAGCCTGCCCCGCTTTTCATTTGTGTGTTTCAGTGTCCTTCAAAAATCCTGTTTGCAAGTGGGCAGTCCTGCCTCTTTGACCCTCCCTTTTTTGTTTTTCATGTCCTCCCACAGAGCAGGGACCAAGTACTGTATCTTTACTTTTTGGTTGTTTATTTGTTGGTTTGGGGGACTATTTTTTCCTTGGTTTTATGAACTACAGGGCACCTTCAAGATAACCGGATGGACACATATTAACTCTTTTTTGGTAGTGCCGAAGCTATTCATTCTAATCTTTGAATAGCATTTTTTACATCCTAATGTAACAATAAACTACTGTTTTGATCACTGTGTTTTTTTAAGGAACACCAAGTTAAAAGCCACACTAAAAATTGCCACTTGTCAGTGCATTTTCTTCAGTGAATTTAATTTTAATTTGGTTATTGAATATGCATGAAGAGCAGTTCATGTATACCAACATTTAACATTCCCCATCTGCTACTAGACCGTCATACTGCTGAGCATGCAGAGGGTATTGAAGCAGGAGGAAGAGACGCATTGACCTGATTAGTCATGGAGAGGGTGGAGTCGAGGATGACCCATAGGTTGCGTGCGTGGTTGGGGGTGTTGGAGCTGTTCCCAGTGCAGTCGGCCACCTGGAGTCGTCCCAGGCCGAGGGGGTGTATCCAAGGATGAGGACCTCCGTCTTGTCTGAGTTCAGCTTCAGCCGGCTGTTCCTCATCCATTCGGCGACTGCCTTCATTCCTTCGTGGAAGCTGGTTTTGGCGGTGTGGGGGTCCTTGGTGAGGGAGAGGATCAGCTGGGTGTCATTGGCCTAGAAGATGATGTTGAGGTCGTGCAGTCGGGCGATGTGGGCGAGCGGTGCCATGTAGATGTTAAACAGCGTTGGACTGAAGGATGAGCCCTGGGGTACGCCGCAGATGATCTCGGTGGCTTCGAAGCGGAAGGGGGGGAGGCAGACGCTCTGTGTTCTGCCGGAGAGGAAGGAGGTGGTCCAGTCCAGGGCCTTCTCTTGGATCCCAGCGTCATGGAGGCATGTGCATAGTGTGCGGTGGCAGACGGTGTCTAAGGCGGCTGACAGGTCTAGGAGGATGAGGGCCGCGGTTTCTCCATTGTCTAGCAGGGTCCTGATGTCATCGGTCGCGGCGATGAAGGCGGATCCGGTGCTGTGGTTGCTGCTGAACCCGGACTGGGATGTGTCCAGGATGCTGTTTTCCTTGAGGAAGTGGGTCAGTTGTTTGATGACCGTCTTCTCGATGACCTTCAATGTCTTAATTCCCTAGGATGTTGAGACACCAGCTCAACAGTAAACCAGTGTGATAGTTTGTTCAGGGCTGTTACCTCCTGCAGTTTTGAATAGTTGCACACAGGGAGTTGCTGTTTCATTTTCAATTGTTCCCGAACCTCCAGCTACCATTAGTTGGCCGTCTAAGCTTACATTCTTCCTTACAGACTAACAATTGGTTTGATAAAATTTGCCACAGCTTCCTGCCTTTCACACAAAAAACAGCGTTATTTCCAGACAGGCTACTGGCTCTGAAAAGTAGTAGGGATGTGCATAGCCCTCATGGGGCCCTCGTTTGGAGACCCAGGTCATAATTTTTAGGTTGAACTTTCAAGATCTGTTGCATATACTTTAGTATATACTTCTGTGTGGACTTAAAGCCTGCCCCCGCTTTTCATTTGTGTGTTTCAGTGTCCTTCAAAAATCCTGTTTGCAAGTGGGCAGTCCTGCCTCTTTGACCCTCCTTTTTTGTTTTTCATGTCCTCCCACAGAGCAGGGACCAAGTACTGTATCTTTACTTTTTGGTTGTTTGTCTGTTGGTTTGGGGGACTATTTTTTCCTTGGTTTTATGAACCACAGGGCACCTTCAAGATAACCGGATGGACACATATTAACTCTTTTTGGTAGTGTCGAAGCTATTCATTCTAATCTTTGAATAGCATTTTTTACATCCTAATGTAACAATAAACTACTGTTTTGATCACTGTGTTTTTTTAAGGAACACCAAGTTAAAAGCCACACTAAAAATTGCCACTTGTCAGTGCATTCTCTTCAGTGAATTTAATTTTAATTTGGTTATTGAATACGCACGAAGAGCAGTTCATGTATACCAACATTTAACATTCCCTATCTGCTACTAGACCGTCATACTGCTGTGAGCTTGAGTCTTCTAACCACAAGACTGTGCCAACCCCTCCCCAATCCACTTCAGGTAATCATGTTTTTAAATGGCTTTAGTCCATGCTTGGTCTCTGCACCCCCTGCCCATTTTTTGTCCGTTTGTGAAAGAAATTCACGCTCCAACATGATGGTATTCAAAGCATTACGTGTCTCAAGGAACTTTCACCCAGGGGCGGCTCCTCCATTGGGGTGGGGGAGCGTTGCCCCACTTCTTTTTCGCAGTGTGAGAAGCAGAAACATTAAATGGAATTTTAAATACCATTTTATGTTTCTGCTTCTCCCACTGCGAGAAAGCAGAATGGTATGCCTGGTTGGGGCAGGCTGTGGGCTGGTCGGGGTGGAGTGTCTACCACAATGCTGTGGGCCCTGACTGCTTGGTCGGCCCTCTGTACTCTGCATTTTCTCTATGTAGGCTGCATGCAGCCTACATAGACAAAATGGCCTCCCTACAAGTGCCCGGCTGGGCGCCGTCCGCACCAATCACAACTTTGCCATTGCTGCTTTGTAATTGGCATAGGGAATGGGAGGGAGGATGCCTGCTTCCTGTTACCACTGAACGATATTTGCAAGGTTACGGAAGATGGGTGGCAACTTATCTGTGCAGGTTGAGCCTAAGCAGATATCAAAATTGCTTCTAGGCCCAAAAATCCCAACAAGAGTGCTTTAAAAGAAGGGTAAAGCCTTCAGGGGCTTCACAAAGGGGGCATTTGTTAATACTTAAAAGAGCACCAGTTACATTTACACATGGTTGCATTCATGTTTTTTTCCAATACCACATAAATACACCCCACATGCAACCTCGCTGTCACAAAACAACAATCTACTTACATACACTCCAGACCATGCCATATAATTCCAATCGGTACAAAAGGGGGTGGTGATGGACGGAACATCTGAACCAACCAATCAAACACTCACACCCAGTCAACAGATCTGGGTTTAATCCATCACCGTTCTTTAGCCCACTCTGCCACCCCAGTTCAGACATGGCCATATGCAAATCAGTCTGACCCTGTGCCTCATGGGAACAGTCCAGCCCGAACTGCCAAGCCATGCCTTCCCTGGACCGGAAACAAGCTTCCTAGGACCGGTTTCTGGCATTTCAGCCATCTTCAGCCAGGCTTGCTTGAATCCAGTGGCAAAGTGAGCAAGGGACTCACGTCTGAGCATACCCTGCCAACTTATGGCGAGCAAGGCGGTACAAAAGGGGGTGGTGATGGACGGAGCATCTGAACCAATCAAACACTCACACCCAGTCAACATATCTGGGTTTAATCCATCACCGTTCTTTAGCCCACTCTGCCACCCCAGTTCAGACATGGCCATATGCAGATCAGTCTGACCCTGTGCCTCATGGGAACAGTCCAGCCCGAACTGCCAAGCCATGCCTTCCCTGGACCGGAAACAAGCTTCCTAGGACCGGTTTCTGGCATTTCAGCCATCTTCAGCCAGGCTTGCTTGAATCCAGTGGCAAAGTGAGCAAGGGACTCACGTCTGAGCATACCCTGCCAACTTATGGCGAACAAAGCGGTACAAAAGGGGGATAGCCAGAAACTGGTCCTAGGATGCTTGATTCCGGTCTAGGGAAGACATGGCTTGGCAGTACGGGCTGGACTGTTTCCATGAGGCACAGGGTCAAGGCTGATTTGCATATGGCCATGTCTGAACTGGGGTGGTGTGGAGTGCAAAAAAACGATGGATTTAGGCTCAGATCTCTGTACTGGGGTGAATGTATGACATTGTTCTGCATTCTGTCCATCAACTGTTGTTTTTGCTTTTGTCACCCCGAGTGGGACGGGTATGCTCAGACGTGGGTCCCGTGCTCTCCACACCACTGGAGTCAAGCTATCCTGGCTGATGACGGCTGATAGCCAGAAACCGGTCTTAGGATGCTTGATTCCGGTCCAGGGAAGACATGGCTTGACAGTTCGAGCTGGACTGTTCCCATGAGGCACAGGGTCAGACTGATTTGCATATGGCCATGTCGGAACTAGGGGGGGGGGATGCAAAAAAAACGATGGATTTGGGCCCAGATCTCTGTACTGGGGTGAATGTATGACATTGTTCTGCATTCTGTCCATCAATTTTTGTTTTTTGATATAATTCCAATCAGCATAATTCCACTCAACACCACACAGGTCAGTGCCACACAATTTAACTCCACACATGTCCATTCTACAGCACATAATTTGACACCAAATCACATACATTTTTTCTTTTATAATCAATTTTATTGGTTTTTAAATCAGAAATATACATAAGACCAGCAGTAAGCAGAGTCATTAAAATACGGCAAATGTATGCATCATCGTAACATCATACGGCCACTCCCGGGCAAGGCATGGAGCGAAAGAGCGGACATAGTAAATTGTTATACCAAGTCTACAGGTACATAAATGTAATGCTATTCGTCTATTACCCCCAACCATTTGCCCTAGACTTTGCGATATTTCTTTGGGCATCCCCTGACTTTGTACATGGGTTTCATTTTCACTACGCACCAATCCACTCCCCTACGCCATCTTGCAGTTGAGGGCGCAGCAGGACTCAGTTAACCGCAATGTCTCTCTTGGCCACCATCATGGCAGTGTTCAAAAAGAGTTTGTCAGCTCTGGACCCGTCCAGTTCCCCGTCAACCCCCTGGAGCACATTCAGTGGCCAAGGCGGGATCTCCCAGCCCAGGACCTCCGTGAGATCCTTTCCATGGCTTCCCAAAATCTTGTAATGATGGGGCAGAGCCATACCATGTGGAAAAAATCAGATTGTTGCTGGTTGCAGCGGGGGCACGATGCGTCAGGCCTTAGCCCTGCACTGTGAAGGCGCTTCGGTGTGAGGTATGCGGCATGGAGATAATATATTTGAACTAGACGGAGCGTTCCGGAAGTGGTGATTATTTTAGGTGTCATCAGTGCGTCCCTCCAGTCCTCCTCATCCAGAGGTCCGATCCATCCTTCCCACTGGTCCCATAGTCGGTGTAGTGCGGTGGGAGTGTTATTTATTAAGGAGCAGTAGATTCAGGAGACCTCTCCCCTCCCCAGGTCGCCTGTCATGATTTAGGCATCAGGTGGGCTGTATTCGGGCAGTGAGGTACCATCTGATATATGGGTACGGAGGGCGTGACACAATTGCAGATACCTGTAAAACTGGGAGGGGTGTAGAGAATGCCGGGTTTGCAAGTCTTGAAAGGTATGCATGTGATCACCCCCCCCCCCCCATATGTTCCCAAGTTGTGAGATGCTGATGAGGTCCCAGGCACTGAATCCTTCCAGGTTGTTAACCTCCTGGAACCAGGTGCCCTGCCAGAGCCCTGTGTATTGAGTCAGTGGGTTTCACCATTGGGTATGATGTAGAGAAGCGCGCCAGGCCAGGAAAACCCCCTATGTCACTGTGGGCAGGGATCTGGGGATAACTTCCCATACATCATTCCTTGGATTTAAGATAGGCCAGGGCTTTCAGTTCCACTCTGTGGGCTGTGTCCGACCAGCTGCTGTGGAACCAGTCGTGTATAATGAGCAACCGGGTTGCTAAGTAGTATAGGTACAGGTTAGTCAAGCCCATTCCTCCGTTGAAGACGACCCAGATTCCAAGGTATTTAAAAGACTGTCTCCTGATGGGTATTGTAGATTGCTAATCAAAGCAGCCTCTCGAAATGTGGAGGGGAACCAGGACAGACTTGATGGGGTTTAAGCACGGGCCGGAGGCCTGCCCAAAGAGAGGCAGCGCCCAGAGGCACCGGGGGCCGTATTAGGCTGGCTCGGACAGAAAGAGCAAAATGTTGTTGGCGTAGAGAGAGGTTTTATCATCGTCCAAGCCAGGCCATTTCCATCCCATGATCCGCTCGTCAGACCGTATGAGGTAAGCCAGGGACTCCATCGCTAAGACGAATAGGAGCAGTGAGAGGGGGCATCCCTGCCTCGTGCCTCTCCTAATAGGGAAGAGCCCTGACAATGCCCCGTTGACAAGCACATGCACATGCGGCCTGTTGTATAGTATCCTAAGTAGTTTGCATAAGTATTGCCCCAAACCCAATTCAGCCAGTATCTCCCCCAAGTACCGCCAGTCTATGGAGTCAAAGGCTTTCTCAAAATCGATGAGAAGAAGCGCTAAGTAGGGGGACAGTGACTGGCGGTTCGCTAGGCCAAATGGAGGCGTCTGAGGTAGTGTCTAGTGCCCCTGAAGGCATGAAGCCGCATTGGTCGGGTGGACCAGTTTGGCTAGATATGGTCTTAAGCGGTTGGCTAAGATCGAAGCGAATACTTTGACCTCTGAGTTGATGAGAGAGATTGGGCGGTATTCGGAGCAGTATGCAGAGGGAGATTGGCACTTAGGGATCACCACAACCTGACCGAAACGAGCCTCTGTCCACTGCTTTAGTGTATACCTCTAGGAGGTGGGGAACTAGTGTATCCGGTAGGCGGTGTAATACTCCTGTGGCAGCCCATTCCAGGCCTGATGTCAGGCATGATATGGCATCATTAATCTCCTCCTGCATAATGGGGAGGTCCAGGCCCGCTGTTTCGGCCGCGCTGAGGTGCGGGAGAGAGATACTGTCTTGGTGAAGCAGCTCCGGGAGTGAGAGGCTGGGGAGCCGTGCAGCATAGAGTAGTAGGTGGCAAAACATTGGGCAATCACCACAGGCGAGTGCTGAGTAGCGCCGTCCAGGGTATAATTTCTGGGATGAAGCGGTTTGCCTAGGGATACGGGGCCAGCCAATGAAGGATCTTGCCCAAACCACATAATTGAATGCAACAATATAATTACGCAGCACACCACATACATCCAATCCGCACCAAAATTCACATCAGGCCATAAAATTCATACCACTCCACATCACAAAATTCTATTTCACATAATTGCACTCCATGACACAATTCCAATCCCACCCACATAATTCCACTTCACACACATCCACTCCACTTCATAACACATGGGTAAAAGGCAGTGTCCTTTACAACGCCAATAGCTTTAACTCTCGCAAAAGCGAGACCTATTGGCTTTGCCAATGCTTTTTAGTCACATCTGAGGGACCCTCAATAAGATCGTCACCAGTGTAAGACATGCTTGAGACTCTCACAGCTGACAAGATATTACAGGAAGTAAAACAACAAAGGGGCGTTGCCTGAGATCCTCACATCTCAGAGATTTTGAGCAATACTCTCATGCCTGAGGAAGGCCCAAATTGAGATCAGAATCCCAACTTTGGGCATACAGCCATGCTGTATAGGTATAGTAGGCTTGTGTATTTCCCGGTGCCATCAGGTCATGGGTACTTGCCACAGGATCCATGTGGACATGTGCAGTCTTCCTACTTGTGCAATGAACATAAGGAACAAGCTATTTACAAGATCTGTGCTCCAAAAAGAAATTATACTGGTGTGGATAGAGTGTACAACAGAGTGCACTGCCAAATTAAATGATGTGATAAAAATACAGTTGCACTCCCAAGATTTATTTATTTAAGTATTGAACTGTAGCTGGTGCTTTTGGGCATTGAATAGAAATTGCAGAATCCATGCCTACAAATTAATGTTGTTAATCTTTTATCATATAGGCTCACTTGTATTTCATAATTACCACTTCTGAGGTCTAAAACAAAAAAGCATTGCATCATGTTAAAGAGTCTTATGCATCATCAACTTTGGGAGTTAGGATCCGGTATTTTTCCCCTGTCAAATTGTCCATAGTCAATGCACCCTCACAAGTTCTCCAAAATAGCAAATTGGGGAGCATATTGATAATTGCAGGTGATAGCAAAGCGCAAAGCGTCAAGATTATGAATCACTTGTTCTAAATGTGCTGCTTTCTCCGAAAGGAGTATCATCAGACAATCTAATATTATGTTCCACTCCATGTTCTGATACAACTTCACACTTGCATGTATAATTTCATGGCATTTTCTCCTTTTCCACTCACAAATGGTGAATGCAAACATTAAATTCAGATCTATCTGAGGTAGAAGTTTCTATAACCTGGCATCTTATGCTGTTGTAGAGATTAGATTAAATTGAATTATATTTGTTTTTCATGCTACAGTGAGATCATGATTGGTAACACTTTCACCGGAACATAAACAGTCCACTGTTTTTCATTGTTTGGAGGTAAGGAAGTTGGATTTACCAGTAATTCTCCTGGGAAAGAATTTCCTTTGGGTGCTTCCATCACCAGTGGCTTTGCCTTGTGGTATTCAGGTATACATGCTGTTCCAGGGCCCATCTGCCAGGCCTTCATTGAATGATTCATATGATGTTTATTGAAAAATATGACTTTCAACACATTCCTTCTCCTTTTCCAGCTTCCTCTTCTCTGCCAAGCTTGGCTGTAGCATGTTCTTTGGTGATCATCTTTGTTTTCATCTTCTTGATTGCGCAACTTTGTTCTCATTGAAATTGTGTTTTCTCAAATAGGAGCAGTCAGCCATCTGAATAAGGTTTTAATATCTCAGAGTTATCTCATATGTTTTCTAAGTCTTCCTCTTTCATGTGACTCTGTGACAATAGTTTAGCATACAATGATGGATTTTTCACTCTATCTCTGCGTTTAAGATTCACAATCATCATGAAGGTTAATCCAGCTCCCGGGATAATTAGTTCCAGATTCAAAACAATCAATTGCATTCACTTATTCTATGAGTAAGCTAGTTTTATACTGTCTCTAAATCTTCTAATATAAGTAGATATTTTCTAACCATTCTTCTGTAGTAGGGGATCTCTGTGTCATAATCACAGTGAATCTAGTGAATAGTCCCGCCCATGTGCGTGGACCCCGGAGCAATCAAAATAATCTCTTAAGGTGTCGAAAAATGCAGAACAGACACTTAAGAGAGAATTAAAGACAGATAATGCAGCCTATATCCACAGGCTACACTGTCCAGTACTTCAACTAGAAATTCCACCAAAAATCCACAAACAGCAAAGCCTGTCCAGATTTCCCTTGCTTTAACAGCAAAACGCCTCTGGAATGATAGAGAGGAAGACATGGACAGACAAGCCCAATAGGCTGCCATTATGTGGCTCAGAACAGGATACTGTGCCTTTAAGAGAACTTTCCAGAACTTCACAGTATCCCAGAATGCACTGCAGGTCCCTTTTACTTCCAGTTCTTTTTTCCGGCTCCTGCAAGCAGGACCCTGGAGCATTGAGCTCTCCCTTTTTCAAGGGTTTATTGGTGATTTTTTCACTTTTTCAAGTTCTTTGAGTACTTTTCTGAAGTACTTTGGTGGTTTTTCGTCCTGTTTGTCTTTTGGTGCACTCTTTGATTGTCAATATGCCTTCATTATTCGACAAATGTCCGGAGTGCTCCAGGAAGAAGGCCAAATCAGACCCACACGAGGTGTGTATCAACTGCCTTCCCTCTTCTCATGTCCCAGAGGAGTGTGACATTTGTCAGTGCTTTTCTGGCAGGACCCTGAGGGATAGAATGAAGATCAGACTTCAGGTCCTGCAGGACAGAAGGCTGAAGGTGCAAGGTGGGTCTGGAGGGGCTTCCTCTGCCCCTGCTGAGGCCTCTGGTGGGGCTCCACAGGGGCAGGAAGACCAGCAAGCGTCCCCATTCTCCGTCTGTGTCGATTGCACCGACTACGGCATCGAGTGGGATGACTGCAGTCTGTTCCCCGTCTCTCCGGAGCTCTGGGTCGAAGCAACGTCTACATTCGGCGTCGAGGGAACTGAACAGACCGCCGTCGATTTCGTCGGAGTCTGAGTCGTCGTCGAGTAATCGACGTCGAGAAGCCCGGCGTCGGCGCTCGCCGTCGAGGCGACACCGCCGTTCCCCGTCGGCGAAGAGGAGAAGGTCATCGTCAAGGGGATCCTTGACGTCGAGGAGAAGATCGCCGTCGAGGCGAAGGAGGTTGCTGTTGAGGCGAAGGCATTCGCCGTCGAGGGAGAGACGGTCGCCGTCGAGAACAAGATGCTAGTCGTCGAGGGGCCGACGGTCGCCGTTCTTCGACGCCCAGAAGGCGCAGAAGGAGTTCTGGCGCCAGGAGTCAGTCTAGCGGGCGCCAGGTGCCGAAATGGAAACTCACCAACGACCCAGCCTACAAAGGAAGGCGGATCACCAGGCTCGGTGTACTCAGTGGTATATACCCCTTCTAGGCAGAAGTCAGTTACGCCTCCTCCTCCCTGCGAGCTCCCACTCCGCCTTCTCCTCCACCGCTTCCATTGCGTCCTCAACCTCTACCTCAACCTCAGCTGCCGGCAGACAAGCCGCCTACGATTCCTCCGAGGTCGGTCTCGCTGCCCCGTTATCCGACTCCTTCCAAGGGCACCCCTCGGCCGAGGGCCCCAGCCAAGCCAAAGTCGCCCGCCCCGGTGGAACCGGCGGGGCGACCGAAGCCAAGGAGGTCGCGATCCCGCTCCGGACGGAGGGGGAGATCGTGCAGTCGTCACAGATCCTCCACAAGGGCAAGACGGCGCCACAGGAGGCGCCGATCACGGTCCCGCACGGACTCTTCCAGGACCAGGTCCTACTCCCCGACTTTGTCGGACTCCCCGGGGACGAGAGTGTCTCCTGTGGACGACATCAGCACGTTCCAGGATGTTCTCCTGAGGGGTGCAGCAAAATTGGGAATCACGGTGACGGCTCCAACACCTACGACGTCCGTGATTTTTGAGACACTTCATAAGAAGCATTTGTCTCGTCCTCTACTACTGCTCGTACCAGGATTGGTAGAGCCCGCAGAGGAGCTGTACCTCACGCCTCCAGTGACGAAAGCCGCTCCATCCTGGCTTCTTAAGAAGTACAGGGCCTCGGATTCCGACCCGGCTTTTCTGCGGATAGACCCGGATAGACCCAATTCCATTATAGTGACGGCAGCCAGAAAACAACATTCTACCTCCCCGTCTTCTACCGTGCCTCCTAATAAGGAGAGCCGATGGATCGACTCAGCTGGCAGGAAGGCCTGTGGGACGGCATCTACGGCCATGAAGGCCTCTAGCGATGCGGCTTTGCTATGGCGGTATGATCGTGCCCTTTGGGAATCCCTCCAGCAGTTCACGGAACTCCTGCCACGTGATAAGAAGGAGGATTTCCAGGAGATCCTGAAGGAAGGGATGCTGGTTTCGAACAAGGTCATCAGCGCGGCTGCTGATGTCTCTCTTGGCGGCCCTTGGGTACTGTCATGGGATCAACCAGCGGCGACATGCTTCGCTCAGGCTCACATCACTCAAGCCGGAGGCCCAGCAGCGGGTGGCCAATCTGCCCTTCTGCCCTGTTCGGCAAGTATGCGGACGATGAGATGGCCCGCATGAAGCGGAGGCCGAGACCCTGACGGCTGTGGGCTTGGAGAAGCCCAAAGAAAAGAAGGCCTACCGCCCATTCCAGAGACGGTTCGGGGCACAGGGCAGAGGGCGAGGACAGGCTTCGGGACAGCAGCAGCAACAACAGCAGCAGTTCCGGAGGCCCTTCCAGAAGCGCCAGAAGGGTAGAGGAGGCCAGCAGTCCTCTACAGCGAACAAGGGCGCAGCTGGGTCTCGACCCTGAGCGGTTACTTCCCCTATATCCGTTACCCCCTCCGGTGGGGGGAAGCGTTCAATTTTTTCTGGCAGAGTGGAGAAAAATTACTCGGGACAAGTGGGTGCTGAATATTGTTTGCAATGGATACAGTCTTCGGTTCACCAGCCGCCTCCATCAATTCCACCGGTCAGCTCGCAGTTTCAACTGCGCGAGCTCCAGGCGGAGGCAGATTTCCTGTTAAGGAAAAGGGGGATAGAAGACGTACCTCTGTCTCAAAGGGGAAGAGGTCTGTACTCCCGGTTCTTTCTGGTTCGCAAGAAGGACAAGAACGAGTTCAGGCCCATTCTGGATTTGCGACAAGCAAACAAGTGGATTCGCAGAGAGAAGTTTCGCATGCTGTCGTTGCATCAGATTTATCCTCAGCTGCAACAGGGAGACTGGCTATGTGCTATAGACCTACAGGATGCGTACTTCCATGTGCCCATTGCACACAAACACAGGAAGTTCCTGCGATTCTAAGTCGGCGCCAATCATTATCAGTACACAGTACTGCCATTCGGGCTGAAGTCTGCGCCCAGAACATTCTCGAAGTGCATGGCAGTGGTAGCTGCACACCTAAGGAAGAACAAGGTTTTTGTCTACCCGTACCTGGACGATTGGTTGATCAAGGCCTCCTCCTTCTCGGAAGCTCAAGCGCACTTCCGGAAGACGTGCGTTCTCTTGAACAAGCTGGGGTTGCACATCAACATGTCCAAGTCTGTCCCGACTCCAGTCCAGTGCATACAGTACTTGGGAGCCTCCATCAATACGCTGTCGGCAAGCGTGTCTCCTTCGGAGGAGAGACGATTATCACTCCTTCGGAAGGCTCAGGCTCTTATGACCGCTCCATCTACAACAGTGAGGACGGTGTCTTCTCTACTGGGGTCGATGGCCTCTTGTATCTTCCTCACGCCACACGCATGGCTGCACATGAGACCATTGCAGGGGTGCTTGGAGAATCAGTGGGATCAGAGGAAAGGATCTTGGGACGACAAGATACGACTGTCTCTGCATGCTCTTCAGTCTCTGAAGTGGTGGTGTTCAGCGGAGAATCTCCTCAGAGGGGTTCCCTTCCACAAGGACATTCCCACGCAGGCTATCGTGACGGATGCGTCGCTCCACGGCTGGGGGGCACACTCCGGAGACTTACAGATTCAAGGGACGTGGTCCCCGACGGAGTCCACGTACCACATCAATTTCCTGGAACTCAGAGCTGTTCACTTGGCACTGAAGGCCTTTTATCTGTCCTTCCGGTCCGACTCTCTGCTTGTTCAGACGGACAATACGACCACAATGTATTACCTCAACAAGCAGGGGGGGTCGAGATCACGCACTCTGTCGCAGGAGGCGCAGGCGATCTGGCACTGGCTCCTGGCCAGAGGACTGACGATAACGGCTACTCATCTGCCAGGTGTGCAGAATGTTCAGGCAGACGCACTGAGCAGACTGATTCAGGAAAACCACGAATAGGTCATAAACAACAAAGTACTAGGAGAAGTCTTCGCAAGGTGGGGGACTCCAGACGTAGATCTGTTCGCCACCGCCGAAAACAGAAAATGCCGAGACTTCGCCTCCAGGTACTACCAGCCGGGGACGCTGGGGAATGAGTTATGGATCAACTGGTCAAACAGGTTTCTGTACGCTTTTCCACCCATTCCCCTGATTCCGGCGGTGCTCATCAAACTGTCCCAGTCCAGGGCGCGGATGATCTTGATTGCCCCGGAATGGCCCAGACAGTGGTGGTTCACGGACCTGCTTCACCGGTCTCTCCTTCCTCACATACGGCTGCTGTGCAGGCCGGACCTTCTCACGAAGTTCGGGGGGCAGATGTTGCACCCCAACCTCTCGTCTTTGAGTTTGGCGGCATGGCTCCTGAGATAGTGCAATATGGCCATCTGAATCTACCAGAAGATTGTATGGACATACTGAAGGAGGCTAAGCGACCTTCCACTAGGACTTCTTATGCTTACAAGTGGAAGAGGTTTTGCATCTGGTGCAAGTCCAAGAACTATGACCCAACGACATGTAAGGAAGATGTCATCCTTCCGTATCTTCTACATCTGGCGCAGTCTGGCCTTAATGTCCATTCCATTACGGTTCATCTGGCTGGGTTGACTGCCTACAGGAAATGCCCTTCACAGACTTCCTTCTTTCAGATCCCTGTGATCAAAGATTTTTTGGAAGGCTTGAAGAAAGTGTTCCCTCCTGTCCGGTTTCCTTCGCCTTCATGGGAATTGAATGTGGTGCTGTCCAGATTGATGATGGAGCCTTTTGAACCTATTAATAAGGCTTCGTTGCAGCACCTGTCCTGGAAGGCGGCGTTCTCGTGGCCATTACATCGGCCCGCAGGGTGAGTGAAATTCAGGCGTTGTGTTGCCAAGAACCTTATACTGTATTTCATGCTGAGTTTGAGTTTGAGTTTAAAAGTATTTGTTAAGCGCACTTTCACCAGCGGTTTCATGACGCTGTGACATGCAGTTCTCCAGAGTGGGAATGGCAGGGAAGGAACAACGTAACAAAAAATCTAACTAAAGGATTTGGTGAATAGTTGAGCCTTGAGTTTCTTTCGGAACTGGGGGTAAGGCGTTAGGGATCTGAGCTCAAAGGGCAAAGAGTCCCATAAGACTGGGGCAAGGGTCGCAAACTTCGACCCCCCCCATTTTTTCCTGCGGAACCGGGGGACTGATAACAGGGATTGAGATGAGGATCGTAGCTCCCTAGTTGGAAGATATGGAACAATCTCTGAAGCGATGAAGGCAGGGGCCGTGCCCAGTCGAGCCTGGAAGGTGATGGAAGCAAGCTTGAACTGGACACGCTCACGGACAGGAAGCCAGTGTAGGGATTTAAGGAGGGGTGTAACGTGACAAGATTTAGGGAATTTGAACACCAACCGTGCCGTCTGGTTTTGGATCAACTGCAGCCGCCTAAGACTATATGCAGGTATGCCAGCATATAGGGCGTTGCCGTAATCCAGGCGGGAGATGACCATAGCAAGGATGATCAGCTTCAAGGCCTCGAAGGAAAAGAAACGAGATACCTTGCGGATGGTGCGTAGTGAAAGAAAAGAAGAAGAAACCACGGAGCTAACCTGGGAGTGAAGGGTGAGGTGAGAATTAAGTTTGATGCCTAAGGTTTTCACTGAGGTAGAAGGGACCGGGGGAGAACCTAGGGAAGGGGGCCAAAAAAGTGAAGACCAGGGACTGGAGGCACCACCGGTCAACACCAACTCGGTCTTATCTGGGTTGAGTTTCAGGTGGTTAAAGTCCATCCAGTCCCGGATAAAAATCATAATGGACTGAA
Organism: Lissotriton helveticus; assembly: GCF_964261635.1. Taxonomy (NCBI): domain Eukaryota; kingdom Metazoa; phylum Chordata; class Amphibia; order Caudata; family Salamandridae; genus Lissotriton; species Lissotriton helveticus. Next base: position 495,814,361 of record NC_136061.1, on the reverse strand, counting down.
AATTAAGAATAGAAGCAGAAGAAGAAGAGAGGTTGAAAACAAGTTGGAGGTCATCCGCATAGTTATATACGGCGACCTCCATTTGTTGTAAAGCAAAGATAAGGGGAGCAATGTAAAGGTTGAACAAAAGAGGTGAAAGGGAGGAACCTTGGGGGACCCCGCACTGAACCTTCCGGAAGTCCGCAGAAAAGTCACCCAGGCGGACCGCCTGGGTGCGGTCCCTCAGGAAGGAGGACAACCACACCAGGGCCGTGCCCCCGATCCCTGCCGCCCTGACACGGGAAAGCAAGATGGTGTGATCAACCGTGTCAAAGGCGGCTGAGAGATTAAGGAGGACCAAAGCCTGGGATCGACTAGTGTCCATTCCCTCCCTGAGGTTGTCAAGGACCGAAAGCACTACGGACTCCGTTGAGTGTGCAGGGCGAAAGCCAGCCTGGCGAGAAGCCAGAACCCCATGCTCCTCCACAAAGGCGCTCAGAGACTTGGTGACATGACGCTCAAGCACCTTAGCCAAAAATGGTAGGAGAGAGATGGGGCGATAATTGGCGGGGACCGAGGGGTCCGCGCCAGGCTTCTTTAAGATGGGTAGAATGATAGCTGTTTTCATTGGGTTGGCCACAACCCCCTGGGAGAGGGAACTATTGAGAAAGTGAAGAGGGGGATCAGAACAAGTTGAGTAAATGTGACGGAGGATGTGAGCGGGACAAGAGTCCAGAGGGGAACCAGACTTGATGAGGAGAATTAATGAAGAAAGGGATTCCTTGGTCAGAAGTGGGAAGGCATTAAGTTGTCCTTGGGGCGGAGGACACTGAGGGTCCACAAAAGTAGGGGAGGGTAAGGGAATATTGGCTTTGATGGCGGCAATCTTATTGATGAAGAAACTGTTCAAGGAATCACAGAGGTCCTGGGAAGGGGAGGGCTTAAGGGATGTCCGGTCCGAAAATGCCAAGTTGTGGACAATCGAGAAAATTTCCCTCGATTGGTTCTCGGCTGTGAGGATCTTAGAGGAGAAATAGGCCGTTTTAGCGGCCGAATAGCTTTCTTATATTGAGCCAAGAGAGCGATGAAATCAGCTCTAAGAATGGGACAGTAATTTCTCCTCCAGGCCCGCTCAGCACGGCGTACCTCTAGTTTGATGGTTTTAAGGTCGTCGGTAAACCACAGATTGGCATCCTTCTCCCGCTTAGAGGTCAACCGCTTTAGCGGAGCAATGGACTCACTAGCTGAAGAGAGCCACTGATCAATGGCATTGGCCTGAGCCAGAGTGGAAAGGCCTTGTAAGGTGGGGTAGGAATCAACTAAGAGGGCAGATAAATTATCCGGATCCACTCTGCTCCACGAGCGGACCCAGACATTTTTAGGAAGAGGGAGCCTGATAGTAGAACTTATGGGGAGAAAAAAAGATATTAAATGGTGATCAGACCAGGTGCAAGGTGAAATGGACAAGGAGTCTACCGGGTAGTTTAAGGACCAAATCTGATCCAAGATATGCCCCTTGACGTGAGTTGAGGAATGAACGTGAGAAACAAAGTTAAGAGATTGGAGTGTGTCTGAAAACTCTCTCGAGGATGAACAATCTGCTGGGTCAGAGGGCCAGAAATTGAAGTCACCCAGCAGTAAAACGGAAGAGTTATTAACCGTGAGGGTGGCCAGCACCTCCTGAAAGTCAGAAAGAAAACGTACAGGTGACTGGGGAGGACGATAGATGAGGACACAAGTGAGAGGGGGGGAAATGGAGGTAGTGCGGATGACAAGGTGCTCAGTAGTAGCAATGTCTGACAAGGAAAGCAATTGGAATGGGAAGTCAGACCGGGCAATAACTGCAACGCCGCCCCCAGTTCTGCCAGATGAACGATCAGCACGAAAAGCATAATAAGGAGCAGGAAGGGAGGCTAATAAGGCAGGCAAGGAGTCATCACTGAACCAAGTCTCAGTTAGAAAGAGAAGATCAGGTGCGTGGAGATCCGACAACACCGATAGTTCATGTGAATGAGCCACTGCCGACCGGGTGTTTAAATAATAAGCCTTAAGAGACCTGGCTGGAACTGGGTTGGCTTCCTCCTTAGGAGGCAGAGGGAAAGTAAAGGAGGAAGATGAACAAAAGCAGGGAGAAGCAGGGGACAGATCAAACAGGGAAATGCGTGAGTGTATGGAAGCATGTAGGGACCACGGACCATGTAAACTGTGAAGTTGGGAGGAAGAGTAAGTAATGCTTTGGGCAGGGAGACGTGCCCCTAGCCCCGGTCGGCCGTGGACGGGCGCAGACGGGCTTAACTTAGGCGCAACTTCGGCACGCCTTCGTCGCGCCCGCTGCGCCGCCGGTAAGAAGTGGCCATTATGTAGGGACACATATGGGAGGGATTTCAATGGGGCGTGGCAGGGGGTGGAGGAGCCAGAGAACTGCCGCGCCCAGCCCAGACCCGCCCAAGGTGGAATGGCCGCCCGTCCCGCTCCCCACGCTAGGCAAGGAGGGGGCGATCAGCGGAGGCGGTCTGACGGTCTGGGTCGCGGTTGCAGGCGGAGGGGCAGGCAGCGAATAGCTAAGCGCTCGTTCCTGGGCGCTGATCGGTGTGCACTGAGCAGGTAGGCACAAGTCTTTAAAAAGTCAAAATGAAGAGTAAAAGGAAACCGTTGCTCCTGGGGAAGCGTCGGGAGATCTGCAGTCAGTGCAGGTGAGCCGGTGTAAGCCCTTTAAGCTGTTTTGCCAGGGGGGGAGGAGCCAGAGAACTGCCGCGCCCAGCCCAGACCCGCCCAAGGTGGAATGGCCGCCCGTCCGGCTCCCCACGCTAGGCAAGGAGGGGGCGATCAGCGGAGGCGGTCTGACGGTCTGGGTCGCGGTTGCAGGCGGAGGGGCAGGCAGCGAATAGCTAAGCGCTCGTTCCTGGGCGCTGATCGGTGTGCACTGAGCAGGTAGGCACAAGTCTTTAAAAAGTCAAAATGAAGAGTAAAAGGAAACCGTTGCTCCTGGGGAAGCGTCGGGAGATCTGCAGTCAGTGCAGGTGAGCCGGTGTAAGCCCTTTAAGCTGTTTTGCCAGGGGGGGAGGAGCCAGAGAACTGCCGCGCCCAGCCCAGACCCGCCCAAGGTGGAATGGCCGCCCGTCCCGCTCCCCACGCTAGGCAAGGAGGGGGCGATCAGCGGAGGCGGTCTGACGGTCTGGGTCGCGGTTGCAGGCGGAGGGGCAGGCAGCGAATAGCTAAGCGCTCGTTCCTGGGCGCTGATCGGTGTGCACTGAGCAGGTAGGCACAAGTCTTTAAAAAGTCAAAATGAAGAGTAAAAGGAAACCGTTGATCCCGGGGAAGCGTCGGGAGATCTGCAGTCAGTGCAGGTGAGCCGCTGTAAGCCCTTTAAGCTGTTTTGCCAGGGGGGGAGGAGCCAGAGAACTGCAGCGCCCAGCCCAGACCCGCCCAAGGTGGAATGGCCGCCCGTCCCGCTCCCCACGCTAGGCAAGGAGGGGGCGATCAGCGGAGGCGGTCTGACGGTCTGGGTCGCGGTTGCAGGCGGAGGGGCAGGCAGCGAATAGCTAAGCGCTCGTTCCTGGGCGCTGATCGGTGTGCACTGAGCAGGTAGGCACAAGTCTTTAAAAAGTCAAAATGAAGAGTAAAAGGAAACCGTTGCTCCCGGGGAAGCGTCGGGAGATCTGCAGTCAGTGCAGGTGAGCCGCTGTAAGCCCTTTAAGCTGTTTTGCCAGGGGGGGAGGAGCCAGAGAACTGCCGCGCCCAGCCCAGACCCGCCCAAGGTGGAATGGCCGCCCGTCCCGCTCCCCACGCTAGGCAAGGAGGGGGCGATCAGCGGAGGCGGTCTGACGGTCTGGGTCGCGGTTGCAGGCGGAGGGGCAGGCAGCGAATAGCTAAGCGCTCGTTCCTGGGCGCTGATCGGTGTGCACTGAGCAGGTAGGCACAAGTCTTTAAAAAGTCAAAATGAAGAGTAAAAGGAAACCGTTGCTCCCGGGGAAGCGTCGGGAGATCTGCAGTCAGTGCAGGTGAGCCGCTGTAAGCCCTTTAAGCTGTTTTGCCAGGGGGGGAGGAGCCAGAGAACTGCCGCGGCCAGCCCAGACCCGCCCAAGGTGGAATGGCCGCCCGTCCCACTCCCCACGCTAGGCAAGGAGGGGGCGATCAGCGGAGGCGGTCTGACGGTCTGGGTCGCGGTTGCAGGCGGAGGGGCAGGCAGCGAATAGCTAAGCGCTCGTTCCTGGGCGTTGATCGGTGTGCACTGAGCAGGTAGGCACAAGTCTTTAAAAAGTCAAAATGAAGAGTAAAAGCAAACCGTTGCTCCCGGGGAAGCGTCGGGAGATCTGCTAAGGTTGTTATGCGTACTCACCCTAAATTTCTTCCAAAAGTTATATCTGACTTTCATGTTAACCAGACCATAACTTTACCTACGTTTTTTCAGAATCCTTCCTCTCCAGCGGAACGGTCCCTGCATTCCCTGGATGTTAGGAGGGTGTTGATATTTTATCTGGATAAAACCAAGGATATTCGTAGGTCAGACCAATTGTTTATCAATTATGGATCAGTCAGGACAGGTCTTGCTACCTCTAAACAGTCCATCTCTAGGTGGATTGTGTCCTGTATACAATTGTGTTACCAAAAAGCTGGTAAGACCTTAGGGGGTAAACCTAAGGCTCATTCCACCAGGGGCAAAGCTGCCACGACTGCTTTGCTCCGTAATGTTCCAATTGCAGAAATCTGCAAGGGGGCCACTTGGAAGTCGGTCCATACCTTTGCTAAGCATTACTGCCTGGACACTGATACCAGGGCAGACGCTCAGGTTGGGCAGGCTTTGCTGCAAAATCTGTTCGCACAGTAGTGGTGTTATTTCTCTTTTCTCCACCGCCGCTTTGGTGTGGGGATGGGCTTGCCATTCTATTCACTAGATTATGACTATACACAGAGATCCCCTACTACAGAAGGAGTAGTGTCTGTCTTGTAACTCCAGTTCTGTAGTAGGGGTATCTCTGTTATAGTCATAAGCGCCCGCCCTCCTCCCCGGTGGAGAGAGATATTCATGTAAGGAATGCTACAGGTCTGGCGTGTTACGCCTTCAAAAAGAACTGAAAGTAAAAGGGACCTGCAGTGCATTCTGGGATACTGTGAAGTTCTGGAAAGTTCTCTTAAAGGCACAGCATCCTGTTCTGAGCCACATAATGGCAGCCTATGGGGCTTGTCTGTCCATGTCTTCCTCTTAAGTGTCTGTGCAGTTCTGCATTTTTCGACACCGTAAGAGATTATTTTTGATTGCTCCGGGGTCCACGCACATGGGCGGGACTATTCACTAGATTATGACTATAACAGAGATACCCCTACTACAGAACTGGAGTTACAGGACAGAAACTACTCCTTCACCTTTTTGCATTGAAAGAAATCACAGTACCTCGTTCTGTGCACCCTAAATGACTTTTCAGCAGATCGATTATGTCCATGGCAAATATGTTGTGTGTCGTTGACTTTGAGGGTTACACAGTTCTTATGATCTTTCTTCAGATTTTCCATGATGATCTTTTATTTGCTTATTAGTTATACAGTGTGAGAAATGCCTGAGAGCGTCTTGGTGCTAGTGACTTTAACCAGAAAGATCAACTGAATGTAATATATTGCATCTACATGGGAAATGGACAAAGCCATGTTTTGAGCTGTTTCCAAAATATCATCAGATTCGCCTGGCTTCTTAAGTTCCAAAGCTTACAGGCTGAATGTACAAAACCTCTGCCACCCGACGAGGCAATGTGAATTCTTTGTAATCCAACATTTTGGGGGGGGGCTCTGAACGAAGGCATACCATTCAGCTTGTTCTTAAGGTATTCTGACCCAAAGACATGGAGCGCTTTATGAGCAGTGCACAGTGCCTTACATTTCACTCTCATTTTGACGGGGAGCCAATGCAGCTTCTCCATGGCCTTTGAAACTAAGTTAAGGTTTTTGAGCAGCCTGGCAGCCACAGTCTGAACTTTGCAATTTCCTGAGAGAGTCCTGCTGCATGCCCAAATACAAGGCAGTGCAGTGGTCTAGTATTGAAAAGTCAAGTGAAAAGACCACTGTCTTTTGTAAATCATTTGGAATGCGGGGCAAGATTTTCCTCAAACAGTTTAACTGATGCAAACAGATAGGAGTGCATTTATTTGATTGTTCCCAAAAAAGAGGTTGGAATCAAAAATGATTCCAAGATTTCTTACTTGAGAAACTGGGATTAATAGAGGTTCCAGAGACTGTGGCCACCAGGTGTCACTCAAAAGGTATGTATCCCTCCCAAAAATAAGTAATTCGGTTTTAGCTGAATTGAACCTGAAACAGGGGTTGGCCATCAGCTAGCCACTGCTCGAATACAACTATTGAAACAATGAGCCACCTCAACAATGTTACTGGTGATAGACACCACAGTTTGTGTGCCATCAGCATAGGAGGTGAATAAAAAAACGAATGATCTAATAAATTTAGCAAGGGGGAACCACATAAATATTGAATACGATGGGACTGAGCGACAGCCCCTGTAATACCCCGCACGGCAAAGAGAAGTGAGATGTATAACCTTTCAAGCACCTCATTCAGCTAGTATCCACATAGTCCAGAGGTACCTTTACTCTCAAAACAGTATACCCCCTTTAGCCAAGGAGCATCTCTTAAGAAAGATCTCAGAGGTGGATACTGTGCACTCTCCTTGTCCATTTAAGTTGTAGGTGAGGTATCTGTTGTTTAAATAGCCCTTGTTTTACTGAAGTCTTGGTTATGCTGTTTACCTTGTTCCTCTCTAGAATTTTATTCTCCTGAAATATTTGTTACCCGAGTGCCCATTATACTGAAGATCGCAACATGGAACACAATGTATTTGCAGTCCTGTTTTCAATGTGAACTCTTGCTTTCCTCTATCTGATAGACTATTAGTTGTAGATTCCATACCTTAGAATTTCCCTCAGGCGTCCGTCTGGATCCGTAGATTTTTCATAAGCAGTACCCCTGCGCATTGATAGGTGGTGTCGACCGGTTCTGTCGTCAGCGCCGGGATGACGTTATGGGACCTATATAGACATCGCCCATATTCTTTCTTTTTCTGCGCCAGCCTAAGAAAAGAGCCTTTAGCCACTTTTTGACTAGTCTTTTTCGACTTCTTTTTCGAGTCTTAGGCTCCTGGTGCATCGAGGATGTCCCAGCGTAGGACTGACTTCATGTCCTGCGGCTCTTGACAGCACATGATGTCCATAACGGATCCGCACCTTGTGTGCCTCTGATGTCTGGAGCTCGAACAGGACCTTAAGTCGTGCTTCGAGTGCCGGGTCATGAACCCAAAGGCTTTGCGGAAGCTGTCCTGAATGCTGTTGGAGGCGAGGTGCTCAGCCCTGCATTGATCCCATTATTGTTTGAGGGGAAGGTCTCTAGGATAGTCGCAGAGCCCACACTCCTCGTTGCACTCCAAGTCATCGGGTAACTCAGGCCAGCACAAGAAGTAGTCCAAGAAACACTGGCGTTCTTCGACTTCTCCCCATCTGTCGGCCAACGGGAGAAGGGACTCCGAGTATCGTCGCTCAAAAGCTCTGTCCCTGGAGCCGCCTACTGAGACCACTCCGCGCCTCCCTGCTTTTCTGGGAGCCGGAGCGTTAACTGCCCAAATCCAAAAGTTCAATAACACCTTGTACCTCATTTTTGGGCAGCTGGCTCTGCTGGTGTGCCTCGGCCCGGCAGAGTTGGTTGGGGACCCTAGGCCTTTGAAGCAGCCGGCTTTTGCCCCAACTCCAAAGAGCACACATTGATTCGTTATCGGAGCCAGATCGACGCCAGTCGATCTTACTCAACCATTTCTGACGTTGATGCTCCCATCGCCAAACGTGCCCCCGTTCAGTGCAGACTCCATCCTTGTCCCGGAAGTGAACACGGAGCTGGACTAACATCGATCTACGTCTGTTCCGATGCCGAAAGGGACTTTTGTCCTTGTGGATATCCCTGCTGTTTATTTTAGGCCAGAAAGTGGTGGAGAGGAATGGGAGGTGCAGCTAGACCCTTTAACTGACCAGCTTGATGAACCGGACTGACAGATAGACCTGGTTGAGGCCTGTGGTCTGGACACTTCCCCTGACTCTGGCTTGCTTTCTCCCCCTACCGTGTCTACAGAGGAGGGGGCTTCCTACGCTGTGGTGGTGAGGAGCGCTGCCAAGGTCCTTGGTCTCAGGCTCCCTACGGTGGCAGTCAGGACTAACCTCCTGACAGAGGTGCTTCAGCCTGTGGCTACCACTTCTGAACCACCAACAACAAAACAAGAAGGTTGTTTAACCAACACAGCGAGCAGACGCCAAAGGTAGATTCGGATACTGTCTAGTGCAGTTCACCCAGCTTCAATCAGATCAAGGAACCCATCCTTAATGGAAGAAGATGGCACACCCATAATTTTGTTTCATGCCTCATCATATGCATCTTCTCCCACCCTAGTCAGATGGTACTACCAGGGCGGACTCAACCTCCACGAAGAGTTGGCAGTAGGAGGGAGTTCTTACATAAAACTTACTTGACAACATCGCGATCCAGTTTAATTAAAAATACCTTTAGGTTCCTCAGTTATCACCTTTATTATTGAGGACCTGAGGTACACTAAAAACAATACAAGTGATGGAGACCAAAGGGGATAATGACTCCTAGCCAACATGTTTCTGCCCACATTGAAAGCCTAAACGGTCTGGGGCATTCGTAAGGGCTATCTGATTCCTATCAGAACCACTGCTAAGCTATGTGCTACCGTGAAGACGTACACCTACAACACAACCAAAATGGGTCCTACTTGGGTTACAAAAATACACGTCGTCGCTCACCCTATGCTTTAGTTGATACCAGAAACTCGTCAAGGGAGGGGTGGTGTCCTTCGTAGTCACACATTCATAAGAAGTTACGCCACTAATCCACCTATATCGCTCTGCTCCCTGCCGCTTGGTCCACTTCTGAACCCCTTTTGCCATTCAATGAAGCCCTCACTGATGTGCTTCTAGGCACCTGGTCAAAGTCCAGCACAGGGGCTCCTGTGGACAGGACAATCTCCCACCGCCCGCTCCAGGCGACCCAGCTTTCCTGACACAACATCCCTCACCTGAGAGTTTAGTTGTCCAAGACTCATTTTCGAAATGCGCATTTTTTTCTACTCCCCCAGATGGGGAATCCAAGAAGCTGGACCATCTCTGGAAGAGGATGTTTTCTTCCTTCAGCTTGGCATTGCGGTCAGTGAATACTGCTTGCCTCTTGGGCTGATATGCCCATACTATCTGGGATACAGTTGTGCAGGTGTTGCCTCAATGCCCAGAGGAGGCCCGGGCTGTTCTCTCCCAAGCAGTTGTGCAGGCGAGAGATGCAGCCAAATTAATCATGCGTTGTGGACTGCATAGCACCGACTCACTGGGCAGAACAATTGCCACGTCGTTAGTTCTCAGACACTACACCTTGTTAAGGACTTTTGACTTCTCGGGAAATGTCCATTCTTGATTGACATGCCCTACCATGGCACGCACCTTTTCAGAGACAAGCAGACTCAACACTTGAGCGCTTCATGGATACTCAAGCTATGGCCATATCCATGGGCTTGATGGCTACCTCCCGTCCACCTCAGGCTGCCTTTCATGGCTATGGAAGGGGCGCCCAGCCACTTCCTGTCCAGCCCAGCCAATAAGTCATGCAAGCAGTCCAGCCTCTGCTTGGCCACCGATGTGGGGCCCAGTGCCCTTGTGGGTCAGGGAGCCAGCAGACTGGCCAGTCCACCCTTTCCCCCCGTGCCACTGCCTCCAAACCTTCCTAGTCCAACATTTCAGACCCATCACCTCCTCTGCTGGCAACTCCCTCCCCTTCGAGACCACCCCTCCCGCCATGCCACCCAACTACGACGAATGTCCGAGGATCATTTGGCGCTTCCCCGCGACGAAAGTCCCTGCTCTCGTGGCCAAGGGGCCCATAGAGAGGGTCCCAATACCATATGTAAGACATGGTTGTTATTCCTGCTACTTTCTGGTGCCCAACAAGGACAAGGGTCTGCATCCTATCCTAGACCTCCGGACCCTCAACTACTTCCTCCCTAAGGAGAAGTTCAAGATGCTCACTTTGGCCCAGGTCCTTTCTACCCTTGACCCAGGAGACTGGATGGTAGCTTTAGACTTGCAGGGCACTTATTTTCATATCCCCGTCCTGCCTGCCCACAGACATTAATTACGGTTCACGGTGGGCCATTAGCACATTCCGTTTGTCGTGCTCCCCTTTGGCCTTACCAGTGACTCTCGTGTGTTCACAAAGGTGATGGCGGTGATCGCAGCTCATCTGTGCAGATCAGGGGTACCAGTATTCCTCTATCTCAACGACTGTCGTCTCCCTCCTCCAGACTATGGCGGACCTCTTGCAGTTGCTGGGGTTTACTATCAACATGCCAGAGTCAAACCAGACTCCCTCTCACATGCTCCTTTTCATCAGGCGGTTCTGGACACAGTGCAGTTTCAGGCCTATCTTCCTGAGCCGCATGTGTAGGATGTTTGGTCTATGATACCAATGTTTCAGCCTCTATTCTGGATTTAAGTGAGAATGACTGAGGTTGCTGGGCATCATGGCCTCCTGCATCCTGCTGGTGGATCTGGCCAGATGGCATATGCAGGCTTAGCAGTGGGATCTGAAGTTCCAGTGGGCGCAGCATTAGGGGAATCTTTCTGACTACGTCCAGATCTTGGAGGGAACTGCTCAACGACTGCAGTGGTGACTTACGAACCAAGATTGGGTCAGAGCCAGATCCCTTTCCCAACCAGATCTAATGGTGGTGAAAGATGCGTCACTCCTAGGATATGACATACACCTGGGAGAGGCAGAGATCAGAGGCGTCTGGTCTCCGTCGGAGTCCGGTCTCCATATCACCCTTCTGGAGCTCTGGGCGATCAGACTGACACAGAAAGCATTCCTTCCCTCCCTCAAAGGGAAAGTGTTGCAGGTGTTCAAAAACAGCACCATTGCCATGTGGTATTGCAACAAACAGGGAGGGGTGGGCCGTGGACCCTTTGTCATTAGGTTCCCCGTCTCTGGACATGGCTGGAACATCAGTGCATAAGCCTGGTAGTTCATTAACTGGCAGGTTCTCTGAACGCCAGAGCAGACAAACTCATCCGTCGGTGCCTGGTCAATTATGAATGACGTGTCCATCCGAAGGTGGCTCAAGGTCTCTTTCAGCGGATGGAAGAGCCTTGATTAGATCTGTTTGCCTCTGAAGAGAATGTGCACTGTCAGCTGTATTGCGCAGTGGTGTTTTCAAGGCGGCTCTCGCAAGGCGACGCTTTTTGCTTATACCACTTCTACCCAGAGTGTTCAAGAAGATCAAGCATTCTTGTTGCTCCAGATTGGGCAGGAATAGTCTGGTATTCCGAAATTCTGAGCATGGCCATTAATCCTCAAACCAAACTGCCCCTTTGGGAGGATCTTCTGTCGCAGCAGTAGGGGACGGTTCTTCACCGGAACCTGTCCAGACTCCACCTCCTTGCGTGGAGATTAAGCAGTGGCAGTTGACCTGTCGCAGACCAATACAACAGTTTAGGAGATGGAGGGATAGTAGTAGAGTGTATGACATATGGTGCCTACAACATCATGAGGATGCTGAGTTCTGAGTCACTGGTCCACAAGATCCACACCAGGTTGGACCTTTTGCTCCGTAACAAAGCACTAGGGACACGAATCCGACGTACATAGAATCTGGCATGCACTCTCTCAGATCACTGCCCACTGCAAATGATTCTGCGTTGGGGAAGAGACCGCCCCAACATACCAACCTGGACACTCCAAAGAGAGTGACTCCAGGATGTACCCCTCCCTGCAACGCAACTTACCCAATACTGTGAACAAAAGTGAGCTCCACATACTCCAAGGCAGTGAAGTGAATGCTCACAAAGGGTTTGTGCGTGGACACTACATAGCCACCACGTGCATAAGGAACTCCTGGTTAAGGAACAGGAAATGAGGTTGCTTGTAACTGAGAATTCATTACAGGCTGCAAAAGCTGACCAACTAACACAGCTGAGGAAAGACCATAGGGACCTCAAAGCACGCCTGGGTAAGATTGATTATACTAAATACCTCACCCAACTCTGTGGCAAGGGAGACTGAGCGGACAGGATGTTGGTGCGGTTGGTCCTTGCTGACCAGGTGCACCCACTGATAGAGGCAATTCAGCTAGACCATGCCACTGTCCTCAACACACCGACATAAATGATGCCTTCCTTTTATTGTTCCCTCTATGCAGAGGTAGAGTTCTTCCCCACAGATGTCCTGAAGGACTCCCTACAGGGGCTTCCCCTCCCCTGCCTGAATCCACTCCAAGGAGCGGACCTGGACAAACCTCTTCAAATCGAAGAGATCCGCATGGCAATCACTCAAATAGCTTGTAATGAGACCCAGGGTACGGCTGGCCTCCCTACAGAATACTCAGCTAACATTAGCGTATCACTCTCGCTGAAGCTATTAGACATTTACAACTAGGCGAGGGAGCTGGGACAGCTCCCAGACATACTGTGGGATGCACAGATAGTAGTAATCCCCAAACCAGGTCGCGGCACGCTAGATGTTCGCTGTTAAACCTAGATTATAAGACATTAGAGAAAGTACCTGCAAATAGATTGCTCCCCATTATCAGTATTTAAAACACACTGATCAAAACTGGTTTATACCTGCACCTAATATATTTCTCAGTATTCGTCCACTCCTGATGAGGGGCAATCCAGAAACAGGTGGCAGTGTGGCTCAACATAGAAAAACCTTTTGCTACCCTGAGGTGGAATCAGTTATTAGCGACATTAGAGGAGATGCATGTAGGCGAGAGGTATATCTGCTACATCCATGCCTTAAATGGGTGTCCGTTAGCAAGAGTTAAAATGGGACAGTTTATCTCTGGTGGTTTTGATATACAAAGGGGCACGAGGCAGGGTTGCCCACTGTCTCTGTTGATCTTTGCTCTCGCCATGGAACTACTAACCTGTAGTTACGCATGCATGCACGACAATCGGGAATAAAGGTGCATGGAAGCTGCCATATAGATGATAACCTTATCTACTTACACGATGTCAGAGCCACACTCCCACCACTGATTAATTTGGGACTCTATCGGGCCTCAAGATGAAAAGGTCCAAGTCCTGCCTGTTCCCCCTCAATCCACTCCCAGAACAAAATAGAGAGGTGCTACAGCACTCTAGGCTCATGTGATAATATGCTATGTTTGAATATTTGGGCATACAGATTTATCACATGGACAATGACCTCATAGAAGGAAACGTATACAAGGCCCTGAGTTTGATTCGTAGATCCAACCCATTTTGGACGTCGCTCTTGCCTGTGGGTCATGCTCATTCCGCCATGGCTATGGTACTTCTTTGCAGCCCTACCACTTACACTCCCTACACACTGCTTTGCTGACCTGAACAAGCTCCTGTTGTAGCTGATATGGGGCACGGGCAGGCAGCATGTAGCACTTGATAAATTACAAAGACCACTGCAAGAGGGGGGACAAGGTGCCCCAAGCTACGAATTATACTACAAGGCTGTTCAATTGCAGTGGCAGGCGCGTTGGTTGGGGACGACCTCCTGCTCAGAGCGAATGGACAACCAACCTCTCCTAGATGGACCACATACCTGGCAATCGAACCCCTGGTTAAACCCCCTCCCTCCCCATCTCCTCCCCATCTTCCCCCGAAGAGGACAGCTAGCACGCCAGTAGTGGCATAAATATATACACAGTAAAAATCCCTCAATCCCCACAGTACTCCCCCATTGATCCCTATTTGGCAAATGGCAGCAGGGGCTGGCCGACATCATATTATAAAGTGCTGGAGGGAGGCGGTATTAGAACGTACAGGGGATTTCTTTGTGGAGGGGGCATAAAGTCCTTTCGGTAGTTAATGGATACATACGGTATCTGATGTACAATGCCAAGCAACCACCAATCACCGCGCAATGGAGGCAGGGCCTAACTGAACCACCCACATCACACTACACTGTTACATAGAGGCACTTGAAAATTTATAACAACCCTCTACCCTGCCTTGTTTGCCCATCACCACAGATCGGACCCCAGGGTCCGCAAACTCTGGACCTTCAGACGCAATTATTAGATAAACAATATGCACAAGTCTTGCAGCTGGTAAAAAGGGTCTCGCCCAATTCACGATTTCGCTACATGCAATTTATTTTCCTACACCAGACATATCTCACACCACAAGGCATAACATGCATGTACCCAAATGCCCCCTCCAGGTGCCCCAGATGCAGCGTACCTGATTGTGGTTTCTTACACATGGTGTGGGAGTGCCTGGTGATGGGACAAGCTTGGAGGGAGATCCCGGGAGCCATCACCGCATTGGTTGAACGTGTGATTTTGGCCACTCCAGAATCCTTCTGTTTGGGCATTGGACTCAAGGCTAGGGAAGATAAATACTTTCGCAGATTAATTGACTTAGCATTTATACTGTTCAAACGGCAGACTGAAATGTCCTCAATCTCACGCAACCCCTGACACGCCATGTTGGCTCAACATCTTGTTGAAGTGGGCAAAAGGTGAATCAGATGTCCTCCAGAAGACCCGTAGACATAGTGGAGCCGGGGTAATGACTTGGGTCCTCTACATTAGGAATCTGGAAGCGAAAAATTACATACAACCACCTTGACTGTCCCCTCGAACACCTCCCACTATGCAATCTACTACTGCTCAATTACAGGGAATGCTGGCAGTGGAAAATGATGAATTGGACAATGTACCATTATGGGTTCTAAAATCAGTCACATTGCCATGGCAGCCTAGAGACATCCTTAATGCTCGTGAGTGCACAATCTAATACACAGTTACCTAACACGCAATATATGCCCAGCTCTTCACCATGACAGTTTCCTTTATGTAATCAGCCACTCGTCATCACGGCCCTTCGAGAGATAGGTTAGACAAGCAAGCTATTATGTTCCTAGCACTGAGCTGAGTCCCAGATATGACATTGTTACTGTTAGATATTGTAAAACCAATAAAGCAATGGAAAAAAAGTGTCCTGAAAGGTAAGGGGTATCATAGTATCAATTGACAGGCAGAGATGATGTAAGAGGGACAATACGGACAGGGCCCTTTGAAGGAAGAGGTCAGTTAGCTACTTCTCTTCAGCATCAGTGAGGTATGAAATACAGTCATTAGCACTGACACTCAGTAGATCATCCAGCAGTTGAGACTAGTCAAACTGTTGGCAGAAATACCACAACCATACAAAAAACGTTAGTGTACTGAAGATAATTCAAATCTAATATGTTGATTGATTTTCTTCTTCCATTAGGAGTTAAATGTTGTTATGATATAGTTACAAGTATTTCTTAGCAGAGGTGTTAGACCTGGCATCTTTGGCATCCTTTTCCCGTGTCTTTTTTGCTTCTGAACTCCTGATTTTGACTGTGTGCTGCATTTGGTTTCTGCTGGTTTTAGGACATCTTGGCACTTTCCCATTGCTGACAAGTTCTAAAGCGCAAGTGCTCCCTGTGTAAATTGAATCTATAATTGGTTATCCATGGTTGGCATATTTAATTTACTGGTAAGTCCCTATTAATGTATACTGTGTGTGCTCAGGGCATGTTAATCAAATGCTACTAGTGGGCCTGCAGCACGGACTGTGCCACCCACATGAGTAGCCCCGTAACTATGTCAAAGACCTACCACTGCAGTGTCTGTGTGAGTAGTTTTAAACTACCATGCTGACCTGGCAAGTGCACCCACTTGCCAGGCCAAAACCTTCCTTTTTACTACATGTAAGGCACCTCTAAGGTAGGCCCAAAGTACCCCCATAGCCAGGGTGCAGTGTATCTAAAAGACAGAACATGTACTAACGTGTTTTTACATGTCCTGATAGTGAAATACTGTTAAATTCATTTTTTACTATTGCAATGCATATACCTACCCATAGGGTAACATGGGGATGAACATGGAATATCTTTCAAGAAATGCCTTTTAAGTGTAATTTCCTAGTGGGAGTAGATAGAGATCTGCCGTTTGGGGTCTCTGAACTCACAATTTAAAAACACATCTTTTAGGGATGTTTTTAAATTGCATGTTTGAAAATGCCACTTTTAGACTGGTCATTTCTTGTTTAAACGTTCTGTACCTTTGCCTGTCTGTAGAATACATGCTCGGGTTGGCTGACAGTTGGGTTCTTCTACATTCACTCTAGACAGTCACACATGTCCTGATGGCCCATCACCTTGCTGATGGGCATTCCTGAGCTATATTGGTGGGAGGAGTTGTCACTGACACCTGAATAGGCCTGAGCCTGCCCTCATACAAAGCTGGCTCTACCCTCCTTCAGAGGGTCTGGACACAGGTCTCGACACAGGTCAGGGAAAGGCAGGGTCTTGTGCACTACAAAGACTCTCCTTTGAAGTTTGCCTACTTCAAAGGCAGAAAGGTGTACTTTGGACCTTGGAAACCCCAAAATCAGTCAATGTCTGGACTGAAAACATTCTGCCAGTTAGAAGAGCTTGGTGCTGTAGGAGGGACTGCCACTCAGCCTGTTGCTTTGTTATGCTGGCCTGCTGCTTGCTTGCTTCTGTCTTGAGACTGAAAAGACTGGACTTTGCTTTCTATATCCCGCTTACAAGGCTCTCTAAGGGCTTATGCGTGCTTGCCACCTGTTAAGAAGTCTCATGGCAATCAAAGACTTCATCTGTAGCCCATAAATTCCTCTGCTGGGAGTTCTGACTTGCCAAGTGGTGCCAATTCCAGTTCTGGGCCACTAGAGGTAGTTTTGCTGCTAAGAACCAAGAAAATCCGCGCATCAACTCAACGCTTGTTTTTTCCGATGCAGCACCAATGCATCGCTGCGGCTGAAGAATTGACACAGCGACTGGCGTGCGGCTGCAAGATCCCTGCAGCCTGAGTCCCAAGCACTGTGTCACCGACGTCCGTGGTGTACACTCCGACTTGAACGTGGGCCCTGCTGTTCAGATGAAGAAATCTACACATCACCTGCTTAGCCACTGGGAAATTGACGCAGTTCATGTTCTGCCACTGCATCGGCCAAGCATGTCCGGATTTTCGACACATTGTCCCGAAGTTCTTCATCAACGTTGCCCAGCATTAAGGAACCAAAGTCACATGTCTGGAAACTGATGCATCACCTCCTTTGACAGCAAGGAACCAATGCATCACCTCCCCTGTGCTGCAGCAAGGAACCGACGCATCACCTCTCTAGGCAGTAAGGATCTGATGCACCACCTCCCCTGGGAGTAAGGAACCGATACAGTGCTTTGCTTTTCCTGAACCCAACCTCCCCTGTGCCTGTTTTCATCTTTCATTTTAACTCATCCCAGGTACTTTGTGATAAAAGCGACGCATCCATAGTTTTCTATGGACTGAACTATTTTGAACCTTTTAAGAGTGATATCTTGACTTGTGTATGTTGGATTTTTGTCTTTCTGGTCTTGTTTTATTCTGATAAATAATGGTTATTTTTTCTAAACTGGTGTGGTATCCTTTTGTAGTGTTTTTACTGTGTTACTGTGTGTGTGTGTGTGTACAGATGCTTTACACATTGCCTCTGAGATAAGCCTGACTGCTCGTGCTCAGCAACCAAGGGGGCAAGCAGGGGTTATTTTAGCTGTGTAATACCCTTACCCTGACTTGAATAAGGGTCCCTACTTGAACAGGGTGCAAACCTCTGCCAACTAGAGACCCTTGTTCCTAACAAGAGGTTGGTGTAAATACCTTTAAAATGCTGTATTTCATGTACAATCTGCAGTTGTCCAAAGCTGAATGTAATGTTTGTTTGTTATGGTTGTTTGGCTTTCAACCATGCTATTTGGTTGAAAGTCAAACAAACATTTACCTTGCAGACTCACACATTTATCATGAGCATAGCATTTACATCAGAATCACAAAGTGACAAATCTGTCATTAAGGTACAAAAATGTCTTTGCTTTTACTTTAAAAACATTACTGTCTCCTAGCCTTTGTTGCAGGTTTCTTCAGAGTGATTGGGGAATGTTTCCTCTGGTCCTTAAGTTTAAGGAGGCCTGCATGGGTGCATTGCAGATGATTTATGCAAAGGCCAACAATGGAGATTTAATCTAAGAAATGGGTTTCCATGTTAAGCACATCCCAACATCCCAGAGATCAAAATACCAGCCATTCAGGCTAAAACGTACAGTGAGGGTGGGGGTGAACTTGCAAAAGGATGGGTGTCTTACAATGATTCTTTATAAATTGTTTAAAAAAATACTTTCATCAGTATTTAGGCTCCTATTACAGGTAATGTATCTAGAGACAATGGCTGCCCACAATTACCTATATCAGATTGAATTTCTGCATGAAATTCCAACAATTAAGCGTTAGACTCCACGAGATGGAGAATAAGTCTATGGACCTTGTTTTTTGAGCCACTATTCTGCCCGAAATGCCCAGTTCCATAGAGTTTAACACAGACATTTACAAGTTGATTCATTTCTGCAAGGGCTCCTGTGAAGGGGCACAGGGGCACCGGGAAAAAGCAGAGTAGAGGAGGGAAGAGGAATTGTTGCCCGAGCATGACAGGGGTAATATTTATTACATGGTCTTCGTGCTGTGGATGGTAAAATGAGGTTCAGTGTTCCTGCACTTGAGAAATTTGCTGCGTAAACACCGTCCCACTTCTAATTGGGTAGAACCAAATTCCACCCAAGAGTTGTACTCCACTTAATTTGTAATTAGGGCCATTTTAGTGTACGTTCTATGCTAAGACTACAATCATTGCAGCCCATAGTTAAGTACACTTCTTTTCAGATGAACTCGAAGGACAATGACAATTGTCAGCATGAATGGGTGAGCACTATCGGAAACTATTTGTGCCAGTGCCGCAGGGGGTTTGCCCTACGTGAAAATAAACATGACTTGTAAAGATGGTGTATTGCCCTAAATATTTTAAAAACAATTGATTCCAGCTGGTTCATACAAATGGGTCAGCTTCTCACAGATGAACCTCATATGCAGCTGCTGCAAAAATAGGGCATCCTAAACCAGCTGCAGATTCGGGCGGATTTGGTATAGGGTACGACTAATGGTACCTTGTACCTCCGCCCTCCTGTGCATGACCAAAGACTGGACTGTGTACAGGAGCTCTGACTCACTATTCTGGGGGTGTCATAACGGTATCCACCCTTGTCCCCTATCATGCCCTGCACATAGCCTATAGTAGCATGAATGGCTCTACCGGTGCATGCCTGGGGTAGCTCCTCTATTTCTTCTGTGTAGATTATTTAGAGACCATCTAAATCAAGAGCAATAACATTCCTAGCTTCTCCAACACTAATTTATTGCCCATGTATATTAGGTTTGTATTTCTTGTCCCCTACTATGTTATAATGTGATGTATTTGCTCGTGGCATGTGATATCCGGTTTAACTGTTTTCTACGTTTTCTTATGTTATTGTGAAGCGCTCTGATACCTCCGGGTCTAGCCAGCGCTATATAAAACTTTTCAAATAAATAAATAAATAAAATGATTTTTTGGTGAAGTACAAGCCTTGAATCTCTCACTCCTCTTCCTCCGATTGCAGACGCAGTGAACTAAGACAGGATAAAAGCACAGTTTTAGACTAATTAATTCACCACACCATAATACCTGCTACCTAAGCCACACTGCCATTCAACAGTCCTCCGGTCATTCGCTACTCCACGGTGTAGTGTCATAGCTGTCTGTCTGCTAA
Source organism: Lissotriton helveticus (assembly GCF_964261635.1). Taxonomy (NCBI): domain Eukaryota; kingdom Metazoa; phylum Chordata; class Amphibia; order Caudata; family Salamandridae; genus Lissotriton; species Lissotriton helveticus. The sequence goes on along the minus strand of NC_136061.1, from coordinate 495,794,681 downwards.
TGCGCTTTGGTGCACTGTAAGCAGTGTGAAGCACAATATAAATATAATTACAATGGATAAAATGCGTGTGGGATTATTAGCGGCAGTTTTATCAAGATGCATGTACTTATGTTTTGTTGTTCCCGCTAGCTAAACATTTATTTGTTGTACATAATTACTGAGGCATTGTTTTTGAATTCATGTGCATTTTCCAGCCATGTATTTTTCCCCCCAGTAGCTTCATGTTAAATCTAACTTGCTGTGTAAGTATTGTAATATTGTTAATAAACAAAATCGTAGCTCTTAATTTGGCTGTGTTAATGTAGCCCTATAAAGCCTTATAGACCACTGCAGAGGACGTTGGAGCATTGGAATGTTGAGAGCCCTCTTGATGACGGCGCTGCAGCAGCAGGCTATAAACATTTGTATAGGCCGCTTCTGTTACCATTATAATGTCCTAATCCGAATCTCCCTCTCCTCTGCTATGCTCAGAGGAAGGGCAAAGGTTGTGGGCAGACACAAAGTGCCAGCCTTCCTTACTACTTCCTTCCATGGTTCATAGTGATACTGGAGCCACCTTTGAAAGAAGGAAGACGTCTTCTCTGCCCCTCTCCCCTCCTCTGCACTGCCAAATGAAGAACAGCAGTTTGATAGATTGGGGTAGACTGAGGCTGTCTTCTACCTCCTCTGAAAGCTCCTGCCCTCCATGTATGACCTTTGCTGCTGGGGCCATGGCAGAGGCAGCAACTGTCAAACATAAAGAGCAGATGTATAAGGTGCGGAAGCTTCCGATCTGTGGGTGTTTAAAATCCCCAGTGGCCCGTGGCAGGCTGTTTTTAAGGTCGAAGCCTAGAAGACAATAAAGCTGTCTGGTTTGCTGACTGCTTCTTGGGGAAATTCTGAAAGCTCCCCTGGGAATGCCTTCTGGGCTTGCCTACCATTGGCTTTGTGGTCTGTAACTCACATTTGCTTGCTTTGTTTTTAGCTGTCCAGCATATCTTTGTCCCTCCCGTGGAGCATCACCTATTTACCATCGCTCCTTGTATTCGTCTACTAGTGCTCACTTACTGTAAACAGACCCTTAAAATTTGTTCTTATCTTGTCATATTTGCTATGCATTCAAAGACATAGGTCAAATGTCACTCTCTGTCATCCAAGGGCGCTTGGTGTTTACTTTTCTCTCTCTGACATCAAACTGAGAGGATTTATGTGGCAATCTTGCTTGGCACCCATGTGTAAGGAGAGGTTGTAGGATGTTATTTTTTTCTAGCACACAACAAAATTATTTCAGAACATATATCATATAATTAGGAAAGCACAAATTCAGCACCATTTATTGTAATTCTGAAGTTAAAATCTATACACTTGGTGATGCTTTTGCTACACATTATCGTTTGTGTGCAATATAGTTTTATCAGTAGGACTGTCTGTGTAAATGCAGTGGTCACTTCAATTGAAAATGTGTAGTCTGTAATGTTAGTGCACTATCAGAACTTGCATACTTCACTCTGCGCAACTCCAATGTACTCCGCTCTACCCAAGTTCACTCTACAACACTCTTCTCTGTGACAAACTATGACACTCTTCTACCCTCTTTATGCTGCCACTCCACTCAACTCTCTGCCACTCCTGTCTCGGCCACGCCACTCTACAATACTTCACTTTACTCTGCGAAACTCTGCTCTACTGCTCTCTATGCCGCTCCACTCTATGCCACTGTACTTCACTCTACGACACTCCACTCTTCTCTACCACACTCCTCTTCACTATATGATACTCTACACCATGCTACGCCACTCCACTGTACACCACTCCATTCTATGGCATTCCATTCTACAACACTTGACTCCACTCTATGCTATGCCACCATACGCCCACCACGCCACTCTACACCACTCCACTCCACACCACTCCACTCTATTGCACTCTATGACAATCCACTCCATGGCATTCCACTCTATGCCACTCCACTCTATGCCACTCGACTCTCCTCAATGCCACAAACGTTTTGCCAAGCTGAACAGCAGCCACATTGCTGTGCAACATGGCTAATAAAAATTGACAAAGCCAATAGCTCTTGCATAGGCGAGACCTATTGGCTTTAACAATGCATGTTTTTAAGTAGGGCATTCACCTCAGTGCTGAAATATTCTATTCGCCATATAGCCCACCAGCCATTAAAGTACCAGTCGTTTGTTGTTGATGCTCATGTTAGGCTTCCGCCAGTACTGCTGGAGCATGCCTTCAATTCAATTGCTAACTTAAATGCCATCTCTCCAAGTTACAAACTAAAGCTACAGGCGAGTAATGTAGTCAGGAGAGAGGGTGTTTTACGACTGGAGTATCCAAAAGGAATTGCCAATCATGCTGTTAGGGTAGTCCATCTATTTAGGGTAGAATGTCCAGTTTAAAACAATTGTTGGTGTAGAGTGCATGTACCAGTTATTAATATCCCTCTGTCGGTCCGTTGTTGTCAAAGAAACTACCAATATTTCAGCATTATACCTGGCGTATTACAATGCTGTGTCTAATATTGGTGGTATTTTGTTATTTGTCATTTATTAAAAACCTATTGTGTCATGCACTTGTCTAAAATAGTATCTAAAATTATCTATTTCCAACAAGCATTTTATATGAATTGAAGTTATTTTCGTAGAGCGTTTGTGTGTGCGCAGAGAAAAAGTTATATGTTTAGTCTGAAACCATGCACGTTAGTCAAACAGTGCGAGTGGGTTAATTTAATTAGATAGCCTATATCAAAGGCTAATCAAATATAAATGTGCCTTGTATTAGAAGAAATTGTATATCAATTACTTTATTGCGTAATTTCAATTGAGAATGATGGGTGGACCCTAGTGAAAAAATTATTTTAATGTTTTTCTACGTTTCATCTTTTTACATGTGGATTGTAATGATTTAACAAATCAAACATATATATAAATGTGCATTTCAAGAAGCATGTTTTTCATTGTTATAACTATTTCTGCTTTTTTAATTGATTACTCATTCTCTGGGTTGACGTGGATGTCAAAGATATTACGATTAATCTGCTCTGTGTTCAAAGGAACTCAAAGTGCTAACTGGACATTTGGGGAGAGCCCATTGTCAAGCTTCGTTAATTTTTGCTGCATATTTCAAGTGCAATCTTTACAATACTTCAGTAGCTTAGACATGTATAGCATGATTACATTGTATGCACTCACTATGAGACTTTCTTATTACAGCATAGCACGTTTGGACTACTAATGACTGCCGGCTGTGCCTTTTCATTGTACATCATCAGCTACATAAAGGAAAACATGAATTGGTTGTGGCACGAGAATAAAAACTACTTATTGGGTATGTACCATTGAAAACATATTTGTGTTTTGTGATCTCCTTTTCTTTGTTGCCCCCCCATCGTCTGCTACTTTGCCACACATTAAGAATGATGTACTTGCATGGCCTCTGGGGCTCATACTTTCATTGGTCTCCGAGGTCCACTAGATTAAAAATACCTATAACCAGCCAGGACTGCCATTTTATGCTTAAAAAGAATAAAGCCCATTTATCCAGTATTATGGGTATCTTTCACAGATTCACATGCCTGAATCATTCCCCGTCGTCGGGGTGGGAGTCCCCGGTACATAATAACAGTAATGTCATATAGGCATATACATACTAGTAGGCCAGAGGCCTCACATTAGTAACCTATCCAAGTCCTTTTGTAAAAAGGACCAAACTTTGGCCAGGAGCCAATCAGCTACTACCACCCTCTAGAACCTTCCTGGAAGGAGCCCTAGTCCCTCAGATTTTCTACCGCACGTCGTGCTAAGGGAGTCTCCACTGAGCTCTGCTCAGCTTTCTGGTATTTCTGGATTTATTCCATATTTTTCTCTTCAAAATTACTCTTGTGGAGGAGTGCTAGAGCGACTATGTCTACCACTCCTAAAAAAGGGCTCTTTAGACCCTGTGCCTCGTGTAGTAAACTGAGACTGCATGTAGATGACAAGCATGAAGACTGCCTCTACTGTCTCTACCCTGAACATTCTGCCAAGGATTGTAAGGTCTGCGCACTTTCTCTGTCAAGACTTTAAAGGACAGAGAGGGACGCCTGCTCCTGTGGCTTCAGAGACTAAAGGATAAGGATCAAACAGTCTCTTCAGGTGAGAGCGAGTGTTCCTTCAGGAGCTCACACTCCTCTGCCAAAAGGCCAAGACAGACATCTCCAGGTCCGTCTGATATGCCACCTCAAAAGAAGACGCCAAAGTCTTCAGAGGGACGTCCAAAAGCCATGACAGTTAAGACTTCTCTTCAGGAAGCCTCCTTCAAGAAGCCTGTGCTGGTGTCTTCTGCCATGCCTGTGACAGCGTCGACAGTAACCATCTCTACGTCAACAGCATCAGCCTTCACCACCTTGTCGACAACTACCTCAACATCGTCGTCGACGGGTAGGTCTATTACATCTATAATTCCTGTAAAAAAAGCGTCGACGATAGCATCCGCGTCGACAAAGTCGAAGCCATCGTTGTCGACGAAGGTCCCATCGACATAGACGACAACCTCGTCGACGAAGCCATCGACGTCGGCTCCAGCGTCGACGCCGCCGTCAACGAAGAAACCATCGTCGACGACGCTACCGTCGACGACGCCGTCGTCGACGAAGATGACAGAGATGTCTGCTGTGGCTGTCAACATCCCACCGCCGACGACCACCCCGTCGACGGGCCCGTCGATGGAAGTCTCTCCTAAGCTGAAGTATACTTATACACACTTCAGGATGTCAACGCGTATGCTGACGCCAGAGACTACGTCTCGAGCAAGGTCCAGCCACTGCCACTGGTCCACTTACTGGAGACTGAAGATTCTGATGATGGTGCCATGTTCCACACTGCAACAAGTCCATCACAGCTCAATGTCAAGGTCCATGAGAGTTCGGATTGCGAAGACCTGGGTCAGGCAGAAGTGCCATACCAGGAGGAATATCAACCGCCTCCTCCTTCACAACCTATGGTGTGCCTCCCGGCCTCAATAGTCACGGACCTCCAATTCCTCATAGCGGACTACAAGCAGCGGTTTCCGCCTACTCCGCCTCCTTCGATAGTGCCTCCACATCTTGTGACACCAGCTCCTCCCCCTTGCCCTAGACCACCACCGCTGGTCATTCGTCCGGATCCTGTGACTTTGCCTCTCTACCGTCTTCTGATGAAGAAGAAGAGGAACCAGTAGGAGAAGATGAAGAAGGTCAACAGGAGGAGGGAGAAATACAGGATGACGAGTGGAATGACTATGTCATTGAACATCCGGCATCCCCAGACCAGGCACAGGCGGATTCACCCCCTGAAGATATCGGGGGGTTTCATAATGTTGTAGCGAGGGCAGCAGCAAGGTTCAAAATAGAGATGACCACGCAACCTCAGGATTGCTTCGTATATGACTTTAAAGAGCCATTCAAGAAGGCGGTTCGGTCATTCCCTATTATCGAACACATCTGGGACCAGGGGGTAAAAATAATTAAAAACCCCTCATCTTTACTACCAGTGCCGAACAGGCTTGATAAGAAGTATAAGGCCCCAAACACGGCTCCGGCATGCCTTACAGGCCATACCAAACCGGACTCCGTTATTACCCAGGCTGCGCAGCGGAAATCCAACAACCCATCTGCTGCGCTGACTGCGCCTCCGGATAAGTAAGGCCGTAAACTGCATAACATCGGGAAGAAATTCTCGTCGATGTCGGCCCTTACTGTCAGGGCGGCAAACTCACTAGTGCTCTTAGGGCGTTACAATCGCCAGATGTCGGCAGATGTTGCCCCATATCTAGGCACACTGCCAGAGGAGCAGAAAGAAGAGGTGAAGAAGATCCTCCTTGAGGGAGAGCGGTCCGCCTCGGAAATGATTGACGTGGCGATGGATATTGCCTCAACAGGATTTCGGCAGCTGGCGGGGGCAGCGGTCCTTAGGCGCCAGGGATGGCTGAAAGCTACATCTTTCCGGCTGGAGGTACAGACCAAAGTACTGGACATGCCGCTTGACGGAGAGCTGCTCTTTGGGGAGCATATTGATGAGATGCTGCAGGGTATCAAGAAAGATACGGAGACCGCAAAAGCCCTGGGTACCCTCCAGTACAAAAATACTTCCTTCGAGGCTCCTGAGGAAGAGGCCAGCAGACAAGAGGTGGCTATCAGGGATACAAATCCTCCTACGGCTCGTCCCAGCAATACAAGCCTCAATACCAACAGAGGCAGCAACAAGGCCAGTCCTCGTACAATAAGTCTTCCTTTCGAGGAAGAGGAGGAAAGAAAGACTCCGCCAGAAGGCAATGACTTCTTTCTCCAACAGGCCTCCACTTCTTCTCCACATTACGTAGTTGGAGGGAAAATTTCCAACTTCATCCATAATTGGCAAAGAATAACGACGGATCGTTGGGTTCTCCAGCTGGTTCGGTTCGGCCATACTCTGGAGTTCGTAGAAACTCCTCCTTCGAACCCCCCCAAGTCCCATGCAGCACAAGAATCTGCATCTCCTTCAAGCGGAACTCTCTCTAATGCTCCAGAAAAGAGCCGTAGAAAGAGTTCCCAGAGGTCAGAGGGGGAAAGGATTCTATTCCCGGTTCTTCCTAATACGAAAAAAGCAGAAGAAATGGAGACCGATATTGGATCTAAGGAACCTCAACAGATACCTCAAAAAACAATTGTTCCGTATGGTATCCATTCAGGAGGTGTTACAGCTACTCAATTCCAAAGAGTTCATGGTGTCCTTAGACCTCCAGGACGCCTATTTTCACATACTCATCCACAACCGCCAATACCTAAGGTTTGTAGTGTCGAGCAGACATTACCAATTCAGAGTGTTGCCATTCGGCCTGAAGTCGGCGCCACACATTTTTACGAAATGCCTATCTCCAGTGGCAGCGTACCTTCGCCAGCACCATCACCAGGTATTCCCCTACTTGGACGATTGGCTCATCAAGTCTCCTACTCTAGAAGGTGTGAGCAGATCTTCCAACGCCTGTCTTCAGCTCTTCGGGAACCTGGGGCTTACGCTCAACCAGGAAAAGTCAGTATTGCAGCCCTCTCAACGCCTCACTTTCCTGGGAGTAACTCTAGACACGCATCAGGAGAAAGCCTTCCCATCAAAGGAACGTCGGGTCAAACTGAGGTCTCTGGCAGCCCACATTCAGGTCAAAAAGACCATTAAGGTGCGACTCTTCAAGTCATTTCTAGGAATGATGTCCTCCAATATCCTCCTAATACCACACTGCCGCATCCGTATGCGCCCCTTACAGGAGGCGTTATCATCTCAGTGGATCCAGTGTACGGGATCCTTCGACGATCTTATCAGGATCACTCCGTTCATGGTGAAGGCCTTGCACTGGTGGCTTCAAACAAAAAAACCTGCACCAGGGCCTTCCATTCCTACTTCCAATCTCCCCACACGTGATAACAACAGATGCATCATTGGAAGGATGGGGTGCGTTCCTGCAGGAACTTCAGATACACGGTCAGTGGTCGCTGGCAGAAACACAGCTCCACATCAACCTGCTAGAGCTGAGGGCAGTTTACCTGGCACTTTGAGCATTCCTGCCCCGGATCAGGAACTCCCCAGTGCTTGTGAGGACGGACAACACCACCACAATGCACTGTCTAAACAAGCAAGGGGGAGCTCGATCCATGACGCTGTCTCAAGAATCACAGCGAATTTGGAAGTGGCTACAACATTTCGCTGAGAGCGGAGTATGTCCCAGGAGCAGACAACACCCTGGCGGACTCACTAAGCAGGCAACGCTCCATTTGTCACGAGTGGGAGCTCGACCAGCATGCTCTCGACGCAGTATTCTCCCGATGGGGCAGACCTCACCTGGATCTATTTGCGACGAAGATCAACGCAAAATGCCAACACTATGCAAGCTGGCTTCCCCAGAAAGGATCTCTCGGGGATGCATTTTCAATCGCATGGTGCAACGTCTTTGCTTACACTTTTCCTCCATTTCCCCTGATCCCCAGGGTCCTCCGGAAACTGAAAGCAGAGCATTGCACCCTGATCCTGGCAGCCCCAGCGTGGCCGCGCCAACACTGGTTTACAGAACTCCACATTCTGTCGCTGGAGCCTCCGATTCCATTCAGGCCTTACCCGCATCTCCTCACTATGAACCAGGGGCAAGTCCAGAATCCAGATCCGACATCTCTCAGATTATCGTTTTGGCTCCTGAGTTCAGAGAGTTCCAGGACTTAGATATTCCTCAGGACTGCAGAGTCGTCTTAGCCCGGGCCCGGGCTGACAGTACCAACAAGACGTATTCCCTTAAGTGGAAGCGATTCTGTTTGTGGTGTAAAGCTAACAAACTGCACCCGTTCTCGTCATCTCCAGCACAACTTCTGCCTTACCTGCTTCACCTGGCCAACTCGGGATTGGCCCACGCCTCAATCAAAGTCCACCTGGCAGCCATATCTCGGTTCAGGCGCTCTTCGTCTGGTATTTCCCTATGGTCCAATAGACTGGTCAAGCAGTTTCTGAAAGGCTTATTCAGGACTTATCCTCCAACGAAACCTTTACCACCTACATGGCAACTCAATGTTGTCTTGGCTCAGTTGATAAAACAACCCTTTGAGTCAATGCATAAAGCAGGTCTCAAATACTTGTCATGGAAAACAGCTCTTTTGCTGGCTCTCACGTCAGCAAGGAGGGTGAGTGAACTGCAGGTTTTCTCTATTCAAGACCCGTTCCTTCAGTTCAAATAGGACAGGGTCATTCTACGGACTAACCCCAAATTCATACCAAAGGTTCTGTCTGCTTTTCATCTAAACAAACCTATTGTCCTGAGATCTTTCTTCCCGAATCCATCTTCAGCAGCGGAGAGATCTCTACATTCCTTAGACCTGAAAAGATGTCTGAAATTCTACATTCATAGAACGGAACAATTTCGCAAGTCCAACCAATTATTTATTGCTTTGAGAAGGCCTAGGAAGGGCCTACCATTGTCAAAGCAGAGCATTTCAAGATGGATCTCTGCGGCCATCGCCTTCTGCCAACAGCAGGCGGGACATCCTCTGCCCTCCTAGGTTCGGGCTCATTCCACTAGAGCGGTTTCCACCTCCATGGCGCTCTTTTCTGGTGTGCCCATTGTCGACATTTGCAGAGCGGCGACATGGAAGACACCACATACGTTCACCAAGCACTACTGCTTGGATTCGGAACTTATGAAGGATGCAGCACTGGGACAGGCGGTGCCCCGTCATCTATTTCATTAGAGGTGAGCCTTCTTCCTTTCATCCCACCTTTCCTATTACCTAATTGCACATTTTTTATCCTGCTACTGTTTGCAGTTTATTGTGTTGCACTATTAATAAGTTGTTATCAAGTGTCTTACATGCTATATTATGCGAAATGTGCTGCCTATTGCTTGCTACTCTGATTCAGGCATGTGAATCTATGAAAGATACCCATAATACTGGATAAGAAATGCGTTAATTATCTGTAACTGCAGTCATCCAGTATTGGTATCTTTCATAGATTCACATGCAACCCACCCGCCTTCCCTGGAAGGGCTCACCTTAGTTCTCTCAGTAGGTACTACTTAGCACTGTGCTTATGAAAGTCTGAGGGACTAGGGCTCCTTCCAGGAAGGTTCTAGAGGGTGGTAGTAGCTGATTGGCTCCTAGCCAAAGTTTGGTCCTTTTTACAAAAGGACTTGGATAGGTTACTAATGTGAGGCCTCTGGCCTACTAGTATGTATATGTCTATATGACATTACTGTTATTATGTACCGGGGACTCCCACCCCAACGACGGGGAATGATTCAGGCATGTGAATCTATGAAAGATACCAATACTGGATAACTGCAGTTACAGGTAAGTAACGCATTTCTTTTATGTCAAAAAGGTATGTGTGCTGCAAGGCATACAGAATAGAAGCACAATTCACACTGGAGCACCCAGAAATGTGCTCTGTCACACTCGTTGTCAGACCTGTCTCTGGTTCCAAAACGTATATCTGCATAACTTCAATATTAAAAGATTTTTGTTGGCTACCCATCAAGGCAACAATTAAGTTTGGGGTTCAGTGCCCCACCTTCAAAGCACCCAGTTATAAACAGCTTGGATCCCTATAGCTGCCCAAAGAGGTGGCAACAAATATAGAAGCAAAACAAGTTTTGTTCCACTTTGTCTCAAGCAAATCCTTTTCTAGTGCTGATCAGTCCCTGTGGAGCTCTCTAAATGAGGATGAGCCCCCCCCCAACCTCCCAAAAAAACCTTTTTGTAAAAAACCGAAAGCTCTATTAATCAGTCTCCACCTAAACTTTTAATTCCTCTATCCCTTTTCCTTCTCATCTCAAATTCACAAAGAAATACTATGGATTCAAATAGAAGGACAGAAAAGAGTTGACGAAGAACGAGAAATATGTGTTGTGCTGCCGAATGCCTGAAGGTTAAACACCGCGTACAGCCTTACAGGCAAATTGGAAACATTTCAGCCAACAAACCCTGTTCGTCGAGTCCCTGGGGATGCTGTATCGCAAACATTTACTGAAGTTCATTAATGTACGTTGTGCATTGGCAGTTAGCATGGGCCTGCAGCGTTCTCTAGGACTAATCCTGTTAAGACATATTAAAGAAACATTTTGCTTTAGGAATTTGCAAATACCTAACTAATGCAGACTTATATCTAGGGTGAACTTTATTTTAATATGGATAAAGTATACAGATTTCCTAGACCTTGTGAAAATCACTGGGATGAAATACTGTTCTTCCTTCAGCAAAGCAGCAGGTGAGAGAATAATTATAGTGATTCAAATGTAGACTATTGTGAAGGAGAGAAGCAGAGAAAGTAGTCCTCTTGTGAGATCATAGGCAAGAACTAATAACAATTAAGTGCTGTAAATGGGAAATCACAATACAGTGTTGTCAGAGTGGCTTAGTTGCTTGGTAGAAATCTGGAAATGTCTGATCAGTGATTTTTTTAAATGTTGTAAATATAAATTATTGGGTGTAGATGTGCATGTAGTGCACAGAATGTGCATTTTTGGTAGTGTGAAAGCAGCTAGAAATTAAATATTGCTTCGGTCCACACTACGCTGCACTATTCAGTCCTATAGCTTTCTAATCGTAGTACTCCTGCATACAACTCTTTCTATTATTAATGTGTGCAATAGTAAAAACTTGTAAAAGGTAAGTGATCTACATATATATCTGCAACAGATAGATCTACATATAAAAATTTAAGCACAAACACCTCCTGAATATCTTTTTTGTTGTTGTTCAAAACATTTATTTAAGTTTTTAGTGTATACAAGAGAGAACTCTCCATCCATTAGTATATAAAAACGTAACACAATATTAACAAATGGAGACAGAAAGCAATGTAATTACATGCACATAGCATCAATAATCACCACTCAAACAAAATTGATAGCAATAGGTCCAACAATAAATTATAAAATCCGACCTAAAGATTCAGGTAGGTGGCATAGAGATACGGGACTGGTCTGAATGACTAATCAGTTGTGAGGTGTATGAAAGGTATGTCAAAAGCCACGATTGCAAATGAAGAGCAGGAAAAAGGAAACCAACAGATCGAGGTAAGTATGTAGAGTAGGAAAAGGAAGGACTGATAGCATGAAAGTGGTCAGGAACCGGAGTAGGGGAAATACTTGAAGGAAAGAAAAGCGAGCCATGTAGTTCATAACTAATGGTACAAGCAAGTTGAAAGTTAAGGTCCAAAGTTGCATCCAGGTGTGGGCGTGCAGGAAGTTCAATGAATAATCACTCCATGTTATTCATAAAGGCCATCGAAGGTGCCTCATAATCTCATAGATGTGGCTGCAATCTTAATGTGACATGACTGAGCAGAGCATGTGCTTCTTATAAACGTGACCCATGTCCATCAACTGCTATAGGAAACATGTTAAAAGTATGTCAAATCCAATGGAATAACTCTAATATCTATGGTAATCAGCCAATCAAGGAGAACGAGGTTGCGGTCTGTAAGCGTGGGAAAGGTATCAATAGCGTATGGGACAAGTGCAAAAGTCAAGTAATCCAGCAATATGGTAGTGTTAAATATTTTACTTAGATGGGCCGCTACTGCATTCCAGTAAGTGGCAAGAAGAGGACATGTACAAAGCATGTGCTCCATATCACCAACCACCCTAGCACAGAACCAGCAACAATCCGAATCTTTCAGATTGAAACGTTTACTAAGAGCCTAGTACAGCGAATGGGCAAGAAAAAACCCATTATGCTTTAGAGAGGGGATAGGTTTACTTCGACATAGAGAGGAGCAGGTTTTGTCTCACGTCTCACGTCTGTTGAATCCTTTATCATGAAAATGATTAGACCATTAAGTAGAGAGGCTCAGTACGTGTTGGGAAGAGCCCTCACGTAACAATTTTTTAATCTTAGTCTGAGAGCATAGAAAAAGGGAGTTGAATGCAGGGGGCCCAGTTTAGAGATTCTAGCTTTAAGCTTTAGGAATGTATAAAAATCTAACTTGGGTATGGTACGTCGTCCGTGTAGAGTCGCAAATGATAAATGTTCCTCATCTCATATAAGAAGGATTAATTAACATTAGAAGCTAGGAGTTTGTCTAATATCAAAAGGGCTTGAATCGCATCTTTTAGGATGTCACTAGACTGGGCAAAGACATGATGGGACATAGTCAAAGTTGCAGGCATCGAGAATGGATTACTAATATGCTGTTCAATCATTAGCCAGGAAGGGGAATGAATTTGGTTTGGATCAAATCATCGTACACCCTGAGCTGTTATTAACGCCATTTGATAATTGAACCAATCTGGAAGATTATAGCCACCTACACACATAGGGGCCCTAAGTTTTTTAAAGCTCAATATGGCCCTTTTATTACTTCAAAGGAACTCTGAAAATATGTTATCAATCTTAGAGAAGAAGGAAACCAAGAGGCGGAATTGGGACATACTAGAAAGGAAGTATCACCATCATCTTTAAAGTGTCCAATCTGCCTCACCATGAGATAGGGGGGACTAAGCTGAGAGGAGATCTCACATTTTATCAACTGTTTTGTTCTCATTCAGGGACAAGGAGTCAGCTAGGTTGTTACAGAACCAGATACCCAGATATTTGATGGACTTAGGTTGCCACTTGAATTGAGAAGAACCCAGATGTGAGGAGGTGCAGTGAATTTTAGGAGATATGACTTCAGTTTTATCCCTATTTAAAGAAATAGCTAGAAAAGCCAGAGAATATATTAATTAACTCTACTATGGCAGGGGGCGCTAGAGGGCGCACGAGCAAGATGGCCGCACGTGCATGAGGCTCTTGCGGTTCAGGACAGAGCAGCAGAATTATCCTGACCAAACGTCCACATACTGATCACCATTAAGCAGGAATCGGCACCGGAGAATCTGCTGCTGACTGGGACAGCAGCAGCTGCTGTTATAGAGTCCGGGGAGCCGTGGAACGCGACTTGTGGCTGCCAGAGACCGCGCTGAGAACAAAATAGTGGCCGCATTACAACGCAGTTAACCCTCCCGATTACGATTAAATCAACAGGGGTGGCCCGATATGTATGTGCACCCTGGCAGACATGGCACAAGAGCAAAGCGGTGGATGAGTGTATTGCACTGCGGTGTGAAAAAGCAAAGCTGCTCGGCGCTGTGAATAGTGCTGAAGAAGTGGCCTACCCGTGCTCCAACAGCAGGCAGTTACTGAACGCGCGTAACTGGCGCGGTTGCCTGCTGACAGTGACTGAGTCTCCTGGGCTGCATTGCGGGCTAGCTGAGAGCGAGAGTGGCACACTGTGGTGCCCGGAAACTTAGCTGCTGTGAGTAGCGCCCAGGAAGGTGAAGCCCCGCAGGAAGTAAAAGTGGGAACAAACAAAAGCGTAGAGACAAAATGCACGCAACCGGCTAACAATAATGGCGCCCACAGGCTGAGTTGAGTGCATGAGCGCAGCAGAGAGTAAGCCATACACATGCCAACAATATTTGGAAAGGTACTAAGACCTAATCACTGGCAGCAGTGGAGCCGCTTATCATACTTCATAACCAGAGGGGGAGACGACATAGACTCTAAAGCCCGCTGAGTTGATAAAGACAGGCGAACGCAAGATACACTCAAGGTGGGAGGAAAAAGCTAAGTGCTGAATCAGGGCCCTTATATGCACAAGGCGGAGAGCGCCCCTGAGAGGGACTGTCACTAAACTCGCCAAGAAGAGCACCATGATACACAGCGCAAACCAGGAGCTAAGGCCAATTTCTGTGCACGTGAACAGAGCGAACTTGCACCATCCTTTGCTACACTGACCGTAAGCATATCCTTAGACACAAAGTGCAGCATGGGAAAACCTGATGGTAGACAAACAAAGGTGCAATTTGAGGCCCGAAAACCTACCCACGCGCACAGTGAACTTGAGCAGACCATGGCGGAGGGATCGCTCTCTGGGAGCCAGACCTCGACTGAAGACCTCAGGGTACTTCTACTTGCGGTGAAAACGAGTCTTACCTCCATTGAGGCTAAGATGGATGCGATGAACACTTGCATGGATCACATCACCAATAAAATAGATCAACATGAAGAGCGCATCGAAGACACCGAGCAACGCATCTCTAATCTGGAGGACACAACCGCGGGAAGCACGAAACACTTGATTGACATGGAGAGGCTCCTAAAGGTGATAGTGGCTAAAAACAAGGATTTAGAATCACGATTACACCGCAATAACCTCCGAATTTTAGGAATACCAGAGATCACAAACACTGGACGAATGGAGGACTTTACGGAAACGCCTGCTGACGACGGTTTTTGACATAAGCGCGTTCCCTGCCATGCTAATAGTAGAAAGCGCACTGATTTCTCACCAGTCGACCCACTCTTTTTGCTCCCCTGCGCCCGATCATCGCAAGAATGTTGAACTACCGCGATCGAGACACTGCCCTCCGCCTGGCACGAGAAAAGCAGAAAATATCCTTTGAAGAATCCGCCATTGCAATCTACCCGGACTTCACTTTGGCGGTCCAAGAAGCTTGTACAAAATTTGGTTCCGTCAAGAAGAAGCTCCAGCAGTCAAACCTCTCCTATGCGATGCTTTCCCCGGCCCAGCTTTGCATAGCACCTCAGGGAAAGCAACACTTCTTTACAAATCCGCAGCACGTTGCAGATTTTCTAAAGACCATCACCAGGCGCTCACCCCAACGAGAAGCGACTTTGAGTCCCTCCCACTCACTATCAGCCCTATCTGACACAGAGTGAAAAGGATGCAAGACACTAAATCGGAGAACAGACAAAAAGCTATAATGGCTGCTGCACTGCGCAACGGATGATATTGACTGGATGTGTCAAACTAGTTGGCCTTTAATGGGGCATCGCAAGCTGAGCATAGGTACGGCGTTGTTCGAAATGGGAGTTTTGGTCAGATAGGGCATGTGCCAAAGTCGGACAGAAACCACCACTCTGGTCAGGATAAGGGAGCTACACTCCTCAAAAAACCCCTGCTCACCCCCTTGGTAGCTTGGCACGAGCAATCAAGCTTATCTTAAAGGCAGTGTGTAAAGCATTTGCACATAACCAACAGTAATACAGTGTAAACACTCCAAAAGGATACCATACCAGTTTAGAAAAATATCCAATATTTTTATATATTTAAGACACGACAAGACCAAAAACGATCAAACAAATCCACAATACAGTACTTAAGAATCTTCAATTATCAAAATATGCTTGAATAATAGTTCCTTGATGTCGATATCTCCGTCAGGGGCGAACACGGCGTCGTGAGCAAACAAATCTAAACAGTTCTGGCTGACCGCTGCATCGCAAACCAGCCCCAGTGTCGGGAAGACCCACAAACAGTACCTTTTAGAAATGCAGGGTGTCGGCGACCTCTCGTTGAGCTTCAAAGCACGGCGTCCGCAGGAGTCGGTTCCGGAGGTTGGTGCTGGAGTCGTCGGCGCCCTTGAAGTCACACGCGTTGCAGGTCGAACTCCCTTCTGTTGAAGTCAGGAGTGCTGGCGTCGGCAGGCGTCGGGTGCTGCAGTGCGAAGTGCAACGGTTCGGCGTGCGGTGGCCTTAGGTCACGTTGCGAACAGTGGCTCGGTGGCGGCATCAGATGGCGTCGGCTGTGAGACCAGGGTTGTGTTGCGAGGTGGAGGCGGTGCTCGTCGCGTTGCTGGCAGGTCATGGTACGAGCAGCGTCGTCGTCGTGGCTGAATCGCTGTCGTCGGCTGAGGAACTGGAGTCGATGGGGCCGGCATCGGTAAGCCAAGGCTGCGGTGCTGGATGAGGGCGGTGCGTCGTGTAACTTTACGAGCTGTGCCCTGGAACCACGGTGCAAGTAGTGACGTAGATTTCGGCATGGAGCGGCATCGTCTGGGATACCAAGGCTTCGTCCTGAAGTGAGGCGGTGTGGAGTATGGTGCCAGCAGGTGTCGTTGGTGAGACCAGGGTGGCGGTGCGCTCTGCGGTGCCTTCAGGACACAGAGTCGGCAACGGCGACGGGTTGCTTTTTCCTCTGTTGCAGCACAAAACACACAGTCCCCAGTGCTGAGGGCAGAAGAGCTTTGCTGTTCCTGAGACGTCTTGAACAGGGGGCAAGCTCTACCTCAAGCCCTTGGAGAAACTCACAAAAGTAGATTGCAGAAAGTTCAGTCCAGTCCTTTCACTGCCCAAGACAGAAGCAGCCACTGCAGCCCAACACGGCAAAGCACACAGCAAAGTGAAAGTTCCTCCTCACAGCTTCTCCAGTCTTCTTGATCCAAAAGAGTTCTAAAGGTCAGGGGTCTGGGCCCCAATATTTATATCTCAAAATCCTTTGAGCTCTTAGGCAGAGAGTGTCTGTGACTTCCTGGCAGGAGGTGGAGACGGCATGGTCAGAGGCAGACCAGGCCCTTTGAGGTGGAAGGAAATCTCCCACTTCCCCAATTGTAGCCCAGGTCTATTCAGCCCTTTCCTGACCTGCCTAGACTATCTGGAGCCACTCCTCCTCCCCTGCCTTCTGTCATCCAAAACCCAGACAGGCAATCCACATTCCAGCAGAGGCACACGGGATGACTGAGCAAGAAAATACCTATGTTCGAGGCATGTGGGCTGCTGAATTCACATCTGTGCATAGATCGCCGCCTAGTGTTGGGTCCGGATGATTGCACATTGTTGTTCTGGAAGAGTCTTCGAATTATCACGAGATAGGTGGCTCCTCCCCTGGACTACAGTGCGCATGGGCATCCTCTCCATCCTCAGATTGTTTTTTTCCGCCATTGGGTTCGGATGTACTTTCCTTTACTCGAAGTTCGGAATCTAAACTACGCTTTCTAAAGGCCTTCAGTATCGTCGGTATTGTTTCGAATCGGTGCCGACAGCTTCTTTACAAACTTTATTCATCTTGGCACGTCGAATCGGGCCGCGGGCCTTCTCGACGCCAAGCGACCAGTCGTCGATGGAACGGAGCTCATTTAAAAGATGCCCTCTTTGTAACTCAAAATACCCACATATCGATAAACACCCTGTATGTAACAAGTGTTTATCTCCTGAACATAATGAATCCGACTGCCTAGCCTGTGCCCAATTTCGTTCCAAAAAGACACTTCGGACTCGAAGGGCAGCTAGGCTAATCATGCAGAAACCAGCGCCAGAGCCGGAAAATATCTTCGACGATGAAGAAGATCTCGTCGAAGCCAAAGAATATGAACAACAGTCGGATCAAGATTCAGAGCATAACTCCGACTACTATATCGACGACAAAGAAGACATCGTCGAGGTAGGGGACGGCGAACAAGGGATCGGAGCCGTAGAGGACGACTCCAGTGATGAAACGGGGCCAACCGTGAGTAAGACGCCCCATACCTATACCTCCATGGTTCCACAGGCTCAGGTCGAGGCATCGCCACAAGGCCTTAGCCAAGATCTCGAAACACATTCTATAGACCCGCAATACAGCTCGGCTAAGAATATTACAAAAGAGCCATCGGATCAACGTATTCTGAAATTGGTAATATCGAAACCAAAAGTGGTGGAACCAAAAACGAAACCGAAACTAATCGACTACACGGTCTTCGGACCACACTACGTCGATCCATCGGAGTCGAGACCGAAGAAACTCATCGACAATACGGTCTTTGGGCCAAACTATGTTGAGCCATCGGAGTCGAACACAAGGGTCGTCGAGCCGAAAGCCAGCGCCCCTATATCTACTCCAAAACAGAAGGTCGTCGAACCGAAAAAATCGGCGTCGACAG
Organism: Lissotriton helveticus; assembly: GCF_964261635.1. Classification (NCBI taxonomy): domain Eukaryota; kingdom Metazoa; phylum Chordata; class Amphibia; order Caudata; family Salamandridae; genus Lissotriton; species Lissotriton helveticus. The sequence continues at coordinate 495,776,519 of NC_136061.1, read as the reverse complement.
CCGCAAACACAAAAAAGGGACTCGATCCGAAGAAGGTTGTCGAACCCAAACAGAAAACCGACAAACCAATGACTGCAACAGAAAGCTCTCGAGCCGAAGAAAATCGACCCGAAGAAGGCCATGGAGCCAAAAGCAAAGAGCGTCGATCCGAAACCACAGGTTCCAAAATCGACACAAAGTCACAAACCCACAATCGAACCGACAAAAACCGTCGAAGCGGGAAAAAGTTCGGCTCCGAAGAAACAGGCACTACCTAAACAAACGGTAGTACCACAGAGGGACCTCGGACCAATCAAATTTGGCCTACCACCTTCCTCAAAAACAAAGGCGGTCGACCCAAAAAGCGGCATCGAACCGACACAAACAAAACAAAAGACATTGGCAAAAACACCCAGAATCGCTGAACAGGAAGTCTTATATCCAGACCCTGCATCAGAAGAACAGTCAAAACTTTAAATTAACCCTAATTCTGGGAAGCTCACTCTCTACAAAAGAAAAATAAGACCAGGGACTGAGAAAGAGACTTACACTGTACCACTCAAAAAGAAAAGGGATTGTTCTACTTCACCTATTCTATTTGAGCCTATTCAGCCAACTAGGCCTAACACATACTCATATACACCCACACACTCAGATGAAGAGGTGGATGAGGAATATAATCAGGAATACAATTACCCAGTAGACACTTACCAAGGCAGTCAAACTCAACCATGGGTTGACCCAGTACATCCTGGTGACTCTCAACCCATTCCTGATACATCTACATACCCTGCTAGGCCTTCTCCTACAGAGGACACAGCTGCTTTTAATTCACTAATTGAAAGGGCAGCCCTCCATCACAATGTGGACATCCATGCAGACCCTGTGGAGGAAGATTACCTCTTTGACACTTTTGCCACATCAGAAATAACTGTTAAGACACTACCTATGTTAAAAGGGGTACTTAAACATGCAGGAGACATATTTAAGGATACAACTAGGGCACGGGTCATTAAGCCAAGAATTGAGAGGAAATACAGGCCAGCGCCACTAGACCCTACATATATTAAGGGACAACTGCCTTTGGATTCTTTAGTGGTATCCAATGCACGTAAACGTGCAAACTCTCAAACAACTGGAGAAGCTCCACCTCCTGACAAAGCAACAAAGATCTTTGAGGCATCAGAGAAAAGGGTAGCCGCACAAGCAGCATATGGAGATATCTAACACCCAAGCCCTGTTAGCTAGGTATGACAGGGCACACTATGACACCTTAGAAACACTTCTCCAGCATTTACCTGAACCTTACAAAGAACAGGCTGAACAGCTAGTACAGGAGGGAAAGCTAATCACTAACGCCTCCATTAAATGTGCCTTAGATGTGGCAGACACAGCGGCCAGGTCTATTAACACCAGTGTTATGATCAGGAGACATGCGCGGCTACGCATTTCTGGTTTTAAAAATGAAGTCCAGTCCACTTTATTAAACCAGCCAGTCGATCCTGACTACTTATTTGGTCCAGCGGTAGATACAATCCTGGACAAAATGAAAAAAAACACTGAGACAGCTAAGTCTATGGGAGCCCTACAATCACAACAACATAGAGGCTCCTTCCGTCGCTCAAATTACAGGGGCGCTGCAAAAGGTAACTCATCACAGCAGACCACAAACTACAAGGGAAATACACAAACCACCTACAATAAAAACAATAGAGGTGGATACCGCGGCAATAACAACAAAGGCAGAGGACGAGGGTATAATACCACCAGATCCTCTACCAACACAAAACAGTGACTTCTTAGTGCTACCCCCAGACCATATAACACCGGTCGGGGGACGATTACAGCAGTTCCTACCAGTCTGGCAAAACATCACTACAGACAAGTGGGTAAGGCAAATTATCCGGGATGACTATTGCCTAGAGCAAACCTCCACACCACCAAAACAGCGTCCTATGTCTGTAGAACACCTCAACTTATTGCAGCAAGAAGTCATCAGCATGCTGCAAAAAGGGGCCATAGAACTAGTACCATTAGAACATCAAGGTACAGGGGTATATTTACTATACTTCCTCATCCCCAAAAAGGACGGGTCTCCCAGACCAATATTGGACCTCAGGCCCCTAAATCAATACATCTTATCAGAACATTTTCATATGCTCACTCTACAACAAGTGTTACCACTGTTGCAGCAAGGAGATTTCCTCGCAACCTTGGACCTCAAAGACGCATATTTCCATATCCCGATACATCCTGCTCACAGGAAATATCTCAGGTTCCGCTCCTAAAGCAACATTACCAATTCAAAGTCCTTCCATTTGGTGTAACAACAGCTCCAAGGGTGTTCACAAAATGCCTAGTGACAGTTGCTGCACATTTAAGAAGACAACATATTCACGTCTATCCGTACCTGGCCGACTGGCAAGCAAAGTCAGCCCAGCAATGTGCCAGCCACATGTCCCAAACTATTCGCCTCCTGCACAGTCTAGGCTTCACGTTGAACTACCAAAAATCTCACCTTCAGCCATCCCATGTACAGCAGTACCTGGGAGCAACAATAAATACTCTAGCAGTAAAAGCATACCCAAACACTGCAAGAATAAACAGTATGCAGCTACTAATCCAGAAGTTCAAGCCCCAACACTCACTCGCTGCCCGAGTGTTTATGCAACTCATAGGTATGATGGCTTCGTGCATCTTCATAGTCCCTCACGCGAGACTACACATGCATCCGCTACAAGAGTGCTTAGCACGGCAGTGGAACCAGGCTCAAGGACAATTGAAAGACCTAGTGTTGGTGACCAGTTGTGCATACAACTCTCTGCATTGGTGGAATCCACAAAACCTTTGCAAGGGTCGACTGTTCCAAGAGCCTGTACCACAAATAGTGTTGACAACGGACGCATCCCTGATAGGATGGGGAGCCCATGTCCTTCAGTACACAGTGCAGGGCCTCTGGACAACACAACATAAAAAGATGCACATCAACTTGCTAGAGATGTTGGCAATTTTTCTCTCAATGAAAGCGTTCAAAGTACATTTATGCAACAAAAACGTGTTGATTCGGACGGACAACATGACAGCAATGTACTACATACAGAAACAGGGAGGAACACACTCTCCACAGCTATCACATCTAGCCCAAAGCATGTGGAAGTGGGCCATTCAAAAACATTTTTCTCATGGCGGAACACCTCCCAGGCAAGGACAACCAAATAGCGGATCTGCTCAGCAGACACAGCCAACAGATGCACGAGTGGGAGATTCACAACCAGAGATAGACCTGTTCGCCACAAAGGAAAACGCAAAATGCCATTACTTTGCCGCCAGGTTTCCACATCCGCAGTCACAGGGCAATGCGATATGGATGAACTGGTCAGGCAGATTTGCGTACGCTTTTCACCCAGCACCGTTAATACCGCTAGTGGCACGCAAACTACGCCAGCATTCCCTGACACTAATCCTGGTTGCTCCAACATGGGTGAGGCAACCATGGTACACAACTTTCCTAGAACTATCCGTGGTGCCTCACCAAAGACTGCGGCTAACACCCACTCTTCTCACTCAGAGCCATGGAGACATACAGCACCCAGATCCGCAACAACTGAACCTTGCAATCTGGCTCCTGAAGTCTTAGAGTTTGGGTACCTAAACTTACCTCCTGACTGTATGAACATTATCAAAGAGGCAAGAAAACCTACTACCAGAGCTTGTTACGCTGCAAAGTGGTAGCGTTTTGTCATTTACTGTAATAACAATGACATAAACCCACTAGATGCTTCAACACAAAATATCATTTGCTATCTTTTGCACCTACACCGTTGCAATCTAGCTTATTCATCTATAAGAATACACTTAGCTGCCATTGCAGCTTATCTTCAAAACAGACAGCATCTTTCGCTGTTTAGAGTACCTGCAATTATAGCATTCATGGAGGGACTCAAAAGAATAATCCCCCCAAAACACCCACCTTCACCTGTCTGGAACCTAAACATCGTTTTAACCAGACTAATGGGACCACCATTTGAACCGTTGTATTCATGTGAAATACACTTTCTAACGTGGAAGGTTGCTTTTCTAGTAGCAATTACTTCGCTTAGAAGAGTTAGCGAGCTGCAAGCCCTAACTATTCAAGAGTCATTCATCCGAAAACAAGGAAATAGGGTAGTTCTTAGAACAAACCCTAAATTTATGCCCAAGGTGGTATCCCATTTTCATATCAATCAGACAATAGAACTGCCAGTGTTCTTTCCAAATCCACAGTCAGTACCTGAAAGGGCTCTACACACCAGATGTCAAAAGAGCACTTCTATACTACATTGATAGAACTAAGGATTTTCGAAAGGCTAAACAGTTTTGTTGCTTTTTCACCACAACACAAGGGCAACCCCATTTCAGAATCTGGGTTGGCCAGATGGATAGTTAAGTGCATTCAAATATGTTATCTAAAAGCAAAACACACTTTAACAGTTCCCCCAAGAGCGCATTCTACACGCAAACTAGGGGCATCCATGGCTTTCCTGGGAAACATTCCTCTAGAGGAAATATGTAGAGCAGCCACATGGTCTACCATACATACTTTCACAAAACACTATTGTGTAGATGTACATTCCAAACAGCAAGCGGCTGTAGGACAGGCTGTTCTAAAAACTCCGTTTCAGACTGCTGCAGCTGGCACAGGTAGCTACCGCTAAGGGAGAGACTGCTATACATTCTATGCACAGATGTGAATTCAGCAGCCCACATGCCTCGAACGGAATATGCTACTTACCAGTATGCATCTATTCTTGGCATGTAGGGCTGCTGACATTCACATCGCCCACCCTCCTCCCCGGTGCCTGTCGCAGCTGTAGCATTTCTTTCTTACTTTCCTGCATGGACATCTCTTACTGTACCATACTCCATCTCTGCCACAATGGCGAAAAACAATCTGAGGATGGAGAGGATGCCCATGCACACTGTAGTCCAGGGGAGGAGCCACCTATCTCGTGATACTTCGAAGACTCTTCCAGGACAACAATGTGCAATCATCCGGATCCAACACTAGGCGGCGATCTATGCACAGATGTGAATGTCAGCAGCCCTACATGCCAAGAACAGATGCATACTGGTAAGAAGCATATTCCTTCCTAAAAGTGGTATTTTCAAACACAGAATGTAAAAATCACCTTCACTAAAAGATGCATCTTTAGATTCTGAGTCAGGCATACTAAACTTTATTTTATTTTCCTACCTAATTCCCCCGGCCAGTTATGTTTATAAGAGGTTATAAACAAACTCCCCATTCTGTCCTATGGGGAACAGGTAGCCTTCCAATTGCGAAAAACGAAATTGGCCATAGTTCACTCTCAGGACATGCCACACACACCAGGGCATGTCCTACCTATCACATACACTGCACCCGGCCCACAGGGGTACCTTGACCTACCTTAGGGGTGGCTGATATGTAAGAAAAGGGAAGGTGAGGGACTGGCAAGTGTGTGCACTGGCCAAGTCGACATGGCAGTTACAAACTGCTTGCAGACTCTGCAATGGCAGGTCTGTGTTACCTTTTACGGGCTGTTAATGTGGGTGGCACAATCCCGTGCTGCAGCCCACCAATGGCATATGATTCACAGGCCCTGGCACATTCAGTGCAATTTACTAGGGACTGACACATACATCAAACAGGCCAATCATGGAAACAGCAATCCATAACACATTTTACCACAGGAGCACTTGCACATTACCACTGATTAGCAGTGAGAAAAGTGCGCAGAAACACTAAGCCAGCACAAACAGAGTCAGAACCGGGAGGTCAGAAAGCAAAAACTCAGGGGAAACACGCCAAAAGATGCCAAGTCTAACAGGCACCTAGACTAGACGTAACCAACGATATCTCCAGAACTACACCTGCGTTTACTGGACATTTGGGTCATCAAACTACTGTCCTGAACACCCTCATACCCACGAGGTAGACCTGATGTGCCCTCTTGCGTATCCCCAGAAGGACATCCCTATAATTACTTATTTTCCTTATTTTCCCGTTTTTCCCAGTTTGGCTAACCATGGGGAAGATTTGTTAACAGTTGGGAGGAATCCACTTAGAGTCCTACAGGTGAGGGATAAAGGCGGGAACCATGATGGCAGGTTTGGGCTGCCGATGTGGGATGGGGGAGGGAAGGGAGTTGGCGACACTTATATTAGATACTATGGTGTGACTGCACACTGCTAGCTACTTTTTTGGGAATTTATATCCACTTAGTTCGTGCTCCTCAGGATTACTCCTTGCAATGGAGTAATGTCAAGATTCAAAAAGGGTTGCACCAACACTGGATGTGTGAGTGTCTCCTGGGGCACAGATATGTGCTGTAATACTACAGCAAAAGATCTTCCAAGTAAAGTATAAAGCACTGTAATGTATATCTTCAAAGTATTTTATTCATTCTTCATGAATACGACTCGCATTTGATTTTGCGTTCAATTCCATTCCATATGTAGGGTTATATTTTTTTCATCATAACTGTATTCTTATACATCATTCCATAATTTCATCATTCCAATGCATTTCGGCATAAATGCCTTCATCAGGGAAATCTGCGGAAATAAAATAAGATTCCTAAAATTCTACCTCTGGTTAAATAATATACCAACACGTATTAACATGATATAAATGTAAAATGTAAACTTAATGCCATCATTGTTTACCATCTCTTCAAATAACTGTTCAAAAACTTTACGTTCTGGTGTGTTCCAGCGCTATGACTATATAAACCTGATTCCATTTGTTATTTAAATGCACGCTACAGTTTAACCATTTTACACATCATAGGGGGTAATATCACATTATGCCACCATCAGGTATACTAAACATGTCTGAAAAAGTCTTCAATTGTCAGCTCTTAAATCAAGTGCTCGCATACAGATTACAATATATTAGTCTATTGGGGCTGCCTGTCTGTATCAGGGCATCCTAGTTCTTATGTATACGATCTTTTCGGTACAACAGTATTAAAAGAGCGTAATGCGCTTCTATCGAGTTTCAACGTGCCTGATAATACGCTTACCATTTTAGAATGCTGTATCCATTACCGACTGGAATCCGGACAGAATAACCGGGTAACCGCCAAAAGTTCCCTCGCCGGGTTTAGTCGGCGTGTGACGCTGTATAGGGGGTGGGGTTTAGTAAATAGGCTTACGCGCTTGTATTTGTTAAAGAGACAGAGTAATTACGCCAACTTAGTGTTCCCCGTTAGGTGACAATAAAGTTATTGACAACAATAGTAAAACACGGATGTGCATTCAGACATCATTGTCTGTGATCAAATATCACAGGATCTAGGCTAACGCGCTACTAATTGTAAATGGGGCGGTATAATTACACAAACTAAGTGATCGCCTCAAGGTAACTGTAAAGATTTGAACCGCGATAAAATATGGATGAACATCAAAAAATCATGTGAATGAATCAAATATAAGTTGAGGAGACACTCACACATCCAGTGTTGGTGCAACCCTTTTTGACACTTCTATTAGCACAGATCACAGGCAAAGCTGCAAGCTACAACACCACTCAAACAAGCAGCGCTAAACACGCGTACTATGCACTCTATGGTCAGCACGTTATGAATGGCCCACCCAGATCCACCTAGTTACAACTTTGTCACATACGTGCGTGGCCTTGGGGACCCCAGGAAACGCCAACATCTCTTGGCCTACTTAGACTGAACATACACTGTGCTCTACTGCAGGAAACCCATATCGGCCCTCTGCCGTGACCACTTTTGCGACCCGATGGGCTTTGTATAGATGTTTTTCGACATACTCCACCAATGTGTGAGGAACAGTAATCCTTATCAAACAGAATGTCCCATATGTAGCCACAGGGGAAAAGGCAGAAAGCAAGGTCGATACTGCATTATGTGGTGGAGAATGGCAGCCCAGACCATAACGATTTCATGCTGTTATGGTCCCAACGCCGACGGCCCAGAGTTCTTCAATATCATATGAGGGAAGGTTGTAGATATAGGCTCCATTCACTTGATTTGGGGCGGGGACATCAACGTCACCTTGGACCCGACACTGGATCTACATCACCCACAACCCCACTACTACACAAATGCCCAATGACAGTGGCGGGAGATAGTTATAGAACATGGCCTTTTAGATGCATGGAGAAGCCGACTGAAAGAGAGGGCACATGCCACTCCATGGTGCACTCTTCATGGTCTCACAAGATGGGTGGTTTTTAACCAGAGGCATAATAGCATGGCTAACTAACTACCAACATTTGCAAAGTATGTATTTTGATCATTCACCTGTGGTGATGGCTCTCACCCCACCTTGCACACTGGCACCATATCAGTCTTGGAGATTGCCAGCGACTGCTTTGCTCGACATCTCATCCCATTCCGGACGGAATTGGAGCAAGAAATCACTGATTTTTTCCCATGCAACATTGGCACAATGACGCAGTTCTCCGCGGTGTGGGAGGCATTTAAAGTGACTATAAGGGGAGTATGCATTGCCAAAGGAGGAGGTATCCTGAAAGACATCCACAGTACGCTTGGGAAGCTAGAGGCTGAACTTTAGCAACCAGAGAGACAATTGCAATCTGAACGCTGTCCAGACCTGCAGAAGAAGATTAGAGACAATTGACAGACTATCAGGAGACAGCAGAGCGTGGGTGCAAATTTCAGGGAAAATATGATTGCGCCCGGCAATATGAAGGAGAACGCCCGGGGAAGGCTTTGGTTGAGCTGACTCGAACACACAGAACGCAGCCAATAGAGTATGAGCCATATTTTGAGGATATGGTGTTGAGATGGCTGGGGGACACCAAGAGAGAATTCCTATTAGCAGACTTCGATGACGCAGAGATACGCACTGAAATTATGTAGCTATGGTCTCGTCAGGCCCCTGGCCCGGACGGCCTTACTGCAGAATTCTGTAAAACATATTGTGACTCTCTTATTCCGATGCTGAAAAACGTTTGTGAAGAGGCATGAGAAACAGGCATACTCCCGCAAACAATGTGCCAAGCGCTCATTTTTTCTATATTGAAAACAGGAAAAACAAATCCTAATTTCCTTATATGCCGACGATCTTACTCTATACATACGCGACCAAGAGGATAGCCTCAACCCCATACTGCGGGCCTTTCTGCAGTTCGGGGGGTACTCGGGGGTCAACATCAACTGGAGCAAGTCGCAGATTTTACCTCTCCAGATACGGTCAAGAGATACGTACCAGACTTTCCCTTGATTTTTTTGTTTTTGTTTTGCAGAGTTTTATATAGCGCGAACTAGACCTGAACCGAATCAGGTATCAGAGCGCTTTACATAGCACCAGTTACGTTACATGAGGACGGACACACATTCATTTTAGGCACGGGGAGATTAAGTGATTTGCCCAGAATCACAGGAGGTTTTTTGGTGTCGTTACCGAGACTCGAACCCAGATTCCGAGGTCGAGCATCCTCTCCCATGACTTGATGTGATAGCGAAATTAAATACCTCGGGATAGTATTATTAGGGAAAGGGAACACCTTATGAAGGCCAATTATGGCAAAGTGCTGGGCACATTAACGGATTCCATTACCAGGTGGATTGCTAAGCCCCTCTCCCTAGCAGAACAGGGGGCATTGATCAAAATGGTGATCCTTCCAAAGCTACTCTACCTCTTCATAAACATCCCTTACGAACCCAGCAAACACTTCTTCAGAGCACTAAAATCGCAACTTATTCGCCTGACCTAAGGGAGGCAAGCAACCCAGACTTAAGTGGGAGACACAGACTTTACCCTTCGACAAGGGCATGTTTGAAGTGCCGGACATGGGGCTGTCCTTTTGGTGAGCCCCGGTGCACTTCGCTGCATACTGGATGCACCTGCCACCGTACATGCCACCCCGCGCAGTGGAACATTGGCCCATGGTCACAACCCCTTACCCGGCATATATAAGCACACAGACTAACCCTAATTGTAAGGACTCCACTACAGTGGAGTTCACCAACAGGGTGTTGAGGGTTATCATTGATCGCATGAAGGTAGGTAAGATATAATCTCCTCTGCTGTCGCTACCAGGCCGCCTAAATATTCCAGTCACACAAGAGGGGAGATGCAGACAAATGCTTCGGAAATTCGCCATCCACTCCTGGGGGGCACTTTACGCAGGGGGGACATTTCTCACCTGCAAAAAGTTCTTTCAAGATTGCCAACCTACAACGATAGAGCTCTTTATGTATGCAAGGCTCCGGCAAGATGTGAAATCCGCCACTCCCTACGTTCCAAATGAACCACCCACTTTGCCACTGCTGCACGTCCTACTTCAGAGGCATATTCCGACCTACGTGGTGTCCCTGCTTTACCGAACCACTCGGACAGACAGCCCACATACTACTCAGGTTGCACGGACTAGATGGGAGGAGGACCTGGGCAACTCTCTTCAGGATGACCAATGGACATTTTGCTGCCTGCAAACGGGGTGAATATCGGCCAGTAGCAGACTGCGTATCATATCTCCATCGTCTGTATTCTACTCCTGTGAAGCTATCCCTGTTCCGCCTCCGAGATGACTACAAGTGTGATAGATGCGAGAGGGCGAAAGCTGACTTTCTGCATCTGGCCTGGGAAATGTGCCCCCATTAGAGCATACTGGGATACAGTACTGGGAATCCTCAATCAGATGGTGGGGACTCAAATAGCAAACACCCCCCTCATTACACTATTGGGATATACAAAAGGCTTTGAAGCCCCATGTGAGAAGTTAGCCTGGCATATGATGTCCACTATTCTAGTGGGCACCTTGCACCAGTCTAAACGACCCTTATTGATGGTGGTTGTAAAGTCAACCTTATAGACAAGCTATCCTAGTGGTAGCATGGACCAGCAGACTTAGGCTAAAACTTCAGAGAGCATGTGAAGCCAGCTGTTTTACCATATATAATCCCTTGAATATAAAATGAAAGGACACCACACAAGGTATATATCAAATATATATGTATTTATTTCTAACACAACCCCTCTGGACTCTTTGAGGTCAGAGATCGAGATACATCACAAGTTACTCATTAAGCAAACTATAAGTTGCACAAATACAATTCTGCCCTAGAGGCCTCACGAGCCATATACTAAGTAAGTGGTATAAGGACCACTTCAGGGATAGTGAATAGGCCTAGAGCCTAGGGAATCGCTGGGGCTACACTGGACAACCAAAGGATTGGAAGTAGGAGGCCCACGGGAGAAGCGTGCAGTGTCTAAACACAGTCGCGAGTTACCATAGAGTTATAATGGGAACGTAAAAGTTACAAAGTAGTTGATTAAGGACACTTCCGGATGGAATACGGTAAAACCCTTTTAAAGTAGGTCACTTAGAGAGTCAACACCCACGGGAGCACCGGAGTACTCGAGTTACCTCACCCAGGGAAGCCGGTTGCATAGGTGTCTTTTCGTGTTGGGTTCGTCGCTGTTTCCTGTGGACAGCTGCAAAGAAGTGCTGCAGGCGACCAGGAGAAAAGTGTCCGGGTGGATCCAAGGGTGGATCGAAGATGTGAAGAACCTGAAAGCAGAGGGGACAGAGTCTGGGGCACGAGCCAGTGACCAGGAAGGAACCAGGCGATGTCGAGTGTTTCAGGTGAAGAAGGTGAAGCTTGTCTCTGCAGCCGTGAGGACCAGGAGGCGTCGACGATGACCAGAAGCTGGATTCGAGCTGTCCCACGAAGGATGTAGTTGACTGCAGTGTCGGTATCCGGATTGGACCCAACAAGCCTTGGCAAACGCAATCCACGCAGGAAGGGAAGATTGGCTTCAGTTCAGATCAGCAAGGTCTGGGGAGCTTCTCCTTTGCAAGGAAGATGGAGCAAGCCTGGAGCAACCAGGCAAGAGGTGTAGATTCAAAGAAAAGTCTTCAGGGTTCTAACTAGTCAATGGGCTAGCAACCGGGAAGACGTGTTGAGCTGAAATGCAAGAGCAGGCCCCACGCGGCACTCGTGGAGTGTGGAGGGCTGAGCTTCGGTGCAAATGGTGCTCGGGTCTGGGGCTTCTCAAACCCCAATGCACAACTGCAAGGGTGCCTCGGTAGTTGCACTGTTAGCAAAGTGCAGGTAGTCCAGGGTGTCCGGTCCCACGTCGCTCGTGTCCGCCACGGGTCTCAGCTTTTCTGTGGATGTGGAGAAGTCTGGAATTTCAGTTCCTGAGTCGCTGAGTCTTCGGGTTCCGGCAGGAGCATCGACAAAGCAAACCGGCAGGTTACTGGTGGTGCCTGTTTGTGGTCACTCCTTGACCACAAGGGAGATGTCTTCAGTCTTTCAGTCGGTATAGAACGTCGAAGGTCCAAGAGTTTCGTTTCAGAGTTTCAGTCGAGGATAATCTAATGTCTCTAGACACAGCTCCTATCTTTATACTGATTTTAGGGGCTGGATTACCTGCTAGGTCCCTCCTATGGGTGGACCCTTAGAAGGTGGTGGTTACACCCCTTTCCCTTTGTCCAGTTTCGCGCCAGATCGGGGCTGGAGTGCCCCAGCAACTGGTTTGAACCGGGCTATGCATGGGGCACCTTGTGTGCCCCAGGCAGTGTCTGGAAAAGCATCTTTCCATTCAACCCACCCTGTCCCAATACACTACCGCCTGTCTGGGGAGGTGCTATTTTTCCAAGCCTCCCTTGCTGGAGTTTTGTCCTGCTGCAGGAGGTCAGACTTCTGTCTGTGGCAGCAGCATCCATTTTGTGATGCTGAGGCTCTCTTTAACTTTAACCGGGTAAAGCAGTAACTGCATGTCTCCTCCCTCTAGAAGGGTGGAATGCTACCCCCGCGCCAGAACTGGCGGGGGGGGGGGTAGTATTCCAAAGTGTTTGACACCTTACACGACATGTTTTGATAAAGCCAAACCAAAGTTAGCATTAACCGCGAGGATTATAATGCACTTAAGAGTATATGGTATGGCTATATCATAGAACAGCTATAAGGACATGGTTCCGAAAGCTGCGGAGGGGCTCAGCTCATGCTAGGGCACCCTCTCACATAAAACCAAGCACTCTGTCTCCAGGATTGTTAAGGCCTGCCATAGGAGTGACTTATAGGTTACTATGTGTCAATATATAAGTTAGATATAGATATACTATATCTAAGTAAGGGGTGATTACATCACCTTCCCCAAGCTGAGTGATCAGCCTGTGGTGTCATTTTGGATAGCCAGCCAGTGGTGGCATAATACATGCTGCAGCCCCTGGTAGGCCTTGGACGGACCTATGCCCTGGGTACCTATGGTACACTATAGAGGGGCTCACAGAGGTGACCCAATTCCCAATTGGGTATGTACCTAAAGTACATGGAGTCCATTTTATAGGGAGAGCAGATAGCCTGGGGCCCTGAATAGCAGGATCCAAGGCCAATTAAGTCAAAAACCAGCTAAGCACTAGGCAAAAAGTTGGGGTAACCATATAGTCAGATATCCACCTTCCTACACCCCAGTCAGACGATTCATATCACTTGGCTTACTACTGGCTAAACGGCGGGTAACCTGCAGATGGGGAGGGCCCCAAATTGTAAAGATTGGATGCATGACCTAATATTGTGTCAGGAACAACTTGACTATTTATGCAGAACTGATGCCGATCTCTTCCCGGCCTCGAGACATCTGGGAACCCTTGCGGGCATACTTAGAGGCACAATCTGCTGAGGAGAGTACGACAGAGGCAGACTCCAAATAGCCAAGGACCACGCAACGGACAGCTAGTTAGGCATAGGTATGGGTGGAGGAAACCCAAGGGAGATGCAAAATGTGCAACTGGGACTAGTTTTGTGTCTTTTTATTGGAGGGTCACAAGCAACTAAAGTGTTGCAAGGAACAGACAAAATATGTATGTTGCTGTTGAAATCGAACTGTGTCACCTTGTAAGCTTGGCTGTTGCCGGCTTATGTTAATTTCTTATGCTGAAAAATCAATAAAAAGAGGTTTAAAAAAAACAACTCTATTATGGCAGGTATAGCCGGATCCGGTTCCTCAGTAAAAATTAAGATGTCATCCACATAAGGGACAGTTTTAAAGACCATATCACCAAACTATCCCACCAATGTCATTAGACATGTTTAACATCTGTCTCAGGGGGTCAATGACTAACAAGAAGAGTAATGGTCATAATGGGCAGCCCTGCTGGGGGCCCTGTTGGAGTGAGATTGGAGGGGGCAGATCTCCATTGACCCTAATACGTGCAGTAGGGTTGGCATATAAGGCCATGACCATTTTAATATAGATGTCTCCAAGGTTGTACCTAGTCAGAACAGCCTCCAAAAAAGGCCAAAAAACCTTACCAAAGGCCTTCTCCACATCCAAAGCTATGTCCACGGCCGATGGATGTTCTTGAGGGGATACCTTTTCATTGATCTGGCTGAGCAAGTGTATGTTATCACTGGCCAATCGTCCTTTGACAAAGCCTGTCTGTGAGGGATGAATTCAATTCGTTATTAATGGGGCTAGGCAGCATACATGTTGCCTTCCATGTTTATCAAAGAAATTGGTCTAAAGTTTTTTGGGTCTGAGGGGTCTTTCCCTCCTTTTGGAATAACCACAATAGTAGCCTCCGCTCCAGTGCCAGATACCAAACCGGTGGTTGCAAAGTTATTCAAACGTTTTCCTAATGGTCCATGAGAACGGAGCCTAACTTCCTGCAAACGTTTATGGGGAGCCATCAATACCAGGGCCTTCCCAGATGGGATAAGCTTAATTGCCTGTTGTATCTTGTTCTATGCTATTGGTTCTATCAGTCCTATAGTGTCATCAAGGGAGGGAGCTTTTAATGTTAGAGACTGAAGAAATGTTAAGCAATCTACTTTAGAGGTGGTTACGGAAGGGGCATATAAGTTGGCATACAATTGCTGGAAGACATGAAGGATGTCAAGTGGTTTTCATTTTTATAGATCCTCGAGAAACTTTAATATTGAAAATCAATGAGGAGTTTTTAAATAAGCAGCTAATGTTTTCCCAGCTTTATTGGAGTAAAACAGGTTCTTTCCTTTCTGTGCCTGAACACACAGATAAGCGCGTTTACTTACAATTTTATTGTATTCATATTTCAGTTTCTTTAACCAAGTTAGGGCAGAAGGATCCCCTCGAACGTCGGAATAGAATTTCTTGGAATTGAATACACAATATCCCCTTTCAAAGAGCAACAATACTTTTAAACCCTACTATGCTTCATCGGATGGTTAGGCCCTTTTGTATTTAAAGAAACTACCTTAAGCGTAGACCTAAATCTGACCGATAATATCATAATGAGTTTCATGGTGCAAGGAGTAAATGTGGTCCCTCTAGAAACCATAGGTCAAAATGTCTTATGAGGGAAAACATGTCTCTGAAAAAAGACGAGCTCACTTAATAGGGGAGTATGAGAAAAGACTAAACCAAAACCTGGAGGTGCATACCAAGGGGATGAAAAAGTTTCGACTAGACAGTGTAGCAAACGCACAGTAGAAAACAGGAGCCCGCCCCCTCTTCGCTTAAAAAGCAAACAAGGTTAAGCAGTATATTGGATGATCAGAACACAAAACAAAACACTGCAATCAAACACATCTGCTGTGAATCATAACAATGCTAAATTGAATATGGCAAGGACAACAAACTCTATAATGCACTACCCTGATGCTACTCTAACAGATTAGTGAAAGAGCAGATCTACACATAAACAGATATATCAATCCCCAATGCGCTCCACCCCACCAATAATAGCAAGCAGGACAAGCAGACCTACCAAGAGACCTGCAAATGAGAACCACCCTCGGAAAAAAATGATAACTGAGTAAGTGAGGAGGACATTAATACTCATCATACAAAATATCTGAAAAACAAAGTACCATTACTAGAGCTCTATAACGCCAAAAAGGACTAAGACATTGTTCAAACCTAAATAAGTCAACATAGAATTTTGTTACTGTGTATCAAGTCAGCAGCACCTAAAATGTCCACATCAAAATAGGATATGAGGCTGGAGATACAGTATTCCAGCGGCACCCATAACAAGATCAATGAATTGACAAGAGTATCTAAGAACTTTGCAGAGTAATACGTAGTAGTCATATAAACAAAAGGATTGAAGGCCCATGATATGAAAATGGAGCTGCACATTCAAATGGATCCATTGGCCAAAAGTAGAATAGTCACAAACAGACATTGGAGACTGTCAAGAAAAAAGCCTGACCCCATCCCCAACCTTTGCAAAGACAAAGAAGAAAACATATTAAATGTTAGTCAGTCTTACAAAATACTAAGTTCTATCAACACATTTGTCCTAATTCACAGGGGTTACTAAACTAAAACTGAGAAACAATAAACAATAGAGCCAAAACTCCTGAGAACTAGAAAATGGATATAAGAACGAATCAGTCGTTAAATAGCACCGCCTAAGCGTCACGTCTGACAAATTAGCCACGCTTGCACTAGTCCCCTCCATGTGGGTTTCAAGGGTGTTGTCGAGGAAAAGTACCCGTCAGGATTCCTGCCACAGCTCACCTCTCTTGACTATCACAATATACTGGCATGACTCATATTATTCCTCCCAACACTTATGAATGAACAAACGTCTTATACCCTGACTTTTGACCATATTACATGCTGATGGTAATAGTTAGCTGCAGCTGGTGTTCCCTGGTTTGTTTGAAAAGGCTTAATAGCTTTTGCTAATTTTTTGCCCTGCAAATGCAAGGTCAGGTTTTAGGCACCACAGAAACATCCAGAAAATCCACCAAAATAAGCATCAAGCTACTGGCATAGATGACCTCAGCGTGACCCTTCCGGAAGACAGCCCTCATCATATTAATCCCCTGCACATGTTTGTGGTAATAAGCAATTAGAACGTGACCTTTGTGAATATTCTAAAACACATTCTACAAGGCAGCCTTAATAAGTTAATTATCTGCACCTGTTCCTGGTTACAAACAATTAGAATGTGACCTTTATGAACGTTCTAAAGCAGTATTTAAAGACTGTCCACACTCCTCCCTTTTTGTTAGCCTCTTCAGTTCCCACTTACCTGTTTCCTGGCTTCCAGGACTCTGTCTTGCCAGCTCCCTTGTTCCTTCCACTTCGACCTCACCTTATAAGACAACCCGCATCAGTCACGCACCTGGATGGAAAATCTAGAAGAAAATAGAGATGCTGAGCTCAGTCACAACACCGTGCTTGCAGACAAGGTAACCAGTCAGTGTTTTTGTTCAACTTGTACATTCTGTTGTCAGGGCTCTCCCAGAAAGGACTTGGGTGAAGCTAACCCCGTCCAAATTATCTTGTGGGTTTGATGCTGGAATCATACTCGCTACAGTTTTGAAACTTTTATGAAGGAACCTCTGTGAACTATCTAAGAACAACTGACAACAAAACTAAAGGTTGTTTGAGATAGATAAAGCTTTCATGAGGTGATACCTTAAAATATATAGCTAATACTAGACTAAAGCATTATTAGTTGTTTGTTTATAGATAACATATCTGCCAGTACCATTCATCAGACTGGTGTGAATGCATGCTATGGTGTTGCGGTTGCGTAGACAAGCCACAGCATCTTTTTGAATCCACACGCTCTCTCTATCCCAACCTCGTTCCCCCGGGGATATGCCATGGAAGCAGTGTCTCCTTCTGTAAACCAGGGCAAGTCTCTAGAGGGTTCCTGGACTAGTGTTGCCTCCCAATTGCAATCACATATGATCCAGGTAAGTGGCTTATGACCCCTGGTTCATAAAGGATGTGTGAACAACCCTTGAAGACAATACTGAACTTAGACGGGCCCACGATGGAGTGTTGAATTGACCTTCCTGAGGGCTAAAATTTCTCATAACTGTATCCCTCACAAAATCCTGAGAGATGGCGATTTTGGCGTTCTACCAGTGGATTTTCCTGCCCTTCCTCATGTGTGCTAAAATAAACTCATGTGTTGGTGACGGAGAGGTTTAAAAACTAAAACTCAAGGGAATGTCGCCATATAACACCTGGATTTCAATAACTTTGTGGAGCACTCTCTATGGATAAGATGATTAAATTGAACTAAGGCCCTAAGGAAGTCAAAATTGAACTAAGGCCCTGAGGAAGTCAGTGGTAAAATCTTTACCACGACTAAACACGTGTTGGCTACTGGCTGCTACTACGAATTTTGCATCTGTCAAAACTGAATAAAGAAAAAAACTGCATACAGTTGACCACTGACATTGGACATTCATTGAGTTTTTGGTGCTCAGGAAATTGTGTACATGTTTATAGGGATTTTTTCCTGATTATAAGGATGTGGTGGCTGCCTTCTTTCTATTGAAGCACTGATCGTATAAGTATTTATTTTGCGATATTGGGTACAACACATTATTTGCGTATTGATTCAATTGTGACGCCAGTCTATCTTTCACATGAAGCAGTTGCCAATTTAGTGAGCTCTCTGCAGTATCTGGTTCCTGAGGTTCCAGGGGCAACAAGCAATATTTGGTTCAAGGATTAGTCCATTACGCCTACGTTTACTACAGGAAGTGACCATGTTAGATGCACAAATTCTCTTTATAACGAATAAATTGACAAGACATGTCTGTATGTCCAGGACGGTTAACTAAAATGCCACTGTGTGTCACACAATATCCGATCTCTTCACCCGGTCGGTCAGTAAAAAGCTGATATCACATAGCGAAACTAAGGTGAGGTGGAAAATCCTAGACAGATTAGGGTTCCAGATGATTTGCAGAAGCCCTGCACCTCTGTAAATTTCCTTATGGTTTTTGCATATTCCCTAGGATACAAAACCTGTATTTTGAGGAGGGAGGAAAGCCTGCTTAACGACAATGGACCCATAGTCACACACCCTCAATTGACACCTTGTGGCGTTTTTAGCCAGAGAATGGCACTACGCTACAGCATCTGTCCATTTTCTCTCCCTCTCTATGGCTCTTCAGACAGTTACTAGTTCACAGACCCACCTGCCTCCAACCCCAATCTCCTCTCATACAATAAAAAGGTTTTCGAGGTTGCCTCGTCTTCTATGTCAAACTGTGTTTAAAAAACAGTGGGCAGTTTGAAACACAAAATTAAAACCATAACACTATCTAATCCTGACAACAGGAGTTTACTACTAATTAGCACTCTTAGCTCAGTAAGATTTACTTTCAGGACGAATTATATTTTAAGGGTATTTCAAGAATGATGGTTGCTTTACTAGGGACATTTATTTAACATGAATTTCTGTTCCTCTCCAAAAGAGTAGTAACAATCATATTGGTTGCCTTGGTGAAAAGTGTCTTGGAAATCGTGCAGCAGTTTGCTGTGTAGTGCCATAAACATTTTTTTTTATTTCCTCCATGTTTGTAACCATTGTTCTTTATTTTACACAGTGACTTCGTATGTATTACATCATAACGTCATCGTGTACATGTGCACAATGGCATTACGATTTACTTGAACAACAACTTTTCTCTAAAAATGCAACTATAAATGATCGTTAAGAAATTGATACGAGTAAAATAATCTGAGAGTTTGAAGTAAGAGGAACCTATGCAAGATATCAGAAATGCCCTTGGCTTACACTCTTGTTTTCTGCTTCCACAGGGTATTTTCTACTAACGGGAATTATCAGCTTTGCAATTTGCTACAAACATGGGCCACTAACGAATCCAAGGAGTGTAAACTTGTTGACCGGGACTCTGGAACTTATTGGCTGTCTCTTGATCTATCTTGGAGTTGCCATTACTCCCATTGCATATGGCATTATAGTTGTTCTCGTTTCTTCAAAAGTATTGTGTTATCCAGTTCGATTGCTGTGTTACCTGGGCAGGTGAGGGTGCCTCATTTCCGACTCCCTCAGTAAACTTTTGATAATGGTAAAGAATTTTGCATTGCAGGCAGATTGGATGTATTTTTATTTGTGAAAAGCATGGCTATCACTTTAGATCTACACTGGTTTCTATCTGTTGCTGCCGAACATTGGGTGGAACCCCAAACCCCTCCATGTTTGAATCCAACTGCAATACTCCAGCGAAGAATAAAAAGCAATGCATGCAAACAAGCAATTGCTGCAGCTGTCTTTGCTATTCTGAGTTTGGCAGAGATCTGAAGGTAACCTTGCCTGGTGGCCTGCTTCCTCCACTTCACCTATTTAAGTGATTATGCACATTCACATTTGAGATAGTATCATTTGAACTATGCACAGGAACTGATATTAGTGCCCTAAATATGAAATTCATTTCTAAAAACATTGAAAGTTTCAAAACTTAAATTTGGGAGCGGCATTGGCAAATTGCTTATTTCATATTTTAAATTAAAGTGCACAATTTTAGTTTACATTTTCTTTGTTTAGGTTTGACATATATCTTTTCATATTGGTCAGTTCTTCATGATTTCCAAATCTCAAAGGCCTTGTAAAGAGTAGGTGACAAGTTGGAGCTGGATGTATTTTCATCCAAGAAGTATGTTTCTAGTTTCAAAACTCTGCTCTACAATGACGTAGGAGTGATTTAGAATGTTTTTTACTATAAAAAGTACAAATTGTAGACGCTGACACCTTGAATTAAAATAGCAGGAGCCAACGTGAGTGTTAATCCCAACCTAAACCCTTAGCTCCTGAAAAGATAAGGTTACAGCGCTTGGCTTTGGGATTAGTGCTCAATTTGTCTAGGTGACTGCAGGTAACGCGCACATCACAAATTTTTAGGTCTCGCCTACGCAGCACGCATGCACTGAATAGGAGGAGACCTCTTGGAATCTATTTGGTTTTTAGGCCAAAAACGTGCATGGATTGCATTGCTTTCAATTGCAACGTATGCACGTTTGGCGATTCCCTTGCGGGAGCGAGCTTTGAAAACCATCTGTTTGTAATTAACTTTCAAACAGATGGTGCCCTTGCTCGCTCCCGCAAGGGAAACGCTGTTTACTCTGTGCTTTCGTTCCCCTCGAACCCCTAATTGAAGGCGCTTCCTCAGACCCTTGGGGCCTTTGTAGCCCTCTGCTATTTGCTGTGCCTTACTCCGGGACTCCTCATTCCCCCCGTCGCTAATTAATCAATGATGTTGGTGCTCCCCGGAGCCTGGGTGGCTCATTAGTGGTCTGCACATGGTGTTGGCAGAGTTCGGTATTTCACCCGACATGCGCTTTAAGCCGTCCCCCCTCTCCTGTTTGGATCGAGAGAGACGCATGGATGCAGTCTCTGGGGGCTTTCGACCCAGTGCCTCCTTACCGCGATGTCCCTGAAAGCACTGCCGGCCGCGATCCGCACCGGCCTTTATTGCCAGTGACACCGTTAGATCAGCCTCTCAAAGCTGCAGCGGACCGCTGGCAAAGAACAGCAGGGCCTCCGCAACTCAACACTCACGGCTCCACACATCTCAGGGGCAGCAGGCCACTGCACCAATCTCCTCTCCGCTGTGATCCTCTTTGTGTCCACTGCAGCATGCGGGTTGGCTTACCCTCGTACCATATAACCTGTCAGCCCATGGTTTAATAAACACACTGATTATCCTGAGGAAAACCCCCAGTGCCCGATCGTTGGGAGGGAGATTTGGCTCTTCCTATCGTTTTTTGACAAGGGGCCACCCCATTATTGATTGAGCAGTGAGTTTATTGGCCACTGAGTCTGCGCTTTTGTTTTTGATTGAAGCATGGTCCAATCACATTGTTTACGTTCCTGAGTCCACAAAAATGGCGTACTCCTGTAGGTGATTACTAAAGGCAACGTGTGAAAGCAGGCAGAGCAGTTTTCTTCAACTCTGAACTTCAGTAGCAGTCGAGTGCTGTAGGCAACGTGTGACAGGAGGTTATGCTCAACTCTGAACTCCAGCACCTGCAGGCGCTAAGGTGTGAAATCAGATGCAACAGTTATGTTCAGCGCGGAACTCTAGTAGCAACAGCATGACAGCTCTTTTTCCTTGTGCTATTTTCTTCCGCACGAGGTAAGTGACACAGTATAGGGGCGGGAAATGGTGGCTCTGCACAAGGAAGGAAGGCCACTGCACTCAGCAGGTGGACATTGTAATCAATAGCCCTGCTTTAGTCACTCTTAACATGTATCATACTTGAGGGACAAATTTGGAAATGTGGTGGCCCTCCTGTCAGCCTAGGTTGTCCTGTAATTATCAGATAGGTGAAAGCCGCACTTGTGGAATTCTCCCCTAAGCACAGTTTGTTAACAGTCAGAATACATGATTATGTTTTATTAGGATTAGGTCTAATTTGTTTTGCTTGTGTATGCAGCCTGTTTGTGTTCATGTTTTTATACTGTTTTAAAACAATATGTGGTCTGTGGGGTGTACTGAATAAAATACATCTGGCATTAGTCAGGGCTGATCAAGCTTTTTATTCCCAGCCCTGTCCCGATTCCCATTAGTAATGTGCTGCTCCGTTCCAGACTGTTTTCTTTGAATTCTGGCACTTGTAGTCTTGTTTATCCTATTATAAAGCAGGACTGTAAGTCCCAGAATTCGAAGGAAAACACCTGGAGTGGAGCTGCACGTCATGCACTGGCCTGGGAAACTTGACTGTCCTGCATTCTCCCAGGTATTTCACCACAGCCCTGCCAAGTACCACACATCGGGGTTAGAATAATGTAATTGAATGCTGATGTCTGCATCACCACACAGAAATGAATTGGTCACGCATTATAGTGCCCCTGCAACCACAAGGTGCTCAATGCTGCCTAGCTGCTTTTCACAAAAGTATCCAGTGTGCTCTTTGCTTGTAGTGCTGAGCTGGCTGCTGGCACATGAGCAACGCCCGGCTAACAGGACTGTAGGTTAGTGACTATGCATTCAGGTTTTGCAACAGTTTCAAGATCTTTTCAGAGCTTTTCATTTGTTAAATTGTGTAATTTCTAATAATTATTGGTTTCCATTGACTTCATTGATAGTGTGACACTTTCTCACGAGTAAAACCTGCGTCACACATTTGGTTGTTGAATGTCACTCATGAGTACACAGAAGTCAGGGAAATGTCACACATAACGGAAAACTGCGCTCAAGTGTTAGCAGTTCATCCAGGTTTTTTTGTTTTTGTAGAACTAGAGTCTGAATTTTTAAGGGGACAAGCAGGACTACAAAGAATTGAATGCAGAGAAAACAAGAATTGGCATAGCCAATAGGTCTCGCTTTTGGGACCTTATAAGTATTTAGTTATGCAGCACACTATCCTTGGTGCAACAACATCAACTGTTGCATGGCTAAACACTTATAAGTTAACACAGGCGAGACCTATTGGCTAAGCCAACGCTTATTATTTCTGGCTTGACAATGCAGCTTTCACCAGACAATTATGTGAAAATCACCAGAAGAGAGGCTTTGGCTCCATTCACATAGGGGTATCTATGTGTATATGTTTTGATTAGGTAGAAATGGTGTCCTTCCACAGAAAGTGCATGCCTCCACACAGCTATGATCTTTTGTTTATTTATCATGCTTCCTGAGCTTGAACTTTCAGAAGCACACGTGACATTGTAAAGCAATTAAAGTGTCGTAGAAAACTAGATTATTTATGATGTTTTCTCTGCTGACCGCATATATGGGAGGAGGGCAGTCACTAACTAACCTACATGGATTTTTAGGTCTGGCTTGACAGTGCAATTGTCACCTTACTTCATAACCTACAATAATATTATTTTACAGTTTGTTGCTTGCACATAAATACATCCCCATGCGATCTATTTGTAATGTTTCAAACTACCATACAATATTCCTTTAAAGCCAGACCTATTGAGATTGCCAGTGCTTATTATGAGCTGGGAATTCTTTTCCATGATCAGGCTTTGTGCCAGCGGAAGAGAGAAAAGTTGAAAAGGGAGAAAGAAGGAAGACAAGCATTAGAAATGCAATAGGTCTCGCATTAGAAAAGTTGGAGCTATTGGTCTTGTAAATGACAAATATTTTATTTATTTGTTTGTTTTTAAAACAGCTAAATTGATAGCTTTGTCATTTACAATGCCAATAATTATAACTTTCGCGAATGTGACACCTATAGCATTTGGAATGCAACACTGATTAAGAATTCTATACGTTGTTATCAGGTAATTCGAAAAAACAAGTCGGGCGGCACAACAGGGGCTGAAAAAAAAGGGGAGGCTGAAAAAATAACACGGCCTGGCGGCCGTGAGAGAGAGGGGAGGTGCTGGCGGCTGGGGAGGGGGAGGAGAAATGCGAGCAAAATAACACGGACTGGCGGCCGTGAGAGAGAGGGGAGGTGCAGTTGGCTTCAAAGCAAAACAAGTACTAGCAGGATGGCGCCCATAATTGACAGCTATTGTTTCCTAAATTAGCACTTAGAGTTCTTTCTCTAGCTGCTATGACGCAGGGCTTTTTTGGCATCAGGAATGGTTTGTGATACCCTTGTCTGCTTCTGCGATTGGCAGTACATTTTAAAAAGCCCTTACAATGTGTGTCTGTGTGTGTGTAAATAAAAAAGCCGGATGAAGTTGGCAGTGGCTTCTGAGACATGAGCAAGATATTGCTTCCGGGTTCCTGCGAAGGTCTTTCTGTCAGATAGAGAAATGTACTGTCAGAGCTGAGGCTGAGCTAGAAGAGAGGGCGGGGACATGGCGGAGCTCTATGTAAAACCAGGTGAATGCGGAGGCAGAGAAAATTAAGAAATAAAACAAGACACGGCGCCAACAGGCGTGGAGCTGCATTCCGGGTATTAATTAAAGTGCAGCGTTTCGATCTGGTGTCAGGTCTCCCACAGAAAAGAGGGACACGAAGAGAAGCACCCCTTCAGTAGCGCGTGGTGTACCAGCGCTTACACGGGAGAGGGAGGGAGTGAAGACATGGACGGGGCCCGCGAGATAGAGATATACAGGGATTGGTCATGAAAGAGAGTGAAATAAAGAGGGATATTGAGGACAAAAGAGTTACATAGATAGTTACTGAGAGAGAAAAAAGATAAATGAATATTGTGTACAATGTAGCGACCAAGAGAGCGTGAGAGTGTGAAAGACAGGGATTTAGATGCTGAGAGGAAGAGAAATAGAATGGTTGAGAATAGTTATCTTCCATAGGGAGGGAGTCAGCAGAAGGGAGGAAAGTGCACTGAGGGGGAAGGGGTGGTAAGAAAGATATGAATGCATAATGAAAGGAATAGAAAAGTATAGGGATCGCGCCGAGTGTAATGAAAGGCAGAGCGAGAGCGAGTGAAAGTGAAGCCGAAACAAAACGGCCGGCCGTGAATAATTAGGGGAGGAGCAGCCAGGAGAGAGCAGGAGCGGAGGCGCCAAGCTGGGGAACAGATGGCTGACGATTTGATGCTGTGCACGCGCATTTTAGGTCAATGCGCTTGCGCATTGACCTAAAAGCGCACGGGCACAGCATCAAATCGCTAGTTAGTTAAAGTCTGTTTAAGCCCCTATAGTCTCGCTCCGCTCAATGCGCATGCGCATTGACAGGCGAGACCTAAAAAAGGGATGGAAAAGAACCTACAAAAGTGAGATAAAGAGACAAAATGTTGATGGTAGAATAAACAAGCATTTACAATGCAATGGTCTCGGCATTATAAAGGTAGAGCTATTGGCATTGCTCATGACTTTTTTTTTTTTTTAAATCATAAATAAATGGCATTGTCATTTACAATGCCAATAGCTTAATCGCTCGCAAATGCATGACCTATTGCATTTACACCCACACAGAGCCACACACACAAAGCCACCCACACACACATACAGAGCCACCCACACAGAGTCATTCACATAGAGCCACCCTCACACAGACAGAGCCACCCACACATAGAGCCACCTACAAAAAAAGCTATCCACACAGAGCCTCACACACACACACAGAGCCACACCCACACACATACACACAGAGCTCCCCCCCACACACACAGAGCCCCCCCCACACACACAGAGCCCCACACACACACACACACACACACACAGAGCACCACACACACACACACAGAGCCCCCCACACACACACACACAGAGCCCCCCACACAGACATAGAGCCCCCCCCCCCACACACACAGAGGGTTCAGAGTGGAGAAAGATGTGGCGTTTTTTTGTTGTGCTGAGAGATGGGATCAGCCCCGGGATTCTTGAGGGGGCTACCGAATTGCAGAGACAGTGGAATTTCGACAAAGTCAGAGTGGGAGAGGCATTTAGAAACAGAAATCTGTTCATACCTGGAAAGGCACGGAGTCTGCAAGTGTGTGCAAGAGAGAGCACTAGACAGAGAATGGGTGCAGGCACCGATAGATAGAGGTGACAAGGGAATCGACAGCGAGAGAAAAGAGAGTGTGAGTGAGAGGATGTGAGAGAGCCAGAGGGAACTGAGTGAGAAAAACGGAGACATACAGAGGTGAGAGAGAGAATAAGAAAGACAGATTGGAGAGCGGGGGGGCGTAACAATGCGCGCAAAGGGTAGGAGGGGTGAAGAGGAAAGAAAGAAAGAACGGAGGAAAGAAAGAAAGAAGCAATAGAGAGAAAAGGCAGTCACTGTTGATAGTTCTATGGGGCATTTGATTTTGAGGGGGCCCATTTTGCGGTACTGTTCTTGCCCTCAAACTTGAGCAATTTAAGATGTTACTTTCTGCTGGGGGTGGGGCTGTGTGCGAAGGATGACATTTTCTCACAGAAACCCTCCTTAAGGATTTATTCGCCGTGGTGTGCTGAAGAAAGCCTCAGGCGAAATAATGATATCTATAAAAAAGAGCCCCTTTCGGCAGGCAGCTCGTTATTTCGAGTGTGCTTGTAGTTCCAACGACAGTAGTGAGCGCCCGCAATTAGAAGGGGGGTCTGTTTTCATTCTGTGTCACATTTGACATGGCTGTCGTACCTTGGCCCGATCGTTGCAAGTGTACAATTGGCTTTTTCTTCAATTAAAAAGACTCCTATGATGCATGTTGGTCTGCTGCTGGCACACGACAGACAGAGACACACAGACATGAACGGGACACTCAATTATAGAGAGGGGCTTAGACAGCCTGTGGAAGCCCTGGTGGATTAGTTGGGGCTGCGTGGGGGCGTCTTGTGGGTCCATGAGAGCACACGGTGCGTGGATGGGTCTGCAGCCATGCAGAAGTGGCATTCCCGTCACGTGCTGGCACGTGAAGCATCCTGTAGGCATCCATCACTGACCCACGTCTGTCATTCCCTGCCTGCGCCTTGCTGTGCGCAACGGGCTGTCACGAGGCCGCTAAAAAGGCGGGGTGGAGCACTGACTGACTGCCGACACTCCGGGTATCCTTACACTCACTCATGCCGCTGCATAATGTACTTCTAGAGAAACCTACAATGAACAATGGCCTCTTCGCTGGAGCCCCTCCTCTGGGGACTCTTACTACAATGATGCCCCCAGCACTGGAGAACCGGAGCAGCACTCACCGGGACTCCTGGGGCGGATGCTTCTCCTCGGCACTGCTCCTATGCTGCGTCTCCGGGCGGCCAGGACTTCCTCTTTGCCGCGGGTTCCCTTCGGGTCAGCAGGCAGTCCGGGGCTCTCCCTTGCACTCGGGAGCCCAGGGCAGGACACGGCAGGCTGCTTCCGGCTTCCTCAGCACAGGAGCGCGGGGTGGGCTCCCGTCTGCTTCCTGTTTGTGCTTTCAGGGGCAGCCAATGGCAGCGCGGCCCTTAGGACGAGCCTCTCGGCTCTGGGGCCCGCTGGCCAATAGCAGTGCGGCGATTCGTCTCTGGGGCCGCCAATGGCAACGCGACCCTGGGGGTATGGAGGCGGGAACAGCGCCTCACAGGAGATCCCCAGGCCGGCCGTGGTAATTCCAGCACCAAATGAGGGGTGGGCACCCTCGAAGTAAATAATAAAGCTTGGAATTCAAGGGGTAGGCTCCCTCAAAATAAATAATAAAGCGGGGCGGCTTCCATTAACATCAGCAATCTTGCGTGGAAAATACCGGGTGGGCACCGGCTTGGAAATGCAGCAACGGGGGGATCCCCACGCCGGGGAATCCCTCTTGGAAGGACGATTGCAGCCCCGGGCTGCAGATAAACGTAAGAGTGCTGGTGCCCCCTTCCTGGAAACACTTATTAAAACAAGCACTCACTGGAAGACTCGGCGGCGAGAATTTCGGATTCGGGGGCGTGTTTTGGCGTTCTGAGTGACGGATGACGTCACAGGGCGAAAGAACGCCAAAAACACGCCCCCGAATCCGAAAGAGACGGGGCTTTATTGGAGTGACTCCCCTCTCCTCCAATGGCTGGCCTCCATTTAGGAAGCCAGCCAATGGAGGAGAGAGGCGGGTTCAAGCCCCCATACTCCAAATCATTAAATCTCCTCCCGGAGACTGCGCAAGCGCAGCCTTCGGTCCTCGACCTAAAAAGACATGTAACAGAATCAAACTAGGCACCCCTGGTAATCTGTACCCCAGCATTATCCAGTGCTGTTGCTGGCTCTTAAGAAAAGCTTGGGCCCTTGCTTTTGTTGTTACACAAATGAAGTACATGCTTAGGAGAAGTAGGATTCATATGAACTCAAGAATATATTGAAGGAAAGTCCTAATGGGTAGGGTAGGGAACCGGAACTGATGAACAGGATGTGAACTAGAAATAATGGAAGGGCAAACCTAATGAAAGAGTAGACCTATATCAGAAAGTCCTTTTAGTTAGTCAGAACCTGCATGCGCACACAATCACACCAGCTGAAATAAAGTAACGCAGCAGATTCTGATCCTTTAAAAGGAAAAACAACTGTTGTATTCCAAACACTGGATTTTTCCAAAAGTGCAGTACCTGTACTTCCGGGATGAAGTGCAAGAGCAAGCAATAGCCTACTGACAATAGTAACCCAAGGAATTAGTTGTAACAGCCCAGAAATACCTGCAATTTAGAAATGTAGTACTGGATACATCTGCTGTCATTGCTACCTCCAGCTCTGGACGATGGCAACATGAAAACACATATGCTTTAGAGATGTCGTTAATGCAATTTCTGCAGTCACTGTAAACTGAGCACCGGTTGTGCCAACACAGAAACATCTGTACTTCGGAGAGCAATCACAAGCATTGATCTGTAAGCAACAGTGCTTTATAAGACACCCAAGAAATCATAGAAATAAACAGACAAAATCCCCCCAAAACGTGATTTTAAACAAAATGGAAGAGAAGCCAGAGTCTGTGAGCATGTGGTAAGGCTTTGTTCAGTCATCTGACACGGATCAGGCGCTGTCTCATGCACCTCATTGATTCATACATGCATAGATCTCTGTGGTTGCACCGATAAATCTAGATGAGTCATGTGGTTACAGTACAGCATCTTAGAAGCCGTATCTCCACCCTGCTGGTGCTCCCTGGTAGATCCTCCTTTGTGCGGACCAGTCCCCTACCTGTACATAGATAGAGGGGCCTCTAGACCCACAGGGCCAGCAGACCTGACAAAGGCAGAACTGAAACCCAGCGTAAAACGTATATGAACTATCTACATCAGGATGAATGCTGTCCCGCTACTGACCTCTTGCTTGAGAGACCTGTTGGAATGGGGAATGGCAGAGGAACAGCATATGAGACTATCAAGCACGGATGAGGGTTCTGCTGAGGCCATCATGCTCTGGGCCCAGTTGCTGTGTATGTTTAAAGACAATGGCCATGCGTCATCCGAGAGTAGCTCTGAGGCGTAGGGTTAATTCGAATATAGAACTGCTTCGTATGACATATGTATATTTTCTGCTGACTACGTTTTTAATGGGATATCCTTGTATAATGATCAGCTCGTTGCCTTGGTTTTCTGTATCCACGACTTAGGGCGTTTCTGGGCCGTATGGACGATCGTCCGGTATGCTTCTTGATTGTCACTACCTCGGTCATGTGTTTGATTTCAGACTTTGTGTGGAGCTGTCCGCATGCACTGAGTGTTTTATTGTTTGCTTAAAACCAATAAAATACAGTAAAAAATCATTAAGATTGTTTCTGTTCACCCCTTTCGCTGTTGGATATTAGTAGGTGTCGGGCCTATTTAAGCCCTCAAATGTCCCGTTTTCTTGAGATCTAGTGTCCTACAAATATCGCAGTATGGTAACAGTTAAACTGGAGCAACACCTGAATGTTTTTCTTAGCATAGAGTTACATTGCAGATTGATTAGTGCATGATTGTATTATGTGTTTTTATTGTGATTTTAATTCTTCCGTAGGGTTTTTTTTTAACTTTAAAAGTACATACTGTAGCACTGCAAGGTATTGTTTTCATTTTTGTCCATGGCAGGTATTTGCTTTTGATTAGTCCTGCCTTTAAACCTTTAGATGAAGTATTCACTTATCTTCCTAATGCATTGGCCAGGTAATCTGCAACTATAATACCTCCTCATTTATATTGTAATAAGGTGTTTGAATTGTGAAATGTTGTGAAAGTTGCATATTTGAATTTCTGTTTCTCTCCCTGTATTTAATTTTCCTCGTTGTAGAAAAGTCAAAGGCTATTTTCCATTCAATAAGCCGGTGGTTCGATTTCTTACTGAAGAAGAATACCGAGATCAGGGGGAGGCAGAAACGCTAAACGCCCTAGAGGAACTACGCTCATTCTGCAGGAGTCCTGAGTTCCCGTCATGGCTGGCTATGTCCAAAATCCATTCACCCAAAAAGTAGGACAAACTATTATCTCTGGAAAATATTGTTGTTAGTAAATAGCGCAAGAGAACTGTAATTGGGTTGAATGTTTATGTATATTTTTACTTGTAGCAACAATTTTATTCTTATGTTTGTTGGTGAAGGAAATATGCCTATTAAAACACATCCAGCTCACCAGTGCAGAGTACTTCCACCCTAATGTGTGCCTCTGTAGGTAGAGAGGAATTACTCACTAGGCAAGAAGCCCTTGAGACCTGTTTGGAAGATGTGTGGAGCATGTGCTTCTGCTAGTAAAGTATCTGATCTTAGCAAGATGTACTACTTGTACTTTGAAGACGCCATAACTGTGTTTTGGGTGTTCAGAACCTTCCAGTAGTACCGTAGATCTGCGCTTTGCTTTTCCTGAGATGGTTGAGTTTCTGTAAAGAACGCTGTCAGAGAAAGAGGTGGTTTGAAAGACTTGTTGATGAGAGAAAGATCATTCACTTGCCTTCTAGAATCTCCTTTTTCCCAAGTCTTATTTCACAGAAGTTCAGGAAGAGGAGCAGCTAGCCTATAACAATATTCCCAATCTAAGATGGTGGGTGCTTCTTTGTATCAAATTTTTATGACGACATCTCAATCAAAGATAGTGTCTGTACTACTTCTGTCATTTCATTTTCTCCCGTAAAATAAGGCTGCTGAGTTCATGTAGGAGTGTGCGGTTTCGACAGTATTGTAAATAAAAATGTAGTACTATGGTAGCTGACGCAGGACCTGCTGAGGATACGAATATCACTGACCCTGTTGAGTTGGTTAAATATCTATGCAACGAGGTAAATAAGTTAAAAAAGCTGGTAGCTGCTTTGTCAGACGAGGTTGGGAAGCTGAGGCAACAGAGAAGTATCCTTCATCCCACTAGCCCTCCTAATGTAGCTACCGGCGTGTATACAACTCTAATTGATAGCCAAAACAGGTGGAAATGTAGTAGCAATTAAAACAGGCACCTTCAGGCACCCTGGAGGGCGGGCACGAATTTCTGACCTCAAATTCATCCCCTCCAAATAGGCAGTATGGAACATCCTGTCCTTCCACTAGCAAGGTTGGGGCTTTGAGTAAGGACATTGGGGGGGGGAGGGGGGTCAGATACAAACAAAGGACAGCGTCCTTTGATCAGTCTCCTATCCCTGGGATCAAGACCAATGATTGACAGAGGGAGGGTGCCAGCGAGCCATACAGGGAGTTCGAGCAGGGTTTTCAAGACCAAAGTTCCCAAACTGAGCCCGAGGGTCAGAGAGGACATGGACACATTAATAAATAAATGTACTCACTGTTGGACTTGGCCCTTTTTAAAGGGATATCTCCAAACATTTTGCTTCTTCCTCCTATTTCTTCCTGACCTGTTGTTGGTTTTATGACTCTGGTTACTGTACCACTGCTAATCAGTGCTTAAGTGCATATGCTCTCTGTGTAAATTGTGAACATGATTGGTTATCCATGATTGGCATATTTGATTTATTGGTCAGCCCCTAGTAGAGTGCACTGTGTGAGCCAGGGCTGATAAATCAAATACTGCTAGTGGGCCTACAGCAATGATTGTGCCACCCACACAAGTAGACCTGAAATGGTAACCCAGACCTGCCACTGCAGTGTCTATGCACAGTTGTTAACTGCCATGTCGACTCGGCAAGTGCACCCACTTACCAGGCCCTAATCTTCCCTTTTCTAACATGTCAGTCACCCCTAAGGTAGGCCCAAGGTAACCCTGTTGGCAGAATGTGGTGTATGTGAAAGATAGGACATGCCCTGATGTGTGTGGCATGTCCTGATAGTGAAATACTGCCAATTTCTTTTTTCACTATTGTAAGGCTATCTGTGCCCATAGGAAAGCATAGGAGTTAATTTATAACATCTTATAAATATAACTTACCATTGGGATCAGATAGGAAAAAATGGTTTAGTATGTCTGAACTCCGAATCAAAAGATGCATCTTTCAGGATAGGTGCGTTTTACTTTCTGTGTTTGAAAATACCACTTTTAGAAAGTAGGTATTTTCTTGCTTAGCCATCCTGTGTGCTTCTGCTAGGATGTGTATTTACTGTCTGGCTTTGAAGTGACAGGGGCAGGGGGTGTACAGTGGCTGCAGAGCATCTGAATGAGTCAGGCTAGGCTGAATAGGCCTGATCTGCATTTGGAGTGGTGGGAGGAGTAGCACCTGTACCCGAATAGGGCTGTGCCTGCCTTCCACAATGCTGGCTCCACCCCCCTGTGGTGTGTCTGGAGCCAAGGCTTACCCTGATAATGGGGACCCCTTCCCATTTGCGAGTCGTCTAGGTGGTAAACTGCAAGTGTTTTGTGACCGCAAGTGTTAGACTTGCTATTAGGAAGGGACGCCCTTGGCACACCCCTTCATTATAGCGAGAAGTAAACCATATTTGGTGAGTCGGTAATAGGCTACCGACTCGCAAAATATAGTTTGTGCATGGGGCAGACCAATTTTGCAGTCGTAAACTGGGCGAATTCCTGTTTGCAACCGTAGAACATGGTCGTACATTTGCCCCATGGTCTCTATATCCTGTCTTTACTGCAGGTTATGTTAACTTTTTCCCAGCTAGTTCTAATGGGATAGGGCATCACTATGGAGGCCTTTTACTTTGGGTGCGCACTTCACTCGGTGTTATACTACTGCGTTCACTTGATGTTTCTCCTCCAACATTCAAGGTATAACAATTACAGGAATGGACAATCGCACATTTTATTTTTATAACATCTACAATTGTGAGTTGAGAGTGGGATTTGAATAATTTCATTTTCAAAGCTTTATTCGACATTTGTCATAAAAGCATCCGTCTCTACCCTATACAATAAATACTAAAACTAAAAAAAACTTTTTTTTAAAAAACATATTAAACAGTGACAGTCGAATACTTTGCACAAATAAAATTTATACTTAATTCATATAAATTGTTTTAAAAAGAACATTTCAGATGGAAGAGCATTTGGAGCATGGCAGCCATACTTCATTACATTACATTAGCAATAATGAGCGGGAACGTATTACCCAGGCCCAGGCAAGAAATTTTGCTACCGCAATCACAAATGGTGTAGAGCAGTCAGATTCTAATATTCTAAGGGCTGTCGATTGACTACGAGTACCAATGTTTAAACAGACTGGCTTTAGCCATTTACGCCGTGGGCTGGCATATAAAGGGCAACAAAACAATAAGTGGGAGATGTGCTCTATTTGGTCCTTACAATGGTGACAATGTTCATCCCGAGGCGGGAACCAGTGTTTCTTGAAAGCATTCACTGGAAGTGTTCCAACGCGGAATTGGAAATATAGTTTCCTGTCATGTGGGCGTTCAATTATGTTCCAATACGCTTCACACGATGGAAACCTTTTAATGTCCAAAAAGCGAGATGACAAATTAGGTACGGATCCTTTATGATACATTGTTGAGTACACCATCTCCCAATACATTTCTTTCAGTTTTGTTTTCGATGGAAAGCAAGCCACATCCCTGTTACCCCAAAGATGTTCCAATTTTAACTTTGCAAGTAGGTCCCGCAGTTCTTTTATCCATACAATACAATGGAAACGATCACACTTAACCACATCTGACAATGCTATGGCATAGTGGCTTAGCTCTGGGGTCACCATCAGACGCCTCCAATACAACAGTGGCCGTAGCCGAGCTATGTCCTCTACATTTTTCCTGCCAAGGTCCAACTTCAAGGGGATTGTGGGCGTACTCTGTGGGGCCATTACAAGCCCTCTCAGAAATCTATTTTCTGCCCGCCCCAAATCACCCAAGTTTGAAAAACCCCAAAGTTCGGAACCATATAAACAGGCGCTCAGTACTTTCATATTATAAATTTCAACAGCGCAGTTTACTGGTTTTGTCAGTGAAGCCCTATGTTTAAGGGCAACCACCCCTGCAAGCTGACTAAACTTTAATACTGCCGTATTGATATGCGATTTCCATTTCATATCGCCCTGCAAGATGATTCCTAGATAGGAAAAAGCATCAACTTTCTCGAGTGGGGTGCCCTTGTACGTTATCACACCTTTAAACGTAGACTGATAGTTTTTTTTTTTTTTGGTGTAAGACATTTATTGTTCTTAAAGAAATGTTACACTGCGTCATGCCAACAACCCGGAGGCAGGCCGCGATGCGTATAAGTGTTAATCAATTACAGGTCCACCTTAAGGGATTTTCCAGCACATCTGGTGATGTCGTAACTGGTGATGCCTGTAAACAGTGTAAAGGTAGTTAAACATACAGTGCAACAGAAGCAGATCACATAGTCTCACATTTTTCGTAGTTGGTGCCGCAAACAGTCAAGATCTCACAATCACTGGACATCGCCTCATCTTAGTGAAGAGCACGGTGGCCATGGCTTATTCAAACATCAGTTCAGCATAGACAAATCTGCGGGCACCTTTTCTCCCAACCCCCCACAACAACTTGAGGGTAACAAAGAACGTTCGTGGTGCTTAGCGGAATCAGTAACTACATATCTTAACTGGCAATCGCGGGGCCGTGAGTACGAGGTGCAGGCAGTAGTTGAAGGATGTGAACATGTGGCAGGGGCAGTGTCAGGAGCATTCCAGGTATCTCCCGTGAGGCGGGGGGGGGGGGGGGGCAGATCAGATAGTGGGTCGCGTGATCATGGAATGGGGCATAATGTCAGGTCGGGCAAGCGCTTGGTGGACTACATCTAGGGTAGGGGTAGGGCGTTTCGCAGCTCCGAGGCGCATCCGCTCAAGTAGCGAGCAACCCACCGGAGAAAGAGTGTACGCAGTCCAGGGACCTCAACCCATGTCGTCAGATACACCCACGTCAGGGGAACCCTCGGAGTTAGCAGAGCCCGTCCTCTCTCCGGCCCACTGGAGGAACGGTTCCCAAATGTCTTTAGGCCTGGTAGCGGTGGGCATCGACTCCCAGTAATGCGTTAGTTGCGTTTGACCATAAGTCACGTCTTTAATCCACGCCGCAAACGCAGGTAAGGTCCTGCGGCCCCAGTTTATTGCCACCTGATGTTTCGCATAAAGGAGTAGTAGCGCGTGCAGTTTCCGGTCACAAGGCTCAGTGTCCCTCACATAACCTAACAGGCCTATGAGCGGAGTGGGCTTGTCAGTTCTGTGTAGTATTTGGTTAATTGCAGTGAAGACGGCCGACCAGTACTCATTTAATTTAGGGCAGTCCCATGCCACATGCAGGAAGGATGCATCCGCCCCACCACATTTCCAGCATGATGCATCCGCCCTGATGCCCATGCGATGTAACAGTGTCGGTGTGCGGTAGTACCTGTGCAGGAACTTAAAGTGGACCAGTCTTAACCTATAATTCGGAGACAGTGCCGAGAGTTGTGCACAGCAGTAGTCCCATGTGTCGTCAGTGAGGGGGTCGGCCAGGTCGGCAGACCAAGCCTGTTTGGCTGCTGGCACAGTGATCGGGGCCTGTTCTTGCATGCAGTTATAGAGTCTAGAGACCAGCTTCGCGGGGGACGGTCTTGACAGCAGATTATGGAGTGCATCTAGTTGTGGCGGCTCCTCAGGGAATTGGGGCCATAGCTTTTTACATGACTCCCGAAGGGAGTGGTGTAGCAGTGCATCCGAGAAGGAGTCAGGTTGGCCGTCCTCTCGCACTTGCAACTCAACGAATTTCCCATCGGGATAGAGATCAGCAAATGTCGTCACGCGTTTCCCTCGGAGCAGGATGGTGTAACGTAGACTGATAGTTAAGGCACATGAATTTAGTCTTAGATGTATTCAATTCAAGGCCCCTGCTATCACAAAATTCACCAAAGGCAGGAATGGACAATCGCACATCTTATTTTTATAACATCTACAATTGTGAGTTGAGAGTGGGATTTGAATCACCCACACTAAAAGCTTTTATGTCTCATAGGGAGAGCTTTGACACACACAACACTTTATTTGTCGTGGTGATTTTAACACCACCTTTGAGCCACTTGACTGCACATGTCACTCATTTACCAAGGCAGAGGATGAGGAATGGGGGTACCCATATGTGATATTGAAACCAATAAGCGATGGAATGAGGTAGCTTTCGAACTTCTCTAACCTACACTCCTGTTGAGGTTAAGAGCATGTAACTGGCGCACGAAATCCGATCTGCAAGCACTTCCCACGTTTAACCAATGAGGACAAACCAGTAGGATCAACTATATATCAATTGCCTTTTCATTGTGGCCCTCTGTAGTCAACATGAGAGTTGTCCCCAGAAACAATAGCGATCACAATGCTATGCACTGCACCCTGTCTAACCTTTTAAACCATTTGAAGGGCGCTCCCCTTTTGCTCTCTATCGGTTTGTCCCCATCAAATAATAGGCGTAGACTCAAATGGCCTAAGGTTTAAATGGATCTAGAGCGTAGGGCCATTATGGATAAAGCTCTCTGATGCCCTGCGGAATCTAGATACTTTACGATCTCACCAGGATAGAAGCTCTGCGGTTCTTGTCATTCATGTGAATCTGTACAATATTATAGGGCATTGTTTTCAGGGGAAGCCACATCGGCGATTAATGCCACCTAAAACTGGCAGTTTATGGTACAGGGAGGCTAAAAAACACATTATGCCATGGCATTGAAAGTGATAATGTACATTTTATCAGTCAAAAGATGAAAATATGGGAGGAGCTTCGCGCTCATCCGAGATGGCCCCGTGAGCACAGGGCTCCCGAGACCCTCGCCGCCTCCCGCATTTATCCTGAATAATATCCTGATTCCGAAGATGGGCTATTGAAGGCGCAGCCCAGCTGATGTACTAGCTGCTTTCAGGAATTGATTTGGACTTCGGGTTCCTGAGCTACGCCATCCTGCACTTTTGAGGCCTACCCCCGTGGAGCTACCTGGGCCTTGAGTCGCGGCTGTACCCGGGCAGTAATTCAACAACACCGGCTAAAGGGGTCCAGACCACGGCCCGAATTAACTTTCGGTTTCGTTTTTGCTGCCTGGCGTTCCTCCTCACCGAGACAGACACTGGGCGCAGCTGGCTCCCGTGCTCATTACCTGGGCCTGGGGCCGGCGAGTGCTTGGCTGTGGAATTACATTGGCTTTTATCTGCCTTTGGTTATCCCGTGGGTGAACTCTGAGGAGCCATTTGGACCAGATCTCAAGCGCCCCTCCGGGACACCCAGCCCGCCATGACAGGCAAGCTCGAGGGTGACAAACGGAAAGTCAAGACCACCTTCCGAGGAGGTGCAACCCAAACAAATGTTACACTCATCCTAAAGGATCCCCCGGTGGCACACCGAAGGTCCGGGAAGAGGCGACTGATGACCCTACTGTGTCGGCGGATCTAACGTTACAAGACGTCATGAGCGCCATTGCTGGCATCAAGACATCTATTGGCCAGCAATACAAGGCCCTGGCCCTGAAGCTAGACACGGTGGCCATCGACGTTAATCTTATCAGAATGGATTTGGCGAAGACAAATGAAAAGGTCAAATCTCTAGATTTGAAGACCTCCAGCCTCACGACGGACATGTCCGACATGCAAACGGAGGTGCGCAACTTGAGATCCGCCAATGATTTCTTTGCTCGTCGACTGGAGGATTTTGAGGGCCGTGCAAGGCGCAATAACGTGCGTATTATTGGGGTCCCGGAGAACTCTGGATCACTGTCCACTGATCTTCGTGTCGAAGACCTCATCCTCAATCACCTCACCCCCAAGGGACTGAGTAAATTCTTTGCGGTTGAACGCGCACACAGAGTGCCGGGAGGACAAGCGAAGCCAGGTTTCCCCCCGCGGCCGATCATCGCCAGAATTTTTAACTTCAGAGACCGGGACGCCATTTTGCAGGCTGCGCGGACGGGTGGTCCTACGCAGTTCGAAAACACCACAGTGAACTTTTTTCCGGATTTTTCCCAGTCCGTCCAGAAGCAAAGAATGGGATTTCAGGGGGTGAAGAGGCGTCTCAGGGATATGGACTTGAAGTATGCGGTGCTGTTCCCGGCCCGGCTGCGTGTGGAATACGAGACACTCTTTTTTGAGCGCCCGGGGGGAGTGAGTGACTGGCTAGATACGTTGCCTACCCGTCGCGATCGCAGGGAACAAACAGGTAGTGCTGAAGGGGGACTATTGGAACAAGAATGAACAATGGCGCCCGAGTCCCGGACAATGAACACAATGGACAGCTGTGGCTTGCTGACCTCTGTGATCGTCTGCCTTTAAGTGCATCCCCGGAGGCGGCGGGGAATGAGGGACCCTTTCCTCCTCTGGGTTTCTTTGTGTAGATTAGTTTTTTGCTAGGCACACTGCAAGTTGGGGTGGCTTTTGAGGCTATGCAGGGGTGCAGGGTGGGGGGAGTTGCGCTGGGGTATTGTTGGGGGGAGAGGGTAAGTATGTTGGGAGTGTTTCATTTTTTTCTTCTTCAAGGCAACGAACTGTTACGACTTTGGACTTTGGTGTGATGCTCGTTATGAGGTGGGAGATCATCGTGGGTTCGGATGGGGGGTTGGGGGTTGAAACGGCTGTGCTGGAATGTGAATGGGTTGGGAGACCGGATAAAGAGGGGGGTGGTATTGCAGATGTTGCGACGCCTTTCCCCTGATATTGTGCTACTGCAAGACACTCATTTGATTGGAAATGCTTGCTACGCTCTGAACAGGCGGGGATATCGTCTCGCTGCTCACTCTGGGTTCACCTCTAGTTCTAGAGGGGTGGGTATCTTGGTCAGGACTTCTCTTCCCCTGGAAATCGATGACATAGTTCTGGACGCTAGGTGGCGATATGTTGCACTCACAGGCAGGTGGGAGGGGAAAACTATCTCACTGATATCAGTGTACGTCCCACCTGGCTTACAAACCACTACATTTGCAGACTTGGGACGAGTTGTTTTGGGTCTCCCAGATGGTGTCCTGATACTGGGTGGTGATTTTAATTCAGTTGTCTCCGGGAGGGAGGATCGCTATCCCCCCAGAGACCTCACGAGTGCACAATCTTGGTTGGGTGAATTTTTAGAAGCGTTGGGTTTCGTGGATTGTTGGAGGTTGATGCATCCAGAACAAGCGCAGTACACTTTCCACTCAGGCGCACATGGTAGTCTTTCTAGATTGGATTATATCCTGATACCGGCTGCCCAGTCTTCGTCAATTGGGGAGATTAGACATCTAGCTCGAGGTATATCGGACCACTCCCCTCTATGGTTTCAGATAAATATGAATATAGGCGCTGAAGGGAGAGTGGCCCCGATTAATCCATGGTATCTTCACAACCCCAAAACCCGTACTGAACTGATT
Source organism: Lissotriton helveticus (assembly GCF_964261635.1). Lineage (NCBI taxonomy): Eukaryota > Metazoa > Chordata > Amphibia > Caudata > Salamandridae > Lissotriton > Lissotriton helveticus. The sequence goes on along the minus strand of NC_136061.1, from coordinate 495,736,822 downwards.
AAGTCATTGGATCTGTACTTCGCAGAAAATGTGGGGTCTGTGTCTTCGCCTGTCTCGCTGTGGGAAGCGTTTAAGACGGTCATCCGGGGACAAGCATTGTCGTTAATTGGGTGTGCTAAGAAAAGTAGAAATGAGGCAGTTGTCCGTCTTGAGACTGAAATTACTGAGTTGGAGAGTGCCTTGGAGCGGAATGTTACCCGAGACATGCTTCACATCCTCAGTCTCAAGCAACTCGAATATAAGAATTTGGTTACCGACGCAGCTAAGATGATGAGTAGGCAACAGCAGGGACGATTGTTTGATGTGGGCGATAAGGCAGGGAAATTGATTGCTTGGTTGGATAGAAAGGAGAGAGCGAGCCGTGTGATTCCAGTGATTGAGAGATCTGATGGTATGCGAGTGACCGATCCGGTTGACATTGTTGAATGCTTTGCTGATTATTTCCGAGAAGTTTATTCTCCGGTATCTGATAGGCCCGAGGAGGATTCTCATTTGTTGCTAAGGGATATCGCGTTGCTTTGCTTGTCTGAGTCCGATAGGGACTGGTTGGATGCTGCACCCTCAATTGACGAGGTAGCTCTCGCAGTGCGCTCTATTCGCTCCGGAAAGGCTCTGGGCCCTAATGGTCTTCCCATCGAACTGTATAAGCTGCGCCCTGACACGCTAGCGCCATATCTCCGAGATATGTTTTTGGCAGCGCGGGAAGCTGGCTCCCTTCCTCGTGATCAGCGCCTTGCGACCATCGTGGTGATCCATAAGGAGGGGAAGCCACGGGACCGCTGTGCGTCCTACAGGCCTATCTCACTCCTAAATGCTGAGCCTAAGATTCTTGCCAAGCTGCTCACAATCCGCCTGATAAAAGTAGTCAGTGAACTGATCCATCCGGATCATTCGGGCTTCATCCCAAATCGTAACAAAGCCTTGAATTTGCGGCGCTTGCATGGTGTTCTCGCGAGGGCGACGTCACTGCGTGAACCGGCCATCTTGGCGTCCCTGGATGCCACGATGGCCTTTGATACAATCGAATGGCCGTATCTTTGGGCTTCACTTGCAAAGTTTGGTTTTGGCGCTGGGTTTATTAGTTGGGTCAAACTTCTGTATGAGACACCACTGGCACAGGTTGTGGTAAATGGCCGGGTCTCCGGGCCCTTTGTTATTGGGAGAGGCACGCAGCAGGGTTGCCCTCTGTCTCTGCTTCTCTTTGCCCTCGCTTTGGAACCTCTCGCTGCCTGGCTACGGTGGGAGCCCTCGATGAGAGGTATACACTGGACTCCGAACTTTGAAGACCGCATATCGCTATATGCGTACGATATTTTGCTGTACCTCACGTCCCCTCAAAAATCGCTAAATGTATTGTTCGACGTGCTTAACTCGTTCCGGGAAAATTCTGGCCTCGTCAATAACTGGACCAAGTCTCATATATACGTGCTCGCTGGTGGCGTCCCCCTCCTGCCGCGTGGATGTCCTATCCAGGTGTCGCAGTCTGGTTTTAAATATCTGGGAGTTTTTATATCATTGGACCCCACGGTCCGCTACGAGTGTAATCTACTTCCCCCGCTTCAACGTTTACGATCGGACGTGGTGAGTTGGCGTAAATTACCGTTGTCTCCATTAGGGCGAGCGGCTCTTTTTAAAATGATGTCCTTACCGAGTTTTTTATATGCACTCCAGAATACATTTGATGTGATTCCGTCGAGGTACTTCCGAGAGATAGAATCCTTACAGAGGCAATTGATATGGGGCGGGCATTCGCGTATTGCTCTTCCAAAGTTAACGCTTCCCTGGTATGACGGCGGTATAGCACTTCCGGATATCAGGCGGTATTCTTGGGCTTCCCAGCTTGCTGCAATTAACCACGGGATGTATGGCCCGGCGTTGAATCCAGCGTTTGAAATGGATAGATGGCTGTTACCGGGGGGAGACTATAACAGGGCGCTCTATTCTGGATTCTCTCGCTTACAGCTTTCGGGTCCTACGGGGATAGCTGTACGAGTGTGGCATAGTGCAACTGCGGCTATGGGCTGGAGGGATCGATTGACCCGCGCGACTCCGCTTTACTCTTCTGCGAGACTGGGTTGCCTGTGGCGAACGAAAGGATTCGAGAAATGGGATATGATTGGCATCAGTAAAGTGCGTGATCTCTGGGTTAAGGGCAGGATAAAGACTTTCGCAGAACTACAGGCGGAATATGAGCTAGGCGATAGGGAATTCTTTCGCTATGCTCAAGTTCGCCACGCGTTGAATTCGGTTTTCCCCGTGGGTAGCGACGTTCCGGAATCCTCCCCCCTCGAAGATCGTATATTAGATGGTCATGTGCCGGATAGCACTATTTCTTTGATCTACAAAAAGATGATCAATGATCGCTCGAGTTTGCTCGAGCACCTTAGGGCAACCTGGATTGCGGATGGTATTGAATTAGACGACGAGGACTGGCACTCTGCGATCTCCTCTCCCAAAGAGGTCGCAATCCCGGCTCGTCTCCGCTTGGTCCAGCTTAAAATCCTTCATCGAATTTATGTTACCGGCCCCGCCTGATCCGTATGGGCTATTCGGCGGATGGCTTGTGTAGGCGTGGTTGTGGTCTGCTTGGTACCTTTCTCCACATAATTTGGGAATGTCCTAAGATGGTGCTTTTCTGGAACCGTATACATGAGGTGATGAATGAAGTAACAGGTGTTGTGATGTTGCCAGAGGCCCGACGATGTTTGCTGAACGTATGGGGGCCAAATGACTATGATGTGTCGCAGCTACGATGGACTACCCTTGGTAATATGATTGCTAAGAGAGACATTGCACAGCTTTGGGGGTCCCAAAGGCCCCCCACAGTGACGGCCTGGAAAGAGAACATGGACTGGTGCATGTTTAGAGAGAAGACTGTATATGTGGCGAGAGGCAGACCCAGAAAATGGGGGAAAATTTGGAATCAATGGAACTCGTACCGGGGAGAAGTATGTACACCCCCTCTCACGGAGATCTCTAGTCCCCCCCTGTCTCCCTGACCCAACATTCCTGATGTTGTATTGCGTATTTTGTTCTCGATTTTGTGTTTCCTGCTTCCAGCCCCCTCATCTGTGTACAACAACTCCTGTATCATACTATTGTGTATCTCCCGTCCTCCTTGAGCACTCGCCTGATTGATGTACTACTGTTATATTGCCTTGTCTGTTTTTTCTATGTTTCTTTATTATAATAAAAAAGTTACAAAAAAAAAGATGAAAATATATAAGCAGGCCCAGGCTACATCTCGTTGGAGCTGGGAAACTGAAATATGGGAAGCTAGGACCAGGGATGTTAAGAGGTTCTGGTGGATTGTAGCTAATGGGGGAGAGAGTGGGAAGTCCCATTTAGCAAGTACCATCTGTTCAGATATCTGGTTTAAATATGTTTATGACCTATTTGGTCCTCCGTTGTTTCCTGAAGAGGTGTTAAGGTCCCCAGTCTTCATTGAGGCCAGTGACTCTTTTCCCCCCTTATCATTTGATGTAAAAGAAACCAAAGATGCAATCAACAGCATCACCCCTGGTAAAGCTGCCGGACCTGAAGGGATGCTGGGGGTTTTTCACGCTGACCTAGAAAGGTGGGCCATCTATATTAGTAAGTTGTCCAATGCAGTTCCTGAAAGCGGTGAAATTCCAGTTAGTTGGAAAACAGCAGAGATGGTCCTTGTCTACAAGAAGGTTTCTGGGGCCTCCCCCTCAATTATAGACGAATAAGCTTCATTCATGTGCCCCCCAAGGTGTTCTGCAGGCAGGTTCTAGACGGACTTGATTTTTGAATAGGTGAACACAATGTCCTATATAATTTTCAAGCCGGTTTAGAAGACCACTATTGACCAAGTCTTTTGATTTTTTACCATCTACTGAAAGATGGTCATTCTTCAGAAGTCACATCTTTGCTTAGTGTTTGTGAACTTAAAGTCTGCAATTGACCTAGTCTCCACCAAAAATGGGAAGTACTGTAGACAAACAGGGTCTCTCATGATCTGGTGAGTATCCTTGTGCGTCTGCACCAAGCTACTTATGCCCAGGTCTGGTGGGGGCCCCAAGGGGAATTGACTGAATCTATCAGGGTCCACAAAGGCATTCAGCAGCGATGTGTACCTTAATGATGTGGTAGATTACCTAGATGTGGGCGGCAACAATGCACCAAGGTTTGCATGCATTAATGTTCCTCTGCTCTTATTTGCGGATGATACTTTACTGATTTCTAAAACACCAGTTGGCCTACAGGCATTGGTTGATCGGTTTTCTGCTTTTTGTACTGACAGTGGGCTGATAATTAATCATGGAAAAACTACATTTATACTTATTAAACCCCACAGGTTGTTTAGGGGCTCCCTCACTCTTGACAGAAATAATGTTGACAGGGTTACTTCCTTTGACAATCTTGGAATAAGACTAACCCAGTCTATGCAGGGGCTCCCCCAAGTTAAGAAAAGCATATTGAACTGATGCCCTCACGCATCTGGCATCTTGAGGCTGTTACTTGCCTCAAAGATGAGACCTATTTCACCAGCTCTAAAGGGTTATAGGGCCATGGCTGAGGGCAGGGCTGAGCTATGAGGGAACAGCTGGTTTGGCATCTGCTAGGACTAGCAGAGAATAACTTTCTACAGTCCTTGTGTTGCATCCCGAAAAGTGCACCCCTGCTCCCCTTAAAATGGGACATGGGTATCCACTCCATTCCGTCTAGGGCACAGTTACATCCTCTCTTGTTTTGGCACAGGCTCGAGTACACCCTAACTCTTGACACATAATATATCACATTCATGGACATAGTATAAGCAGATAAAAGTCATAGAATAAATTGGATATGTTATGCCAAGGGCATGTTGACCCAACTGGGATTAGAATCCTATTGGCTTGACTGCGAGGGTTTCCCTCTTCTTTCTCAAGAGAACCTAAAGAACGCCTATTGAGCCCATGTGTGGGGTCTTTTAGTGAACAACAGGCCTCATGGGTTGCTCACTACCGATTTTTTTTATTTCAAACTATATTGCCTATTTAAATGCTTCCTAGATATTATCCCATATAATGCTGCAAGAGTTTTGTACATTCAGTTTCACCATGGTACTTTACCGCTCCAGACTTTTTGCTCAAGATTAAAATCAAAAACTGCTGAAAGCACTACGTGTCCAGTCTGCTGCTGTGCAGAGCAGATTTTAATTCACTTTTTTCTGCCCCAGGTATGCTAGATGAGAAAGGGCCTGCTCCTTCCAATCTGCAGATTGCTGGGTGTCAGGCAGTGCTCAGCTGCACTTAGGGTGTTGCGTGTTGACACTGAAGAATCTATTGCTTGTGCTGTTGTCAAATACCTGCATTGGAGTTGGAGTATTGACACCAAAGTACCTTTAGGATCAGTTGAAAATTGGAAATACATTTTTATACGGTCTTTGTTAACTCCGTACTAATCATGATTCTTGCATGTGGCATCTTGGCCTCCCCTTCTTCTGATATCATGATGCCATGGTTACCTAAGATTCCATACTGGGTGTTGGTTTCCCAGGTTATTGAATGTGTTGATTCAAATGTTAAGTGAGCTCTTACCTTTGACTGGCTGGGGACCTGGATGGGTTTCTTCTTGCTGAGAAATGAACCTGGACTTGTACTCCTTAACCTGCCTTACTTTGCGTGATCCTTCCAGCTGCTTCAGGGATTATACTGGCATAGTCCGCAGCTGCAAGGAAAGAAGAACCCAACAAGCCTAAACTACATCTGAAGCCCGGGTGGTCGCCAAACTACAAACGATTCAGAATGTGGCGGCAAGACTGCTTTCCAGGACCCCCAAATTTAAACCGATTAGGCAAATAATTAGGAACTACCGCTGGCTGACGATTAAAAATCGGATTAAATTTAAAACCCTATGCCTGACATTCAAAGCGCTTCACAAACAAGGGCCGGAGTTTCATAGAGAGCAGCTTACTTCTTACTGTCCTATTAGACAACTAAGATCTATGACACAGCATCAACTAGCGGTACCGTGCACGAGGACCGTCACCTGGGGAGACAGACGCTTTGTGGTCACAGCAGCTAGACTCTGGAACTCCCTTCCGCTAACGATTAGGTCAAGTCACTCTCTTCTCCAATTCAGGAAATTGTTGAAGACGTGGTTGTTCAACCAGTAATTCGTCCGCTCCTAACTACTGACAGGTTTCTCCATCTTTTTTTCTCAGAGACATTAACTGAATTCATAGCGCCAAGACGCCCACGGGCATTTGTTGCGCTCTATAAATAGCAAAAATAAATAAACAAATAAATAAATAAATATTTGCTTCCTACAGGTAGTGAATGGACACTCCTACCTCAGGTACTTTCTCTTTGCCCCACGTGTCAACTTTCGTTGGGACTCTGCTTCAGCAGTAAATTCCTGGGTTGCTCTTGACCCTCTCATTAACATTGTATGTTCCCGGGACTGGGATCTATCGCCGTCCTAGTCACCCTTTTGTGTCCCCTCTGGGTGCTGGAAGGCCGACGCAGGCTCGTCACCTCTGGGTCCTGGGTTGCCCTTTATTGTGTCTCTGACTTTAAGGCTTTTCGGGTAATCGGCTCTGCATTTCTATTGCTTCCCTGCCAGTTTACCCATCTAACTTAAATGTGCCGGTGTGTGGGGCGTTTCAGCCCGTGAATTAATTCTTTTTTTCCAACTTTCATTGCTTTGTTCTGCTGGCTGCGAGAACTTTTGATCCACTGTCATCTTTTAAATTCATAAGGAAAAAACGCTCCTAACCTTGCATGTTCATCGCTACCCTCGGAAGCCTTTGGAATGCCTTTGAACTCTGCCTTCTGTGTTTGAGCTTTCGGTCTCCACGGAGCTCTTCCTTTGTTGCGAACCAGCCGACCACATTGCTTGCCTCTTCTGTGCGTATCTCGTCAAATCTAGAATGCACACTTTTAGCCTGCGGGGCGACGCTTTTCACGTTGTGTGACCTTATGCGGCCTCCATCTTTGTTTTACTATCACAACACTCTCTGCTTCAATTCTGCGTGCTACATCTGTGACACGCACACACACATATGTTTTAATTACCTCTACTCTGCATGCCACTTCTGTGACATGCACACATTTGCTTAGTACGTTTGGGGGAGAGTTCAATCCGCTATACCTCTACCCTGCATGGCACATCTGTGACACATGCACATTTGGCTATTACGTTTGGAGGGGAGTTCAAGCAGTTATACCTTTCTTCTGCATTCCACATCTGTGACACGCACACACACGTATGTTTTAATTACCTCTACTCTGCGTGCCACTTCTGTGAGACACACACATTTGCCTAATACGTTTGGAGGAGGGTTCTATCAGTTATACCTCTACCTTGCGTGCCACATCTGTGACACACACACAAACACATTGATCAAGACCAGTGTGTCACAATGCTCCTTTGAGACATTTACATTTTGGAACTTTACCTTTTACTTTGTAATTTCTCTTTGTCAAGTTTTATCAAGCTTTCACTTTTGGAGTTATCAAGTTTGTTTTAGAATTAAGCATGCAGAATGTAACTGCTCATCCCTTCTTCCTGATGTCGCCTGGGGAGCCTCCCATTAAATGGCAGAAATGGAAAAGGGTTTTTGAGCGTTATGCAAGGGTTTGTGGGGGTAAGTTTGAGTGCGGAGCGTAGATCTTCCCTCCTGCTTCACTGCTTAGGCTCGGAAGGGCAAGACGTTTTTGATCACCTTCCTGAACTCAGTGATGAGAAAGCAAGAGACCTAAATGAGTTTGAAATCTGCATGAAGAAGCTCGACAAGCACTACTTACCTAAAGTTTGCACCATATTAGAAAGATATCAATTCACCAGAAGGTTGCAAAAGGAAGGTGAGACTGTTGAAGGATACATCACTCAACTTAGAAAGCTCGCTTCATCCTGCAAGTTTGCGGAATTGTTGGATGGAAGGATCCGTGACCAATTCATGTTGGGATGCAACATAGAAAGGATCCGAGAGGCGCTTTGGTTGAGGGATGAACCCTCCTTAGATGAGGTAATCCAAGTAGCAAAAAGGGTCGAACACTCGTTAAAGTGTGTTGACCCCATAAAAAGGGACAAGCAGGCAGCAGTTCAAGCTGTCAAGGAAGAAGCAAAAACCATACCTAAACCTGAAAGTGTGGGTAAAAGTAAAAGTAAATCTTTTGTTCCGAAATGTTATAGGTGCGATAACATTGACCACTTGGTAAATGATAAGAAATGTCCTGCCTTGAATGTAATGTGTTCTAAATGCAAAAAGAAGGGGCATCTTGCTATAGTTTGCAAAACCAAATAATCACCTCTAAGGTCAAGTGTGTAGAGGCAGAGATTCCTGAGGAAGATTTTGTCTGTGGTCCAAGTGGATTCTGGGGTACAAGATAAATCTTGCCCCATTAATACCATTCAGGTGAACCCACCAAGGTTCTTTTTGACTCTGGTGCTAAGATCACCATAATCTCAAAAGTGTTTACCAAAACAAACTGGCTCATAAGTCTTCACTATTCAAACCTGATATACATCCCTCAGCCTATGGTGGGGAGCCTGTACATGGTTACCTCCATTGGGCTCATTGAGTACAAGGAACGTTATGCCTCTGGCAAGATTTATGTGTCAGAGAAAGGGGACAGCATAATCAGCTGGTTCCATGAAGGGGACTTGGGCGTCATGCTTGACCCGGGTAGCACGTGCCCCCTCAAGCTAAAGAGGGAAGTCAATACTATTCATGAAAACAATGATGGTAGTATTGAAACTCTGATCAAGCTTAGTTTCCTGAACGTGTTTAGGGATGAACTGGGTTGTCTCCAAGGAGTCAAACTTCAAATACGTCTGTGTCCTAATTCACAACCCTCTAGCTGCAAGGTGAGAAGTCTACCCTTGGCCGTGAGGGATGAAATGAAGAGAGAATTTGACAAGCTCAAACAGGGCAGGATAATTGAAGAGGTTGAAGGAACTGATTTGTTGGCTCCGGTGGGCGCAGCTCGAAAGGCCAATGGATCCCTCCGCTTGTGTGTGGACATGAGACAGCTAAACAAATGTGTTTTAGTTGATCGTTAACCACTCCAGAACATCTCAGAATTGTTGGTCTTGTTAGGTGGAGCCAAGGTCTTCAGCACTATTGACTTGGCCTCGGCCTATCACCAGATTGAACTAGCTGAAACTTCAAGGGACTACACAGCCTTCATAACTCCGTTTCACACATTCAGATTCGTAAGGATGCCGTTTTGCCTTGTGCCTGCGGCATCTGTCTTTCAAGGTGCCATGGAAAGATACTCAAATGCTGTGAAGGGGTCTGTGTATACAAGGACGACATTCTGGTGTTTGGAAAAGATTATAAAGAACATGAAGAACGTCTTAATGTTGTTTTGGGTGGACTTGAAGAAGCGAACCTCACCATTAAATCTGAGAAATGTCAGTTTGGTACTTCAACTATTCACTACTTAGGACACACTGTTTCCGGTGAGGGAAGTATGCTGAAGTCCAATCTTGTGGATACCATTGCCGTCTGTGTGCTCCCACTTGTAGGGAGGAACTTCTTTGGGATGGTCGAATATTATAATAAGTGTATTGGAAATTTTGCTGAGCTCATTGCTAACAAGAGGGGACTCTTAAGAAAAGGTGTTGAATTCAAATGGAATGAGGATTGTGAGCAGGAGTTTGTCGCTCTCAAAAGAAAAATTAGTGATGCTCCAAAGCTTAAAAGTTTTGACCCATCTAAGACATCCATCATTACGACTGATGCCAGCCTCAAAGGTTTAGGGGCCTTTCTTCAACAGGGGGGTGAAGGGGGCATAAAAACTATCATGTTTTTTTCTCGAGGGCTCAAGGACGATGAGTTGCGTTACTCCATCATCGAACGGGAGGCTTTGGCAGTGTTCTGGGCCATCAAGAAGCTAAAAAAGTGTCTTCGGGGTAGCCAGTTTTTAGTCAAGACTGATCATAAGCCCCTCTGTGAAATCTTCACCAAAAAAGGGATCTACCTAGTCTCTAGCAGAATAACTAGGTGGGTTATAGACCTTCAGGAGTATGATTTTGAGATTAGGTACATTCCTGAAGTTGATAATCGCATTGCTGACACCCTTTCGAGACTAGTGGGGAAGGTTGAAGAGAATGTCTCTGATGAGGACTACGATGAAAGTGATGTTTATGTGTGTGTTGTTGGAGAAGAAATCATTGACGAGCATCAATCACGATGTGAGTTATCCTCTGATCCCATATTTACTGATGTGCTGTCTCTCATTCACAAAGGGTGGCACACAAAGAAAAAGGCATGTGAGGAGGCTTCCAAGTTTTGGGGCTTAAAAGATGAGTTGGCAGTTTGTGATGGGGTGTTACTCAGTGGAACAAGACTTGTTCCCCCTCTCAAACTTCGCAAGCTTTTAATTGATTTGGGTCACAAGTCCCATTCTGGAATGTCCAAAACTAAAGAGAGGCTCCGCTCCTCCTATTGGTGGCCGGGCATGGATTTACATGTTGAAAGAGTTATAAGGGACTGCATGGTGCTTGGTAAGGGTGCAACCCATGGTGATCAAGGAACTTCCCCGTGGACCCTGGAAGGAAGTGGCCTTAGATATACTTGGGCCAATTTATTCTGATGGTCGACAGGTCTTCATCTTGGTGCTCGTAGATTTATTTTCAAGGTGGCCGAAGATTCACTTCACCTCTAGCTTAGAGACTGTGAATGTAATAAGGTTTCTGGAGACTCTCATGGCTAAGGAGGGGTATCCCGAAGCCATCCTCACTGATAATGGAGTGCAGTTGGTCTCACGAGAGATGGAGTTTTTTTTTAAAGATCGTGGCATCAGGCACAAGAGATGCTCCCTTTACCACCCAGAAACCAATGGAATGGTGGAAGGGTTCTGTAAGGTGTTAAAGGAAACCATCTCTTGGGCCAAAAGCTCTGGTGTCGATTGGAAGGACAAGGCTCTTAAAGTTGAGCACTATAGGGAGACCCCACACAGTATGACTGGTAAGTCACACTTTGTCCTCTTCATAGGTAGATCCACTGTGTACCATTGTGGAACCCTCTTGGCTGAGGAGTCAGTCTCTGCGTCTCCGTCTAAGAGTGTCTCGCCTGACTGGCATATGAGGGACGAAGCCAAGTGCTTGTCTAGGAAGTTGTACTTTGACTCCAAAAAATCCACTAAGGGCACTGTGGTGAAGGTGGATTACTTGCTTGTCATCAAGCAACCTCGTTCCAAGGTTAAGTTCTCCAAACCCATATGTGTCACTAAGGTTTTCAAAAACGCTGTAGGGACCCAGGATCACAGAATTTGGAATTTGAACAGAGTTTGTGAGAAAGTGCCATCTTTCTTGCATAGGTATGCCCCCACTTTTTGCTGAACTGCTGATGTGCTTTGACTGAGTGTGCCCTGGGCTCCAGCCAACCAGGTGCCCAGGACCTGTGTTCCTTCCCTAAAACTGTGTTGAAACCAAAACCCAATTGGCAGCTCTGGCCACCTGTCAGCCCCTAGTAAATGGTACCCTAGGGTCCCAGGGCATGGTGACCAGAGAAGACCCCTAAGGGCTGCAGCACTTATTGTGCCACCCTTAGGGGCCCTGTACCCTGACACCCACACACTGCCTTTGCAGGCTGTCTAAGTGCAGAACTAAACAGAGAGTCGACATGGCACACATCCCTGTGTGCCATGCCCGCAAAACTCACTGCACTGGCATACCTCAGTCACCCCTCTAGCTGGGTGCCCTATTCCAGCGGTGTGGGCACAGGTGCATGAGTCCTGTGCCCCTAGAGTACCCAGGGCCATTCCTGGGCACTGTAAGTGCAGTGATGCCATTAAGACTATATGGTACTGGAAGGTCGTCATTACGAACTCCACAGCACCATAATGGCTATACAGAAGACTGACAAGTTTGATATCAAACTTCTCAGCACATTAAACCCACACTGATGCCAGTGTGGGATTTTTTTTTTATATTTCTTTTTATTAATGGAAAAAACCAAGAAAAAACCATTGGCAAATGCGCAAATGCCTTGCATCACAAATTAAGCGACCGTTATACAAACAAATGGTGAGTAGCGTACAGAAAGTCCACAAGGTGAAAGCTGAATATCAGGATAAAACAGCGTGCGAACGTTAATACACAATAATTAGCAGTCCAACCATTTCGACATTGTTCACAAGTCCACCACCCTTAGAAACAGGATTTAAAAAATACGGAAAGTTCGAGTGGCAGGCGGGCGGGACATGATAGAACCGTGAGCAAAACAACGATCGCTACTCGTTTGCAGCATTTAAAGGCAAGACATTATGAAAGATCCATAAACACAACCACCCCTATGACCCGTCCACCCACCAATCAATATGACCCCTCAGGAAGGCACCCAACATCAGGATATGCATCGGATTGTGAAACATAGCAACAAAACAAAGACAATACAAAAACACCCCTCCCCCCACCCTGCACCCCAGCATATGGCTATCGCCTAACCCCAACTAGCAGTGTGCCTGTCGCCCGATCTAACTAACTACCAAAAATGGAAAGTGGAGGAGGAAATCTTCATACAGGCTCCTGGTCTCCCCTCCCCCCCGCCAGAAGCAAACGACCCCTGCCAAATATAATCAAAAAACTATTAGGAGTTACTGGCAAAAACAAACAGGGGAAGTTGTAAATACCGCCCAGCCTCCCTCATCAATAATGGTAGCAAATCCCGTGTCCATTAAAGTCATAATATCAGACCCAGACTGTCCAGCTCATCCCTGGCCCTTCCGATCTTTCCTGCGAACTCCTACCGGTAAAACCACCACATTAACAGGAGAGTCAAGGTGTCCGAGGAGTTAAAAAAAGTTGCAACTGGAACAAGTCAAAAATGTTAGGTCAATGAGAACTCCCACCTCGCAGAAATGTTCCTCCGCCAACAGTATGTCTCGATGGTGCTCCCTCTAAAAATGTATTGAAACTGCCTGGGAGGAAAAAGATCTTAATTCTATCCAAAAGTCAATAATAGAGGTTTCCAGGAGAAGAGTCACAGCCACAGACGTTTCTTGTCACCACTCCTTCATTGTCAGCCAGACCACATGACCGCCATCCAAATCGGGCAAGGATAATCTCCGCAACGAGAGACCGGACCCTGCCTGAGTCCCACAGCAGATGTTATTCAACTGAAACCAGGCTGGGCCAGTACTCGAGGCCCCGGCTTACAAGCTGAGCTAGGCCGAGAAATGAAACACGATATAACTCCGTCAATCGAGCCGGTAAAAGTCTCGGGATTGCACCATCAGGTTCTGCAGTGCTTCAACCACGCGGAGGTCCGGCGTGAAATCAGGATGTATGACAGGATTATCTAGCTAAAGATTGAGGTCGACGGAGCCGGGAGCTTAAGCGGCCATCTTGGTTGCTAGCGTGGCTCCTCCCCCGCCAGTGTGGGATTTAATGTAAAAGGCACCAGAGGGCATCTTAGAGATGCCCCCTGTAAACCTAACCTACAATCCACGTCTGGACTGAGAGGCTGCCTAGGCTGCCACACAGCAGACATGTTGCTGAACCCCTGGGTGGAGAGCCCCCCGCTCTCCTTGGCCTGCAACAATGCACATCCTGGGCGAGGTGCTAGGTCTCCTCCCCCAGGATGGGCAGGGGGAAGCTTCAAAGTCCTGCCGCCTTTGTGAGCTTCTCCAGGCCACTTGCTGTACTCAGCAACTGGCCCCCACCAGTTCTGACTCCCATTCTGGCGGGAAGACTGGCGACCCTACGTCAGGAAGGGGGTGAACCAGCCTGTGCCAACCCCATCCCTCAGGTGGGAGAGGCGAGGTGAAGCACGACCCCAGGCTCCGGACATCTTGAAGATGGGGAGCCCTGCCCAATCACAGCTAGGCTCCTGCCCCCCTCCCACAGGAGAGAAGCAGACTAGGGGGTATACCCACCCCATGACAGGGACCTATTGGTCCCTGCCCTTGCCCTACCTGTAACGCCCCTAAATTCAGTGTTTAGGGGCACCCTGCACTTCTTCCTCAGATCCCGATAAGAAAACCAGAAAGAAAATCAAGAAGAAGACCCGCCGTGCAGCTGCTAACAACAGGATGACACCCACTGACTTGGCCCCAGCTCTACCGGCCTGTCGACCCTGGAACCTGCCCCTGCTAAATCCCAGCGACCCCTGCGTACAGCAACCTTGGAAACCCGGATGACCTGCCTGCCTTGACCCTCTCAAAGATTGGGACTCCCCTGAGCAGAGGCTCTACTCCAACAACCATACCCCTGGTGCCAGCCAGGAACCGCGAATCCAGCCCACTCTGCACCCGCCGAGCCCGGCCCGGCCCGTGCCTGAGTGATCCAAGACCACGAGGACGGCCCCCGGGGATTGGGACCACGAAGTCCAGTGCCCAAAGACCCTCCATGACGACCCAGATGACGCCTGCAGCCTCAGAACCAGGGACCCCCACAACTGCGACCAGCCGAGGGTAAGATTTCCCGACACCCAAAGACGCCCCTGCACCCGGCGCCCCACGGCCCCTTGCGCCCTCGTTTGGGGTACTCCCCTCTTTTCCAAGAATCCAACTTAACTCTCGAAGTGGTGGTCGCACCTGAAGAATCTCCGTCCCCGAGCCTGCAGCCTTTGTTCACTTTGTAACTTTCCCATTGGATAACATTGAGCGCCCGATGGCTCAAAAGCACCCTGCACCCAGCCGCCCGGGTTCCGCTGGAAGTGTAACTACTACCCTACTCTACTTCCCTACTTGCCCTGAGTAAGTGACCAGGAGCTCAGCTGCCACGGCCTTGTGGCCAAAGGCCCCCTACTCTCCATTGGATTGCATTGGGCCTACTCTCTCTGCACCCGGCTGCCCCTGTGCCGCTTAGGGTGTAACAACTGTACTTTTCCGACCCTGGGAGACCCCTGAGTCTATGCCCAGAACCTTAACCTCACCAGTCGACTACTCGCCTGAAAGCCGATAACTCACTTTCCTTCCATAGGCTAACATTGACTGGTTTTCACTGAAATTTCTGTTGTGTCGATTTTTGCAACTTTAAAATATTCCTCTAAAATCAGCCGAATAACGATTTCCGAAATACTCACCTGGGATCAGGAGAGAAGCCAGTGCTGTACTTTCTAGTTCAGTGCTGAACCGCAAAAGTAATCTTAACTGTACTTACCAGTTACCTTCATTTTCTTCCATAGGAAACCATTGACTGCTTTTCTCTGAAATTTCTTCTAAGTGTCAATTTTTGCAAATTACAAATATTCCTTAAAAATTGTACCAACTGCTGAAATGTAAATACTTACCTGTCTTAGGTAGAGGTCCCAGTGCTGGATCTAGGAGTCCAGTACTGGATTACAAAAGTAACGAGAACCTACTTTACTTGTGACTTGAATTTCCTTCCATAGTATAACATTGCTAGTTTTTCTCTGAAAAGTTTCGAAGTGTCAACTTTGAAAATACATTTATATCCTTTAAAAAGTATGACTGTAACCAAAACGCTTTTACTTAACTGTTTACAGCTTAGGTCCTGGGACTGAATCCAGGATCCAGTCCTGTGGTCAGCAAAGTAATCCTGAAAGTAATCTATTGCATTTTTATAGAAAAACCCATTGAGCTCAATGTTAAATTGTGTTTAGAATTGTGTTGCCTACTGCAACCCCAGTAACTATTGCATTTTCTAAGTCTATTGCCTGTCTGCAAAGTAATTACCCAAAGTCACTAATATTGAGAAAAGTATATTTTGATACCTGTTGGTTCTAAAAATAAAACAACTATATCTTTTGATATAAAAACAATTGGCCTAGAGTTCAGTTCTTGAGTGTGTGAAAACTTTGGCTGACTGAGTGTGTACAACAAATGCTTTACACTGTCCTCTGATACAGCCTTACTGCTCGACCAAGCTACCACTTTAGAGAGTAAGGTCAGATCTGACTTTAACCTCTGGTATACCTCTGGGGATTGGGGACTCTATACACACTGTACCTTATTTTGGTCCAGTATATATAGAGCCACTTTCTTACAGAGTTGCAGTGTACAAAGGGCCTGTGTCTACTGATGGTGCTTCTGTTAGTGAAAATGCTGGTGCTGCCGATTATCTTCCCTCACGCTGGTCCTCTAGGATTGTCAAGAGGCCGAGTTATTTAAAGGACTATGTATCATAAGATATGCTCTTTATTGATAACACTTAATTTGTGCTCATTTGCTATGTCTGTTCTTTTTCCTTTCCTCACTTCTCTCCTCTCCCCTGCTCTCCAGGCATTCCTTTCTTTCTTCACTGTGTTAAGGGGGGAAGGTGTGTGGCATCTTGGGCCTACCCTTCTTCTGATATCATGATGCCATGGTTACCTAAGATTCCATACTGGGTGTTGGTTTCCCAGGTTATAGAATGTGTTGATTCAAATGTTAAGTGAGCTGTAACCTATGACTGGCTGGGGACCTGGATGGGTTTTTTTCTTGCTGAGAAATAAATCTGGACTTTAGGGATCTTACATTGCACTATGGCCCTTTGATCCTCCTTTTTATCTACCAAATAATGTTAATGTTTTTATCTACTCTTACAATGTATTGCACACGTTGCACAATAATATGCTATTGATTTTACTGGATTGATCTTTCAGATTCATTTTTATGTTATATTGTGTGTTTATTACACACTTTTATAGTTTACACAACTGAATAAAAGTACTAAAATACTGATAATAAAAATATAATTGGGTCCTCCCACCCGCAGTTGGCAGTCTTGTATCCCACCAAGCAAACTCATAATTTACATGGAAAGTGGGATTTCATACACCAAATGGAGATTCCAAGAATTGCAATCCGCTCTGAGAACAACAGACATTTCAGTCTTACTGAAGGTATAGCAGAAGGAAAGAGTAATTGCCAATGGTTGATGAGCTAATGTCAGAGTCCTCTAATCCGAGAGATCAGCAATCCAACCCAATCCCTGTGTGGTGTGCGGGGAGGAGAGGCAAGCTACCCAGACGTGGGGGGTGGGTGGGGGGGGTTTAAACATAGGCCTTTTCCAGACTTGTGGAGTCTGAAAATAAATTGATGTCTCAGCTGTATCCAATATTATTAAAAAGGTCAGGTACGCTATAATCCAAGAAGGAATGAAACTTCCTTGCTCAAAGGATCAGATCCCTCTAACCCCTATTCATTCTACAGACTGGGTCTCTATTCAGCTCAAGTATTGTTTTCAAAGTCTTTAGAGGCAAATCTCTCTCTCTCTCTCTTTCTCTCTCTCTCTCTTTCCCCCGCTCTCTTTCTGAATCTCTCGAATTAACAGTACAGTGTCTCTGCTGCATCTCTGCTCACTCCTACACAACATACAAGCCATGGACCGACAGGTACTTTTTCTGGTACACATCAAACTATCTTAAGCAGGCTCATTCTCTTCAACCGTTTAGAGAACAGGAAAGGAGTCACAGACCTTGAGTTAATCCACTCACTCATTTACAACTGCAAATGATATATAACGGATTTTACCTTAAATGACCAAAACAAACACTGAGATCAAAGGGAATCCTCTCTGGCTATATGTAAGTGATGCAACTAACCTTGGGGAAGAATAAAACCAAGTAGTGTGGCTCACTGGTTAGAGGCGGCAGACCCGAGAGCAGAAGTCGGCCCGGGACCAGGGTTTGATTCCCGATGCGGCAGGGTCGTGGACCTTGGTCAGCGGACTCGATAATTCTCGCTCCGGTGCTTACTCTAATCAGGGATCACACTCGGCAACTCTGGGCATTAGCTTGCCTAATCTCCACAACGGCCCCACCAATTCCGGGGATGCCTGGCTCCACCTTGGGGACTCCCAGCAGGGACCATCCCACAGGGAAAGCCAGGACGGGTTCCCCAGAGTTATACAGCGCCGGGACGCCCCGTTGCTGGGGCAGCTGTGCGCTTTACAAGTATACTACATCTGGTACCAGATTATTTTGGCTGCTACCTGACAACTTGTTTCTGCTAGATCCTGCAAGGCAGACAAGAGCGCAAATGGTGCGCAGAATACGGTAGAGGAAAGGGAAAAATACAGAATCTGCATAGAAAGTTAGAAAAAAATAATTTTTTGCAGCAAAATCTAAATACTACTCCGAACAATAAAAATGTGCTTATCTACCTTTTTGTAACACCTCTTGCTTCTCTGATAAAAATCCTTTGGTCTGTGACGACGACACACAAATAATAGTCTCACTGCATGAGTGCAGTCAGTAAATGGATGGATAGTAATTTCGTTCAGTAATGACCCCTTCATCTGGTCTCCTAACTGGTGGCCAGCTGAGCTGGGCACTCCACCAATGCCAACCTCTAAAGTAAAAAAACCTAGGGATTTCGATGGATAGGGGGCAAAAATATAAAGACCAAGTCAACAAAATCACCTCCTCTTCTTGCTACTTACTAAGAACTATCATTAACATTGAAAAATGTCTTCCTGCAGATCTCCTGAAATATGTAGTCATTGCTTTAGTTTTTATCTCGACTGGACTTTTGTAATGGCCTTTATGTAGACCTCCCAAAAGGGCCACTTAAGAAATTACAAACTCTTTAAAACGCGGCTGCACACTTTTGCATGGGTCTGGAACAGCCTTTTTTTATAGCTAGGGGATGCCCATACAAACATTACAAAATATGGAAACGATGGACCGACTATCGGGGTCTGTGGTTAGAGCCACCAGCTGTTGTGGAGGTTCACCCACTGGAGTGATTTCTGATGTGCGTGGGGTCTGTGGTGATGTGGGGTGGGGAGGGATCCGGGGAGGTGTGTGTGTTATCATGCTAACATTATTTTGCTCTGTATCACAGCTGTGGACAAGATCATGCAGAGTTTGTGTGACTTTGGGGGGAGGGGCGAGGGAGGGTGGGAGTTGGGGGGAATTCTGCTTTATTTTGTATGCTTTTGTTATGCATTTTGCAGTAACTCACAAAAGTCGATTGCTCTTGTGGTAATATATTACTTGATTCTGCAGAGGTCTCTGGTGTGCAGAGCCCTGCGATTTATATGCTAATTGACAAATAAAATATGTTAAAGAAAAAAAGCGTCTGCACAATTCCTTCTAAAAATTCAAACATTTCAAACAGCTAGATCAGCCATTAGGAAATTGCATTGGCTCCCAGTTAGTCATTGTATCATCTTCAAGGCACTTTGTCTAGCCTATAAGACACTCTACGGGAAATCCCTAGACTCCTATAGTAAAACCCCTGAGTGGTACATACCTGGTAGAACTCTCCGTTCCAGTGCAGCCAGACTTATTAAGGCTGCTACTTTCAAATGTGCCACCTGGGGCAGAAAAAGCTTTTTTAGAGCCACAGCTCTACATTGGAACCATCTGCCATCCAAACAGAAAACAGCCTCTTCACTCCCTCTCTTTAGGGAACAACGTAAAACCTGGCTCCTCAATCAGTGATCCTAAAGCATTCTTACTCAGGACACTGACAGCTCTTCTTTGCTCTGCATAGCGCCAAGACGCATCCAGGCATTTCTGCGCTTTAAAAGTTATATCATTCATACATTCACAAAGCACCCAGAGTTGATATGCTTCCAGGAACCAAACCTTTGTCACATTCAGAGACTTGTTTACATTGCACCTCAGTGGTCATAAGCCACTGTTGCACGATTGGCACAAACCTATCTCTCTGGGTAGAGTGTAGCTCACATGTTGCATGGAGAAGTTGAATGCTCCTTACTCTATGGCCAGTCCCTCAAAGGTCTCTGTGTTGGTCTTCTCTAGTGAATGGAGAGGGTTACATTATGTGGGTCCCCTAACAGCATTCCCAGCCTAGCATGGTCTAAACATTTCCTGGCTTATCCTCATTCCCTCTAGTTAAGCCAGACTGCTGTTGAGTGTAGGATGCAAAAGAGGTCCATTAGTTGCAATATTTTGTAAGGCACAAGAAGAATCACAGAAAATGAGAGCACTTGTACTCACTGAGTCCCCCTCTTTGTTTGACCACAAGAAGAAGTTATGTTTTGCAGCGTAAATCCTTTTCTGGATTCACATGCTGAGCATTATTTTGCCATCTAGTGGTTAGGTCTGGAACAATCTTTTTTCTTTCTTTTCTTTTTGTTCTGGGGGTCGTCGACCACCATTTGGTGCCAGGTGTGTCTCTTGTTTGACGTCAGACGGCACCCAGGAGGTTGTTGTGCGTGGTAGCCATCTTCAGATTCTTTTTTCCGCTTTTGGGTCTGGAAGCAAGACAGGACGCTCCAAAGTTTTCAGAAAAGTCCCCGAAAAAACTCAGGATAATGAATAAAAAACAAGCATCGACCATTGACCTCGAAACCGGAGAACAGAACTTCACCCCGGGAACGACATCTCCAATACCAAGAACATCAAGGGTCGACAAATGGCGAGGTAGGGGCCATGGAAAATACCCCTTTCAAATTCTGGCACGAGTGCCACCACAAATTAGTACAATGCCATCCACACGATGTGTGCAACTCTGCCTGCCCAAGGACCACAAGGACAAGGACTGTGAGACCTGTGCGGTGTTGCTGCTGAAAAGCCTCAGGACACACCAAAAGCAGAAGTGCCACTATGCGACAATGTCCCAGGCACCGAAGAAACCTTCCCCGAAGGGCCTGGGTCTCTCTAGCAACGAAGAAGACAAAGGAGTTTCAGCAGAATATACTCACTAAGGATCTGACGTCTAAATTCTGGATGGAATCATCGAAAAAACCCACGCCCACAAAAAGATGATGAAGGACACAGAGAAGAAGACAGATAAGGTAAGACGCCATACACCTCTGTTGGGACAGAAGGGCCATGATGATAAGGCACAGCCTAAGGCAGCCCCTACAATGAAGAAAAAGGTGATCGAAGGCCAGCCCAATACCAAAGAACCCCACGGAACCCCACCAAGGGACGCAGACGCGAGAAGATCACCCAAGGCGCCGAAAACAAGGGTCGAACATGAACCCTCGAAGGGAACTACGCCTCCCTCATAGCCACAGGCAAGGGCGAGCAAGAAAAGAAAATCTCCAGTCTCTGACACTGAGAGAGCTCTCGGGCTCGAAAAGGAAACGACTCCAAATCAAAATGGCGACGCTCCTCCAGAAAAAAAGGGAGTTAGACACTTTACTCAAGGAATTCAGCATTCCAAAGATTCCCGTCGCCGACATGGACAATGTTGACGCTGAAGGGACGGAAGACGCCGAAGGGGAAGAAAAGGAAATCCTAGAGTCACCCCCAACCCCTGAACCACACAATGAAGACCTCGAAACATTGAGTCACCCGGAAGAGGAAGAAGCCTCTGAAACTTGTGAGTACCAATGTAATGACCTCAACATAGAAAGCCCAGAGTAGGAGATATGCTGCTATCCTTTAAAGGTTTCGCCTCCAGATGACAGCCTTCTACAACGGCCTAGTGAAGAGAGCAGCGGATGCTTTCGGGGTCGCCCTTGTAGAGGAAAAAAGGGCACATACTTCCTCTTAGAAACAGTAGCCTCCGCTAACAAGGAGACACAATATCTAGGAAGGCTACCAAGCATCCTGGATAAAGGCAAATAAAACCTTCAAGGAGCCAGCCTCAAGCAAGGGTATAACACCAAGAATCGAAAAGAAGTACAAACCCTCTTCCAAGGACCCAAAATATATCCAGGGTAGCACAGTGCCCGACTCCATCACCCCGGCCAGGAGAAGGACAAACGCCCTCTCTAAAACTGGACCACCTCCAGAGAAGTAGAGCAAACGGATGCATATGGAAGGCAGAAAAATGGAAAAAGAGACAACAACACAATGGCACATCGCAAACTCTAATGCCCTGCTGAACAGATACGGACACCAACAATGGGATGACATCAAGGAGCTCATCAACAAGCTCCTGAAAGAAGACAAGAAAAGGACAAAAGCTATTGTCCAAGAAGGCAAAAACATCGCTAGCACATGCTCTCTATGTAGCAGACACGGCCAGCAGACAAATGTGCACAAGTACCACACTAAGGCGACATGCCTGGCTTAGAATATCCAGTTTTAAACGAGAGGTGCAAACAAAATGGTTACTTTCCAGTAGGAGTAGTTTTGCAGCTTGAAGAGTTTTCTGGATTCACATGCTGTGTGCTGTGCATTATTCCACCATCTAGTGGTTGGGTCCGGAAGAGTCTTTGTTTTTTTTCTTCTTCTGGGCATTACCGACCACCATTTGGTGCCAGAATTGTTAAACTTGATTCCCCACCTGTTTGTATTCCTTGTAGAGGAGGTTGGGTGGGTCGCATGTGAATCTAGAAACACTTCAAGCTGCAAAACTACTCCTACTTGTAAGTAACCATTTCGTTTTGCAGCCTGAATCCTTTTTTGGATTCACATGCTGTGCATTAGATTATGTAGCGGTTTCACCCTTCTTGGGGAGGCTGTGGTAAGAGGAAGACTTTGCGAACAGGTGTTTAAATACTTTTTGTCCTACTTGCTCTTCCTTATTCATTTGTATGTCCACACAGTAATGTTTGGTGATGGTGTGTGGGGATACCCATGTGGCTGCTGCACATATAGTGTAGTGTCTATGGGCACATTGGCCATAAATGCACGAGTCGCTCGTTTCTTTCTGGTTGAGTGAGCTCTTGGTTGTACACTTAGCTTTCACCTGCGGTGGTATAGCATAATTGGATGACTTGGACTATCCATCATGAAATTGTTACTTTTGTAACAGGCATCCCTGTTTTTGTATGTTAGTAGGCAACAAACAGCTGTTTGCTTTTGCGAGTTTGTTCCGTTCTCTGCAGATAGTACAGTAGAGCTCTCCTTGCATCCAGGGTATGGAAGCTTCTTTCTCCTCTTGTTTGCGGGTCTTTGAAAAAGACTGCATTTATTGCCAATGTGCAAATAGACACTATATGTACCACATGGGCATACCCACACACTTTCACCAAACATTACTGTGTGGACATACAAATGAATAACGAAGCGCAAGTAGGACAAAAGGTACTTCAACACCTCTTCACAAAGTCTTGCCCTTACCACAGCCTCCCCAAGAAGGGAGAAACCGCTACATAATCTAATGGGAATCAAGTTTAACAATTCTCTAAAATACCATCTGAAGGACTATATGACTAAAACACAGAAAAAAGTGTCCGAAGATGGCTACCACACACAACAACCTCCAGGGCACCGTCTGACGTCACACAAGGGACGTACCTGGCACCAAATGGTGGTCGTCGACGCCCAGAAGAAGGAAAAAATAAACACGAAGACTATTCCGGACCCAACCACTTCATGGCGGAATAATGCACAGCATGTGAACCCAGAAAACTCTTCAAGCTGCAAAACTACTCCTACTGGTAAGTAACCATTTCATTATGAACATTTGTATAGGGCACATCTGCCTTTACTGTTGTCTTGTAGCACTTTCGTCTGTACATGATTTGTTTCCATATGGTCCCCAAAAGCATGCACTGGATGGCACGCTCTTTCCTATGGTTCAATACAGTTTTGAACATTGCAGTCTTTACTTCATCTACCTTTTTTTACCGCTAGCATTTTTCCCAATCTTACCTTAATGTAGCACCCTCTGTGATTCCATTCTACTCCTTGTGTTAATGAAAGCAAATATTTGAGCTGCAGTATAAAGTGAAGCTTTTGTTGGTTGAGTATTAGGTGAGTACATGCTGCCAGAAAGCAATGAGGGATGTCCAAGGCACACCAAGGATACGGGTTGTTCCTACAGCACACCTTCTTCCCTGATGGCGTATGTAGTTCCTGCAGCACGGTCTGGTTTTAGGTTGCTGATGTTATTAGATGTGAGGTAGTGGTTTGTGGCTTAGCTTCCTTTTATCCATGGCCTCATGTAAAGCACCATAGCTAGTCTAATATTTTTCCTTTATTAATATGGCAATAATGGGCCAGTACTTTACATCATTCAGCAATGTGTAAATGGTCAAGCCTAGCTATGTTGCTTTATATAGTGTTGAACTACGGATACCTTTTGGCTGGTGAATAAGCACTGCTGCCTTCTCTGGCTTCAGGCCTGAAAGTGATGTGCAGTCTGCAGTTATCTGTAAAATGATTTGTTTGAGAGAGATCAAATTGCGTATGTGGTACTCATATACTACCACCCTGCTATTTTCTATGAATTGAGAGAAATCTACCAGCTCATCTCCTTTCAATTGACTTTATCTATGCCTGGGGGCAAAGTCTGATGTGTCCAGGTTTGCTATTATGCTAGAATCATCATTCAGAGCTACACAAGCGCTGAGTTTGAGGCGGTTCCTGTTCATTAATGGGTATGGAGATTGCAAGATCTCTAGTACCTTTTCACTTCTGCATTTTATGCGAAAACTGATATATTTAGGATCACAGATGCAATGATTTTCATGTCCATCTGGACGCGGGTTCCTACAGCCAAATTCCCATATAGAAGAACTCAAGGCTCCTTTGTCACTCAGCCAATCCTCATGTTTCAGATTTTATAAAATTTTCATAGTGAACCATGGATGGCCTGCCCTTAGATGAATGTCATGATATGCTTATAGAGTGTTTTAATGCTCGGGGGGAAGGGATTAACTGAAACAAGAACTAAATCGGGAAGAGGTTCATTTTGATTGTGCTAGACCTCCACTGCAAGGATTTAGGGAGAACCGCCTAACTCTACTTTGTGTAGCTAGCGTCATTCCTGTTTCTCCATTATATTGTTATCTAAATATTAAATGTTTGTTTTTTACTGTAACTCTTTCATTAATTCTTCCATCTCTCAGGCTCTACCAGTTTGTTTCTCCTTGTTATAGCCTGTGATCGTCCCAGAGTTTCCCAGGTTTTTAATGAATTTTGGGAAGAAAGGTGTCGAATTTGGCACATGTAAATGTAACAGTTTGCAAAACGGACTATTCTATTGTCTACACCTTGAACCTTTGCAACACTTTGACTCCCACTGGAACGCTCACTCTGTTAGTGGTTCAGTGGGTAGAACAACCTAAAGCGGAGGGTGTGATCAGCCCTGTCTGCCCCTTTCTTAAAATTAGCCTAGCCGGCCAAAACCCTATCACCTTTTATCTGCAAGACATAAAATGTGTCCAATTTTGTGCAAAAAGTTGACCAGTATTTTGGGAAACCTCATTCTACATTTCACTTCCATAATGTATTTGCCACTTTACTTGGTCAAAATCTTTCTCGGTGCCAAGAGATTCCATCTCTTCTCAAGCCAGGCATATTGAACTGTAAGAAGGTGCCTGACATTGTCCCAATCCATCAATCCATGTTTGAGCATAGTGTGGTCTCCAGGATTATGATATGGCATAAGGACTTCCGATATAGTCACTAGCAGTTTGGGCAGTATTTTATATTCAGTTTTGGCATGATCATAATGATTGCCTGTAGCCAAGACTTGGCTATCTCCCTACCTGTAGCCCAGAGTTGATGTAAGGCTTTAAGCAAAATTGGCACTTGGAAGTCATGAAATTTTCTTTAATAATTACATTTTATGGGTGTCTTGCCTTCGGGACTTTAGTGGTGGTAATCCTTTCAAGACAGTTTAATTTACTTTTGGGGGGAAAGGCCTTGGTCAGGGTAACCTCCCAGTCTGTGGGGATGTCTGCCAATCTGACTCCTCAAGTATATATCTTGTGACCTGCATCTCATTTCCATGTACCTCTGAGTTGTGTATCTCTTCATAGTTCCTTTCTAAAGAGTTTCTCTGAAGTCAGA
The DNA here is from genome assembly GCF_964261635.1 of Lissotriton helveticus. Taxonomy (NCBI): domain Eukaryota; kingdom Metazoa; phylum Chordata; class Amphibia; order Caudata; family Salamandridae; genus Lissotriton; species Lissotriton helveticus. The sequence goes on along the minus strand of NC_136061.1, from coordinate 495,711,300 downwards.
TGTGTATGGCAAGAGTGGGTCTGTATCAATAATGCTAGAGGTGTGTTGGATTCATTTGTATGGCTCCATTTCTTTTTTCATAATATATCTGATATTACACCAGATTGTTTTCAATCGTTAGAAAATGTAAGTTTTTCAAAATGTCCCGTGTGTCTTTCCCTCCAGTCTCCTTTGATTAGATTCGGGTGGTAGTGTTAAATATGTTATGGACCACAATATGCACTCCTTTATGCACTTCGTAAAGTTTTGCACATTTAGAATGCCTCTTTACACCAATTTGAGGCACTCTCAAAGCAGTATCTCACCTACTTCCACCATATTGTTTGTCTCTGTTAAATTACCTGTGGATTTTTTTTCAATCTGGATTATTCAGAGAGGAGTTGTTAAGCCTCCAAATGTGGTCTTATAAGCAGACTTTCCTTCCCAGTTGGAGCAAAACCAGCGCATGGTCCAACAGGGTCACCTCCCCTATGCCCAGTATGCAACAATTCTGCACCAGAGAGGATTGTATTTGTTTAGTGTCAAATCTATAGTAAAGTCATGTGGTGCTGACTAATGGGTGTACAGTATTATACAAAGTGGTCGCGGCAGTTAGACAGACCCCCCAGGATATAGCGGCATGGATTAGCAAATTTAGCGGCACAAAAATGGAAATTTAGCGGCACAAATATGAAAATTTAGCAGCAATTTTGCGTCATTTTATGTGCCCATTTCTCCTACAACAAACACAGATATTTTAGTTATTTAACAACATGAAGCTATGTATATTTGGTTTATTCCCTCGAGCGTGTGCTTGACAATTATGGGCTGCTGCAGTTTCACAGCAAATCTACAACTAGGAAGGAATATTTCTTTCCTGTCCTGAGAGGCCCCAGTCTGGATCTCAGCTGCCTCAGCCTGTTAATAAATTACGATAATAGTACTAGTCAGGACAGCTGACATACTCACTGACTCGGAGCGTGGCTGCATCACCAGGCAAGCCTCAGGATTACCAATGTCTGTCCTTATTCCTGTGCAGATATTTCGGCACGTGACAGGTGCAGCAAGGCCCACCTTGGCATTTACTCTGAATTTAAGGACTGTGTTCAATATATTCTGGAAGGCCTCGCTAATCTCCCTAACTGTGAGAAAAAGCAAGGGTCAAGCGGCCGAGGCAGAGCAGCCCTGCTGCGGCTTGCTGACAGTGCAGATTTATGAATTTGAAATCATGATGAATCAGAACTTGCAGATACCTCGATAATAAGGGGACAGAGCAGACCTACATGCAGATTTTAACTGAAATTATCGATGCAGATCTACAGTGGTGGTGTGCTCTGTGGTGCAGGCGCTGTGTGACTGAAGTTTACAGTGTACACTTAAAATTAAGCAGTGGCCGCAGGCTGCCTGGTGTCAGCGTGAGGCCAATGTACTTACTTTTCAATGACTGCACAGGTGTCTCCCTATCTACGAGTGCGTCCCCGGTGCGGCAGCCGAGGTGGTGAGCTGCACGGGTCCCGCAGCCGCACAACTGCAGCACTGCCATCAGAGCTGCTGAGAGTGAGTGTCACTCACTGTTTGTCGATGCTGTTCAGGCTCCTGCCGCCGGCCGGGTCCAACGCTTTAATTTATGCGCACCAGGAGTACTCACGGTGGTCTCGACTCTCAGATTGGAGTCCCCCACGGCCGCCGCTTTTCCTTTCACAACTCATTACACGCACTTGTGAAGCTCTAAACATACCCCCCCCCCCCCCGGATATAGCGGCTTTTGTAAAAATGCCGCGCGATTTCTACAAAAGTGGCGATTTCGCGGGCACTTTCGTAAAAATCGCGGCATTTTTTCGAAAGTGCCGATTTCGCGGCAAACCGCGAAATCGCGATATCCTGGAGGGTCTGGTTAGAGCAAATTGTATATATATTTACAAAAACACACTAGACTGGTATAAATGTGGTCATTTGATCCACTTCTGAATCCTTTGTATTTGTACAAAAATAATAATAGTAGATGCAGTACAAATCAAGGCATCTAACAATATGAGTCTTCTATATGCTCAATGGTTCAGAATTGTAAAATATCTTTTATATACAGTGCTCGAGGTGAAGTAGAAGGGAAAGGAGATAGGGATAAAGTGATTTTGTGCAGGTGAGGGACCAAGAAAAGTAGTGGTGACATATATACATCAAAATTCTTCGCTGTATACGTTCTATAAATGATCATAATGTTCCCATTTTAATACATAACTCTACAGGACCCTGAATTTATCTTATATGGTGTTGCTAGAGTTTGTATTTGGATTGTGGTCGATGTTTCGACCCCTTCTTGTACAGGATGAATAGTGTTCCTTGTGGTGGGGTCTTCTTCAGGACTAAGTGAGCACCTATGGAAGATAAACGATGTGTGAGGCAATCTATGTACATTGGTGTGTGTGTTGTGAAACAGTTCATTGTAGTATAAATACCTACGTGTAGTAAGGACAGGGGACAAAATCCGCCGTATTCAGTCTGTGTGTATGGCTGTATCAAGATGCTTCTAAATGAGAAGATGGGAAACAGTATGAGCCTCGGATCAACATATGCTCAGTAATTTTATGGTCCGTAAATTAACCATACTCACTTCAAATGAATTGAAGTATCTCGTAGATTGGCAACTGGGTATAAATCTCCTTGATGCACATTGAAAGCATAAAGACGATAGGCCTGTGGAAATAATCCACCGTGTTCAAATGGTAGACATCTACAGGTCTATGATGGGCAGATTTAAAACCGAAATTGTCCAATACATAAATGCGGACTCTCAGTGTGAGGCCGTACTCTGATAGACACATCTCAAATGACAAATCACCTACTACTAATGGGTGTAGTCTTGTGGGTCCTGGTGTATCAACCACAACGGATGTATGTCACTACCACGCACACTGTTACAACGCGTACCATTACCACGCGGTTGTAACAACGCAAGTCGTTAAAACGACTTGCGTTGGGGGGGGCGCAAATTTAAAAAATATAATTTACTATTCCAACACCAGTCCCCGTGGATAGTAGGGAAGGTGTTGGGATAGTAAATTAAATGATTTTTTATCCTTGAGCGCCCCCCAGCGCAATGCGTTGTAACAACTTTCGTTGTTATAACCGCGTGGTAATGGTACTTCGTTGTAACGCGAGCGTTGTAAACGTTGTATACCAACCACAACACATCTACAAGCCCTGGTTCCCACATTAACAATATAAGGTGAAAGAAGCCGTTCCAGTCGCCTACTGTCACTACTGTCACTATTTGTGTCCATTGCCATTTTGAAGCTTCCAATGCTAGACACTATGGGCCAGATGCAGGTAAATGTCATTTACTGATTCTTAAATACCGAATTTTACCGATTCGGTATTCAAAAATCGGTAAATGAGATGTAGGGAAAAAATCGGTATTTTTTACTAAATCGGTAAAATTCGGTATCGGACTTTCGGAAATTACCGAATCGGTATTTACCGATTCGGTATTTACCGAATCGGTATTTCCCATTCATCCCTATGGGCCAAAAGGCCCATAGGAATGCATTGGAAATACCGAATCGGTAAATACCGAATCGGAAAGCAAGCAAAAGGGAAACTTAAGACAACAGCCAATCAGGTGCAACCACCCTCCCCCTTCCTACCAGGAAGTGGCTACACAGGCAGCTGCAACTAATTAGAAGGTTCTGGAGAGGCAGTTGGAGCAGAGAGACAGGGAGCAGCAGCAGACCGAGTTTGTGCACTTATAAACCTTAAACATGGCAAGCAGCAAGGACACAGAGTAGACAGAAAGAAAACGAAAGCTCAAATTCAGCAGTATGGAGCTCCAAGTCCTTGTGGAGGAGGTGGTAAAGGTGCACCACAAACTTTTTGGAAGGGAGTCCCTCTCTGTGCCTGAATCAGCAAAAAGGAAGATTTGGCTTGAAATCCTTGAGAAAGTCAATGCAGTGGGAGTGACCACCAGAGTCACTGAAGAGTTAAAAAAGAGGTTTTGTGACCTAAGGAGCCTCACAAAAAAAAATTGCTGACCACTACAAACAGGCCTCGCAAACAGGTGGAGGAAAGAACACAGCAACCCCCCCCCCCTCACTGACCTGGAGGAGATGGTGGCCACAACCTTGGAGCCAGAAAGCGTCCACGGACTGGGAGAAGTGGACAGCTCGGCGAAAGCTGCAAGTAGAAAAGGTAAAATGCATGCACAGCAATCCCCCTTACACCCTCATCCATCCCTCACCCCTTGAAGCTAAGTTACCCCAGTCCCAGTGTGTCTGTTCAAAACAGTAGCAATGCATCATGGTACATGTAGTCAGTTAATGAAAGACCATGTCATACAGCACAGTAACCACAAAGTTAGGCAAATGATAGCAGACATAATGAAGGGCAGGCAGCATGTAATAAGTGCAATTTCCTAAGTTTAATTGTAGTGGCTGTGAGACATTTGCACCTAGCTGATATGCGCTCATATGTCCACAGGTCACACATCCAGAAGGCTGTCACAGGAGGCAGAAGGCACGGCACCCGAGAGGGATGAAAGTCATGAGCCAGGTCCCAGTGCATCACAGGACACAGGTGTACCGAGTGGGCAGCCACCTTCCCAAGAACCTGACATCACTGAAGAAATGCAGGCATCCCCAAGACCATCACAGTCCCCACTATTGTTATCTTCACCAGAAATGCCAGCATCACTGGATATTCAAACACCTGCAGCGCAACCTAGCAGGAGGCATGTCGTTTCCCCAATGATGGAAATGGAGACAGCTGCTGGTGAAATGGTGGGTGAAGACTCACACAACTTGCCTGGAGCTGACATCTCTGCCACACTGCAGCCCAGCGCAGTGCATGTACCTAGTACCACTAGACGCCGCACAGTACAAGGAAGGAGTGTAGGTGCACGTGGGGAGGGGTCCAGTGTCTTCCAAGGCCTGGAGGGATCCATGGTCGGGATTCAGAGGATGCAGGGCAAGGGCATCATGTCCTGTCAAAGACAAATGCGCAACCTCAATATTAACATGCAGGAAATTGGTAAGGGCATCAGGGAACTGGTGGAAGTTAACAAGAACATGGCTACAGGGATACGTGACATGACCCAATCCATGCAGCAACTGTGCACAAAACTGGACTATAAAATGACATCAAGGCGCAGGGAGCAGCAGCGTGCACAGAGAACTGAGAAAGCTATTCACCGCCTGGCAACAGCCACATCCCTGCTATGCAGGCGTAGCATGAACAGTCAGAAAGTCCTGACTAAAAACAGCAATCACCTGACAAGGGGCATAGCCAGAATGACCGGTGCGCTAGAGGCTCTAATTAATGCTCAAACTGCACAAACTGCTGCTATTGACATGCCGGAGAGTGAAGGTAGCACCAGTGGGAGCAGCATGGCAAGCCCCCATATTGTAGAGACAAGGAGGAGCAGCAGGCGACTGGGTGAGGCTACAGGCCAAAAGCCCAGTGAACAGAGTGAGCCACATACACCTGCCAGTGCAAAGCATGGCCGCAAATGAACAGTTATTAGTATGGGCTACTGCCATTGGATAGACAATTTAGAAATTTGAAAGTTTGTGTTGCACATTTGTGCCATTTAAACCTGCGTAGTGACAATATACAACTACGGTGGGTGCATTCAACACCTGTCTGTGTGTGTTTACTCACTGTGAGCATTGCAGTGAAATGCTTACTGGTGCACTTTTGTTCTTTGACATACCTAGATATATACTACATTAAACAAAATGTTGTGCTTTCAACATAGGTCTCAGTCTCATTAGTTACTCAGAAATAGTTGCGTGTAATCTCCTCACGTCTGTATCTGCCATCACTTGGTGTTGACACTCCAGCAGGTTGTGTTTCAGGCACAGCCATGTCGTCGTCATGATCCTCATAGTCTGACAACTCCACCTCAGTACCCTTCTTCACAGCAAGGTTGTGCAACATAGCACAGGCAGCAATGATCTTACAGCAGGTGATGGGGGTATACTGCCTTGCACCTCCACTCTTGTGCAGGCACCTGAAACTGCTTTTCCAGATACCAAACGTATGCTCCACGACATTTCTTGTGCTCTTGTGGGCCCGGTTATATCTCCTTTGGCTGGGTGTTGAGGGGTTGAGGTAGGGGGTGAGTATGAAGGAGCGGAGGGCATATGCACTGTCTCCTAAAATGAAATGGGAATACATTACTCACATGCATACATGTACTTCTTACTGCAATAGGTGTTATGGGGGTCGCACACTGTGTCTCACCTAGGACGTATCCTTCACCAAATTCCCCTGCAGTCAGCAGTGCATAGATGCCGCTGTTTTGAAATATATAGGAGTCGTGGGTACTCCCAGGGAATTTTGCCACAAGGTCAGTGATGGCGCACTTTGCATTGCAAATCACCTGCACATTGATGGTGTGCGTTGACTTCCTATTCCTGTATATATATATATATTCGGTGGCAGCAGGGGGACAAATGGGAATGTGCGTGCCATCAATGCAGCCAATTATATTGGGGAATCGTTCCATCTGGTAAAAGTCAGATTTTGTTTGGACCAGTTCAGCATGGGTTGCAGGAAAAGATATATAATGCTCCATCCATCCTCTGTAACATGGCGTCAAGGAATTTGTGGAAAAACCTTGACAGGCTGCTCTGGGTCACCCCACCTACCGCAGCAACCACACTCTGGTAGCTCCCAGACGCAAGCAGGTGTAGGCTGCACAGCACCTGCACGTGGGGTGAAATAGCGTGTGCCCTTGGGGTAGTATGCTCCAACAGTGGGTGGAGGTCCCTAATGAGGTCCGTGATGGTGTCTGGGGCCAACCTGTACCTCTGGAGTATCTCTGCCTCTGTGGGCATGAACAGGGTGATCCTCTGTCTGTAGACCTGCTCCTCTCTCTGCCATTCCCTCTCTCCTTCCTCCTGTAGCCGTATTGCAATGACATAAAATGCCGCCATTGTGCAAGAAGAATTGCATTTTGGGTCCATTTTTATAGGTTGCACCTGGTTACCACCTGATTTCAATCCATGGTAAAAACAGACTCTTAAATACCGAATTTGAAGCAAATTCGGTATTTCAGAGCTTACCTACATCTCATTATTCAATTTTACCACTTCTTATTTACCGATTCGGTAAATTTACCGATTCGGTAAATATACCGATTCGGTAAATTTACCGATTCGCAAACCATTGCGATTCGGTAAATTTACCGATTCGGTAAATTATCCGATTCGGTATTTTACTGATTCGGTAACTTTACCGATTCGGTAAATTTACCGATTCGGACGATTTTCGGACTCCTACATCCCAAATGCTCAATACCGGTCGGTAATGGCCGAAAATACCGATTTTCAGCCGTTACCGACCGGTATTGGGTTACCTACATCTGGCCCTATGTGTATCAGACAGCGGCCATAGTCGCTGTCTTCTTGAAAAACAATGCTCTGATCTTATTTTGTTTCGCACTGATAAATGGCATGAGCATTATGTGTTACTTGGACTGCAATGTCTTGTGGCAGAGTCTGGTGACACCTTTTGAGCTCTGGCACCATTCTCCAATGCATACACTTTCTGCGCCCATCCTCTCTCCAATTTTGCATGTTTGCTACTTGTGATGTGTCTGTTTTTGCAACACTACATCACAGTTTATTTTTTTGAACACAGCAAATGTCCTTGGTCACTTGATGCTATTTGTAAGGCTATTGACAGTAAGCGTCATCACTCTGAGGTCAACCACCACCCCTATGGGGTGGTGATATATTCCTCCCCACATGGACCTTGCGTACAATGAGAGATATACAAATAAAGTAGAATGCTGATGGTGCAAGCTCCCATTGCTGTCTACTGGATAATATCTAGAGCACACCAGGACTTCAAAAGGACATGGGTTTTCTATTGGGATCTCGGTTTGGGGATGGGGTATGTAGATCAATTCCATAGAGGTGGAGAGTGATAACTAAAAAGTATAAGAGCGTGAAAGGTGGTTCATTCCAATCCGATGTAGGATTGCAGCCGTAAATCACAGCACAAATGTAGTTGGAACCTTTTATGCCCTAAGTGGGGCAACATTAGAAAAAAGTCATAAACATGTACAGATCTTATAAGGGAATGGGACCCCCATAATAAATGGACTTGGCCATCTCTTGGTCCTCTGGCTGTTGCATCTTTTGGGAGAAAGCATAAAATGACCTTTAGCTCTTGTTGTATGATAGTTTTGATATCCCACAAGATTGTTTCTCTGCTTCTTTGTTTTTAGATAGTGCTTTGAAAGCCTACTGTCTGTCTGCAAAATTTCATTCACAAAGTTGTTTGTGAAATCTTATGTTGTGAATCCATTTGTTATGGTCGAAGTTGCCCTCTACCTATTTGAATTTGTTGTTGGGGATGCCATTGCCCATAGTCTTTAATGTGTTTGCGGCCTTTCAGTTGTAATCATACTCTTTCATTCCATCCGCCTATTATTATAGTTGTTTCTGGTTCGAGTTAAGAAGCAAATATTTTAGGTATCTGCTCTAGACAGCACATGCACTGTCTCGAAAGACATGTTGTATATACTTTGTGGGCTTCAGCCCACCCATAAGCTTCCCATTTGCTGACTCCATTGTTGCTCTCCTGCTCTTTCTCCCCATTTGTCCATGGCATGCATGTGTCATGCCTCTTCCTGTGTTTAGCCCTCCCTGAGAACATGCAGTAATTACTACTGTCCATCCCCAGCTCCAAATTTAGCAAATATTTTTGGAAATACTTTTTACTTTGATTTGGAGCACTTTACACAAGCGGTTGTTTTTTCATTCGCTCAAAGCCCCATTCCTGTACACAGGTCTGTAAATCTTTTTCTTATCTCGTCGCAAACGCTGCTGCTCCTTATGCCCCATCCACGCATGACCCCCTCCCCCCTCACTGCATTTCCGATAGTTACTGCTTTTTATTTGCCCCACCTCCTCCCTTCCATCGCTGCTTGACCGGTGCACCCTCAGAAACAGCAAGCAAGAACAGCATTAAAAGTAGATACTCAAACGGTACTAAGTGGAAATATGGGCATCTTGCAGGAGAAGTGGGATGGTAGAAGTATGCCTGCTCACGAAAAACACCTTATTTTTTAGAGGATTTATAGAAAAAACAGCTGTACCAAGGCCATTTTGAGACGCAGAGCAACTCAAATCTTGTACTAAATTATGTTTCAAATACACAAAATCTGCTAATCATTTGTAATTAAAGTTGTTGTTATTTTGAAGCCCAAACAAAACTAAATCAGATTGTGTTGCGTACTATGGGCACAAAATGTGTTTCCAATGGTGTTTATAGACCACCAAGTTTTTAATATGGTTGTTGCTTTTTGGTAACAAGTTCAATGTCAGGCAACACACTTCTGTAGCTTACTTGCTCTTCTTTTGAATATTATGTTACCAATCGACCTTGCAATGTGCAGCCCCTCATCTGTTTCTAACATTCCAGTGCTCAGAGCCAACATAAAAAGGTCTACATCCTGGCGATCATTTTAGGGGAAAAGTAAGAGGTTACTTTTTGTAAGAGATTATTGAAAATCATGTTCCACAAGTTTTTTATATATGTACCAGGCACTCGGCCGGAGGGGCATTGGAGCGCTTTACCATGAGCTCCTGCCTCTTTACTTACATTTCTGTCTATAGTTCCCTTGACTTTGCTCACTTCTTCTTTTCACTACTTGGGGAGAAAAACTCCATTCTTATTGTGTACTATCATGCCGGCTGCCAAAAATATTTGGGCGCTGGCTATCACTTTATGCATTTTTCTCCTTCCTTCATGTCCTCCATTTCTGCCAGTTTCTCCACCCAAGTTGCGGCTAGCACACTCACATTCACAATCCCGGATCTCTTTCAGATTTGTTCATGGTCACTTATGCAGGTGGGATGTATGTTCTGGTGATTGTCTCTTGACTGCATTCCATTATCTGCAGGACAGCATCCAACTTCAGCTCTCCACTGGTGCCCTTGAGGATCAGCCATCTTGGCTCCCTATAGATGTCTGAATACCCTCCTTTGGGCTTGATCTTTGAAATGTTGTGGGAGCAATGCTGGACTACAATGGTGGTGGGCTCTTGTTCTCTGGTTCCCCCAAAGTTCAAGGAGGTCTTTTCAGTTGTACCATGCAGCAATATCCTAGCATTGGTTAGTGAGCAGCTTTCCAAAGTCAGATTAAGTCAAGGTAGATTTATCATTTTGCTTTAGCGCCCGATCATCTCTCTAAGATTACCATTCCCCTTTATCCATTCAAATGCTGGAGCGGAACGTTTTTCTGGCCACTAGAATATAATCTAATACCAAATAGTAGCTACTAATCATGCCATCCACCCAAGGCTGAGTGACTGTAGTAAGCTGCGTTAGTCTCTTGCCTGACAAGCTGAGGTATGTGACCAAGTTCTTCAAGTAAAGGCGCATTTTATTTGAGAAAGTAATAATGTTTCATAATATAGAGGAGAAGGGCTAGTCACTGTTCCATCATGACTACTATCACATCAGGTCATTTGATTTGTCAATCCTGCAGTCCATCATATTCACTTTACCAAGAATATTAGTTGCTAAGTATGAGAATTGTATAGGCCACACGAACATTTATTGGTGCCCTGTTGGTCAACTTGCTTCCACGCTAGTGGAAGAACGTACACACACACATGTACTGATTATCGCTGAGATTATTAATAGCTCACTGAGTAAGGGATTAGTGCCAGACTGCTTAAAACATTTATAGATTTCTCCGCGAAAACAATATTGAGTCCTGCACACCCAGCAAGCTATGTATGCCACTGGCGGTACTCTTTTTCTCACCAGGATTTTAGGAAAGGTTGTTGCTAGCTAGTCAACCTAACGCCTCAAGGCCAACAACACCCATGGCAATCTACAAGTCAGGCTTCCGACTACATAATAGTACTAAAATTGTTTTATTGGTTGCCCAGCAATGTCTTTCTAAAATGGCAGATGAGGACACAGCTGCACTTTTTAGATTGCTGCTGGACCTCCCAGATGCTTTTGGCACCCTTGATCGAAGCTATTTCAACCACCTTCAACGACACATCACTGAGGTTTCTTCTCCTTTGGTGTAATTTGAGTCCTTTCTTTTGGAATGAAACATCAGCTGGATAAGGATTGAATATTAACTCCTTTGGTGATGTTGACATGCAGTGTCCCTGTGGGCCCCATCCCCCACTCCCTATTCTTACACACAGACATGTTAAAGTGTAGTTATACATGACAAAGGTAGTAAGATTTTAAGTTACTTTAAAAAAAAATCTTATAAATTCAGTGAAAAATGCACTATCTTTTAAAAACCATAAGACCTGGAAAATGTGCCAGTTATATGTAACTGGCATAAGTATAACTTGGATGGTTGCTACCTCTGGTGTAGGGTTTCACATCTGTGCTGATGACATACAGTTGCTGACGTCTGATAAGGGAGACTTCAGGCCAACGGTTGTGACATGAGGATCTTTTGACAAATTCAACATCAATCTCCGAACTTCATCCATGCTCTATCCTAAACCTGAATGGGAAACAGACTAAGATAGACAGTAAAGTAGTATGGGGAAGGGACTGAGCGAATTAGGGAAGCACTGGGTGTGGCTACTCCTGTGACAGGAAGCCTGAATGTGGCTACTCATATGACAGGAAGCCCCAGTCTCTCAAAAGAGGTAGGATGTGGAAACCACTGCCCGCGCAGTACAATACAATTTACAGGCTTAAAGAATATTTCGAGGGGGCAACCAGCTCACTGGGACTTGGATAAATTCCACAGAAAGAATATAAAGAAACCTGAATAAAGAATCAAAACAAATTAACACAAAAATACATGCTAGACAATTCTAGATAAGGCTGACTGAGGGAAGATTTCAAGGGCATTGAGGAAGTGAAAAAACAACAAAGTGTAGGGATGCAGGAACTGGTGAAAATTTGGTCATGAATTGAATTGCAATATTCCTAGCAAGAACAAAATGGTTGGCAGATGCCAGGTTCCTCGTGCAACCATTACATATACTGTCTATAACTTACAGCCAGGGGAGTCCATTGCTAGACTTGCATCCATTGCTTAACTTGCAGCCTACAGTCCCAACCCATGGCCTTCTAAGCCTCCCAAGCCTCCCCACTTGCCACAGGCCAGTCCTCCAGAGTTGCTGTCTTCATTTATGTGCAAGAAAGGAATTTGTGCATGTGAGACCTGCGGCCAGTGAACTGTGACCCCTTGTTCTTCATTAACTTGTCTCGTTGAGTTGCCACATGGTACCCTGCAGGTGAACGTAGCGCAAGGGAATGACCAGACACAGCCCTTGCAGGATTGGGGAGAACTGTCAAGGGCTGATACAAGACAGCTGCTTTGCACCTAATACCAGCAAGGCCAAACTGATTCCTTGTGGGTCCTTGATCAAGAAATTGAGTCACTTAGAAGTTGAACATTATGAGACTTTAGAATCAATCTCATGTAGGAAGTAGGATGGAACACAGGGTGGTCTTTGAGCCACAATGAGTATGGTGCGCAGCCAGTCAGCTCACCAGCTGGGTCATTGTGAGGTGGATGAGCTGCCTGCCAACTGCCGGCACATCCAATCAGTCTGCTTGCCAGGTTGAGGACCCTAGCCAAATCAAGAGATCCCTAGCCAAATTGAAAGATCTCCTTGCAACTTCTAGGGAGAAAACACTTTTGAGAAACTTTGCATTATTTTTGTATTTCAGAAAGGAATCTCCAAAACAAGGGGGGTTCTTTATGACATGCAGGGAGTTTCCTCTGTAGTAGTGGTGGCCATTAATAGTTTGTTCTGTCCAGAGCTGTCATGCTGCACAGGGCAGCGAAAATATGCATCAGAAGATCCTCTATAAATAAGACGGGGATTTGTATTCAATCATTAGGCAGCCCAGATGCAGAGGGGCTACTAGGTCCTAGGTTTACAAAGGTAGAGCCTTAGGTTGGCACCACTGCCGGAAACTTAGTGTGTCCTCTAACCTCTAAATCACACCCTGCCGCCATTATGTCCACTTATTTCCCATATAAAGTACAGCTATGGCTAATAGAAGAAACTAGAGGCATATTTGTCAGGCCTGTGGTTGGGTCACAGCTCGATTACTGCTGCATTAACTGTTTTGACACCTCCAAGAAAAACCTAACCTAAGAATAATTCAGAATTATGGGGCCATACTGCTAGCGGGACTCAACTGAACAGATTGTAAGGTCAACTTAACTGAGACTGAATTGTCTACTAGTGGCTGCCTTGGATTTCGATGTGTAGTGATGATCTTTAATGTAATCTGCCAAGTTGGAACCTTCAGTTGGCAAACTGGGCTACAGCTGCATAACCATTGCTTCCTGAATTAGACCCTATATTCTGGGAGTAACGCCTTCAACTAATACGATCCAAAAAGTGGAATGACCTCCAATTTAACCTGTGAAATTCAGGTAATTCTAGTAGGAGTATACCAAAATCCAGTTTAGTTTCAAGGTTCGTATGGTTCACTTTCTTTCAGTGTGCTTGTATGTACATGAATCCTGGAAACCTTTGGATTTTGGTGCCCTACATAGTCATTTGATTTGATAGATTATATATACCTCTGTGAGATGGTTAAAACTGTCTCTAACCTGCTCTAACAATGGAAGACCGATACAGGTGGTGCAATCTGCTAGAACTTTTCCTCCTTACGTATAAGTAATGCTGATATGCTCTTCATTCATAGTTTTCAAGTAATCCTTTCTTAGGGTTCAATTTCATTTTAATTGTATTATCACATATAAAAACAACTTTTCTTTACTAAATGTTAACCTAGTCAGGGCACTGTGATGTATGGGAAAATGTAAGTTTTCGGATTATTTCGTTGTCCCGGGAATCTCACAACTTTGTATGGTTAAGAGTTAAAACTCCCACTCACAAAAAAACTATTACATGTACTATTATATTTGCAATACATATTGATGTAGCTAAGTGATACATGTTTATTTGGTTTAGGTTGGGGGATCACTTACGTTTTGTTGTCACTTATATATATGAAAGAATATATTTTATTCCTTCATGCAAAAAGTGGTGGATATACGTATACTGATGCTTTACTGAAATGTACTAATGTGATCAAGATCATTTTTACCTGCATTTGACATTTATAACACCTTATGATCACAAAATATATTGCATTATAGGCATAAAAACAGTTGGCTTAGTTCTTCATTTGAAATGTAATTTTAGTTGAAAGTAATTTGTATCGCAGTTTTATTGAGCCTGACAACATTTTTAGAGCGAGAAAATACTTTTATATGCTTTACATTAACAGTCATACAACCTTTTGAAACTCCTACATTATGTACCTTATTTTTAGATGAACAACATCAACCTTGTTTTACAACAGTTTCCTTTGACTACTCCAACTTCAAGATTTTTAAGTCTTTTTTTACTTCATAGTTCTTTATTGCACCAAATGAAAATTTTTCTTAACTTCCAATACCTTTGTAACTAAGAACCTTAACTCGTTTTAAACACCTAAACATCATTTATAGCAAGAAATTTACAAAATACATAGGAGTCTCCGGGGTGGAAAACCTCTTTAGAAAAACTTTTGTATCTGCTATATTTTCCCCGATAGAAAAAAAGGTGGGATACACACAGAAGATAAATGTCAAATATATGTCAAAATGACTATTTAGATATTAGAATGAAAAGTTATAAAAAGGTATTCGGGAGTTGGATTGTTACTCAATATATTATAAAATGTACTGAGCAGGTTAGACAATATCACTCCTGTTCCTTGCCTGCTTGTGATGCAGCTGTCATTTTATTTTCTTATGAGTGGCTTCGTAGTGGTGTTTAGTGGAATTTATCCATTGCATACAGATAAAAATTACAGACTTAAGCATTTGTAAAAATAAGAGCTTGAATTAAAAACCGCCTCCTAAATCATTTACTTTTACTCTCCCTTGATCTAGTTGTTGATATGGAAGTTAGTTTCGCAACTTATTTCATCTAAATGAATACTTTTCTTTTTCATTCGGAGGTAAGAGTTACGTGGTTATTGGTTAATGTTTTTTTCTTTTGTCTGTCTTCTTTGTTCTTGCAGGTTTGCAGACTTTGTTCTGGGATCTTATCATATATCACCAGAAGAAATGAGAATACACGATGAACAGTACGGGCCAGGGGGCCTCTTCTTAGAAGACCAACTCTTTGATACCAGGGGAGAGCTAGAGGGAGGTCAGCATATGCAAGGTGGTCAAGAAGAAGAGATTGAGGAAAATAATGAAAACCACTTGAGCAATAATGAAGAAATCACAGGATATATGGCATTGGTATAAACTACACATCGTACAACGGTTGCTCATAATTGAGCCATAATTGAACTTCTTGTTTGAGGCATGATGGATGACCAGAGGGTTCTGAGACTCATACTTGCTGTTTTCAGGCCAACCTAAAATCATCTGAGCCTAGAGGAAAAAGCATCTCGAGTGCTCTAGACTGCTCACTCATCATCCCTGGATGTGCTGGATGTGTACTGACAATGGATATCCAGTCTCAGGGAATGGGAAACATGCTGTATATAACCAATCTTTTTAATGTGCTATAGCAGTCCTTCATGCAATTTTAAAATAATTGTATTTCCAAAATTATATTTTTCAATGTATTAACAATCATTGATACGTTAAATGTTACTATATTCTTAGCAAAATTGAATTGCACTGAAATGAAGAAAACGTTCTGTGACTGAATGTATTTCAATACACAAATAATGTTTTTAGAAGTCTGCGATTTATTGATATTAGTCTGGCCTTAGTAATGGGTCTGGAACTCAATACTGACTGTCCTTGTTTAACAATCGATTGACTACTAGGCCAGGTGAAACACCTCTTCACAGCTACCATAGTGGTGCATAGTTCTGGGACAAGTTTGTGTGGAAAATGTGGATTCTTAAGAATTTTATGTTGGTTATGCCAGACCTGAACCTGCATCCCCTGCAGATGATATTAATTAAATATGCAGCAAGAGGGATGAGATAAAATGTTAACTTCTTAAGTGTCTTCATGGGCCCAAGTTTCTGATCACCTGTCTCACAGGAGCCCAAGACCTTTTGATTTTACTGCAATTCTATATATATTATTGTGGCGGGGTTGGGGTAGGAGAAATGGACCGAAGACTGGATCTAGGTAGCTAAGGCTTTATTTTGATAAAGGACTTCTTTTTCTTGGTTAACAGTCCTTCCCGAGTGGAAGCAGCAGGATCCGTGGTGGCGCTGGTTACAGGGGGTGGTCCTGCTTCTTAGGGCTACTTTCTGTTAGGATTCTTTAAACAAGGTCAGGAGCTCTTGGTGTTGCTGGATGTTCCCTCCGGGGTATGAGCCACAGCACAAAAAAAAGAAACAAAAGAAACAGAGGGGTATCATCAGATCTCCGTCTGAAATATCGTCGGTCAGGGAGCCCAGGGAGTGAGGGAAACCACCAGAGCTATTTGTCGGCAGACTGCCTAAGGTGCACTATCGTGAAGGGGAGTAGTGTAGGAGGGGGGGGGAATAGCGGTGCATGGAACAAGGGAAGAGTGCCTCAGAAATATTTACACAGACACTTAACTCCTCTCGGACCCGCCCCTCCTCCCAACCCAGTTCGACATCCTTTGTCGTACCTGGGAGAGCCACACTCCTCCGTGAGTGTGGCTGGGCGACTCGTGGGAATGTTGGCCTCCAGGCGTGTCTTCTCCTTCTCCGTCCCTCGTTCTTCGCACAGCTTCCCGTCCTTCTTCCTCCGGTACACGTCTCGGTTCCTCTTCTCTCGCTTCCTCCTCGGTGTCGTCACACGCCGAGTATAGGACTTCCTCTCTTTTCACCAATCGACAGGATGCCACGTCATGCCAGGGAGGTTCCTCTAACTCAGTACACTCCCCCTTAAAGGAACATTCCTCGACATCTTCTGCTTGTCGTCCCCAGAGCGGCTCAGTGTCGGTGCTCCAGTCGTCCTGGGTGGTTTGGAAAGAGGGGAGAGGTGAGGCGTCAGCAACCCACCATTCCGTAGAGTGAGCCTTATATTCGTTTATCGTGGACTCCTGTTTACACACCTCCCCCCTTGGTTTCTCCCGATCGGGGAGAATAGCAGACCGGGACAGAAAGTCTGCATTACTATTTTCAGTTCCTTTTCTATGCTTAATGATCATGGAATATGGTTGCAAAAATAGAAACCATCTGAGAACTCTCGGATTCTGTGACTTATTCCTGTATATCCACTGTAGTGGGGCATGATCCGTATATAAGACAAAGGGTTTTCCTTCCAGATAATACTTTAACTTGTCTATTGCACACAGTATTGCTAAACATTCTTTTTCTATCGTTGGGTATTTTGTCTCTCGAGGATACAGTTTTCTACTAATATATAGTAGGGGGTGTTCTAACCCGTCTGTACCTATCTGGGAAAGCACTGCCCCTAAGCCGGTGTTAGCGGCATCTGTGGCCAAGAGAAAGGTTTCCTCAAAATTTGGGGAACCTAATACTGGACTGGTAGTGATGGCCTTTTTAAGTTGGTTGAATGCCTGTTTGGCTGCTTCTGAGGGGTGCTGTATTTCTGCTTTACTGGAGTTTTTTTTAAGGAGATTGGTCAAGGGAGAGGCTGTCTCCGCAAAGTTGGGCAAAAATCTCCTGTAATATCCGATTAGCCCTAAAAAAGCTCTTAGCTCTTTTTTGAGGAAGGGAAAGGGGTGTTTACTATTGCCTTGACCTTTTCCTCTTGAGGCGCTATGACCCCGTCCCCTAGCATGTATCCCAGGTATTTCACTCTAGAGAATGCGGCCTTTGATTTCTTTGCATTTATATGAAGACCTGCTGTTTGCAATGCCAACAGAATATTCTGTAGGTGTTTAATATGTTCGGGCCAAGAGGTACTGAATATCACAATGTCATCAAGGTATACGGAACAATAGTCCGTATACCTACTGAGGACCTCATTCATCAGCCTCTGGAAGGTTGCCGGGGCTCCATGGAGCCCAAACGGCAGAACGTTAAACTCATAGATGCCGTCACCTGTGGTGAAGGCTGTTTTATGCTTATCTTCTTCATGGAGGGGCACCTGCCAGTAACCTTTTGTTAGGTCTAGTGTTGTTATATATTTGGCCTCCCCGATTCTTTCAATTAATTCATCCACCCTTGGTATAGGGTAAGCATAACATCAAGATATAGCATTCAGGGCCCTAAAGTCCATACAGAACCTTGTGGTACCATCTGGCTTGGGTATCATCACAATAAGGGACGACCAGCTACTTCGGGACGGCCTTATCACTCCTAACTTTAGCAGGTCCTGGACCTCGCGGCTGACATCGCGTCTTCTGGCCGCGGGTATTCGATAAGGTCTTAATTTGATTTGGGCCCCTTTTTCTGTTTCAATTCTATGTTCAATCAAGTTGGTACGGCCTGGTAGATCCGAGAACATCGGAGCGAAGGTTTAAAGGGTGACCTGAAGTTCTTTTTTCATCTCCTGAGGTAATTCCTCATTTATGGGCAACTTACTTAGGGCAGAAGTGTCTTCTGTAGTTGGTAACCCAAACTGTGCTGATTTTGGAAGTGGACCCAACCATTTTTTAGTAGGTTTATGTGAAAATATTGGGTTCTTGAAGGGGAAATCTTTACTCTATAGGTAGTATTCCCCAAGGTTTCTATGACCTGGTAGGGCCCCATCCACTCTTTGTGAAACTTCTTACCAGAGGAGGGCAAGAGGACCAGAGTCCAATCTCCCTTTTTCATATGTCTCCATTTCTTCCCTTTGTTATAATACCCAGCCTGTTTCTGTTGGCTTTTCTCTAAATTAGAATAGGCCAGGTCTCTCAGCTTACCCAACTTGCTTCTTAACATTTGGGTGTATTCCAGAATTGCCCTCTGTTCTTCCCTTTCCTCATTCTCCCAAGCTTCCCTGGTGAGGTCTAGTAGGGTTCTTGGTTGTCGACCATATAAAAGCTCGAAAGCTGAACACCCTGTACTACTCTTGAGTCTGTGCTCTGAGGACGTAAAGGGCCATAGGCAATAGTAAATCCCAATCTTTATTTTCTAAAGACAGCATTTTGTGCAAAGTGGTCTTTAAGGAGCGGTTGTACCTTTCGACCAGGCCATCTGTCTGGGGATGGTATGCCGAGGTCCTGATTTGATGGATGTTAAGGGTTTTGCACACTTCTCGCATGAGGCGGGAAACAAATGGAGTTCCCTGGTCCGTTAATATTTCTTTTGGGAACCCCACCCTGAGAAACAATTCTATGAACTTTCCGCCTATGTTCTTGGTGGTGGGAGCCTTGAGAGCGAACGCCTCAGGAAAACCTTGTTGTGTAGTCGACTATAACCAGGGCATACATGTGACCTTTAGCTGTTTTAGGTAGTGGCCCAATCAGGTCCATTACCAGTCGTTCAAATGGAGTTCCTATAATAGGGAGGGGTTGTAAAGGTACAGCTGGTGGTTTGCTTAAATCTCGTTTTTGGCATACCTCACACGTTTTACAAAACTCAGAAGCCTCTTTGTAAATACCAGGCCAATAAAAGTTCTTCAGAATGTTTTGTAGGGTTCTTTCTGCTCCTGAGGGTCCGGCCGTTAAATGTGTGTGGGCATAATAGAGAATTTGTTCCCTGAAGGGTTTAGGTACCACCAACTGTTTTGGGTCTTGTGCTTTGCCCTCTCTATATACTAACTCCTTTTCTATAATGAATCTTGGGAAGGTCGCCTGGGTACTAGACTGACCAACACAAGCCATTTCCGAAGCATTAAACAAGGAGGCATAAATGGCTTGGGCGAATTTGAAGTTTTGGTCCAAAATCCAAGGTTCAGACACCACTAGTGCTGGGACAAGGCTTTCCTTCCTTTGGGGAACCTCGCTCAGTTCCTTTTTAAACATAGTCATGAAATCAGGATTATCTACCCCTATAATCAGGTCTTCTAGGAGCGACTCTATAACACCTACCTTTACTTTACAGCGAGGCCTACCCGAGGGATACAGGGTTACCATTGCGACTGGATAAGGTTTTACATCCCCATGCACACACCTTATGTGCACTACTTGCCCCGGAAGAATGTGACCTGGTAGGACTAGGGAACTTTGTATAACTGACTGCCTGCAACTTGAGTCTAGCAGGGCCTTATCATTTTATCGTTTACTGAGACATGTACGTAGTATGATGTTCCCATCTCAGCGGTGTACATCACAGCTCTGGGGACGTAGCCGACCTCCATAGGCTCCTCAGGAGGTTTTCTTCTAGGGCAAAGTCCAGCAATATGGCCCCATTCCCCACACTCATAGCACTGTGGTGTTTTCAGAGGGGGAACCTCCGATTTAAAGGGTCTTGGTCTTCCTGTTTCTACACCTGGTTTGGGTTTCCTTTCAGTCTTTTGTGCCGGAGGGGCTTTTGACGTCTTTTCCCCTTCCCAAGGCACAGCCCGAGGTTGTGCCCTGGAGTAGTTGGCGGCCATTTCTATAGCCTGGGCTGGGTTGAGCCCGGAGTGTTGTCTTAACCACCGTTGTGTACCATAATGCAATGCTTCCATAAATTGTTCAAGGTAGATACTATCCATTATTCCCTCCTTACTCCGACTGTCAGGGCGCAGCCATTTGTCTGCGGCTGCTTTTAGTCTAAAGATTAATGTCTTTGGGTTCTCTCCTTGGGTTCCCTTTTCTTTACGAAACCTCACCCTATAGGCTTCTTCATCCAACCCGAGGTGATGTAATATTAAGGCTTTGATATCCTTGTAGGGAGTATTCCCTAACGGGTTGGCTACTTGGTAACCTTCCTGGGCTGGTCCAGTCAATAAGGGTGCTAGGAAGAACGGCCACTTTTTTTCGGGCCAGCCACATGCTCTTGCGGCCCTTTCAAAATTGGTAAGAAATGCATCAGGGTCATCTCCTGTTATGAATTTTTGTAGTGCTACTCCTGACGGGTGAGGCATAGGAGACGGTCGCTCCGCAAAACCTCCAGGGGCTCCTGGGTCTTTCATCGCCTTTTGTAATCCTTCTAGCTGTGCTGTCATAGCGTTTTTTAAAACTTCCCGGTCCTCCTGGGCTGAAGTCATTTGGCGCTCGACGGCCCACTCCAGTTTTTCCTGTCCTTTGATTAAGTGTTGGATTAACTGATCCATCGCCGGTGACGGGATGGAAGGGGAAAATCCCACTTCTGACACCAGTTGTGGTGGGGTTGGGGTAGGAGAAATAGACCGGAGACTGGATCTAGGTAGGTAAGGCTTTATTTTGATAAAGGACTTCTTTCTCTTGGTTAACAGTCTTTCCCGAGTGGAAGCAGCAGGATCCGTGGTGGCGCTGGTTACAGGGGGTGGTCCTGCTTCTTAGGGCTACTTTCTGTTAGGATTCTTTAAACAAGGTCAGGAGCTCTTGGTGTTGCTGGATGTTCCCTCCGGGGTATGAGCCACAGCACAAAAAAAGAAACAAAAGAAACAGAGGGGTATCATCAGATCTCCGTCTGAAATATCGTCGGTCAGGGAGCGAGGGAAACCACTGGTGCTATTTGTCGGCAGACTGCCTAAGGTGCACTATCGTGAAGGGGAGTAGTGTAGGAGGGGGGGGAATAGCGGTGCATGGAACAAGGGAAGAGTGCCTCAGAAATATTTACACAGACACTTAACTCCTCTCGGACCCGCCCCTCCTCCCAACCCAGTTCGACATCATTTGTCGTACCTGGGAGAGCCACACTCCTCCGTGAGTGTGGCTGGGCGACTCGTGGGAACGTTGGCCTCCAGGCGTGTCCTTTCCTTCTCCGTCCCTTGTTCTTCGCACAGCTTCCCGTCCTTCCTCCAGTATACATCTGGGTTCCTCTTCTCTCGCTTCCTCCTCGGTGTCGTCACACGCCGAGTATAGGACTACCTCTCTTTTCACCAATCGACAGGATGCCACGTCATGCCAGGGAGGTTCCTCTAACTCACTACACGCCCCCTTAAAGGAACATTCCTCGACATCTTCTGCTTGTCGTCCCCCAGAGCGGCTCCGTGTTGGTGCTCCAGTCGTTCTGGGTGGTTTATAAAGAGGGGAGAGGTGAGGCGTCAGCAACCCACCATTCCGTAGAGTGAGCCTTATGTTCGTTTATCGTGGACTCCCGTTTACAATTATACACTTCCATTTAGGACCTGCAGCCAGCCCTCTTTATCCATTGGTCTGTTGTTGTATCATTCACATTTGTATTCCGCTTTCTGCAACTACAGCAGAGTGGGGTCAGTACATTTCAGACATTAGCTAATTTCACTGTGAGTGATGGCATTCTGCTCTTTAACAAGGACCACATCTGCACACAAAGTACTTCCCATCAGTGCCAGGTAGTACTATGGCAATGTGAGCCTCTAGAGACCCAAAAATATTTTCCGTTTTAGCCAATGATTTTTTAAATATTGGTGGGGGCATGGCAGCTCCCCCGTTCAAAACGTTATATAAAAAACTATGACAAGCATATTGACAAAGCCAAAAGGCAGGTAGCCAACACCAGACCTATTCACATTGCCAGTGATTGTTTCATAATCCTTTTAGGAAAGCTTACAATGTGCACATGTATAACTGAAAACCATATTTCTCAGTGCTTTTTGAGAAGTTCTAGTAAATGGTGAAAGTAACCCTTTGGCATTTGAGGTAGAGCCACTGAACATCAACGTTCCTATTAATTGGGGATTGACTGTCCACATCCCTTGTTGCAGTTTGAGCGACATTTAAAAAAAAATATCTCTCAGCCTAACTTAACTGGTGGACATTGTATTTCCTAGTAGAGATTCATTGTCCTTTTAAATGGTCTCGGTTTCTAATTAAAAATGTAGGGAGTGATGAGAATAAGAGGTGGGTAGACCAGCGTTGTTGCTATACTGAATTTCATGTCGTTGTAGCGTGAGAAATATTTTTGTCTAATGTCCTAAATAGCAATAAGGCCCTTACTATGAATTTCAAGCAAATACCATGCAGTGAAATTGCACCTGCATGGTCTCATTACTGCAGCTTTCTTTAGTAATTATACTACTAACATTCAAAGTGAATGAATCTGCGATGGGACAATAACCTAAAATGTTCACGTTTTCCTACTTTCAACCTCTTTTCTCCAGGTTTTACCTAGAGGAATTTGTGAGGGGATAATTCTAATGCAGTAATATTGTACAACTTGGAAAACAGGGATCAGACGCGGACACTGTTGCTCTCGATCCTTTTATTTCCGAGCAACTCGTAATGAAGGCTGTAAGTCGTTTATTCACGAAACACACTTAAACTACTGTTTCCCCATGGGCTGTAGAAATTAAACTTGAAACTGGCAGTATTATTCAGAAATGTACTCCTCAAAATGAGTGGGCACTTGCTGACTATCGAGGACTTCATAGCAGCACACTTAGTTAATGCAGGACAACCAACCACAGACACACTTGCTATATTTTTTAAGTTGCTTTTGATATGATGGGTATCCATATTATAGCAATACAGTGCCATCCCTCTCTCATTAACCCAACATCAAATACATTATTTTGAACTGCCTCTGTGACATGGCTGTATAACCTATTGCTGCTCACTTCTTCCCATTTATTCCTCCAGCCTAGCATTCCACAGCCTGCTCAAACTTATGATCACTAAAGACTCCCTTCTCATTTCTATCCTTTTTTTCCTGATGGTTCAGTTCTTCGCTAACTTGTTGGTCCTCTACCAAGGCTTTCTGCCTCTCCTTTAACATTCTTATCCCTTAACCATCATAAACATTAAACCATTTTCCTGTACTCTTAAATGTGCCCATTGAGTGTTTTATTCTACCCTACCCTCACTTACTTCCCCTTCAGCAACCCCCAATACAGTTAGTTATTATTTTTTCTTGAGTTATTACTGGCTACTGCTTTAGAATGTCCAAATTAATGCTGTTTTAGCAAATAGCATCACATTGCTTTCGTCGCCAAAGTACAAATGTAAAATTGGTGGTGTCATTGCCACATTCTCTGAAATTTGACAAAAGCTTTTCCCCGTTGCAAGCTCTACTCTACCCCTACATGACGAGCCTACATTCACCTCATCGTATTTTTGTTTGCAAGTACCTACTCCAGAGGATTTTCTTCTTTCACCTATTCCCATTTTATGACGGTGTGTCTGCAGAGCCACATTTCAAGCTTAATTTCATCACTCTTTAGTATCTCAGTAGAACATTTGTTTACACGCAAGACCACCATCCACCTCTATCCCACTAAGGTTTCATGATTCCTCAGATATAGCAGTGGTTTATTCCCACTTTGCCAACCTCTAAAAATGTTCATCTCCATCTCTAAACATTTGCTTTCATTGTTTACACCTAATTCAAAATTGGTGTGTCACTTTATTCGCCTAAACCAATTCTAGACAACCTAAATGATTTAGCAGCTGCTGGATTTCAACCCCTTGACCGCCGTGGCGCTGGGGGGGGGGGGAGGGGAGGCCGCACGGTGCAGCCATGCTTGTGACGGAACCACTCCGTCACGAGCCACGGGTGCGCTGTGCTCATGACGGAGTGGTTCCGATACGGGCCCCCCCGCTCATGAATTCACCCGCGCAGACAGGGAATTGATGCCGCGTGGGCGAAGCGGCCGCGGCGTGACAGAACCACTCAGTCAGTGGCGTCACTAGGCGGGTGCGGACCACACCGGGTGACACCCTTACATGGGGTGACACCATCTGGGTATGCTGTGTATGTAACACAGCTCTTCAGCCTGAGCCTCGCCTCTGCTCTGGTTTGCTTATCAGGAGGAACCCTGGGCCTAATAAAGCATTGCGCCTCTCTCTCTGACAAGCAGAGGCTGATGTGAGCATTTAAATAATGTCTTCACTTGGACTCGCTGTCAGTTTTAACGGACAATCTTTTGAATCGTTCAACTTCTTTGAAATGAATGAGGTATTTAACAGCTTTTTAGCATATGAAATTAATACTGGATAAAAGACGGGCTTTTATGGAATCAAATGGTTGACTCTGAAGAATAAGTGGAATTTTAAATGAGGATAGGAAATGATTACGTACACATTTATAACAGGATATTCATAATTTAATAAGAAATAATTATATAGATATATTGGGGAAGATTAGAAAGAGCATCTTAACTTTTCTTTACAGGAAAGTATACTATCTATATATTTTTCGGTTTCAGTGTATAACTTTAGCAAAGTGTGTTTGTAAAGGGAACACTTATCTGTGGGTATCGTGGCGCTGAAAAACAGACTTCTTGTTACCCAACTCACTAGCACTCATTTTATCGACCTCAAAAGGATGAAAGGTCAAGTAGACAGATCGGCATTTGAAGGACTGGTCTAAAACAGATGGATGTAATGGGTCAGAGCTCTAAAGACAGACATTATGGGGAATACTTCTTAAAAGTAAATCCTATTGAGCAGAAGTATTCAAACATAATTTAAGGGGTTCTTACCAAAGAGGTTACTTTATAGTTGGCTAGAAAATGGAGTCCTTCTTTAGCAGAGGTTAAGTATGACATCGGTCCAAAATATATTACATTCAAAAGGCAATGATCTGCCCCATCCAGGCCCCCCACACCCTCCCCTCCCTGCTGCGCTCGTGAGGGCGAGTGTGTCTTCTGTGTCTATTTAAACTTATCCTCAGTGACGCGCGCACGAATTCAAAGCGCATTTCATGAGTTTATTTCAGTCACTTTAAGAAGAGCCGAGAAACCATGGGGCCGGGGGTGGAGAAGGCGACGAGGAAAGGGTTAAAAGAGCAGCAGGCGGGGGAGAGATGGTGCAGGCGGAGGGGAGATGGTGCAGGCGGAGGGGAGATGGTGCAGGCGGGGGAGAGATGGTGCAGGCGAGAGGGGGGATGGTGCAGGCAAAGGGTGAGAGATGGTGCAGGCTGAGGGAGAGATGGTGCAGGCGGAGGGGAAATGGTGCAGGCAGAGGGGGAGATGGTGCAAGCGGAGGGGAGATGGTGCAGGCAGAGGGGGAGATGGTGCAGGCAGAGGGGGAGATGGTGCAGGCCAGAGGGGGGATGGTGCAGGCAAAGGGTGAGAGATGGTGCAGGCTGAGGGAGAGATGGTGCAGGCAGAGGGAGAGATGATGCAGGCAGAGGGAGAGATGATGCAGGCAGAGGGAGAGATGATGCAGGCAGAGGGGAGATGTGCAGGCAGAGGGTGAGATGTGCAGGCAGAGGGTGAGATGTGCAGGCTGAGGGAGAGATGGCACAGGCAGGGGGTGAGATGGCGCAGGCAGGGGGGAGATGGTGCAAGCGGAGGGGAAGTGGTGCAGACAGAGGGAGAGATGGTGCAGACAGAGGGAGAGATGGTGCAGGCGGAGGGGAAATGGTGCAGGCAGAGGGGGAGATGGTGCAGGCGGAGGGGGAGATGGTGCAGGCGGAGGGGGAGATGGTGCAGGCAGAGGGGGAGATGGTGCAGGCAGAGGGGGAGATGGTGCAGGCCAGAGGGGGGATGGTGCAGGCAAAGGGTGAGAGATGGTGCAGGCTGAGGGAGAGATGGTGCAGGCAGAGGGAGAGATGATGCAGGCAGAGGGAGAGATGATGCAGGCAGAGGGGAGATGGTGCAGGCAGAGGGTGAGATGTGCAGGCTGAGGGAGAGATGGCACAGGCTGAGGGAGAGATGGCACAGGCAGGGGGTGAGATGGCGCAGGCAGGGGGGGAGATGGTGCAAGCGGAGGGGAGATGGTGCAGACAGAGGGAGAGATGGTGCAGACAGAGGGAGAGATGGTGCAGGTAGAGGGAGAGATGGTGCAGGTGGAGGGTGGGATGGTGCAGGCGGAGGGGAGATGGTGCAGACAGAGGGAGAGATGGTGCAGGCGGAGGGGAGATGGTGCAGGCAGAGGGAGAGATGGTGCAGGCGGAGGGGAGATGATGTGGACAAAGGGAGAGATGGTGCAGGCAGAGAGGAGATGGTGCAGGCAGAGGGGAGATGGTGCAGGCAGAGGGGAGATGGTGCAGGCAGAGGGTGAGATGGTGCAGACAGAGGGTGAGATGGGGCAGACAGAGGGCGAGATGGGGCAGACAGAGGGCGAGATGGTGCAGGCAGGGGGTGAGATGGTGCAGGTGGAGGGGAGATGGTGCAGACAGAGGGAGAGATGGTGCAGGCGGAGGGGAGATGGTGCAGGCGGAGGGAAGATGGTGCAGGCAGAGGGAGAGATGGTGCAGGCAGAGGAAGAGATGGTGCAGGCGGAGGGGAGATGGTGCAGGCAGAGGGGAGATGGTGCAGACAGAGGGAGAGATGGTGCAGGCGGAGGGGAGATGGTGCGGACAAAGGGAAAGATGGTGCAGGCAGAGGGGAGATGGTGCAGGCAGAGGGGAGATGGTGTAGACAGAGGGAGAGATGGTGCAGGCGGAGGGGAGATGGTGTGGACAAAGGGAAAGATGGTGCAGGCAGAGGGGAGATTGTGCAGGCAGAGGGAAGATGGTGCAGACTGAGGGAGAGATGGTGCAGGCTGAGGGAGAGATGGTGCAGGCAGGGGGTGAGATGGTGCAGGAGGAGGGGACATGGTGCAGACAGAGGGAGAGATGGTGCAGGAGGAGGGGACATGATGCAGGCAGAGGGTGAGTTGGTCCATCGGGTAAGTTGTGAGGGGGTGACACCATGAGTTACCCGCACCGGGTGACACCAACTCTAGTGACGCCACTGCACTCAGTCATGAGCACAGCGCACCCGTTTGCTCGTGGCGGAGTGGTTACGTCACTAGCACGGAACAGGTTAAGTAACTTTCAAACTGAACTCTGACAAAAGAGAAGTCTAGGGTGTGGGAGGTACTCTTTGTGTGGTTATCCGCTTTGCAGCCAGATACTAAAGGCACCTAACTTGCCTTAAAGTCCAGAATCTAATTCTTTCTTACTTAATTGGCAAAATGAATAAGGGTGTGTCTACCCGTTTTCTCTTACTCTGAACCTGGAGAAAAATTACTTCTCTTTTGTCAACCTAGGGCATAAAAATGGAGGTTCAGGTCATCATTTGCCTTTTCTAGACTGTGTCCCTCCCTGGCAGCAGCTATTAAAGTGGAGTGTTTAATACCCCCAACACTTGGCCAAACCTCATTGGTTGCTTGTTGAAAAAGGTATCCTCTTTACCTGTATTAACCACTGCTCCTTCTAAGGCAACATCCATGCTTGTTTATGTTTGCCAATTCTCAGATCCTCATAGGACACCCATGTGGTCTTTGAGACAGTATAATTTTATATCGCTAATGGCTATCCCTCTGTTTTAGCAGAAGAGAAAGGCATCCGAGTGCTGCTGCTGTTTGTAAAGAGCTTAGGGTTTGGGGGGGAGGGGGGTAGTGGGAAAGATTTTATTTTGAATAAATAGATTTTCTTATGTTTGAGACTCTTGTGGCGAAGTGCCGCTAGTCATGGCCACACCCAATGATGAAGTGATCTCTTAATTTTAGAAGCAAGGTTATGTGAAAGGCTATAATTCACATTTCAACGAGGATGTGCTTAGGACAAGTGTAAAGTGGTTTCCCTTGGAACTAATCAAATGTGTGAGTACCTTCTCTGAAATGTAATAATTCAGAAATGCTTGCAGCGTTATTTTTTTAATTACATTTTCCATATTGTTTACTAGTATGCAATAAATTATACAAAATGTAGTCCTCTAAAGTTTGTGGACCCTTCTTGAAGTGTCAAGTTTTGCCTAAATCCTCAACTTGTTTTTAGTCTGTTTTATATTAGCTTTGTAAATAATCGGTGTTGATGGCTGTAGTGTTTCTAAAAAGAAACACATTCAATTAAAGGCATACATTTTTAATGTATTATAAAGCATGTTATGGTTTAGTTTTCTAAAAAAAAAGAATTCAATTAAATGCAACCTTTTTTAATGTATTGTAAAACATGTTTATGTGTTGTACCATTCACAGGCACACATACACCTAGCATATGTAGCCCACAAATGCACTTCATTTGAATAAATGGTTAATTGGTACTAAATACAAGGCATTTCAGAATTGTCTATAACTATTTGTTTCACAATTACTTAAGTATGATATATTTAGCAGTTCCGCCCTACGTTCCAACTCCACATAAAGTATTATAACTGATTAAAAGTTTCAGTAGTCTTAGTTCCTTTTTTCACTTTTGAACCAACCACCTTAACAACCAACCCAATGGTATACTTAAAAAAAGGTAGGATGGACTGTACAGTTCCCAGAGTTGCATTTCAACTTCTCAGTCCTTTTTTGCATGCCTGACCCATAACTACAAAACCACAGCATGGTTAGTATAATAAGCTTTGGAAATGCTTTCAGATATGCATGCTACCATGGCTGGGTGGGGATTTAACATTTGAAGATGGCACACATTCTGTGTGGACTCTGGTTTTCCTCCGTTAGTCCAGTTTTGGATAGGTACTAGACCGTTGTTGGGAAGGAAAAGTTCTCTGCATGGTAATGGACGTGTACCAATGCTGAGTGCCCCGTCTGTACAGATGTCTGGATTTCTAATGCTGATCTTTTGTTGTCCTAGGGAAACACGGACCATGCGTGTGCACAATGACATAGTCCTGTCTCATGGATTGCAGTCTTTTTGGACGGGGAGGAGCACAAAAGGCACTTCCCTCATAGTGGTGAAAGGCTACTGCCTTTACCAGAAGTTAAGCCGCACGGGTACGGTGGTGGCAGAATACAGCATAGTGAATCAGTAGGTGCAAACAGGTCGTTTTTATGTGTCTCACTGGAATGAGGCCTGCAGGTTCACTCGCTTAAAGTTCCACTGCAGTGTGCTTAACTCACCCTTGGCCTTCATCAGGTTTGTGTGAAGTCCTGCACAGTGCAATGGTGGGCTACATATGCTAGGTGTATGTGAGCCTGTGTACATGAAGGATGTAGTGTTGTGCAGTGCGTGTATGTTATATGTATGCATGTTATGTGCCTGTGAAACTCCCTACAAGAGACTGGCAGGCAGAAGACCCTCACCTAGCAGCACCCATGATAGCAAGCATGTTATATGTGGGTGAAGGGACCCGAGATAGCCTGTTTGCGCTCAATCTAGTAGATATAGACATCTAGGTGGGGGAACCCAAATGCTCTGAAGTACATTCATTCTAACACAATGTGGATTGTGCAGGAAGTTAGTATCAATGGGAGGAAAGTGCCTCCCATGAGGGACACTGGAGCCTTCCGTACTATGGTTGCGAGGCAGTACCTTAAGCCTGAGAAGATGTTCCATGGAACCAAGGATACAGATTTGGTAGCCAATGGAGAGGGCATGGAACATCCACTTGCCTGGGTTGAGATTGAGCTCACTGGCAAGAAGGCCATAACTGATATCGGTGTAAAGGAAAAGCAAGCTGCTGAATGTCTCTTGGGCAATTACTTGTTTGCCCCTAGCTTGGTTCCAGGACCAGAAGCCCTTATGGCTTGGACGTCAGCTGTGTTGACCAGAGCCCAGGCTGCACATCAGTCTCAGAGTGGGACTGGGATAATTCCTGACTTGCAGGGATCAGGACAAGGTAGTTTGCAGGATCTGTCAGATACTGGAAAGGCAATGGCCGTGGAGGTATTTGCTTATGCTCCAGAGGGAAGGGATGATGAGGCTACTGAAATGGGCCAGTTCCTAGACTCTGGGTTGCGCCAGAGCTACAGGGATTGGTAGCTGCTAGAGTACCTACCTGCTCACATTTCCAAGACACAGGTCGGCAAAGGAGTGGCCGGGAAACAGTGTGGGGCATATATACAAGGGAATTTGGTGCCACCGGAATGTCACTTTTTTCGACGTTCCGGTGACGCATTGCCCTGCACCATATTTACAAAGCAGCGTTAAGCCACTCTGTATGGCAACGCAACACCAGTTGGTTTTTGATGCTGCACCAGATTTACAAGGATGTATAAATCTGAAGCAGTGGCAAAAACTAACGCCATAAAAAAACAGGCATTAGATTGTCGCAATGAGGAGAATTGTGCAGCACATACAGAAAGAGCAAAACACCATTAATGATTGTTTTTGTGCAGGAAAGTATTCCTTCCTGCACACGAACAATCATTAAATAATGTAAATTTCCTATTTCAATGTGTGCTGCAGAATACAGTACACAAAGCAGCAAATCACCATTATTGATTATGTGCAGGAAGGGGTACCTTCCTACACATAAACAATCTTCCCTGCAATGCAGGCACCCTTGCACTATAGTGCTAGGGTGTCTCTGTTGGTGCTGGGCAGCTATTTTTAGTGCCAGTGTGGGTGCACTGTATTCTTGTAAATAGGGCACATCCCTGCATAATATAGTGCTGCTCTGCAATTTTTGCTGCAGATCCGCACCATTTCCTTATATATATATATATATACCCCTATGTTGGATGGGGTAAGATAGCCTACTCTATAGTGAGTCAGTGAATCCTGAACCAGGGACTAGCAAGAGGCTTGTGGTTTCATTACTGCACATGAATTTACTGTTGTCACTGGCCCATGAAGAGCCCTTAGCAGGACACTTGTAGGATCCAAGACCCAAGGATTGGGTCTTTCTCATCCCAGTTCTGTTGGCCAGGGGTGCTCACAGATACTGAGAGGTTCTGTAGAACCTGTCTCGCATGCCAGATGAGTGGAAAGCAAAGCGGGAGGACTAACCAGGCTCTACCAGTTATAGATGTTACATTTGAGCAGGTGTAAATAGGCATAATTGGTACATTCATCCCCACCCCAAGTCCCAAATCAGGCCACAAGTATATCTTGGTTATGGTGGATCATGCCTCCAGGTACCTGGAAGCTGTACCTCTGAGGAAAATGACTGCACGGATGCTTGTGAAAGCTCTCTTGGGAAACTTTTCTAGGGTTGGATTTCCAAGGATGGTAATTTCTGACAGGAAAACCAACTTCATCTACTCTTATATGATAGAGATGTGGGAGCAAGCTGGTGTGACCTACAGCATATAACCCACAAACCAATGGTTTGGTGGAGCGATTTAAAAAGACACTGAAGAGTATGAGGGGATCTTCTCTTGTCATGTCTCTTGTTTGCCTGCTGAGAGATGCCGCAGAAGAGGATAGGGTTCAGACCCTCTGAGCTTCTGTATGGACCCCCAGTGCAGGGGCCACTCA
This sequence comes from Lissotriton helveticus, assembly GCF_964261635.1. Classification (NCBI taxonomy): domain Eukaryota; kingdom Metazoa; phylum Chordata; class Amphibia; order Caudata; family Salamandridae; genus Lissotriton; species Lissotriton helveticus. Next base: position 495,679,396 of record NC_136061.1, on the reverse strand, counting down.
CCACAGTCAGAAAAGGGTGGGAAGGGACTTCAGTGTCTCCAAAGAAGGATGTGGAGACTCCGTGATTGGCCTCCGGAAATTCATTGCCTAGTACACAAGTCAGGCGAAGGAAAGCCAGGCCAGCCAAGCGCTAACGAAGGAACGGTAGGACTAGAAAGCTATGCTAACTGGGTATCAGAAAGGGCAGGAGATGTTGGTCTTGAAGCCTATTTGTCCTAGGGCTTTGGAGAACAAATGGTGTGGGCCATACAAGCTAGTTCATAAGATTTCTGAGGTTAACTACTTGGTGGATATAGGTAAAAAAAGGGAAGCCAAGCAGGTGTTTCAAATGAACAGTCTGAAGGCTTATCTCCAGAAAGGTTACACAATGAATGTCATGGCTATGGCAGAGGAAGTTGAGGAAGACGGTCAGCCTTTTCCGGACTTGCTGCAAAGTGATATGGTGGATGGAGCGAGTTCAGTTAGCCCCTGAGTTCGCTCCTGAGGAACAGAAGGAATCTAGAGAGGTGCTGTGACGGTCTGCCAACCTCTTCTCGCTGACTGTGGCCATGGCATAGTGTAAAGTGTTACTGTTTAGATGAGGCACCTCCTTCAAGTTCAGGCATTTATAAAGCGCACTACTCACCCAGAGGGTCTCAAGGCGCTAGGGGGAGGGGATCACTGTTTATCGAATAGCCAAGTTTTCAGTTCTTTTCTGAAGGAGATGTGATTCTGAGTAAGGCGGAGGTGGGTGGGGAGTGAGTTCCAGGTCTTGGCAGCCAGGAAGGAGAAGGATCTGCCACCCATGGTGGTTTTTCGGATGCGCGGGACTGTGGCGAGGGCTTGATTGAATGATCTTAGTTGGCGGGTGGGATAGTAGAAGGACAGTCGGGTGTTGAGGCATTCGGGTCCTAGATTATAAAGGGCCTTGTGTGCGTGGGTAAGAAGGCGGAAAGTGATTCTTTTGTTGACGGGAAGCCAGTGGAGGTTTTTTAAGTGACCGGTGATGTGTTCTTGGCGAGGGATGTCTAATATGAGTCTCGCTGATGTGTTTTGAATGCGCTGGAGCTTTTTCTGCAGTTTTGTTGTAATTCCGGCATAGAGTGTGTTGCCATAGTCCAGTCGACTTGTGACCAGTGCATGGGTGACAGTCTTTCTTGTTTCGAGGGGGATCCAGCGGAAGATCTTTTTGAGAATGCGAAGGACGTTGAAGCAGGAGGACGATACAGCGTTGACTTGTCTGGACATTGAGAGGGAGGAGTCTAGAATGAAGCCAAGGTTACGTGCATGGTCTGTGGGTGTGGGCGCTGATCCCAAAGCGGACGGCCACCAGGAGTCGTCCCAAGCTGAGGGGGAGGATCCAAGGATGAGCACCTCCGTTTTGTCTGAGTTGAGTTTTAAGCGGCTCTGTTTCATCCATTCGGCTACTTCTTTCATACCTTCGTGAAGGTTGTTTTTGGCGGTGTTGGGGTCTTTGGTGAGGGAAAGGATAAGCTGGGTGTCGTCGGCGTAGGAGATGATGTTGAGGTTGTGTTGACGTGCGATGGAGGCGAGGGGACTCATGTAGACGTTGAAGAGGGTGGGACTGAGTGAGGAGCCTTGAGGTACGCCGCAGATGACTTCAGTGGACTCGGAGTAGAAAGGGGGGAGTCGGACTCTCTGGGTTCTTCCGGCTAGGAACGAGATGATCCAGTCCAAGGCTTTTCCTTGTATGCCGATGTTGTAGAGGCGTTGTATGAGGGTGTTGTGACAGACAGTGTCGAAGGCGGCAGAGAGGTCGAGTAGAATGAGGGCCACTGTTTCACCGTTGTCCAGGAGTGCTCGGATGTCGTCGGTCACCGCAATGAGGGCGGTTTCGGTGCTGTGTTTGGCTCGGAAGCCGTTTTGTGAGGGATCCAGGGAGTTGTTGGATTCGAGGAAGGCTGCGAGTTGGCTGTTGACGGCTTTCTCGATGACTTTGGCCGGGAAAGGGAGGAGGGAAATGGGTCGGTAGTTTTTCAGTTCTGAGGGGTCTGCTGTTGGTTTTTTCAGAAGGGCGCTGAGTTCGGCGTGTTTCCATATTTCTGGAAAGGAGGCGGAGTTGAAGGAGCAGTTGATGACATCGCGGAGTTGGGGGGCGATGATGGAGTCAGCTTTGTTGAAGATGTAGTGGGGACAGGGGTCCGAGGGTGAGCCAGAGTGACTTGAGTTCATGAGGCGAATGGTATCTTCAATGGTGATTGGGTTCCAGGACTTGAGGTAGTTAGTTGGAGGGGTGGGAACAGAAGGGGGTGGGGTGAGTTGGTCATTGTGAGTATTCATGAAGCTGTTGTGGATGTCGGCGATTTTGTTGTAGAAGAAGGAGGATAGCGCATCGCAGAGGTCTTGGGAGTTAGTGATGTCGTTGGATGCTGCGGGAGGGTTGGTGAATTCTTTGACGATGAAGAGTTCCTTGCTGTTATGAGAGTTGTTGTCGAGACGGTCCTTGAATGCTGATTTCTTGGCGAATCGAATCAGTTGGTGGTGTTTGCGGGTAGCTGTCTTGAGGGAGGCCATGTTGTCTGAGGTTGGTTCTTTTCTCCAGTTCTTCTCCAGGGTGCGGCATGTCTTCTTGGATTTTTTAAGGTCGTCATTGAACCAGGGAGCCCGTTTGCTGAATGATTTCAACTGGTGTTTTTTCAGGGGTGCTAGTTCGTCCGCACTGTTGGTGATCCATTGCCTGAGGTTTGTGGCCGCTTGGTCTGGGTCCGTTGTTAGGGTGGGAGTGTTTTGGCTGAGTGATGTGAGGAGTTGGTCGGTGGTGATTTTGTTCCATTTTCTTCGGGGAATGGGTTGTGGACGGTTGTGGGTCAGGGTTGTTTTGTAGCTGAAGTGAACACAGCTGTGATCCGTCCAGTGGAGAGCTGTAGTGTGATCGAAGGAGATGTGCTTGCTGGAGGTGAAGATAGGGTCGAGCGTGTGTCCGGCTGTGTGAGTGGGGGTGTTAACAAGTTGTTTGAGTCCAAGATTGGACAGGTTGTCCAGAAGGGTGGTGGTATTGTTGTCGAGAATGTTGTCAAGGTGGTAGTTGAGGTCTCCTAGGAGAATGTAGTTCTCGGATGCGAGGGCGTGTGGGCTGATGAAGTCAGTGATGTCGTCACTGAATTGAGATCGGGTGCCAGGGGGCCTGTAAATGAGGGTTCCTCTGAGTGTGGTCCTGGGGATCGGTGTGGATCAGGAAGTGGAGTTGTTCGGCGGTTGCATGATTGTCGTCAGAGCAGGTTGTAATTTTGATGGTGTTTCTGTGGACGATGGCGATGCCTCCTCCAGTTTTGTTAATGGTGCGGTCTTTTCGAATGATCTTGTATGTCTCCGGTATGGCTATGGCGATGTCGGGGGCAGAAGATGTATTCATCCATGTTTCAGTGAGGAAGGCGATGTCAGGAGATGTAGAGTCGATTAGGTCCCAGAGTTCGGTTGCGTGTCTGTGGACCGAGCGGGTGTTCAGTAGGATGCATTTCAAGTCGTTGGGTTCGGAGCTGTGTGTGGAGGAAGTGTGTTTGGTGAGGGTCCTGACGCAGTTGAACTTACAGGAGAGGCAGGAGAATGGGCCGTGGGTACGTCCTGGGGTAGCTTGGCAGCAGAGTGGGGTGCGTCCGGCGTTGAGGGCGAGGAGAGTAGCGGCATCATAAGTTACTCTGGGGGGTTGGGAGCGGCATAGAGCAGGGGGACGGGCGCTGGGCGTGGTCCAGGCGCGGACGGGCGTAGACGGGCTTACCTTTGGCGCACATTCAGCGCGACTGGGGCGCGGTCGCTGCGCGTGAACGTTGCGCGTTAGGGCATTGGTCATAAATGGATGGTGGAGGGGGCGGAGCGTGGGAGGGGCAGCAGCTGGGAGGAGGCGGTGGCGGGAGGAGGGGCGGACCAGGGGAAAAACAACCACACAAAATGGAGGGTCAAAGGCGAGCACAGCCAGGGGCAGCAAATGCACAGCGTGAAAAGAGCCTTACACGCACAAATCAGCTGTAAAGTCTGAGTTACTGCCTCAGCGACGTCGCGCTGCTATTTAAATAAATAAGGCGACAGTGCGGCACAATTAAATAATTAAAGCGACAGTGCAGCGCAATTCAGAAAGTACAAATAAAATCGACAGTGCAGCGCTATGGAGCGACCGTGCAGCGCTAGCAATTAAATGAATGAAGGACAATGCAGCGTTAGGAGCTGAAATGCAGGAAAACAGAACGATACCAGCGTGTAGGTCAGCTGGAGCGTGGGGGAGCAACCGGACTGAATGAGGGTCCAGGCGGTCACAGGGAACTCGGGAGCGAGGAAGGGTATTACTCGTGGGTGGGAGGGGCAGCAGCTGGGAGGAGGCGGTGGCGGGAGGAGGGGCGGACCAGGGGAAAAACAACCACACAAAATGGAGGGTCAAAGGCGAGCACAGCCAGGGGCAGCAAATGCACAGCGTGAAAAGAGCCTTACACGCACAAATCAGCTGTAAAGTCTGAGTTACTGCCTCAGCGACGTCGCGCTGCTATTTAAATAAATAAGGCGACAGTGCGGCACAATTAAATAATTAAAGCGACAGTGCAGCGCAATTCAGAAAGTACAAATAAAATCGACAGTGCAGCGCTATGGAGCGACCGTGCAGCGCTAGCAATTAAATGAATGAAGGACAATGCAGCGTTAGGAGCTGAAATGCAGGAAAACAGAACGATACCAGCGTGTAGGTCAGCTGGAGCGTGGGGGAGCAACCGGACTGAATGAGGGTCCAGGCGGTCACAGGGAACTCGGGAGCGAGGAAGGGTATTACTCGTGGGTGGGAGGGGCAGCAGCTGGGAGGAGGCGGTGGCGGGAGGAGGGGCGGACCAGGGGAAAAACAACCACACAAAATGGAGGGTCAAAGGCGAGCACAGCCAGGGGCAGCAAATGCACAGCGTGAAAAGAGCCTTACACGCACAAATCAGCTGTAAAGTCTGAGTTACTGCCTCAGCGACGTCGCGCTGCTATTTAAATAAATAAGGCGACAGTGCGGCACAATTAAATAATTAAAGCGACAGTGCAGCGCAATTCAGAAAGTACAAATAAAATCGACAGTGCAGCGCTATGGAGCGACCGTGCAGCGCTAGCAATTAAATGAATGAAGGACAATGCAGCGTTAGGAGCTGAAATGCAGGAAAACAGAACGATACCAGCGTGTAGGTCAGCTGGAGCGTGGGGGAGCAATCGGACTGAATGAGGGTCCAGGCGGTCACAGGGAACTCGGGAGCGAGGAAGGGTATTACTCGTGGGTGGGAGGGGCAGCAGCTGGGAGGAGGCGGTGGCGGGAGGAGGGGCGGACCAGGGGAAAAACAACCACACAAAATGGAGGGTCAAAGGCGAGCACAGCCAGGGGCAGCAAATGCACAGCGTGAAAAGAGCCTTACACGCACAAATCAGCTGTAAAGTCTGAGTTACTGCCTCAGCGACGTCGCGCTGCTATTTAAATAAATAAGGCGACAGTGCGGCACAATTAAATAATTAAAGCGACAGTGCAGCGCAATTCAGAAAGTACAAATAAAATCGACAGTATCTGGGTTTAAAATGTATACCATCATACCGCAACTTGTTTGCAAGCACACTTCCATCCCCTTTTGAGGAAAAGTTTGATTCTCAAACTTGGCATAGTAAATTACTTTCTTGTCTAGGTTGTATAACTTTCCTAAAAATACCATTTTGCCCTGAAGCCTTTTCCTTTCTCCGTCATTACTACAATAGATAAGATTTGGAGATTATGCTCCAACTTTGTAGGAGGCAGCTGCAAGATTTCGATAGCTCTTCGAAAGAACTTTTAGGATCCAAACGGGGGCAATCTGAGTATGACAAATTTCAAGTCTTATTATCACATAGGGAAATGGAGAAAGATAGTTGCTTCGTTAACCTATCCCTGAACACCACCCAATACGCAAAGGCCCACTGCTTAAAAGAGACAGTACATTTGAGAACACTCAGAATGTTTTGGTGTGGGGAGGTCACATCGAGGGTCTGGCATGCAACAGTTCACAGGGAAAACTTGACAACATACTCCTGTCCATTTAGTCCCTTTTTTGAGAATTCTGATTAAGTCAGTGAAAAATGAACATCTGACCTCCTCCATATATAGAGTTTTGAGCATGGCAGGCAAACCCTTTATATTGAGGTTCAAGACAGTATGGGAGAAAGAGCTAGGGGCTCTGTTTGGGCGAGTGGGACTAGGATGTTGATTTTTGTCTTGGCAACAAAGGGCTCCTCTGGTACAAAGGACACCCAAGTAGATTTAAAGCCACTCATTGACATTACAAATCAGAAAAACTCTATGCCATGCATGCTGGAAGATCTGAAGTGTGTTGGAGGGACAGAAGGGATAATCTTTTATGGCACTGTACCACGCTAAAAGGTTTTGGGCAGAGTCCTTGGGTGAAATGACATTCATAACAAATCTGAGAATTGTACCTCCCCACCCCCAACTTATTCCTGGAATTTTGCTAGACTGGCTATCGGAGACAAAGTGTATGTAGGGAAGAGGAATAAAGATAGAATTGTTCTCTTGTTGTTGGCGAAGGATTTCATTCTGTGCAGGGTGGGACCAGTACGGCACCATATAAGCTTCACTGGTACCACAGGTTGTAGCACATTTTGGGAACCGAAAATACCTAACATATTTTTGGAAAAATATGGTGACCAGTCTACTGGGTCTTTAGGGAACTTGCATACTCACGAACATCGACTGCAGTCCAGATTATTAGTAGTCTGCCTTGGCTCAAAGATCTTGTTATAATTTTTTGCTAGTTGTGGGAAGTGATTTGGGTTGGTATTGGGAAGGGGGAGGTGGTGAGGAATTACACTAATCATGTATCATTTGCTGGATTTATTGGCATTAACTCCAATAATAAAAACTTTTTGTACACTAATCATGTATCATTTGCTGGATTTATTGGCATTAACTCCAATAATAAAAACTTTTTGAACCATAAACTTTAATATTTTTCAGTGTTTCGACAAGATCTGTACAGTTTATCCATTTTGCTTCCAGGAAGCGACATCACATGAAACATATAAATAATGGTATAGGTTTAAAGGCCACGTTATCTAGTCTTGACACAATACAGTACTTTCAAAGGCAAGTGCAAACATCAATTAAAGCTCTGAATCGACATGTACAAATCCGGACAAACATAACCCATAATTTCTCAGTAGAATGTCAAAGTAAAATTACAACCTTGTGCAGAAAGGTTGTTAGTTTTCTTTCCAAATAGAAAAACATTTAAAATATTTTTTAACATTTAAAGTCGTAACAACAAAACAGCTTTTAGCGTGTCTTAGGTAAACAGATTACAGGCACTTAAAAATTGCAAAAAGATTTAAGAGGGCAATGGATAACATCTAACATCAGCTAAACCACTCTTTAAAACAAAAAACCTGGACGAAGGGACACTTAACTAGATGTAGCATCAGCACGTGGCAGTGACCGAGATACAACCAGTGGGTTAGATTTTAAATCCACACCAAAGGTCATATATTCAGTTTAAATATTTTAGAAATATAATTCAAAACATAATTTAAGCAAGCCACAAAATAGGTTTAGGTTTGCAACATGCACATCGCATAAATGTAGTCTACACAGGAATTGGTAATGTTTGTTGTGCCTGGATATTATACAGCTTACTGTAAAATACAAATCGTACAATTTGGTCCCAAAAACAAAACTTTTACCTATCAGTGTTCTACCTACTAAAATAACAAATACCCAAGGCACACAGAGGTACAAGGAATTTCCCTTTTTCGCTTGGCCCACTAGTGTACATGGTGGATGACCCAACATTACATGCCGTGTGTGCATTTTTATTTACTTTAAAGGCAAGGGGGGCACGAGCTATACAGGTATTGTGCAGGGTCACAGAAGGGTGTCCTGCATGGCCTACTCACAACAGGACGTGAACGCATGGATTCTCCTCACTCACCTTTGACACACCTCTTGAAAATACTCCCCAAATAATATTGGAGCTACAGTCACCAACATTTAGCAAAAGTACACACTCCATGTACTACATTCCTCTTTGAAGAGCAATTTTATGTGTGCCTCGATAAGAAGAAAACTCAATATATATTTGTAATAAAAATGGCTGAATTTGGGAACAAATGTTCATATGCCACAAGTCCATCGAACTGTTCCTCATAAAGAACAATTTGGGGAGAAAACATGAACCCATTTAACATTAAAGCTGGGTTTTGAGAGTAAGCTACTGAAATCATGTTGAAGAACTTGATTGTATTATACGCTTACTACTACACTGCGGCTGTATGCAGCAACAGCTCATGTATGAGAATCCTGGAGGCCACTGGAAGTTTTGGCAAGCTAAGGATCCAAGTTGAGGCAGGCGGTAGGATCAAAAAAGGAAACATGCATACACTGTCTGGATGCTCCACTTGAGGTACTTTTTCACTTGAGGGAGTGTTAGCAAGATGGGCAAGTTCTGCTTCAGACCTCTTTAATGATGTGCCCAAGAAGAACTTTCTGAGCTTTGGTAAGAAACAACAGCACTGTCGGTATTTTTCTTTTGCAATTGTCCAGACAAATAGTTCTTTAAACTTTTTTCAAAACAAAACCGTTTAAAACTAAAGTTCCCAGCATCTTCTTAGGCAGCAGGTGTACTTTTTAATCTCTATCGACATATCTTCTAAATATGTAGGACAAAAGGAAACTTTCAGGCCCACTGAGGGTCTTCTAACTAAAAAAAAGGGATTGCCAACGTGTTTTCATTTCTAGCGTTCTATCTGATTGGTTTTTAAAAAGAATAATTGCATAAAAACTCTACATGACCAAATTGTAAACTTACTTTCTTCATAAAAACATAAATGTACTACTAAGATTGATGTTGAAAGGAGTAACATAATTGAGAGATTTACTTAATCAGAGCTGGCAAGTTAAGACAGGTAGTGCTCTAGGTGAAGCATGCATGTTGATGAAAGAACATTAACTCGGGGTACTCTTGGTACCACACATTTTCAATAGACAAAAAGAAGAGCACACAACTAAACTCGAGGCACACATCTCAAGACAATCAAAGATGCTAGTACATGGCCACTCTCAAAAATTGTGTTTGGGGTAGCTCCAGGCGCGACTTTGGTATTTGAAAGGAAGCAAATTTGCCCGTTTTCACTCACACATTTTCTCCTTTTCTTAGCAACACAACCTATGATACACTTAAAACAGCAAAGTGCTTTTTGGATACAAATTCAGGGGGTTGCTATGGTTTAGATACAAACTATGTCCAAAATATTTCGTACAACACATACAAGCGTGAAATACAGGCTTAATGCTTCAAACTATCTCTGCCACAAGAGGAAGGCAGAAGGAACCCTTACTGCAAAACTAACCACATCATTTTATGCTGGCATGAAAAAAGATGGCATTGTCCCAAATAGTGCAAAAGTGTATGCCGGTTTTCCTTTTTTCTGTGCTTCACGCTGAGTTGCAGTACTAGTAAGTTTTATTAATGTTCTACAGTGACATACCTTCATCTGATGAAGGCCTTTGTAGCATACACTCGAACTTCATATACACTACTGACTGCAGAAGTTGTGGGGGGTGCTAGCATTTTGTAGTTTTTACAGGAGGAAGGTAGTTATGAGCCTGGTTCATTCTGCCTATTCGTTTCAGCTGACAGATTGTTGACATCCTCTGGTAGGTCAACAGTGGCTGGTTGGCTTGGCTGTATCTGCAGCTCAGGGGTTGCAGCAGGAATTGATGGGTCTCCGTTTCCTAGGCGGGTGGATGGTCTTACTCGATCCCGGGGCTCAATAGCTTCATTTTGACTGTTTGTGTTTATCTGCAAAAAGGATTAAACAAGAAACACAAGAAACACGTGGGTCAAAACCTTTAAGAGAGTTAATATCTTGCAGAAAAAAAGTTCATTATTTTCTGGTCCAATTTGTAGCTATAGCTTTATTTATTTAAGTGGAAATTGTGATACAATCACTTCAAGAGTTCTTCTAATCTCCCAATGCACTCAATACAATTACGAATGAGCTCAAACTGCATAGTACAAGAATTGCGAGCAAACAGTGTATTTGAATTGGAATGCAACACAGAAGAGAAAGGGTATAAAGCAAGTTGTTATGATAAATACAGAACAAGCATTGGCAAGGAGAATAAGTATGGCATTGGCTGCCAACCGTTTAGTTTGTCAGTGCCTGTTTTTTTTTTGCCATAGTTTTTGTATAACTTCATTTTTGGGGCAGCTGTCGAGCATTCAAAAAATAAACAAGGAAACATTAGTTAAAAGCTATTGTTTTGTTTAAATAAGAACGCATTGCTATAATAGTGCTTTGCACTGGTTTTAAAAAGACAATAACTTTTTAAAGTCAGTTGCTTTGCACTGAGAAAGGGGAAATATTTTTTAGATCTGTGACAATCAAAGTGTTAGAATTGTTTTTTAGGTAGTGTGTTTTTCAAAAGAAAGTTGCTTTTTAAATCTGCTGCTATGCACAGATTTTTTTTAAAAAGCACATTTTTTAAGTTGGCTGCTTTGCACTGAAAACGAAGGGGGAGTACGGAAAACTGAAATAGAGCATGCAAGCACTTACAATAGCATACTCCTACAATACAGACAACAGTCAGGTCGCTGCTCTAGCAGCTGAATTGCCCTCAGCCTTATATGGCGGCTACGGAACAAATCAGGTGCGACGCTGGAGCACCAAAGGCAAGGCCATCTGTGCCCGAATGGGACTAGAGGCCAGAAACCCTACCCAATGTTCCACAAGTAAGGTAGCATTCACCTCCCAGCAGCTACACACACTCAGACCACCACCCCTATTACACCTCTGCCTTCCTTGAAACCTAGGTAGCAGGGAACTGTTCTGCTCAAAGTGTAACGTTTCCCTGGTTACAGCGAAGGAAGTCAGTCCAGAATTCCTACGAAAAACAGTTGCTGGAATATGTTCCTTATTAATTGCAGGTCTCTTCCACGCCATAAAACAAAGCTATCAATGTTGATAGAAAACAAACTGCCAGATGCCATTTTCCTTACGCAAACTTGGCTTCACGAGAACGCCATACCTGACATTAACCAAACACTCTCCATAGGATATTAATATATGTGCAGGAAAGACTGTTTAAATAAAATGGGCTGTGGCATTGCAATAGTCTTCAAAGATTCCTACAAATGAGTGTCCAACTCCCTTTCCATTCCTGAATGTGGGAATCTCTCATTCACAATAAATCTGTCACCCACCTGCACCTTCTCACTCTCAGGTGTATAGATATACAGACCCCTTGAACTCTGTTCTAGGTTCCCTGAGTCCCTCCCAGACATTTTGGCTAGCCTGGCACTTGAAAAATCGAATATTACCCTTCTGGGTTATCTCAATATACATTTTGATGAGATTAATAACCCACTCGCAGCAGGGAAAATAATTGACATGGATGCTATTCAGCTCACGCAAAGAGGTGAAGGCCCTACACACATCAAAGGACACCTTCTTGATCCGGTTTTTAGCAATGACCACAAATTCATTGTAAAAAGTCCCCGTTCTAGACAGACCATTTTTTAATCCCTTTCACGTTTGATAAGTATGCGCCCACGACTGGGATTAAATACACTCCAGGAATAGACCGAAGATGGTCTAAGCCGAATACAGTGGAATAGACTGCCTCACTAGACATGACCAAAGCTATATTAGGAGAAAACTCTGATTCTGCCAACACGAAATTCGAAGAATGGATCCCACAGTTTCTGCATGAAAATATCCCAATAACAAAGACCAAAAGAGTTCAAAAAGAAAAAAAAACACACCCTATTTTACATCCCATCTTGTTTCCCTGAAAAAAGAATGTAAAAAATGAGAAAGGAAATGGAGAAAAGACATTGAGGATCACCTTAAAATGGCCCCAAAAAAATAAAAATGGCCCAACAAACTGCAATTAGAAACTATCATATAAAGATTAACTCCTTGGCTGCGGCGGTAATTCCGCCACAGCGCTAGAGGGGAGGGGGGCCGCCGCCATGCTCGTGACGGAACCACTCCGTCATGAGCCTCGGGCGCGCTGTGCTTGTGACGGAGTGGTTCCATCACGGCCCCGCCCGCTCAATAGAACCCTGCGCCCAGGTGCGAAATCAGCGCCGCGCAGGCGCGGCGGCCGGGCCGTTACAGAACCACTCCGTCACCAGCACAGCACGTCCGTGGCTGGTGACGGAGTGGTTCCGTCACCAGCATCGATGAGGTTAAAAAGGCCTAAGCGACCTACTATGAAATCAAAATAAGCCAACTTCCTGCTCTTCTCAGCAAGTTCAAATCAGAGTCCCCGTTTGACCCTTCACCCCCCTCACACACAATGTCACAAGGAGCTCCAGCCACTGTTTCCACTATATTGGAACTCTTTAACTGGTCCCTATCCACTGGAATAGTGCCATTTAAGTGGAACCATGCGGTGGTCAAACTCTTGGTAAAAACAATAATTTAAAAAAACTATCTTGACCCGACATGTCCAGGGAACTATAGGCCAGTCTCCCTACTCCCAGTCATAGGCAAGGTGCAAGAGAAACATGTCACCCAAACAGTGTCTACATTCATTGAAGAAAATCATCTACTTCACACTTCCCAGATGGGATACTGTGCATAACACAGTATAGACCCTGCCTTCCTTGCAGAAACAGAGAAATGAAAAATGTTGCTGGACCAGGGAGGAGCAGCTGCTATCATATTTCAGGACCCAAGTGCAGCGTTCAACACGGTTAACCATGAGACACTTGCATACAGAATGGGTGAAGGTGGAATAAAGTGCTCCGCACGTAATTGTCTCTCCTCCTTTTTGAAGGATAGATCTTTCCAAATTTGTCAGAATTCATGCTACTCTGATTTCCTTTCCTTGAAGTGTGGGGTCCTGCAGTGTTCAACCCTCAGCCCCACAATTTTTAACCTGTAAATGTGCCCATTGGCAGATATTGTTCAGTAGTTTGGGCTGTCAATAGTATCATATGTTGACGACATACAATTGGCCGTCTCCCCCACTCCAGGAAAAGGCTCAGAGTCCCATCAGCTGTCTCCCTTCTTGGAAAAAGTATCCAGGTGCGCACTACTGCTTAAAAGTGAATGGAGAAAAAACTGGGCTGTTTATTCTGGGGAATAGACCTGACCCCCAACCATCTACAGACTGGCCAAAATGTTTGGCCAATCCACTCATCCCCTCCTCCTCTCCTACCAAAAGCCTTGAGATGTGGCTGGACAGGTCCCGCTCATGGATACACAAGCCAAAAATGTGCGTCGACTTGTTTTGGCACCCTCAGGACACTGTAAAATCCTAGACATTATTTTGAGTGTGTCTAGAAGAATTGTGGTCCCAATCCCTTGTTTAGGACAAGGGAACTCTCTGTATATGGGCTCCCCTAAATTCATCAAAAGACTCCAGGTTGTCCAAAATGCGGCAGCAAGGATCTTATACAAGGTCCCAAAATGTATCTCAGCACACAGTACTCTAGCTTCTCTGCACTAGCTCGCCTTTGAGACAAGGCTAACATTTAAAATAATCTGTCTGGCACATAGAGGGCATAATGCCAAAAGACTCATTATTATAAGGGCACTTTTAACCCTCTACTTCCCCAGTAGCGCTTGAAGATCCTCCATGGGTGAATTCTAGAATGCAATAGGCCAAATGGGGCAGTAGGACCTTTTCATATCTCATCCCCAAACTTTGGAAAACGCTCCCCATAGAATTAAGATTCTTAAACAACAAATCACAATTCAGAAACAGGCTAAAAGCATTGCTATATCCACATTAATAGCCCCCATGTGTTTCTCCACTTGTCCCGAACCAATGCTATGTCTTAGCCAGTACTAGGAAGCCTACGGGTAGTTGCGCATGCACTAAAGGTACTGTCTGTGTGTCATGGGAAAGAGCAGATTGGCATTGCACACAATGAAGGCTGTCAATGACTGAAGTGGGCTGACCCAGAGGAAAAATTTGAACCATAAAATTAACTAAAGGATTGAAAAGGCTGGCTGGAAAAAAAATAAATATATATATGTGTGTATATATATATATATATGTGTATATATATATATATATATATATATATATATCTATATTTTGATTCAAGCTAGCCTGACTGATGAGGGCTGTCAGCCCGAAACTGGTCCCAGGATGCTTGTTTCTGGTCCAGGGAAGACATGGCTTGGCAGTTCGGGCTGGGCTGTTCCCGTGAGGCACAGGGTCAAGACTGATTTGCATATATCTGTGTCTGAACCGGGATGGCGAAGTGCACTAAAGAACGATGATGCATTCAACCCAGATCTGTGACTGGGGGTGAGTGTCTGAAAAGTTTCAGCGCTCCGTCTATCATCTCCTTGTGTTTGCTATATAGAATATAATACTGAACTTTTAATTAAAATCACCATGCTTTCTGACAATGAAAGGTTTTCTTCTGTTTCCAAGTGCGCACTTCTTTTCTCCATGAGATGATATACACAGAAGTATTTTATTCATCATAGGACCTCGTCCTCTATGTATGTACTTGCCACCGTAGTCCGTTCCCTATCTTTTCTGCTGCAGCAGCTGGAGATAAGTGCATTTCAATATTTTTCCCTTGAATGATTGTGTACTATGTTATGCTTACTGCACTTTTGAATTTAGTGCTTCCTAGCGTTTTCCGTTTGAGGGGTTCCCTTGACTGCCCCGGTCGCGTTGGCTAGAAGTGAAGTGAGAGCGGGAATTTGCAGAACGAACTTGCGCTGCTCAGAGCGAGGACCCTGTCCCCTTTCATTTTTAGGTCGAGGACTCGTCGCACTGCTGTAAGCAGTGGGCGGAGCTCCGAAGATTTTATGTTTCTTGGTGTAGGGGGTTTGAACCCGCCCCTCTTCTCCATTGGCTGGCCTAGTAAATCACTCGGTCCAAACCCCGTCTTTTTCGGATTCGGGGCGTGTTTTTTTAGGTTCTTTCTATCTGTGACGTCATCCGTCACTCAAACCTAAAAACAAGCCCTCGATTCCGAGAATTTCAGATCTGTGCGGCAGCCATTTTTTCTTTGGGTTGTTGTTGTCAGGAACAGCCCCGCTGCCATTCCCGGTAAGTTTTTGCCTGCCTCTGCCTGTGTGCGCTCTGTCCGGCGCGGTGCTTGTTCACGGCGCACAACTGCCCTCCCCCAGTGCTTTTGCTGCCATTACAGGTACGTTTTTGCCTGCCTCTGCCTGTGTGCGCTCTGTCCGGCGCGATGCTTGTTCACGGCGCACAACTGCCCTCCCCCAGTGCTTTTGCTGCCATTACAGGTACGTTTTTGCCTGCCTCTGCCTGTGTGCGCTCTGTCCGGCGCGATGCTTGTTCACGGCGCCCAACTGCCCTCCCACAGTGCTTTTGCTGCCATTCCAGGGAAGTTTTTGCCTGCCTCTGCCTGTGTGCGCTCTGTCCGGCGCGGTGCTTGTTCACGGCGCCCAACTGCCCTCCCCCAGTGCTTGTGCACTGCGAGCTTCCTCTGTGAAGCCCCGAGTTGCACTCCGGCCGCCCTGCAGGGAGCCTCATATAGTCTGCAGAGCCGCCTGTGAGTTTGTCTGAGCCTTAGCAACTATTTGCGTATGGCTGTGGCGTAGGTGATTGCAAAGCAATCTGAACTCTGCTCTCTGCCTGCCTGGTGTTATGTGAAGTCAGCCCTGCCTCCCATGTCTCCATATAGATAGGGCACTCCGATCGTAAATAAAAATCCCAAACCAGGACATTTAGCAAACACAGAAGAAGGACTATATTTACATCAGCAGAAGGGCACAAAATGACTTAAATGAGAGAGCGCATCAACATAGAAACCTAGACAAGGAGGTACTAAAGAACGAAATTAAAAGCAACTTTTAAAACAAGCCTCATGGGTGTTATAATTAAATTGTGACCAAAAACAGCTGCTAACTGATCCTGCCTTTAAGCACATAAAAACCCGCCTCCCAGCATGAACTACATTTGTCAGAAACCGAGACGGCCGGTGAAAACCTGTGCCTGTCCCGGCAAACCCCGGACGCCTGCTCACCCTACGTATAGATTCAGGTTCTCCCCGGGATACGGTGTGCCAAGCCAGAGACAAATGGGGATCTGAATAAGTTATGCGGCGTCCAGAACTTGTTGGTAGGGATCTCAGTAGGGTGTACGTAATCTCCTGGGTTCCTAACAATAAAACGTTGTCTACACTACATCTGAGAACACTGGCATTCCCGACTGCTCTTGAGGAAGGATGGGCTAAACCCTCTTTTAGGTTGAAGCCTCCCAGACTAGGCAGATGTCTGATTGCGAAAGACTTATCGGGGACGTATCCATAGCTGTCTTGAAAAGCAACTCCTCCCATTGCTTTCCATTTTTTTTGTCTACTTATATAATGATTTTATGTATTTAAGCCTGTCCAGCTAGTCTTTGCCCCTCCCGTGAAGCGTAGCCCGTTTGCCGTCTCTCTGATTGGTTCCTTTTATCCTTCCACAACTTTTATTCTTTTTCTAAAAGTACTCCATGAGAGTACGTGTTTTTCCTTTCCCATTCTTGTCTCACTACTCCCAGCACATTTCTTTTCATAACATTATAAATATTTATTTTTTAGAAAGCTTTGCCCTTCAAGCTGCTCTTGAGAATGCTTTTAATCCACTCGGCTCCCTTAAATTGTGCGTTTTATTGCTGTTACTGTTCTTTTTATCCGATCTTGAAGCACACATGTGTTGAAGTTCCTGGTATGAGGCTTAATTGGTGAATGAAAACTTTTCTTTTACCGTCCGATTCCTTTTCTTTTGGTTTTGTCAATTATTGCATCATCCGTGGCCGGCTTCTGTGGTACAATCTAATTAGTGCAGTTGTTGTTTTCAAAAGGCGGTCGGCGAGAGGCTCTTTGAGGAAACTGGAAATGTAAATCTTAGTCGCGTGGCTAAAGTTCTGCTTTCAGTGTTCCAGCAGTCACGTTCAGCATGTAGGAGCTATGCATGTTCATGATCCTGATTGGAGGATGGAAAGTTTTTTACGAACATGGAATATGTATACACTGCACCCCGCTTGTAAGTACCAAACAGCCCACCTCAAGGGTTTTGTTAGTGCTTTACAAAACACAAAAATAAATAGATGTGCACTTGCCGCCAAGACGTGGAACTCCCTCCCGACCCACCTCCGCCTGACCAAGACCACCTCGCCTTCAGGAAGCAGCTCAAGACCTGGCTGTTCGAGCAGTAGCGCCCCCCCCCCTCCCCCAAGTGCCTTGAGACCCTCCGGGTGAGTAGCGCGCTATATAAATGCTATGATTGATTGATTGTGCAAGTTGCCCTTGGGGTCCTTAATTTTCAAATAATCTTTAACGTTAGTTCTTGGCTATTAACATAGTTTGGTATTTTTTGCGGTTTTACTAATGCGCAAGCTGTGCAGATGTGCATGCACTGTTTAGAATTGTTTTTTATTTAACATATGTGCTACATGAAAACAGTATTGCGTAAATGATTGAGTTAATTCAAAGACAAAATTGCCTGTATTTATGTTGCATTCCCCTTTCGGCCTTGTGTGCATCGACACACCGGGCTGTCAAAAAAACACCACAAAAAACAGATGATGCTTGAGTAGCCACAGATGTAGCTAAGGTGCAAGGGGTCCTAAAGCAAGCTACTGAAAAGGATGTCACCTTTCCGCTAGTTACGAAGCAAAAGATAGACATAATTGTAGGACACTGGGCTTCCCCCTCCTCTTAGAACCCAGTGCTGCTGCATTCACGACTGCTACACAACCACACGCAGCGCCCGTGGCAGCTGCCTCGAAACAAGTGTCCAGCTTGCGCATGGCAGAAAAGATCATGCTGGTGGAAGAAAAGGCCGCTCTGCGCCAATCTGCCAAGCCAAGTTTAGACCACTTGAAGCCAATTACGATGCTAAAACGGTGGCTATCCTGTTGCTATGCCTTTTCTCGAGGTCCTGAGACAGGTGATCGGCAGTGGGTAGTGTCTGTGTCTGGCACTCGTGTTTCTCCTCACTGTCCACGCGCACTGTATACAGGCCTTTGAAAAAGATGCTCCTCTTACGAACAGTGAAACAAACTCGGCAGTTATTTTAAGACTGTCCACTGGTTTAGGAAACATAAATAAAAGTTGCTTGTGTGGTGTCCAATGTTACCTTTGTGGCCTTCAACAGAAACTCCTTACCGTCTAACTACACCCTTCGTCGTGTGACGTCACCAGCCGTGATGAGGGTGTTTCAAGTCTGAAGGAACATGGCTTTCAAATGTTTAATATCCATGTGTAGGTGGCTCTATGTGAATGACTCTGTGTGGGTGGCTCTGTATGTGTGTGTGGGTGGCTTTGTGTGTGTGGGTGTAAATGCAATAGGTCATGCATTTGCGAGCGATTAAGCTATTGCCATTGTAAATGACAATGCCATTTATTTAACGATTAAGCTATTGGCAATGTTAATGACAATGCCATTTATTTATGATTTAAAAACAAAACAAAAAAATGTCATGAGCAATGGCAATAGCTCTACCTTTAATAATGCCGAGACCATTGCATTGTTAATGCTTGTTTAGATTCGCACATGTGCATGAACCTGATCCGGACATTTTTGACAGCCCGATAGGCTTTGCAAGGATGAGAAATCAGCTCTGTCCCCATTGAAACGCAACGAGGGAGTGGTCTCTTGGCAAAGACTGCTGCAGTAGGCGAATTCTTTGTGTGTAGTTGGGTTTTGTGGGGAAGGAGTTTGCAGCGTGTGAAACCTTTCGTAGTAGGTTTTGGCTCGGGAGCCTCTCTCCGAACAGACCACTTCTTAAGGTGATGGGCATGGGCAGTAAAGCATGGGGGAGGGTCTGGCCTCTCGGCACAGACTATTTGCCAGGGCGACGAGTGTGCGCGGTAAGGTGTGGGGCTGGAGTGGCCTCTCTGCAGACACTTCTCACCAGGGACATGGGTATGCGAATGGACTGGCTTCTCCACACTGTAGAGAGTGGGGAGAGATTGGCCTCTTTGCACAGACCACTACCCAGGGCGACGAGCATGCGCTGCAAGTGTGGGGAGGGAGTGGCTTATCCACACAGATCACTCTTCAGATTCACTTTTCATCACAGATTAGATACTAATTTTGTTTCCCCCATTTCACTGGCAATTAAGCGAGATCTTATATGGCTTCCTTTGGTAAATTACCTATCCTCCAATGCCCCGACAAGCTCATTCATGGACCCTGAGGCTGTTGAGGTCCGTAAACCACCTTGAATTTCCCTTTCCTTTTGTTATCTGTAATCCCAATATTATCATAAAGTGTATTTGATGTTCGTACCCATTTTTTGCTATTGATATTTTCATGCTCATTTACCTGCCTTATGTGAGATTTTATTGTAATTAGCTAATGTATTTTCCCTCCATTGTAATTATTGACATACCCTTCTTACTGTTTCTTCTTTTCTACCCTCCTCCTTTTCTTATTTAATCTTCAATACAAATAAAACTTAAAAAAAAAAAAAAAAAGAATGAGGGATGTGCGCTGTCAGGTGCGGGGAGAGAGCAGGCACTCCACACAGACCACTCCCTATGGCGGTGGGCGTTCGCTGAAGGGTGTGGGTACTGCACTTTCACATATCATTTATTCCCACAGGTGGCTCAGAGTTGTCAGCGCAGCCACTTGCACTTTTTATTAAACATTTGGCCCCATGGGGCATTCCTCTGACCTGCCCACACAAGATCTAGGGGTCTGGGGCCTTAATCTACTTGTTTTCAAGTTTCAAAACACAGGGAGCGAATCCCGGTGTCCTGATATGGCGGCAGCAACATTTCCCTTCATGTTGCGGTCAGCAAATCATAGTGTAGTTGGCGAGAATTTCTTGCTCCTGTGGGAGCAAGGCGGCCAACAGAAAAAAGCCCCCTATTCCAAACAAATCGCTCCATTATTTGAAGTTGAGTGATTGCAGGACTCTTTCAAGCTTCCCACAAACTCAACCGTCCAGATATACAAATATTTTGAACCTTAATTTTTCAAAAACTACACAACGGATGGATATACACCAAATCACAAAATGCATACTTTATGGACCAAGATCTAATTTTTAGCCAAATTTGGTGTAATTCCATTCAGACGTATTTGTGGTATTGCGTTTCAATTGTTAGCTTGAAATGAGCAACGCAGTCCTTTAGGTCTGCCTTTGACAGCCTCTGCTAGTAACGTAGGTAAAGAAGATGCACAGGTTTCTACTACGCAGCCTTACCCTACTAGTGTCCCCTTCAGGTGTCATCCTGCAGTTTCTGTATAATGAGAACCAACGGGATATCTCAGAGTTAGAGATGTGGAGACTGAGTCTTTTCGATAGGGGGAGTTTAACGGCTAAGCATATACAACAAAGTGATCATGGATGCCTTAAAGGCGATAGGCAGTGAATGTGGAGTACCATTCTGACATACAAGGCGGCTGTACAACGAGAAGTGGAAGCCACTGAAGTTTCGGTACCAGTGACCTGAGCCCTGTAGGTTGAAGGGAGCCAAGATGAAGACCTACATTTCTTGCAGAGGACATATAAAATGTTTGCGCATGAGGGTAGTTTAATAGAAACTTAACATGCATTTCATGGCTGCTGTCCACTTTTAAATCGCACAAATAACTGTGTGTCTGTTTTCTAAATGGCTGTGAGTCTCTTTTCTAATAATTTGTTTGTAATGTGCTTTAGGGCCATCAATAAGGTAGTGAGTGAGTCTCTTCCTTGCAGTTTTTTCATTATGTGCTTTTAAAGGCTTCTAAGCTGCCTTTTCCTTCTAATTTATGTTCTTAAATTGAAGACGTTGCATATGTAGGCATTCTGTTTAAAAAATGTGCTTGTTTAAATACATAACGTTTCCAATTAAAACAAATATGGATAAGATAGAAAAGCCACTTTGCCTTTCACATGCCCCTAAAGCACACTATAAAAAAAGCACTTTAGTGTTTATTGTTTTGGTTTGTTTCCAGCTCATGTTACTAACTCTGCTTGCACTATGTCTGCCTGTGGACTGTTTTGTTTCCTTACAGCGCTATTTTTGGACCTTCCTTGTGTGTCGACTTGTGCTCAGTATTTTGAACTTTACCTGCTTGTCGCTCGTTTGTTTTCCTCAGTAGTGCAATTTTGGGAAGAGCATTCTCGAACCGATATTCAATTGTATTTTTAAACGGCTCTGCACTGCATCTGCCACAGACCTCTTTCAAATTGCAACAAGCATTTGCAATGCAATAGGCTCCGCATTTGCTAGAGTTTGAGGTATTGGCATTATAAATGACAATGCCTTTTATTAATGTGTTTTGAAAACCTGCAAGCGGTGCGTATGCACACACTTTGAACTTCTAGTCATTGCTTATGAGAAGCAAGGCTGGCAGTAACCGCGCCTCTTTTACTGCCAGCCTTGCTTTTCGTAAGCAAGGACTATAAGTACAAAGTGCGTGTTTACGCACCGCTTGCAGGTTTTCAAAACATAAATAAAAGGCATTGTCATTTACAATAGCTCAAACTCTTGTAAATGCGAGATCTATTGCATTGCAAATGCTTGTAGGAGTTCACTTGGGTAGCAGTGATTCTGAACAGCCAAAGGTACTCAAGGGTACTGTGTATTAGAATTTCTCATACAGAGCATGGAAACACATTAAAGATACTTCCCATTCAATTAAGTTTAATATTGTAGCAAAACATGGTCCAGTCCTAACTCCTGCCCGTTTGCAAATTGATGCAGCCGAAGCACCACATGACTGGATTGCTTTTAGAAGGTTCAACGTTTTGTCAACCGGCTCTTTATACTGACAGGCCGGGGGTGCTGGTTTTGTGAGAACTTGGCAGCCGGATAAGACTATCTGTGCAGTTGCAGCACTGCCTTTGGCATGAAGTTTAACAGGGCTTAGGATGGCGTAAAATGACAACTATAAAGTGATAAGATCGGCGTGGAATGTTTCCTGAGACAGTACATCTTTTTGTATTTGTTAGCAAGAAATAACTCAAGTGACAACTTCTTAAAGTAACAGTATCGACAATGATTGAGTGTAGGGACAGTGCTGCGTTTAGGATCCTGGCAAGCAGACTTGTTAACAGGACGTTCTGAATACTAAAAGCATTGGTGTTCACGAGAGGGAAACAGCAGCTCCTGGGCGGTTTCTAGAGCCCCGCACCCTTCCCACACCAACAACAGGTTAAAATAAGCTCTCCCTTTTCCGTATTGGGAGGAGCAAAGCTGAGAATCGACAGGGCTATTGGTGAAACGCACTTTTTGGTGATAGGTTAGACAGCTGAGATTCTTCTCTCAGACAAAGGCGTCTCATGTACGCATTCACAACAGCAGGATCTCCTCGAAATTAGATGTTTTTAGATACCTGCCTCAGAGGCAGCTTCTAGCCAGAAACATGCAGAAGTATCTGATTCAATGGCTCACATGAAATTTGCATGCAATGCAATTATTACCAGAAAACAGGTTGTTTGTTCTAGGCTATCAATAATCTTAGTGAAAGCAAATCTTCTAACAGCTTTCCTTACAATAGGCTAGTTGGTTCAGCTTGGCCGAGGTCTGGCATACAAGTTGCATCTTTATGGCACTATTGAACATCACTTATCTGGACATTCCATAAAACAGTCACCCCGATTCCAGTGATGGCATTCATCCACCTGAAAATATACATTACGTACTTACACAGTAAACCCTATAGAACATGACCGACTTGAAATACGGGGAATAGCAGTCGGCACGTTTCTTCTTCCTTTCACTGTTGTGAAGTGCATGCATCAATAAAAATCACCTTTTAACTTACAAAGTGCAGTCGCTTTCTGCCAATATAAGCATGAACTAGCCAGCTACTAGCCCCAACAGCAGCAGAGAATAAGGGACATAACTGATTTGAACAACCCCAACATGACACGCGGGTAAGGTGTATCTCCCCCAATGTATGTCGCTCTCCATTCATTGCCCTTCAAGCAAGAGGCTGGTGGTTCAAAGTGCTTGAGACTGGCACGTTCTCTGCCGCCATTTTGTGCCTCCTCCCCCCAAGACGCTGAACAATCAGCACCATCGTTTCCACGTGCAATCCTCTACCATCTTTACAAACAGGTACAACACCCACCATCAGGTCCGCATGCCTTGATTTCTTACCTCACGAGCTTTATTTTGACGGCAAAATAGCGATACGCGGAGAGTTCCCGCCCCGAGAGCGGAACAAAAAAACCCTGCCGTTTATTTTTGCATCCCGCTTTCACTTTAAAGTGAAAGCGGGATGCAAAAATAAACATGCGGCGACATGTCTCCTTTTTTGTCCGGCCAATTCGGACAGGATCGCACGGCTTGTTTACATAACACGCCTCCTTGCGATAAGAAAACTGCGTCACGACAGCCGTGAAGCAGGCGATCGGATCCGGATGGGCGGCACAAAAAAGCCAAAAGGAGGCACCCCAGAAAACTTATTTCCAATGGCAGGCCACAGTTTAGCAATAACGGTGATGCCAGCCAATGGCAATAAGGGCGGGGCTTCAAGCCCTTTTCTAAAACTCATTAGCAATAAATCTCACCGAGTGAGCTACCATGTGCGCAGCAACACTAAGCGAGACCTAAAAAAACACTGACAAATGTGAAAATGTAAATATATTAGCCAATATTTTTTTTGCATTCTAAAGGTAATGTAGCATTAAAATACTGTACCCCTTTAGCAAACGAGAGAGACATGTGCCCTTTTATTTCGCATAAAGCGCATGCGAATAGAAAGACAGCATCTCTTTCTCTCACTTGCTAAACGGCTACAGTATTTTAATTCTGGTTTATAAAAAAAGGATGTGTTTATTTATTCACACTTTTACATTTATCATGCATTTATGCAAATTGAAAGGTTGTGTGTCTAGTTTAAAAAAAAAATTGGACAATGTGCTTTGGGGGCGTCTGAAAAGTAGCATCTTTTCTTTCGAATTTATGTTTTTAAATTGAAAATGTTGCGTATACAAATGTGAGTAATTTTTTTAATTGTTTTTGATTAGTCAAACCATTATAAAAATACACATTGGTAAAAGTCATATATATTTAAACAGGTCAAAATACGTTTCTAAAAACAAAGTCTCCTTTGTACGAGTTGCGTATGCACATGTAAAGAATGTACATGACTATTTATGCAATTCAAAAATATAGATAAGAACGAAAACACACGCTGCCTTTTAGATGTCCTACAAGCACATTTCACCCCAAAAACTTGCATATTTACTTTAAAGCGACAAAAATATATGTAAAACACACCAGGTGTTGTTTTGTAGCTATACCAAACTTATTTGCAGCTTGTAAACTAGGGTCATATCTAGGTGGGAAGCATCCCATCTTGCAATTTCGGACAGTTCCCAAAAGCGATGGATCTGCTTTCAAAACACAACCAGGAACTATTTAGCGTACCTCCGCCACCCCTTCCCTCCTTGTCGCACCCTTCTCTCTTCCAATACAATATGGTCTCAAAGATTTCCAAACAGCTTGCATGCTGGCAGCGTGCCTCTCTTCCCAATAAGAACCAATTTACCCAATGTGCCTACACTCTCCCTTTCCAACCTCAAAAACCCTGTATAATAGAAACACATAGCATGCACAATTACATGTAGCTTCATCTAACCATCTCAACATAATGCATCATTTTCAATATAAATACATAGAAACAAAGTCAAAACCACGCTGTATTTGATATGCCGCACAAGCTTATTACAAATAAGCAAAACAAAAAAACTGTTACACTGTGCACAAAAGCGCATAACAAATACACACCTACAATGAACAGATAGAGTTTCGTTGAGAGCACTTCAGACAAGTGCTGCATACGGCCTACACTATTGACCTGGTTAACATTTTAAGGGCTAGTTTTCTGTTTGGAGGTGGGTGGTGTTCCCAAAGTGAGACCTGTACATAATAACGTTAAAAAAACACCCACACGCCCCACCATATGTATGCATAAATAATAATAAATCCCAGTAGGGCCTTTCCATATTTATGAATTAGCACACAGTTGAGGTGCATTGAATCACACCAGAATTGCCCCTTCCTCACCATTAGCACCAATAATGTATATATACCATTTCTGCACCCCAACCTCCAACATGTTTTTTCCATAAAAATACAGACAATGCGTGCAAGTAAGATACTCACGTTCTCCCAACCCCCTGATTTATAACTTCATAAACCCTTCACGTTGTGCATGTTTACATATTTTAGGGTTATTGCTTTGCTAGGGGAGGTAGGTGGACAGTGAGATGCAACTCTTGCCCAGCAGCTGATGTGTAATGGCGAGGTGATTACAATGAACACCACCTGTAACAATCAAATTTGCAGTTCTCCTTTAGGAACATACATACCACACAAGACCACTCAACTCAACACCAATAAACTACAAACCACTCCATAAGATTATACTGAAATTCACTCCACGCCCTCTTACACCACAATCTTTTAGCCATACTAAATAGCAACCACACTAATACGACAAAATGAAAACATATTGGCAAAGCTAATGGGTAGACCTATTGGCTATGCCAATACTTGCTACTTTATTCAGTGCTTGCATTGAGCTCACATGGTCTCCAACTGCTTCAGAATGCTGCTGACTGCTTCACTCCCCAGACAACAAATGCACCCTCACTATAATCGTTGGTAGATTGCCTGCAGGCATCATGCTACAGTGAGTATTCAAAGTCCGACTTACATTGTTAACCAAATAATTCGCTTTTCTTAATGATATGTGTAGTGTTTGGTATTAGCTTTTGCACATCGATTTAGATCACCAATATATATAAACACCTGTTTCTTTATTTAACACTGTGCTTGGAATGTGTTTGTGTATTCTGTGATCCCAACCAGGATGTTGCCACCTGATCCTGAGCAGGAGGTTACTGCTGGTGAGCGGACCTGTCCGGTTGAAACAGAGGGCGACTCTTACTATACATATCCAGATTTCACGTTCCCTTGCTGCCCTAGTTCATCTTCACAACATGCTACTGTAAACTGAAAGAATTTCTCTTCAATTTGCATCACAGTGTTTTCTATCTTTATAAAGTGGGTTTCCTGCCGCGAAAGCACAACCCGTCAGCGCCAGCGCATTTCTTGTGTACTTTTCATCTATATGTATTGTATATTCTATGTATGCCACTATATTCTGCTTTGTTGTTTTTTATGTATTGCCTCACTGTCCCATGTTGGTGTATTGTTTTGAATTGTGTATATGCACAATGTTCATTGTCTCTCTCATCATGGTTATGGGGCTCCATAACAACGGTTGTCCACTATTGCGGCTTTTATGATAACTTCATTTTATATGTGATACTTATATGTTATTTATATTAATGTTTTATATGTATTAGAAAATATAATAAACTTTGAAAACTACTTGTCTATGGGACGTGTATTTATGGATATACTACCTTTTTGAAAATAGCTATTGGGGAGACTGTTCTTGTTGAAAGCTACAACTGATAAGCCACACTTGAGTTATGCATTGTGGGTGAGCAGCACTATAACCCCGCCCCAGCACTTGAGATCTCCAAAAGATTACTGGCTTATTTCAGATCATATGACTTTGGGAGCGTGCGCCTGGTAACAGACCCTTGTACCACTGCAGTACCATGTTCGTTTCCCACAGGTTGCTCTAAAGAGTCTACTCGCGTGCTACCCAGATTCGATAAGAAAAGTCCGGTGAGGTGGCAGCAAAAAGTGCAGGAAGATGAAATGTTCAGGAGACAACAGGACAGAATGCAGATCAGAAGACATCGGATATGCCTGGCCCACAATCTTTCAGGCACGGTATCTGTAGAACTAAATGGATGCAGCTATGTTTGTAAGTTGGTGGGTTAGTCAACAATGCAGCCAGAAATAAAAAGAAGAGCAACATAATTCCAATACACGAACGTTGGCAGAAAAAAAGATGAACTTTTGTGGCGAGGCAGAAAGGAGACATTTAAGACGAGAGCCGGAAAAATGCGAGAAACAGACAAAAATCTTTACCTTCACAAGGAAATTTGCCACATTTTTGTTAAAAATTGTTTTTCTTCTTACTAATCAGAAGACAAATTGCAGAAATTGTGTATTTCGAACAAATAAAAATACAGTAGTCTTACCTTGTGACTGTTTGCCAGTCTGCCGTGTAACATGCCGCATGTAAAAAATGAAATTAGCTCTCATTTATCATTTTAAATTAATTTTAAGTAGCCTACAGTAGGGAAAGCAGTAATTGTTGTAGTGGTTACATAAAACAAGTCTCAAACTACGAATAACATGGCGAGGCCATTTTTATACCGACATGACCAGTAGTATCTTTATGTTCCAGCCGGTACAAAAATTATAAAAGTCACTTAAAGACGGTATATGTTCCCCTTCCCACTACTCAGTCTAAACAGTAAATATAAGACAAAAGTATGTACTTAAAAATGTGTTCTAGAGCTGCCTTAATGATCTCTGACTGATAATTAAAGTGGACAAAGTGAGAAAAGGCTGTATTAAAAATGATTATAGACGATTTTATATAAAGTTCAATTTAAATAGCATGTTCACACTTCAGCAAAATCGGACAAATTTGACATATAGCTGGTATTTTTCCCTAAGTAATGGGTAACCCTATCTGCAAAGTGTAGTAGCTACGGGCTAGGGGTGTTTGCTGTGGAGGCAGACTGTATAGGGTGTCCAGACATCCCGGTTTTCCCCAGACGGTCCCCGTTTTTAGGTCTCGTCTGCGTAGTCAGGGCATGCGCAGTCTCGCTGGCGAAATTTGATGTTTTTGGTGATCTTTCCATTACAGGCTTTAAGCTCCGCCCCTCTTTCCCATTGGCCGGCGTCACCATTTATGCTAAACGGTGGCCAGCCATTGGGAAAGAGCATTCTGTGACGTAGACTTTTTCTTTTTCTGCCATCCCACTTGGACGGCCTGGCCTGCCTTCCTTCTGGGGTAAAAGGCTTCTTATCTTTATGGGGCCAAACACATGGCCCCATAAAGATAATGAACCTTTTACTTCAGAAGGAAAGCAGGCCGAGCCGTCCAAGTGGAACAGCAGAAAAGCTGAAAACTCTACGTCACCTGCCTGGCGAGCGCATGTTAAAAGTATGTACCTTTAACAATCTCAGCAAAAAATAAAAAATGTTGCATTAGTCAAATAAGAGTGCTTTTGCGGTTTCCTTTACCGAGTGGAATATTTGTTGTATACTGAACGTTTTTTGCACTCTGTGGTTTGGGAATAATTAAGAAGTCATCACAAACCCAGCTGCTGTCCTCTGTAATCCCCCTGGCTTTGCAGATTTTGCTTACGCTTCCGTCTCGTTTCTTGTCCCTCCGGCGTTTGTCTGCAGACCCTGAGCTGTTACTGCAGCGCTGGTGATTGCAAAAGATAGTACAGGGATTTGGCGGCTGCTCTCAAATGTATTCCTTGAGCTGCCAAGCCGCTTAATGTCGCTGCCAGTGCCGGTGTCAGCACATCCTCGCGGGGCTGCCTCCCAAAGCCGCCGCCTTAGCCAACGCGCCCGGGCCCCAAACAAACAAGGCGATTTCCGCTTTACTACGGTTTGTTTCAAAACTCTTTTCAGCTTTGCGATTATATAACGCTGTGTGTGACAAAGATCTAGCGCTGCAAAGCAGGCTCAATTTTTTTCTGAAAAACTTCATACTTGTTTCCCTATTATCTCCAGGTATTTATCAAATAATGATGACACTTGCGGGCCTGCTACATTTGTCTTCAAAAATGTGAATCATTTTAAATAATTTTGATTCATGACTACTTGTAAGAAACGTTACAAAACATACTTTTTCATGTATTCAGAATAATGGATCGACGCAATAAGTTTAAGAATATGTCTGTTTTTTAATGTGATTAATTACATTTTACATTCTAAAGAGTGCGCATTGCACTTCTGAATGTATTTATTTTACTAAACTAATCTGCACGTCAGCTGCCTGGCGAGAGCTTGTTTCTCATCGGACTTTCACACAGAGCAATAGAGCAAAAAAACACATAAGGGGGAAAGAAGGACGAGAAAGACGCAAAACTGACAAAAGAAAGAAAGCAGAGATTAAAAAGAATCTGCAAGGGTGAGATATAGGGCGGGGAGAGTCTGGTGGCGGGTTAAAGGGGAGTGAGGTGGATTCATGTCCACACAGCCTTGGAAGTCACTCTGACATTCAGTCGCGCTGGCCACGGGCTTGTGACCTGGCACGCATTCTTTTACAAATGAAGCCCCGGGGAGAGTGTCAGTGACTGATGCAGTCGGTGGTCGGTGTGGATGGCACATGGTCTGCCACTGAAGGCAAAGAGGGGCTCTCTTAATCAGCAAAGGGAAAGGATCACTTGTCCCGCTTAAACCTTGGGTTTGCAGGTCGAGGAGGCGGAATCTCCCAAAATATGACCCTCATACACGTGTATGTTGGAAACTTCTCTAAGCGGTATATACTGTGTCCCCGCTTTGATACACGTGCGTGCGTAATCATTGGATCATTTTTTGTGTGTGCACCCTCCACCAGGAGGTTTTGCCTTAGGTTCAAGACAGTAGTGATCGTGGAAAGTGGGGGGTTGAGTGGTGATATCGTTATTAAAAAGTCCGGAGGGATTCAAGTGCACTATGTATAAGGTTTAAAAACATGTTTCAGCCTTGGGCAGTCAGAGGATCTATAGGCTTTCGTCAGGACCAATGGGGGTGAAAAAATAATAAATTGCTTCCTCGGGGAGTTAGGCTGGACGAGAGAGGCCTTACTTAGTGCCTTCTGCTCGGTCCTGGCAGCATGTGCTGACTCTGCCTGTCATCACCCGGAACTGTTCCCCGAGGAAGCAACTTTCCGATAAAAATAAGGTACAATGAAGCCTTAAACTCACGAAGAATCAGGTCAATAACCCTTTATTCTTCTCACAATATTTCACTATTATTTTTTCACCCCCATTGGTCCTGACGAAAGCCTATAGATCCTCTGACTGCCCAAGGCTGAAACATGTTGACCTCTTTTTAAACCTTATACATAGTGCACTTGAATCCCTCACCAATTCGAAGAGTGCACCTAGAATTTTATCTACAGTCCGAATCCAGATTTATTAAGTTTACCTTCTGGCTGTCCGGACTTTTTAATAACGATATCACCACTCAACCCCCCACTTTCCACGATCACTACTGTCTTGAACCTAAGGCAAAACCTCCTGGTGGAGGGTGCACACACAAAAAATGATCCAATGATTACGCAGGCACGTGTATCAAAGTGGGGACACAGTATATACCGCTTAGAGAAGTTTCCAACATACACGTGTATGAGGGTCATATTTTGGGAGATACCACCTCCTCGACCTGCAAACCCAAGGTTTAAGCGGGACAAGTGATCCTTTCCCCTTGCTGATTAAGAGAGTAAACTACGGAGACTGAAAGGATTCTCACTCTACCTCCCCCATCCCTATGATTATACAGGCAAAGAGGGGCTGCCAATGTCTGAACGGCTGTGCTTCTATTGCGAGGGTTGTGAAATCTTGGGAGCTGAAGGTCGTTATACATGGAAACGTGTGTTCATCATAAAACAGTTTTCAGCAAAGAAAACGTGAGGTGCGCAGGAAATTGACACTCTATTTGACCTCCTCTGTTTGTATGCGTCATCAATGAGCTGGGTGAAGAGTCCTCCGCCTCCCACCAACAGATGCAGTCGCTCATGTGAGGACTTACTGGGTAAGTGTTGAAGTTTTTTTTTTTATACTTGGCTCGTTCCTCCATGGTCCTTTTATAACCCTTTTCGTTTGTTTTATTACCTTCTGCAGTCTGGCACTCTTATGGTATAGAACGCCAGTAACTTTCAGGTCACTCTAAGGGTCACGTAAAGTTCACTTAAAACTTAACCCAAACATGTTCACAAATTTCTTTACTGTAAATACGTTTTCCAGGGAGCATGTAACGGTTTTTAAAGTTCTGCTAATAATTTCGTCCTCTTCATTCAGCTGATCAGTCTCAAGCACCTCTGTTTCTCCCTCACCCCTCCGACTATCCATTGTTCCCCCCACAGGCTCCTTTGTTGCTCTCCAACCTAGTGCCCCTGAAAAAAAACTAAATAAAAAAAAACACATTTTGCATTCTGTAGGGAGGTGTTGCCAGCTGCCATTTGCCACTGGGCCTTTGATTATTACAAAATGTGTATTTGTGAGGTAATTCAGTTTCGACTCCATTTTGTATTCCGTCGCCATTTTGTGTTGCCTTCACTCAGGCAGCTTGGCAAACCAAGTGTTTTTGCCCTTTGTACTACTACGTGTCAAATAACCCCCCCTTCCTTGTTGTGAAGCCAATTCCAGGAACTAGCCAAACTAACTAATCCTTGTCTAGACTGACTAATCCTTGTCCCAACTATCTGTTGGCCTTCAGTATTCTTTCCCTGCCCTATCTTATCTGTTGGCCTTTGGTATTCTTTCCCTGCATTATCCTATTTCTCAAGTTGTCCTTTGAAGCACACAAACACGTTCTGCCATTACTGATTGACCTATAGGTGCTGTCATTGATTGACTTATGGGGTTGGGCAAGAACACGACTCAAGGGGGACGTTCTGGTCACATGGTGTCTTGTTTTGAATGTTTTCCTATTGGCTAATATTTGGTGCATGGGGAGTATTTTTCTGTGGGTGTATATGGTTATAAAAGACTGAGCCACGGAGTGAAGGGGCAGTCTCCTGAGAACCTACTATTGGTGTAATTCTGGGACAACTGTGCATAGCTGCAGCTAATAAATTTGGTTTTCTACGAAAACAGATTATCCCGTGTCTCTGTAAAACAAGGCAGGTGAACTCAGAGATTTCAGGCGTGTCCTGCGCCGCCAGGCCCTTCTAGGCCCGGTTCTTCAACTGGCGCCCAACGTAGGGCGGCTTCAGAGGTAGCGGTCGAGCCCGAGGGTCGTGAGGAGCCCCGCAAGGAAATTCTGGAGGAAGCGCACCACATGATTGACCCCTGCATGTCGAAAGTGGACCGAAGGTCTTTGCAGCGCGGCTTCTCCTTTCCAACGGCTGCTGGTGACTGCTGCCCTGACTGCTGCCCTGACTGCCTTGGTCCCTTTGGTGATGACTGGTATTGCGAGACGGACTTCTGTTAGCGTAAGAGAACATTTGGTTAAGTAATAGTGGGTAGCTCCCACTTCTTTGTTTTTGATTTATGATTCGGCTCTTGCAAAAGCCGAGGGGTGAGTACATTTGTGCTGTGTTGATTGATTAACCCCTTGATGTTTGTAAAGGAGCCAGTGAAATAACGATGCCTGGTTTCAGTAAGTTTAGAAAATGGTGTAGTTGTGATAGGGATTCCCGACTGGAGGACTCTTGTCCAATTCCTCGGGCTGGAACTCCCACCTATGAGCTTTATTCTAAACATGGTGTAGGCCCCATCACCTTTAATGAAGTGTGGGTCCGTTATACGAGAAAAGATGGTGTTTTGCAGTGGCCACAGAATGGCAGTTTT
The DNA here is from genome assembly GCF_964261635.1 of Lissotriton helveticus. Classification (NCBI taxonomy): domain Eukaryota; kingdom Metazoa; phylum Chordata; class Amphibia; order Caudata; family Salamandridae; genus Lissotriton; species Lissotriton helveticus. The sequence goes on along the minus strand of NC_136061.1, from coordinate 495,647,076 downwards.
GAGCCTGATATATTAGATAATTTGGAAGCTACATTGTTTAAGAGAAAAGCCCGGCCGGCTATGTTTGACTCCTTTCGCCTTTGGCGCAAGGAAGCCAAACAGAAGGAAATTAAACAAATGACAAAAGATAGGAAGGAAAAGGGCATGACTGTTATACAGGCTGCCCAGCAGTTCAAAGACAATGAGACTGATTATGCGATTGAGGTCTTAGATAGACAACATCGTATGGCAATAGATAAGTGGTATCCGGTGTTGCCAACTTCCCCTGCAGACAAAGATGTTGACCCTGAAAAGGATCCTTTAATTTCTCACCTTTTGAGATTACCCCTGCCCTACGCACCGGGTGCTAATGCACCCCTACTATTGCCACCTGCTCAGCCACTTGTTGTTCCCCAGCCAGTCCCTGCACCTCTGCCCCTTCCGGTAATGCCAATCCCGCCACCTCCTTTGCCTCAGACTCCCTTTATTCCTGTCACCCTCTCTTCTACCCCCTCTTCTGCCCCGCCTAATACCTTGTCCCCTGTCCTGATCTCGAATTCCCCCTCAGTTCGTAAGCGGATGGTTGACACAATTTCTGGCTTTTTGTCCCCTTTCTTTGGGTCGTTCAACATGACTCCTGTTCTTCCTCGTAGGCAGACCCGTAGTCAGCTCCCAGGTCCAGAAGAGCGAGATGCGTTAGATCTCCTTGCCCGCAAGTGGATCATGAATGGTCCCCAGTATGGTATACAAGGTATCATGGACACTTTCCAGCAGTGGGATGCGCCAACGCAAACATGTTTTTGATATTATGTGTGTCATTCTTGGACAAGAGTGGGAGGACATGGGATTAGGATTAGCTCCTCAGGGTCTGCTAGATGTTCAGGCTGACTTTAACAAAGGGATAATTGTGGGTGCTGAGGTTGAGGATGCTGTAAGGACACTTGTCACCTTTAGAACAATGTTTACCTACCGGTCTCTGTCTGAACCCGATCTTTCTGTTAAAAGGAAACTGAAACACTATCCTATGAGAGAGGTTCCCCCGGTGTGGAGAGAAGCGGTTGCACCCCATAGCAATAATCTTGGTATACCCGCTCACTTTCAACGTGTATGGGTACATGTTCGTAGGAAAAGATCTGAGGTTCTGGCCCTCAAACAATGCTTACCAGACCCCGTAAAAATCCTGCTGGTTATTACTAAGAGCTGTCCCAGACTGTTGATGCATGCATTATGAATTTAGCCGATATAGACATGTTGATGGGAAATGTGGTCCCACAACCATTATGGGCTAGGATTCGGAAAGAAGACCATGCTCAAGAATTGGGGGGGTGATTGGGCTGCTATCCTTGCCGCAGATGGACTCCAAGTGGGTGGTGCTAAACCTGATGCTTTAATTGCAGACCTTCCCGCTAGGATCATTGCTTTGATGAAGACTATGATGCCCCCTCTGCGAGTTAATTGGGATAAGTTAGCTGCCTGTAAGCAAAAGAAAGATGAAAGCGTTTCAGACTTCTTTACTCGATTTGAGGAGACGTTTCTTGATCACAGTGGTCAGGATATGAGCACGGAAGGTGGCCAACGATTGTTTGTAGATAAATTTGTGTTTAATTTGCTCCCCGAACTTTCTAATAAACTGAAGGATTCCGAAAGTTCATGGGCCGTTTCTTCTTCTGCTCAGATATTGGCTACTGCTCAGTATTATGAAAATAGGGATAAAGAGGAAAAGGACAAACTTGATAAAAAAAATAAGGAATCAAAAACTAAAGTTCTTTTGCAACAGGCTTATCCCCCTCGTCCTGCTCAGCGTCAGATCCAGCCGCTTCCCCAATTCCAGAAGCTGTTACAAAAACCTGAGCCCTTTGTTCCCCGGCCCTCACTGGGTCCTAATCAATGCGCTTATTGTAAGGAGGAAGGTCACTTCAAGAATAGTTGCCCGGTTTTGTTGCAGCTTGCTGGTGGTATGCCTGGGCCGCGAGGCCGAGGTGGCTACCAGTCAACACCCAGGGGTAGGGGCCGAGGTAAATCATCTCAAGACCACCGTTCCTTTCCCCCTCAAAACTCCATGAATTATTTTGATCAGCAGAATGCTCAGTCTGCCCATTATTACAATGATGATTATTATACCGAGGATGAGAGTCAAGGTTTTCATACTAGCTAGGACAGCCATAGACAAAGTGAGGGAGTCATATCGGTTCCAGTGGACCAAAATGGGCCTTATATTGAAGTCATTGCACTAGGTGTTTCAGAACCGTTTTTATTGGACACTGGTGCAACGAAGAGTTCTATCATCCATTCTAAACTCCCTGGGGCACCTTTGTCTGGCTTAACAAATGTTTCTGTAGGATTTTCTGGCGCCCCAGTTCATAACCCAGTTTCTTGTCCTCTGCCCATTTCAATAGGTCTCATGATTTGTAGGCTCCGCGTATGTTAACAACTGGTTGTGGTGAAAATTTGTTAGGTTTGGACTTATTAAAAAGACTGTACGCACCATTACATTGTTCCCCTTCTGGTGTACACCTCACTTTAGGTAAGAAATTGATTTCCCCGGCGTACTAGTCTAAAGACCAACTCCCCCCTGAATTGCGCTCTCTTCCTGCCACCCTCTGGGCTACAGGCCCCAATGATGTAGGTCTCCTGCAGATTCCGCCATACATCGTCACTCTCAAATCCAATGTTAAGTTACCTCGCATACCCCAGTATAAGATTTCCAGTGATGGTGAAAGAGCTCTCTTGGCTATTATTTATGATTTGGTTCAGAAAGACGTGGTTGAGGAGACAAGGGGAAATGTATGCAATAGTCCTGTTTTACCTGTTCTTAAACCTACTGACTCTTCTCAGCCACCCGTTTATCGTTTTGTGATTGACTTCCGGGAGGTCAACAAGATTGTTGTACCCCAATTCCCTGTCGTCCCAGATATCAATGCCCTATTGACAATGATACCTGCTTCGGCTGCTTGGTTTTCTGTTATTGACCTCAATAATGCTTTCTTCAGCATTCCCATTGCTGAGGAAAGTAGGGATATTTTCGGCTTCTCTTTAGGAGGCCGAAGCTTCCGGTACAAGCGTGCTCCTCAAGGCTATTGTGAGAGTCCCTCCATTTATAGTCAAGCTTTGAAAACTCAGCTCGATGCTTTCACTTTGCCCCCAGGTGCCACCCTTATTCAATACGTAGATGATCTGTTGGTTGCTGCTGATTCTGAGGACATTTGTAAACAGGTTACTATTTCACTGTTACGTCACTTGTCTGACCTTCATCACAAGGTTTCACCCTCTAAATTGCAATATTGTCACCAAGAGGTTACCTACTTAGGTCATCTCTTGTCGAAGGAGGGACGGCGATTGACCCCAGAACGTATCCAAGCAATTGCTCAACTGTCTGTACCATGTACACAAAGGGAGGTGCGTGCCTTTTTGGGCATTACCCATTTTCTTTGCTAGCGAAATCTCTGTTGGCACTCACTCTCAAAGATACACCCCAACCTCTCCCTTGGAATGCGGAATGTCAGAAAAGTTTCACTGACTTACGTACTTCTTTATGCTCTGCTCCCGTGTTAGGTACTCCTGATTACAGTAAGCCTTTCACACTCTATGTTCAGGAGAGAGAAGGTTGAGCATTGTCAGTTTTAACGCAACAATTTGGAGACAAGCAGAGCCCATGTGCCTATTTTTCGGCCACATTAGACCCAGTGGCCAAGGCGTTACCTAGTTGTCTGAAAGCCACAGCAGCAGCAGCAGTTTCCATTCGCCAGTCTGCTGGATTGGTATTGGATAATACTCTTATTGTCATGGTACCACATGCACTAGATACCCTCCTAAATCGAACAAAGACTCAGCACCTTACGAGTGACCGCTTGTCAGGGTACGAGCTGACGCTCTTGGCCAGCCACGTACATATCAAACGATGCAATACCCTAAACCCAGCCACGCTGTTACCGATCCCAGAAGAAACAGGTACTCAGGAACAGCATGATTGTTTCCTCCATACAGAGGAGGAGACAAAAGGTAGAGTCGATCTAAAGGACACTCCACTCCTGGACCCGGATGGGATCCTATGGGTGGATGGTTCCTGTTTCAAGCTCCCAAATGGTGAGACGACTTCGGCCTATGCAGTCACTACTTTGTACACAACTGTGGAAACAGCACGCATTAGGCACAATTCAGCCCAGGCAGCTGAATTGATAGCTCTGACTAGAGCTTGTGTATTGGCTGAAGGAAAAAGAGTGAATGTGTACACTGATAGCCAGTATGCATTTGGAGTGGCACACAGTTTTGGCCGTCTGTGGAAGGAAAGAGGGTTTTTCACCTCCCACGGCACTAAGATACAGCACGGCCAGTTGGTAAATGACCTTCTTGAATCACTTACCCTGCCCACTCAGATAGCAATTGTTAAATGTACTGCTAGATGGGTCAGACAAGGAGGGATGTGTGAGGACACAATAGAAAGTGTAAAAATTATCCAGGGAGACGCTACAGAGAAAGAACTGAGTAAGTGGAGAGAGGGTACAGGAATGTTGGACGCCACAGGGTGTTGGACAGAATTGTCGGAACATCAGCGCTGGCTGTTACCAGACGCCTATGTGCTTCCAGTAGTTACCATGGCACATGGTCCAGCCCACATTAGTGCTAAAGGGATATGTAAACGTTTGGCCCCTATATGGCAGAATGCGGGAATCCCTAAATGCGCAGATAATCTGGTTAAGCACTGTATTGTTTGCTTGATGCACAATCCAGTGAAGGGAACACCAACCCCAGCAGGCCATTTTGCTCCTCCAACGTACCCTTTTGAGGTGTTGCAAATAGATTACATTCACATGGAGGGATGTAACAATCTGAAGTATGTCCTTGTGGTGGTGTGTGCCTTTTCTAGATGGATAGAGGCCTACCCCCTAAAGGATAATATGTAATGTAATGTATGCATACTTGTAAAGCGCACTGTTACCTCGTTACGTGCCGTCCTGGCGCTGTATACCGCTGGGGAACCCGTCCTGGCTTTCCCTGTGAGAGGGCACCCCAAGGTGAAGCCAGGCATCCCCGGCGTTGCTGGGGCCGTTGTGGAGATTAAGCAAGCTATTGCCCAGAGTTGCAGAGTGGGACCCATGGTTAGCGTAGGCACCTAAGCGAGAATTATCGAGTCCGCGGACATTGACCCAAGACCCTGCCGCATCGGGAATTGAACGCTGGTCCCGGGCCGACCTCTGCTTCAGGGTCTGCCGCTTCTAACCAGTGAGCCACACTTCTCCACAGAAGATACTGCTCTGTCTACGGGTAAAGTCCTTTTGAAGGAGTTTTTCCCGAGGTTTGGTTTACTTCGAATTGTTTGGAGTGACAACGTAAGCGAATTCGTGGGTCAGATAATGCAGAAAGTGTGTGCAGGTCTCGGTGTCAAACAGAAATTTCATGCGGCAAACCACCCTCAGTCAGCACGTTTGGTGGAATCCTATAATGGTACTCTTAAGCTCAAGCTCGCGAAGGTACAGGCCAGCACAGGTCTTGCCTGGCCCGATTCTTTACCCATGGCTCTTTTGTCTACTCGAACAACTGTCCATTCCCGTATGGGACTCAGTCCCTACGAGGTTGTGTTTGGACGTCCAGCAAATGTCTGGGGAGTCCAAAGGCCAAAGAAGTATTCCGAGATAGAGCATCCCTCACCACTAAATTGCGTGTCCTTCACCAACAGGTACAAGACGTCTTGCCTCAGGCTTCCACTGATCCTGGCCATACCATACAACCCGGCGATTGGGTGTGCGTGAAGAACTTCCAGAGATCAAAGAACTTGGAGCCTCGCTGGAGAGAGCCCCGTCAAGTATTGTTGACAACACGCAGAGCTGTGAAGGTGGTCGGGAGGAAAAATTGGATCCACGGTGTGCATTGTAAGAAGGTACCCTTGCCTTTGCCTTATGACCAGTGGGTCCGTGAAGGTATTGGCGATTTTGAAGGTGAAAGGGTCCCCCTATTCGTACCTTTTAGCAATGCACGCCTAGATTGGACTCGATCTGAGAAAGAGGATGATGACGTTTTACAGGAAGCTGTACCACCACATCTCAGGTTGAACACAACCAATCCAGAGACACTTTGTCAGGACCAGACTGTGCCAAATAAGACGAGATACAATTTGAGGCCTAGAGTGGCTAGAGACAATTGAGAATTTTTTTCTTTTGATTGTACTTTTCAGTGACACTGACCATCCAATTAGGTTGCAGGGTTGTGGTAAGAGTCTTAGTTTGTTACCCGAGTAGTGGCAATAGGCCTGTGGGACTTGCAGTGTCATAGGACGGCTGATAATCACAGCTGAGTGAAGAAGGAAGACTGCCACGAGCAACATTTAGAGGATGGATTCTGCTATACTAAAGGAAAATGATAAGAAGGATAAAATGAAGAAGAAATATTGCAAATTATTATATAATAGATGTGGTATAACATTGTGTATTTTAATCTTTTTATGTTTTATATTAGCTTGTGTGGGTTGGGTTACTTATACTATGTAGCAGACACCTACACCTACCTCCCATTCCGTGCCTTTTCGCACCACTGCCTCCCCGCACCAGTTACATACATTACCAGAACATGAGCAAAGTAGGAGAATGGAATATTTTAATAATTCATTCATTCAATTGTTGCACCAACATCAATTGGTAGTCAACACCACCGATTGTTGGGTTTGTGGACTCTTGCCCCATACTACGGATAAAGGAATGCCATATTTAGTTTTTCCTTTTTCCCTGAAGGGGTCCGCTTGGGCTTATACATCTATGTTCTCTAATGCTTACGAGAACCAACCCCGGCACCCTGTTGGTCCATATGGGGGTGGGGTTGACGTTAGTCATGACCCTCTGGCGAAGGGAATGGTGGCTATGTCTAAGCATTATAGTAAAATTAATGAGTTCCCCGCCGCCGAACGACGGGCATACATTGGCTGGAACGTGACCCGTTACATTACTTGCCTTACAGATAGGGCCAGGCGAAAAAGATCCCCGCCCATATGGACTGTACCTCGCCGAGGGCACCTGTGTCTCCAAGGAAATGGTCAGAATGCTAAAGCCCAATTGGGAAAGAGCTCTTGTGCACATACATATACCTATGCATCCCAGACTTCTCCACCGTTAGTGGCATCTCAGGGAACATATTTCGTTTGCCATGACAGGTCCTATACATGGTTACCAACTAATTTCTCAGGGTCATGTTAGGTAGCTTTTCTCCTCCCTCCGACATATACCGCCCCTTCAGGACATCACAGAAATAGGTACAGGAGAGGCGTCATTGATCCAGAAGATACAGCAGGACAAGAGGGAGGCAACTTTTTCAAAGGGTTCCTCCCATTCTGAGGCCCTATGGCCAATAGCAGAAACATAAGGCATCTTGTTCGAGTTGTTGAGGCAACGATAGATAAAACTGTGGGGGCACTGAGTGACCTCACAGCCGAGCTTCAGGTGGACCGCCTTATGACATTACAGAACAGAATGGTTCTAGATATCATTCTTGCGGACCATGGTGGGGTATGTAAATTGATTGGATCCAGCTGTTTCATTTACATACCTGACAACACCCCTACAGTATACCAGGCCATCTCTAAATTGCACCTGATCACAGTCTATTCACCAGGACGAAGGAAACTGGTCTTTGACAGGATGGTTCTGGGGATTATTGTCCACATGGGGATGGAAGGTACTGACTTTCATTGGAGTGACTTTGGCTATTATCTTTTCATGTTGCCTCTGTCTACAATGAGGTCCCGCTATCTGCGGCCTTTGTGCTACCCTGTGTGTCCCAAGATCTGTCTCACAGAAAGCAGAAAATATGAAAATGATGTTGCAGCAACAACAGCAAAAGCTATTAACATTGACTCAGATTAACGCGGTCTGTGTTTTGCCTGCGTAATGGCAAAAGGAGAGTCTGAGGTAATTCAGTTTCGCCATTTTGTGTTGCCCTCACTCAGGCAGCTTGGCAAACCAAGTGTTTTTGCCCTTTGTACTGCTACGTGTCAAATAACCCCCCCTTCCTTGTTGTGAAGCCAATTCCAGGAAGTAGCCAAACTAACTAACAATTGTCTAAACTGACTAATCCTTGTCCCAACTATCTGTTGGCCTTCAGTATTCTTTCCCTGCCCTATCTTATCTGTTGGCCTTCGGTATTCTTTCCCTGCATTATCCTATTTCTCAAGTTGTCCTTTGAAGCACACAAACACGTTCTGCCATTACTGATTGACCTATAGGTGCTGTCATTGATTGACGTATGGGGTTGGGCAAGAACACGACTCAAGGGGGACGTTCTGGTCACATGGTGTCTTGTTTTGAATGTTTTCCTATTGGCTAATATTTGGTGCATGGGGAGTATTTTTCTGTGGGTGTATATGGTTATAAAAGACTGTGAGCCACGGAGTGAAGGGGCAGTCTCCTGAGAACCTACTACTGGTTTAAGTCTGGGACAACTGTGCATAGCTGCAGCTAATACATTTGGTTTTCTACGCTAACAAAGTATCCCGTGTCTCTGTACAACAAGGCAGGTGAACTTGGAGATTTCAGGCATGCCCTGCGCCGCCAGGCCCTTCTAGGCCCGGTTCTTCATTTGTGTAAAAGAAAGAAATCAATTCACGTTTCTATTATTATTGCTGTTATGATGAGAGCTGCTTATACATTTAAAGAAATAGAACAAAATCATTTTCGCAGGAGAACAAACAGTCTACTGAAAAAATAGACAGTAAGAGAGGTTGCCTGGATCATGTACCCAGAAATGATTTGCAGGATAGAAAAGCATTACTCATTTTTTCATCTCATTTGTGGCCCGTGTGTATACAGGGTGCCCACACGAAGACAACCACTTTCCTTTCATGGCACTGAAATTATTCCCACCAAGAGGTTCAAGCATGCTCTTTGTTGTTAGCTTATACCATTCTGACGGCACTGTAATCCAGAGTTTATGAAGAGGCCTGTTCTTGGTTAAAGCAAGTATATTTCCCACCCAACCCCACTTACCACTGTCTCCTTTGTTGCTCTCCCACACCTAGTGGTACAATAAATACAATGTTCATTTTGTTTTATGATGGGAGGTTTTGGCAGCTGCCATTTGCCACTGGGCCTTTCCTCACTACAAGAAGTGTTTTGTGCAAGTGTAATTCTCCTTTTCTAAATGTATCAATCCAAGTGGCATACACAATCACAAGTTATGGCTAGAGCTCTTGGGTGTGTAATGGTAGCATAGCTGGCTCTAACAACAGACTGTCAGTGTGTTTTTTTTGTTTTTGATTGTAGTGATGATATCTCTTCAACAACTTTTTGATAGTGAACTTTGTGTACTGCGTGTTGATGTACTTTGTCTAAAGTTTGCAGTCAATACAGGTTATGAACTCTGCCATATCCTGGGGTTCTGCGTACGGGGCCTTTGGCCAGACTCGTTCCTCGCTATCCATTAATGTTGAATTCGCAAGGCAAGTTCTACAGCCATGCCTCTGGGGACTGGGCACAGTTCATGGCATGTACCCATGGGCCTGTGTCTAATACCTATGCCCTCAGCAACAAGAAAGATGGCCTGCAGGCATGTTATGTAGATGCTGTACTCAAGGCAATGCCCTGTTCTCAATGGTACTCATGGTATCGACCTCGAAGGATGAAAGCTGAATTCGAACCGGTGACCTTTGTAGCCCTCATATAGGAAAATTACGCACAGTCTCACCAGATAGTCACATTTAAAAACACTCCAAAACGCCTTTTTAATAGAATAAGACTCCACGATTGAACCAAAATATAGATTTTAGTAGAACTTACAAAAGGGAGTATATGTAAGATTTCATGGTGTAGTGCAGATTGGACAAGGGTGGAGCAGCATAGGGCTTTCTTGCAAATGTATTATCCTTTCAAATGCCCACATGTAATATGTAGTTGTCCAAAAAAGCACACAACTAGTTCAACAGATAGACAATAACTTGGTCATGACAGGACATTGTGGGGCAATAGAAACATATTTTTGTAACTACATTCAACTGTTTTTTAGATACATTTAACCCCTTCCAAGCGCCAGGAGGCCAATTCCCAAGCAGGGATCCACCCACTAGCCACTAGGGAGGGGGGGAATCGGCCCCTTGGGCAAGGGTCTTTACTCTCCCCATACAATTGTGCCAGACAGCCTTTCTGCCCCGGAGGCAGAATGTACCCTAGATGCCAGGGATTTTGTTTTATAGGTCCTACCCTCCCCCCAAAAGAATGAATAAGACTTTCTGCCCCCCTCCAGGAGGCAGATGGGGCAATAGCCCCTGTTCTGCCCCCCGGAAGGGCCGAAAGCCCACTAGGTCCCAGGGATTATTTTTTTATATATATGTTAAATTTATAGTCTCCCATTTATAGCCCTTTATTTGCCGGGGAGGGAGGGGGCAGAAAGCCCACTAGGCACCAGGGATTCGTTTTCTCCCAAGTTCGGGTGGCAGCTGCCCAGAATAGGCATGCCAATGCCTCCACACCTCCCCAAAAAAATGCCACAGTCTTTCTGCCCCCAGTAGCCCCTGATATGCCCCCCGGGGAGGGGCAGAAAGCCCACAAGGTATCAGGGATTTTTTTTATATATATATACTTAGGGGTGAGGAATGCCAATGCCCCCATCCCCCCCCCCCAAAATGCTAGTCTTTCTGCCCCCCCTCCCCCCCCCCGGAGGCAGATGGGGCAGTAGCCCCTTATCTGTCTCCCGGGGGCGGAAAGCCCCCAAGGCACCAGAGATTTAATTCCCTCAAAGCACCAGGGATTTTCTTTAAATATAAATAGGGGTGGGGGCTGCCCGGAATGGGCATGCCAATGTCCCCACCTTCAAAAAATTACTACTGTCTTTCTGCCCCCGCCATCCCCCCGCACCCCTCCCCCCCGGAGACAGATGGAGCAATGGCCCCTTATGGGGCAGAACCCTCTAGGCACCAGGGGGATATTGGTTTCAAATTACAAGGTTGGGGGCTGCTCAGAATGGGTATGCAATTGGCCCAACCCCCAAAAAAAGATGCCACAGTATTTCTGCCCCCCAGGAGGCAGATGGGGGCAGTAGCCCCTGATCTGCCCCCCGGGGGAAGGAGGTGGCAGAGAGCACAATAGGCGCCAGCGATTATGCTGGCTTTTTTATACATAGGGGTGGGGACCGCCCAGAATGGGCATCTCAATGTTCCCACTCACCCAGCCAAAAAATAGCCACAGTCTTTCCGCCCCCCTCCTTAGGTTAGAACAGAATTTTTTTTCAGAATGTGCCTACCTGTTGATTTTGAGTCCTAGCACAGCTGGCACCCAAGGAAACCTAGCAAACCTATACTTTTTTTAAACTAAACACCCAGGGGAATCCAGGATGTGGTGACTTGTGTGGCTCTCACTCGGTTCTGTTACCCAGAATCCCTTCCAAACCTCAAACTTTGAAGGAAAAAAAAACACCTTATCCTCACATTTCTGTGATGGAAAGTTCTGGAATCTGCGCAGATCCACAAACATCTACCCACCCCGCATTCCCCAAACTCTTCCGATAAAAAGGAAACCTCACTTGTGTGGGTAGGCCTAGTGCCCGCTACAGGAAATGGCCCAAACCGCAACGTGGACACACCACATTTTTACATTGAAAACTGACCCTTTTTTTAGCAAATTGCCTAGCTGTAGGAATTTCTTTTCCTCAATCGCACTTCTGTCATATACACACTCCCTAAAATTCACAAAAATCTTACAAATCCACAAGGACGCCCCATAGTATCAGGATGCGGGTCAATACTCGAACCAGTAGGACAATATGTGGACTCCTTCATCAAAGATTTTGTCCCGCAGACAGAGTGCTATATAAGAGACAGTATGGCTATGATTAACCTTGTAGAACACTATCCATTCAACTGTGATTCAGACATCTTATGTACCATGGACATTGAGTCCCTTTACACCAATATTCCCCAAATAGAAGAATTACGAACGAGGTCTTAACACCAGACCACACCCCCATGCAGTTCCTACTCTTTTCATTCTTCAATTACTTGAAATATGTCTCACTAGGAACTTCTTCAGCTTCAATGACCAATATACCAAAAGGTAAAGGGTACTTCGATGGGGGCTGTTTTCGCCCCCAACCTGGCCATACTGTTCATGGATTACCTTGAAACAACCCGTATCCTCTTCATAAGCAATTCCTTCCACACAGGCATAGGCTTGTGGAGACAATACATTGACGATATCTTTCTAATTTGGCATGACACAGAAGAGACCCTTAAACAATTTCTGCACTGGCTTAACAACAATTGCCAGGGCCTTAATATCACCCTCTCCTTTGACAAAAATACCATTTCTTTCCTTGATCTCACCATTGAACATCTCAATGGTGAACTCTTTACTACCCTATACAAGAAACCCACTGAGCGTAATACACTTCTCAGGTATGAGAGTAATCATCCTCGAGCATTTTGTGACTCCCTACACTACTCCCAATATCTTAGGAAGATGCAATTGTACCTTGAAGGAAGACTATTTCCGGGAGGCATCATTACTTTCTAAGAAACTCATGGCCCGCGGCTATCCGCGGAGACTTGTGCGAACCTCATTAAAAAGTGCCTAGTATTGCGCCAGAGAATGCCTCAACCTCTAAACCCAAATCCACTAAAAAGCAACTAGTATGTGTCACAACCTTCTCACCAGTCTGGCATAAGGTGCGCAAATGCATCTTGAAATACTGGGGTATTCTTAATGCTGGCAATCTGACAACTGACCACCAGCTCTTTACCTTCCGCAAGAGTAAGAATATAAAAGATCACCTGGTCAGAGCTGCACTACCAACTACAAAGCAAGCAGGCACACTGAATGAACACCGGAGGTTGGAACCTTTGATTGGACTTGCCAAATGCGAAAACTGTAGTGTCTGCAAATTCACAAACTTTTTACTATATTTTCACTGACTATAACCTTCTCTTTCTTTTAATATTCTCAATTTTTTAGCTCTTCCACAACTCTAAGATGGCAGCGCTGTTTCTTTGTTATACAGTCTTCTGACTACCAAGCTGCTAATGTATTTTCTACCAGTCTAACATGTAAGGTTTCTGCCTATCGAGTATCTCATTGTCTTTTCAGCTCCATCTGTGAGCTTAACAGATCTGTTTATGATAAAAAATGATGCCCACAATCTTTTTACTATCTTTTCATTTCCTATAACCTTCTCTTTCTTTCAATATTTGTTTAGCTCGGCTAATACTACCCTTTCAATATGGCTGCTACTGCCGAGTCACCAGGCACCTTGCGATCACGTGATTTGTCCCATGACCCTCCCTGCACTTCCTTATATACCATCCTCCCGGCTCGCCCATTTCCCGAGCACACCGGAATACCGAAGGATACACAGATAAGCCCCGTCACCGGCAGCACCCTACTTGCATAGATATCCTTTCTCACTCCCTTGACACGCTGTTTTCTCCCCGCACAGGTCATTGTACCGGCTCAGGAGTAAAAGCATCATTGTTGCTTGAATTACAGCACATTTCAAATATTTCCAAATTGGATTGGTTGCCGCTTTTCATGTAATTAGGTAAGCCCTTTAGCAGATGGCATTTTTATCCTTCACATGCCTACCCCCTCAGCACTCTCACTGTTTGTGCGCCTTCTCTCTTCTTACTAGGTTACCACCCCTCTCCTTAACAGTACCCTCAATTGGGAATTGCCACAATCCTACCCTACCTCCTTTGCTATGGTAAAAGTTAACGCATGCCCGTATTGGTTTTAGACCATGCAATTGGTGGCTATTCCGGAAATTTGTTTCTTTTTACCAGCGCCAAGACGCTCAAGTGATCCAACGTACCTCCGTGCAAATGCAGAAATCCCTTCTTGGCATTATCGCAATTGCCTCATTGCTTCCCCCCAGCTATTACCCTTGGTAAGCTACGCTAGAAACAACATAGCCCATCACAACTCAAACCATTATAGCACTTGTATGCAAGGCTGCCATTTTACCTGTGGCACCCACGCCGTAACACTTCAAGGTTTTGATCCATTGCTGCACCTTGAGATAGTTGTTTCTTATCAATTTTCACACAGCATGTGTATTGTATCAACACCTAGTACAAGACGTCTGGATGGAAGAGTTGTACCACCTTTGTCTCTCACTAGCACTATGTTACGGGCTATTTTTTCTAAAGTCTTTTTGATCTACTTATTTTACTTTTGGCCCCTCTACCTTTTACTATTGTCTTTCAGGCTAAAATTCCCTCAGGCATATAATTTTTACGTCCTTATGATGATCCCAATATTGTTTCTATGGGATCGAAACGTCGTCGACCTTATATGCATCGTAAACACAATTGAATTAATTACTGATGTGTAACGGTGTCTCTACATATTGTTTGCTTGTTGCATTTTTTAATACAAGTTACAAGCATTTTTTGTCATTCCTGAGCCTTTTTCTGAATTTGTGAATTTCTGTTCATTTGTGACTTCGTTCGTCCCAATTTATTCTTGTGTTCTATGTGATTTGATACATTATTACATTTTCTGTCCGGCTGGACAGATTTAATATAGCACTGATTTCAGGCCTATATTCATTGTTTTCTGTGTGAATCTCCCGTCAGTGACTATTTTGCAATTGTAACATAAAAGAATCTGAATGCACTGGTGATTGGCAGACAGGTGTTTGGGAAATGGCTTAGTTGAGGAGTAAGCCTAGCAGCTAAATCTATGTTATCAATACGTATTGAGTTTTTTCCTAGGTGTAAGGTGGGGTGATGTGATGTAGGATGTCAATGATGGTGACTCTATGGCATAAGATGACAGGAATATAATCCTGCTGGCCATAGCCCAAGAGTGTTGTTCTTTGTCTGAACTTTTCCCTTCTGTGTTGTCTCTCGCCCCACCACCAGAGGTTCAGCATGGTTCTGTTTCTCTGATAGATCTACATTTCAAGGAGGTTGAGGCCTACCTGCAGGTTCTTTACCAAGGCATAGTTTGCGGTGTGCAGCATCACTAACGTGTTCAGGGTTTGAGAATAATGGCATTTACTTTGCTCAATGTTTTGTGCCATGTTCCTTTAGTGTGTATGGTGAATTTGAATGTGATAATTTGTGTTTTAACTATACTTGCTGAGTTCCTACCTGTATTCTGATCGCCTACTCCCCGGTCCACCACAGCTTCTGTGCTGATTGTTGTGGAGGGAGGTCAAGCGACACCACTTCCTGGTTGCTCCATCCAGGGCGGCCATCTTGGGGAGGTTGACGTGCTAGTCTCCCCCCTCGCCCTCACTACTTTAGGGCGGGAGTCATTCGCGCGCGATTATTGATTAACTAAGATCGCTGCGCTAGTGCTTGGCAGTGACTAGGACTGCAGCAAGCATTTCTACAGTTTTAAGACTTTTTAAAAAAAACTTTATTTGAATGTGATAATTTGTGTTTTAACTATACTTGCTGAGTTCCTACCTGTATTCTGATCGCCTACTCCCCGGTCCACCACAGCTTCTGTGCTGATCGTTGTGGAGGGAGGTCAAGCGACACCACTTCCTGGTTGCTCCATCTAGGGCGGCCATCTTGGGGAGGTTGACGTGCTAGTCTCCCCCCTCGCCCTCACTACTTTAGGGCGGGAGTCATTCGCGCGCGATTATTGATTAACTAAGATCGCTGCGCTAGCGCTTGGCAGTGACTAGGACTGCTGCAAGCATTTCTACCGTTTTAAGACTTTTTAAAAAAAACTTTATTTGAATGTGATAATTTGTGTTTTAACTATACTTGCTGAGTTCCTACCTGTATTCTGATCGCCTACTCCCCGGTCCACCACAGCTTCTGTGCTGATTGTTGTGGAGGGAGGTCAAGCGACACCACTTCCTGGTTGCTTCATCCAGGGCGGCCATCTTGGGGAGGTTGACGTGCTAGTCTCGACCCTCGCCTAATCTATTTGGTCCCTCCGTACTTCGCGCAGCGGTAGCGCCGTATACGCGCCGAAGAGGCGCCAAAGAGAAGCCAGTCTGCGCCAGTCCGCGTCCAGACGCTTCACGCTAGCCCCGGTCCGGGATCATACTTTCACTATGGTAGGGATTCGCATTTCCTACAACTCCCAGTTGTTACATACCTTACGACCCCCCACCAGTCTGTCCTGCCGTCACTCCTTTTCCCCGACTAATATTGAACATCATTGCAAGTACTGCATGTGGAGCACTTTTCGCCCATATAGTTGCCCTTTTTCTCCTGGACAGAATTGGAGACTGTATCTTCTTAATTGTCGGTCGCTACCGAAACACTTTACTGAGCTGTACCTGTTGATTGAAGAGCTCAATCCTGATGCTCTATTTCTAACAGAAACTTGGCTCCAGATGGACAATGACCCGACTATAACATGGGCCACACCTCAAGGCTATACCCTTAAACGCCTGGACCGCCAGTCTGGGAGAGGCGGGGGCCTGGCCATTATATATAGGGATAGTTTTAAGTGTCGTGTTACTCCAATTTCCTCGCCGACCTGCGAGAGTTTACACTTCGCGCTGGAATTTTCCCCCACTACCACTTTCTCCGGTATTTTACTTTACCGTCCACCAGGCACCCTCAATAATTTCATTACCCAGATCACGGACCTCACTGCTAACGCTGCGTTGTCCTCGCCTAATTTTACATTGCTTGGGGATTTTAACCTCCATTTGGACGACCCCCATGATACGTCAGCCAACAATCTGCGGGTCAACCTGCAAGCGATAGACCTCTGCCAGAGAGGCTATCAGGCGACCCACAAGAAGGGACATCTTCTTGATCACATATATAGCAACACTGACCTTAATTTAGAGTCCCCTGTTCCATTACCCTGGACTGACCATTTTTTGATACCCTTCACCTGGTTCTCCAATTCCCCTTCTCCCTGTTATGTTTCCGCCAAGCATCTGGGAAGGAAATGGTCCTCTCTCCCCCTCACTTGTTGGACAGCTGTTCTCGCCCAAGATCCCCCGAGGAAGGCTATGACTCCTGCCTCTGCCTCTAACGAATTTGATCATTGGATTTCCAGCACCCTTGACCAGGTTCTTCCCAAACGTCCATGTAAACTTATTAGAAGACCTAAAGTCGCACCTTGGTATACTCCCGCTCTCAGGTCGTTAAAACTTGAGAGAGCTTGGAGGAAGGACCACTCTCAGTCTAGGAAAGAGGATTATAGGGCTGTAATGAAGCTTTACAAATCAGAGATCAAGAGGGCGCAAGCTCTCTTCTATGAAGGGAAAATCAATGCAGCAGCCAATGCGCCCAGGGAAATCTTTAGGATAGCTAAGTCTCTCATTTCACCTCTTGCTGAGCGTCCTACTGCCGAAGGTGCACAAGACCGCTGCAATGAGTTGGCCGCTTTCTTCTCAAAGAAAATCCAGACCATATAATATACTCTTCTTTTAGCAATCCCAAGGTCAACGCCAGCTCTGTCTCACACAAATTAGCTGACTCCCTGGCTCTCTGTAAGTTGGACACAATTCCGCTTCTTGATGCCTGTGGTCTGGACAGATTAATTTCTAAAGTCACTTCCGGGTCGGCCAATTACCCGGCACCCCCCCCAGATCCTTGTTAAGGCCCTGGACGTCATTCGTCCTGTCATCTTGGAAGCCCTAAACACTTCCATTGTTTCCAAATCTGTCCCACCTTCCTGGAAATGTGCCATGGTGAGGGCACTACTCAAAAAGCCCACCCTGGATCAGAGTAACTTGTCCAACTACCGCCCCATTTCGTTACTCCCCTGGCTGAGTAAACTGCTGGAGAGGCACGTTAATAACATCTTAACAGACTATTTGGAATCCAATGGTCTGTTGCGTGCCTCCCAGACAGGATTTCGTCCTCAACACGGTACCGAAACCGCTTTGTTAGCGGTCACGGAAGAAGCAAGAGCCGTTCTGGATCAGGGAGGAAAGGTGGCCATTATTTTACTAGATCTTAGCGCCGCGTTCGACACGGTAAACCATGCCACGCTATTACATCGACTGGCTGGCATGGGCGTGTCGGGCGCGGCCCTGGAATGGCTTGCCTCCTTCCTGAGCGAGCGATTTTTCCAGGTCTTCGAGGGTGAGGTAGCCTCTCCTAAACATCCTCTCAGGTGCGGGGTCCCTCAGGGCTCCTCCCTGAGCCCGACCCTTTTTAACGCCTACATGGAACCTCTGGACAGGATAGTCCATCCCTTTGGTGTGCGTATTGTCACCTACGCGGATGATACACAGCTGGTGGTCTCCCTAGACCACTCAGATGGATCATCCAACACCTTAGGCCCCTGTCTAGAGGCTGTTGCCAGATGGATGCAGGCTTCCTGTCTGAAACTTAACGGGGAGAAGACAGACATCATTCTTCTCGGCAATCCTCCCCCGTCTGCTCTTGCATCCATCTGGCCACCATGTTTGGGCGTTCCCCCCGCCCCGAGGTCCCAGATAAAGAGCCTCGGGATCTGGCTCGACACCGCTCTTGACTTCTCGGTCCAGGCCACCAAGACTGCTGCCACTTGCTTTGGACTAATGAGGATGCT
This sequence comes from Lissotriton helveticus, assembly GCF_964261635.1. Taxonomy (NCBI): domain Eukaryota; kingdom Metazoa; phylum Chordata; class Amphibia; order Caudata; family Salamandridae; genus Lissotriton; species Lissotriton helveticus. The sequence goes on along the minus strand of NC_136061.1, from coordinate 495,628,666 downwards.
CCGCCGGGTACTCCCTCTGCTCCCTTTCCAGGCGAGGAGGATCATGGTCCAGGCCCTGATACTCTCCCGCCTGGATTACGGGAACGTTCTCTATCTGGGAGCCCCGGCCTCGGTATTACAGAAGCTTCAGGTCACACAAAATGGCGCGGCCCGCCTACTGTTTAACCTGCCCCGTCGGCAGTCGGCGAGGAAGGCACTGAAAGATCTCCATTGGCTCCCAATGGCTGCCAGAGTGCAATTCAAGGCTTTGTGCATTTTGCACAAATCCTTTCACCGAGCAGGTCCAGCGATTTTGCATTCTCTGGTTACGCCCTATGTTCCAGCTCGCTCCCTCCGTTCTGGCACCCTGCAGCTGGCTACCTCCTTCAAAATTAATAGAGCCCGCTGGGGCGGCCGCTCCTTCTCCCATTCGGCGGCCAGACTCTGGAACGCCCTTCCTCTCACCATCCGAGGAAACAGTAACCTCCTGTCTTTCAGAAAGGCCTTGAAAACGCATTTGTTTGCTAAATCCTGCTGATCTACCCTGAGCCTGCGCTAAGCCTTTTAATCATCAAGCGCTGCGAGGCCTCAGGGTAGTTATGCGCTATACAAATGTAATTTTTCATTTCATTTCATTTCATTTCATCTGCTTTGTAAATCACATTTGCTGAATCTTTTTTTTTTTTGGTGTGTACTTTTTTGTGATTTATGTTTTGCATATGTCTGTGTCACATCTGTATCATCGATACTGCATTGTGGGCACTACTTTAATTGCTTGAATACTGTGTTCTCTTTCGTTGGTGGCACAGGCCAAGCAAATGTTGAGGAGAATTAGGGCTTTCCTTCTCATCGGTTTCATCATAGATTACTGCCAGCAACACAACCTCATAGTACTCCACATTCTGTTGGCAACAACAAACAATTTTGTGGATATTTCAGCATTACTACACTATCTTCACAAATTTTTGAAATGTAGGAATAGATTTATTTTTTGGCAGTCGGGCCGACCTTCTCCAATTCAAAGGATTACTTTACTCCATCGCTCTGGCAGAGGTCCTGACTGTCACATTTTTAAATGTCAGTCAGCTTGGTAGACATTTATTGCATTGACAGCAACTGCGGTCATATTGGTTCCTTTCAATGAAGTGTACCTCACATTAAATTTGACAGAGGCATTCGGCAAAGTTACAACATTTTGGATTTTCAAAAACAAAACCCAAAAGCAGGTTTTTGTTTTTGAGAGTAAAAAAGACAATGCCCCCCTAACCATGGGAGTTATCTCCCATGGTGAAGGGGACATTTTGCAGTGTTTTCCTGGTGGTGACGGGCATTAAAAACTGACCTGCCTATTTAAATTAGGTGCGCAGACATACAAGTCAACCTCCGGCAGCCCTTACTCCATCAGTGAGTCTGTCCACGGTCGAGACTGAGTATTCTCTGCCATGGTTACACCAAAGGATCGCCCTCTTTAAAAGTCTGGTGGGAGGGCCATTATTTTGGCGAGAACATATAAATCTGGCCATTAGTCTTTGGTTAAGAGGTTGTAGGAGAGTAGGGTCTGCAATCCTATGATCACCCAGATTTTTAGGTCGAGCAGACGTACTCTCAATGCGTGAGCATTGAGAGAGTCTGCTTCAGACCTAATGTTGCCCGTTATTGGGAGAGTGGACACCAATCTGACACGAGCGTTTCCTTCGCGGTTTTCACCGCGGGAGCGCGCGTCTCACCCGCGCATGCGCAGAGTAACTCAGCATTTTTTTTTTTTTTTTTTTTTTTATTTCCCAGCCCCGAACCGAATCATGTATCAGAGCGCTTCACATATAGGCAGCCCCCACCCCCCACCCCCCACCCCTCTGCATGCGCACACACAGGCGAGCGCATGCACACGCAGGCACACGGCAGACACTCGCTCACACACACCCCCCTCCCCCACAGTCACACACACACGCACTCCAGACACATACACACGCGCGTGACCCCCATCCCCACCACTTACCGGGCTCTTTCGGCGTGTTCAGTGTCTCATCGCTCCACTTCTTCCTCGGCGGCGGCGGCTGTGGCGGCGGGCGGGACTTCCTGCTGGATTGCAGGCCCCGCCCCCGTCTCAGGCAAAAGTGCCTGACTTCCGTTTTTTTTAAACTGTGGCTCTCTATAACGGAAGGATAAACCCTGTGCCATATAGCATGCGCGTGAATGGACACTCACTGATCAACAGCACATGCGCTTTGATTGCAGTGTCAGATGTCTATCTGCGCAGTGCAACGAAAAGAAAGCGCCAAGTCCACTGCTGTACCGGTGGCCACAAGGGGGCTGTAACTGTGGTCACTGGTGAATCCCGAGCAGCTCGGAGCTGTACACTGGTTACCTGCTGGCACGTATGCACTGTTCAGTAAAACAGTGCTGGCACAAGACAGCGCTTTGCTAACGCATTGCTGGCACACGAGGGTTCACCACTGGTGCAAAGCTGGTACATGGAGCATCTCTACTGGTTCTGTGCACCAGTGATGGTGCAGTATTTGGAGCATGTTAAGCCAAGTGTGTAACTGCTGTTTCAAGAAGGATCGTGTGACCTCCCTGCACCCCCTGCCACCCCCAGGTCACAAAAGGCCCCAATCCCAGTGAGACAGTAGTTAATTCGTTTATAGCAAGATAGCACGTGCAACTATATAGTGAGTAACTTCCAGATAATACTTCCAGCTGAAAAGAAACCTGCGAGTGAACGAGCATGCACCTCTCTGCACAACATACATGTCACATGCTGCAATACCACAGGTTGTGGATTTCTGTACCAGAGGAAAGACATTCCCATGCCAGTGACAATTCATGTGGTTAAAGCACATGCTGCAGATGTCTGTCAACCCCGTTAAAATCTCACAGGTTAGCGAGCGCACTCCAGGGACTCGTGCAGTCTGCAAATAACGTGAAGCCTGCAGCACTGCGGGTTATCGCACCTGCTGCAGGGAAGAGCGATCGCCTGCTTAAATGTCACTGATTGTGTAACTTTTGAACTTACTATATGGAGACTGTGACGGGTCCAACACTCGTATGGTTAACATTCCTACTTCACATGCAGGTGAATAACTCACGGGCGCAGGTGGCAAAGCAGTGCAAGTGCTCAGCGGGTAAATGCACCTGCTGGACAACAAACTTGGTCTGCAGGGCAGCATGCTCCAAATAAAGAACAAGCATTTGCAATGCAATAGGTTTCGCATTTACGCGAGTTTAAGCTATTGGCATTGTAAATGACAGAGTTTTATTTACGTTTAAAAAAATAAAACATAAATAAAAGACATTGTCATTTACAATACTAATAGCTCAAACTCATGTAAATGCGACACCTGTTGCATTGCAAATGCTTTTTTTTAATGTTCATCTGTTTAGTTCAACTTTTAACGACATGCTTTACATTTGTAATTAGTTAGCTCCTCTGTTGGTTTGGGTCAATTGGCCTTTGAAGGAGGGTGGACATTCCTTTCTTTATAGATTTATAAACTTTTTTGAGCCATGGTCTGACCTGCCTGGAGCCCCTCCACTTGCTTATCCACATCCACTTCCATCAATGTGCTGCCCCAGTCTTCAGGGCTCTATATCTATCATGTCCACATAATTGTATGACAACACGCCAACTCCCAATGCTTTGTTGACTTCAAGCCTCTGCTCATTTCTCTGTACCTAGTCCGATGCCTGGGTCACCATTGAGACTGTTCCTCTCTATTTTGAAGAGCAACGCAGACAGAATGCACTTTGGCCACAGGTGCTGTGGGTTTCATTAATTTTCTTAAGAGGAAGACAAATGTGTGTTTTTTTTAAGTTTGATTTAAAATGTAAAACAAAGATAAATCCTAATTAAAAAGGCTCAATGTGATTTCCTACGTTTTTCAGTTGGGCTAAGCTATTAGCATTGTAAATGTTTAAAAACAAAAACATAAATAAAAGGCATTGCCATTTACAATGCCAATAGCTCTAACTTTAATAATGCGAGACCTATTGCATTGCAAATGCTTGTTGCTTTTTGCTGCACTGGTTTACGACTTTCCCTGGCTGTGGGCCTGCTAATCAGACCCACAGCCTAGCTGTTCTCTCTATCCAAATTGTACTCAGGTACTGAATTGGCACTGGGCCCTCTCCAAGTCCCTGTACCCAGGGCTGAGGTGTACCCAGAAGTCTCCCAGGGGCTGAAGCATGTATTATGCCACCCCTGGGCTGACTAACTAAACTGACACAACTGGCTGCACGACAGCTGGGGCAAGGTGGTGTACTCACCCTTTGCTTTAGATATAGTATACCTATATCTAACCCTAAAATGGACACACAGATCTCCTATCAGTCACTCCTATGGCAGGCCTTAACAATCCTGAAGGCAGAGTGCTTGGAATCGTGTGAGATGGTGCTCTGGCATGAGCTGAGCCTGTCTGCGGCTTTCGGGATCCATCCCTTAGCCGTTTCCATGATATCGCATACCATATACTCTTAAGTGCATTATAATCCTCGCGGTTATATGCCAACTCTGGTATCGCTTTATCAAAACATGTCGAGTAAGGTGTCATACGAATTGGAATACTAACCCCTCGCCAATTCTGGCGACGGGGTTAGCATTCCACCCTTCTAGAGGGACACGGCATGTATGTAACCCCTAACCCCGGTTAAAGTCAGACAGAGCCTTAGCATCCACAAAATGGATGCTGCCACCGAGACACAAGTCTGCCCTCCTGCTGCTGGGAGTCCTCCCAGAGCAGGAGATAAGGACAAAGGGGTTCCTGCCAGGGGCGGTGCCAGCACCGTCCCAGACAGGATTTTGTGTATTGTAGGTAGGCAGGGCTTCAGAGGAAGGTGACTGCACGTGGCACCCCGGTGCTCACTGTGCATAGGCTGGCTTGAACCAGTTCCAGGGACACTCCAGACCCTGTGCTGGGGAAAAGCCCGCCAAGGAAGTGGGTGTAACCACCCCCCTCCTGGTCCCACCCCTAGGGCAGGACTTAGTCGCGTGCCAGCCCCCTTTTCCCAGATAAAGGTAGGAGCAGGCCCCCTTCCAGATTAGATCGTCTTTGAATCCTGAAACTACTTTCTACGAAAGGAACTCAAGACTTCTTCCTGAGATTTCTCCCTTGTGGCTAAGGAGTAGTCACCCTGCATCCGCAGGCACCATCGCAAGAACACTGCGGTCTGCTGCAAGTCCTTCCTCCGGAATCCGACTGCCCAGCTCGACGAGAACCGGCTTCCCTGGCACCTCTGACCTCTACCCACCTCTACAGCCCAGCTGAGAACCGTGGGTGCGACGAGACCTCGAGGGGACCGGCCATCTGCAAGACTGCACGACTTCTGCACAGCAAGCCCGCCGAGTAAATTCCTGGTGAGTGCTTTGGGGTCCGAGAAGCCCCGACCCTGAGCAGCTCCAGCACCGAAGTGCAGCCTCCCAGCATCTCCACGATCTGCGTGGGGCCCTTCTTCGTTGTTTGGCTACTAGCCCGCTGGCTTGTGGCCTTCTGAACGACGCCCGACGACATCACTGCTGCTGGTCTGGTTGCTCCAGACTGGCCCTTGCTCCCTTTCCGAAGAGGAGCACCCCGGACCCTCCTGGTCCACTCAAGACGCCATTTTGAGTCCACCGCGTGGGCTTGAATTAGCCAAGGCTTGTTGCCCAATCCTGGGTAACTTCGACGCCGACAGCTTCATCCATCGTGGGACAGCTCGCCTCTCCATCCTGGTCGCCGACAACGCCTCCTGGTCCGTGAGATCTGCAGAGCCAGCGTCGCCCACTCACCTAGTCGAGGTGACTACCATCCGGTGCCCTCCTGGTGCCCACTGACTACTGGCTAGTAGTCACGAACTTGGTCCCCTCTGCTTTCAGGTGTCATCCATCTTCCAGATCCAGGCTTGGATCAACTCGAACTATCTTCACTGGTCGCCTGCCAGCATCTTTTCTTCCAGGCTCCTGGTCCGGCAACGAGGATTCCCGACGTCTTTTGAGACCTATGCAGCTGCAGCCCCTAGGCTAGGTAACTTCGGCATTTCGGTGCCCCAGCATAGCCTCACTATCCAAGGGTCAGGATCCACTGTCGTTTTCTTCCTACCAGGTCGGGTTCGCCCGTAAACACTAACTTTAACTTTACTAGCTTCCATAGACTTTGTCCCGCATCCCGCGTGAGAGTGCACACTCTGCACCCGAGTCCCCTAGGTCTCCTAGAAGTAATCTAACGATTCCCTAGTCAAGTCCTAGCGATTCCAAAGCCTATTAGTACTTTACTTACCTGCTAGTAATTTCGCATTCCGCTTTTAAAATATATGGTTTTTCGTGCCCCTCGGGCATTTGTGTATACCGTGCTAACTTAAGTATTTTCGTAAGAGTTTTGTTGTGTGCTTAGCACCCTGTCCTCATAAAGAGTACAGGGTTGTTGTGATTCTAATAAATACATTGTTTATTTTCATAACACTTGTGTGGTGTCCTTTCACTGGGTGTTCAAGGGGTAATGTGATGGTAAAACAGCTGGCTTAACACGCCCTCTAGAGTCTTAGCCTTAGACTGCTCGTATCCATGCTACTAGGATAGCTGGTCTATAAGGTTGACTTACAACCAATCATCAATAAGGGTTGTTTGGACTGATATATAGTGATCACTAGAATAGTGAACACTGCACATCAGGCCAACTTCTCACATTGGTGAGCAGCGGTTGGGATTTGAGCTTGCTGTTGTTTTACCACACATGCCCTAAGAATATCTTGTGAAAGATCACATAAGTACTAAAGGTACATATAACTTAGCTTAGAATACTCTGAGTTCTACTGAACCAGCTGTTGTAGCTCCTAGGGCCTAGCACACCCTAAACTACAACTCTAGCAAGGGATCAGTAGGCAAACACATAGTGTAGGTAAGTGCACCACTTACACCTCACTAGAAAAGCATGTCTACCCAGGGAGAATCTACTGAGACTCCCCTGGTCAGTGTTGACCCTCCACAGGTCACTTCAAGATATGCAGCTCTCAGTTTCCAGGAGATGAGACAAGTCTGTACCTCCAGGAAACTGAAGCAGGGGTCTAACCCCACCATTCCCTTTCTGATAGGTCTCTTAGAGACATATGATGCCAGAAAGATTTCTCAGTTACATGAGAATATGCCAGCCTTAGATGGAACCTCTGGGGATCCAGACCTCCCCAACACTGCTACTGCAGTTGAGGAGGAGGATCAAGAGGAACTCTCTGGGGATGAGGTAGACAAAGGTCTTGAGGTAGTCAGAAGGCTAACCAGGGCCAACTTAGACTTACTTGGGCTAGGATCTGGGGGCCCCCCAGTACTAACCCGAAGTGGGCCTAACCTTGGAGTTAGGAGAGATAGATCTCTTTCTAGGGACTCCAATAGATCTCTGCACTCTAATGCCTCTTCCCAGAGCAGGAGAAACTCTCCACAGAGGAGAGTGACTTCCCCTCAGAGAATAGAGCATGAAGCTAGAATGAGACAGGCTGCTCTGAGGATTGAAAGGGAAGAACTTGCCCTGGCCAAAGAAAAGCTTGCTTTTGCTAGAGAGCAGCAGATGAGTGGGCTAGCTCCCACTGGTGGCAGCAATCTCCCAAGAGATAGAGAGAAGGGTTTAGATACTAAACACCTGACTAAGATAGTGGCCCCCTTTAAGCAAGGGGATGATATCCAGAAATGGATGGCTGCTTTGGAGAGGGCCTGCACTGTGCAGTGCATTCCCCGAAGTCAGTGGGCAGCTATACTGTGGCTCTCCTTTGATGGTAAAGGTAGAGATAAGCTCCTCACTACAAGGGTGGAGGATGCTAATGATTACCAGGTCCTGAAAAATGCACTGATTGATGGGTTTGGTTTAACCACTGAACAGTACAGGTTGCTGTTCAGAGACACCCAGAAAACTCAGTCTCAGGACTGGTCTGACTTTGTGGATAGTGCCACTAAGGCTTTGGAGGGCTGGTTGCTGGGTAGCAAGGTTACAGATTACACAGGATTGTATAATCTTATGACGAGAGAACACATTTTAAACAATTGTCAGAACCAGTTGTTGCACCAGCACCTTGTTGATTCAGATCTGACCTCTCCCCAAGAATTGGGAAAGAAGGCAGACAAATGGGTCAGGACAAGGATCAAGCAGAACCAGAACCAGAACCAGGGTGGTCAGAAGAAAGCAGACCAGAAGGGTAATGCAAAGAGTGAACAAAATGACCAGAAGTCTTCACCAGGTCCCCAACAAACCAAAGAGGGTGGGGGTCAGGCTTCCCAGAAGAAGAAGACTCAAGAAGGCCAGTCAAAAAGGTGGTGCCAGTACTGCAAAAGTAAATCTCACTGGTTTAGTGAGTGCATCAAAAGAGGAGGACAAACTCCTGCCACTACAGCCCCTAAGGCAACTGCACCCCCTACAGTCAGTAGTGGTAGTGTACCTCCCAAGGCATTAGTTGGGTTAACCTTGGGAACTGAGGGGTCTGACAACTTAGTTGGCACACTCACTCAGGCTGTCCTTGTCTGTACAGGGGATATGGATATATCCCCTGAGATAAGTCCCAATACTTTGGGCAAATACAGGCAGACGCCTTTGATTAATGGCAAAATGGCTCAGGCCTATAGGGACACTTGTCCACTTGTGCCAGTGTCACCATGGTGACACCTAACTTTGTGGACCCTGGACAGATCATGCCAGGTACTGATTTCCTGGTGACCAATGCCAGCAATGTCACTACTAGTCATAGTGTGGCAATTGTGGCTTTCTCCTGGGGTGGAGTGAAGGGACAAAAGAAAGTTGTAGTCAGTTCAGACCTCCCAGTTGATTGTTTGTTGGGCAATGATTTGGAGTCATCACAATGGTCAGAAGTGGAGCAGAGGACTCACATGGAAATGTTAGGCTTGCCAGCACATGTGCTTGCTGTGACTAGGTCACAGGCCAGAAAATGCCCCACTGAACAGGTGCTGGATCCTGAAATTAGGGACCAGACACCTTCCAAGAAGAAGAGCAGTAAGGGTAAGGCTTTGCCTTCCCCCTTGCCCCAGGTTGAGGATCAAGTCTCTGAGGAGGCTGATCTGAGAGAGCTGAGGGAAACTGAGCCTAAAGAGCTTGAACTTGATCAAGTTGAGTTTCTGGGCTCAGGGGGACCCTCCAGAGAAGACCTGGGGAAGGCACAGTTAGACTGCCCTTCCCTTGAACCCCTCAGACAGCAGGCTGCTGCTGAGGCTGCAGGGAATGCCACAGGTGCCCACAGGGTATACTGGGAAGATGGACTCCTGTACTCTGAGTCAAGAGACCCCAAGCCTGGTGCAACCAGGAGGCTGGTCATCCCCTTGTCTCTGAGAGGTTTCCTTCTCACCTTGGCCCATGAGATTCCCCTTGCAGGTCATTTAGGTCAGACAAAGACTTGGGACAGGCTTGTCTCACACTTTCACTGGCCCCATATGAATGAGAATACCAAGGAGTTTTGTCGCTCCTGTGTCACTTGCCAAGCCAGTGGTAAGTCAGGTGGCACAACAAAGGCCCCCCTCATACCACTACCTGTGGTGGGGGTTCCCTTTGAAAGAGTGGGGATTGACATTGTTGGTCCAATGGCACCCCAGACAGCATCAGGGCACAAGTTTATACTGGTGGTAGTGGATCATGCCACCAGGTATCCTGAAGCTATTCCACTTAGGACCACTACAGCACCTGTAGTGGCAAGGGCACTAGTTGGAGTGTTCTCCAGAGTGGGCTTCCCTAAGGAGGTTGTTTCTGACAGAGGTACAAACTTCATGTCAGGATATCTGACTGCAATGTGGAAGGAGTGTGGTGTGAACTACAAGTTCACCACACCCTACCACCCACAATGCAATGGGCTTGTTGAGAGATTCAACAGGACCCTCAAAGGGATGATTCATGGGCTACCTGAAACTCTTAGGAGAAGATGGGATGTCCTGATCCCCTGCCTCTTGTTTGCTTACAGAGAGGTCCCACAGAAGGGGGTTGGCTACAGCCCTTTTGAGCTTCTGTATGGGCATCCTGTAAGAGGACCCCTGTGTTTGGTGAAGGAAGGATGGGAGAGACCTCTCAAAAAGCCTGCAACCAACATAGTGGACTATGTACTTGGTCTCCGCTCCAGGATGGCTGAGTATATGGAGAAGGCATCTAAAAACCTGGAGGCCAGCCAAGAACTTCAAAAAGCTTGGCATGACCAAAAGGCTGTTCTGACTGTGTACCAGCCAGGACAGAAGGTGTGGGTGCTGGAGCCAGTGGCCCCAGCAGCTCTGAAAGACAAATGGTCTGGGCCCCACACCATCATTGAGCAAAAGGGAGAGGTTACCTACTTGGTGGACCTTGGAACTCCCAGGAGCCCTCTCAGAGTACTCCATGTTAACAGGCTCAAGGCATATGTTGACAGGAAGGACATGAGCTTGCTCATGGCCACAGATGAGGGACAGGAGGAAGAGAGTGACCCTCTCCCAGACCTGCTCACTCAGAATCCTGATGATGGATCAGTTGATGGTGTTGTCTTTTGTGGCAGCCTCACTGAACATCAGCAACAGGATTGCAGGCAAGTCCTGCAATCCTTCAGACATATGTTCTCTCTGACACCCAGCCAAACTGATTGGTGTACCCATGATGTTGACACTGGAGACAGTCTGCCTGTCAAGAGTAAAATCTACAGACAGCCTGATCATGTTAGAGACTGCATCAAAACTGAAGTGCAGAAAATGTTGGAGCTGGGAGTCATTGAGCCCTCAGATAGCCCTTGGGCTAGCCCAGTAGTTCTAGTGCCAAAGCCTCACACCCAGGGTGGTAAGAAAGAGATGAGGTTTTGCGTAGACTACAGAGGCCTCAATGCAGTCACTAAGACTGATGCCCACCCAATACCAAGAGCAGATGAACTTATAGATAAATTGGCTTCTGCCAACTTCTTAAGTACATTTGATTTGACAGCTGGGTATTGGCAAATCAGGTTAGCTGAGGAGGCCAAACCCAAGACAGCATTTTCTACCCCTGGAGGGCATTATCAGTTTGTGGTAATGCCCTTTGGACTGAAAAATGCACCTGCCACCTTCCAAAGGTTGGTGAATCAAGTCCTCACTGGGCTGGATGACTTCTGTGCAGCATATCTAGACGATATTGCTGTCTTTAGCTCCACCTGGGAGGATCACCTGGTCCACCTGAGGAAAGTGTTAGAGGCTCTGCAAAAGGCAGGCCTCACTATCAAGGCCACAAAGTGCCAGATAGGGCAGACACAGGTTGTATACCTGGGCCACCTTGTAGGTGGAGGCCAGGTTCAGCCACTGGAGAGTAAGATACAGGCCATCAAGGACTGGACTCCTCCAATCACCCAGACTCAGGTTCGAGCTTTCTTGGGCCTGACTGGGTACTATAGGAAGTTTGTCAGAAATTATGGGTCCATAGTGACCCCTCTTAATGACCTGACAAGCAAAAAGATGCCAAAGAAAGTTCAGTGGACAGCAAGCTGTCAGAAAGCATTCAATGACCTAAAGCAGGCCATGTGCACAGCACCTATCCTAAAGAGTCCAGATTACTCCAAGCCATTCATTGTCCAAACAGATGCTTCTGAGTTGGGTGTGGGGGCTGTTCTGTCTCAACTGAATTTTGATGGTAATGATCAGCCTATTGCTTTCATTAGTAGGAGGTTGACACCCAGAGAGAAAAATTGGTCAGCTATTGAGAGGGAGGCCTTTGCTGTGGTCTGGGCCCTGAAGAAGCTGAGGGCCTACTTGTTTGGCACTCACTTCACCATTCAGACAGACCATAAGCCCCTCTTGTGGCTAAATCAGATGAAGGGTGAAAACCCCAAACTGCTTAGGTGGTCCATTTCCCTACAGGGGATGGATTTTACAGTGGAGCATAGACCTGGTACTGATCACAGCAATGCTGATGGGCTCTCCAGGTATTTCCACTTAGAGCAAGAAGACTCACCTGGTCAAGGTTAGTTTATTGTCCCAAAGTTTGGGGGGGGGGTCATGTAGGAGAGTAGGGTCTGCAATCCTATGATCACCCAGATTTTTGCTTTTTGCTGCACTGGTTTACGACTTTCCCTGGCTGTGGGCCTGCTAATCAGACCCACAGCCTAGCTGTTCTCTCTATCCAAATTGTACTCAGGTACTGAATTGGCACTGGGCCCTCTCCAAGTCCCTGTACCCAGGGCTGAGGTGTACCCAGAAGTCTCCCAGGGGCTGAAGCATGTATTATGCCACCCCTGGGCTGACTAACTAAACTGACACAACTGGCTGCACGACAGCTGGGGCAAGGTGGTGTACTCACCCTTTGCTTTAGATATAGTATACCTATATCTAACCCTAAAATGGACACACAGATCTCCTATCAGTCACTCCTATGGCAGGCCTTAACAATCCTGAAGGCAGAGTGCTTGGAATCGTGTGAGATGGTGCTCTGGCATGAGCTGAGCCTGTCTGCGGCTTTCGGGATCCATCCCTTAGCCGTTTCCATGATATCGCATACCATATACTCTTAAGTGCATTATAATCCTCGCGGTTATATGCCAACTCTGGTATCGCTTTATCAAAACATGTCGAGTAAGGTGTCATACGAATTGGAATACTAACCCCTCGCCAATTCTGGCGACGGGGTTAGCATTCCACCCTTCTAGAGGGACACAGCATGTATGTAACCCCTAACCCCGGTTAAAGTCAGACAGAGCCTTAGCATCCACAAAATGGATGCTGCCACCGAGACACAAGTCTGCCCTCCTGCTGCTGGGAGTCCTCCCAGAGCAGGAGATGAGGACAAAGGGTTTCCTGCCAGGGGCGGTGCCAGCACCGTCCCAGACAGGATTTTGTGTATTGTAGGTAGGCAGGGCTTCAGAGGAAGGTGACTGCACGTGGCACCCCGGTGCTCACTGTGCATAGGCTGGCTTGAACCAGTTCCAGGGACACTCCAGACCCTGTGCTGGGGAAAAGCCCGCCAAGGAAGTGGGTGTAACCACCCCCCTCCTGGTCCCACCCCTAGGCAGGACTTAGTCGCGTGCCAGCCCCCTTTTCCCAGATAAAGGTAGGAGCAGGCCCCCTTCCAGATTAGATCATCTTTGAATCCTGAAACTACTTTCTACGAAAGGAACTCAAGACTTCTTCCTAAGATTTCTCCCTTGTGGCTAAGGAGTAGTCACCCTGCATCCGCAGGCACCATCGCAAGAACACTGCGGTCTGCTGCAAGTCCTTCCTCCGGAATCCGACTGCCCAGCTCGACGAGAACCGGCTTCCCTGGCACCTCTGACCTCTACCCACCTCTACAGCCCAGCTGAGAACCGTGGGTGCGACGAGACCTCGAGGGGACCGGCCATCTGCAAGACTGCACGACTTCTGCACAGCAAGCCCGCCGAGTAAATTCCTGGTGAGTGCTTTGGGGTCCGAGAAGCCCCGACCCTGAGCAGCTCCAGCACCGAAGTGCAGCCTCCCAGCATCTCCACGATCTGCGTGGGGCCCTTCTGCTTTTTGCTGCTCACCGCGTTGTTTGGCTACTAGCCCGCTGGCTTGTGGCCTTCTGAACGACGCCCGACGACATCACTGCTGCTGGTCTGGTTGCTCCATACCGGCCCTTGCTCCCTTTCCGAAGAGGAGCACCCGGACCCTCCTGGTCCACTCAAGACGCCATTTTGAGTCCACCGCGTGGGCTTGAATTAGCCAAGGCTTGTTGCCCAATCCTGGGTAACTTCGACGCCGACAGCTTCATCCATCGTGGGACAGCTCGCCTCTCCATCCTGGTCGCCGACAACGCCTCCTGGTCCGTGAGATCTGCAGAGCCAGCGTCGCCCACTCATCTAGTCGAGGTGACTACCATCCGGTGCCCTCCTGGTGCCCACTGACTACTGGCTAGTAGTCACGAACTTGGTCCCCTCTGCTTTCAGGTGTCATCCATCTTCCAGATCCAGGCTTGGATCAACTCGAACTATCTTCACTGGTCGCCTGCCAGCATCTTTTCTTCCAGGCTCCTGGTCCGGCAACGAGGATTCCCGACGTCTTTTGAGACCTATGCAGCTGCAGCCCCTAGGCTAGGTAACTTCGGCATTTCGGTGCCCCAGCATAGCCTCACTATCCAAGGGTCAGGATCCACTGTCGTTTTCTTCCTACCAGGTCGGGTTCGCCCGTAAACACTAACTTTAACTTTACTAGCTTCCATAGACTTTGTCCCGCATCCCGCGTGAGAGTGCACACTCTGCACCCGAGTCCCCTAGGTCTCCTAGAAGTAATCTAACGATTCCCTAGTCAAGTCCTAGCGATTCCAATGCCTATTAGTACTTTACTTACCTGCTAGTAATTTCGCATTCCACTTTTAAAATATATGGTTTTTCGTGCCCCTCGGGCATTTGTGTATACCGTGCTAACTTAAGTATTTTCGTAAGAGTTTTGTTGTGTGCTTAGCACCCTGTCCTCATAAAGAGTACAGGGTTGTTGTGATTCTAATAAATACATTGTTTATTTTCATAACACTTGTGTGGTGTCCTTTCACTGGGTGTTCAAGGGGTAATGTGATGGTAAAACAGCTGGCTTAACACGCCCTCTAGAGTCTTAGCCTTAGACTGCTCGTATCCATGCTACTAGGATAGCTGGTCTATAAGGTTGACTTACAACCAATCATCAATAAGGGTTGTTTGGACTGATATATAGTGATCACTAGAATAGTGAACACTGCACATCAGGCCAACTTCTCACAGAGGTGCCATAACCATGGTAGTGTTTAAACAGAGGCCCTTGTGACGTTAAAAGGATCGAGAACCCTGATTTCGGTGGAAATCTTACCATTGTTTTTTTATGGTACGTGATACTTGGGAACATAACAAAGACAGAACTGCAAAAGTAACAGATTTCTGTTTCCACACCATTCCAGCTCCTCTTTTTTCCCCAGTACAGGTCCAGGGGAAAGTACAAAGGAAGAAGCAACCCCCTCGACGGACCTGACCATCCAAGAGGCCGGCCAAGATTCGGAAACCAGAATCGGGATCAAAAGTTCTCTTAAATGTAAATGTAAATGTAGGTGTACTTATTTAGCGCAAACCTGTCACCCAAAGGGCATCCTGGCGCTTGCTTAGGGAACCCGTCCTGGTATTCCCCTGTGAGAAACCCCGGCAGGGTGTCCACAAGGTGAAAGCCAGGCATCCCGCCGCGAGGGGCCGTCCAACCCGTCTCCTCCCAAACCACCAGGGACTGTCGATGCCATAAATCTGGAACCAGCGGCAGCAACCACCAGCCAGCCAAAAACGTATGAAGCAATATTCTCAGGAGGTAAGGCTGAGCAGAACAAATTTCAATCCTCCAAGCAGCGAAGGAAACAAAGGAGGAAAGGGAGGCACAAGAACTCACACATAAAAACATATTTCCAAACCGCACCAAACCCACAGAAGGCTCCTAACCAGGAGCTCAAAGAACTCGGGTCACCAAAGATTCAACAGCCGGTCCAAGGCTTAACCAGCTCCCTGACACCAAAAGGCCCAATGCGAGTAGTCGAGGAAAGCTCCAAGGATCATAATCAACACCTAATAAACCATCAGGAAAAAGCGACCAGTAGGCATAAGCCCACATATATGGAAGCGAGGACCCAACAACGGGCATACATCCTGCAGTACGTGACATTACCCTGCAACAACACTCAACTGCACAAATAAATTCAGAAGGAACAACTGAATCAACCACAATTCTCTTACCTAACGCGGACGACCAACCTCATTCAAAAGAGCGATCCTTCGGCAACGAAAACAAAGCAGAAAAAATACAAACAAATTTATTGACTGAAGACGCAGGCCGCAAGCGTCTACATAGCAGCAATTCGGCAAACCAATGTCAGCAAGCCACTTCACAAACAATCTTGTTTGTCCCTGAATATAAGTCCAAAGGCAGAAGGGATATCCTAAACCGTGGCAACATCCTCCACATTCTAAACGCAATCCGAAGTGTAGCCGGGATCAAAACTTAAGATCTGCTGTCAGTAGAATTTGAGACCTTCAAACATCTCTCAGACCAAGAGGCAACTAAAACCGAGTGGGCAACACCCGAATTAGCAGGAAGAATCCTCAGTGAAGACCAACAACTAGAGGCTTGGGGGATCCGAGTGTTTCAGCCCCGACGAGTTGGTTACCCGACCCCGCTGATACAACACCAACTAGCTCCCAACAAGAGGCTACTGAGCGGCAGGATTGGCCGTAACCAAATCAGCACAGTCCTTAAAGGAGCCCGCAGCACTTCGGTCACAGGCCCAGACGGACCCAGCCCTCTGATATGGGGGGGGAGGGGTGGGGGGGGGCAGGTGGGCAGAAGAAAACTATCCCCCAACCGACTGGTCGTGGATATACAAAACTATAAATTTAAGAACTGACAGCCGATGACCGATCCTCAAACAGGAAAACAAGGAAAGGAACTTAAAACTCTGTTCATGGAATATTAATGGCCTCGGGTCCAAAACCAACGACCACTCACTACTGTCATACCTTCAAAAGTTTGACCTAATCCTCCTACAGGAAACTTGGCTGGAGGAACCCCTGCACCTCCAAGGCTACAAGACCTACCATCTCCCTGCAGTCCGACAAACTACGGGCACCGCAAAGGTGGACTGACCGTCTACGCCTCGATTGAAGCTATAACTGCAGGAAAAGAACGCTTGAGTAAAAATACAACATCTGTTGAAATATTGGCAATACAATTTGAAATGCAGGGTCGAAGTAACCCACATCACATAACCCTGGCTAATATCTATATTCACCCCCAGAGCAAGATAATTGGTGCTAAGCAGCTGATACTCGAACGTACGCAGTTAATAACGGAGGATGAAGGCCTGAACTACATTATAACAGGTGATTTTAACATGTTCCTAGCTGAGCGAACAGACAATTGCAACCCCGAGGATGATAAACATCGAGCATGGGGGATTATTTCCCAGGACAATTACAAGTGGGGCAAGCCAACCAAAACCTCAAAAAACTTGCACAGAGAGCTGGAAAGCCTATCGATGGTAGCATTAAATGGTCGCATGCAAGGGGACAGACCCCAAGCACCAACTTTTCATAGGAACTCAGTTAACTCTACAATCGACTACACCTTCCTCGCCCTCCCACTCCTTGGCCTAGTAAAAGATTTCCGGATCGGGGTGTCCGACCACAGCGACCACCAACCTCAAGAGCTCACTCTTGGTATTCAGGGGACTGCCTTAACATACGCAAACCCACACCCCCATCAAAGGTCGAAATACGAACAGAAGAGAATTTGATGCAAAATACGCGACCCAGAAAAGTTATCAGTCGCTGCAAAGACATTGTGGGACCAAATCACATTCATCGAGTACGGTCTGCGCCTGGGATACTTTCTCCTAAGCTCTGGGCCAAACAGCCCCGCCGGCCGCTACCCAACCAGCACAACAAGAACATACGCTAAAACAAAACATCTGGGCGGGAACAAGCCAGTGCCCTCATCTGACCTCAAGCCAGGATGCTGAACTAAGACAACTAAGGGGCGATATAAACAGAGCAATCCGCTCCCTGCGCCAAAACAGCGCAACAGCCGGCACCTTAGATGTACTAGGAAAACTCCGAGCAAGGAAAATGAAAATTATTTGGCGTGCAAAAAAGGACCACATGGAATTACTCTGGGCCAAATTATTGCACGAGGCCAGATCGAACAACAGTGAAAGATTCTGGCAAACGGTGAATAGCATAGAGAATCCATCGGGTCCTAGGATCAACTTACATATAATGGAGGATGTCTGGACAAACCATCTGCAAACCTATTTCAACGCAGACCCCCATAGCTATTTGGAAAAATTAGCGAAACCTCATCTTACATTCCCCCCACCTCACGAAAGGTATAACTCGGCACTCAGCTTCTCTTTAAAAACAATCGAGGGCAGAATTAAGCAAAGTCATCAAGAGGGTGCCCCCGGGCCCAACGGCTTGCCACCAATACTATACAAACATGATCAAAAATACTGGTCCAGTATATTACTACGGCTTTTTGATAACATCGTTGCAACAGGAACAATCCCAGAATCCTGGAAAGGTTCCATCATCTCACCTATCTATAAAAAAGGCTGCAAGAGCGACCCAAAAAACTACAGGCTCATCGCCCTCATTGACATCGAGGCTAAGTACTACGCCGGTGTCATCCTGGCCGAACTCCGGGAATGGGCAAGGGAAAAATCCTTAATCCCAATCAATCAAACAGGGTTCCAGGAAAACATAGGAACCACCACAAACATCCTGGCTCTTTCGCTTTTAGCTGACTCCTCAAAAGCGACAAGACAACCATTATTTGTCTGTTTCATCAATTATAAAGCCGCTTTTGACAGCATAGATCGTGGAAAACTATGGTCAAGGCTAGGTCAATGGGAAATACCTACCGCTCTCCTGAATCAACTTATCCTTTTACATACCGAGACATGGGTGCAAATAAAACTGGGGGACGGTACGATTGTGTCCAGGCGGATCCCAACTACCAGAGGATTAAAGCAGGGATGCGTTCTGGCCCCAACTTTATTTAATCTTTTTGTGGTTGATCTCTCAACTGATCTAGACAACTGCAACCACCATGCACCAAAACTGGGAGGCCTCCCTCTCTCAAACCTACTGTACGCCGACGACCTGATATTAATCAGCCAAACACCAGTCGGCTTACAGCATCTGCTTCACACCGCTAACAACTTCGCCTCAAAAAACGGGTTCGAAATTAACCTAGAAAAGTCAAAAATAATGGTGCTAAACCAGCGCAGCACAAAAAAACGACTGAAATGGCAGCTGGGCGAGAGAGAACTTGAAGTTGTCAAAGAGTATAAATATCTAGGAATCATCTTTGACAAAAATGGGTTGTACGAGCAACAAAAGGAGGCGATTCAAAGGCGAGGGACCATCCTAGCAATCACTGTGAAAAATCTCAAAAATAAAATTACTGGCCCAAACCTACTCCCGCTGCTTGAAGTGCTCCAAGCAAAGCTGTTGCCAACGTTAACCTATGGCAGTGAGGCCATGCGAGGGTCGGATGAAGAAACCCTGAATAAAACGGTCGCTAAAAGCCCTCAGAATAATCTTCAAGCTTCCAAAATATACCTCCCCCATCCAAGTAAGACTTGAAATCGGAATAGCAAATCAAACAATAAGTAGGAAGGCCGCATACGTAAAAAGCTGGTATAAAATAAAGAACGCAGCGGCGGGATCATTGAATTCATTTCTATGGAAGGAAATATCAAGAAAAAATGTCTCCCCCGCCAAGGCCTACCTTCAGTCAGGGATTAGGGTGTTAGCCTTGGAAAACGTCTGGGAGTCAGGACTTCCATTTAAAAATGTTAAAGACTTGGTAAACAAGTCGGCAAAGCTTGTCTCTCTTGAAAACGACAAAGAAAGCTTAACTAAGAGGGCCCACAGCTGGTTTGTGATCCAAAGTTACCTAAAATGCATGCCACAACCATACCTCGGAACCAGCTTCTCAGGCTCACTAAAGGAAGGCTTCTTAACCTTGAGGATGGGCATTTTACCTGTCAAACCCCACATGCCCCCCTGGAAACGTTCATTTGCAACCACATCATGCAGATTATGCGGCGAAACCAAAGAAGATA
The DNA here is from genome assembly GCF_964261635.1 of Lissotriton helveticus. Taxonomy (NCBI): domain Eukaryota; kingdom Metazoa; phylum Chordata; class Amphibia; order Caudata; family Salamandridae; genus Lissotriton; species Lissotriton helveticus. The sequence continues at coordinate 495,609,173 of NC_136061.1, read as the reverse complement.
TGCTGCATCTTCTGTGTATATGCAAGTCTCTAGACCGGGAAAGGAGAGAGCTGTTAAAACCGCACATAAACGAAATGCATATCCGGTCTTGCAGACAGGCAGTGAAGGCATGTTTTAACGGGCTCAACACCAGACTAACCTGCAGTTTTGTCCGCTTTATGAAAATTGCACAAACAAAACTTTGCGCGGCACCCTGAGCACAGTCGCCCTTGCCTAAGACTCTCAAGTCGGTAACTTCTCGACCCAACTGTTCACCGACACAAAGTCTAGTAGATCATGATTAAATAACCGACCATTAGATCTACGGACACACGTGTTGCCTCCAGACCGGGGACTCTCCCACAGCCTTCACTCGTACTGTACACTTTTACTTCAATTATATTTTATGGATTTTTAACTAACCAACCGTTCGCTTTTTGTACATTGGCACCACGTTTTTAATGAAATTCTATATTTATGCTATATATGTACTTTTTATTCTGCTGTGTGAGTTGCTAAGATTTTAATTAATCAAGCAATAAAGATTACAGCTCCCGTTGAGAACTGGTATGCTGAATGTGAATCTCCATCCCATATATGCAACAAAACGTAAGTTACTGATAAGTGACATTTGCCTTTTACATTGTAAATCTATTACATGCTCACATGCTGTACATATACAGCTAAGAGCTACAGAAAGCAAAGGACGACGTGATATTGAAGAGAAACATGGTTGCTTCTTATGGTCTGGTATACCTGCTATCTTTGTCTATTATGAGCATTTGCTCAGTACTCTTGAACCCCTGCAGGCTGTTTCTACTGTTAACCATGTATTAGCCTATATGCATCCTCAGTGAACATTTAAATTGCATAATAGGCACAGACACTAGAATTAACACCTAGTACAATTGTCTTAGCTGATAATAATTCTTGAATGAATGCAAACCGTATATATATATATATGTGATGTCAGCTTCATCACAGGGATTGATATATAATGCTATTTTGAAATGTGGATTCTTACTACAATTATGTATTTTAATGACATTATGTCCTGTCAACAAGTGAACGTTTCGTGTACGTGAATGTACATGTAGCATTCCAATGCTTGAAGAGTGTAACATGATTAGTAGCAGTAAGGCCTGTGAACATCATGAAATTTGAAACATAGTATGACTTTATGAATAAATACCGGTCTAAAAAGTAGGACTCATCCTCCACTGGTGCGCTGTAACCTTTAATAGTGGTATTAAATGTGTTTTGTCTTTTTTTGTCCTACCTACTTCTTAGTTGATAAAATCAGTGCGAATTCATAACGTTTATAATATTATTACTGTAGATGTAGTCCTAATTTTGATACTGCAAGTCTATATACCCTTCCCACAACTGTTAACATACAGTGTCCCATATGCCTGACAAAGTATATTACCATGCACAAAGACAAAAGATATAATCTGCTCTTGCTGGTGGTGTCAGAACTATGAGTCCGTCAGAGTGCCATTGTATGAGCAAAAAACAAGTAGTATCGGCTGATTCACAGCGTGTCAGCATCACAATGCCATGTTATGTTATTCTGAATATAGTAAACTCCACCAATGGTATTGCCCTAAGGTCTGGCTGTAGAAGCAGAGAGATTGTTGAGGCCACTGTAATAACTTTGGCAAGGGGTGAGGCCAGGAGCAAGGCAAGGTGTTTGCTCTAGACAGTCATGCTGTTTACATGATGCCTGCACAACTTAGGCATGAAAACGTAATTTGACGATTTTGGTTATTCATATCCATAATACCTCTGCTAACTTCGTAACTTTGTGCGAGTAATTTTATTACATCATAGGATTAAATTTTTTGAGTTTGAACACCTATTACGAATGGTCTTTAGGGCCAGATTTATATAGTTGTGGATATGTGGCGCAGATGTCCTGTTCGCCCTGTTTAGAGTTTATAATATGTATGTATACACTCTAAAAGGGGCGGGTTGGATATCTGTTACTGTTTGGGAGATGTCCTGCATCTGCTAAACTATTCCAAGCCCTTAGTATCTTGACTGACTGTGCCAGAGTTCTACTGTTCACCTTCTGGTTCATGTTTATGAAGTCTGTCGTCTAACCACTAAAGTTATATAGTCACGACTGTTGAGGGTAGGCGGGTGTAAAAGTAAGACGAGGAGACTCCAAAGTAGCAATTGAGACTTACTGTGGGAATAAACAATACCCACGACCCAGGGCTGTCGATATGCACAAGGATCTCTGCCAACTGAACTAATGTTCAGGGTCCTGGAACATATCGTTCCAGCCTCGGTCGTAGAAGGACACTTGAACAATGCACTACGTTTGTGGCTGGAGATATCCACGCGCTGGGATGCAGCGCGAGATGTCTCCTTACCTCTGTGTGTGTATGAAATGTGAGTGTATTTAGGTTATGTGAGCAGAGCCCGCTACTTAGACCTCACCTGAGTCACTGGGTTGTTGCACGGCATCAAGGGTGAGTTGTGCGTTCTGGTGAAAATCTTCTGTTGTGCGCGCAGCATTGTAATTTTAAAACTGCCTTCTCTACACCTGTGTTTAACCATTAGACAATTCTGTGTTTCCATGCTTGTAATCTTTGGAGTGGATGCAGCAAGAAATGTATGTACTTAGGTCAAGACCACAAGTGCAAATGTGTTATACCCTCCCAGTCTGATTGTCAAAAGCATCCATGAGTATTGGAAGCAGTACAACAGGTGTTCTCTTATGTATTCTTACATGACTTAGTGAAGTGTTCCAAAACATAAACCTCCCTATTAATAAAAGCGCAAAGAGAACAATCCTTTTTATTCGTACTAATTATATATGAATATTCCTGTATTATTCTCATTGTAGCTGTTATGGGGCAAATTGAGAAAGCCATGTAAAAGTATTTAGACAATTGCTACATGAATATCTTTTTGAATCAGCTCATGACTTTATCACACAAATAATCTATGAATTGCAGTTTTAAGCTCCTAGGCGTTCATACATTTATAAACGATTCACATGTGTCCAAACAATAGGCAAAGTATGTTGATTGCTTTCCATCCCCAGCACAGTATTAACTTCTGCATTTCTGAACTGTGCTCAAGCCATTTCGGCTATTTCAGATAATATATGAGACGGGCAATACACCTAGTGCCATTGGGGAGCAGTAATATATGACATTTCAGCAGTACAAAAAAGCAGATGTGGTGTAAGAAGTGTCAAATAAAACAAGCCAGTTATTATGATGGCAAAGAAATTGAATGGAATGCAACAGAGTTTTTTTTAAACGATTTCAGACTGAGCAATGTCAGATACTATTGAATTTACAGAATATAGCATATTTTAGGCTTATCCTACATCAACTTAATGTCTAATAAACAGCTTGTAAGATGCACATTGTGAACAGAACTACCCCAGAGCACTGTTTAGCCAGTGTGTCATGTCTTTGTGTTTAACATTTTTTACCTTTGTTTTGCCACTTTGTTCCTATTGTGTTCATTCCACAGTCATATCTCTCATAGCGCATCCTTAAATGTTCTGCCGTCACTTTGCTACCATTTTATGGTTCAACTGCTGATGACATCTGAATAGGCGCTGTAGCTTAATACAACCTCCCCAGTGTTCCACGTCCCCTCTGCTCAGCCAGTGTGTGAGGTTGTCTAGAATGTAGAGTGAGCTTGTGGGATTGGAGTGTCAGTTGGAGATATGGGCTGATCAGCAGGATGCTGCTCCTGATGGAGATTAGCTTTCTACTTATCTATATGAAACTAAGACCTAATAAACCTATTTATAATCTACACTACGGCCTCTGAACTTTGATTAAAACACTGGCGATGATCTAGGAGAGAAACTACGCGGCGGGAGCATGGTGAAGTAATTCCTGAAGAAACTTATAGGAAACTAAGAGGATTACAAGTGATTGAAGCCCGTATGGAAGTAATGCGCCTGGTAGCCCCAACAGTGTCTATTTACACCAGACAGCCAGCAATCCAGGGGATTTGAATAGGCGCCATCTGAATGAAATTGTGGCTTCATCAAACGATGTGTACCGGCAGCGTGTACTTTGGAGAAATAGGTAACATTCAAAGGAACTTGTTTCATTTTATTAATTTGGCAGTGCTTACTTTACAAAAACAAGCAGCGTCCAATTGACAGGAACTAACAGCAGCGCATCATTTTGCACCAAGTACCAATCAGAAATGAAGTTGACAGCCCAGATTTACATTGAATATAGGAATTGAATGGGCAGCAGGTATATCACTACTAAAGCTCAAGACTGGTGAGCTGCGCCATATGCCTGCACCATATGTCTTTACTTTAACTATCTGTGCCTCTCAGGGGCGGGGAGCACCCTATTTCAGGGTGGAGTGTGTTCCTTTACCTTTGGTGCAGCTTTTGAATGTGCTGTGAGGTTGCCACATGAGGCAGACCATGTGTCCATTTACTGTGATCCTATGCGCCATTTGAAACTGCCAGTGGTGAAGACAGTCCCCGAGTTGTCATTATCTTTATCTGTTCAAGGCGCATGTGCCTGAGCATGCGCAAAGGAAGCGCGACCCTTCTTTGTGACAAAAGTGCCCTAGACTGGATTGTGCACTTGTGTGAAGGGGCCTACACAGCATACGTCAAATTGAGGGCTGTGAGATCGTCACGCAACATCGGTGAGGATTCGGTTGTTAAAGCAGCACTATGAGGGGACAATCGATTTTGAAAGCCCAATATGCTTCGGAACATACAAATGCTGGAATAATTACATTTCTGTGGCTCTTCATGTGAAGCCTAGAATGCCAGCACTATGTACTTTGGTTCGAGCACTGCATTCAGGAATGTTTGCATTGCAACCATTTATTGGATATCCCACTTTTCTTTTGGACTCGTGTCTGGCCCTGGTGAAGAACATCGGCTAAGGGATCGCTCACTGGTGTAAAAGCCCAATGTTCTGACTGCTATTGTATGCTCAGTTCTGTAGTATTTGAAATTATGTATTTTTGTGAATGTAATGTATTGCATATAGGGACGTTAGAAGAAAATGGCTAACACCAGTCTGCAAAGAACTCGGACTAAGACAATACAAGACAGCCCTACGCATCCTTACTTCCGACACATCGTCCCTTTCCATGATCTGTGGGGCTGCAAAGTTCTTGGGTAGGGCTTGGTTAATTCGTACCACTATTTTAAAAAACAAACTTGTTTAGATGATTGTGGTCATGTTGATAATAATAATAAATAATAATAATCCACATTTGTATAGCGCACAATCACCCGTTAGGGTCTCTAGGCGCTGGGGGCCGTCGGGAAGATTAAGCAAGCTATTGCCCAGAGTCGCATGGTGCTGGGCTAACCTGCCGCCGGAGCCGGGGATCGAACTCTGATCCCCAGATTCCAGCGTCAGTCGCCCTGGCCGCGGCGCCACACCTCTCCCCTGATGAAATTGAATGGTTTATATCCACTGATGCATTTTAAATTATCTTGTTCTTTTATTGTAAATAAGTCTTTTAATGGTTTTATCGGTTGTATTTTATTCCATGAATTCCATTGTTGTAGTAGATAGGATATGTACCTACTTTTATGATAAATCGATCGAATAAAGTATTACAACGAATGTAATGAGCTGCTGGAATACGATTTGTGATGGCTTGTAAGGAATGGTTGCTTATGATGCCATGCCCAAATATGACATGCTACAAGATGATTATACTGAAAATGTATAGCATGCGGTGTTAGTCACTGTTGGTCTGGGTTGCTGCAAGGCAAATGTTTTGACAATGCACTGTTTACTATATTGCTCATGGAGATTATTTTGTGGAGTTGCCTGTGAGGGGTGCACTTGTGCATGTTTTTTACAAAATGTTCCCTGTGTGTGTTTGTGGATGCGATACCATATTGAAAGGGAATATTTTTTTAATGCTGATTTAATGTGGTCCATCCTTCTAAAGAGCAAGGATCATGGGGTAGTGAAGTGGTAAGCCCAAGGTTTTCACCCTTCCTAAGGGGTAAAGGGTGTGGGGCAGTGTGAGTAAGCCCAAGGTTGCTCATCCTTCCTTAGGGGTAAGGTTGTAGGGTTGCTGTGTAAGCCCAATATTTTCCACCCTTCCAAAGGGGTTAAGGGTGTAGGCTGTAGGGGCATTTGTTAAGTCCAAGGTACCATCACCCTTCCTAAGGGGTTAAGGGTGTAGGGCCATTTGTTTAGCCAGGGTACCACACTTCATAAGGGGTTAAGGGTGTAGGGGCGTTTGTTTAGCCCGGTGGGTTGTTATCATCTTTTAGGTGTAGGATGATAGGTAGTTTAGCTTAATGATTAAGGGAGTACCTTGTTAACCTGTGGTCCTTTTTAGGTCTCGTAGAGAGACCTAATGCCACCCATCCACAAAGCTGACTTTTACGATAAGGATTTTCAACAGTTCACGTGAATCACAATCACGTGACCTGCTCTCATTCACGAGCCTTCCCCCTGGCAGCAGGATTTCTCCTTTCACGGCCGCCAGGCCACTTCAAAGGGTTCCGCTGCCCCGCCCCCTGCTTCACGGCCATCTGTTCCCCAGCAGCTCCCCTCTCTCTCCCCTAATTATTCACTGCATGGCCGGCCGGCACATCGAAGGCTGCTGCTCCCCATGCGTCTCGTTTCACTTTCGCGGCAAACAGCTTGTTTTCTAAAGCTGCATTATTATGTTAAATACATGGAAACCTCATTTGCATCCATAGCACAAGTTTCAACGTCTCCAAACTAGCTTTAAATGAAAGCACAACTCACTGTTTGCCTAGCCCTCCACCTCTATCACTACTGCGCCTGCTTCAACATTAGAGTCAGTAGGAGCCGAGGGCAAAATGCAGCCACCCATTCCCATTTTGCCCTTAACACTTACCACCATATTGGCAACTGTAAGTGCCTATACTCTGGTAGCTTACAGACAAGGTTTAAAGGCATCTGTTAAGATCCCCTTTCAGCTCACTCCACTTCACGCACAGTGTTACATTTGAATTTGCATGTTACAATTGGCATCACGGCCAGCCGGCCGTGCTTTCAGTTTCACGGCCGGCCGGCCGTGTGAAGTGCACTTCAAAGGCCGCTCTCCCTGCTCCGCTCGAAGCCGGGGACCGATTGAAAGCAGCCAGCAACATTACACCTTCCCCCAGACTACTGAAGCACTCTTGTACCAATGCCTGTCTAACCGCAGAGGCGAGCATTCACAGTATGTCCTGCATCTGAGGAAACGCCATTTTTATTCATTTTTGTGGACGTTTTATATAGCGCGCACTCAACCAGAAAGTCTCAGAGCGCTTTACACTAGATTAAGTGAGTTGCCCCGAATCACAGGATGTTGAACGTCCCTGCCAAGACTCGAACCCGGCTCCCCAGCTTCGAGTTCGACCGCTCTTGCCATTAGGCCACATCCTCTCTATTGTTCCTGCCACTGGATTACCAGAACTGGTAAATGAAATCTTACGCATAATTCAGAAGGAAAGGAGCAATAACACACAGACGCACTGGGTCTGCATTCCTTTCTTCATTTAAATGTGTGAAATTGACACCAGCGTTTCATTGATGCTAACGGGCATTCCCCCGCAGTTAAGTGGTATTACCGCATTTTTTGACGCATTACTACAATTTTTTGCTAAAGCTGCATTATTATGTTAAATACATGGAAACCTCATTTGCATCCGTAGCACAAGTTTTAACATCTCCAAACTAGCTTTAAATGAAAGCGCAACTTACTGTTTGCCTAGCCCTCCACCTCTATCACTACTGCGCCTGCTTCAACATTAGCCCCAGTAGGAGCCGAGGGCAAAATGCAGCCACCCATTCCCATTTTGCCCTTAACACTTACCACCATATTGGCAACTCCCCGCCCCCCCGCCTGCACTTCCCGGCCGCTTGCCTTCTATCCCTTAATCTCCCTGTGACTCCCCCCTCACCTCTCCCACTCCACTGCTTCAGGGCCCCACCATTTGCTCAGGACAATGCTTGTTTTTTTTTGGTTGTTGTTATAAGAAGGGTATTTTCTTTGGAAACAACAGACAACGTGTACACTATTTCAGCACATTCCAAGTCTGCAGTTTTAACTACCAGTCACCACGTCAGATTTTACTTTGTTGTTTTTTGCAGACTTATATAGGCGAACTCGACCCGAAGGTATAGGAGCGCTTTTCATGAGCACTAGTTACGTTTGTTGTCTAAACAGTCGAAAGGTGGATTTACACAAGCAGAACTGTGCGTGCACTTCACTAAATCCTCGAATACCCCTGCGTGGTGACTGTGCCATTTGAACACGTTCTCTTCGTCTGCACTCAAAGAAAGGCTGGCTGAAACTGATCGACTGAACAGCAAGGCTGGCGAGCAGATGTGTGTCATCACTTACAGGCCTGGGCCTTGAAACCTGTGTCTGCTGGAAAGGTTACATTTAACCTGTTCGTAAAACCCACTCAAATAGTCCTATTGTGAAATTAGCGCATTCTTCAGTTTTTTTAAATGTAATACCTGTCAGCCTCAAGTGTGGCATGCTTAGACGTGAGTCACGAGACCTCTCTCAAAAATAACCCTGGTGCCACACAAAGCAGCTGGCTATGGCTGGTCACAGGCGTCGTGCCACCGCCCCTTGCCGCCAGCACTACATGTGCCTGAAGGGCAGAAACCTGGCTGGGCTTACATCGTCTTTCTCTTGTGCAGACAGCTGCCCTGGGAAGAAACCCTGTGCCTAGGGATGCAAGGTCTGAAAACTCACTGCCATTGTGGATGAACATGTGGGTCCAGCTGGTGGTCTTTCCACAGCGCTGGGACAACTCCGCCACCCCTCCCCCTCCCAGTACTAAATTCAGGCACAGCCTCCGGCTCCATATGGCAGTTCTCGATGTTTGCTCCCGCACCTTCCCCACCGTCTGCCCACACGCAACTGCAGCACCGAAATCTCCACAAACACTGGTGTGCCCAATTTTGTAATTCTGTAGTTACGATAATTCGATACCCATTCAGGCTAAACAAAATTCAGCATATTTAGTCATTCAGTGTGATGTACCACGCCAATAGTTTAAACTTAAACAGTGAATGACTTAACTCATGCACCCATCTCCCAGAATCCCTTGTGTAAAGGAACCTTACTAATGAAGCAGTGGCCTAATGAAAAATAATGCCCCCAGCACAATCTGATGTGGGGCCCGAAGTTTGCCATATCTCGCAGAAACACATTGACATTAAGTTGATCAGAACAATCTGACCATTTGGGGCCACCTGCTATGAATCCTGTTGAAATTTCGAATTATTTGAAGCCAATTCTTGGATCTCACATTTCTCACACGTTTTCGAATTGGCTGCCTGATTTTCGTTCCAGTTTTAAATACATAATAAAAGTTTTGCAGTCTGTGTCTCATAATTATATAGCCGCAGTAAGTGAAGCATATGTAATTTTAGAATCACCTAATGAGCACCCCTTTATAGTGAGATCCGCTTTTTTTCAGATAAACAACAAATGACGCCAATTAAGGACCGAGATCTCCACGCACACACACACCACCAGACGCATTGCATGCTTCCACCAGGCACACACACTCACCCAGCCATCAGTGCACACTTTCACCAGGCACACACACCCCCAGCCGTCAGTGCAGGCTTTCACCAGGCACACACACCCCCAGACGTCATTGCATGCTTCCACCAGGCACACACACCCCCAGCCGTCAGTGCACACTTTCACCAGGCACATACCACCAGGCACACACACCCCCAGCCGTCAGTGCACACTTTCACCAGGCACACACACCACCAGCCGTCAGTGCACACTTCCACCAGGCACACACCACCAGCCGTCAGTGCACGCTTCCACCAGGCACACACCCCCAGCCGTCAGTGCACACTTCCACCAGGCACACACACCCCCAGCCGTCAGTGCAGGCTTTAACCAGGCACACACACCCCCAGCCGTCACTTACCCTCTCACCCTCCCATCCCCTCACCCTCCCTCCCATCTCCTCACCCTCCCTTACACCCCCTCACCCTCCCTTACACCCCCTCACCCTCACACCCCCTCACTCCCTCTCACCCTCCCTCTCACCCTTACCTACCCTCACACACCCTCTCACCCTCACACACCCCCTCACTCTCACACCCCCTCACTCTCACCCCCTCATCCTCACACCCCCTCATCCTCACCCTCACACACCCTCATCCTCACCCTCACACACCCTCATCCTCACCCTAACACCCCCTCACCCACCCTCTCACCCACCCTCTCACCCTCACACACCCTCTCACCCTCACACACCCTCTCACCCTCACACACCCTCACCCTCCGCCCTCTTTCACTATACAGCCCTCACTCACTCTATCACCCTCACTCACTCTATCGCCCTCCCTCTATCTATCTATCGCCCTCCCTCTATCTATCTATCGCCCTCCCTCTATCTATCTATCACCCTCCCTCTATCTATCTATCGCCCTCCCTCTATCTATCGCCCTCCCACTATCTATCGCCCTCCCTCTATCGCCCTCCCTCTCTTCCAACCAACTCCTTCTCTAACTCCCTGTTCTCTTCTCTTGTGCTGAGCTGCTGTTCTCTTACACCCGCCTCCTTCTTTAACTCCCTGTTCTCTTCTCCTGTGCTAATCTGCTGCTCTCTTCCACCTCACCACCTTCTCTAACCCCCTGTTCTCTTATCTTCTCCTGTGCTGATCTGTTGCTCTCTTCCACCCCTCCTCCTTCTTTAACTCCCTGTTAACTTCTGCTGATCTGCTGCTCTCTTTCACCTCACCTCCTTCTCTAACTCCCTGTTCTATTCTCTTCTCCTGTGCTGATCTGCTGCTCTCTTCCACCCGCTTCCTTCTTTAACTCCCTGTTCTCTTCTCCCGTGCTGATCTGCTGCGCTCTTCCACCCGCTTCCTTCTTTAACTCCCTGTTCTCTTCTCCCGTGCTGATCTGCTGCGCTCTTCCACCCGCTTCCTTCTTTAACTCCCTGTTCTCTTCTCCCGTGCTGATCTGCTGTTCCCTTCCACCGCCTCCTCCTCAAACTCCCCGTTCTCTTCTCCTGTGCTGATCTGCTGCTCTCTTCCACCGCCTCCTTCTTTAACTCACTGTTCTCTTCTGCTGTGCTGATCTGCTGCTCTCTTCCACGTCCATCCTTCTGTAACCGCACACACACACATACATACAACCACGCACACACCCAACCACACACATACAACACACAACTACGCACACACACACGCAAACAACCACACACACACACAACCCCACACACACAACCACACAAACAAACACAACCACACACAATCTCACACACAACCACACACACAACCACAAACACAACCACACACAACCACACACACAACCACACACACAACCACACCCAACCACAACAATACACCCAACCACACAACCACACACACAACCACACCCAACCACACACACAACCACACCATCACTAGGGGGGCACCACAACATCACTATGCGCTACCAGAGCATCACTGATCGCCACAGCATCACTCGTCGCCACAACATCACTCAGCGCCACCACATCACTCAGCGCCACCACATCACTCAGCGCCACCACATCACTCAGCGCCACCACAGTATCAATCTGTGCAACCATTCAACAACAACTGGTTCAAATATGTTCTCTCAATGTTTCAAGCTTTATTACAAATGTCACAAAAAGATGTTAATATTTCACTTCTGTTCTTGGATTTTCGTAGCAATAAAATACACTGAACATAATCTTCACAAAAGTTTAAGCTATTGCCATTATAAATTACAATAACTTTTATTTAAGTATTAATTATTTTAAAATATTTAGCCATTGTTATTTGTAATATCAATACATCCAAGTCACGTAAATACAAAACATGTTGCATTACAAATGCTATAGGTGTCACATTTGCAAAAGATAAAAGTATTGGCATTGTAAATGACAAAGCTATTAATTTCGCTATTTTCAAAACCAACACATAAATAAAAAAATGTGTGATTTACAAGATCAATAGCTCTAACTTTCCTAATGCAAGACCTATTGCATTGCAAATGCTTGTTGAGTGCATGATTATGGGGGTACATGTTCATCCAATGCACTACTGTGTGGAAGAAAACTGTTCCCGTTTCTGTGTTGAGTTATGGGGAGTATGGACTGGTTGTTATACCTGCTGCTCAGCCAGTATGAATGTGCTGTGTGGAATGTTGGTGCATGGAGATGCATTGGAATGTTAGTGTTCCTGTGAGTGTCAGTTGGAGTATGGGCTGGGCAGCAGGAAGGCTACTCCTTGTGGGGCTTATTACTATAGCTCTTCATTGAAGCTTGCTATTGGAACTTATAACTTACCGACAACTAAGATAAATAAACCATCTTATGGAACATACAGCTTGGCTTCCAGAATTCGTTTATGTACAACACTGGTCCTGTCAGGGTGTATGTGGTGTGAGATTTACGTGTAGTTGTGTTCAAGTTTGAGGTTATCTACACTCTAGCACTGTGTATTTGTGGGAAATTTTGATGGTCTGTGTATTTTACCATCTTTCACCCCTTTGGAACTTTCGTTTTTTTGCAAAGAGTATTGTTTGATCTCTTCTGTTCGTTTCGATAGGGTGGTATTATCTTGCTGTTGAACATTTTGTGCTTCGTCCTTTTGACTTTTTTTTGTTTCTTAGGGCTTGGGATATGTCATTTCCGGTAATGGCCCCTTCCTATCTTATGCATTCTTCCTCAGGATTGTATCCAATATCATGGGACGGTTTCACCAATTACCATCTTGCGTCATATGATATTTTCTATTCTAATTTTGGGCCTTATGTTGATGCCTTGATTCTGGAATAAATACCTAACTACAATGATGACCGGGCTGCGAGGTGATGACATTGAATGATTGCTGTGTCTAGTGCACAAATATTCGAAATAATTTTAACTTGAAAGGGGTCACCCAGTGAATGACGTCACAACAGATCTTACAACTGCAGCTACCATCATCATGCAAACGAACATTCTAGAATGTCTATTGCTGGTTATTGTTCTCAATGCAGCACTCGGCAAAGAGAACTGTTTTTTTAAACTACCTGGATCCTTTAAATATTACTGTAGATTCAGGCGAACTACTAGAATGACTGTCTGGGAGTTCAGAAATGTAGTTAGCAAATGTTACATTTGCATGACAATTACCTGTAAAGGCTGATTCTCGGCGTTTTGACTGCTTCTGGACAGCTGGATCATCTCCTTCACCTGAAAGAAAGCGAATGCTAGTGTGACCCACGGGGAGCCACTGACGCCCCAAGCTGGCTTGTTTACGTCCTCTTGCTCTTCCTGGTGCTTTGTTTTCTTTGGAGGAAGTTTCGGCTCTATTCGAGGCATGATATTGTCGGAATGCGGCTGCACGAGGTCGATGGTTGCTATGGGAACAGGACTGGATGGAACTGGAATCCTTTCTGCCAGCATTGACGTTTCTGGAAGTTTTAGAAGAGGTGTAATGAGAAAGTATTGTTAAAAAAACACACTTTTTTTTAGAGAATGTTTGTTTTCTTATGACCAAAGTCTCAAACTGTTAATTCCCATTTAAAACATAACCTTAGAAAAAAAACCTCCAAATTTGCTGACTATGCAATTATTCCTCCATTGGCCACATTTCCATCTGCATGGTTCTGAGGCCTTTACAAACAAGCTACTCGCCTTCGATCTTTCTGGTGGATACACTATCTGCAGATTGTTTATCTTGTGCATTTTCCCAAACAGTAGATATTGCATACATCCCATACAAAGAGGAATAGTTGCTTGTAAAATATGCCAAATACAATTATAGGTTTGAATATTTATTATCTGGTACGCGTGTCACCTTCATATTAATCCATCCGCCCAAATTCTCTTGCACTCGGATCACCCGGATAGCTCCTCAACTAAAATGGCCACTTCCACATACGCTCCTGTACATATGTCCTTCCTCTTTTCTCTACAAGTGTGACACAACTACCACTCAAGCAGAATGAAGGATATACGAACGAACCCTGTGCGAGTGCAGCGTGTGCCATCTTACGCCTCGCATGCAGTCTTGATCTTCAGAACAGAATTTTTTTAACTTCTACTGATGCTGTGCCCATTCCTCTTTTTGTAAAAAATAGGCCCAATGTAAAACCAGGAGCCTGTAACTTACATGCTTGTGAACCGATGGCGGTCTCTGTTAAGCACCACAAAAACTGCTTTTTACAGTTACTACGTTAAATGAAAGCGCTATTACAGTTTCTCATAATACAGACGAGTTAAGTACTTGCATGAATCCAGTGGCGTGTGAGCCACTCGTAGCCACTTTGCTGTGCACATACAACGCGAAGAATCGTTTCTTCTCCTTTATTTCTTGACTCAAACCCTACCATTGGTTACACATATTAAAACGTACTGTTTGATCCCTCGTCTCCCAACCGACTACAATCCCGAGCTCCCACATTCCAAACCACCACCTGATTACATTCCATATTACATAGCTCACATTTCATGCATCATATGATAGACAATACAATACTGAGCATAATGCACAACAGCAGACTGGATCCAGAAACTTTAAAGCAGTACTCCTGTGCGTCGCTAGGTGGCACCATACGGCTCCATGCTGAGACACATATAAGTGCCACCCATACAAGCTGATGACAGTTACTTTCTTAGGAATCAATGAAAATCTGCCGATTGCGGATCCATTTCCAACATGGCCGATGCCCAGTTGAGCTGCCTAGGTAGCTGCTGAGTAGATGGGCTGGGGGATCAACCCTATGGCTGTGACCTGCCTTCCGGACTTGACCACAGTTGCCCAGTTGCCCGGTTTCCATCTATGCCTTTCCGGGATTGCGGCTGGGAAGCACAAAGTCTTGCTCCCCCCGACAAAGCAGCAACGTGTTTGTTGACCTGTTTCAGCAACGAGTTTGTTGACCTGTTTACACTGACTTTGTTGATGTTCCTCTGAAGTACTATCTGCCTGGGCAGCCTGCCTGACCCGATCAACATTCTAACCCCTTACTATTCTCCCACTTCCTTCTATGTTCCATAGGACTTGTTTCTATGTTAAGCTATGCTCTGTTAACTGATGGAACTATGTAACACTGTTTTTTGTCTAAGTAATGCTATGCTCCAGTACCTGATGTAAATGAAGTAACACTGTTTTTTTCTAATGCTAATCCTCATGTAAAACGCTCTGATACCTCCGGGTCTAGCCAGCGCTATATAAAACTCTTCAAAATAAATAAATAAAATATGTCCCAACGACTGGTGTACACCTATTTTGTAGAGAGGCACTTAGCCACCAAGATGACATCACTGATCTCAGGGGGAAGGCCAAATGAGGTCAACTGCCGAGCTCAGTCTCAAAACATTAAGATTCAGATTGTGCAGGCTCGGGTGCAGCATCCTGTCCTGCTTCTATAGCAGAAGAGCCTCATGAAGTGACAGCTTGATCGGAAGGTGGATGCTTATGCTTAGATTTATGTACACTTTCCTGTCCCAATTTGGTGCCACTAGGATGACATGGGCCTGGTCATTCGTGATCTTCTTCAGAACTCAGGGGAGGAGAGGTAGCAGTGGGAAGGCATGCATGAGTCCTGAGCTCCACTCTAAGCAAAATGAGAGAGCTGCTTGGAAACTTCAACACTCAAAAATACTGATATTTCGTACTCCTAGCAATGAAAGGATTGAGCAACGGTTCCCCCAGTTGATGTAAGACACTCTGCGCCACCTCTGGGTGTAACTGCCATTCCTGCTCCACTAGGCGTTGATGACTGATTGTTTAGAGATCCTGTTAGTTGGTTCATTACCAGAGAAACTCTCTGGAGGTCCAGGACCAAAGACCCCACCTCGCCTTTCTCTTTGGAGTACTACAAGGCAATAGTTTTGATGTGAGCGCCTGCACCATCCTTCCTCTGATGGTGGACAGGAAGGCCTTCCACACCAAGTAAATCGTCCAACAAACTAATATGGAGTCGAGCTTTCATCAGATACCAGAGGCCTCTGATATGTGTCAGAAAGAAAAGACTCAAATGGTTCTCTGGCTGCAAATACTAGATACATGGGGCACTGAACTGTATGATTTTCCTAATGTCCTGGGAGTTGTCTTTCCAAAGTGCAGCCACTGGCACAAATGGGCCCAGAGACCTGTTGAGATAGTGGCAGCGTCCGCTGTTGGGGGCATTGGAAACCCCTACTGTAGTCCTCAAAGGGGTGAAATTGCTGATTGAACTGTCTGGGTGTGGCAGACAGACGCAATGAACATATTATGGCCGAGGTTTCTTTAAAACCTTTCACAACTGAATGGTGTTTGACCAGGCTGGAGTACCTTTGTCAGAACATTTGTCTTCACCTTCATAGCAGGGTGTTGTACGTTTTGCACTTCTGCCACCCTCTGCATACCAACAGCATTTGTGTAGCAGGTATGGAAGGAGAAACAAGGCCAGTGTAGAAGTATCCAGGCCAGTGGCATCTTGAAAAATCACCTTCATTAAAATAGTCATTATCCAATTCACTGTCAAAAAGACTGCGCCTAGCGTGTGGTTAGCGCAAAGTGTCAGAATCAGAAGGATTGCCAACTGGCTGCACACTGATGGGATCAGGGAGTGGCCTCGGTCGAGGTCACGGTGGATTCTGTTTGAAGTAGGGGAGCACAGTAGGTTGCAAATCCTCCTAAGGCTTTGATGGTGCTGGCAGCGGCGTCACTGCGAAGGGAACTGGAATAGAGGGTGGTGCAAAGATCTAAGTCAGCACTGGTGCTGAACCTGAGGTGAGTTCAAGTGGCATAAAGGGCGGATCTGCTGGCAGTAGTTCGAATGGAGGCCCCTGCAGATTGCTGAGGCCCAAAGGCATAGCAGAGGGAACTAGTAAAGTGCTGAAAATACACAGCATGGCCTCCTCAAATGCCTCCACTTGCTGAGACGTCGCTAACAGCCAGAAAGTAAGGGGACATCTATCTTAGATTCAAATCAGCTACGATGGAGACATGGAGGGAGACAGGGTGACAAATTAACACCCTCTCCTCCTTTATGGAGTTCAAGAGTGGCAAGAAGGGGGCGATACCTTTTTAGATCTTTTATGGTTCTTTTTAGTCTTACCTGTAAATTTCAACCGTTATGAAGATCTGCCAGTCAAATGATACTTTCAACTTTGAGTGGTCACAGCAGACACTGGAGTCTTGCGATGTGTGGCGATATACAGCTTCTCTATCAATCTTGTATGGCCTTCCGATTACCCCAGCAGCACAATAAGCCTACTTGTGAGGGTCTGTGACAGATGTCTGCTGGCAATAGTTTCTACACACTTTAACCATGTTAACATTTTTCCTTGACACTGGTACAATTTTGCTGGAAAAGGTCTAGAATATACTAAAATGTAGCTCTGGATCCGTGTCTGAAGGCATGGAAAGAAAGGAACTGATGTCATGCACATGGGTGGTGCTTATATGGGGGTCCACTCGTCACTTCCAGAGTAGAACGGCGTTGGCATGAAGCTGTAAATTGCCGCCTACCGGCCCGCAGGAGTACTGCATTAAAGTTTCAGGATCCCATCTGACACTTGGGGAATATTTGCAAGGTGATAAATCTGCAGTTAGAAGTATCCATCAGAAATAATTTGCTCGGATCTGGAAAAGAGATAAATAATAGCAACTCTGTGCTTATATAGAAAATATGTTTAACAATTATCTTAAAATACACTTCTCAGCAGTTTTAATATTGTACTACATGCAGCACAAGGAAGGTTTCTAGTTCAGTTTTACTGTTGGAATTCAGAAGATGCAGATTGATTCAAAAACTATTCACTCATCGATGACTATATGTGATATATATTCTCATTTAAGTGAGTTAATCGATAGGATTACAGTGAAAAGTCCCTAAATATCAGAATTTACTATGCTCCACTAAAGGTTTCATTGGTAAAAGTGACTTTCTCATATGACTGAAGAAAACCAGTGCTGTTATTTATGTACTTGTAACACTGGGCCCTTTAATTTGTACATTAGCACCTTATCTGAAATCCCAAAAGCCCAGAAAAGGACTGAAAGCATACTTTGTTTTTTATTTGGACAAACGTTTTGCATATAGTTGAATCGAATTGCAATACTTCGTTTACAACATCAGCAAAGCTAACTGGGCTTGGTTTCTGTTTAGAAACAACAGGTTTTGTGTGTTGAGGCTGAATATGTTAATTCATTATAAATGTGGGTTTCATTTGGAAAGATAGTCACTTTTTTATAACAAGAAAATAGGTTATAGCGAGATGAGTTCTCACTTGAAGGAGGAAATGCCTAAAGACACAAACTGAAAAGACCCTTTAAAACTCTCTGGGTGCCTCGATCTGAGACAGTATGAGGTGTTTCTAAGCAGAGACGTTTAGGGTATGGCCAAAGAAGGCCCCCACTTTCCACGGGACACCCTGTGAAAGTGAACTTTCTATTTGATCTTTGTCTATCATAGGTCTCTATCTAAACTCTCTGCCTACTGCTGCCCCTGATTCTCTCTTTCTACCCTGTGTCATCTTCAGGATGTTTGGGGTCCCTGACAAGACATATTTATGTGACCCTCTCAAAGTTTAACATATAATTTGATGTTTGGCATCATGCAGGCTTGAATTAGCAGGAAATGAGTAAAGACATTTAAATTTGTCCTCGACAGGGGCCCCCAAAATATGTCTTGCCCGAGACCCTCAAAATCCTTAAGATGACCCTGTTCCTAAGCCTGCCTTTCACCTGCCTCAATGTTTCCATGACTCTGCACTGTCTCGTGGCTCTGATGGTTTCCGAGGGTTCCCTTTCTCTCTGGATATCCATATGCGCGCATTTATTGCTTGTTTGCGTGTACCTCACTCTACGTCTCTCTGAACGGCTGTTTTCATGTGCCCCCATGTTTTAGCAGTGCATATCTGTGGATGGCTCTCTATCTGCAGCACTCTCTGAGAAAGGATATGGTGCAACTCGACCTTGAAACGGTCAGTGGTCTTCTGTGGCAAAGACAAAAATCAGCCGGAGGTGAGTGCAGGAGTTTGTCTCCCATTGAGGAGAAGCTTTCTAGACTTTATTCCTGAGTTGGCCACTCCTATGGGATAGCACTACACGTTCATTTTAAGCGTAGCAGCATTGTTTGACGCCACCTTGGCCCAGTGACTCCATCTCAGGCTTGAGTTGTTTTGTGGCATATACACACATTTGAGTTTGGCTATTGGGAAGTATTTTTGTCTACCTATACGTCATATATTGCTAAGAGGTAGGTCCTTTGATAATGTTTTGCTACAATTGTTGCTTAAATTGTACTGACTGAGTTGTGTGCTTCAGTCAGAAATGTTCTGTCCAACTTTCAACTTCTTCATCACTTCACCTTAATGTTGGTTCATTGTCATCTGAATGTCTCGTGTTTGCGTTCTTGCATTTGTAAATCTCATAGTGTTTCAGATTTTTCTTTACTTGTTTGCCAAGGACACAGATGTGTGCAAGGTTTTTCAAAACTACAAGAGAAGGTAAATTGTATCCTTTGCAATTATCTCCTCCTTGGACTATAAGGCTAGTTTTGAGATCACCTGCTTCAATATGGCGCTGTCTAATGGTTGTGCCACAAGGCAGCAGTCAGAAATGGACAGACACTAACACAGTCTTGTATGCAGCTCCTACTGGTGTTATACAGCATGCAGTCTAATGCGCTTTCTTACATAACACCAGACCTCTAGATGCTGAATCTCGACAATGTGCCTCTGTGAATGCAAGTTGTGCTTAGATGGTGGTGACTGTCGTGATTGTATGATATTTTTCCCATTTAAACAATTTAGATCCTATTACTTTGGATCACCTTCATTTAGAAGTAAAGGGCTTATTTATAACAAGGTCTGATTCCTTCATTTTTCTACAATAATGTATTTCAGTATTTTTTTAACTATATATATATATATATATATATATATTGTAGCTCTTGCTTGATCCGAAGTACTAGGAATCACTCGAACTACATCAAAGGCTCCAAGCAACAGCCTTTATTCAAAAGGTATGGATAACATGCTTCGGCAGGATCCTTTTAGCAGTCACACGCCAGCCTGACGCGTTTCGATAATTCTCCTCAGAGGCTTGTGGCGGATGAAGTGCACTGCCTTACTTCCCGTTTTTATCCTCTCATGGCGCACACCTGTTTTGGTACTGCGCTGCGGATTATGGGAATTGTAGTGCCGGTTAAAGGTGCAATGTTCTGCTGGCTTCGTTTCAAGGCCCTGGATGGGCCCCCGCCTCCGATGTTTTCCTAAATCCTGTGTGATGTAGCTCCGAAAATGGGCTGGCAGGATGACAGTCCACACGGCTCCCAAGTTACCAGGATGGTGCATTCCTGACGGCTCGGCTGCCGTTTTAACATTGTAGCTCTTGCTTGATCCGAAGTACTAGGAATCACTCGAACTACATCAAAGGCTCCAAGCAACAGCCTTTATTCAAAAGGTATGGATAACATGCTTCGGCAGGATCCTTTTAGCAGTCACACGCCAGCCTGACGCGTTTCGATAATTCTCCTCAGAGGCTTGTGGCGGATGAAGTGCACTGCCTTACTTCCCGTTTTTATCCTCTCATGGCGCACACCTGTTTTGGTACTGCGCTGCGGATTATGGGAATTGTAGTGCCGGTTAAAGGTGCAATGTTCTGCTGGCTTCGTTTCAAGGCCCTGGATGGGCCCCCGCCTCCGATGTTTTCCTAAATCCTGTGTGATGTAGCTCCGAAAATGGGCTGGCAGGATGACAGTCCACACGGCTCCCAAGTTACCAGGATGGTGCATTCCTGACGGCTCGGCTGCCGTTTTAACATTGTAGCTCTTGCTTGATCCGAAGTACTAGGAATCACTCGAACTACATCAAAGGCTCCAAGCAACAGCCTTTATTCAAAAGGTATGGATAACATGCTTCGGCAGGATCCTTTTAGCAGTCACACGCCAGCCTGACGCGTTTCGATAATTCTCCTCAGAGGCTTGTGGCGGATGAAGTGCACTGCCTTACTTCCCGTTTTTATCCTCTCATGGCGCACACCTGTTTTGGTACTGCGCTGCGGATTATGGGAATTGTAGTGCCGGTTAAAGGTGCAATGTTCTGCTGGCTTCGTTTCAAGGCCCTGGATGGGCCCCCGCCTCCGATGTTTTCCTAAATCCTGTGTGATGTAGCTCCGAAAATGGGCTGGCAGGATGACAGTCCACACGGCTCCCAAGTTACCAGGATGGTGCATTCCTGACGGCTCGGCTGCCGTTTTAACATTGTAGCTCTTGCTTGATCCGAAGTACTAGGAATCACTCGAACTACATCAAAGGCTCCAAGCAACAGCCTTTATTCAAAAGGTATGGATAACATGCTTCGGCAGGATCCTTTTAGCAGTCACACGCCAGCCTGACGCGTTTCGATAATTCTCCTCAGAGGCTTGTGGCGGATGAAGTGCACTGCCTTACTTCCCGTTTTTATCCTCTCATGGCGCACACCTGTTTTGGTACTGCGCTGCGGATTATGGGAATTGTAGTGCCGGTTAAAGGTGCAATGTTCTGCTGGCTTCGTTTCAAGGCCCTGGATGGGCCCCCGCCTCCGATGTTTTCCTAAATCCTGTGTGATGTAGCTCCGAAAATGGGCTGGCAGGATGACAGTCCACACGGCTCCCAAGTTACCAGGATGGTGCATTCCTGACGGCTCGGCTGCCGTTTTAACATTGTAGCTCTTGCTTGATCCGAAGTCCATCCAGGGCCTTGAAACGAAGCCAGCAGAACATTGCACATTTAAACGGCACTACAATTCCCATAAGCCTCTGAGGAGAATTATCGAAACGCGTCAGGCTGGCGTGTGACTGCTAAAAGGATCCTGCCGAAGCATGTTTTCCATACCTTTTGAATAAAGGCTGTTGCTTGGAGCCTTTGATGTAGTTCGAGTGATTCCTAGTACTTCGGATCAAGCAAGAGCTACAATGTTAAAACGGCAGCCGAGCCGTCAGGAATGCACCATCCTGGTAACTTGGGAGCCGTGTGGACTGTCATCCTGCCAGCCCATTTTCGGAGCTACATCACACAGGATTTAGGAAAACATCGGAGGCGGGGGCCCATCCAGGGCCTTGAAACGAAGCCAGCAGAACATTGCACATTTAAACGGCACTACAATTCCCATAATCCGCAGCGCAGTACCAAAACAGGTGTGCGCCATGAGAGGAGAAAAACGGGAAGTAAGGCAGTGCACTTCATCCGCCACAAGCCTCTGAGGAGAATTATCGAAACGCGTCAGGCTGGCGTGTGACTGCTAAAAGGATCCTGCCGAAGCATGTTTTCCATACCTTTTGAATAAAGGCTGTTGCTTGGAGCCTTTGATGTAGTTCGAGTGATTCCTAGTACTTCGGATCAAGCAAGAGCTACAATGTTAAAACGGCAGCCGAGCCGTCAGGAATGCACCATCCTGGTAACTTGGGAGCCGTGTGGACTGTCATCCTGCCAGCCCATTTTCGGAGCTACATCACACAGGATTTAGGAAAACATCGGAGGCGGGGGCCCATCCAGGGCCTTGAAACGAAGCCAGCAGAACATTGCACATTTAAACGGCACTACAATTCCCATAATCCGCAGCGCAGTACCAAAACAGGTGTGCGCCATGAGAGGAGAAAAACGGGAAGTAAGGCAGTGCACTTCATCCGCCACAAGCCTCTGAGGAGAATTATCGAAACGCGTCAGGCTGGCGTGTGACTGCTAAAAGGATCCTGCCGAAGCATGTTTTCCATACCTTTTGAATAAAGGCTGTTGCTTGGAGCCTTTGATGTAGTTCGAGTGATTCCTAGTACTTCGGATCAAGCAAGAGCTACAATGTTAAAACGGCAGCCGAGCCGTCAGGAATGCACCATCCTGGTAACTTGGGAGCCGTGTGGACTGTCATCCTGCCAGCCCATTTTCGGAGCTACATCACACAGGATTTAGGAAAACATCGGAGGCGGGGGCCCATCCAGGGCCTTGAAACGAAGCCAGCAGAACATTGCACATTTAAACGGCACTACAATTCCCATAATCCGCAGCGCAGTACCAAAACAGGTGTGCGCCATGAGAGGAGAAAAACGGGAAGTAAGGCAGTGCACTTCATCCGCCACAAGTCTCTGAGGAGAATTATCGAAACGCGTCAGGCTGGCGTGTGACTGCTAA
Organism: Lissotriton helveticus; assembly: GCF_964261635.1. Taxonomy (NCBI): domain Eukaryota; kingdom Metazoa; phylum Chordata; class Amphibia; order Caudata; family Salamandridae; genus Lissotriton; species Lissotriton helveticus. The sequence continues at coordinate 495,586,104 of NC_136061.1, read as the reverse complement.
AAGGATCCTGCCGAAGCATGTTTTCCATACCTTTTGAATAAAGGCTGTTGCTTGGAGCCTTTGATGTAGTTCGAGTGATTCCTAGTACTTCGGATCAAGCAAGAGCTACAATGTTAAAACGGCAGCCGAGCCGTCAGGAATGCACCATCCTGGTAACTTGGGAGCCGTGTGGACTGTCATCCTGCCAGCCCATTTTCGGAGCTACATCACACAGGATTTAGGAAAACATCGGAGGCGGGGGCCCATCCAGGGCCTTGAAACGAAGCCAGCAGAACATTGCACATTTAAACGGCACTACAATTCCCATAATCCGCAGCGCAGTACCAAAACAGGTGTGCGCCATGAGAGGAGAAAAACGGGAAGTAAGGCAGTGCACTTCATCCGCCACAAGCCTCTGAGGAGAATTATCGAAACGCGTCAGGCTGGCGTGTGACTGCTAAAAGGATCCTGCCGAAGCATGTTTTCCATACCTTTTGAATAAAGGCTGTTGCTTGGAGCCTTTGATGTAGTTCGAGTGATTCCTAGTACTTCGGATCAAGCAAGAGCTACAATGTTAAAACGGCAGCCGAGCCGTCAGGAATGCACCATCCTGGTAACTTGGGAGCCGTGTGGACTGTCATCCTGCCAGCCCATTTTCGGAGCTACATCACACAGGATTTAGGAAAACATCGGAGGCGGGGGCCCATCCAGGGCCTTGAAACGAAGCCAGCAGAACATTGCACATTTAAACGGCACTACAATTCCCATAATCCGCAGCGCAGTACCAAAACAGGTGTGCGCCATGAGAGGAGAAAAACGGGAAGTAAGGCAGTGCACTTCATCCGCCACAAGCCTCTGAGGAGAATTATCGAAACGCGTCAGGCTGGCGTGTGACTGCTAAAAGGATCCTGCCGAAGCATGTTTTCCATACCTTTTGAATAAAGGCTGTTGCTTGGAGCCTTTGATGTAGTTCGAGTGATTCCTAGTACTTCGGATCAAGCAAGAGCTACAATGTTAAAACGGCAGCCGAGCCGTCAGGAATGCACCATCCTGGTAACTTGGGAGCCGTGTGGACTGTCATCCTGCCAGCCCATTTTCGGAGCTACATCACACAGGATTTAGGAAAACATCGGAGGCGGGGGCCCATCCAGGGCCTTGAAACGAAGCCAGCAGAACATTGCACATTTAAACGGCACTACAATTCCCATAATCCGCAGCGCAGTACCAAAACAGGTGTGCGCCATGAGAGGAGAAAAACGGGAAGTAAGGCAGTGCACTTCATCCGCCACAAGCCTCTGAGGAGAATTATCGAAACGCGTCAGGCTGGCGTGTGACTGCTAAAAGGATCCTGCCGAAGCATGTTTTCCATACCTTTTGAATAAAGGCTGTTGCTTGGAGCCTTTGATGTAGTTCGAGTGATTCCTAGTACTTCGGATCAAGCAAGAGCTACAATGTTAAAACGGCAGCCGAGCCGTCAGGAATGCACCATCCTGGTAACTTGGGAGCCGTGTGGACTGTCATCCTGCCAGCCCATTTTCGGAGCTACATCACACAGGATTTAGGAAAACATCGGAGGCGGGGGCCCATCCAGGGCCTTGAAACGAAGCCAGCAGAACATTGCACATTTAAACGGCACTACAATTCCCATAATCCGCAGCGCAGTACCAAAACAGGTGTGCGCCATGAGAGGAGAAAAACGGGAAGTAAGGCAGTGCACTTCATCCGCCACAAGCCTCTGAGGAGAATTATCGAAACGCGTCAGGCTGGCGTGTGACTGCTAAAAGGATCCTGCCGAAGCATGTTTTCCATACCTTTTGAATAAAGGCTGTTGCTTGGAGCCTTTGATGTAGTTCGAGTGATTCCTAGTACTTCGGATCAAGCAAGAGCTACAATGTTAAAACGGCAGCCGAGCCGTCAGGAATGCACCATCCTGGTAACTTGGGAGCCGTGTGGACTGTCATCCTGCCAGCCCATTTTCGGAGCTACATCACACAGGATTTAGGAAAACATCGGAGGCGGGGGCCCATCCAGGGCCTTGAAACGAAGCCAGCAGAACATTGCACATTTAAACGGCACTACAATTCCCATAATCCGCAGCGCAGTACCAAAACAGGTGTGCGCCATGAGAGGAGAAAAACGGGAAGTAAGGCAGTGCACTTCATCCGCCACAAGCCTCTGAGGAGAATTATCGAAACGCGTCAGGCTGGCGTGTGACTGCTAAAAGGATCCTGCCGAAGCATGTTTTCCATACCTTTTGAATAAAGGCTGTTGCTTGGAGCCTTTGATGTAGTTCGAGTGATTCCTAGTACTTCGGATCAAGCAAGAGCTACAATATATATATATATATATATATATATATATATATATCCTACTGGCGGTCGCCAGTAGGTATATATAGTTAGGATTTTTTTCCTATGGGATTTTTCAAAATTCTATGTTGAATAACTTTGGCGTTGATTTTCGGAATTGGCTGAAATTTTCCTGAAAATGGCACATTTACTCTCCGGTCCTTCCCTGAAAGTTTGGGGGGGGATTCGTCAAGCGGGGGCCGAGAAAAAAGGGGGGTCCCAAAACGTGTTTTCCCCATGCAATTTTCCATAGGGCGGTTGGACTCACTTTTAGCCCGAATGGCTGAATGGATTTCCACCAAACTTGGCAAAATTGTAGGGACTGTTAGCCCGATGTGCCTTTGCTAGGTCTCAAGATATGCGGTCCAGTGGATTTTGAGAAATTAAGGTTAAAAAAAATATATATATCTATAGCAGCTTACCCGTGAGCTTACCGGTGCGCTTACGGTACACGCGCGTACGGTAAGCGTACCTCAAGCGCACGAGCTGCATGCTGATTGGCTGCCAATGTCTGTCAACACTCCAAAACAGAAACTGTTGACAGCCATCTTGTGCCTCGGTAGACTGAGGCACAGGAAAGCAGAAAAACAAACGTGTAGAACTCAAAAAGGGGGCTGGGTAGAAGCACCCTGACCCCCTACACTTGCTCAGGGGGTCCCACAAGGCAAAGTCGCGGGGTACGTGTACGCGTACCCCGATTTTTAAAAAAAAAAATACTTTTTTTTGCCTTTGGGGTCTTTGTGGGACCCCCTGAGCAGGCCTAGGGGGTCAGGGTGATTCTACTCTGGCCCCTTTGCGAGTTTCACACCTTTGTTTCACTGCTTTCTTGTGCCTTGGTTCTAACAAGGCACAAGATGGCTGCCAACACTTCCTGTTTTTGAGTGTTGACCGACAGTAGCAGTCAATCAGCATGCCTTTCCGAGAAAGCTGCATGGTCATTGGCTGTCAACACTTCTAACCAGGAGGTGTTGGCATCTATCTTGTGCTAGTGTTGACAGACAGTGACAGCCAATCAGCATGCCTTCCAGAGAAAGCTGCATGCTCATTGGCTGTCAACACTTCTAACCAGGAGGTGTTGGCATCTATCTTGGGTCTTAGTAGACTGAGGCACAAGAAAGCAGAAAAAAACGTGTAGAACACAAAAAGGGGGCAGGGTAGAAACACCCTGACCCCTTAGGGCTGCTCAGGTGGTCCCACTAGGATATTAATACATTTAAACGTTATCCGCTAATGGAATTAGCATTTAACAAACCTTTGAAATTCAAAGAAAAAAACATAGGTTTCAGGCCTTATATAGTTAGGAATTAGCATTTAAAAAACCTTTGAAATTCACTGAAAAAAACATAGGTTTCAGGCCTTATATAGTTAGGAATTAGCATTAAAAAAACGTTTGTATATATAAAAACGTTATCCGCTAATAGAATTAGCATTTAAAAAACCTTGCAAATTCACTGAAAAAACCATAGGTTTCAGGCCTTATATAGTTAGGAATTAGCATTCAAAAAACCTTTGAAATTCACAGAAAAAACCATAGGTTTGAGACCATATATAGTTAGGTATTTGCATTTACAAAACCTTGAAAATTCAATGAAAAAACCATAGGTTTGAGACCATATATAGTTAGGTGAATATTTTAATCATACAAAACCAATGAAATTCCATATATAGTTAGTTGCACTAACTATATATTTCGCGCACCCACAATCCACTGCTGATGATGTCACATATTACATCATTCATGACATGGTCAGTGACATCACTGATGACATCACTGATGACATCTCAAATGACATCAATGATGACATCACTGATGACATCTCAAATGACATCACTGATGACATCACTGATGACATCTCATTTGACATCATTGATCACAACACTGATGACATCATTCATGTGCTAATACGATGAACCTCTTCAGACTCTAATATAACCTTAGATACACTCAGTGTATACAGACACTCACACACTGTCACTCATCCATGGAGTTACTCACACACCTAGTCAGTCATGCAAAGAATCAATCTCACCTCCATTTCCTCAACTATACAGTTATACACACCTTACTTATTCAAACATATACTAACACATATTTACTCTCTTATACAATCCCTGATACAAGTTCACAATGATCCATACAGCCACTCACACATTCACTGGCTCTCATGCACAGTTATTTATATATGCCAACTCTCACATGTACTGTGTTTTACATATGTACTTACTATGACATGTAGCATTGAGATATTCATTCACTCATCAATACACTCATGCACACAGTCAACCGCCCATGTAGCTGTTTCCACATGCACTCTTGAACTCATACACCTAGTAAATCAACTGCTCACACATCTATGCACAGATTCACACACCTCCCAGCCACCCCCACACAAACTCAATCTCCCATACAAATACTTGGGCAACCAATCAATAACACATATAGCCTCTCGTATAGCTAATGATCAACACATGCAGCAGTTTACATCACAACAGACATACTGATGCACACATTCAGACAGTTTAGTCACTAACCCATGCATTTAGTATGACACATTTATTCACTCACTCATACAGTCAGTCACGCACCTACTAAATCCTTCATCCAGACACTTATATATCCACTCATTCTTCAATATGTCAAACATATTTAAACTTTACAGAAACACACAGTCACTGGATGATGTCATCAGTGATGTCATCAGTGATGTCATCAGTGATGTCACTGACCATGTCATGAATGATGTAATATGTGACATCATCAGCAGTGGATTGCGGGTGTGCGAAATATATAGTTAGTGCAACTAACTATATATGGAATTTCATTGGTTTTGTATGATTAAAATATTCACCTAACTATATATGGTCTCAAACCTATGGTTTTTTCATTGAATTTTCAAGGTTTTGTAAATGCAAATACCTAACTATATATGGTCTCAAACCTATGGTTTTTTCTGTGAATATATATATAAACATGTTCCCTTCCCTCGCTGAAAGGAACAAGCCCACACGGGTACTTCAGGGGGAGCTCGCTTTATTAGAACAGGGAGGCATGGCACGTTTCGTCACAATGACTTTTTCAAATGCCTTTAAAATGAATGTTCCAAAGGTGTCCACTTTAAAACCAGTGTGCCTCATTACGATTGGCTAAACCACTCTATATATATTTTTTTCCGTTTAATGTGGTCTCAATGTGTGCGGCATCCTTGGTGCTCGCTCAAATCAGACAGTAGCCTCCTATATCCAAAGAATTAAAATGGGCGGCACTCAAATAGTTTGTGCTTCAAAGTTATAAATTCAAAATTAAGTTAGTAGTGATTTACCATTTTGTTTCAAATTTAAAATTAAATACATAACATTAACTTACATTAATATTTATCATAAATGTATTTGTACAGTTTTTTCGAAAGTTTCATTAACTTTTCTCTATAATTTACTATAGGAAGATCTCCATCCCGGTGAGGATCGCGGCCTACCTGTGAAAAGTTACTAGTAGTAAATTTAAACTTATACATTAGGTTCAGCCCCATGACTTCAGGGGGTTGAAACACGTAAGTCTACACTCTGCAGCAAATTTACACTAGTAAATAGTGCATAGCGAATAGCTAAAGTAGTACATGTACTATACATTGTAAGAGTAAATGTACACAAGTAGATTTACTTGCATATAAGACTACCTTTGTGACTAAGCCCTACTATGTCTACACAGTGCCAGCGAAGCAATAGGGAATATTTGTTTTAGGTCTGTGCCAGATGTACTAATGTTGCACAACGTAAAGTGGCCAGGTGCAAGGATTTACAGAAATTGTGACTCATTAATATTCATTAGAGGGACTTCCACAGCGAATCTTTTGAATTCCTGTGAAATGCAGAGATGGTGTCCTCCAAAGGTCTGCAGACTTCCATCTCTGCTCTTATTTGCTAAATGTCAGCATTGTGGGCACTGTCCTATAGCGGGATAGGAGTTGGAATGCAATAAACAGGTTTGGTCTTATCAAGCCTGCATAGTTTTTCTTGTTTATTTTTATTACAAATAAAAATGTAATACAAGCTATACAAAACTAAAAAAAGTGGTGTGGATATATTAACACATCAATAAGAGAAAAATAACCTTTTACAGAATTTAAAAAAGACATGAACCGGAAACAGAAATGAAAACAGAAACTGACCTATCAGACCTGGCTCTAAAGTGAATTAAGTATTAGGCAGATGTGCACAAGAGAAATGTCACTACTCACAGTCAAGAGAGCCAGTGGCTCAAGTGAAGAGACCCTCTATCCTATACTACAGCTTGTGCTGGATGGAAGCAAAATGAGAATGACACATGAGAAGATAAATGGATGAGGGCTGGCTGAAAGACTTAAAGCCCCTCAAGAGTCTATCTATCTATCGATCTATCAATCTATCTATATATCTATCTATCTATCTATCCCATGATTTAAGAAATAGAACTGATGGGCAGCAATAGATGTTGAAAAGGAACAAACATAAAGTCGGTCCATGAGGGACACCACAGACCAGCGGACTGCGACGGGAGGTTTGGATTTTCAGTTTATCTGCCTGAGATGGCCACGCAAACCAGGTGAGGTAGGAGTCTTTCAGCCAAGCATTGGGCCATATATGGTGTAAAAGGAGTGGTCAAAGGTGTTGAAAACCGCAGAAAGATCTAATAAAATCAGGGCTCTGCCACCATCATCCATCACAGGAAGGCTTTCCATTATTGCTGTAATTACTGATTCAGTAGGAAGAGCCTCCGTAAAGCCAGCCTGATGATCATTAAGAATGTCATTGCATTTAATATGCTACCGAACTATGATTGCACAATAAGAAATAGGCTCTGCAAAAACTGTTCCTGAGCAAAGACTGATTATTTACTGATTTAAGGCTAGGAATTTTGGCATGAAGCAATAGGATTTTAAAAAAATGCAAGAGAACTATCTAAAAAAGAACCTGAGGGTTTACAGTTATTAATGACTGTAGTTATAACAGTCATGAAAGACTGGTAAAAATTGAGAGAACTTTGAGTTACAGGGTTGAAACATTGGCCGCACTAAATTCTATTGGAGGTTCTCTTCATTTTCTCCAGTATTTCAATGAACTACACTCTTGCAATATTTGATCGTACCCAATATTTACAATACGGGCAAGCTGCAAAGGGGTGAAACGTCTGAGCCCAGCAGTTCTTCATCACAGAATGTGAGGACAACTGCATCTCTTGAACATTTAAGAGCACTTTCACACGGCATGCACAAACTAATTCTGAAGGGGATACATCTGACTGGACAAAGCTAGAAACGTTTGTTTTATGCTAAACAAATTGGACTATTTATAAAAGAATGTTAGCTTCTCACGCCAGACTGAACCAGGTGGATGCCAGTGATTATCTTCGGATAAAAGGTTGCTTCTAGAGAGGGTACACTGCAGAAGTTTAAAATTAGTTTCCACAAGTGTGCAGTAACTTTCTTGGTTCACCTGGAGAATTATCCTGAACTACTGGAAAACCATGGAGGCCATCAAATTAGAAAATTCTAAGCTGGCCCATATCGGAGGCAGAAGTTGAACTTATTGGAATAACTTATGGGAATAGTAAAAAAAAATGTTTTTATGCCAGCTGGTTCCAGGCAGGCACTCGAGAATACTCAAACTGGTATGGGCATTTCGTTATCTGTGAGGGGAACCAATTGAAGTGATAAAAGCAAAAGGACGAGGGACTTGAACTGCATTGATAAAAGAAAGAAGTGCTGAAAGAGGCAAACACCAACAAGGAATTGTTTTTATGTGGTCAGAAAAGTATGTTGTTCCTTGATCTCAGTACTGACACAATTGTATGCAGGAGGAAAACGTAGTATATGAGGAAAGTACAGATACAATTTGAGACTCAAGCATCAGTCTTACGTCCCTCCTATGTTTGTGCTTGCCCAGGCAGAGTTAGCGTCCAGATGTTTGGACAGTCTCATACTGATTGGGAAGTATGTTGAGATGTGATGTTTTAGAAAATATAGTTGACAAGTCTGAAAGTACTGTAATTTCTGTATTGCTGGTTTAGGTTGGTCATCTCATTCAATTGCCTCCAAGGTAAAGAGAGTAGTGTTCATAATGTGTTTATATCACAATATCACAAAGTTTTGAATCTGGGGAAAATGTTAGTCCCTGTCCCATCTCCCCTGCTAATAAAGAACTTGTACATGATAAATTACTTGAGGTATTACAGTATTGTCAGTCAGGTCAAAATTTACAAAGATAAGCGCACACTCAGAAGTGCACACATTAGTATGCAATCACCTTCACCAAAGTTGAAGACAAGAGCAAATCCACTAGTGCACTTACCTGAGCCCAGACTGAGTCTGAGCTATAGATTTCAGGTGGCTCCATTTTAGGGACATCGAGTCTTGAGTGGAATCGCCAGGGATGCTATACTTTCCCAAATTCCCACAGCCTGTGTTTCTGTAGATCATTTGTTCCGCTATTATACATTGGTGCATGCCCTCCATTCATCTCGTCAATGTGGGGGCATAGCTAGTTTCCCAACTCCCTTGCAGAATCTAATTTTGTTATCATTAGTCTCAACAACTATAATATAAGTTTGTGTCAGGGCAGATTGACATCATTATGGATATCTAGAATCACAAATTGAGGCATGAGTAGGAGCTTACTGTCCAATAATTCAGAGAGCTCAACTAACACTCTGCTCCAAAACTCCTTTTTACTTTATAGTACCACACTATACGTAGGAACATACCTCCCGCCTCCCTGCATCTCAAGTACCTACCAGACAGAAGCAGGCCCATCTTGTACAATCTGCTTCTATTGTAATAGACTGTTTATAAAATATTCACCTGTATCAGAAGCAAGCCCTCTCTAATCACCAAGTCCAGTGGGTGCATAAAGGGTGGCCCTTACAGTTCAAATCTTCCATGTGTTACTAGTGTGTTGTAGCCAGTCTAGTAGGGTCCTGAGATATACCCTCTGTTCAATTTCTCAGTTTACACCCTATATCCTGGGCAGGGTTGCCTCAAGTAAGCTGTGCAAGTTCATGGTGCAAGCTGGCACTGCATGTCAACTGGCCATATTTAAATCCCTGAGAGGCGGGCAGTTCAAACTCTCAAACTCATCCCACATCGGCTGAGTCTCTTCAGTGTACTTTTCACATACACATCACCCACTCTTAGGACACTAATGTTTTTCCAATCAATAGAAGCCCTTCAATTAAGGCACAGCACAGTGCCACTCATAGAGTAATCTGCTTTGTGACCTTCCCGTATCAGCTCATGAATGTGATATATTTGCACCAAACATATGGTGTTGTCTGTAGTAGCTTTGATATGTAGATAGGTGGCACTCTGTATGGACAGTCTGTCCAAATGGATTAACACTTACGGAATGTCCTCAGTCATTACGTTCAAGAAGTTGGGAGGCCCGATAATATATGTAATGCCGCTCATGTAAAAGGGGTCAACCAGCACACAACAGTGCTAGTCATTCCCCCTCCAACTTAAAAGAAATGCACCTATTATTAGGAACGGTGTACTCTGCATTATATATAAAATGTTTGGTAGTGCTATCATTTTTAAGATGGAGGCATGACCATGAGTCATATTGGTTGCTATTACCATCTCTTCGCCTCCAGGCTGAAATTAGATAGCATAGCCTTGCTGTTACAGAATAGGAATGTGTGTCTACCACAAGTCACCTCCATCCCAAGGTATCTGAACACTTCAGTGATTGCTGATACCTCGTGCATGTGGAGTAGTTCTTCACATCATTTGTTCTGATTAAGCCTTATAGACGTCTCACGATTGAGCCAGTATTCAGGGTTTCCTTGAAAGGTCAGGAAGAAAGGGAGCAGTTTCCACCTAGGTTCTGAACATGGAGCCCAATCCGAATTGTTCCAGGATCAAAGAGAGGTACTGCCAGTCAATGGGATAGAAAGCCTTTTCGGGATCCAGTGGCAGGATAGCTAGAGGGTGTTCTTTCTTTTTTATAATGTCCAGTTAACTGTGGAGTTAACAGAAGATAAGTCTAGTGGATCTCCTGGAAGTAAAGCCAGTTCGATCTCGATGGATGAGCATCGCTACAATGCAGAGAAGTCTATTTTTCATGATATTGGCAAGACTTTTTGTCTCTATGTTAAGGACCGATGTCGGGAGAAATGAAGAGCACCTAGGTTTGCCTTCTTTGTGAATGACTGTTATTATAACTTGTCTGAGATTTCCAGGTTGCTCTACCAGAGGGCGGGTCTCTTAGAACAGATCCAGTAGGTGGGTCCCAATCTGGATGACATCCTCTTGAACATTTCAGGTGGTAGGCTAATGGGCCCCCGAGACATCCAGACACTGAAATTGTTGGATAGCTTCCATTATTTCTAAAACTGTTATATCTCCTGCTAGAAAATCTCGATCATCTCCAATCTATGGAGCTGTCGGCCCTTCAGGAAGGACAAAACTCTCTAATGCCACTTGTGTCTCCATCTCTGCATTTAGTGAATTAAAATAACCAGTAAAGGCCTGAAGTATGACTCTGTCTATGGAAATTTTAGTTCTGTGTTGACCTCTTTTCTGTCCTACTTTATACAGTGTTTTCGGTATGCTCATGTACTATGTTTTTGCCCCATTGGGAGCCTCAGCTCTGTAAACCCTCTTCTCAGCTGTCTGAGATTGTTCTTTTGATGAGAATACTCCAATTCCTTTTTATCTCAGTTACGTTGTCTTCTAAAGTACATATTTTTTCATCCCCAATTTCTTCTTGTTACCAATTCTATTGTGGGCGATGCACCTCGTAGTACTGTCTTCAGTGCCTCCAAGACTATAATGTGAGATTGAACTGACTCCAGGCTATCCTTCAAATAGTTATCAGAAGCATCTGTTAAAACTGTAGCTGTCTCCTCATCCTAAACTTCTCAAGGCGCCAGGCATGTTTGTCTCATCTGGGCTGCATACCAATTAATAACTGTAGGGAAGAGTGGTGAGGTACTCTACATTTGGGGAACTTCAACCATCAGGATGAAGCGTAGTCTCGAAAATGATCTAGGTCTCCCAGAAAAGAGAAATATTGTCTGTCGATCAAAGGGGTGCTATAATCTCCATCTGTGAGTCAGCCACAAGGCTCCTGCCCATTGGGCTAGTTAAGAGGGGAGTCTCTGTATGAGACTTGGTGATTTATTTCTATTTCACTCCATCACATTGTAAAAGTCGGCACTTATTATGTGCAAGGAGGTGCCTCTTGTAAGATGGAGCTGACCTTATCTAGTGTGCGTTTCTATAAACGTGGTTATGTATAGATAGTAAACATTGTACCTCCGTCCTGCCACAGGTTCTGCAGGCACCCATTTAACACCAGGTGGGGTCTGTCTATTCTGTTTAGATTGTGAAGGGGGGATTCTTTCTTACTAGTATCAAAACCTCTATGGAACTATGGGTGAACTCTGCATGGAGCAGTGGGCAGTATCTTTTCCCTTCCTAGACGTCTGTTGTAATTGTCTGTTAAGTGAATTTCCAGTAGGAGGGCTGGATCTGACCCTTGCGCTTCTAATACTGACCACTACTTCCATTCTAATCTGGTCTCCGGGGCTATTTACATGAGGTCTATTGCAGTTGCCATGCATGTCCTCTACATTAGGGAATCAGTGTGTGCAACCTGAGTCACCTTTCATGCCGGTGTATCACAAACTGAAATAGATAAACTTGCAAGCCACCCTATGTCCCCTTGCCCCGTACATTACTCTTCCATATGACCGACTTCAAACTACTTGCCTTCCAAATGTAAGAAGGAAGAAAATATATCCTTCCCCTGAAAACCCATAAATTAACAGTTTGACTTCAATCAATCAATCAATCAATCATGCCATTTGTATAGCGCACTACTCACCCGGGAGGGTCTCAAGGCGCTTGGGGGGAGGGGTATGCTACTGCTCGAACAGCCAGGTCTTGAGTTGTTTCCTGAAGGCGAGATGGTCCTGGGTCAGCCGAAGGTGGATGGGGAGGGAGTTCCAAGTCTTGGCAGCCAGGTAAGAGAAGGATCTTCCTCCGGCGGTGGCTCTTCGGATGCGTGGTACGGCTGCGAGGGCGAGGCTGGTGGACCGTAGCTGGCGGGTGGGCGTGTAGAAGGTCAGGCGGTCATTGAGGTACTTGGGGCCCAGGTCGTGGAGAGACTTGTGTGCGTGGGTGAGGAGCCGGAACGTGATCCTCTTGTCGACGGGGAGCCAGTGTAGGTTCCTCAGGTGGCTGGAGATGTGGCTGCGTTGGGGGACATCCAGGATGAGTCGGGCGGAGGCGTTCTGGATGCGCTGGAGTCTTTTCTGTAGCTTGGCTGTGGTTCCGGCGTAGAGGGCGTTTCCGTAGTCCAGTCGGCTGGTGACGAGTGCCTGGGTGACAGTCTTCCTGGTATCGGTCGGGATCCAGCGGAAGATCTTGCGAAGCATACGCAGGGTGTTGAAGCATGATGAGGAGACGGCGTTGACTTGTCTGGTCATCGAGAGGGAGGGGTCCAGGATGAAGCCCAGGTTGCGTGCGTGGTCGGTTGGCTTGGGTGCGGTGCCCAGGGCTGGGGGCCACCAGGAGTCGTCCCAGGCGGAGGGCGAAGATCCCAGGATGAGGACTTCCGTCTTGTCCGAGTTCAGTTTCAGGCGGCTGTCCTTCATCCACTCGGCGACGTCTTTCATCCCTTCGTGTAGGCAGGTTCTGGCGGTGTCGGGGTCTCTGGTGAGGGAGAGGATCAGCTGGGTGTCGTCGGCGTAAGAGATGATGTTGAGGTTGTGCTGGCGTGCGATGGCTGCAATAGGTTTCATGTAGATGTTGAAGAGGGTGGGGCTGAGTGAAGATCCTTGCGGGACGCCGCAGATGACTTCGGTGGCCTCGGAGCGAAACGGGGGGAGGCGGACTCTTTGTGTTCTTCCGGCGAGGAACGAGATGATCCACTCCAGTGCCTTCTCTTGGATACCGATGTTGCTGAGGCGGTGGACTAGGGTGCGGTGGCAGACCGTGTCGAACGCAGCGGAGAGGTCCAGGAGGATGAGGGCCACTGTTTCCCCCTTGTCGAGCAGGGTCCGGATGTCGTCGGTGGCTGCGATGAGGGCGGTCTCGGTGCTGTGGTTGGCTCTGAAGCCGGACTGCGAGGGGTCGAGGGATCCGTTCGTCTCGAGGAAGGCGGTCAGCTGTCTGTTGACGATCTTCTCGATGACTTTAGCAGGAAAAGGGAGGAGCGAGATGGGGCGGAAGTTTTTGAGATCGGTGGGGTCCGCTGTAGGTTTCTTCAGGAGGGCGCTGATCTCGGCGTGCTTCCAGCTCTCCGGGAAGGTGGCGGTGTTGAAGGAGGCGTTGATGATGTTCCGGAGTTGGGGTGCGATGGTGGAGTCGGCCTTGTTGAAGACGTGGTGTGGGCAGGGGTCGGTCGGTGATCCGGAGTGGATGGTGTTCATCGTGCGGGCTGTGTCTTTGGTGGTCACCGTGGTCCAGGTGCGAAGGGTGGCGGTTGGGTGCGTGGGTGGGGCGCCGAAGCTGTTGTGGATGTCGGCGATCTTGCGGTGGAAGAACGAGGCAAGGGAGTCACAGAGGTCTTGTGACGGAGTGATGTCGTTGGTGCCGGTGCTGGGGTTGGAGAACTCCTTGACGATAGTGAAGAGCTCTTTGCTGTCATGGGCGTTGTTGTCCAGTCGTTCCTTCAGGGATTTCTTCTTGGTGGTGCGGATGAGCTGGTGGTGCTTGCGGGTAGCGTGTTTGAGGGCGGTCATGTTGTCGGTGGTCCGGTCGAGGAGCCAGGCTTTCTCGAGGGTGCGGCAGGTCTTCTTGGAGTCCTTGAGGTCGTCGGTGAACCAGGATGCCTTCTTGCTTCTGGGTCTGCTGGGAGGGTTCTTTAGTGGCGCGAGGTCGTCGGCGCAGGCGGTCAGCCACTGTGTGAAGTTGCGGGCTGCTTCGTTGGGGTCCGTTGTGTTGGCGGGTGGGCTCTGGCTGAGGGAGGTGGTGAGCTGGTCTGCGGTGATCTTGCTCCAATTCCTGTGAGGTACCTGTTGCGGGTGGTGGTGGGTCGTGGATCTTTTGAAGCTGAAGTGGACGCAGCTGTGGTCGGTCCAGTGGAGTCCGGTGGCGTGGCTGAAGGTGATGTACTTGCTGGAAGAGAAGACGGGATCAAGCGTGTGGCCAGCGTAGTGGGTGGGGGTGTTGACCAGTTGCTTGAGTCCGAGGTTGGCGAGGTTTTCCAGCAGGGCAGTGGTGTTGCGGTCCTTGTTGTTCTCCAGGTGGAAGTTGAGATCCCAGAGGAGGATGTAGTCAGTGGAGGGGAGGGCGTGCGGGCTGATGAAGTCTGTGATGTCTTCGCTGAATTGTGTGCGTGGTCCCGGGGGTCTGTAGACGAGGGTGCCTCTGAGGGTCGTCTTAGGGTCGGTGTGAATCTGGAAGTGGAGATGTTCGGCTGCGGCGAAGGAGTCGTTGGCGTCGGTCGTGATGCGGATGGTGTTCCTGTGGACGATGGCGATGCCACCTCCGGTCTGGTTGATGCGGTCCCTCCTGATGATCTTGTACCCGTCCGGGATGGGGATGGCGATGTCGGGTGCAGAGGAGGCGTTCATCCAGGTTTCCGTGAGGAAGGCGACGTCCGGTGATGTAGCGTCGAGGAGGTTCCAGAGTTCCACGGCGTGTCTGTGGACGGAGCGGGTGTTGATCAGGATGCACTTCAGGTGGTTGCTGCTGGTGTTTGTCTTGGCGGGTGCGGGGCAGGTTTGGAGGCAGGAGAACTTGCAGGTGCAGCAGGTGAAGGGTCCGCGGGTGCGTCTCGGGGTGGCTCGGCAGCAGGCGTGGGTCCGGCCGGCATTGAGTGCGTTGAGAGAGGCGTCGTCGTAGGTCAGTCGGGTCGTCTTGCCTCGGCGGGGAGGGCCAGGGGTCCTGGCGCGGGCCAGGCGCGGATGGGCGCAGACGGGCTTACCTTTGGCGCACCTTCGGCGCTCAATCGGCGCTCCCGCTGCGCGCGTCCGCTGCGCGGTCGCTCTGGGGGCGTCATAAGTAAGGAGCCGGGAGGGAGGAGCAGCTGGGTGGCGGGAGCGGGTCGGCAAATGGAATCACAGGGGGGCGGGGCCGCAGGGAGGCAGCGGCGGGAAATTCCAAGAAGCAGCGGGCAGCGGGAAATTCCCAGGAGCAGCGGGAAATTCGCAGGAGCAGCGGGCAGCGAGCGAAGGAATCTGCAGGCAGGAGGCGGCAAAGGCAGGCATGAGCGGCAGCAGTGAGTGGGGCAACCAAGCCCTGTGGAGGGCTGAGCGGTCACTTAACTGTATTTCAATATCTGTAGCTCTCCTTCTAGCTTGACCATTATTTTGTAATATTTGCATAACATTGGATATTATTACATGCAGGTGTACATATGTGTGTGTTTGACCTGTAGTTCTTTGGCCCAATATAACTACACAAAGTGCCTCGTCATCAGGTGTCTTGCATCGTGTAGAGGGTCTTCCTGCTAGTCCAGTCCCTTAATTCTGCTTCTGGCTTTGGCTAATGATCATATTGTTCTTTTCTATCTCTGACTTTTCTACCCCCTTTTGCGTTGACTCAGGCAGGTGATTGAAGGTTATTTGTTCCTTACTTGAGGTTTCTAAAGAGTGCTTGAAAACTCTGTGTTATCTTCTATTAGAGTAGTCCTCGCCAGCATCCCTGCATTCAAGAACAAATTCTCATGCCACTTTTGGCTTGTCAAAGAAGAAATTCTTGGCGTTGTAAAACCATAACAAAACTCTTCTAAGCCCAAACAATCAATTATTGATCAAGACAATTTCTGTAATAAATTCATTATTTTATTCACTCAAAATTAATAAATGAATCAATCTTAATCCTTAGAAAGAATAAAAATAAATCTATCAAAAATTAAACATACATAATGAAACATATACAGTAATTCAAAAACAAACAAAATGACAACACAATCAACATAGTCCCAACCTCACAGAGTTACTCAACCTCACAATCAGGTCCTTTAATTAAAAACAAGGCCCCTGCTGTAGACACAAAGTCCAAACATCAAGGACACAATATATGTCCTTCCCTCCTAGTGTGGCCAACTGCAGTAGGCACATTAAAAACATTGATGCACATTTTGGTGTATCACACTGAGGTTTTTTTCTACCTTCATCAGGACCAAATACAATAACAGAGGATACAATAAATACAGATTTTCAAACTCTCGACAGAGTTGCAAGCAGGCCAATAATCCTAATGCCGGGAATCCCATTATTTCATTGTGAGGCACCGTAGGCTCCCCCGGGACACAATTCATACCCACGCCGGAATCAAAGCCTCCCCAACAGACACGCCTTCAGAAAATGAAGAAGAAGCTGACTGCAACGTCAAGGCCAAGAAAACTTTCAAAATATGTAATGGTATTCTGCTGTAGATGGCTACAAATCTATTTAGAGTGTTCTACAAAAAATAATACAGGAGGCGATTCATCCTGCGGTTTAACATGGAAGGTATCAATACCCTAACATAAGGCTATCTCTATAAGAGCTCCTTGAAATGACAGGGAAGTGTTCACCACAGTGGTATGGGAGCACTTAGTGTTTCTTAAAATACCCCTCACACACCAAAAGGCCCCTTGGTGTCATGCTTCATCATAGGGGTCTTCGCACCCCTCTAGCGGGATGCGGCGTGCTGCAACCTACGACTACGCGGGAGCACTTTTAGTTTTTTACTATATGTGGTGCATGTGAGTGAGTATGTTATTTATGTGAGTGGTGGGATTTTAGTGGAGTGATTAAAAAGTACCTGGCTCGTGGGTGTAGTAGAAAAAACTTTTATTCATGGCCCCGGGCTGGCACTATTAAAAGAAGTGAAGTGCAAGGTGTGTATTGTCGTTATTATGGACAACACCTCATGTGTGCGTCGACATGTTTCGGAGGCAAAGCTCCTTCTTCAGGACAGGGGCACAACTTCCCCACCTTACTCACGTTTCACTAATGGGTACAGATGTATTAATGTTATTAACAAAAGTGAAGAGAAAACTATAAATATGTGTAGGTAAAATACAGGCTATTATGTGCCTACAGCGGTTCGGCTCAAGTAAATGTAATTTGCATGACCTGAGAAAAGAAAAAAGGAAAATTATGGTCTCCCTTATCCAGGGTAGCTCAGACAGGTGCAGTCCCCTGGAACAAACCATCTAGCTTATTCAGCCCTGTGGAAAAAAGACACTTACAAGACATACACTATAGATAACATAAAACACACTCTTTCAAAAAAGTTTTTCAGAGGTTTGTATCATACTTAAGTAATAGCGCTTACTTGCTTCATGAGCATTCAGAACGTCTGGGGGGTAATTGCTATTGTGCAATCTAGATGGAAAAACATATAGGTTTCAGGGTGGTGTATTACTTACTTGGGCTGATAGCCCAAAAAAACTTTTTTTAAAGAGTGTGTTTTATGTTATCTATAGTGTATGTCTTGTAAGTGTCTTTTTTCCACAGGGCTGAATAAGCTGGATGGTTTGTTCCAGGTGACTGCACCTGTGAGCTACCCTGGATAAGGGAGACCATAATTTTCCTTTTTTCTTTTCTCAGGTCATTCAAATTGCATTTACTTGAGCCGAACCGCTATAGGCACAGAATAGCCTGTATTTTACCTACACATATTTATAGTTTTCTCTTCACTTTTGTTATTTTATTTATTTAGGAAATTAATTTATTTAGGAGATTTGTAAAGCGCAACTATCACCTTACAGGCATCCTGGCGCTGAAGCTCCACAAAGGTGGCGAACAGAGGATGTGACAAAAAGGTCGCAACAGGATTAAACCTTCGGAAACAGCCAGGTTTTAACAGGTTTCCTAAAGAGGAGAAGTTCCTCCGTGTGACGAATCTCCAAGGGCAGACTGTTCCAGAGTTTGGCAGCAGCGATTCCAAAAGATCTACCCCCAGCCCTAGCTTTCTTAAATCTGGGTACTCTCACCAAACATGCAGTAGCTGAGCGAAGTGCTCTAGTTGGGGTGTACCAAACAAATTTAGCTTGCAGAGAGCTAGGCCCGAGCCCATGAAGGGCTTTGAAAACCAGGCAAAGGGATTTAAAGGAGATTCTCTGCCTAAGCGGGAGCCAATGGAGTTCAGCCAACGCCGCTGAGGCAGAGGATCTTCTAGGCCAGCCAAGAGCCAGCTTGGCGGCAGCGGACTGGATTCTTTGAAGTCTGTCTAACAGCAGACTCGGTGACTCAAGCAAGAGGGCGTTACAATAGTCGAGTCTGCTCAAAATGGTGCACCTGACTACCAAAGCCCGGGCCTGTAAGGGAAGTAGCGGTAGGATCTTTCGAAGGGACCTAATGAGGGCAAAACAGCAGGACACCGTTTTCGCCACCTGAGCTTCCATGCTCAACTTATTGTCCAGCATAACGCCCAGTTTGCGAACAGTAGTGACCGGTTGAGTTTTTATGGATGTTTCTGGAGGCCAGAAATTATCCGGAAAAGGGCGAGGAATCTGATTTCCAGCACAGAACAGCACCTCAGTCTTGCTAGCGTTGAACTGCAGTGAGTTGTTATGTAGCCAGCCAGCCGTGTCTCGCAGGCAATCATGAAATGTCTCCAGCGGGATCGAATCCTCACCCTCCCAAGATAGAATAATTTGGGTATCATCTGCGTAATTAATAGCATTGATCCGATGAGACTTTATCAATGCAATCAGGGGTTTCAGATAAAGATTAAACAAGATCGGACTAACTGCCGAACCCTGAGGCACCCCATGTGGCACCGGGAAGAATGCAGATTGAAAAGGGGGGAGAGACACCGCCTGCTTTCTGTTTAGCAGGAAGGAGCGAAACCATCGCAGGACACCACCACCCACCCCGGCCTCACTCAGTCTTTTCAGGAGAATCTCATGATTTACTGTATCAAATGCGGCAGACAGGTCAAGCAGAATCAGAGCTGCTGCTTGACCTCTGTCTGCACGCATTCGAAGATCATCCATGGCAGTGAGCAGAGACGTTTCGGTCCCATGGGCTGGGCGAAAGCCAAATTGTATTTCATCCAGAAATTGGTGTTGCTCCAGATGTTTAGAAAGGAGCGAGCTCACCCAACGTTCAACGATTTTTGCAGGGAACGGTAGCAAGGAGATTGGTCTATAATTCTTTAGACATTCCGGGTCCAGGGAAGGTTTTTTTTAAAAGCGGGGATACCAGGGCCTGTTTCCAGGATGCAGGAACAGTGCCACTAGCCAGCGATTGATTACAATCCTACAGAGGGTAGGAAATAATTCATCTCCATAGTCTTTCCAAATTTTATGAGGAATAGGGTCCAGAAGTGATCCCGATGAAATACCCCGAGCCAGCCTGCCGAGGTCCTCCTTCGTAATGGGGGAAACTCCGAGAGTATATCAGCAGGCTACCAACCAGGGCATCCATACCCGTCCTCTGCACCCCCATCCCCTTGACTAATGGAGCTGGTCGGGTCGGAAGTGGTCCTAAGATCATAAATAATGGCATCAATTTTTTCCTTGAAAAACAAAGCCAGGTTATCACAAAGAGCCTGCATAAGGGGAGTCGACTTTTTAGAACAGTCAGGACTAGTTAGACCGTTCAGAATCTGAAAAATGCTCTTAGAGCTGTTTGCCGCAGTACAAATTGTGGAGCAGAAGTAATCGGCTTTGGATTTGTGAATCAGGGCTTTATATTCGGCAAGTTTAGCTTTCCAGAGCAGTCTGCTAGAGTCTGTATAGCCTTGCCTCCATTTCCTTTTGGCCTGTTTACAGGCTAGTTTTAAAGCCCTTAAAGATTCATTAAACCAAGGAGCCGAGGCTCTGCCCTTGTGCCTGCGTTTTTTTAGCGGGGCAAGAGAGTCTACCCTCGTGGTAATCCTAAGACACAATGAAGCGTAGTTCTCATCAACCTGATAATCTGGGGAAAAACTGTCTCCAACCTTAAATACTGCATCAGTAATTCTAAACCGCCCAAGGGCTTTCCAGTCCCTACACATAAATTCAGTGGTAGCACCTTGTACCTGTGTACGGGCCCCACTGTTATTAACATAAAATTTGAGAAGGAAATGATCAGTCCAATCCATGGGCAGAATTTCACTCAGGTACGCTAGCTGGGGGACCGAGAATGTTAATAACATTAATACATCTGTACCCATTAGTGAAAGGTGAGAAGGGTGGGGAAGTTGTGCCCCTGTCCTGAAGAAGGAGCTTTGCCTCCGAAACATGTCGACGCACACATGAGGTGTTGTCTATAATCACGACAATACACACCTTGTACTTCACTTCTTTTAATACTGCCAGCCCGGGGCCATGAATAAAAGTTTTTTCTACTACACCCACGAGCCAGGTACTTTTTAATCACTTCACTAAAATCCCACCACTCACATAAATAACATACTCACTCACATGCACCACATATAGTCAAAAACTAAAAGTGCTCCCACGTAGTCGTAGGACGCAGCACTCCGCATCCCGCTAGAGGGGTGCGAAGACCCCTATGATGAAGCATGACACCAAGGGGCCTTTTGGTGAGTGAGGGGTATTTTAAGAAGCACTAAGTGCTCCCATACCACTGTGGTGAACACTTCCCTGTCATTTCAAGGAGGATTCCTTGTGTTTATACATATCAGTCTGTGGAGTACGAATCCTTCTGAACTACTCTACCTCCCCTCACCTGTTTGTTTGTATCTCTATAAGAGCGACAGTATTATAATATGGACGGCTGAAAAGGTGCTGATCGCATTATACACTGTTCTACACTGTTCCTCTGAATAATTACTCCGGTGGTTCCACCTGGAAGATCACTAAGGCCTTAAGAAGAAAGAGCGTCGATCACTAAAAGTCTGCCTCATCTGGCTTTTGGTGATGGACACTAATTCTTCATGGCTAGGTTGAGTTTGTTGTCATTTTTTTGGTTTTGAATTTTTGGATCGATTTAGTTCTAATATTTCTAAGGAGTAAGGTATGAATTCAATAATTAATTTTGAATGAATACAATTATCGATTTATTACAGGAGCTGTCTTGATCAGTAATTGTTTGGGCTTAGAAGAGCTGTGCTTTTGTTTTACATTAAAAGTGGGCACTCTTTTGCCCTAAAAATCCCACTTCCTGTTGTCCTTTGAAATTCTTGGGAGTTGTGCTGCACTTTGAGGCACGCAAGGAAGAGGAGCAAAAATTCCAAGAGAAACTAGAGAAGGACGTGATTCGTGTCAGTGGCAACAACATATGCCATTATTTCCGGACCACTTTCAAAATAGTGCCTTTGCCCCTCTGAATAAGACATTGCACAATAATGGGGCATGGTAGGGCGCGCAGAGATATCTATGGACTCGTTCAGTTATAAAGATAGGGTGAAGGTTATTGTCCAGAATCAATTGAGGAGAAATCCTTCAAAGAATTAGTCAGGGTTTTTGCTTTCAGCCCCTTCTGGTATTCCATAATCCACAGGATGTTCTGCCGTGCATACCACTCTACATCTTCTATCTTCTTTTCCAGAGGTCAAGTGGCTGCAGCAATTTAAAGACTACCCTGTGAAATGTCCCTGCTCTATCTTCTAATTCAGAGATGTAGCACTCAGAGTCCATAATGCGGTCCACTACATTTCTCATATACTGCAATAGTAGCTTTGTATCTATCCAAACCTTGTTGATTTTAATTTTCAGGGCAGTTTGTGTGTCTTTTATTGTTTGTTCTGCTATGTTAAAAATGCTCTTTTATAGCGCACGGCTACTCCTAGGAGTGTCCCGGCGCTTTGGCAAAGAGCCCTAGGAATAAGAGAAACTTAACACGACGGAAAGGAAGAAAGCAGGAGAGCAGTTACTAAGCAAAAAGCCAGGTTTTAGGTCCTTTTCTAAAGGAGAGCAGATCATCAGCTTTTCTAAGCAGGACAGGCAAATCATTCCAACCTTGAGGCGCTAGAAAACGAAAGGAGCGTCCTCCAATTCTAGCAAGGCGAATGGGGGGAATCAAGGCTTTAGATAAAGTCACGGAACGTAGCGTCCTGCGAGGCACATAAAAAGCCAAGCGCTTCTGAAGATATTTGGGGCCTATCTGATGAAGGGCCTTGAAGGCAAAAGTAAGCGCCTTAAAAGCGATCCTTTTGGCGACTGGAAGCCAGTGCAATTTTTTTAGCAACTCTGTGGCTCCAGCTCTGCGCTGGAGACCAAAGATGGCTCTGGCCGCAGAATTTTGCACAATCTGCAGTCGAGCCAAAAGATATTTCGGCAGGCCAAGATAGAGAACATTCGCGTAGTCCAAATGCGAACCTATCAAGGCCTGCACGATGATCTTTCTATGCTTCAGCGACAGCAGCGGAAGAAATTTCCGCAGCATCTTCAGGAGGCCGAAACATTTGGCAGTCAGCCCAATGATCTGGGGCCAAAGGCGAGGCCATCATCTATCACAAAGCCCAGATTTGTAGCTTTGGAAGAGGCGGCATCCGGTGGAAACATATCTGAAGGCCACCAGGCCTTCCAGCCAGGATCAGGAGGACATCCAAAAAAAGCAGTTCCGATTTATCGGAATTGCATTTTAGGCTGTGTCGCTGGAACCAAGCAAAGACAGCTCCCAAACATTCTCTAATCCGAGGACCGTCAAAATCCTTGCCCTTATCAAATGTAAAGAGCAACTGGGTGTCATCAGCATAGGTTATGATCTGGGCACCGAAAGATTCCGCAACCGCCGCCAGAGGAGCCATATAGATGTTGAAAAGCGTAGGGCTTAGAATGGAACCCTGCGGCACCCCCACCTCCAGCGGCGGCATTTCAGCGGAAAACGGAGGTGCCCAGACCACTTGCCGGCGGCCGGTCAGAAATTTGTAATGGATGATAAGCCTTCCTAAATCCCCTTGCGTTGCTCTCTTGTCCCCACACCTCCATCGCTCTTTTGCAATTTAGTATCTTTGCCTATATTGCTTTAGATTTGCAACGGGTTGCCCTTGGTCTTTTGCGATTGTCTGGTTGAGGTTTCACCACCAGTAGGAGCGGCATTGTGTTAGTCGGTCTGGCACTCATTGGCCCTAGAATACCTCCGGGATTTTTGTGTGTGGTCTTTTGATTGTGGCAAACTTGGTACAAATTATTGCTCAGCTAGTTGACATCATCAACATCTGTGCTAGTCTATCTTTTCACGCTCCCTGAGGCGTACAGAAGCAAGTGTGGATTGCTGGATGGAAGGGTTTATCCACATCATGGCTTCAGAAAGTAGGCCAGAATGTCTCTGAATTCTATAGTTATACCCGTAGGCAGAACATACACCATCTAGGATAGTCTCTGGGTAGCCAAAGAAGCCAGGGCTCAGTATCAGGCCACTGCAACAGCACCTATAGGCAGAAGCCACTTTTCTCCTGTTTTGTCACTGGTCAAATCAGGTATCCATGCTCCTGCAATGTGTCCTAGCCTCTAGTCAGGCTTGATGCAGATGAGGGTTCTAGGATTCCATAGAACCAGTTAACTTTAGTTTTCCCTACTTTGCTGAATACAGCCCGGGATCAGGATTCAACCACCTTGCATCTAGGATGCAGCTATGGTCTTTAGCCTCCAGCTTCAGCAGTTCATTCTGGTGGTCGTTCAACACCTCCAAAATTGAGTGGGTGTTCAGCCAGCATAGTGATTTACCAAATGAGAATATATCTACAATGTGGCAGGATTAAGGGAGCACTACTGGGGATTGAGGAGCAAGCATCACAGAGACATGTTCACCATGCTGTCAACCGGCTTTACCCTCCTTCCATATAAAATCTTCAAGTCTTATATTCAGATTTTTTTTTTAACCAGCAATTTCTTAAAAATATAACTCACCATTGCTACAACAGATGACTTCAAAGTTCATTATTTATTTTATAGGCTTAAGGTAAGAGCTAAATGTTCATCTTAGAACTAATAAATTATGATATAAAATTATTTTTTCCTGAAACATAAATTGCTTCTAGAACAGTAATTTTCCTGGAATATCATAGTCACAGCACTATTTGCTTCCAAACTTTCTTTTGGTCTTTTTTTTGATCTAGCAACACTTTCCGAGAGCCATAATTTCTTCAGATTTTGGGGGTCATTTTAAGTATGGATTCTGAAGGTAATTCAGAGAGATATTTTAATCGCAAAATTGTGTCTTCCAAAATGAAAAAAGATTAGGTGGTATTAAGAGATTCTAATTTAGGTTTCTTGACACAAATATGGCCCTTTTAAATTTCATGAAGTGCTTTTCAAATGTAAAGTAAATAAAGGAGTGATCAGACAAAGCAATGGGAAGATAAGAGATATTTTGAAGGGCCATGACTATTAAAGTGAGAATAAAATCATGGGTGTGCCCAGCACTATTTTTTGCTTAATTAATTGGCACATATGAAGATCTTATATATATATATATATATATATATATAGATATATATATATATATATTAATATATATATATATATATATAATTATATAGCTTCCAGAAACAACTGGGCTCGGTGAATATAATTATCATCCTGGGGGAACATCTGGAATGGGGTCCCCAGTTGGCCAAATCTGCACTTAGGTTAACGAAGGTGGAGGGGGGGATTCAGCAGGTGCATAGAGTTTCTGAATTTAAACCAGCGGCTCCAGTAATCCAGATTTATACTGAACAGGCCAGAGCGGCAGCCATATACGAGGCCGAGCTTTGGGGGCATGTCAACTCGCAAAACTTAGCCAGGGTGGAGCACGCGTTTGTCAGGAACATACTGGGCCTCCCTGTAAGTACTCCCCTGGTCCCATTGCTTTTAGATTTAGGCTTACACCCCATCGAGGAAGTTATGCCATTGCGCCTTCTTCTATATTGGAAAAGACTGTGGTCCGTGCCTGAACTCTCCTGCTATAAGAACGAATTTTGGGAAATCTGGGGCTCAATAAAAAGTAAGAACATTGGGTGGCTTTCCCATATTAAGTTAATGACCAGTAGGCTAGGCTTACTGGATCTCTGGGAAACCCCGGAAATAGCCTGCCTGGAGACATCCGCAGCAGATTTGAAACGCCGCCACAAGGAATACAACCGAGCCGCCTTGTATGAGAGTTCTAAGGGGGGTAGACTTACATTGGAGTTAATACAGGTAAAAGAAAATTACAAAAGGGAGGAATTCTTAGACCTAATATTCCCCGCAGCGGCACGTAAACTGTATATTCAGTTTAGACTTGGCTCTCTCCCACTCAGAGTGTTTACCAGTAAATGGGATAGAGCATCGAGTGAGGAGTGTCCGGGCTGTGGTTTTGCACTGGAGAATGAAATCCATGTTTTTTTTCTTTTGTCCGGCATACCAGGGCCCACGCAACCACTGGCTTATTGCAATCTGTAGGAATCTGGGTTTCCGAGAGTGTGCGCAGGCATTCAGGGTTCTAAAATATGACACCCATCCCCCAATAGTATTCGCAGTATCACGCTTCCTAAATGCAATGTGGCATATACGTAGGCAACTAATTCTTGCTCTCAGTACTTAGTACGGGATGAGTGTTTTATAACTATATGGAGTTCGATAATGGAATCTGTTTAATGGTGTTTTATCATATACAGCATTGTTGTATCTGTTTTATCCGTGTATATAATGTACTTTTTAACTGGGATTTGTATTTATTGTCTTAAATTCTGTATATCTGTGAACTTTTATGGCCCTTGGTGGCCGAAATAAAGTTATCGAGCGAGCGAATATAATGATGATCAAAACTAAAAGCTGAAGTCCCCTATTATATGTAGAGACTGATGAAGACAGACCCTGATGAAAAGATTCAGCAAAGTTTGTGTCAATGAGCAGCGGTCTATACACAACTACAAAGAACTCAATCAGTATTATAGTCAAAACACATTGTGCCAATAAAATATTCATTCTATCGCAGAAGGTGTTCCATATAATTGGTAACCCTCCACTTTTCTAGTTTACTGTTTTTATAAGATGCATACACATGCTAGAACAACAGGCACCCAAAGATAAATATAAGTGGAGAACTTAACACACAAGTGGCTATAACCGATTTGCCCCTCTTAAATACAGAAAAGCTTAATAACAAGTTGGCCTTATTAATAGTTGTGTACACACCCCTTTTAAGTTACCCTGCGGTTTTCTTTTACCTAATGTTACATCAATCCTTTTGGCTACTAGAAAGGCAGTAAGCAATTAGTAATAAACTTACTCATTATATGTGTTAAAGCAGTACAAACACCCTCTTCGATTTCATAAAGCTTGTCTTCAGGAGGCTAAATTAAGCTGCATTGCCTCCGAGCTTGCTTCCTTCAACAATCCTGCTTTGTTTAAAAGGCAGAATCGTTTTTGGCTCCAAAGTGCTGCAACTTTTCTATCTTTGTGTCGCCTCCTTCTGTGAGGCCCTACCAGCCTCTTTGTCAAAATAAATTGATGACATTATATATACATTTGGGCTACTAAGGCTGAGGTTACACTAAAACTTGCTTTAGGTCTTAAGGGTCAGAGAAATAATATATTCTCCCTCCCCTTGATAACAGCTGAGGATTTTTCTCAAGCCCCTAGCAAGCTCTGCTCAGGTTCTCCATCCAATTTTGTTAATGTTTCCACCTTAATGGGTTTGCCACTAGCCACCACTACTCTCTCTTACGCTATGCCATCCCTGATTCTTTGAGTTCAGGTTTTCTACCTAACTGCTGTTAGAAAATGACGCCAATCCATTGATTGAAGAAAGTGAACCCTGATTCTGCCATTTAAAAACGCTTTTATCCTATTGCTTTACTGCCAGCTTTCACAAAACCGATGGAACAACAATAACAGTTGGTCAACTGGCTGGCAAAAGAGCTGCAAACAAGATACACTTTGGTCTGGTCTTAGGTGGGGTCCTGGTGAGCTGGTGGATTAGCTCAACAAAATCAGCGCTAGACATGTCCATGGCATTTGTAAAAGAAAGTCACACATCGACCGCTTGGAAGACATCGGTTTAACAGCCATGCCTTGGACTGTTTTAAAATCATTCCTACAGGGTCGCATCTGCGTTTGTGGGAACGGAGATTAATTCGCTATCTAAAGACTTGTCAGGAATTTGGAAATATGCAGATGCAATAAGACAGGAAAACTAGAAAACAAGCGTGGGCAGACTGCATGCAAGGGGGTTGTGAAAGTACTTCTAAGAGACAAACATTATTTGAAATTATTTTAAACCCCTTTCAAACAGAAGACATAGTAAGAAAGGAAATTTCAATCAGAATTCTTTAACTGTTTTCTAGAATGAGAGTACCCCCTTTATATAAGTGTTCTAATAAATTAGATGATAGGCACCACTGAAAAAGATGCTAATACTATTACTCTCCTTCACATCTAGAGAATCTGGGAACAATTACAAATATATTTTCAGGTAAAATATTTTTGTTCCTTAAATTACTAATGCCATCAGAGATGTTTTTAGTATGTTTGCCAGATAACCAGTAGAACCCTAGACAACAGTGTTAAAAAAATAGAGATTCCATCTTAAATGCAGATGTACTTTCTCATGGACGTGTACCTTTAGATACTCAGCAGGTTGATTCTTGCATTATTATCTCATGCCAGGAGAGCATTATTCAGACCTACTCGGGACAGAACATAAGCTTGGGAGGTAGATCACAGTCTATCCCTGGAATGCAACACCTACCTTCATCTTGAGCAGGTACAGCAAACCACTGGATTAGTGCAAACAACAGAAGGATCACCAAACATGTCATTCCTATTCCTCTGAATGTTTCAGCAGCACCTAGAATGGCATCCAGAAATTATTTGTACATCCTTTTATTAATTCAAATCTCAAACAAACATTGATTTATGCTAAGCTTGTGTTAACAGAGCAAAATATTGTCTGAAGCAACAATAACTGAAACATGTTCATCAATTTCAAATGCTTTTCCTGTGACCTCAAAAAGAAAAGAAACGTAGAAGATTAAAACCTGAAGACAAACTATTGTTAATTGCTTGTTTAATGTATAGGCTACATGAATGATTACAACAACTACATTAAAAAACTGTACATCAGCTTCTTATATGAACCCTTTCACGTTTAATAACCTAATCCAAAGAACAAATGTTACTACTAGATCCTGCACAAATCCAAATGGAAACAAAGACTGCCATAAAGATGTACAGCTCTTCCAGTAGTGGGGGAACGGTGGGGGGAGGGGATAAGATATGCAAGTCACCTTTACTAGCTCATAAAATCAGCTGACCAGTGATCTAGTATATCTAGATGGTCAACAAACATACAAATGATATCCCTTAGATATTTTTGCCTGTGGTGGCACCGGCTGTGGTATCTGTGTAGATAAATTATGCTCTGAGGCTAAGCAAATTATCTGCATCACCTCATAATAATTAAATGCAATGGTTTGCACATCTTATATAACTAGACACGTAATGAAGTTTGTATATACCACAGTAGGGTAAGTGATCTCCATTACCCCTAAGACTACAATTTTCTTCACGAACGTCACAAAGTTCTGGTTATTTTCGTTTTTTTTACTGTTTACTTTTGTTTCTGGTTTATGACTAAAAAGTATGATCGGCAAAGCTTTTTCACAAGGCATTTTGGCACCAAGGACAGATAAAGGATTTTTTCTAATTAAGGTGCCTTGCTGGATACTCCAAACCACAACCACCAACGTCCTATTCTTCATGGCATTTATTGAAGGTCAAATTCTTACAGTTCAAGACTCTGGTTTCAAAGGCCATTTGTAAGTGGAGTTCACCCAACTGGCCAGTTGTCGGTAGGCACTGCCAGAAGAACCACTAACATGCTGCTCAGGAGAGTGGTGGAGCTAATAGTGGGCGAAAGAAGCCATGGCACCCCCAGCTCGCCGTTTTGTTTCCAAGGCGCTCCTTGCCTATTGCCCAATATGATCAGGATATTTGCTTGCATTTTACAATTGAAATGCAAACATTTAATTTGCAGCATACTGAATGGCTAATTTATCAAGTGGACTGTTTGCATTTCAGAAGTGAAATGTATCACAATTCCTGTTGCCTGACTTGATTGAATGGGCCCAGGCAGGGGCATAATTTAAGTCTGTACATTTATCAAGGCTTTGCTTGGCTGCAAACTCACAAAACATGACACAAATGAGAACAAAGTGTTGGTAGGTCATTTACTTTCCAGCACAAATCTTCTTTTGTGCTAAAAAAAAATATGCCCTATTTGTTGAGCAAATAACGCAATGCTCTTCTTTGCACAGAACAGCATGCAACGTTTCTGAGCTGCATTGCGCGATAGGAAGAAAGCAGGACAGGAACAAATATACTACTGTATTGTGCAGCTGCCCTCTTTCCAAGACATGGCACACTTTAAGGCGGTCTAGTGAGACACACACACACACACCTTTAGATCATAGGACAAAGGTGTGTGTGTGTGTGCGGGGGGGGGTGTAGGGAGGTACGCTGCCTTAATGCAAAGGAGTGCAAAGCCCTATTACATGGTACTTTAGACAATTTCCCAGCACCAAAGGTTTTGCCATGGACAGTAAATTCCAAAAGGAACACTTTGCATGTGTTGGCGTTACTTTTGGTGTCATTACCCCAAGGCAAAGCTTTGATAAATGTGCCCGAAGTTCCTGGGCTGTCTGTTGCGTATTCAACTAACAAGAATGTTGCAGACAAAACCTTCAAATGGAATCCTCCACAGATCCCAAGCATGTCAGATTTAGCTATGAAAAGCTTCTCTGTCTAAAACTTTAAAATGTATGTGCTTGATGTGCCAATGTGTATGCCACCTGCCTGATTCAAAATAATGACAGTTCTTATTCCGTTCAGTCAATGGTTAAAATCTTGACTTCAGTGAAACTGTGTGCATTGAATCACTGCGCTCTCATTAATGTGATCTCTGGCAAAAATATTGCACCTGCGTCAGCCTCTAAACTGTATACTTACAAAAAGGTGAGGCACCGACACATGGATAAAGGGCTTGGAAAAACAAAAACCTAACTAGTTTATTATTTGTATCCTATGTGCTTGTTAGCCATCAGTAAAGGGCCATGGAATTGTATGAACAATTGCCACATTTCAAAGATCAGGATGGAAACTGGAAGTTTCGGAACAAACTTTTATATTTCTTTGCTTTGTTTTTTACTGATTAAATCTTACAAAGCAACAGCCATGCTACGTTTAGTAGAAAAATGGGAAATAAGGGTACCCAATTTCGAGCAGTATAAAAGGTAAACCCACCTTGATAATCTACATTCTACTTCCCCTCGAAGTATTTTGTACCCCAAGGGTTTCTCCATAGAATACATCACCAATAGAAAATGAGAGTAAGAAAAGTCTTTGCGTCAACCGGGACTCCTAGGTATAAGAATGGCTTCAGAGACTCTACCTTCTTATAGTGCCCATCTCATGTTAAATTGCCATGTCTCTAAGACAGGCCATTGTATGTGAAAGGTTGTGTCTGAGTTACAATGCCTCAGGCCATCCACCTTTCACAAGAAGCAGCCCTGGAGAGTAGTCTCCATATTTCAACACATCTGCCTGCTCTACATAGCAAACAAAGTGACCCAGATCTTGTAAGACAACCATTTAAGTCTGAGAGGACAGGGTGGGCGATGGCAAGGAGAGCATAAACAGGAGGTACTGAGAAGAGGAAAAAGAGGTCTGAAAGGTCCTCATTTACCTCACATAACACCCGAATAAAGCCAACCTGCAATGCACATCATATCCCGACTCAGACTCACGCGGATCCCATTTGAATACCCGTAGAGGATCCAGCCCAGGCATCACAGCCATAATTTGGCCCGCCTCAATAAATATCCCCAGGAGCCGGTCGCATGACCCGTGACGCCAGTATCCCAGGCTTGAAAATTCTTTCCTCCCCAGGCCTCCAGGCGCCATATTCGCGAGGCCAGTTTGCGGCCACTCATCTTACTTGAGACGGCGGACCTGACCTCACCACTGGTCCTCCTCAGCTACTGAACGCTCACATCTTGACGCCGGTTTCCCTGTCTTGCCCGGTGTACTGTTTTTTTTTCTTGCAAAGCCCGTCACACACAAATGCCCGTGTGTTGACCTCCCCTATCTGTTATCAGACATTCTTGAATAGCCTTGGATATACTCTTAGGCCTTACAGCGTTTAGGACATGCCTACGCAATGTACCAGCTCCCGCGTACTCTTTCATCCTGATCCCGCCCCCACATTAGCACGAACAATCCGGTAACCTGGTCCTGAAGATGACCCTAATCTACTACGGGTCGAAAAGCCGTGATTTCCCAGCGCAACTTTTGGCACTTTACTTTGGTTCACCAATTATTTTTAAAAACCATATAACTTGTGTAAATATTTGCCCGTGAACCAAAAGTATCTTGTAAACATCTTCACTTTTCTCACTCTGCGCCATTCAATGCTGCATCACTTCCCACTAGCGTCGTCCACCTTAAGTTAAGCGAGCACTTATGTGCACAAAGTTTCCTTCAGGTTACGCCCACACTGAATGAAAACAGTGCCGATATCAATGTTTCTTCTATTTTCCTATTATATGTTTTTTTTAATATATAGTGCCCTTGGCACATCACTTTACCGTTGAGTCTTCCTGTTCCTTTTTTCTTGCAACTATATGTGCATGTTTGCTTATTAGCCCAATAAGTACTACCTATTGAGACATTGTTTCTGTTACACACCTTTCCAACCATGCACGCCCAAAGGGCGCAACAGACTGGGAATGAATGGGAGCATTTCGTGGCCTTATTAAGTGTACAAAGTGCTTTATAAATTATATCATACAACACAATACAAATAAATTAATGAAATGTTAAGAAGCTAAAGGGGCTGGACGATTCAAGAGCGCATTTCAGAGTATTGAGGGTTTTGTCACTGTAGTTAGTTCAGCCATTTACATTCCTGTCAAAGTGACACTTCATCTGCCAGTCCTGGATTTCCGACAACATACTTAGCTTTCTTGTAGTTAGTTTTAATAGTAATAAAAGAATCCCAACATCGACCATGCTTGTAGCTAAAAAGGCAAATCTGGCTGAAATTTGTCACCAACGACATGGGGCCACTTGGCAGTCTTGCAATTACATACACCATGTGACACACTAGGCGTGGTGTGAAGTTCTCTGGTGAGAGGATAGTTGGCAAATTAAAGGATCCTGAGAGGACATATGAAAGAAAGGTGTCTGAGCACAACATGGTTGCTAGTCTGCGTTAGGTGGCTATCTCACTCTCCACGTTATCAAATACACTATTCTGAATCCTTGTTATTCATCTACAAATCGTTGCTATCAGGTATTACATTCTAAGTAGTTGAATGGAAGTGGACCAACTCTATGCCCAAATTTCAAATGCCCAACTCTCAGTACAGCTGCGGGAATGGGGATGATCTGCAGACTTTGGAACTGTCCCTTCCACCTCTCCTCTCACCACTCTTGACCTGGGGTCGAGCTGGAGGATGAGGCGGATGGCGCTTCCCTGTAACTGCGTGATCGATGCTCTCGATGGAACTTTGACGATGCCCCCGGGCCGGAAACCATAACTGTCTGTACTTACTGCAGTCCCCAAGCAACGTTGGCTGATGCCCGGTGGAGCTGTCCTATGCAGCTAAAGAGAAGTTTGGCTCTGGCTCACCCCTCGGCCGTCACCTACCCAGCCGGACATCGGACATTGTTTTCCTTACCCCTGTTTTACCTTTCCCCCTTTACCTTTCACTCCCCATAAGACGTGTGTACGCGCTAATAATTCATATTATTGTGTAATCTCATGTTTTCCTCCTATGTCTATACTTGGCTTTGTAATTTATGTAACCTGTAACTCGCTGATCCTCATGTAAAGCGCTCTGATGCCTCCGGGTCTAGCCAGCGCTATACAAAACTTTGCAAATAAATACAATAAATAAAAAAAAAAGAGCAGTTATTCATTGGGATGTTACCACAAAGCCAGGAAGCATAAAGAGGGCCTGCAATGAAAATGTGAGATGGAACCCTACTCCAAAATGGAGGGAACATGTCAGAATGTAGTTCAGTGCGAGAAGGGGTGCAGGGTAGATGTTGGCAGTTGGTGAGATCAAAATTTGGGTAAAACTAGTTATGCGCATGAAGTGTGTTTTATACTTTG
This sequence comes from Lissotriton helveticus, assembly GCF_964261635.1. Taxonomy (NCBI): domain Eukaryota; kingdom Metazoa; phylum Chordata; class Amphibia; order Caudata; family Salamandridae; genus Lissotriton; species Lissotriton helveticus. The sequence goes on along the minus strand of NC_136061.1, from coordinate 495,552,822 downwards.
AGAAGTCATGTGCTACATCGGGAGGAGGTATGCAGTTCTGACGTAAGGAGATGTGGAAACAGGGTTGGTGGTTTGGGCCCTGAAAACATGCATTGTAATCCCAGCTTTCACGCTATATTCGACTGTGCGATCTGTGAAATCAAGTGATGGCTTGAGGCAAATGTCTGCTTTTTTGGTTAAGAAGAGACAAAGGAAATCTGGATTTACTCTGAACTCTCGAAGAAGAATTACAAAATTTGATACAAAAAACATAGGCCAAGTGAGAAACGCATTTCCTTATGTGGAGAAATGGAGAAATAAACTACATTTGGCCTTTACTTACTGGCAGCCTCCATAAATACGTGCACATTTTTAATGGGTTGTTGTGTGAACGGCATAGTAGGTCTGGCTCTGCATGTACCTTAAGCTCGCCTCTGGCTTGGCTTTGTCTCCAGTTTTACTGGCCTGCCGCTGCTTGTGCAATTTACCTTGAATGGTCAGGGACTGAAAAGTGTTGTCAGGAAGCAAGATAAGAAGTGACAGTGGCAAAAATACAAGGAGATTGAAGCACTGACATCTTAAGGTTTTTTTTGGTATGTTCTGCCTATTTTCAATTAATTCAAACCCTCACGATACCACACAATACTGAATAATACATTAAACGTTCAGACACAGAGACACAAAATATGAAAAATGAGCTTAAAACTAAAGTTGCCCTAACTCTGCCAATCAGGTAATAATTGAGCAACCATTGATAAAGCGTTACTTATTATATCTCATCACCACCACAGGTTCTAGTCAGCTGGAGTCAGCTGTAGAACCTTTAGGTTACAACTGTAATGCCACATTCAAACAGGCTTGTATGGAGGAGGGAACGGGGGGGTTTGGGCGAGGAGTTGGAAAGCGATAACTTCCAAATATATAAAAACAACACGCCTCCCGAACAAGGGACGAAAATTTGATGACACAGTAAGAGGAAAACGATGGAACAACGCAAGAGAAACCAAGTTACAGGAGATTGGGAAAGGAGACAAAATAAAGAGTTACATTAAACAGTAGTCACTTTGCCAACAGAAAAACTAGTGTATCGGGAAGGGGCTACAGCCAAGGAATTTACTTTACACAGTAGTCATTTTGCCAAACCAGAGAAAACTGGGGTCTCCGAGACCTCCTGGGAAAGTTAGGGTTGGCATCCAGAATGGCACAGTCAAGAGCAGGGTGTGCACCGAGAACCCGTGCACTGGAAACCCGAGTGTGCATATGTGAAACGTCCTTGCCCCAGGTCTGGCCATTTTCAAGATAGACAACATTACTGCCTACCCTGGCCATTCTGAAGGGTTCCAAGTACCTGGAAGCATCCTACTTCCGTGGTTTAGGAAGGTTAATGTGGAACCACTCTCGTTTGTGGAAATTAGAGTGTTTCACATGCTTGGTATGATCATACCAGCTCTTATTCTTGCTTTGGTGATCAGAAACTCTTCTACAAATGTCACTCCTGTCTACGACACATACAAAATTTTTTGTTAACCAAGTGGCAGATAGTTTGGTTTTGGCGACTCTACCCTTGAGTCATGTGAACGGAGCAATGCCTGTTACAGAATTAGGCATGGTGTTGTATGCCCATAGGGTCTACCACACAGCAGTGGTGGCGGGGATTCTCAGTAATTCTGCTCTTTGTAAACACTCTTTAATCATGGAGTTTATTCTCTCTTCCAGTCCATTAGCAAGAGGGCAGTACAAAGTAGTCTTGTAATGTACAATTTGGAGATCAGATAAAAACGTTTTCATGGATTCCAATGTCAACTGAACTTTGTTTTCGGTTACTAAAACATCCGGGACTCCTACAAAAAATATTTATTTCAGGAACTGGATAAGGGTGTTAGTATTGATCTGATGCACACATTTGAATGCTACCCAACGAGTATGATAGTCAACCAAAACCAGGATGACATGCTCATTCAACACCCTGAGGTTTAGGGGGCCAATTATATCTAGTGCTAATTTGGGACCTCTAATGGGGAGGGGAGGTTTCCTGGTCTGGTGAGTTGTGTCACTCACTCTGCACTCCATATAATCCTTCACCTACACTATGGTATCCATGCACGGCCATCAATAGTCAAGGCATATTTTATTTTTTGTAAGGCTACACCCTAGGTGCCCCTCATGAGCCACTTCCACAATTTTCTCACCTAATTTCCGTGGAGGAACACTTTTCTTGCCTCTGAACACTGTGCCACCCTGAGTACTGAGTTCTAACCTTACGTATCAGTAATTAGAAAGGTACGCAGAAATTTCACTTCTAATAGCTCATCCATTCCTTATGTATTGTTTCAAAGACACCATTCCATGTCAGGCATTACGCATTCATCCCACTCTTCCTTGCTCAAACTTGTCAATTTGAGTACAATATCCTTGTCATCATCGTCTTCGGTTACTTCATCTACCTTCGTGGGAGAGAAGGACAAAATGTCAACAACTACATTTTACGTACCTGGCATACACATCACTTTAAAGTTGTACCCTTCCAGCACTAGGATCCATCTAACTATCCTGGGCGTGGTTCTGTCAGAACCCTTTGTTTTGAAAGCATCTACTAAAGTCAAAAGCCACAGTTTGTTCTTTCCCGTCCACCCACTGTGTTAAACTGGCCCCCAAACCGTTGTTGCTAACATCAGTACTCAAAATGGTGTGTTTAGTAGAATCAAATCTTCCCAAGGTGGCGCAGTAACAATCCCAGCCTTCATCGAATTAAATGCATCTTGACATTTGTTAGTCAAATTGAACGGACCTTTGGCTTTCAACCACTCACGCAAGAGTTCCACTATGCAGGCGTAGTTCCTTACAATTTTAGAATAACACTCTGACAGACCCAAAAAGGACTCTGTGTTGGTAGGGGTACAATATCCTGAATAGCTTTCACTAAGTTTAACCTGGGATTTATGCCGTCCTGTGAAATGGTGTGTCTTCAGTATTCTACAGACCCCACAACTATACAACATTTTTTTTCTTTCAGGTAAGGCCTGCCTTCTGTAAATTAGTGAACACTCGCCTCAACATTATATTGTGTTCTTCCACATCCTTGCCATAGACGAGGATTTCATCTTGGAACCACAGCATTCCTGGAATGTCTCTCAAAACATGTTGAATGATGCTATGAAAAGCAGACGCTGCGGACGCCAACCCAAAGGGCATTCACAGGTACTGTGCAAAAGAATTGAGGACACCTTCTAGATCCTAATACCCCTTGTTCCTTCATTGGCATTCGTAGGTACTGGTATGCACCCAGGGGAGTGATAAAAGAAGTGAGGTGACGTGAGTCAGGATGAAGCTATACTTGGTGGTAAGCAGAAGAGAGATCCAAGACACCTAAAAAGCTAGCACCCTTAATCAACGTAGGTATTTCATGGATGCATGGCAGAGGATATCTGTCCATCCATATGTTATTATTGAGGTCTCTTAGATCTATGCAAAGTCGAATATCGTTGTTGGAAGCTGTAGATGCAAGGACAACTGCAGCCAACCAGTGCAAGCTCTCAATAGGCTCTATAACTCCCAAAGCTAACAACCTGCCTACCTGTTTCAGAGGAGCATGCATCATGTGAGGGATGGGCCGTATCTGGTGTGTAATGGGCATAGCCTTCCCTTTGAGTTTTATACAATGTTGGTAACCCTTAAGCAAACCCAGCTTATTTGTGAACACATCCGGAAAATTGCTGCAGACATCAACTCAAAGTGAAGGATCAACGAGAGGCACTTGTTAGGACCGTTGAGGTCCAACTTGATTATCAACTTCCTTTGATGCCTCCAACCTAGTAATTTACATCCCTTCTTTGTGATATATACCTTACCCACAGTGTTCCTGCCTTTAAATCCAATTTCCCACCCGGTTTGATATCCGGTGTTTGTAGACTTCCATATAAGTCAGGGACTAACTTGCCAAAATTTTCACAGCCACCAAAGTGTGAGGGGAGCATGAGTCTGCAAACACCTCAACTGCTTTGTTGTCTACCCTCTTGTACTTGGAACATTAGTTTGGTTTCAAGTGGATGTCATTGTACAATAGCTAACACTGGTTTGTGATGCTGCTCTTTGCAAACCCTTGCTAAATGGCCCCTTTTGCAACACTTGTGGCATACCACCGTTTTGGCCTGACATGAAACGTATTTGGCCAGATAATTGGGACTTCCACATCTATAACACTTGAGTTTGTTATTATACAAGGTCTAACAAGTATCTTTACTCCTGCTTTCTTTCCCAGCAATATGTTTACTTATGACATTTACTTCAGTATGGTTGTCCCCCCCTTTTTATTTCTTTTATGCAGTCAGCAGTATGCTCAATTCCCACAGCAATGTCGACAGCTTCTTTAAGATCCAGGTTGACCACCAAAAGTCGCTCTTGAATCTTAAGAGTTGTTGGTACATCTCACTAACTGTTCTCTGATGAGGGAATCCATTAAACCCTCAAATGCACGGGTTGGCTAACCCATTCAACACAGCAATGTATGATTTTATTTTCTCGCTTTTTCCTTGCACTCTCGAAATGACTTTTTAACACTACATTTATTTTTTCACCAAAGTGTGTACCCAATTTGTTTAATGCCACATTATAAACATTCTCACCTCCATCACTCCCTTCTTCATCACTCTGAGAAGATACCAATATATTGTTGTAGGTTTTTTAAGACCCTCAACACCCAAACTGTGCAGTAAGGTATGTAACTTATGCAACAGTAGAAACCTTTCCCCTCCTATAGCTATGAGATACGATTCTAAAAGGCCTATACATCGTTCCCATGGTAGGTTGGGTTTTCCTATCACATTTAGAAAAGGAGGCGGTGGTGACATGTTAGCTGCATCCATTGCTATTGTGAAAGAAGAGAGAAAAAAACACAAGGAAAAGAGTACTACAGAAAGTGCTAGAATGTGGGAACACAAACACAGTCCATCTGAACCCCAAATCAAAATAAATGACAGACATACATAAACAAAATTGTCAAAGATAAAGCTTGTGCCTACACAAAAATTGTCAATGCTCAGGCTTTGCCAATCAGCATAAAGGAGACTGACAGGCTGAAACGACACTACAACCTCGACTGTGCCAGTCAGATTGAGCACTAACCAGGGTGGTGAAAGAAAACCCTGTACAGTGAACATGAACTCCTAGAATAATTAAAATACAGGCTGTGCCTATCAGCTAAAACACTTAATAGGCAGAACATGACCTTGGGGAGAAATAAAGTGTAGTAACACTCAGGCTGTGTCTATCAGCGTGGAGGGGCAGACTGGCAGAAGCAACTTTGAGGAAAAGTAATTAGAGGCTGTATCGTAAAATCCCAAAACTGTGCCCATCAGTGACGATTCAGCAGGGCTGCAGAAGAAAACATGTAGCTGGATACACAATAGCTGGAATCTCTGAGAGAGACAAACCACGGCTGCCGACGAGGAAATTGACGACTGCAAGCAGAACAAGCATTAGAAATGCAATCGGGCTCGTATTTATTTGAGTTTGAGCTAATGGCATTGTAAATGCCAATGTATTGTTGCTATGTGTTATGGAGTGTGTTCATGTGGTGTGTACTGCCAGTGATCTCCTTGTGAGTGTGAGAATATTGCACCGTTACTGCCTGTGATGTCCTTCTTGTGAGTGTGAGAAGCTTGCACCTCTGCTGCCTGTGGTCTCCTTGTGAGTGTAAGAAGCTTGCACTGCTGCTGCCTGTGATGTCGTTCTTGTGAGTGTGAGAAGCTTGCACCGCTGCTGTTTGTGATGTCCTTCTTGTGAGTGTGAGAAGCTTGCACCGCTGCTGTTTGTGATGTCCTTCTTGTGAGTGGGAGAAGCTTGCAACTCAGCTGCCTGTGGTCTCCTTGTGAGTGTAAGAAGCTTGCACAGCTGCTGCCTGTGATGTCCTACTCACTACTCTACTCTACTCACTACTCTGCACTCACTACTCACTACTCTACTCACTACTACACTCACTACTCACTACTCTACTCACTACTCTACTCACTACTCTGCACTCACTACTCTACTCACTACTCTACTCTACTCACTACTCAGTCTGGGTTAAGGGAGACCCTCGAGGACCTGGTGTCACTGCACCTGCTGCACCCTCACAGCCACTGGTAGTAAAATACAGGACTGTCTGGGTTAAGGGAGACCCTCGAGGCCCCGGTGTCACTGCACCTGCTGCACCCCTGGACACCCACAGCCACTGGTAGTAAGATACAGCAGTCGGGGTTAAGGGGGACCCTCGAGGCCCCGGTGTCACTGCACCTGCTGCACCCTCACAGCCACTGGTAGTAAAATACAGCACTGTCTGGATTAAGTGAGACCCTCGAGGCCCCGGTGTCACTGCACCTGCTGCACCCCTGGACTTCCACCGCCACTCGTAGTAAAATACAGCACTGTCTGGGTTAAGGGAGACCCTCGAGGCCCCGGTGTCACTGCAACTGCTGCACCCCTGGACACCCACAGCCACTGGTAGTAAAATACAGCACTGTCAGGGTTAAGTGAGGCCCTCGAGGCCCCGGTGTCACTGCACCTGCTGCACCCCTGGACACCCACAGCCACTGGTAGTAAAATACAGAACTGTCAGGGTTAAGGGAGACCCTCGAGGCCCCGGTGTCACTGCACCTGCTGCACCCTCACAGCCACTGGTAGTAAAATACAGCACTGTCTGGGTTAAGGGAGACCCTCGAGGCCCTGGTGTCACTGCACCTTCACAGCCACTGGTAGTAAAATACAGCACTGTCTGGGTTAAAGGAGACCCTCGAGGCCCCGGTGTCACTGCACCTGCTGCACCCCTGGACACCCACAGCCACTCACTTTTTCACTTTTTTTTTTTTTTTTAAGTTTTACACTTTGCTTTGATGCGGACGCTTTCTTACACTGTGGCATGGAGTCATCCTGCTCAGCTCTCGGCCTCGCCACTGCAGACATATGTTTTCAATTATCTCCGCCGTGATGGCGAGATAATTGAAGATATATGGCCTTCTCCTGTTAAGACAATGCCTTTCAAGTCTGCCCTACACAGAAAGAAAACACAGGAAAAGCACGAACGCCGCCATTCCCAGCAGACTGGTGAACGCGCCCACAACATCTGCATTACATTATCGCGGCACCCTGACAGCTCATAATTGAAATTAATGGACTCCTGTGCGCGTAACCACAGAGAAAATGCCAAGATGACGCACGCTAAATTACAGATAGCCTATCATGTCAAGGCTACTAAAAACACAGCACAGCGAAGACGAATGAACATGCACATGCCATAAAAAAAGCGCGTGCACTAAGGAATGTTGCTGTCCGGACCCCTAAAGACACTTTTTTTTTCTTTTACTATAGAGCTCGAAGCTCCGCCCCACTTTGTGGTGACGTAGGCCCGAGCCCTAAAAACGAAGAACCGGCACGCCTCCCATGCCGCTGTAGGAGACTCCTCCAAGGAACTCCCCACGAAGCCGGAAGACTGGAGAGCTTGGCAGTTGCGAAAGGTCGTGGAGAAGAGTCCTAAGAAAAGCTGCTCTCACTGGTAGAAATAAAGTAGAAACAACTTTCACTGGAGTAGTAGTTGGGGCTGGTGGTGAACTGTCCCCACATGGTGATCGTCGCCAGTGTTACAAAGAGATGACTCAGGAAGGTATGAAGTTTTCTTTATTACATCTCATCACCACCACAGGTTCCAGTCAGCTGTAGAACCTTCAGGTTTCAACTGTAATGGCACATTCAAACAGTCTTGGACGGAGGGGGAACGGGGGAGGGGGGCAGTTAGTACCTCACGATGCCAGACAATATTGAATAATACATTACACTTTCCGACACAAAGACACGAAAAATGAGCTGAAAACTAAAGTTGCCCAACCTATGAAAACTGAGCAGAAAACTAAAGTTGCCCAAGCTCTGCCAATCAGGTAATAATTGAGCAACCATTTATAGACATTCTTTTTTTTTACACTCGGATATACTTATAATTGACTTTCAACATTTTATGCATAATTCACTGTCTAACAATACCCACCCTCCTAATAAAGGGGAGGCAGGGTAAGAGTAATTTGGTGGATGTTTAGTTGGCTAGTGCTTAATATTAAATTAAGTTATACAGCTGGAAATGATAACTACAAGAAGGTGCTTAAAGAAGCAAAAACTAACTGGGATGAACAGCGCTGGTTGGATTTATATCTTGCAAGTACCTCCACTAACCAACAAAAATTCTGGGAGGTTGTTAAATGGGGAGGGTCTGGGGACCAGCAAGTTCCTGTTAACCATGTCCCTGCAGAACAATGGGTCGAGCATTACGCGACACAGTTTAGCAACACGGAACGGATCTCCCTTATCACTAGGGAAGATACCAGTGTACTGTCTGTGGTGCCTTCACTCGACCAGATTGTTTTTACTGAAACGGAAGCCATTATAGCCTTAAAACAAGTACAGAATGGTAAAGCCCCAGGTATGGACTGTGTCCCTGCAGACCTTTTCAAGTTTGCCCAAGTACACTGGGTCCCTTATATAACCACCTTAGCGAATGCTATAGCCAGAGGGGCTAGGATACCAAACTCGTGGAAAGGGGCTGAGATTCTGCCCGTGTACAAAAAAGGGGATAGAACTGAGGCGGGAAACTATCGACCCATCAGCCTCATCGACGCCCTTCAAAAGGTAATTGCCAGAATGCTGCTAGGAAAAATCCAGTCATGGATGACAGAAGTCGACATCCTGTCTCCATTGCAGGCTGGCTTTAGGGCAAATATTAGCACAGTTGACCAGATACTTAGATTTGTTATGATCTACTGGAAAACTGTGTTTTTGAGAGGAGGCACTATATTCGCAGCATTTGTGGATCTCAAATCTGCGTTTGATTTGGTCCCCAGAGGAAAGATGTGGGCAGCTCTGAGAAGGATGGGTGTTCCAACTGCACTCCTAGAACTTACTATCAGGATGCATGAGGGAAACCACGCTAGAGTCAGATGGGGTCGCCAGGGTCAGGTTACCGACTCCTTCCCCGTGACCCGTGGAGTGAGGCAGGGCTGTGTTCTGGCCCCCACCCTATTCATACTTTTTATCAACCAGGTGGTTAAGTTCCTCTCAGCTACCCCTACTGATGCACCAACATTGGGTGGGACTAAATTTCCCCTTTTAATCTTCGCTGATGACACCCTAATACTGGCTAAAACTCAGAAGGGCCTTCAGGTGGCTATTAATAAATTTGTGGACTTCTGTAATGAAAACGATCTTGAAATTAACATCTCTAAAACAAAGTTCATGGTCCTGACAAAAAATAAACCACTGAGGGGCCATGTAACGATGAATGGGTCTAGTCTAGAACAGGTTGAAGTTATGACATACCTTGGTGTTACAATGGACTATAGGTTACGCTGGAAAGAGCAAATAGCGGCGCTCAGTTTGAAATTTGCTCGCTTGTCCGGTTGTCTAGTGAAGGAGCAACGGTGTTCCTTGACCAAAAGAGTCCTACCCGCGCTTAAAATTTATAGCGCCAAAATTAGCTCAGCCATACTTTACGGGGCTGACATGTGGGGGTGTGTGGACTTGGCTGTCCTGGATAGGATCCAGAACAAATTCTTCCGAAACTTAGTCAGTCTTCCTCTCTCTACGCCAGCACTACCACTCATGATGGACATGGGCTTTTACTCTATTAAACATCAAGCCCATTATAGGATGGTGGCGTTATGGAGACGCATATGGTCTACCCCGGAACTTGCCATGTTTGCCCAGGAGTTACAGGACGTAAGAGTGCAACAGGGGGCAGTTGAAATACCATGGTTTAAGCTAATTAGGAAAACTCTCATTGGAATGGGCCTTCCTTTGCTTTGGTCAGAGCCGGGCTCTTGTATCTTTCCCTCAAAGAAAGATTTTAAACTTCTTTTCTGGTCTATGGTTAAAGACGAACACGTTGCTCTTTCGGAGAAACCTAACCTGACAGGCCTGTTTTTGCTCCACAAAGTAGTACCACACACAGAGACCTATTGGGATGTAATTCTTAAAAGCTTAGACAGGAAACTATACCACCAGTTTCGTATAGGTACACAGCCACTAAGGGCCTTTACCAGTGGTTGGCAGAAGTTGGAGTCCACTTCTTGTCCTTGTTGTACTGAAAGCAAAGAAACAATAGGTCATTTTCTATTTGTATGTACTGCTTACCACGAGCCACGCTATAAGTGGCTGAAGCCAATATGTAAAAGATTAAACACCCGGGTGAGCAGAGAAGCATTATTCATCATGAGATCTAACACATCAGAATGGTTATCCATAGGACTGGCTAAATTCCTTGGGTGGGCCTGGTTAATTAGAACTAGGTTTGTTCGTACCACTTCGACTTGAAAAATCTTAACAGTCTGTTAGCTTACTACATCTTGGGCAGTACTGATGATTAGTCTTTTTTTTATACTCAAATGTTTTAAAAATGCTTTTATAGACGTCTTTCTATGCATATTTAATTGAGTTTTTTTTGTTTTTTTTAAACTCTTTATTGATCAATAGGCAATTTAGACATGTACTGTAGTACAACATTACATTTCGTGTTACGTTTTTATCTTTTGATGTATTTTCCTTTGGTATGATTGCTTGGTCGGTTCTTATATGTAGTCGCATTTAAACAGTAAAATTTCTCGTAGTACATATTGCGTTGCAGAAGATTCCTTTACAATTGCATTAAACAGTGTTCGCGGCACATGCTTGCCTATACAGTTTGTCATTAACCATACCATTTGAGTAACATTAATTATCGCCCTATTGACTGTATCTAGCTTGTTTTCCTATTCAGTATAACATTTCTCGAACAACCCCCCCCCAACGTATGCCATCAGAACTTACACTTTATCATCCCCTTTTGTCCGCAGTCAGGTCCGTTGCATTAACCCACTCTATTCACTCCCTATACAGCAATGCAATCCCGTGGCCTGCCCCCAGCGTCGCTCATCCCCAGTCGCATCCTCACTCATCTTCCCCTTCTGAGTCTAGATCCTCTCCCTCCGGAAGCGGGTCGCAGATGTCCCCGCGATATACATTCCATGCCATCCAAACCTTGTTCCACTTCCGGGGGGAGGCTCGGAGGAGATAGACCCCCCTTTCTGTCACCATCAGTGTGTCCATATTGTTCGCCCACCTACTCGCCGTGGGTAGATCTGGAGCCCCCCATTTCTGCGCGATGTCTCGCTTAGCCACTGCCATAGCCAGCGTAGCCCATAGCCTCCCGTACCTACCCAAGTCGTTGGGTTCCCAAACATTTAGGAGACATTTGCGTGGGTCAGGCAGAATAGTGCTTTTAAGAGCTTGAGAGATGGTACGTAGCACCCGCCTCCAGTATTCCTGTATGTGCGTGCAGTCCCATAATGTATGAAATAATGTGCCTTCCTCTCCGCATCCCCGCAGGCAGAAGGGGTGTGGAGCTCTGTGTATTTTGTGAAGCAGTGTTCTGGTATAATAAATGCGGTGTAGGATCTTGAGCTGCACCAGTCTGAATTTCGTCGAAATTCCAACTTCCCTTGGGGAGGCCAACGCCTCGTTCCATTCTGTTTCATCCATTTCTCCTACCTCCCCCTCCCATTTTTCTTTTAGTTTTTGTGTGGGGTCAGCTAGGTTGTTTATGATCTTTTTGTAGGTAAGAGAGGTCGCCTTGTGTTGCATGAAATCAGTGAGCAGTCTATCTTCCAGGGGTGATGATTCCGGTAGGGTCGTGCCCGCCGGGATCGCCTGTAGCAGTGCATGCCTGATTTGGACATATCTATACGTCTCTGTTGACCTAAGTCCGTATAGGTGCTGTAGTTGTGGAAACGATACCACCGTGTCCCCGTCCCACATATCCCCAACCGTGGAGATGCCTATGAGGTCCCACTGTGTAAACCCTTTGCATATCCTCAGGGATCCCAGTGCCTTCGTGTCCCATAACGGTGTCAGTTTCGTTATCGTCCCTTTCCACCCCAGTCGTGCCTGTGCAATGTGCCATAATGTTGCTGTGTGTCGTGTTGGGCCTGTTAGGCGCCCCAGCTGGTGTCTATTATAGAGCACCGAGAGCATACAGTCTGTCCCTAGTTGGGACCAGTCCGCTTGGTAAGCCGGGTCGGTTCTCGGGGCATGGATCCATTGGTTAATCACTGTAAGCTGAGCAGCCCAATAATAGAGCTGTATGTTGGGTAGTGCTATGCCCCCTTCATACCAGCTTTTCACCAGCTTGTCATATGCTATACGAGCCGGGCCAGCGTTCCAGAGCAGGTTGGAGACCAACTCCGTAATTTGCCGAAAATACCGTGGCGGGACAAGGTAAGGTGTGTTTTCAAATACATACAGGAACCTGGGCAGTGCCATCATTTTATATAAGGCTGCTCTCCCCAGGAGGATCAGTGGCAACGCGGTCCAGTGTTTCACATCCGCACGTAGGCGTTCCAGAGGCGGTTTCAAGTTGTAGTGAAAGAAGGCTGTAGCATCCCGCGTGACCACTATGCCCAGGTATTTAAAGGAGGACAACGACGTCATTAAGGGGCAGTCTGCTGGCAGGTGCGGTGCCAGGCCTGTCAGCGGATATATCACTGATTTCGACCAATTCAAAGTATAGCCCGAGGACCTCCCGTGCGTATTACAAAGTTCCAACAGGGCCGGGATCCCGGCGTCAGGGTCCACCATATAGACCAGCATGTCGTCTGCATATAACGATACCTTGTCCTCCCCACCGTCTTCCCATTTAATGCCCCGAAACAGGGGCGTCTCTCGAAGCAGGATAGCCAGGGGTTCAAGTACCAATGCAAACAGCAACGGTGACAAAGGGCACCCCTGTCTGGTTCCTCTGCCCAGTGGGAACGGTGGCGAAGTGTGGCCGTTTGCTATCACCTGCGCCATCGGTTGTGTGTACAGGAGTCTTATCCAGGCTAAGAAGTTCGGCCCAAAGCCCATACGTGCGAGAACCTCGAAGAGGTATTCCCACTCCACCAGGTCGAAGGCCATCTTAGCGTCAAGCGAGATGATGACCGCCTCCTCCGTGAGGAGGTGCGCCCGGGCCAGGACGCCATGAACCCTCCTCAAGTTCAACGCTGTACTTCTATTAGGCATGAAGCCAGACTGGTCAGGGTGGATCAGGGTCTGTAGGTGTGGCATCAGTCGAGTGGCAAGAATCTTGGCCAGGACCTTCGCCTCCACATTAAGCAGCGAAATCGGGCGGTAAGAGGCACAGTCTGTCTGTGGTTTACCGGGTTTGGGAATAGTTATGATCGTCGCCATGCGCTGGTCAAGCGGTAGTATCGCCCTGTCTTTACTCTCCTTAAACATGTCTAACAATGGTTTGCTAAGCTCCGATGCCATGGATTTGTACCACTCCACGGGTAGCCCATTAGGGCCCAGCGCTTTGCCTGCCTGCAATGCCTGGATTGATAATTGTATTTCCTCTTCCGTCGGGTCTGCCTCTAGCCCCAGCCGGGCCTCTTGGGAAATAGTGGGGACGCCAATTGCATGCAGTGATTCCGATGCCATTGGGGCGGTGATGACATGTTTCGGGGTGTATATGTCCTGAAAGTGAGTAGCTAAAGTGTGAACAATGTCCTCCGGGTGTGTCAGTACTCGGCCATCAGTCGTGTGGAGCGTTTGGATGCCCCTTGGTCCCCCCCTTCGTTTATCTAACCATGCCAGCATTTTACCTGCTTTGTCGCCCACATCGTAGATTCTATGCGCAGTGGCTGTGATGTAGCCCTGAACCGTCAGTTTGAGGTGATTCTGATATAGCTGCTGTTGTAGTTGCAATGTATGTGTTGTGGCCGGGGTGGGGTCCGCCATATGGGCGGCGTTAGCGTCCTGCAGTAACAGTTCTTTCTCCGCGAGTTCTCTCCGGGAGTCCCGCTTGTGTCCCGCTATTGAAGCTATCGCTGCGCCCCTGAGGACCGTCTTGTACGCTTCCCACAAGACCGATGGTGAAGCCACCGTTCCCGTGTTTTCCTCAAAGTAGCGTGTTGTCGCCAATTTGAGTTGTTTCCGGATCTTAGGGATTCGCAGGTAGGCCGGAAATAGGGGGAAGATTCTAGCGCGTTTTTTGCCCCCGGTGGTGAGCGATAAAATGAGTGGTGAGTGGTCAGATATTCCTCTGGGCAGGATATCAAGCTTGTCCACCGATCCCATCCCTGTCCCCAGGAACAGGAAGTAGTCTATTCTAGATAGACTGTTATGTACCGCCGAGTAGTAAGTGTATTGAGTCGCCTTGGGGTGTAAGTGGCGCCACAAATCTGTAATGCCTAGGGCTTCTAGAAAGTCAGGTAATGCTGTGTTCCCTCTGGGAGTGTTCCTAGTGGGCATAGTGTCCACCGTTGGGTCCATTATGGCATTCATGTCCCCCCCTATAATTGTATCTCCCTCCGGCAGATCCAGGAGGAATTTACCTAGGACAGGCAGAGCCACGGAGTGAAGCGCCGGGGGTATGTAGACAGAGACAACATTCAGCGGTCGTCCCTCCCATTGGCCGTGTATAGCGGCGAAACGACCCTGGTCGTCCGTCACGCGGTGAGTGATGAGAAAGGGTGAATGTTTTCTTATTTGTATGCCTGTTCCCCTCGAACCGGTGGTGAATTCTGCATGCGTTGCCATTTCATAGCCCCGCCTATCAAGTGCTTTACATGTCGTCCCTGCCATATGTGTCTCCTGGAGGAGGACTAAATCTGGGCCCTGGCGTTTTATGGCTTGCAGCACCAATCCCCACTTTATTTTGTCCCCTAGGCCCCTGACGTTCCAGGTTAAGAGGCGCAGAGGAGGCACAGCTACTGTCTCGGGGTCAGTCCGCGCGGGCGGCACTTGTGGCGAATGGGCCATGGGACCGGTGGGTTGATGGATTGCTTAATGCGGCATGTATGGCAATGCAGACCTGACAGGCGTGGCTAGAGTGTAAGCGTGCGGTTCCATTGTGGGAGATGGTGTAGTGTGTAATTCGAGCGATGGCTAGCAACAAAAACCAGAACAAGAATAACTTAACTGTAACTCTTTCCCCCCTCCCTGCTCCCCTGCTCCCCGGACAAACCCCCGCCCGGGACCCCAACTTCGCAGAGTGCTTTAGTCCCTCCCCAACTATCTTACTTCCTCGTGGGGTCGATGAGTTCCTTACAGGCACCAACTGTGCCCACCTTACTCAGCTGCTTCGGTACCCAGGTCCATTACGTCTCCGCTTGTCTTGTTCCGCTATAGAGAGTCATTAAACCGGGGCCTGCTGTCCCGAGTCGAAGAGGTCCTGCGTCGCCTCAAAATCAGTTCCGTCCGTGCCGTCCCGACGCGGCGAGGAAGCCATCTGTGCAGTCCGCTGGCTGCTGCTCCGGTGGTCGGGCTGTTCCTTGCTTGTGCGACGTTGTCGTCCATTCCGTCGCCAACCGTCGAGCCAGTCCCGGGCCACTTCCGGATTGTCGAAAAACCAAGTCTTACCCTCGGCGACCACCCTCAGTTTGGCCGGGAATAACATGGAGTATGGGAGTTCACTGTCTCTCAGCGTTTTCTTAACCTCCGTGAACGATTTGCGGCGTCTGGCCACCTCTGCCGTGTAGTCTGGGAAGAAGGCCAAGGTAGCGTTTTGTATCTTGACTGGGGGGGAGACTCTCGCAGCCTGCAGGATGGCATCCCTGTCCCTGAAATTAAAGAGTCTCGCCAGCACAGGCCTTGGAGCAGCACCAGTTTTGGGCATTCCGCCTGGGACTCTGTGTGCCCTCTCCACAGAGAAGAAGTGGTCTTGATGAGATCCTCAACGTAGAGGTCCATGGCTCCCTTACCCTCCGTCTCTGGAAGGCCAAGGATTCGCACATTATTTCTTCGCGAGCGTCCTTCTTGGTCGTCCAGCTTGTCCTGCAGCAGCCTGGTGACCTTCTCCATCCGTTCCATGGCCGTTTGTAGCTCCGATGTATCCTCCACTAGGGACTTCGTCACCACCTCGACCTGGGACACTCTTTCTGACATTTTTTGAAAGTCCGCTCGCAGTAGTGTGACTTCAGTCGAGATAGATCCAACCGTGGTTTTGACATCCGACAGCGTTCTCATGATGTCCTCCAACGTTACCTTTGCGGTTTCTTCCGCCTCCTGAGAGGTCCCGGCGGAGGTCCGTCCGCCGGGCTGAGATCTGGCATGTTGGTTGTAGGCGAACTTGTCTAGCTTGGCCTGCGTTGAGCCACTCCTGTTTGTTTTCCCCGTCATGTCGGGAGGTCCACAAGACGTGGTCTCGAACCTCCCGTGTCTGGACGACGGAGGAGGCTGTGTCCGGGGTTGGGTGCTGTGGAGCAAAGTGTGGTCGCGTGGATGGAGGGGCCCCTCCGTCCGAGTCTCACTGTGATCAGCCCCTTCGTCGCTCCGTTGCAGCTTGATGATATTATATTTCGAGCTGCCGCCGGAAGCCTGTGCACTTTTACGCCACTTCAATCCCTCCGTCTCTGGAGCGTGCAATGTCCGGTCTGAATACCAAGATTTGGCCCAGGTGAGTGGCGTGCTTGCTGGCGTGACCTCCCGGCTCGAGTGTGTCGCTACGTTTCACGTACTGGACGCGTGTTGTCTGACTGTTCAGGGACTCAGCGGGGTGCCAGTAGTACCAATCCCTAGTCCCGGGCGCTACTGTGGCCTTATAATGGACGTGGAAAGAGCACCGTTTCACTTTTCATTGATCGTAAATTATTAAAGTTTTTATTTGTGTTTTCCCTTTTTTTTTAATGTTTTTGTATTTAGCTTTGTGGTTTAGGTCCGTTGTACTAGTTGGGTAGATTTGCAGTCCCCCTTTGCTCCTTTCATTAGTGTCCTTTTGTGAAGAAAAGTCGTAGCTCTCCTGGTCGCCCTCTAGCTCTCCGGCTCTGCCGATACACCCGTCTCCGCAGCTCTGAGCAGTGCTGTTCTGCCGTTCCAGCTTGCCCCCCTGAGTGCGCGCTGGATAGTCCCCCGGGGGCACTCTCCGTCTCCCTCCGTAGGCTGGGCCCCTGTCCTCGGTGTCTGACAATCTCAGGGGGGGGGGCCGGTGGCTTCTATTGAAATGTCCGGTACCGAGTATTTTAGTCAGCCGCTCGGCGTCACCCCAAGGTTTCCGTTGCAGTCTTCTGAGGCGCTTCTTCCCGCCCGCCTCCGAGAGGCTACACCCCCTCCTTCCAGACGGGGCACTCACCGGCAGGCTCAGCGTCCGCTGCTTCCCAGGGCCGCAGCGCCTGGTTCCGACAGTCCGGCTGACGTCTGGTGTCTGGTGCGGGTGAGTCGGAGGTGCCGGCCGGGCACCGGGGGTCGTTTCCACCAGTATGCCGGCTTGGTCTCACTTCCGCCGGGGCCGGAGGCTTACTTTAGCCCGGTGCTTCCTTCTCCAGTGCAGGCCCAACCGCGTCGGACAATGCCGGTGTAGATTGCAGCGGCCGTTCGTCCTCAAAAGCGGATCAGGATCTACCGCTTCGGACCCAGTCCCCGTCGCAGCCGCTTCAGGTGGGTTGTTTACCGGATTGGTGTGTCGGATCGATGGTAGGCCACAGTGCCCTCAGGAGCTCCTACGTTATGCTGCCGCCATGCTTGGCTGCTAGCCACGCCCCTTTAATTGAGTTTTTTAAACAAATCTCTTTTTGTCTGTTTAATAATTTTCATGATTTTGTTTCATGATTTTGTTATATGGTTAGTATCATTATGTATGTATTTCTGTATGTCTTTTATGAAGGAAACTCGAAATAAAGACGTTAAAAACTGAAACTGAATTACTGCACACTTGTAATCACAAATAAATCGACCTCAGTCACTGGTATTCTCACTGCAACAGAGGCAATCAAAATATTGGGGTGAAACCTGATAATTTTCTCTTTTATTCTCTTAACTTGCCTTGTACCGCCTTATCCTCGTTCTATGGGTATACTCCTTTAGATAGAGGGTGACGTCTATCTTGCGTTCAGCAAGAGAAAAGAGAATTGTACAGCAAAATAGGTAAAGCAGAAAGCAAAGTGAAGTAAAGACAGAGCTGAAGAAAAGAGATAGGTGAGGTAGGGAGAGACATAGGGTAGATGGCATGGTATGGAGAGACATAAGATAAAGCAATAAAGGTGAGGTAGCAGAAAGAATGATTCAGAGGTACGGAGAGGCAGAAATAGAGGGATAGGTAACGTTATAGTGTTAGGTAGATAGAACTAGAGATAGGGGGAAACAAATGTAGAAAGACGTGTGGAGTATACAGAGGGTTGAGGCATAGAGAGAAGCAATACAGAAAGACATGAGATAGTGGCAGAAATGCAGAGAGGAACAAGTTACATACCTTTGGTAATGATGTATCTAGTAGAGACCTAGTATAGCTGCAGATTCCTTAATTTGTGAATTCTCCCCAGGCATCTGACTGGATCCGGAAATTGTTTGTCAGCAGTACTGCTGCACACCAGGGAGGCATGACTCCCTACGTAGTTGGCTCCAGATATGATGTCAGTTGAGCCATATTATTTCCCTCTGGCGTGCGGACATGAGCTTCTTCTGTGAAACTTTCCACGTGAAACGCAGAGACACATAGAAACTGGCTGTGGGGCAGTGTAATAAAAAGGAGGCAAATCTGTACAACAACAACGAAAAAGGGGGGTGGGGGTATGAGAATAGCAGAGAAGACCCTTGAAGAAAAGGCCAGAAGTCAATGAAGCACAAGTCATGTAGAACACTGCACAGAGGTGCATGACACAGTACACAAGAAAAACACCTCCTACTCCCGCAGCCATACACCAGTAGGAGAGGGAGGAACCCTTTTAATCATATACCAAGCGTCCATATAAGGAAAATGAGACCAGACCAGCGAATCTGGAGAACTCCACCACAACAGAAGCAGAATAAGGAAAGAAAGGAAAAGAAAGAACCACCAACACGCCAAAGGCCATTCACTCAGGAGCAAGTGTACTGAGGACACCAAGACCAGACATGGAGGCCATTCACAGAGCAGGGAGGATGGGCGGGCGTTTAGGAATCTGTGGCTAGACTATGTCTCTACCAGATACATTGTTAGCAAAGGTAAGTAACTTGTTCATCTAACAGAGACATCTAGCCGCGGATTCCTTATGATACCATAGTCTCTAGGCAGAGGGTCTGCGAACCAATCCCACAATAGGTCCAGAAGGACCGGCTGGCCGAGATTAAAGTACAGCCACACCTCAGTGGGAGAAGATGACAAGGAGAGAGAAATAGCTCTCTTTTAAAGTTGGTAACAATCACAACAGACGAAAGCAAGTAACACACACCAAGAGTAAGGAACACGCTTCCTCAGGCATAGTTGTACCGAAGTATAGACGCCCGTTGTAACTTAACTCCAAGGAATATAAGCATGAATACAATAGAACAAAAGGCTAATTGGCCCCACTGGAACGTGGGTACAGGACCACTAGAAAGGGAAGAGGACTCCGCAATGTATACAATAGAAGACTGAGCCCACGGGAAAAGACTACTTACTGACCCTTTGCTGCCAGTGGTGGGAGTCCAACTCCTGCATTGAAGAGGTCCTGAGACATCATTAGCACTGGACGCTGCCTCAAATTTACTCCGCCTCGTCCACTGAAGATGAAAAGATAACGCCTGCAGGGAAAACCGAGGCAGAGGGAAAAGGGGCGAAATCCTACACAAAATCACCTGACAACAGTCAGAATGCATTATATGATCCCAAAGTACACTAAAAATGGTTATGAAATAACAAATGAGGCTCCTGCCCTGACTAGAGCAACAGAAGAAAGGCCACCAGAGCAGGGGAAGGCCCTAGAAAATTGGACATACACCAAATGAAGGAGAGGAGTTCTAACATGGAGACCGCTCCATCCTGTGTCCTTTTCTCCCTTTCCTCTCACCCCCTTTTTTTTTGTAGGACACCGAAAAAGGATGGACACTGCGGGCATGAAAGTCCGCATAACAAATTCTATCCAAAGGACATAAATGAACCTATGAAAAACTGAAGACCGTCCTAGCAATATACCTGGGCAGGCAATGCATGCCGTGGCCCAGCAATACACTGCAATGCTCAAGGCAATGAAAAAGTGGAGGCGAAGGGAGGGAACATGCCTCTCCAATAACAGAGCGGGCTAGAACACAAGATAACATTGTCTTCTAGAAGAATCTCCACAGGCACATACTCCCCAAGGGGAGATATGTAAGAATGCGCTTGCCCAAACGAGCGTACCAACACCTAGACCTAGGAGGTTAACAAGATTGTATGAATAAATAAACCAGAATTACCAAACGGGATATCCAGGAAAAACACTCCCACAAGACAAGTGAGGGATGCAATACCCATCGAAAGGCAACCATGGATAATTATATATATGTACAACACAGGTTCATAGAAAGGACCGCTCAAAAGCCAAGAGGCAGGAGAACAGATCACACAACTACCGGGAGGGAAGGATAACAGGTCGCTCAACGACCGTGGGGGAAGGATAACAGATCAATCAATGGGCGTGAGGAGGGGCAGAAAAAAACAGGAAAACCTATGCCTGTTCCAAAATCGAATGACCAGAACAACCCTGTTGAGCATCTGCTGCGGTGAGTACAGTCAAATACCTGAGGTATGCTGCATATTTTCCAACATCAGAGGAATTTAGACTCCTGGCTTGGGGGTGCCTATACCACCAGGGGCACAAGGAAGTACCATTGAATTCCTAAGCGTAGGGACAAGAAGTCTCTGCGACAATAGACAATCCTACCTCTAGACAGGAGAGGTTGCATAGCGCAATACCGGTGTGCACCACCCAATCCACAAGATGTTAACAGCCAACAGGGTAAAAACGATCAGTTTAAGGGCGACATTTAGCCTCAGATAATACAGGAAAAACCTCCTCAAGAAACACGTTGCCATTCTAACAATCGAATACTAGAAGGAAACAACTCCAAAGTAGTGTAGAGCAAAAACTGCAGACCATTGATACGTGATAGAACCCCAAGATGAGTGAAGAGGCAGCCAAGGGAACTGCAGCCAAGAAACAAGATTGTCAGCGCAATTACAGGACAGTATAACAAGTCCTGAGCCACAGCCAAGGAACAGAAGAAAAAGCAATAAGCCTAAGTGATCAATATCACAAAAGGATACAGTAAATCACGTGATAAGGGATTCATACAACAGGCGAATCCAGAGAATCCCACCGGCCTGTGGGGTAAGACCCTATGCAGGGTGTCAAGACAGGTGGCTAGCTAGGAGCACCAGATGATCAGAGCAGAGACACTGATCTGGTGACTGATGCCATGAAACACACAAAACTGTGTTGTAAGAACACGGGGAAAAGGGGAGAGGGACAAGCTCTAGAGTCAGGTCCTCCCAGACTAACCCGAAACCTAAGTGAGGCTGCATCTGCTAGGGCTCCAAAAAGATGAACCCGCATTGAATCCGCAAAAAACCCTACTAAGGAACTTTTTTCAATATATAAAGAGCTCACGGTCCCTACCAGACTTGAGGCCCGAGACACTTATTCTAATGAATTATGTGATGAGATTGCGGACTTTTTTGTGAAAAAAGTGGATTCAATACATGCCACTTTTACAGATAGCTCACATGTTCAACACTCGATAGTGAGAAATGCTTCTGCTACCAAGGCCCATCTAACAAGCTTCTTAGTCCCTGAGAGGTCAGATCTGCTCTCCATTATGAGGGGAATCCACTCTGGATCCCCGCTTGATGTAATCTCCCCCAATCGCTGTATGGGAGCTTTTGATGGCATGATCGAGCAGATTGAACATCTAATCGCTCTTTCTTTTCAGGAGTGTCATGTGCTGGATGTTTGGAAAACCGCACAGGTTATACCCCTGAAAAAGAAAGCGAATATTCACATTTCTCAACTGCAAAACCTCCGTCCTATCTCTCTCCTCCCCTTTTGTGGGAAAGTTGTGGAGAAGGTAGCGAATAGGCAACTTATGAAATTCATTGAAGAGAACTCTTGTCTCCATTCAACCCAGTCAGGGTTCAGAGCAGGATATTCAACCGATTCCGCGGCCCTCTTTTCCACAGAATGTCTAAGACAACTTGTTGATGAGGGGCAGACAGCAGCGTTGGTGTTATTAGATCTTAGTGCAGCATTTGACACCGTGCTGCACTCGACGCTGCTGTCTCGCCTCTCTGACATGGGAATAGATGGTCCAGCCCTGGAATGGATAAAATCTTTTCTGGAAAACAGGAGTTTCCAGGTGCATTGCCCTCCTTATAAATCATCCCTTCGCAAGTTGAGCCACGGGGTTCCACAGGGCTCAAGTTTGAGCCCCACGCTGTTTAATATTTATATGGAGCCTCTGGCACATATTGTGGAAGCCTATGGTGTGGATATCGTCACATATGCTGACGATACCCAACTAATAATTAAACTCGCCAACAACCAGCCAGAGGAAGCCACTAACTTTTCCAACTGTATGCGGGCTGTGGCAGGGTGGATGAACAGCAACTGCCTACGCCTAAACGGCAACAAAACTGAGTTGTTGGTGGTTGGTAAGTCCTCCCCCACTTGGTCGCAGGACTGGTGGCCGACGGAATTAGGGGCAATCCCCCGCCCAGCGGAGGTTGTTAGAAATTTAGGAATTATGATAGATGCGGAGCTTTCCTTTAAGCAACAGATTAGTAAAATCACGGGAAAATGCTTTGGAATATTGAAAACTCTCCGCAAAGTTCTTGACCTGCTCCCCATTGGTGCCAGGAAGAAACTTATTCATGCCCTAGTCACACCACATCTGGACTATGGCAATGCCCTTCTCCTAGGCCTGAGCAAAAAAGGCATTCAACAACTACAGTGTGTCCAAAATGCCGCCGCCCGCCTGGTACTCAATCTTCCACGCAGGGCATCCGGAAAGACGGCATTGTGCAAACTTCATTGGCTCCCCATTGTGGAGCGCATTAAGTTCAAGGCACTCTGTGTTGTTCATCGCATTGCCCAGGGAAAAGGCCCAGACTATTTGCAAAACCTTCTTACCATTCATCGCCCCATCCGAAATCTTAGATCTGCCGGAGTGATGCTATTCCAACTCCCTCGTGTTCGCAAGAC
Source organism: Lissotriton helveticus (assembly GCF_964261635.1). Lineage (NCBI taxonomy): Eukaryota > Metazoa > Chordata > Amphibia > Caudata > Salamandridae > Lissotriton > Lissotriton helveticus. Next base: position 495,529,906 of record NC_136061.1, on the reverse strand, counting down.
CAGGATGGGAGGTAGCTCCTTTCGCTTCTTAGCAAGTAAACATTGGAACAGCCTCCCCTTGAATCTTCGGATGGAGCCCTCCGAAACAAGATTCAGACAAAAACCAAAAACGTACCTTTTTCCCAAGTAAATAAGTGCCTTGTTTGTAGTCCGAGATTTTAGTTTGACCCGGTTCGGCCTCCTTAGGGAGTAGTAGCATTTCTTAGCGCGGGGACACACCGTCTCAGGTGTAACCAGGCGCTTTAAAAATGGTTTTATTATTATTATTATTATCAAATGGCATGTCAAGCAGGGCTGACTGACGAGCTTCTAAAAATCCAGATGCCCGAATCCAGGTGGGCTGGTGCAATGCCACAGCAGATGCCATGGCTCACACAATGGAATCAGTGGAGTCCATTCCACACCTGATGAGCAGTTTTACCACCTGACGACCATCTAAAAGCAACTGCTGCAACTCGCCTTTGTCAGCCTCTAAGTTGTCCCAAGGAGTCCCACAAGGCATTAAGAAAGCGTCTGAAGACACAAATAGTGTTGGTGGAGCGTAAAGCTGCGCTAGTGGAGGAAACACGCATTTACCACAAGAATCCTGGTTCCTGGACTATTTGTCAAGGGGGAAATGGGGAAGGTTCTCCCTTTCAGGGGAGGCCGTAATGGCCTGGACCAGGAAGCTGCAGTGGGTCGGCTGTCAAATAAGGCAAGCGGGGTCCCCAGGGCCAAGGCGGTATGTGTGAGCAATAGTACAGTCCACTGGAACACCTGACTCGCGCTGTGTCCATGTCCCCAATAAAATATCACAAAAGGGGAGTACTGATTTCACCCTGAATGGCCAGGATGAAGGACCTCAATAAAGGGGGGCCCTATCCTTCTCCACTGTATTGTAGGTAGAGCGATATGTAAGACATCAGCCACTCTTTTCAAAACTTCTGCCAAAGAAGAACTGGCCTCCGAGGCAAGGCCAGGAGGCGATAAATGAGAGGATACAGCCTGCAACAATTGCGCAGTAAGACATTTCATGCGCTGCTCCGACAGTGCTTTCGGTTCCAACCGCAGGCAGGCGTCACACTCGCCCAAGCACCACATACAGATAGAATGTGGGTCCGTACTCAACATCTGGCGGGAATAGGACCCACAAGACTTAAACCCGTAGGGCATATGAATTTAGCACACTGTTTCAGAAAGTTTGTCACAGCAGGCCGAAAAACGGCTAGAGATAGCACTACCGATCTGCGTGCAGCACCGAAAAAAAAGAAACTGATGTCAGCACGCCGGAGGGGACTTATATGGCTCCACTAACGTCATGTCCTGATCCGACGCCGTACGGAGCCTTGCGGCACTGCCACTCAGGGCATAGAGGTACAGCTATGGCTAGTTGTCTCTATCAGATGCACAAGGTAGAGAGTGCTGATCTAGGTGGCTAGCTAGGAGCACCAGATGATCAGAGCAGAGACACTGATCTGGTGACTGATGCCATGAAACACACAAAACTGTGTTGTAAGAACACGGGGAAAAGGGGAGAGGGACAAGCTCTAGAGTCAGGTCCTCCCAGACTAACCCGAAACCTAAGTGAGGCTGCATCTGCTAGGGCTCCAAAAAGATGAACCCGCATTGAATCCGCAAAAAACCCTACTAAGGAACTTTTTTCAATATATAAAGAGCTCACGGTCCCTACCAGACTTGAGGCCCGAGACACTTATTCTAATGAATTATGTGATGAGATTGCGGACTTTTTTGTGAAAAAAGTGGATTCAATACATGCCACTTTTACAGATAGCTCACATGTTCAACACTCGATAGTGAGAAATGCTTCTGCTACCAAGGCCCATTTAACAAGCTTCTTAGTCCCTGAGAGGTCAGATCTGCTCTCCATTATGAGGGGAATCCACTCTGGATCCCCGCTTGATGTAATCTCCCCCAATCGCTGTATGGGAGCTTTTGATGGCATGATCGAGCAGATTGAACATCTAATCGCTCTTTCTTTTCAGGAGTGTCATGTGCTGGATGTTTGGAAAACCGCACAGGTTATACCCCTGAAAAAGAAAGCGAATATTCACATTTCTCAACTGCAAAACCTCCGTCCTATCTCTCTCCTCCCCTTTTGTGGGAAAGTTGTGGAGAAGGTAGCGAATAGGCAACTTATGAAATTCATTGAAGAGAACTCTTGTCTCCATTCAACCCAGTCAGGGTTCAGAGCAGGATATTCAACCGATTCCGCGGCCCTCTTTTCCACAGAATGTCTAAGACAACTTGTTGATGAGGGGCAGACAGCAGCGTTGGTGTTATTAGATCTTAGTGCAGCATTTGACACCGTGCTGCACTCGACGCTGCTGTCTCGCCTCTCTGACATGGGAATAGATGGTCCAGCCCTGGAATGGATAAAATCTTTTCTGGAAAACAGGAGTTTCCAGGTGCATTGCCCTCCTTATAAATCATCCCTTCGCAAGTTGAGCCACGGGGTTCCACAGGGCTCAAGTTTGAGCCTCACGCTGTTTAATATTTATATGGAGCCTCTGGCACATATTGTGGAAGCCTATGGTGTGGATATCGTCACATATGCTGACGATACCCAACTAATAATTAAACTCGCCAACAACCAGCCAGAGGAAGCCACTAACTTTTCCAACTGTATGCGGGCTGTGGCAGGGTGGATGAACAGCAACTGCCTACGCCTAAACGGCAACAAAACTGAGTTGTTGGTGGTTGGTAAGTCCTCCCCCACTTGGTCGCAGGACTGGTGGCCGACGGAATTAGGGGCAATCCCCCGCCCAGCGGAGGTTGTTAGAAATTTAGGAATTATGATAGATGCGGAGCTTTCCTTTAAGCAACAGATTAGTAAAATCACGGGAAAATGCTTTGGAATATTGAAAACTCTCCGCAAAGTTCTTGACCTGCTCCCCATTGGTGCCAGGAAGAAACTTATTCATGCCCTAGTCACACCACATCTGGACTATGGCAATGCCCTTCTCCTAGGCCTGAGCAAAAAAGGCATTCAACAACTACAGTGTGTCCAAAATGCCGCCGCCCGCCTGGTACTCAATCTTCCACGCAGGGCATCCGGAAAGACGGCATTGTGCAAACTTCATTGGCTCCCCATTGTGGAGCGCATTAAGTTCAAGGCACTCTGTGTTGTTCATCGCATTGCCCAGGGAAAAGGCCCAGACTATTTGCAAAACCTTCTTACCATTCATCGCCCCATCCGAAATCTTAGATCTGCCGGAGTGATGCTATTCCAACTCCCTCGTGTTCGCAAGACCAGGATGGGAGGTAGCTCCTTTCGCTTCTTAGCAAGTAAACATTGGAACAGCCTCCCCTTGAATCTTCGGATGGAGCCCTCCGAAACAAGATTCAGAAATAAACCAAAAACGTACCTTTTTCCCAAGTAAATAAGTGCCTTGTTTGTAGTCCGAGATTTTAGTTTGACCCGGTTCGGCCTCCTTAGGGAGTAGTAGCATTTCTTAGCGCGGGGACACACCGTCTCAGGTGTAACCAGGCGCTTTAAAAATGGTTTTATTATTATTATTATTATCAAATGGCATGTCAAGCAGGGCTGACTGACGAGCTTCTAAAAATCCAGATGCCCGAATCCAGGTGGGCTGGTGCAATGCCACAGCAGATGCCATGGCTCACACAATGGAATCAGTGGAGTCCATTCCACACCTGATGAGCAGTTTTACCACCTGACGACCATCTAAAAGCAACTGCTGCAACTCGCCTTTGTCAGCCTCTAAGTTGTCCCAAGGAGTCCCACAAGGCATTAAGAAAGCGTCTGAAGACACAAATAGTGTTGGTGGAGCGTAAAGCTGCGCTAGTGGAGGAAACACGCATTTACCACAAGAATCCTGGTTCCTGGACTATTTGTCAAGGGGGAAATGGGGAAGGTTCTCCCTTTCAGGGGAGGCCGTAATGGCCTGGACCAGGAAGCTGCAGTGGGTCGGCTGTCAAATAAGGCAAGCGGGGTCCCCAGGGCCAAGGCGGTATGTGTGAGCAATAGTACAGTCCACTGGAACACCTGACTCGCGCTGTGTCCATGTCCCCAATAAAATATCACAAAAGGGGAGTACTGATTTCACCCTGAATGGCCAGGATGAAGGACCTCAATAAAGGGGGGCCCTATCCTTCTCCACTGTATTGTAGGTAGAGCGATATGTAAGACATCAGCCACTCTTTTCAAAACTTCTGCCAAAGAAGAACTGGCCTCCGAGGCAAGGCCAGGAGGCGATAAATGAGAGGATACAGCCTGCAACAATTGCGCAGTAAGACATTTCATGCGCTGCTCCGACAGTGCTTTCGGTTCCAACCGCAGGCAGGCGTCACACTCGCCCAAGCACCACATACAGATAGAATGTGGGTCCGTACTCAACATCTGGCGGGAATAGGACCCACAAGACTTAAACCCGTAGGGCATATGAATTTAGCACACTGTTTCAGAAAGTTTGTCACAGCAGGCCGAAAAACGGCTAGAGATAGCACTACCGATCTGCGTGCAGCACCGAAAAAAAAGAAACTGATGTCAGCACGCCGGAGGGGACTTATATGGCTCCACTAACGTCATGTCCTGATCCGACGCCGTACGGAGCCTTGCGGCACTGCCACTCAGGGCATAGAGGTACAGCTATGGCTAGTTGTCTCTATCAGATGCACAAGGTAGAGAGTGCTGATCTAGGTGGCTAGCTAGGAGCACCAGATGATCAGAGCAGAGACACTGATCTGGTGACTGATGCCATGAAACACACAAAACTGTGTTGTAAGAACACGGGGAAAAGGGGAGAGGGACAAGCTCTAGAGTCAGGTCCTCCCAGACTAACCCGAAACCTAAGTGAGGCTGCATCTGCTAGGGCTCCAAAAAGATGAACCCGCATTGAATCCGCAAAAAACCCTACTAAGGAACTTTTTTCAATATATAAAGAGCTCACGGTCCCTACCAGACTTGAGGCCCGAGACACTTATTCTAATGAATTATGTGATGAGATTGCGGACTTTTTTGTGAAAAAAGTGGATTCAATACATGCCACTTTTACAGATAGCTCACATGTTCAACACTCGATAGTGAGAAATGCTTCTGCTACCAAGGCCCATTTAACAAGCTTCTTAGTCCCTGAGAGGTCAGATCTGCTCTCCATTATGAGGGGAATCCACTCTGGATCCCCGCTTGATGTAATCTCTCCCAATCGCTGTATGGGAGCTTTTGATGGCATGATCGAGCAGATTGAACATCTAATCGCTCTTTCTTTTCAGGAGTGTCATGTGCTGGATGTTTGGAAAACCGCACAGGTTATACCCCTGAAAAAGAAAGCGAATATTCACATTTCTCAACTGCAAAACCTCCGTCCTATCTCTCTCCTCCCCTTTTGTGGGAAAGTTGTGGAGAAGGTAGCGAATAGGCAACTTATGAAATTCATTGAAGAGAACTCTTGTCTCCATTCAACCCAGTCAGGGTTCAGAGCAGGATATTCAACCGAATCCGCGGCCCTCTTTTCCACAGAATGTCTAAGACAACTTGTTGATGAGGGGCAGACAGCAGCGTTGGTGTTATTAGATCTTAGTGCAGCATTTGACACCGTGCTGCACTCGACGCTGCTGTCTCGCCTCTCTGACATGGGAATAGATGGTCCAGCCCTGGAATGGATAAAATCTTTTCTGGAAAACAGGAGTTTCCAGGTGCATTGCCCTCCTTATAAATCATCCCTTCGCAAGTTGAGCCACGGGGTTCCACAGGGCTCAAGTTTGAGCCCCACGCTGTTTAATATTTATATGGAGCCTCTGGCACATATTGTGGAAGCCTATGGTGTGGATATCGTCACATATGCTGACGATACCCAACTAATAATTAAACTCGCCAACAACCAGCCAGAGGAAGCCACTAACTTTTCCAACTGTATGCGGGCTGTGGCAGGGTGGATGAACAGCAACTGCCTACGCCTAAACGGCAACAAAACTGAGTTGTTGGTGGTTGGTAAGTCCTCCCCCACTTGGTCGCAGGACTGGTGGCCGACGGAATTAGGGGCAATCCCCCGCCCAGCGGAGGTTGTTAGAAATTTAGGAATTATGATAGATGCGGAGCTTTCCTTTAAGCAACAGATTAGTAAAATCACGGGAAAATGCTTTGGAATATTGAAAACTCTCCGCAAAGTTCTTGACCTGCTCCCCATTGGTGCCAGGAAGAAACTTATTCATGCCCTAGTCACACCACATCTGGACTATGGCAATGCCCTTCTCCTAGGCCTGAGCAAAAAAGGCATTCAACAACTACAGTGTGTCCAAAATGCCGCCGCCCGCCTGGTACTCAATCTTCCACGCAGGGCATCCGGAAAGACGGCATTGTGCAAACTTCATTGGCTCCCCATTGTGGAGCGCATTAAGTTCAAGGCACTCTGTGTTGTTCATCGCATTGCCCAGGGAAAAGGCCCAGACTATTTGCAAAACCTTCTTACCATTCATCGCCCCATCCGAAATCTTAGATCTGCCGGAGTGATGCTATTCCAACTCCCTCGTGTTCGCAAGACCAGGATGGGAGGTAGCTCCTTTCGCTTCTTAGCAAGTAAACATTGGAACAGCCTCCCCTTGAATCTTCGGATGGAGCCCTCCGAAACAAGATTCAGACAAAAACAAAAAACTTACCTTTTTCCCAAGTAAATAAGTGCCTTGTTTGTAGTCCGAGATTTTAGTTTGACCCGGTTCGGCCTCCTTAGGGAGTAGTAGCATTTCTTAGCGCGGGGACACACCGTCTCAGGTGTAACCAGGCGCTTTAAAAATGGTTTTATTATTATTATTATTATCAAATGGCATGTCAAGCAGGGCTGACTGACGAGCTTCTAAAAATCCAGATGCCCGAATCCAGGTGGGCTGGTGCAATGCCACAGCAGATGCCATGGCTCACACAATGGAATCAGTGGAGTCCATTCCACACCTGATGAGCAGTTTTACCACCTGACGACCATCTAAAAGCAACTGCTGCAACTCGCCTTTGTCAGCCTCTAAGTTGTCCCAAGGAGTCCCACAAGGCATTAAGAAAGCGTCTGAAGACACAAATAGTGTTGGTGGAGCGTAAAGCTGCGCTAGTGGAGGAAACACGCATTTACCACAAGAATCCTGGTTCCTGGACTATTTGTCAAGGGGGAAATGGGGAAGGTTCTCCCTTTCAGGGGAGGCCGTAATGGCCTGGACCAGGAAGCTGCAGTGGGTCGGCTGTCAAATAAGGCAAGCGGGGTCCCCAGGGCCAAGGCGGTATGTGTGAGCAATAGTACAGTCCACTGGAACACCTGACTCGCGCTGTGTCCATGTCCCCAATAAAATATCACAAAAGGGGAGTACTGATTTCACCCTGAATGGCCAGGATGAAGGACCTCAATAAAGGGGGGCCCTATCCTTCTCCACTGTATTGTAGGTAGAGCGATATGTAAGACATCAGCCACTCTTTTCAAAACTTCTGCCAAAGAAGAACTGGCCTCCGAGGCAAGGCCAGGAGGCGATAAATGAGAGGATACAGCCTGCAACAATTGCGCAGTAAGACATTTCATGCGCTGCTCCGACAGTGCTTTCGGTTCCAACCGCAGGCAGGCGTCACACTCGCCCAAGCACCACATACAGATAGAATGTGGGTCCGTACTCAACATCTGGCGGGAATAGGACCCACAAGACTTAAACCCGCAGGGCATATGAATTTAGCACACTGTTTCAGAAAGTTTGTCACAGCAGGCCGAAAAACGGCTAGAGATAGCACTACCGATCTGCGTGCAGCACCGAAAAAAAAGAAACTGATGTCAGCACGCCGGAGGGGACTTATATGGCTCCACTAACGTCATATCCTGATCCGACGCCGTACGGAGCCTTGCGGCACTGCCACTCAGGGCATAGAGGTACAGCTATGGCTAGTTGTCTCTATCAGATGCACAAGGTAGAGAGTGCTGATCTAAAGAGAAGGGTAATATGAGAACTGAGGTACACAAAAACATGTCCGGTAAAGAGAGTTTTAAGGCAGATAGAAAGGTAAAAGGAGGAGTGAAAAGTACAAAGAGATGAATTATGGAAAGAAATGAAAAGTAGAGATAGGGATGAGGTAGGTACATTGTGATAGAGAGAGAGCAAGAGGAAATAAATTGAGAGGAGTGAGGTAGAAAAGTTCTGCGGAAGTATGTAGAAAGACATGAGAAAGAAAGATAGATTAGGAAGAGAAGAAGAAGTGATAGAGAGTGTTGACATAGTCAGATATAGGAGCCAACAGAATAGTGTCACAGAGAGAAAAGCAAGAATTACTGATTTGTGAGGCGGAGATATGAGATACAACACAAAAGAGGAGAAAGATGTGAAGTAGAAAAAAAGGGGAGACATAGAAAAAGTGGCAATGGAATGTTAATGTAGGTAATGTTATGGGCTTTATCTACTTAAGAATTGTGAAAACTGGTTTGTTATGGTGCTTTACCTACCAGTGCACTGAACATGTCAATGGGATAATCAGGACAATGGCCGCATTACACTGACTGCACATGGATAATTCTATTGTGCTGGGAATGATTCTGTACCTTGGTACAGTGAAGAGGCGCTTGGTCCAAGAAGCCTCCCAAGCACAATGTACTACACTTGCCTATTTGATCTTAAAGGATTACTCTTGATCATTTTCCAAACTGTGCAGAAATCTGAATACTTGTGTAGCTACCTAATAAAGGGGACCATGTCATTGAATATTTGAGCAGTACTATGCTTTTTAATTACCCTCTCATATTATGGCAGCAGCCAGCAGCATAAATAGTAATAGCATTTTATTTGCTGAAACAATACCCAACACTCTCTCAAAATCTCCTCAACCAATGATATATAGAGACTTAAAGCCTGCCTCCAAAGTATACAATCCTGGATGTCGCCAAAGGAGCTGATGCTAAACCCCCAGCAAGACCAAATTCCTCCCGTTTGGCAACAATGACAAACATTCTCTGATTCAGTCACAGCTCTCCGAGTTAAACCTAACTAACATCACATCCCAATTGACAGAGCAGGCCAAATCCTCTGGATTTACCCGAAATCAAACCTCTCACTCAAAGAACATATTGCCAAGAATACCAAAACAGGCTGGTTCCAGCTCTCTATCCTGAAAAAAGTAAACCTCCTTTCCAATGATAAAACATCAAAATGACAGTTCACACTCTAGTCCACTGCCACTCGGATGAAGGCAACATCCTGCCCAGCTGCATAACTGAGACCACCATTGGTTCACCAGAAAGGCATACCCCATGTGGCTCATCAAGAGGCTGCAGAAATCTGACCACATCGCTGATGCAATAAAGGATCTAGAAGGCCGCCTGCTGCAAGCTTGAATCATCTTTAAGTTCAGCTGCATCTTTTACAAGACTCTCTACACCAAGACCTCTGTTTACCTGTTTAACAGACTAACAAGATATGCCGGTCATCGCCAGATTAGAGACTAGAGGTGCAAGTGGTGCTAGTGTGAAATAATGAAAAGATAAGTTTTGAGACGTTTACGGAATGCTAGCAGATTGGGTTCTCCTCGAAGGGTGAGGGGGAGGGAGTTCCAGAGGTTGGAGGCGTTCAAGGAAAAAGAGCGTCCACCCCACCTAGATCTGCAAGCTTTCACGGGTGTTGCCCGAAACGCTGAGCTGGAGCGTAGGCACCTCAGGGTTGATCAGGGACTGAATAATGCCTTGGCCTGATTTCTAAATGGCTTTGTGGGCTATGCACATGGCCTTGAACTGTATTCTGGAACGAATAGGAAGCCAGTGGAGGTGATTCAAAGCGGGTTTCGCAGATTGTCTAAGGGGAATCTGGAGCAAAAGGCGAGCCGCACAGTTCTGAATGACTTGTAGCTTCTGGGTCGTAGACTGGGGGGCACCCAGGTACAGAGCGTTTCAGTAGTCGAGGCAGGATAGTATGGGAGCCTGTACCATAATCCTCCTGGCCTGGAAGGGGAGCAGGGGGAGAATCTTTCTCAGCATTCTCATTAGACCAAAGCAGGTGGCCGACAGCTTAGAGGCTTGGTGGTTGAAGCCCAAAGAGCTGTCGAGCCAGATGCCCAGACTCTTGATCTGCTGCTTATGGATAGGTATGGGGCCAAGGAAGGTTGGCCAGATGGAGGTAGAGGTGGGAGATGGTGATTTTCCCAGAAACATCAGTTCGGTCTTGTCCCTGTTCAATTTGAGGTGAGAGCAGTCCATCCATTCGGCTACAGCCTCTAGGCAGGCCCCCAGAGCGCCCGATGATCCCTCAGGGTGGTTGAGTGCCACCACGAATTGGGTATCATCTGCGTAGGTGATGATTTTAATGCCGAATGGGAGGACTATTCCTGCCAGCGGGGCCATATAGGTGTTAAAAAGTGTGGGGCTTAGGGACGAACCCTGAGGGACCCCACAGCTGAGAGGCCACCGCTTGGAAGTGGCAGTTCCCTCAACGACTTTGAAAGACCTGTCCTTTAGGAAGGAGTGGAACCAGGCGAGAGCTTTGTATGACACTCCCTTGTCTTTTAGCCGCTCTAGCAGGATGTTGTGGTTCACAGTGTTGAAAGCGCCACTGAGATCCAACAAAATGATAGCTGCTGAGCTGCCCTGATCCAATAGTCTCCTGGCTTTCTAAGTTACTGCCAATAAGGCCGTCTCAGTCCCCAGTTGAGGGCGGAATCCGGTTTGGGTTGTGTGCAGCAGTTTATTGGATTCTAGGTGTTGTACCAGAGTGGAGTTTATATGTCTCTCCAGTAATTTGCTCAGCCAGGGAAGGAAGGAAATTGGACGGTAATTAGCCATGTTAGATTGATCAAGGTTGGGTTTTTTCATGAGAGCTCTCACCTGGGCACATTTCCATGCCAGGGGTACTGTGCCAGAGGATATAGAGGAATTTAGTGCCTCTAGGATGACTGGGCTTACGGTTTTGGTGACCAATGAGAGGTACTGTGGGGGGGGCGGGGTCCAGAGGGGAGCCAGAAGAGACTCTTGCGATGAGGGTGTCTAGGGACGCCGCATCTAGCAGTGTAAGTTCTCCTAAGGAGTAGTGTGGTTCTAGGTGTTCAGTGGATGTCCTGTCAAGTGTTAGCTCAGGTTGGTGGGGAGAGAAGTGTTGTCAGATCGTCTGAATTTTGTGATGGAAATATTCTGCTAGATTGTTGCATCGGTCTGGGGCTTCGTCTGAGTTAGGAGGTTTGTGTGGTACTGAGGAGAGAGATTTGGCAATACGAAAGATCTCTTTAGGGGAATTAGCCGCTGCCTTTCTCCTCATAGAAGTTGATTTGAGCGTTTTTGATCTCCGCCTTATACCTCCTAATTGCCTCTCTATAGTCCGGTTTCTTTCCAGACGAGAAGTTCTGTCTCCATCTCCTTTCTGCTTTCCTACAGAGCTGTTTAAGTTCTCTTAATTTAGGGGTAAACCAGGGTGAAGATTTTTTCTTGAAATTTTTGTGAGAGAGATTTTTAGGGAGCACTGTGTCCAGAGAATTTAGGATCCAAAGATTGAAGTTATTATTAGCCATCTCAGGGTCGGAGTTGGCCTGGGGTTTGGTGGTGTTGAGGACCGCAGTCCAACGGTCAATGGGAAGAGTTGACCATTTTCTATTAAGTGTCAGCATAGTGCTTTGAGTAGGAGGGGGGGCGGGCGACTCCCAGATCAGGGGAATAAGTAGGTGGTCCGTCCAGGGGAGAGGGACGGGGGTGCCAACATAGAGTTTCTGGTCGTTACTGAACACTGGGTCGAGGAGATGGACCTTGTCCTGTGTAGGGGCAAAGACTTTCTGTTTAATTTGAAGGGCTGCGAGGCTCTTGGATCACTCAATAGCCAGGTGGTTAGAGTGGTCGTCCATATGGATGTTTAGGTCACCTAATATTGTAAAGTTGGATGGAGTTAGGGCTAGATTGGCGACCGGAGGGGGAGGGCGTTAAGGAATTGACCTATAGGTCCTGGAGGACGGTAGAGCAGTAGGCCTTAGAAGGTGCTAGTGGAGGAGACATCCAGGGTAACATTCATGCATTCACAGTCTGGTGGACCGTCCATGGATGTTCGACAGCTAAAGCTTTCTTTAAATATTATGGCTATACCCCCACCCCTCCCGTTCATACGATCCGCCCTTTCAATTAAGTAGCCGGGTGGCAAGGTTTGCGTGACTGCTGGGTCAACTTCGTCTTGAAGCCAGGTTTCCGTTAGGAATAAGGCCTCAGGTTTAAGATCCTCTAGTAGGAGGGTAATTTCCGTTGAGTGCCTAGGAAGAGAGCGTCAATTCAAGAGGAAAAATTTGAGAGGGAGACTGGGTGCCTGTGTTTCCTTGCTAAGGAGTTGGAACTTAAAATTACAATGGGGGCAGCACGATTGAGTAGTTTCTGTGCTGTAACTCCAGTTCTGTAGTAGGGGTATCTCTGTTATAGTCATAATCTAGTGAATAGTCCCGCCCATGTGCGTGGACCCCGGAGCAATCAAAAATAATCTCTTAAGTTGTCGAAAAATGCAGAACTGCACAGACACCTAAGAGAGAATTAAAGACAGATAATGCAGCGTATATCCACAGGCTACCCTGTCCAGTACTTCAACTAGAAATTCCACCAAAAATCCACAAACAGCAAAGCCTGTCCAGATTTCCCTTGCTTTACCAGCAAATACTCTCTGGAATGATAGAGAGGAAGACATGGACAGACAAGCCCCATAGGCTGCCATTATGTGGCTCAGAACAGGATACTGTGCCTTTAAGAGAACTTTCCAGAACTTCACAGTATCCCAGAATGCACTGCAGGTCCCTCTTACTTTCAGTTCTTTTTTAAGGTGTAACACGCCAGACCTGTAGCATTCCTTACATGAATATCTGTCTCCACCGGGGAGGAGGGCGGGCGCTTAGGACTATAACAGAGATACCCCTACTACAGAACTGGAGTTACAGGACAGAAACTACTCCTTCTGTAGTAGGGGATCTCTGTGTATAGTCATAATCTAGTGAATAGAATGGCAAGCCCATCCCCACACCAAAGCGGCGGTGGAGAAAAGAGAAATAACACCACTACTGTGCGAACAGATTTCGCAGCGAAGCCTGCCCAACCTGAGCGTCTGCCCTGGCATCAGTGTACAGGCAGTAATGCTTAGCAAAGGTATGGACCGACTTCCAAGTGGCCGCCTTGCAGATTTCTGCAATTGGAACATTACGGAGCAAAGCAGACGTGTCAGCTTTGCCCCTGGTGGAATGAGCCTTAGGTTTACCCCCTAAGGTCTTAACAGCTTTTTGGTAACAACTGTATACAGGACACAATCCACCTAGAAATGGCCTGTTTAGAGGTAGCAAGGCCTTTCCTGACTGGTCCATAATTGATAAACAATAGGTCTGACCTACGAATATCCTTGGATGTATCCAGATAAAATGTCAACACCCTCCTGACATCCAGGGAATGCAGGGACCTTTCCGCTGGAGAGGGAGGATTCTGAAAAAACGTAGGTAAAGTTATGATCTGGTTAAAATGAAATTCAGATATAACTTTAGGAAGAAATTTAGGGTGAGTACGCATAACAACTGTAGCAGCATGAAATACAGTATAATGTTCTTGGCAACACAACTCCTGAATTTCACTCACCCTGCGGGCCGATGTAATGGCCACGAGGAACGCCGCCTTCCAGGACAGGTGCTGCAACGAAGCCTTATGAATAGGTTCAAAAGGCTCCTTCATCAATCTGGACAGCACCACATTCAATTCCCATGAAGGCGAAGGAAGCCGGTCAGGAGGGAACACTTTCTTCAAGCCTTCCAAAAAGCTTTGATCACAGGGATCTGAAAGAAGGAAGTCTGTGAAGGGCATTTCCTGTAGGCAGTCAATGCAGCCAGATGAACCTTCATGGAGTGGACATTAAGGCCAGACTGCGCCAGATGTAGAAGATATGAAAGGATGACATCTTCCTTACATGTCGTCGGGTCATAGTTCTTGGACTTGCACCAGATGCAAAACCTCTTCCACTTGTAAGCATAAGAAGTCCCAGTGGAAGGTCGCTTAGCCCCCTTCAGTACGTCCATGCAATCTTCTGGAAGATTCAGATGGCCATATTGCAGGAGCCATGCCGCCAAACTCAAAGACGAGAGGTTGGGGTGCCACATCTGCCCCCCGAACTTCGTGAGAAGGTCCGGCCTGTACGGCAGCCTCATGTGAGGAAGGAGAGACCGGTGAAGCAGGTCCGTGAACCACCACTGTCTGGGCCATTCCGGGGCAATCAGTATCATCCGCGCCCTGGACTGGGACAGCTTGATGAGAACCGTCGGAATCAGGGGAATGGGTGGAAAAGCGTACAGAAAGCTGTTCGACCAGTTGATCCATAACGCATTCCCCAGCGTCCCCGGCTGGTAGTGCTTGGAGGCGAAGTCTCGGCATTTGCTCTTTACGGCGGTGGCGAACAGATCTACGTCTGGAGTCCCCCACCTTGCGAAGACTTCTCCCAGTACTTCGTCGTTTATGACGCATTCGTGGTTTTCCTGAATCAGTCTGCTCAGTGCGTCTGCCTGAACATTCTGCACACCTGGTAGATGGGTAGCCATTACCGTCAGTCCTCTGGCTAGAAGCCAGTGCCAGATCGCCTGCGCCTCCTGGGACAGGGTGCGCGAGCTCGAGCCCCCCTGCTTGTTGAGGTAATACATCGTGGTCATATTGTCCGTTTTCACAAGCAGAGAGTTGGTCTGGAAGGACGGAAGAAAGGCCTTCAGCGCCAAGTGAACAGCGCTGAGTTCCAGGAAATTGATGTGGTACGTGGACTCCGTCTGGGACCACGTCCCCTGAATCTGTAAGTCTCCGGAGTGCGCCCCCCAGCCGCGGAGAGGTGCATCCGTCACGATAGTCTGCGTGGGAATGTCCTTGTGGAAGGGAACCCCTCTCAGGAGATTCTCCGCCGAACACCAACACTTCAGAGACTGAAGAGCATGTAGAGACAGTCGTATCCTGTCGTCCCAAGACCCTTTCCTCTGATCCCACTGATCCTCCAAGCACTCCTGCAATGGTCTCATGTGCAGCCGTGCGTGTGGCGTGAGGAAGATACAAGAGGCCATCGATCCCAGAAGAGAAGACACCGTCCTCACTGTTGTAGATGGAGTGGTCATAAGAGCCTGAGCCTTCCGAAGGAGTGATAATCATCGCTCCTCCGAAGGAGACACGCTTGCTGACAGCATATTGATGGAGACTCCCAAGTACTATATGCACTGGACCGGAGTCGGGACAGACTTGGACATGTTGATGTGCAACCCCAGCTTGTTCAAGAGAACGCACGTCTTCTGGAAGTGCGCTTGAGCTTCCGAGAAGGAGGAGGCCTTGATCAACCAATCGTCCAGGTACGGGTAGATTCCTGTGTTTGTGTGCAATGGGCACATGGAAGTACGCATTCTGTAGGTCTATAGTACATAGCCAGTCTCCCTGTTGCAGCTGAGGATAAATCTGATGCAATGACAGCATGCGAAACTTCTCTCTGCGAATCCACTTGTTTGCTCGTCGCTCGTCGCAAATCCAGAATAAGCCTGAACTTGTTCTTGTCCTTCTTGCGAACCAGGAAGAACCGGGAGGACAGACCTCTTCCTCTTTGAGACAGAGGTACGTCTTCTATCGCCCTTTTCCTTAAAAGGATATCGGCCTCCGCCCGGCGCTAGCGCAGCTGATACTGCGCGCTGACCAGAGGAATTGATGGAGGCGGGCTGGTGAACCGAAGACTGTATCCATTGCAAACAATATTCAGCACCCACTTGTCCTGAGTAATTGTTTTTTCTCCACTCTGCCAGAAAAAATTGAACGCTTCCCCCCACCGGAGTGGGTAACGAATGCAGGGGAAGTAAGCGCTCAGGGCCTAGACCTGGGCGGGCCTTTAGTCGCTGCTGCCGACTGTTGGCCGCCTTTGCCTCTCTGGCTCTTCTGGAACGGTCTTCGGAACTGCTGCTGTTGTTGCTGCTGCTGTCCCGAAGCCTGGCCACGCCCTCTGCCCTGTCCACCGAACCGTCTCTGGAACGGGCGGTAAGATTTCTTGGTATCCTTGGGCTTTTCCAGACCCACAGCTGTGAGCGCGTCGGCCTACGCCTTCATGCGGGCCATTTCGTCATCTGCATGTTGTCCAAACATGATTTAGCCAGAGAATGGTAAATTGGCAACCCTTTGTTGTGCATCAGGCTTCAGCGACATGAGGCGGAGCCAGGTGTGTATTCGCTGGTTAACTCCATGGCAGTAACCATGCGCCGCCAGTAGGGAAGAATCGGCTGCAGCACTGATGACCTGATTCGCCACCAGCATCCCCTCATTCAACACCTCTTGGAAATCCTCTCTCTTGTCATGAGGCAGGTGTTCTACAAACTGCTGGAGGGATTCCCAGAGGGCTCGGTCATACCGCCCTAACAAGGCCGTGGCACTTTCTGCTTTCATGGAAGTCGCCGATGTCCCACAAACTTTCCTCCCCGCCGAATCCAGCCATCTAGATTCCTTATCTGGTGGGACTGTGGATGACGGAGTGGTGGCATGCTGTTTCCGAGCCGCCGTCACTATCACCGAGTCTGGCGGAGGATCCACCCTCAGAAAAGCCGGATCCGAGTCGGGAGCCCGGTATTTCTTCTGGAGGCTCGAGGGGGCCGCCTTAGTCACCGCCGGGGTGAGAAACAGGTCCCTGGCCGGATCCTCCAGGCCTGGTACCAATGGCAGTAATGGCCTAGACTGATGTTTCTGGTGCAGCGTCTCGAAGATCACCGACGTTTTGGGCATGGGCACCGTCAACGAGATGCCAGCTTCGCAGCACCCCTCAACAGGACCTCATGGAAGGACACAAGATCGACACCCTTGTCTCCGGCGACCCCGACAACGTCGGTGAATAGTCCCTGGTCTCTGAAGACCCCATATGAGAACGGGACCTGCGCCTCCTGTGGCGACGTCTCGACCGCGTGGATGACCTGTTGTGACTCCGCGATCGCTCCCTCCTCCTGGAATGAGATCGCGACCTCCCAGTTCGTGGACGCTCCTCAGGCCTCCGCGGAGGAGTCTTCCGTGGCCTATCCTGGGGTTTTGGCTTAGGAGTCCCCTTAGGCGGTGCAGGGAGGTGAGGCAGCAACACCGACCTCGGCGGAACAACAGGAGGTATCTCCAGCCGAGGGACGGACCGAGGAGGCGGAGGAACCTCCTTAGGTAGAGGAACCAGACCCTCCAGTCGGTGATCGCCGTCTCCGGCGTCCTTCCCCAGATCCGGCGTGACTTCCGGCGCCAGAACTCCTTCTGCGCCGCTTAGGAGAGTTGGAACATCTCCGAGACGCTGATCTCTTTCTTCTCGACGCAGAGCGTCGCTTCTCCGGCGTCAAGCGTCGCCTCCGCGACTCCTGTGTCGAACGCCGTCTCCTCGACGTCGAGTGCTTCTTCCTCGACGCCGAACACCGCCTCCGCGACGTCGAACGTTCAGTCTTCGACGCCGAGCGTCGACTCCTTTTTGACGCCGACCGCTTCCTCGAGGTCCTCGACGTCGAGGATCCCCTCGACGCCGACCGCCTTTTCGGCGGCGACCGGCGGTATCGCCTCGACGGCGAGCGCCGACGCCTGCCGCTCTGTCTTTGGCGTCGATGCCTCGACGCTGACGTCGTCGACGAACAATCCGTCGGTGGTGATCTCGACGGCGGCCTACCCAGGTCCTGCGACGTCGATCCTTCACGCCGTCTCGACCCGGAGCCCCGGGGAGATGGGGAACACACTGTCGTCATCTCTCTCGACATCGTCGTCAATGCAATCGACGTCGACGGAGACCGGGACCTTTTGCTGGGCTTCCTGCCTCTGGGGAGCCCCCCAGAGGCCTCAGCAGGGGCAGAGGGAGCCTTCCCAGCCTGCCCAGACCCACCTGCAGCCTGCAGTCGTCTCTCCTCTAGGCCTTGAAGCCTGATAGGAGGTGGGGGCGTCTTCGGCCGAGGTGGTGTATAAACCACAGAGTACACCGAGCCCGGTGACTTCTTCGGGGGAGGGGACTTGCCGAAAAGTTCTGGCAGATGTCACATTCTTCAGGGACATGTGCAGCAGGGAGACAGAGGATGCAGACGTCGTGTGGATCCGACTTGGACTTCTTCCTTCCACATTCTGGGCACTTGTCGAAGAGAGCAGGCATTTTAGAGCCCTAAAAAGCCTGAAAAAATACACAGAAGTGAAGAAAAACACTAAGCACACAAAATGAAACATTTCTAAACACCAAAGGTGCACAAAATTCCAATAAACCCTTGAAAAAAGGGAGAGCTCAATGCTCCAGGGTCCTGTTAGCAGGAGCCGAAAAAAAGAACTGGAAGAAAGAGGGACCGGCAGTGCATTCTGGGATACTGTGAAGTTCTGGAAAGTTCTCTTAAAGGCACAGTATCCTGTTCTGAGCCACATAATGGCAGCCTATGGGGCTTGTCTGTCCATGTCTTCCTCTCTATCATTCCAGAGAGTTTTTGCTGGTACAGCAAGGGAAATCTGGACAGGCTTTGCTGTTTGTGGATTTTTGGTGGAATTTCTAGTTGAAGTACTGGACAGGGTAGCCTGTCGATATAGGCTGCATTATCTGTCTTTAATTCTCTCTTAAGTGTCTGTGCAGTTCTGGATTTTTCGACACCTTAAGAGATTATTTTTGATTGCTCCGGGGTCCACGCACATGGGCGGGACTATTGACTAGATTATGTCTATACACAGAGATCCCCTACTACAGAAGGGCTGTTAGCTAAGTTCAGTGAGTGTGAGCGGTTGCTACCAACGTCCCTTCTCAGTGCAGTCAAAGAATGAGCACTGTACCTGAGAAAACTTGCAGGGGTTGTGGCCCCTGGTCCTGTCCGGACGGGAGCAGACGGGCTTGCCTTTGGCGCGCCGCCAGCGCACCCGCTGCGCGTGAGCTGGGGCATCCGATGAAATAGTGACCAAACGCGAAACTAGAGCGCTGAGTGCACCGGAAGTGTCCCGCCCTGGGGGTGTTTTCCCGTGACCGCCCTCAGCTCAACGGCACTTGCCGAGTCGGACCGGGGCGTGGGAGCACTCCTCTCGGGTAGGTAGGGCTTTGAACGATTTTTTAATTCAATAGCAAACAGGTATGCAAAATACAGAATGCGCGAGCAGTGACTTAAAATAAACAATCTAAAACTTCTTTTTTTTAAACTTAGACACAAGTGTATCAGCAGCTAGCAGCAGTACCTCATGGTCAGGTTCTTGCCGCAAAATACTTTTGTATGGCACTGGTAAACCACAAAATATTCTGAGAACAGCTGAAAACAGATCTATCCCAGAATGCGTTTTGTTGAATTACCTTTGCCTTTCTTTCTAGCACCAGTCTCCAGTCTCCATCTCAGTGTAGCTAACTGTGTGTCAGTACACGCTCTGATTCAACCAATTGAGATGCATTCAGCATAATATGTAAGTTCTCACATAAACAATGAGCTTTCTGGACCACATTTTACAGAAACTTCCTTACTAATACTCCTAGTTCATCTAAGATACCACACTCCCTAATTATCTACTTTGGGAGGTCTATGCTAGTCTAATCACCACATCTGAAAGTAAATAGTGTGTTTAGGAATGAACAAGAAAGAATGATGTGAAAATGGTGGTTAACTTTAAACATTCAATGAAACCGCAAGGGAAATGGCATATAGCTCAGAGAGGCAACTGTCCAGTAGTCTATTTTTAACAGAAAATGTAGGACAATATGAAGGCTTGACCTAAGAATGTGAACTGTAGGGGATCTGAATGCATCCACAAAGTATTTGCCATGTTCTAGGCTTCATTATTAAAAAAGTTTATCTCACGAAGGTTGAGAGCGACGGGAATTTTCCTTCCTATTCGATCTGTATACACTTATTAGGTCTTTGGAAGTTGGGAAGAGACCTTTGGTGGGGAACTATACACCTAAAGCGGAAGTTAACAATGCTGAGTCTAGGTGGAAGTTCACTTTTATGTTCACAATCTTACTATTTATGTGCTACGTAGATATTTGTCATATGTAACAATTGTTGAGCAAGAGTCTGGAGGATGCTAGGTTCACTTAATTATATTTAGATTAGATCATGGACATCTGCTCGTGGCAGCAGTTCTCCTTTTTTGGTGGTTCGTATTTGGTCTGATCACTTGTTTAAGTCACGTTGCAAAGTCAAGGTGATGTTGTAAAATGTAAACAAGTAATTTTATTACTGTCACGCAATAAAGATTTATAAAAACAATTGTGATCACAAAAATGTTTTATATATTTCTCCAAACCATTAAAGCCAGCAAAATTAGAATTCAGTAGCACCTTACCAAAGTAATTGACCATAACACCACCTATCATGGCACCACAGCCACGGCCCAAACCTAAGTGCAGTCCCTGCAGGATCCCCTGTGCTGTGGTTCTCAGGGCAGGAGGCACAGCAGCACTGAGATATGAAATACAAGCCGCCCATATAGCTGCATGGGTCACTCCTGCAAAGAGAAAATACTGCAGTTAGCACAGTTATCTTTTATGGTAAATGCTGCTGAAAACAGATAATAACAACACATTACAGATCTTATTATCAAAGTGGAGAATAAATCATGAGGACATCAGATAAGACTATCAGTTAGGAATATCAAGACATTGGGTCTCTAATACAGTTCCTAAAAAGAGTTTCACATACAAACAGACTGTATCTATAATGCAGCTTTCTTTAAAAGTCAAAAAACATTCTTTAGTTATTACATTCCCTAGCTCAGTAATATCACCATCGTTTACTATTCAATTGGTATGCCCTTATGAGGTTTAAAGGCTCTTTGGAAGTACACAGCAGCAGTGGAGTGATGGGTGCAATGTCTTATAAAAGCTTTTTTTTTATGCATCTTAAATCTCATTGAGAATTACCCAAAATTTGAAGCTCAGATAAAGTCACGGAGGTAGGAACATTGTTTCTTTAAAACAATGTCCACTGTATCATATAGACCCTTTAAGCATCAATTTAGCAGTTTAAAAGTTTGGCAGGCACAAGGTAGATCGAAGAATGCTGGGGATTCTGCACCAAATCTTATACAGCTCCACTGTTCATCTTCGTCTGGGTACTTTCAGATTGTTGGGTCTTAACCGTATTAAAAAGGTTTTTGACTTTGCTCTTCTTTCAGAACCATTCAGAATTGCTTTTTCATGAGGAGTTGAAGCATTTTCTTATCAAGACTATTTTGACGCTCTTGGGTAGTATGGGATCAATGTATGTACACAAAACACGGAATTCATGGTAAATAACTTGAGACTCCTATATTCGATCCACAACAGATTCACAAACAATGAAGTTTCTTTGCTTCTGAGGCATACAATTTATTTTGCAGAGGTTTGAGCAAGCCCTTCGATGCATAGAATCTCTATCAAATTCTTCAGTTTTCTTCACTCTTTAGCTTCTTGTGGTCTACTCTGCTGCATGGTTTGAGAGGTGACGAAACAGGTTAGGATTAGGATTTTATTACTTTTAATGTTCAGCAACCCATATAACTTCAAACACGTACAGTTCATATGTGCACCTAGGCCGAACAAGATGATCAAAAACAGAAAAAACATCAATTTGATCTGAACTATCGTCAGCACTGTCAACACATATAATAGCTGTGCTTCCTTGGTACTTCCTCTTTCTCTGTCCTTTGGTGGCCAAATTAAGTGCCTTTGAATGCAAAGGCTGTTTTGGAAGTTTGTTATCATCATTGTGAACGTTTTGGTGTCAGACTAATTGAAGAATTCTAAACTTCACTTCCTCAGTTCTCAAACGTTACAGAACAGACCATAAGTGATTACAGAGTGAAGAAATTAAGAGAACCAAGTGTTACATTTTTTCGGTACAGGGAGTTTTAGTGATTTGTGCAGAAACACAGACTGTTAAGTTGAGGCCAGGAATCAAACCAGGCTTCACAGTTCTAGTAGGCCATATCTCCACTCAAAACTAGAGGGTAACGAGTGTTGACAAATGTAACGGACATGCTCTGAAATGTGTTCGAGAGCTAAGGAAGGCCAATGGTAGTAATAAATATAATGGCGAGCAGATAGTTAACTGCTGAAATAACTACTGTCATTTACAAAGTGTGCGCATTAGCATTAAAGTAAAGGATTGCAAATTGGGTTTTCGCAGTTGTTACAAATTTGCAAGCATCCCATATTTTTCAAATTCCCAAAAGTGTCCTGTGGTGATAGCAGTGTGTAAATCTTCAAGGGAGCAAACCCACAAGAAGTGATGCCATATGCAAAATAAAACTTAGGGCAGACGGGAACGTGAGGTTGATGAAACTGAAATAATGTGTCTATGTGCAAAAGTAGTGCTGGCTCTGAATAAGAACAAGAAATTAACTAGGCAGAGAAATGAAGATTGATGGACATGTGTCGAAGCATACTAATTGACATTTGGTCTAAGCTCACTTTTATATATGAAGAGATTTACAGGGATCAGTTAGAGGGGAAGGTAGTCTTGTAGGAAAAGGTAACATCAAGATACACATTTCTGCACCCAAGTAGTATGTTGACAGATTGACGAACATCCTAGCCAGCCACCAAACTGCAGCTGAGACTGAAAACATACCCAGTATTTATACTAATCTTCATGGTCAGAAATATGATTTTCGTATGATGAGGACTGTACAAACATAGATTTTTACAGATTATCAACTGAGCGACATTATTCAAACAAGGCTTCCTGCAAAGAGAAACAGTTCCAGCCTCCTACCACATGATACAAACTAAAATATTTCACTTTCATACTTAGACCGTGCCCTACGGCAAGCAGTTTGTGGGGACAGCAGAAATCTCCACGTAGAAAAAACTAGCTTGCATTCTCTAAGGAAAGATGACCTGCACAGATATTCCTAGTGTTGAGTCGGGGAGCACAGGTCAGGAGGTAATAGGACACACATTTAGACCTGCACATACACATTTTTCTCACCATGGGCACTATTGTTTTTTTGTTTATCTTCCAGAATACTATAAAGCAACCCCCCCCCCCCCCCCCCCCCAGTAAGGAAAGGGGGAAACCTATTAAAATCATAGGACTACTTGAGGGATGCAGACCTTTTTAGCAGAAGATGTACTGTAGGTAACTATGGAATTCAGACAGAAATGGGTAGATTCTCATTCAAATACACTAGGGAGAAGTTTCAAATTAAATCATATTAGAAGGTGATCTTTGGTTTCATTGTTTGTGTTAGAAGAAGATGGGTCCGATGTTCTGGAAAGACCCAGGTTTAGGTTATATTAGGTTGGAACTGTATAGTGTTTAGTCTGCCATTTATTGCCCCCATATTGCTGCTTATTTGAAAGGATATAAGCATAAAATATGCATGAACACTAGAAGTGTACCCGCAATACAAAAGGTGAGGCATGTTATAGGGGTGAAGAGGTAGCAAACGCGGTATAGAGATAGCATAGCGAGAGGGACATTAAGCCAGTGAAAGCCACTAAACTGGTAGCCTTCTAGTGGTAAGATAGACTGCCGGTGAGAAAATACATGTAGGCTTTCATATTAGAGATTGTAAAAAGGAATAATAGACACATTTACTCTTCCCACTGTAAGGAAGGCTTTAGCGGTTACAAATTGATGATGTAGAACCACAGGAGCAATTGGAGGAGCAAATGGAGTTTTTGTGTGCTTACTAGGATTGTCATAATTTACGGTAGTGCTGGATTTATTGTAGGTTAGCAATATGTCATTGGATGCTGTGCAAAAAGAAAGCAAAGTGAGAAAGAGAGGAAGAATATTGAGGGTTTGAGAAGAACAGTGACTAGTAAACGAATTGCTTTCCAGGGGTAGTGGACTGCTTTATTTGAGGCACTGACAAGAGATTGGTGAATATGGCCCATCTGTTGGACTTGGCCCTTTTTGCAGGGTCATCCCTAACCGTTTTGCCTTTCTTCTAGCCTTTTTTCTGACATGGTGTTGGTGGTTTTAGGACTCTGGGTACTTTAGCACTGCTGTCCACTGTAAAGTGCATGTGCTCTCTGTGATAAACATGGTAAGATTGGTCTACACCTGTTTGGCCTATTTAAGTTACCTGTCAGTTCCTTCTAAAGTGGTATCTCATATACCCAGGGTTGATGAATTAAATGCTACTGGTGGGTTTGCTGCGCTGATTGCGCCACCCACCAAAGTAGCCTTTCAAACCTATCTAAGGCCTATGCCATTGCAGGACCTGGGTGCACAGTGTTACTGCCGCTGTGACGTGGCACCTAAAGAGTGTGCCGTGTCTGTGAGCCCCCCTTTTACTGTATGTCAGTCACCCCTAAGGTAGGCTCTAGCTAGCCCTACGGGTAGGGTGCATTGTAGGTAAAAGATAGGACATATACCTTAAGTGCGTGACATGTCCTGGTAGTGACAAACAGTCATTTTGGTTTCTCACTACTGTAGGGCTGCCCTCCCATAGGAATGCATTGGGGATTCCCTGATAAGTGTTTCAGTGGTAATTCCTGATATGAGAAGCGCAGCGTGGTCAAGTTTGGTATAATTGGAATAGTGATCATAAATGCTGCGCAGAGGAGAGAAACACAAGACAGATGTATACACCAATGTTCGCAGACTCCAGAAAATGAGAATTGGCCTGCGTTTTCTGAGATGGGTTTGTCTTCTATGCTTAAAATGGATAAGGTATGTGGAAGTTCTTTCTCTCTGAGGTTTATGAGCTGTTTGGTTACAAAGTAAGAATGTCGCTTCTTGGTGCTCTTGTTCTCTAGCAATACATACAATATTCTTTTTGCAACATAACCTAGATTACTGCTTTTCAAAGGAGGATATTGAGCCCTCCTGTACAAGTTATGTATTGTACCCAGTTTGAGCACTGGGTGAAAATAATCCTGTCCTGTGGCAGTTGTCGAGGAAGTAGGTAATCTTGTGTTTTACCTGTGAGCACCCGGTTTACCCAGTGCATCAAATTAAATTTTTAAAAAGAAAAACATACTCAGAAAATGTGCTTGTTGCAGCTGACAGTTTATTGATCCCTATTGTGCTGCAACTGGACTAAGAAATTAGGCTTGCCCCAGAAGCAAGCCCTATTAATTTGATGAAAGCCTCAGAAGCACAATAAATCAAGCTTTCGCTTAGTCCTTCCATAGCCCCTGAGCGCATTATGTTGCAAAAGCAAGGAAAGGAACTTACCTGCTCCAGCATCTGAAAAGTCTAACAGGACTGGAGCACAGATGATAAACTAAGGATATTTGCGACACAATAAACATTGACAGCTTTTTAAGTATTCCCACTGCCAATCTCCCAATGAATAAAAAGAATAAAAAAAAAAAAGCACTGAGCCTGACTGCCAAAATTAAGCATCCAACATACAGGCAAATGTTGAAAGGTTAAGTCCTCACACATTGTCACAGCCAGTGTGAACCTTGAAGTGGAAGCAAAATCTGCCAATATCAAAAAATGCAGAGCTCTAAATTCCCAAGAGCATACAAAAATACCAATTACTAATTCACATGAGGTAAGAAACTGGAAATCAAACTCATTGAGACTGGACAGAAGAAAGAAAGACACCACTGGTCAGTGTTCACCTATTACAGAAGATGGGCTCTGGCTGGCACTTTCTGAGATGAAATTACAGCCAATATTAATAACTGACAGGTATTTATGCTGACTTAAGATACAAAGTAGGGATATCCCCTCTTGGCGCTCCTCTGTTCTCTAGTATTACAGATGTTAACAGAGTGAATGAGATCTGATTCACTACTGATGGGGTTTAAAAGGACATGTATAGTTGTGAATAACAGATACCTTTCTGCAAATACTCTGTTAATTATCTGGGAATTGCAGACATTTTTCGATGAGGATGGCTACATTTGTGTTACAAGCATATGAAAATAAAGACATCTGAGAATAGAACAGTCGGAATAAAATATTCTTCTCAGTTCACAAAAACTTAATGGAAATCTCTTAGATTTTTCACCTGATGATAAAGATACAGTCACTTAAGTATGTAGTATTCGATATCACAACTTTTAATGAGATTTAATCAGGCTTAATTTTGAACCAGTGCTACGGCATTCTGAGAATAATGAGGTGTATTGGGTAGATCTTCCTCTCTCCGTGATGAAAAGGGGTGTCTTGCATAAAAGGACTATGTTCCTGAGACGTCTGGGCATGCTACAGATGCACCCTATATATTCCTTGTCAGAATTCATTAGGATTCAGGGCCTAGTATGGAATTTTCTCAGGCTGAGCACAGGCCAAGTACTGCACTGATGTTGTTGTGCAGGTCAATATAGGAAGATGGACTTGGGCTGAAAGGACTATCAAGGAATTTAACTATTTACCACAGGTTATGATGGCGAACCACTGACTGTGTGTACAGAAAACGGTCTATAAGGCTAAAACATGACTGTATGGGAGCAAAGAGACCTACAGCTGCCAGGATGACTTAGGGTCTGATTTGGAGATCGGACTACAGTATTTACTTCGTCAGGGTGACGGAGTATTTTACTCCTTCACCCTAAATGAGTACCTGTACTCCTAATTTAGAGTTGTCTGCCTGCCCTATGGATAACGCTAGTCATGGGCAGTAACCATCATGGGGGTTCCTGTCAATGAGTTAAAAGTTTGAAAGGCGGCAAGTCAAAAACATGACGGGTGCCAGTCAAACTTTTAACTTGTTTTTGTTTCATCAAAAACAAAATCCCAAAGCGGGATATCACCAGTTTTTTCCTGGCTTTAAGGGTAGGAAAAACTGGCCGTTTCACCCCCCCTACTTTAAAAAAGGGCCAATGATCGAATGGTCCCAACTCTGACAGGCATTACTCCATCGAGCTGTCAGAGGAGTATGGCAGCAATGGAGCCAGAGTACGCTCCATCGCTGACATACTTAAGGTCCGGCTGACAGTCAATCAGGTGGGAGGACCTTCAGTTTGGCAGAGAGGTTAGTCTGCCGCAGTTGCAACAGAGTACCTTGAAGATATATAGATCGTCAAGGTAACTATATCTGGAGGTATATATAGTAAGACTCTGCTTACCTATAGAAACATACCTTCACAATATTTTTGTCCTTGATTTTCTAGACAAGATATTTTGTACCACAATATTTTTTATTCCAATATTCTGTCTAAAATACCCTTCCCACCTAACTTTTCAATGTGAACGTATCCCCCGGACCTTCAGCCATGAAGAAAGATACAGCGGAAATACATTGCTGCTTTATAGAAGGGAATCATGTCTATCAAGTTACTAAGTGTAATTGCATGCAATTTCAAACCTATCAGAAAATACATTAAGAGGACTGAATGGAGACTCAAGGGTACCTGAAGTAGGAATCTATATTTACCTTAAAGATTTTTACAGATTACTTTATAAAATTATTAGGCCACATAGCAGTTCAATTGCCTGCATTGCATAACAGAGACCGTGGACTTCAACATCATGATCCAGAAATTTTTGTTGAGGCTATATTAGGGGAAAATTCTTATGAAATACAAGGAGTGATTGGGTGGATAATAGGCCTGGACACAAACTTTATAGAATTTGACCTAAACTTAGCCTATTGGGTTTCAATAATCTGTTCTTGCCATAGCAGTTTTGGTAGCATAGACATTAATGGCTTTTAAATGGAATAAGTGAGGAAAAACTAGATAGCCACTTTGGTAAAAGTAAGGACTGGCATGAACACTGCATGTAAAACAATGTTGTCTATGACCAAAAAACGCACACAAAAATGTGTTAAGATACAGGTTAATTGTGAAGGATAATCTTGTTGGAAAGTGAGAGCTGCATGTCTACGTTGAGGAGAAGAAACAGGGCAGGTTTTTGATTCGATAGCAACCTGCGACCGAAGCCAGTAAGGTACATGGCAACTGACCACTGTGATAAAGAATGCAGCTCCACTGAAAAGAGTCTATAAGTGAGATCAACTTCTGTGTCATAGAGAATCCCTACCATCAGAATAAGTGGGGGTGATCGCTAATTGTAAATAATAATCTACCAAGTCTTTGAGGAGGATTTCACTAAGCTGTTTAAATATGATACTTGCACCCAATCCCAATATCATTGTACTGGGGAACTTTAGTCCTTGGGTCGATGATAAGACCAGTGCACACATCTTCTGCTTTCTTGCTCACCTAGAGTGAGGCTGATAGTCAGTTAATGGAATCCAGCTCTCCTTATGAGAAGGACCATTCCCGGACTTGGTAGCAATAACTCAAAACATAGCCTGTCTAACATTGAGACCTTTTACGTAATTCGCCTTTCTGCCTGGTCACCCCAAATTCTTGCGTTTTGCTGTACTATATAGTTTTACTGGCTTCAGAACGGTCGGAGCGCCGTGCGTGGGGGGTAGGTCTTTCCACCTCTGCTGTTCGACGCCAAGGTATTAACCTCCTCGAACAGCCCCACGGGAACAGACTGCGGGGCCCTCCAGGGTTATATTGTAGGGTTCCCCCATAGAGTAGGACCTGTTGGCTTGCTCCCAGATTGACCCAGTGAGGTTGTATCTTTTTAATTTTTCCTTATTATTTTTCACTGTGTAGTACATTTGTTTTGAGGTCCTGAAGAATTGCCACACAGGCATGAAACATGTCGACCTTCTAGAGGGTTGAGTCAGTCCGCTGTCAATCAAACAGTTTCTTTCTCCCCTCTCACCCTTTTAATAAGGGAGTCGGCCACCCGAATAAAATCCGTTGTGGACTGTCTCACCTTCTTTTAAACCTCACTTTCCCTTCACGACTACACCACCACCAGACCCCTCACACGCATACAAACTATTGGCTGGAACAAAAGATCTCCAACAAAGCGCGCCTACGGCGCCCGTCAGACATTGCAGCGCCAGTCTGACGAGGAGCAGGGGACCAATGATGAAGCATGACACCTAGATTTCTGGGTGTGTGAGGTCCCTTAGTTCCAACAAGGGAACTCCCAGTTCCCTGACTATAGTTTAGTTCTGTCTCCATTCTCCCATACCTCCTTTTTGATCCCCGGGGAACTCAGTATCCTTCTTTGGTTACAAGGACCATTCCCGGACTTGGTAGCAATAACTCAAAACATAGCCTGTCTAACATTGAGACCTTTTACGTAATTCGCCTTTCTGCCTGGTCACCCCAAATTCTTGCGTTTTGCTGTACTATATAGTTTTACTGGCTTCAGAACTGTGCACCTGTGCTAACCAATTGCAAGTGCCTGCGTTCCTCCTTTAAACATGGTCCAATTGGCACACTGCAAATTGGTATATTTAACTTTACCCGTAAGTCACAGGACATGTGGTAAAAAATGTACCTAGGGACTGTAAGTTAAATGCCACTAGTGGACTTCAGCACCTAATGTGCCATCCATTATGATGGCAGTATAAATGTGGCTATAGGCCTACCATTGTACTGGACTGTGCAAAACATGCACTGCAGCCTATCAAAATAAACCCCTCTGTCAGGTAAAAACTTTCCTTTTAAAGATTAATGTCACACCTCTGCAGGCCTTGTAGCCGACAAGGAAGGCTACATTGTATTTAAAAGTAGGACACGAAGAAATGTAAAGTTAATATGTCCTTACAGTGACCTGTCGATACCCAATTTTATTGTATGGTTAAACTAAAACATTTACAAAGAGCAAAAAAAAAAATAATAATAAAGTAAACAATTTATCAAGATAAAAATCATATGGTGAAGGCAGGCATCACTATGTACAGACAAGGAAAACTTTGCGAAATCCTGTTTTATAAAATAAGTAAGAGAACAAACAGAGCACATAGCAAAGCGGACTTTTGCGCTTAGGGTTAGGGCAATGTGCAAAATACGCAGAACACAGACCTGTTGCAATATAGATCCGAAAAAAACAAGCAAAAAAGATTCCGCTGAACTATGTTTTAAAAAAAGATGGATAACAGAACAGTAATTGCATATAGCAAATCAGGCTTTTAAGCGAGGATTTATAAACCATGTGCAAAGATCTACAGTCAATACTAAACTAAAACAAGTCACAGACTTGTCTTGCTTAGAGGCTGACCTGATGCAGTCCAAGCAGTGCATTTCCAGACAGGACCAGTGCAGAGAGTAGTAGTGATCAATTACAGTAACTACCACCAAACAGCTACTCTCACTGTAGGAATGCTGGCTGGCCCATGGGGAATCAATGAAAAGCAATATTAATGAATAATACTTTATTTTGGGAATGGGACAGTTAAAAAGATAATAAAATAGCAGCTTCATGCATGGAAGAGGTAACTTTCTAAAACATATTTTTCATTATAATTTTTAAAACATCCATCACTACTGAATTGGATTGTCAAGAACTTTTAAAACAACCTGTTTTTTAAAGTTCTTAAAAATCCAATTCAATGGTGAAGTTGGATTTTTAATTTTTTAATAAAAATTAAGGAAAAGTAACTCTCAGAAAGTTAGTTTTTCCCTGCTTGAAGTTCCAAGAGGCTAATTTGCATTAGCTCTCCAGCAGCAGCCCAGCCACTGATTAGCCCTGAATAGGTATGGAATGCCCCCCAGAAGCAAACAGTGGGCTGACCTCTTTGGCCAGAGATGACTCCTCTGAACTCCACAGAATATATAGGATGGGGACTGTGGGCATCTTTTTTGACAATACAGATCAAATCCTTCTTGACAGGTCTACTGAGCCACATGGAACACTTGGGGGTACACCTGAAAGGGAGAGAACAGAATGCCAAGACAATTCATGTGTATCCACCATCTGAGTGCCAGAGGACCCTGCTTTTGTCCTACCAAGCATCTGTTTCTGAGTTTGTTGTGGGAAAAGTGCCTGCCTCAAACTGGATTTTATTGTTAGATGTGGGAAGATACTAGGATTACTATAGTACATTCCCTACAAACACACCCACACATCCTGCCCTTAGGGCCCAAGCTTAGTGTGGCCTAAGACGTTTGCCTTCTTGAAAATACCCTGAGACATGGTATTTTGGGCCTTTCTGCAGTAAAGCAAACAGGAACTACTGCACGAGTGGGTAGGTTTCTCGCTAGAAAATTATATCCTAATGATTAAAGCACGACAGGGAGTCATTTCCACCCACTTGCTAGTGCCAGGCATAAATGTGGTATGTCCAGGTTGGACCTGTGGAAGATCAAAAGAGAACAGGACCTGCTGTCTGTGGTCTAAAAGGTCCTTCCTATACCCAAAGACATGGTGGACTCCAGGGATAAGTTGGCTGACCTTTCTGTGTGACTACAAGGAGAAAACAAGCTGAAAGAAACCTTTTCCTGGAAGTACCCAGATGACCAGTAGTAACTGGACCTGGACCCTGCTGTTGGCCTCTGTATACATTTGTGAGGCTGACTCACAAATAATCACTAGAATAAACAAAACAGCTAGATTTTCTGAGCGCTATGTTGAGCCTACCTCACTTGTTCTCTGTCCCCAGGTTCTTCTCCCTGGTTCTGGGTTCCCCCTTCTAAGTGTAAATTGGAGTAATGTGAATATTGCACAGGCGCCCTTCAATCACACCAAATGCGCTCTGTCTCGCATCTCTTATCCCATTGACAGGATGAATCTGGCTCCTCATGGTTGCTTGTATGTTGTCCAGTACTCAGAAGGCACGCCTGCACACCTGTGAAAACATCGAAGTACCAGAATGCTTTTGAGGATTTCCTTCGACCAGGAAACCGGGTCCAGTTTGAGGCACACCCGCTCATCATCTTCTTAATAGTCACCTGAGGATCAGCAGTCCCAGTATGTTGCGATTCACCGGACTATTGTGAAGTATAATCCATAGAGAGGGGCGCTAGAGGGCGCCAGGCAAGATGGCCTCACATATGTGAGGCTCTGCCAGATCGGATCAACATCCTTTAATTATCCTGGTTAATCCGCCCTGGTGACGGGCCAAGTGTTGCGGCCAACAACGGAGTACTGCTGGGTGCCCGATCGGCGCCGGTAATCCAGCTGACTGGACTGTCCCAGGAGCTGAAAGCGGCGAGCGAGCTGCCGGCTGGGGATCCGCCATTGTGAAGATCGAGAACGGAGGCTGTTCCCGGGGACTGCGGCGGTGCGGGACCTAGGAAACTGCAGCTGTGGTGACTGCCTGCAGATCGAGCGTTGCCTTGGTGTCTTGGACTGCCGGAGAGGAGCGGCTGGCCAGCGGTGGTGATTGCGAGATGGCAGGGCCCGGTCCGACTTCCGCCGGTTGTGGTGAGTGGGGTGGCGGCATGGGATAGCCCGAGGCTGCGGAGGTGGCGCTGGGCCGCACTAGGCCGCCCCGCGCAAACTGTGGCTGGTGGGGGCGGGGCGGGTCGGAGAGAGCCGACGGAGGGAGCGCTGGATCACGGAGTGCACACGGCTACCCCGGGGAGAGCGTTCTATGTGACATACTGATTGAAAGACGCTTGCTGCACTGCCTAATGCGAGCTGAGGGGCTGAGGTGCGAATGACGACCCCTACTGCATACACGCGATCAAGCTGCAACTGAGTGGGCCATTTTATTTTTATTTTTTTAAGATTGGCGGGCCTTGTGCGCCTCGCGCACACTGTAAGAATAGGTGAGACCAGAGGACACGGACGCAGCTGCCTGGAGATATACCTTTGGCGCCTTAGAGGAAAAGACTGGGCCTGTGCTGCCTGCGCTTCACAGTGGGGTACACGACAGAGACGACTCTAAGCGCACTATCTCCTTTGGACTCCTGGGTTCTGTATAATACTGTGCTGCCACTGTATTGGGTGCTGCTGTGTGGGCTGCGTCATGGGCAGGACTGAAAGAAATCAGCCTAAGTTGGTGTTTGAAGCGAAAAAGGCCACCATGTCCACCACGCAGGATCCGCCGGTCTCCGACTCTGCTGGAGCAACGGGCGGCACGCCGAATTTGGAGGGGGTCCTTGTGGCTATGCAGAAAACATTGCAATCCATTGAAGGCACCATGGAGGCAGTTAATCACAGATTGGACCACATGGCCACCCAATTTGATAGACAAAATGAGCAGATGGGGGAGGTGGAACAGAGGGTGTCTGCCACGGAGGAAGGCTTGACCACAGTGACTACGAAAGTGTTTAACATGGAGTGCGTCCTGGCAGTTATACAGGCCAAGAACGAGGAGTTGGAAGGGAGGTCCAGGCACAACAACATCCGCGTCACGGGCCTGCCCGAGTCCACAAATGTTGGTCGCATGGAAGACTTCATGGAGCGGCTGATCACTGACATTTTTGGAGCCGAACAACTTTCTCGTGTGTTCATAGTGGAACGAGCGCACCGTTCTCTTGCTAAAAGACCGGTGTCCGGGGCGGCACCGCGACCAGTTATCGCCCGGATATTGAATTATAAGGACAGGGACGTGATCCTTCGGCTGGCGCGAGAAAAGGGCACCATAGACTGGCAAGGCAGTAAACTGGAGTTCTATCCCGACTTTACTGTGGCGGTGCAAACGGCGAGAAAAGAATTTCAGGCTGTGAAACAACTACATAGGGCTGAGGACGTTCCGTATGCAATGCTATATCCCGCCAGACTCCGGATTGGTCCACCGTCCGATAATAAAATCTTCACCTCGTCCAAGGCAGCTATGGATTATGCGAAAAAGCAAAAGAAAAGGAAAAGGGACGCAGATGCGGCGCAGAACAGGGAGGAAGAAATTCTGGAAGAGGCTGAATGATCGGATGTCTCTGGATGGCACAGACATTGCCCTTTGTCTAGTATGCTGCGGCGTAGATGAACACATGGATGAACACTGATCTTTTGTTCTTGAGTTTGGATGTTGTGGACTACGTGGTTGCTGTTTGCAGGCGGGGACCGGACTGGAAGAGGGTGCTGGGATGGCACTGATTAAGGGGATATAGCGTTTGAATAACCGGTTACTGTATTTGCTTGAGGTGCTCTATGACGCTTACCCTCTGGAATAGGACTGGGTGTGTGTCACTCTGGCTCCTTTGTTAGAGGGGTGGAACGTGGGTAAGGTCACTGTTGGATATTGAGTTGTTATGATTGCTGTTGGGTGGCTACGAATGGCTACTGGGACTATTACCGGATTTACAGCTGTTATCTTGCATTTTGTAATATGGGCCGGGGGGCTTGGTCCACTGGGGCGGAGATCTGACTGACTACTCTGATCCTCTTCTACTACACTTGTTAGTGGAAGTCGGGCACCTCTACGCCCCCACTTATGGGAGTTCCCCACGATGTGCTCCGAATAGGGGTTTTGGTTGGGAGGTCCGGGATGGCTTTGGCAGGTTGGGGGAGCTGAAGTGGGTGGGGGGAGGATGGGAGGAGTTCAAAGGTTTCAGATGGATACGTTGTGATGTGAGTGTGTGTGCGACGGGGAGGGCTGGGATTTCGCGATGAGGGATGATGCCATGTGATACTCTATGGATGATGATCATAATTCACTGTTTGCTGGGTTGCTACTGGATTGGCATTTACCGTTGGGGGGTGGGCTCCATGTGCAGGCTGATGGATTATAGAATGTACAGGCCTTATGGCTGAGAGTGGGAAGCTCTGTTGGATAACCTGGAATGTGCGAGGTCTGAATAGGCCGCAGAAATCTAGACAAATGCTGTCCTTTCTGTCTAACCATGGAGCGCAGGTGGTCTTTCTTCAGGAGACACACCTCCGGGGGAAAGCAATTTAAGCCGTGGCTAAGCAATGGGCGGGAGTGCGAGTGGCGACGGACTACTCATCCTATGCACGAGGGGTCATGATCTTAATCAAGAAAAATGTGCAGTTTGATTTGATGTATAAAGAGGTTGATAAAGAGGGCAGATACATAATTATACAGGGGAAACTCTATGGCACGTTAATAACGTTGGTGAATATCTACGGCCCAAATGTGGACGATCCAGATTTCTATATTGATCTATGGAACAAGGTGTATGCCCTACCGCCGTCGGCTGTTGTGTGTGGAGGCGATTGGAATGTGACATTAGACAAGATGCTGGATAAAAAGGATGAGAGGCCAATTGTGCATAAGAAAGCGGCCGACGCGGTACGTGATGGTATGCGTGACTTTGGATTGGTGGATGTGTGGCGATTGGGACATCCGGGCGTGCGAGAGGGCACTTGCTACACATCTGCCCATGACACTTGGTCGAGATTGGATTATTGGCTGGTTACCCGTGATGTCAATGGGTGGGTCAAGCGCAGCAACCATCTACCCAGGACCCTGTCAGATCATGCTCCAGTGCTCCTGGAGGTGGGCTGGCCGTCGCATACTCCGGCTCCATTTTCATGGCGCTTAAACCCGGGTATGCTGCAAGATCTGGTACTGCGGGAGGACTTGAGAACTTGTATTGAGGAATTTTTTGATAGGAATGTGGGATCCGTGGAATGCATGGGAACAGTATGGGAGGCGTTCAAAGTTACGATTCGAGGTGCGTGTATAGGAATGCAATCTGGGGTGCTTAAATCACTGAGGAACTCTATGAGCAAACTGGAGGAAGAACTATTGGCATTGGAACGGCAGCAGGAACAATTCTCTACAGATGCTAGGCTGGCAGAGATTCGAGAGAAAGTTACTGCTTATAACGAGCAGGCTGACCAGGAGATTAACTTTTTATCCAAACGTTCCAAGGCGCGGTACTACAGTGAAGGGGGGCGCGCGGGACGAGGGTTAGCTGATAGAATTAGAGAACCGTGGGCGAGGCACTGCGGAGTTCAGGAAATAATACATGTAAATGTAAATTGATACTTGTATAGCGCACTACTCACCCACAAGGGTCTCAAGGCGCTTGTACGAATACCGCTGTGGAACCCATCCTGGCTTTCCCTGTGAGGTGTCCACTCCTGGGCACCCCCAAGGTGGAGGCCAGGCATCCTTAGCGTTGTGGGGGCCTTTGTGGAGATTAAGCAAGCTATTACCCAGAGTTGCAGAGTGGGACTCCATGATTGGAGTAGGCACCGAGGCGAGAATTATCAGGTCCGTGGAATTTTTGAGCTCAAGACCCACCGAGGCGGGATATTGAACCCTGGTCCCGGGCTAGACCTCTGCATCAGGGTCTGCCGCTCTAACCATTGAGCCACACTTCTCC
This sequence comes from Lissotriton helveticus, assembly GCF_964261635.1. Taxonomy (NCBI): domain Eukaryota; kingdom Metazoa; phylum Chordata; class Amphibia; order Caudata; family Salamandridae; genus Lissotriton; species Lissotriton helveticus. The sequence continues at coordinate 495,494,104 of NC_136061.1, read as the reverse complement.
ACTCCACCGTGAGGGAGACACGGTCACCAGTGCTGCAGGTATCCTAGATTGCTTTGCGCAGTACTATGAGCAGATGTACAGTTTCAGGAACACGGCTGATGAGGTGGAATTGGCACAATGCTTGGACGATATCGCTCTAGTTTGGCTGTCCAAGGGGCAGCAAGATTTTTTAATGCACCATATCACGGAAGGGGAGCTCCGGGATGCGATTTCTGCTCTGCCTAATGGCAAAGCGGCTGGCACAGACTGTTTACCGTCAGAATTTTATAAGGAGTACGCAGATCTGTTGTTGCCACGACTGGCGGCTGTCCTGGAGGACTCATTGGAAAGGGGACAGCTACCGGCCACAATGAGGGAGGCGCTATTGGTGGCATTACCGAAGCCAGGCAAGCCGCCTAATTTGTGCGAGTCATACAGACTATTGTCTCTAATAAACACAGACGTTAAGATCATAGCTAAAGTGCTGGCGACACGTCTGAGGCTTATTCTACCGGTGATGGTCCTGCCTGACCAATCTGGTTTTGTTCCCCTCCGCTCCACTGCTCACAACCTGAGGGCCTTGTTCGCGATTCTGCACCTTCTCAAGCCGGAACTCTCCGCGGTGGCGGTACTACTGGATGCAGCCAAAGCATTCAACTCTGTGGCTTGGAGATACATGCTAGCGGTGCTGCACAGAATGGGTGTACCGTACTTTTTCACGTCCTTAATCACTTTGCTGTACACAAAGCCGATGGCGCAGGTGAGGATTAATGGCATTCTGTATACAAAGGGGAACTCGGCAGGGGTGTCCTCTTTCGCCCCTGCTCTTTGCTCTTATGATGGAGCCACTGGCCTGCATTTTGCGGCAAAGATATGCAGACGCAGCGTTAAGGTTTCCGCTTAGGTCATTTGCAGTATCCATGTACGCGGATGACATGGTGCTATATATCAGAGATCCAGCTCAGCATCTAGAGAGAGTACTGAGGGAGTTCATACGGTTTGGGCTTTTTTCTGGTCTCTCGATAAATTGGAATAAATCCATTCTGTTGCCCCTTACTGACGCCACCATGCCCTTCCCGCTAGAATTTCCATTGGAATGGGCATCGGAACCGGTGCGCTATCTGGGGATCTGGGTGCACAGGGACTGTACTGAAGTCCTGCGGGCCAATTACGGAGTGGCGGTCTCGAAATTGGAAGACCAGGTGCAGAGATGGATTAGGCTGCCGCTGTCATTTGCGGATCAAAATGGTGGTCCAGCCTAAGTTTCTGTACTATTTTGTCAATGTGCCCATTCTCCTGACGTCACATTTTTTTGCACAACTGCAATCGTTACTTATCACGCTGGCCTGGGCCGGTAAGAAGGCGCGGGTGCGCTGGGATGTTCTAACGAAGCCATACGAACTTGGGGGATTTGCAGTCCCGGATATGAAACTGTACTATCTTTGCGCGCAGGCTCACTTTGCTTCCTACTGGATGTCGGCGCCGCCATATACTCCTCATGTCCCGCTTGAGGCTAGTGCAGTCACTCCGCGACCATTGAAGCATATGATAGTGAATCGGTACTCTGTGTTTGAGAGGGGGGAGGTGGACACGGTCCGTAGCACACACCGCGCTTGGCAAGAGTTGGGCAAACGGTCGGATAGATTACCGTTGTATGCCCCGGATATGCCGTTGCTATACCATACCGAGATCTCGGTCTCCAGCGAGGTGGGAGCACTTCAGCTTCTCCAAGGGGCTGGCATACATAACATGGGGCATGTATTCCCTACTGCCACGTTCATTCCACTGAAGACTCTGTTAGATCGCACAACTAATCCCACTATGGCCACATTCCTTTATGTTAGGCTACGTGCTGCGCTGCGGGACTTATATCCCTCCTTCCCGGATGAACCCCCAGTGTTGGGTGCCTTACAGTTGCTGTACTCCTCGACGAATCGCGTGATACTGGTTTCGCTTTTATATCGTGCTTCGCAGGAGGATGAGGGTGGGGGTGGTGTATTGGCGAGAGCGAGATGGGATGCATGTTTGCCGGATCTGCTTACTGATGAGGAATGGACTGAATGCTGTTCTGGGACGGGTGGTTTTGCGGCTAATGGGAATTTCCGTCTCATTCACTATAAATATGTACAGCAATGGTATTATACACCTGCACAATTGATGAGATATGGACTACGGGATCATTCCAGATGTGTGAGATGTGGCGCGGAACATGCTGATTTCATGCACTTGGCGTGGGGCTGTGCTAAGTGTATGAGTTCTGGACTGCGGTGACGACGGCATTGACTGAGATGACTTCCATGGAGGTGACTGCTGATCCGCGATTGTGTTTGTTGGGAATAGCTTCGGGATTGCCTGTTGGAGCTCGGCGTCTGATAGTGTTGGCACTGCAAGTAGCCAAGCGCAGAGTGGCTGTGACGTGGGGAGGGAGGCGAGCACCTGCTGTCAAGCTATGGATGCAAGACATGGCGTATTGTCGTGACCAACTGACCTGTTACTATGAGGAATTGCCAGAAGCCTCAAGGCCTAGGGATGTGTGGGGTCCGTATACACTGTATATGTTGTCAAGGATGGCGGTGGAGGTGAGCCCTTAGATTGAGTCTGGTATGGAGGACGGCCTCGGATGAATGAGTGTGGCATGACAGTGGTTTACCCTTGCAAAATTTGTTAATGGAGTATCACAGACGGTTCATAGCTTTGCCGTCTGTCACGGTATGATATTGAGACACGCCCTTTGAGTCGTTCTATGTACCTCTCTGGACGCACACTGGAATACGACATAGGTGTTGCTGCAAAAGGAAGCATACCTCATTCTCAAGTTTAATAGTACATTGACAGGCTTAAACAGTATGACTGAACTGTCAAGGGTCTAAATGCATGTGGTATTCACAATGGCTACAGGACAAATTCCCCCTCATGAATTTCTTCCCATGACATCACCTCATGAATAACACAAGTCGAGTGCGTATATAAACAAACACGCCCAATATAACTTTATGGGTTTGCATGTCGAACATCACTTAATTATTTTTTAATTCACTTCTGACTGGAATTTCCGATTGTCTTGAAATTAATACAATACGCTCCACAATGAACCTATTTATGGAATTACTTTTCCATCCAGAACACGGTATGATTTACCAGTCCCGAAAATGTAAATTCTTCAGGTTGGCTTACCCAAACCACATGTCCCACCATACACCGGGACTTCGAGTTTTTTTTTTAAACCAGTCAAGATGGCCGCCGCAGTCAGTGAGGCGAGCCAGTGGAAGCCGAACCTTTGAGGCAGCGAGCGAGCGCATTTAGGTAAGAATAGCGGAGTAGGTCTTCGCATCTCAAAACGTACCCCCTGTATTCAGACACACTAAGGGCATGCCATCGTTGTTTTCCATTCGTAGTGCGTGATGAATTGACGAGGGAAATAACGGATTACCCGCAACCCGGGGCCATCTTCCGAATAGACACCGAGGGAGGAAGTAAATCGCACTTTAAACGCAGGTACGCTCCTGTTTGATGATATCGACATGCAAACAAAATATTTGGATAACTAATATCAATTGGGCCCGAATTACACGTAACTAGTCCCCCATTCTTGATAGGTCTTGCGCATAACTACCAGCGATCGTGGGACTGACAAATTCAAATGTCTTTACGAACCAGGACACCGACATAAGGAATGGAAATGCTTTTGGGAAATTAATAGTAGATTGACTAGCGAGTCAAAACATTGAATAAGATCACCATAAATCCTTCTTTTGAACTAGGATTGCTGAAACAGTTATTACGACCTCCTCCCTCCAAGAGGTGCCGGACGGTGCTTTTGGAGGTACGTAGAACTGAGACACGCGCCTAGGAGCGCCTTAAAAGAATGCGTTGTTTGCTAATATTGTTTACACAATATGCGCTTTATTCATTGTAGAAATAAAAATTGAAGCTCAATACACGTCCCCTTATCGACATTAATGGAAACGCCGCCAGCCTGATACAGACAGGTATGTTTCGATGATTTGATACACTACATCAGTGGTATGTTTGAGGCATACAGGTTGTCAATAAAACTTTATTGTTTTTTTGCATCCGATACAGATAAATAACAAAGCCCTGATGAGGGTACGAGAATTTGTTACTCGAACCTGAAACGCGTCGGCACATCAACAAGAGTCAGTTTATCATTTATTGATACATTTGAAATATTCATATATATTGTTTGCTCTTGTGATCCAACTTTGCTTTGTTTTATCTTCTTAAGAAAAAGGATTTGATTCGTAGTACTTGAAGAAATGAATTGTTAATGTTTAATGTTTCATATCAATTGGATGCATTTTTGTATGTATTTTTTCATGTATGGTTTGTTGTGAAGATTGTTTAAGTCTTTCGATGTGATGTTATGTTATAAATGTATATCTTCTTTTGTCTAAAAAATAAGACCTTCCTAAAAAAAGTATAAAATATACGAGTGATGGGTATAAATAAAAGTACCTGACCAGGTCTAACGAAGTGACATTTGGTCTGTTTAAATAATTGCATCATTAAGATACGAGGGGTTTGGGGCATCTCTTTTGTTGCCAATGTTAATAACAACACAACTACTAACCATCACACTCCTACAAGTGTGACAATTCTGACTATTTCAGGCTTCCAAAGCTATGAGAATGGCTTGGACGGCAGGCAATACTAATTTGTAATGCATATTGAATGAATAATTACCTGTTGGTGTGCTCATCTCTGAATGAACCAGACCGTGCCACCTTGTGCTATACTGCCACAAGTGCCGATGTTCACAATCAAGTGCCCGTGTCAAGCACCAGAAAACACAGACTCAAATTAAACACGGCTCTCATCTGCAGGGGAGATACGCATACATACAAACACACATACACACACTTCATATTATATCAGACACTTTAGTAAGCTCCAGGCTCCTACAATACAGTAACCATTCATCCAGGTTCACAAACATAGGGTAGTTCTTCATTACAACCCCAAATTTCTGCCCAGAGTTGTCCCACCTTTTCAAATCAACCAGACCTTTGAGCTGCTTATCTTCTTCCCCTAACCAGTATCTATAGTGGTAAGGGCCCTTTTGACTCTGGATTGTAAAAAGATTATATTGATATAATTAAGCCTTTTAGGAAGTCCAATAAACGTTTTGTATCCTTTGCCAAACCCCAGAGGGATCATGCCATCTTTAAAGGAGGCATTGTAAGAGGGGTTGTACATTCAAACTTGCTAAAGTCAAGTGTACAATCCCTATGCCCAGCTCCCACACCATGCAAGTCGAGGGGGCATACTAGCCTCTGCAAGGCAGCTACTTGTGCTTCAGCCACACATTCGTCCACCCGCCTCCCAAAAAGCCAGCGATTATCACAAATGTATCTGTATCCTTTTAACTGCCTTTACTATACACAGCACACTCTTTCTTCAACAGCGCTCTCTGCTTGCACTACTTGACTGCTGAGCAGAAAACAATCTAAGGTGGAGCAAGTGTGCCGGTGTATTGTGGACCAAGGGAGGAGATACAAGTCTTGTGACTCATACCTCTTTACAGAAAAACAAATTGCAAACATTTGGGCTTAACAGTAGATGCCAGGAGTATACAGAGGATGTGTATCCACAGCCACACAATATGAGTGTGTTTGTGCGTGTGTGTGTGTGTGTGTGTGTGTACAACGGCTTTACGCATTGCCTCTGAGATATGCCTGACTGCTCGTGCCAAGCTACCAAGGGGGTGAGCAGGGGTTATTTTAGCTGTGTGACTTCCTTATCCTGACTAGAGTGAGGGACTCTCCTTGGACGGAGTGCAAACCACTGCCAACTAGAGACTCCATTTCTAACACTCCCCCTTAATAAAATGAGCAATTAACTCGTCCCAGAATGGTATGGGTGGTACCTTCAAGTTCATGAGACTTGTCTACTGTGCTTCACATGTCATGTGCCTGCAATTTGGCATAGACTTTTTATTTTGTGTGCAGTTTATTTATTTTTAATGGATGCAATTTGGGCTTAATATAACCTTTCACATATTCGGGAATTAAGCTATAATTGAACCACCCAGGATAATGTGCTGCATGGCTAAACGGTTATGAAGTCACAAAAGCGAGACCCATTGGCTATGTCAATACTTATTTAAGACGAGGCAGTGGTCCATGGGACCACTGTCTCCTCTTCAAAACTATATTTTTTTGATTCTCAAACTTGAAGGGGTCCCAGGGCGACCCCTTTCACTTCTGTAAATTGCTTACCACCAACTTCGCATTGCTGGTAAAATGCAAATACTTTGCAACCACATTTTGGTTGCAAAACATTTGTACATACCAATGCCAATTGGTATTAAGAAGGGACACCCTAAACATACCCCTTTCAAATACCGATTCGCAATCCCATATTGTGATTTGCTATAAGGATACCAAATCACTATTTGTGCTCTGTACATTTGAAAATGCCACTTCATGTTTGCAAACGGCCCAGGTCTGTGATTGCCGTTTGCCAACTCAAAAAAACTTTGTACATTAGGCCCTAAATTCTTCAAAAATATCATGAAGGACACACAATGTGCCCCTGTTGAGCTGCCACTTATTTCATATAACATTTGCCTACACACTGAGCTGACGTGAAAATGTACCATTTTTCACCTCTACGTACTCACGAAAACAGGATTCATAAATATGGACAACCGTTTTTGCAGCCTAAATACTTTTTGGGACCAGTCTTAACTGAACTCCCATATACTATTTGTTACATACCACATAGCAAGATACAGAAGCTTGCCACATATGTCTCACACAGCCCAAGTGATCTGTATATTTGTCCGACGCCCTTATGGAGACGCTGGGCTGAGCAGATATACCACAGGCATTCAGAATCTTTAGAGCCACCCAACACATTTTACAGGCAGGTAGCCTTATTTTACAGTATGTAATTGAAAAATGCTTGTTTGAATGAAGAAATGATGTATTTGAGAAGTGTGCCTATTTATAAGCCTGCTAACAGAAAGGAGAACAGGCCCTTTAAGATCATCCAACTTCACTCTCGCAATAGCAGGTTAACCTTTATTTAAACAGCAGTGTTTGTTTAGGAAGCGTTAGTCAACAGATGCTGTTATGAAATGCCTGAATCCATTTACACTGTTTTTTAATAGGGTACTGTGGCTAAGCCAACAGAGCTTATCGCTCTGGTAGACCAGCTGTCAATTAACTGAAGAAAGAGACGCAATCGTCCTTGTTTCTACTTGTAATTGTTTCAGCTGAAGGGCTATTTACTTACTGGTAACATTGGAAGCCAATGCTTATTTGCCATCAAACCACATTACTGTTTGGAATCAAAACTACACAAATTAGCGGTTATTACCAGAGACCACGAATCACCGGGGGTCTCTGATTCCTACTCAGGGAACCGGTGACTGTGTAGTAAATTAAATAATATCAGCAAATTAGTCTATGACAGAAAATATAAATTGATCAAAACTGAAAACGGAAAATGTAAAAAATGCTTAGTAAACGTGAAGGGATTTGAAATTGGAAGCTTAAGATTTAGCAGGAAACATTAGACTGATTTGTGGGAGCAAGGCAAGTACAGCAAACACAATCTAGTAAGCACAGTTTTGTATTAGGATCAAAATTCAGGCTATCATTTCATATTTTTTTTTAAATAAAACCAAATTTTGAGAAGCTCCAACCTTCCATTAATATTTAATTTTTTTCTGGTGAATTAAATAATATAGTTAATAATGTGCTTATCTATTTGACCTATTCATGCGACTGCATTTTTGTGCATATTATTTTGAGGTTCAGTTGTAGAAATTGCATAGTCCAGGGAGTGATTCAGTCGGGGTCCACAGAAGTCAAACGGTTAAAAGCCACTGGCATTAATCATATATATGAAGCACAGTGTCTTCTCGGACACACTCTATTTTGCATTTCTCTTCCATTTGCTTACCTGGAGGATGAATCATGTTAGTCATGCAGAGCAGAAGCTCACATACTAGCCCGTGTGGTGGCTCATTTAATGCTCATTAAGCTTTACATCTACCATCTTCGTTCATGCAGCATACAGTTTACAAAATAGAAGTCATCATAGTTTGCTATTTTCGGTCCTTTTTTCTGAAACAGCTGTTTTTGTTTTTTTAATACAGACTTGTTACTGAGTTTCCAGTACGTATATCCTCATTTATGCCACAACAAAAAACGCCAAAGATTATCCATACATACTTGTCACTTTAATTTTGTTTTAGTTCATTCAGTTTTAAAGAAAACATCAACTTTCATCAGTTAAACAAATCATATATATAATTCCTATAAAGAATGGTAAAAACAAATTATTTCATTACAGGTACAAGTTGAAAAGTAAAATTGTTATTATACCCATTGTACAAAAATCAATTTTTGTCAGTAATCCCAGTTGCTCATGTCTGCCCCATATGGTTTATCTTTAGCGATTTACACCCCCAAAGCAAAGGAATAAAGTCGGTCTACATTTCGTTTAGACAGCCCATGGCAACCCCACCAAGGCTCTTCCTAGTGGCACTTCACCAATAGTGGCACCAATAGTGACAACTCACGTCAAGCTGCTATGGTAGGCATGACAAGAGATTTCATCAGTACCATAGCAAAGGTTCAATTTGATGTACTCCAAGCAAGAACTGGAAGATTCTAGTAACCTAACTGGGTAACAAAGAGTAGCTATATCTGAAGTACAGTCAGCACTTCACACTCCTAGCAATGGTCTAGATATATTAGAGGCACCACCGACAGATATGCCCACATGTACAGTCCACAATTGTTGCTAATGCGGCATTGTAGTTCTCAAGCTGTTCAGACTGATTACACTATATATACCTGTAGTATGTCCTAACTGGAAGAGTTGTGTGTGATGCGCAAGATCTGCATATGTGGTCTGATCATGTGTGCGCTTGCTGCTGCTGATATGCGCACCAATGTTAGAGTGTGCTTCGTGCAGAATTTGTACCATGTTGCTGATCGATGGATCATCGCACTGTTGTCCTGACACCCAATTGTTTGGATCAGCGGTTTGGTGTGCAACCGAGGTGAGAGCTTGTCATAGATTTTCCAGGTGGAAAGAAATGTTTCAGCAGTTATGGCTAACAGTATGTGGTTCAGAGGTAAGTTAGACTGGTTTGGTTAAACTCTGAAGGACTAAAATGGTCTCTAGCAATGTTTTCATTGACTACAGTTTTGGAATTTGCATGTTCTAAACATGTATCCAGTTTATCACATAATCCCGGAATAGAATGGTGTGGGAGATGTTTAAGCTCCCCAGGGACTAACACAAGGAAGTGTTTGTTTTACTAAACACTACAAAAAGTTGACCCACAGTATATATTAGCAACATTGTTCGTAAAGCCTTCTTTATTTCACACCTTACCAGATAATAATGAGGCATTCTGGAAAAATCACCTATTCTGTCCTCTCCTTTCTCCATTGTGAAAATAGAGCAGCATCCCCGCCTGGATGTCCGTCAACACATCAAGTTTGAAGGGCTGCATGGCTCCATTTGTTAGTCCTTTAAACCAAAGCTCTTTGTGGATGGAGCCTGCACAACCGCCAGCAGCTGTGCCATCTGGGAGGGCACGTTAATTCGAACAATGCCATGCTTTTGCTGCTAAAAATCCACTTGCCGGGATTAGCTAAAGTGAGCCAAGGTTTTCTCTAGAGTAAACATAGTTGACATTATATGCTGCGTCAAGCACCCATATATGACAGTTCCATTCTATTCGAAAGGTTCGTCTTCTATCTAGCTGCAGACTGACGTTGTCTGAGCGCCAGCCCTTCCTTTTACAGCGTGCCAGCTGTGGCATGGGGCCGGAAACCAGGAATGGTCTCCCGGAAATGATTGCGGGTCCGCCCTGTTCACATTTCAGTCAATATGGAACGATGTAAAGTGCTTGAGACACAGCCGAACCTGTCATGCGTTCTTAACCACCCAACTAATACAGTACTTTTGTTTGCAAAAGAGATGAAGAGTGGGGCACGTCAAGGAAAGACAACATGCAAGCTATAAACAGCACAGGAATTGTAACTTAATGAAGATTAAGGAATTGAATTTCGCATGTATTTCTCGGTGAATATTTCCATACAGAGCACAGTTCTCTTCCGTGACCTATCCTGTCAATGTTCGCGGCAGGCTTGTAGTAGTTCAGTGCCCTCTACTCGACCTAGTGGGCTGTTGCACGGTCTCCGTCTTACTAAGGCCCTACTGAGTTGACTCAGCTGTGACTAAGAGGTATCCACGTGTTTGTTCCTTACTGTGCTCGGGTCAACAAGTGAACCCACAGGCATGATGCGCCAAGACTGGGCATGATGCCGGACGACATTCTGTCAGATCCTCAGGAAACTGGCCCGGTGTGTAAGCTTCCCTCATTTTATCTGAGCGGAACTCTTGTAGCTGGCCTATTTCCATGGTGACATTCAGCCAGATATTTTCCATTACATTTTGTTCCTGAACCCAAACTAAAATGCCTCTGATCTGACCCACATGCACTCAAAGTAGTAAGGCAAGGACAATATTTGCCTCTCTAAACCTCCACAGGGTCTGGTGCAGCAGTTGTTCTGTACAATTTAGAAGAAATGGTTGTTTTACTTTCCAATCCTATGGTCTTCGAAGGCCCCTTGTCTACTGTAGGCCGTCTGTCATGGTGTCCTGAAGATTGACCTTTACATACACCATGCAGTGTCTCTCCCCACGGATCACTGACAGAATATTGGAAACAAAAATATTGTGTGGACAGAATATCGTGTCAAGAATATTAAGGACCCATATATTGAGAAGGTAAGCAGATTTTCTATTCTTAACTCCACATCTGTGTACCTTGAAGATATACATATATTGTCACGGTAAATATGTGTGGAGTTATATATAGTAAAACTTTAATTACCTATATAAACGTACCTTCCCAATATTTTTGTCCTCAATATTTTTGACACAATATTTTGTTCCACAATATTTTTGTTTCCGATATTCTGTCTAAACACCTCTCCCCACTATAGGCCCACTGTGTAGAATATGGTTACAAGGTCCAGTGCTCCAACACTCAGGATCCTGGATTATATGGTGAGCATTCATAGGGGTGGTCGAGTGTTGTGTTGCTGCAGGCAAACTAGATCGCTGCAGTAGTGAAATACACACCACGGGGCAGTTGCAGATCAGGCGGTCTAGAAATTGCCCAAAAGGCTGACCCTCGCAATAGTTGTGCTCTAATCTTTGAAAAATAATTTGTATAATGTGACATTAGAAATTAATTGCATGGCATTATCTTTCAGTACAGTATTTTCTTCCTTTGAATAAAGCAGAGGTCAGCTTAGTTGGAAGTGCTTAGTGTGGGCATCCACTTTGGGCACCATCTAGGTTACCACCTGCATATCCCTCAAAAGGCAGTCTACAACTCTCTAACTTGGAAACCCCTCTTCATTGTAACCTTACATACCAAGAGTCTTCAAGGTCAGCTTGGAATGAATATACAGAGGAGGACCTCACTTGGATCTAGAGTTACCATTCACTTTTTCCTCTATCACAAGATAAACACAATATTCATTCTGTGGTGTTCATAGCAACACCAATAATTCCTGAATTCAGCTTAGTTGTGCAGTACGTACACTGAGTCTGCACTGAGAAAATGTAACTTCTGTTGGATATCCAAGTAGATGTGAGGATAAAGAGCACCACACCTGATCCTTTGTTAAACCCAAGCAAGAAAAACACAATGTAAATAAAGATTTTTCATCATCTCAGGAAAATATTGAAAATGCACAATGAAAATCCCACTGCCATCCTATTGTGAACACATGTGGCAGAAGGAGATGACCAATCTCTATATTAGCATGGGCATACAAAATTAATATCTACCTCCAATCCACCTTTGAGAAAAGAATTTCAGAAATGAGCAATGACATCTTGGATGTGAAAGAAAGGCTGATGGACCTAGAAGCTAATGTTAGCTCTCAGATCAATGAACCTTCTCTCTGCTTGACTCTGCTCCTCCGCATGCCAACACCAAAGGCTCTTTAATCATCCATCTGATTTCAATCAACCTCTCTTCTGCTACGGTTCTACAACCATAGAAACATGCTGTGGTCATTCCAATGCAAACAAAACACGCCCAAATGACCCCTGAAAAATACCCCGTCCTGCCAAGAATTTGAAAAAACATATCAACAGACAACTTCCCTACTATCTAGAAACAAATAAGATGCTTCATCTGTCCCAATCTGGGTCTGTCCCTTTCACAGTATGGAATTTGGCCTCCTTGCACTCACTGCAGACCTGTGATGGAGCCTTGATCAAGGGTTTCCATGGCGATCACTCTGTTTGATCTGAGCACTGCATTTGGCACAGTATCGCACAATTCCTTACTAACTAGAACACTTGATTGCGAGGTCAGTAAGGATACTCAGACATGGCGTAGTTCCTTTCTTGTAAACCTTTCTAAGTTTCTACTAAACTGGTTCATCTACCACTCTTCCAGTATCCTCAGGCATTCTTTAGGGGGTCCTCTTTGAGACGTACTCTTTTTAATGTCCATTTATACCAATTAACCAAACATTATTCAATCCTTTGGCATTACCTTGCTTGCTAATGCTGATAATACCCAGCTTGTCATCTCACTTACACATTATTTTGGGCACAATCCTTTCCAACTGAGAAACTGCCTAACAGATGTTGCAGAATGGATGGTCCTTAATTGCTTGAAACTAAATGGAGAAAAGTCTGAAGTTATGGTGGTGGAGAACAAGCCCAATTTATGGGCCCCTATTTGGTGGCCAGACTCCTTGGTCCCTTTTCCATCTCCCAAACCCATTATGAAAAATTGTGGGGTTCTAGCTTGATCATAATCTATTGATGGACCATAAAACTAAGACTCTGACAGCCTGCTGCTACGATCTCCTCGGGTGTCTTAAGAAAGTCCTATGGCTCCGTTCTGTGTCCGGCCTTTTTCAGCCCCGCTGATATCGGCGGGCTGCTTTTCTGAGATAAGAGCTGCCCGTCTTTCCAAGATCATCAAAAGCATACCTATTTTAATCATCTGAAGGACTAGCAGCTCGTCCGTCCTGCCGGATATTATTTTCGAGCAGGGCCAGTTTTCCATTTACCATTAGGAACCGGCAATTACAATAATCATCTTTTTGACAAAGGTCACCAACATCAAAAGAAGCCTCCATATGCATCTCGGGCGACAAGCATTTCCTTGATGATTCAAGGTTTTACTTCGACTCTTTCTTGTTAAAACAGCCTATCTTCCTGAGCATATACGTCTTACATATATGAATGTTTTTCTTGGAGAGCACCTATTATTTCATCCTCAACTTATGGACTTTATCTATAACACCTTGAGCACAACATTCTAAGGTGGAACTCCTGATGAAGACAGTGTTTCTGTCGAAACGCGCGTAGAGTCACTTTGGAAACCACCCAAAAGAGCCAATCATTCATCAATTTGATATTTTTTGCTACATCCATAACAAATCAAATCATGATTGTCAAAAAGATCATATACAATCATATTCAATATGATTATGTGTATGTAGTATGAATGTGGTTGTGAATGAATGTGGTCAGAATGTTGTGTTTTTGCCAGTCTCTGTATGATCTCTTTTTCTCTTAATGTGTGTTTTATATTCACTAAAATAATAAAGATATTTAATAAATAAACTTTTTTATATTTTTCTATTTTCTAGTGTCACTATTGTTTTTTACCTCATAATGTTTTGAGGGATTGAAGAAGCCCTTGAGTATTTACATTAATCTGTTCGCGGTCTGTCCACAAAACCGCGGCCCAGGCCATTGTCACCTGTCAGCTAGACTACGGAAATATCTTGTACCTGGGTCTTTCCCAGACGCTACTGAGAAGTCTTTAACTAATCAGAAACCCTGTGGTTCACCTGCTTATGCAGATCTCAAAATTTCATTCCATTTCATCCCATGTCAAAGGCTTGCATTGGCTGCTGGTCAAAGGTAAATTCAATTCAAGGCTTTGTTTTCACATTGTGCCTTCACCAATACAGGTTCACAATACCTTCAGCATCTGTTTCACCCTTACATTCCCTCTAGGGCTCTTTGTTTCTACAACTTAATGCCAGTCTCGGTTCCTAGAGTTAAAAGAGCTAGACAGGGAAGTCGCTCCTTTAGGTACCTGGCCCCAAATCTTGGAACAATCTATTGCTTCATCTCTGAGTCCTACTGAAGTATATTTTAGGAAACAACTGAAAACTGGGCTGTTCTAATAAGTACCCCACTCTTTATTTCGATCCTTTACGCTTGGTTGGTCTCTTAGTGTGGCAAGCCCTGTTCCGGGGTAGCCATGCAATCCATTAATCCAAAACAAACAGGTTTTGCAGAAAATAAAATCTTTTCCCCGGAGGAGTAAAAAATGCTTGAGGACCAGAAGATATTCAAAACTGGTTGCAACAATCACATTCATCTGAGGCTGACTTCTTCAGTAAAGAGCAATAATAATATGTAACTCAACAGTTTGAAGATATACTAAAAGACACTGATAAAGCCAAAATTGTTCTACACCACACACACACGTTATTCTCTATCAGAAGAAAAAAATTCCTTCCTCGCCTGAGAAACGCTCAACAGTGAAAATGGCCCATCTACATCAAAAGCTAGCTTTTTTCATGGAAGAAAGATGGTTCATATCCTCCTTACAACTTTATAAGGATTTTTCCTAAACAGCCATGAAGAAATGCAACCACAATTTACAATAAATGAGTGGAGGATAAACATCAATATATATAACAAGCATTTGCAATGCAATAGATCTCGCATTATTTAAGTTTGAGCTATTGGCATTGCTAAATAATGCAACACCAATAGCTCAAACTTTAATAATGCGAGACCTATTGCACTGTAAATGCTTGTTTAACATGGCGGCCGCAGCTTCAAGATAAACGTGAGATATCCTTATCCGCTGCAATGAAAAATCCACCAGACTTCTGTTCTGGTCCTGGTGTGTCAGGAATGTAAATACTGCCCTCGTCTCCATTTGCACTCTGGCCTTACTCTTGGCCCGTGAGGAGCAGTTCCCAGCTAGCCTCAAGGGTGACAGAGCCGGCTCACCCGAACCAACTTTCACTGCAGTCTCGCCCTCGGCCCCAGCCGGGGCTCACTGCGCTATATTCTCATTTCCTTCCTGGGGTTTATCGCTGGGAGCACTTGATGTTGACAAGCACTTTATTGGGGGGAGCGGTGGGATCTCATCGCTATCAGTGATGCTCTCAGGTGGTGGCAGGATGGGAGGGGCAGGGAGATATACCGGCGGGTTATGAATGGTGTTTGGAAACCGATATGGAGGTTTGTCACTAACGCGGCTTCCTCTCACTGAAATATTTGCATATGCAACCTCCCCACCAGTGTTGTCAGATTTTTAAAGCTTTCTATAGCCCAAAACCAACTAAAAAGAAGCCCCAAACTGGCCCAATATTACTACTTTAGGGAAGATGGGGCAGGTACAGCATCAAGCAGGTGGTGAATGCATTGGAATTGATGTTGCAGCAGTATGCCAAGTAAATATTTGTCTAATAAAGCACTTTAACATACTACTTTGCTGGAGCGATTTATATATATTTATAATCTGGCAACTAGCACAAACCAAAATTTGACAACACAACCGGAAAAATATAGCCCAATTGTGCGTAATGTAGCACAATCTGGCAACACTGCTCCCCACCCACCCACATCACTCAAAGCAAAGGGACGGTCAATGGGAGCTCTGTATGACCGAGGCCTGTCCAGGGCAGGCTGACACTAGACAGAGGTTCGCCAGTCCTTTCCCGTAGTCCAGCCGGGGCTTTCAGTGGGGGATGCGTTCCATGAGGGTGGAGATGGGAGGGAGGGTGATGATTTGGCCTCATGGGTTTCCCAGTCCTGTATAGCAGTAGAACTCTGGCATGGCAGTGCTGGGCTCTAGCGAAAGCTGTGCTTGGCTCTGAACTGCACGTAAAGGAATTGCGCTGTGGCATTTCTATAGCACTTTGCTACCCTCAAAGTGTTTTTTGGGCAGTCAGAAAAGTAGTTAGTCAGTTTGTTGTGAATCGTTGGTATGGAGCGTGTTTTTTAGTGGTCTGTTCGTACGTCAGAGTGTATGTGCGCTGGACTGGGTAGCCAGGTAACACAGTTTGCTCTTTAAATGGGTCCAAGGCAGCTTTCATCCGCGCCATCATAGGGTGACCAGCTGACTCCCGGTCATTATGCACACTGTCTTCAGCCCTGTTTTTTTTCACCTACAAAGCATTGTTTCAGGTGCCTTAGTCTTATTCATTCTGTGCAAGCAAGCGAGGACTACAACACCCAAAATGCAATCTGCCATCTCACAAAAGTAAAGGACTAGAAACAGTCCTTTTAATGACCTAGGAGGACATGGTACCCTTGGCTATGTTGAATCAGTGTTAACTATCACATACAGAAAAGTGTATAGAACGGAGGCTTCCTGCCTCTTCGGAGTAAGTCTCGTGAAAGACTGTGTTTAAACAAATAGGTCATCTGGCGACGAGGCCATGTCAGCAGGAGCCTTCTGTAATGAGACGCTATTCAGACAGGAAGCTTCTTGCTTGTGACAGCTCAGTCTCCGTGACCCATGTTCAAAGTTACTCTGCATGTTTACAAAAAAGAAAAATCTGTGGTGCGCGCGCACCACAGAGGAGCAGGGCCGGGAATGGAAACTAGTGGTGCGCGCGCACTGCAGAGGAGCGGGGGGAAGGAGCGTGGCAGCAGCAGCGAGGCGGACGCGCCCTGCTGCTCGTGCTGGCCACTGACGGGAATGGGCGTTGAAAAGGCGGGACATGCGCCCGCCTTTGCCGAACCGCGTGCTTTAAAAAAAAAAAACACGCTAAAGCCAATGGCGGTCGGCGAAAGCCTGCACACATGCACAAGCGTGTGAGCAGCTTAGAGAAACCCAGACAAAAGGGCTCTCGCTGAGTGCTCTGCACGAATGTATGATGTTACTTAGCATGCAAAAACAACAATTTATGGACAGAATGCAGAACAATGTCATACATTCACCCCAATACAGAGATCTGGGCCTAAATCTATCGTATTTTTTTTTTTGCACTCCACACCACCCCAGTTCAGACATGGCCATATGCAAATCAGCCTCGACCCTGTGCCTCATGGGAACAGTCGAGCCCGAACTGCCAAGCCATGTCTTTCCTGGACCGGAATCAAGCATCCTAGGACCGGTTTCTGGCTATCAGCCGTCTTCAGCCAGGATAGCTTGACTCCAGTGGTGTGGAGAGAATGGGACTCACGTCTGAGCATACCCATCCCACTCGGGGTGACAAATGCAAAAACAACAATTGATGGACAGAATGCAGAACAATGTCATACATACACCCCAGTACAGAGATCTGGGCCTAAATCCATCGTTTTTTTGCACTCCACACCACCCCAGTTCAGACATGGCCATATGCAAATCAGCCTTGACCCTGTGCCTCATGGGAACAGTCCAGCCCAAACTGCCAAGCCATGTCTTTCCTGGACTGGAATTAAGCATCCTAGGACCAGTTTCTGGCTATCAGCCGTCTTCAGCCAGGATAGCTTGACTCCAGTGGTGTGGAGAGCATGGGACTCACGTCTGAGCATACACATCCCACTTGGGTTGACAAATGCAAAAACAACAATTGATGGACAGAATGCAGAACAATGTCATAAATTCACCCCAGTACAGAGATCTGGGCCTAAATCCATCGTTTTTTGCACTCCACACCACCCCAGTTCAGACATGGCCATATGCAAATCAGCCTTGACCCTGTGCCTCATGGGAACAGTCCAGCCCAAACTGCCAAGCCATATCTTTCCTGGACCGGAATCAAGCATCCTAGGACCGGTTTCTGGCTATCAGCCGTCTTCAGCCAGGATAGCTTGACTCCAGTGGTGTGGAGAGCATGGGACTCACGTCTGAGCATACCCATCCCACTCGGTGTGACAAATGCAAAAACAACAATTGATGGACAGAATGCAGAACAATGTCATACATTCACCCAGTACAGAGATCTGGGCCTAAATCCATAGTTTTTTTGCACTCCACACTACCCCAGTTCAGACATGGCCATATGCAAATCAGCCTTGACCCTGTGCCACATGGGAACAGTCCAGCCCGAACTGCCAAGCCATGTCTTTCCTGGACCGGAATCAAGCATCCTAGGACCGGTTTCTGGCTATCAGCCGTCTTCAGCCAGGATAGCTTGACTCCAGTGGTGTGGAGAGCATGGGACTCACGTCTGAGCATACCCATCCCACTCGGGGTGACAAATACAAAAACAACAATTGATGGACAGAATGCAGAACAATGTCATACATTCACCCCAGTACAGAGATCTGGGCCTAAATCCATCGTTTTTTGCACTCCACACCACCCCAGTTCAGACATGGCCATATGCAAATCAGCCTTGACCCTGTGCCTCATGGGAACAGTCCAGCCCGAACTGCCAAGCCATGTCTTTCCTGGACCGAAATCAAGCATCCTAGGACCGGTTTCTGGCTAAAACACTACCCCCTACACATACACTACCCTAAACCCTAAAACACTACCCCCTACACTACACATACACAACAACACAACCCTAAACCCTAAAACACTACCCTACACTACACATACACTACAACACTACCCTAAACCCTAAAACACTACACATACACTACCCTAAACCCTAAAACACTACCCTACACTACACATACACTACAACACTATCTTAAACCCTAAAACACTACACCCTACACTACACATACACTACAACACAACCCTAAACCCTAAAACACTACCCTACACTACACATACACTACAACACTACCCTAAACCCTAAAACACTACACATACACTACCCTAAACACTAAAACACTACCCTACACTACACACACACTACAACACTACCCTAACTACACTGCCCCACTTACCTCTCTCTCCTCGTGGTCCCTCTCTTCACCTTCAACCATGAATCCGCTCTTCTCCTGCAAAGTAACGGCATATGAGAAGTAAAGGCATGCTAAGTAGAAGCATGCGTAGTAAAGGACTATGCGAAGTAAAAGTTGCTAAGTAAAAGAATAGCAAAGTAAAAGTTGCTAAGTAATGGTTGTTTACCGCTGTGCACTGCAACGCAGGCGCGAGCCCTAAAAACCAATACTGGATTTTGCAAACAATAAATGAGAAAGGAAGCTCTCTTAGGAAAACTGGGAAAGAAAACAAGGGAACCCTACTCACTTGGAGCCTGGGAGAAGATTTAGAGAAAAAAAAACAAAGGCTCCTGTGGGAAAATAAGTACTATTTATGATAAAAGATAGCGCACAATGGCGATGAGGGTGATTGGTGTGGATGTCAAAAGAAGGAGGCTGTATATACACAATGCAAATGTTATAGTCATTTATGAAAATATATAGATCAATAGTTTACACAAAAAATCTGTAGCATTATCAACACATATGCAATCCAAGAAGTGATGGTGTGTCCCAAGTGATTTTTAAGAAAAAAAGAACCTAAGCTGCTTAAGTGAAACATAATAAGGTTTCAAGTATATCTTTCGGTTTAGAAGAAGACAACCTAATTATAAGTATTAACAATTGAAGTGCAACAGTTGAAATTTATAGACATATATCAGGTCTCTTCAGTACGGGGCACCTGTTAGGGGGTTGCCTTGCTAGTGGAAAGTGCAAGGGTGGCACCGTGAGTGAATGGTGAAATAAAAGACTTACAGGGATCCCGAGAGCAGGCAACCGAGATGTCGGTCTGCAGATCCGTGATAGATTAAAATCGATGCATCAGAGGAGAGGCACGACACAGGAACCACAAGAGGGCGCTCCTGGTATTGCAATGGCTGGAGATGAGGGTGAAGTGGTGTTAGTAATCAATATCCTACGGCTCAGACGGTGCTGGCTCTTAGCAGTGATTAAAAAATAGCGGACGATCCCGATGATGTGTCCTCTCCTGTGTGAGTGGCGTAGCGTGTGTGAGTGGCATAGCGTGTGTGAGTGGCGTAGCGTGTGTGAGTGGCGTTGCATGTGTGAGTGGCGTTGCGTGTGTGAGTGGCGTTGCGTGTGTGAGTGGCGTTGCGTGTGTGAGTGGCGTTGCGTGTGTGAGTGGCGTTGCGTGTGTGAGTGGCGTTGCGTGGGTGAGTGGCGTTGCGTGGATGAGTGGGGTTGCGTGGATGAGTGGGGTTGCGTGGATGAGTGGGGTTGCGTGGATGAGTGGGGTTGCGTGGATGAGTTGCGTTGCGTGTGTGAGTGGTGTTGTTTGGGTGAGTGGCGTTGCGTGGGTGAGTGTGGTGTTGCGTGGATGATAGCGGGCTTGCGTGGGTGTGAGTGGCGTTGCGTGTCTGTAAGTGTTGCTGTGTGGGTGAAAGTGGCACAGAGCCTTTAATGTGGCCACTTACTGATTAGCATTATTAAAATCGAGGGAAACTGTTTGTAAACTAAAGATTCCATGTATCCGTGAATTCTAAAGTAAATGCCAACAGCTAGGTGCGTTTTGTTAGAAAAGCCCAAAAATATATATATTCCTAATACAGACAACTAGAAAATCGAGAGAAACGTTGTGTGTGTAAACTAAACATGCCATCAGCTCACAAAGCCAACAAGAGCGGCCGGGAAGCGGCCGGGAAACACAAGTACGGCCGGCCACATAATTAGGGGAGGAGAAGCCGCACAGCACACGCTGGGAGAAGCCCTTTGATGTGCTGTGCGGCGCGCTCTGTGCTGGGGGAGGGCCATTAGCCTGAACTCGCGGCAAGATCAAACGAAGGGTGGGAGGGACATTGAGGAACAGATGGCCATGAAAGTGTATGGGCCAAAAGCGCGTGCCTGTGGCCACGTGCACTCGAAGAAAACGCCACGAAAAAAGCGGTGGTTTCACGATCAGTTCGAGCACTTGAATTCTCGCCATTTCCCATTCCTTCGGAATGGTAAAGGCGAGACCTAAAAAAGCGAAGTGGGAGCTAAATGAATGTCCTTCCTAGGATTAGACCCCAGATCACCCTTGCCAAATTCTTTTTTTTTTTTTAACACAAACGAACAGAATGTTTCATTGATACTGCAGGTGCAGTGCCACCCAGGCCTAGCGGCATTCTTGCCAACTATACCCCGATCATGGCCGTTATACTATCCTTCTTTGCTTCCCTTATGGTCAAGGGCACACTTGTTATGCCAGCGTTGCTTTGGGCCTCGGAGCAATGGCTCAAGGGAGGGGAAAATTGAAGCAGAGGAGACACCCTAGTTTGGCCTCAAAGAGATGGCAGGGAGGGGGATGTTGCAAGATAGAAGCCCTGTTTTTAATGAGGGCCTCTTTGTAAGGCAATCGCTATAATTGTACAGCAGCTCTGGGGTCCAGGTGTTGGAGGGGCACACTGTATCCTAATTGTGACTGTCTGAAACTATAAAAAGGGGTCATGGGGGCTTAGTTTCCCCTACAGCACTAGAGCCGAGGGCGCCCTTGGAGAAAAAGGGGAACTTCATGTTTTTTTATTTTTATTGAAAGGGACAGAGAACCTGTTTCAAGATTACAGTAATGGTCATGCATGGTGGGGAACGGGAGAAAGAGGCAGAGGTACTAGCCTGCTGCCCAGGGCCTCAGAAATCATTATTCCCAAACATGCAATTGCACTAGGGCCCAAGAGTGCAAGGGGCTCACACAACCCCAATTATGGGGAGGTGTGTTTTTGGGTCAATTACTGATGTTGTTTGATACATTTGGTGTTTTATTTGTCTCATGTTTAGTCTGGGTTATGAGCTACAAAATGTGTACTCCTGAAATTATCTGATAACCTCCACTAACTTCACTCAGTCTTGTCTCTCTCGCTCCCCCATTCCTTGCTGTAACGTTTTGTAGGGGCGGTCCCATTCAAAATATTTTGCTCAGGGGGCTCAGAACAAAAAGGTTTGACGCCCTCTGCCTTAACCAATTGGAGCAAAACGTTACCAGCTCGACCTAAACTGGAATACAATTTTAGCACGACAAACATATTTTCCTATGGAATAATGTCTATCCATAACTATGTAGGCAGTATGCCTTGTCTATGTAATAAATGCAACGGTTGATATGAATTTCTTTTTGTTTCACCCTTTGACATACAGAGAAATATGCACTAGTTGTACATGGCAAAACATTGAGTGTGCATTGCATTTTTTTTTTTAAAGTACCCTTTTAGGTCTCGCCTATCCCATTCCGCAAGGAATGGATAGGGGAGAATTTTAGTAGGCAAAAAAATTCTCAAACCATCGGGCGGATTTCAAACAGTTCACGTGAACACAAGCACGCGCATTTCCCCACATCAAAGCCATCAGCCTCCCTCCCACAGGCTTCCCCAGCGTGCACAGTGCGCGCTGGCCTCAATTCTCCTCCCCCCTAATGGCTTTCACTTTCACGGCCACTTCAAAGGGATCCTTTCCCGGCCGCTCTTTTTTCTTTCGGCTATGTTCTTGTTTAGTCATGTTTCTTTACTAAACTCACAATAAAGATATTTGTATTACTATTGCACGGTTACAGCAGAGCACCACTCCTTAGATTCATACAGGGTGCACTGTTTTCTTCATCGTGCACGTTCAAACACTAATGAGATGTGGTCTAGTGGCTAACTCTGATGCGGACTTTGCAACACAGAGAACGCTGTCCTCATTCCAACACGGACGATCTGTGGCGAAATATTTGCAAATTGCAGGTTCGATTCCCTGTGTCCCATTCTCCTTTAGAGGTCAATAAAATGCGTACAACTAGATAACGGCAAATGAGTCCGTCTGTAAAAACGTGCCTTTGAAAAATATAAAATCGTCTGGTGGAAAACTACATTTCCCATCTGTATACATGCTAAACAGCATTGCGCTTATCAGTATTTTGCAAATGTTACAAGAGGTGCCTTCTTACTAGGGACTATGTATAAATGACCCTATGATGAATGTCGCGATTTTTCAGAATTAGCTAGATGAAGCACTCTACAGCATTCAGATTCCTGTATTTCCGGTCTGCTGAGGCAGCAGGAGACGGGGTGCTTAGCAGGCATTTGTGAATCAGTGAAACATCTGGCTGCCAACGAGCTATAAATGGATTAGGGCAGCAACTGAAGAGCAGGGTTTGTAAACTGAATGAAGGTTGAAGGCCCAGACTTTCAGGCTGGCAGCCAGCCATGAATGAGGGGAGGAGGAAGAGCAAGGATCTATTAACCTCCATAGGTGTAGGTCAGAAGCCGGTTAAACTAAAACTGACATACATGGAAGTCTTCTGTGCATATCAGGTATTTTTTTTAATTTATATTTTAAAAACCTTACATTTTGGATAAAAAATATTTGATGACTTGAGGCCATTTCATATGGTAAATATGCTCAGACACTCTCCCCTCCTCCTCCACCATTGCACGGACTCAGAGTGAAGGGGCGCCCTGTTAATTAAAGCAATCTGCGGGCGCTTCCGCCATTGTTCCTCCTCCCTCCCTCATTCATGCCCTTCATGTACCTTGAGATTTTTCTGAAGCGCAGTCTCTGAACGAGCACTAGTTAAAACAGGCGAAGGGGTTCTTTGATGGTGTGTTCCTGAATTTTTTATAGTTGTGTCATACTTATTTTAAACACGCGTTTGGTTAACTTTCAATCCTAATGTCTTGAAGGAAATGCAGAAACTCCTCTGCTACATAATCTGTGCTTCAAGCAAGCGCATGCAGTCTTGTTGTGCCGCAATGTTCTGCACCGAAAGTTATTTCAGAAGGTGGTCTTCAGCAGGGGTAGGCTACATATATGCTTTTGATGCCACTGCTCAGCAGGCTGCTCTTCGGTTTACCTATTTGTTGTCTGTTGCGGGGCTGGGTTCCCACCGCAACCAGTGGTCGTTTGAGCTCGGGCATGTATTTGTGTCAAAGTTTGGAAGTAAGCGAGAGTGAACTTAAAAGAAAACCACCGCCAGTTGGTTTACACGTTAACTTGCATTCGGATACATTCTTTGTGAAATGCTAAAAACATTAATCAAAAAGGTACGCTTCTTTTCAATGTTCAGGCTTCAAGACAAAAAATATGCAAATTGCTTATTCGACACAGGATCATTGCTTCACATTTAAATAACCATAACACGTTGAAGCAACAGAAACATCAAAGTATTCGTTTCCCCTAGTAAACGACTTGCAACCAAACAACCACAAATGTGAAACTTTTAAAATGCAGGCGGCAAACATAATCTTCCATGCAAAAATAATACGCAGTATGATACCAAGTGTGTTATAGTTGTTGACAGCAATATCGACGAAGCCTATTAAGACGTGTTAGCTCACTAAACTTCCTTCCCCAGTAAAGCCTTGCTGGTCAACACACATTACTGAGGGAAAAACGCTCATCGTGCATTTTGCAAGTATACATCTGAACATTTTGCATTTTCGGAATAAACTGCCTTTTGAGTAGGTAAGGAAACAAACAAACTCTTTCCCATTTAATTTGCAGCCAAGTACAGTGTAGCACAAAGTGATATAAAAGGTGGCACTGGATATTGCACCACCCCAGCATCACTCAGCACCACCACAGCTCCACTCAGCACCACCCCAGCATCACTCAGTACCACCACAGCACCACTCAGCACCACCACCACATCATAACTCAGCACTACCCCAGCATCACTCAGCACTACCCCAGCTTCACTCAGCACCACCACAGCACTACTTAGCACCACCCCAACATCACTCAGCTCCACCACGGTACCACTCAGCACCACCATGGCACCACTCAGCACCACCACAGCACCACTCAGCATCACCACATCATCACTCAGCACCACCCCAGCATCACTCAGCACCACCACAGCATCACTCGGCACCACCACAGCATCACTCGGCGCCACCCCAGCATCACTCGGCGCCACCCCAGCATCACTCGGCGCCACCCCAGCATCACTCGGCGCCACCCCAGCATCACTCGGCGCCACCCCAGCATCACTCGGCGCCACCCCAGCATCACTCGGCGCCACCCCAGCATCACTCAGCACCACCACAGCATCACTCAGAACCACCACAGCATCACTCAGAACCACCACAGCATCACTCAGCACCACCACAGCATCACTCTGGAACACTACAGCATCACTTTGGAACTCCACAGCATCACTATGCGCTACCACAGCATTATCATGCGCCACCACAGCATCACTCAGGGCCTCCACAGCATCACTCAGGGCCTCCACAGCATCACTCAGGGCCTCCACAGCATCACTCAGGGCCTCCACAGCATCACTCACGGCCTCCACAGCATCACTCACGGCCTCCACAGCATCACTCACGGCCTCCACAGCATCACTCAGGGGCACCACAGCATCACTATGCGCTACTACCGCTTCACTGAACGCCACAGCATCACTCGTCACCACCACAACATCACTCCGCGCCATCACAGCATCAATCTGTGCAACCATTCAACAACAACTGGTTCAAATATGTTATCTCAATGTTTCAAGCTTTATTACAAATGTCACAAAAAAATGTTAATATTTCACTTCTGTTCTTGGATTTTCGTCACAATAAAATACACTGAACATAATCTTCACAAAAGTTATTTACAAAAGTTTAAGCTATTGCCATAAATTACAATCCCTTTTATTTAAGTACTAATTATTTAAAAAAATTAAGCCATTGTTATTTGTAATATCAATACATCTAAGTCACGTACATACAAAACATGTTGCATTACAAATGCTATAGGTGTCACATTTGCGAAAGTTATAACTATTGGCATTGTAAATGACAAAGCTATTAATTTAGCTGTTTTCAAAACCAACACATAAATAAAAAAATTGTCATTTACAAGACCAATAGCTCAAACTTTCCTAATGCGAGACCTATTGCATTGCAAATGCTTGTTTGATTGCTTGCCATGCAGCACTGTGATTAAGCGTCAGATACTTTTTTTCAGTCTGACACAAATGGTCCTTTGCCACACCTGTTAAAATACATTTCTGGGGGGTCGTGGCTTGGTGCGTAGAGATGGCGGTCGCACTCTAAGTGTGCTCCAGGAACCCTTCCGTCATCCGCCCAAAAGCGGCCTTTCCTTACGTTCACCCAGCCTCATCCAACTTCATCGCCCGCTGCCCTCTACTTGCTGCACCGGTGGGCACTGAAATGCCGTTTGCGGAGCATCACGAGACGCTGAGGAACCACTATCTACACTGGAGCTGTGCTCTTTCAACAAGAAGGCGGTCCCTGTCCCCTGCTTCGTGACACCTGCATCGCCAGCAGAGTGAGACCTGCTGTGCCCAGCCGCGAGTGTGCCCTGAATCCCCCCCACCTCTCCTGACTGCGGACTGGCTGCTGCCGGGGGTCCGATTGAGACTCCTCCTCTGATTGACTCTACTCCCACTGGGACGTCCGGTGGCCGGCTTTTCGCGGCCTGGCTTCTGGCATGGAGGTGGGTTTACTTAGTGCCTGGTCCTGGATGCTGGCGGTGCGTGTGGGCCACGCGCAGCGGGCTACAGCGCCAGCCGCCACTTCGGGGAGGGGGAAGAAGCTGCGAGGATGCCCGGATCGGCTGTCTGAAAGGCCTGAACTGCTTGCTCCATCCACTGCTCCTTTTCTCTTTACCCTAACCGGCGGTGCTGCTTTGCTCCCTGCCACGGCCTGCAGCTCTGCCATGGACCTCCCGACGCCTATGGTCACCTGGGGGGAGGAGTGAATTCGGTCGCAGACCTCGAGCGGCATGGGGTCCTGGCAGAGGGCCTCCTCCTCGACTCCCGCCCCTGCCCCCTGCTGCGGCCTACATTTCTTGGGAGGTAGCTGGCGTTGCGCTGGCGTGGCTCTCCGTGCCGACTCTCCCTGGTGACACCCTCTTGCTGCCCAGCCTGGAGTGCTCTGAGTAGCCTGGGGAGGCCAGGTACACAACCAGCTGCTAGCTCTGTGACTGCTGGGCGCTGCGATGCTAGTGGTGTCCTGAGGAGCGGCCTGGACATCGGTGGTGGTGGGCGGCTGCTCCCTAGGCCTCCCATGGCCCAACCTGGAGGAACTGAGACGGAGTCGCGGAGGCCCACACTGGTCCTAGGACCCATCCTGCGAGGGGCCCGCACGCGGAGAGTAGCAGCGGGGCCTGAGCGCCTGGCAGAGGACTGCTGCAGAGGGGAGTCGTGGGGATATTGGCTGGAGCCGACCTGCGACTGCATCTGTCCTTGGCCTTGAGGGGTGGGGGATTCGCCCGTTGATTGGGCGGCAGAGGGAGAGACCCATCTCCTGACGTGTTAACCCCCCCATCCCCAACGTGGTCCGGGGCCTCGGAGTTGCTCCCCCGACACGTCGGTGAGGAGTGGAAGGTGCCTCTGCTGCTGTTTCGTGCAGCGGTGACCCTCCTCTGGGATTGCGGCCCCTCTTGAGGACAGCTAAGGGCCAACTGGGCGCAACTGACTGTGAACTTTTTGTATGGACTTGACCCCAGTGTGAGTGGTCCTCCGGCTCTCCCTTCACCCTGCCTTGACTACAGACTCGCCCACCGCCTCAACACCCGGGAGCTGCCTTTTGATCCCCTGTGCGCATCAGCCCTGGAGTCCTAGGCCTAACGCCGGCCTCGGCCCTCCATCGCCCCCTTCCCGATTGAGACTCTCGTCCACAGACGCGAGTGGGCCTACTGAGGGAGGGCACTGGCCATCGATCGGGAGGCGTGGGGTGACGCGTCTGGGTACTTCCTTCCTCCCTCCCTCCGCAATCACCTCCTTCCCTCTCACCATTTTCCTGCCTGAGCGCTCAGGGACTGATCTTACTTTCTCTGCCTGTTGGGTGGCAGCCATGGGTAGGGACAGAGCGTCAAAGACTCCTGCCACTCAAACCAAAGAGGACCGGTTCACCACTACGGATTCTGGTGCGACGGGAGGCACCGGCGACAGAGAGGGACCTGCTGCTGCGGACCTGTCCACCATCTTAGAGGCTATCCAAGCCTCGCAGTCTTCAGTGGAGAATAAGATTGCAGAAGTCTGAGTTGAAGTGACTCATATCCGGCAGGATCTCCGTAATACCACAGCCCGGATTAAAGAAACGGAGTCTTGCATCTCCACCATAGATCTTCAGCAACTCAAGCCCCAGGTGGCTCGTATCCAATCTCACACCCAGGAGCTGCATCGACGGACTGAGGACGCCGAAAACAGATCCCGTTGCAACAACGTTCGCCTGGTTGGATTTTAGGAGGGCGCGGGACAGGGTCAAGCGGTGGACTTCGTGGAGCGCTGGCTATGCTCATAGATGGCGGAGGGCTCCTTCTCTCCATGGTTCGCTATTAAACGGGCACACCGCTCACTTGCTCCTAAACCACCGCCGGGAGCGCCCCCCAGGCCGCTCATACTGCGCATCAACTTCAAGGACCGAGACTCCATATTGGTAGAGGCCCGTAAACAGAAACACCTTAAGCACAACGGTCAGACGATCATGATCCTTCCTGATTACATCGGGCCCGTTTGCGAGTGGTGTTTCAGAGCAAAACCCTTTTCTCCGACACCCCTGGAGAGGCAAGGACATGGGCGACGGAGGAACGCCCTCTCAGGTTCAATGCTCCGAATTTGCCTCCTGCAAGCAATGCTGGGGGTGCCCGGCGGGATATGCCTGCCCCCGCCCACTGCTCAATCGCTCCAATAGGCGCAGGAGCCAGAGGCACGCCCGTTTTGACTCTCCATTGGGCCCCTCTCGGCAGATGACTCCCGAGCTACTGGCCGGAGCCCCACCTCCGGGGCGGCGATCTGGCTCTTCGGGCTGATCCTGGGACTGCTTTGCCTCACCCATTGCTGCTGGATCTACCAGACACTGACCTCTCCTGCAGCCCGACACTTCCTATGGGTCCCACCTGAGTCCACCTGTCTCTTCTGACTCTCACTGGTTCCGTCCCTGAGGCTGTACTCTGCCTGGTTATTAATTTTATCTCCCGTTGGACACAAATATGAGCATCCTACTATGAAGAGGGGTCCTCCATGATTCTCTGTTCCCAAGCGTTCTAGTTTGGTTCTCTCTTAGTTCTCTACTGTTTGGACGACAGAGGCTTCAGTTCCTGAAGTATAGGGTGGGGGGAGGAAGGGGCACGGGGAGGTGGGGGGCAGATGCCCCCATATGTATTGTTTGTTTGTATTATGTTTTGCACCAGTACTCCTTTTCAGCAGCGAGGCAGGCGTGCATCGCCTAACACTAAGTTATTGTATCCACTACCCCATGTCATGGCCACATACCAACCATATCTACCACTCTTACCGACTGTCCGACTCCTCACTCACGTTCCCCATGCCTGACCAACATACCAGACCAATGCCGCTCCATATAGTGTCCTGGAATGTTAACGGACTGCTGGATAAGTTTAAAATTGCAGTGGTCCTGTGCTATGCCCAACGTCATAACATAGACATAACTCCTGCTTCAAGTGACCCATCTGGTAGGTAATCACTGCCCATTTCTAGCGTGCTATGGCAGGGTCTGGCACTCTGACTTCAATCGTGGATCGAGAGGGGTGGCTATCCTGGTGCGCCGTGCCCTCCCACTAGTGACACGCAAGGTGACCCATGACTCTCAGGGCTGTTTTGTCCTCCTGGAAGAGACCCTTGGGGAGCGGCCTCTCAATCCACTTGCTGTCTACCCCCCCCCCGCTAGCTTCTATACTTGCGCGACTCACTTCACTGGTTGCTTCCTTGCCCTTGGGGTTGACCGGTAATGGGGGGGGGGAGGGGGGAGGATTGCCGGGTGATTCAAGATATCTCTATACTCCCCAGAGGCCTATCGATCACTCCCCGGTGGTGCTACGCACAGGCAATCTTCCTGAATCCCTGCACCCGATCTGGCGGCTCACTGTCTGGGTCCTCAAGGACAAGGAATTTAGAGAGCAGGTGGGAGCCGAGCTCTGCCTCTACTTCGACAGCAATCACGGATCTGTGTCCTCTTTTTGTACCCTGTGGGAGGCCGGAAAGGTCGCCATTCGGGCCTTTGCCAAAGGCCAACTCAAACCCAACCACGTGACGCACGACTCCCGGATCACCTTCCTGGAGACCCAGGCCACCCAGCTTGAGGTTCTGCCCCTGGAGGAGAGAATCGAAGCTCAGGACAGACGACTTGCGTTCCTTAGGGATGCGATTAGACAGACCTCCCTGGAGGCTGCCAAGCTGCTATGGAGGTCTTCCGTGGTCAGAGTATATGGCTGGGGAGATAAAAATGGGAAGCTCCTCCATCATCTGGCCATCTATCCTATGGCCAATCGTATCATCCCCGAGGTCATGGGACTGAGCGGGGAGGTTCGTCGTGCCCTGGCGGCAGTGGTCCAATGCTTCGCCACCTATTAAGCAGCTCTCTACTTTTGCTCCCAGAGCTACTCCTGAGTGAACGGTTTTCCCTCACACGCCTCAGCGAGTCTGAGGCAGAGGCGCTTGATCTTCCCGTCACCTCTGAGGAGATTCAAGATGCCATATCGCCCATGGCCACAGGTAAGACACCCGTACCAGAAGGACTGCCCCAGGAGTATGATGCGTCCTATTGGGACACTTTAGTCCCCCATCTCCTGGAGATGTACCAGGAAGCGATCGACTGCGGCTCATTCCGTCCGGAGACGGACCTCGCCACAATTGTGGTGATCCCTAAATCTCAGCCTTCCTCAAACTGCTGCTCTGATTTCCGCCCCATATTCCTCAATAATATGGAGCTTAAAACATTTGCCTCTGTCTTAGCCAATCGCATACGTCCATACCTAGCCACGCTGTTCCACCCGGACCAATGCGGCTTTATGCCCTTCAGGGGAACTAGACACTGCCTCAGGCGCCTCCATCTTGCTCTTGCAAACCAAAGCCAGCTGACCCCCTGCTTATCTCTTCTTCTCTTAGACTTCGAGAAAGCTTTTGATTCGGTGGACTGGAGATACCTTGAGACAGTCCTGGAGGAAATGGGTTTTGGCGTCCCCTTTCGCACACCTGGTCAGGACGTTAATGGAGCTCTGTCCCGCCCCTTTCACATCAGAAGGGGCACGAGGCAAGGATGCCCCTCTTGCCACTCTTTGCGTTGGCGGTTGAGCCCTCCGCGTGTCTTGTCCGCTCTGACCAGTCTCTTTCCTTGGGAGGATAAAATTGCGCTCTACGCCGATGACTTGTTGCTATTCCTGGTGGACCCTGCTTGGTCGGGACCCCGATGCCTCCGGGCCTTGGATCTTTTCGAGCGCATCTCTGGCCTCCGGTTAAACTTCGCCAAATCTGTCCTGGTTCCACTCCACCTCCCCCGGGAGTGCTTCGATTGGCAGTCGTCGATTCCTCTCCGGTGACAGTCCTTTAAATACCTAGGATATGGATAGCTCTTCTCCCCGACCTTGCCTGGGCACTCAACGTCACCCCTTTGGTGAGGTGGGTCCGCGCCGACCTCTTCAAATGGCAAACACTGCTACTGAACCCTCTGGGCAGAATAGCCTTATTTAAAATGATGATTCTGCCCAGATTCCTGTACATGGTCCAGAACACGCACCTTTCTTTCTCCAGATCGTGGTTTCGAGAGATAGACAGCTTTGCCACTAGGTTTTTGTGGGGCGGCCGGAGACCCAGACAGGCCATCGCCCAATGCCGGATCCTACCCTTTGACGGCGGTCTTGGGATGACGAGCCTGTACCTTTATTATTTAGTGACCCAGCTCCTCACCGTGCACGACTGGTTTAACGGCGGCTGGTCTGACCCGGCGTATGGTCTGGCGCTACACACCCTGGGGCTGTCCAACATTCAAGGGATGCTGTACGGCAATTCTGTTCCTCAAACTCTCCCTGAGGTCACACGCGGTGTCTTCCTAGCCTGGCGGGCCACCTTGCGACACATACATTGGTCAGATAAAATGCCCCAATATACTCCCCTGTGGTGTGGTGTCATACTTCGAGAGGTTGCTAACCTCTCGGGATTCAGATCATGGGATATCATTGGCATTTCCTTATTGGGGGATGTTTGGAGTGGAACCCACATGCGTTCCTTTCAAGATTTGCAGGCCCGCTACTCACTTCAACACTCCCAGTTTTTCTGATACCAGCAGTTACGTCACTCCCTTCACTCCCACATTTCAGAGGACCCCTCCTTGCCTGAGTATAGCCCTCCTGAAGCTCAGGTGATGACCAGAAATTTGAGGAAGGTAGGATCTCCCGTATCTATCGCTCCTTCACAAATAACACACCCAATTCACTATCTCAACTCAGGAACAGGTGGGAGGGTTGGCTTGTGTCCCTGGAGGATGCTGACTGGGTGGATGCTTTGATGGGTCCCAAGACTATCACGGTCTCAGCAAGGCTTCGACTGGTCCAAATATACTACCTTCACACTGCTTACCTCGTGCCACTGCGTCTTCACCGCGCCGGGCTTCGGACCTATGCCTCCTGTCCTCGATGCTTGCACCCACAAGCAGACTTTTATCACATGGTATGGCTCTGCCCGGTGGTCGTGAGATATTGGGAGTCAGTGACAGGGGAGCTCGCTGAGGTCCTGGGCTGGGAGGTTTATTTATTTTTTTATTTTATTTATAACGTTTTTTATAGCATGGACATGATCCCGAAGGATATCAGAGCGCTTTACAATTTGAGGCAAAGGTAACAAATCAGAACATTAGTCTAACATGGGGAATCTAACATACACCTGGGTGAACGAAGAATGTGCTAGATTTGATTTGAGAAGGTTTATATAGCGCTGGCTAGACCCGGAGGTATCAGAGCGCTATACAAGAGGAACATTGCGTTACAAATTACATCAGTTACAATAGCGTAGTAAGGTACAGTCATATTTTTGTATTACTATATTTTTCTTCCTGATAGTTCTTTCTTCCGATATTTACAACTAAATATTTTGCCCATATGTGTAAGTCTCACCTTCTCCCAGGAAATATTTGTTAATGGGCTCATGGAGCTCAATTCACATATGGCCTGATTCACAAAAGGTTTGCTATGGGTAGGTATGATGTATTCTTGCAGTACTCCTGGCTTACTTCCAAATGTCATTAATAAACCAGGAAAACTCCTGGCTTACTTCTGGAATTCAGTCCCAAGAACACATCCCATTCTCTGGCGCCCTCCTAAGCCATCAGAACCCATTGTCTCTAATACCTCCTGAATCCCTACCCACCCTACAAAGGCTGACCTGGTCCTGCCCCCATTTATCACCTCTTAACCCCTTCCACTCTGGGCTAATTCCCCCGCGGGGAGAGGGGCCATGCACAACGCCGCAGTACTCATGACGAGCCCAGCAGGAGGGGAATTAGCCCCGCGTGGGCGTTCCGCGGCAGTCATGACGAGCTCAGCTCGTCACGAGCACAGCGCCACTGTGCCTCATGACGAGCTCAGCTCACCACAAGCGCCGAAGAGGTCAATAGCTGACGGTGAATCAAAGCAGATTTGTCCACAGAAGGGAGGCTCCAGATGTTGTTTTGGACCAGGTAATTCCCAGTTCACATGTTAATTCACATTCTAGAGACCAGTACTCAGAACAGCAGGATTCAGGTCTGGATATATCATCTGAATCACTCTTTCTGGCTAGGATCCTAAAAGCTCAACATTGACCACCTGTAATTGGGAGCTTTTTTCTGCACCAGTTTTGGTGACACCTTGAATTGGCTTACCCTGAGTGCCTACCCGACGACCCATGACTGCTGCATGTCCTGCTTTTATAACCATAGTGAGAAATACCACTTTAGCTTTCAAAAGAGATTGCTAAATATTTTAATCTTGAAAAGAAATATTAGTGCTCTCCTACTGTGACTTTTTTAGCAGGAACTGAAAATAGACAATAAAGTAAGAGGGGATGGAGTGTTACCTCAATTGATGGTACCATGCCCCCCTTCAGGCTTGAAGAGAAGAGTTAACAAGCTATTTGCCTACACTATTATGGTTACAGAGAGGTTTCCGAAACCTACAATTATGATTTTGATCCTGGCTTGAAATGCCTTCATAATTGCATACAAATACCTTTTTCTCCCTTAAAGAATCTATCTATCTATCTATCTATCTATCTATCTATCTATCTATCTATCTATCTATCTATCTATCTATCTATCTATCTATCTATCCATCCATCCATCTATCCATCTATCTATCTATCTATCTAAAAAGTCCTCTGCATGTCTAAAGACGTATAGCCCTGCCCCGATTGCTCTATTGTACTGTTGTCTGGATCCCTAATGCTGATTTTTTTTCTCATAGGTGAGCACAGATCATGTGGGTGCGCCATGACACAGGTCTGTCTCACGGCATGCAATCTTGTTGGGCCAGTAGGGGCACCCAAAGTGCTATCCTTATAGTGGTGGAAGGCTGCAGCCTTTGCCAGGTTTTAACCAGCACAAGGACGGTGGTGGCAGCATACTGTGTAGTGATCAGTAGTAGTAAACAGGTCCTTTTTACCCTGTCACTGGAGTGAGACCTACAGGCTCACTCACTTTGTTAAAAGTTCAGCTGCTGTGTGCTTGACTCACCCTTGGCCTACTTCAGCTAGATGTGCAGTGCTGCGCAGGAGCAGTGGTTCCGCTAGATGTGTGGGTGGCTGGGAATGGTACAGTACAGGGATTTTTATATGCTGCTGCCTGCTGTACTTATTATTGTTTTAACCCCTTCGACACAGCTCGTCATGAGGTACACCTCTCGTACACTCATGACGAGCTGAGCTTGTCATGAACCGCGGGTTTTTGCAATCTTCAGCGCACCGCGGTAAATCTGCACTGCGTTGATGAGGTTAAGAGTGACTTTGAAATGTCTGCACCTTCATGCACAAACCAAATGGGCATTGGCTGACTAAACTGGTTTGATTTTTGTAAGCTGCTTCCTGCTGCACTTGTTATTGTTTAAAAAGTAATTGTGAAATATTTGCGCCTTGATTCACAAACCAAAGGGCCAGTCTGATCAAACTGGTTAAATTTGAGGTTCGTATGCTATTGTTTGACCAGTCACTTTGAAGTATTTCCGCCTTCATGCATAAACCAAAGGGGGAATTGTTTGATCAACCTGGCTTCATTTTCTGCATACTGCTGGATTTATTTTTTATCACACACTTTGAAAGTGTTTCACCTTGATGCAAGAAGAAAGGGGGATTGCTTTACAAAACATACTTGAGTTTTGTATATTGCTGGATTGCGGATTCTTTTATTATGCGCTTTCAAAGTATTTGCACTTTTTCCTTTGCTTCACCAGCTACAGCTAGTATTCATTCTGCCATTAGGTACTTGATAATATGGTTTGTTTTTCTCCTACATGATGCGTTATTGATGGTGGTGTTTCATTTGTCTAAAATATGTGCACCTGAAATCGTGTAATTAGTTCTGTTTATAATACAGCAATGATAAATACAGACACACATCTGCATCAGTGTTCTGAAGCATCCAAGCAGTTTTCATCCTCAGCCTTGTGTGCCTGCCTGTTTATGCCCTGCTTACCAATAAAGCCCTGATGGTAGATATTGAAATTGCATCCTCAGTTCATTTTAAATACTATAGAGTGGTTAATATGATACAAAATCCCTGACAGATGCAAGCGTGTGGCATGTAGATAATTCAGACCAGTTTAGTTTCTTGGAGCTGGCAGGATATTGGGTTATATCTTGTGTACTGCTCATCTTTATTGTTAGTCAAGTCTGTTAAATTGCAGATTCGGGTTTGTCTTTCAAAGTTTCAAGTTATTTTCCATCAATGTCAATTCTAATTCAGACGCTATGTAGTTGTTCTTTGTTCTGCAGCAATAGGCAGTTCCTCAAACAATAGGACCGCTCCTTGGCATTGCTCTGATTCCCGTCTCAGTTAAATAATCTGCTCTTGACAATAATGTTACAACATTGAGTATGCAAATATAGAGGCATTTCATTTAATGTTAGAGGTTTCAATTCAAAATATATGAGATTTTTTGGTGGTGAGGCAAAGTGGTGGGCGATGGGTCGGGGCCCCCTCCATATACTTTGCAGGGGGCCCCCCTCAGGTTTCCTTACGCCACTGCCCTGCCCCTCTTGCGCACCCTCCTTGGAAACAGAGCAGGCCCCGCCAGCTGACATATGTGGTCACATGGCGGGCGTTGGGTTTCACAACAAACAGATGCCAAGTGTTGGGGAGGCTCTTTTACATCTACCAACGACAATTCCCTCCAAAACCTGCCCCACCCCCACCCACCACTGTGCAAGAGTGGTGGCAAATATTTATTTATTTATTTATTTAACAGATTTCTAGAGCGCATTGCTGCCCGTGAGCGTCCCAGCGCTAAGTGACAAGAGCTTTCTGCGGGGGGGTCTCACGGGAATAGCCATGTTTTGAGCGCTCTGCGGAATGAGAGCAGGTTAGGTTGGGCTCTGATGTCAGGGGGAAGGGTGTTCCAGAGTTTGGATGAGTTGTATGAGAACAATCGCCCTCCTGAACAAGCTTTCTTGATTCTGGGTATGGAGGCTAGGTTGCAGTTGGAGGAGCGGAGAGTTCTTGTGGTGGTATGGGGTGAGATCAGGTTTTGTAGTATAGGAGGGGCCTTGCCCTGGAGAATTTTGTAGGTGGTACAGAGAGCCTTGAACTTTATTCGTTCTTGGACGGGGAGCCAGTGTAGAGCAGCTAGGGCAGGTTTGGCTGAGCAGCGGCGGTTGGTTCCTGTGAGAATGCGCGCTGCTGCGTTTTGTACTGTCTGAAGTTTAGACAGTACTACAGCGGAATCTACAGCAACCGCACTGAGGTGCAACCACAGCACCTCACAGAAACCAATCCCCGCACAGGTGAGGCACAGTGCCGGGCGAGAGGGGTCATGCACCTTGCCACGGTGCCATGTGACAAATATTAAAGGCTTGGAGTGCCAATACCACTGGGCAACCTATGATGTGCACCTTGATGTCCCAGCAATGGCAATGCCAATTTTTCAATCACTATGAGATCCAAGAATCCCCAAGGGTGATGAGCAGGGAAAGAATCATAAGCACATCCGAGGCTTGTCTTAGCTTTCAAAACACTAGGTCCTGGCCATCCACAAGAACATGCATCCAATCCGGGAGGGGGAGGGGTTCCCCGACAGCCACTAGGGAGATACCTCAGCAACACGACCCTAGACGGTATACAAAAGAACTCTTGTTGCCAGAAAACAATGTCGAACCTTAAGGCACCATCACCTGACACATGGGTCAGCCCAACACATCACGCACAAAACAAGCAGTAAAATTATCAACGCATTTTCAGAAGACAGTCTCTGTAGCATTAACAATTCAAGAACCAGACAATTGGGCGGGCTCGACTGACCAGGGCAGAACACCGCATGCAGCAGGTTAACCTACATGTGACAAATAAAAGAAATGGGAGAACACCGACATAATCATTGCGCAATTGCAAAGGGGCCAGAAAGGGAGCCTTTACAGGAGCTATAGCAAACAGTGCTATGGGCTAATGGCAATACACAGCAAAGAAGGGGCACTGCACGCATATCATGCAGACAAATCTCTAGTGCGAAGTTAGAAGTGGAGGAAAAAGGGCAAAAAAAAACCTCTACGGCCAGGGATCACATCACAGACCAGCAGCAGCAGGGGCCGACAAGATGCGTGCAGCGGGCACCTCGGCCAGGCAGGTCACGTACTGTCAAAGTTCGTGTAGAGGGTGTCCTTGAGCAGGGCCCCGGAGCCAAAGTCGATGAGCCGCAGCTCACCCATAAGCAGGTCGACCAGGAGGTTCTCGTCCTTGAGGTCGCGATGCACCACCCCGCAGCTGTAGCAGTGGCGAACGGCCTCCGGCACCTGGCAACGTACTCCTGGGCATCACCGAGGGATTGGACGGTACCAGAGCTGAGAAACTCCTCCTAAACATAGAGCTGATGGTGGCCAAAAGAGACATAGCGGCCCACTGGCTGAACCCGGCTCCTCCTACGTTGGCGCACTGGCACAGGGGAGTGGACTGGTGTGCCGCGAAAGAACGTCCACGATATGCGGCCAGATGTTGACCGAAAAAATTTCGTCGAATGTGGGGCAAATGGGTTGGGGTGGTGGAGGACTAAAGGTTTTTTATTGCGCAACTAAAGACTGGGTTGGAATGTCAATATCTCCTTCAAGCTTGACCGTTTCTATATAAATGCGATGGGGTGGTTTCTTTTTTTATGTCCTTGCCTTGTAAACTGTACCCATGACTGGAGATGTTACTACGTTCTCTACCTTATAAAATCAATAAAATTGGTTATAAAAAAAATACATTTCTGTGTTAATTATACATTAACGGCCTTTAATAGAAAATGCTTAAGTTGTGCCAGTGTTTGCTAGTGCTCAGCTCTACAGCTCATTTCTGTACATTTGCAACGATTTCAGTTGGAATTAGATTCGGCCCTGCAGCTCAGGCAAATAGAGAAGCACTGACGTCACCCACCATGTGGTGGTGTTGTGGTCTCAGTCTCCCCTTCTTTACTCTGGCTAGGATTTCCCTCCGTCTTACTTTGCTAGGTCTAACAGAGTCATTCATCACACCCGGGATAGACTCATGCATTCGGACAATTTTGCTGCATACCCAAGAGACATCTTGCTTTATCCCCTTCAGATAAAATGTGTTCATGCAGGTGAATCATTGTTCGGTGTGTTCAGTGTGCATTATACAAATGAGGAGAAACATGTATGTAGGAGAGTAGGGTCTGCTTCCTATGGTCACCCCCACTTTTTGCTGTGATTTTCTGTTTTTTCGGCTTTAGTGTGGCTGTGGGCCTGCTAATCAGACCCACAGCCCAGGTGTTCTCTCTCTAAATTGATACCATGTACTTTAGGTACATACCTAATTGGGAATTGGGTCACCTTTGTGAGCCCCTGTATAGTATACCATCGGTACCCAGGGCATAGGTGCATCCAAGGCCTACCAGGGGCTGCAGCATTTATTATGCCACCCCTGGCTGGCCATCCAAACTGACACCACAGGCTGATCACTCAGCTTGGGCAAGGTGGTGTAATCACCCCTTGCTTAGATATAGTATACCTATATCTACCCTTATATATAGACACATATATACCTATAAGTCACTCTGTGGTTCTGAAAATTCTGGACTCGTATAATCATTCTGGACTCGAGAATTAAAACTTCGTCAAAACATGACGAATTTGGTATCAAAAGACCGAGAATGACGAGCACACCATGTACAAATATTTTCAGCAGATTCGAGTGACGATTTCACCTCGAAATCGTCATTTGCGTTCTGAACCCTTGGCTTCCATTTTATATACGGCAGCCATTTTATGTGTTGCCCTTTACATAGGCCTTAATCCAGCTGAATTCGATTCCACAAGGACACGTACTCCTTAATCAACCTCACTATGACCTGTACAAGTTGGAACCATTGCCCCAGGCCGAACTCGTTAGGTCAGTTCCCCTCCCAGTGGCCGAACAAGATAGCATCAAGGCTCAACAAGCCATAAAACCATTTTCAGCGCACACACCTGCCGTATCTTGCTCACATCTGTCTCTGCTCTTTTTGCTTCACTTGCTTTATGGTGGGGAGGTGCCCGTTTTATTGGGGGTCCACCGATATCTGATGAAATGTTGGGCCTTGCCGGGTGATTTGTTGTAGGCAGCAAGAAGTGAAATATGGACATGTCATCATGACTTTGCTTTTTCTTTGTACTAGAAATATGTCAATGATCTACTGTAAAACCAAGAATGTTTGCCTGAAGCTTAAAATTCTGTATAAGAAGAGAAGCCTGACTTTGTAAATTCGAGCAGTCTCCTGAGAATATACTCCCCGTGTGTTGTACTTCTAGGACACTTGTTACCTTGGTTGCAGCCAATAAAATCGATCCTTGACTTCACCTAGAAGACTCTGAGTTTCTGTGGTCTGAATCAGGAAGGATTCGAGGTCTCTGGGTGTACCCTGACACCGCTGGGTTGCCGGTTCTGTGCCGGTTCTTAAAAACCCAGTACCTCAACTCCTATGGCAGGCCTTGAAAATCCTGAAGGCAGAGTGCTTGGTTTTATGTGAGAGGGTGCTCTAGCATGAGCTGAGCCCCTCTGCAGCTTTCGGAACCATGTCCTTATAGCTGTTCTATGATATAGTCATACCATATACTCTTAAGTGCATTATAATCCTCGCGGTTAAAGCTAACTTTGGTTTGGCTTTATCAAAACATGTCATGTAAGGTGTCAAACACTTTGGAATACTACCCCCCCACCCGCCAGTTCTGGCGGCGGGGGTAGCATTCCACCCTTCTAGAGGGAGAAGACATGTAGTTACTGCTTTACCCGGTTAAAGTTAAACAGAGCCTCAGCATCACAAAATGGATGCTGCTGCCACAGACACAAGTCTGACCTCCTGCTGCTGGACGAAACTCCGGCAGGGGAGGCCTGGACAATAGGTTTCCTGCCTTGGGAGGTGCTAGCACCTCCCCAGACAGGCTTTTAGTGTATTGGGGCAGGGAGGGGTGCAAAATGAGACACTGCCTGGGGCACATAGCCCGGTTCAAACCAGTTGCTGGGGCACTCCAGCCCCGCTCTGGCGCAAAACTGGACAAAGAGAAAGGGGTGTAACCACCCCCTTCTCAGGGTCCACCCATAGGAGGGACCTAGCAGGTAATCCAGCCCCTTAGATTAGTATAAAGATAGGAGCTGTGTCTAGAGACATTAGATTATCCTGGACTGAAACTCTTAAACGGAACTCTTGGACCTTCGACGTTCTATACCAACTAGAAGACTGAAGACATCTCCCTTGTGGTTACGGAGTGACCACCCTGTGCAAACAGGCACCACCAGTAACTTGCCGGTTTGCTTTGTCGACGCTCCTGCCGGACCGCGACGACTCAGGAACTGGACTTCCAGACTTCTCCGACTCCGATCCTCATCCACAGCAAAGCTGAGACCCGTGGCGGACACGAGAGACGTGGGACCGGACACCCTGGACTACCTGCTCTTTGCTAAACTGTACAGCTTCTGAGGCAGCCTCGAAGTTGTGCATTGGGGTTTGAGAAGCCCCAGACCCGAGCGCCATTTGCACTGAAGCTCAGCCCTCCACACTCCATGAGTGCCGCGTGGGGCCTGCTCCTGCATTTCAGCTTGACGCGTCTTCCCGGTTGCTAGCCCGTTGGCTAGTTAGCCCTCCTAAGACTTTCTTGTGAAACTACACCGCTTGCCTGGTTGCTACGGGCTTGTTCCAGCTTCCCTGCGAGGGAGAAGCTCTCCAGACTTTGCTGGTCTGACCTGAAGCTAATCTTCCCTTCCTGCGTGGATTGCGTTTGCCAAGGCTTGTTGGGTCCAATCCGGATACCGACACCGCAGTCAACTAGATCCTTCGAGGGACAGCTCAAATCCAGCTTCTGGTCATCATCGACGCCTCCTGGTCCTCGTGGCTGCAGAGACAAGCTTCACCTATTCACCTGATTGCATCTCGACATCGCCTGGTTCCTTCCTGGTCACTTGCTAGTGACCCAGACTCTGTCCCCTCTGCTTTCAGGTTCTTCTCATCTTCGATCCACCCTTGGATCCACCTGGACACTTTTCTCCTGGTCGCCTGCAGCACTTCTTTGCAGCTCTCCATAGGAAACAGCGACGAAACCCGACACGATAGAACACCTATGCACCCGGCTTCCCTGGGTGAGGTAACTCGAGTACTCCGGTGCTCTCGTGGGTATTGACTCTCGAAATGTCCTAGTTTAAAAGGGTTTTACCGTAGTCCATCCGGAAGTGTCCCTAATCAACTACTTTGTAACTTTTACGTTCCCATTATAACTCTATGGTAACTCGCGACTGTGTTCCCACACTGCACATGTCTCCCGTGGGTCTCTAACTTCCTAACCTTTGGTTCTGTAGTGTAGCCCCAGCGATTCCCTAGGCCCTAGGCCTATTCACTATTCCTGAAGTGGTCCTTATACCACTTACTTAGAATATCGTTCTTGAGGCCCCTAGGGCAGAATTGTATTCGTTCAACTTATAGTATGCTTAATGAGTAACTTGTAACGTATCTCGAACTCTGACCTCATAAAGAGTGCAGAGGGGTGGTGTTAGTAATAAATACATATATATTTGATATATACCTTGTGTGGTGTCCTTTCATTTGGTAGTCAAGGGATTATATATGGTAAAACAGCTGGCTTCACATGCTCTCTGAAGTTTTAACCTAAGACTGTTGGTCCATGCTACCACTAGGATAGCTGATCTATAAGGTTGACTATACAACCACTATCATACGGGTCGTTTAGACTGGTGCAAGGTGCCCACTAGAATAGTGGACAACATATGCCAGGCTAACTTCTCACAATGTCAACTACGATTTTAGGAGGGACTAGGCTGCCTCGTTCATGTCCTCCTCTAAGCAATTATAGAGCAGGGATTTTAACGAATATTTTAATCTTTGCCTCTAATTTTAGAATCGAAAGCTGAAAAGTCTGCATCTCAAGAGATCAGGTTTTTAATTCAACAGGCTGAACATGTTCAGGGAGCAACCAGGTAGGCTGTGGTGGTTTGAATAGTGATAGGAATTTGGGGATTATGAAGCACAGTTGTTTTTGTAAATGAGTAGCTCTTACAAGGATTTCGTACTTTTTGCCTATAAATGGGACTAAATACTCAGGTCTTGCAGTGACGTACAGAGATCGAAAATGCATTTTGTATCTTTGCGCTGACAGGTCCTTCCTGCCCCAAACACTAACCAATAACCACTTGTGGGCGTATTCACCTGTAAAGTCAGAAAGTACAGGTAGAGAACTCTGCATTCACCTGCACCTAATTTTCTGACCTTTCTGCTATTCACAAACAATCCCAAGAGTAAGCATAGTTCAAGTCTCCTAGTTACGGAAGGCCATGCGACTTTCCACGCAGGGTCCTATTCTCACATTTCTGAGTTCTTTATGGTGGAGAATGAGAGAAGTTTGTGAACGTACACAAATATACATACATGTTTTTGGGTGTTCACAATCTTTAAAGACTAATCACGCTTTGGAATGCCAATTTCCCAGCTGCCGAATAGGATTAAGGTTGCATAGAACTCTACTTGCGGTGGAGATTTCAGCTCATATCAATGTGTTTATGCCTACCAGGATTCCATTTTTGAATTCCTGGCAAATGTATGAAAGGTAAATTTGTTTGTTCAACCGTATTCAGCGGCGGCTCCTCTGCTAAGGTGGAGGAGCGTCGCCCCACTGATCTTAGAGCAGTGCAAAAATAAAAATAAAATGATAATAATAAATGGATATTATCACTTTATTTCGATGCACTAAGCCAGGTTAGGGCAGGGCAGGGCTGGTTCACAGGAGGAGTGTATGGGCACTATTAAGTGTGCATAATGGTTTGTCCAGCAGTCTTGGGCCAACCAAACCATCATGCACACTTAGCATTTCTCCACTGGGCTGTGTTGGACAGCTGGGTAGAGAACTGCCCTAAGGCTCCCAGGCACTGCCTGAGCGGCCAAACAGGCTGCTCAGACCAATCACGATGCTGCTGTCATGCTTGTGATAGCAGCTTGGTGATTGGCTTAGGGGAGTCCAAGAGTTTCCCGTATCCGGGAGTCAGGAGGAAGAGAAGAGGACGGAGGAAAAATGATGGGTGTAACCAGGTAAGTGAATTTTTTTAATTAACTTTCCCACCTGCCCCCCCACCCCGTTCCGTAGCAGCCATCACTTTCCTCGTATTGTAACAGAATTTTGCATTTTGATTAAGTCTCTTTATGTTTATATCCACATCTGTATTAGCTACTTATGAGGGTTTGGCAGATATGCTACTTTTGGGGGTTGCGGTTATGCCAGTCGATCAGTGTGCTAGTGTCAAAAGTCCTTTGGTTTGGACGGCCACTATTTCGGGTTCCTATGGGGAGCGGCTTGTGAGCAGCAGACGCCAGGCAGGATGTTGAGGTACAATGACTCTTCGTAAATTTAGCACTCCTATGTACCAGGTCTCCCAAGTTTCGCAGGGTTGAATAGCTTAATCAATCCATGTTTTGGCATTCCGGATGTTCTTGCTTTGTTGATGCCATTTTGAAATAAGCTACAAATCGTAGAATGCAGTTTCAAAGCCTGGACTGAATGACGAATGGGGTCAGAAAACAGTACTTTAGGCTAAATTCATTCATCATCAAACAATGGGTTTTAAAAGATGATAACATATGCTAACACACTGCAAGGCCCAGTTGCATATAACAACTTGAAGAACAACTCATTCAACTATTGGCCGTGCAAAGTCAAAATTATTTTTGAAGTTTTGCATGATCTATTTTATTTAGATCTTAAAAAAGGATGGTACCCCTGACACAAGCCTACAGTAGTCGGAAGAGGCAAGTAAATATTACAAAATGGATCAGGATTGGTTATTAATATGTAATGTTTATGTCTTCTTTGATGAGTGCATCCATATACATCTACATATCACAGACCTATGCTAATATGAATACTGTCCTTGGAAGATATTCTTTGGCAATTGGATCGCCAACCTTAGCTGCCATCACTAAAATAGTTCCCCTCCTACTCTGTGGTGCATTGGTCTCCAATACAAGCACTGTCAATGGACTGGAGAAGCTGTTTCTTACAAATAGGTTTTTGATCATCCAAGCCTCACTGCAGACTGAGACTTAAATTAGGTCTGACCGCACTTGATGCAAAGTGGAACCTGCTTTCTGTAATAAAGAGACGATAAACTACTCTTCATAATATATTTCCAGTCAAATTGAATAAAGACTCCTAAAAATCAAATTTACAGTTGTGTTGATCGTAGTTTTGATTATTTAAGATGAGGATAATTTCAGGCTAATAAATACAACGTTGCAGGAAACAAATTGCTTACATTTATTTAGTAGTTCTTAGATTCTTCTTCTTTCTCAATGTATGCAAGTACGTATATCGATGTATGTGGCTTATATAGAGCCAATCTTGCTGAAAAAAGGGTAGTGCCTTACAGTGGGGGACATAATGCATCAGGAGTGGGAGGCGTAAGTGGGGGCGGGGACGATGAATTACAGCAAGCACAG
The DNA here is from genome assembly GCF_964261635.1 of Lissotriton helveticus. NCBI lineage: Eukaryota > Metazoa > Chordata > Amphibia > Caudata > Salamandridae > Lissotriton > Lissotriton helveticus. The sequence continues at coordinate 495,449,317 of NC_136061.1, read as the reverse complement.
TTATGTTTGTGAATCAATCAGTAACTTTGCTATAGTTACACATTTTGTTTCCCTACATCAAGAATCTCCTGTCAAGGAAAAGCACGCCTATGTGAAACATGTGACGCAGCCTTTGTTTAAGAAGAGGGTGTGTTCCTCCCATGCCACATGTTTTGATAAACCAACAACCCCCACACTAATGCACTCAGGCTCAGACATGCTCGAAAACAAACAGAGCAAAAACCATTTGCAAAACCAGTTTCCTGACTTCAGCCTTCCCCATGGCAACCTCTGTAAAGGTTTGCAATTTGTGGTCTATAGAAGCTACTTCTAGTCAGAACGAAAAAAAAATGTTGATCTTTAACTGTTCGCTTGTACCACAACTATACAGGCCCGTCAGCATGCACTTCCTGAAAAACCGCGGGGTGTAAGGCAAAGCGTTACATAAATGTAAGCAAAAAACACAAAGTGGCATGATCGGCCCATAATTAATTTAATATGATCCAAGGCGATATTGCCATGGATCACAGGTTTTGATAAGACAGTTATTTGGTAAACAATAATAGCATTTTTCCCCCCACAAACTAATTACTTTAATGGGTGTTTGCATTATTTTATTTTATATTCATTTTGGTATACATAGTATGCCATTAGGAAGCTGTTAGGAATTAAGTTAATAATTTTTTAGCTATATTCCTTAGCTCACAGGTTTGTTGCAAAGCTGCAATATACTTGCTGCATCACCCAGTTCAAGGTTTCACCCTCGGACATGGTTGATTCTCAAAATGCAAACGGTACCAGTGCTCTGCACTAGCCAGTGACAGGAGGAATGTTGCCAACCCAATCCTGTCAATCCTTTTACAGTTCTTCTTTGATTTACCTTAAAAATTCCCAGAAGCCCTTAATCCAAAATGCTTAACCCATCAATCAATCAGGCCATTTGTAAACTACATACCCGTGAGGGTCTCAAGGCGCTGGTGGGGAGGGGAGGAGGGGGGCAAGCTGCTACTCCTCGAAAAGCCAGATCTTGAGGAGTCTTCTGAAGGTTAGCAGATCCTGGGTCTGCCGTAGGAGGATGGGGAGGGTGTTTCAGGTCTTGGGGGCTAGGTGGGAGAACGACCTGCTGCCAGAGGTTGCTCTTCGGATGCGGGGGACTGTGGCGAGGTAGGCGCAGCGGAGCTGGCGGTTGGGGGTGCAGAAGCCGAGTCGTCTGTTGAGGTATGCTGGTCCGGTGTCGTGTAGTGCCTTGTGTGCGTGGGTGAGGAGCTTGAAGGTGATCCTCTTGTTGATGGGGAGCCAGTGTAGGTCTCTCAGGTGGGGTTTGATGTGGCTGCGGCGAGGGATGTCGAGGATCAGGCGAGCAGAGGCGTTTTGAATGCGCTGGAGTCGTTTCAGGAGTTTGGCCGAGGGTATTTCCGTAGTCCAACCTGCTGCTGAGGAGGGCCTGGGTGACCTTTCTTCTTTTTTCGGTGGGGATCCACCTGCAGATCTTGCAGACCATGCGGAGGGTGTTGAAGCAGGAGGACGAGACAGCGTTGACCTGCCTTGTCATGGAGAGAGTAGAGTTGAGGATGAACCCTAGGTTGTGTGGTCGGTGGGTGTTGGGAGCTGTTCCCAGTGCGGTCGGCCACCAGGAGTCATCCCAGGCCGAGGGGGCTGTGCCGAGGATGAGGACTTCCGTCTTATCGGAGTTTAGCTTCAGTCGGCTGTTCTACATCCACTCAGCGATGCCCCGTTATAGTTAGTTCACCTAACTATAATTGCGCGCCCGCAATGCACTGCTGGTGACGTCACATATTACATAGCGCACAGAAGGATACAAAGTTCCCCGGGGGTAGAGGGGAAGGGGTTTTACTTAGGTGGAGAGAGTATCAAAGAGAGTGTCTCAACAAGGAACTCAGGGGTTCCTATATCGGAATTAGAGAGCCTCACACACCCAGGGCGTTTAGGTGTGTAATGCACCTTGACCGTAGGGTGTCCAGTGTCATCATTGGCTCACTGCTCCTCGTCAGACCGGCGCTGCAATGTCTGACGGGGTGCTTGGAGGCACCCTTTTGACGGAGGTCTTTTATTCCTTGCAGATGGTGTGTGTGGGTCAGAAGGAAGTGGTGTAGTCAGTGTGGAGTATGTGAATGTTTAAAAAGGGTAACCAGTCCACAATAGGATTTATTGGTGTGGCTGCTTCCCTGATTAAAAGGGGGTGAGAGGGGAGTTAGAGACTGTGGTGAGTATCAGGACCTAACTCTACCCCCTAGTGTGGTCAGAGGGGAGTTAGAGACTGTGGTGAGTATCAGGACCTAACTCTACCCCCTAGTGTGGCCAACATGTTTCTCGCCATCCGGCGATTCGTCAGGACCAGGACAGAGTACTACACGTGAAAAGGGGCTTCAAACATAAAGTGAAAAACATCAAATACAACCTCACTGGGTCGGTTGAGTAGAGGGCCTAAAGTCCTGCTCTAGTTATGCGACCTGTGGAATAAAGGGGGACAGACAAACAGAGAAGCAGGTTCAAACATATCTTATGAAAGTATTTGTACTTTAGATGAGGTATTAGGTCACTCTGAGATGTGTTGCTCTCCACATAGTGGGGTGTGGGGGGCGAAAACGTGCAGGGAGTGCATTCATTTGGTTCATTCACAATCTGTTTTATATTAAAACGACTATAGTCTCGTACTGGAGACCTCGGAATGTTATGAATACAGGTTAAAAAAGTAAACAGTTAAATAGCCGAAACCGTCCATGCAGCACCCTAGCCAAGGGGAAACATACAGGGGGACACACCAGCAAATCTTACCCTAAGGGCGATTAGGAGGGCCTCGCAGTCTGCTCCCGTGAGGTCAGCGCTGTTTGGCGGTTATGCCTGCAGGATGTAAAGGGGCAGATGGATGATTTGTGGTATCAAGCATGTGTGGTGCTTAAGCGGTGCCTGGTGATATATACTCCCTCAATGAGGGGTGGGGGGTTCACATAAACCCCCCCTGCCCAAAAACACCTGGTTTAGGAAGTGGGATAAGGCCGTTCTCCCTGATGTCTGCTCCTCCCTCGCGGCATCTTGCCCAGAGCTTTGTGATCTTTCCCTTCCCACTCAGCTCACAGCCATCAACACCTGGCTGCAAAAGGCATGCAACAGCATTGTTCCCCTTAAGAAAGTAGCCATTAAGCGAGCCCACGCTGCTAATAGGTGGTTTTCCCCCCTTCTTAAAGTTAAGAAGCTGGAGGCGCGCAGAGCAGAACGAGCTTGGCGACGCACCTACTGCCCCCTTCTCAAAGCCAAGTACTGCCTTGTACTCAAGGAATATAAACAAGATATACTAACTGCTAAGGCTGAGTACTTCTCCGGTAAGATCTTGACAGCTGCAAATCAATCGAAGGAAATATTCGCCACGGTGCACGAGCTCGCTGCCTCTGACAGGGTGATTTCCAAAATTCCCCCGTCCCAATCACTATGCAATTCCCTCAATTCCTTTTTTATAGAGAAGGTGGCTCTCATCAAGGCGAACATCCCTCCCTCACCTCCTATCCTGTCCACTGTGGACTCGCATGCCGCCGCCCCACTTCTTACTCACTTTCCCCTTCTGACACGGGACACCCTTCTCCCCTTACTGGCTCGGGTCAAATCGGGCTCACCGCATGACATCGGACCATAATTCGCCCTTAAAGAGATCTTTTCCAGTTGTTACTCCCCCCCTCTCACTTTAATCAATAACTCCCTCACTTCTGGCATTGTCCCAACTGCCCATAAATCTGCAGTTATTATCCCTATTTTAAAAAAGCTAGGCGCTGATCCTTCCCTACCTGCCAATTATCGCCCCATCTCCTTGCTCCCTTATTTGGCGAAGGTCTCAGAGGCTCATGTCACCTGCACTCTGAGTTCCTTTGTGGAGTCTACAGGCCGCCTCTCCTCCCGTCAGGCAGGCTTCCGCCCACTTCACTCAACCGAGAAGGTGGTAGTGTCAGTGATGGACAAACTGAGGGAGGGCACTGACATCTGCCTCCCCCAGGCCCTGGTCCTCTTAGATCTGTCCGCCGCGTTCGACACGGTGGATCACGACATTCTTCTGAACCGTGTCGAGGCGGCGGGCATCAGGGGCACGGCCCACGCCTGGCTCCGTTCCTTTCTAACGGACAGGGAGCAGGCAGTCCACCTGGCAGATTTTGTCGCCCCCCCTCGCAGAGTGACATGCGGCGTTCCCCAGGGTTCTTCTTTGTCCCCCTTGTTATTTAATTTATACATTTCACCCCTCATTTTTTCTTTACAGCAGATGGAGGTCTCGGTGTTCAATTACGCCGATGACCTCCAACTTATTTTTAACCTCTCCCACTCCCCTTCTTCTGCCTGGAACTTTCAGAGGGTGATGCTCTTCATCCAAAACTGGATGAACTGCAACCACCTCAAGTTAAACCCCGACAAAACAGAGTTGGTTTTGACTGGGGGTGGTTGCAGTCCATGGTCCCCATCTTTCTGGCCCGACTCTCTCGGTCCCCCTCCCTCCCCGGTCCCCAAGGTCAAAACCCTCGGCATCTTTATCAACTCCCAGCTTTCGCTTCACACTCAGGTTCACTCGGTGGTGTCCTCCAGCTTCTTTTCCCTTCGCACTATCCGCAAGGTTTCCCGTTTTTTTTCCGTTCCTGCCCTTAAGCTCATCCTCATGGCCATGGTGCTATCGCGCCTTGACTATGGGAATGTGGTCTACAATGGCGCCCCAGACTATCTGATCCACCGACTTCAGCAGATTCAGAATCAGGCTGCTCGCCTGATTTATGGACTCCCTAAATTTCACCACACCACTCCCCTGTTGCAATCATTGCATTGGTTACCGGTGAAGGAGAGGGCTCTCTTCAAGCTGGGCTGCATGACTTACCAGGCCAGATCGGGGACCGCCCCTGCCTTCCTCTGTGAGATTATATCTCCTTACCTCCCGGCCAGAGAGCTCCGTTCCTCCAACCAAGCTCTACTGACAGTTCCTCGCTTCAGGAAGCGGAGGTCTGGGGGGACGAGATTTGCGGTCCTAGCCCCCTCTTTTTGGAATTCTTTACCTTTTGCCCTCAGAGCTTCCACTTCCTACGTGGAATTCCGTAAACTCCTCAAAACTTTCCTGTTTCCCAGACCCCCAGCAGTCTAGCCCCCGCCCTCGTCCCCTCCGGCTTACCGCTACTTAGCGCCAGGAAACCGCCCCGGTAACAGAGCGCTTTAGAAATCCATTAAAATTCAAAATTCAAATTCAATATTACATCACTCATGACATGGTTAGTGCCATCACTCATGACATCACTGATGACATCTGTAGCTTGTGTGGTGGTGTGTGTATATCACTGTATATGCAATTTATTGGATGTTTGAGTGTGTGAGCAACTATGGATGAGTGTCACTGTCTAACAGGATGTATAGGTGTAGAAGTACATATTATGAATGAGTGAGTACATGTATGAGTGACTGTATAGGACTGTTGGTGAATGAGTGGATGTGTGTGTAGATCTTTGAATTACTGAATAGGTGTGTTGTAAGTGGTAGTGGTGTGTCCATTGATTTGAAAAAGTTGGTTTTTATTTTTGAGTGTGTGTATATCAAAGGTTATATTAGGGTGAGAGGAGGTCTGCCACTCTAACACAAGGATGATGTCATCAAAGATGTCATTTGAGATTTCATCAGTGATGTCACTGACCATATCATGAGGGATGTAATATGTGACGTCATCAGCAGTGCAATGCGGGCGCGCAAGTTATAGTTAGCTGAACTAACTAGAACAAGGGAATTTCAATGGTTTTTTACGAGCGAAATGTCCAACTAAATATAACGCCCCTGAAACCTATGGTTTTTTCAGTGAATTTCTAAGGTTTTTTAAATGCTAATTCCCAACCATAACGTGCCTGAAACCTATGGTTTTTTCAGTTAATTTCTAAGGTGTTTTAAATGCTAGTTTTTAACTATGCTTACAGAGGTAGTACATGTGAAGAAGGAAAAAAAACACACAGAAAGAAGAAAAAGAACTGCAGAAAGAAGCAACAGAAGTCCACAAAGACGAAGAAAAGTGCAGGAAGGAAGACAGGTAGAAAGAACAAACAGTGGAGCAGAAAGAGGCCTTGTTGTAAAATCATCCTGTACCCTCAACTTTTTCAGATGGGTACTGGAGGTAACTGACTGACTAACCAGTCCTTGAGCCAGTGCTATGCTAAAAGACACTTAGAATACAGGTAAAACACCTACATACACTACGGAACACTATGCGTTGGGGTACCCCTGTTATTAGCATGCCCCTAGTATAAATAGGGCAGGGGGATTAAAACTACCTCTTAAAACACGTCACAAGGGGCGTTTGCACACTGATGAAGAGAGGGGGGCTGAGCTGACGTGTGCAAACATGCCCTGTGGCCGTTTTAATTTGGTGGTTAAAGTCCCCTTGAATCCGGAGTGTCCCTTGGGTACAACTAGCCCACCAGGTTTCTCCAGTTAGCACCACAGAGCTGCGTTGCAGAGAGGTGTAAAAATGGGCACAGCCTGGACCACCTCTCTGCAACGCAGCGCAGTGGCGCTTACTGGAAACACCTGGTGGACTAGGTGGCCCCCATAGGCCCTCAGGACTGAAGGGGAATTATTTCCCCAACTTAAAACGCCTCACAGGGCGTGTTTGCACACGTCACATCAGGCCCCGCCCCGCCCCATCCCTTCACCACTGTGTAAACACGTCCTATGTCCGTTTTAAGTTGGGAGATTAAGTCCCCTTGAATCCTGGGTGTACCTGGGATGCAAGTAGCCCACCAGCTACCTCCATTAAGCGCTACAGAGCTGCGTTGCAGAGAGGTGTAAAAGGGGGAGTGGCCTCAGAACACTTCTCTGTAACACAGCCCCCTGGCGCATACTGGAGGTTCCTGGTGGGCTAGTTGGGCCCCAGGGACCACCAGTATTCAAGGGAAATTTGTTCCCCAGCTGCAAACGCGCCAGGGGCCGCGTTTGCAGAGTGCTGCAAGGAGGGGGCGTGGCCTCAGGCGCAATGCCGGTCTTTTATTTTATTCTATTTTTAAGAGGAAGGGGGCTGTGTGGCCCCCCTTCTTTTTCTAATTTATTGGCCCTGGGGACGCCATCCCCCAGGGCCTGTCCCCTCATTTTTGTTTTTTAAATGAAAAAATTTGGAAGGGGGACGCGTGGCCTCCCTCCCGAGGCCTTAATCGGCCCCGGTGACCCCATCCCCCAGGGCATGGGCTTTTAAAAAATATATATTTTTTGTGGGGAGGGGGGCTGCGTGGCCCTCCTCCCGGGCAACTTGTAGCCCCGGGGACCCCATCCCCGGGGCTGGCCTTGTGCGTTGGGGCCCGGGGGTGGGTCCCCAATCCACCCACAGTCCTGCTGGCTCCCCGCATCCCTCAGGTGCCTGCATTGCTTTTCCACATGGGGAGCTGCTAAGATGCAGCTCCCTGTGTGGAAAAGCAATTTGGTTTGCATTTTGAAAGAGATAGCAGGGGTGGGGAACAGTCATACTTGTATCCAAACCAATATTAGTCCATCATACCACCATAGGGAGTAAGCTAGGATCTGGGGGAGAGGTCGCATTGGGTTGTCACTCCCGCCTAGGGAAGAGTAGTGTCGGGTGCAGGAACCCGGTTCGAAGCGGACAGAAGAATTAGACGAGTAGGAAAGAAAGAACAGAGAAGCAAGGCTATATAAAGACAAAGAACAAAAGAGTAACATTGGCCAGCCGGGCCACAATTTTGCTGTTCCTGTCACGGGGCAGCCTTCACCACAGTGCACGGGTGAACCCAGAGCTGTCACTCTCCCAAGAACAGACAGAGGGGGAGAGTTGTCGGTTGTTCTCAAAATCGGCCAGAGGCGAGCTCTGGCTCCAGCAACACTGCAGGTAAGAAACTGGGACGCAGACGACACCCTAAAATAAACACCGCTCCCAACAGGCCTCAAATATACGTCAAGAACAGCACCAGCAGGGAATTGAACATATGGGGGTCAGTTCATCCAGGAGTCGAGGATCGCGAGCTTGCTGCCGACTGTTCCCCTTCCAGGGACTTGATATGCTGTATAATATCTTGCTTGGTTTGTGAGGTTGTTTGGTCGTCAGGGCGTGGGGAGCATCTATTACGGCGTACCGTAGACCAGGATGGTTTGGCAGGCGCCCGTGTGAGTGTCAGAAAACGCGTGGTACTAGCAGGCGGCGTCAGTGAGAGGTAGAGTAGTTGCGCCGCTTCTTTGGAGGACCATACCACCCGGCGTTTGGAATCCCATTGAAAAATTAGGGCAAACGGGTGGCCCTACTGATAGGGGACATCCAGGCTTCGCAGCTTGTCTGTCAGTGGTCTGAAAGCCCGGCGTCTTCGCAAGGTATTGGGAGTGAGATCTTGAAAGATTTGAATCTTGTGTCCCCCGTAAAAGAGGTCCAGCTTAGCACGCGCTGCCCGAAGGATGGCCTCCTTTTCCATAAAGAAATGGACTCTCGTCAGGATATTCGTGAGAAGTCCCGGCCTACCCGAAGAGCCCTATCCAGGGCCGGCGAAGACACGTCATCGCCCCCCATACTTCGTGCAGAAGCTGCGCCACATAAGTCATAATGTCCTTTCCCTCCGCCCCGAGAGGGACCCCCCGGATGCAGAGGTTGTTCCGGCGGCTTCGATTTTCAAGGTCCTCCTGCTTCATTTGTAGCTCTATGTGTTGATCCTCCAGGGTGGCCAGGCGCTGCCATGATTGTTCCTGGTCTTCGGTTCTGGCATCCACCGTCTTCTCCAGTCCGTCAATGCATTCTCCGAGATCCGTAACCTCTTTTCGTAGCTCCCAGACGCAGGAGTGGACCTCAGTGCGGAGTGAGCCGATCTCAGATTTAAGCTCAGTCAGGAATGTGGCCATAAAGGCTTGCGTAACCGGTGGCGAATCTTCTCCCGTCTGTGTGGCCGTCTCGGGAGGGGCCGATGCCCCCGCCTTTCCCCACATAGCAGCTACAGGGTTGTCCTTGGGGGCCGCTGTCGAGTCTTTCACCCCTTTGGAGCGAGTCATCCTCTATGATGAGTAGGCCCTCAGATAGATCAACTGCCAAGACCAGGGGTGTTCGCAGCACCACCCGAGATGGGCCCCGGGCACAAAGAGTACCCACCGCAAAGCGGCGGCAAAAGATGAAAACAGGTCAAGGGCCACCAAAGCCCCTGGAGCAAACACCAACAGCAGCGCCGCCCGCCACCCGGAACACCCCTGTGTCCTCGCACCCGCCACCACAGCACCCCAACACTGGACTGCAGCAGAGGCAAAGCCTCTATGTCCCTCAGCGTAAGAGAAAGCAAAGTCCAAAACTGGGGGGACAGAGGGGCAGTACAGCAGCCCAGGGGCCCACCCTCCACGCTCCTTGCCCGCTTTGTGTCCGCGAAGCGAGCACCCCGCTGCAGGGCACTTTCCTCTTGCTTAAAGCCAGTTCCAGAGGCCCCAGCAGAACCCAGGTCAATTGCTCCAGCCACACGGGGGCGCAGCGCCATGCAGGGCAATAGAGGTGCTTGCTTCCAAAAAGTCAGGCGCCCCGCTCCACTACTAACGCCTCAGTGCCTCTCCAGAGCAGTGCGCAGCCCCCCACGGTGAACTCACACACGTTGCAGATGAGAGCGGCGATTCCCTCAGCAGACCCCTGGCCAAAGCCCCTCAAGCAGAGGCGGAATCCGCCCCACTGTCAGCCAACAATATGTGCAAGTCCACAAAAAGACAGTCTGTGCAGAGGGGCACCCCTCCGGGCCACAGGGAGACGGCCTATGCCACCCCACGTCTATGGCCGTCCCCTGCGTGGCGCTCAGAAAATGGCGGCCTGGATGCAGCCCCCAGGTCAGACGCCCACGTCGAGCCGGTCTTCAGTGATGAAGAGGCCCCCACTGCTCCACTGTCCGCCGCAGCTCCGTAGCGGGACGGGGAGTCCAAAGCACCCAGGGGCAGCCCCGGCAGCACACCAAGCGTCACCGGCCCGGGTATCAGAAGATGGCGGACTCTCTGCCCTGCAGACACAAAGATGGGGGCGTCTCCTTCCTTTGCACCGCTTGATAGCCGGCCCCCGTTCCGTCTCTCTAGAGCAGTGTGCAGGCTCTCACGATGATCTCTCACACGTCACACATGAGCCGCGATGGCCTCAGCAGACCCCTGGCCAAAGCCCCGGAAGCAGTAGCAGGATCCTCCCCACTGTCAGCCGACGACATGCATAAGCTCCAAAAAACAAAGAGTCAGAGGCCCCCACCGCTCCGGCTCTATAACGGGCCAAGGAGTCCAAAGCACCCAGAGGCAGCCCCGGTACCTCGCCAAAGAGTCACTGGCCCGGGTATCAGAAAATGGCAGACAATCCGCCCTGCAGGCCCTGAAATGGCGGTGTCCTCCCCCGCTGTACCACTGGATAGCCGACTCCCGTTTCGTCAAAGCACCACTCACCAGCCGCTTCCCTCTCGTCGGCACCCTTCACATCCAGGGGCCTCTCTCTCAAGCCTGGGAGCCAGCTCTTGCAGCCGCAGTCCGCCGCCAGTGCGACCTGTAATATGGCGCCCCTGGGCTTCCCGTCGCTTAAATCTGCAGCGGCCAGCCGGAGCTCCTCCAACGTGCGTCCTACTCCATCGCCAGTCAGACCATACCCCCCGATTTACATCATTTTTAAAAAGGTTGCTTCCTTAACCAAGCAGTACCTTTTTGCCAAATTTGGTGTAATTGCGTTCAGCAGTTTTTGCCATAACAGTTTCTAAAGTTTCCTATGGGAAAATGATTTTTTCACCACTATTTTTTGACTTTCTCAGGAACTACTGAACGGATTTACACCATTCTGAACCAGGGCTACCTTTTTGGTAAATTTGGAGTAATTCCGTTCAGCAGTTCGAGCTGTAGCCGTGTTTAAAATTTCCAATGGGAAATAACATGGGGAAACCTTTCAGGATAGGAGCGGACCAGAGCGGGCTATAAATTTGGAAAAGTTCGCGAAGATTCGTCTACCGGCGCTAAAGTTATTGCAAATAGAATGTTGCGGATTTCCTATGGAAAATAGGTCCTCACTATAACTACCTACTGGCAACCGCCAGTAGGTATATATAACATTTCAATAAAATGTATGGACAATTGTGACATCAAATAAGTGATGCAGATTTAATTAAAAGCTCAATGTAAACAATGTGCATTTGAGTTTTAATAATACATATCTATCTACCTGCATATGATTATGGCTATACAAAATGCACCTCTGGAAACCACAATTTCCAAACCCAAGTCCTTATGTAATGAAATCCTTTTGTGATTTTTCGCAGCTTTTTTTGTGCCAGTTATGGATGAATGTTATGTGTACTTCTCAGTAGACCTCCAACATGGCATCCATTTATATTACTCTCTGTCAAATATACTACTTTAAAGGTCGTATAAAAGGCGTCTTTCATGCTAAACAATCCAATATTTATTTTGCCTTACCTTGAAGAACCTCCATGGGGAGTACAGTCCAGGCGTTTTCCAGGTAAGAGATGTACAGGTAGCGAGCTGTATTACAGGCAAGGCCAATGTACAAGACTCTAGGTTGGAGAGAAATATTAGCCAGATGTGAGAGGAGTGTCAAATTCAATGAATCGTTAAATTACTATCCATTTGAATGGCTCTGCATCCCATCATTAGCAATTCATTAAAGCGTTAGACCGCATAAATCCTGCTATTGTTGCAGTATTATTATACTCTGTATATGGCCGTTAGGAAAGCACTTCTCCGCCCAGGACATTGGCTCCTGTTTGCTTATCCATCTTTTACATGTTGAATACATCTGGAGGGTCTACACTCGCGTTATAATTCTTGATGCACTGGGTTTCATATGGTTTCTGATCTGGTCAGTTATACATAATAAATAGAATATCAAACAACATCTAGTCAGAAGCATTATGGAACGGGCAATTCAAGATGGTGTTTTCAAATACCCCCTCTCTTTTCTCCTGACCAGAGTTTGCCAGTCCAGCACACATGCACCAACAGCATCGTAGAGCAGCGGACCTCTATTCACACTTCAACCAATGACAGATAGAGCATGTGCTGTCTATTGTTTATTAACAGATATTCAGCTTTTTGTTCACAGTATTTTATTCACCTTCCAGAGCATATGGCATATGACCTCCTTGGACTAAAATATTACCACTACCTAAAAAGCTAGGCAGGCCTTTCACTCCAGTGTTACTGTACCTTCCTCCACCTTCCCTCCCTAGTGTCTGCTATGGACAAACATACATACATACATGTTTATGGAACAATATTAATCTCTTCTCTAAGGTGCATCGCTCTGTGTCAGAGGTTTGAATACCTGCCATCCATGGACATTTATGTTCAAATGACTTTCTTTCACCATTAGGTGTTTCTAAGTGCTGCTACCCCCTCTTGTACCACTTTGTTCGCCATAAGTTGGCAGGGTTGCTAACTTTGCCACTGGATTCAAGCAAGCCAGGCTGAAGACGGCTGAAATGCCAGAAACTGGTCCTCGGACGCTTGTTTCCGTTCCAGGGAAGGCATGGCTTGGCAGTTCGGCTGGACTGTTCCCATGAGGCACAGGGTCAGACTGATTTGCATATGGCCATGTCTGAACTGGGGTGGCAGAGTGGGCTAAAGAACGGTGATGGATTAAACCCAGATCTGTTGACTGGGTGTAAGTGTTTGATTGGTTCAGATGCTCTGTCCATCACCACCCCCTTTTGTACCACTTTGTTCGCCATAAGTTGGCAGGGTATGCTCAGACGTGAGTCCCTTGCTCACTTTGCCACTGGATTCAAGCAAGCCGGGCTGAAGATGGCTGAAATGCCAGAAACCGGTCCTCGGCAGCTTGTTTCCAGTCCAGGGAAGGCATGGCTTGGCAGTTCGGGCTGGACTGTTCCCATGAGGCACAGGGTCAGACTGATTTGCATATGGCCATGTCTGAACTGGGGTGGCAGAGTGGGCTAAAGAACGGTGATGGATTAAACCCAGATCTGTTGACTGGGTGTGAGTGTTTGATTGGTTCAGATGCTCCGTCCATCACCACCCCCTTTTGTACCGCTTTTTCATTACAGATTCTTCCTTCAGCCTAGAGCAAATGTCACAGTGCCCGTGCTCATGTACTTATTTAGGCCTACACCCTACCAGCGATAGATAAACTTAGCTGCCATTCATAGCATTGGAGAGCATAGTGGCCAGCTAGAACATACAACCACTTAGTTTTCTTCTCATTAAAGAGAATATAACTTTCAATGATAAACTAAGTACAAATACTGCGGGATAGTTTCTCGGACGGGGTGGAAAATAGCTGATTAACTAAGCAGTTCAGTCCCTTTGTGGGGTAAACTATGCACATATCAGCAGATTGATTGTGAGTTCCTCCTCCTAAGCCCCATGGACAACTTATGAACCACTTCTGAATAATCTGATTAACTTTCTCTAGGGACAATGCATTTTGTTTGGACCGTCTTCAACGAAGCAACCGGAGATCGAAGTGTCCCAAGTTGGAGGGCTCCGCTTAACATTCTCATCTAATCCAAATTCTTCATATTGACAAACCAACAATCAAACCTGAATACCTCTTTATGGAACAAGGAGAGACACTCATGACCCCTTATGTTATGGAATCACAAGAACTGTAAGTAATAGCGACAAATGCTGAAGGCTGAATACGCACCAACACAAACATCCTAATGTCCCCTGGCATTCACAACAAGTAAAAAGTAAGAAACCAAGTGAGCATTAGTTCTGTGCTTCTAATGAGAAAGGTGTCTGATCGCTCAACCTCCTCTAAAACTGGACTGCGAATCTACAGAAGGCAGGAACTGGTTCGCTTGCATGGTAAGCATAAAGCAGCCACACAGAACATGTGATGCCCCGAGCAGCAACTCCAGCTTGGATACCCTAAGTATGCTTTAGTTCTGCACTTGTAAAGTGAAAAGGGGCCCGGTCACATGCATGCCTCCATATTTGAGCCGCAATTCTGCTGAAGGCAAGAACCCGCTCGCTTGCAAGATGTGCACAATGTAGTCCAGGTTTCTCCAACGAGTAGCACATGAGCTACTACTCTCCAGCTACCTGCAAGTTGCTCCCATGTGTGCAGCCCACCCAACAAAATTAGAAGCTTTTGCTTGAGTGAATTATTATATGTATCCAAATATTGAAAAGTATGTTTGGAGGAGAAAATGTGTGTATTTTCAGAACTCATAAGCTGATGTTTTTAGAAAAGGGTTGAGTTTCTCAAATATTTTTAAAGCTGGTATGTCAGTGATAAAGCATCTGGCACTGTGGAGACTTACAATTAATATTGCTACATGGTGCCAGGAGCACTGCAGCTATGCCTGTTGTGTATTACACTTGCAAAGGCAATCCAAATGAGCAAAATCTTTTTTTACATTACTACTGGACCCAACCTCATGCACCCAGTGGGATCACTGATGATAATCTTGCATGGGGTGGCCAATAATATAATCTTGTATGATGAGGTCACTATCACAACAGTAATAATATTAGTAGCTTGGGGTGATTTTCATTGAACATAAGAAGCTCCTATTTCAGAAAAGATTAGAGACCCCTGGTGTAGACATATTTATCGTGTGGAGGTCTTGAGCGTCACTTCCAACTTGGTACCCCTAAGTGCTTAGATAATTGGACATCTTCCATAGATACACAGCAATCAACATATTTTTGCAGTATTCAGCCAATATTCAACTTACCTACACAACATGTGGATTGTCTTTAGTACATTTGTGGGTCGCACATTATATGAGGCATATTACTCGCCTACTGGCTCTAGCAAGTCAAAGTCAAATACAGTTTTATTCGATTGCTATTTCATACAATCACAAAAGCACATATAAAAAACATATATATATATATATATATAGTTAAGAAGAGAAAAACGTCCAATACATACATTGCTGGTTCAATTAATTTAAAAAAAATCAAATCCAACATCCCTCCAACTTCTATGCCACTCCCTTCCCTTGCTCTTCCCTTACCCTCTGCCTTTCTTCATCCATTTCCTCACATCTCTCAGGATTCTTTTCTCGAGCTTCTTCAGAAAGTCAAGTCGGGCTCCCCGACTGACTGTGTCCCAGCTCGTATTCTGAGAGAGCTCCTCACCCACTGTCCCACTCCCCCTCTCTCCCTTCTCAACGCTTCTATTTCCTCCGGTCTAGTACCAAAATCTTTCAAATCTGCTATAGTCTTCCCTATTCTAAAAAAACCCGGCCTAGACCCCTCTCTCCCATCCAACTTCAGACCCATCTCCCTCCTTCCATACCTTGGGAAGATCCTAGAGAGCTATATCACTACATGTCTCTCCACCTTCATCGAGGGAAACCATCTCCTGGCCTCACACCAAGCGGGATTCCGCCCAGCCCACTCCACTGAATCAGTGGTCTTGTCCATTCTAGATGAACTCAAGAGCAAGGCTGACTCCAATCTACCCCAAGCCTTGGTACTCCTCAATCTGTCCGCTGCGTTTGACACGGTTGACCATTCCATTCTACTTGACCGTGTCCGCGCAGCGGGCATTCGTGGCACTGCCCTCTCCTGGCTCAACTCTTTTCTCACCGAACGGACGCAGGCGGTCCAGCTTTCTGGTTTTTCTGCCCCCTCCCGCTTGGTCCCTTGTGGCGTCCCCCAAGGCTCTTCCCTGTCCCCCCTCCTTTTTAATCTTAACATTCACCCCCTTATCCTTTCTCTCCTTGAAATGGGGGTCTCCGTATATAACTATGCGGATGACCTCCAGCTGGTGTTCGATCTCTCTTCCCCCTCTGACTCCCTAGCTAAATTTCATTCCACCCTAGCCTTCATCTCTGGGTGGATGAACTCCAACCAACTCCAACTTAATCTGGACAAGACGGAGTTGGTCCTGACTGGCCATACCATCTCTCCTTGGTCTGCTGCTTTTTGGCCCTCCACCTTTGGCCCCTCACCCACGCCAGCGGCCTCTGCCAAGACCTTGGGTATTAAAGTCAGTCGGGACCTCTCCATGCACGCCCAGATTAGTTCAGTTGTATCTTCTTGTTTCCTCTCCCTCTGGATCATCCGGAAAGTGTCCCGTTTTTTTCCATCTGATGCCCTTAAAGTTATTATTTCGGCTCTGATTCTGTCCCGTCTCGATTACGGGAACAGCCTCTTTGTAGGCATTCCAGCCTACGAACTTCGCCGTCTTCAGGCTATTCAGAATCAGGCCGCCCGTCTTATTTTTCACCTCCCTAAGTCCCTCCACATCACTCCTGTGCTGAAATCTCTCCATTGGCTCCCCATCCGCCAGAGAGCACTCTTTAAAATTGGCTGTCTGGCCTTCATGGGCTGTACCCCCACCGCCCCAGTCTTCATTAACTCTATTATCAGCCCCTACACCCCCAACCGTACCCTCCGCTCTTCTAGCCAAGCCCTCCTCAGTGTTCCGCGCTTCCGCAGATCCAAGACTGGAGGCACTCGCTTCTCCGTACTAGCCCCCTGTTTCTGGAACAGTCTCCCACTGTCCATTAGATCAATCCCAGTCTACCTTCAATTCCGTAAGGCCCTCAAGACCTTCTTGTTTTCTCAAGCGTACTCCTGCTGACCTCAGTAGAATTTCACCCCTCTCAGCATTCTACTTCAGCGCCAGGAAGCCGCTAGGTCGCAGTGCGCTTTATCAAGAACTTTCAACTTCAACTTCAATTATACACTTAGTAAAAAACATTAAAAACAACCTAGAATGTTAAAAGAAATAGCAATAAGTTAAGTGGAGTCAGTGCTTAAATCCATCAGCGCTATGACAGTACCTTTTACTACCATGTGACTCTTAGACTTGAGTTACTATCCTTTTCTTGAGGTTAATTTTGTGCTTTAGAAACATTGCTATCTTCAATGTGATATGTACATTATCTAAGAATTGCAAAGCAAGGAAAGCTGACCTACATTGTCTAATCCCAAAGCATTTTAGAATAGGAAGAATCTACACCTTTCCCAGTTCTCTGTAGAGGTTACAAAACAGCAACACATGGATAATGGATTGCTCTGAAAGATTATCATATGTACACAGTTGCAATTGTTGGGTCCGATTGTTCATTGTTGGTAGACTCACGATTCTATGGAAGATCCCCACTCTAAATCTGGTTAGTCAAAAATCATCACCCCTAGGAACAACTTTCAAATATGGTAGAATTTCAAAAGTAATTAAAATCTGTTGATTTTGCTGAACACTGGGCTTTAAAATCTCAGACTGCAATCTTATGGCTTCCAGATGATGTAGACCCTCCTTTTTTAGGTCCTTCTCCTGACCTTATGTAAGCTACTAGGGTCCGAAAAATACTCAGGATGTCCAAAATCCTCCATAAAATTGTGAACATATCTTAGCCAAGGGATCTTTAGGGCCCCTTCCAGTTTCAGGCTATCCAGCAGTATTTCCTTGTTTAGCTGGGCCTCTATTTGTGTCCACACACTATGCCACAAAAGAATAGGCTCAAGTTTAATAGGATCTGATATGTGAGACAGGCCCAGTTCTGCATGACAGACATACGAGGATGTGCTAGATGGGACGGACAAGATGTATCTCAGGAACGCATTTTCTACTGTTTGCAGCGGGTAAGGATTAGCAAGGCCCCATATCCCTGCTCCATACATTGCTGTGGAGACACTTTTAGCTTTATATATCTTCATAAGCTCCACAGGGGGTCTCTTACCCAGCTTCCTTGAGAAATGTACAAGTGCAGTAGTGGTTCTTGCAAAAGCACGTTTTTTTGCTAATACAGCGTGGGTCCATAAGACTTTTTCATCAAAGTGTATACCAAGATACGAGAATCTCTTTGTGGGCTCGATCCTTTTTTCCGTACACAAACATGTCCTTGCACCTTTGACTGCCACGCCCACACCTCATAACAAAGGTTTTTGAAATATTGACCCTTAGACCAAGACCTTTCATAAAGTTGGTGAAATTATCAAGCACCCTCTGTAAGCCTACTTGCGTTCGGGACATTAAAACCGCATTATCCACATAAAGGAGGGCGGGAATAGGACGTCCGGCTATCTGAGGGAAATCGTAACTGTTCTTGATTAATGCTTGTTCTAGAGCATTAATATAAAGGTTAAAAAGAAATGGGGCCAGAACACAGCCTTGTCTGACCCCCCTCTTAATGGGGAAAGGAGCAGTAAGTTCTGCTCTCAGACTAAATCTAACTCGGCCATGGGCATTATTATATAGGCGCCTGAGAAAAATAATTAATTGAGCTTCTACCCTCATCACCTCCAGAATCTCCCAAAGCTTCTCATAGTGCACAAAATCAGATGCAGCGGTGACATCTACAAAGGCTAAAAACAGCCTGCCCCCTTTCGCCCATGTGTATTTCTCTATAAGGATGGCTAGATTTAGGCTCTGCTCGGATGTTCCCAGGCCCTCCCGAAAACCATATTGGATATCGGAAAGGACTTTGTTTTCTTCTTGAAAGGCCTGCAATCATTCTAAAATAAATCGCCCCACGACTTTGACCAGGGAGTCCAAAAGTAAAATGGGCCTATAACAGCCTGTGTCCTGACGATTGCCTTTTTTAACAAGCATTTACAATGCAATAGGTCTCCCAGCTTTAAAGTTTGAGCTATTGGCATTGTATATTACAATGTGTTACATTAATTTGTTATCAAACTGTGAATTGTTGTATAAAGATGATTTGCAAACTGTCAAATGTTGTGAATAATACGGTTGATCATCGTGATCATAGTTAGCCGGACAAGTGGTCCGATGTCATGCATGATACCTTCAGCCAGGCCGTCCTTCTACCTATTAGCTCTCTATTTATTTTGTATTTATTTTACAGAGTTTTATATAGCGCATAATTGACCCAAATCTGGTATCTGAGCATTTTACATAGCACCAGTTGCATTACATGAGAATACATTCATTTTTATTTTTTGTTGTTAGGCAAGGGGAGATCAAGTGATTTGGCCAGAATCACAGGATGTTTAGCGTCATTGCCAAAACTCGATCCCAGTTCCCCAGATTCGAAGTCGCACACCCTAGCCATTAGGACAACTCCTCTCCCCGAGTTGCTCTACACGATTGCACAGTTGAGCTAAACATGCCGCAGATAACTTATTCAAAATGTTATATGGCTTAGTAAGTGAACGCTCACCGCTTACATGTGAGGTCATATGCAGGTCACAGTTCAAATCGCGGTGTGGGGATTCAGCCCTCTATCCTCTAGGGGTGATCGACAGAGAAACATATATTTAGGTAATTCTGAGAGCGACTGGAACGCAAAGAATTTAAATACGAGTCCGACTGAAAATAACAAGCCATTTAAAAAAATGAAACTCGAAGAAGGCGCACAAACTGCTCAATTCTACTGAACAGTCAGTCCTTGGGAAAGAAATAGCTTCCGAGTCTGTTCAGACTGTTAGTTTTCGTTGGTTTCATTTGTGCATCAATCTGCGTTTGCATTTAATGTTTAGTTATTCAGGCTACAGCGCGAAACAGAAACCTTGCGTGGGGCGGGACTTCCGTGGGGCGGGACTTCCGTCTTCGGAAGCCCGCGCCCACAGAGAGAAGCAGTGCTGGTGACGCGGGGCTCCCATGGCCGAGGGGGAGGCCCGCGGAGGCTGCAGAAGTGTAGAATGGCGGTAAATGGGGTTTAGTGGGGGGGTGCGCTTGTATGTATGTATGCGGCGGCGAGGGGTCTCTGTATGTGTGTGTGCGTGCGTGTGTGTAGGTGTGCTCGTGTGTGTCTCTGTGTGCGCATGCGTGCAGGGAGAGGTGTGCCTGTAATGTTTGCGCTTCCCAGGAGACAGCCACGGCGAGCGCGTTCGTGGCCTGCGCCGAACGCCTTTTGCGAAATGCGCGCGGTCTGGTGCTGTCTCCTGGGAAGCACAGTCAGCGACAAAAGATCTCCTGGCGGACACAGCGCTGACGCGCTGTTAAACGCCAGGAGACCTAAAAATGGGAACAATCACTGATTCAGTCTAGGTACCCAAAAAGGGAGCAGAACAACAGGCGTTAATTACTTGAGTGACTATAGGGCCCCATAAAGACAAATTAGCTTTAAACAAATCGACCGGTACCCTGTCAGGGCCAGGTGCTTTACCCCCAAGGCTTGCAGTGATAGCTCGGTTAACTTCATCCAGGGCAAACACAAGGTTACAATGTTGCATATTAGGGTCCAGTAAAGTTTCCTTGGTAACGGCTGTAGAATTATCACCAGATTCATAAACCCTAGTGAAATGGTCAATCCAAAGATCCTCACTAATACCGATTTCCATGGACAGGCCATCTCTTGGGCTCAGATAGGGTGCTTTAACAACTTTCCAGAAAGCCGCTCTATCTCCCAGTGACGAGGTTTTATGCAAAGCTTCCCAGGCTTCATTACGTAATTCAATTTTTCTCTTCTTGAAGGCTAATATGTAATCAACTCTTGCCTACCTCATAGAGGTAGGATTCCTAGGGGTCTCGTGTAGTATTTTTTTAGATTCTTATGGGTTTGAGTGTAATATATATCAAACCAACCCTGAGTTTTCCTTCTGTTTGAGTTCTGTACATATAGTACATCTCTCACTCTCTCACTGCTGCCGAGATTAGCTGAAAGGAGGTCAGGACATTAACTGGAACGGCTGAATAACAAACAAGTCTCTACAGCTATTTTACATTTCTGATTCACTTTTTTTGTAACCAAGGAAGGATCAACTAGTGACCAGCGCAAAGTATAACCATTTGTCTTCTCCAGCGTGATATTAGATAATGCCTGGTCAATATTATCATGCCACATCTTAGTTACTGACAATGATATAGAGTAACATAATGGAATAAAGGTCACTAAGTGAAGTATCTCCAACAGAGAAACCACAAAATTTGGAAGCAAGAGTATTTGTCAGAAATACGTAATCTATGGTGCTTTATAAGCCTCTTCCATTGAAGGTGTAGCCCATGGGAACTGGTCGATCACAGATTTCATTTGCAAAACCCAAATCTAAAGTATATATCATTTCATTAAACAAATCCCCCAACACAGAATGACAAAAATGGGTATTGCTAGTACCCTCTTCATATATAAAACCACACTTCTTTCCGTCAACATTAGAGCATAATGAAAAATAAAATCCCCTACCATAATCACCATTGTATCTTTTATGCTTTTGCAGCAAATGGTCCTCACATCCAAAGTCAATTTTGTTACTATCAATCCCAAGTTACCAGTGGGAATGTTGTTATAAAAATTAACCATTAGCTTGCGTTGCTTTTTATCAAGATCCACTATAAGTAGCTGATCATGCGTCTCCTCAAGATAATTCTCTATCTTTTTTACATTCGGAGTGTTTGAAATGTAAGTATATAAGCCACCCTTCGCCCTTTCACTTAAACCCTCTACTGCTGGAGTGTGGAAAGTTTTATAACCATTAATATGGATTGGGTCTATCAACCAGGTTTCTTGAAGGGATAAAACATAATATGGTTTCATAAAATCAGACCAAATGGGATTGCTTATCTTAGAGCGTAGACCTGCAATATTCCTCAAGGCAAAATTGCAGGTTGCCTCATCGCTCATCTCTCTTAACTTAGTTGGGGATTCTGCGGATGGAATTTGACCCTCTACGTTAACCTCAATCTCCTCTAGGGTTAAGGACTTAAAATCCTTCTGGGGTTGTCCTAGTTGTGTGTTTATATGATCTCCAGAAAGTTCCCCGTGCCCCGATGAAGCTTGTAGAGTTGATTGAATACCTACAGCTAGGTGAGGTTTGATAGAGATGGGATAATCCTTATTGGGGTGTTCACTCGTAGTATCTTAGGGGTGGGATTCAGCTTGGTTAAATATTCTCCTGAGTAAGCCATACAGTTGCCCAGTCAATCAACTCCTTGAAGCAAATTCAGAATTCCGTAGCAATTACTAAGTGTAATTTCATTGCTGCCATGTCTAACCCAGGGAAGTATTCCCCCCCCCCCCCCTTAGCTGCCATGGTATTTCAGTTGGAATCATCTCTCTACCCTGACTGAGTCTTAAGAACATCAGCCCCCCCCCCCCAATCATTCATCAATGAGCACTGGGTGGTTGATAAAACTATCCAAGTGGGAGAATATTTATTTCCTGGGCCATGATATTACTATTCTCAGATCTATCCAGAATTACCTGCACCAAGTCTGGAGATTTAAAACTTATGACCACACAATCACCGGGTAGAGTCTTATGTGAGTTTCCGATCCACCCGACTCTCTGCACTATTTTAAAGTCCGAAAAGAGGATGTCTTTAAGGCCCGTCCTGGCACTCAATAGATGCAGACTTTTGTTCCTCAAGGTTGGCCAATGTTCCAGAGCATTAGATGTTAAATGTGGAACATTTGCCAAAATAACTACATAAGGGGTTACCTCTGGGGGGAGATGTAAGTTCATATTTACTTTTGTGGCTAGTCTATTCTTGTAATGTTAGTTACATTAATCTGTTTCATTTTACCCATAATTGCAGCACACGTATTTCATGCAAGATTAACAATGCTACAATAAGCCTTGCTGAGTATTACTTGTGTACTTCTGTGGCTATGCACAAGTATCCAAACGAAAAGGTTCTAGATCCGTTACCACGATTTATTACGATTTCCTTGGGGGGTAAGTGTTGTCATGTTCTGAGGTTGCACACACATTTGTTATCCTGTGAGGTTAGGGGTTCGGATAGTGCACTGTGAGCTAGCAGAACTATAGGCCAACATATCCTGATGGGGTGCAGGGACTCCGACTCGCACCATCCTAACATTTATGTTGTCTGACAAATGCACAGTTTTACTACAATTGGTACAAGCCATACAACAACATGAACGGGGATATGGGATATGGACTGAAAACCAAGCACTCATGTGGAGGTCTTGAACAAAAGAAACAAGCATTGGCATTGCCAATAGGTCTCGCTTGTGGGACCTTCTAAGTATTTAGTTTTGCAGCACAATATGATGAGTGGCGTTGCGTGTGTGAGTGGCGTTGCGTGTGTGAGTGGCGTTGCGTGGGTGAGTGGGGTTGCGTGGGTGAGTGGGGTTGCGTGGGTGAGTGGGGTTGCGTGGGTGAGTGGGGTTGCGTGGGTGAGTGGGGTTGCGTGGGTGAGTGGGGTTGCGTGGGTGAGTGGCGTTGCGTGGGTGAGTGACGTTGCGTGTGTGAGTGGCGTTGCGTGGGTGAGTGGCGTTGCGTGGGTGAGTGGCGTTGCGTGGGTGAGTGGCGTTGCGTGTGTGAGTGGCGTTGCGTGTGTGAGTGGCGTTGCGTGTGAGTGGCGTTGCGTGTGTGAGTGGCGTTGCGTGTGTGAGTGGCGTTGCGTGTGTGAGTGGCTTTGCGTGTGTGAGTGGCGTTGCATGTGTGAGTGGCGTTGCGTGTGTGAGTGGCGTTGCGTGTGTGAGTGGCGTGGCGTGTGTGAGTGGCGTTGCGTCGATGAGTGGGGTTGCGTGGATGAGTGGGGTTGAGTGGCGTTGCGTGTGTGAGTGGCGTTGCATGTGTGAGTGGCGTTGCGTGTGTGAGTGGCGTTGCGTGTGTGAGTGGCGTTGCGTGGATGAGTGGGGTTGCGTGGATGAGTGGGGTTGAGTGGCGTTGCGTGTGTGAGTGGCGTTGCGTGGGTGAGTGGTGTTGCGTGGGTGAGTGGGGTTGCGTGGGTGAGTGGGGTTGCGTGGGTGAGTGGGGTTGCGTGGGTGAGTGGCGTTGCGTGGGTGAGTGACGTTGCGTGGGTGAGTGACGTTGCGTGTGTGAGTGGCGTTGCGTGGGTGAGTGACGTTGCGTGTGTGAGTGGCGTTGCGTGTGTGAGTGGCGTTGCGTGGGTGAGTGGCGTTGCGTGTGTGAGTGGCGTTGCGTGTGTGAGTGGCGTTGCGTGTGTGAGTGGCGTTGCGTGTGAGTGGCGTTGCGTGTGTGAGTGGCGTTGCGTGTGTGAGTGGCTTTGCGTGTGTGAGTGGCGTTGCGTGTGTGAGTGGCGTTGCATGTGTGAGTGGCGTTGCGTGTGTGAGTGGCGTGGCGTGTGTGAGTGGCGTTGCGTCGATGAGTGGGGTTGCGTGGATGAGTGGGGTTGAGTGGCGTTGCGTGTGTGAGTGGCGTTGCGTGTGTGAGTGGCGTTGCGTGTGTGAGTGGCGTTGCGTGTGTGAGTGGCGTTGCGTGTGTGAGTGGCGTTGCGTGTGTGAGTGGCGTTGCGTGTGTGAGTGGCGTGGCGTGTGTGAGTGGCGTTGCGTCGATGAGTGGGGTTGCGTGGATGAGTGGGGTTGAGTGGCGTTGCGTGTGTGAGTGGCGTTGCGTGTGTGAGTGGCATTGCATGTGTGAGTGGCGTTGCATGTGTGAGTGGCGTTGCATGTGTGAGTGGCGTTGCGTGTGTGAGTGGCGTTGCGTGTGTGAGTGGCGTTGCGTGGGTGAGTGGGGTTGCGTGGGTGAGTTGCGTTGCGTGTGTGAGTGGCGTTGCGTGTGTGAGTGGGGTTGCGTCGATGAGTGGGGTTGCGTGGATGAGTTGCGTTGCGTGTGTGAGTGGCGTTGCTGTGTGTGAATTGCTGGTGGGGGGAGTGGGGGGGGGTGGGCGGGGGAGCAGCAGGCAGATGCGAGTGGAGCGCGCGCTGGAGAGGGAGGGGGTGGGAGGACTAGGCAGCGGGAGAGAGGGAGAAAGGAGCGCGAGGGAGGCGTTTTTAGATACATGAAGCCAAAATTACAAGTGAGCATGTTACAAAAGCAAACGTTACGTTACATGAGACAATAGTGACAGTTGTGCAAGTATCAAGAGCAACAAAATACAAGAGGTAGCAAACGATATGCAATAGCATATCTGAGGGAACACGGCCTGGGGGAAGCTGGCTGGGGAGGGGGAGGAGAAATGAAAGGAAGGCTGTGTTTGCGGGGAGAGAGAGGGGAGGTGCTGGTGTGGGAGGGGGGAGGTGCTGGTGTGGGAGGAGTGCTGCTACGGCAAGGCTGTGTTTGCGGGGAGAGAGAGGGGAGGTGCTGGTGTGGGAGGGGGGAGTTGCTGGTGTGGGAGGAGTGCTGCTAGGGGAGGAGAAGCCCTGGCCGTGAATGCTCGTGCATGTTCACGTGAACTGCAAGAAAACGCCGGGCTGAAACCCCTTAGTTTGAAGAGGATTTTGCCGACATGAATTCGATCCTATCCATTCCTGCGGAATGTGACAGGCTCGACCTAAAAAGTATCTCCAAAAACAGGAGCAGTGGACGGACAGATGTACTTGTCCATGCATCAGGGGAGGGACAAACCTAAGAAGGGAGCATGACACCTGCGAGCTGTGAAACAGGGACAAAGGAAATTAAATGAGAGCAAAACTAAAGCTAACAAATGGTAAGCTATGGGCGGGCTGTAACCCCACTATATGTAAACAACATGTCTCGCAGGGACAGCCCATGCACTGTCTAGGCAAAACCTAAAAAGGCTGGGGTGGCACCAAAAGAATTATCAAGGCGCTTTTCCATAGGATAGAAGTACATTTGTTGTCTAGACAACTTGGGCTTTTGAAACTTTTTTTGTGTATAGTCTACCCACAATGTGAATGTCCAAAGATGCTGGTTAGCACACTTTCATTCCATATACAAAGAAATATGGCACAGTCTAGAGGCCTCCAGGGTGAGCAATCAGTAATCTGGTCTAGTAGTGTGCCTGGACTTCCCGATCCAACTTGATGGAGATAGCTGGGTATTCTGCACACAGACACAGCGACCAACCTTCCTCTAGGGTTGATAGAGGGGTAAAAACCTTTTTGACTACCTACATTTACCAATCAGTTTGAGTACCATTAAACTTTTTAGAATACAATCTCTTGAGGTACAATACAAACTTGACTGTTCTTGTCAACAACTGGGCCCAATTTTTAACATTCTCGTAAGAAAAAATGCATTAAACACCATTAATATTCCCATTCCCAAGATGGCAACCGGGTTACACCAGTCATTGCCTTTACGGAAGGCCTGTGCACACCAAAGGCCCGTACATACACGTATATGCTACAGCCACGTTCATAAGAAACCCGCCCTCGCTTCCCTTAGAGGAAGCAGAGCAGGGGTAGGTCTCAGAGCGGATGCTACACTGCATCCGAGTAAGTATGGTGACCCAATCACAAAAACTGGACCGGGCCCGTATTAAGATTCTCCTGTCATTTACAGCTTTATCTTTCCCCTATTGAGGACTCTAATAGGAGTATCCTCTGCCTTCTCCTCCTGGGGCTATATTCAATACCAAAATTAGTTCAATTCTAGTTATTGTTTTTATCAAGCCCCGCAGTTTTGCTAGAAGGTCACCTGCACTACATTATGAATGGATGGTGGTGTCAGTGTTTTTTGTTTCATTTGGGGCATATACTTATGAATCATTGCGCATGCCTCTTTATATAAATTGTTCATTTGTGAGTCAGAAACTTATTTGTTATGTTTGGCCATCATTGTGTTCCATGTTGATCTTTACTAATTCTAAGGTACTGATGGAGCAGGGTTTTGCGCAATAAAACCTGCTCTGATCAAACTTCACATTGTGTGGTTTATTAACAAAATGGTGTGAAAATGAACAGTGTAAAGCTAAAAAGGGAGATGAAATTGCGCAAATGCGTGCTGGAAAGAAATCAGCTATTACCAGTGCTTTTGCAGTAGGCCGCAAATGTGAATGATTAATGCAGAAATAATAGCCTAAGAAAAATAATGATAGAAGTCAGCAGTTTAAAAGAGACATGCTGTTTTCCTTTCCACTAACTGTTTGAAAATAATGTACATAACCTGAAGAGAAATACAGAGCTTTAATAGAGTATTAAAAATTAAGTTTTGTAAAGTGACTACGATAATCATGTGTATTTGTTTTTTCTAGAGCACATTTTACTGTTCTGCAGAGAAGGCCTCAAAAGTCTTTTTAGATTTAATTTGGTTTCTAAAAAACATAGGTTGCAAAGAAATGTATATTGTCTTTCGTGAGTTCCTGATGGTCAAGGCTGTGTGGAAGAAGTAATGAACGTTATTAATGGAATTTCCTTGCCGACCAGAGTATGGGGACACTTATGCTACAACTTTGATAAAATAGCAAATTGGAAGAGATTATTGGAGTTTCCTCTGCTGAAGGACAATGGCGAAAGTTCTCTAAAGACAAAGGTACTGTTGAAAGTTAGGTACACTGGAAGTATAGTGATCAGACACCCCCTGGCCTAGTCCAATGGGATTTGAGTATTTCTTGGGTTTTGATACATGGGCGGTGGATCTTTAATGAATTAGGGTATAATCACTAGTGTTAGAATTTATAGTTAGGCAGGCTTGGGAGTGAGATTTTGACTTTGCAAGAGGAGAAAGCTGTGTTGCTGTTTATTACCTTAACTGGCTGGCTGTTGTTCTGCTGATTCGGATTGCTTGACTTTGCTCCTCATACCTTCTTGAGGGTGCCCTAGCTTACTCTTCCGGCCAGAGGGTAGCTTTTCAGACTATCAGCATTTCGTGTTATAGTTATTCGGTTCGTATGATATTCAGAATTTGCATTTATTTTATTTGCAAAGGTTCTTAACTCTTTCCTTCCTCTTGAATGGTGATCTATGATTCAAACAGTATTGTACTTGATGATCATTCACATTAATTAAAAAAAAAAAACATATTGATAAATAATCGGAGTCTTTCTTTATTAATGCCAATTTGGTAACATTGAATGAATTATTTCTTTATTTAGGTCCTCATTGTTAGAATTCTGTCAATCCTTTGGCAATCCCTGTCAGCTATAAAGGATTCATCGGAGAGAAAGAGGACCAATATTGATTATATATATATATATACATAAAACAGAATTTGGTAACATGTTTTAAACTCATGCAGTGTGAAAGGGATTGTTAAATATTAATCTGGGTCCTGATGGTATAATTTGGCGAAAACACCTTCAGCTGCATCACTACAAATACTACCACTTGACTTATGTGACTAGATATCCTGACACAGTATTTGTACCTACTGAATCCGGTCACAGTGTAGTGGAGGTTTCTTGTTTTAGGTCCTGAAGAATCTCCACATGATCGCTTTTAACATATTTAGGTAAGAAACATGTTGACCTGTTTTAGACCAACTAACTCACTATGCTAACTAGGAACATTATATCCTAAGTCAGTGCAGAGTTTTTAACTAGGCTAGTGAGCTAATTAATTAAATAGTTTGATTCTGAGCATCACAGTACCTATTTTAACCCACTCTTCATCACCACTTTACACACACCAGTTGAACCCAAACACCCTCACTTGATCAGACCGCTAAGAAAAGATCTCTCGTAAAGATCCCCTTTAGTGGGTCCCCGTTGGGCTTTGCAGTGCCGGCCCGATGAGGAGCTAGTCCAGTGATAAAGCATGACACCCATTTGGGTGTGTGAGGGCATGTGCCCCTATTTCCTTTTCTTATAATTCTTTGATACAAGGAGCATGCGTGCCGGACCTAACAAGCTCCTGGTTCCTCTTTTGTAGAGAGAGGTGGACAATTGATAATGCAGGAAGTTTTTACAACTTTAAGCATTCTTGTAATAACCAAGATTCCCATTTATGTGTGACTACCTACATGTTCTCTATCCATTTTAAACAAAACCCATGAATGGGACCAAGAAACGCAAAGAGGAAAGAGAACGGCTCATATGCCACTACTATTCCCATGGCGTGCTTTAACTAGGTGTGGTCCTTTAATGAGTTCATCTAGGTGTCACGTTATGTTTTACAGACAAAGACTGTAGAATGTTGCAAATCAAGATAAACTCTGCCTCCTTTCCTAAAATTACCATAACTAGTGTACAAAGTCTAGGATACTATTAACAACATTATTACCTCTCGGGCTCTTCTGCTTCAGGATTAACTGTTTACAACTTAGTGTTTCAGCAAATCTTTATCAGCTAATCTACATGGTAGATGGAATGTTCACAAATATAATTTGTATCAGTACATTTCCTTTTTATAGCACTGTGTGACAGTCTGTTACAGCGTGAAATTCACATCACCACTCATCACTTTGCTATGTTATGTATAGTAATTGAGGAGCTCAGCTTGCACCCTTAGGTCTCTTGGGTCTGAGGGTAGTAAGTGGGGTCATCAGAGTATTAGAGATGAGGGTAGTAAGTGGGGTCATCAGAGTATTAGAGAAGTTATTGAATGAAAAGAAAAAAAATAAGCTTTTTGCTGAAAAGTAAATGGTAAGGGTTGGTGTTCAAAACATAAGGGAGACATTTCAAATGCCACCGTGCTAGCACGAAGAATGCCTTGCCACAAAAAGAGGATTCTTTAAAATGAGGGACAGCAAGAAGATTCACTGAAGTAGACCGTTAGTCCGACATGAAATTGAATAGTATTTAGTCAGAGCCTGTATTTAATACGTTTGGATCTGAGAAAATTAAGGCAAGCAAACATTCATTTATGTGCATGCAAGACATAACTTTGAAATTGTAATTTTTTATCTGAGCAACTAATACATTTTATTGAGAATAGATACAATTCTGCATTTACCTATTAAGCAAGTGTTTTGTCTGTTTTAGAAAGCAGAACGTAAGTCATCATTACACCAATGTGCCATTTGGAAGAACCCTACAGTATTTGACATTTTACAGTTAGTGCTCCGCCACCCTGTTTTTAGTTGTTATCTCACTTTTTATCTGTTGTTTTTCGTCCTTTCACTATGTCTAGACTTTGCTACATATTCCATTTCTGAGTTTCTATTCCAAGCCATCTGGCCAAAGAGCCAGTGCAGATTCTTGGGGCACCCATCGGTATCAGGGGCAGGCAACAGGGTGTGGGCTCCTTCTTACAGACACAGAAGTTCACATTTAACATATCCCACCTACCCCACCATTTCAGTTCCCTTTAATTGCACTCTCTGAATTACGTGTTCTCGGCAAAGGGTTACCCTTACTTGAACAGACAAGGACCTGTATGAGATAATGTAACTTTATGTACTCTTACACCACGGGACATTGGATAGTTATTCTAGAACAATGCTTAACCACAATTATTTGGAACGGTCAATCCTGCAAAAGAGGAGTGGGGCAGAAAGGTAAAGAATGCATCCTGAAAGGTTTACTGGTTTTTCGGTCTGGCCTAAAACAGCTTTAGCTGCCTGTAGGCAATACATTTATTGTGTTCAATATCATTGGTTACAGTGAGTTTTGGGTCAGCCCATTGCTTGCCTTTCTTGTCCATTATGTTAGCTTGCTTTTCATTTGCTGTACTGCATACCTCTTACTGTGTTTCCACCCTCCACTGGAGGATAGTTCATTAGCCAGCCTTTATTTTGGATGATTTGTTGCTTTCAATGCTTACATTCAAATTTCAGTTTTTTTCTTGTGCTTTCAGCACCCTATGGCAGTGCATGTGTTTACTTCCAAGTAGTTATTTGATGTTTATTTCGGAATGACACTCCATAAAATATACACATAGAAAAACAGTTCATATTAAAATACATTCATACTAAAGTTAAAACATTGAACTCTGATTCATCCAAAATAAAATACGTGTGCAAGGGTAGCAATAAAAAAATCGCTATCAAGCTTTGCCCTTCCTCCAATAACGAATCTACTAAGGCGATTAGTGCACAATTTTTGATTGGTCATGATCAAACGCATTAATACAATCCTGTAAGCCAGCTAACCATTACATAACTCGGACTAGCTACAGTATAGCTATTTAATGCATGTAATACGATATGGAGGTAATCATTTAAAATAACTATGACTAATATGTGTATGTCCTAAAAAATCGAATCGAATCCATTAAAAACAACACACCATGTATTAAACTTCTCTCCTATATGATTTTGTACTTGCTTAAAAGAAGCTAAACATTGTACAGTAAACAGGTAAATAAGTTATATACTAGCTAATTTATGTAGGTTTGTACGAAACTTCTAATGAAAGGGAATCTTACATATGGGGAAAAATCCCTCACCCTAGGTTAGCAAATTTATTTAATAGGCTTAGCGATTCGTTCTTCTCCTGATAAATCTTGGGGATGAAAGAGCTATATCTAGTGTGCCACAGTGTGTTCCTCAAAAGCCCATAGCATTGGAGTTGAAAGTCTTAGGTCTTTTTTCTTTCCTGGGTACTGTATAGAGAGACGTGTCACTCTTTCTCAATATGTCTCTTAATGCCAAGGTGATTACAAAGTGGACGGATCCATTTACGTCTGTAATTGTAAGCAGGGCAGAAAAACAAGAATTGGCTAACACTTTCTTCTGCTTGCAAACAACACATTGGACAGGAGTTAGTGAGGCTAGAAAACATGCCAGAGTTCCAAAGAGAGGTAAAAGGTCGTAGATCAAGGGTGCCGTAATCAAACTACAAATAAAAGGTTTTATCCAATTGTTGCTGGGGGATGTCTAAGAATACTTCATATGAGGGGCTATCTTAAATGAGAAAGAATTGGTATGTCAGACTCTCAAGGGTTCAGGTTTGGTGGAGACTAACTTGAATGAACTCCCAGTAGCAAGATTTTAACTGCTTCTTGGAAGTAGTAGTCAGTGATCTAGGGTCTAACAAAAAAGATCCACGGTCCAGCTTTTCCAGCCATGATTAGACATGCCTGAACCATGGAAAGGAAAGGCCTTTGTCAGAGGACAACAGTTCCTCCACTGCATACCTGTATGGTTTGAGTTCCTCCATAGTCCAGATCCTTACCTTGTATACTAGTGGCCTTAGCCAGGCAATTTCTCCCACCTGTTTAAACGCTACCTCAAGGATCATAGGTATTAACAGGGTACCTTTGGGCAGGTGGAGAAGAGAAAGGATACATTAATTCTTTAAATATATTGCTACGAAATGGTTGACAGCCGTCTTGAAATTATAAAAAGTAAAAATACTATAAAAATGTCGGAAACAGCTTCATGATGCACACGTGCACATAAGTAATGCATGCATGCCTGTACATCACCGCTCTGCAATTAGCCAGATTTGTTTTGTGTGTTTTGCCTTGCTGATGGGAGTTCAACATCAGCAACAAGTATTTGTGAAGCAATAGAGTCAACCAGGCCCGGTTCCAGGAATTTTTATTTGGGTGGGCCAAGGTGGCATTTGGGTGGGCCACAGCGGGCTTGATTTGTCGCATATAGGTCTAGGCAGGCCTGTTTCAGGGCCCTCCATTATCTCTTCTTAGTCTTACAAGGCCCAGTAAAACTCATTCTTTTCCAAATCTCTTTTTAATGTTATCACTCTCAAAAAGTGTTTTTTTCCATGTAATGTTACTTTGATGGGAAGAGGAGGATTCTGAGGTGGGAATATCAGGCAAGTGACACTCCTCGGGCTCCCTCTGTGCAAGCCTTCAGGGAGAAACCCTCTTCATTACTACCTCCACCTGACCTCTGACTCTGCAACGCACTCCCTTACAGGTTTGATTATCCACTATTCCTCTCCAGTGCACCTTATCTCACAGATGACTTTGGGCCTCAGCCCCATATCAGGCACCATCGGGCTCCACTTTCATTTTTCCCGGTAAAAGCATTAGTAAAATCACCTTTATACTTAAAACATTGAATATAGCAGTAAATATAATTAGAACACACGTTAAAGTATGTTCCACAGTAGCCCTTATGGCCCAACTGCTAATTAAATATACAAAAACAGAAAGGCCATGACAGAGCCGGCTTCGGTGCTGATGCAAAATTCTTTTTGGCGCCGCACCAATAACCTCTTTCTCCGTAAATACCTTTACTACCACCTTTCAACAGTGCCCCTCAACCCTCCATGGCCCCCCTATTGACCTCTTCCTCGGAATCCCTCACTGCCACACGCCACAAGTGCCCCTCATCTCCCCATAGCCCCTCCCCCTTATGACCTCCTCCTCAGATTCCCTCACTGCCACCCTACATCAGTGCCCCTCATCTCTCCGTAGCCCCCCTATTGAACTCCTCATCGAACTCCCTCACTACCACCCTCTACCCGTGCCCCTCACCTCTCCATAGTCTCCCCCTATTGACCTTGTCATCGGATTCCCTCACTGCCACCCTCCAACAGTGCCCCTCATCTCTCTGTAGCCCCTCCCCCTCATGACATCCTCCTCAGACTCCCTCACTACCACCCTCCATCAGTGCCCCTCATCCCTCCCTAGCTCCTCCCTCCACCCTGTGACCTCCTTGTCGGACTCCCTCACTACCACCCTCCACCAGTGCCCCTCATCTCTCCATAGCCCCCTCTTACTGACCTCCTCATCAGATTCCCTCACTGCCACCCTCCACCAGTGCCCCTCATCTCTCCAAATCCCCCTCCTATTGACCTCCTCATCGGATTCCCTCACTGCCACCCTCCACCAGTGCCCCTCTTCTCTCTGTAGCCCCTCCCCCTCATGACCTCCTTCTCAGACTCCCTCACTACCACCCTCCACCAGTGCCCCATATCTCTCCCTAGCTCCTCCCTCCACCCCATGACCTCTTCCTCGGATTCCCTCACTGCCACCCTCCATCATTGCACCTCATCCCTCTTTAGCTCCTCCCTCCACCCCTTGACCTCTTCCTCAGATTCCCTCACTGCCGCCCTCCATCATCAGTGCCCCTCATCTCTCCCTAGCTCCTCCCTCCACCCCATGACCTCTTACTCCGATTCCCTCACTGCCACCCTCCAACAGTGCCCCTCATCTCTCCCTAGCACCTCCCTCCACCCCATGACCTTTTCCTCAGATTCCCTCACTGCCACCCTCCATCATCAGTGCCCCTCATCTCTCCCTCGCTCCTCCCTCCACCCCATGACCGCTTCTTCGGATTCCTTCACTGCCACCCTCCATCAGTGTCCCTCATCGCTCCATAGCCCCTCCCACTCCCTACTCCTCGGATTCCCTCACTGCCACCCTCCTCCAGCGCCCCTCATCTTTACGAAGCCCCTCTCTCATATGCATTTCATTTGTTGTATAGCGCTACTCATATCAGTGTAGTGTGTGTCAGTACTTTACACAACGCACACATTATACAGAGACAATCAATCATACAAGTATGTAAATCAGTCTGCAGGGAATGTCACATGAGCCAATGAGGATTACAAGGTGTAGGAATCACATGTCATCCATACTGGTGGGTAGTATATTTTAAGAGGGTTTGGTCTTGG
This sequence comes from Lissotriton helveticus, assembly GCF_964261635.1. NCBI lineage: Eukaryota > Metazoa > Chordata > Amphibia > Caudata > Salamandridae > Lissotriton > Lissotriton helveticus. Next base: position 495,415,417 of record NC_136061.1, on the reverse strand, counting down.
GAAACACAACCTTAGGATTTAAAGAGTATTCCATGGGGGTCAGCTTTACTGATGAAAATGTATATCTGCCCATACTCATTTTAGCAACATTAGAATGATGAAAGACTGGGGAAGTTCTAACTATATCACAAAGCAAAAAAAGCGAAGTTCTAACTATACCATTCATGTCTGTATGCCGCTCTTTGGTGACAGTTCATTGGTCACTCTCCTATGTTAGGATTGTAACTCCTGAACTGCAAGTAACACAAGGATCTCTGTGACAAAGGCAGTAACCCACTGAGCTATCCACATAAAATACAGTTCATCTGCATTTAAAAACTACTAACAGACAAATGATTGCTCTCCAGCAGGATCATTAATCACCAGCGTTATCTGGGCATTTTGTATTGTCTTATTGTTGTCCTGCATCAGCCATAATAATGATAAAAACTGTTTAAATGAAGCACACACGAAGTATGTGTCCTGCTGGCCCTGTGCAGATTTTAAAAAGAAAAAAATGTAGTAATACATTCTCTTACCTACTTCATTAGTCAAGCTTTGTGTCACAGATGTGATAAGCCACTGCAGGGGTCAGGAAAGGTGTCTAGGAATAAACAAACTTCTTTTCTCCTGTGCTGCATAGAAAAAGAAATACCAACACAGCAGGACAGTAGGCAAAGGTTACCAAAGGTTACCATTGTCAAATAAAGGATTTGTCGCCTTTCGCCATGCAGAGATGAAGGGGTGAAAAAATAAACAAAGCCTTGTTAACATTTAAATGGTCTTTAAAGACCTGTGAAGTACTTGGGTGCGTCGTGTGTGTGCGCCCGGGAAGCTGTCTCGGCCCGGGCTGACACTCAGGACCTGTGCGTTGCACGCCTGCCTTCCAGCCCTCACTGTGAGGGCCAGGGCTCCTGTTTGGGTGGGCCAGGCTCATGTTTGGGTGGGCCTGGCCCACCCGGCCCACCCACTAGAACCGGGCCTGGAGTCAACTAACACCTTTCAAAGGTGAGACCTATTGGCTTTGCTCATGCTTATCAATATGGCCACTATGGATTTATCTCCCTGCTACCCGCTTGAGACATCTTTCACAGACCAGGTTTATCTGAAGGAGACTTCTGTCTTTCACCTATTCTTTTTTGGGTGCAACTTATGGTTAAAATCCCCCATAATTAACAATATGTCTGAAGCATGCTTTTCTAATAAAGAGTCTATATCCTCTTTAAAGTTCCCCATCTCAGTTACATACTCTGCCACATTATCCCACTGCATATTTACATTTATTACAGTTACCTTTTCATATTTCTTATCCAGGGTCAGGAGGTCTAATCTACATGCCAATAGCCATTTACATTTCACTTTTAACAAGGTTACCTCTCTTATTACTTTTGTTGATACGAGAGTCATGATTCCCCCGATGGCCGACCAAATCTTTTTCTCTTGGCCGGTCGATTTAGTTTGAGGTAACCCTCGAAGTTAGGGGTTTCGTCGCATACCCAAGTCTCTTGTAGGCAGGCAATTTCCACTTTATTTACTATTTTCTTTATATATTCTTGTTTTATATCGTTGCCTAGGCCATTTATGTTCCATGATAAGAGACTTAGGCTGTGCGACACCCCCTCATCCTATTCTTCCTCACTTAAACCAGCATCTTCATCCATTCCCTCCATATACCTCTCGGAGGGTTCTTCCAGACTGCTTTTTTGACTCCAATTACCCCATGAGTCTTCCTTTACTGTGTTGTTTACCACTATGTTCAGGCGGCTACCCTCTACTTCGTTATCTCTCAGTAGCCTCACCTGTCTCCTTCCTAGCCCTGCATGGCACTTTAGGAAGCTGCTTCCTGATTGTACATTTCTCTTTACTTCCCTCTCTGGGGTTAACCTTATTCCCACCTGGAATATCTCACTAGCTGCTTTCACAATTGCCAATTTTACCAAGTCCGAGTAAAGTAGTACTCTTGCTATTTCCTTGCCATTTGTGTTTTCTATGAAGCCCACCTGTTTCAGGTCTTTCGTGCCAATCCCACTCAAACTTGTGCATTTAGAGAAGGAAGTCAGGATTTGTGCCCTATTTAGTGGGTTCATTTTCCTCAGTTTCTTTCCCCTTTGACCTGATTGCACCGGTTCCAGGTACACTCATTTGTTATTATCCACCTCCGATCCTTTCTTGAGGATTGCTGGGTTTCGCTGTCTACCATTTACCCACCCTTGGGGCCCCATTTTACTTCCTGATTCTGCTAGATCTTGGGGTTGTGGTGCTTCATCTGGGTTACCATACCTCTGATGGTTTCGGGTTGTCCCCCTAAGGATGGATATACACTCTGGTTTGCAGGTTTGCTTTTTAATAGTTTCTCAATTAAACCCTTACTGCTCTGGCTCTTCCTTTGTACACTTGAGACGTTTCTTTTGTTCTCAGCTATCGGAGGTCTAATAGGTACATAAGTCTGGGCAGAGGCATTTAGGCTTAGCTCTTCCTCAACCTCCCTTTCCTTCCTTATTCCCTTTGTTGCAGTTTTAGGAACCCGCTTCCTGCTTGCCCTACCTTTAGTAAGAACCCTTACATATTCACATCTCCTTTTTATCAGCATTGGGCGTTTGGATATGTAAACGTTATCTGGTGCTCCTACCGTCTCACTCACTAAACTTTGTTCTATTGGCTGGGGAGTAACTACTGGTCCTAACTTATACTGCATTTGTCCTTTGATTCCTACCAGCTCCTCCTCGATCTTTTTTAAGACCAACTTTTGTGATTTTAGAACCCCATTGTTCAACATTGTTAGTTCTATAATCCCCTGGAGGGTTTTCTGTAGCATCAGGAGTAAGTCCATCATGGAGGATGTAAGTGATGCTGACAGGTTCGGGTCCTGGGGACTGTTTCGCTCAGGGATAGCTTGGCTTCCTGTTCTTAAGGAGTCCTGCTGGTTTGTGTTTTTTAGCCCGCTTAAATGTTGCGATACTTGGTTGGGTGAGGCCCCCAAAACAAAACTTTGACTCTGATTTTCATTTCCCAATGGCTCTGCCTTCTCCAAAGTTTGTAAAAGAAAAAAGTTTTGGGGATGATGAAAGACGTGGTGCTGCTATTTGTAAATTTTGGCTTAGGAGGGAGTAGTTTATTAGCAGGAGGTCTTCCAATTCTTCTTCTATTTCTTCTTCCGGGAAGACTCCCATGCCTTTCTCCGTCCCGTGCACCTCCTCTGTTTCCAAATTTATTACGTTCTCCACCCCGTGCTCCTCCTCAATTTCCAGGTTTATTACAGGTTGCTCTGCAATTTTTTAGTGTTTCCCTACAAAGTCCTTTATGGATTTAGAGATTGCAGTGCTATCTTTCGGGTAGATGTTGAGGTGCAACCCTTTTGGACTTGTGGGGCTTGTCTGGTGGCTCTTTTAACTTTCCTCTTCTTTCGTCGCCCCTTACTATTATCCTCGGGGGAGGCCTGGCTTTCCTGGCTCTCTTCCAGTGTCCTTGACCCCTTCAGTAACTCAATCCTCCCTGGACTGTCTTCAAGAGCTTCCTTGCATAATTTTTGCTTTCTTTTCGGGGCCATGGTCCTTTAATTCAGGGCTACTTTTGGCTCGGTGTGTTGCTGTGGGGTATGATTCCGATTTTTCCCCCTGTAATTATCCCCTGTATACTATCAATTCACAGTTTGTGTATGCTTAGCGGGGTGGTGGGTTACTACAATTCTTTCACTCACACACTCACTTACCTCTGTTGTGCCGATTGCCCGCCAGCCTGCCTAGCCGTTCTTTTAGTAGACACTTTAGCTGATCTCTGGTCTAGTGGCCTCTCTTTTCCTCCTTTTCGTCGGGGGAGCAGCCACTCAGAGTTTGCTTCCCTTCACCAGCTTCTACCCCTTCTGGGGTCGTCCCCGTTGTACCTTGGGGTTCTTCTCTTCTTCTTTGGGCTAGTTCAGCCCCTCCTCCCCTTCTCCAGGGCGAGATACCAATGCCCCGAGTTTTGGCCCCCAGAGCGCGCTGGTGCTTATTAGCGCTCGTTGACGCCTTGGCTACCGCCCCTCTGCTGCAGCACGCCTGCCCTCCCCAGTCAATCCACTGTACCACTCCCGGTTGGATCTGGCAGTACAGGCAGGCTCCGAAAAAACTCCGGTTTATCGCGGGGACGGGGTCTGTTCACTGCGTACTTCACGCTTCCCGCTTTTGCTCGGCGTTCAGCTCTCGTGTCGCCCCGTGGTCCTGATCCTTGCTCCGCGATCGGCGTCCTGGGCTGCGCACGTCTCTGCTCGGCTCTCTGTTCGCGTTGGATGGCTGGCTGGCTGGCTGGCTATTCGCTATTCGCTTAGGCAACAACAAAGTCTACAGTCTCACACAGTCTGTAAATGTTTGGTGGCTCCGGCCGCGTTGTAAATGTTTTAGCGGCTCCGGCCGTGTTGTAAATATTTTAGCGGCTCCGGCTGCGAAGGAAATGCTTGGCGGCTCTGGCCGCGTTGTAAATGTTTGGCGGCTCCGGACGTGTTGTAAATGTTTTAGCGGCTCCGGCCGCGTTGTAAATATTTTAGCGGCTCCAGCCGCAAAGGAAATGTTTGGAGGCTCCGGCCACGAGGGTAATGCTTGGCGGCTCCGGCCGCGTTGTAAAATGTTTGGCGGCTCCGGCCGCGAGGGTAATGCTTGGCGGCTCCGGCCGCGTTGTAAAATGTTTGGCAGCTCCAGCCGCAAGGGTAATGCTTGGCGGCTCCGGCCGCGTTGTAAAATGTTTGGCGGCTCCGGCCACAAGAGGAGACGTCCAGCGGCTCCGGCCGCGAGGGAAATGCCCGGCGGCTCCGGCCGCAAACGTTTGGCGGCTTTGGCCGCGAAAGAAATGTCTGGCGGCTCCGGCCGCGTTGAGAGGTGCTAGGCGGCTCCGAACTTGCAGCTGTAGAGCAATAGCCGGAAGTTCAGTCTTGCTCTGCAGTCATCATAGCCCTCGAATATTTTTCAGGCATCATATAAGTATATGGAGGTTGGTCTTAAGATTCCATTTTGTTCCTTTTAAGCCATACTGGCACTCCAATGAACTCCATTGTTGTTAAAATACACCCCCTCCGTCATTAGTTGATTGGAAAACCCATGTGTTATTGAGTGAATTATGTGCAGTGAGGTGGTACCATTGCCAGAATACTTGGTGATCATGTTTTTGTGAGTTTGTGTTTGCTGTGCAAATACTAAACACCCCCAGGGGCAGCGCATACGTGTATTTGTGGTTCACTGTGGTTCATAACAGGGTATGCTGGTGCCTACAATTCTGTGTTTAACTGCAGGGAATGCTGTAGTTCTCTGCATGCCTCACTGTATGGCATGTTGATATTTAAAAACTAATTGCAGCAGGGCTTTAAATGAAAAAAACCTGAAGGTGCTCACAATACCAGAGTACCTGTTTGCCCTTTTTAAATCGAGCCTAGAGAAAATGACCTCTTGGAATCACTTCAGCATTTTACCAAACTCGTGCGTGTAGCTTTTTTTTCCCACACCTTGTATTGGCCATTGTGTGTGATTAAAGCACGCAATTGGCCAAAGGCGAGTGCTTGTCCCGCCTTTTGTCGAAACGTTGACTCCCATGGCGATTCGGTCTCGGTAGCGAGCAGAGGCGCATAGGCCGGCAGATGCATTTCCTTCACAGGGACGTGCCGTACCTGGAGTAATGTCAACAGAAGTGACCGAAATAATTACAGAAAGGGGGTGGTGATGGACAGAGTATCTGAGTTAATCAGAACACTCCTACCCAGTCAACAGATCAGGGCTTGATCCATCACCGTTTTTTAGCTCACTGCACCATCCCAGCTCAGAACCTGGCTACATGCAAATTAGTCTGTCCCTGGCCCAGTGCATCATGGGAACAGGGCAGACCAAACTACCAAGCCAATTCTTCACTGGAAAGGAAACAAGCTTCCGGGGACCGGTTTCTGGCATAACAGCCGTCTTCGGAAGTGACCGGGCATTCCAATACAAAAGCTGCAACATTCCAAAGTTAAACCAGAACCGCAAAGACGACGGAAAGAGACAGATAAAAATCAGAAGAGAAGTGAGCAGGGTTAAACGAAAGTCTAGTTTATTTTTTTGCAGTTTCGAGCCTGTTGCTGGAAAATGTATGCAGATGGATGGATGTAAAATTCAAGTATATTTTGTAGGGTCGCCTCCTTGTGTAGTTCACGCTTTTCTATGAGTCGGTCATCCAAGGGGTATTTAAGGTGGCTACGGACTGGCCCTTTGTTTTACTCCATTTTACTTACTTACAGTTATTACTACAGAGGGATAGCAAGAAGGAGTAGTTTCTTACCTGTAACTCCAGTTCTGTAGTAGGGGTATCTCGGTTATAGTCATAATCTAGTGAATAGTCCTGCCCATGTGCGTGGACCCCGGAGCAAATAAAAATAATCTCTTAAATCGTCTTCTCTGCAGTCCTGCATAGACACTTAAGAGAAAATTAAATACAATAATGCAGCCTGTATCTACAAGGCTACACTGTCCAGCACTTCAACTAGAAATGCCAAGGATATTTTACCAACATCACATTTCCAAAAGGTGTCAAGTTCATCCATAGAGACACTTCCCCTTCACAAAAACCTTGGAATGATAGAGAGGAAGGGATGGACAGACAAGCCTCCATAGGCTGCCATTATATGTTTGGAAAAGGGATACCGTGCCTTTAAGGAACTCTCCAGAGACCCTCGGTATCCCATGATGCACAGCAAACTCCTTTTACGTTCAGTTCTTTTTGAAGGTGCATCCAGCAAGGCCTGTAGCATACACTACAGTACAATTTTCTCCACCGGGGAGGAGGGCGGGCGCTTATGTCTATAACAGAGAAACCCCTACTACAGAACTGGAGTTACAGGTAAGAAACTACTTCTGTAGTAGGGGATCTCTGTGTATAGTAATAATCTACTGAATAGAATGGCAAGCCCATCCCAAAAACCAACCCTGCGGTGGAGAAAAGACAGACAACACCACTACTGTGCAAACAGATTTCGCAACGAAGCCTGCCCAACCTGAGCATCTGCCCTGGCATCAGAGTCCAGACAGTAATGCTTAGCAAAGGTGTGGACCGACTTCCAAGATCTCTGCAATGGGAACATTACGGAGCAAAGCTGTTGTAGCTGCTTTGCCCCTGGTAGATTGAGCCTTAGGCTTACCCCCTGAGGTCTTGTTCGCTTTCTGATTACATAGCTGGATACATGACACAATCCACCTGGAGGTAGCCAGACCGGTCCTGACCGACCCATAGTTGATAAACAATTGGTCGGACCTACGAATATCCTTGGTCTTATCCAGATAGAATTTCAACACCCTCCTGACATCCAGGGAATGAAGAGAACGCTCCGCTGGAGTGGAAGGGTTCTGAAAAAATTTTGGTAAAGTTTTAGTCTGATTAACATGAAAATCAGAGATCACCTTAGGAAGGAACTTAGGGTGAGTACGCATAACCACCTTAGCAGCATGAAACACAGTATAAGGTTCCTGGCAACACAATGCCTGAATTTCACTCACCCTGCGGGCCGATGTAATGGCCACGAGGATCGCCGCCTCCCACAACAGGTGCTGGAGTGAAGCCTTGTGAATAGGCTCGAAAGGTTCCTTCATCAACCTGGACTGCACCACATTCAGCTCCCACGAAGCCGAAGGAAGCCGAACAGGAGGGAACACTTTCTTCAATCCTTCCAAAAAAATCCTTTATCACAGGAATCTGGAAGAAGGACGTCTGCGAAGGACATTTCCTGTATGCAGTCAATGCTGCGAGGTGAACCTTAATGGAAGAGAAATTAAGTCCAGACTGAGCTAAATGCAGAAGGTATGGAAGGATGACATCTTCCTTTCTGGTCGTCGGATCATAGTTCTTAGACGTGCACCAGATGCAGAATATCTTCCACTTGTAAGCGTAAGAAGTCCTAGTGGAAGGCCTCTCAGCCTCCTTCAATATGTCCATGCAATCCTGAGGAAGATTCAAGTGGCCATATTGCACTATCTCAGGAGCCAATACCGCCACACTCAACGATGAGAGGTTGGGGTGCACCATCTGCCCCCCGAACTTCGTGAGAAGGTCTGGCCGACACGGCAGCTGCCGGTGAGGTAGGAGCGACCGGTGAAGCAGGTCCGTGAACCACCACTGCCTGGGCCATTCCGGAGCGATGAGGATCATCCGCGCCCTGGACTGGGACAGCTTGATGAGCACCGCCGGAATCAGGGGAATAGGTGGAAAAGCGTACAGAAAGCTGTTCGACCAGCTGATCCATAACGCGTTCCCCAGAGCCCCCGGCTGGTAATACCTCGAGGCGAAGTCGCGGCATTTTCTGTTTTCGGCGGTGGCGAACAGATCTATGTCTGGAGTGCCCCACATTGCGAAGATGTCTTCTAGCACCTCGTTGTTTATGACCCACTCGTGGTTTTCTTGGATCAACCTGCTGAGTGCGTCCGCTTGAACATTCTGCACACCTGGCAGATGAGTCGCCGTTATCGTCAGTCCTCTGGCGAGCAGCCAGTGCCAGATCGCCTGCGCTTCCTGTGACAGAGTGCGCGATGTTGAGCCTCACTGCTGGTTTACATAATACATTGTGGTCGTATTGTCCGTCTGCACAAACAAGGAGTTGGTTTGGAAGGACGGATGAAAGGCCTTCAGTGCCAAGTGAACAGCTCTGAGTTCCAGGAAAATGATGTGATACGTGGACTCCGCCGGAGACCACGTTCCCTAGATCTGTAGATGGTCTGAATGCGCTCCCCAGCCCTGGAGAGACGCATCCGTCACGATAGTCTGAGTGGGGATGTCCTTGTGGAAAGGAACCCCTCTGAGGAGATTCTCTGCTGAGCACCACCATCTCAGGGACTGTTGGGCGTGACGAGACAACTGGCCCAGCACCCTTTCCTCTGGTCCCACTGATCCTTCAAGCATTTTTGCAGCAGCCTCATGTGGAGGCGCGCGTGTGGAGTGAGGAAGATGCAAGAGGTCATCGACCCCAGTAGAGAAGACACCGTCCTCACTGTTATAGATGGAGCAGCTTGTCACATCTCAGCACAGAATTCTGGTAACGTTGAATGTTTGGGGTATGTATGAAGAACTACATGTCCCTGAAATCTAGGGACTGAGTCTCCTCCTCCTCTCTTCTTTCTCCTGCCTACTTATTCACTTCCTTTTCCTGACTCAGGTGCTGGTCACCTGATATCGTCGTTTGGTTCCTCACTGGAGCACTTCGTTTTCTTGGAGCCTGAGTAATCTGTTGTCCTGTAGCGATAGCACTAGACGCGCTGGATTCGAGGGAGACCGCTACAACCTTTGATTGATTCAGCGCATGAACGCGCTGAATCATGAACATTTCAAGATGCGCTATGGTTGAAAGCCGCGCCATTGTTTGTTTACTTAGCGTTTGCCAGGCTGATTTAAGAGCCCGTGAGTAGAAAATAGATAAGCGCATGGAGCGCTGGATTAGGGAAAGCCTTTTGCAATTATTACAGGGAACCGCCAGGCAGAGAAGTTATCTGCTAACTTCCCTGGAAGCGCGGAATCGTGTTATTCACTGTCGAGACTATGGAATTGAATTTCTTCTGCGGAAACGAGAAGAGCCTTGGCTACAATCGAACGTGAAAACAGCTGTTGTGCGTATTTCACTTACTACGGATATAGCAAAGTTCAGAAGAGTTGTCTGGACATCGAAAGCAAGCATCTGAATACCAGAAGAATCTGTTTTTTTGGTTTTTTTTTTTGCAGAGTTTTATATAGCGTGAACTAGACCCGAACTGAATCAGGTATCAGAGCACTTTACATAGCACCAGTTACGTTACATGAGGACACGCATTAATTTTTAGGCACGGGGAGATTAAGTGATTTGCCCAGAATCACAGGAGGTTTTTGGCGTCGTTACCGAGACTCGAACCCAGATCCCCAGGTCCGAGGTCGAGCGCCCTAGCCGTTTGGCCAACTCCTCTCTACAGATAAGTACACTATTTGGGTGTGAGTCAACGTCCAACCAAGTACTGGTGATTGCTATTGACATTCACAGATATTAGTAATTTACACTTGTGAATGTTTGTTATTTTTCTTGCTTTATTTTTATATTTTGTGGCTTTTTATTGGAGGATACTTGCGGCAGTTTAAATTGTAAGTTTATAAAAACACATAGTCACTTGATCTACTCCGCAGTAGTATGTATGGAATGTATGATGTATCCTCTCTCCCCTGCAGAATTCCTGGCTAGAGAAGAGTGAGATCCCCACCAACTCCATACCAGTGCAGAATTGATGATTTCAAACTGCTGCAACTTTATTGTTTATTTATCCATTTTCCCCTTCCCCTGATGAGGAGCCATCTGGTTTAGTTTGACACGTTACTCACAGGAGGTTCCACATAGGGGAGGAGGAGAATAAGCATCAGGTATCGCTCCCGCTGTATCCGGCTTTGGAGGTTAGTCAACCTATGTTCACTTCTTGACAGAGTGACAAGCCCATGGATTACTACAGCCTGAGCGATGGACACTAACACGGTTCTTACGTCAGTATTAGAAACATTAACTGCTCTACGTATAGAAGTAGATGCATTTTGCGGGGAAAACGTAGAGCTGCGTAGTGAGATGGTTACCATGAGGAGGGTGGTAGCAGGCCTTTCGCGAGGTAGTCCTACAGGAGCACGAGGGGCTTCGTACATAAGAATTGGACGCTTCCTCCTCCCTCATCACAAAACCCTACGCAGAGTCAAAGTGGCGGAGCTAGTTCTTCTACCATCCAGGTTATACAGCCACCATCTAGAGAGGAAAATCCTGCCGTGCTATTAGCATCGGAATGCAGTATGCCGAGTGTGTGCCTGGTATCATCATTACCTGAAGTCTATTCAGAATACAAGGATGTATTCAATGAACAGGAAGCGAGCAGGCTACCGGCCCATAGAGAGTATGACTGCGTGATTGAATAAGAACCAGGCGCAAGCATACCATGCAGCCGGATATATGCACTCACTGAGGCGGAGAATACATATCTACGATCCTATCTGAAGAAGCTCTTGGCATCTGGGTTTATTCGCCCTTCCACGTCTCCTGCATCATCGCCACTTTTTTTTTATACCAAAGTGCGAAGGGGGCTTGAGGGCATGCACCGACTATAGAGCGATCAATAGAGTGGCCAAGAAGAACAGGTATCCTCTATCCTTGATTCCTGTATTAATGGATCAGTTAAAAGGAGCCACTGTGTTTACTAAATTGGACCTTCGGGGAGCGTACCACTTGGTACGCGTTAGGCAAGGCGACGAATGGAAGACGGCTTTTCGTACTAAATATGGGTTGTACGAATATCAAGTTATGCCCTTCGGCCTGTGCAATGCCCCCGCCGCCTTCCAGTACTTCATGGATGAAGTGCTGAGAGGATTGTTGGACGTTTCCTGTATTGTCTATATTGACAATATATTAATATACTCCGAGTCGGAAGAAGAACACGTAAAACATGTTGCTGCGGTATTGAAACGTTTACAGCAACATACTCTCTTTGCCAAGCTAGAAAAATGCTTGTTCCACGCATCTGAAGTCGAATTCTCTGGATATGTAATCGGCCCTGGAGGCATATGTCTGATAAAAAGAAAACGGAGGCCATTATACACTGGGAATCCCCCACTAGTGTAAAGAGTTTACAAAGCTTCCTTAGTTTCTCCAACTCTTATAGGGGATTTATTAAAGGTTTTTCCAGCATCATACAACCCATGACGTTGCTGTTATGAAAAGGAACCCTGTTTCATTGGAATGATTCAGCGGAAGAAGCGTTCCAGACCTTGAAAAGGTGTTTTACTAGTGCTCCTATTCTACGACTTCCAGATCCCGAACAACCCTTTGTGTTGGAAACAGACGCTTCTTACTACGCTTTAAGCGGAGTTCTTTCCCAGAGACATCCGGAGACAGGACAGATCCACCCAGTCGCATTTTTCTCCAAAAAACTGTCTCCCTGTGAAATTAACTACAGCATCACAGACAAAGAATTGCTGGTGATTAAAAGAGCATGCAAAGAGTGGAGACATCACCTGATGGGGGCTAAACAAACAGTGGAGATATATACTGACCATCGCAACCTCTTGTTTTTGAAAAGTGCCAGGGCATTGACACCAAGACAACTTAGTTGGTCCTTATTCTTTGCTGATTTTGATTTCATCATCAAATACCGACCTGGTCCCCAAAATGGGAAGGCCGATGCCCTATCTAGACCAATGCCTAGTGCCGGACCTATGGTGATGGAAATCGAAGAGCCTCCCGTTATTCTATACAAGGCTTCTTTCCAGAATGAAATTCCGGCGGTGACAACAACTGAGAGCTTCCCGGAAGAGGTAAAAAAGCAATGCGACATTCCAGACAACCAATCTTGGGTGGATGAAAATCCTGTAAATCGATGCAAGAGGGATGATTTGTTGTTACATGATAAACAACTATATATACCTACTGGTCTCTTACGACAACAAGTACTACAGTGGACTCATGATTCTCCTTTGGGGGGCCATATGGGGCAACAAAAAACCTTGCAAAATCTGTCTCGATATTTCTGGTGGGAATCAATGAGGAAGGATACTACAGGAATACGTCACTAAATGCTCCATATGTGCACAAGGAAAGGCTAGTCACCAATCATCTAGCGGGTTGTTGAGGCCCATACCTGTGCCTCCGTCACCATGGCACACGGTTTCTATGGATTTTATAGTTGAAATGCCTTCTAGTGTAGGACATACCACCATTTTGGTAGTCATACACCATCTGATAAAAATGGGGCATTTCATAGCTTTGACTAAACTACCCACATCATGGGAGCTAGCTATGACATTTTTACAACATGTGGTACGATTGCATGGAATCCCTTCTGTTTTAATTACTGATAGGGGCACACAATTCACGTCCAAGTTCTGGAAGGCACTCTGTAACAGCATGAAGATCGACGCTCGTCTATCAACAAGCTATCACCCTCAGACAGATGGCAAAACAGAGAGGCTAAACCAAACCCTCGAACAATACCTCAGATGCTTCACCTTACAGTATAGCGATGAATGGAGTACTCTCTTATGGACTGCAGAATTCGCCTATAACAATGCCACTCATTCTTCTTTAGGATGCTCGCCCTTTTTCTGCCTCAATGGTTAGCACCCCAATATGTTGCCATTTGAACATCCTGTTACGTCCTCTCATCCTACAATACAGGAACACCATGCACATCTTAGAACAGTGTTAAAGGGGCTAAGCAACATCTGGAGGAATCGCAAGATAGGGATAAGCTCTATGCAGACAAAAAGAGAATAGATGAGCCTTCCTATAAAGTAGAGGACAAAGTGTGGCTCAGTACGAAACACTTGAAGTTTAAAGGGAACACTCGGCTACAACCTAGGTTTGTAGGGCCATATGCCATCCACAGCATTATCAACCCTGTTGCCATGAAACTCACTCTTCTTTCCACATGGCATTTACATCCTGTGTTTCAGGTTTCCCTTCTAAAACCATGCCTCCCTCACACTAGATTGTCTTCGAAACCCTGCCCCTGGAAATTGAAGGAGAAATGGAGTACGAGGTTCGGGTCATTCTCGATTCTAAAAGAATGATGGGGAGAGTGTTATAACTCGTGGATTGAAAAGGGTATGGTCCTGAGGATCGTTCATGGGAATCCCGGTCCAATTTACGTTGCCCTTCGCTTCTTCGGCGTTTCCATGCACAGTTTCCTGGGAAGCCTGGTGGACCGCCAGGACGTCGTTCGTAGAGAGGGGGTTCTGTCACATCTCAGCACAGAATTCTGGTAACATTGAATGTTTGGGGTATGTATGAAGAACTACATGTCCCATGAATCTAGGGACTGAGTCTCCTCCTCCTCTCTTCTTTCTCCTGCCTACTTATTCACTTCCTTTTCCTGACTCAGGTGCTTGTCACCTAATATCGTCGTTTGGTTCCTCACTCGAGCACTTCGTTTTCTTGGAGCCTGAGTATTGTGTTGTCCTGTAGCGGTAGCGCTAGACGCGCTGGATTCGAGGGAGACATCTACAACCTTTGATTGATTCAGCGCATGAACGCGCTGAATCACGAACATTTCAAGACGCGCTATGGTTGAAAGCCGAGCCATTGTTTGTTTACTTAGCGTTTGCCACGCTGATTTAAGAGCCCGTGAGTAGAAAATAGATAAGTGCATGCCGCGCTGGATTAGGGAAAGCCTTTTGCAATTATTACAGGGAACCACCAGGCAGAGAAGTTATCTGCGAACTTCCCTGGAAACGCGGAATCGTGTTATTTACTGTCGAGACTTTGGAATTGAATTTCTTCTGCGGAAACGAGAAGAGCCTTGGCTACAATCGAAAGTGAAAACAGCTATTGTGTGCATTTCACTTACTATGGATATAGCAAAGTTCAGAAGAGTCGTCTGGACATCGAAAGAAAGCATCTGAATACCAGAAGAATCTGGTTACAGATAAGTACACTATTTGGGTGTGAGTCAACGTCCAACCAAGTACTGTTGATTGCTATTGACATTCACAGGTATTAGTAATTCAACGCTTGTGAATCTTTCTGTTATTTTTCTTGCTTTATTTTATTTTTTGTGGCTTTTTATTGGAGGATACTTGCGGCAGTTTAAATTCTAAGTTTATAAAAACACATAGTCACTTGATCTACTCCGCAGTAGTATGTATGGAATGTATGATGTATCCTCTATCCCCTGCAGGATTCCTGGCTAGAGAGGAGTGAGATCCCCAACAAGTCCATACCAGTGCAGAATTGATGATTTCAAACTGCTGCAACTTTATTGTTTATTTATCCATTTTTCCCCTTCCCCTGTTGGGGAGCCATCTGTTTGAGTTTGACACGTTACTCACAGGAGGCTCCACATAGGGGAGGAGGAGAATAAGCATCAGGTATCGCTCCCGCTGTATCCGGCTTTGGAGGTTAGTCAACCTATGTTCACTTCTTGACACAGCTATGAGAGCCTGAGCCTTCCGAAGGATCGATAAGCGTCTCTCCTCCAAAGGAGACACGCTTGCTGACAGCGTATTGATGGAGGCTCCCAAGTACTGCAGGCACTGGACAGGAATCGGGACATACTTGGACATGTTTATGTGCAACCCCAGCTGGCTCAACAGAACAGCCGTCTTATTGAACTGCAGTTGTGCTTCCTGGAAGGTGGAGGCTTTGATAAACCAATCGTCCAGGTACGGGTAGACAAAAACCTTGTTCTTTCTCAGGTGTGCTGCCACCACTGCCATGCATTTTGAAAACGTCCTGGGTGCAGACTTCAGTCCAAACGGTAGTACGGTGTACTGATAGTGATTGGTGCCGACTAGAAATCGCAGGAACTTCCGGTGTTTCCGTGCAATGGGCACATGGAAGTACGCATCTTGTAGATCTATTGCGCAAAGCCAGTCTCCCCATTGCAGCGGAGGATAGATCTGGTGCAAAGACAGCATGCAAAACTTTTCCCTGCGAATCCATTTGTTTGCTTGTCGCAAATCCAGAATGGGCCTGAACTCGTTCTTGTCCTTCTTCTGTACCAGGAAGAAACGTGAGTACAGGCCCTTTCCTCTTTGAGACAGAGTCTGGAGCACTTCGTTTTCTTGGAGCCTGAGTAATCTGTTGTCCTGTAGCGATAGCACTAGACGCGCTGGATTCGAGGGAGACCGCTACAACCTTTGATTGATTCAGCGCATGAACGCGCTGAATCATGAACATTTCAAGACGCGCTATGGTTGAAAGCCGCGCCATTGTTTGTTTACTTAGCGTTTGCCAGGCTGATTTAAGAGCCCGTGAGTAGAAAATAGATAAGCGCATGGAGCGCTGGATAAGGGAAAGCCTTTTGCAATTATTACAGGGAACCGCCAGGCAGAGAAGTTATCTGCTAACTTCCCTGGAAGCGCGGAATCGTGTTATTCACTGTCGAGACTATGGAATTGAATTTCTTCTGCGGAAACGAGAAGAGCCTTGGCTACAATCGAACGTGAAAACAGCTGTTGTGCGTATTTCACTTACTACGGATATAGCAAAGTTCAGAAGAGTTGTCTGGACATCGAAAGCAAGCATCTGAATACCAGAAGAATCTGTTTATTTATTTATTTTTTTTGCAGAGTTTTATATAGCGTGAACTAGACCCGAACTGAATCAGGTATCAGAGCACTTTACATAGCACCAGTTACGTTACATGAGGACACGCATTAATTTTTAGGCACGGGGAGATTAAGTGATTTGCCCAGAATCACAGGAGGTTTTTGGCGTCGTTACCGAGACTCGAACCCAGATCCCCAGGTCCGAGGTCGAGCGCCCTAGCCGTTTGGCCAACTCCTCTCTACAGATAAGTACACTATTTGGGTGTGAGTCAACGTCCAACCAAGTACTGGTGATTGCTATTGACATTCACAGATATTAGTAATTTAACACTTGTGAATGTTTGTTATTTTTCTTGCTTTATTTTTATATTTTGTGGCTTTTTATTGGAGGATACTTGCGGCAGTTTAAATTGTAAGTTTATAAAAACACATAGTCACTTGATCTACTCCGCAGTAGTATGTATGGAATGTATGATGTATCCTCTCTCCCCTGCAGAATTCCTGGCTAGAGAGGAGTGAGATCCCCACCAACTCCATACCAGTGCAGAATTGATGATTTCAAACTGCTGCAACTTTATTGTTTATTTATCCATTTTCCCCTTCCCCTGATGAGGAGCCATCTGGTTTAGTTTGACACGTTACTCACAGGAGGTTCCACATAGGGGAGGAGGAGAATAAGCATCAGGTATCGCTCCCGCTGTATCCGGCTTTGGAGGTTAGTCAACCTATGTTCACTTCTTGACAGAGTGACAAGCCCATGGATTACTACAGCCTGAGCGATGGACACTAACACGGTTCTTACGTCAGTATTAGAAACATTAACTGCTCTACGTATAGAAGTAGATGCATTTTGCGGGGAAAACGTAGAGCTGCGTAGTGAGATGGTTACCATGAGGAGGGTGGTAGCAGGCCTTTCGCGAGGTAGTCCTACAGGAGCACGAGGGGCTTCGTACATAAGAATTGGACGCTTCCTCCTCCCTCATCACAAAACCCTACGCAGAGTCAAAGTGGCGGAGCTAGTTCTTCTACCATCCAGGTTATACAGCCACCATCTAGAGAGGAAAATCCTGCCGTGCTATTAGCATCGGAATGCAGTATGCCGAGTGTGTGCCTGGTATCATCATTACCTGAAGTCTATTCAGAATACAAGGATGTATTCAATGAACAGGAAGCGAGCAGGCTACCGGCCCATAGAGAGTATGACTGCGTGATTGAATAAGAGCCAGGCGCAAGCATACCATGCAGCCGGATATATGCACTCACTGAGGCGGAGAATACATATCTACGATCCTATCTGAAGAAGCTCTTGGCATCTGGGTTTATTCGCCCTTCCACGTCTCCTGCATCATCGCCACTTTTTTTTTATACCAAAGTGCGAAGGGGGCTTGAGGGCATGCACCGACTATAGAGCGATCAATAGAGTGGCCAAGAAGAACAGGTATCCTCTATCCTTGATTCCTGTATTAATGGATCAGTTAAAAGGAGCCACTGTGTTTACTAAATTGGACCTTCGGGGAGCGTACCACTTGGTACGCGTTAGGCAAGGCGACGAATGGAAGACGGCTTTTCGTACTAAATATGGGTTGTACGAATATCAAGTTATGCCCTTCGGCCTGTGCAATGCCCCCGCCGCCTTCCAGTACTTCATGGATGAAGTGCTGAGAGGATTGTTGGACGTTTCCTGTATTGTCTATATTGACAATATATTAATATACTCCGAGTCGGAAGAAGAACACGTAAAACATGTTGCTGCGGTATTGAAACGTTTACAGCAACATACTCTCTTTGCCAAGCTAGAAAAATGCTTGTTCCACGCACCTGAAGTCGAATTCTCTGGATATGTAATCGGCCCTGGAGGCATATGTCTGATAAAAAGAAAACGGAGGCCATTATACACTGGGAATCCCCCACTAGTGTAAAGAGTTTACAAAGCTTCCTTAGTTTCTCCAACTCTTATAGGGGATTTATTAAAGGTTTTTCCAGCATCATACAACCCATGACGTTGCTGTTATGAAAAGGAACCCTGTTTCATTGGAATGATTCAGCGGAAGAAGCGTTCCAGACCTTGAAAAGGTGTTTTACTAGTGCTCCTATTCTACGACTTCCAGATCCCGAACAACCCTTTGTGTTGGAAACAGACGCTTCTTACTACGCTTTAGGCGGAGTTCTTTCCCAGAGACATCCGGAGACAGGACAGATCCACCCAGTCGCATTTTTCTCCAAAAAACTGTCTCCCTGTGAAATTAACTACAGCATCACAGACAAAGAATTGCTGGTGATTAAAAGAGCATGCAAAGAGTGGAGACATCATCTGATGGGGGCTAAACATACAGTGGAGATATATACTGACCATCGCAACCTCTTGTTTTTGAAAAGTGCCAGGGCATTGACACCAAGACAACTTCGTTGGTCCTTATTCTTTGCTGATTTTGATTTTTCATCATCAAATACCGACCTGGTCCCCAAAATGGGAAGGCCGATGCCCTATCTAGACCAATGCCTAGTGCCGGACCTATGGTGATGGAAATCGAAGAGCCTCCCGTTATTCTATACAAGGCTTCTTTCCAGAATGAAATTCCGGCGGTGACAACAACTGAGAGCTTCCTGGAAGAGGTAAAAAAGCAATGCGACATTCCAGACAACCAATCTTGGGTGGATGAAAATCCTGTAAATCGATGCAAGAGGGATGATTTGTTGTTACATGATAAACAACTATATATACCTACTGGTCTCTTACGACAACAAGTACTACAGTGGACTCATGATTCTCCTTTGGGGGGCCATATGGGGCAACAAAAAACCTTGCAAAATCTGTCTCGATATTTCTGGTGGGAATCAATGAGGAAGGATACTACAGGAATACGTCACTAAATGCTCCATATGTGCACAAGGAAAGGCTAGTCACCAATCATCTAGCGGGTTGTTGAGGCCCATACCTGTGCCTCCGTCACCATGGCACACGGTTTCTATGGATTTTATAGTTGAAATGCCTTCTAGTGTAGGACATACCACCATTTTGGTAGTCATACACCATCTGATAAAAATGGGGCATTTCATAGCTTTGACTAAACTACCCACATCATGGGAGCTAGCTATGACATTTTTACAACATGTGGTACGATTGCATGGAATCCCTTCTGTTTTAATTACTGATAGGGGCACACAATTCACGTCCAAGTTCTGGAAGGCACTCTGTAACAGCATGAAGATCGACGCTCGTCTATCAACAAGCTATCACCCTCAGACAGATGGCAAAACAGAGAGGCTAAACCAAACCCTCGAACAATACCTCAGATGCTTCACCTTACAGTATAGCGATGAATGGAGTACTCTCTTATGGACTGCAGAATTCGCCTATAACAATGCCACTCATTCTTCTTTAGGATGCTCGCCCTTTTTCTGCCTCAATGGTTAGCACCCCAATATGTTGCCATTTGAACATCCTGTTACGTCCTCTCATCCTACAATACAGGAACACCATGCACATCTTAGAACAGTGTTAAAGGGGCTAAGCAACATCTGGAGGAATCGCAAGATAGGGATAAGCTCTATGCAGACAAAAAGAGAATAGATGAGCCTTCCTATAAAGTAGGGGACAAAGTGTGGCTCAGTACGAAACACTTGAAGTTTAAAGGGAACACTCGGCTACAACCTAGGTTTGTAGGGCCATATGCGATCCACAGCATTATCAACCCTGTTGCCATGAAACTCACTCTTCTTTCCACATGGCATTTACATCCTGTGTTTCAGGTTTCCCTTCTAAAACCATGCCTCCCTCACACTAGATTGTCTTCGAAACCCTGCCCCTGGAAATTGAAGGAGAAATGGAGTACGAGGTTCGGGTCATTCTCGATTCTAAAAGAATGATGGGGAGAGTGTTATACCTCGTGGATTGAAAAGGGTATGGTCCTGAGGATCGTTCATGGGAATCCCGGTCCAATTTACGTTGCCCTTCGCTTCTTCGGCGTTTCCATGCACAGTTTCCTGGGAAGCCTGGTGGACCGCCAGGACGTCGTTCGTAGAGAGGGGGTTCTGTCACATCTCAGCACAGAATTCTGGTAACATTGAATGTTTGGGGTATGTATGAAGAACTACATGTCCCATGAATCTAGGGACTGAGTCTCCTCCTCCTCTCTTCTTTCTCCTGCCTACTTATTCACTTCCTTTTCCTGACTCAGGTGCTTGTCACCTAATATCGTCGTTTGGTTCCTCACTCGAGCACTTCGTTTTCTTGGAGCCTGAGTATTGTGTTGTCCTGTAGCGGTAGCGCTAGACGCGCTGGATTCGAGGGAGACATCTACAACCTTTGATTGATTCAGCGCATGAACGCGCTGAATCACGAACATTTCAAGACGCGCTATGGTTGAAAGCCGAGCCATTGTTTGTTTACTTAGCGTTTGCCACGCTGATTTAAGAGCCCGTGAGTAGAAAATAGATAAGTGCATGCCGCGCTGGATTAGGGAAAGCCTTTTGCAATTATTACAGGGAACCACCAGGCAGAGAAGTTATCTGCGAACTTCCCTGGAAACGCGGAATCGTGTTATTTACTGTCGAGACTTTGGAATTGAATTTCTTCTGCGGAAACGAGAAGAGCCTTGGCTACAATCGAAAGTGAAAACAGCTATTGTGTGCATTTCACTTACTATGGATATAGCAAAGTTCAGAAGAGTCGTCTGGACATCGAAAGAAAGCATCTGAATACCAGAAGAATCTGGTTACAGATAAGTACACTATTTGGGTGTGAGTCAACGTCCAACCAAGTACTGTTGATTGCTATTGACATTCACAGGTATTAGTAATTCAACGCTTGTGAATCTTTCTGTTATTTTTCTTGCTTTATTTTATTTTTTGTGGCTTTTTATTGGAGGATACTTGCGGCAGTTTAAATTCTACGTTTATAAAAACACATAGTCACTTGATCTACTCCGCAGTAGTATGTATGGAATGTATGATGTATCCTCTATCCCCTGCAGGATTCCTGGCTAGAGAGGAGTGAGATCCCCAACAAGTCCATACCAGTGCAGAATTGATGATTTCAAACTGCTGCAACTTTATTGTTTATTTATCCATTTTTCCCCTTCCCCTGTTGGGGAGCCATCTGTTTGAGTTTGACACGTTACTCACAGGAGGCTCCACATAGGGGAGGAGGAGAATAAGCATCAGGTATCGCTCCCGCTGTATCCGGCTTTGGAGGTTAGTCAACCTATGTTCACTTCTTGACACAGCTATGAGAGCCTGAGCCTTCCGAAGGATCGATAAGCGTCTCTCCTCCAAAGGAGACACGCTTGCTGACAGCGTATTGATGGAGGCTCCCAAGTACTGCAGGCACTGGACAGGAATCGGGACATACTTGGACATGTTTATGTGCAACCCCAGCTGGCTCAACAGAACAGCCGTCTTGTTGAACTGCAGTTGTGCTTCCTGGAAGGTGGAGGCTTTGATAAACCAATCGTCCAGGTACGGGTAGACAAAAACCTTGTTCTTTCTCAGGTGTGCTGCCACCACTGCCATGCATTTTGAAAACGTCCTGGGTGCAGACTTCAGTCCAAACGGTAGTACGGTGTACTGATAGTGATTGGTGCCGACTAGAAATCGCAGGAACTTCCGGTGTTTCCGTGCAATGGGCACATGGAAGTACGCATCTTGTAGATCTATTGCGCAAAGCCAGTCTCCCCATTGCAGCGGAGGATAGATCTGGTGCAAAGACAGCATGCAAAACTTTTCCCTGCGAATCCATTTGTTTGCTTGTCGCAAATCCAGAATGGGCCTGAACTCGTTCTTGTCCTTCTTCTGTACCAGGAAGAAACGTGAGTACAGGCCCTTTCCTCTTTGAGACAGAGGGACATCTTCTATCGCCCTTTTTCTCAACTGGATATCGGCCTCCGCCTGGAGCTCGCGCAGTTGGAACTGCGAGCAAACCGGTGGAATTGCTGGAGTCGGGCTGGTGAAACGAAGACTGTATCCATTGCAAACTATATTCAGCACCCACTTGTCTTGAGTAATTTTTCTCCACTCTGCCAAGTAATGTTGGATGCTTCCCCCCACCGGAGTGGGTAACGGACGAGGGGGAAGGAGTACCTCAGGGCCTAGACCCAGCCGGGCCTTTGGGCGTCGAGGAGGACTGCTGGGCGCCTCTGCCCCTCTGTCGCTTCTGGAAAGGCCGCCTCTGGTACTACTGCTGTTGATTTTGTTGCTGGCAAGTCTGACAACCTTGCCCTCTTCCCTGGGCACCAAAACGCCTCTGGAAGGGGCGGAAAGTCTTCTTCTGCTCCTTCGGCTTCTCTAACCCGACAACCATCAGGGTTTCAGCCTCCGCCTTCATGCAGGCCATCTCCTCATCAGCATGTCTGCCAAATAATGTCGCCCCCAAGAATGGCAAATTGGCAATCCTTTGCTGGGCCTCTGGCTTCAACAACGTCAGTCGCAGCCAGACATGGCGTCTCAGATTTATCCCATGGCAGTAGCCATGGGCCGCCAATAGCGAGGAATCCACTGCCGCACTAATTACTTGATTGGACACCATCATCCCCTCATTGATGATCTCCTAAAAATCCTCCCTCTTGTCTCTAGGTAGATGCTCCAAAAACTGTTGGAGGGAATCCCACAACGATCGGTCGTAGTGCCCCAGGAGAGCCGTGGCACTGGCGGCTTTCATGGACGTAGCCGCCGTCCCGCAGACCTTACGTACCGCAGAATCCATCTGCTTACTTTCTTTGTCTGGGGGCACCGTGGAGGATGGAGCAGTAGTATGTTGTTTTCTGGCTGCCGTGACAATCACCGAATCTGGGATCGGATCCGATCTGAGAAAGGCCGGATCTGAATCAGGTGGTCTGTATTTCTTCTGAAGCCGTGAGGGGGCGGATCTTGTCGGCGCCGGCGTCAGAAAGAGTTCCATTGCCGGGTCTTCCAACCCCGGCACCAAGGGCAACAGGGGGCGAGCCCGCTGCCGCTTATGGAGAGTCTCGAAGATCACGGACGTAGAAGGCGTAGGCACCGTCAGGGTAATACCCAGCTTCGCCACCCCTCGCAATAACACCTCTTGAAACAAGACAATGTCGTTCACTGGTGACACTCTCGTGTGGGGTGAATCTGACAGAGTGGGTGAATACCCCCGAGCACTAGATGAATCCGTATGACGGGACCTCGAGCAATCTCGCCTGTGACGCCGCCGGCACCTTGTAGATGAACGTCGGTCACTCCTAGAACGGCGTCCTTGCCTGGATCGCGACCTGGACCGTGATCTGGATCTCCGAGGTCGTGGACGATCCACCGGCCTGGTCGGCTGCGGAGGTATAGCCAGAGTCTTCGGCTGAGGCGTCGCCTTAGGTGGTGACGGGAAGCGTGGCAGCGAGACTGACCGTGGAGGAAGTCGTGGTGGAAGAGGCGGAGGACGAGGCGGAGGAGTAGGAGTCTTCGGAAGATGAGGAGGAGGAGTACTCGGAAGAGGCGGAAGCGGTGGAGGAGTGGGACTCTTCTGCGGCAACGTAGGAGGTGTAGGCGACCTTGGCCGAGAAGGGGAGTAGGCTTGAGAGTACTCCGAGTCGGAAGATCCAACTACTCTCTTCTTCTTTGTCTGCCTTCGCGACGAAGTCCTAGAAGCCGACCTTCTACTGGACGAGTGCCGGCGCCGCAGCGACCGGGGGCTCGTGGAAGCAGAGGACAGGCTGACCACCGAGCCCGGTGACGCCGGCCCTGGATCGCCTCCTAGAGGTTGACTTCTCTCTTCTAGACGTCGAATGCCTCGACGTCGACACATCCCTCGACGGCGATCTCCTTCTCCTTGACGTCGAGTGCCTGGTCCTCAACGTCGAACGGCGAGTAGACTTCGACGGCGAGCGGCAGTATCGCCTCTACGGCGAGCGCCGGTGCCTGGAACCATCACGACGTTGACGACTCTTTGACGTTGATGCAGTTCTCGACGTCGACCTTGTCCGAGGTCTCAACGTCAGCCCCCTCGATGTCGAACGTCAACGCCACTTCGACCCAGAGCCCTGGGTCGACGGGGAGCACGCGGTGGTCAAACCTCTCGCCGCCGACGTCGAGGCCCTCGACGACGATGGAGAAAAGTGCCGTTTCCTGGCCTGCTCTTGACTGGGGAGCCCCCCCAGAGGCCTCAGCATGGGCAGAGGACTCAGATCCAGTCCTCCCATGCCCAGACCCACCTTGATCTTGAAGCTTCCCTCTGCTCCAGGCCTTGGAGCCGGATTTTCTCCCTCTCTCTCCTGGTCCTTTTGGAAAAGGACTGGCAGATGTCACAATCCCCAGGAACATGGGATGAAGGGAGACAGAGGATACACACTCTGTGGCCATCCGATTTGGCCTTCTTCCTGGCACACTCTGGGCATCTGTCGAACAATGCAGGCATTTTCGACAGAAAAGGTGTTAGAAACTGGCAAATAACTCCAGCAAAAGGAAGAAGGACCAACAATTAGAATTAAACCCAAAAAGGGAGAGCTCAATGCTCCAGGGTCCTGCTAGCAGGAGCCGGAAAAAAGAACTGAAAGTAAAAGGAGTTTGCTGTGCATCATGGGATACCGAGGGTCTCTGGAGAGTTCCTTAAAGGCATGGTATCCCTTTTCCAGACATATAATGGCAGCCTATGGAGGCTTGTCTGGCCATCCCTTCCTCTCTATCATTCCAAGGTTTTTGTGAAGGAGAAGTGTCTCTATGGATGGAACTTGACACCTTTTGGAAATGTGATGTTGGTAAAATATCCTTGGCATTTCTAGTTGAAGTACTGGACAGTGTAGCCATGTAGATACAGGCTGCATTATTGTCTTTAATTTTCTCTTAAGTGTCTATGCAGGACTGCAGAGAAAACGAATTAATAGATTATTTTTGATTGCTCCGGGTTCCACGCACATGGGCGGGACTATTCACTAGATTATGACTATACACAGAGATCCCCTACTACAGAATTACTATATGATAGGGGCACAGAGTAATAAAAATGGCAATAATGCCCCGGTTACTTACCGGTAATCTTCATTACTCCGAGTATAGTCTTCCTCGCCACATGACTAACAACATGAGCTTCAGCTCCAGACCAGACCTCCAAAGCAAAAACAAGTCAGCCTCCCATGCCTCCCATCCCTTCCCAATATGGCCGACCCAATACACCCTTGACCTCTATAAGAGGCGGGCCGGCCCAACCCTTCAGCCTGAAATACCAAGCAGAAAAATATGAAGCCGATAGCCATACAGGGAGGGAGGGATGGGAACTCATGTGGCGAGGAAGACTATACTCGGAGTAATGAAGATTACTGGTAGGTAACCGGGGCATTACCGCCTCGTTAGTCTTCCTCGCCACATTTTTTTTTTTAAATAGTTTTTATTGCAGACATTCAATACAGAAGTTATATCACAGAATTAACACCTCTTAGCTCTTCCATTCTTCCGTCTCCAATCATTTCTATACACAGCCTGGAGGCCCACAACCCGGAGGTCGGGCGGCGGTAAAAAAAAGAATTCTCGAGGCCTGGTAAGGCGTATCAGGTGTAATCCTCTCTCCTGGAAATGTGCTCGTCTGCTTTTCCTCTTCTCCCCGCTATGTAATCTCCCAACATTTACTAACTATCCCCAACATCCCATCCCTCCCCCCTCCCAAATGTCCACCACCTACTCAGAAGTTCTCACCACTTTCTCATCTATGGGTATAATCAGGAGTCAGTGTCTAGTATCTACCTAGGCTTGCGATGTCCCTGGTGTGTCGCGGGAGCCGTTCTCATCCTCGTCTAGGTCAACCTCATCCTCCTGTAGTGTGCTATCTCTTAGGGCTTGAACTAATGCCTCCCAAGCCGCCGCCGTGTCCAATGCTCTATCGTTCGGTTTACGGGGAACCGTCTGGTACCGGTGCGTACTGTCACATGCGGCCCACCTCAAAAACTCATTGACCCATCTCCTGTGTGTGGGACCTGCTCTCGCCTTCCAATGTCGTGTGATTTCTCTTTTAGCTATGATCAGTCCCATGTCTATGAATTTGCTTGTGGTTTTATTTTTGGGCGTGTGCGGAAACCAGTGTAGTAAGCATACTGCTATATCGTATTGCAATGTCCTGTCCGTCCGTTAAAGTATCACCAATCGCTTGCCAATATTCCCGGAGGCTGGGGCAGGATCACAACATATGTTCCAACTCCGCTCTTTCCAGAGCGCATCTCGGGCATGCCGCGTTGGCTGTTCCAAAATACTTCTTGATTTTGCCTGGGGTCATATAAGCCCTATGTAGCACATAAAAGTGGATCTGCTGAAAGCGCGCATTTCTCGTGCTATTTTTAGCCCGTCTCACTAACTGAGCCTAAGTCGTCTCAGGGATCTCCCTGTTAAGGTCCGTTTCCCATTTGGCCTTTAGCATCGTCAGTGGCGGCAGGTTTTCCCGGAGCATTCTGCAGTACAAGCATGTCACTGCCTTATAGGTTCCGGCTGCCATCATGGTGTACTGACAGGCCATGGTCGTCGTCGGTTCCACAAGTCCACCCTTCCAGTGAGTCTGGATGGCCCTAGTCACCGCAACATGCAGTAGGTACTCCCCACTAGGTAGCCCGAATTTCTCCTGCAACTCCTGATACTGGACAAGCGCCCCGTCCTCATAGAGGTCGCCGATCACTTGTATTCCCGCGTCCTCCCAGCTCTGCAACTGCGACCAATCTCCTCCATGGGGGAGTGCTGTTAGCATTCCCAGGGGTATCTCTGGGGCATATGGGTGCTGCACCCCCGCGCGACACTGGGATCGGTTCCAGCAGAGCCTGAACGTCCGTTCCTCGGGTGTCAGATCCCTAAGAGCGATTCTCTGCTGCAAAGCGATATAGGCCAGAACATGGCGCGGTGTGCCCCCGCCTCTCCCACTCTCCGGGCCTCGATATACCCTCGCTACCTCCTGCGTAAAGATCCGCAGTTGTGCAGCTAAATAGTAAACTTCAAAATCAGGGGTCGCCATTCCGCCCTCATCTTTCGGGCAGGTGAGCGTCACCAGCGCCACTCTACATCTGCCCGCCCCCCATATATAGGAGGTCATCTGAGATTTCAGTTGGCAAAAGAAGGATCTAGGTATCCAGACAGGGAGGGTGCGAAAGTAATACATAAGTCGCGGCAGGGTGATCATTTTCAATAAAGAAATGCGCCCAGTGACTGATAGCGGGAGCGTAGCCCAAAAGGCCATATAGCCCTTCAGTGCCCGTATGCAGCGGCCTACATTACCCCCTAACAGGTCTGCCGCCGTGTGGTATATATATACTCCCAAATACTTCAAACAAGTGGGCTCCCATCTAACCTCGAGTCGGTGGTCGGGCCGTACTGTGTCTCGTCTCAGAGGAAACAAGCAGGTTTTAGACCAGTTAACTTTCAGCCCCGATAATGCACCGAATCGCTCTAGGAGTCGCTCCGCACCCTTCAGCGCCTGTGATCCGTCTTCTAGGAATAATAGAAGGTCATCCGCGTATAAGAAGATGAATTGTTGGCCCTCTCTGCTGTCTATGCCCCGAAAATGTTTACCTGTCCGGGCCACAGCAGCGAGGGGCTCAATCGCCAAGGCGAACAGCAGGGGGGAAAGGGAACAGCCCTGTCTGGTACCCCGTTCCACCTGATATTGGTGGGAAACCAGGGGTCCTATCCTCACTCTAGCCACTGCCGCCGTATACAGGACTCGAGTCCATCTGATATAACCCTCTCCCAGGCCAAAGTGTTCCATGGCCCTGTATAAATATTCCCACTCCAGGCTATCAAACGCCTTCTCTATGTCTATCGATAGGACCAGGGGTGTCAGGGCTTCCATGTGTGGGCTTTCCACCAAGCGTGTAAGTCTCCGTATATTTATCGTCGTGTTCCGCGCAGGGATAAAACCCGATTGGTCTGTGTGGACTAGATCGGGCATGTGCTGTAGGAGCCTCGCTGCCAGTACGGCACTCAATATTTTGTAATCCGTGGTTAGCATGGATAGCGGCCTGTAAGAGGCTGGGTTTTCGCTCTCCCTCCCTGGTTTTAGTAGTGGTATCACCAGGGCCTCGTGCATAGAGTTGGGCAGATGGCCGGTCGTCTTGGCCTCATTATATATCGTTTGTAGTCTCGGCGCTAGCAAGTCTAGGTATTTGCTGTAGAATTCAATGGGTAACCAATCCAGACCCGGCGTTTTGTTGCGAGCCATCCGTTTAATCGCCCTTCTGATCTCCCCATATTCTATGTCCCTACCCAAGTCGTCCGCCTGTTCTGATCTAAATGTGGCAATTGTAGGTCCGCAAGAAAAGCTTGAATGTTGTTCTCCTGCCCCTCCAGCACGCTCCTATAGAGGCTCTCATAGTATCCCTGAAAGCTATTTAGTATCTCCATCTGGGAGTATTGTATGTGGCCCCCTTCTCCCTCTACTGCCAGTATCAGGGAGCTTCATTTAGCGCAGGGTTGGCTAGCCACGCTAGCAGTGTTCCAACTTTGTCCCCTTCCACATGGGCCCGGAGCATGTATGCTTTATGATCGAAGCTGCGGAGGCGTTCTACTTCCACCGCTACTGCCTCCTTAGCCAAGCTGACCTCCCCCTGTAACTCGGGGTGGCCCGGTCGCGCTCTCTCGGCGTCTCTCAACTTAGAATCCGCCTTGTGCA
Organism: Lissotriton helveticus; assembly: GCF_964261635.1. Lineage (NCBI taxonomy): Eukaryota > Metazoa > Chordata > Amphibia > Caudata > Salamandridae > Lissotriton > Lissotriton helveticus. The sequence goes on along the minus strand of NC_136061.1, from coordinate 495,386,838 downwards.
GATCCTCTTATAATACCTTCCGCACGCCCACATGTTTCCCTATGCACTGACCTCTAATTACCACCTTAAAGGCGTTCCATTCCATCGCTCTGGTAGCCGTGGACCCCTCGTTTTCCACGAAGAACTGGGTTATGCCCTCCTCCAGCGCCGCGTGAAACAGTGAGTCATCCAGTGTCTCAGGTCGTAGCCTCCAAGTCGGGACTCGTGATATCTCCGTGACCCAGTCCAAACTAATCAACAACGGATTGTGGTCCGAGAGTGTCCTGGTTAGGTACTCGGTCCACGTCACAGTCTGCATCACAGTCCGAGAGCACAAAAATGCATCAATCCGGACATGGAGGTCATGGAGGCTCGAAAAAAACGAGTATTTACGCTCAGCTGGATGATGTGTGCGCCACACGTCCGTCAAACCCCATCTCTCTTGCCAATCCAACCTCCCCTTCGTGAGACGGTGTACGGGGGAATCTCCCAGTGGTGGGTGGGATCTGTCTAGTGTTGTGTCCGCTACGGAGTTAAAATCTCCGTCAATTAGGACTGGACCCGCTAGGAAGTGTGCTAGTGTTCCCGATAGTCCCGTTAAGAAGGCCATCTGGTCAGTGTTTGGCGTGTATATACTACACAGTACTATGTCCCTGCCCCGTAGTCTGCCCTCCACTGCCACATATCTACCCTCAGGGTCCACTATGTGCCTGGTCGCCTGAAACGGGGTGCCCGCCCTTATCCATATCATGGCTCCCCTAGCGAATGCTGAGTAAGTGGTGTTAAATATCTGGCCCCTCTACCTCCTTTGCAGTGCTATCCCCTCCGGTTTTGTAAGATCGGTCTCTTGCAGCAGCGCTATCTGTACCCCCCTGCGGACCAGGTAGGCGTGTACTTTGTGTCTTTTCGTCATGGAATTCAGCCCCGCACATTCCAGGTCATATATCATAATGCATTTGCACTAGCCATTGTCCCATAGTTCACATCGCAGCCTCTTCCGCAATCCCGTTGCGACATGAGTGGTGGTGTCCCCCCAACTAGCCTTCGAACCGTCTGACATTTTAAGTCCCTTATGTTCCGGAACCCTCCACTGCCAGTAAAATGAAGCAACCCCAACAATTCCCTCAAACCCCCCCCCCCCGAATAGGCCCCAATATCAAACTATCAGTACCCATCCAAACTTATTCAATCCACTCAACTTCCCAACTAGTTCACAGTCGTAACTGTGAGTGCCTTAAGGGCAATCGGGTTGTGGTCTAGGCCGGAAGGTAGCTACGCGTTCCCCCCCCCCCCCCCCGCACCCCTTCTTTAGCAGCAGTCTGACATCCCGGTCAATGACCCCTACCGCAGTACCTTACAGTTCGCAAATTCCTCCATCTGCAGGAGTGTCCTCTGGCCATCATCTTTATATTAGTTATTCAGGATCTCTTCTGCCGTTTGTGGTGTCACTAGCGGGCCCTTGGTACTATGTGTTTCTGAATACTCCGTCTCCGATCCTGTGCCTCGGTCCTCTGAGTTCGAGCCCTGTTTTGATGGGGAGGCGCCCGATCTCGACAACGATTCCACTGCCTGTAGTGCCGCCTGCCGCTCCACCTCCGTCTGAGACACCGATGGTTTCCGCGATCCCTGCCTTCGCCAGCGCAGCCTCTGTGATTTCCGAGTCTGCGTCTTTGCTCGCTCCCTCTCCTCTCGGACTCTGGAACCGTCCGTGCCCGCCTTAATGTCTCCCACCAATCCCAAGCATCCGCCGATGTGGGGAAGAAGTGTGTTTTGTCATCCAGTACCACTCTTAGCTTGGCCGGAAAGAGCAGGGAGTACTGAATGCCCTCATTCCGTAATTCGCGTTTAATAGATAAAAAGGAGGCTCGTAGTCTCTGCGTCTCAAAGGTGTAATCAGGGAACAGGGTCACTTAACTATTCGCCACCTGGAACGGCGCCGCATCGCGGGCTCTCTGAAGCAGAAGGTCCCTGTCTTTATAGTGCAGCAGTTTGGCTACTACCGGCCTCTGGGGCAGTCCCAGCTTAGGAGGCCTAGCCGGAACACGATGAGCTCGTTCCAGGGTGAAGAATGGTGATAGGCCTTCCGGCGCCACCGTGGTCTTAAGCCAATTGTCTAGAAACTCAACCATATCTCCCCTTCTGTTTTTTCGGGCAGGCCCACTATTCGGACATTACTGCGTCGACTCCTGTTTTCGGCATCCTCGGCCCTCCTCTCCAGCGTTTGTATCCTGCCCAGAGCGTCCATGAGCCTTTCCTCCATGTTCTTGTGGGCTGGGGCTAACTCGCCCAAAGTGTCCTCGGCCTCCTTGACTCTATCTTTGAGTTTGTCGTGGTCAGCCCTCAGGAGACCCAGTCCCGACACCACCTGTGCAATATCGTGTTGCAAAGCGTCTCTCGTTGCCGCAATAGCCTCCAGTATGCGGTCCTGAAGTTGCTGCAGGTCCGAGGGCCCTATAGGATCACCCTCTGATGTCTCAGAGGTCGCAGCTCCCTCGGTTTTCCCCTTGTTTCTCACCATGGTTTCAGTTCGTTAGTCACCCCAGTGTCTGTAATCCTCTGTTCAGTTGCCGGGTAGGCTCAGTGGTCTCTCTCAGATCGCGATAACGTGTCAACTATACACCCCAGGCTTCTAGTTCATCAGCCGGCTGTCCACTAGGAGATTCAGACTCAGTGTCGTCCCCAGGCGGGAATCCACGGTCTCCCCTCACCGGTACTCCACCTTCTCCACGCGTTTGTGGTCGCTACAGCCGCAGGGCGCCCCCTCCGGCCTCCTTCCTCTCCCTGTAGCCGCTTTGGGCTTGATTGCCTTACTCACGAGTGTCCAGGGGTCTACCACTTCTTCCATCAACAATAGGGGAAGGATCTCAGGGCGTAGTACCCGCCCTATCCGCGGTCAAGAACTTGTCTCTTGTTGGGGTCGTCTCGTCAGGGAGGCCCACTCCCCAGCCGCAGTTCGTGCCGTCTCGGGTCCTCTCAGTTGTTCATAAGCGGAGCCGAGGTCGCCCCCAGGCCTAGCGGTCGCATTGGGTTCTCGACCCCGCCCGGCTTCTCCGCTCTGCCCTCGGCGAGATAACTATGCCTCCATCGCTCCCACCTGGACTCGCCGACCTCTCCAGTGCCCCCGTGTGCGGTCAAGGGCCACCCAGCCACGGCCGGAGGCCAAAGAAGTATCTCCCCTCTTCTCAGCTGCAGCGCAGGGCCCATCCGGGGTCGCACGACGTTTAAACCCTGCTTACAGCTCCCCTGCGTACGGCCTGGGTACGTAACCTCCCACAGTCCCCCACCACAGCACTCCTTCCCGCCCGGTGGCGCCAGCTACGCCGGCGGCCCCTCCAACCCTCCTGGGTCAGCCGTGGGTAAGCCGCTGGACGCCCCCAGCGGCCAGGATCAAATTCTTCCTCTCGGCCCCGTTCCGGGCTGGGCGCCCCGCCGCACTCCGGGCTTCCTGCTTTTCGGCCCCGCTTCTCAGCCTTCCACGGCAGGCGGCGCCCCGGGCGCACCTCAGGAGGGCGTAGGATCAGCAGGGCGGTCACCTCAGATGGGCCACATTTCCTCCGTCTTTCCCCCTGCCGCCATCTTGTCCCAGGGGTCACGGCTGGGTCCGAGTCACAGACCGGCGGGCGTCCCAGTCAGGGGCCACGGGACTCACCGCAATTCCGCCTGGCCGCTCCCTCGGCAGATCGACCGCTTCCCCTGCTTGCATAGTTCCCGGAGAGGCGCCCTCCGCCCAGGCGTGCTTCTCACTCACTCCGGCACCCGTGGCATCCGCCATTTTGCGCTCTTCCGTGCGCTGGTCCGTAATCGCTTTTCCTCCGCCGGCAGGCTCTCTCAGTTCCGCCAGCGGGATCGAGGGAACAGTCCAGATTCCCGCTGCCTCCGGTCTGCAATTTAGGGCTTTCACGGGTGTCGCCGCAACTTTTAGCAGGATAAATGCGGGGATCAGGCGCGGAGCTCCGAGCTCACACCGCCATTCCCTCCGGCTCCTAAGCCACGCCCCCGTCTTCCTCGCCACATGACTAACAATGTGAGCAAATACCAAAGCCAAGCAGTTTCATGGAAACTCACAAGAAAACCAACGGACCAGAATGGGACCCCCACGGAAGAGGGCAAACCCAACAGGCCAGACGAGTGGAAGGACCACCCAAGAGAGGCAACCACGAGCAGGAAGAAAACAGCCCGGGACAGAAAGACACCGGGAGGGCCGAAAAACACGGACCCCCGAGAAATGAAGTGCCGACAGAAAATGTGCCCAACCAAAGATCGAAGGAGGGTAGAGAAGGCACAGCACCAGACCTCATGGAGCCAAAGCAACCACAAACAGGCCCTTGAACAGAAAGCAGCAAGCCGGTCCAAACACACCAAGACCGCCCAAAGGACAGCCCAAAGCAAGAGGGGAGCAAAAACCCAAACAGCACAAGAGTCACTGGGGATCTATAGGAACTGAAAAAAAGGGCAACCCCACCACAGTGACCATACAAAAAAGCCACAGCAGCAAGAGACAGTCCGACCGAAGCCAACAGCGAGAGAGTCGAACCACCCCATAACCAAAAAACCGGAGTGGAGAAGAAAACAAAATCCACCAGGCCCGGCGGAAATCAAGGGCAGAAGCAAAGGAACCAGACGGAGCCAACCCAGACCGGCAGGAGCCACAAGAACGGACGGAGGCACAGAAAAGGAAACCTGCACCCCACCCGAACAACAAAAATGAAGGTCACCCACACCCCACCAGCAAGGAGAGGCAGGCGGGACACAGACCACAGCCGCCCAAAGGATTCCCAGACGGGAGTGCAACAGCAACAATAGAGTCCAGGTAGGTGCAAGGCAAAACAGACCCAGGGAGCCGTAGGAAACCACAACAAAGCGACCTCACCATCAAGGGCACCGAAGAGGACCAGATCCAAGGCCAAGCTCCAAACAGGAAGGCAAACACCCACCTGGGACCTCATGCACAAGAAGCACAAGAGGGGGTGGTGATGGACGGAGCATCTGAACCAATCAAACACTCACACCCAGTCAAAAGATATGGGTTTGATCCATCACCGTTCTTTAGCCCACTCTGCCACCCCAGTTCAGACATGGCTATAAGCAAATCAGTCTGACCCTGTGCCTCATGGGAACAGTCCAGCCCGAACTGCCAAGCCATGCCTTCCCTGGACCGGAAACAAGCTTCCGAGGACCGGTTTCTGGCATTACAGCCGTCTTCAGCCCGGCTTGCTTGAATCCAGTGGCAAAGTGAGCAAGAGACTCACGTCTGAGCATACCCTGCCACACTTATGGCAGCAAAAGCGGTACAAAAGGGGGTGGTGATGGACAGAGCATTTGAACCAATCAAACACTCACACCCAGTCAAAAGATCTGGGTTTGATCCATCACCGTTCTTTAGCCCACTCTGCCACCCCAGTTCAGACATGGCTATATGCAAATCAGTCTGACCCTGTGCCTCATGGGAACAGTCCAGCCCGAACTGCCAAGCCATGCCTTCCCTGGACCGGAAACAAGCTTCCGAGGACCGGTTTCTGGCATTACAGCCGTCTTCAGCCCGGCTTGCTTGAATCCAGTGGCAAAGTGAGCAAGGGACTCACGTCTGAGCATACCCTGCCACACTTATGGCGGCCAAAGCGGTACAAAAGGAGGTGGTGATGGACGGAGCATCTGAACCAATCAAACACTCACACCCAGTGGGTTTGATCCATCACCGTTCTTCCAGTATGCTCAAACGTGAGTCCCTTGCTCACTTTGCACTGGATTCAAGCAAGCCGGGCTGAAGGCGGCAGGAATGCCAGAAACCGGTCCTCGGAAGCTTGTTTCCGGTCCATGGAAGGCATGGCTTGGCAGTTCGGGCTGGACTGTTCCCATGAGGCACAGGGTCAGACTGATTTGCATATAGCCATGTCTAAACCGGGGTGGCAGAGTGGGCTAAAGAACGGCGATGGATCAAACCCAGATCTTTTGACTGGGTATGAGTGTTTGATTGGTTCAGATGCTCCGTCCATCACCACCCCCTTTTGTACCGCTTTGGCCACCACAAGTGTTTCAGGGTATGCTCAGACGTGAGTCCCTTGCTCACTTTGCCACTGGATTCAAGCAAGCCGGGCTGAAGACGGCTGGAATGCCAGAAACCGGTCCTCGGAAGCTTGTTTCCGGTCCAGGGAAGGCATGGCCTGGCAGTTCAGGCTGGACTGTTCCCATAAGGCACAGGGTCAGATTGATTTGCATATAGCCATGTCTGAACTGGGGTGGCAGAGTGGGCTAAAGAACGGCGATGGATCAAACCCAGATCTTTTGACTGGGTATGAGTGTTTGATTGGTTCAGATGCTCATCACCACCCCCTTTTGTACCTCATGCACAAGAAAGCATAACAAACCCGGAAGGAAAGGAAATGCAGAAGGAACAAGCGAGACAGCCCAGCGCAGGGGACAAGCAAACCGCCCCCGCAATGTCCCACAAGCACCCAGGAGTCCAAATGCACAACCAACACCCAGGACTGACCCAGCCAAATAACAGTGAGCGGACAGGAACCAGAGTGAACACATGGCAAGGCCACAGGCAGCAACCCACCCAAGGCGAGAAAGACAGAAGAGCCGGGCAGAACAAGCCAGAGAAACGTCAACGTCCCAAGTGATCAAACCCGGAACCAAGAAGAGGCTCCAACCCGCACAAGGAACGTTGAGCCCTGACCGGGGAAGAGACCCGGGACAACCAGAACCCCCGGACAAGCACAAGCACTGTGTGAACAAAAAAATCCCCAAAGGATAAATAAAAAAACCATGGCAGGAAACTAAACACCAGACCCGAGTGAGTCAGCGCCCACAGGGGCACATCACGGACCACTGAGCAAAGTCACCCAGAGCCACCATCGAGAAGCACCCAGGCGAGCCCCACTAACAGGACAAACATCCCTGCCAGGCCAACAACCCCAGGTGCAAAGCCATGAGCCCGGATAAGAAGGCAGGAAAAAACCAGCACCGGGCACACAAACCAGAAGAAATAGACCGAGGCAAGCCCGAAAACCCCCTGGAGAACGAGGCAGTGTACAAATCGCCCAGGAGAGCAACAAGAAGCCCCCGCGGGGCAAGGACAAAAATAAAGCCAAGAAACGGTTGACAGAAAGGCAGACGAAAAATCCGCCAAAACGCGTACCAACCGACACAGCATAGAGCGGGAACCCACGCACGCCCCACAGGCCAAAAAGGCCGCCAACACCCGGGAAGGGGAGACCAGGACACAAAGACCACCAGCCAAACTGGCAGACAGGGTGGGAAGGGGGCCACCAGGACAAGAGAAGGGACACCCAAGGGAACAGGCGAAGTCGGGAAAACCCACAGAGCACCGGGACCAACCAGACAGGGAGGACTCTCAATGGACAGACCGGGCGAGCACTGCCAGCCACCCAGGCACAAGGAGCCCAAAACCCACCCTAGGAAGGACCACAACAGGGAGACAACCCAGATACGAACAGCCAGGGGGCCACAAAACCAGACGAAGGGGGACATCCACCCAAGGGAGAAGATCAACTACAGAGCCAGAGCACGTGGGACCGGAACCATTCAGCCAGGATTGCTCGAAACCAGTGTCATGGAGAGCACAGGACCCACGAGTAGGCAACCCCTCCCACTTGTGGAGACAAAGCAAAAAAAACAAATGATGGACAGAAAGCAGAACAATGTCACGCATTCACCCCAGTACAGAGATCTGGGCCCAAATCCATCCCATACTTCTGCACACCATGCCATTCCAGTCTGGACCCAGCAAAAATACAACCTGGTAATACCTGTCACAACTAGTGTGCGGGAGCGTGAGGGGAATACAACAGTGTACACTACGAGCAAACAGGCACCACCAGGGCCCTCAGAATAAGGTAGTAGAAGCGAACACGCACCACGTGCACCAGCAAAGAGATGTGACAACATGACGAGGAGGAGGGCGCAAGGAACGCCCGCAGCGACATGGAGGTGGAGGGGATACCACCCCCGCGGCCCAAGGCAAGAAAAGCCAGACCTCTGGAACAGGAGCAGAAGCCAAAGCCTACCCAGAGACAATAGAAGCAGCCCGAGAAGGAAGAACGGGAACAGAGGACTGCCCCCATGCAGGCGACAAAACCCTGAAGTGAAGCATGGGAAGGGGAAACACACCACCCTCCGGGCCAAAGGCCCAGGAATGCTTGAACAGAAAACAGCCCAGATACACAGAGGAAAGATAGAACGAGAAAAAAAAACGGAAAGGCCCAACACCGTGTCAAGCAGAGCACGTCATAGGGTACCTTACCTGCGAACCTGACAGCACGGACACCCAGAAAGGAATCCGGGCACCGAAGAACAGAAGACAACTGCTAACCAAAGGCCCACAATCAACAAAAGCAAAGCAGAGTGACGCCAAGAGAAGAGCCTGAGACACATGAACACAGGCCTCCACAGCGGAAAACAGAGAGAGGATACCCCACCCCACTGAGAGATCAAGTGAAGGGCACAGAGACATGAAACGCCGAGCGCTGGTATCGAGACTGGAACCCCGTCCCCCAGCATCAAAGACGTCCAATGCTGTCCACTCACAACAAATGTGCGATGCTCCATTCCTGTAAAGGTGGACAGAAAACCACTCCCGGCATTCGCAGAGTGACATGCTGCGCGAACCTGACCCGAAGGAATCAGAGCGCTCTACACTAGCACCAGGGAGAGCCAGTGAATTGCTCAGAAACACAACAGTGACAAGCTCGCAGACGACCTGGGAGCAGGGCTGGAACCACGCCCTGCCAGAGCCCATAGAGACGGACCACCAAATGGCATAACCCAAACCCCAGAGCCCGCTATAGCAGGGCAACAAGTCACAAGGTGGGGGGGCGCAGGACAGATCACAATAGCGAGGGTCAGAAGGTGGTGGAACCAATGAGTGAGCCTGCTAGAGCAGGGCCACCCCCCCAGGGCCCGAGACCTGCTAGAGCAGTACCTCGTCCCACTTACCTGTACTCTGGAGGAACTGCATCGCAGAACAAAAAAAACAGGCTGAAGGGTTGGGCCGGCCCGCCTCTTATAGAGGTCAAGGGTGTATTGGGTCGGCCCTATTGGGAAGGGATGGGAGGCTGACTTGTTTTTGCTTTGGAGGGTTCTGGTCTGGAGCTGAAGCTCACGTTGTTAGTCATGTGGTGAGGAAAACTAACGAGGAGGTAATTGAAATGATCCCGTTCACAAATACTCTCTCTCTCCCACATTCGCTATCTAAATTCCCTTGTTCGACACCGAGCTCCCAGAACAAACAGCGGGGACAGGGGTTGAGTTCAGTGGCAGCAGGGCCGGTCCTAGCCATGGGCGGTATGGGCAGCTGCCCAGGGCCTCGCGCTCAGGGGGGCCCCGCCACCGGCCCCGCAGTTGCGGGAATAAATAAATGATGTGGGGTAATTTGGAAAAGCGCTGCGCAATGAGCAGAGCACTTGCGCAGGGGCCGGGCCACAGGCAGCAGTAACTAACTAACTAAGGCAGGGAAGGAGGGAACATTACAACACTGTCTGCGCACGCACGCAAACCTGACCGTGACGCCTGCACGCACCCCCTACCACCTAGCTTGGTGGTGGTGGTGCATCGTGCGTGCGTGCCCTGGTGGTGACGTGACGCCGGCCTTGAATCCTCATGCAGGTGACAGTGGGTCCCAGGGCCGTCAATCTAGTAGCGCGCGAAAGCGCTACCAATGACGGCCCTGGACATGATTTCATGGCCAGCCCCTGCTCAGTGTGACGCACTCAGCATGCGCACACGCCATACGTGACCTGGCAGTCAGTCACTACTCGGATCGGGCGGCGGGCCGCGTGGGCAGGGCTGCAGGCAGGAGTCGGACGTCGTCGCGGGGCCCCGGCCTAGTCCTCCTCGTTGAGTCCATCGTTGTTGAGTCTACGTTAAGGTAATAGACCTGCTTCAGTTCAATCGTATTATATATTATTATACTTAAGTTAAAATGTCAAAAGATTGATGCTGAGAACAATGTGTAAATCTCCGGCATGCATCGAGCAGCTCTGACGGGCTGTGGATTTATGGGGCACCGGGCCTTTCCTCCTTTGTGTAAGCATATGTAGAATTGGGAGGCAGGGAGAGGAAGGAACAGCTCTGTATAGTAAAAGCTTAGCTTTTAATTTACCTCAGAGTGTGATGAAACCAATCATTCTTCCTCCTGCTATCACCCTCACTCACCTAGGTGGAGTGACCGAAGGCAAGATGAGAGCACCACTCTGGCCATCTCTCGCACAAAATAACAAATCACTTCTCCCATAGTCATATTGCCTTTTAAGACTCTTTCAAACAAGCGTTCCCCAGTGGTGTAGCATGCTAGTCAGCCAGTAATGGTCTTCGGTGCCTTCTTCGGGACCGGGATCTACTAGATAAATGCAATTAAAATACGGTTGATTGAACACACGACACACCTTCTGGGGTTCTAGATAAATCTTGAAAGGTTTGTATATCCTTCTATTCAGTTAGTATTGCCCTACACCACTCTGCAGAGTACTTCATCTTTTCTGAGCAATATCAGCTAGTTCTTTTGGACAGATTGGCTGGGTTTGCTGATTCAGGCTGCAGCGGGCCAGCCTTTGAGATCACTGTGATGCATTTGCCCCCAAGAGTTACCTTGTTTTAATACTTGATTATGTGGCAGCTCTCACCCTCATGTCAGTTTGACAAACTGCTCACATCCTCATGCTTCAGGCCCACTGCATGTGAGGTAGCTCCTGCGCCAGCTCCCTCTCCTTCCTCACACTGTCCTTCATCACATCCTCGAAAAGCAATACACATGCCAGCCTTTTGCCTCAGATCACGGCTTGTGATCTGTCGGAAACCTTTCCTTATGAAGTTTGATGTTCATCATGCTCAGAACTAAGCCAAGGATCAGAGCTTCCCTGAGTTCATGTAGTCTTAGATATGGATGAAACCTTCTACATGCTACTGGTCAGTGCTGTGCTGCATGCAGAGCCATGATAGAAACTGAGTTACTCCTGGACCTCAGTGTCCATGGGTCCTGGAGGAGTCTCAAGCAATGGTGGGCCTGCAGCTGTTGATTGTACTTTTGTTTTTTATCTAACGATATCAATCATTTTTTGTTTGATGGGGAGGAAGTGGCTGATAGTTTCATACTAACCTAGTGAGCCTAGGAGCTTTAGTTTGGGGGTTATGGCGTGAGGTGTGTTTTTCTACAGTACATTCGGCTGTGAAATGTATACTGCGGTTTTCTTGACCCTCTGGTTCCTTTGGAATTTGGGGGCATGTCCAACTAATCATTCAAGGAGACTGCAAGTGTTACACTCATGGATATTTGCTCACCTGTTTTCCATTCCCTCTACTTTTTGTCCATGTTACTGATATCCACATTAGTTTGCTTCACTGATGCCAAATAACTAAGATCAAAAGTTCTGCGAAGTCACTTTCTGTGATGTCACTTGGAGGGGCCTCACATCTTCCCTTTTGCCCGGGGCCTCAGAAGGCCTAGGACCGGCACTGAGTGGCAGAGTGATAACGGGCATCCCTCTGATATTCCTCCGAGCATTTCTCGCCTACTAAATATTTTATGGAATGGAAAATAAAGCATTTGTTCATGCACAAGTGGCAGAAGAGATCTGGCTGCTTTTATTTCACCTCCGAGACAGACATCACCTCCCGATGCTGGTTTATGCATGTTCGGCTTTTCAAATTCAAAGAAAAAATTCTCACCACGAACAAGAACATACTATGCCGTTCAAATGCAGTGATTCACTTCAGCGTTCAGGCATGGGATGATAGCAGTTCTAAGGGATTATCCAAGCAGATATACATGCTCTAACATGCATTGGCATTGCCAATAGGTCTCGTTTAGGATTTAGTTAAGGGAAGATGGGAAGTTGCAGGCACTATTGCTCATCACATTAAAAGCAGCATTCAGTGGGCTGCGAGAAGGAGAGAGCCGACCTCAGGCAGTCCCTTCAGAGATGCCGAGGATCGTCAGGGGCAGCAGGCGTTGGCCCTCACTTGCCCTTGCTATCTCTGGTCACAGCGGTCATGACGGTAGCAGGTGCAAAAGAAAGGAAACCAGGCGCTAAAAAGGTGTCAGGTAACCCCAGGCCATGTGTGATGTCATCGTACGCCACCAGCACTTTGAGTTGTGATTTTCGAGTCTTTTCAGAATGAAACTACGAATACCAGAATGCAACATGATGTTGTCCATAGCGCTAAGACTACATGACAATGGAAAAGCGGCAGCTGTGAACGCGTATCATGTCTTCGCTTGCGATGCGAACGATTAAGGGTTTTTAGGGGTCAAGTACGTGCACACTAACTGCCCCCGGCTGTTACACACCTAGGGGCTTATTTACAAGCCCCTTGCGCCGCCGATGCCTCACTTTTTTCCTTATTATAAGTGAAGTACTAGTGGCACACTGGGCTTGTAAATATGCCCCTGAGTGTCCAAGCAACGTATTACTACCCCTCCCGGCATGACCTCTGATTGACCCCCACTTTTAACAGGCTGGAAGATGCAGCAGTTGCAGGCCTCTCTGGGCCCACCTCGCTCCTGGCCGCTGGCCAGTTATAAAACTTTGAGGCCCCCGTTGAGGGCTGAGGGTGCCTAATGGCGCAGCCTGCATCCTATTTAGGGCCAGCTGAGGAACGGAGCTAGCCCCCCTCAACGGACCCACTTTAACGTGGCACACTTTTCTTTTGATAAAAGGGAGAAAATATGATGTATAACGTGTCCTTTTTGCTTTCTTGTGCAAAGCAGATCTTTTTGGCGAAAACATCCAAGCTCTGGGTCCGACTCCAATCCGCAAAGCCTCTGAAATACCCCAGACCGTCACTACCGTCTACCAGAACCCAAGTCAATGAGGCGCTCTGAAGTGACCCTAAAGAGACTCGGAGCTCCCGTGTTTCGTAGGGGTATGCCTAAATAGCTCACCTCTATTTATGCCTGGCTTGGCCTAGAGACATCTTTAGCTGACATTCAAACCTTGTATAGTAACATTAAAAAAAAAATCATAAATACAAACATATAGAGTGGGGCTCTGGGTCAGCCCCCTTCATCCATTGATCCTTTCATATTTACCCTTTTGCTTCTGCCACCACCCTCAGCGTGGGTCAAGGGGTCCGCTTACTTGAGCCATTGACTCTCTTGCAATTGGAGTGACAACATTTTGCCTAATCACATTTCCATTTCCGACGAAACTCTACTTAAGTGTCAGACCTGACGGGGCAATACTTCGAATGGATAATGTGTGTTTTTTTTCTTTCCTTTTTTTAGCCGTCCTTGTATCTTCAACTATTTCTTCCACCAGCAGTAATTCAGTGCTAACAGTACCTTTTGTTTCCAACACCACCCATCATATTTTCCAGTAATGTGCACTAAAATAAAAATGGTTCATATGCCTGCTATAAATGCAGCTACCTCAGCTGAAGCATCCGTATTGTTCTATTAAAGTTGTGTATGTGTGTGTGTTTATATATATATATATATATATATATATATATATATATATATATATATATATATATATATATATATATGTGTGTGTGTTTATAGACACACACACACATTTAAAAGGTATATTGCAAGGATAATCACAGAGCAGACAGAAGTAAAGCTGCAATTTCGCTGTGATCGGATTTTACACCCAAAAAACTGTAATGAAGGCATAGACCAACACAGAGAAGAGACAGCACGAGAATCCAGTTAACAGATCGCCCACTTGTGTACTAATAAAATGTGGAAAATTGCAAGCAAACTTCACACATCGAGAGAGAGCACCGCCTGCGGCAGCGAAATAATTGCTCACTAATAAGGGCTGCAAATCAACCCCGCAAGACTACGATGGGGAGAGTCCTATTAATTTTGAGATAAGGCCTGGATAGCCTAGGACACCTGGCTTCCAGCATGCCGCAACAGGGTACATCTGAGCCAGGGCGAAGCCATGCCTCAGTCAGAATCCAGTTACTCGGCTTGTTCTCTTTACTTTTCGGTCCCATCAACGACCCAGCTTTAGCCCAACATGCCACTTTGACCAAAGCCGTGGATTAATATGCGACCTGTGCCCGCTAAGCTATGCCGGACAGCACTGCGAGAGGTAAGTTTGCTGCTAACTTCTGACCAGTTTCTGTTTTGAAATCCACACCAGCTGATCTGTCACAGTAGTCTGTAGCACAAAATCTGGTTTTGCTACCGTTTCAGTGCTCATCCTAACATGCTGGGCCTTGGGAAAGTACAAAGTCCACAACCACATATACTTATTTTCCGCACTTTTATTGTAACCATTTGTTCCACTCAGTGCAGTCACACCAAGTGTAACAAAATGTAGTCTGGCTATTTTTTCGTTGTGATTTTCTTTTGTCATCGTACTGTAGTAGATAAATCATGGTTTTGGATTCGCCTCTACAGTTTCCATAATTTGATGTTTTTTTCCTGTTTCCATATAGTGAAAAAGAGCACTGTACTTGAGACGCCGCGGCTCACATGCTGCACTGTTTGCTATGAAACCGTACTGATAATGAGTAAGATAAAAATTGAAAAATATCGTGGAATAAACCGTATCAAGGTAGAACTATTTTTATTTTAATGACCGTATGACGTGATCGCGCAATTCGGCACTCGTGTTGAGTTGGATTGCAATATTTGGTGGTAATACTGGCCTGTGTTACTACTTCTATGTGGGATCAGCACACACATTTCACCCATTGTGATGTTTTTACCAGCATTGTGCAGTAGCGAGAATACCAGAATTACCAGGACCTTTGCCATATGAATCGTAAATCCCTACATTTTAAAGTGAGGGTAAAAACAGGGCTTTTAAGTGGGCCCGGTCCTGCCGGTGCTCAGCACCGGCTGTTCTAACAAGCATTTGCAATGCAATAGGTCTCGCATTTGGGAGAGTTTAAGCTACTAGCATTGCAAATGACAATGCCTTTTATTTGTTTTAAAAACCAAAACATAAATAAAAGCCATTGTAATATACAATGCGAATAGCTCAAACTCGGGTAAATGCGAGACCTTTTGCTTTGCAAATGCTTGTTGAATGAAAGTGGTGCAGTTACCCAATTCCCGTCCATTGAAAGCACTTCATTGCAGGGTGTGCTGACTTCAGCTGTTCTCTAGGTGTTATTTACAGATGAGCAAACTGTTATCTAAATTTCTTTTGATGCATCTAACTGCAGTGCCTACTTATTCTGTGCTGTAAATCTCAATGAAGGACATGCTTATATCTGCTGTTTCTGGAGCTATAGGTGAATCCTATTGGCTTTGCCACTTAACTTGGACAGGTACAGTCTAAAGATATTCTTAATTGTCTTAATAGCAAGAAAGTCTGAAAACCTTAGACATACAATAAACCCTTAACTCTACCCTTTAAATAAACTGGAATAGAATAGCGCTGCTAATTGCTTTTGATAACGCGCTGGCCATCTGAGATTAATGTCAGCTGCACTGAAGGGAATGAGAAAATGTAACAATTGAGCTGGTATAGTGGCCTACATGTGAGCTAATACGTTTCCTTTCGCATTGTTTACTAACATGAATGACACATACTCCTTAAAAACGTATGAAAAAGATTATGCATGGTTAAGTGCATTGTTAAAGAATTGTTTTATTATACACGCTATCATTATGAAAAAGATTATGCATGGTTAAGTGCATTGTTAAAGAATTGTTTTATTATACACGCTATCATTATGCACCTTGTCCCTCTTAGCAAAATGTCTAAAAAACATGTGAAAGCCAATAGATCTCACATAGGCGAAACCAAATGGCATTGCCAATGCTTGTTCTGTTTATGGAGACAAACATTCAAATGTAATACCACTGGATCTGGCCATTAAAAATCATGGTAATCATTTCAACAGGCATACTGGCCTTAACTGTGAGAAAGAGCAAAAGTGTCCAAAACAAATTGCCCCAGTGAAAGGCACCAAATTTTATACTGTGCCTCCGTTATTGATGGAAGCCAAATCAACACACATTTTATATTATCAAAAGAGTAAAAATGTTATCTTCTTAGCTATTTCAGAAAGCAGGATGTAGCACTGATTACTAAAAAAACAAAAGGTGATGCTTCATCAACAGTACACATCAGACATGTCACCTAGAAGTTTCTTAAGTACAACATGCCCCAAGCCATATAGTTTGCTGTATCAACAATCTCAAAGGGACATCTACTCACCAACATAGATATTCCGATTAAAGTAACTCAAACATAACACTCAACCACAGAGACTTTCGACACATTCATCCTCACATAGTACACTTCAAAGATCCATAAAGTAATTGGAAATATCTTATATTACCCATTACCTACTATGAAACATTATTTAAAAATACACTGGACAGACAGAGCTCCCTCAGTGACAAAAGACCGCCTTGTCTCTGGGTGTTCATTATCCAAAAAAGTAATGGTCAGCTAGACTTGGAAGGTGCTGTAGGCCATAGAAATGGTAAAATGGTTTTAGATATATACCTGGATAACTTCATAAGCTAGCCTGACAGGTCTAGTTTCATGAAGAGACAACACTTGCATGCTTAGAACGAATTTTCTTTAGGAATAGTATATATGCACTTTGAATTTCTGAAATGTGAACTGGACCTTCATGTGGACCACAGTGCTATGTAGCTCTCCTCTTGATATCGTTGTTTCAACACTGGTCAAAAGCAAAATTAAAGCCTAGGCACTATGCTATCCGAACAAAGCTTAATTCGGCCATCTATACCTTATTGTACCACTGAACACCGGTGCGGGGACAGGTAATGGTGCAGGAGTGCCCTAAATGTGTACGTGATCACACCTTCCTTAATGCGTACAGATCCTGCTTCCTGTCGTCAATGGAATTGGCTAACTGGATCAAGCAGAAACACTTCTAGGCTCATACAACGACTGTACCTGTGAAGAGCAGCACAATATCAGGTGAGCTTATATATTCCTGTTTTCCAATCTCCCTTCCTCAGTTTAGTTGAATTTTAGGTATTTGTTCTTCTTCATGCTTTCCTAATGAAGTGATGTAATGCCACAGAAGCCATGTGACACAAAAAGAATACTGCAAGTGGAGCAGACAACCACTTCCATTTTATCAGTAGTCCAGTAATGGAAAGTCCCTAGAGGAAATACAGGATTGCCTATGTGTATCTGTCTTAGTTGGTTTTCTGGCAAAAGGAACTGTGTATTTTGAGTAGTGTGTATGAGAAATTACATGGTGTGCTATAACCTAAGTCTATTTTGTTAGTATACATCATCATATAACAATTACCCTTTGTAAGCATCATCTTGTTGTGATTTACAATGATTTTTTTAGTCGAATAGGTTTTATCACAGGTGGTTCCAGAGTGACGCCATGGGTTTCCTCAAATGAAAATAAGATAACATTACAACCCAATAAAATCCAAATCTTGGTGACAACGAATACAGAAAAAAAGAGTACATCCTCTCCACATTGCTGGTACTTAATCGTCTGACATAATGTCAATGCTAAGTTATATAAAATAGGACATGGGAAGGGGCATTTACTTAAGAATAGGGTATGGGCAACTCAATCTTTTTTATAAATAGAGAGGGGTTGGGTCTTCACCCTAGACAGTGTAACGTTAGGCAATATAGTAGAGGGGATATAATGTAGTAATCTGCAACCCAACCAAATAGACTAGGGTAAAATCACAAGCATTCAAAATAATGAGGAGCTAGAGAAAATAGACTAGTGTGCATGTTCTAAAGAGTCTTGGTACATTGCCTTACAATTAAATTTAAATTCTATAATAATTCATAATTGGTTATCTCAGGAGCAAATCCGAAACGCATAGGGGTTAAAACTGTTACAAATGGGGGCATAATAAAACAAGAGGGTATATATGTTTAGAACAAAAAGGTATTGCACTTAATAGATAATGGTTGAATAACATGAGAAATATATTCTAATCAGGAGAACCTGCAAAAAAGAGAGATCAAATTGACAACAGATGCTGCCATACTGTAAACTAAAGCAATTTAGATTTCTTAATCTTACAGGATGCACATAACACAGGTGCAAAATTTCTCAGTCTGGTGGATTATCCATCACTGTACACTTAGCTTAAGAAGCAAGAAAAGGGAGTACACTCTATGTTGATGTTAGCCCTGAAAAAAATAATGAACATCCACACAACTCGTAGGCACTCACAAAACTGTTTTTGTTGTTAGTCAAATCCAAGATGATCACACAACAAATCTAAGTGGGTGGCATACATTCCAAAAGGAGGCAGATTTGACCAAAAGGTAGTGACCGATCTGTCATAATCAGTCAAAACAGGCAGAATGTTTTCGCAAGGGAGGACAATAGTGACGGCAAGTGCATTAAAAAGAGTGGGCTAAGGGATGACTCCTGCACAATTTCATTTTATAAATACATGTACTGAGAGCGGTATGGGGCATTGGGGACCAACTGAGCCCTGTCATACAGAGAGGACCTAATTCATTTGAGAGCGAAAGATTTGATACATATTTCCTGGAACCTATGAATTAGACTTGAATGGTCGAGTGTGGCAAAGAGCCCAAAGAAATCTAAAACAATTGGAGCAGAGAAACTGCCAAAATCCAAACCATACGGGGGTAATTTTCGATGGCATGGGCCAGGCAAAAGCCTGAATAACAAGGATCAAAACTGAAAGTAGATGCATGCTAGAAAAGCTTTGACTAACTTACCTTTCAATAATTGTAGTCAAAATAGGAGTTAGAGAGGCCTGAAATTGTCAGTTCTTAAGGATCTGCATTGGGCTTCTTCAGAAATGACACAACTCTAGCTTATCTAATGCAGGAATGGTTGCCAAAGTGCACTTCATATTGTGGCATATAACTGGTGCCAACAAACATACAGTTTCCTAAGCTGCCTGAGAGGGACCGGAGTTCCCAGGGGGGCCCGTTCCAACACAGGAGTCTCCTTGTAACTTATCAACTGAAAGATGCTGAAAATGGTTCAGTAGGGGCCTGAGGTACAGGATCTTATAGCATGTGTCCTCCATGGGAGATCTTTCATGACTTTAGAGAGGAAGCGGTGGGCTTGCTGGAGGCTTAAGATTGGGTTGTCTAAAGGAAGACAAATCATGTCCTTCCGAAAGCCGAAGTGGAAACTTAAAACTAGGAAAAAGCAATACAGGGATGAGTGACTGGTCGTAGCGGAAAGATTCATAAGAAAAAGAAAAGCATATTATTAGTCAGTGAAAGAAAGAGGGAACATTTCCTGCACTGTAATGAAATGGGTTACAGATAAAAACATAAGATCAATTTGTGTGTCAGACCAAACAGATGTACTAGAGGTAATAAGAGATAAATCCAATATGGGAATGACCTTTGGGTGATCAAGTCAGTCTGCCCTTATATTAAAATTGGCAATAATAGATGTAGAAGCGGATACAATAGCAGGAAAGATTGGCCACAGTTTTGCCACAGTTATGAGCATAGCCCGGCTACCGGTAAACAAGGAGCCATGGAAGAGCACAATGAAGGGAACGCTTTATAGGGTTTCAGCCAATACAAAGGCAGGGAGTTGCACATCTTACAAGTGACCCTAACCATGAAGACCACGGCTCCACCATGGCCAGTGGAGCAATTCCAATAAAATAATTCCCATCCTGGTGGTTGGCTAAGGTGACACAAGAGGTGAATGCTTACCTGAGCCAAGCCTCAGCTAAAGCACAAAGAACAATATCATGGTCAGTAAAGAGGTTGCGAATTGAGATAGAACATTAGGGAGGAATCTGACATCACATAGCATGGCTTTCAATAAGGAAGTACAAACATTACATTTGAAGTGTGGGAGCTAAAAGGGAAACCCTGTTATAAATATGATGACATGAAGGAGAAACGTCTCTAAAAGGAGACGTGAGTGGGCAATGGAATCATTTGAGCAAACAAAATGCATGATCCTGGCAAGCACTAGTGCAGATAGGCTTGCTTCTGGCACAGTGAATGCTTCAAAAAAAGACCCATAGGCCAGTCTGCAGGCAGAGTCAGTGGTTCCACCTCAAAATGGAGGTTTGGCAGAGGTAGGACTCATGGGAATAAAAAAAAAGTACGGTTGAAAACAAAATTAAAATATAGCCCAGAATTCGAGGCCCTGACGGCTAACCGCAAGATTGTGGCAGAGGCGCTGAGGCCTCATTGATGATTTGAGGGAGGACCGGCGCATGAGGCCTGGTTACCTGAGCGGCGGCCTGTCGGAGCCCGTGGAGCGAGTGCGAGACCACCGCCATAAGGCCGCATGAGCCATGTGCACTTATCCCTATGGCAGAAAGGCAGCCATGAATTAAAGTATTATAGGGCCTGAGTATATCTACAAACTGCCCCAGGCATTGAACGCGGTGCACCGCAGCAACGTTGGGGAGGCAGCGCAGAGAGTGGGTGCCGGGTGGATGGGCGCCTCATGAGCAGCGCTGGGACCTGTGAAGCTGTGAGAGGCCCTACTCGATCATTACAGTGCTTTAATGAATGGCAGCCAGTGGAACTATGATTGGGGGACTGGCCTGAGACGGCTGGACAACACCAGGGCGTCCTTTGCAGCGAGGTGCTGCTAAGACATTGAAACGACAGTGGAGACCGGTGTGGTGATCAGCTCAGTCTCCCTGATCGTCTGGAAATGGTACTTGAAGGGACACCCATTAGTTGGGAGCAGGAGACACGACTGTCCGTGGAAGCGGCCCGGTTAGAGCCTGGTGCGGCTTGTTGGTGGGAGGTTTCCACCTGTGTTCTATCTGCCAAGAAGTCTGAAACTGCACAGAGTACTTTCAACTGGGATTGCGTAAGTGGAGATCGGCCGGTGCCGTGCAGAGTCCAGGCGCTTTGTGGTAGAAACCTAGTTGGGGGCTACCGAACCGCCATCTAAATAGACAGATATCCGACTGCCATCATGACGAAGGACAAACCAGCGGGAGGATCTGTACTGAGGCCAAAACCAGAGTCTCTTAAGGGGAGGATTCAGTCTTCACATTGCCGAAACAGGTCAGATCCCTAGAGTCGATCACCAGTGGCTTGGCCTCGCGGGTGGAGGAGGCGGAGGGCAGGGCCAGAAGATATAACCTCCGATTTGTTGGTTTGCCTGAAGGATGTGAAGGGGGGAACATGGAACAGTTCCTCACTAGGTGGCTGATGGGCTGGCTCCCATCGGAGTCGCTGTCTGGTTGTTCTGTCACCGAAGAGCACATAGGGCCTTGATGCAGAAACCGACACCGGGTGCCAGGCCGAGAGCTGTCATTGCTAGGATTCTGAATTAGCATGAAAGAGATATGATCTTAAATTAGGCCATACTCAAGAAACCCTTACTATACGTCCCGTACTCTTTTCTTTGAATCGCCAGAGGATGTCTTCAATTGGATAGATGAAACTGTGAAGATTCGGCGCTGCACGCCGCCCAGGCTGGAGTCTATTTCTTCGTCTAGTGAGGTTGTCCGCAAGACACCCAAAGCCAAGACCAAAGGATTCAGGAGATCGAGGCGCCACTCCAAGTCCTGCAGTGATTCTGGTAGATCTACATCTGGCTATGTCCAGGTGTTTCATTCTGGGTTCACCAGGCGGGTGGAGTTGAGATTTTGTTGTATGGTAGAGTCCCGTACAAACATATTAAGACACGGACGGATCCACAGCGGAGATATGCATTTCTTGAGGGTACCATGTACGAGGAACAGGTGGTTTTTGGTTGTGTGTATGCCCTCCAGCCTCTAGAGTTGGTGGAGCGTCTCACGACTCTGTGGGCTGACATGCCGGAGGGGTTGGCAATAATAGGGGGAGATTGGAACGATGTAATGGACTCGGCTGCAGACAGATGGAGATCAGGGGGATATGCCGCCGTCCACCACAGTACTAAACTGAGCTCCTTAGCGACGGGACTGGGATGGGTGGATGTTTGGCGGCAGCTGCACGGAAAGGAACTAGGCTACACATATTTTTTGACCTCCCATGACTCGTGCTCCCGTCTTGATTATTTCTTTGTGCCTTTAAGAGCCGTCAGGAGGGTGAGGGCAGTGGAGATGCTCCCAAGGGGCCTATCCGACCATTCACCAGTGGTTCTCATGGTGCAGCTGGGTCCTGAGAGACACCCCTTTCGATGGCATCTCTCCCCATGGCACCTCCAGGACG
Organism: Lissotriton helveticus; assembly: GCF_964261635.1. Taxonomy (NCBI): domain Eukaryota; kingdom Metazoa; phylum Chordata; class Amphibia; order Caudata; family Salamandridae; genus Lissotriton; species Lissotriton helveticus. The sequence continues at coordinate 495,364,783 of NC_136061.1, read as the reverse complement.
AGAAATATCGGGAACACATGGGACAGGCAACTGGACAATATCTAGATACAAATGTGGGGACAGTGGCTGACAGTGGCCATGAAACCCACTTTCCGGGAAGTGGACATCTCCTTCTGTGCGGCAGCACGTCGAACCCGGCGGGAGGCTCTGCTGCGGTCGGAGGCCCACTTAATGCAACTAGAGCAGAGTAGTAGGGGGAGGGAGGGAATTTGGTGCACCGACAGCTGGTGCTGACGCGACAAACCTATTCAGATACCCTGATGGATAATAATAATAATAATCCACATTTGTAAAGCGCACAATCACCCGTAAGGGTCTCTAGGCGCTGGGGGCCGTCGGGAAGATTAAGCAAGCTATTGCCCAGAGTCACATGGTGCTCGGCAAACCTGCCGCCGGTGCCGGGGATCGAACCGTGATCCCCAGATTTCAGAGTCAGTCGCCCTAGCCGCGGCGCCACACGTGAGGCCGGCCTTGCGTGGCTGGTGTCCCGTAGCAGAATTTATCAATGGAGTGATAAGTCCAGTAAATTATTGCATAGACTATGCCAAGGGACCCTGCCGCCCCAGGTTCTGCCTAGTATACCGGGTCCTGATGGACGGGTTCTGAGCGACCCCTCCCTTATAGATGAGAGTTTTGCACAATATTTCGCAGAACTCTACACCCTTAGAGAGCTCCTGCAGGAAGATGTGATCAATCGCCCCCCACTCTTTCCGATGACGCGCGAGCAGACTTGGAACTGCCATTTATTGAGGAGGAGACTTGCACAGCATTGGGATAATTGAATTCCGGAAAAGCGAGGGCCCGAATGGGTTCCCCTGTGAATTTTTTAAGAAATATATCTCCCAGATAGGGTCGCACTACTTCAAAGTTATCGAAGAAGCTAGAGACCGGGGATGTCTGCCGTATGACTGGAGGCATGAAGAGGTGGTCTTATTTAACAAGCCAGGTCGGCCTCCTGACCAACACGCCTCCTATCGCCCCATTTCACTTTTAAATGTGAGGCCAAAATTCTTGCCAAACTATTGGCCAATCGTCTGCAATCACACATAGCTACATTGATTCATCCAGATCAGGCAGGCTTTATGACTTAGCGGGCCACGCGCCACAACATCCGGCGGGCACACAATGCAATATATGCCATCCAGGGAAGAGGAGTGCTTGCTGCCCTTCTGCTGGCAGACATGGATAGGGCGTTTGATTCCCTCAGTTGGGTATACCTATTTGTGCTCCTTGATCTTCCTAATATAGGTCCTTGTTATATTAATTGCTTGAGTTCAGAATTTTTTCTTGCTAAAGTTCTGCTCGCTCCAGTATTCCAGTCTCCATGGAGATGCCTGTGTTGAGGCAGTTAGAGACTGAGGACTGGAGAGCTGGCAGCATCTGTTGGTGGTGCTTATTTGGAATAAAATTACCTACAAACTTATACAGTGTTTGTCTAATTTAACAGTCCTCAATTCCTGGCATACCTAAAACTGCTACATACAGACCTCACGGCGTCGGTGCGGGTGGCAGGATCCAGATCTTCGACGTTTTCCGTAGACAGGGGCACTCGTAAGGGGTGTCCTCGGTTGCCGTATCTCTTTGCGCTAGCAATGGAGCCGTTAGCGGCGTGGGTGCGAATGGACACACAGGTGGCGGGGTTTGAGTGGGATCATGGGCTCTCGGATCGTATTGCTTTGTATGCGGACTAAGTCCTCTTTTTTTTAACAGACATAGATAGGACAGGCCAAGGCTCCTCCACATTATGCAAATCTTCGGTGAATCATCGGGACTGTATATGACCCCGAGTAAGTCCACGCTGTGGGGGCAGGGGGGAAAGGCAGAATTAGGGTCCTGGGCCACGGCGGTGCGGGCGTCGACAGAGGGTGTGAAATATCTGGGAGTCTTTCTATCAGATTTGCAAAGAGTTGCGTGGGACAGAAATATAGTTCCAATCTAGACACGAACAAGGGAAAAAATTAAAACTTGGTCGCACATGCCCCTTTCCATATATGGTAGATCGGCAATTTTTAAAATTGTGTCCTTGCCGCGCCTCCTCTATCAATTGCAGAACTATCCCTACCCAGTGCCCCCCTTGCGGTTTTGCCAGGTTAATTCGACGCTGGGACAGTTCCTGTGGGCATGGGGGGCTGCGGACCTGCTTTCAGTCAACATATTGCGGGGGCTGGCCACTTCAGATATTCAATTGTACTATGTGGCTTCACATCTCCTAGTACTAAATGAATGGTGGTATGGTAACTGGGCGGCACCCGCATATGAAGTGGAGCGAAGGTGTATGGGTGAATCCACCTTGCATACCATTCTGTAATCTGCGTCACTACGCAATTCTTTACCGTCTGCCACTCAGGTGGTGCTTCGAATGTGGAAACAGTACCTCCGTAAGATGGGTTGGTGGAGTAGGCTAACTAGGGAGACCCCGCTGTGGCATAATGGCAGTCTACCGCAGCTGGTGGCACTAGCTGCATTCAAAGAATAGGATAACATAGGAATCTCCACTTTAGGGGATGTAATGCAAGACGTGGTACTCAAATCTTTACAAGATCTTCAGCGAGAGTACCACATGCCAAAAACTTAGTTCTGTAAATTTTCATGGGAGATTTACAAGATCATAAGATATCAAAGATTTATCAACCCTTGGTGACCCATAGCTCCACTACGCTAGATAAACTCAGAGAGGCTTGGGTGGGGGATGTAGGCCATCTGGATGGATATGAATGGATGGATGCACTGGCCTTCCCTAGAGGTTCAGCGTAATCGACAAGGTTGTGTCTCATTCAATTCAAATACCTTCACCGGGTTTATTACACTACGCTCAGGCTATGGAGGGCAGGTCTACTGGCATCGCCGATGTGCATCCGATGTGAACGAGAAGAGGGGGTGCCTAATTCACACCATTTGGCACTGTACAGCACTTATGAAATTTTGGATAGGGGTGTTGCCCTGCTTGGCGGAGGTGCTGGGGTGGGAGCTCCACTCCTCACAGTGATAGACAATTCTGCATATCATGGAGGGTATAGGAGGTAACATATACAAGAGGCACCTACTGCTACTGGGGTTGACCCTGGCCAAGAGAGAAATAGCACAGTAGTGGAATGCCGCCCTCCCTCTCGGCATGGAAGAATGGGTAGGATTTTAGCATGGGGTTAGAGATCTCGATATTTAAGGCCAGCGGCTGCCAGCAAAAACACCCCAAAATCTGGAAACGATGGGCAAACTACCGAGGTCTGGAATTGGACCGGTGCCCCCGGTAGATGAATCTGTAACTGCCTTGATCTGTGGGCCACTGGAGTAAGGGATTGGAAATGTAGTGGAGGGACGGTTTCGCTGAAATGGGAGATGTGGTGACAACCGAAATGCCGCTGCGTGCTAGTGCATCATGGGGGGCGGGGTTAAGATGTTTATGTTATATTGTACCTTTTGACGATAATAATGTATAAATTAACTGTCAAAGACAATGTTGACATTATAACATTTGTTTTAATATATATATATATATATATATATATATATATATATATATATATATATATATATCCCAGAAGGGTTAGAAGAATACAGAGAAAGCAAAAGAGAAAATAATCAGAGAAAGACAATCCAACAAAGTATATATATCATTCTAAACTTCTACACTGGAAATTTTATTAAATGAACATATTATAAAAGTAAACATACACACATTATGAGGCCATTTGTGCTTCACAGATATACTCCTTCGTATTAATTCCTAATTGGCATCTTTTTCACTTATTAAAAGATCCTCAGACACAAACATATGCTGTAATCTCAATGGTTAAATACCAATCACACATGTATTGTATTTCAGAGGGATCAATTTAACTCATGAAACACCGTTGTAGAATTTATGATACTGTAGAAGCGAGAAAACACATACAGTGTGTAACTTGTGCTAGTTGCATAAGGTACTGCCCTCAACCCGACTACAATCCGAAATGCCCAGATAAGCCTACGTACATCTAGCCCCACAACTAGTGTACATTTCAACTAAATTAAACAATTATCAATGATTATTTTCATGCTGGGGTTGCTTTTCACTTACCTAATGTGACCAATCAGCTCAATCAATTTGTGACTGAAGAAGTAAGCAGTCAGCTCTGAAACATGGCTCAGGACAGAACAAATCCCAAACAAGGTGGTAGAGCCATTCAGGTCCTCCAAGTGCCAGAAGAGAAATGTAAAAACAAATCCGTAGCCAAATCCCATGAACCAGGCTACAAAAAGCACAGAGCTGTATCGCACAGAGCAAATGATTTTGATCAGGTCCCAAACCCGGAAAGACTCAGATGAGGCCACTACTTCACCAGTGCTGGAATGGTTGCCTTCTGGGGATGTTGCAGGAGTATTTCCCTCCCCTTGCGTGGCTATCACCTCCTCTCGATTCTCATCTTCTTGTGTTAATTGGTGATAATGGAAACGGAATTGGGTTGACACTATCATAGCTATAGACATCAGAACCCCAAAAACAATAAAAGCAATCCGGTAGTTTTTATAATCTGGCGCTTTGCACCCAATGCCTGTAAAAACTGCATCTATGTGGGTGTGGTCAATTCCAATTCCAACAGACAGCATGGCAAGCCCCCATCCCAACGAACCCCACATTCGTTGCAACCCATAGCGATCCCTGTGTTTCCCAAGATATTGCAAAGTCACAGTGTCTACGATAGTAACAGAAGGGGCACTGAAAAACTCGCCAATAATCACAACAAGCAGGATCAATAAAAAAATAGTTTCTACATTTTCTTCATCATACACAAGTATGTACTGATCTGAAGGTACCGTGGTAGTAGTTGCAGCAGTGGTGGCAGCTTTAGTTGTGACTTTTGTTGTAGTTGTTGCACTCATAGTCATCTTATCTGCAGGTAGCCTAGAACTGTTCTCACCAGTACTTCGAACTATTCGATGCATTGAATCCAAGGTGTCACCTTCAGCATGGTTAGACATGAAGGAATTGATTTCCTGGCTTAACGGCATGGGGTTGTGGGCCAGTAAGTCTCTCTTACGTCTAACAATCTCAGATGTAGCACTTTGCATGGTAAGTAGAGAAGTCAAAGTGGTATTTGGGGTAACGGTTGTTGAAAGACTTCCATTTGTAGGGATTACTGGTAACGGGTTTTTTGGTAAACACCTCAAACTTGCTGGTTTAACAAATCCTATTCCAAGGTTAAATAGAACCCAGCATAAAACTGAGAAGAGAAGCACGATTTTCCCTTTCTTGAAGCGATCTGCCACTATTCCCCAAAATGGAGCACTGCAAAACTCAATGAAGTATCTGATTCCCACCAAGAACCCACTCTGGCTTGGTGACATGCCCAACTGCTTATAATATACAGGTAAAAGTGGGTAGAGTGATCCATAAGCTGCATAAAAGAAAAAATAAAAAACTTTTGAAATAAGGAGGTCATTGTTTATTTTGACGCAGTGCTTTTCTATCCAATCCATGTCAGGGTCTGGAGTAGTTCTCGTTTGAGTGGCAGTGGGTTCATTTGGTGTTCTGGTGTGTTCCAATGAAACAGAGTTAAATGGGTCAGCAAGCACATACTTTCTCTTCTGTTCCTCCTCATCGTCAGATAAAATGGCAACTTTGTCATCGGTCGCCATGGCTTATTGATAGCGTCTTGATGTTAAAGCACTTTCAGGAGTATCTTAAAGGAGCCCTGTAAAATAAGAAGAAAGTATGATATCATAATAGGTTTGCATACAATTGAAGTTGCATAGGAACAAAACTTGGCTCTTCTCTAACTGTGCAGATAGGTTTTGTATGAAAAACTCAGTTATAGCGGGCCACTAACCATACTTAACATTTACTTTCTATATCATTATAATGTATTCAAAAATCTATCTGTGTTAAAACACTTTGGTCCTCACTATAGGTTTGCTTGAATTTGCTGTGGGAATACTGGAGTTTGGAATCTCTGAATTTTCCCAGTATCTCTACACTGAATTTCAGCTTTTCAGGGTTTGGGTGAAAATGGAGAATAACTGCATGGACCTAAGAAAAACAAATCCTTTTATTCAGGAAGTCCCGGGGTCACTCAGTCCCAGGTTTTTCCATTGGCTATAGGGACATAACATGAACAGTACAAGATACACTTTTATACCCATCAGTAATTTATTTACAAAATTGTTCTTGACGAATTTCTATTTCATCATCTGGGTTACATTTTCTACTTTCACACATACTTCAAAGGCCTTTATGAATACTTAGAACTTCCTGTGTCTCTACAATGCCTACTGTTGTTCTGGTGGTGAGAGGTACAGGGGCAGCTCTGGGGGACACAGAGAGAATGAGGAGGAATAAGGGCAGAGGGATGGTTGAAGGGAGTGGTGAGAGATCAAGGGGGATGGATAGGGGGGACTAGAGGCAGAGAGGAGGAAGGAGGGGGAGTGTCTCACTCGCTCCCCAATGGGAGGGAGGGGTTGAAAGAGAGAGAGAGCGAGAGAGAGAGAGAGAGAGAGGTTTCAAATTTGGAAACTAGCCATTTGGACCAATCTTTTTCTTGAAAACAGATTTTATTTGTCACAGGTCACATACATTGCATAGCTCCGTAACCCGGAGACTGCTGCACACATCAATGAAATTACAATAATGCCGTAGACTTTTATACCAGAAAACAAAACCCCCACCCCTCCACCCCCCGATTGCGTATATGCCATCCCAACTAAAGGATTATATGACTAATGTAGTACACTGAGTCCGTCCAGCACCCCACAGATCACTATCTTCATCCCAATTCAAATAGGTACAATAGATGTCTCCTCCGGCGGCGGGTCAAGCTCCAACACCCGATAGTCCGCCCACCTTTTCCAGATGTTAAAATGCTTACGGGGGCATCCCCTGGCAACAAAAATCGGCAGCTCAAGCCCCATGCAGAAGTCCATCCCAGATCGCCACGCAGCCAGCGGCGGAGCCAGAGTCGCCTTCCAAGCTCTGGCTACATCCATCTTCGCCAGCGTAAGACCCAGCAGTAACAGGTGGCGTTTGTATCTATTGCCCCCAATACCATCCAGCAATGCCAGTCTCGGTGTATACGGAAGCTCCCAAGCCAATACCTCCGACAATCAGGAGAACACCCCCCTCCAAAATGTATGCAGCGCAAGACAGCCCCAGACTGTGTGGAGCAGTGTGCCCTCATGCGTCCCACACCAGAGACACTCGGGGGAGCCTATCATTCCCGCCCTCCACAGTCGCACTCTGGTAAAATACACACGGTGTAGGTATTTAAATTGCACTAGCCGTAGGCGTGTGGATATGGTGGCTCCACGCGGACTCGCCAGAGCCTCTGCCCAGTCCTCTTCCTCCAGGTCGCCCACATCCCCTACCCATGCTGTCCGGAGGCGCTGTAAATCAGTAGAGCAATAATGAACTAACGTCTGGTAGATGCGAGAGATCTTACGGTCTGGCAACTCACCCATAAACATATTTGCCTCCAGTGGGCTAAATTCAGGAAGGGACTCCAGCCCCACTAGATGAGGTGACAGTGTGTGTCTAAGCTGCAAATACTTAAAGAATTCAGACCATGGCATCCCATACTAATTTCTTAACTCTTGAAAGGATTTAAGTGTCAGGTCTGCCATCACATCACCCAGGTACGATATCCCTATAGAATCCCATCCCAGGAAACCCTGCAGCGCCTCCAGCTGAGGCAACCGCCCGTTACCCCAAAGAGGCGTCTCCCGGGTCAAAACATTCCACCACCCCATCCTATGTAGAGTGCGCTGCCAGACATGAAATACCACCTGTGTGGCCGAAGGAAGGCCCCGTTGCAAGGGCGCGGAGTAGAGCAGAGTGTGTAACGACCGAGTGCCCATCAAGTGTCGCTCTACCGCATACGCCGAATCCCCTCTATCACCGTACCACCGCTCATTAAGCACCAACAAGTGTGCTGCCTGATAATAGGAAAGCGGTACAAAAGGGGGTGGTGATGGACGGAGCATCTGAATCAATGAAACACTCACACCCAGTCAAAAGATCTGGGTTTAATCCATCACCGTTCTTTAGCCCACTCTGCCACCCCAGTTCAGACATGGCTATATGCAAATCAGTCTGACCCTGTGCCTCATGGGAACAGTCCAGCCCGAACTGCCAAGCCATGTCTTTCCTGGACCGGAAACAAGATTCCGAGGACCAGTTTCTGGCATTCCAGCCGTCTTCAGCCCAGCTTGCTTGAATCCAGTAGCAAAGTGAACAAGGGACTGGGTATGGTCAGACGTGAGACGTGGTGTCGAGTGCAAAAAAACAATGGATTTAGGCCCGGATCCTTGTACTGGGGTGAATGTATGACATTGTTCTACATTCTGGCCATCAACTGCGTTTTTTGCAATTTTCACCTCGAGTGGGCTGGGTATGCTCAGACGTGAGTCCCAGGCTCTCCACACCACTGGAGTGAAGCTATCCAGGCTGATGAAGGCTGATAGCCAGAAACCGGTCCTTGGATGCTTGATTCCGGTCTGGGAAAGACATGGCTTGGTAGTTCGGACTGGACTGTTCCCATGAGGCACAGGGTCAGAGCTGATTTGCATATAGCCAGTGTCTAACCCAGGGTGGTGTGGAGTGCAAAACAACGATGGATTTAGGCCCGGATCCTTATACTGGGGTGAATGTATGACATTGTTCTACATTCTGTCCATCAACTGTGTTTTTTGCAATTTTCACCCCGAGTGGGCTGGGTATGCTCAGACGTGAGTCCCAGGCTCTCCACACCACTGGAGTCAAGCTATCCAGGCTGATGAAGGCTGATAGCCAGAAACCGGTCCTTGGATGCTTGATTCCGGTCTGGAAAAGACATGGCTTGGTAGTTCGGACTGGACTGTTCCCATGAGGCACAGGGTCAGAGCTGATTTGCATATAGCCAGTGTCTAACTCAGGGTGGTGTGGAGTGCAAAAAATGGTGGATTTAGGCCCGGATCCTTGTACTGGGGTGAATGTATGACATTGTTCTACATTCTGTCCATCAACTGTGTTTTTTGCGATAATAGGAAAGGACATCAGACGTCGCAAGCCCCCGGTGTATGTAGAGAGAAGGCATGTGTGCAGGGCCATGCAAACTGCCCCCCTCCCAAATAAACCCACCCAAAGCTGAATTGACCTGTTGGAACCAACGCGGCGAAAGCAAAAAGGAGTGATTCTGTAATTGATAAAGAAGACGAGGGAACTCCACCATTTTAAAAATAGCCGATCTACCGTAGATCATCAGGGGCATGAGAGCCACGCCCTGAGATCCTCTCGCGTGCGTTCCCACACCAAGGCCAAATTCCGCTCCCGAGACACAATTGTTGAGGCCGAGAGATAAACCCCCAGATATTTCATCCCCCAGGTGCGAGCTGAAGCCCAGTCCCCCGCCCCATATTGATCGTCCAGAACCCATAGTGTAGATTTGCTCGGGTTCATATAGAGCCCGGAGGTCTCGGCAAAGATCTGCAAGATTTGTAGCAATCGCGGTCCCGACCTGTCTATATCAGTGAGGAAGAACAGGACATCGTCGGCATATAACGCTATCTTATCGGTAATACCGGGAGCCCATCTGAAGCCCTTGAGCTGAGCATCCATGCGTACCCACTCCGCCAACGGCTCCATGGCAAGTGCAAACAGATAGGGGGAGAAGGGGCACCACTGACGCGGATGTATGACGATACATCGCTAACCACCACAATGCCAGCAATGACCTCGCCGTCTTTACATCGCAAAAGGCATCAAATCGCACGCATTCAGTGCACATGCTGTCACCACGCTATTGTAGTGTGTCTGCCGCTTTAGGCAAATACATCGCAGTTCATCACATCGCATGCTATAAAACCGTTTTTCCGAAACTGTTTATTATAGTATCTGGGGCGATTTGTATTGACCTACCTGGCCGTGACCTGCTCTTTGTCCATGCCATCTGTCACCGCAGCACGCGTTGGATCTGTCACCTTTGCGTTTCATCCGTCACCTTCTGTGGCTATGTAATGAGGTCATGTTGCAGCATAGCATAAAATATCCAAGCTTCTGAGTGTTCGTGACCCCCCCAAAAAATGTATTTTCAGTCTGCCATGTCATCTTGCATCAGCCTCTATTAAGAACGCGTTTTTATTTGAGCAAGTAATAATTATCTTTAGTTTAAAAGTAACTTTTTTCTCAAAGTGTAACCATATGTGCGTAAAATAAATCATATCCAATACAACTGATCATTGCAGGCATCCCTCACCTCTCCTGATCATTGCAGGCATCCGTCCTCTCCCGTGTTCAAAACGAACTTTTTTTCATAGTGTAACCATATGCGCGTAAAATAAATCATATTCAATACAACTGATCATTGCAGGCATCTTTCATCTCCCGTGTTCCTGCCCCTGTCATCTGCACGCATTAGCCAGCCTTTGCTAAGATGTCATCCCTCTGGCCGGTGGCTATGGTATGACGTCACTGCATAATGTCATATTCCATCTCCCATGTCATCGCAGCACACGCATCTTGCATCAGTCATAATGCGCATCATAATAATTGTAATACAATGCAAGTGTTCAATGCTCATCTGTCATCTGCACGCATCAATATTTTTCCTTCAATACAAGTGATCGGCATCTGAATCTGCATCAGTCATCTTCATCATCGCACCCGCTTCTTGCATCAGTGATAATGCGATGGCAGTGCGTGAAAACACAATAGTTGAAATGGGTGTTTCCCCTCACCGAAGTGCATCCGCACTATTTACTAGGATGTGTTGATTAAAATCACCCTCATTAGGTGCGTCCCATAAGTGCGTTTACCAGGGTGCGTTTATTAAATACACCTTTGTAGCGCGACCAATGCAGTGCTTTTTCATGCCAGGTGAGCGTTGGAGGGGAAGGGAAATCCTTTAAAGAGAGTCATTTTCTCCCTGGATTTCCCTCTCCTTTTGAATCTCAGGAGCCGGAACATTGTCGTGTTGTCACCAGGGCTTAAAGGAAGCTTTTTCAATATTATATACAGGCCATAGTTGCTGCTTAATTATCTTGTGCAACTAACAACCACTGACAAAGCCAATAGTCCTGACTTGTATTTATGATGTGACTTGTATCATATATTTGGATGCGATGACGGAAACAGCAAAATGCAAGTCGGGCTGCACACTATGCTAAGCATCCATCCATCCATCCGCCATCCATCAACCCTTACATCAGTCCATCCATCCGCCATCCATCCACTCATCCATCCATCCGGACACCCACCCATACATCCATCCATCCATCCACCCTTACATCCATCCATCCGCCATCCTGCACCCATCCATCTATACATCCACCCACCCATACACCCATCCATGCATCCATCCACCCATACACCCATCCATGCATGCATCCATCCAGACACCCATCCATTCATCCGCCATCATGCACTCATCCACACTTTTATCCATCCATCCACTACCCATACATCGATCCATGCATCCATCCACCCACCCACCCAGCCACCCACACATCATGCACCCATCCACACTTTTATCCATCCATCCATCCATCCATCCATCCATCCATCCATCCATCCATCCATCATGCATCCATCCACCCACCACACACACATCATACGGTCTCAGCATCTCATATTTACGTAGCCAGTTTGCAGGAGGCCTGTAAAGCTGGTTGTCGAGGACAAAGAGTTGGAAGAAAAGGTGATAGCAGTGAGCCTTCATACCTGACTTTACAGAAGAGGTAGAAAGTGCAGCAAACTTGTTTGCAGTTGCCATTAATTTTGAGCTGTCAGTACACTAGAAAGATTTTAAGCTGAATTAGGGCGATGCTCTGCTGACAAGGAAAAGTTGTCTCTCCCAACCAGCAGGGCCTTTCTTTTAGATAGTAGCCAGTTTCGGTTGCGCTGGTGTTTGCCGGTGAATAAAAAATGGGTGGCACTTGGGAAGTTAGGCAGCTTATTTTGGCGTGATACACATTTGCACGAGGCTGCTGCCATTAACATCGCATGCGTTGTAATTGCATGCGATGTTAATGGCATCGCGCCGTTGTAGCATGCGTAGTAAAAGCATGCGATGTCAACGATCCTGCGATGTAAAAGTCGCGGTGCAATGGTAATGGGTGTTTCCCCCGGACGCATGCCCTGTTGGATCTTAAAGGAGCCAGATATTGCCCCCCCCCCCACTTTCCCCCCCCGCACAGACGCTGTAAGATCTGTATAAAGCAGCCGCAAGTAGGCCATGAAACGTGGGCCAAAGTTAAGGCGTCGTAGTAATGCAAACAAATACACCCAACTCAGGGAATCAAACGCCCTATCCATATCTGCTAATAGTAAAGCTGCTGGCCCTCCAAGCTGCCTCCAGGCCGATATCGCAACATGTGATCGTCTGATATTATGACGGGTTGCCCTCTGAAGCATGAATCCGACCTGGTCCGGATGTACCAGGTCTGTGATGTGCGACCTGAGCCTGTTGGCCAGGGCCTAAGCCAACACCTTGGCCTCAATATTAAGGAGGGATATAGGGCGATAGGACTCATGCCGCTACGGAGGCCTCCCCGGTTTAAGAAACACTACCACCTCCGCATGCCTCGAGTCCGGAGGGAGCGAGCTACTTTCCTGCGGCTCTTCAACCACCGGTCTAAAGTGTGGACCCAACTGCACGAAAAAGCGTTAAAAAAATTCACTCGGGAAGCCATTGGACCCAGGGCCTTCCCCGGGCGCAGCTCCCCCAAGGCTGTGCTCAATTCGTCGTCTGACAAGGGTATATCCAGCCACTCATGCACCTCGTCCGAGACAGCCCGGGGGGGAAGATCGTCTATAAACCTTTGAATAGTCTCCTCTGGGAGACATTCCTGGGGTGTATATAAGACCTCATATTACGCCGCAAAGCTCGCAGCGATAGTCAAGGCCTCAACGATAAGCTCAACGATAGGCGCCCCCTCCAGGTCAAGGATCCGAGGCAGTGGCTGGGCATGTAGGGAACCCTGACACAGGCGGTGGAGCATCTTACTAGATTTATCTCCCCATTGATACACCCGACAGCGTGTAGCCAGCCAGGCCTGATGCACCTCATCCATTAGAATCGTGGAGTATTGCTGCTGGGCCAATATTAACTGTCTGCTCGCTGGACCTCCATCTGCTTCACGACCCCTGCGATCTAACGCCTCAATATTGGCCTCCCGGCATACCAAGTCCCGCTGCCGCTCCTTCTTCGCCGCCAAGCACCAAGAGATATCAACACCCCGCAACGTCGGTTTCAGGGCCTCCCATAGAGTCGCGGGAGAATCCACGGACCCAGCATTAGTCACAAAATAGTCCGCTATGGCCTTAGTCAGGTGTTCTCTGTACTCCTCCCCTTGGAGGCGCCACCCCGACATGCGTCACCGAAGCGGCTGCCGTCCCGGACCTATCTGGATCGTGTGCGCTACAGGTGAATGATCGGATAGGGCCCTAGGCAATGTAGCAGCCGACATTATCCTATAGGTGAGTCCCCTGGGAACAAAGATATAATCCAACCTGGAGAAGGAATCATGCACTGTGGAGAAATAAGTGTACTCCCTGCGAGGTCCATGCATATGCCTCCACACATCCACCTAGTCAAGACCCATAGCCATGGAATGAAGTTTGGTAGATGAACCTCCCACCAAGGGAATCCCCCCACTCCTCCATCTGTCAAGCCCAGGCTCCATCACATCATTCCAGTCTCCACCCACTATGGACAGGGTTTCTGGCATGGTCCCCCACAGCGTCAGGAGCCGTTCCACCAAAGACCACTGTAGTGGCGGCGGAGCATACACACTACTAATCGTCAGTAGATCGCCCCCAATCCTGCCCTGTATAATGATATGTCTACCATGTGTATCCAACCATAGCTTCTCACGTGTGTAGGGAACCCTACGATGAATCAGAATTGCAACACCCCGCGAGCCCCTCGTGAACCCGGAGTGGTAAACCTGGTTGAATCCAAACCGATGTAAACAGAAAGCCTTTGTGCCGATTAGGTGTGTTTCCTGAAACAGAAGCACGTCAACCCCAGCTCTCTTAGCATATCGCAAAATGGCCCCTCTCTTCACTTTGTCCAGCACCCCGCGCACATTCCAATTAACCACGTGCAGGGAACCAGGGGCTACCCGCCCTCCTCCCCCTGTGTTGAACATGATAAAGAGTCCCTGTTCCTCCCACTGGTTCCTCTCCGTCTCAGTGCACCTGAATCTAGGCAAGCAAACAGCACAAGTATGCAATCAAGCAAACCCCCCTAACTCCCAATCCCCCCAATCCCCCTCCACCCCATACTCCCAAACATGGCAGTACAAGTTGCGGTCAGATCATGGCCTAGCCCCCAACAGGGGGACAAACAACACCCCCTCCAATGGATCCCCAAGGAAACACCCATAACTTTGGGGGGGGCCACCGCAACTCAATGTGAACAGGCTGAAGATCCCATGGCAGCAAAGGGTAGATGGGAGAGGTCACTGGGCATATCAGTTGATGAACAGGATTGGCAATATGGCAGCACGCAACTCACACTTCTTACATCCAACTGTAACTTGCGCATTATACACTTTACATTTCTCCACCAGATATATTACACACCAGCTAAATTACACAAACTAAGGCTTAGAGACAACGACTCTTGCTACCGATGCAATGCTGCAGGTGTGGATTTCTTGCATGTGGCATGGTCCTGCCCTGGCTTGCACACCTACTGGACGGAAGTTACCGATGCGTTGAGCACTATGCTATCGGACACCATCCCAAACACCCCTTTGACATGTCTATTGGGAATTAAAAAATTAAAATATGCTAGGCGTAGGAAGTTCATGGCTGTGGCGATGCTTCTTGCAAAACGACGAGTGGCGATCAGATGGGGCAGCAAGAGACCACCTAGACTAAAAGACTGGATCAAAGATATGACATATTGCAAGGCGACACTGGAGACCTACGCTGAAGACATACCACTGGCGTCCAGACCCAGAGATTTCTGAGAGCCATTCCTGCAATACTTGCAGGACGCTTCAGACTAAATGTCCTATACAAATGTTGATTTCTTCACGTAGAGGGGTGGTGTCTGTGGTAAACAAGGAGTGCTGAGGTTCGGAAGAACTGTGGGGCTAGACGGGAGATCGAGCTGGGTGACTTCGAAAGTAAGCAGATTATGATTGTTGATCATTGATGCACCACATGGTGTAAAGAATGACGGCTTATATGTACCCTGCAATGTGACCCAGGAGTGTCGACTGATTTTTATTCTTTTTTGTAAACAATTGTATATGATGAAACATGCTGTGTAATTGCTGGTCAGAGGAAAAATAAAATACAAAAAAAAAAAAACTTGGGGGGGGGGGGGGAGGGGGCCTCACCCCGTCCCGTCCACGACTATGTGAGCGGGATCCAGCCTTAAATTCAAACAGGCTTAACTGAACGCCTAGGCAATAGAATCATAAAGTCATTTCTCCAGCAGCTGCTTCTCCGGCGACGCGCCCTTCTGGCGGAGAGGAGAGCAGAGCCGGACCGGGATCTACGCCTTGATCGGGACCTCCTACTGCCTCCCTTCTGGCCCCGGGAACCCCCAAGGGCCGCATCACTGGAAGAGGATTCAGAGTCCATGCCCGGTGGCGTATGGGGACGTACCCGCACCGTTTCATCAGTCCATTTAAAGACTTCTTCCGGAGAGTCAAAGAACATCGTGTGGGACTGATAGATAACGCTCAGCCGAGCGGGGTACAACAGCACATATTGAAGCTTATAATCCCGAAGACACGCCTTGGCCGCCAGGAAGGATTGTCGCTGCTGCTGCACCATGCGAGTGTAATCTGGAAAAATAAGTATAAAGGCATTGTCACAAGTGAGGGAGGACTTCGCTCTGGCCTGCCGCAGGATAGTGTCCTGGTCCATATAGTGCAAACATTTTGCGATGATTGGCCTTGGGCGGGCACCCGAGGGGGCTTCAGCATGAGGGCACGGTGAGCCCGTTCTATAACAAAGCAATGTGAAAGCAGATCCGGGGGGAGCCACCGCTCCAGCCACCAGGTCAGAAAGCGCTCCACGCTGTCCCCTTCGCGACCTTCCGGAAAACCCACGAAGCGCAGATTGTTCCGTCTGGCTCGCCCTCACGCATCCTCGACCCGCAGGGCCAGACCCTTTTGTACCTTTTCCATAACCGCGACTTTCTTCTTCAGAGCTGTGACGTCATCCTCCACCTCCGAGATGCGGGTATCCGTTTCAGTAATGCGCTCTACTGTATTCCGCAGGTCTTGTCGCAACAGCGCGACATCGGACCCAACAGCACCGATCTTGGCGTCCAGCTAGTCGCGGGATTGGGTGATGGCCGCCATGAGCACCGCGTTATCAGGTAATTGGCTCTGCGATCCCGCAGTCCCGGCAGCGGCCCCCGCACCGGTGTACTTGTCAAGGGTGCCCTGTTTGGCATTACCACTACCTCTTTTATCACGGGTCATCCTGAAGAGTCGTGCTCCGGCTAGTGCAGGGGTCATCAGCCCAGCGGGTCAATCGTACACAGAAGTACAGGGATTAAACAAGATGTCCACCAGAGCAGCAACTTCCCCCTCGTGGACCCCGGTATGGCTGTGGCTATCTCAAGGATCTCAGGCCACTGGAGGGGCAACCCCACCTCACAGCTGGGGGGCAGCACCCCCCCCTCCCACTCCGTGGCCCGCACCGACCACCGACTCACACAAGCGGCCCTTCTTAGCACAGCTGGGCCAGGTTGCATGCACACCAGTATTATATTTCTGCGGCCCCCGCCTCTGCCGCCGCCGTGGACCGAAATGTCCGCCGAGCTCACAAGATCCAAGGTCACCGCCGCCCTAAGGGATCTTGTCCAGGAGGGTGGGGGGCGCGCTCTCACCACCGTGGCTCCCCCCTGCCCACAGCCCCACACCAGGATTAAGTGGACTCACCGCTGCGGGCCAGGGAAGACAGCCGCTGTGTCTCTCACGGCACGCAGCACAGGAAAGTCGTCACTGCTGCCAGCCGCTCCTAGTCCACCCGTCCGTGGATATCCAGGCGGCGTCACTCGGCACCCTTCTGCGCCGCTGTCTCAGGGAAGGAGCAGGCCTCCCCCGGTGCCAGGAATGGGGACCCACCGTGGTCCGGCCCAAACTGGAGCTCAATGGCCACCGTGTCCCTCAAGGCCTCCCGGCCCAAGTAAGCTGACCCAGCCGGCTGGCCGCCCCGCCATGTGCCTCCAGGCGGCGTTGCTCGACTCCCCCTGTGCCCCTCTCGCAGGGGAGGAGCGGACCACCTCCAATGTCGGGCAGTAGGGACTCACCGCCGCCGGCCCAGAATGATAATATGGCCGCCGCTTCCCACAGGGCCGCCTGGCCCAAAACAGAATCCTTGCCGGCTGGCCGCGCCAATTACACCCGTCCTAGGCGTGCAACACCCTCCATTGCAAATAGCACCGCAGGGAAGCGGGCCATCCCCGGCGCCCGGAGATAGGGAGCGCCACGCTCCACCGCCACACCACCTCCGCCACGCCGGCCTCGGGAACCACACCGCCGGCCAAGCACACCACGTGAGGCCCCGGCGCGTCTCAGCCGTCCCCCGCTAGGCCGCCACTCCGCCTCGGGCTGCGCCGCCGCTCTTCACGGGCCTCCAGCGCTGTCGGAGGGTCACACAGCTGGGCAGCAGCACCTACGACCGTCAATTTGTATGCCTAGGTACCCAGGGCAGGATATTTCAGCAGGATATATGAAGACTGGTCGGAGCGAGCCTAAAGCACGACCGCCATTGTTGCTGGCCAAGCCACACCCCCCATTTGGACCAATCTTGTCCCTTTTCTTTCTTTCTTTCCTTCGGCCATCTCCTTCTTTCACTCCCTCTTTAATTCCTTTCATTTTTCCTTCATTAATTTTTTAAGCCACGGGATTTTATAACATCCATCCAGCCTTAAACAGTCCTTGATGATAGATTGTGTAAACAGGGTCTCTTCCTTTACCCAAATCGATCTCCAAAGTAAAAGCGGGCGTCGGGCAACAAGGTCTGAAATATATCTCAAGCCCACCTCCCTATGAATAAGTTCCGTAGAGGCTGATTTTGGAGCACATAATAACCGTTTGAGGAAAACATTTTCGTCACTTTGGAGTAAGTTATGTTGACAATGTCCCCAAATACCTGCTCCGTACAAAGCAGAGGAAATACATTTGGCTTTAAAAATGCTCACCATATCTTGTATGCGGCGGTCACCCAATTTTTTCGCAAATCTGAAAATGACATTAGTGTTCCTCATCATTCTAAAATGGGAGTTCTCGCGTTCACAGTCCCATTTCCCATCCCAAGCAAATGTAATGCCAAGATAGCAAAAAGACTTTACTGTTTGCACAATCGAGTTATCTATATAAAAGGCCCTCTTCTTTTTAAGCTTCTTGCCGCATACCATAACAAATGTTTTAGATTTATTTATTAAAAGTCTCTGTTTCTCGATAAAGAGTACAAAGTTGTTAATAAGACGCTGTAAACCCAAAGCAGTACGTGATAATAAGTGATGCTGGGGTGAGGGGTTGCGCTCTGATGTGGTTTCGGTCGTTTTTGCGGGATAGACAGCAGGCGGTGTCTTTGCCCCCTTTTCAATCAGCGTTTTCTCATGTCCCACACGGGGTACCACAGGGTTTAGCTATCAGCCCCATCCTCTTCAACTTATACTTAAGACCTCTGGTATCACTTATCAAAGCTTACAAAATCAAGATAATAAACTACGCTGATGATACTCAGATGGTCCTTTCTTTTGAGGGAGATGAATCGACACCTGTGGAGGTATTCCATAACTGCCAAAGGGATACGTCATGGTGGCTAAAAAACAACTCGCTGCAGTTTAATGCCGGGAAGACGGAGGAGCTTTTTAGCGCTGGTAACAAGTTCCCCCGTCCGCTTCCTGATAATTTCTGGCCTCCGGAGACAGCGACTAAAATGCGGCCAGTGGACTCAGTCCGTAACCTAGGGGTCATGCTTGACCAGAAGCTTAGTATGGAAACACATGTAAAGAAAACGACCGCCTGTTGTTTTGCTATCCTGCGGTACCTGCGGAAGATTCTCCCACTCTTACCTTTCCAGGCACGTGCACAATCCTTAGCAGGTTGGACTATTGTAACGCCCTACTGTTGGAGTCCCCTGGCTTTTTGCTGGATAGACTCCAAAGAATGCAATCAGCGGCAGCCAGATTGGTTCTGGGTATTCCTAGGAGAGCACATGGGCCAGCTGCTTTGGCAAAACTGCACTGGCTCCCTTTGAGACAGAGGATCCAATTTAAAGCTCTATGCCTCGTCTTCAAGGCCCTCCATGGATTAGGCCCTCTCCCCTTACAAGCGAAATTTGCTTGGTATACACCAACCAGACTGCTTCGCTCTTCAGCGGCGAGGCTGGTGAGGGTGCCCAGATTCAGAAAGGTCAGATCAGGGGGTACATCTTTCGAGATGGCCGCGGCCAAGCTCTGGAATCTACTCCCGTGGGAGATAAGGCAAACCAAGGATCTTCTCCCCTTTAGGAAAAAGGTCAAAACCTGGCTGTTTTCCAAACAACTTTAACTTGTGCACTCCATTCTGCTCCGCCTTACTCCGTCCCGCCCCTTTTGAGCCTCCAGCGCCAGGATGCCTGCAAGGTGACAGTGCGCTTTATAAGTCATATAAATAAATAAATAAATAAATAAATAAATAAATAAATAAAGACAGCGTCATCTGCATATAACAAGATAGGTATAACATTACCATCTATCGAGGGAGCATCCGCCGGGACCTGCCTCAGTGCCATGTCCACACCATTAATAAATATTGAGAACAATATAGGCGCCAAGACACATCCCTGGCGGATGCCTCTTTTAACATTAAAAAAAGGAGTACATTCCCCCATTGGTCATAGCGCACTGTACTCGACAACTTCTCATATAGCCTAGCTAAAAAATTCATGATCTCTTTCGGGGCACCAAGGCCAAGCAATGTAGACTATAAAACGGCATGGTCCACAAGGTCAAATGCGCTGCTGAGGTCAGCAAAACATAGAAACAAATTGCCCTCCTTGGCCAATGTATATTTGCCAATCAGGAGGTCAAGGTTGACACACTGATCGATAGTCCCCATCCCCTTCCTGAACCCATATTGTACTGGGGAGAGGATCCGGTTATCTGTGGCCCAGGTCGTAAGTCGCTTGAGCAGGATCCTACTCATGACCTTCACTGAAGAATCTAACAGTGAAATTGGGCGATAATTACAAGCTTCTAATTTAGATCCCTTTTTAAAAATTGGGATAATAATGGACTGTCCCCACGATTGGGGGATTTCACCCTCAGCTGCTGCATTAAAAACTCCAGCTAAAATTGGGGACCATAAGTCCATTGCACATTTGTACAAATCGATTGGGACCCCATCAGGGTCTGGCGCCTTAGCCCCCTTACTACTTGCTAAACCCTCATAAACGTCTTCGAGTTCAATAGACAAAGGCAATATGGGCCAATGGGTATCGGTACTAACGAACGAGTCCAAAACATCCGTAACAGATGATTTAAAATTTTTAGTAAAATGTTCGACCCAGTCATTACAGTTAACATGAGAAGTCAATTCTTGGGTACCATCGTCTTTCAAAAACGGACTATTGATTGTGTCCCAGAATAATTTGCTGTTGTTAGTACCAGCGGCCAGGTTCAACTTATCCCAAGCATCAATTTGGAGTTTGGTTTTCCTGGTCTTAAGGGCCAACTTGTATTCAGTTCTTAAATACCTAACAGTGGCAGAGTTTCTGAGTGCGACACCCAGAGCCTGTTTAAGATTATGCAAGGCCTGTGTACAATTACAATCAAACCACCCAGCATTTCGATGTTTTTTATCTCCTCCTTACATGAATTTATAACATCCCTTTGGATTATAGCCGGGTCCACTCCCGACCACTTGATACGTGAACCATTCGGTCTATTGGGGGTAATGTTATATATACATAGTTCATTCGTTGATAATTAAGGCCCCCAACCATGAAGGGATATGGATATCCTATTATGATCGCTCAAGGCCTGGACCGAAATCCAGGGTGACGTATACTGATGGTCGCTATTGCTGGAAATAAGCATGTGGTTGATATTTGTAGCTGCATTCCTACCAGTGAATGTACGGCGATTAATAATATCCCTATCAGTGGTACATTCTAATTATTCCAGATCAAATTTAGCTATTGCAGTATTAAGGGCCATACCATAATCACAATGAGGAAAATGCAAACAATCATCGTCATCCAAATCTCCCCTCCTAAAACCACATACTTTTGTCATGGATAAGGGTCATACCTGGATGTTAAAATCGCCCACCCAGAGGATAATGGTAAGTTTCTTTATAGATTCCAACAACCTCCCAAGTTCCTTATCTAAAGCATGAACTACTGGCCCACTATTAGAATCGAATACATTATTGTAAAAATTAACCAAGACCAAATCCTTGCCCACGGTAAATTATAACCACATGACGTGACTAGGAGAGCCAACCACGGTACAACATTTAACTTTACATATAGTCAATTTGGTCGAGATAAGAATTAAAAGGCCCCCCTTGGCTCTGCCAGATGTAGACGCTACGGCAGGAAGCCAATAAGAGGAATAACCTTCCACCATAACGGGATCTGTACACCAAGTTTCTTGGAGACAAATAAAATCATAATTTAGTGCAATAAAATCACTACAGAAAGGCGCTCCCAATTTTTTCTTAAGGCCCGCAATATTCCACGTTGTGAAGGTATAGCCATTACAAATGGAGCCATCAAGCATCTTCGGTGTAGTTCGGGTAATATCTTCGTCACTATAGGTCATATTAGAACCAATACAAAAATGATCAGAACTAGTGATGGCTAAGGGTACAACAGGTATCTCCTCTACCTGAGCTTCTAACAAGACCACCCTAGAGGTATCCTTAATTACAGAACATCCCTGATTTATGGATGCCACCTCTTCTAACATCCCTAATTCCATATGTCAATCATTGGACACCAGGGAACTTGATGCCTGGAATCTATTAAAGACTAGTATGGTAGGGTAAACTCGAGGAGTGGATAGTATCAGCAATTGCGGGGTTCTCCTGTTGGTCATCATATGCGCAGTCCTGCCAAGTGTCACGCATCAGGTGGGACACCAACGCATTTCAGTGTGGTGCTCCGCATCACTGCACTGAAATGCATTGTCACGCATAATTTGCAGTGTCTAAAGCCTCATGAAGCACTGCCTAAAACTAATATTGAGGTGTGGTTACTGGTAGCTGGCAGCGCACCATACTTGCATTGCACGCGCTGCTCCTTTGGTGATTGTAGCTGAGCTACGACTGCTGCTGGCAGGCAGCTCACTGCTACATTGTATCCGAGTCATTTCCTGTGGCGCCGCTCTCTGCTTGACTTCATTGTCAGGCCAAATGGCTTCTACCATCACAGCCGGTGCGGGACAGTCCAGTCAGATCAAGTGAAGTTGATTTATTTTATAACGTCTTGCGCTGGAGGTGGGAGGAGATGTGCCGTCACGTCCTGCTGCCGAAGGCAGGGAATTTGTGTATGGGAGAAAGTGGTGGCGCAAGAAGCAGATATGGGAGAGATCAAACGTCCAGTACAGAGGTATGTTAATATGGCCCAAACCAAGGTGGCATCCTTTTCATTTTACACACAAAAGGCTTGGCATTTCTCAGCAACTTCAGTAATACCTGCCTGCCCTCTGTTACTATGGACTGCAGTCACTCAGTTTGTCTCCTGTTACTGCCCTTCTATTTCTGGTGCTTTGCAGCAGTTTTAAGATATTAATTAGAGTTTCTTGATGCTCAAATGGGTGTAACTTCTGAAATTGATACGTGTCCCTCATCTTCGTTACTTGATTTTACTCGTGTGAAAGTGTCACTCATAGTAGTAGAAAAGTCACACATAAGCAATCTGAAACCCTGGCAGCTATGTATGCCTATAGAAATAATCCAAAGGCAGAAGGGTTGTATTAAAATCCCATTGCGAAGGGGGCGGTGCATTACCTAAAGTATTACGCGCCCACAAAGGAGAGCGAAAATTGATAACAACGCAATCACCCTCAAAACATTTTTTGAGGGGACCAATCCATCCCACTCTACGAGTTGATAAAATCTGATTTGTTCCCTCCATTGGAAACCCACAATTATTACTCAGCCAGTGAGCAGTCTTATTTTTAAGCGTTTCATGATTTTCTACCAGGCCGGTTCGCAATTTAGGGACATTAACCAGAACGGCAACATAAGCCCTACACTCCGGTGGCAAATTTATAGAAGGGGGTAATCTATCAGTAGTGTGCATTTTACTACCGGGATTTTCCAAATTAATTGGGCCTTTAATAGGTCGTCCTCCTTCTGCTGCGACAGACCTTGGAGGGTATTCTAACCCGGGATTAGAATCTGGGATAGGTTGCACAAGGGGCTGGATTGGGGGGACAGTTAGTGTTTCTGCCGTCCCTGTCTTAGGCAAAGTAGAACCTCCCCCTACTATATTACATGCTTTATCTATGGTCGGGATACTGGGGTTCATATCTGCTAAGTGTAACCCTCCACTAGTCAAATTTGTCCCAATGCGATCGTACTGTAACCTTTTGTTGATTTTGTCAAGGGAACCCCGGATCTTATGTACCTCCTTCATTACATTGTCTACTTTCTCATAAAGTGGTCTGACCAGCTCCATTAATTTATCTGTAATGGCTTCCATTGTAATGGTAAGTTGTGGAGGATCTAGCGCAGCCATCCTAGTATGGATGCGACTAGCAACTCCTTTAACGGGGTCCTTCTTGTCTATCTTAGCCTTTGTAAATCCCAACACTACGGCTTTCTTCCTACCACCTTTCTTTCTCGTGGAAGGGGGTGGGCTACCTTGTAACGGCAGGGTGGGTGACATCGATAAACAGGAATGCTCAGGATTAGCAGCTATTATGTTGTCGTATAAAGTAGTAGTGCTCCCTAAAGGTACCACCACTGTTATAAATGATTATGTTAGAGATTTCCTCTTCCTTTCCTCATCATGAGAGCCAGCCTAGGGAAATCTTCGCCACAGTGCGCGAGCTGGTCTCTTCTGACAGGACATCTCCTAAAATTCCTCCTTCTCAGTTGTTGTGCGACTCGCTCAATAACTATTTCATAGACAAGGTCGCTTTGATTAAATCCAACATCCCTTCCCCTCCCCCCTCTTTCTCTGATCCCCAGCCCCCTCTTAAGAGGTCGGCTATTAACATCATACCCCCTCTAACCAAGGAGTCTTTCCTTCCCCTCCTGGCCCGCGTTAAATCAGGATCCCCAGCCGATGTCTGCCCGGCCTATGTCCTGCGAACATTTTTCTCTGATTCTTATTTGCCACCTCTGACCTTCCTGAACGAGTCCTTATGTCAAGGCACAGTGCCTCCTCTCCACAAGGCAGCCGCCATTATCTCTATTCTGAAAAAACCAGGGGCTGATCCTTCTTCCCCTGCTAACTACCGTCCGATTTCGCTCCTCCCTTTTTTGGGTAAGGTCCTTGAGACACTGAGCTCCTTTGTGGAGGACAGCGGCTATCTTGCTCCCTGCCAGTCTGGCTTCCGTCCCCGTCACTCGACCGAGAAGGTGGTCATTTCGGTCATGGACCAGCTTAGGGAAGGACTAGACACCAACACTCCCCAGGCCCTCGTCCTCCTCGACCTATCCGCCGCCTTTGACACGGTCGATCATTCCATCTTATTATCTCGTGTCAGGGCGGCGGATATGGGGGGCTCGGCTCTGGCCTGAATTAGGTCTTTCCTTAACGGCCGCACTCAGGCTGTCCATCTAGCCGATTTTTCAGCTCCCCCGCGAGAAGTTCTGTGTGGGGTCCCTCAAGGGTCCTCCCTCTCTCCCTTACTATTTAATTTGTACGTCTTCCCTCTTGTGTTTGCCCTGCAACAGATGGAGGTCACGGTGTATAACTATGCCGATGACCTCCAGCTGATCTTCAACCTTTCCCCTTCCCCATCCGGTGTCCATTCTTTTCAGTCGGTCATGCTGTTTATCCGGGATTGGATGAATCATAACCATCTGAAACTCAACCCGGATAAAACTGAGTTAGTTTTGACCGGCGGTTGTGGCAGTCCCTGGTCCCCCACCTTTTGGCCCCCATCCCTAGGTTCCCCCCCTTCACCCTCCCCCTCTGTCAAAACCCTTGGCATCACTATCAATCATCAACTCACCCTTCATCCTCAGATTAGTTCTGTCGTGTCTTCCTGTTTTTTTATGCTCCGAACTATTCAGAAAATCTCCCGCTTTTTTTCTGTCCCTGCCCTTAAACTGATTCTGGGGGGGGGGCACTGTTTAAGAGCAATTGATGGCATAGCGCCTCCCCCTCGTTAGCGCACCTGTGGCAACCTGTGGCGACCGCTGGGAGTATTGGGACAGGTAGTCTCCTGATGAGCAGATGGAAAGCTGGGCAGCTAGCAGCGCTAGCGCGAGCAAACCCTGGGACTCCTGTCCCACCAGGGCTTTGTCGGATGGCAGCAACAGCGTCCCTGGGAAAGTGAAAAAGAAGGTGCCTTCAGCAAGGTCTCCCTTACTTATCATTTTCCCTACTTTATTGAGGTGTATCCATCTCACCTAGCAGAAGTCACCACTTTCCTCAAGCTGTTTTCTCTTTCCATGATGATGAGAGTTGTGCCCTCCCTATAAACGCTACTTCCCACCACATCACTTCAAGAACTAACCAGGCCCATTATCAGATTGCTGATAAAGGGAGGGACGAAAGTACTGGGATGAGATGATGAAAGAAGAATCTGAGTAATGTAGATTACCAGTAAGAAATCCAGGACTTGTGAGTTATGTTCTAGTGGAATAGCCAGGAGAAGGGGCAATAAGCTGCAGTGATGGTTGAGGCGTGGGAAGGGTGTTTGTCAGTGACAAGGTAAGTTATCACATCGTTCTTTGCCACTTTCTGTAAACCTGCACAACAGTGCTAAAAGATGGCCCATTGTGCATGATGTTGCTAGACCTATTGATGCAAGCAAGGTGAAGGGATGCCAACTCTGCAAACTAATTCATAACTCAATTTAGGGGAAAGTAGCATTACTGTGCCATCCAGCATCACATGCACAGGTTTTTCCCCAAGTTCCCACATCACTTGTGATTCTTCTAATACTTCTCACTCCTGTGTGTCCTCATCACAGCGCTAACCTCCTGCCCAAAACTCTTCATTTTGCTCATCATCGCAAACTGTTGGCCATGACCCTCAGACTTTCCATGTTCATTCCACACCTCGTCCACATCTGCTTAGTGCTTTTCTTCCCAAATCGCCATTTTGTCTAAAACTTGTGTTAGAAATGAAGCCTGATAAGATAATGAGATCATCTGGGCAGCAGGGACTATTGAAGAGGTCCCAAATGGCAATAACTCCCTCCCCCCCTCACTCCCCCCCCCCCCCGACAGCCGCACTAGCACCATTACCAGGTCGTTGGGCAGAGCGATGCAGCGCATCATGCAGTTCTTCCAGATGACTTGACTCCAGCACACCTTGCCAGCAACCAGCTGGATGGCTTATCAAGAGAGATGAGAGGGGGAGGCTGAGGGTCGGGGAGGTTGGATAACAGGGGACATCATGAGCCACCATCACCAGGGGACATCATGAGCCACCATCACCTGGCACTACTTCATTTACTGATCTAACAAGACCATCCACCTTGTTAGGTTGGTAAAATATAAATGACTGCTGGCATCACAACAGTTGCATCATGATGTTCGTGTCACGATGCGTGTACATCTGTGATTATGCTGGTGGCCACTTTGGAGTATTCTTTTTTTTTTAATTAAAAACCCCACTAAAAAAACTTGCCAACTGATTAGCAATTTAGAGCTGAGCCTTTTTGACAATCCTTATTTAGCAAATGCATTTGATGCATGCTAATCTTTAAAAAAGAAAAATTAATACTCGAGGATTAGGAGGTTGAAACTTAATGAAAGTCACAAAATTGAATGGCGAGGTATCTGGTCTTTGAATTGATGCTGAATGACACTTTCCAGGAATTCACGAGTCTGAGTAAACTTTTACGAATACCAGTTTTGCATGACGAAATATACACATGTATATTTGCTTATGCGAAAATCTGCGGAGTGATTGCAAAGGTACTTTCCCTAACCCCTTTTCCCTGGGAAAGGTTTCAGTCCTGCCCTTGTCAGAAGAACATTTTCAATATTTTCCAGTGTGGGAATAGATTGAGAGAAGTTGGTTATTGCGCGTAAATATATTAGCTTGTGGGTGAACACTGACTCAGGGGGAAACGGCCTTTACAACGAAGCCGTTTCCACGTAATCTTTAACCACGCATGCAGTACAACGCATGCGTCGTTACCACTAATGCCTTTACCACGCATGCCTTTACTACGATGTTTGTAGTAAAGGCATATGTGGTAAAGGAAAAAATAAATAAAGGGGGGGCTTGGGGGGGTCTCCCCCCCAAATAAAACAACTCACCATAAGTCACGTCGGCATCATAGTCGTTAAGAGAAATCGGGAAAAAAATGCCGTTTTCTCTTAACGACGTATGACGTCACCACGTTAATAGTCGAGGAAATGTTTATGCGTGGTAAACGAATTCCGTTGTAACGCATGCGTGGTAAAGGCATGCGTTGCAACGGAATTCGTTGTATCATCATATATTCGACTCAGGGGGTCATACCACCCCTGGAAAGGCTGCTTCCCGTCTCCTTCCAGCGCCTGTATTTAAATGTGTTGACTGGTGGCAAAATTAGAACCTTCCTAGAATCCAAGCCCTTATGCAATATGAACCCTAACATAATCAGAAAGGCTCTTATCAGGGCTCCGATAGAATGAGAATGCTGCCAAAATATGCTACCTGCATTTTACCAAAAGGGAGGACCAGATTCATAGCAGGACTGCTAGATTTCGGGGCATTCTGTCCCTTGCAAAAGCCGATATTAAATGCAATTCTGCATCCCTATTGCACCATTTCCACAGGATTGCAAGCGTAAGACTCTCACTACCATATGCTGCCTGATTTGTAACTGTTTGGGCTCTTAGTTACATGAGGGTACTGAGGTAATGAGAAGATGACCACAGTCTAGATGTATAGGAAATATAACTTGGTTGGGTGTTAGGCTGGGATCTGGCCAGAGATCCTTCCAAGCAAACTACAGTGTGAAGGACGGGGTGTTACACAGGTCCCATGTACAGAATACTTTGATCGCAGGTATGTAATAGGTTTCAACTGTTCTTTTGGGGTTTCAAGATTTTACTAGTCATCTGAGAGACTGGTGTAGGTGAGAGTAAGGCAAACGTGATTTTTTTTATTTTTAGGCGGGCTAGTTAAAGTTAAACTGGTGGTAATATGTTTACATAAGATCTGGCTACACATTAAGAAACTGCGTACAGATCCCGTTACATGAATGCTGAGGATGACTGAGTAGGAGACAAGCAGATCTTCATCAAACATACAAATCCATGGCAAACACACGACTAAGCCCCCTAGAAATGATTACTCTCATGGAATGTAAGGGTCTACATGATACCAGGAAAACTATACAGGTGGTTTCCTATCCGTATCATCACAGGTACAAGTTAGAAGAAACATGTACCCCTTCAAAGAGAGCACGGTTTAGCCAAAGGGTGGAGGGCTTTCCTTGACTACGTATTCAAAGTAGAAATGAAACGAGCAATAGAAGACTATTTTCAACTCACAGATCAACAGGGGATCAGTGAGCAGTTCAGGGGTGCTCTGAAAAGTTTTCAAGGTGTAAATTAGGGGCATCGCAAAGCAAGCAGAGGTACTGAGATCCATTCAATCAACGCTCCAATGCCTAGAAAGGGGCCTTAAGGAATTGGAATACCGGTTGATGTACAAATCAAAAGTCTTAAGAAGTGTAAACAAGTTACAGGTATAATTTAGATATAGATAGACAACATATCTAGGTAAATCTGCCTCCATCAGAAGTTATGGTGAGGGGGAGAGAGCAGGCAGGACACTGTCCTATCTGATATGCATGCTTCAGCCCTCTAATAAAGTACGTGACTTAGAAGTTGGAAGGGGATGATGGCGAAAGAGTCAGGACTACAACTAACATTTTACCAACCTTCACCAGTTACACAACTCACAGGTTGATATGATTGGAGAGGCAACTGAACTATCTCTCTGGTTAGCTGGTTCTATCCTTCCACTGCACACTATTAATGAACTTTTTTTCTCTTTGTGTAAGTCCTCCATGCATGGGCATGTCGTTTGCAGCTGTCTTCGTTGTGTGTTTCTCCTCCCCTGCCCTCCATGTTGCTCTCTTCACCTTGTGTGCTTCTCTCCAGTTGGATGCTGAAAGCAATACTTGCTGTCTATTGACGATGGCGAGACGTGTTTGTTAAAAGCATGGCGATTAAAATACCAAGGCGGCCGAGCAGCTTTCATGCTTCAACACAGGAGCACTCTACCCTGGAGAAAACAAAGGGGCCAATATTAGCTCTCGTAGTGGGCCTTACTTGCCAGCCCTGAGCGCCCTAGTCCCGGAGATCTGCATTTACGATAACAAAGGCCCCTCCCGGAACAAGCCGCGAGACTTCCTAGAAGCATCAGTGCCCTGTCACTCTGCCAGAACCTGATATTCTTTATTCCCTCGGAGGAAATATAGTCATCGTCATCGTGCCATGCCAGCCAGCTCTCCTACAGACGCGAAGCATAAAAGGCAAACTGAAACACAGGCAGCGTTTTCCGCAGTCATTAGTTCTCCTGCAATACCTTGCGTGCTCTGTCCTTACGTTAATCGACTTCTAAGGCAGCACGTGCTGCACCAGTGCAAGGTGCATCTCACGGGGGAGCTGTGGCCGCAACTGGCGAAATCCACTAAAGTCTGAGCTCGGCTCGGTAACAGGGGCGGCAGCAGCACGTAGGGTTCTGTTAGCTCTACAGCTCACTCGGCTGCAAAGAATCATCTCCGGAGGGATGGGGTTTGCAACTGGTTTATTGTGATGCGGGCAACGTATCCCAGAGGGGCTTTCACTGTAGGTGGCTAAATTATCTTTAAGGTCCCCCCGTTTTTTTTATAGGAATGTAAATGCTCGCGAGCATCTGCAGTTCAAAAGCATTCTCCGCCCTTACTCAAGTTGTTTTATTAACATTTCGTATGCTGCAAGAAAAAAAGAACACCTTCCTTTATTAGGTGGCTCATGAGTCCACGCATTTTGTGATATTAGCCTGTAGTGACTTTTCTAGTATGTTGTATTGTGGGGCTTGAAGTGTTGCTTTAAACACTACAAGTATGAACTAAAAAATAAAAAAATGCAAAGTGATGTCGGCCAAAGAGCCACGTGACACCGGAGTGTTTTAACATTTTTTAAAGTAATGCAGTCCATATGGCAAACTGGTTGCATGCTTCATATTTTAGTACCCTCATACTCTTTCCTTTTGGCATAAGGTGTGGGCACAAATTAAACAAATATTTAACATTATATATGTTTTTATAGGCACCTTAACTAATGTTTCTTCACTTACTTTCCGGGAGTATAAACTATTGGACGATTTCTTAGCATTTGCCTTCCAGCAAATTGCTTTTACTTGGAAATGTTCCACTAAGTTATCATACAAGACTTGGTGGGATCGTGTTTGCTCTCATCATAAACTGGATAAACTACATATGTCTCAGTTTGCTAAATCTAATAGTGCCCAAATGGTATGGTTACCCCCTAACTTCATTTCTAAATACTATCGTTACTGACATGTCTAATACAGATTGTAGACTGTCAGAAAAGTTTCTACCACCATGAATTATTTCTCTTTGTTAGGTTTCGGCTACCGTCGCACTGCGTAAGCAGTGGGCGGAGCCGAAATCTTATGTGTGTAGTATGGGGGCCTGAACACGCCCCTCTTCTCCATTGGCTGGCCTCGTAAATGCTGGCCAGCCATTGAAGGAGAGTAGCGTCACTCAGTTCAGGGCCCGCCTTGACGCGATTCGGGGGCGTTTCTGGGTCTTTTTTTAAGTCCCGCCCTCTCCTCTTCCCATTGGCTGGAATTTTACCTTCCAGCCAATGGGAAGGGGAGAGGGCGAAAAACACGCCCCGAATCTCAAATTGACCTTGGTCTGTTTGTGTCTGTTATGTATATTGTGCTCTTTCAGACACTAATGTAGGTTTTGTGCAGCAGCTCTTCCGCCTAGACATGAAATACGGGACTCTCCAGGCAAAATCTATATTCTCAAAACGTCCTTTCGTATCTGGAAGTGCCGCGCGCAGAAGGGCGTTGTTTGGTTACATATGGGAGCGGACGGTGTTGAAAAACAACATCTCCCTTTCCAGGTTACCTTCCACTGTTTCCATTTCACGTCCAGGCGCCCTGGTAACAAGTGTTATTGGACGCAAGTGCCAGGTCTGCCCGTAACTGCTGCGGCTGCGCTCTGTGTTTTCCATAGATGCTCGCTTATCTCCCTGCTGCTGCCTGCGGGCGTGTTTTTGGTTTTGAATAGACATTTTTCTAATCGTACTACTGGCCTCCTCTGCGAATTTTCGGTTTGAAGCCCAGACGGGCCAATGTTGTTGTCACTTAAGAAGCCCCGACTTACTGAAAACAAACATTGTTCTGACCTCGGGCACGTGCAGTCTTCCTGTCCGTAGACGGCGGTTTCTGCTGGTTCTAGAGCCCCTGTTTCATGTGCTTCTTAGGTACACAAAACACCGCGAATTGCGTTTACCAAACAGGGAGAGCAATAATTCCAGCAACCATTCACAATTGCCAAAATATACTTTATTTTGCGATGGGGTTGGAGCTATTGTAGTGGGGGGTTGTTAAATGCCCAAGGTAAACTTTAACACAATGCTGCCAAGTCATATGTGACATCCTCAACCAGGCACAGGTTTTAGGCAATGAATAGAAATTTGCTTGGATGTTCAGACACTACAACACCCAGAATGCAATATCCTGTCCTCTGAAAAATAATTGGATGCCGGTGACACGCATGGGACGGACCGCACGGACGCCACTTGTCCACCATGTATAATTATAATTGACAATCACAGCCAACTACTGCTGTGAGGCCAGGGGCAAACTAGCCCACGGGGCAATCAGGATGTGGCTGAAGGGCTGATCTCATAGATCAGTCTGAGGTCCGTTTTTCTCCGGGCTTTGTCGTCTGCTAGGCCGGTTTTTATTCTCGGTTTCCCTGATATCACCACAAACATTGCCAACAGCAAGCACAAATGAATGCAGTCTTGCGCTCCTTGCAAATCACCAATACATCGAGTCTTTACTAGTTAACAACTGCCCCGATTTGCAATTATGGGTCGCTTTTTAGCTACCTGATTCGCTAAGGGACTACTTTTATTATGGCGCCAGGGCCTATTTTCTGTCCCAGCCCGACCCTGCGAGTGAGGCTAAAAATAGTGCGCCACTCTCCCAGCCAGCACCCCCCACGTCCTGGTCCCTACAATGCTGTCTGTCCTTCTGTCTCACAAGCAAATCTATCCCAGCAAGGACAGAACACCAGCCTTTCAGGTGGCTGAGGAAACGTATGCCGTGGTGTCTGAATTTAGAAGAGCGCATACAGTAAGTCCGTGCCAGAGCGCACCACATACCTTGGCACCCGCGCGGAAGGACAGACAGCTCCCAGAGGGACACGGGATTAGCATAGTAGAGGTGTTGCAGGTCACGGCTTTTGCATTGGTGGGATTGTGAGAGGAAGCGCGCGTGCAGTCCTCAGCTGCACTGAAGGCTGCACCCAAGGCACCGATAGCAGCGCCCGCATGAGTAGCAGTTGGGCATTTGCTGACAAACTAACAGAATAAGAAACATGTCTGCTGACAGGTACTTTACTGTCGTTCTGCTCTTCAGTTCATTTTACTCAACACGTCTTACCACGGCGACTAGACGAATACACCTGTTTTCATATTTTAAGGTCAACCAAAGAAAACAGACGTGCCTGGGTCTCTTCTGAAGTAAAGCCACCCAAAGTCTCAGGGTAGCTATTTCAGGTGAGTTTATTGTGGCCTGGTAATCTACTATGCAGCGAAACTCCAGTTTTTCCGTTGAAAATGGACTACAATTATTCTTGTATTATCCACCTGCAGAGAGAAGGTGCAACTGGCTCCTAGAAGCCTTAAATGTGGCTCCATTGCTAAACGAGATGACTTTGTCTAGGCCCTGAGTTTTCAAAAATCCATGTACCTGCTTAGGGATCCTGATATGATAGGGGACGCCCTACCTAACGCCAGAAGCACTGCCAGCAGCACCGGGGTGAGAGCCACGCACAGCGGGTCAGCGGGACTCCAATCCTCCGGCTCCCCCACACCGCATTGCCACACCTGCAGTGTCCAGAGGCGCATTAAATCATCGACGAGCTCCCGCAGCGCCAGACGTGTGCGGGCCAATGGCGGGCCCGTCTGCGCCCGTCCGAGACCGGTCGTCTGCGCCTGTCCAAGACCGGTCAAGGCTGGGCTAGGCCACCCATCTAACATCTGACATTTGGTATCTGTAATTCGGTGGATAGTGCACAAGTTTAAGAACTGCACCCCATTTTCCCCGACACGCAGGTACTGTTGTGTTTTATCCGTTTTTACCTGCTAGTTTTTACTTGATCTGAGCTTGGGTTTACATATATATTGCCAGTATGAGTAAGCGCAAAGGTGTAGCGGGGACTCTGGATGCTTTTATTGTGAGAGCCGAATCTTTGCTAACTCACGAAATAGCAATGACTGAAAAACGACTTTCCTTAGACCCCAGTACACTACATGGTCAATTATCACCAGGCATTTCTAAATTGGCTGACAGCCCCCGTCTACCTGTCTTTTCCTCACCCTTAATACAGGACCAAGCATTATCTCCCGAAAACAATACCAATAGCATGGACGGCACACTCCAATGACCCTAGTACAACTACGAGAGTCACCAGAGCACGGGTCAAAAACCACGTGCAGAAAGTAAGGCAAAAGCATCGTTAATTAAAAAGAAACAGGGTGTAATCACTCAAAAACCTACCAATACAAAAGGAATTGGCACTAAACTGATTAATCCAGTGTCCCCTGCCTCAAGTGCACCAGGTCATGGCACCATCAACATTGCCAGTACACAGACTGATACCAACTTATTTGCAACAACGGAAGACATCGCCAGGGGTGTGATACTTCGGGGGGCATTGAGAACATTTTGGACAGTGTACTGGGGAAAGTATTAGTCCACCTTCAAGATTTATTTGAAGAAAATCTCGCCCCTTTACAGGAGAAGGTTAACTATTTGGTTACTACCTTAGATACTTTGGACAGACATTGTACTTTTAAAGATTCAAAAACGGAAAAAAGTAACACCAACAAAGTGGGTACTCCCCTGACTACACAGATAGGATTACATTCAAATGGGTGCACTAGCATGAATCACAAAGCCACCTTAAACATAGCCATGAGGGACACTACCAGCCCCAGAGATAAAAGGATTAAATGATAAAAATGGGCTATATAGACTGACCGCAGACAATCAGACCCGGGCAATTAGACCCGAAAATAGTAAAGGAAAAACACCACGGGGACCGAGGCCCAATCACGAGACGCCAGTATGTAATCGTCTTGATCTGCCCCCGTCAGCTACACCGTATGTCGTAATCCTGGCCAATGTCCCCATTCTGCAGGCATCATAATATGAATCATGGAGTGAACTGCGTAATAAGTCACTTCTTTGGTTGGGAAAGCACACTGGTTTTAGAGATGTGCTATACAAAAACTTTAAAATGGTGAGGCGAGTTGCATGGTTGGGTAAAGAACGAAAAGAGCTCCAGGGAGATTGTGTAGTCTTAACGTTCAGTGACCCCATGTTAGTGCACGCCATCCTAACTAGGACAGGGAATGTTTCCTATAATAATGAAGTTCGTGCTGGTCGCTCTCCTAGGTCTTTTGGCGCAGGCGACGTGTTGGTTTGGCGAGGTCGCAGGGTGTGTTTACACTGTAGTGTGCTTCGCTGTGGCGCACGTGTCTATCACGGGAGCTTTTTTGTTGCTGGCGGTGTGAGATTGTGGCGTTTGCTGCCGGCGAGTGGATAGATGGGGAGCCCTGGTGCAGGTGGTGCGAGCGCGGTTGATGGTGGTGGAGGTGCGGTGCGTGTTGTCGCGCATGGCGCCTCCTCCTCACTACTGCTGTGGGTGTCAGTGAGGGAGATTTAAATAGGCGCTGGGCAGTGTTGCTGCTCGCACGCGGCGGCCATGAGGGTGAGGGGGCTTTGTGCGGCGGGGCTGCCGCGGTGCGCTCCACGCGGGCGGGCGCCCGTCCTGTCCCCGCTTCCCTTGTTTGGGACGTAAGCCGCGCTGCTCCGGGTATCTCTAGTACTGCGGGGATTGTGGCCGTGCAGGGTGCGCGGCCTCCGCCATGTTGGAGGAA
Organism: Lissotriton helveticus; assembly: GCF_964261635.1. Lineage (NCBI taxonomy): Eukaryota > Metazoa > Chordata > Amphibia > Caudata > Salamandridae > Lissotriton > Lissotriton helveticus. Next base: position 495,329,533 of record NC_136061.1, on the reverse strand, counting down.
CAGGAGGCAGGCAGTGCTTGAGGGGGGAGGGGCAGTGCCACCAGGATCGTCTCCTACGGCTTGCCGCTGCGCGCACCCCCTCGAGAGCGGTGGGCCTGGGTCCCTCCTATATTACTCTCCTAGAAGTGGCTTGCCTGGTTTCGTAACTGTTCCAGGAAGTGAACAATTATAAAAGTGAGAACACGCCGGATAACTTTCGCCTCCCTGTCTTTCGGTTTAGTCCCTGATTTTTAGTTTATTATGTTAAGCATTTTTAGTATTTAACTTTCGGCATTATTTATTCAAACACTTCTGTTTTGAAGTAGAAAAAAATCCGACACTTACAAATTTTAGTTTGCACAGTGGCACGTTTTAGTCATGTCAAAGAAGAGTAGATTAATACTGTTTTCCCTGCGTGCGACAGGCAGGACAATTTTCACACCTACAATTCATTTGTTCACCCGTGTCGGGTATGGTTGAGTTGAGGGTACTGTTTATCAAGTAATGAGCATGGGCGGGAGGTTTTTAAGTTTCGCCTGTGTGTGTGTGTGTGTGTGTGTGTGTGTGTGTGTGTGTGTGTGTGACTGCTCCTGGGTGTGTGTGTGTGACTGCTCCTGGGTGTGTGTGTGTGTGACTGCTCCTGGGTGTGTGTGTGTGTGACTGCTCCTGGGTGTGTGTGACTGCTCCTGGGTGTGTGTGTGTGTGTGTGTGTGTGTGTGTGACTGCTCCTGGGTGTGTGTGTGTGTGTGTGTGTGTGACTGCTCCTGGGTGTGTGTGTATGTGACTGCTCCAGAGTGTGTGTGTGTGTATGTATGTATGTGACTGCTCCAGAGTGATTGTGTGTGTGTGTGTATATGTGACTGCTCCAGTGTGTGTGTGTGTGTGACTGCTCCAGTGTGTGTGTGTGTGTGACTGCTCCAGTGTGTGTGTGTGTGTGTGTGTGTGACTGCTCCAGTGTGTGTGTGTGTGTGTGACTGCTCCAGTGTGTGTGTGTGGGGGGGGACTCTGGGTGTGGCTGGCTCTGGGTGTGTGGGTCTGGGTGTGTGTGTGTGGTAGTAATTGCTGTCTGCTGAGCTCGTCCGTAGGGTACAATAGTTCTCACATTTGCGAGATATTAAGCTATTGGCAATGTAAATGACAATGCCATTTATTTATCTGTTTTCAAAACCAACACATAAATACAAATTTTGTCATTTACAATGCCAATAGCTCTAACCTCTCCAAAGGCAAAACCGTTGCATTGTAAATGCTTGTTTTTCTTTATACTTGCAAATTACAGGTTAATGTTGTATACTATTTATTTGTGCACTGGGTATGCCCTTTAGACTTGTTTATATTAGATTTAAATTACGAGGACTTTTTCTTCTGATATTTATCTATATTGCTCCTCCTTATGATTCCCTCCCCTTCTCCCTTTCCCCTTTCAAAATACAAAAAGACTTTAATTGTTCTCTCTGACTTCTACTTCTATTGTTATGTGATTTTAATTATCTTATTGTTAATGCTTTTTGTTCAACTTAATAATTAATTAAAGTCCTTTAAACATCAACATCAAATGTATCTCTGATAGCTTCTCACTGACATTTAATACAGTCAAACCAGGCTCCCCACTTGATTGAGCGTCTCCGCATATTCTCTCTAAAGCAGCTGAGCTCACCTTCCCGGTGGTGCTAGAAATGGCCAAACTATCTCTAGTAACAGGAATAGGGCACCCCACATGGAAACACACCATGGTCAAGGCACAGCAAAAAAAAAAACACAATTTGGACCCTCTCTGCACAGGAAATTAAAGACCCATTTCTTTACTACCTGATCTGAGCAAAGTGGTAGAGAAACATGAATATAATATCTTTCGGAGTTCCTTGAAACAAACAATATACTGCACCCCATGCAGATGGGGTTCCATCCTAAGCACAGCACAGATACTGCCCTTTTGACAGTAGTAGAGGCGTCAAAATTGTTGCTTGACCGAGGAGGTATGGCAGCTATCATCTTCTTCGATCTCAGTGCAGCATTCGACATGGTGAACCATGACATCCTCATTAATAGACCTTACAGTGCAGGTGTTATGGGCATTGCCCTAAACCAGCTCACCTCTTTCTTGAAAGACAGGACTTTCCAGGTCTTTGATAGATCCTGCTCACCGGACGTCTTCCCTTTGCGGTGCAGAGTCCTGCAGGGTTCATCCCTGAGCCCAATGCTTTTCAACATATGTATGCCTCTGTTAGCAGGTAAAGTACAATCATTCGGGATATCCCTGGTTTCATATGTAGATGACACCCAACTTGTGTTCTTTCTAACCCAGGGAGGTGATTCCCAATCACTCACAATAGGACCTTGTCTGGAGAGATTAGTTAGATGAATAGCAGACTCCTGTCTCAAACTAAATGGAGACAAACCAGTGCGAATGGTACAGGGCAATAACCTCAATACCCACCCCAACCTGGGCTAGCCTCATTGCTTAGGCGCTCTCCCTTTCTCCCAGACGGTTATTAAAAGCCCGGGGGTATGGCTGGACTAATTATTAAGCATGGTGGCCCAGGCCACAAAACCTGCAGCCTGCTGCTATGGCATTCTCAGAATGCTCCGAAAAATAAAACACATACTCCCCTTCCAATCCAGAAACTACAAGTGGTGCAGAACGCATTAGCTTGAGCTCTGCTGAACATTCCTAAACACAACTCCGCCCGGCAGGTCCTGGCCACCCTCCAATGGCTACCAGTCGAACAAAGGATAAAATTCAAAGCCTTTGCATAGCTCACAGGGTACTCCAAACAAAAAGCCCTATTATCCTCAGACCTTTGGTGTCCAATTATATGCCTGTTAGAGCCCTCCGTTCCACCAACGCCTGCTTAGTCAATGTTACATTTATAAAAAGAGCAAGAAGCGGAGTGAGATCCTTTAGATAGAAGGTGGCCAAATTATGGAATACCCTCCCCTTCACAATGATACTCACTGACCATGAACTCACATTCCATAAACTTCTAAATACTTGGCTATTTGATAACTAATTCACCCTGAGCACCTTGGTGGATTCTATGTCGTGTTGCTATTGCTTGGATGCCTATGGGTCGCCATGGCCGCTACAAATGCGCATTGAATAGAATAGAAGCTGCATGTCAGTAAGCACTACAACTAGCATTTGCAATGCAATAGGTCTCGCATTTGCGAGAGTTTAAGCTATTGGTATTGTAAATGACAATGCCTTTCATTTATGTTTTAAAAACCAACACGTAATTAAAAGGTATTGCCATTTACAATGCCAATAGCACAAACTCTCACAACGGCGAGACCTATTGCATTGCAAATGCTTGTTCACTTTGCAAGTGGACGTGGCCTCATTTGAAATTTCTGGATGTACTCACTGGACTTGTCTGCTATAATCGCCATTAAAACAAGACATGCCCCTGCAGGTAGCTGCTTCAAACAACCAGGCTGCCTTTCTCTAATGCACTGATGAGTTTGTTGCTGGGCTGGGCACAGCATATTCATTGTGCTAGGGCACAATTACCTGGTTTGCACAGGGCGCAACTAGTTCAAGTGTGCCGCAGCGCAAAACATTGTGCCTCCATCAGTAATGCAGGCCCAGATTGCATTTTGTTGTATGTAAAAATACGCTTGGGCTGGATGACATTTAATCAGGAACTTTGATTTGTAAGCGCCTAGAGGCTCATTCTGCAGCATGCGCTACGGAGGAATCTGTGTGCCTTTAGGTTTCAGAATTGCGCAGCTTGCCAGTCCCATTGGCTGTGATGGTATAAAGCCCTTCCACGTACACAGTAGCCCCCAATGGAAGGGAAAAAAGGTACAAACCGCACCTTGAAATGCATTGGTCTACGATGGAACGAGAATGCCTTGGCAATTACGCACACACCTGAATCCTAACCTCCTGCTGGCAAACCCCACACCCCACACACACACACATGCAAGCTAACCCTGCTCTGGGAAACAACCGTGGGAGGGCTAGGAGACACCTGCTCTCCCCCTCCTCACTCAACAGGCTGACTGAGGGCACACAATGCGGTGAGTACACCGGATACTGGCTTATGGCAGCTCTTTATGGCGCCTTTTAAAAAGGGAGGCCATTATTGCTTGAGCAGCATTCGTTGTCTGGAATACTTGAGCGCTTTATATCGAGATTCTTATTCTTAGCTCTAGAGATAAAAATGTGTGTGGTGGGGGGGGCGTGTAACTGGCAGTAGTTTCAGTGCGGTTATTGGGAAACGGAAGTGTGCGTGTGGCGCAGCCGAGCAAACATGGCAGGCTGGGTTCATTGTGAGGGAGTGGGCACACCACATTTGCCATCTCCCTTCAGTCCTGGGATATCATTTTTCAATCTTATGGTCATAGCTGCCCGATTACCCAGGTTCACGCGTAATTAGATGCTCCAGTCCACTTTTTTCTTTGCTACAACTTTCAGAATGCAGAGGCAAACAAGAGCTTATTTTAGTAGGCACGTGAGCCAATCGTATGTTCCGTTTAATCCGCTGCTTTGCTTTCACTTTCGGTTTCGTCCTCCCATTTGCTCAGCACGCTGCATGCTGCTCCAGGCTCACGGAGCATGCGCAGCAGCGGTGTCCAGGCCGTTCCAGGTAGGTTCCACCCGGTCACCGGGGCTGGGCTCTTCTGCTGCCCCTGGCCTCCCGCCGCCCACTGGCAGGTTTACAACAGGTAAGAGCGAGGCGGAGAGCGTGGCCTGAAACGCCGGAGGGAAAGCGAAAGCTCGGGGTGGGGGGGGGTGTTTGTTTTTGTGTGGGTGGGTGAAACGCCACGAAAGCTGGGGGTGGGGTGGGTGTGTGTGTGTTTATTTTTGTGTGGGTGTGTGAAACGCAGCAAAAGCATGGGGTGGGGGGTGTGTGTTTATTTTTGTGTGTGTGTGTGCATGCGCGCACACTTCCTGCATGCAGCTGGCTTGCTGGACGAAGGGGGACAGAGGGGGGGTGCGTGTGTGTGTGCGTGCGCGTGCTCTCCATTGCAGGAGGCTGACTTGCCTCAGAAGCGGGACAGGAGCTGAGCACAGCACGTGGGTGTACGTGCGCGTACACCTGCTCAAATCCTTCTGCGCGTGCCCATCTCCTGTCCCACTTCCGAGGCAAGTAGACAACAATAAGCCTAGCTGGCGACAGCCAGGCTCGACCTAAAAATGCTCTTGCTAATATTAGTACCAGTCTATAAACTAGTGTTTCTTCCAGAGAATACATTTTTGTAGCCAGTTACTTTCAAGTGATGAAAAAAGTGTGATTATTTAAGTCCTTTAATTGTACACTTTGTGACTTACTAGGTGGCAATTAACAAATTCATTCCCTGCTTGGAAAAACAATTACATTCAAGCATATAAAGGCAGGGCACCAAAGGGATAGAATTATTCTAACCTGTCACCATACGTTCCAAGGACCTTACTAACTGTGTAGGGCACTACACTCAAGCACACCCTTTACTTTGCGAAGCTCATTTCTGCAGGTTTTCCACATGAATGTGAATTCACCAACTCGTCAGAAATAGCAGAAGTGACATCACAAACACACACACACACACCCTTTGACATTAATGACATCACAGGAAGTGACAAATGCAAACAGGTGGGAGAAAAGATCACATAAAAGAAAAACAAAGAACTAAAAGACAAGGAAAGTGAAAACATACCCTATTTTACTAAAAAAGGAAAAGCGGAGAAAGGAATCGGAGGATGGCTGCTACGCGCAGGGGCTTCCGGAGCGCCATCAGGTGTCACGCGTGGGTTGACCTGGCGCCGGGTGGAGCCAGACGACATCCCATGAAGAGAAGTGAAGTGGAGGCTGTTCGGACCCGTCCCCTGGAACGCGGAGTGGTGCGCAGCATGTGAATCCAGAAAACTCTTTAATCTGCAAAACTACTCCTACTGTTATTAACCCTTTCGTTTTCCTGCCTAATTACATTTCGTAGATATGCATGGAAGTCTCCCTCTTCCTTGTTGAGTGGATCACTTCTTTACTTTATCGCTTTACTCAAGGCGCTAGAGGCAGCAGATATCCTGATATCACTAAAAACCACACAACAGAACAAAAGAAAACAAGCACCTTGGAGAAATACAAAGATAAAAGACATAAAACAACAAATTAGAAAGCTGCAACGTGCCAGGCTAAAAACAAACACCAATCAAGACAAACTTCGCCTGCAAATAATTAACAGATTATAGAATTCCACCTATCAAAAAAGTTAAGACAAGATACTATTCAGACAGAATTCAAAATTCTAAGTGTGAAAATAAAGAATTCTATAACATACTTAATGAATTTAGTAAACAAAATTGCCAGGAAGGAGATCATCCCATTACTCAAGATTCCACAGTCAAACTGGCAAATTATTACACAGACAAAGCAGACATGTTGGAATCATACCTAAAACAAATACAAAGCACCAGCACTGACCCTTTCACAAAACAACAATCCAAGAATACTCTAACCCAGCATATCCCTTCCTTCTACACAATTCACACGATGAATTTATGGATCTGGTCAAAGCAAGCAGGCTTGCCAGCCGCCCTTCTGACCCATGTCCACCGCAAACCTTCAAGACAATTCTTCTAAAAACCTCTGCTGTAACTCCAGTAAGAAGAATCAACAATTCCTTAACTGCCAGAATATTTACAGAATAGCTAAAAAAAAATACACCATTTACTGAAGAAAATAAACTTGGACGCACTGGACACTGACAACTACAGACCGATTACAAAAGGACCTGGGCAAACTGTTAGAAAGAGCAGCGTTCGTCCAGATGTCACAATTCATTGAAGAGAATGCCATACGTTCAGACTTCCAAACGGGATTCCGTCCAGGAAGAGGCACAGAATCTGCCCTCCTTGCCATCTGGGATGACCTAAAGAACACAGTTGAACCCAACTGGGTTGCTGCGCTACTTCTCTTGGACTTCTTGGTTGCCTTTGACACGGTTGACAATGACACTTTGATACAAAGACTCTACAAAGCTAGCATAGGACTGCTGTAGAGTGGATTGCATCCTACCTTCGCAACAGAACTAATGTCATCCATACCCCAACCTTTGTCGTCCAAACCGTAGTCCACAAAAGCAGGGGTCCCTCAAGGCTCTATTATCTCGCCCATACTGTCAACATCTACATGAAGTCATTACCGGCACTGAACAATCAATTTCACCTCACGTGCTATAACTATGAAGATGACAAGCAAATACTCCTTCAACTGGAATGACCCAAAGACATTGGAAACTCAACAATTTTCTGTCGTCTCAAGGTCGTGGATCAATGGATGACGTGGACCCATCTCAAATTGAATGCTTTCAAAACAGAAATACTCATGTGTCTCATGTGACCCATTCGCCACCTGGCTTGATGATCTGGAAACACAGCCTAAAGTTTCGAAGGAAGTAAGAAACCTTGGAATGACCATGGACTCCAAGCTATCAATAAATGCCCAAGTGGACAAGCTAGTAAGATCAAGCTTTGTTACTATAAAAACTCTGGAACAAATCTACCCCACCCATTCAGGATTTCCACACAAGGTTCAAGCTACCATCTCCCTTGTTCTGTCCAAACTCGATTGCGCCAATAAGCTCTACCACGGATCACCTTTAAAAACTATGAAATGGCTACAACTGATTCAGAACTCGGCTTCCAGACTACTCTTACATTTAAAACCGCAAGACCACATCTCCCCTGCCTTGAAAGCCCTGCATTGGTTACCGGTTGCCAGAAGATCCAAGTTCAAAATGCTTTGTATCACCCACAAAGCGATACATGGAACGGGACCCCTCTTCATCAGGAATAAAATCACCATCACATTCAACAAAGGAACCTCTACTCTCTAGAGTGGCACCTTGCCTCAAAATCCCAAAGTACAAGAAAAAAACCATGGGTGGCACATCCTTCTCTGTTCAAGCAGCCAAACTATGGAACTCTTTACCCCTCCAACATAAGATCCACAGTTAACCACCTTATCTTCAGAAAACTACTCAAGAATTGGCCCTTCCCCACATAAGCACCATACGCAAACAGAAATATACAGCACATCCCTCTGTCTGTAAGCATTTATTTGTACTATAGAAATGTACCTATATATGTGTATTGCTTTGTATAAATGTGTCGAATAATTTTGTTTTTAAAAGAGAATAAAAAATATATAGATATTCATTAGTTCTGTGAATCAAATGTACATATTACTGATAGTTACAATATTCTGTGTTTTCAACATGAATATAAGTGACTGCATGAATAAGTAAATCTTTTTTCTTAACTATTTATCTACAATTGCTTCACTATTGAATTACAAAAAAAGAAAACATATATGTATATATAAAAACAAATAAAATGAGTTTTAAGTGCAACAACACTTGAAAGACTGAGTTTATTTAATGCATTTTTAATCTATATATGCTTACTTCATTTAAGCATGTACACACCTCCCATGTACTTATGGATCTATATTGACTTTTCCTTTAATTCAACATATCCAATGCACTACACTATTTCTCACCCTATACCTCTACCTCAATATATCCTCTACGTCAACTCGGACTCATCTCAAACTTCTTTCTACTACTCTTTCTAATGCACTACCCTATTTCTCACCCTCTATCAATATATCTTCTACCTTCGCTCTGTCATTCATCCCAAACCCCTTACCACTACCATGATACCCAAAATAACCCTTTCTAGACTATTCCCTACTCTACCCCCTTGTATCATCTCATACCTGTTTTACTATTCCGTTCCCTAAAAACAAACCGTTCTAAACCCTTCCCTCTGACTCATACCCGTTCACATCCCTTTTAGTCATCTCAATCCTCCTCCTACTGCCATCACCTCCAAAACAAAAAAAGTCAAAATCCTTCCCTCTTCTATCCCTCCGCTATCCTTTTCAATCGAAATAACAGACTAAAATGTCCATCTCTCAAATTAATTTCAAATTTCACTATAGTAATGCACCACTAATTCTTTATGGGTTCTGGATGCTACTCGCCGAAAAATCGCTTCAACAACTCATCAGGGGTAGCAAACGTTATATAAATGCAAACCTTTTTCCCTCTATCCTTCTCAATCCAAATAACTTACTAACATATTACTTTCATTTTTTACTATACTAATTCACCACTAATCCTTTATGGGTTCCGAAATTGCAGACTACTTGTCGAAAAAGCACTTCAATGCCTCGTCAGGGGTAGTAAGCGCTATAGAAATGCAATTACAATACAATACCATATGAACTATGTATCCAAATCTTCCCATCAAGTGGTGTCCCATGACCTTAACCCGGAGGACAATCACAATAATTGACAATGTTGAAGTTTCAAAATAACTCCATGATTAACTTACCACAACACAGATACATTTCTAATTTAGATACCACTTATGTTAATGTGCTGACGTGATCTCTGAAAGTAATGGGCATATTTCTTGCTCTAAATTGTAGTGAACGAGAGAAGTGCGTGAGACAGACCTCTTTGGGGACAGATTCTCACCCAGAGGTCAAATAGTTAATTTTAAAGGACAATTTTCAAATAAATGTGTTAATGAGTCATAGGTTCTGAAAGAGCAATCATTAAATATTCAAATTCATGGTGTGCCAAGCCAGTGAAACGCAACACTCCCCAGGAGTTGACCCAACTTAAAAAAAAATATATGCTATGGGTATCCACATATGTAAAAAATTACCTCGATTGGGCTTAGCATTTTTTCATGGGTGTCCCTCAAATGCCATTTATGCCCCCAAAAGCATTTTAAAACAATGTTCGCAGAAGCACAATCCACACAGATGCAATTGTGATGACTCATGCATGTGCATATGCCATTACACTGGGTCAGCTATTTTAATTTGTTTTCTCTTTTTTGCTGTACAGCATCATCAGTAACTTCGCTTTCTTTTTGCTGCTGCTGCTGAACAGAATCAGCACAACTATTACAAACGCCAAATAGTCAACTAACAAAGATGTGATCTGTTGGCCTTGCCATTCCTTGTATTGCTATAATGTTTGCTACCGTGCAGGGAAGAGTATGGATTATTACTTGCCATTCCTTGTATTGCTATAATGTTTGCTACCGTGCAAGGAAGAGTATGGATTATTTCGCACTAGAAATGTCAATAAAAACAAGCACAAAAAAGATCATAGGTTATTTTGGAGGAAGGATCGCTGAATTTACATATTAGTCACCTCTGTTGGACAACCATGCCACCAAAGGATTGGAGATTGTAGTGGGAAATGTGCGTGCTCTCATAGAGTAGCCCATTAACTATCATCGCAACGTTACATCACAACATTCCCCTTTATGGCAACTAGATAGGCATGGAGAAGAATTAAGAATAGATACAGAACAAATCATGGCAGGGGACAGTAGTCCAACAGGAAGGATTAAACAGGTAAAGGAATGTTGGGCGAATAGTGAGAGAAAGGTAGAGTAGAAAAGTAATACTGAATGAGTGACAAAGGTTCTGAGACAGTAGAAAGGTGAGAGAAGAGAAAGCAGGGATGGAGAAAGGAAGCACCTCCTACTGTTTTCAGGTACTCAGTGAGGTGTCTGAGATAAGTCAGAGGGGTGTCTGCCAGACCTCTGTGTGCTTTCTGCCATTAGTCACCTGAGCCTTGTAACAGCGTTGTCACTTTAACCCCTTCGGGGCTGATGACAAGCTCGTCATGAGCGTAACCTGCCGTGCGCTCATGACGAGCTGAGCTCGTCATGTAACGCGGTAATTTCAAAATTACCGCGTACAGCGGGAAAAAACCGCCGCATTGATGCGGTTAAGTTATGTTGCTACAAAACTGCATGGTGTCCAGCAGAACTGGAAGCTGGAGCTCCACGTGGCTTTTCCATACGCTCAACTAAGCAACAGCAGGACCTCTGTTGGATGCCTGAAGGGCCTTTATTGGTTGCCTGCAAGATCTCAGTGAAATGTCAGCAGGAGCTCACTGGTTTGTTTGGAAGAGTGGGCACCCTCCTTGTGTATGGTTGGATGTATGCAAGTGCTCTGCTGGGTGCATGCAAAGGTTCTGTGGAGCGTCTGCTAGAGATCAATGGGATGTGCAGCTAAGGTTGAATGACTCTGTACAAGAGTTCTAGCAGTGTGATAGCTAGGTAAGATAGGGTGTCAGCAAGAGGTCAATGTGTGTCTGTGGGAGCTCAGCAGAGTGCCTGCAGGCGTCTGCATGTGCTAAACTGTATGCTTTCAAGCATGCCAGTACGTGCTTGCATGTGCTTGGTGAGATGTCTACAGAATGGCACGAAGTGCCTGTAGGACCACAGTATGCTGCCACCTTGAGTAGGGTGGATTGAGGACTTCAATTACAAATAATAACGCCAACTGGGCTTTACGTTGACATGTTTCAATAACTAGATTTGCAATGTATTTCACAGAAGTGCTCAAACTGTTTGCTGAAAAATATATATGGAGGTTAGAGGTGCACAGTACAACATTCTGCCTTGGTCATTATGTGGCTATCAGACTCCAGTCTCCGCATTCAGGGGGCTAAAGTAAACCCAATATCGTATTGTAGAGCCCACCCTTCTAGGATACCATGTTCATCTCCAGTACTTTGTATGTTTGTCAGGCTGCCACCCTATGTGGAACTGTAAGGCTGAAAAGCTCTTTACCAAATGTTCCAGGGAGCATATCATTTTGCATTACTACCACTGTCTGCAATGGCCAATGAAGTCCACCATACAGTCTCAGAGGTTAACGCATTATTATGACAGCATAGAAGAGCATCTTAACTGCAGTAATTTCAAATGGCAAACGCTTGTTTTAGGAGAATGGGATTATTTTCTTCCATGTGTAAATATGTGGATAAGCTTTTTGTACTCAAAATGGACTACTGGAAAAACGTAATTACAGGTACAATCTGGTGATTGAATGGCCAATCAAAGAGCAGTAGGCTGCACAATTATGCTGGAGAATCGTTTTACCCAATCAAGTCTCTCTAGAAGGCATTCTTTGAGTGTGCCCTAAACCCCAAAACATAATAAACAAGCATTGGCATAGTCAATAGGTCTCGCCTTTGGGACCTTATGTATTTAGAGAGAACTTTTGGCTATGTTGTAGAGCATTGTGGCTGCTGTGAATCATGTTGAAAAGTTATAATAAAAAGTGTTAATCACTTGTTTTTAGCCATGCAACAGTTGATGATGTTGTACCAAGGACATTGTGCTTGATAACTAAACACTTATAAGGTCCCAAAGGCGAGACCTATTGGCTACGGCAATGCTCGTTACTTTTTATGAGAAGTCCACATGAAAATGTGTTCCATTACAAATAAGCTAAAACACGACTCAACACACTGTGGAAGCAAACCAACCTCTCACAACGTGTCATGCAATTTCTCTTGACGCGCTTTGCTGAGGATTTCAGATGTTTTCCAGAATTGTGTGAAAATCGCACCAGGATTTTTACGACAAACAGTGATTTGTATGTGCAATTACAAGAAGCTAATGTACACACACAAAAAATGGATATAAACTGTGCCCCTCAGAGCAGACTGTAGCCCCCCGCTTCTGCCTCTGCAGCGTTTTACATTGTGGGTGACTGACTCAATGAAGAAAAAAAACAACCAGGTCATAATAAACACAAGCTCTGAAAAAGAAGGCACTTGAAGCCGTTTGTCAGAGAACGGAAACCTGGTATGACGTGAACATCGATGTGCTTTTCCCGTGCGCTGCTGCTTTTTGTTCACGAGGCTGCGTGCGCGACGCTGCAGAGGGGAGCGGCCAGCTTTATTAATCAGCTGCCATTGTGCGAAAAAAACAGTGGGATTCAGTGAAGACATCCCATTAAATGGAAATGATGTCTGGAGGGGTGCCGCAGCTGTTTCTCGCGCCTGGAGTTCGGCATCCTTTCTGGGCTCCTCTAAGACAGGGAGAAAGAGACACAAAAGGAAATGCAAAAATAAGTGGCACAGGGGAGGAAGAAGGTGTTAAAGGGGAGAAGAGGATGCAAGAGTACAGGGAGAAAAGGAGGGAGAGGAAAATGAGGCTACTGGAAGAAGAGCATGAGGCCATGTGTGGAAGAAGTGAGAGGTCATGAGAAGGGGGAGAGTTACTAAGAGATGAGAACAGAGCTTCTTGTTTCTGCCGGTAGGAAGGAGAGGGAGAGTGTTCACCTCTGCTCCCCGTCTCACAGCGTCTTTGAAGCGATTGAAACGCGGTAGGCACAGAGAAAATGCCGAGTTAGGGCGTGACGTGGATGCGGGTAAATGAATGAAGCATAGTTTTAGTTCCTCTAATAAAGTGTAACTTTTCACTGTGTAGCTGGAGAGTAAGAGATTCCATTAATGGGAGACAGCGCCTACCTTAAGAAACAAGCAGCCGCACAAGTGAGGCGACCATCTGTTTCCAATTAACGCGACCACGCGAGTGGTGCGTGCCGCGCTAATTAAAATCAGATGGTCGAACAGATGGCCCCTGCTCGTAACCGCAAGCCTTAGGCTGTGGGCGGATACATGCAAGCTCCTTTGACCAATTGCGTGATGTCTTTCTCAGAAAGACACACGCATAGACCATTGGAGACAAAAACACACGCACGAGCGTGTAGAAAGTCCAGAGCGATTCCAAGAATTGGGTTTTCATAGAGCAGCGCATACGTGCTGCACTAGGCTTGACCTAAAAAGGGTTGGTTTTTAATCCAAAAACAGATTTTAGTTTGAATTAAAACGGACTGTGGGGGAGACTGTGGCTAGGGATGAGTGTAGGTCAAATACCAACAGGCGCGGTGCGTCCATTGGGGCGGAGCCCCCCGCCCGCAGCTCCGACGTTTCTGAACTTAAGTAAGCTGAATAGTTTACTTAAGTTCAAAGACCGACGCCGAGGGAGAACTGACAATGTATGCCAGTCAGCATGACGTCAGACCGCCCACCCCCTTCAGTCTCTGAAGGGGGTGGGCGGTCTGACGTCATGCTGACTGGCATGCATTGTCAGACATGGGGCAGCAGGCAGCAGCACAACACAAGTGCGCATGAGTGGGGACGGAAGGCGAATTTTCACACCGTGCTTACTCATGCGCACTTGTGTTTTTACTTGTTAGCGCATGCCCATTAGGAGCCCCTCGGTCTCCTAATGGGCGTGCTGCGGGCGAGGAGTAACTGTGCCCTGGTGCTGCAGATTGGCTATGGGGTTGCCACTCAGTGCTGCTGTTCCTCTTCCGGTTCCGGTTTGAAGATGAGGCGCCAGCGCGGACCAGGAGCAGAGGCGGTCAGGTAAGTTTTCTCAATGTTATTCTCCCTTGGCGCACCCCCACCCTGACCCCCTCCCCCCGCACCCCTCCCCGCCACCTCTCCTCGCGAGTACTGCGAGCCGTGACTGTGTGCAATAAGCAGAGGACTAGAGCGAGCGCACAGGTTCCTCTGTTTTCATACATGTGGTACAGTTTAGTTAAACAGGCCTTCATTGGGTATGTTTATTGTGCGACTCTTGGGCCTGAGATTACTTCACGGCTCTATGGATTGGTATGGGTGTGTTTATTGTGCATCTCTGAGCACTGAAGAAACTTGACAGTTTTAAGTGTAGCACAATCAATCAATCAATCAATCAATCAATGACATTTATATAGCGCGCTACATACCCGTAGGGTCTCAAGGCGCTGGGGGAGGGGGGGTGCCGCTACTGCTCGAACAGCCAGGTCTTCAGCTTCTTCCTGAAGGAGAGGTGGTCTCGGGTCAGGCGCAGGTCGGACGGGAGGGAGTTCCAGGTCTTGGCGGCCAGGTAGGAGAAGGACCTTCCTCCTGTAGTCGCTCTTCGGATGCGGGGGACGGCGGCGAGGGCGTGGTTGGCTGATCGGAGGTGGCGTTTGGGAGCGTAGAAGTTGATCCGGTTGTTGAAGTAGCTCGGGCCTTGGTCGTGTAGGGCTTTGTGTGCGTGGGTGAGGAGGCGGAAGGTGATTCTTTTGTTGACGGGGAGCCAGTGAAGGTCTCTCAGGTGTCCGGAGATGTGGCTGGTTCGTGGGATGTCGAGGATGAGTCTGGCTGAGGCGTTCTGGATCCGCTGGAGTCTCTTCTGGAGCTTGGCGGTGGTACCGGCGTAGAGGGCGTTGCCGTAGTCCAGTCGGCTGGTGACGAGGGCCTGGGTGACGGTCTTCCTGGTCTCGGTGGGGATCCACCAGAAGATCTTCCGTAGCATGCGTAGGATGTTGAAGCAAGCCGAGGAGACGTTGTTGACTTGTCTGGTCATGGAGAGGGAGGAGTCCAGGATGAAGCCCAGGTTGCGTGCATGGTCTGTCGGTTTGGGTGCGGTGCCCAGGGCGGGAGGCCACCAGGAGTCGTCCCAGACCTCCGTCTTGTCAGAGTTCAGGTTCAGGCGGCTGGTCGTCATCCACTCGGCTACTTCTTTCATCCCTTCGTGCAGGTTGGCTCTGGCGGCGGCGGGGTCGTTGGTCAGGGAGAGGATCAGCTGGGTGTCGTCGGCGTAGGAGATTATGCTGAGGTTGTGTTGGCGTGCGATGGCCGCGAGGGGGCTCATGTAGACGTTGAAGAGGGTGGGGCTCAGCGAGGATCCTTGGGGGACGCCGCAGATGACTTCGGAGGCCTCTGACTTGTACGGTGGTAGGCGGACTCTCTGTGTTCTTCCAGCGAGGAAGGAGATGATCCATTCCAGTGCCTTCTCCTGGATTCCGACGTTCCTGAGGCGTTGCACTAGGGTGCGGTGGCAGACAGTGTCGAATGCTGCGGAGAGGTCTAGGAGGATGAGGGCCGCTGTTTCTCCGTTGTCCATCAGGGCTCGGATGTCGTCGGTGGCGGCGAGGAGGGCGGTCTCGGTGCTGTGATTGGCTCGGAAGCCGGACTGTGAGGGGTCGAGGGATCCATTCGTCTCGAGGAAGGCGGTCATCTGCTTGTTGACGGTCTTCTCGATGACTTTGGCGGGAAACGGGAGGAGCGAGATGGGGCGGTAGTTCTTGAGTTCGGTGGGGTCCGCTGTGGGTTTCTTGAGTAGAGCGGTGAGTTCGGCGTGCTTCCAGTTCTCGGGGAAGGTGGCGGTGTCGAAGGATGTGTTGATGATGTCTCGCAGGTGGGGTGCGATGACGGCGTCGGCCTTGTTGAAGACGTGGTGAGGGCAGGGGTCGGTCGGTGATCCGGAGTGGATGGAGTTCATCGTGCGGATGGTGTCTTCGGTGCTGATCGGGGTCCAGGCGAGAAGGGTGGTGGTGGGGGGTGGTTGATCGGTCTTGGTGTGCGTTGTTTGGGTGTTGAAGCTGTTGTGTATGTCCTTGATCTTGTTGTGGAAGTATGAAGTGAGGGAGTTGCAGAGGTCTTGCGATGGGGTGATGTCGTTGTTTCCTGCGCTGGGGTTGGATAGCTCTTTCACGATGTTGAAGAGTTCCTTGTAGTTGTGTGCGTTGTTGTCCAGCCGGTCCTTGAATGCAGTTTTCTTGGCGGCGCGGATCAGCTGGTGGTGCTTCCGGGTGGCCAGCTTGAAGGTGGTCCTGTTGTCTGGTGTAGGATCCCTTTTCCAGACTTTCTCAAGGGCTCGGCAGTTGTTCTTGGAGCTCCTGAGTTCGTCGGTGAACCACGGGGCTTTCTTGCTGCCGGGTCTGCTGGGCGGGGTCCTCATCGGGGCGAGCTCGTCCGCGCAGATGCTGATCCACTTCGTGAGGTTGTCGGCGGCCTGGCTGGGGTTCGCTGAGCTGGCAGGAGGGTGCTGGCTCAGGGAGGTGGCGAGCTGGTCTGCTGTGATCTTGTTCCAGCTTCTGCGGGCTGCCTGTTGCTGGTGGTGGTGGGTCGTTGTTCTCTTGAAGGTGCAGCGTTGATCGAGGTGCCATGAACGTTGGATAGGACCGAGCACACAGGTTCCTCTGTCTGCATACAAGCTGTGGTACTGGTTAGTGGCACACGCCCTTCTCGGTTATGTTTATTGGGAGGCACTTGGGCCTGTGTTAACCGGACGGCTCCGAGTCCTGTGCAGCTTTGCACTGACGATCATCTGCTGTCACAACACGTTCACCACCTGCATTGTTTCCCTATACCGCCGTAGTTAGATGGAATTCGATATCCCCCATTCGACAGCCAAAAACGCTACACACTGCAACAGGCGCATTGACCCACAGTTCTATTCTGGCTGCTGCATCTAAACCCACTTTCCTTTGCAGTGTAGGCTGTTGCAGTGACGAACAGCCTACAATAACACCAGTGTCTGTGGGGGGGGGGGCTGCTTGCATTCTTGGGTCTGTGCTGAGCACCCCCAGCTGCTCAGAGGCCCCAGCTGACGAGGTGTTATGTACTGGAGTCTGTCACCAGGCAATGTCGGGCCTAGGCCGGCTGAAAGACATGAAACCTATTGAGTGCAGTGCATTGAAGGGTGAGCGTTGTCTGTGTGAGTGCAGGGTGAGCAGTGTGCCTGTGTGAGTCCAGGGTGAGTGATGTCTGTGTGAGTATCGGGTGAGCAGTGTGCCTGTGTGAGCCCAGGGTGAGTGATGTCTGTGTGAGTATCGGGTGAGCAGTGTGCCTGTGTGAGTCCTGGGTGAGTTATGTCTGTGTGAGCGGAGGGTCAGCAGTGTGCCTGTGTGAGTGATGTCTGTGACAGTGCAGGGTCGGTGATGTCTGTGTGAGCGCAGGGTGAGCAGTGTGCCTGTGTGAGTCCAGGGTGAGTGACGTCTGTGACAGTGCAGGGTTGGTGATGTCTGTGTAAGCGCAGGGTGAGCAGTGTGCCTGTGTGAGTCCAGAGTGAGTGATGTGGATGGGTGAATGCTGGCTTAGTGATGTGTCAGGGTCTATGAGTGCAGGGTGACTGTGCCTATGCGAATGCAGGGAGAGAGATGTGTCTGTGCAAGTGCAAAGAGACTTGTCTGGCTACTCCCAGAGATGTATTGGCCAAGATACCTCTTTCTCAAATGTGCTTGAGAATGCACCATTTGCCCACTCTTTTTTCAAAATGTTCTCGTGGGAGAACCCCCGAATCCCCCACAGGTGGTTGGGCCTCGCTCGCTGCGCGCGCTCGCCACAGTGCAGTATTTACGCCTCACCACTTTCAAATGTCACCAGCCGCCCCTGAATACCAAACACTGTAATACAATACCACAATGAGCATGTCTTCTAGTTACAGACGAATAAAAGCTGGTGTATAATAAGGATAATCAGCGCCGTTCCTTAGACAGTCAATGTCCACAAGACAAATGCCTTAATCATATGACAATATTTACTAAACCCACTGGCAACCAAGTATACAAAAACTTAAGAGGATCCCTTTAGTAACTGGGCGAGACATCACGCAATGCTTTCTATACTCTGAGCAGTAACAGGTCCATTTGAAGTCCCAAAATAGACTGAATCGTAAATAAAAAATGTCAATAAAAACCAAGATGATCAGTCAACTTTTTTGAGGTTCCCTATTATAGAAGTGCGTGTACGGCCTCAAACAGCAACATCTCAAATGGTTCACTAGTCCATTTTACGATGTTCTATCTAGTTCTCCCCCAAGGTATGAAAGAAAAACGTTGAAATGACAGCCACTAAAGGAAGGGCACAAAGGCTTTCAAATCGATGACAGCACGCGCGGAGCTACCGCCGTTTATGAGTCAGCCTTGGTGTTGGGCGTGTTTCTACACGGCTGCACTAAATGCAGACAGGCCAAATATCTAAACGCGATAATCACAAAAGTACACAGAACGGCCACTGTGCAAAAGACAGAGTGTACCAAGGGAGGGATTCAGAATGCATGAGAGAACAAACGCTATAATTCTGCAGTCACAATTACTTTGTCAAAAAAACTCCCAAAACAAAAAAAACTGTACTAAAAAGTCAAGCAAAATTACCAATTTCCTCTGAGCAGCGTAAGCTAAGGAAGGGCAATTTAAATGTTTCATTAGCCACCCTCCCTAGCCACTGGGGTGGGCCTTTCAAGCACTTAGTAACACTCCTCAACCCCCCATCCACTGAGGAAACCGATTTTCCTGGGGGAACCACAGCCTTAGAGTGTACAAGACAGTAGGTGAAAGGTCAGGAATTACTTCATCTAAATGTAAAGTGATAACACTACATGTCGAGTATTCGGCAAAGTAGATCCTCCGAAGTGACTAAACAACATTTGTAAACCTAACTATGAAATCTGCAAAGCAACGGAACATCTGATCAAACTAAGATAGTCAACGACTTTGTTTTATATTTGTTGCCATTTGCAAAGGATGTTGTCCCAGCTACCAATCAAATGCAGAGATCTGTTAGTAAACATATCTGACTTTGATAAAACAACACCGCACTACTTGGTGGTTAATCGTGATAGAGTTAGTTTTCAAAATCCACCACTTTTTGTAGAAAATATCTTTATGTTTGCTTAAAAGTATACACCAAGAGAAAGGTCGCTAACAGTTTAACCATTAAAGAACACCTGTTGAGGTCGCAACTATGGGCTGGTCAGGCAGGACTTGGGCTGGGCCATATCCAGTTTTTCAGCGTACTCGCATACCTTTTAGGACAAAGTGCTATTGTTGGAGAAGAAACAGGGAAAACCGGTCTTACCGGGTGGAGGAGGCCCGGGCTTCCTCAGAAGGGGAGGAGAACACCACCCTGGACCACGTAAGCAGACCTGTTAAGCCTCCTACAGGTTGACGACGTAGCATGAAACAGAGAAAACGGAAAGCCAACCACGAGGTTAGCTCCGTGCAGAATATTAATTACAGAACATTAAGCATCTACGTGGTGAGAGCGACGCTTGTGTAGAGAGAGAAAACAAACACTCGATCTTAAAGGGATGCAATCAAACACTGAAAGGAGATGGGTGGTCCAGTCCGTCCTCAATTGCTACCCGCTGCCTCACAGCTCGGAGTGAGAACGCACACCTTGTGTTGTATTACAAGTTCTACGTGTACGGAAGCGGGTTTGGGCCAGACAGTGCCAATGGGTGTAGCCTGCTTGCAGAGATTAACGCCACATAGCATACGTGACCAATGTATTCCTAGTGAAGTCGACTCATCAGCAGTCCGTGAATCTCATTCCCTGACAGGTAGCACTACCCCGCCCTGGATTGTGTATGTGAAATTGGTGGGGGCGGGGTATATTCGTCGATACAACAGGGGGAGCAGGTTACAGAGATCCGGAGCAGATGTCGGTTAAAAAATAAGACGCTGGAGACCATTATAACAAACATACCACATTATGGCGGAGGCCGCAGAATTATAAGAGAGAGTGTATGTTTGCGTGTTGTGCTTCCAGGCTGTGGAATGAATCAACCTTGGACAATGACGTAAACTCCTGTAAATATGCAATAAACGAGTGCAGTGGGTCTCTCCACCCAAGTTCTGTGCCGTAAATGATGAAGCCCGGAAATAAAGAACAATAACTCATTCTATCTCCTTCAATTTCAACAGAAATTAGTTTAGTTGAGCGGTTTTAACATGCTTAACACACTCCAGATACAGTATGACCAGGAGCTGTTCAAACTTCCCTTTCACGCAGAAGTACTGCAGAGCATCAAAGCACGCAGGCTCACACTCGGAGGAAGCATAATATGGGCCTCATTACACACACACGTACACTCGCTTTTTAATGATTTTGTTGTTGGTTTTGAGGGCAACAGTAGCCAATCAGTACTAGTAACGTACTAAATACTACTGACACCAAACAACCGCTGTAGACAGTGAAATAGTCTATGAACTCCAATAACACCAACATTTTTTACGTGGATCTAACAGATATAAATTCTCATTACAACGATAAAAACAATACGTAAACTGAATGTATTAACATTTATAAGGTAAATAAAAGGAATAACAATCAATTAAAAGAACAAGTCATAGAGGAAAACAAAACGCGTTTTTAATCACTAGCCTACCGATAACATGTCAGCTGTTCAGAACATGAATGCAGTTTACCCACGAATACACCAGAAGTGAATAGAAACGAACATCAGGTGGAATGTGAGCATGCAAACAGAATATTCAGACCTTTATGTTCACAAGAGACCCAGCACTCAAAAGCACATTAAGTTATTAATTTCATGCCCTCTATAGTACAAATCCAACAAGAGGATGATTCATTGAATCAAACGGAAGACCACAGCGGCAACTTCGAAGATCATTTTCTCTTTCTTCTTACATGTGACTGGTATGTGTCCCTATTTTGTTAGATTTGGATTATAGAGGGCATGATAGTAGAGTTAAGGAAGAAAGTAATGAAACATTTGAGTGCTGGGTCACTCATGTATATAAAGTGAGGTTTTCCCAATTAAGGGGAGTGTGTAATGGCTGCTGCCCTCTTCAGACTATTAACACTCCATGAGAATTGATAGAGCACCTTATGAGAATTGATACGAAATACAAGTGGGAGATAGTGGTAGGAGCCATTTTGGAAATGTTCTCGAAATATCTCTGACTGATTTATCAGATTAATCCTGCTCCCCTGAGCTATTTACAGCAGTAAACATATAGAAGAATTATTAGAGAAGCACAGCCGCTTTTACATTCACTAGATACTTGGAGTAATCATTAGAATATATATATATTTTTTTAATTTATTCTTGATGTTAAATGGAAAGACGTGATTTCTTTTCATCTTTAATGTTTGTAAAAGTGTGTTGTGTATATACCTAAAAGATAAAAGGAACAAAAATAAGTAAAGTATACTTAGCAATAGAAAAAAAAATTCCTTACATAGAAAACAAAAGCCAAGAGACTTTATCTTGGAAATGATAAAGCCTTCTAGCCCATGATCCAAACAATAAGGAAAAGCAGCCAGAAAGCACATATCGCTCATAAAACACTAAGAAATAGCAAGCATTGGCTACACAAATAGGTTTAGTTTTTTTGTTGTTGATAAGAGTGCTTCTTCATTGACAGCGGCTTTGTTTGATTGCTTCATTTTTAGGTCGAGGCTACCGTCTCACAGCTGCGTAAGCAGTGGGCGGAGTCGAAGATTTTATGTTGTGTAGTATGGGCGCTTGAACCCGCCCCTCTTCTCCATTGGCTGGCCTCGTAAATGCTGGCCAGCCATTGGGGGAGAGGGGCGTCACTCGGTTCTGGCCCCGGCTTGAGCGGATTCGGGGGGGGGGGGGGGTTCTTTGCATTGTTTAATCAGTGACATCATCCATCACTCAGCAAAAAAACACGCCCGAATCGCGAAAATGGCGGCGCGTTTCTCCGAGGCATTTCTGCTTTGCCTCGGAGAAACGTGGTGGTGTGGAGCGCTCCTCGGGGAGACCTGCGTGCTGGCAGCTGAGAGGCCTTGCTGGCAGGGGAGGAAATGCCCTGTGCTCATACTCGTTTAATCCATTTGATAGGGAATTCAATGGTCTCATACAAACCTCGATTGACTGGCTTTGCTAGTGTTTGTTTCAAAAAGGTAATAAGCTATGCCTGTATGTTTCATAGTTTATTTTTTTCGCGCGCTGGTTTGTTTTAGTAGTGCTCGTGACCCCCCCCCAGCCCCTGACCCTCGTTGCGCTCGCTTTTCTCACCCCCCACCCCCCTGTTGCTCGTTGTGCTCGTGCCCCCCACCCCCCCTGACCCTCGCTTTCTTCACCCCCACTCCCCTGTTGCTCGTTGTGCTTGTGCCCCCCCACACCCCTGACCCTCGCTTTTCTCACCACCCCGCCCCCTGTTGCTCGCTGTGATCGTGCCCCCACCTCCCTGACCCTCGTTGCGCTCGCTTTTCTCACCCCCCCTGTTGCTCGTTGTGCTCGTGCCCCCCTCCCCCACTCCCCTGTCCCCCAGTGGTTGGCTTACTTCCGGGTGGGCCGTGCATAGTATATATAGCCTGGTTGCTTTAAAGTACAATAAAGCCAACTCAATGTAAACTGCATCTCCTCCACCTCACACCTGTACGCGCAAACACTATTAAACCCTGCACCCCAAGACAAGAGTACCTCTAGTCACTCACGCACAAACCAAAAAGCACCCCACACAGGCTCATAACCACCCAGCACTTGCAACCACACACCGCATGGTGTAGCTTACTTCGCATGCAGGGCGAGCGCTTCACCACCACATAGGACTCGTAAGCACTTTAAATGCTGCAATACATATCGCCAGTAATCCTGTAAGAATCAACCCTGTCGGCTTAAATTAGGTGGAGGAAGCCAGCCCAGTGAAACCCTGGTGCCGACCAGATCAGATACCGTGAAAGGTATTTCTACACTTCCTGCTTCACTCCCTCCTCCGAGAGGGATTTGCAGTCTGCTGCCAGACAGGTTGTTTGCGCAACAGGCACGCATCACTGCTACCCTTTTACAGCTTCCCTGGCTGTCCCATCATATCTACGCGGCTTCAGGCCACACCATAAAAACTAGCAAGGTAAACAATGAGCATTAAATAACCTGCACACTTAAATAGCGCCTGGGTGTTCTGGGAGTGTCGAGTGGAATTTACTTGGATCGATTGTAGAGTTCAGTAAATTCTAGGCCTTCAATCTTTTTTTAAATTTGTTTCACTTTTCGAAAACGCTTAGTTGAGGCAAGACATTCTTCTGTTAGCGATTAAGTAGAATATTTCAATATAGGTCAGTCATTACCGCACCCTGAAATCGGTTTGAGGGGCGCACTTAAAACTTCTAAAATAAAGAGCTATTCCTAAGGCTCTTGTGCGATGGCATCACACCCCAACGTACCAAGACAGCTGGTGCTTCATAGAAGTTACCACTCTGGGTCACGCAGTGGACAATGGGCAAGGCCTCCTCTCCCTGCACTGGTTCCATCAAACCAATGATGGCTTCTGACTCAAACCAGATCCGGCTACACTTGCAAAGAGGGCAATTTCAGGAGAAAAATAAATATAAAGGATTGTGAATTTGTTAAATACTTCGAGCTGTCCCATCATCCAGCTCTAAACACATTTAAGGATAGAAAGAAGGGCTGGCCTTCAAATGGAATGCAGAAGAAGTTAGCTGCCATCCTGGACTGTCGGCCGAGGCTTGTATACCCCCACTCCATATCTGTAGCATGAATAAGTGCCTAAGTCCTAAGGGGATCCTTTAGAGAGCAACACTACAGGTGATATCAGTAATAGCCCTTCATTTTAACCCTTTAACTGCTCGGGCTTTCCACCGCTAGTGCAGAGCACATTTTGGTTATTCAAGGTAGTTTGGCCTAGGGCTCCGTACCTTTCCACATCAGGTATCCACCCCAAATAAAAAAAATAAAAAATCTCATTCGCACTCCCATCCATGCATGGGGCACCCCAGACACCCTCAACAGGAGCAGAATATTTTTGCTCTCACGATGACTGTTGAAAAAAAATTATTCCAGTCGCCGAGTGCAATGCCATTCTGCACTTTGACAAGAGTAGTTCTCTTCACTTCCAGGGTCAGCCAAATAACAGTGTGTGCTTGGGGAGGCCAAAGATAAAAATACTATTAGTTTTGCTTTTAAACAGTGTTTCTATTTTATACTGGCCAATGTCCGTCAGTGCCTCAAAAATGAAGTTTTATAAAAACCATGACAAAACAAGCATTGACTATGCCAAAATGTCAGCTATATTGAGACTTATTGGCTTTGCCAATAGGTGTTCCAACATATTCTGGGTGCATTTACTCAGACAGGACCAGCCCTCCTCAAACAGACCTTTTATTTTTTTTCCGCTTTATGAAACTGTAAAGGAAGAAGGGGAAAAAAACGTAACCCTTGATATGTGCCACTTTATCAGAAGACTGTATACTTTAGAAAGTAGTGTGCATACATACAGTGTTTAAAACAAGATGGTTTGTGATTTTACCGTTTTTTAACATTTACATGAATGTGTGCTAAAACTGTTTTTTTATGTGTATAATCATAAGAGAGGGGAGAAACAACGTTCACTCCCCAAGGAGAAAGAGGGTCGAGAACTGGCGTTGGCAACCCCAATACTAAACAAGGTTCCTGGGAAGGCAGGACTTGAAAACGTGATACTCCCCAAACGTTCCTCGATGCTCGCATTTTCAGTTGTTTCGTAGGGGCGGAGAAGGAGGAAGTAAATAGAAACATTTTCCTAAAGCCCAAAAATTGAGCAATGTCCCGCATGCTGGGAAGTGAGCTCTCAGAGACGACTTCCGGAAAAGGGGGAATCACCTACTCCTTTTTAGGTCGAGGCCTGCGTCGCACTGTCTCTGCCACAACACGTTCAAAGTGGGCTCTGCTTCTAGGCAGCTCTGATAATTTTCGTTCAGATTTTGGGTATCTGCGTGTGTGGGGCTGTGTGTGTGGGGCTGTGTGTGTGGGGCTGTGTGTGCGGGGCTGTGTGTGCGGGGCTCTGTGTGCGGGGCTGTGTGTGCGGGGCTCTGTGTGCGGGGCTCTGTGTGCGGGGCTCTGTGTGCGTGTGTGAGGGGCTCTGTGTGCGTGTGTGTGGGGCTCTGTGTGCGTGGGGCTCTGTGTGTGTGGGGCTCTGTGTGGGGCTCTGTGTGCGTGTGTGTGTGGGGCTCTGTGTGCGTGTGTGTGTGGGGCTCTGTGTGCGAGTGCGTGTGGGGCTCTGTGTGCGAGTGCGTGTGGGGTTCTGTGTGCGTGTGGGGCTCTCTGCGTGTGTGGGGCTCTCTGCGTGTATGGGGCCATCTGTGTGTGTGTGTGTTCTCTGTGTGTATGTGGCTCTCTGTGTCTGTGGCTCTGTGTGTGTGTGAGGGGGGCTCTGTGTGTGGCTCTGTGGGTAGCTTTTTCGGTAGGTGGCTCTATGTGTGGGTGGCTCTGTGTGTGGGTGGCTCTATGTGAATGACTGTGTGGGTGGCTCTGTATGTGTGTGTGGGTGGCTTTGTGTGTGTGGCTCTGTGTGTGGGTGCAAATGCAATAGTTCTTGCATTTGCAAGAGATTAACCTCATAAGTGCTGCGCAGGACCAACGGCACCACTACCTCCGTAGTGCTGCCGTCGGCCGTTGAACGTTCCAACTGCACCTGCGCAATGGAACGTCCAGCACTGGAGCTGGACGTTCCATCGCAGCTAAGGTGTTAAGCTATTGGCATTGTAGATGACAATGCCATATATTTATGTTTTCAAAACAAAAACATAAATAAAAATAATGTCATGAGCAATGCCAATAGCTCTAACTTTAATAATGCCGAGACCATTGCATTGTAAATGCTTGTTAATTCATATAAACAAAAGTCAGTACTTGAAGTGCACATAACATGCACAGGGAATGTCCTAGAGCAGAGCAGACCACAGAAAAGGCAGCTGAGACATAATTTGCCTTTTCTGCCTATCCACCCAGCACCTTGAAATTTGCCATACTGATATTTCCTCCAATTGAAGAGAAGTTTATAATATATGCAAAGGTAATCTGAAAGTTCAGAAGTTATTTGGCTGGCAAAAAATGTATTCTTGACTAATGATTGGGAAGAAACCGCATGTACTTCTGAATCAACAGGCAGATTCAACGTCTATTTTTTGTCAACATTTTACCAGGGACTGATGAGCAGACTCTGGCAAAACCGGTGCAGACAACTTGAGGAATTAAGCAAAAGTATAAGCCACCTAATAAAATGATCTCTTCTTTACATGTTTGTAAACAAAGGATTTTAAAGATTCAAATAAGTGGCAGTTTTACCATGATTGAAATAATTAATTACTTGTCACCAACAAAAGAATACAAGATACTGATGGAGGCAATGGAAGCTTTGATAAATTATTGACACTAATAGTATCCTAGTCACATATTATATCTGCCCATGATTTTAATGTAGAAATGATCCCAGGTTATAAACTGATTATGGTTGAAAAGATACTGGAAAACAATAGAGGGTCATACCGTGTACTGCTCTTCTTGACTATTACATTAGGCCATCAGGGAGTGCCTGGAGGCTGGCGGCAGAGTGGCTCTGATACTGTTAGACCTCTCTGCCGCCTTCGACATGGTACCCCATCAGCTTCTTCTCACCCGGCTGTCATCCGTTGGCATCACTGGTTTTGCCTTAGAATGGCTGACCTCGTTTATGGATAACCGGATTCAGCAGGTAAGGTTCCCTCCCTATTCATCCTCGGCCAAGCTACTTTCCACCGGGGTGCCACAGGGGTCTACTTTAAGCCCCCTGTTGTTTAATATCTACCTGACCCCCCTGATTTTTCAGGCTGAGGAATTGGGTGCTAAAATCATAGCCTATCCCGATGATACGCAGCTGCTGTTTACCTGGCCGGGTACGAATCTGGATACTTCAAACTTGCCCAATTGAAGTGCCACGAAGACAAATATCGGAAATTCTGCTTTATGGACAGTTCCCTACCAACTTTAGGGAATCACAGTTGCCCCCTGATGCTCCACGCACTAATTCTGTGGGCAAACCGGCAAAAAATCTGGGGGGGTGGTTTGGGGAAAACTTAAAATTTGAAGATCATGTTAAAAAACTAACTAGCAGCTGCTTTGGTACCCTTAAAGCTCACCGCAGATTTTTTCCCCTGCTCCCGAAGGGAGGCTAAGGAATCTGTAGCGAGGGCCCTCATTCTCTCCCGCCTAGACTATGCCAATGCCTTGTTCATTGGCATCCCAGCCTACCTGATCAACCGCCTTCAGATCATACAGAATGCTGTGGCTAGACTTCTCTTTAACATCTCGCGGAAGTCTAGTGTCCGGCAACATTTGCGCAGCTTGCATTGGCTTCCAGGTGCACAACGGGTTATGTTTAAGACCCTAATTTTTGCACATAGAGCCATCCATGATCAGGGGCCATGGTATTTAAGGAGTCATTTCAGACGGGCTCGTCTTGGTGGGCATTCGATCACCGTGAAAGAAACTGCGGCATGGAACGTCGTTCCCGAGCAGCTACGCGCCTCTCAGGATCTTAATCTTTTTGAAAAAGCACTTAAACCCATCTTTTAAAATGCCGGTCTAACATTTGATCTCCATCTGTCTACTGTTCATCTGCCTCTTTATGCGCCAGGATACTCTTGAGTAATTGAGCGCGCTATAAAACCTCCTATAACATAACATAACATTAATAGTTCTATAAGTCTCTGCTCTTTCAACATTTGTGAAGCTCTCCGTGACCCACGAGGGTCATGTTTGCACTATATAAAACTTTTTAAATAAATAAAATAAATACATAGAGCACAGTCTTGTGTGAGAGAAGAGAACACACAAAAAAGTTTAAATAGGGTCGGAGGCCAAAATTTAAAGACTAACTTGAATATGTAGCCCCAAACTGACATGTAAATACAAAGTATATACCATCGTCTAAGAGGTAGAGAAAGAAGGGAAATACTCAACAAAGCCCATGATTCATAAAGATAACATATAGTTTATATATATGGATTCCCATCACTCACCACGCCCGGTGATTAGCTTCATCATTTGGGTATCCTTTTGTAAAAACTGACATTCTTGCTCCATAGATATCAGAGCTCTAGGATGTCAAAAGGTATGGTTACCAAAATGAGCAGAATGTAGATAATGGAGTGTATGGGACAAATATGAAAGTGCAGTGCAAACGTGAAGTGAAAAATTAAAATTGATGCGTAGACAAACTGTGAATTTTATTAATGTCTGCCACGATCAAAGGTTAAAAACAGTGTAAAGGACCAGTTTTAACAAATAGCTGTCCTAGACAGAAATGGTCAACATGTTTCAGCACTAAACGGTAAAGATAAACCATGTGCTTTCATCAGGACCTCTATAAACAATAAAGCTACTGCTGTAGTGTAAACTAAACCAAAGTTTTTACAAACAAGAAAAGGATATAATGTGAGTATGATATCTCACAATCCAGAATTCCTCGTGGACTCACCAGTGGTCTGTAGAAATAAAAGGGTGACACAATATGCAATTGAATCTTAGGATAGAGTCTTCCCATTCGTTCACTATTTTTTGCGTGGTAATAAGTTAAACCATCACACTCACGCCCAACAAATGAGGCATAACCCCCATCTTACCTTGCGAGTATGGAGGACAAAGCCTCACCCCACCTGGCAACAGCTCAGGATAAAGAAGGCACCGCTCTAAAAGGAAAAGTACACCAAACTAGAATTTTTGCGGTGTAACATACAACCTTCAACATTAAAAACAGAATACCAAAGGTGTGAGGCATAACGCTCCTGGCTCATGCAACTCCTCACTCTCTCACACTGGGCAACACTATCCCTCCTTGAGGATATTTACTGTATTGTCCATAGATAAAATATTACTCTTCAGACGGTAATATAGCCACAAGCGTCGTAATGGTGACCATAAACCTCATAAAGGTGTCTTAATAGCAACAAGGTCATGTATAATCATTACCCTCAAATCGCAACAACTAAGATGGTGCTAGTATTACGATTAAAGCGTCATAGGGTCCGCTATTTCAGATACAACAACAGAGAAAGTTACAGTACTCTGATGACCAAATTAGCATATTTAGTAGAGATATATGCCACCGGCGACTAAATCACAATCTCTGTATTTTTTTAAGATAATGTTTTTGTCAAGTTCATCCCCTTCAGTATACTTCAAAGTTAGATGCAGAATACCGCAACTTGCACTCGAGATCTCTAGGGATAATAATAAGGCAAAACATGTCAGCGAGAAAAGCGCTTGCTCTTACCTATCCGTCGGTACCTCTGACGGTCTTGAGAGCCGACGGTGAGGTACCGAATGGAAGCGGGACACACACTAAATAGACCCCACTCCTTCTAGCAGCCTACCAAGGACTTCCGTGTTGGTTGGTGTAGTCCCGGTGAACGCAAGAGTTCATCTGAGATCTCGCGGGACTACGTCGTCAACTACAAAATTGCATAGGGAATCATGGGACATGTAGTAACGAGACTCAGTGCTTATTAAAAAACATATGTTAGTGATCAATAAGCAACATAAGCTCTATCCTATGCTCTCAGTCATTTCGTGGTATTCGCATATTAAAATGCTAGATTGCAACTATAGAGATATTTGCAAAACCAAGCTATTAACATTAATTCCAGATGGAAAAATAAAGTTTATATTCAAAAATTGAGGATTTGACAAAAAGCTAAACTGCTACAAATATGAACATGAAAGTTAGTGTGTAAACTCTCTAGGACCGGATCGTATAGTAACTCTTCGTGACCTTTAAAAATGTATTGACATGTCCCTCAAAGAAAGATAGAAGTTAGCAACGCAGTGAGGCAAAAGTATGGCTAATTCAGTATACAATGATCTAGAGTGTTGAAGTGTTAAAGAGAGGACCAGGGGATGGAATCAATCAGTCCTTGTGTGTCACTCTTAAGTCTGAAGACCCACTGTTGTTCTCTAAGAAGTAAAAATTTGGAGACATCAGTGACATGCTGTGGAATGTAAGGTTGCTCTAAAACAGTCCACAGCATGTCCTCTGGTTTCTGATTCAGTTCCAGATAGTGGGGGCGTTAGTCCAGTCACTTGTTTTTTGCACCTCACGGTGCTCATGTGTTCCATGATCCGTAACTTAACTTTACGTGCCGTCATGCCCACATAGTTCAACTTGCAAGGGCATGAGATCAGGTAAACCACCTTCTCACTATTACAGTTAGTAAATTTCTTCTGTATCCATGGGCGATCTGTACCTATGTCTATTGTTTTAGATTTCCTAGTCATAGGACATACTTTACAGGTGCCACAAGGGAAATGTCCCTGCAATGCAGGTGTACCCCAGATGGTATCTTGGGTAGCTGGTTCTGAGGCATGTGGTCTAGTATGTACTAATTTGTCACGTAAATTGCTACTTCTCTTGAATGCAAAAAGGGGTTCAGGTAAATTTTCGCCTCCAACTTTAAGAATTTTCCAGTGTTGACGTATTGATTTTTTCACGTCGTTAGACACTGTACTGTAAGTATTTACAAATGTCAGTCTTGGGGTTGTGGTTTGTTTAGTGCTGATTTCAAGTAGACTCTCACGATTATTATTGCCAGCGCGTTTGACCGCTTGGTTGACCAATTTTCTGGGGTAGTCTCTATTAACCAAGTTGGATGATAAGGTCTTGGCATGCCTAAGAAAACTATCCTTCGTGGAACAGTTCCTTCGTATACGCAGGAACTGCCCATACGGCAGGTTGCCCTTGAGAGCTACTGGGTGGTGACTTTTGTAACTCAACAAGGAGTTTCTAGCCATTGGCTTGGTATAGAGTTCTGTCTCAAGGCCAGCAGGGGAGGCAGTAATCAGTAAATCTAGAAAGGGCAACTTATATTTGTCCATCTCTACCGTAAATTTAAGGAAACTATTCCTGCTGTTAAGCCACACTAGGAACTCGTTCACATTGGTGGTATCTCCTCTCCAAATAACTAAAATATCATCGATATATCGCCTCCAAAGGCGGATGGAATCACGATGAGGGTTATTGGAATTGAGAACATGTTCCTGCTCGAAACCAGGAACGTATAGGTTAGCCATGCTTGGAGCAAAAATGCTTCCCATACTCGTACCAGATGTTTGGAGGTAGATGGTATCCTCAAATTTAAAGAAATTTTCTTTCATGGCTATCTGTGCACACGCCATGATGAAGTGGGGCGGTGTTATGGAGTCTAAGTTCCGCTGTGACAGTAGTATGTTCACAGAATCGAGAGTTTCGTCCTGCGGAATTGAGGTATACAGGGACTCCACATCAAACGATACGAGAAGATCTGTATCATGATTGTATTCAATGTCAGGAATAAGTCTGAGGACGTCCTTAGTATCCTGAAGGAAGGTAGGTATTTCCTTCACCATCGGGTTCAAAAAGAAATCTACAAAGGTTGAGAGGGGTTCAAAAAGTGACCCAAACCCCGATATAATCGGGCGGCCCAATGGTGGTCTATTGGGCTTGTGCACTTTAGGGAGGACATAAAAATACGGCATGACAGGTTTACTAGTCTGGAGGAAGTTAGCTTCATGTGCTGTTATCCAACCCTCACTTTCAGCCTCTTCCACAATCGTGGATATATTTCTCTTGATTCTTTCAGTGGGGTCTTGTTTGAGTGGTCGGTAAGCATTCCTCATTCCTAATTGTCGTAAACATTCTTTACGATACACTTCTGTGTCTAGGAGGACAATCGCCCCGCCTTTGTCCGCCGGCTTAATAATAACATTAGAGTCCGACATAAGGCTACGAAGTGCTAGATGCTCTTCCTTTGTTAAATTGGAAAATTTCTTACGCTCTTTCTCAAGAGTAAGAGTAAGATCTCTACTCACTGCTTTTTGAAAAGTGAGCACCTGGGAAGGTACAAGATTAGCAGGTGGACAGAATGTAGATGGCTGTCTCAACCCAGTGTTGAAATCTGTAAACTTCCCTTCAGTGTTTTTGTCTTCTAAGAAAAAGTGTAATCTCACCTTCTGGAAGAAATTGGCCATTTCCCAATTTGCCTTGAATGGATCGCCATGAGTGGTTGTGACAAACCCAAGTCCTTTGTTTAGCACCTTTTCTTCATTTGTAGTGAGTCCTTTAGAACTCAGATTGATGACTAGTCCGACTCGATGCTCGTCCCGGCTTGTCCCGGCTGCTTCTTCTTGGAACGCCGCAGGGTCCGAGGTGAGGGAGGTGGACTCCAATGGAACTGCGCTCTCTGATTTCTGCCTCTGCCCCTTTGCTGCCCTCGGCCAAACCCTAAAAAAGACTGATTAGGGAAATTGCCTTGGTAATTTTGGTAGGGTATCATCGGGCCCATAGGTCCCATAGGGCCCGGAGGAATAGGCGGTTGCCATGGATTAGGTTGCCACCATGGTGGAAATTGATGCGTGGACCCTCCACGCCATTTTTGCTGGTAAGGTCTACCTCTACCTCTACCCCGTTGTCCACCTTAGACAGATGAGTCAGAATCACTAGAATCAGTTTTATCATCAGATGATGAACCATAGCTGGACCCCAGTTTTCGTTCTTTATTGTTGTACTCGGGTGGAACATATCCATCACCAGTATAGGGGTATACCTTGTCAAATTTAAATTTCGCAAGGTCCTTCTTGAATTTATAAATTTTAGAAAATAGAATATTGTCCTTAAATTCCTTATTTGTCTTGTTCGTCTCATCTTGTTTTTTTTTAAAGATGTACTAATGGTAGTTTTGATCTGTGTTTCGAGCACCTGTATTTTGATGAGAATAGTATCTGCCACACGTTTAGCCGTTTTAATGATCAGTATGAGCCAATCGCGTGTGCAGCGCCAGGCGATCATAGACCAATCTTTAAGGACTTCTTAGTCTTTTAAAAAAAGTCTTGGTGCATTAGTCACTATCAAACCCGAAGGGGCACAGTTCCCTCTAAGATATTCCGCCATTGCCAGGCCATGAACTATGGTACGTGAATGTGATTTTTTGAGGCCAAGGACCTTGTACCATTCGTCCTCATTAGTGGCCGCTGTAGTAGGGAGACTGTCCAAAATACTAGGGTTCAGTGACAAAATGGACTCTAACTCGCTATCATCATAAGCTAAGCCACAAATCTCTGCCATGATGAAGTGGAATATATGAGAAAGTATATATGAGGGAGAGAGAGTGTGTGCATGTACACAAGGGGAATCAAACCACAACCACAGGTACTAATGCTGTAAATAACAGAGCTATGGCTACACCATGTGCGTAACTCAACAAACAATCCTGGTAAAATACAGGACTTCCAAGTGACCCACAGCCGAGGCTGCACAAAACAGAACACACAAAAAAGTTTAAATAGGGTCGGAGGCCAAAATTTAAAGACTAACTGGAATATGTAGCCCCAAACTGACATGTAAATACAAAGTATATACCATCGTCTAAGAGGTAGAGAAAGAAGGGAAATACTCAACAAAGCCCATGATTCATAAAGATAACATATAGTTTATATATATGGATTCCCATCACTCACCATGCCTGGTGATTAGCTTCATCATTTGGGTATCCTTTTGTAAAAACTGACATTCTTGCTCCATAGATATCAGAGCTCTAGGATGTCAAAAGGTATGGTTACCAAGGTGAGCAGAATGTAGATAATGGAGTGTATGGGACAAATATGAAAGTGCAGTGCAAACGTGAAGAGAAAAAATAAAATTGATGCGTAGACAAACTGTGAATTTTATTAATGTCTGCCACGATCAAAGGTTAACAAGCATTTACAATGCAACGGTTTCGCCTTTGACAAAGTTAGAGCTATTGGCATTGCAAATGACAAATTGTTTATGTACGTGTTGGTTTTGAAAACAGATAAATAAATGGCATTGTCATTTACAATGTCAATAGCTTAATCTTTCGCAAATGCGAGACCTAACAAAAAAAAATTACATTTGGATTTGAGGTGTATGTGGGGGGGGGGCAAAAATAGAAACTTTAGCGTTTGATAGTGTGCGTATCACAAAGCACAGTTAAAATGTGGAAAATAGTTGAATTACTCTAATGTCAAGAGTTCTAAAACACTCTTCGACCCGTAAAGAAAGGCAAAAACGCCAAGACATTGAAATAATAATGATTCCAACCTTCCAACTCCTGCAAGAGTACCACAGAAATAGAGCTAACTTCACCTTTAGTTATAGCACAATTGGATTCCTGCAATATAGCCTCCATAGTCCTTCCCCGAACCCAGACTACTAGGCTACATAGAGTGCAGCACCACTATGACATAACCATAAAACACACACTATACTTATAGGTAGAATCATTACGCTCAGGGGGCCTATGGCATAACTGCTACGTTCAGAGCACCCATATATGTACAACATTAGTTGAACCCTTTGGACACATTGTTACTATTAGAGCACTGCACACATAAGCACTACACTCAGAGCATCCTATGGAATGACTTGGTTTGCTGCATACAGCACTCTGTAGGTAAACAACACTATACACTGAACACTTTAAGACTAAACGCAGACACACAAACACTCATAGGTAAACCACTTCACTCGTACAACTCTATGCAGAGATCACTACTCGTTAAGAACTGTGCAGGCA
The DNA here is from genome assembly GCF_964261635.1 of Lissotriton helveticus. Lineage (NCBI taxonomy): Eukaryota > Metazoa > Chordata > Amphibia > Caudata > Salamandridae > Lissotriton > Lissotriton helveticus. The sequence goes on along the minus strand of NC_136061.1, from coordinate 495,294,880 downwards.
AACCACTACATTCAAGGCACCGTGTATGTAACCATTACATTCACAGCACCCCATGGCATACATTCAGCTATCCATAGGTTCATCATAATTCTCAGAGCACCCAAATGCAGAAGCACTCACTCAGAGCACATCACACAGACACTACATTCATCCCTGCTATAGATAAACCAAACATGCAGAGCCACCTCCTCTAGGTGCACTACTACACTCAGAAGCCCCTATGGTTACACAACTACATTAGCATATCAGAATTAGCTGTTCACTATTAAATTACTTTCGCAGAAAGTTAAGGTAGGGCCATTCCAGTACACCATGGAATAGCCTCTTTGCACCAAGCATCAGGTAGCCTGCCCCTCCTAAAAGTACTTTACATTTCTGTCACGGTATGTTAAGATTAAAACATAAATTCATGACCATGATCAATAAAAATGTTATCTGATCTGCTCCGTTGTGTCAGACTCCATGTTTTTTGCTTGTTCTCCTTAACACTGCTCCTCTGTTAAATAACATAAGTTGGATCAGATGTTTTACTATTATCCCGGACTACGTGGATGTTTATTAAATATGTTCTTAGGGACGACTGGTTTCCCACACAATTAAAGTAACATACAGTCAGTGCTTAATTTGAACTGGTGGTTGCAGGTGGGGCCCACCGGCAATCTTTTTTGCTGGATTGGACTAATTTTTCTTCCTCAGACTCTGACCCAGAATTAGAGATAGAAGGGCAGAAAAGTAAGAAAGAAGCTGGAAGGGAGAAACAGTGCCAAAGGTAGAAAGGAGGGATGAAAAAGAACCTGAAAGAATGAGATCAAGGCTGGGAGAGTTTAGTGTTCGATGAAAGAGGCATTTGGTGGAATCACAACTACACAATATTGGTATTTGGCAATCCAAACATTTGGCAGCAGCGCAGACGCGCTTCTGAGAAAATCTTTAGGGCCGGCACGTATTCTTTTGCAAGTTAAGCAGTGCATAAAGCGTATTTGTGGAACACAGTGCTCAGTAAGAAGTGTCTTGGTGCAGGGGGAGGGAGTTTCAGGTCTTAGCTGCCAGGTGGGAGAGGGAGCAACCGCCACTGTTTGCCCGGTGCATGCGTTGACCTCAGAAGGATGAAAGGCTGATGAACCCACAGAGATCTGAACCTGTGACGATAGGGTAAAGCCCATTACAGATCCTTTAAGTGGATGAATTAGTCCACTGACCAGATCGGTCTTCCCTACACTAATAGATCACCTGATAGGCCTAAAACTACACACCGACAGAGTTCAATGGGCCTATTGCTACACTCCGAACACTCTTTGGTGCACCAGTAGGCAGTAATGGCATATCCCAGATGCTTATGGATGCACCAGTAGACGTCCCGATCACCTCAGTGGTCAACCAGTGGATATTGGCAGCATTCTATTGGTACATTAGTGCATTTGAAGCACACTCTATGGACACCTATCTGTCAGCGCCACAGGCAGGCAAGCATGTGCCTATAGACAGAGATAGGAAACGTGCTAAACAAATGGACATGCAATCAGAGGTCAAACACTTAACCTTCCTATAAAATCATGATACGGTCACCCTAAAAGGAGTAACTGAACAGTTATCGGCTGCCTCCTTTCACGGTACTCCTGAAGGTCGCACAAGGTGTGATGCAGAAGTTGCATTAACTCCTGCAATACTATAGCTATTGTTCATGTTTCCTAGGGAATGGTCCGACAATCATCACCTTGTCAGCAGAGCTGCAGCACACTGGCAGATATCCATGCCTGCTCTGAGCTTTTTCATCAAGACAGACACAAAACTGAAACGGCTCTATTTCTTGAAAAACGGTCTGAGTAGCTGAAGATTACCTTGTATGCAACAAAGCATATCCCCAAGACTTATACTTCAAAGCATACCATGTATATGGTCCCTCCAGGGATACATAAACACTGGGTTTGCCTCATCAAATATACCCCCCTACAGTCAATGAATAATCAGGTTCGCCTCAGTTAACCTAAAAATGTGCATATTACGGTACTCTGCGTCTTTAAGCGGCACAGAGAGGAGCAACAGACCGAGCGATTCAGATTGTGCTGCACACAGAATGAGATGCAAGCTTACAAGAAACCCAGGAGTGGAGGTAGGCTGCAAGATTGCCTGGGACAGCCCAGGAAAGATCAAATGGTGGAATAGCCCCCAGCACCATGAAATGTAGAACTGCTGCTTCCTGGCACACCCAAGTCACAGTTCCGTAAGGCTATAGAAGAGATAGTGGCATTCCTGCCAAATGCTTAGTGTGTCAAGATGAAGTGCTCTCTTTCTCATGAGTTTGAAACAATACTCTTAACTAGTGCAGCACTCTTTCAGGTTAAGCCATCAGTACCCCAAGGTACACACTGACCTTTTGCACATCTTAAAAGCCTCGGGGTGTTTAGTCTCATACGCTACTTCAGCAATAGAACGGACAGCGGGAGAGGGGGCGGGAAGGCAAGGAAAAACAGCACGGGCACACGGACAGCGGGGAGGGGGGGGCCGGGAAAAACAGCACGGGCACACGGACAGCGGGGAGGGGCCGGGAACGGACAGCGGGAGGGGGGCGGGAAGGCAAGGAAAAACAGCACGGGCACACGGACAGCGGGGAGGGCCGGGAACGGACAGCGGGAGGGGGGGGCGGGAAGGCAAGGAAAACCAGCACGGGCACACGGACAGCGGGGAGGGGGGGGCCGGGAAAAACAGCACGGGCACACGGACAGCGGGGAGGGGCCGGGAACGGACAGCGGGAGGGGGGCGGGAAGGCAAGGAAAAACAGCACGGGCACACGGACAGCGGGGAGGGCCGGGAACGGACAGCGGGAGGGGGGGGCGGGAAGGCAAGGAAAAACAGCACGGGCACACGGACAGCGCGGGGGGGGCGGGAACGGACAGCGGGAGGGGGGGCGGGAAGGCAAGGAAACACAAGCACTCACCTGGACTTCCTCCGGCGGCGGTCGGCCAAGGAATGGCCAAAACAAACCTCGACGAGCAAAAAAAAATAAACCCCGCCCACCGCCGCACTGACGTGACAAAAGGGGCCGGATGAGTAAAATTCTCAAAAACGCCCACGAGTCGCCTCGCAGGATGACGGACGCCTCTGTTTGCCAATGGCTAGCGTCCATTTATGGAGCTAGCAAATGGGAAACAGAGGCGGGACGAACATCCATACTGTTAACAAAAGTTTTCGCCTGGGCGGAGCACTGCGTGCTACGGCCAGGTCGAAACCTAAAAACAGTGTAAAGGACCAGTTTTAACAAATAGCCGTCCTAGACAGAAATGGTCAACATGTTTCAGCACTCAGCGGTAAAGATAAACCATGTGCTTTCATCAGGACCTCTATAAACAATAAAGCTACTGCTGTAGTGTAAACTAAACCAAAGTTTTTACAAACAAGAAAAGGATATAATGTGAGTATGATATCTCACAATCCAGAATTCCTCGTGGACTCACCAGTGGTCTGTAGAAATAAAAGGGTGACACAATATGCAATTGAATCTTAGGATAGAGTCTTCCCATTCGTTCACTATTTTTTGTGTGGTAATAAGTTAAACCATCACACTCACGCCCAACAAATGAGGTATAACCCCCATCTTACCTTGTGAGTATGGAGGACAAAGCCTCACCCCACCTGGCAACAGCTCAGGATAAAGGAGGCACCGCTCTAAAAGGAAAAGTACACCAAACTAGAATTTTTGCGGTGTATCATACAACCTTCAACATTAAAAACAGAATACCAAAGGTGTGAGGCATAACTCTCCTGGCTCATGCAACTACTCACTCTCTCACACTGGTATGTTACACTGCAAAAATTCTAGTTTGGTGTACTTTTCCTTTTAGAGCGGTGCCTCCTTTATCCTGAGCTGTTGCCAGGTGGGGTTAGGCTTTGTCCTCCATGCTCACAAGGTAAGATGGGGGTTATACCTCATTTGTTGGGCATGAGTGTGATGGTTTAACTTATTACCACGCAAAAAATAGTGAACGAATGGGAAGACTCTATCCTAAGATTCAATTGCATATTGTGTCACCCTTTTATTTCTACAGACCACTGGTGAGTCCACGAGGAATTCTGGATTGTGAGATATCATACTCACATTATATCCTTTTCTTGTTTGTAAAAACTTTGGTTTAGTTTACACTACAGCAGTAGCTTTATTGTTTATAGAGGTCCTGATGAAAGCACATGGTTTATCTTTACCGTTGAGTGCTGAAACTTGTTGACCATTTCTGTCTAGGACGGCTATTTGTTAAAACTGGTCCTTTACACTGTTTTTAACCTTTGATCGTGGCAGACATTAATAAAATTCACAGTTTGTCTACGCATCAATTTTATTTTTTCACTTCACGTTTGCACTGCACTTTCATATTTGTCCCATACACTCCATTATCTACATTCTGCTCATCTTGGTAACCATACCTTTTGACATCCTAGAGCTCTGATATCTATAGAGCAAGAATGTCAGTTTTTACAAAAGGATACCCAAATGATGAAGCAAATCACCAGGCATGGTGAGTGATGGGAATCCATATATTTAAACTATATGTTATCTTTATGAATCATGGGCTTTGTTGAGTATTTCCCTTCTTTCTCTACCTCTTAGACACTGGTATATACTTTGTATTTACACAGTCTTGTGAGATCCAAGAGAAAACATAGGGGCCTATTAATGATGAATGTAGTATTGAAACTTCACCTTTGTCGCATCATTGGAGGTGCGTCTAAAGCATTTCTGCTTATTTATATTTATTAATCACATGAATTCACATTCATTAATCGATTATAGCTTCATAAGACTTCTAGCAATGTCCCTCACTGTCAATTACACGCCAGACTGTAATCATTTCTTAGTTGAAAATATGTTCCAAACCATGCTCCACAAAAGCTGGTGTCCCTCAAGGCTCTATCATCTCGCCCATGCTTTTCAACATCTACATGAAGTCATTACCGGTACTGATCAATCGATTTCAACTTAGGTGCTATAACTATGCAGATGACACACAAATACTCCTTCAACTGGAATGCCCCAGATACATTGAAAACTCGCCAATTTTCATTGTCTCAGAGCCGTGGATCAATGGATGACAGAGCCATCTCAAATCGAATGCTTCCAAAACGGAAATACTCACATGTGGCGATTGGAAACATTATGACCCCCTTGCCGCCTGGCCTGATGAACTGGGATCACCGTCTAAAGTATCAAAGGAAGTAAGAAACCTCGGAATGACCATGGGCTCCAAGCTATCGATGAATGCCGAAGTGAACAAACTAGCAAGATCAAGTTTTGTTACTATAAAAATTCTGCGACAAATCTTCACCATCTATTTGGGATTTCGACACAAGGTCCAAGCTACCATCTCCCTTGTTCTGTCCAAACTCGATTACGCCAATAGCCTCTACTACGGATGACCACTAACAACTATGAAAAGACTACAACGGATTCAGAACTCGGCTGCCAGACTACTCTTGCATATCAAACAGCGAGTCCACATCTCCTCTGCCTTGAAAGCTGTGCATTGGTTACCGGTTACCAGAAGATCCACGTTCAAGCTGCTTTGTATCACCCACAAAGCCATACATGTAATGGGACCGCTCTTCATCGGGAATAAAATCACCAAACACGTTCATCATAGGAACCTCTGCTCTTGCCCCAAAATACAAGTAAAAAAACATGGGTGGCACATCCTTCTCTGTTCAAGCAGCTAAAATATGGAACTCTTTACCCCCAACATAAGATCCACCGACAACCACCTTATCTTCAGAAAACTACTCAAGAATTGGCTCTTCCCCACATAAACACCACAGGCAATCATAAATATACAGCATATCCACCTGTATATAAGCATTTATTTCTACTATAGATATGTACCTATATATGTGCATTGCTTTGTATAAATATGTAGAATAATTATGTTTTTAAAAAAGAATACTTACTTCCTTCATGCATATATATATACCTTCCATGTACTTGGATCTATTTATTTATTACTTTCCTCCACGAAAAAAGCATATTCAATGCACTTCCCTATTTCTCACCCTATGCCTCTATCAATATCTTTAATCTACATACACTTACTTCCTTTATGCACCTATAAACTTTCCAAGTACTTATGGATATATATATTTATTACTTTAGTCTAATTCAGCACATCCAATACACTACCCTATTTCTCACCCTATACCTCTATCAATATAGCCAATACCTCCACTCTCTCATTCATCCCATGCCACTACTAGGATTCCCAAAATAGCCCTTTCTAGACTCTCCCCTACTCTACCCCTCCTTGCATCACCTGACACCTCTTTTTACTATACTGATCTCCCAAAACAAGCCTTTCTAAACTCTTCCCTCTTACTCTTCCCCTCCACATCCATTTTTACTTATCCCAAGCCTCCCACTACTGCTATGACCTTCCAAAACAAAGTCTAAATCCTTCACTTTTCTATCCTTCCACTATCCTTTTCAATCGAAATAACAGACTAACATGTCCACTTCTCAAATTTCATATCTCACTATACTAATTTACCACTAATCCTTTATGGGATCCAGAGTAGCGTGCCACTCGCCGAAAAAAACACTTCAACACCTCATTAAGGGTAGCAGGCACCATATAGATGCAAACCTTTTTTCCCTCTTCTATCCCTCTCAATCCAAATAACAGACTAATATTCACCACTCAAATTACTTTCATATTTCACTATAATAATTAATCACTAATCCTTTATGGTTTCCGGAGTAGCGTGCTACTCGCCGAAAAAGCACTTCAACACTTCATATGGGGTAACAAGTGCATTATATATATGCAAACATTTGTCCTTCTTCTATCCCTCCGCTATCCTTCTCAATCCAAATAACTGATTAATATCCACCACTGAGAGGCGGAGCTAGCAGCCGCGGAAAATGGCCGCATAGTCCCTGGGCTCCGTCGGCGCCACTTTTAAAATCCTGTATTATCCTACACTAACCTTGCTCTATCAACACCCCCTGCACCCCTCTGCATAGCGGAACGCGTGGGGACCCGGAGGACCCGTCCTGGTAGAGATCCTGACGGTGACAGCGGGCTGGTTCACTGGGGCGCCGGTAGACCGCGGCCTCAGGTAGCGCAGGGGCCGCGCTGCGTGAGGAGACGTGCGGCTGCGGCCGGGCGGACACGCCGACGATTGCCGGTTCTCCTGAAGGGGGCGGAGCCAGGCCGAAGGAGGCGAAGCGGCGATCACGGCTGGCGGTCGACGGATCTGCGGACCCAGGCCGAGAAGTGACCAACGGTGAGCCTGTGAGGTTACAGAGGGGAGTGCACAGGTGGGCCTCGGGTCTGTGGGAGAAGAAGACGCACGGATCGCTTCACAAGTGAAGAGAGCCTCGCCGGGCAGCGGGTTGGGGGCGCAGACTGACTTGGGGACCCCCTCCCCTAACTATTTGGCGGAACAACGTCTGGCTGATTGATTCGGGGACGGGCCGCCTCTAGGGTCCGGGAAGCAAGGACACACGGGACTGCTTGGCACCCCCGCTCCCCACCCCGCTTCCACAGGTGGGCTGCTGCGGAGTCTCCCCACGTGGCCCAGACCTAACAACATTGCTGGAGGACATTCTGATTTTTGGTGGGGACAGACAAGCAGCTTCCCCATCCTATTTGAGGCACGGGGGGCACCGAGACGCCTAATTGGCGACGGACCATCCTTATAGTGTGCCCGGTGAGGCGCTTCAGTGGTCGGGCGGCAGCACCTGCAGCATTTTGGCATCGGAGGCCCAGACACGCAGAAGCGCGAGCATTACAGTACATAGGTGACCATGGGGAAGGGTGACAGGACCCAGAGTAAGCTCCCATTCTCACAACGACGGGTGCCGGCGCTGAGTCCTCAGACACGCCAGGAGGAAGAGCAGACTGCGAGGGAACCGCAGGAAGAGAACTCGGAGATAAAGTCGATGCTCAGGTCAATGGAACTCAACATCCAAACGAATATAACGGCGCTGGGGTCCAAGATGGACGCCATGTCATACAGAATGGACCGCATGGCGGAACGACTCGACAAACATTCGGAGAGACATGACATGGCGGAACGGCGCATCACGGAGGTGGAGGAGGCGCAATCGGACTTGGACACAGCGAGACGCCGGGCAGAGACGCTGATCAGAACACTGCAAGACAAAACGGAGAATTTGGAAGCACGGTCCCGTCGCTGTAACCTCCGCATACTTGGCCTGCCGGAGACCACGCAGACCGGGAAAATGGAACTATTCGTCGAAAACCTGCTCACCAAACTGCTGGGAGACGATGTGTTCTCAACGATGTTTGTGGTCGAACGCGCGCATCGTTCGCTAGGCCCGAGGCCTAACCCGGGTCTCCCTCCTCGACCTATAATAGCGAAGTTGTTGAATTACAGGGACAGGGACACGGCGCTTCGACTGGCTCGGTCCAAGGGCGACCTGCGCTTCGAGGGATCAGCGATCTCCATTTTCCCGGACTTCACGGCTCGAGTGCAGGAGGCGCGCAAACACTTTGCGCCACACAAGAAACGACTCAGGGACATGGGTCTCGATGATGCAATGTTGTACCCGGCCAAACTGCGGGTCAACAGGAAGGGGCATTCACATATCTTCACGGATCCCGCTGAGCTGCAAAAAGCCATGAAGAAGTGGGCCAGAGACAAGCCGGAAGAGCAGGCGGATGGTCAGGAAGAGGCTGAGCAGCACCACGCAAACGATCAGGAGTGACTCTGTGATATGGGCCTTGGGGGACGGTGATCTCCAACTCTTCATTCAAGGCCATGAGCAGCTCGAGAGACCTGGTTCCGGAGAAGATCTCCGCAGCTGCGATGTTACAGATAAGAGGGGATGGGAATTTGGCACGGGCTTTGTCTACTTCTTGCTTTGGTCTACACCCCCAATAGTTGTCTTATCCTGTGGGAGAATTGATAATGGGTGGTCTATGGGGGCCGCATTTGGGGTGACAGGAGTGGGGGGGAGATATTCCTGGCAGTGCTGGGGTAAATGAACATTCTGTTACACAGGTTAGTGTGGTGACGCATTTCTGGTGGTGCGCGACGGAGGGTGGGGGCACTGGGCACCAGAGCAGTGACTTACCAGTTGAGACTGAATTGGCTGGCTACCTTTGCCCACGAGCTTTTTGCTAATGGGGCATTTGGACTTGTGGTTGGGGAGGGGTGGGTGGGATGGGGACCTGCATGGCCGATTTGGGGTGGGTCAGCTGTGGGTGGGGGGTGGAATGTTGGGGTATGTTCTTGAATTTGAGTTGTTTTTACGGTTGATTGATAATGTGCTTTGCCGAGTTATATGGAGAACTCCTACTGTGAATGCTACTGTTGCTGCCTCGCCGAACCAATTACTTGCATGTGCTCCCACAGTTCTCCTGTGCCTATCACATTATGGCCTTACAGCTCAGCATGGCAGACAGGAATGAGACTGATGCACTCGCATCTTTGAAGGAGCCGGAGCCGGCCCAATTGAGGGTTCTGACATGGAATGTGAGGGGCTTAAACGACTTCAGGAAGCTACGTAGGGTCCTTAGCTATCTGCGTAGACATCATATAGACCTCGCCCTCTTACAGGAAACGCACCTGCCACTGACCAGCAAAATGCTTACTCACAGAGGTTTGGCAGGTTGTAGTATAGCGTCGGGCTTCACCACACACTCAAGGGGGACGCTCACTTGGGTTAATCCCGGCTCCAAACTCTCGTTAACGCCCTTGGAGATCGACACTGAGGGTAGATATGTACTTTGCAGGTGCAAGGGTAAGGGGCTAGATTTCATGGTGGTGAATGTGTATGGCCCCAACTTTGACTCCCCGGAATTTTACACAACACTAGCCCAGAAGTGCAGGATGTATGAATCTTCTGGAATGCTCTGGGGTGGGGATTTCAATCTGGTCCTAGACCCGACCCTGGACAGATCAGCGGGACCTCACAGAAGCCTGTCGGCGGCAGCCACAGTGTTACAGACTGAAATGGTGCGCTTGGATTTAACGGACGTTTGGCGCCGCAGACACCACTCTAGAGGGGGGTACACGCATTATTCCGCCTATCATGAGATTCACACAAGAATAGATTATTGGCTCACGACACAGCTCATATCAAACAGGGTGAGGGATTGCCGGATTCTGCCACGCACGTTGTCTGATCATTCGCCTCTCCTCCTGATTCTTGAGTTACCAACGCTCAGGCTACCCCCTTTCACGTGGCGCTTCCCCCCGTATTCCTTACTAGACGAGGTGTTCAGGGGCGAACTCGCAGATGAGATTAAAAAATTTTTTGACACCAACGTGGGCTCCGTGGAAAGCTTCCAAACATTGTGGGAGACGTTTAAGGTATATGTGCGTGGTGTGGCAATGGCCAAACACTCCAGTGTTCTTAAATCTATCAGACAGAGGCTTCAATACCTAGAAACACAGCTGTCAGAGCTTGAGAAGCAACTGCAGGCTGACCCTGAGGGGGGTGCACTAGATTGGATTAAACAACTGGTGTCTGAATATAACTCGGAAGCAGACAGGGAGGTCCAGCACATGGGTAAATACGCCACGGCTCATACTTACGGTGAGGGCGAGAGGCCTAGCTCCTTACTGGCTAATCTGGTCCGCAGCGAACGACGCCCGCTTATAGTTGGTGAATTAGTATCAAGCACGGGAGAGGTCCTCACCGACGAAGAGCAGATAATTGAAGAGCTTCGACACTACTACTCCACTCTTTACGAATCCGAGTCTACGGGAATGGAAGGGGCGATCGATGATTATTTAGGCTTTATCAAAATGCCACAGCTGTCAAATGCGCAGAGAGAATTCCTGATGATGCCTATTCAGAAGGAAGAAATAGTGGAAGCGCTAGATAGCATGAGATCTGGAAGCGCCCCGGGGGCTGACGGGCTCACGGTTGGCTTCTACAAGGCCTTCAAAGACCAGTTGATACCATTCCTCTCGACACTGTTTGACGATATATGCCTGGAAGGTAGTATGCCCCCGTCCATGCGGGAGGCGCTCATTGTCACTCTCCTAAAACCAGGGAAACCCTCGAATGAACGGGGATCATACAGACCCCTTTCATTGATAAATGTCGATGCGAAACTATATGCGAAGGTGCTGGCGACGCGCCTCGCTCTTTTGGCCCCGGAACTGGTTGCGCCAGAACAGGCCGGCTTCATTCCTACTAGGAATCTCACATATAACATACGTACGGTGCTGGGGACAATGCAGCACGTGAAGCCAGAGAATAAGGCGTTGGCTGTATTTTTAGACATGGAGAAGGCGTTCGATTCTGTCGAGTGGCCCTTCATGTCGAGAGTGCTGCGGAAGCTAGGCTTGGGTGAACCCTTCTTACAAATGATAGGCGCATTGTACTATAAACCATCGGCCAGAATTCGACTGGGCAACAGAGTAACAGATGTGATTGCAATACGCAGAGGCACCAGACAGGGCTGCCCCCTCACTCCATTGCTATACGCACTAGTAGCGGAACCTCTGGCGTGTGCTCTGCGAGAATACCATAGCCATGAGGAAATCAGCTTCCCTACTTACAAGATCTGCATCTCCACGTATGCAGACGACACCCTCTTATACATCAGAGACCCGGAGCTCAATCTTTCCCCGGTACTAAGGGAAGTGGTACAGTTTGGAGCACTGTCGGGACTAAAAGTGAACAGGAATAAATCAGTGGCATTCCCGCTGACCCCAGTGACGAGCAAGTTCGCGATGGATTATCCGCTACAGTGGTCAGAGGACCCGGTTCGATAGTTGGGTATACAATTGCATCCGGACCCGGACATTCTGGTAAGGGAAAATTATGGAGTGGCATATTCAAGATTGTCTGATGATGTGGAAAGATGGTGCAAATTACCGTTGTCCCGGTCGGGCCGCATCGCCCTGATAAAAATGATTGTCCTCCCGCGGTTTCTATTCCTGTTTAATAACATCCCGGTGACCCTCTTGAAGGCATTCTTCAAGACACTGACACAGATCCTCACATGGTTGGCGTGGGGGGGCAAGCAACCGAGAGTACAGTGGCAGGTGCTTATGCTCCCGTATGAACAAGGAGGTTTGGGGGCCCCGGACCTAGAAAGGTACTATAGGGTCGCCCAGGCAACACATTTGCATACTTGGACGCACGGGGATCGCAATATCCCGCATGTGATTCTGGAGACCCTATTCACTGACCCCCTCCCTCCGCCGGCTACAGTGTTTGCACCGGCTCCACGTCGGATAGGCACGTTGGACTCCATCACTGCGACAAACCACGCCTGGCACTCACTAGCCAGGGGACGTGGACACGAAATACTGTACTCCCCGCTCGTCCCGATAGACTGGGCAGTTTGGCTCTCGCCACTGAGAGAGAAGGGGGTCATACGTGCGCTTCAACAATTAGGCATATTCAAGCTGGGAGATCTGTTCAGGGACGGGACGGCAATTGCCTGGATCCAGTTGGTTCCTCCCCAGGCACCAGCCTCGCTGCTGCAGCGCTTCCACTTTCACAGGGTGCGTGCGGCGTTGCAGGCCTTGCTGGGTTCGACCATGCAGGAGCCTCCTGAACTGCCAGAACTAACATACGTTATTAAAACCCAGTCCTCCAGCCACCTCATCTCCCGAATGTATAGGGCGGGCCAACTCGGCGGGGAACGACCTTCCTCCAAAGCCCGATCGGCATGGCAGCGGGACCTGCAGGCGGACATAAGCGACTCAATGTGGGAGTACTGCTGTCGCAACACTAAAAAAGTGTCACTTAACGCTCGACATAGACTCATCCACTTCAAATTTTTGCAAAGAGTGTATTACACTCCTGAACGTCTGCATAGATATGGCCTCTGACTATCATCGGAATGCGAGCGCTGTCATGCCCCGGTGGCGGACTTCATGCATCTAGCGTGGTCCTGCCCGGGCATCAACAAATTCTGGGCAGACGTTTTGAGGAGCTAGGTCGCATACTGGAGACTGATCTCCCAGTTGATCCTGCGTTGGCATTGCTGGGATATTCTAGGATTCTCCCGCCGGCGATGCGCCGCCTGGCAGATATGGGGCTAATTGTGGCCCGACGTGCAGTGGCGCGTTGCTGGATGCGGGGACCGCTCTCGACAAAAGGAGGGTGGTCCAGAGACATGCTGTACGGTTGCACCCAGACACAGCTCTATAGCGAGCTCCTGCCCCCTGTCAGTAGACCCAAAATTTTCTGGGACCTGTATCTGACTTATGTTACCAATAACGATACCACGGAGCCGGAACAGGAGGAGACGGAGGAGAGGCAGGAAGGGGAGGAGGACACTGAGGATCAGGGGTACAATACAGTCGGATTGAGTGATTCGTGAGGGCCTGAGTGGGATGGATGGCGAGTCTCCGAGGGCTAGGAGGGGACTAGTGGACACGTAACATTTGAGAACACTTACCAATAGGCCATGTGCAGAGCGGGGTGATCAGACAGGGGAAGGATACAGTGGAGAGGGGCGGGCGGTGGGGGAGGTGTTCATTGGGTGGGCGGGGAGGTGAGGCGCTATGACAATAGGTGTGAGGTAGAGGCAAGCACAAGGGCAGTTGAAGGGGCAGGGGTGGGGTTGTGGGGGGTAATTGTAAGAGTGGTTATAGAACTGGGCTTAGTTGCGGACAGGCACACTACACTAAAACCCCTGTCCACATAGTGACGTTGAGAGCGCTCCAACTGAGGGAAGTAGGGACGGGGCAGGAAGGCTACGATACCTTTGGAACGTTAGTAAAGTAGTGTTATAACAGGACTGCTGCTACCGAACTTTGAGATGATGATGTACTGCTTGATTACATGGTCCAATGTGATAGGTATTGATGTTCATTTACATTGCTGCCGGCCTCAGGGTTGTAGGCGCAGAGCTGTGTGTGTGCACTGAAGGCGAATAAAAGTTTATAACCCCAAAAAAAATAAAAATAAAAAAAATATCCACCACTGAAATTACTTTCATATTGAACTATACTAATTCACTACTAATCCATTATGGGTTTCGGAGTAGCGTGCTATTTGCCAATAAAGGGCTTCAACACCCCATTAGGGGTAGTAAGTGCTATATAAATGCAATTACAATACAAACGATGAGACAAACTGTTTGATGCACTATGTGTTATTAAAAAGTCAATTGTGTTAGGAATAATTGTTTAAAGAATCTCCCTCAAACACTAGTGCCTCAGATATTGGATAAAAGTACATAAAATTCAGGACTTACATAATGCAAGTTCTGAACTTTGAGTGGTGATGTATTGGCAAGACCAAGATCAACACTGTATATGCAACTAAATGCCATGATCGCAATATTCGAAATGAGAAACTATAAATAAACTAATTTTAAAAAGCTGCATAGCTGAGGACCACACTATTCACTTCAATGAAAGCAAACCCTGCTTATAGCACTCTAAATAAACAAAGATAAAATCTTTGATAGAAAAAAGGTGGAGAAAACTGCACAACTTTACGAGAAATTAGGATTCTTCTAAATGCTGCACCTCTAAAAGCTCTATAGGAAGGAGACCAGTATCCCACAACCATTCGAGTGCTTGGTGTGAACACTTATCCAGACTTTAAAATCCCTCTAATACTGAAAAGTGTTTATAGCCCCCAACTTTGATTAATTCATACAGGCTTTACATATCTTAACAAAAAGTGAAATAATTATAGACATTAAAAACATCAACAGCACCTGGACTGGCATGGACATTCCTAAAACAAAATCAGGCAACGGTTCTAGTCTTTTACATCCTCTATTTGAAAACGGCATCTAAGAAAGGAGTATCTCACGGGCCTGGAAAGAAACACTTGCAGGTCCCATTTATAAAAGAGACCAACATAATAACACAAATCACGGTGGAATTATAGTGCTATTGGATTCATCTGCAAAACATGGTTTTGGGATAGAACATCATTCTAGTCAATCAAATTGGCTTTGTGATGTAATAGGACATTGGCAATTGTCTGGGTCTGTGCAGACATAAAAAAATAATCATCATTTCATCTTTATTTCGGCAACGTATTGCCATAAAAGATACAAAGAAACATTGGGTTAAGAACAGCTAAAAATAGAAAGATAAGAACATTATGAGACCAATTTATAAAAACAGAGGCCAACCTCGTACGTACACACATTGTTACTATAATAAATTTGCAATTTAAGTATTGTCATACGTCCCCAATTAACAAGTGTCTTCTCTTGTGCCAAACTAGTACCAAATATTTGGCTATGGCAAAAACTATAAGCCCAGATAAATCAGTTTTAAAGACCCTATATGCATGCAGACATTGGGAAACCCCCAAGTTTTTACACACCAGGAAAATCCATTGCCTCCTAGCCTGCACATAAGCGTTGCAAAATAACAGTATGTCCAACTCAGTTTCCTGCTCTAGTTTGCACCCTGGGCAGTGGCTCGGCGAGGACTCAGACCATTTACTGGTGTAAGCTCGAATTGGCAAACTGCCGTACCTCCATTGTAAGTACAATTTCCTAATGGCGATTGGAAATATAACATCTAAAACAGGTTCAAACCTGTTGATGTCCTTAGCCATTAGAAATGATTCAGTTAAGGTGCCCAACCCTGTACTTTGTGAGTATGCTGCAAGTTTGCTTTCATGATACAGTATGGCAAGCCGCTTCCGTGAGACCCTAGAGCATGATGACAGTGGGTCGGACCATAAGGTGAGTAGTCCTATTCGCCCTAGTTCATTTTTTATGTAATTTAACCAGGGGATTTTTCCGGCATTTGGGAGAGTAAGGATTTCCTGCAATTCTGACCTATAGTTAAATAGTTCTGGTACAGACCATAACCTACGCCAGAAGGTTAGAGGCCGTAGGCCCAGATCTTCATCAAGGGGTCTCAGTCCCAGGTCAAGCCTCATTGGCAACAAAGGGGTGCTAGGAGGAAGTGATAAAAGCTGTCTGATAAATCTGTTCTCTGTTGCTACTAGGTCACGTTTACATACGTAGCCCCAGAGTTCGCTTCCATACATAACCGCACCCCTGGCCTGTGCACTATAGATCTCTAACGGTGGTCCAACCGGCTTGGAGGGAGATTTGTTTTTACTTATGAGCCTAATGATTCCTCCTGCTGTTTGGGCCGGTTTTAATTGAGATTTCTCCTGGTGGTGCCCCCACGACATCTGTTCGTTTAGGGTGACCCCCAGGTACTCAAAGGTTCGAACCCTTTCTAGCCTGTTAGCACCAATATGAGGATTAGGGCGAGTTTTGGATGGTGGATTGAAAACCATATATTTGGTTTTCAGTGCATTGATTTCAAGGCCATGTTCTTGACAAAATGCCTCGGAGCCATCGAGGACTCGCTGTATCCCCATGGGCGACTTGGACAGCAGCAGGGTGTCGTCTGCGAACATAATCACCGGCACCCTGCTGCCTGCGAGCTTGGGGGCGTCACTGTTTTCAACCCCATTCAGATGGGCAATGACCCCGTGGACATAGAGGCAGAACAGGGTCGGTGCTAGCACACAGCCCTGTCTTACCCCCCGGTCAACGGGGAATCTGTTCGATAGAGTTCCCTCCCTGCCACATCTGACCTGCACAAAGTTATCTGTATGTAATCGGATAACTATATTTAGAAGATGTTGCGGAACCCCCAGGTTGGAAAGCACGGACCAGAGTTTCCTACGGGGTACAAGATCAAAGGCCGCTCGTAGGTCAACGAATACAGTATAGAGGCAGCCACCCTCCAACTGTACCGTTTTCCAAAATAAGAGGGCGAGACGGAAAACTTGATCTATAGTAGATACTTTATTCCTAAACCCGGCTTGGTAAGGGCTCAGGACAGAGTGGTCTTGCATCCATTCTATTAGGCGATTCAAAATCAGCCTCGCGAAAATCTTTTGTGGGACATCGATTAAACTGATGGCCCTATAATTGGCGGGGAGCAGAGGGGAACCCTTCTTAAAGATGGGGCCAATCTCCACCCCCCGCCAAGTAGTAGGCACCGCCATCCCTCCAAGGATTGCATTAAATACCACCTGTAAATATGGGGCCCAAACCATTGGTTCATGTTTAAATAAATCGCCTGGGAGTTTGTCCAACTCTGGGGCTTTTTCTGCAGAGAGTCTAGAAATAGCTGCCACAACCTCCGCCGTGGTGAATTTATCCCACTCCAGAGATGGAATAAGGGTGGGACCTACCACTAGGTCTGCTTGGTCCCCGGACTGATCTACATCGGCCTGCACATACAAAGATCGAAAGTGAGCCTCCCACACACTGGGTGCAATGTTAGCCTCAACTGCTGGGGTTGAATCAGCAGAGCCGCTTTTGACAATCTGCCAGAATTTCCGGGCGTCTCTGGCTTTGAGATCGCCCATCATGTCCGTCCAGTTGTCATTGTCCCATTCGATCTTAGTGTTCTGGGTAAGATGTTTATACTCCTTCCTCTTAGCCCTAATCAATACAGTATTATCATGTTGCTTTATGGCATCCAATAGGTCGGCTTTGGCCTTCCTGCAGGCGGCGTTATACCACGAAGCACGCATCCCCTTGCCTTTCTTTACCCTCAGTACTGGGTTCAATACCTCGGCTAAGGTACCACATAACTCCAAGTGAATATCCCCCAGTTCTCTATAGCTCTCCACAGACGGGAGTTGCTGGATAACATTTTCGACTTTTTGTAAAACTGGGACAGTCTTGGCATAGAGCCTCTGGATATCTTTGGGGTTTCCTATAATTGTAGGCCATCTAACTCTACGCAGATTGCTAGATAGGATCATACTGGGCTCCATGGCATCATCGCCCCCCTGGGTAGCAATAGTAACACCCGGCACTGCAAATTTTAAAATCAGAGCATTGTGATCACTTTCATCACGGGGGGGGGTAACCTTAAAGTCCACAACTCTGACCCAGTCACGCGTTTCCACTAATATATAGTCAAGGCGAGAGTTGTGCCCTGGTTTGTTGAAAGTCGATTTAGGAGGGATATCTCCGTTGACCCGGCCATTACAGGCTCTTAGAGAGTTTACTAGGGTCAGGCACATGATTTGGGTGGCTAATGGTGTCCAAGACTTCACTGGGGGGGCCCGCCAGAGGGAGGATTCCCCATTGGTCATTCTCCTCCATAGTTGCACCATCCAGAAATGATGGCAGCGTCTCGAATTGACAGTTGAAGTCTCCCCCTACCACATACGAAGTGCCATGCGGGATGGAACTCAGAAACAAGGCTAATTCCTCAATTGTGCCAGAGACATTTGCTATGCCCACTGGTCGTGAATAAACATTGACCAATGCCAGTTTAATGGCATTTGGCCACCCCAGAAGTACACATTTGACGTCCACAGAGTTGGTTTCGAGGGACCTCGCCTTACAGCCTAAATGTGATCCTACCCAGATAAGTAGTCCGCCAGACGGGCGTCCCTTTCCCCCCCATTTCGCCGAAATTGAGAATGTGGAAAACCCCTTACGCCAGTGGTCCTCCCTAGCCCATGTCTCCTGGAAAAGGCAGATATCTTGTGCATCTACAAATGACCCCCAGTCGGGGGAGTCAAGTTTATTAGCTAGTCCTGCCAAGTTCCAGGAAACAATCGAGATAGGTCCCGTATCCCCCATTTCTTTATTGGTTCGATTATTTGGCCCATTTGCATCTGGGTCAGGTAAATCCCAAGTGACCTGCAAATGGTTACGGCCACAGGGAATGGTACTCCTGTCATTGGGACTGGGGGAAGATTTCTCACATGCCCCGGCTAGAATAAGTGGACCATTATCAACATCTCGTGCCCTATCTTTACTCAGGTCGCCGGTAGTAAGCCCCCCTATACCTCCAATACAGCTAGACCCAGCTAAGCTAATGAAATTCACCCGAGTAGCCATAAAGGCCCCTATAGTTTGTTTCTTTATTTAGAAATAACTTTGGTTTTAGTAGAATGTAATTTATTGAAGGCGAGACTATTAAAACGTGATCTCAAGGGTCTATGTAGTTGCTTCTAGCTTTAATATTAGTGCTTTATAGCGATATGTGGCTAAATATTTGCCATGGAACAAAAGGGTCCCTGGCCAAGAAAGCAGTTAATAATGCCCAAAAGACGCTGTATCTTGGCTCCCTTTTGGTTTATTCAAGTTTTATTCTCTATGCCTACTTACTTGAATAACATCAGAACATTGCTTCAGCCAGTATGCACACAGTTTTACTAAACTTATTCTCTGTTAACTTACAACAGTAATTGGCTTCTCTGTCACACAGTTAAAAGGAAGGCAATTTACAAATAAGAAAAGGTGGCTACTCTTTGTAGGTACATAACGACAAGACTGTAAATCTTTCATCTGTTAAAGCATGCTGAGTTGAGATTGCCTTTTAGTAAACTCTCATGTTCATTGCAAATTCTTACTTGTATCTTTAGTAATTAATGTTAAAGCTTTCATAAGTTAAAGATATACACATTTTGGAATTCTGAAGAGACTTTACCACATTTTACGGAATTTTCGTTGTGTAGTTTACATAGCAAATATTTGCCAGCTCTGCTCTTGCACGGGCTCTAAGACCCGAGCCAGACCCTTTGTTCGACTCTCCCTGTTCATTTGTTGGCTCGCCCACCTCTATTTAAAATGAAACACTTGTGGGTGTGTTTGAGAATTATTCTTTGTGACTGTTCTAATTTCAAACTCTTGTTGCACTAAGCACTTTGTGATACGTTCCATATCTTGTTACTATCTGGCTGTACCTTCAGGTAGTTCAATTCTCATTCTGTGTGCTTAAGACCTAATCAGTGGGATCCGATATTTATGCGACTACTGCACTACAAAGCAATGGCTCCGTTTGCTTAACACACAACATAACATTGTGGCAGTATCCGGACACCACATGTACTCATGATGTAATTCTTTTCTGTGGTTTCTGGTGTCTGCTGCCTCAGGGCTTTCTCTAATAACAGAACATATTAATTATATAGTGCAGTGCTTGCTAAACAGCATTCTATTACGTGTGTCCCAAATGACAAGTGGGGCGACTGTCTCTAGAGCGCTGTATAAAAAATATATATTTTTTTCATAACGTATTTACCTAGCATGTCTTACGTAATTTCTAAAAATTGTAAAGGCAGACAATTCCATTACCCAGTTCGTGGTGCTCAGTTCACAAATCTCAGAAAGATGGAAGGGAGAAAGTCTGTATGTCCAGATCAGAACTCAAGACCTATAGAACACCGCATTTATTCACAGTAAGCGTTAAGAACACCGAACAGTCTGAGCCTCTGTGCTACAGCAACACTTCCGCCAATGCATTTAGTAAAGTAACTGGTACAAAGCCACAACAGTGTGCTGTTACAATTACACGTGTTATTTATGTATTGTTCTTTTTTCACAGGCACCCAATATATATATATATATATATATATATATATATATAAAATAATATATATAAATATATGTGTGTGTGTGCTATTAGAGTGTTACAGACAGTCCTACGTGCCATCCCTCCCTTGGTAATATTATTTCTAATTGTCTTGTTAATTTACTTTAAACACTTTTGTCTGTTCTGATGAAAGTGAACAACCACTTGCTCGTTTTCTTTTTACAGCACAAACCCACGGTATAAACAACAAATGCCTACATGCGCACCTTTTCGGGTGGCTTCCGTTCGGGTCTTACCTCCCATCTCCGGACAGATTTTAAGCGTTGAATGCCTCAGCTAAGCTTCCGCCTCCATTCAACTTCAATACCCGAAGGTTTGGGCAGATAATGGAAAAGCCTGCTCCAAACTGAGTGACAGACTAGGGGCGGTACTAGCGGTGTCCGTACCTCAATTGAATCTGGGATTGGTTAGAAAAAATAGACAGTTCAACCCTGTCTCAGGGGATCCGCCCCTACGTCTGCACCGGAAAAGATTACTTTCTATTGCTGCGGTAGACGTTCGCCGCTCCGGAAGGTAAAGCCCAGCTGCACCTGAGCCGACGGTCCAGGCAGTGTGCGCGCACTTTGAATTCTTGCTCCTTGTTTGGTGTCCGGGCAGACTGACCCGGGAGGATCGGGACCGTGGCGCGTTTGGACAAGAACAGAAGAGCGGATGTCTGGCAGTGCAGTCGAGCTGGTAAGTGTTTGGGAGTGGGGTAGCAATTTATTGTCAAGCAATGAGATGGAGCTGCTAGTTTTGGGGGTGGGGATTACGTTCAGGAGTTCCTCTCTGTGAGTTTCGTGGATGATCATGTGAGGATGCTAGGGAGTGAGGGGGGCTCTCAGGAAGCTCTGTCAGTTTGTTGTTATGGAAACACTACATTTGAGATTATCTTTAAAAATATTTTGAAAATCGCGGCCCTGATAAAAACCTTAAGAATCGCCACTGTTTTTTTTTAGCTCTTTTATGTTAGCACTGTCATTCTTTGGAGGCTGTGATGATCCGTGTGGTGCGGGTACTATTTTATGCTTCAGTTTCGTTTCACGCTGGTTAGTCAAGATCTAAGTATTATCTGCACCGTAGGCTTCTGCCTGTTTAAGGACCAGAGTTAAGAAGATCCTATGGTCTATCGATTATTCCGTTCTGTAGAAAGCTGCAGAATGCTGCTGGGGTTTCATATGGCGTAGATGCTGACTGCTTCTCAGTACCTCTGCATGGGTGTAGTTAGCCATCAACGGTGCAAGTGTAGACCTGAGGGTCCAATATTGCTTTATTTTGCTACTCAAACAGCAGTGAGGATGCCCATTTTCTTTATTTGCGTTGGGGCTGATGAATGTCTGGACGCATGTTGGGCACAACATCAGCCAAAGCAAAGATCCAACGGGTTACCAGCAACAGATAATCGAACACTATATACCCACCTGTGCCCATACACACAATTAACAACAACCTGGTAATAATCCGCTGGGGTCATGTTTTATGAGTGTCTCACTATATCAAGATTAGTTATTTCTGGCTCCTAACCAATCTTTCACTGATCAAAAAGTTCTTTCCTCTGGTCAATGGACCAAATTAGTTGAACTAGTTGATGGTGAAATGACATAGATCAATTTATCTGTATATACTAAATGATCCCAGAGTCGGGAAGTGTTTTAAAATCTTTTAGTGATTATTTTCATGTGAATCACTTACTGAGTACAGAACAGTCTCTGTCTATTCATGGAAGGAAGGTTCAATAAATCAATTATAAAACGCTTTCAATATTTTACGCAATGACAATGCATTAAAAGGAGAGGATAGAGAGAAAAAGACATAGGCACATAAACAGACATATATTTATATTTACCAAGTATGGTGTGAAAGCCAAACCCCTGGCCAGGGGGCTGGGAATGGTCTCCAAGGAAAAATCTGGCGACCAAAGGCTTCAGGACAGAAATCTGGACAGGATAGATGACCTCTCTATCACCGACGCTTGTGTAGCACCCCTCTCTGACATTCTCTTCCTCCTCGAGATTCTTCTGCAATGTTCTTCTAACTGAATTAATTTAAGTAAAATGGCTCTGCATTCGATTCTTCTACAGTTTTCTCGTCACTCTGATAGCATCTCGACCTCTGCAGCATTCAGCATCGACGTCTCATCGGGCAGCATCTCGGTCTCTAGCTTCTTAATGCTCTGCTCTCTCTAACTAACTAAGAACTACCTCAATTATACCCTACATTATTCTCGTACCTCCCAAAATTGTTTCAATATCATGAAACGCCTAACTCTGATTGGAAAGGCGAGGGGAGGTGATCATCACACCATGCTTACATATTTCTATTTTTCAGTTAGCCCTTTGCTAATAACCAACCCCTTAATTCTTTATTCAAACTTTATTTCCCACCCGTATTCACATTATATTAGCAACATTTTATAATAGCTTCCGCAGTTTCTTCCATTCTAGTGAACTCTTCAAAACTTGGTTCCCAGGACATTCAGTGGCCTTGGCTTGTATTCAAGTTTGTAGTCATCATTCTGGATTCACTCAACGGGCATGCGCGGCTAAGTCTGTCAACCACGTGACTCAGCTTACTTCTGTCAAGCTTGGGAGGTCCAAAGACATACTAATAATAAAGAAAACCAAATGTTAATTACAAAACAAATGGTCTCACTGTATCCCACCCATATCTATTCTAACCCCATTTACTTATTTATGCTTTCCCCGCGTTAGCATTAGTAAATAACTTGTTTTAGTTTTCAGCAAAGCAGCTGCCAAGCATGTGAGTTTCATAACAGCCATCTTGTTAGCAACTGCGCAAGTGCTAGAATTTCCCTCCAAGCAATAGTACGTAGATGCAGTTGACGCATGCGTACTAAATAATTTCAGTTAGCGGCCATTTTAGAATCACACTCGAGTTACTGGTTAATAAAACACACAGGCAAGCTTCTTTTTCTTGTGTATATATAATGTGTATATTAATTTTCACAATACAAGATTAATACAGGGTTAAGGGTTACTAGAGGATTGCGTCCAAGCAAGTCTCTTTTCTACGAGTCCTTGCTCCATCAATCCCCTCTCTGATAGCATTTTAAGCCATCACAAAATTACCCATCCCTAATCAGATGCCAACTTAAGCAATTTTCACTATCTTTTCCTTCTTAATTTTTGTTTTTATTCGTTATTTCTCAAATCCTGTCCGACAGCTTTCCCTTCATTTCTTCCAATTGTATCTCGTCATATTTTCTTTGGGTTCCCTTTCCATTTATTTCATATCTCCTTCTTCTCAACTTATTAGTGCCACACTTGCACCATATTATTATTGACAAAACTATTATCGCTGTACCTACTAAGGGAAATACAACTTGTCCAAAGAAACTTTTCCCTATATTAGTAAACCAAGTCACTACTTTAGAAATGCTTTTTGTTAGTCTCCCTGATCACGCTAGCAGCACCTTGAAGCCACTAAGCGTGCAACTAGCTATTTTACTTGGCGTTTATTATAAATTGAAATTGTCGTTTTTTAAAATTGAAATCTCTCACAATATTTGCACACAGCATACTTGTAGCCTAATTGTGCCCAATTTCGCTTTACCTTTACGGTACCAGCCGATTCTAGGGCTGTTGACCGGGAGTTAAGGTTTAGAGCGGCGGCCATATTGAGTGAGGGGCTAGAGCAGTGAGAGTGCTCTAGCGTCCTCTACTTAAGGAGGCCAGTTACAACCGGCGTGAGATTCCAGCGCTATCGCCTACAACTGCCAGACCCTGATCACGCTAGCAGCACCTTGAAGCCACTAAGCGTGCAACTAGCTATTTTACTTGGCGTTTATTATAAATTGAAATTGTCGTTTTTTAAAATTGAAATCTCTCACAATATTTGCACACAGCATACTTGTAGCCTAATTGTGCCCAATTTCGCTTTACCTTTACGGTACCAGCCGATTCTAGGGCTGTTGACCGGGAGTTAAGGTTTAGAGCGGCGGCCATATTGAGTGAGGGGCTAGAGCAGTGAGAGTGCTCTAGCGTCCTCTACTTAAGGATACGTCCGCCTACCGCGCTAGCGGTCGCGTTTGCGGACGCGCTCATCAGCGCCGGAGTCACGCCTGAGTCAGCCCGTCTGCGCTCGTCCGCGTCTCAGACGTGCCTCTGGGCCATGGCCGCTCCACATGTGTCTGGCACCACTACAACTCAGGTACTTCCCTTAACTCAGGCTAGAATCCCCACATGTAGCAAGTATACGTCTGCCTTCATGAAGACCTTACAACCAGTGAGACCTTCTGCATGTAGACTGCTTAAGATGGGATGGGAGAAAGATACATGCCAAAACTGCTTTTTGCATATTGATCCTGTAGGAACAAAAGCCTCTAAGGCAAATCCCCCCCCCCAAACTACCTATGTCATCTATATTTCAACCTTTTTCATTCCTCAGCCTAAATAGCCGCTCCCTACCAATGCACAGAACGGAAATATTTAACATCTTAATGGATGAAACACCAGATGCCTTATTTCTGACCGAGACCTGGCTCAAGGAAAGCTCAGGACCGGATATAGCCATGGCACTCCCAGATACATATGCGATAGTTAGACAAGATCGCGATAAGAAACCTGGGGGTGGAATAGCTATTATATTTAAAAGAACTTACAGTTGCGATTTCAAACCCCTTAGCTGGGACGGATGCGAGGCTGCAACTTTCAAACTCTCACTGGCCCCAAATTTCACCCTTTCAGGAGTTTTGGTCTATCGACCCCCAGGGTCGGCGTCCAAATGGTTGACCAATCTCCTAGATCTTATTGGCCCACTGGCGATGAAAACTGCCAACTTCACCATCCTGGGGGATATTAATTTACACTTAGAGGATGATAACTGTTCCCTGGCTAAAAGTCTGATTGGGGACCTAGCTTCTCTTAATTTGATATTGAAAAATTCAGGATCAACACATCGTGCAGGCCATCTGCTGGACTCCATACTCTCTAATCTTAATAATATCAATATGTACCCTGCCCTTGCCCTGGTCAGACCACTACATGGTCAAATTCACACTTCAGGATGAAACAATTAATAAAGATTACATCCAAGCACCAAATAAGTGCATTAGAAAATGGAAGCAAGTAGACATGGAGAGTCTTAATGCTTTCCTAGAAAATCACGACCCAAGGACTAAGCCCACAGTTCAGCAGCTTTCGACCGCAGTTCAGAGCTGGCTCTTAGCAGCCATCGATCACACTTTGCCTATAACCAAATTAAAACAAAACCCTCACCGATGCCCAGCCCCCTGGTTTAATGACGCACTAAAAAATGAAAAAACTAGATGTAAAAATCTGGAAAGGCTATGGAGAAGATATTATTCCCCCGAATATAAGTACAAATATAAAATCCAACTCACAAAATACCAAAAAATGTGCAGTATAGCAAGATCTGAATATGTCAGCACTAAAATCACAAATGCACTAGAGCAATCAAAAACACTTTTTAATTTGGTAAGGGAGTTGGCTGGTTCAAATACATCACAATCCCCACCAGACCTTAACAAAACGCAATGTGATCTTTTGGCCGCCTATTTCATTAACAAAGTTGACTTAGGGAGGAGCCTAGCTCGCGGCCGTAATGGTCGCCCTTTAGCTCGGCTCCCGCAGCCCTCTGTCCTGATTGCTTATCCTGTCTTTTATCCTGTGCGAGGACGACACGTTTTTGGGGCATTGGTAACATAACGGCTTGTTTGTACTTACCATCCGACCCCGGGGTCTCGGTGTGCAGTGGCTCCGGAGTTGTGGCCTCTGAGAGATCGGGGCCTCTGCGAGACTTGGACCGGGACATGGCCGGTGGGATCCGACGGCTCTCGGCCCCGGCCGAGAGCGAGAACCAGTGTTGGGAACCGATGTGCGAAGATCCCGGCGATCCTGACCCGGGCCTGCCCTGGTGGCCGCGCGGCCGACGTGGATGAGAGGCCTGGGGACCTGATTCTGTGAAGGGGTCTCTCACCGCCGCTGCTTTGTCCGTCGGCCCTGGTCCTCGGGGCCCGGACTCCGCTTGTTTGGGGCACCGGTGCTGGTGCTGGCGGAGACCCGTTTGGGGCGGATATCCTTTTGGCATCGAGGCCGCCCTTGCGGGGACCCCCGGAGCTTGTAAAGTCCTACATTTGCGAACTGTTATTTCCGGGGGTCTTGGTGAGTGGCGATTGGGCTGATTCACGAAATGGCGGCCGACCCTCTGCAACGAGAATCACCCTGTGGCGGCGGGCCCGTGTTGCCTATTGGTGTGGGGAGCGGATCTGATGGACGTGAGCCGACGGTCAGAGATATCCTGGAAGCCCTGAGATCCCTACACGCTTCCCTGGCCCTGGGCGTCTCGGTGGGTCCGCCACGATCTGCCGCCATTTTGGGCGGCCGTTTCTTCTCGTCGCCCTCTTGTTTCGAAGACTTCATTGCCTCGCCCCCCTCGATTGACTTGAGTGTCTCCGCCACTGATCGAAGATCGTGTAGTGTGTCGGTGACTTTGGGGCGCCCTGCTTCTCAAGGTTCGGACCCCGGGGACCTGGATGCTGTACTGCGACCCTGTTTGACATTGTTGCCTGAAACTATTGGTGGACTGCTTCCTGTGCCTGCTTCGATGACTTTGCCTGTGTCTATAATTGGGGCCACATCGCCCGCTCCAGTGGCGCAACTGAACTCCTGTTTTTCATTGTTCGTGCTGCGATCTTTGATGCATCTATACTTTCTGTTTGGACTATTGCTCCCTTGTGGATTTATCTACCCCCCACGTAACTATGCTAGTCACCATTCCACTCGATTATATGCTGATTTCGTGTTTAGTATGTGGTTTTACATTGCCATGTGGTGGGTGGGGTTTATCGTTCGAAAAGGTTGGGGGTGAAGGGTACGACTTCTGTTTGATTCCCGGTATACAACTTAGTAGCATAATTGTTTCTACTCGTAGAAAGGTGGGAGGTCCCCTTTTCCTCATGTTTTGTGGCACGTGATGGGGTGTCGTCCTGATCTGTTTTTGACTGTGCTTCTCTGGTTGGGCGGAGGGCTGCGGCCGCCTGTTCGGATTATAGTTTTTCTGCTCCTCCCTCCTGTCTTCTTTTTTCCGCTTTTGTTGCCTTTTTGTCTCTTTCTTCTTTCTTACTTCTCGCTATATTTCGGGTTCTGGTTTAGGGCGACAGGCACGCTGTTTGAAGGGTGGGCCATAGCCTTCTACAGGGGTGCAGGGTGGGATGGGTGGGTTGGGCTCTATTTTTGTTTGTCTTCTGGTTCTATGGCCCTTTTGTATCTCTTTTTCGTGAGGCCGCGTCTGTCCCGACCTCCTATGGTGGGTTTCGGGTGGGGGGTGTGGCGTCGTTATTCCTCCTGTTATGTTTCGGCTGTCTTTCTCCCCGATCGCCATACCCCCACTTGGGCCGCTACTCCTTTTGTCTCCTGTCTTCCCGCCACGGGGGGCCTGTGTTGGCGTGTCCTCTTCCTTTCGTTTTTCATATTTTTTTTTAATTCTTTTTTCTTGTTTTATTTAGTCTTCTCTCCGTTTTCCTTTCCCTTCCTCTTCCCCTTCCCCACTTCGTCCCTCCCCCCCCCCCCCTTTTTCCCTTCCTGTGTCCCAGAGGTTACTATGACGGGCTGGTTTTGATGCATTGTTTTTCCGCTCCCTCTGTTCTGGCTTGGTAGTATCTTGGGTGGCGGGCATGTTACGAGGATAATGCTCAGGGGCTGATTGTGTCTCGCACATCCTGATTTCTTGAATGCATTGTATCGTTCCCCCGATAATTTGCCCCCATGCCCCCTTATTAATGTTGAGGTTGGTTTGGGATTCCGGATACCTCCGTATTGCAAGTGAGCCTGTCATATGCCTTCTCCCCATATTATAAAATTAAGCCTTATTTACTCCTGTGTTTTAGCCCTTTGGTTTTTTATCTCTTCTCCCCTTCTACGATTGTACGGCCTCTGCTTTGTACTGATTGATTATGTGATATTTGCCTGGTGACTCCTGATTATTTTGCACATGGCGGCCGGCCGGCTTGGTTGTAGGCCTCGATTTGTCTTTCCTTTTGATGTCAATAAAGGTTTTCAAAAAAACAAAGTTGACTTAATTCACTCAGATATAAATCAAGATCCCACTAAAACTCCCCCAGTGACACCGGCTACATCCAGTGGGATACTCCCTACTCCCATTGGGGATACCAGCACTTTAGAGGGTCTCACCTCAGTGGAGGCAACGGCTGTTACACTGGAAGAATGGCCCTTGTTAAATCCTGACACGGTCCAGAGTCTGCTTATAACTATTAAATCAGGCTCACCGAAAGATCCACTGCCATGCACAATCCTAAAGTTACTCAGTAGCAATGTCTTTTCAATAATTACAGATATTTTGAACTCATCGCTACTGGAGGCAACCGTACCTAGTGAATGGAAACATGCCATGATCCATCCACTCCTGAAGAAAGCTGGAGCTGACCCCAATTTGCCATCTAATTTTCGTCCCATCTCCTTGTTGCCCACCTTTGCTAAAATACTGGAAAAGCATGTGCATCGATGCCTTACTGATTTTATTTCTACTCATGACTTACTTCCCTCTCATCAATCTGGTTTCCGTTCAGGATTCTCTACTGAGACCACCCTGCTGGGCGTTACTGAAAACATTCACCGCATGGGGGACCAGGGTGAAACGGTAGCACTTGTGCTGCTCGATCTCAGCGCGGCATTTGATACCGTTTCACACGCTATCCTTGCCCAGACACTCCATTCTATAGGCATTCGAGGTAGGGCTCTCGATTGGATTAAATCACTACTAAAAGATCGAACATTTCAAATCTTTTCACAAACCGCCAGTTCAAACATCAAGTCATTCATACATGGAGTACCTCAGGGCTCAATTCTGAGCCCGTTACTCTTTAATATTCACATGAGCCCCTTAGCTAAATTAGTGGAGGAAACAGGACTTTTGATGTTCTCATACGCTGATGATTCTCAGTTGCTCTTTTCTCTTTCATCAGCAGATGCAAGCACTCCCTCCGCTCTGCAACTTGGACTCAGAAACATCTCGAATTGGATGAATACATTTTTTTTAAAATTAAACGGCGGAAAAACGGAGTTAATCCTGCTGGGAAAACACAAAGAGTTATGGGGCCCCCAGCACTGGCCCTCTGAAATGGGTACTCCCCCCATACCGGTCACAAATGCCCGCAATCGGGGAGTCATTATTGATGACTCGCTCAACCTTCACCAACAAGCGATAAAAACCGCTGCCACTTGTTTTGCCATCTTAAAGTGGCTAAAAAAGATATGCTGGATGCTACCGGAAAATTCTAAAAAAAACGTAGTCCATGCTTTAGTGACATCAAGGCTCGACTACGGTAATGTCTTGTACCTGGGGGCAAACAAGGCCACTGTCCGCAGATTACAGACTGTACAGAATGCAGCAGCACGACTGTTATGTAAAATTCCATTCTCTACACCTACCACCAAATATATCAGGAAACTTCATTGGTTAAAGGTTGAGAACAGAGTCAAATTCAAAACTTTATGTTTTATGCATAGAATTTCCACCAACACTGCCCCTAAATACCTGCAGAACCTGGTGCGCCCCTATCGCCCCACCAGGACTCTGCGGTCCTCCACGGCCAATCATTTTGTAATTCCAAAATTCAAACTGGCGCGCATGGGTGGTAAGTCCTTCTCAGTTCTTTGACCATCTCTCAGGAACTCAATGCCACCGACATTGAGAACAGAGCTGAACTACGTAAAATTCAGGAAGGCCATAAAAACCTGGCTATTCAATATCTAGCATGCCATAGCTTATCAGATCGGGATCTGTTGCGCTGGGAAACCCTTTGTTGGGTAGCTGTGCGCCCTATAAATGAAATAAATAAAAAATAAAAATAGTCTTTCCCATACAATGTCAACCTCCAGTGGTTTTAATTCATCATGCATTTTCGTAATATTCTTTATAAATCCTTTAATTTCTGTACTTTTATCCGGTATATAAGTGCAACGATGTTGCACTTTCAATATTTTACATACTCCGCCCTCTTTTGCTAATAATATGTCGAGCGCAAGTCAATTCTGCAAAACCATTGATCTAAATGCAACAATTTTAATCATCAAGAAACCTCCAGCTGTATCAGTCGAAAGACAATCAACTACTGTTGACATCTAACAGATTCTTTGTGAATTTAGAACCACTCCCACTGAAGGTATCAATGCACTAAATGTATTTCCTATTAATTCTGAAAAACTAGCTCCTTTTTTTCGTGTTAGTTCATTAGTGTTTTCATTGCTTCCAGTGATTCTCTTCACATGATACATCTTTGGAAATACTATTCCGAAATATCAACTCCTGTACCACTGTGCAGGCAGCTTATAATAAGCTTTATTCCCACACACAGAGTAAACACCAGGAAAACGCTTTTAGTCCCCAAGCTTCCAAAATTAGGAAGTTATGTTCTCATTCACTGGAACCAATAAATACGTTATTATAATCTGTCTTTAATCTATGTAGACATGTTTTTTCTGTCTTTACAAGGTCTAGGGACATCGCAGCATGAGCCTTGCCAGCTGTATAAGTTCCCTCTTTCTTAGCCTATGGTGGAATATGGTGTTTCTGTTCAGCAGTTTTTTTCTGTCTTTACAAGGTCTAGGGACATCGCAGCATGAGCCTTGCCAGCTGTATAAGTTCCCTCTTTCTTAGCCTATGGTGGAATATGGTGTTTCTGTTCAGCAGTTTTTCTTTGAAAATCCTATCTCCTTTCTTCAACTAAGTTTAACAAGCATTGGCAAGAGCCAATAGGTCTCATTTTTGGGACCTTATAAGTATTTAGTTATGCAGCACAATATCCTTGGTGCAATAACATCAACTGTTGCATGGCTAAAAACTTATAAGGTCCCAAAGGCGAGACCTATTGGCTATGCCAATGCTTGATTTTAGTAGCCTGGCATTCAGTTTTACATGTAGGCTGGTAAGAAAGGTGCCAACCCGAGGGGAAAGGTCTAGAGAGAAATAAGATGGGAAGAGAGGTGAGTTGTAATGAGAGAGAACAAATAGAAAGGTGAAGCACAGAATGACAGGTCAGGTAAACAAAGTAGCGAGGCAGAGAGGCAGGTAGAGCCGGTGGGATGAAAAATAGAAATATATGAGAAGTAGAGAGAAAAGAGGCTCAGATGAGGTAGAGAGGTGAGGCTAATACAGTGGAAGGGTGAGGGAGAAGTAGAGAATGGTGAAATAGGGAGAGAGAGACCGAGGTAAGACAGATGTATTAAACGAGCGAGACATTGGAAGCAGAGAGAGTGAACGGAAACAGTGAAGGAGATAGAACGAGAGATGAAAGCAAAGGGAGTGATAGATGGAGTAGAAGAGGTAAAGAGAGCATTGTAGAGAGAAAGAAATAAAATAATGGGAAAGGTCAGGGAAAGAGGACATCAATAAAAAGAGAGACATAGAAGGCCAATAGGTGAGGTAAATTGAGAGGCTAGCAAAACGAAAGTGAAAACCAAGGAGAAACCCCACCCCACAGTATCTCTCTATGCGCATGGATTACCACAGAGTCCTTCAGTTTCCAGGAGTTACATAAGATGTTTGCATATGTGGGCAAAGAAATGGGCGGAAACAGGGCTGGATATAATGAACCACAAACGGGGCAGCGGTACGCAGGCAGGGAGGTGCCAGAATCAGAAATAAAACAATATGCAGTGAAAAGGGAAAGAGAAACAGCTTGTGGTTATGAATATATTGAAACAGACCAAGAATGCAGCCTGGCTCGCGCACAGAATAACTTTCACAAATATGTCTAGCACCCGCAGATACTCGCTGTTTACTTGCGCTCGTTCGACGCTAGGAGAAAGGGCGTGTGTGCTGCGACTTCTGAAATCTCAGTGGCAGTATTTGAAAAACAAAACAAAAAACATAAGGCGCAATACAGGACTTCTGAAGGATTGTTTCCTGGAATCGAATTGGCAATCTCTGAACAAGGAAATAAACAAGCAGCACGAATGTTAAACAAGGAAAAAACATTGAGCAAGAATCTGCACAGAGCATGCGATAAATGACAAAACCCGGAGTGGAATTTCGTAAGTAACTGGACAATACACGCGAGAAACAAAAGCGAAAGACGCAATTACATTGTGGAATACATCACTTGTTATATTAGTGTGCTATGAACTGTGGCTGTACGCATCGTTATAAAAACAAGCTATTCTCCTTATAGGGAGTCCTCATGTCGGTCCATGACAGAAACCCCCACTTAGTGTTAAAGTTCACAAATCATTGTCAAAAGGGGTTTCAGTCAATTGATTCAACTGGAGTAACGAAAGACTAGAATTTTCAAAATACATTGACTTGAAGAACAAGCAACAAAATGATGCGCGGCCGTGGGACACGCTCTGTAGTGGGGGAGGGGGAGAAACGTTGAAGCGCGAGCAAGCAAGACGGAGAGGCGGAGTGAGGCGCGTGCGCTTGTGCGCGTAACCGCACACTCTATGCCTTCCAAAAAGCTGTAGTCTGCTTTTTGAAGCCCACTAACTAAAAGTCTCGCCAGAGCAACGCATGCGCTGGATCGGGCGAGACCTAAAAACACTTTCTCTTCTTCTCGTAATGAGCATGTTAGATTGTTTTTATGTGCCTTTTCTATATCTAATGACTTCATAGTTAAGAAAAATTCACCCTTAAACTGTGCATCTAAACTACTGCGTACTGGATTCATATTCTTACGAATAGGAATTTCTGTAAATACTAAATCTGTATTAGAATAATAATTTTGCAGTTTTCCAGTTCTATAAAATAAACTTGACAATATACTACATGAAATACCGTACGTTAAAGGTAAATGGTGATATGTCACTCCCTCAGCTACTAAAGTAGGTCTTTTCATACAAACATAACAATCACTAATCTCCATTGTGTCTACATACTAAAACAATAACTATGTAAATACATTTAATGAAGTGTCATTATCTGTTCGGTGTGATGTAAATCTGCCTCATCTGATGCTTCTAATTCTACTCTATCTACTTTCTGGTTAGCAATCTTTTCATTAGTGTTTGTGTCATTCTTTGTGTCCTTTGTCATAAGATAAGGAACCGCTATTGTTAGGAATAGCCATACTAACATTACTAATAATATACTACATATACAAACTCTACAGCATTTCTTTATACAAATTCATTTTAGTCTTTCTGCAACTTTGTTCTCAACCTTTTTGACTATAGAAGATTCCTCTTCTTTCTTTAGTTATGAATTAGAATCTTTCAGTACTTCAAGGAGGCCTCACTTCCTTGTCATCAATCTGTTCAGCATTTAGTTCTTCATCAGATTCTTCATTTAAATCTAGATTCTTGAATTCTTCAAGAATCACATAAGTCCATTCAGGTCCTTTGAATTTGCTATTCAGAACTTTTAGTTCGAAAATTTCTAGTAACTGACTGTTCAGTCTGAGTTTGACTAGCAACTTCATTCACTTGCTATGGATCTTCATTTGTTTTTCTCAGGCGATATTTCAATCTTTTGACTGCTCCAGGCCATTTATCACCTTTTCTGGCACGCTGAAATTGTACTGCACTTTCACCTTCTTCATCTCTTTCACGAGCTCTGTTATTCTTATTAAGTTATGGCACAACCTGGGTTTCTTCGATTTCTGAGTTCCTCTCTACCGTTCCTTGTTCAGGACTTGTTTGTGTGGCCTTTTCGGCCTGAACTCATTATCTTTTTTCTAACTGGTTCTGTTCGGGTATTTTCTTAATTTGTTTTTCTTCTTCCCGAACTTGTTCTTCTTTTCCTGTCTGGTCATGTTCAGGTCTTATCACAATTTGACCTTCTATCTCCTGAAGGTGTGCTTCTATGCCTAATTGCCCATGCTCAGGTTCTTCAACTGGTTGGTGTACCTGAGTTTGTTCTTCTGTCCCTATCTGGTCCTGTTCAGGATCATTACTTTCTTTGTCTTCTTTTTCCTGAGAGTGTTCTTCTGTACCTAACTGGGCCTCTCTAATCTCCTGCTCTTCTTCCCTTGCTCTGCTCCTTGTTTTGATAAACACTTTCGGTATGTCAACCACTAGCATACAGTCCTCCTGACTTGTGCTCGATTGTTCTCTGTCAGTTTCCCTTGAATCTTGTGCAATAGATTCTTAAACTATACAACCTTCAGCTGCCTCAACTGTTTGAGTTAGTTGTGGTCCTTCTTCTTCAGGGGCTGGCACCCTTTTAGTATGACTGGCATGAATCCAGTTTGGTGTACCTGCACACTTCACTGCTGTGGTGGTGACTAATATGACTAGCTTTGGTTTGTCCCACCTTGGTGCTAAGCACGACTCTCGGATGTGATTCTTTACTACCATATACAGTTGTGCTCTCGCTACTACAAAAAGTATCACAAACAGTACAATCACTGATACGTAATCAAGGAGACAGAAGCAGATTCTTTGGTGTATACAAAATGTTGCAAAACGTTGGTTTATTCTCTCCGGATTCAAGTCATGTGAAGCAAAGCCGACACGTGTTTCGTCGTGTACAGTTGAGTCAACACGACTCTTCAGGGCTGATGGTACAAGAATAACATAGATAGGATCAGAAATGCCGTTGTCATATACTGCAAATGGTGACAAGGTGCACCCAACATGCAGTAGTAGCGTGCCACAGGGTTCGCACGTTATGGTATTGTATGGTGAGGAGTTAAATAGGACTGATACTTGTGTACACTCCAAGGCTGTGAGTGGTCGCCTTGGGTGATGGTGCACAATTGTGAGGTCTATTGGCCTGGAGCCTAGGTGTGAGAACATTTTTTTGCAAAGAACACGGTGATCTTGTTTTTCGAGGGTTCATGCAATAGTGAAGCATTTGAAAAAATCAAAGTCGGTGAACTATTGTGCGGTGGTAAGGTGAGGGACTATAGCGGTAACTTTAACGTGGTTTATCGACGATCTTTCTCCGTAGTGAGTGTGGGCATACAAAAAGATCCGTTACCGCGCACGTTCCGCATTGTACGATAGGACAAACCATGCTGCTCTCTCTCGACGTAATAGGTTATTTACCTTGAAAATAAGTGTATTCGTGATGCTTATCAATAGGTCTGGGCAATTATCCATATGTTGGACGTTACTTCTTTACTACCACCCAATCTCCTAGATTCAAATCAAGGGCTGGTCACTGCGTCTTCTCCAACCTGGTGAGAGACAGAACGCACTAGGTCAGCCAACCTTTTGCAATAGTCCAATACCAGATCATCAGATATATATTTAGCAATTTATGTTCTTGTATATATGCTGGTCTCATTGCTCTTCCCATGATAATCTCATGGGGACTCATACCTGTGTTTCTGTCATGGATACTTCTGAGCCCCATCAGTACAAGAGGCAATGCATTTGGCCATCTCATTGAG
Organism: Lissotriton helveticus; assembly: GCF_964261635.1. NCBI lineage: Eukaryota > Metazoa > Chordata > Amphibia > Caudata > Salamandridae > Lissotriton > Lissotriton helveticus. The sequence goes on along the minus strand of NC_136061.1, from coordinate 495,259,245 downwards.
GTGGATGCACACACCTTGGCCAGTCTCGATTTGATTGTGCCATTCAATTGTTCTACCACTCCAGAAGCATCTGGGAGGTATGCACAGTGCAGTTTCTGTTCAATGTTGAATGCTTAACAGATTATTTGAATTATTTCAATATTAAAATGAGGTCCTCTATCTGATTCCAAAGTTACTGGAAAACCAAAGCGTAGAATTAGTTCCCTCCACAACAAATTTGCAACTGTCATTTCTCCTGGTAGGGTATGATTTCACCCACTTTGAGAACAAACATACTATCACAAGGATGTATCTCATTCCCCTACATGGTGGCAATGTAATGAAGTCTAGCTGTAACCATATGAAAGGTCCTTCTGCTTTTCCAATCTTTCCCCGACTGACCACTGTCTTTCTGCCTGGATTTATTTGCTGACAAGTTAAACATCGCTGGCAAAGACTCTCTGCGACTACCCTGATCCTTGGATTGTGCCAATTTTGTCTGAATAGTCGTATCATTGCGTCCCTGCCTACATGTATGTCTCCATGGTACGTTCCCGCCATTTGTGAGAGCAAACAATCTGGCATGACTGGATTGCCATCATGGTATACCCACATTTCATCTTCTGCCCTCTTTTCACAACCTTGTTTTATCCAGCTTTCCCTTTCACTCTCGTCCACTTCATCCTGCAACTGTCTCACCTCTTCCCATGTTTCCATAACTGAAAATGACATAAGTTGGCAGTTGATTTCACTTGTTTCCATTTTTCTGTTTATTGACATGCTGTTTTTAGCACAATATTTAGCAACCTGGTCAGCATATTTATTACCAGCTGTCACATGATCATTTCCTGACTGGCGAGCAGCACATTTGACCACTGCTATTTCTTTAGGCAGTTGTATTGCTTCCAATAGTTCCTTCACAAATTTCCCATTTCTTATAGGGGATCCTAGTTGGCCATAGTCATATACTACCCCGTAACCATACAGGCTATCGGTGAATATGCTTACTCTCCAATTTTTCCCAATTTTGCATGATTTAATTAAAGCTATCAGTTTGGCTACTTGTGCAAACTTGATACCATAAATAGGATGCTTCAACAACTCCAGTCAATTTGCATACAGCATTAGCTGCACTCAATCCACCTTCCTCACGCCTAGGGCATGGACCACCAACAAATAGTTCATGGTCAGGTTCTTTCAGGGGCTTGATACCATAAATAGGCTGCTTCAACAACTCCAGTCAATTTGCATACAGCATTAGCTGCACTCAATCCACCTTCCTCACGCCTAGGGCATGAACCATCAACAAATAGTTCATGGTCAGGTTCTTTCAGGGGCTTTTCCAGTATATCAGGTCGGGGCTTAGTGCATATCTTGGTCACATCTAAGCAATCATGTTCTACCTCATCTCTCACTTCTTCACATTTTGAGTCTGGCAATAATGTAGCTAGGTTACCCATGGTACACCGAATTACATTCACATTTTCTTCTCCTAGAATTATTCTTTCATACTTAGTCATCCGACCAGGGGTAAGATGCTGTGTTCGAGATCTTGTATTTTTTTTTTAAACAAACTTCATTGCCTTTTATAATGCATACATCGTTCACCTGTAATATAGCAGTACACACTGGTCTTGAGCGGGCAATACAACCCATTGCTCTGCTGACGTTGTCAGTGTCGTCACTGTGCCCCCTCTGAACATGACAACCAGGAAGTTCACAGTATTCCCATAGCTATATGCATATTGGATATACCCCCCTTCCCTGCTCCCAACAATAAAGCCTCAACAACAACACCGAGCCCCACCCTCTCTCCCCGCACTGCTGTCTCCCCTTGAGTATCGTTCAGATCGATTCATATGCTCCCTGGTATTCCAGGTGTGGCTAGTGTTGATGCGCCAGAGCCTTCCGTTGTGACCCCCTTCTGCACCCCTGTGTGTTGATGCTAGGAATCGCTCCCATTCTCGCTTTTCTATTGGGGTTTCCCACCTTAATCTGGTCCCTGGGGATGCTCTACGTGTTGGATTCTCTCTGGTGTGGAAGCCTCCAAGTCCCTGCCCAGTCTCATTAAGTCCGCCACCAGCCCTTCCCATGCCTGGGCGCTCTCCAGCTTGCCCACTCCCCGCCGTGCATTCCGAAGCAGGACCCTGCTCTCGCAACCCGCCAACTTCTCCATCTCACTTCTCCATCTGAGGACATCAGGGCCCCCGGTTTCTACCAGCTACTTGTGATTTCCCGCTTCGCCAAAATAAATGCCAAGTCCTGGAACCTGGATGTGGTTTTGGTTTTAGCAGAGTGCGGAAATAAATGGAGCAGTACGTCGGCCGGTGTACAGGGGAGCACCCTCGCTGTTACTTGCGTCAATTCTTGCCAGTAATGGGTTAAGGAGGCACAACTCCAAATCCTATGTATAAACGTCGCCCCCGTTCCTGACACCTCAGGCATCTAGCATCTGCGTCAACAAAATATCGGTTAATACGTTCTGGGGTTAAATAGGCTTGGTGGAGTATGTAAAAGCTGATCAAGCTGAACCGGGCATTTCGAGATACTTTGGCAGTTATGCTCCAAAACATTGTCCCAGTCCTTATCCTCTAGTGATCCGCCAATGTCATCCTCCCATTTGTGTCGTAGCCTATCTAGTGGTTGCGTGGAGTCCCATCCAATAGCTCTGTAAAAGTAGGCCACCGCCTTGATGGTTCCACCCGCCAGGCTCATATATTCGCATGTGTAGTGCCGCGGAGGTTCCACCGTCCCCTCACCCCGTGACCGCCCCATGTAGGAGAAAGTGCTCTGGCGATATGTCCCAATCCGCCCTGAAGTCCTCGAAGGAGAGGAGCTCCATGTCCCGGAATTGATCCCCGACCTTTGTCCCCCGCTTTCCTCTATTAGTTCAGGCCTTGCCACTGCCCTCCGTGGGGAAGGGCTTCCAGTAGCTGCAGCGCCATCTTTGGGGAGTATGGGCGCTTTGTTTTAGTTTTCTGCAGGCATATGCCCCAACAACGATGTATCACCCTATGCTCGTTACTGCTGATTTGTTGGGGCCTAATCGTCCTCAGCAGAGTTTGGAGCACAGCGGACCCCTCCGGGGCAAACGGAGGCCTCCCCCTCTCTGGGTCCCTGCCTCCCACAATCCATTTTGTAAACCTCTGCAGTTGTCCTGCCAAATAGTAAGCCTCCGCGTCGGCTATTACCATGCCGCCCCCCCAGATTGGGACACTTTAATGTATTGAGGGCTACCCTTCTGCGCCCCGGCCCCCACACAAAGGCCGACATGCAGGAGTCTAGCTCCCGGAACCATGCCGCTGATATCCAAATTGGCAATGTTACCAAAAGGTAGAGCAGCCGGGGTTGTGCAACCATTTTAAGTAGTGAGATGCGACACATCACCGAAAGAGGGAGCTTCCCCCAGAAGGTCATGGTGTCCTTAAGCGAGCGGAGTGCCCTCCCTATGTTGCCCTCCTTCACATCTTCCATTGTGTGGAATATGTGGGCACCTAGGTAACGGAAGCAGCGGGGCTCCCATCTCAGATTTCCCAGATTCAGGGGGGCCTCGCGTCCCTCACCAGTGGGAAAAATTTGGACTTCAGCCAGTTTACCCGTAGCCCTGATAAGGAGCCAAAGCGCTCCATCATCGCCTTAGCCCCCGGCAGTTTGTCCTCTGCATCATTTACATATAGTAGGTCATCTGCGTATAACGCCACTTGGTGTCGTATCTCTCCCACCTGGATTCCCAGATACGTCCTTCCGGACCTTGCTATACAGGCTAATGGCTACACTGCCAAGGCGAAAAGCAGTGGGGACAGGGGACATCCCTGGCGGGTCCCCCTCTCCACCCGATATTGTGCCGTTATTGTGCGACCCGTGAGTACCCTTGCCACTGGGTCAGCATATTGTAACCGTTCCCAGCTTATAAAGCCTATTCCTAGGCCCATTATGGTCAATACTGCGTATAAGAACCCCCATTCAAGGCTATCAAATGCCTTTTCCATGTCGATGGTGAACACCGCACCCCTCTGCTCCACTGTTGTTCCTCATTCTACAATGGACAATAGCCTGCGAATATTTAAGGTTGTGTTCCGACGAGGTGTGAAACCTGCCTGGTCTTGATGTACCAGAGGCACCGTGAAGGGGAGTAATTGCGTTGCCAGTATTTTACTTAGAATTTTAAAGACGAGATTGAGTATTGACAATGGGCGATATGATTCGCACTCCAGGTGAAACTTGTCCCGCTTCAGGAGCGGGACTACCACGCCTCCCTAGTCGTGCCCGGCAAGCGGCCTCTCTCCCTGGCCTCCGCGTACATCTCAACCAGCCTGGGTGTCACTACATCGACGAATGCAGCATAGAACTCTTTAGGGAGCCCATCAGTGCCCAGCGTTTTCCCTCTCGCCAGTGCCTTGATAGCTCATCTGATTTCGCGGTCTGAGAATGCGGCTCCCCGAAGCTCCGTCTCTTCGTCCGTCAAGGTGTGCATCGGAAGGTCCGCCAGGTACTCCTCCACGTCCCCCCTCCCTACAGGGCCTTGCGCTCGTATACAGGTGCTCATAGTACCCTCAGAACCTGTCATTGATATTGTCCTGCCTATACAGACGTCGCCCTACTGTTCCGGTCTGTTCTAGTATGGCATGCTCCCTGTGGGTAAGGGTAGCAAGCCACCCCAGCAATCTACCCGCCTTATCTCTCTCCGTGTGTGTTCTGTCCATATAAACCCGGTAATCGAAGCACCTCAATTGCTCCTCCTGTGCTGCCACTTCTTCTTTCGCTTCGAGCAATTCCTGCCGCAAGTCCGGATCATTCGGGCGTCTGCACTCCACTTCCCTCAACACCCGGTCTGCCCTTTCCACGTCCGTCAAAAGTGTACGTCGCACCTCTATGGATAATGCCATGCAATGCCCCCTAATTACTGCCTTAAAGGCCTCCCATTCGGTCACCCTCGAGTCAGTAGTCTGTGCATTGTCCATGAAGTATGTGATGATTTGCTCCTTAATCTCACGGTGGAACACTTGGTCCTCAAGTGCTTTCGGCTTGAGGCGCCAGGTGGGGATGGGCTGACGTTTATGCCCCATTGTTGTCTGGCTAACAGAGGATTGTGGTCGGACACTGTTCGGGTGAGGTATTCCATTCCGTTTTGTGAAGTCGGTGTGCATATCTGGTGAACGTAAGAAGGTATCTAAGCAGACGTGTAAGTCATGTACGTGGGAGAGGTGGGAATACTCCCTGTCCCCTGGGTTCATCCGTCGCCACGTTGTCTACCAGCCCCCAACGGAATTGCCATTCCCTAAACATCCTAGCTATCCTATGTACTGGAGCATCATGAAGTGGTGGGTGTGAGCGATCCAGGACCGGGTCGGCTATACAGTTAAAATCGCCCCCCCACAATAACTGCCCCCGTTATATATGGAGCCAGTACCCCTGATAAGTGCCCAAAGAACACCCCATGATCCGTATTCAGGCCGTAGACATTGATGAGTGTGATGTCCTTACCGTCGAGGCGCCCAGTGACCACCACATATCGGCTCTCTGGGTCTACCTTGTTGGCAGTGAGTTGGAAGGGACGCCCACCCTTCTCCAAATCAAGACCCCCCTGTCAAATGCGGAGTACGTGGTGTAATACGCCTGGCCTCTCCACCTACGATGTAGTGCCTCCCCCTCTGATGCTAATGTATGTGTCTCTTGCAGCATTGCTATGTGGACCCCCGTCTATTCAGCTGTGAGAAGATTTTGTAACGTTTATGCATGGAGTGCAATCCCCGAATATTCCAGGAAGGAAGGTTCTATTCAGTCTGCATGTGCATTGTAAATTAGCCTCGCCACCTCCGTCTGGCCTCCCCTGCCCCTCCTTGTATCCGGCGCCCAATATCTTGGAATGCGGGCCTTCACATAATACTCCTTGGTACCCCATTGGGGAAGACAGCAGTGCCCCCAACTAGAACTAAGAAAACCATCCCAACTCCCCCTCCCCATGACAAGTGATAACGTCTCCCCCATCCAAACCTTGCACACTAATTCCTGAACAGGCAGAGTTCGGAAGCGGTGGCAATGCCAATGTCCACCTGGAGGACAGCTGTCCTCTCCGCCCCCCCGGATACCTCCTCAGCGTGAAGGTCTCGGGTAATTACTGAGGAACCCCTCCTGACAATATGTAGGGCTATACTAACGCCATGCCTCACCTCCCCTCAATACAGTCCTGATGATACTTCTTTGCCCGATCCACTTCACATCAGGTCATCTGCTGATCTGGGAGTTACATGCGGCAATGCCTGGCTGGCTTCCCCCACCGAGGTCGAGCTGGTTTCAGAGTCCTTCCCTCTTCCCTGGTGTGCAACAGTGGGTCCCGGGTGCCCTCCGCGCTCAACAAGGCCACCGCTGCGATTGCACTGGCTCTTGCCCAGACGCCTCCTCCGTTGTCGGGTGGTTCTTTTAGGTCGTTCCCCTGTAAGGAGAACGTGTCAACTCCTTTCCAATGGGGTTTTTGTCTTCTCGCTGCTGGCCTCTGGGATCCTGCTCCTCAATCCAGTCCCAAACATCCTGAGGGGTAGTGAAGAATGTAGTGCCCCCAGAGCGCACTATGCAGAGTTTAGCTGGGAAGGCCATAGAATAGGACACCCCCATCTGGCGCAGTTACCTTTTGACCACAGTAAAAGTTGCTCTCTGTTGTTGCAGTTCCCGAGAGAAATCTGGGAAGATCCGTACAATGCTGTTGTCCACCTTAAGTTGCCCTTTGAGGCGCGCTTGGCTCAGCACATGGTCTCTATCTTTGTAGAACAGGAGGCGGGCCACCTTTGGCCTCGGTGGCCTGCCAGGTTGCGGTGCTCGGGTGGGAATTCTGTGCGCCCGTTCCAGAGTGAAGAATGTCGATAACCCCTCTTCTGCCTCAGCTGTGCGCAGCCAGCGCTCAAGATACGCCACCATGCAGTTCCCCTTACCTTTTTTGGATAGGCCCATGACCCTAATGTTGTTTTGGCGGGCCCTGTTTTCCGCATACTCTGCGCGTTGTTCCAGGATCAGGACTCTTTTTTTTTTTTTTTTTTTTTTTTTTTTTTTCTACGTCCGTGACTTTGCGTGCAGTCGTAGCTACCAGTGGCTTCAGGCTTTCTATCTCCTCCTCTGCGACCGTGACCCGATCAGCCAGCTTCCTGTGGTCTGCTCATAGGAGGTCCAGGACTTCCCGGATGGTGTCGATCTCGGTCTCCACTGCCATCCGCGATCGTTCTATGGCTTGTAGGATATCATGGAGTGATAGCTCGTCTTGGGGTGTCACCCCTTCCTTCCTGGTCCCGAGCGTGAGCTGGATTCCCTGTTGTCATTGCTCGGTACCTCTTGATGTTCAGTATCCGTATCTTGGTGGTCCACCCCATGATGCCTTTGAAGTTGGTACTCACTGCCGCCGATGTGGCGTACGACCAGCGCTCGCAGATGGGGGCCTTGGCGCACCAAACCCTGGGCCCCGCTCTATGCCAGCATAGCGCTGCCTCCGTACTTTCCCGGCTCCAGCCGCTCCGTCAGGGCCGGTTGACCAGCGCTCGCAGATGGGGACTTTTGCGCACCTGACCCAGGGCTCCGTTCTATGCCAGCACAGCGCCTCCTCCTTACTTGTGGACTTCCCGGCTCCAGCTGCCACCAGCGCTCCCCTTCCGGTCTCCGAGGCAGTGGTGCAAAATGGACAGCGGTCAGCCACACACCGCCTTCTACACGGCGGTTGTCCTAGGGTTACTACCGCCGCGCGGCTGCCATTTTCTTTGTTCCGCGGCTTCGTTGGTCTGTCTGCTGTATGTCTCAGGGGTAGGGCTTTCAACCTCTAATAACGTGTGTACTCAACGCCCCAGTAGTTCCGACGTCCCCTGATCCGGTTACCGTGCTTGGGACCCCTCTACATCAGGCAGAATGGTGCTGCAGAGGGGATCACCGGCTGGAGCTTCGATTCAGGCTCCCGTCTCCATCGGTGTCAGGCCACGCCCCCTTGTTCAAGTTCTTGTTAATAGAATCTTGACTGAATGTGGAACATACACTTTTACTGGATGTCCAATTACAATTGACTCACTTTGTTCTATGCTTATACAAGTAACAGCTACTTATTTTAAGCAGCCAGGTAATGCTGAAGCCACAGGATCCAAAGTAGCAGAAAAATATGCCACTGGACGTCGGCTCAGTCCATGCCTTTGTGTTAAGACTGAGTGCACAACCTTCTATTTCACTGCAGAATAGAGCAAATTCTTTTGTATAGTCAGGCATACCTAAGGCTGGGACCTCACAAAAGTATAGAAGCATTTTACAAATGCTTCTATACTTTCATCATCTCAAACTGTTGGATCATTTACTCTTTTTCGTGTTATCTGAATTAATGGCTTCGCCAGTAAGGAGAACCCAATAATCCACTGTCTGCAGTATCCCACAATTCCAAGAAACATTCTGATTTCTCTCTGCATTTGGGGCAATTGCATTTGTCTCATTTATTCTGATTCTCTCAGTGGTCACTTTTCTCACACCTCTCCGTATTTGGTGACCAAAATATTTTACTCCAGTTCGGCAAAATTGCAATTTTTCTGGAGATACTTTGTGTCCTACATCAGCCGAATGATTTAGTAATGCAATTGAATCAGTGACACAGTCATCTCTACATTTTGAAGCCACGAGCAAATCATCTATATACTGGACTAGGACAGAATTTCGGGCTAACTAGCTTCTCTAGACACTTTTAAAAAATCTGATTGAAAATTGAAGGACTTTCAGTATACCCTTGAGGGACTCAATTCCATACATAAACATGATCTTCAAATGTAAACGAAAAGAGATACTGGCTGTTGGGTTGTAAAGGAATTGAGAAAAAGGCCTGACATAAATCAATTACAGTAAACCATCCAGCATTCCAAGGAATTTGATATCGAATTACTGCTGGATTCGGTACTACAGGACCACACGGTACTACAATCTTATTCATCCTTCTTAGATCTTGAACTATCCAATATTTTCCACTAGGCTTTTTAAGTCCTATTATGGGCGAATTACAAGGGCTGCTCATTATTTCTTTTAAAATGCCTTGTTTTACCATTCGGTCAATTTCAGTAGCCACTCCTGTTTTAACCTCTGGACTCATTTTGTATTGTCGGGTGTTAGGGTAAACTGCACCTTCTTTTACGGTTACTTTCACTGGGTCTACATCTGCCATTAGACCTATTTCTTTTCCAATAAAGTCCCACACTTCTGGATTCACAGGTTTTAATTCTTCTGTTAAATCATTCTTTGTCATTAAAGAATACATTTAATCAACTTCGGTGCCTTGTTTAGCTAACATTAATTTGTATATCATCTCTTCATCTGGGGTCTAAATAGCAACACCATCCGGCATGCGGTAAATTGTACAACTCTATTTCAGGACCGGAGGCAAGGATTATGCTCTGTCTTTCTTCGCATTTATTGACAACATTTCAACAGCAGCTCATCACCATATTAAAACAAACTACATTTCCCATAAAACCAGGGAAAAGAAACACAGTCTCTTATATAGTCCATTCACTATTTCCATGACTCTCAGCCAACAAATCCTTATTCCACTTCCTGCACTTCCTCTTTCTTCGCTGCTCGGCAGCTAGAGTTAAGTGCTTTTCTCTGTTTCTTGGTATCTCAGTACAACTGTTTCATTTTGTGCCATCACGGGGTTGATGCGTTGGGGAGGTTCTTTCCTTCACAGATTCCCTGTGCTGCCGCGGGAACGCTGGTGCACTCCTTACGCGGCATCTTTTCCCCCTGTTTTGACCGCAGTGCGGTCTTCCCCCCGCTAGAGGGCGCTGTGCGGGTGACGTGACTCGGCGATTTCCCAGAGCGCGTTTCAGTCACAAATCAGTGGAAACGCGCTCCGGTCATCATATACTGTCCGAGCCCGGTTTCTGCCTGCTTAAATCGCCCAGTTTTGCCTGGGTCTGTATTGTTCCCCAAAGATTTGTACACGCCTGCATTGCGGGTCTGTAGTGGGGCGTTGCACAGTCAGAGTTTCTCTCCTCACGCCCGGTGATATGGTAGGTACTTGACCGTGTGGGGCTTCAGGCTGCTTCCCACACCTGTAGCAGGCAGGAGGATCCCGGTGTACAAGTGGGAGCATAGGTGTCCTTGGGGTTGGCTTCCCTGATAAAGTGGTGCCTTCGGCACTTAAAAGCATTCTGAGAGACCCTCAGCTAATATTTTCCTTGCGCTACTCGTCGGGGTGTGCCTTGGGGTTGGTCAGTGTGATATTCACCTATTGTTAAGTGTTGGTGAGATATCACTATGGAACATGAATATTACGAGGAGGAAGACCCCTTAGCATATTTACCATGGGATGATGAGTTCTATAACAAGGTGGACAATTCAATCTACAGGGCAGTCACGGAACTCATGACTCCGATGGAGCAGCGGTTAGCTTGACAAAATAGAGCAGTTGTGTGCGAAGGTGGTTCCTTTCCCCCTAGTGGGCCCGGGTCTCTCAGGAGAGTCGGGGCCAGCCCAAGTTGATGGTGAGGGTCCCCCTCCCTCAAGAAGAAGTGCGAAGGGGGGCTTGACACTGATGCGTTAGAACGGTTAAAGCAGGCTTTTCTAGAGCCTACAGCTCCCTTTGTACTTCCCCAGGATCCCACCCCTCAGAGTGAGGAACCCCAGCCGGCGTCACCCCAAACACAGCAAGGGGACACCCTGGATGGTTCAGAGGAAGAGGTGTGCTCCTCGAGGTCTTGGAGGGCATCGGGGTCTACTGACCCTCCGAAGGCCGGGATAGCGGATATGTTAGACCATGGCATTCCAAACTGTGTGGCACAACACATTACTGTGTCGCGCCCCAGCCGTGGGTGTGTCGTGGGATGAGATAAAATGACTTCTGCCGGCAATCTGCAGAGTGGAGCTGCAGGGGCTCTTAGAAGGGGCGAAGCAACAACAAAACCTCATTGACATGCACACGGTCTTTAACGACATGTGAAGTGCTCGGATGCGGCTGTAAGCGGGCCCGGGCTGCCACACACGACAGGGGTGGGGGGGGGGAAGGGGGAGAAATGTCCGGGTTTTACAACAGCGTCCGGGTGTAAAATGTTGATCTTACACTTACTAAGTGCGAGTCTGCCTCACCTTTCCTCCACACCACAGTAATTTATTTACAGATTAACTAAAATGGGTGAATGGAGATTCATGCTTCTTTGGGACATACTTTGATGATCCTTTGTTCACAGTAAGTAACGCCAGCAATCCTTTGACTGACTAGATTTTAGTGAGCCAGTGCAAGCTGTTAAACGTATTTAGTTTATGTATTACTGTATTTTACATCACCATATTTCTTGTCCCAATTGCATGAGATAATGCAGTTGTTGTGGAGTAGCATAATCAAATAGTGCCACCTTCTGGAGGGTTGCAACTGATGTTTAGTTTTATCAAAGTATAATGAAATGACTACGTTTCTCATCAACCTTTCGTGAAAATGTTGAGATGACATGAGATGAGGTGCAGTGTTTCCATTGTATCTACAGAGCTGGGTGGGCAAACACCAGCATAAGCAGCACTGGGTAGTGTTTGTTTATTTCCTGCTCTGGGCTGGGAATAGACTACATTCAGTGCTATGGTTCCTTTTGTGCAAGAAACAACCACTCCCTCACTCCACCAAACCTTTCTTTTATGAGTTGGGGTCACAGGTTTGCTTTTCACCCTGGTTCCTACTGCTTCACGATTATCAAATTTCATGCGCACCCACTTTGCAGTGGGAAATGAATTTGATTAGTTTGTTTGTGGATGACTGCCTCCCATCTGGGACTGGATAAGTGAAAGGTCGCACTGCCACTGTTTGCAACATCACACATCACTATCATATGTGGAAAAAGTAGCAAAATATGTTTGCTCTATTTTTTTTAGCACGAGTACAATGTTTTCACAGTACTACCTTCAGTCCACATCGTGTCTTTACATTAAGGGCCTTGTCCTACCAGTGGCTATCGACTCTTCATGCATTATGAAAGGCCATGTCTGCATACAGCACCCAAAAAAGCTTTATCCCGCTCAGGGCCTCGTCAGAGGAACAAAATCTTCCTTGCAATTAGGAAACCCTTGCTCTTAACTGCATCGGGGGAGAAGGAGGGAGTGAGACAGAGAGGGAGGGAGTGAGACAGAGTGAGGGAGGGGGACAGAGAGGGAGGATGACAGAGAGAGAGAGAGAGTGAGACAGAGGGAGACAGACAGGGAGAGAGACCAAGAGTGAAACAGAGAGAGTGAGACAGAGGGAGACGGAGGGAGAGAGAGAGACAGTCAGAGGGAGTGAGACAGTCAGAGGGAGTGAGACAGAGAGGGAGTGAGACAGAGAGGGAGGGAGACAGATGAAGGGAGACAGTTGGAGGGAAAGGCCACCTCCTCCACTGATTCCCTCACTACTACCCTTTAACAGTGCCCCTCAAGTCTCTGGGGCCGATTCACAGAACTAACTTAAGACAAAATCCTAAACTTACTACTTTTGGTATTCACAGAAGTTAGGATTTTGTCTTAAGTTTGTCTTAAGACAAACTTAAGACAGACTTAAGACAAAATCCTAACTTCTGTGAATACCAAAAGTAGTACGTTTAGGATTTTGTCTTAAGTTAGTTCTGTGAATCGGGACCTCTGTGTGTGAGGTGTGTGTGTGTGGAGGTGTGTGTGTGTGTGTGGAGGTGTGTGTGTGTGTGTGGAGGTGTGTGTGTGTGTGTGGAGGTGTGTGTGTGTGTGTGGAGGTGTGTGTGTGTGTGGAGGTGTGTGTGTGTGTGGAGGTGTGTGTGGAGGTGTGTGTGTGTGGGGGTGTGTGTGTGTGGGGGTGTGTGTGTGTGGGGGTGTGTGTGTGTGTGGGGTGTGTGTGTGTGGGGGGGGTGTGGTGGGGTGTCTGGGGTGTGTGTGTGTGTGGGGTTAAGGGGTGGGTGGAGTTGTGTCTGTGGGGTGTGTGTGGGGTGGTGTGTCTGTGGGGTGGTGTGTGGGCTGGGGTGTGTGTGTGTGGGGTGTGGTGCCCGAAACCACCATAGGTGGTTCGGGTTCGCTTGCTGCGCTTCCTCGCGTTACCGTGTCCCTACATTTTTTTTCACAAAAGGGTGTGTCACCAAAATGAAAAGTTTGGAAAGCTGTGTGTCAGACCCAGATGAGATTGTTCACCCTAGGTCAGTGGAATGGGTCCCTGCAGAGAAGGCGGCTTTGTATGTGGCGTCTTGCCTTAGGAAGCCCTTGGAGAACGAGGCTAGAAGTAGATTGAGAGTGTAGTGTCCCCGGCCGACATTAGATGGTAAGGTGTCAATCACTCCCGAGATTGAGGGGAAGATGGCTACCTTTCTGGCTAAGTTTATAAAGGATCCCAAGAAAGGAATAGATCGTTTGTGGTGCGCATGCCTTGACAAATTACTGGATGCCATTGGCCCTATGACTAAAATATTGGACATGGCAGAGGAGGCCCATAGCTCAGTTTCCCTAATTGACACGGACGTATTGTCAGCTTGGGCGCAGCGTGCAATTTGTTTTATGGGCAATGCGAACTGCGCTCTCTCGACGGAGAGGCGCACATCACTCTTAATAAAGGTTGATCCCAAGTTGGGTGATCTGGTGTGCTCAGAGGCGGGGCGTCAGCTCAAGGGGGGTTGTTTGGCTAACCTTTTATTATTGAGTTAGTAAAGTTAGTCGCCACGTTCACGTCTTTTTGGATAAGGCGCAGGCGAACAGAGGGTTTTTACCCCTCGGGTTTTCCGCGGGGCCGGTCGGGGCAGGAGCCGCCCGCCTGGCCGTGCTCGGACCCAACATCCCCAGGGCTGGGGACAAGGCTCCGGACACGGACAGTACCAGACTGACGAGCGATTCACCAACTTCTACCCTACCAGAGGGCAACGCTGCCGCAGCCGGGGAGGTTACAGAGGCCATGACGGCAATACCAACCGTGAGCGTTTTGTGCGCGGTGCACTTACAAGTCGGGGGCAGGCTGGCGCAGTTTTTCCCCGCTCGGGAAGCTCTCAGAGGGGATGCCTGGGTACTGCAAACAGTAAAGGGGTTCCAGATAGAGTTTTACGGTTGTCCCCGTCAGGACGTCCGTCCCCGGCTAATAGTTTTCTGTGCAGCAGATGCGGCCAGAGTGGACGAGGAAGTGAACGAGTTGCTGCGCAAAGGGGCAGTGTGTCGAACGGAGGTTCATCTCATGGGATTCCCCAGCAACATATTTTTGGTGGACTAGGACGACGGGTGTCGGAGACCGGTCATCAACCTTCGGGAATTCAACGAGTGGCTGGTGTACAGACATTTCAAGATGGAGGGCATCCATTTGCTCCGGGACGTACTCCTGCCACTCGATTGGATGGGGAGGCTGGATCTGAAGGACTCGTACCTGGTGGTGCCTATCTTTCCTCCGCACAGGCGTTTCCTTCAGTTTCTTTGGCAAGGACAGGCTTACGAATTCCGGTGCCTTCCGTTCGAACTTTCCTCGGCCCGTGGTGTTTCACCAAGGTCCTCAAGCCAGTGGTGGAATACTTGAGAGCGCACGGGGTCCGCTTGATCGTCCACTTGGACTATATTCTCATCCTAGCCCAGTGTCCGGTACAGTTGCGAGCTCACCTGCTGATGGCAGTGTCCTTACTTCAGGAGTTGGGGTTTGTAATCAACAAACAGAAATCCCTCCTGGTTCAGACTCAGAAGGCGTCTTTTCTAGGCTTTGTGATAGATTCCATCTCCGCTACGCTCAGTCTGCCCTCCAGGAAGGCGGCGAAGAGCCGCCACGAAATCCTTCAGACTCTGACCAAGCAAGGGACTTCCTTAAGACAGATAGCCTGTCTGGTAGGGCTCTTCTCGGCCTCTAATCAAGCCATTTTTCCGGGCCCATTGCCCTACTGGGCCCTCAGCGCTTGAAGGCGCACCATCTGAGGAGAGGCCTGACGTACTCTCAGGTGGTTCCGTTGACGGAAGAAATGTGCGCGAGGAGTTGGAGTGGTGGCTTTCCCACATGGAGGCATGGAAGGGAAGGGCGAGCTTCGGTTCCGCCACCGATTTGGTGATCGAGTCGGACGCAAGCCGGGCAGGCTGGGGAGCGCGGTGTGGGGAATTCTCCACCGGAGGAAGTTGGTCTCTTCAAGAACAGCAGCTTCATATCAACTGCCTCGAACTCCTGGCAGGATCCTTTGCTGTCAGGTGCTGGACCAAGGACTGTGTGCAAGCTTCGGTGCTTCTGAAAATGGACAATGTGTCAGCAGTCAGGTATATCAATCACCTGGGCGGCACTCGTTCCAAGGCCTTGGCGAACATGGCGAAACAGTATTGGGAGTTCTGTCTCTCCAATCACATATCGGTCACAGTGGAGTACCTTCCGGAGAGGGAGAACCCAGTGGCGGATTGGCACTCCCGCTACCTTTGGGACGCCAGTGTTTCGAAGCTGGACCCGGAGATTGTTCTGTACCTGCAGGATCGTTGGGGTCCTTTCTCCATCGACCTCTTTGCTTGTCGCCTAGACCGACAACTTCCCCGGTTCTTCAGTTGGAGGCTGGATCCTCTGGCAGTAGCATCAGATGCATTCAGCCAGGACTGGAGTCAAGAGAGCGGATATGCCTTTCTGCCTTTCTCCATGATCACTCGGGTGGCGACTCAGGTCCGCAGGCAGGGAGCCTCCGTGGTTCTGAGAACACCGTGTTGGAGGTCGCAAGTGTGGTTTCCAGTTCTTCTGGAACTTTCTTGGGATTCTCCAATCCCACTCTTCCCAACTCCCCAACTCCCGTTGAGTCCGGAGGGGACTCCTCACCTGTTGGTGGAGGAAGGCTTGCTCCAGCTGATGGCGTGGCGGATTACAGGCAACGCTGGAGGTTGCCGGGCCTTTCGAGACACGCTGAGCTCTTATTGTCCAGAGCATGGGCAGACAGCACGTCAAAGCGTTACAGGTCGGCCTGGACGCGATGGTTATGTTGGTGTTTGCGACGGGAAGTGGATCCCGTGGTTGCAGACCTGACACAGGTTCTAAATTACCTTGCGGAGTTGGCTCAGAAAGGTCTGGCATATAGATCAGTGAACACGGTTCGCTCAGCAATTTCGGCGGGACATGCCCCAGTGGATGGGGCCCCGTCGGGGGAACATCCTTTTGTCTGCAAATTGCTACGCGGCATTCGCTTATCGTTGCCACCGGAGCCCCGCTATTCCGTTCTTTGGGACGTGAACCAGGTTTTGAACCTTTTGTTATCCTGGCAACCAAATCGTTTCCTTTCTAGGGAGGAGTTGTCAGCCAAATTGGCGATGTTGTTATGCTTGGTGTCATGCAGGAGAGTATCCCATGTCCAAGCTTTGGACATTACAGAAAGAGTTTTTTCCCCTGAGGGGAGTTACCTTCACTGTGAGTAGACGCACTAAGTCCAATACTCACACAATTTCATATCCTGCTATTGTGGAGTCCCCGAAGCTCTGTGTGGTGCAATGCTTAAAAGCCTATGAGGTTGCCACGGAGGAAGTTCGTCCTCCGGGCAAGCGACAACTCCTGATAGCCCTCAAAAAGCCTTTCAGAGCAATTCCCTCTCCCACTATAGCCCGTTGGGTGCGGTGGATAATGCAAGAGGCGAGCATTATTATAAGAGCTTTCGGTGCGCACTCCGCTCGAGGTACAAAGGCCTCAAAGCGTTCAGCCTGGGAGTGCGCTTGGAGGATTTAATGAGAGCAGCGAATTGGTCGTCGGATTCCACCTTTAAAAGGTTCTACTTTAAGCCGCTGCTAAATATGGCCTAAGTGGTCGTGGACAAGCTTTAACGGAGCATAATCCTCGCCTCCGGTCCTGACATAGAATAGAAATTTGCCTAGCCTACGAGAAGGTACGTTTCAATTCTATTAAGGATGCAGAGGCGAGGATTATCCCTCCCAGTAAGCGCGTTGGTTGCTGTCCCGCCCCGTATGGATGTAAGTAATCGTTTTCAATCAATAGAGTATTGTGGAACAAGACTAGCGGGTTTTATGAAATTAATGTTTATTGGTTTATGATATGAAGCTGTTTACATTGTTAGCAATGTTGTAGTTGATTGCATTGTTCTCCATAGCGATAAGGCCCTGATTAATTGCTGTGGTTTTTTTCAGGAAATGACAATGCGTAACCATGGGAAAGATCCTCCAGCGAAGAAAGAGGAAGTGCAGGAATTGGCATAAGGATTTATTGGCTGAGAGTCATGGAAATAGTGAATGGACTATATAAGAGACTGTTTTTCTTTTTCCTGGTTTTATGGGAAATGTAGTTTGTTTTAATATGGTGATGAGCTGCTATTGAAATTTTGTTAATAAATGCGAAGAAAGACGGAGCATAATCCTCGCCTCCACGTGCTTAATAGAATTGAAACTTACCTTCTCGTAGGCTAGGCAAATTTCTATTCATCTTGCATAAAAGGTCTGTCCCTAATAAATTCACGGGACTAGAATCACAGACTACAAATGTATGCATATCTTTGAATGTCCTATTCACACCTCCATAGGTCTAATCTGCTGGTTGGAAACTCCAACTACTTGGACTGCTTTACCCGAGAGGGGTAGGTTTGGGATGTCTGCTGTTCTCACAGTAGAACGGGTAGCACCAGTATCCAAAAGAAAAGTGATATCATTGCCTACCACTTTCCCATCAATATACCACTTTCCCATCAATAAATGGTCCTGACTGATCTACCGGTAAGGATGCACCAAGTATGCATTCCTCTTCCTCCCCCCCCCCCAACCAGGCACTGTCACTGCATTAAAATGTTTTCTTCATAACATTTCTGCAAAAAATATAGTGAAACTACAGAGTTTTTCTTACCACTTCCTTGAAATCCAGTGTCCACACTGTACTGTGAATGATTCACAAAAGTTTGCATAGGGGCAGGTGCCAAGTGACACTTCTGATTTACTTCCTGCTGCGGTTGATTCACAAACAACTCATTCTGCGTTTGTGGATTTAAATTTTGAGTTGGGCCATTATTATTCTGAATATTTTTACACTAGTTTTTCCATTGTCCCAGCTTTCCGCATCCATGACAAGGAAACCTTTTCTTTGCATCTTCTCTACTCATCCATCCTATCTGTTTACAACCTCTTGCCACACTATCATTCTGATTCTGTTCCTTTCCCTGATCTTCCATTTGACCATTTAACTTATTTTCCTGCTGTTCTGCCAATTTTACTTGTGTCCACATCATCTTCTCCTTTAATTTCTTATGTCTAGCCTCAATATCATCGCCACAATATTTGGCGTACTTTAATATTTCATAAATGCTTTTCCTTTGCCAGCAAAGCATATGTTGCTGAATCATTTGACTAATCTCAGGTTTCAAACCATAAACAAATCGATACACAAAATGTCCCATATCCTTGCCTCCAATGTTCTCAATTCCACTGTACTACTTAAACACCTGCAACAATCATTAATCATAATAAACATGAACAGATTCATTTGACTCTTGTGTCGTTCTTTCTATCTTTACCCAGTCTGTTTCTTTTGGTGGAATTTTCCCTTTCAAGAAAGTAATTGCTTGGTGATATTTCTTCATTACATCATGTAAAGGTGCTCCTGTTTTCTAATCTCTAGGATATTCATTGCTAGGCCAATCAACTGTGATTTTACCATCTGTCCACAAGTCTGCAGGCACTACTATATCAAACAAACCATCTAAATCTTTCAACCGAACCATCGAAACCTTCACAAACCTTTCAACTTGCATGTACCATTCAACTGGCTTTTCCCTCAGCTTTGGAAAATCATTTGTCTAAGACAAAATATCTTGTTGACTCCATGGAACATGAACATTTCCTCCTCCAGGTACCTCTCTCATGGGACACAATATTTCTACTTTCAATGCCTCTTTCATTAGATATGCTGTGGATGCTTCCTTTGCCTGTGCTTCCTCCTTTTTCTTTAACCATCTTGTCAACGTCTCCCCATTTCTGTAAAATAATCAACAATTCTTTCACTTGTAACTGTCTTCCAGACACATTCATATTTTCTTAATCTTTGTCTGAAAAATTTACTCAATAGGGCGTTTGTAATACTTTTGATTTCCCTATGTGTATTCCCGTCTCGGATGTAAGTTCAGTTGACTTTTCATGAAATATTCTCGCAGTTCTAGTTATACTTCTGCATATGAACAACAATTCTTCTTCACTGTAGTGTTTAATGTATCTATTCCCACATTTCCAGCTATAATTTCTTCCATTTTCACTTTTAATTTATAAATGTCTAATATTTTAGGAGGTGATTTCTGCTTTTCTATCCCCTGTGCCCATCTGTATAAATCTTCTGGCGTTACCGCTGTGGCACTTCGGAATCCTGAAGATGTCACTGACCTTCATCTTTTGAACTACTAGGCTTACCTCTCTTTGGGGTTTCACCCACTGGGTCTCTTATTGGCAGATCCATTAATGAAATTACAGAATCACATTCACTGGCTTGGTCATCAGCAATTATAATTTATTTTCTGGGATTGTTCAAAGGAGACGCTGCAACTTGTGGCTTTGGACCATTTACCTTGTCTCCATACAAGGGGACAACAGGACCTATAGTTACGGGTATTGTCAATGCTTCAGGGGCTACATTTAACAGAGTTATTTTCTGTATTAGTTATTCTCTATTTTTGTTCAATGCTTCTTCTTCTTTATCATATAA
The DNA here is from genome assembly GCF_964261635.1 of Lissotriton helveticus. Classification (NCBI taxonomy): domain Eukaryota; kingdom Metazoa; phylum Chordata; class Amphibia; order Caudata; family Salamandridae; genus Lissotriton; species Lissotriton helveticus. The sequence goes on along the minus strand of NC_136061.1, from coordinate 495,239,681 downwards.
TACTCTATTAACTAGCTGATCATGTAATACCTGTGGAAATAAAGGTGGTCCTAATTCTGGTGCACTCGGTGTAATTTTATTTGGCCCTTCTTGATACGGTGGATGGTTTTTAGGCAGAATATTCTCCAAAAATTCATCATCTGATTCTCTCTACCCTGTCCCCTTCAAGTGTTTCAATTTTTCTTTACTCTTACTCCCTGTTTGTTCATCAGCCATTAATACGGGATACAATTCTTCTTATACCATTGCTCTTCTCCACTGTTACATGTGTTCTTCACGCGTCCCATTCATACCTCTAGTATAAAGTCCTGAAAATGTTCCTCTTCTATCCTTCTCTCTCTCAAACGACTCAGTTTCCCACTCGTGCTTCATACTGAGTTAACCTAGGTCTTGGTTCTAATTCATACATCAGCATTCTCACATTTTGTAAAATTCTTCCATTAAAGGTACCATGCTCTGGAAAAGCTAAAACGCCATCATCCTTTGTATACTCCATCCAATTTTCCATCCATACACATGTATGATAACTTCTTTCCATCATCATTAATGAAGCAGGCATTTTTGTTGGCGGAATAGGAATTCCCTCTCTAGTCAGAACAGGTTTATCTTTCCTAAAGAAACGTATTATTTCCTTTATAAATCACATATTCCTCCTTTCTCCATACATTTTGGACACTCAATAAGTAGTTCAAAATCTGTGAAACTTCAAGCTTCCTGTTTTCGGCAATTTGTACCAAAGGACAAATTAGAATCTGGTACACAAATTTCCTCTAGCCAATCTAAATTCAGCTTTTACTCAAGCTTCCGATCAAGCTTTAGGTCATGCTTGTGGTCTAACTGTAGTGTAGTTCCTATATTCCCAATAGGCTCTGGGCATTGGAATAATATATCCTATAGATTAGACGTAGGACTGAGGTCGACTAGGTCTCTATCGAGTATACTAGACTTAATTGTGTGTGCCAGCTAGCTCAGAGGTCACTAGAAACTTTCTCGAATTCACAAGAAGGGATTAGTCTCTGACAACCGCATAAACGTGACTTTGTTTCCCCAAGATAAAATGTATCTTCAGAGTCGTGGAAACAATAGATAGATATTTCACTTAGTCAATCGTGCATGCTTCGATTCACTAGGTGCAGAGAAAGTAGAAAGACGGGCGTTTTCAATAAAAGGTTTTATTTAACAGTCTTCTTTCTCAAGCATAAGAAATGAACTGCTACTATCGTAAAAATGTTTGTAAAATCTATACTACTATAATAAAGGAAGAACTTTCAGCCTTTGAGGCGGGTAAACTCGGGAACCACAGCGCCAATCCACACACCCGATACACCGTTGGAATCGTCGGGGTGTGTAGATGGTTATAGGCTATATAAATAAAAAAAAAAACATTATTTAAAAAATTTACAGTAAAAAAAAAAGTAGTCCCTCCGAACTAGCGCGGCCGCGACGTACGTGCTCACGTCAGGAGCGCGGGGAGGAGCGGCGTCCAGGAGCGCGACGAGGAGCGGCGGACATGGCGCGGGGGAGGAGCGGTGACGTGAGGAGCAGCGGACAGGCCAGCGGCGGTGCAAGCAGCGGATAGGCTGGAGGAGCGGCGGCTGAGGTAAGGGAGCGGCGGACATGGCGCGGGGGAGGAGCGCTGATGTGAGGAGCAGCGGACAGGCCAGCGGCGGTGCGAGCAGCAGACAGTCGGGAGGAGCGGCGGCTGAGGTAAGGGGACCCATGTTGGGGCAGGCGGGGGACGGGCTGGGCGGGGGCCCGGGCTGCAGGAGAAAAGAGAATGATCCCGTGTTTTTATGGTGAAACAGCAATCATTAACACACCTCTAGGCCAAAAAGATTAGCTATGATGTAAGCTTTCCCAGCCAATGTACACTCTGTAGAACGAATTGGTCAGCTGTACACCTCTGCAAAGAAGAACCGACATATTTAAAGCAGTATATCAGCAGCGGACAGGCGGGAGGAGCGGCGGCTGAGGTAAGGGGACCCATGTCGGGGCAGGCGGGGGTCGGGGCAGGCGGGGGACGGGGCAGGCGGGGGACGGGCCGGGCGGGGGCCGGGCTGCTGGACAATGTCGGGGCAGGCGGGGGTCGGGGAAGCCAGTTGCTCTCGGACAACTTCGGGACGGGCTGCTAGTATAATGCATACAGTATAAATAGTAGAATAAAATAATACTGTAAGAGCATTGTATGGTTCCTAAACCATATATAAATACATACATAAATAACAGAGGCTAAAAGTACTCAACTGGTGCTTCTAAAATACGCCTAACCCGGTGTACCTAACCTAAGCTTAGTACGAGGGAAGAAGTAAGTGAGATGTAGCATAAATGTAGTATTCTTTTACCAAGAATATGCCCAAGATTTCTCTATGGGTCTAATCAGCTCCGTACCTTAGTTTAGAATGAAGAAGGTCGGTCTCGGGGCTCAATTTCCCAACAACCTGCAAGGGTAGCTTGGAAACACTGGAGCTGGATTTCTCGGCCGTCTGCTGGAGGGTCGGCTTCCTTCGGCACTTGCTGTAGCAGGGCGCGTCGGGCAAGTAGATAGTCAAACTGCTCCAAACCACCGTGTGTTTGCTTGGTTGAGTGTGGGCATATTTATATCTTGAAGGTGCCGACTTTGACGTACGGTTGGACATAATAACGTCATCAAAACGTCTCAGTTCTTTGAAAACTCCATGAGTTCTTGGACAAATCAATATTCAAGCAAAGGGAAGTCCCCGGCTGCTGAAGCTGAGTTTTCCAAGACATCGTTGTGGATTTTCGGAACTAGTGGAAGTAGCCCTGCCGTATTTGGACTGCATGAGCTATGCCTAAATATGGTTATGATTTCTATGCCTATATAAGGCTATGGTGATTTATACCTATATAAGGGCAAGAAGCGGGAAACTTACAATAGGGTCCTAAAATGATACATAACATAACCAATGCCAGCGCGGCCTTTCGGATGTCGTCAGTTTTGCTCCCTACTACTGGCCCTTCCTTTACAAATCAGGTCAGACAATACCCACTGTTTCCACCTATCCCAGCGCGGCTCACTGTGACGACAGTGGTACTCCGGCGACTGACCCTCCCTTTACAAGGTAATACGATAAACTTTTCTGCTACTCTCTGTTCCACTAAATTCAAAGTATAGAATAGTTCCTTCAACTGAAAGTAAAACCTTCTGTTCACTCTTCTCTGAGTAAGACCTTCCGTTTACCTTTCATACACTGCGAGTAAAACCTTCCGTTTACCCTCCAATCAAGATCAGAAGAATCATCTACTCCTTCGGTGTTACCCTTACTAGGTGATATAAGACCAATGTTTCACCAGCGAACTCTCTGCTATCAATCACTCTCACTTTTATTATGAAATAGTCCCCAATTTAACACTGCCAGCCCTGCATAGCTTTTCAGTGCTATTCCAACAGACGAGTAACCTCACTGCAGTGTGGTTTCTATCGCCACCTGCTATTCAATTTCCCGGGAATTCTAGACAAAACAAAATACAAACTCTTTTTGTTAAACATAAATCAATAATCGGCATAAATAATAATCACCAAACTAGTCAATAATAACTATAGCTCTGCTACCAAAAAACGGATCCAGCGGGTTACCAGAAACAGATAATTGCGATTCTCCTATTTTCATGACTAGATAATCTGGATTTCATTAAAGACACGGAGTCTGACATTATGCATTATCTTTTAATGCGTCTCCAAGCAGCCGCATACTTCACAATACCAAAGGTTCCAGAATAGAACATAAACAATACATAAAAGGCATGAGCTGACAGCCATCTGCCTCTTTTAAATGCGGCTCAGAGCAGATAAGTAACACTTTTTGCACTCTAATGTTTTTGGATTTGATATGCTTACTGGCTTTTTCTCTAGCGTGGGCTAAACTCCCCCCTTCCCTCTACCTCACTTCTTTACCGATCTCCAATTTATGGAGATCTCCCTTTTTCTCCCAAATTTGCTTGACTTGATATGTCCTGCTTTAATAATTTGCTTCCTTTTTAGGCATTAACCTTTTATTTCCTTTTAGCTCCTTCGCTCGTAAGTATGTCCTATTTTGGGATGTATTTGGAACCCCACCCACCCTTCCCTTAATACCCTACCTCTTGGCACCTTCCGCATTGCAAACGCGGCCATTCTTTATCCGGGGCTCGAGCCTGCACGCCTCAAAGGCCCGCACCCCTCCTATATTTTGCCACTATCACCTTCCACATTACCGGTATTGTGTGTCCGGGTCTGAGTGGCACCTCCGTCTTTCTGCAGAAAATTAAAGGAAAGTGCCTTGGTAACCGGGTCGTGGCGTCCGGTTGCCATGGGTACTTCATCAAATGAAGCCCGGAGCTAGAAACTCTAGTGTAAACAGCTGATCACACTCGCGAGCATCAGTTGCTCGTTTATTTAATAGCGATCGGTTCTTAGCGTCTCTTTTACTCATCTGTCCTTTTACCATTGCCAGTATATATATATAAAAAAATAAAATTAAAAAAAGGATGAGAAGGCAGATTCCTTTATCTCTTAAGGCTCAACTTAATTTTAATCAGCTGTAGCTCAGTATATACTCATACCTCTAAAGCCTCTTTATTAAAACCTGGTTACTAACATGTCTGCCTCTGATTCAGAGGAGGCTACTGCCACCACCCCTAATATCGATAAGGATACCTTCAGAAAAATCATTGAAAAAGAAATGAGGTCCTGCATGATGGAGACCTTTAAAAAGGTCATCTCTTCCAAAAGATCACTCCCTACCCAGGAGGACAATCTTTGCGAAGTCATTATTGACGATTCTTCGCAAATAACTGGCAAAAGATCTAAGAAGTGCAAGAATATTGATCTTGCCCCTATGAGCACTCCGGAAGGTCCTAGCACCTCTTCTAATCTTGGAGGTCTTAGCACCTCTACACTCAATGGAGGCCCTCGCGCCTCTAACTCCCTGGGTGTCCATCGGGGCACAACTTACTGGGTGCCTATGGCGGCACGAAAAAAATGGGCGTCCCTAGCGACACAAAACCTCATAGTGCTCAACTAAACATGGGAGACAATGAATTTTTTTATTGACAATGATTCTTCCCATCTTCAAGACGAGTATATCCTAGACCTGGATGAAGAAGAGGATGATTTCGACATTTCAGAGTTCGATCTCCCCACTTCCTCTAAGGATAATATCCTTGACCCCCTGGGGGAAGAAATGTTTTCTCCCCTAAATCTTAAACATTCTAGATCCTCTGAATGGTGGCCACAAGACCATGTTGCCAAGATTATTAAGAAATGGTTACGTAACCTCCTTGAGAGGGATACCAGGAACATTCTCAGGGCAGAATGCTTGAGACCTTCTATTGAGGACAAGACTTGCCAAACTCCCAATCTAGACCCTGATCTTATCAAGTTCCTCTTCAAGCTTGGTCGAGACCCAAGGAAAGGGATGGAGAAATCCCTGAAAGGTTGCCTAGACCGTCTTATCGAGGTCCTGGGACCACTTGAAAGAATTTTAGACTCTGCCGAGGAGAGCCACATCAATGGCACACCTCTAAATACAGAAGCTATCAAAGGATGGAGCCAACGAGCCTTAATTCTTTTCGGTAACACCAACTCAAGCCTTGATGCTGAAAGGCGTACAGTTGTACTCTCTAAAATCAATCCAAAACTCAGCGATATGGCAGATAAAGAGCCTTCTAGCAACCCTACAGGCCTTCTCTTTGGTGAAGACCAAATAATATCTCTTGGGAAGTATGTATCAACATTTACAGCCTTAAACAAAGCTCAACAGAATATGAGAGAGGTTTTTAATCCTAACCTTTTTGGTCGGGCCGGAAGAAGGGGCCGCTCTTCTGGCCGGTTTAACCAAAGGCCCATTTCAAGATCCTGTGGTTTTGGACGGGGATATCAACAGTTCAGTGCCCCTTTCTACCCTCAAAGAGGTAGAGGAACTCGCTCAAGAGGATTCAGAACCTGTGGCTTTTCAAATAGCACCAACCCTCCAAGTGAGTACTTCTTCCCCTTCTTTCCACTTAAAGGTGGGAGGCAGGTTGAAACACTTCTATCACAACTGGAGACTCATTGCCCAGGACCCTTGGGTTCTAAACACTGTCAAGGGTTTTATTATAGATTTCACTCATATCCCTACTCAGACTTCTTTACCTAGAGACATACCCCATTCCCTGGTTCAACAAAATATAGTAGAGGAAGAGATCTCTGCCATGCTTCAGAAAGGTGCCATAATAGAGGTTCCCTTAGAAACCCTTACTTTTGTAAGCACACTTTTTTGGGTAGAAAAAAAGGAGAAAGGTTGGAGACCCGTGATGAATCTAAAGGAACTCAACAAACATCTGGTCTCCACACATTTCAAAATGGAGGACATTCACCTCCTGAGGGATATTCTCTTAGAAAGAGATTGGCTCGTAAAATTGGACTTAAAAGATGCTTATTTCCCATTCCTATGGCCAAAATTCATCAACCCTTTTTACAATTCTTGTGGAAAAACCACCTATTTCAAATCCAAGCACTCCCTTTCGGACTATCTTCCGCCCCTTGGTGTTTCACCAAGGTCATGAGAACGATTGCTTCATTCCTAAGAGAAAGAGACATTTGCATGATTATTTACTTGGACAACATTCTTATAATGTCTAAACACCTTTCACGTATATCTCAAGATATGAAGACTGTGATGAATCTTTTAAAAACTCTAGGATTCATTATTAACAAGGAAAAGTCCATTCTCACTCCCTCGGATTCTCTGGAATTTCTCGGTTTCACAGTGGATACCTCAAAATGCCTTCTTCTCCCTTCCCCAAAAATCAAGAAAAAGATAAGACATGCCTTGAAACAGCAGACCCGTCCTCTGAGGGAACTAGCCAGATTACTCGGCCTACTCTCCTCCATTCAACCGATCTTTCCTGGTCCCCTAAATTACCGGGCCCTGCAAAGGATAAAAGGGAGAGCCCTAAGGTCTGGTCTCTGGTATGAAGATCGGGTTTCCCTAGATCAGGAGGCCAAATCGGAACTATCATGGTGGCTAAACAATCTGGACGCTTGGTATGGCAAAGCGATTTTTGGCTCAAAGCCAGAGTTTATCTTAGTCAGATGCTTCCATCCACGGATGGGGTGCTTGCCTACTGGATCAGAACAGGGGTGGCATCTGGACGCAGGAGGAATCATCTAACCATATACATTTCCTAGACTTAACAGCTGGCCATCATTCTGTGGTGAGCTTCAAACATTCCCTCCAGGGAAGATCAGTTATCCTAAATATGGACAACATGTCCGCGGTTGCTTACATCAACTGCCTGGGAGGTACCAAATCTGCAGATCTTTCCAATTTAATGAAGTTACTTTGGATGCTCTGTCTAGAGCACAGAATCTCCCTCAAAGCGGAATATCTTCCAGGAAAGACTTAACATTTGTGCAGATTGGAACTCCAGATTCCTTTTAGACCGCAGCAATTGGAAACTCAATGTTTATGTTTTGAGGACCCTGAAAAGGATCTGGGGTCCTCTAGAGATAGATCTATTTACGAGCAGACTATCTTTTCAACTAGAATAATATTTCATTTGGATTCCTGACCCAGGAGCTCTGGCAGTGAACGCATTTCTCCAACCCTAGACTGGGGTAAAAGGTTATGCCTTTCCCCCCTTTGCCATGATCCAAAGAGCCTTACCGAAAGTGAGGCAGGATCGGTGCTCCCTTGTATTAATAACTCCTTTCATGCCATCCCAGGCATGGTTCCCCACCGCTCTGGAACTAGCATACCACCCTCCTTTCCTGATTCCCTCCCTAGAGTTTCTTCTAACAGACGTAGACGGAGATTCTCACCCCTTAATTCTGACAGGGAGTTTGAACCTTCTTGCTTGGAAAGTGTCAGGAGATCCAATGAAGTCTCATGCCTTTCGTCAACCGCTGCTATTCTCCTCTGAGAGTCCTGGGCCCCAGGCACTCACTACAGATATAACAGCATTTGGAGATGATGGGTTCGTTGGTGCCTGGAAAGGAACTTGGATTCCCTACAGGCACCTATTGTTTACATGGTAAACTTTCTTGTAGAACTCTTTGATAAAGGTCTCAGCTATAGAACTATCAATTGCTATAGATCTGCCATCTCTGCTGGGGAAACAGTAGGTAAAAATGTCATTGTCTGAAGAATATTGAAAAGTATTTGCTTAAGAAGACCTCCTAAACCCAAATATGAGACTCTCTGGGACGTTAACCTAATTCTTGACCTTTTCGTTAGATGGCCGGATAATACCCTTTTAAATAGGAAAAATCTTTCTATCAAACTTGTAACTTTACTATGTCTTATTTCCTTCCGTAGAGTTTCTGATGTTAAAGCCTTACAGATTTCAAATAGATCATATAACATCTTTGGTGTTGAATTCGAAATTAATAGACGTACCAAAACCATGTCGGATTCGATTTTCTATCCTCTTTTTGATCCCTGCCCAAAACTTTGTGTAGTTGATTGCATGAGAGAATATGATCGGAGAATGTCTGTTTTTCGCCCCCCTGGTGTGAAACAATTACTCGTTTCCTTCGTCAAACCCCATAAAGCTATTGCCTCCACATCCATTGCTAGATGGCTTAAAACTGTCATGAATTTGACAGGTATTGATTTAAAAAGGTTTCAGGCTCACTCTCAGAGGTGCTATGGCCAGTAAATCTCTTTGGTCTGGAGGTATCGAACATATGTCTAATGTAGTCTTACAACGCTAGCAACATGCATAATGTAGCCTCCGTTCTTGTAATGAAATTGCGATTCTCCTATTTTCATAACTAGAGAATCTGGATTTAATTAAAGACACGGAGGCTGACATTATCCCACCCTTCTCACCCTTGGGTGAATTAATTGACAAATGTTTTCTAGACTTTAATTTTTTGTATTTGACATGTGTTCCGTAATAATGTATTCATTGACAATATTTATTGGACTTTAATGTCTTGTATTAGACTTGTATTTCGAAATAATTTCTTTTTCTTCGCTTTATTATAATATTTCGTCTTATACTACTTCTGATAGCACCTTTTTCTTTTTTCAGGCAATCCTTCATCTTAACTTGTTTTTTCTCTCTTCTAACCTCTTCCTTCAGACCTTCCTGAGGACCCATTGGAAGTTGAAAATTTTGAAGTTTATTATATTTCATGGACTTTATTATTCTCTTCTCTTCATTTAAAAGAGGCAGATTACTAAACTGATCCAGCGGGTTACCAGCAAGAGATAATCCAACACTATGTACTCACCTAGGCCCATACACACAGTTCACAACAACCTGGTAATAACATCTGAGGGTCATGTTTTATGAATGTCGCACTATATCAAGATTAGTTATTTCTGACTCCTAACCAATCTTTCACTGATCAAAAAGTTCTTTCCTCTGGTCAATGGACCAAATTAGTTGAAGTAGTTGATGGTGAAATGACATAGATCAATTTATCTGTATATACTAAATGATCCCAGAGTCAAGAAGTGTTTTAAAATCTTTATATAAGAGATTATTTTCATGTGAATCACTTACAGAGTACGGAACAGTCTCTGTCTATTCATGGAAGGAAGGTTCAATAAATCAGTTATCAAGTGCATTCAATATTCTACGCAATAACCATGCATTAAAAGGAGAGGATGGAGAGAAAAGGACATAGGCACATAAATGGATATATATTTATATTTACCAAGTATGGTGTGAAAACCAACCCCCTGGCAAGGGCTGGGAAGGGTCTCCAAGAAAAGATCTGGTGACCAAAGGCTTCAGGACAGGAATCTGGACAGGACAGATGACCTCTCTATCACCGACGCTTGCGTAGCACCCCTCTCTGACACTCTCTTCCTCCTCGAGTATCTTCTGTGATCTTCTCCTAAATAAATTAATTTAAGTAAAATTGCTCTGCATTCAATTCTTCAGCTTTTCTCGTCACTCCGATAGCATCCCGACCTCTGCAGCATTCAGCATAGACGTCTCATCGGGCAGCATCTCGATTTCTAGCTTCTCAATGCTCTGCTCTCTCTAACTAAGAACTACCTCAATTATACCCTACATTATTCTCGTACCTCCCAAAATTGTTTCAATATCATGAAACGCCTATATTTTATTTTAGGTTCTTTTATAGCGCAGGAATTCGATCTCCGAAGAGATATCTCCGCGCTTTGTTCGTTCTGAAGACCAGGACCATGGACAGTGAAATGCAAAAGTAGGTGATTGGCAGAAGGGAGTTATTGAGTGGAAAATAAAAAGGTCTATAGACATTTCCTAAATGCAGGTAAATTAGAATTTAGTCTGAGGGTGAGTGGTAGGGAATTCCAGATAGTAGGGCCCTTGAAAGATAGGGCTCTACCTCCTTGTCTCTCTTTTCTAACTCTGGGGATCGAGAGTAGAGCCTGATGTTTTGATCTTAGAGAACGACCTGGTTGGTAGGGCTTAAAAACTTCCACCAGATATCTGGGTCCAGTGCCAAACAAGCATTTGTGGATGGTACAACAAATCTTGAATTTCACTCTCAGACGAATGGGGAGCCAGTGGAGTTTATTTAATAGAGGACGAGAAGGAGTCCTGGCAGGAACATTTAGGATCAATCTAGCAGCTGTATTTTGTACCACTTGTAGCCTCCCTAATTAATTGTTCTTCGTTGGCCGATATAAGTAGTCCATTACAGTAATCTAACCTGCTGATTACCAGGGTTTGTACAAGTGTACGTCTATGTTGGTCTGCTAGGTAGGGGAAGACTCTTCTAAGTAGGCCAATCACCCTCATACAGGTTCCTGTGACCTGTGTGACATGATCTTTAAGTACTAGGGATTGGTCCAATTTAACTCCCAGGTTTTTTACGTTTTCTTTAGGGCATGGAGCCGTGCCCAGTTCAGGCGGACACCACTCAGGAGACCATAGAAGCGGAGCATTACCGAAGAGCATGACCTCCGTCTTGCCCACATTGCACTGTAGGCAATTGGAGGTCATCCATCCGGCAATGGCTCTCATTCCAGCAGCAAATTTCACCTCGGTTGTCATTTTCTGGAAGGGAAATAAAAGCTGAGTATCATCAGCGTAGGATATTGGTGTAAACCCATATTCTCTCACAATTTTCGCATGGGGGGCCACGTATATATTAAAAAGAGTAGGGCTCAGGCATGAGCCCTGTGGAACCCCCTTTGTGAGCTCCCTATAGATGGAACTGTGGGAGCCCAGGCGAACACATTGAGAGCGGCCTGAGATAAAACTTTGCAGCCAAGATAGGGCCACTCCACCCACTGCCACCTTTTTTTAGACGACTGATGAGGATGTCATGAGACACCGTGTCGAAGGCAGCGGACAAGTCTAATAGCACTAGAATCATTGAGCCTCCCCCATCTTGTGCCATCCTGATGGTATTGGTGACAGAGAGGAGAGCTGATTCAGTGCTATGGTTGGGTCTAAACCCAGATTGTGAGGGGTCTAGACCGTCCGCTGCCTCGATGAATTTCGACAGGTGAAGGTTGACATGTCTCTCAGTCATCTTACTCAGGTGGGGCAGGAGGGAGATTGGGCGGAAATTGTTGAGATTTGACCATGGTAAGGAGGTATTCTTCCGAACCGAGTTTACAACCGCTTTTTTCCAGTCATTAGGGATGTTTCCCTCTTTAAGGGAGAGATTAATTAATGACATAAAGCTCGGAGCTAATAAGCTTCCTAGGGAGACCAACATTTTAGCAGGTATCATATCTGTAGGAGAGCCAGTTTTTATTAAATTGAGTAGGGTAGTGACTTCTATTAAGCTAATTTCTGGAACTGTGGTTAAGGTGAACGTACTACTATCCATTTTGTCTAGCTTAGGGCTGGGAAGGCATATTTCTCCATCTTTGATGACCTTGGTGATTTTGTCGTAGATGGAATTAATCTTGTTTTCAAAGAATATAGAGACATCATCACACAGGGTCTGGCTAAAATCGTCTGAGCTTTCACAAGCGATAGGCTTGACAAATGTCTGCAAGATTTTGAAAAGTTCTCTAGTGGAGTTTCCGGCCTCCGTTATTTGTTTCTCCAGATTATATTTCCTTGTTTTTTTTATGTTTTTAAAATAGTTAGATTGTGCCTCTAAATAAAGCACTTTACTAATGGGGGTATGTTTTTTCCTCCATTTTTTCTCCAAGCTTCTACATTTTTGCTTTTCAGCTTTTAACTCTTCCGTATACCAAGCTTCTTGTTTGGTTTTCGGTCCCTGCTTCTGTAATTCTAATGGGGCCAACGAGTCAATAGCCTCAAAGTGCTTTTTGAAATTTGACAAGCCCTTGCTCAATGTTGTCTTCAATTAAAATCACAGGTTCTTTCCAAACTTTTTCTAATTTTTCCAGGGTTATTTTGTGCCACTTCCGTTTCCATATCGCAGGGAGACGTTTTTTTTGTGGGGGTGGATGGGGGCCAAGTAAGGTAAAATTAAGCATGTGGTGGTCTGACCAATTAATAATAGTGGTTGGGAAGCATTTAACTTTCAGACAGTTGGTCAGAATTAGATCTAGTGTATGGCCACCCGAGTGAGTGGGGCCCTTATTCTGCACTTGAAGTCCCAGACTAGAGAGATCACCCACTAAAGATTTACATTCGGGGTGATGAGGGAGATCTACATGAATATTAAAATCTCCGAGGAGAATAAGGTAATCGTGGGCTTTAAGATATGGGGCTAGTAACTCCATAAGTGTTAAGGAGAAATCAGAGCATGGGCCAGGGGGGCGATATACCAGTGCTCCTTTCCATTGTGATTTCTGGGAAAGGGAGAATCTGAATATCATTATTTCCATCTGGGCCGAGCACTGCTGGTCTAATATTGATACTTTTAAGCTTTCTTTATAGACCACAGCTACACCGCCTCCAACTTTGGAGATTCGGTCTAGGTGCAGAATCTTATATCCCACTGGAACTCCTAGCATAATTGCTGGGATGGTGTGAGGTTTAAGCCAGGTCTCGGTGAGGAAACAGATATCTGGTTTGTCTGTGTTTATTAAATCCCATAAGTGTAGGCAATGCTTAGGTAGGGAGCGAACATTTAATAAAAAACACTTTAATTCCAAATGAGTGTTATCAGGGGTAGAATTACCGTTAGATGTAGGCACTTCGTTAGACAGGGAAGGTCGCTGATAGGAATGGCCAATTGCATCGGTAGTGGCGTTATCACATAAGCAATCTGTTATAGGGCTGACATAAGTAGCTTGATATCGGCAATTTATGCAGGAAAAAGGACCTTCCCAGTTCGGCCAGGAGTCAGATGTACATTTAGAGATGGTACTCGAGGCTAGGCGTAAGAGTTTATCTTTAGTGTAAGAGATAGGATATTTTACCTGAGTCTCAGGGGCATTAGATGTTAGTGCCATGTCTCTATGTCTCGTCCTGTCGCGGACGGGCGCAGACGGGCTTTTCTTCGGCGCTTCTTAGGCGCGCTCGAAGGCGCCCTCTGCACGCAACCGCTGCGCGCTTGACAATAGGGCGTGGCTAAATAGCCCCGATGACGGTGACGCCTAGAGCGCTGACCTCCGCACTAGCGGAAGTGTAGCTTTTAGTATGCCTGGCTCTTGCCTGTCCGCCCTCCGCTCTACGGCTATAATTGCCGAGTCGGACCGGGGCGGGCAGGCTGTAATATCGAGCCTAGGCAATGCGGGGGAGAGTGATAGGAATTATAAGTAAAAAATAGATGCAGGTTTAAAAATATGGATTATTATTCAATCCTAAACTGACCGATTCCAAAATCAATCGTCAGATCTATTTGAAATGCCAAAAGGTTAAAATGTTTCCTTACTCCTCGCAGCCCTCGCAATCAGGTTACATAAACAGTCTAGCGTCTCACTTGTACATCAGGCGAACAGCGGGTCTGGGAGACACTGCCACCGTCTCCCTACCGCAGCCACTCGATGGTTGACTCAGTCTAAATAGCCCTGATGACGGTGACGCCTAGAGCGCTGACCTCCGCACTAGCGGAAGTGTAGCTTTTAGTATGCCTGGCTCTTGCCTGTCCGCCCTCCGCTCTACGGCTATAATTGCCGAGTCGGACCGGGGCGGGCAGGCTGTAATATCGAGCCTAGGCAATGCGGGGGAGAGTGATAGGAATTATAAGTAAAAAATAGATGCAGGTTTAAAAATATGGATTATTATTCAATCCTAAACTGACCGATTCCAAAATCAATCGTCAGATCTATTTGAAATGCCAAAAGGTTAAAATGTTTCCTTACTCCTCGCAGCCCTCGCAATCAGGTTACATAAACAGTCTAGCGTCTCACTTGTACATCAGGCGAACAGCGGGTCTGGGAGACACTGCCACCGTCTCCCTACCGCCTAACTGATTGGAAAGGCGAGGGGAGGTGATCATCACAACATGCTTACATATTTCTCTTTTTCAGTTAGCCCTTTGCTAATAACCCATCCCCTTAATTCTTTATTCAAACAACTTTATTTCCCACCCGTATTCACATTATATTTGCAACATTTTATAATGGCTTCACAGTTTCTTCCATCCTGGTGAACTCTTCACCACTTGGTTCTCAGGCCAGGACACCCAGTGGCCTTGGCTTGTATTCAAGTTTGTAGTCCTCATTCTGGATTCACTCTCACATGCGCGGCCAAGTCTTTCAACCACGTGACTCTGCCTACTTGTGTCAAGCTTGGGAGGCCTAAAGACGCACTAATAATAAAGTCAGAAAAACAAATGTTAATTTAAAAAATAAATGGTCTCACTGTATACCACCTATCTCTATTCTAACCCCATTTACTTATTTATACTATCCCCGCTTTAGCATTAGTAAATAACTTGTTTTAGTTTTCAGCAAAGCAGCTGCCAAGCATGTGAGTTTCATAACAGCAAAACACACAAGATGATGGACGGAATGTTGCACAATGGCAAAACATTCCCCCAAGTCACAGATCTGGGTTTAATCCATCGTTATTTTGCTCACCAAGCTACCCCAGTTCAGACATGGCCATATGCAAATCAGTCTTGACCCTATGCCTCATGGAAACAGTCCAGACCAAACTGCCAAGCCATACCTTCCCTGGACCGGAATCAAGCATCCTAGGACCGGTTTCTGGCTATCAGCCGTCTTCAGCCAGGATAGCTTGACTCCAGTGGCGTAGTGAGCACGGGACCCACGTCTGGGCATACCCTTTCCACATAGGGTGAATAGCAAAACACACGAAATGATGATGGACGGAATGTTGCACAATGGCAAAACATTCCCCCCCGTCACAGATCTGGGTTTAATCCATCGTTATTTTGCCCACCAAGCCACCCCAGTTCAGATATGGCCGTATGCAAATCAGTCTTGACCCTGTGCCTCATGGGAACAGTCCAGACCGAACTGCCAAGCCATGCCTTCCCTGAACTGGAATCGAGCATCCTAGGACCGGTTTCTGGCTATCAGGATAGCTTGACTCCAGTGGCGTAGTGAGCACGGAACCCATGTCTGGGCATACCCTTCCCACATAGGGTGAACAGCAAAACACACAAGATGATGGACGGAATGTTGCACAATGGCAAAACATTCACCCCCAGTCATAACAGTCATCTTGTTCGCAAGTGCTAGAATTTCCCTCCAAGCAATAGTACGTCATACTACATAGATGCAGTTGACGCATGCGTACTAAAGAATATTTCAGTTAGCGGCCATTTTAGAATCACACTCGAATTACTGGCTAATAAAACACAATAGGAGATTAATACTGGGTTACAGGTAACTTGAGAAGATTGCGTCCGAGCAAGTCTCTTTTCTACGAGTCCATGCTCCATCATTGGCATACTTTTGTATGGAATAAACCTGCAACAATCCCTTCCCAACAAAATTGTGTTATGTGATTTATTTATTCCAATTGCATGCTAGGTTCTGCAAGGATGAGGAGGGTTGCCTATATAGGCACTTAGCATAGGGCATGGAGTTTAGCAAAGGCGTAGCTGCCTCCAAAGGTTTGTCAGGAGGCGGCTTAATGGCTGTTGGTGCACGTGGGCCTCTGTGAAGCTACAGCAGGGGACACATCGGGTATGGAGGAGTTTCTAACAAGCGAGAGGACATTGTATCTTCACAACAACCAAGAACGTCGTCCTGCAGAAGTGGTTTGTTGGAGCTTCCGTGCAGGCTGTGGTGGTCTAAAAGTTTAGAGAGCCCTTTGATGACCACTTTGAGCAGGATGTGAGTGTTCAGAGCATATGTTTCTGGCACAATTGCCTTTAATGAGAGGAAGCAATCACTAGAGTTTTTTAAAGCTCTGATGCCAGCTTTGTTACTTCCTGATTGAAATGCTTGGGTGGTAATGTGGAAAGTATAATAGGCAGTTAAGAAAAGAAGTGAACTTCCATGTTTTTATTACAATGTGTTTCCTTTTTCAGCAGTGTGCCGAAAATAGCCTCTCATTTGGGATTTTTGAGATTTTACTAATCTATTTAGCCCATTTAAAAGTTTTCCTTTCATTGTGCATTCAGTAGTTTCTGAGCTATCCCAATATTAGGGTGAGCTCTTTGTTTAGCAGTTACAATTCTGTTTAAAACAGCTACCTGCAACATTCCCATTGATTTGTTTAAAGTGAATGCTTCAAATTTCTACCTTTCTTGTGCTTTCTGAGGTACGCATCCTACCTTTCATTAATTAACACACAAGAAGAACACACCAGCTACTAGGATACAAACAAGTGAATGCGCTCACACCACAACTGTGCTGTAGCTCACACTGACAAAACCCATCATTCTAACATATTTACTTCTTCTAGTGATTTCTAGTTCTTTTCAGTGCTGTCCTCATTTTCCTTCTTCCATTACATTCCCTGGATCTAGGTTGAATAGCTTTGTTCTGCTAAGCAAAAAAGGACCAACAGATATAGCCAGAGCCTATCAACTCATAAATATGGATAGAAAAATGTATTTTATGGCAAACTGTAAAATGCATGAATCCTTATTTCTTTACAAGTTGGACTTTCCCACGAAGCACAGTATTTTTATCTGCTGAATTTCCTTCACCAATATAGCAACGAAATACAGATACCCTTCTCGGATTTTATATCCTCTTTTGATCTGGTCTGTAAGCAAGTTCAGTGGAAAAATTAGAGAAAACGAAACCTGGATGAGAAAGTCTTGTTAGTTGTGAGGAACCTCTATACAGTAACCACCTCCTAGGTGAAGATCACACAGGAAGGAAAGCTGAGCCAAACATTTTCACAGAAGAGGCGTAAAGATGCTTCCTTCTGGTGCCACTTTTTTTCTCACTTTACAGCACTGACATAAATACCACAGTCTTGAATGCTTAAAAGGATTTTCCAGGGATGGATGGTCCCCCAGTGCCCCTCTTACTATATGTAGAAGATTCTATTCTGATGACCAGAATGAAGCTTCCTCTGCAAGTTCAACTCTAGGCCATAAGGTGCTACTGCATGGTGAACAACTACCACCAAACCATAAGTCATGGCAATCAGCTTGCACCCAAGAAGGAGCAAACTGAGATAGTCCTGCCTACACGAAGAATGCCTGAAGGAGCATAATGTTTACCCATATCTTGAAATTCAACTGTACAAAAAAATTATCCTGGAAACCACATACAAGTGCCACAAAACCTAAAGCCGAAGCAAGTTTGACTGTAATCTTGGCAACACATTTTCTCAATATATTGATGAGGTGGTACTTGCCATAATAGTCTGCATTGTTATGGTCTATAGAGCAGAAATATGGGGCCTAGACAGCAAGACCTACATATTGGGTATCCGTGAATGGCATTTGTGGAGTAAACGCCTGCTCCTTTGTGCGATAGGCGCTGCATATGAGGCTCATGTGGACAGCAGCCTTATTTTAGATTTACTTGTCCAAGAGATTACATTATTTTGAAGGAGTGTTGTGTTTTTATAATTTCAGGTATGGGTTAGCAGGGTGCAAAACGTGTTTGAAGAATCACTGAAGGAGTCGTGCCAGCAGAGGACAAAGCTGTGAGAACCGACTACTATCTCGAAGCTTTCTGGTAGGTCAAAAGGCTTTAGGGTGTCTTGCAAACGTAATCCCAGTTCTGCTTCCCCACACCACAAAGACTAAACTCAGACGTGCTCTACACCTCTGCAGCCCCCTTAACATCATTCATAAACTTTACATAATTCTCTTCCTCCCCTCTCACCATTTGGGGAAACTGCACTTACATTCATATCGTCACACAGTAAACCCATCCCTGAGTGATTTCCTACACAAATGGGTGACATTTGTTTTCATCTGTGCTGGAAAAAACACCACTGGTTGGTCACTGATTGATTGGCCTGGATTTGGTCTTTTTTAAATTTGTCATCACACTGCCGCTGCCTGCCTTCATGAGGCACCACTGGATCACACACACTGCCAGAAACTGCCTGAGCTGGGTCCCTGCCCTCAGCGTAATAGGTGACACGTCCATCAATCATAGTAGGTAGCGCAGCGCTAGTATCAATAACTGCTCACTGCTTGCAGATAGATTATTATTAGCCCGTCTCTCATTGGCCAGAGTGGGACCAATGTAGAGATTAGTGTCCCCTCTATTCGCCCTCCCTTTCGCCTCAGCATACATGCTGCACAGCCGCTAGCCAGTGATTTCATAGAAGAAGCAAGCAGTTTTCCAGACTCATGACTCTAGCAGAATCAGGCCTCAGATTAATTAAGGCGTCACAGTAATTAATGATTTAACATTGGAGAGAAAATTAACCACCTTAACAGATACTAAGAACCGCTTTATGCTGGCCAAATTAAGTTCTTGCCTTGCCCTCATGTCTTCTCTTAAACCGGGCCCTTTGCAGCATGCCATATTAGTGAATGAGAGCATGTGGCGTAATGGCCAGCTGATGATCTACAGATCTTGGAACTGGGGAACCCGAGTCTCGGTTTCAGCTCAACACATCATATGATTCTGGGCAAATTACTTATTGTCCCCTGGTGCCGTGCTTACCTAAGATGAATTTGTTCTTTTGATGCCACTTAACAGGATATTCCAGACCCAGACATTTCCTTACTGGAGTTTTGACATGTATTCATGCACAGTGACAGCACAGCACCCTTCACACCAGCTGCCTTCTCCTCTGTACAGGAAGACTTAGCTTGACAGTCTTTCACCTTTATCACTTTTTCCTCGCAGCTGAGAGACTCCCAGAGCAATCTCCACATTGTTCACTCTACTTGGTTGTTGTGCAAGACTCCCCATATACAGGTTAACATTTAACTCTTGTTTTTCAATGGTATAAATCTTTCCAAACACTTTCTTTTTTGACATCTCGCAAAACATACTGACAATTTTCCTGCCTACCTCGTGATGGGATGAGGCCTGGATATATCCTTAAAATGTTTCAATGCTTTCTGTGAGGAAAAACAAACTGACTTCCCACGTACCCCGGCTTACAAGGCCCAAATAATATCTTTCACTCTGAGCTCTAACATGACATTTTATGATCCCACAAACATTCTTACTGATGCCTCACCTTCTAATATTATATCTTGTTTTTGAATAAATAAGAAGCAATTGAGATGTGTGTGTGCTTGCACTCAGGTTTTAGGGCGGTCGATCGGTCCAGCTGCACCTGTCGCTGACTCTGGTGGGGGGTACTATATTTAAAAATAACTTTTGGTTTTAAAACTCGTAAACTTCCTTGTTCGTCCAGCAGTTTTAGGCAACAATAAATGTGTTCCCAACCTTGCCGCAAGACTTATCTCTGATTGTAAAAAATTCGACCAAATATCTCCGGTCCTAAAAAAACTCAATTTGCTCCCAATAGAAGGTAGATCCACCTACAAGATTGTATGTATCACACACAAAGCACTTCGCCAAAACACCCCCTCTTACCTGGCAGAGAAATTGCAAAATGCTGGGTGCTCCAGGCCCGTGAGGAGCTCTAACTCCCTCGTCCTTATCCCTCCTAAACTCAAACATAAAAAAGCCCAATCCCGTGCTATTTCGGGGAACGCCCCCATGATCTGGAATTCTCTCCCCAAAGATCTTCGATGCAACCCTTCGTACCCCCTCTTCAAAAAGAGACTCCATGTACTCCTCAACAAATATTGGGGAACGTAATTTCTCTTTATTCTGACACTCTTCGCTCCTGGCTCCCTGTTTCTCGCCTCCTCTCAATCCCTTCCCCACCTTCCATCCCTCATCCCCCCCCCTGTCTACACCCCTATCTCCCTCTGAATTTCTACACTACCCCACCCCTATTGATCTCCATCCCCTCCACTCCCCCTTCCCAGTCTAATACCTTGTTTTATATCACTCATATTGAAATGCACATTGTTTATTTTGTTGCAAATGTTATCTAACTTGTAAAGCGCTCTGATACCCTCGGGTCCAGTAGCGCTATATAAAACCTTGGAAATAAATAAATAAATAAAATAATACTGGTGAGAGATTGGAATTTTATTTAGTGGCAGTTTTTGCTCATCATAAAGCAGCGTGGATGCTTAATGTGCCTGGGGGCGCTAGAGGGCGCACAAGCGGAATGGCCGCCATCGGGTGAGGCTCCCGCTGCCTGGATAAGTTATCCTTTATCCTCCTTTAAATAATTGCCACATGGAAGAAACGAAGCGTCCCTGTGCCTAAACCTGCTACCCGGCCTCGCTGAAATTTTGGGACAGTTCTGGCGCTTCTGAGCCGTGTACTGCTGCACGAGAGTCTCCACCGGACCCTACGCTGGAGCAGTGGGAGGCGTGGCGAGTGGTGTCCTAAGGCAGGAAAGACCGCTGCTCGCCATGCTGCGAGTAGGCCCACCTGGCTGCGGCGGTCGGCGCTGATCTGAAGCTCTGCGGCCTTGCAGAGCCCGGGGTCGGCTGGGGTGGGCCTCGCGTGGGGGCCCCTACATTCAACTATGGAGTGGTGCAGCAGCTGCCCGGAGCGGTGGATGGCATCCGGAGCGTCCCTGATGCCTGTGAGGCGGGCGTCGAAGCTCGCGGATAAGAGGAT
The DNA here is from genome assembly GCF_964261635.1 of Lissotriton helveticus. Lineage (NCBI taxonomy): Eukaryota > Metazoa > Chordata > Amphibia > Caudata > Salamandridae > Lissotriton > Lissotriton helveticus. The sequence continues at coordinate 495,218,817 of NC_136061.1, read as the reverse complement.
TGCGGCGCCCCTGGGCCGGTGAGGCTTGTGCCCGAAGTGTGTTTGGACCCCCGGCTGCGGCGTAGACGAGCCCGTGAAGGTGCTGGGACTTTACAGTGCCGCTGGAGCCGCGACAACTGAGTGACTTTTGCGATCGTCCTGTGGGGGCCGCACTGGACAGCTTGCTGGCTCCCCCACCTGTGCTGCACTAGCTAGGGTCTAAAAGTGCGTGATCCGTGGACTAGTTATATAGCGCCTGCTTATGGTAGCATACTGCTTGGAGCCCTAGTTCCAGGAGCTGGTGGAGGTGATAGACAGGTGAAGCTGTGACTGCGGCTGTTTCGCTAACCACAAGCCCCTATGGACTTTGAGGTAAGGGGTTGCCCTGCCGCATGCTCCTTCCTACGGTTGGCCTCTCGACTGGTGTATGCTGAAGAGCGTGTGCCCCTGGAGTAAATGCATGGTGGTCAGGACTGCCACGTGCCGCCTTCATTCCTAACTCGCAGGGGACCTCCCCGACCCAGTATTGGGGTGCTACCCTAGGCGGCCACAGGCTTGGCATCAGGTGAAAGACTGTGCTATTGTTCTTCATTGGCACCATGGTGAAACCAGACAATCGTCAGTCGAAATTGTCCTTTGATGCGCCCAAACGAGGGCCCAAAACTGCCTCATCGCCGGCTGGTTCCCCTGCCGCGGAAGTGGCGAGCGTCGGATCTCCTTCCCCGGAGTTGGATATGCACCAATTGTTGCAGGAAATGTGGCAGGGCTTCGCGACTGTGGTTGACAAGGTGAACCGTATGTCCTCCAGGATGGATGCAATAGTGCACAAAGTGGACCAACATGAGGAACGACTGAAAGAAGCCGAAAGGCGTATTTCTGATGCCGATGACGTGACCGCCAGTCATGCGACACAATTAGCGAGGATGGATAACTTGCTACGGGTAATTGCGAGGAAAAATGAGGATTTAGAAGCCCGTAGTCGACTGAATAATATTCGCGTGACTAACATTCCAGAGTCCACCAATACGGGACGAATGGAGGACTATATTGAGAAGCTGCTCCTGAACACCATCGGAGCAGAGGCCTTCTCCACGCAACTTATAGTGGAGCGGGCGCACCGGTCTTTAGGGCTGCGGCCTAAGCCGGGACAGCCTCCGAGACCCATAATTGCACGGTTGCTCAACTACAGCGATCGTGGTGTGGCCCTCCGTGCAGCGCGCGCAAAGCATGATCTGGTATATAAAGGGGTACCCTTTTCGATTTACCCAGACTTCACTCCATTAGTACAGGAGGAGCGTCGCAAATTTCTTGATGTAAAAAAGAAACTACGTGCTGCGCAGATCGATTATGCATCACTTTACCCGGCAAGACTCCACGTGACCAACCAAGGCAAACAACGTTTTTTACAAACCCGCAGCAAGCGGAGGACTATTTGCGACAACTGAAGCGGGCTCAACGAGGAGCGAATGGCCGTGATCTGGAGCACCACGACGACCTGCAAGACGACGATGTGAATGCCTAAATTAACTTACCTATGGTTGAAACACTTGCTGGTAACTGGCGCGACTGGCACTTATGTGACTCGAGACGGCAGAGAGACTGAAGACATTTCATGCTCATCGTACATGGGACGCTTGCAGTGCTTCTAGTGGTAATGTATTCTGGGCCCTGCTGCCCTTCTTCTGACAGAGCCCGGTGGCCGTACAGATTCCAGGGCCTGGAGTAGGACGGTGGTTGTGTGGCCATCTCATGCTGACCCCCTATGGGTGTTCCCCTCTGTTGCAATGTGTCATCGCGTTGATGGCGGTTTTTTGGTTAGGAGGTTGGGGGAGGGGGTGGGCGATGGTTTCTGGCAAGTTAGGGGTGCTTCAGTGGGAGGGGGGTGGATGGGGTGGGGGTTTTGGACCGTGGCTGCTATTTCACTGTCCGTATGTGGGAAGGATCAGGATGGTGGCTGTATGACTGTCTCTTCCTGCCCCCCTGCAGGTATTCCCCAATGTTGCAATTTTTCAGTGGGATGAGTGTGTTGATGTTGCTAGGAGGGTTGGGTGGTGGGTGGGTAGACGATTCTGGCAAGTTGGGGCTGCCTCAGTGGGAGGAGGGTTGGGCAGGGCGGCAATATGCAACGTTTTACCGTGGTTGTGTTGCGTATGGGGGGAGGGTGACAGAGTGGTTTGATGGATTTATAAGGTTGGAGGTTTTTGTGATGGTACACTCGGAGTTTGCACTTTGGCGCAATGTTCCATTTGTAGCATCGCCGATGATACATGTGCTGTGGAGATTTTGGATGCTTCTTATCCTGACAAAGGTTGTTATTAGCTTACAGTGTGGCAGGGATGTACGGCTGCATAGCCTGTGTTGCGGCAGGATCGCTTATGTTGGTTTGACTTCTCTATGGCAGGGAGTACTCTGAATGTCCTTACTTGGAATGTGAGGGGGTTGGGGGACCCACGAAAAAGACGCCAGGTACTGTCATATTTAGATAGGCACAATGTCCATGTAGCCTTCTTACAGGAAACACACTTTAGGCCTGGTGTGTCCACCACCTGTGCTAGCAGATGGGCTGAGTACCGGATCTTCTCCTCCTACTCGTCTTATGCCAGGGGGACTATGATACTTGTGAAAAGGGCACACCCTTTGTCTTAGCAGGTGAAAAAAGTGATGCGCAGGGACGGTACTGTATTGTGTGGGGCCGTTTGGGGCACTTGTCTGTCACGCTGGTGACCTGCTATGGTCCTAATGTCGATGACCCTCAGTTTTTTGTCGAGCTCTGGGTCGCTATAGCCGGCACCAGCCCTGATCATATAATCTGGGGCGGGGACTTCAATGCATCGCATCACCCGAATATGGATAGATCACATCCGGCCCCCCATCACTACACCAAGGCGCGGGCCGAGTTGCATAATATACTTGGGGAGGGCGGTCTGATAGATGCTTGGAGACATCATCACCCGAACACACGTGAGGGCACACACTTCACCGCGCATGCTGCATCATGGGCGCAATTGGATTACATATTTCTGTCCCCTGCTCTGTGTCCTATGATGACTGCTGTGAGACACTTGCCTTGCACTTATTCTGATCATGCCCTGGTACACCTGACACTGAGCGCTGAAGACCTCGGCCCGCCGCGTGCCAGCTGGCGCATGCAACCAACTATGCTACTTGACGCTGCATTTCAGGAGGAACTTAGGGAAGTGGCTCTCGGCTTCTTTGAGCGTAACAAAGGCAGTGTTGACAAGGTCGAAACCATATGGGAGGCCTTTAAGGTCACTTTGCGCGGGATCTGTATAGCGAAAGGGTCTGGGATGTTAAAGAGTATTCAGACTACGTTACGGGATCTGGACACCCAACTTAAATCCCTTGAGACTTCTTTGGCCGTTTGTCCAGATGGGGCAGTCCAGAAAGCCCTACGTGAAAAGCTGATGACCTATGTGGAGACAGCTGATAGGGAGACCAAGTTCAGGGGGCGCTATTGGATGGCTCGCCACTATGGTGAGGGTGAAAGACCGGGTAAGGCCCTTGCCGCCATGTCCAAAATGACGAGGCGGACGAATGTTATTTTGGAAATTGAGGGGCTGGACGGTATGGTCTACAGAGATACTGCCTCTATCTTGAATGCATTTGTTTCACACTACACTGCGGTATATACTTCAACTCCTACAGGCAAGCTAGAATTAGATGACTATCTGGATGATATCTCACTGGCCTGGTTAAGTGATGCGCAGCAACAGTTCCTTAGCTCCCCGTTTGAACTAGACGAAGTTCGAGACGCTATTATGCACATGCAATCAGGCAAGGCTACCGGTCTAGATGGCATCCCAATTGAGTTTGACAAAACTTACATTGATTTTATGGCCCCGGTGTTGAGGGAGTTCTACGAAGATGCACTAGAAGTAGGTCACCTACCTCCATCCATGAGAGTAGCTTTAATTACGTCCCTTTTGAAACCCAGGAAGCAACCGCAGAGCTGTGACTCTTATAGACCATTATCACTGTTGAACTGTGATGTCAAGATCCTAGCGAAACTTGTTGCCAATCGCCTAAACCTTCTCATGCCTGCTTTAATATTGCCTGACCAATCGGGGTTTGTCCCAGGCAGGGCCACCTCACACAATTTGCGTACCCTTTTTACGGTCATGAATAATGTCTCTGAAGACCTACCCATGGCGGCTATTTTTCTGGAAGCCACAAAAGCATTCGACTCGCTAGAGTGGGATTATGTCTTTGCTATCCTGAGACGTATGGGATTTCCTCCTATTTTTTTATCCTGGATTAAGTTGCTGTATGACTCGCCTACGGCCAAAGTACCTGTTAATGGGAAGGTGTCACAAGAACTGCCAATCACGAGAGGTACGCGCCAGGGCTGCACGTTGTCGCCCCTATTGTTTGCCATAGCGGTTGAGCCATTGGCAGCAAAATTTCGGCAACATCATAGGGAGTTGGGGTTGCACTGCAATATGAGACAGATTCTTGTTTCCCTTTACGCGGATGATATAACGCGTTATGTTCGCGACCCCCGTCAGAACTTGAATACCATACTCTGAGAGTTTGTACGGTTTGGTGGACTTTCAGGAGTCCAGATAAATTGGAGTAAATCCTGTTTATTTCCCCTCACAGCTGCCGCGTCTCCTTTTCCCATGGATTATCCGATACCTTGGTGTGGAGATGACTTCAAATATTTAGGGATTCATATATCTAAAGACAGGGATGCACTAATGCGGCTTAACTGTGGGACGACCATGGTTCGTATATCTGAGGCCATTACGCGATGGATTACTCTGCCACTCTCTATGGCTGGCAGAGCCTCCTTAATTAAGATGGTAGTGTTGCCGCAGTTACTTTACTTGTTTTTGAATATTCCCTTCTATCCCGGAAGGTATTTCTTCCAGCACTTGCGATCAGAATTGTCTCGTTTGGTATGGGGCGGTAAGACGCCAAGACTTAAGTGGAATATACTCATCAGGCCGTACATACAGGGGGGCTTTGGACTCCCTGACTTCGAATTGTATTATTATAGTGCTCAGGCGCAGTACGCTTTCTACTGGATGTACCCGCCTAGATACATGCCTCAGTTAGCGGCAGAACATTGGCTGAACCATCCAGTCCCGATTGACGGAGCGATACATGACCCAACTCCTGGCAGGGACAAGACTCCGACAACGATGATGAGCACGGTCTATGCCTGGACCTGGATAGGCAAAAGCTTGAATGCGCCTATGCTGTATTCGCCACTCTTGCCGATTACATATCATCCCGAAATGCCACTCTTGCAAGAAGCCGTATTCCATAGACTAGCCGAGCACACACACATCAAAACATGGGGAGATTTGTATCACGAAGAGGCTTTTCGTGCGATAGACCATTTGTTTCAAGACGTACCACGAACGCCTCTTGACACCTTTCTTTATCTTAGGTTGCGCCAAGGCCTCAGGTCACTTACACCCGACTTTCCTGCTGAGCCTCCTGCGCTTGCGCCATTACACCGTATACTCCAGGATGCAATACCTAAAAAACTTGTTTCGACAATTTACAGAACAACACAAGCCCTGAGGGAGTTACCGCATCCTGTAGCAAGAACCAAATGGGATCTGGAGCTGGGTGTGGTACTGACAGACAGACAATGGGACTTTTGTACACAACAGACCTAACGCATTTCCTCGAGTAGTAGGTTTCGGATCATTCATTATAAATTCCTTCATAGGCTCTACTACACGCCTGCGCGTCTCCATAGGTACCAGTTACGAGAATCAGATCCATGTGCTAGATGCCGTGCCCCGGGTGCCGACTTCTTGCACTTAGCGTGGACCTGCAATGTGGTGAATGCATACTGGTTGCATGTTATCGAGGCGCTATCTCAAATGATTCATACTGACCTAGAGCCATCCCCAGTGCTTGCTTTGTTGGGCTATGTTGAACCCTTTCAGCAGCCTATTGTAAATTTGTGGCGCTGGCGCTACTTATGGCCAAAAGAAGAGTAGCTTGTAGATGGGGTAGAGGGCGGGCGCCGAAATTCAAAGAGTGGCTACATGACCTTACATACTGCCAAGAACAGATATTAACGTATGCTGAACTCATGCCCGTGGCTTCTCGGCTGACAGACATCTGGGCCCGTTGAAATGCTACTTGCATGCGCAGGCACACTCTGACACTGCGGACTAAATGTGCCCCCATTTCCTCCACACCCCCCCCCCCCCCCCCCATGCGTTGCTTGCTAGGCCCTGTTCTCAGATAGCGGAGATGTGTTGGCCTACACTGTCCAGGATTCTAAACTAGATAACAGCGGGGATACTCTCCTAGTGTTTCGTTGCTGTACTTGAAAATGGTCAGCCGCACACACTGTAGAAGTGTTGTCACTCTGAAATAGCGTTTTGTAGCCTGCGCATTTATATGCTGTTACTGGTCCAGAGATGCTGCTGCCTTTAGGTGGATATTGTCAGACTATGTGCATGCGGCTGCCGATTGCTTATGTATATGCCTGCTATACAATGTAATGTTGCAGATATCGTATTGAACTGTACCCATGTTTGATTTCGCCTACCCAATGTATTATCCAGCCATGTGCTTTACGTATCCATCATGAAAAGACGGACTGATGTGTGAACTCTTGATGTACCTTCTCTGTATGTACCTCGATGAAAACTTAAAAATAAAGGTTTAAAAAAAAAAATGGTTCATGTGCCTGCTGCAAAGAACGTGCCCTATGTAGATCACAGAACCTAGTGTGAGTGAACTATGAGTAGCACCCTACAAAAATGGAATACATGTCCGAGAGAAGTTATGGGGAGATGAGGCGCACTGTTGGAGAGTGGTAGTGAAAGAGTTCATAGAGAAGGAGGTTATGGGGGCGGCACCAAAATAGACTGTTGCACCCAGCGCCACCAGCGTGAAAGCTGGATCTGCATGCAATTACAGACTGCAAGCCAACCGCAAAGCTGAGCGCAATACCCCACTTGACTTCATTCAGCTAACTGTGATGGTCTGGACCTTGCACCTCATATAGGACAAAAGATCAACTTCATGGCTCCTTCTGGAAGCCAAAGCTAGAATGATCTTAAATTGAGATGTAAACTCCTGGGGAACCATACTGTTTATTGAGCAGCCACTCAACGGAAACCCACATAGAGTGCTGATATTCAATAAAACAAAGAGATAGAGCTTTGAAGTGGGGATTTGTGATAGCTTGTAATCCTGACCTAAAACCAGACCTTTTCATCATTGGCTCTCTTATAGTCCTCGGGGATAGGGGCTGTAGAGGACCTACTACTTGCTACTGTCATGCTGCTTCACTTTAGCCACCATATTGCGTCTGCCCATGGTCCACTAAATGAACCCTTGCCACCTGTGCTAGTTTTCTGGTACTTAAGACCCCCCATGCAGGCATTTGCTAACTCCACTTGCATTCCCTCATATGCGTTACACTCATCTCCTTGAGATAGTGATCAGCGCTACTTTCTGAAGCTAGGCTTGCCTTGTGTAATGTAACTGATGGTACTCATGTAAAGTACTCCAATACCTTTGAGTTAAGGTCGCGCTATATAAAACTGCAAAGAAAGAAAACAAAAATCCTCTCTCTCGGGAACTATCACCTTCAAAAAGTTCTCTCCATACTCTTACACACCCCACTACATATCTCTGGCTGGTCTTACTGCCAGTGGCATGAAATTCTATTTTTCCTCCAGTCCAAACTATCTCAGATTAGAACTACTTAATGCACTTCTCAATAACTCACCTCGTCCTCCCTCAGCCTCCTATCAAAGCCTTACTTGAGGAAGGTCACTTGTTGAACTCCAGATTGGGTATTGCATCTGGCTTACAGCAGTGCCGGTTGAGGAAGTGGGTGGAGCCACTAGATTAAGTGGGTGGAGCCAGTGGATGAAGTGGGTCAGGCCGGGGAAGTGGGTGAGGCACCTGCACGTAATATTTTACAAATTAAGCACTGCTCTGTAGGTACCCATATAAGGGTCTTATATGTCACAGGGTCCATCCATGCATCCTCCACAGGTGAGTACAGCAGCACACTGCATCTGCCTGTGGGAGGATACTTCCTCCCACCTCCTAAACGTTTTGCCAGTCCTTCTGCAAATGTCAGTATGTCTTTTAACTGATTGCTGCTTGGAAATGAGGGTTATTTGTCTCTCTCTTACTAGAGTTAGAGGTTTTTGTCAATTGAGCTGTCTGAAGATGTCAGTTATTTTTCTCTAACACATACCATTTAAATAAATAGCCTATAAATTAATATTACAAATATTTCAAAATATATGAGGAATTACAAAAGCACAAAGAGTTAAATTGTATCAAAACAAACCAGAACACTTTACTTGCTGATGTGAAAATGACACATATTTGCAGAAACTCTATTTCCAAACATTATTGTTTGTACACTATATAGTTGTATCAGTAAAGCTGCATGTCAGTGGGGAAGTTTGTGGCTATTTCATTGTAAAATCTGCTGATTACGACTGACAGTGTGCTACCACTTCAAGCTTTAGGTATGTCTTTTTTTAAAGTGATAATTTTTAAACACGATTTGAAAAACATTCCTGCCCCCGCCCTGACGAAAATGCTATTAATGAACTAAAGGGCAAGTCAGGGAACATGTGTATCCTATATGTGGCTAGATTTGTATTATATATGGAAAGAAAGTTTAGTCTATTAGATCAAACAAAGGAGTTTTTTGTACAGCGGCCATGCTGAGCTCGCACATTTCAATGTGCTCTCCTATGTGGTAATGAAGAAAATGGCGGCTCAATGAATTAAATTATTTGCCCATGATCACATCAATTGAATCCCGTTTGTGGGTCAAGTGCATCACAAATAGGTTGAGTAGATTATTTATGTCACTAGACCTGCAGGTCTAGTAAATATTTTTATGATTTTTCGAGGCCTGAAAATGCAATAGTCTGACTCCTAATGCGTGGTATTTGGCAGGGCTGCTATTAAAATATTATTATATGAGTTACATCTTGCTGCTGGTGCCCGGTTCACCGCACTAAAATGCTTTTGTCTGACTCCTAATGCATTGTACTTCGCATATTAAATGAGATTTACATCTGACATGCATGTAGAATAACAAGGGAGTCTGTCCTTCTGGGATACAGGCTGTGTTTTTTCAGCATCAGTCTCTTTAATCAACACTATTAGTGCTAGCCTGGGCACTTTGAGGCAACCACCCTCAAGACCTGATACTATGCGTCATTGCTTTTCAGTCCTCCAGTCACTTGATGGCGTTATCCTGTATGAAAAAACTGTTCCATCAAACTTAATGGCACAGTTTATGGCCTGCCCACAAAAGAGACCAAGCAATGTAGTACTACTGGCAATTAATCATTTATATGTGTGCATTCCCATAACAGGTGAAGGAATGAGGCATATGTAGTTGGTTAACTAGGCACTTGTTGAATCTGAAGGGGTCTGTCTCATGCCCTTTAACAGGCTTTGGGTAAGCCATGAGTAAAAACTTGTATTTTAAGCAGTCGGTGTCTGGTGTTTATGGAAGAGAGTTTCACTGTGTCTCAAGAGGGCAGCCATTCTTCAGCGGTGAAGGTGCACCTCGCCCTATCACATGAGGTTGGAGGAGGCTGCAGTCTCTGCATTATGTTTAACACAGTATGGTGATATTTTTGGGACTGGTCTCTGCACTGGAGAGTAGCAGTAGTAGGAGAGGAAATAAGTACTTAGAGGGCTTCCCATTATTCCTGGGAATGATCAAAGCATTATCAAATAGGTGGTTCCATCCGGGTTATTTAGAGGATAAAAAAAATAATCTGTTGGAATATTAATTAACTTTGATAGACTTATAAAGGTTTATTTATACCAATAGCAAAGAATGTAGTGATTCACATTTTGTCTGTAAAAGAATAACTTAAACTGGAGTAAAATATCCATAACAACCACAAGGATTGAAAACAGAATATTTATATATTCAATAGTAGAAAAATTTGACATAACTCATGGATGCTATAAAAGATGCATATTGATGATTCACAAGTTTCTAATGCAAAAAAGTGATATAATCAAATATGAACACAAAAGAAATGAATATTTTGGGTGAGTCCTTTATTATATGATTAATGGTATGTAGAGTTTTTCCCTAGATCAGGCTCATAGAGGCAGTCCAAACTATAGGGGATGTCAACATTTCTAACCCTCTAAATTGTTGAGGTCATTATCGGCACTTGATCTCAGAAAAGTAACTCCCCTTCTGGTGAAATGAATCCATTGGATCAGAATCAGCGGGATAGCACATTATATTGAAAATGCAGCAGCTTATAACCATTGATTAGAAGGTTCATATATCTTAGGGGCACTGGAGTAACACTCTGAAAACCATCACTTCGCCAAATTACCTTTTCTGACCTGGGATTCATTGTAAGTTGTGAGTCTGGAGAGGTAAGGCTGACTTTGCTGTCCTAAAGTAAGAAAAACACTGATTACTCGAGATGGAGTGTGAAAGGAAGGGCAGTCCGGTATCTAGACATGTTTGAAAAGGCGTAGTAAGGCAGTGGAACAGTTGCTGTTCTCTTGAGGAAAAGCACTGAAAGCACAATATGTATTTCAATCCTAGATCATCTTGGATTGCGATACATCCCATACTTCGTACAAATAGAAAATGGATGCTAGTTGGTTAAAATATTTTAGACTATCAGCACACTTACAAATTGGGAATTCATAGCAAGAAACGTGCTTTTAAATGCCTAGACTGTTTTGTCGTTCCTTCCAGAGGGACACAATCTATCAGTCTCTATAGTGGTTGAACTAAGAAGTAATATGGACTCTAATGTAGCATCTACCTTGGTTCTACTGAACCTCTCTGGCACTTTCAATATGGTCCATCACCCATCACAACTGACCAGACTGAAGGTATCTGAGGAAAAACGTCCGAATAGATTGCTTTCATCCTATCCCACTGTAGCCACATCATCTCACTTCCACTGTTCACATCTAAACCCTACCTCTTGGATATTGGCATCCCCCTTGCCTTAGCCATGTCTCCCCTCCTTTTCGACCCCTACCTCAGCCTATACCTGGGTTAATTCGGTCCTTCATTTTTTAGTGTTACAACTACTCCGCACCCAATTCTCAAATTAAAGAACCTCACCTGAAACTTAATGTGAACAAAAGTAAAATATCGATTTGATAAACAGACATCTGCACAAAAAAGTCCAGGAGTCATCTGTGACACAGATCTTATTCTGGAAATGCCCATAGATGCTGTCGTAAAATCCTCAACAAACCATTTCAGAATCCTATGGCAGATTTTCCTGTATCTAGATTCCCCCCTTAGGCTGCCCTTTGAGCTGGGGATAGGGATGACAACATGGTTGGTCCTGTCCAGGAGTATGGGTGAAATGCATTGGATTGTTGGTGATTTTGAAAAAACAAGATCGAGGTTGTGACTGTTGAAGTGTGCTGGTTGTGTGATATGCTGTATCACGTTGTGTGTGTTGATGAGGTTGATGAATGACGTTTGTGTTTTTTGACGGTTGTGTAATCTGAGGCTAAAGTGACCCAAGAGGGCAGTGCAGGCATGTCAGACATACGAGGATGTAAGGAGATCTGAGAATTCATAAATGAAGTCCTTGTTCTGCCAGGGAGCCCTGTGTATGTATCTATCTTAATATCCACAACAAAGGTTTCCCAATATCTATATATGTATATATAATTTTAAAGCGGAATGGAGAAAGACCGTGTTTGCAAAACGGCATTTGAGAAAGGCATACCCGCCGAAACGCGTCATGCCACCGCTGCAATAAACATCTTTCCTGGCATCCCTAATGTGTCCCTCCGATTACTTCTAGATGCTGAGGACGCTTCCTTCATGTTTTGCTCGCTAACCCCTGCGTGCTTGGGGGACCCGCCCAACAAAGTGTTGGGAGTCACAAGGGCAACAATGGTGTAGAGGATCCAAGGTATTGGATGTACTCCATGGCCGCCGCATTCTGCAAAGGCAAAACATCGCTGCAGAAGACGTCCGTGACTAGACGGAGGGATAGGATCACTGTATCCAAGTCCCAGAAGCATGCTGGATTAGGACATATGTGGCTTGGGCGTCTGGGAGCCAGGGAAAAGAGGATTATTGCATCCACAACATTGTGCTTTCACCAAAACTGCAATTTACCACGTTCTGTGAATATGGTAAAATCCAGCACTCACTACGAGATGTAATGGGACCGATGCCAAATACCTACCCAGTTGGTCACGATTGATGCCTGCTGGGAAACCTAGTCTACCGATGTGGGGTGAAGTGCGGATTGGACTACCAACTCGGCCCATCAGGATTGCCACCAATGAGAGAACGATTAAAGAAATTTTTAAGCGGAATAGAGAAAGACTGTTTGTTTGCAAACTGCATTTGAGAAAGGTATACCCACCGAAACGCGTCATGCCACCAATGCAATAAACAGCTTTCCTGGCATCCCTAATGTGTCCCTCTGATTACTTCTAGACTAAGAGATTGCTTCCTATATATATAATATGTATTTGTGTGTTTCTCTGATAACCAAATCCTACTAAATTTAGTGTACAAGACAATACAAAGAGAGAAAGGTATACACACTGCAAGTTCCATCAAATAATAACTGCAGAACGGCTAAGGGGAAAGAAGAGCGAGTCATGTTCCGCTGCTAAGGCACAAGTATATCCTGGCTGAAGACGGCTCATAGCCAGAAACCGGTCCTAGGATGCTTGATTCCGGTCCAGTAAAGACATGGCTTGGCAGTTCGGTCTGGACTGTTCCCATGAGGCACAGGGTCAAGACTGATTTGCATATGGCCATGTACTGGGTGGCTTGGTGAGCAAATTAACGATGGATTAAACCCAGATCTGTCATTGGGGGTGAATGTTTTGCCATTGTGCAACATTCCGTCCATCATCTTGTGTGTTTTGCTGTTCACCCTATGTGGGAAGGGTATGCCCAGACATGGGTCCCGTGCTCACTACGCCACTGAAGTCAAGCTATCCTGGCTGAAGACGGTTGATAGCCAGAAACCGGTCCTAGGAGGCTTGATTCCGGTCCAGGAAAGACATGGCTTGGCAGTTCGGTCTGGACTGTTCCCATGAGGCACAGGGTCAAGACTGATTTGTATATGGCCATGTCTGAACTGGGGTGGCTTGGTGAGCAAAATAACGATGGATTAAACCCAGATCTGTGATTGGGGGTGAATGTTTTGCCATTGTGCAACATTCCGTCCATCATCTTGTGTGTTTTGCTGTTCACCCTATGTGGGAAGGGTATGCCCAGACGTGGGTCCCGTGCTCACTATGCCACTGGAGTCAAGCTATCCTGGCTGGAGACGGCTGATAGCCAGAAACCTGTCCTAGGATGCTTGATTCTGGTCCAGGAAAGACATGGCTTGGCAGTTCGGTCTGGACCGTTCCTATGAGGCACAGGGTCAAGACTGATTTGCATATGGCCATGTCTGAACTGGGGTGGCTTGGTGAGCAAAATAACGATGGATTAAACCCAGATCTGTGACTGGGGGTGAATGTTTTGCCATTGTGCAACATTCCGTCCATCATCTTGTGCGTTTTGCTGTTCACCCTATGTGGGAAGGGTATGCCCAGACGTGGGTCCCGTGCTCACTACGCCACTGGAGTTAAGCTATCTTGGCTGAAGACGGCTGATAGCCAGAAACCGGTCCTAGGATGCTTGATTCCGGTCCAGGAAAGACAAGGCTTGGCAGTTCGGTCTGGACTGTTCCCATGAGGCACAGGGTCAAGACTGATTTGCAGATGGCCATGTCTGAACTGGGGTGGCTTGGTGAGCAAAATAACTATGGATTAAACCCAGATCTGTGACTGGGGGTGAATGTTTTGCCATTGTGCAACATTCCGTCCATCATCTTGTGGGTTTATCGTAGTAGGACCACCACCTCCCCTCAACTTTTCCCATGTTTGTGCAGACAAACCCATGCCCAATATGTTTATTCTTCTATGCTCCCAAACGTTGGGGGTGGGGTGGTGACTGGGTGTATTCCACATGGAGGTATTTGAGTGCAATGATTGAAGGTAGGAGGAGAGGACCACTTCCTTCAGGGCCATCTTTACATCCCACCAGTCTAATTCATCTAAGGGGCCCACCAACTCTCCCATCACTCTCGGAGGGGCGTAAAGTGATTGGGTGGATTTACTGTAAGGGATCTAAATAGGGTTGAGTTGGCTCTGCGTCTCAATTTGCCAAAGGTAACTGTGGCCTCCAAGGGGTTTGTCTGGCAGGTCAGTCCGTGTGGGTTGGTGTACTGTTAAGCCATGGTGTAATTGTGAATATTTATAAAATCGGGACCTGTGGAGCATGAATTCAACTTGCAGGTGTGAAGGGTTTCATCGGTGAGCCAGCCTATACATCTCCCAGTTTGGAAATGCAGATGACGTTCCAGTGGCTAAAGCCCTCGGTCAGGCCGGGTGCATGAGACATGTGCCATGCCACACAAGTTTCCTGCGCGGGTCCCATCGGATCCAGTGGAGAGCTACTCTTTAACATTAGAAAGGTGCACGTTTTCATCTCCTGGAGTGACTCCCATAGTAACCCCTATATATGTTGACGTCCACGTAGGGACACTTGAAGTCAGAAGGCTGGGTCTTCATGGCCTCCAAATACCCAGTAATTCATTACTTGAATCTAGGGTGCCACAGTAATAGTGACGTGGAACGGCCATGCCCATCTCGCCATCATATGTAGACTGTATGTATTTATGAAAGGCGATCTAGGGGCTTTTGTGTTGCCAAAGAAACATTTGTATCTTTGCTGCAGGTTGTTTAAACCAAGTATGAGGAATGAGGAGAGGGAAGTTTTACAATCGGTATAGAACCCTGGGTTGAATCATCCTTTTGAAAAGGGCAACTCATTCAAGAACATTAAGAGGCAGGTTTACCCTTTTAGTCCTGTTCAGGCGTGGCAAGTCATTAAGGGACAGAGGTTAAGTCTCCAGGTCAGCCCTGGATCTAGGGCAGCATGGACGCCCAGATATCTGAAGCAGAGACGGTATAACAGGAACTGGGACTGCCATGCAATCGTTGAATTGTCACCTTTCTGGGTTACCATAAGTGGTATGGTGATGTCAGAGGCTTCAATATAGAGGTGCAGTATCTGGAGCAGTCAGGGAACCGAGACACCTGGACGACACTTGGAGAGCATGATGACGTCTGCATATAGTGCTATGTGGTCTTTAAAGCCTTCATGCCAGCGCATCACATCAAATCCTCGCTGCCAGTGGTTCAACCACTAGGGCGATTAGTAGTAGTGAGAAAGGGCAAACCTTTGTGGTGCTGCTGCCTATGGAGAAAGTGAGGACAGGACACCATTGACTCTCACCTGCGCTTGAGGTTGGGCTTAAAGTATTGTAACAAAGGAGATGAAGCGCAGCCCAAAATTTATCCAGATGAGGACTTGGAAGAGGAACGACCTGTCAAGGGAGTAGATTGCCTTTTCATAATCAAGGAGTATGAGTGCTGCAGAACTGGGAACTTCAGGTGACAGGCGGGCACGGCATAGACTCTGTGTATGCTGTGGCAAGTGCTACAGTGCATTATGACGTTGCATTGGTCAGTGTGTATGAGTGCAATGATCACCAGAAGTACTCTCTTAGCTAGTATTTTAGCATGGAGTTTCAGCTCGATGTTGATCAGTCAGCTTGGGCGACAGGAGGAACAGTGCTATGGGGCTTTCCCTGACTTATGAATGAAGACATTGGTGGCTATATCTAGTTTGGGAGGAACTGGCCCATCTTAACAGCCTACTGGTATAAATTGAAGAGGTTGGAGGAGAGTGTAGTAGTAGTCCACCACTGCTGGGGTCTTGCCCGGTTGCATATCTGTAATAGCTGTGATGATTTTCTCTACAGTCAGGGGTTGGCCCAAGTGATGCTTTATCTGCTACTTGCAAAGTAGCGAGGGGCGGTCATTAATGCAATGGTGTGCGGTTTTGCATTTGGCGCAGTAATGTTGTGCTTATAGACTACTCTAGGATAAGACAAATGTGGCGGCAATCTCAACAGATGTTTTGAGTGGGTCGTCTGGCACTCTAAATCCTCTGGGTCAATTGGTTATACAGCTTTTCAGTCTGATCGCCCCATTTATAGATTCGTGCTTGTGTGGCAATCCAACATTTCTTGGCCTGTGCGCAGAATTGATGCGTGGAGGTCTTGAGTGCTGCAAGCTGCTGTTTTGTATGCTCGCCTTGCAGCCTTTGATACTCTTGCTTGAGGCGTAACCGAGTAGTCTCAAAGTCCACTAACTTCTGGAGCCTGGCTTTGGATTTCCAGAATATGTAGACTTTTGGTTTACCCTCTAGGACCACCTTTCCAGCTGCCATAGGGGGGGGGGGTCAAGGAGCACCTATTGAGCCTTGATTCAGCTTAAAGTATGTATTTAGTCATTGCAGGAGGTATTGGGAGCATTGGGGTTCTATTAGAAACACTTGGCATTTAACAGCCACATAGGTCAGGACGGGGAAGGGAAGCTGCGATGCAGGAGAAATGCAATCCCCACAAGCCTTTAGTATGGCCAGCATTAAATACCCTGTCATACCTGGTACCTGCCACGACCAGGCACAGTGTGCCAGGGAGGTGTGTCTCTTGGAGGTGCAAGACCGTCGGTGAATGTCTTTTTACAAATCTGAAGACGGTACTTCTTTTGATGCGATAACTCATACCATTACCATTACAGGTCATTATTGTGAATGCAGCCATATGGGGTGTGGGGAAGTTGTGAGTGTGAAGGGTACAGCGGGAACAGCTCCCTCAATCCATCCATAATGTCTTCTATGGACCCATTCAGCTCTTGAGAGATTGTAAGCATGATGTTGCTGGTGTATAATGTGTATGACATGTGAACAGTAGTTGAAACAACAGAAACAAACTTGAAAAAGCAAAACAAGCCCAGTACCCCCAACGGCTCCCTACCATACACTTCTACATTAGAAGCATCTGCCGCCCAAACAAACCCTATCTACATGGTTATGGAATATGTGATACATGGTACAGTGTGCAAAGGTTCTCGGTGATATCAAATAGGTTCTTGACCAAGTGCCAGATAGGAAGCAGGGGCCAAAGACCCTGTCTGTCTTCAAGTAGGCCCTTGCATCCCTTGAAGGAGCGTCTTCAGAGGGGTCCCATCCCCGGCGGTGGTGCTATTATTGTCGTGTTGGCAGATGGTGTCCTCTAATGGGGCTGTGTTCTGAGAAAGCTGTCAGTGGGCCCTCTCTTCCATTGTCCACTCCTTTTCTGATTCAGGAGTGTCTAAGAAGAAATAGCAGGAGTTGTGGAGTACCTTTAGATGTGCCGGGAAGAGAAGCATGTAGGTGAGGCCTTCAGGTTCGGTTTGAATTCCTAAAACAAATTTCTGTGCTATGGATAACTCTTGGGTAGTCCCGAAAGACCAGAATACACGATGATTGAAAAGGGACGTAAACTCGTTCTGTTGCTCCTCTAAGAATAGCATCTCGGTTCTTATAACGAAGGATCTTGGCAATAAGAACCCTAGGTAGAGCTTCAGAGAGGGGGGCTTCTACGTCAATGCGCTGTGGGTTCTCTCGAGGATGAAGAAGTGGGATAGTTGCTCAACTGGAAGCCAGGATGAGATCCAGAACTCGAGGAACTTCTCAGAAGAGGAATATTTCACCGTCCACAGAAATCCCACGAATCGCAGGTTGTTTTATCATGCTTTAGGTTTGGCACATTCCACTGGTTCAATTTTGGCAAAGGAAGAGAGACGTGAGACCATTGTCTAAGTTCTCCAGATGCATACTCCAGACCAGAGATTCGCCCTCCAGTCTCAGTAACTGTCTGCAACTTTTCGTAGGTCTTGGTGTAGGCTTGCAACATATATGCTGAGTTCCTGCTTTTTAGTCTTGAGGGCAGTGCAAGATGCCTGAATCGCCTGCAGTATGAAGTTCGTGCCTAAGGACTCCCTGAGAAGGTAGAGCAGATGGCTGATGGTCAATGGGTTTGGTGGTCTCAGAAGCAGGGTGCATAAGTGTACCATCTTAGTTTGCATCGGAGAGGATGATGGGCTGTCTCATCCCATGGTGACCGGCTCTCCCAGGGGTATCCCACTCCAAGTGAAAGTCATTGTCAGGGCATATGGGTGAGGCACGCGCACTGCAGATTCCCAGATATTTGCTGACCACACAAGCGTTCAGCCAAACACTTCAGTAGGTCATGGGCATCAGCGAGTTCTGTTGTGCCTCCGTGCAATAGGAAGGGCAGTCTTTATAATGTGCGACTGCGGATAATCTCTGGTGCGTGTACTTCTCCTAGTCCTTGGAGGAGAGCGGGCCCCAGCAGTAGTGATACTTTATCAGGGAGGCCACAGAGCAGATAGAGGCTACTGAGTCACAATCATGGCGGTTGGAGTAGTTTTCCTCTGCTGTTCTTGGGTCCTTCCGACTGTGGCTACAAACTTGGTGAAGTACATCCTTTATACAATTGATTCTCAGGGTACCAAGGGTGAGCTGTCGGAAGCATCTGAAGGAGGTAGTTTCGGCAGCAGAGACTCCGACCTCCAACATTCAACCAATAGACGCAATAACTTGCTGTCAATAGACGCAATAACTTGCTGTCTATCCAGTGCCTATCTTAGTTTACAGTTAATTACATTTATATCACAGCAAAATTAAATAAAAACTCACGGTCCAGGGGATTCAGTTACAGGCTTCAGCAACCACGTCTATGAGGCTCTAAACCAGTACAAGTCTCACTCTATCTACAGTGGTCTACACAGCTCCTATGATGTCACCAATATCTAGAGTGTTCTTGCAGGGATAGTCATAGGCAAGGGACGAGCAATGTATTAGGCTGTGTAAGAAACTACTGTGTGCGATAATCTGTAGGACAGGTGTTTTTTTTTTATTTTGCTCAAAAGAGTTCATGCTCGCTCTCATTACATTCCCAAACTTGCAGGTTTATATTTTCTAGTGCAGATACAGTCTCTAAGGGCCTGAATTAGATCTTGGCAGATGGGTTACTCCGTCACAACAGTGACGGATATCCTGTCCACCGAAATATAATTTCCCATTATACCCTATTGGATTTACATTTTGGCGGACGGGATATCCGTCAACGTTGTATCGGAATAACCTATCTGCCAAGATCTAAATCAGTCCCTTAGTCTTTGATTTCAGGCCTTATTTTACCTATTCTCTGGACATGGCTCGGATAGAAATTGGGATTGATCTCTTCACAGTGTCAAAGCCCACGTCCTACTACCTCTGAGGCATTGTAGCACTTTATGCCAGGCAACACAGTGGTCCAGCACACTTAATTCAGATTTGCAAATTCATTGACAGTAGTTTTACAGAAGTCCTCCTTGTTATAGCTTAAACGTTAATTTCACATGGTCAGATCACATAATTAAACAAAAGGGCTATTCAGCAGAGTTGTTCTTTAAAATATTCAAGACTTCTTTTTTCTGACAGGGTATAAACCGCAGCCAACGCGGTTCGTCCTTGCGGACTTCTTCAGGGCAAAAACAAACCACACTGTTCTTGTCCTTGGTTGGGTTGTAGCGTTGTGCAGTTTCTCCTGCTTAAAGTTGGACAATTTGTGATTATATTGGTTATATTACTTGGTTGGTCTGACAAGTAATTGAAGCAATTCGTTTTTCATCATGGTCCAGGTTATTGGTACAAGTAACACGTGAGTCCAGTGGAGAGAATCATCCATGTTATTCCATTTGTCACTTTTGAAGTTGAATTCCGGACGGTGTGGTAGCGTGACATCCAATTTTATGCCAGGCATCACATTGCTCCTGAACCCATGGTTAGTGGTTAATCCAGTGGTTATTGCGTCTAGGCGTCTGGTCCGAAGTCTACTATTGTATGCATTTACTCTATTAACATTTGTGTTGGATTAAATTAGTAGGAGCTTGCTCATGACTTGGAGTAGGCCGTACTAAGAGAGAGGAGGCATGAGGAAGATAGAAAGTAAGGAGAGGGTTATTAAAAGAAGACAGAGGCGATAATGAAACATTTTAAGTGGAGTAAAAATTTTCATGCAGGGTTGTTTGAACATAGAGTAGACTTTTGAGATAGCGTGCACGTTGAGGCTGCAAAACTGTAGAAAGAAACCCCATTATTGGTTAGGGTCAGTGCTACAATAGGTACTTTTGACAGGACCTGGAATCAGATCAACAGTCTGTATTCAGCTACACTACTGCTAGACCACCGTTTCAACAAGGACACCTGATAAGCTCAGGGATGGGAAGCATAGAGTCAGGACTGGACGCATATGTAGGGGAACTTTAATAACAAACATCTGACACAGCATTCATTTAATTACAAATAAAGTGAGGCAACACAAACAGTCTAAAAATATGTAACAGTATAGATCTATTTAAAACAGCCCGTACTATGTGCTGAGCATCTTTTGGCAGTGGGAAGTAGGCAGGATTTTACTGCATTTTATTTTTATTTTGTAAACATTAATTTTCAAAAAAGCAGCAATTCATTGAACACAGTATATAGCAGCTCTTATAGTATGCCACATGCAGTTAAAACATCTGGTGTGTGCCCATCAAGACCTAAAATAACCGTTATTCAAGCAATCGGTCTGGATGTCTATAGTGCTGCTAATCACCCAAAAGGGTATCCAGGTGCTTGCAGGTCCCAGGAGGCTCATTCGAAACAGCCAGAGCTTGAGGAAATCAGAAAGTGAGTTGATCGGCCTGAACTGCGTGGAGGGGAGGTGGGAGTGAGTGAGGGAGGGAGGGGTCTGTTCCAGGTCTTTGCTGCGTTGTAGGAGAAGGAGTGTCGTCCGCTTCTGCTTCTGTCTCAAGCTACTCTCCTGGCTCTGTGATGGACATGTACAGTAAAAAGGTTTCTAGAGGCGGACTGCGTCCAGGCCCACAATTGAGTCCGACTCATTTCATGATTGTTAGGAAGAGAAACCCTAGAATCCATCTTGTGTCGTGTTAAACCAAGGGCACTTCACAATGGATACTATTCGGCAAAGCTGTCATACTCTCACTGCAGCACAGTCATGCTACCATCCATGCCTTACATACACGCAAGAGTCTGTGTGTCATTTTTAAGGTGAGCGTCACGTGAGAGGAGCTGGTACACACCGCATTCCTCCGGAACCGTAATAATAGTCTGTTCAGCACTATTAATCCACAGCTCTTGATGGCAACAACCCAGGGCGTGGACATTGTTTGGTGCGCCTCTCCTGGTAACAGAACGTGTTTTGGAGTTTGGAATCCGCATGAACAGGCGTAGGCCTCAGCACACACACTAGATTGGGGTGTCAGCTGGTCAAAGGAGTCAGGATACCAGTTTCACAAGTAGCCAGGTCACCCAGTTAAGGGGTTCATACCTGTTTACCTTCCAGGGGGTATTGCCATTCCAACACTTACTTAGTTGTGGTACTTTGCAAATCTCTCAACTCAACAGGTTGCCAGTGACAAGGGGAAGGCTGCTGTACACCACCTAAGTGCTTACTATCATTATTTCACCACACTCCAACAAGGAGATACACTACCATTTTTCTCAAGATGAACTCTCAACAAAACAGTTTGAAACATATTCAACTATAATTATAACACCAAAGCAAAAGATGGTTGTGGTACTAGTTTGTATTTCTAGAGAACTCCATATTTCCTTAACAATCCAGTTTTATATGAGCTTCTGGCCCTTTTTATGTTATTAAAAAAAAGCGTCACTCGCACAATGAGAAGATTTTCATGAAAAAAGTTTTCTCTTATGTTTATCAAAATACAAGCAACATACAGCCAATGTGTTTCATCCCAGCAAGGAATGACTTCATCATGGCAAAGTCCAACATTTCAATTTTATATATTCAGCATCTACTTGGTCCCATTAATTTAAAATGTCTGGACATAGGTCCTCACAATTATTTCATCCTGTGCACCTTGCATAGGGATATCCAAGTTGTCAAATGAATTTTCTTTATCGTTTCTTTCTTTAGTCATATTCTCTTGCCACCAAGCGAAAATGTTGTCAGTATTAATTTTCTACTCTGTGTTGTGTGGAACACTGAAAACAAAGTGTCCTAATGGCATGCCATGCATGAAAAAAATAGGAACCAGTAGTGTTTACAATAGCGAAGTGGCTCTCCCACAATTGAAATGCACTTTCCGCTACAAAGTTTTTGTTCATGCATTTATGTCCAGGAAATCATGACTGCTTACATTCATACATCAAACTACATGCTTAGATAGGAACACCATCTACATAGTAAAATCACTGAATACAACTGGTAACAGATAGAGATATTTGCCTCAAAGTCCTGGCTATGCATTCAACAAAAATATAATACCCATAAAATCTTACATAGGTGGTATATTAGCCAGGCAGAGTTCCATTTACCATATGTCCTTTTGAGTGGGCTCTCATGGCAACTTGTCACCTCATTGCTTCACTTTGAGCTCTTCCATCTCAGCTGCTTCTGGCTGTTCTCACGGGCTAGCCTACAAGGGTAAATCTCTGAAGGGCTGTCAGTTGATGTTATACTGTTTGGCAGTTCGCAACAATGCAGCAGATAACACCCAGCATCAAGAACATGTGATGTAAGTACAAAGATTGTTGTTATGTTGATATCATACACTTCTGATTTCTTAGAGTGCAGAGTTATTTTTAAGTTGTGCCAAGCACACATTCCAGGTGGTGTTTTCATAATGACTGTGACCAGAATATGATTGAAATTCATTACAGCGCCAAATACTTAATCAAAGAACAATTCTTTGTACAAGGATTTTGGATCTCTTTGCATTCAGAAACTCCACAATAACTCTTACTCCCTTCATTTCTACCACATAAGGTGCTAGTGAATCCAAGGCAAAGATAGTATACAACTTCCTCTTCCTGCTGACTTATGGCATGAAATATACTGTTATAGTAATATCCCCTGAATGATAGTGTTTCGATACTATAAGGTCGAGTACACTTGATAAATAAAACAAATCATACTTTACACACTCGGTCTAGTACAACTGCTTAAAGTTTTTTTCTGAATAAACCCATCAAATTCATTATCGTGCAGAAGGTTTGTGAGCGTGCATATTACATACAAAAGACCATGAGCATGCTATGCAGAAGACTGCTCTTGCCTACACTTCTCCCTCCCACTTCTCCCACTACCTCTCTTTCCAGTCTACGGTTACCCCACACTTTATTTTAATTGGAAATGTGATCCCTCCGAAATTATTCTTAGTACGTCCATGCCCCTGTGTAGGTCCATGTTTTGAGATTACATTGTACGTTACTTTTCAGATAAATTTTTAAGTTACGTTTTCTACTTAATGTGATATGCCTAGATATCATACTGAGACATTTCTTAGAGAAAAGGGTTAGTTATTCAGTTTTTGTACATTTGCAGTTTCTTAGGGTTTTCATACAAACCATCTCCACACAAGATTTTTCACAGAAACGCAGTCCTATGGGAGAAAACGGTGTTATCGGTTTATGTTATGTTATTGAAGTTTGTAACGCTCATGGATACTCCAAAGAGTGTCCTGGCCCGAACCTTGAGAAGTGAAGAAGGACCGGTTAGATAGGTTTATCAGTGAGTATTTAGGTTTTAAAGTTGGTATTCTGGGGTTAGAACCGTTCCCCCAGGGTCAAGGATGCACTCTCAAAGCACCCTCAGTGGCACTAGGACCCAGTGTCATCCAATGGGGGTCAAGGGGCCTCCAGTTGGTGCCTGCTCATGAGCAGGCCACAAGGTTTTGTGAGCAAAGCTTCAGAACTTAAGCTCAGGGAAAAGGGTAATCCGAGTTAGCACACAATGGATGCAGGTATGTCTTTTGAGGTCGGATTTCACCTTACCGGGCCCCTCGTGGTTGGGGGTGGTCTTTGTGCAGAGACTGAAGGCGACGTAGGGGAGTCCTGGAGGGGTCAACCCACGGTGGACTAAGACTCTAGAGCGCTGAAGGATCTCGTTGGTACCAGTGAGCCACCCGTATTTGGGCCGTAGGCGTCGGGTGCAGCAGTGGTTCCAGGCGTCTAGTTTCTTTGTCGTCAGCAGGCTCAGAGTCTTGCTTTGGTGTTTCTTTTGCACAGAGCTTCTGTTTACAGGAGAGCCAGTCTTTGTTGAAAGCAGTCAGTCCTCCCAGTGGTTCTGAAGGTCGCTGGCAGCAGGATAAAGGTGCCATTTGGCGCAGTATCTCTGGAAACTGCAGACAGGGCTGTATGGCTGGGGCCAAGTCAGTTCTTCTCTGTAGCCTCCTCTGTAGTTCGGGGGAATCCTTCTTCGTTGTTTAGGGCTGCACCCTGAATTAGGGGGTGTTTTGGGGGTCTCGAGGACAGTAGCTAATGGATTACTGACAGTGACTACACCCTTGGTGTGCCCACCCCACGTGGGGGATTGGGCACAATCCCTAATCCTGATTGGAGAATGCCTGCCATCTGTAAGATGGCGGGCACTGAGGAGTGGGGGTCACCTTGCCTCCCCCACCTGAGGGATGGGGTTGGCAGAGGTGTGCACACCTTTTGGGCTGTTTTATTTTTTCATGCCTATCTTCTCGTCGAGAAGGAGGGGAGCCTGCTCCTGATAGCAGGAGAGGCTAGGGGACGCGTTACAAAGGCGGAAAGGCCTTTGAAGATCTCCTGTCACAGATGGCTCTTCTTGACGGAGATGTGAACACCTCCACCCAGAAAATGCTTTGTTTCTGGGCTCAGGGAGTGAAGGCTCCCACCCCAGGTGTCCGGAAACATGTCTAGTGGTAGCAGACTGGGATTTACCAGTCGAAGAACCCTTTAGAGGCTGGTTGTTTTTCAGGGAGCATCTATTAGATGCCCTCTGAGTGTATTGTATAATAAATCCCACACTGGAATTAGTGTGGGTTTATTATGCTTAGAAGTTTGCTAATAAACTTCCCAGAATTCAGTGAAGCCATTATGGTGCTGTAGAGTTCGTAAATACAAACTTCCAGACCATGTACTCTTTATGGCTTTACTGCACTTTGTGTCTAAGAATGGACATAGACACGGTAGGGGTACAATGCTCATGCAACTGTACCCTCACCAGTGGTATAATGCACCCAGCTGGAGGGGTGTCTTATCTATACCATAGGCATTGGGTTGCAGGCATTGCACACAGGAATGTGTGCCATGTCGATTATTCACTTTCCTCTGCACCGATACACGCAGCCTGCACTGCCTGCACTGGCAGTGTGTGTGTTAAGGGACAGGATCTCTAAGGGTAGCACAATATGTGCTGCAGTCCTTAGAGGCCTTCTCTGGTCTCATTGCCCTTGGTACCCATGGTACGTTTTACAAGGGACTTGCAAGTGGCCAGAGAGGTGCCAATTGGTACAAAAGGTACAGTTTTGGGAAAGAACACAGGCCCTGGGTCTCTGATTGGCAGGGAGCCAGGGCACATCAAGCCAAAGTGCATCAGAAATCTGGCAAAAATTGAGGGGGGTACTGCAACAGAAACCCAGCTTCCTACACCCTGCCCACTGTGTCTGGGCATGTGTTCTTGCAGACACTCATTTCCTTAGTGCATCTCTGCTCATGTATTTGCTCATTTATGTCCATGCTTACTTTGTACAAAAAGATAAAATAAGTTCCATGGCACTCGTCAGGAGGTCATTTTTGCCTGCACTGCCCATTGCCGCTGTTAGTGCTGCCAATTACAGTAACAATTCAATTACTAACCTTTACATTCCTACTGGTGTTCCAATTCTCACAATTCCAGGCCCTCAAAGCTTTAAGAATGGTTTTGGCAGAAGGTATAAATCATTTTAAATGTATTTGAATTATTAGACAACTGTTGTGCTTGTCTCTAAATTAGACGAACAGCATCACCATGTGGCAGACTGTAATAAGTATGGGAGTTGACAATTAAAAGCTGGTGCCAAACACTGGAAACCACCTTCTCAAATGAAGAACTGATTGAAGTACATTTTTTTTCTTTTTTTTTTTTACTGTAGAGGGCCTGAGAGTCCATGCCAAATGACATGAAGAACTATTAAAACTCTAATTGTGTCAACTGTCTGACCATGAGGTCCTACTTACTCAGTATACCTACCGCTGGAGCTCCTTGAGGCTTTTTCTACTAGTCTCTCTGAGCTATGCTCACTTTACAATCTGTTTCTTCTTGTAGGAACATTGACTGATCTGTTGTGAATTGGTTTTGTGAGATGTTCTTGGGAGTGTGCATGCAGATGTCAGCCAGGATACCCTTTGGGTGACAGCACACGCTATATAAGCTTGTTATACAGTACAATACAATACAATGTCATCTGATTATGCTACTAAACACTTCCAGTTATGAAGGGGCCTTCAGTAGTGACTTGTGGTTTTGCACCAGCACATATTTCCACAAATGCTGATGCTTTCTAGTTGCTGATAAAATGTTAATTATGTTTTATATGTGATTGTTTTGTTAGCAGTAAAAAGACTAGAATATTAATAAGATGAAGTAAGTGGGTCATGTATTAACGTAGTACCTAATCACTGTAGGGTCCTCTCCCAGACTCTGTTAACCAGTTCAATTGCTATTGAACATATGGTTTGTTATCATTTTAAAATGTTGGAAACTGCACACTGACCATCATTCTTGACCCTCCTTAAGGTCTTCAAAATGCATCAGCTGCCATCATCAACTGTTCGCCTCCTGTCAAGCTCTCAGGTGGTTACATCAGTCGTCAGTGTGGTGAAGGAGTTAGTGGAAAATTCAATTGATGCCAGAGCCACCAGCATCGATATTAAATTGGTATGTCTTCAGGCTACCGTTATTTTTAAACTGACTCCCGCTGAACTGGGAATTGTCTGTTTATGTCCATTGCTTTGGGTCACTTCCAGACACCCCGTCTACCAAACTATAAAGTAATGAATTGGCACTTTTTTTCATTGTACCAAATCATGTGAATGGTATGGGAAATGATCAGTAGAAGTTAAAATCATCCATTGTAATATACTGTAGGAATTATGTATTTCCCTTAAAATCTATATACCACACAAATATATTGATAATATTGCTAACCTTTAAAATAGTAATACATTTAACTACTATCAAGTTATGCATTTACTTGAAAGCATTGAAAATAAAAAAGTGGTGATTCATGGGTGAACATTTGCATACTTTGCTTCTGCTTGAGCCTCAATTTCAGAAAAGATTTGTGTGGTCTTTAGATTTTGTAGGGGGAATGTATCTAATGTTTTTATATTGGAGACCAATGCATAATGCTATTACCAAAAGGCATTATGGCACTGAAGTCTGAATGTCAACTGTAAAATTAGATTTTAGTGATTAACCAAGACTTCAAGGTCTTCTTAGGAGCCAGAAAGGTCTGTAGCAGACATAGAATGGCCACTTTCCCCAAGCTTATTACAGCCACGGTTTACAGTCCTGGGCTTTTGTGTGATGACCTAATGCATTCTCTGTGTTGTAGTCTTTTTTTTTCCCTTCCATTAAACTAATTATACTATGGCATTTGAAATCAGTAGTTTGTAGGTGAAATGTTCTTACAGCATTGGGGGAAAATGTAGACGGATCACTTTTTTTTGGCTTGGGCTGAAATTCCAATACCAAACATATTAAAAACAAGTAATGCCTGGAAAACCACCCACTAGTGATCTCCTATTAGTTTAAAAAAGAAAAGGTATTCAAAGTACAACATTATAATAATGTTTTGGTTTCCAGTTAATGGAGCCACTAGTGATTCAGTAACTGGGGTGGATGAGGCAGGGAGTGCAAGGAAACGTGTGTCCTGAAAATCGGGAAAGAGCTGTGTACTGGACACAGTCAGAGCAGGCATCCTTGTAGAGGCACATTTCACGGTTGAAATTGTTAGCTTGGATGGCCTCTTATTGTATCCATCGCTTGGATCAGTAGGGACTGAGGATTGAGATTTAAAATCAAGAACCAACTGTGACTTTAAAAATATATATCACTTTGGATGATAAGGCCTAGAAAGCTGTTCAAATGGTTTTGGAATTGTGGCAACTTGTCAATTCATTGCAACGCATTTAATTTGGGTGATGACCGTTGGACATTGTCTCCTCTTTAGGGCCGGAACTGAGAAATGCATAGTCTCCTTGGGTCCGAGATGATCGTGGCTGGGATTACTACATTTCAGACTCTATGTGCTTCAGTAGGTTATTGATCTATAATAACTCAGCATCTTTTTGTGGCTCCGGTGACTCGGTTTCTTGAAGCATTGCCCATGCAGGCTTTAGTCAGCTGGAACTTGCTCTGGTCTTCCGAGTCAGAGAGTCAGCAGCTCTTCTCTCCTCTTGTTAGGAAATTCTCAACCCTTAGAGGAGGACAACAATAGCGCATTAATCATAATAAACATGTCTCTGAGCTGGCACACACAATCTCACCAAAGTGCAGATGAAGAACAAGTAATGGCTGGATAGGGACAATATTTATTCTACTTTAAGAGTATTGTGAAAGTCTTCATGACACACTAATTTAATCAAGGTGACATGTTAACAGTCTTATTCATCTTCTACAGAAGCTAATCTTAAAAGCAGAGGTTCACTTGACAATGTAAATCACACCTGACTTACTCAGCTAAGTTTCTCTGTTCCATAGGAGATGCCAGGCTCAACTCGGGGTGGGAGTTCAGGGGGGCTTCAAGGGTCTCAAGAACAGTGTACACAGAAGCTGAGTTAGCAGGAAGGGAGATGTAGATTCCTGTAAGTGACAGACCTCTTGGATCTTTAGGGCAGGTGTCCAAGAAACAAAAAAGTAAAAAAAATATATTTGTATTGGCTTGTAGTCAAAACATATAGCAAAAACAATTCCCCCCTCCCCCATTACAGAAGGAATGTGGACAAGCGTGCTTCTACCAACATACATTGCTTCTCATTCTTCTAGAACTGAACCATTGTTCACTGCAGTACCCCACTGGTCTCTCCGTTGGTCCTTGTGCCCCTGGGGTTGTGTCTAAGACCAGAGTTGGATCCCCACCCCACCCCACCTTGTCCCTTCCCTGGAACTCTACCCCATTTCCTCCCTCATTTCCATCCATGGGCTCCAGATCTTCTTGAACTTACAGGGGCATCCACTTGCTCAATAAATCAACTGCTTCACTCCCATACACTAGTCCATATCTTCCCCCTTCTCACGCCTAGTTGGCAACGTCCTCCCTCGCCAATGTTTAAGGAGATCCCTGCAAGCAACCATCGAGGCCAAGTTGCTGAAATGGAACAAACAACTTTCACACATCCTCAGGTGGCCACGGACATCCTGCAGTGCAGCCGTAATGTTGTGTATACCAATCTTGTCCTCCATAGACACTGTTCACCCTGCTTACCATCTAGAGTTTCTGCCTTAGTAAAACCCGACTTGTAACGTTTTACATACTGTTTGATAGGCCACCTAAAAGGGGGTGGCACAGAGGTTCTTTTCCTCTTCAGATGTACAAGTAAAAAGGCAGGTGTTATCAGCAGCAAATTGCCACATAGCCTTCTACAAGTGGGCAGTAACCGCCCTCCATGAGTGGGGTAACACTTGAGATCCCCACCCCCCCAAACCAGTTGAGCTAAGGCTCTTCTCTAAAATGTGGTTAAAAAGCCGTGGCGCATCTCAAGTAGTCTTGAAATTGGCTTAGTGCAGTGGAGGAAGCTGAATTACTGTTGACCAGTTTAATGGTACTCCGCTTACTGACCTCAAAAGGTTGAAAGACTGAATTGGGTTATCCAGGATTCACATTTAGCTCACTGGGTAATCCTACCAACTGTACGCCTGGCTCTACTGAGTGCAGCTAAATTATTTATTTTGAGAAGCTGTGCATTCCAAAAATAAATCACTACCATAGCTGACATAGTTTGATGTATGGCTCTGTACTAGCTGCAACCCTTGTTCTAGTATGTGTTTTGAAATCTGAATATTGTGTAATAACTGTAACTAACATTATTGATCTACCTTGGCTTGTACATTTGTCCTTGTTTCCTAAACAAGACATTTCCTTCACTCCTTACTTATTTTTTGCTACCATATGATGCAGTGAAGTAGGTCATTGATTACACCTATTTTAACTTTTACAGGAAAATTATGGATTTGATAAGATAGAGATACGTGACAATGGTGATGGGATCAAGGCTGTGGATACACCAGTCATGGCAGTTCGGCACTACACTTCTAAAATCAACAGCCATGAGGATCTGGAAAACTTGGAAACTTATGGGTTTCGAGGGGAAGCCTTAGGGTCAATCTGCTCACTGGCAGAGGTAAGAGATTGATTCCAAGCTCATAGGTTCTTGAAATGATGACCACTTTTATCATTTCCAGTTAAAGTAATGATGTATTTGAAAATTAGTTTGCATGTATAGTCGTCTAGCAGATAAAGTTGTTATGAGATTATTCATCTTTAATTTATCAAGACATGAGGGACCTGCCTTTCGTTAAAGTGACATCTTGTTTTTTTTTCAAATGCCAATGGGCTTCTGAGGTTACCAAACAATTGGTAAGTATTTGCTATAAGTACAACATAAAAAGTGGCACTCTAGAGATCGGATGATTTCCAGTCCACCAAAAATATCTGAACTTCCAAATGAGGAAAAAATGAATTGTGTCAGCCATGAAGGTGTTCTGATAGTTTCATCTTAATCGGGGCAGTGCCGCTACTGAAATGCAACACTTATAATAAATGAAAAGTACTCAGTAGTATGGTATTTGATTAACTGCTGGAAAATTATAACATGATCAGAGCAGGCACTGAGTCATAAAAGCGTTCAGTAGTCGCCCATTCTTTAATTGACAACGGGGAGGGTATGGAACCCTACTTATGGCTGATTCATAATCAGCAGGACAGGTTTTTAATGTGCCGTTTTAGGCTCAATTTGTTACATAATATATTATTTTATCCCTCTGATTTTACTGTAACGATTGAGCAGAAGGGTGCCTGCGGCTGCGACAATAGGTCTCCGCAGGACACCCTTCATTTTGTACTCCTTTGTTCATTTTATCAGACCCCTAGGCGTAGCTTCCTAGTCGACATTTTAAGAGTGAAAAAATTGCGTCATGCTACAGCTGCATTACTATTTTTACAAAGAGCAAATGATACTCGCACTTTATGTTCTGTGATAAGCTTTTTAAAAATTGCTGTCAGGCTACGGAACACACGGGATTAAGCTATGATGTACACAAAATCTGTATTCTCTCTATATGAATTTTATTAGCTATGTATCTGTTTTTAAACTTACATATAGTTCAATATTGTAATGTAAATGAATTTTTATAACCTGTATTTTTATGATGGTTTTTATCATCGAAATAAAGATTTACTGAACTGAACTGATTAACAACTAACTGTGTATAACTGTCTTTTCACATGTCTCCATGTTCCATATGGCAGAGCATCAAATAACTAGACAAAGGGCAATATGAATCAAACTCCTATTCAAGTTAATGTAGTTGCTGCTCAGTATTTTATAATGAACAGCTGCTCAACAGCATGCTCTTGTTAAGCATTCGCTACATCTTAGCTTGACATACAAGAATATTAAGCTTAGTTCATTTTTAAGCTTGTGCATACAATTTTCTATTCCTCTACGCATTTCTGGTCTTTCTTCCAGTGGGTACCTTCATTAGAACTTTTATGAAATATGATGAAGTAAAAGTGCTCCCTGCCACCACCAGCTATTGACTGGGAGTGTAGGGTTGAGCCACTGTTGGGCTATGTTGTGATTGCATTCCATGTAAAACCTAATGAGCTTCCATATTTGGGAGTTCTTATAGTGTTGTAAGAATAGAATGTGGTGGAGAGAAGGGTCGAAGAGAGATGGGAGCTGGACAGATATATTGGCTCTCCGTACTTGTATTGTACCAGGGTAATTTTCTATGGAATAAATTATTCTTGTAACTCATTTGAGAGCGTTATCTTTACAAATTGCAACAGGACTGGGCCCACTGACCTTGGCATTACCTTCTCCGGATGACTATCTACAAAACCCACATTTGTGATTTCCTGAAATCATGAGAGTTTATGAAAGGCCGCCACACTTTACTCAACTTGGAGAAGTGTGGCTCACTGGTCAGAGGCGGCAGATCCGTAAGCAGAGAACGGCCCGGGACCAGGGTTCGATTCCCGACGCGGCAGGGTCGTGGACCAGGGTCAGCGGACTCGATAATTCTCGCCTCGGTGCCTACTCTAGTCAGAAACCACACTCGGCAACTCTGGGCATCAGCTTGCCTCATCTTCACAACGGCCCCCCCAGACCGCCGGGGATGCTTGGTCGCACCTTAGAGATACCCATCAGGGATTATCTCTCAGGGTGAGCCAGGACGGGTTCCCCAGTTGTTGAAGCGTGGAGATACTCCTCCGGGAGTCGATTCCTAGCGCTATATAAACCCATAAAAAAATAAAATAAAAAAATAAAAAACTTCAAGAAACATGCCTGCCACACTGGACGTGGGGGATATGGACATCTAAATTTTAAAGACTCGACAAACTGTAAGTTGAAACCTGCCTCCTTTGAATTGAGTCCAGCGTTCCAGCACCCACTACCCAGCGAGCTACTTTGTTCACGAGCGCCCCTGCAAGCTGCTTCCCTTACGAGCATCTCTGAAGCGGAGCAGTGATCCAGCGTGCACTGCTGAGAGACATCTTCCCCACGAGCATCACTGAAGCTGCATGCCTCAAGTGACTTCCCAGTGTAACCTCTGACATTACTTGCAGCCATTTTGGAAGCTAAAAAAAATGGTATATACAAAAGTTATGTACAGTCTCTTTTTTTTTGTTTTCTTCTTTTTTTCTTCTTTTTTCTTTTTTTTCTTTTTTTTTTTTTGTCCTCATCTGCCCAACTCTCGTTCCATGGATGCATAAGGAAACACACCAACCACCTTACTGCCTTGGGGAGCAAGGCCCTTACATTGAGCCGCTTCTCACTGAAGACAGTACTTAGCAACATTGGCGGGAGATGTCTTTGCACCGAGTTAACACTCCACTAAGCAACTTCTTGCCTGTTGGGCCAGTTTAATAATCGCGGGATCGGAGCCAACCTCAATACTGGGCCATGAAGTGAATGGGCTTAATCATTGGACCTTGGGGGGGGAAAAAAAAAAAAAACAACAAGCCTAGTCAATGCTCAGTTCCACTCAATCAGTAGGTTCCAAAAGGTGACGCTCTGCGGACTGCATGATCTGGCCAGGTCTAGTTTAGATGTTTCGTACAGGGATGTCAGCCAGGCCGAGTGTGTGGGAGCGATGGTATCTACCCAATGTATACATATCTGGCGTCTAGCTAAGAGAATAGCATAGAATAGGAAAGACCGCGCCACCCCCTTGATGTTATGATCTAAACCAAATATAACTAATGATAGAGTTAGGGATAGATTTGTCTTAAGAATTGATTCCAAGGTAACTTTTACCTCTTCCCAGAAAACTTTTATGTTAGGGCAATCCCAAAACATATGGGAGTCGGAGGCTGCTGGGAGTAAACACTTGTTGCAACATTTCCCTACCTGGTATTTGGATAGCCGTAAGGGGGAAAGGTATGCCCGATGTAAGGTGTACAAATGGTTCCGTCTCAACCAAGCCGGTTTAACAACTTTATATAGAAGTGAAAAGGAATTTATCCATGCTTCCCCATCCTGCAACCCAGTTTCTCTTCCCCATAGCTCCATCGGGAGATTGAAATCCCCGTCCGACTCCTCCAAGATGGACCAATACCAGAAAGCAACCTCCTTACTTCCCGTTTGTCTTCCTACTAAGTGGTGTTCAAGGAGGCTAGCTCTCCCTATGTTAGGATTCTTCCTAGTTAGTTCCCTGGCCCAACTACTAAGTTGCATATATTTGAATCTTGATAAGGTTGGCCCTACTCTCTTTTTGAGCTCCTCCCACCCCACCAGTATCCCTCCCACAAACAGTTCGCCCCATCTTGAGAGCCCAGCTTCAACCAAAGGGACTGCCAGGCTGTCTTTCAAACATATTGGGAGTCCGGGGGAGTCCCATATCTGGGCATAGTTGGAGAAGTATGCCAGCCCCACTTTTGCTTTAATTTGCACCCAGATCTTTAATAGTGCTAAAAGAATCTTTAGCCTCACATGGGATGGGTGGAAATAGCTCACAATAACACAATAACAAATAAATAAATAAAAAAATTAAAAATGGGAGGGACTCACAAGAGAGATCACAATAAAAGGAAGAACGTACTTAGGGGGCACACACTGTTTCACATATCTTTGTACCTTTTTCCTTTACTATTATCTCTCTCTAGGGACGCACCCAACACTATCGACTAGGGCTCTGTCGGGTAGTTTACTCCGTACATATATGTAGCAGGGTAGGGAAAGGGGCTCCTCAGAGAGACGAATCTGGCTAACAACTGGCCAGGTTAAGTAAGGGGGGGGTTTTCCAGGAAGGGGGGGGTGGGGTGGGAGGGGGAAAAAAAAAAGCAAAAATTCCTCATCTGTCGGACTTCGTGTCACAAATTATTATTATTATTTTTCTCCTAAAGATCCGTTTAATCTGCCTTGGGAGCTGTGGGCTTTTTTACTGTCTAAGAGGTATGAAGGGCCCGACGAACAGGGCGGGGGCGGAAGACACTAGATGGGGTGGATAACATTTTTGTCCTGGAATGTCAATGGCCTACGTGTAAACAAGCATCCTGGGACCGGTTTGGGATTCATAATCCTCAACAGCCAGGCTATCTTGAATCCAGTGGTAGAGTGAGCAAGGGTCCCACGTCTGGGCATACCCTGCCAACTCAGGGCGAACAAAGCGATACCAAAGGGAATGATGGACTTCCAGTGGTAGAGTTGAGCAAGGGACCCACGTCTGGGCATACCCTGCCAACTCAGGGCGAACAAAGCGATACCAAAGAGGATGATGCCACTGGATTCAAGATAGCCTGGCTGATAAGGGTTATGAACCCGAAACCGGTCCCAGAATACTTGTTTCCGGTCCAGGGAAGACATGGCTTGGCAGTTCGGGCTGGGCTGTTCCCATGAGGCACAGGGTCAGACGGATTTGCATGTGGCCATATCTGAACTGGGGTGGTGGAGTGAGCTAAAGAATGATGCTGGATTAAACCCAGATCTGTTGACTGGGGGTGTGTGTTTGATCTGCTCAAAACGCTCCGTCCATCATCCCCTTTGGTATCGCTTTAAACCTTATTCCACCACAAGCTTTTATTCCAACTTCTGGTGAAAATGTGAAGAGTGGTGGGAATTTTTGTTTAATTTGATATCGACTCATGATGATGATTATGATGATGATGACATTTTACACCTGAGAAAAAGAGCAAAGTATTAGTACATTGCTTTGGGGCCAGTTACACTTAAAATGTATTAAAACATTGGATAAAAAGTTTGACAACCTGGACAGGGAGATGTTGTTACAAATGCCCTGGAGGACCTGATTTGTTACTTTGCACCAACAGTTTGTGTAGGAGCCAATAGATATAAGTTTTATCACAGGAAACAAGGCAAAGATGATTCAATAGAGGAATGTGTTCTGCTTTCAAAATTCTGGTACTAACGTGTTGTTTTGGTTCGCTACATGATGAACTAATACGTGATTAAATTGTAATGCATGCCTCAAATTCAACTATGCAAGAGAATCTTTGGGCGAAAGGGGAGCTATCTCTCCAAGAAGTTCTTGATGTGGTAAAAAGAGCTGAACTAACAGGCACATGTGCTAAGACTGTATTAATACAAGATAAGGAGGAGGACAAAGAAAATATTACCAAAGTAAAAGCAGGGAAAAAGTATAACATAGACAATAAAAGAAGCCAGAAGTCCGGAAATGTGGTGCAATCAAATTCCAACAGGGCCTCATCATCGACTGTGTGCCACAGATGTGGTAACGTTAGCCACTGAAAATGGCAAGATATTCCCTGCTGGGAATAAAAAGTGTTCTTAGGTCATTTTTACAAAGTGTGTCGTAAAAGGAAAGACAATGCTATTGAGTTCTTGTCTGAGAACCTTGATTCGAAGTCAGACTCCAGTAGTACGGATGAATATGATATGTACATGTGTATGTTGAGCATAGATGAAACTGATCATTTAAACATAATAGATTATGATGTTATCTCCAATGATAGCACATCATCCAGAGAGTTAAGAAAGAAACTTGTATGTGAACTGACACTTGGTGGGAGGGGGAGGTGTTAAAATGTCCATTGTTGCAGAATCAGGCTCCCCCTATACTATAATTAACAGGAAAATATGGAAAGAAAAATTTGTAAAAAGAATTGGCGGGCATTTTGAAGTTCCTGATATGGTACCCAAAAGTTTCACTAGTGAAACAATTGACATTTTAAGGATTCCGGAAGTTACTGTTTGATTTCAAGGGCAGTGAGGCTCAGTGTAAATTTTATGCAAGGGAGTCACATTTGTTTTGGGTTGGAGAGATTAGGATGAGTTGGATCCCAATAGCTCTGAGCTTGTGTTGGTGTTACGAGACAAGGAAGAGGAACGATTAATAGAAAAGTTTACCGGGGTATTTTCGGGGAAAATTGGGAGCTTGCAAGGGTTCCAATACAAGATAGTCCTTAAGGAAGATGCCATGCCATGCTTTTGCAAGGCAACACAAATACCAGGGAAACACCCATCACAACGACGGTCCTTTCACGCGCTGCCATCGCAATGCGACTTTAACATCGCAGGAGGCTTTACATGCTTTTAGAACGCATGCTACAACTCTGCATTGACTTTTACATCGCTAGCAATGCCAACGCGTGTGCAAGATGATGGACTATGACAGATGCAAGATGATGAAAGGGTGGATGGATGAAGGATGGATGGATGGATGGATGGATGAAGGATGGATGTATGGATGGATAAAAGGTTGCATGGATGAATGATGGAGGGATGTGTGAAAAGGTGGGCGGTTGAAAGATGGGTGGATGGATGGATGGATGGATGGAAGGATGGCTGGATGAAAGATGGATGTATGGATGAAAGGGTGGATGGATGGATGAAGGATGGATGTATGGATGGATTCAAGGTGGATGTGTGGATTGATAAAAGGTGGATGTATGGATTGATAAAAGGTTGCATGGATGGATGAATGATGGATAGATTGATGTGTGAAAAGGTGGGTGGATGAATGATGGGTGGCTGGATGGATGGAAGGGTGGATGAATGAACGATGGATGTATGGATGGAAGGTTGAAAGAGTGGATGGATAAAGGATGGATAAAAGGTTGCATGGATGAATGATGGATGGATGTGTGAAAAGGTGGGTGGATGAATGATGGATGGATGTGTGAAAAGGTGGATGGATGGATGAAAGATGGATGGATGGAAGGAATGATGAAAGGGTGGATGTATGGATGGATAAAAGGTTGCATGGATGAATGATGGATGGATGGATGGATGTGTGAAAAGGTGGGTGGATGAATGATGGATGGATGGAAGGGTGGATCGATGAAAGAAAGATGAATGGAAGGATGAAAGGGTGGCTGGATGTATGGATGGAAGGATGCTAAGGTGGATGACGGATGAAGGATGGATGTATGGATCACATACTGTAATTTGGTTAAGTGGGGCAGCACGTACCTGATTTCACTGGTTGTACATCCTATCCTGTGATTCATAAACCAAGAAGAAACAGGTGCATCACGTGAAATAAATTGCCATTTTTCAGGATGCGCCGCCTGGCCCTCAAGCTTCTTCCCCTTCGCGCCCTACATCCGAGCACCATTGCTAACAGTTTTAGAGGTTCTTCTCTTCCTAACACACATTGAACAGGATTTTGCCCCTGCCTTTGCTGCAGAATCGGGGTGTGTCAAACTATCGTCATTTAAAACCTTTCCCTGAGATGTCATGAGAGAGAAATGCAAAGAAATGGCTTGGCACGAGACGTGAGGGTGCTCTTGCTTCGTCAGTGAGAGCTCAGTCACTGCTCACCTCATGACTGTGACCTCTCACCTCAGTCTGGCAATCGACATCCTTGCAGCACTGTACTTACCTTGCGCTGGTTAGATGTTAGGCAGGGCCTCTCAGGATCACCATGAGCTTCACAGGACGGCGGAGATGGCCAGCCGAGCCGCCAGGCTGCGCACCATGCCGCCTGCCCGCAGTCCCCACCGGCAATTCACTGGAGCTGCAGACGCCACACGACGGGGTGAACAGGCACACAACAGTGTTGTTGGGGCAGGGGCCGCAAGCAAGGGAGGCAGCTCAGCTAAGACTCCACCGCCCGGCGTGAGTGTGATCCGGGACCTGCGCCACTGCAGACCCAGTCCCACAACACCTCACTGCACACTCTTCTTGCCAGCAGGCTCACAGGGCCTCCTCCGGGACCTGGTAGTTCTGCGCAGGGGTTCCTTAGGGGCTCTCCACTGGTCGCAACCAACACCAGGGCCTCCGCCACTCCGGAGGAGTGTACTCGTGCTGGGGGTAGTGTGTGTTTTTTCGGGAAACAAATGCGATGTTAAAGCATGTGCGGTGTTTGTTTGCAATGTGATTGTGTTTTGTATGCATTTCAATGGTGGAGCGAAGTAATGGGTTGCGTTGTGACAGCGTGCGTTGTGAATGTGTGTGTGAAGTAAAGACGGCGATGTGAATGTTTGCAATGAAAACGTTTGCGATGTAGCATCATACATTCCAAATACCAGACCATCAGGGAAGACGTTTTGAGTGAATTACAAAAATGACAGTCTAATAAGATCATTGAACCTATAGAGACCTCTGATTCGGTCACAGCACTTGTGGTGGCACGACGTGTCAATGGTATGATCTGATTATGTGTGGACGTAAGGGATTTTTGAATTGGAACATTCTGGTTGACCAGTTTTCCCTACCTGAAATCAATGAATTATTGTCTATAACCAAAGTTATTGAATGGTTTACAGCTATAGGCCTTGCTTCTTCCTACTGCCAGGTTCCACTACACTCTTCTAGTAGGAGACTTACCGCTTTCATAACACCGTTTGGGTGTTTCCAATTTGTCAGAGTACCTTTTGGACTTGCAGTGGCAATGTTCCACAGGTTAATGTACGAATTATTCGAGGAGGTGGAGAATGTCACAGTTTTTTTCAAGACGACATACCAGTGAATCGGAAAACCAAGAAGGATCATGATCAGAAACTTGAACAGGTTTTGAGTATGGGAAAGGTCTTACTGCTTAATATGGAAAATGCAAGTTTTCAAAGAAAGAAGTAACATACTTGGGTCATGTAGTAAGCAGAAAGGATTATACCTGAAACAGAATTGTTGAATACAATAGTGAATGCTCCTCCTCTGAAAAGTAAGGATGACATGAGAGTTTTTAGGTCTTGCTGAATCGTACTCTAAATTCATGAAGAATCTTTTGAGTAAAACATAACACATCAGGCAACTGTTAAAAAACAAGAACAAGTTTGAGTGGACAAGTGAGTTTCAAAATGCATTCCAGGAAATGAAAAAAATATATTTGTCAGCCTTCTTCTTTATGTGTGTTCGACCCCAAACCTAGAAGCATAGTTACTCCAGATGCAAGTGGGAAGGATATAGGGGCAGTTGTTCCACAAATTAACCACAAATCAGGAAAGAAGAATGTTGTCACTTTTGCTTTATACTCTAACCCGATAGAGGAGAAATATGCTGTAATAGAACGTGAAGCAAATGACACACAAATGATGGACGGAATGCAGAACAAATCAAACATTCACCCTCAGTCAAGAGATCTGGATTAAATCCATTGTTCTTTTGCTCACCATGCTACCCCAGTTTGGATCCAGCCATATGCAAATCAGTCTTAACCCTGCTCCTCATGGGAACACTCCAGCCTGAACTTCCAAGCCAGGTCCTTCCTGGACCAGAAACGTGAAGCAGTTGGATGTGTTTGGGTACTAGAATACTTTGGGCAATATATTTGGGGTTCACCTGTTACATTAAGGCATAATCATAAACCCTTGATGAAAATCCTTACTGCAAAAGGATTGTACAATGCTTCTCTCCTTTTAGCTCAAATGTCTATAAAATGTTTGAACTATAACTACAAAGTACAGTATGTACTGGGGGTAAAGATCAGAGTTGCAAACTTTTTAAGCAGGATGCCAATATCTTTTTGAAAAAAGTGAGAGTAAGAATTAGTCAAGGATGGCCTGAGAGAAGTGTTCTTGAAAAACATCTGGGAAGTTAGGAATGAGGATTCTGAAGTAGAAGGCAAAGTTATGAGGAATGGTAAGGTGGTTCCTCCAAAAGGGATCAAAAGATAATTTGGATATTTGTCACAAGGGTCATTTAGGTATTGCTAAGACCAAAGGAAGGATGAAATTGTTGTAAATGTCGCCTGGAATGGTTTTAACAGTAGAAAGGCAGGTTAGGAAATGTGTTAGTAGTAATCATTCAGACAAATCACAGATAACCCTAAGGCCACTATTGTATCCCCTAAGTAGTTCCAACATGCCATTGGAGAGAATTGACCCTGATATTACTGGACCTACTCTAGACAAAAGAGATTTTGAAATATCTCATTGTGGTTTTTGACCATTGGCTAGAAAATGCTTGTGTTTCCAAGACAGATGCTGCTGCAGGTGTGAAATATCTTGATGGCATATTTCTGAAAGAGGTTTTACCGAAAATTGTCGTTGGTGATAATTATTATCCTCAATTTGTTCAATTTTTTTTAAACTGGAATGGCATTTTGCATAAAACCACATCTGTTTATCACCCTGCCGAAAATGGCGCTATGGAGGGCTTTAACAGGGTTATTAAAGGCATTTTCGAGAGACCATTTGGAATGGATGACAAAATCCAAAAAAGGGAATTAGTCCCTTGCTGATGTCAAGGTCAAGGAGAGACTATTGTTAGCACAGGATCTATTGCAAAACAAATTATGATACCTTACATAAAAGTAAGCCAGTCCATAATGTCAAAGTAAAAAAAGGTATCACAGTGAAAAAAAGAACGTACATTTTCTGAATCTGTACATGTCCGGAATATATTTTGTAATTCCATTCTGTTAAGCAATAGAAGAGTTTTGCCTATGAATCTCCTTTCAATTTAAAAGGGAAAGATTGTCAAGGAAAATGGATGTAAGGAAGTGAGAAGTAGGAATATTATGAGCTGGTTATTAGAGAAAGGAAATTGGGAAGAGAGTGCACAATCGGGTGCAGGAATTTTGACAAATCCAGAAGACAATGAAAGTGTACAAGATGGGAGAAGTGGAATGTGTATGCTGCGCAAGGATAATATGTCTTCTGAAGGTGACGTAGGGAGGATCAAAAGGAATGTAAGGAAACCAAAAAGATTTGAAGATTTTGTGTCAGTGAAGTGCGTTTGTGAGCGCATGTGAGGTTGTTACCGCGTATATCCTTAATCATATCTCAATTGATGTCATTTTGTATTTCGATTCAGTGTAAATGTAGAGTGGGTTTATTTATCAAGATTGTTTAATTTTTTTAGTTTTAAATTTGTTTCATTTATTACTTTTAATTTAGAATGATAACTTTGTTCTTCAAAAAAGAGAGAGATTTGTTGTGATTGCATTCCAAGTAAAACAATATGAACTTCAATACTTGGGAATTCTTATAGCGACGTAAGACTAGAATGTGGTGGAGAGTAGGATCGGAAAGAGATGGGAACTGGTTGGATGTATTGGCTCTCCATACATGTAATGTACCAGGATAATTTTCTATGAAATACATTAATCTTGGAACTCCTCTGAGAGTGTTATCTTTACAGGCTACATAACATTGCTGCAAATAATACAGCATATCTTTCTAATCACTGGAAGAAATGTTTTAAGTTATTTGGTGGGGACAGCCTATGTGTCTGAATTTTAGAAATCCTATTCAGGGGTCTCTAAAGACGGA
Organism: Lissotriton helveticus; assembly: GCF_964261635.1. Taxonomy (NCBI): domain Eukaryota; kingdom Metazoa; phylum Chordata; class Amphibia; order Caudata; family Salamandridae; genus Lissotriton; species Lissotriton helveticus. The sequence continues at coordinate 495,177,180 of NC_136061.1, read as the reverse complement.
TATAAATAGTGACTACTTGGATACATAGCATTTTGCATGTGTAATCATTTTTCTTGCAAACTAATACATCTGCTATCCTCTAAATGAAGTTGTCATTATGAGGAATTAAAAAATGTTGTGACAAGCAGAAGTTTCTCATTTGCTCTTATATTTCTCCTAATAAAAGGAAAATTAAGAGACTCTAATGGCAGCCTTCTCCCAATGCCAGAGGAGAAGGATTAACAAACTAAATGCAGGAATCTTCACAAAGGACACCCGAAGGAACTAAACTTGGAGAAGAAAAGAAATCATATGATAAAAAAAAACACGAAGCAAAAACAATGCAAAAATCAGATTTTTTTTTCATTAAACAAATTCTAACAGATCAAAGGGAAGGAAGCTAAACAGAGAGCAAGGCAGAAAAAGAACAAGGGAGAAAGAAGGGAATGTCAAAATACCGTGTGGAGCAGCCGGTAAGAGAGGCAGATGGTGCAGAAACCCATCACCGTGCATCCACCCGAAAAGTGGGGCAGCATTGTTGTCTCTTTCGGACTGGAAGTGGGAGATGCATACTCTTCTTGGGTCAGGGATGACCATAGCTGGGATCACCACATTTCAAACTCTGCTATGTGCTTCTGCAGGTTCTTGACCTTAAATCATTCAACAGCTTTTTGTTGCTCCTGGTTCTCAGTTTATTGAGGCATTGGCAATGCAGACTTCAGTCAGCTGGACTTGCTCTAGTATCTTAGTCAAGACCTCTGCTCTCCTCTTGCTAGGAAATTCACCCTTGGAAGAAGACCACAATATAGCCTTAACCCTAATAAACATGTCTCAGGGCTGGTACGTACAATCTCATCCAAGTCCAGATGAAGCACAAGTAACGGCTGGATCAGTAAAGCATGAATTCTGCTTCAAGGGTATTGAGCAAGCCTTCTTGAAACACTAATCTAATCAAGGTGAAGTTTTAACAACTTTATTCACCTTTGTCTTAAGCTGCTATTGATGACAGAGGTTCACTTGACAATGTAGATCACCTCAGACATCCTCCGCTAAATTTCTGAACGCGGTCATGTGCTGCTGGCTTCCAGAGAACTGCTGAAGGACATGGGATGACATTTCCTGCCTTGATTCAATTACATCTTTTTAAATCTGTCAAATTCCGAGGACAAGAATGATGTTTGGCGTATTAGCTTGATGTGGTGTTGAGCCGCTGTCTGTGACCTGACTTAGTTCTGAGCCAAGAACATATAAATCTCAATATGTGGAGTGATTTCAAAACCTTTCTATGGAGTTGGAGAGTTCAAGTGTAAGCCTTAACCTGTCAAAGCTGTCATCTGGGCTAATCGAAAATTTGAATGACACTTCAACGAATCAGTGGCTGAAATGGGCTGTCTTGTAGGCTGTTCATAAAATGTAACTTATATCATTTACACGGAAAGGTATATACAGCCTATGAACATAAATGGCAGGTAACCCCTACATAAACTTCCATACTGTTGACCTATCCCAGTCTATTAGTGGCATGCTACATCATCGGGCTCTAATAGAATGCGTGAGGTTCTTCAACAAAAACAAGAAAGGTTCTCTAGGTGTTATTTGAGTTCATAGGTTGTACATAGATTTTTTGTGTGGTTGACATTGGTCAGACAGACTGTATCCTTAAAAAATTCTCTCTCTCCTTTCCAATCACTGACACTATTTCAGTGGAATGCACTCGATGTTTATAAAATGTGACTGACAACAATCTTCAAAGTAATGGCTAAAGGGGGCAGATTCATTACATCATTCGATGTATGCTGTCTTTCAAGGTAAACAAAAATATGAGGAACACCAATACAAAGCTGTGGCTGAAGGTGGCTGTCTTGTGTGCTTACCATAAATTTAAGTAGCACTGTTAATAAAAAGCAATGATTGATTGGGGGATGACCGAAAGACAAGGAAAAGTCCACGTTTCGCATTAAGGTATATTTACCGAACTATTGGCCAATTAAATGTTGAGCTGCGTAATGAAGTTAATCAAAAAAGTCTCCATTTCTATTCATGAGTTCTGACCACAGCTAAATCTGGCTCTTGCCAGATTTTTTAAAACCCTTTTGCATTGGCATTTAAGCATTATCACATATACATACAGTAACCGATGAACAAGGGGGTGGGGGGAGGGAACGGGAACTAGTCAGCCATTCAATGTGGATTTTAAGTCAGCAGGTCTACACAACTGCAAGAGAATGTACGCGAGATATTCATGACATATAATTGAATACGCAAAGCATGTTATAGAGCGACATCTTAAGTACATTGACAATCTTTACACAAATCGAGGGCGACCTAATTATGAATGTGGAGGCAGTCTGAGGTCTGCATGTAATGTGTGCGTGGGCCTATTGACGTGAGGCTGAGTGATCTGAATTGCGAGTGTGTATCCACGTCACAAATGGGCCCCAAATATCTTTGAGTCTAGACGCGACTGGCATCAGGTCCCAGAACGTAGACAGTTGTTCTTATAAATAGATAATGTCATGTATCCAATTGTCAAATGAGGGAGTGTACTGTTCCCCCCCCCCCCCCAGTGTATGGCAACTCTGCGTTTACTTAATAGGAGCAGCATGGCAAGGAGAAGACGAGTTGCTAACGGGGCATTGTTAGTATATCCCAGCAGGCCTATCAGGGGAGTAAGTTCAGTTATCTCCAGCATTTCTCGAATTGCATTACATTTTTTCCCCCAAAAGTACGCTATATGGGGGCATCCCCACACCAATGTAGGAATGAGATTTGTGTGGTGTGGCATCCCCAGCAGTTGGCATCTGATCTGAGACCCTTCTGGCAGAGCTGCAGGTGGAGTCTGGTAGAATCGGTGGAGGAATTTAAAGTGAATAAGTCTTAGTTTGTATTTGGGGGACAGGAGTTTGAATTGGCTACTGCAAAAGCACCATTGCTAGTCTGTTATGGGCAAGTGTAGCTCTGAGCACCATCCCTCATGTGCCTTCAATCTAGCCACGGGGTGGTGCGTTGCATAGTGTTCTAGAAGTGTGTGATAAGTCTGCATGGTGATGGGTCGGTCAGCATATGTTCAAGGGCCGGAAGGGTTCAGAAATGTGCTGTGTATCTGGCGGCACGCTGCACGGATCTGGTAGTATAATAGCAGGGCTGAGAAAGTTGGCAAAGCATCCCCTACGATGGGGGCCAGGAAGGTGTTCCCATGGTATAAGTCCGGCAAAGTATTGAGGCCAAGATGCCGCGCATTTGACGTATTGCGGTTGTCTACTAATGGAGGTACATGTTGGTTATTGGCCAGAGGAATTGACGGGGCATATAGTATCATGTTGCCAGCTCAATTTTGCAAGTCTAGCCATGCCCAACGCAATGTCCCAACTGTGTTGATTTCGTTACTGGGGCCCTTGTATGTATGGTATACTGCAACCTGCATGGGAGTGGGATCGGCTTTTTCTTTCCACCGCTATGTGAGGTTGTAATGGGGTTGGATATAGCAAGTGATGGGGGAACTGATCCTGTGCACAGTAGGCACATAGAGGAATGTCTGGCGCGCCCATTCCACCCTGCTGGAGGGTGAGAAGCTCCCAGGAGATTTGGACTTGTTCGTCAGCCCACGAGAGAGAAACCATGAGTGAGCACAGTTTTCTGAACAAAGCTTGGTTGAGCGGAAGGGTAAGATTGACAAAAATATATAATAGTTTAGGGAGGAAGATCATTTTTGCCGCCGCTATCCTGCCAGCTAATGATAGTGGCAGTTTAGACCAGGTAGCCACCTTCCCCTTGAGCCAAACCACTGTGCGACCATAGTTCATATTCCAAAGTTCTTGTATGTCGCGGCTTAATTAAATCCCCAGGTATTTAACTGAGCCTTGGGCCCACGCTAAGAACCACACACACACACCCACACCCACAAAGGGGTGTGTGTGTGGTCGGTTAGGGGAAATAGTGTTGATCTGGATGCCTGCTAAAAACCTCAAATTTGTTGATTTCACGTAGTACTTGTTTAAGGTCTCCCTTGGGTCATGTATGTACAGTGTGTTGTCATTGGCATATAATGAGAGAATCGGCCCTCTGGAAGTGAACCCCAGTCCTCTGGCCCCGTGATGTTGTCTAAGAACGTGCCGCCAGTGGTTCCATCGCTATAGCGAAGAGGAGGGGTGAAAGAGGGCATCCCTTACGTGTGCCTTGGGTGATGGGGTCGAAAACAAGCCATTTACTCGTAGTCGGCCGTGGGTTCAGAGTACAGGAGTCTGATTTGTTGTATATATAGTGGGCTAAATCCCAGTCTGGTCAGAATAGTGACGAGGTATGGCCATTCAAAGAATCAAATGCTTTTGTGGCATCTAAGAGGGATGCTAGACCTGGTACTTGGGGGTGTCCGGTTGTGTAAAACAGCAAATAGTGCGCAGATTGTGTGCTGTTGATCGTCTGGGTATGAAGCCCGGTTGATCAGGTCTAGCAATGAGGGGAAGAATTGGCTTTAGCTTGTTCATGAGTAGTTTTGCGTACATTTTGTTGTCTATATTTAGGAGCGATAGTGGATATTATGAATCCCGGAGGTTCGGTGGTAGCCGTGTTTTACCAGTGTTAGTAGTGCCGCTTCTCGCATAGTGGGGGGGAGGATTGCCATCTTTATTGATTCCTGATAGACAGCTAGAAGATGTGGCACTAAAATTGGTGCATAGGGTGTCAGGCCATCTAACCCGGGAGTCTTGTCGCTCCGTAGGCTGTTCATGACCTGGAGAATATCTTCCATTGTGAAGTGTTCCTCAAGGTATGCCCAATGTTCCCTGCCAATTGTGCCTGTTCACTAGTTCTCTAATATTGTAGTTCAGTGTCTTGGATAGAGGATTCCAGCCCCATAAGAGACTGTCTAATAGCATTCAGTACTCTGGCTTGTCTAGCAATGCCTGTCCCTCGGATTACCACCTTAAATGCTTCCTAGGGCATGGAGGGGAAGGATACATACTGATTCCTCATTAAATGTGAAGTACTCCACTGTGTCCCTACGAATGTCTTCCCTGAAGGCCACGTCTAATAAACCATGAGGTGGGAGTCGCCAGCTAAATTTCTGATGATGTGCTGTTGGGATCCTCAGTCTGAGTGAACTGGGGGACAGCGTTCTCGGCAGGTGTCTGTCAGTCGTCCATGTCCTGCTAGGACAAAGCATTATACTGAGTCGAAATACAGGTGCCCTCCCTCACTCCCGATGCCATTGTCTCCAGGTATCTTCTAATTCATTTTCTCGTATCATTGAATTTAGGATCGATCCCGCCTCGGGATGAAGCTTGCTTGCAAAGCCCAGTATGTCTACGGCCTCATCCAGTATTTCATCAAAATCATCCCCCATATATAATGGTGTCACAGCCTAGTGGTGCAATCTTAGCCCAAATGGTGCTAAGAAACTCCGGCTTGTTTGTGTTTGGGCTATAAATCACTATCATAGTGATCCTGGTAGTCCCCAATGCGCCTCCCAGAACTACAAATCTGCCATCAGGATCCATCGGAGTGGGATGTGGTCCAGCCGAGCCCCCGGCGTATTAATATTGCTAAGCTTCTGGCATAGTTAGAGTATGCTTATAAATAAATGTCCCTTCAGCGTTTGTGGTGTAATTTAGTAGAAGATCTACTGCTAAGGTGCGTCTCTTGGGGGGAAGTAGACGTCAATGTTGTGTCTAAGTAAATATGACTGAATGAGATGTGCTTTTCTGTGGTCGTTTAGTCTTCGGATGTTTGAAGTAAGCAAAGTGTACGTTGTCATTTAGATGGGTGGTGTGTGATATGTGTAAATGTGAGCGGCCTGGCCATCTTGGTTGTCTGTTGTCCCCTGATGTATGTCGCAGTTGTAGTATTGTTGGGTTATGAATTGTCTGTGTGGTGAGACTTGTGAAGCTTCCATATATCTATATATCCAAGCGGGTTGTCCGAGCTCGATGTTCCCTTTCTGCCCTGCTCAGGAAAACTGAACCCACTTTCCCATCCTGCCCCACACCAATCCCCCCATTAGGTTGTGTACTGGAACCCACCCTCCCACTTGCAACCATTGCAAAACCCCAACATAGAAAGAAAGGAAGGGTAGCTCTCCCGGGGGCTTGAGAGCATCGGTGAGCTTCCTGCCTGGTGGCGGGGTGGCCGAGTTGTCAGAAATAGCGAAGGAGTAAAGACTATCATAAGTCTTACAATTAAAACAGATGGTGGCAGAGTTATGTCTATATACGGGATCAGTTCCCTGTTGGGCTGCTGTAGAGTCGTGCCGCTTCCGCAGACATTCAGTTTGTCTCAGATCTCAGCCCTACAATGTTCCTTTATTGAAAAGTCAGTCATCATCGTGGAGCCCAACATCTGTGAGGGCAACGTTTCGAGGAGTTAGGGGTGCGTTTCTGACTGCCAATGCGCGTAGCAAATTTAAGGGCTGATTTGACATCCGTGAAGTAATGTGAGTGGCCGGGTACATCCTGACTTTGTCAGAAGCAGTCGCTCCCTTCAGCCCCTGCTCTCCTGTGCCTTCTCCACCTGGACACCATAGCGCTGCTCTGCTTTGCTGACCTTCATAGCGCTTTACTGGGTATCGTAGCGCTGCTTAGATCTGCTGAGTTTTATAGCGCTTGACTGGATATCGTAGCGCTGCTGTGATCTGATTTTAAAGCGCTTGACTGTATATCTCTATGTTAAGGGCCTGACCGTTCTAAGCCATATTGCGCCCCATTCCCTAAGCGCCGCTTTGCCCACAGCATCATTAAATAACTTATCTCCCCCAACCGGATTGCGGTTTCGTTTCTGCCGCCATTGTGATAGTGGTTGTTGTTGTGCCCGGAGCCCGCCCTCTCCACCACGCACCCGCCCCTCCCAGCTGCTCCTCCCTCCCACTAAGTGGCAAGGCTCTCCTAGCTGACCGAGGCGCTGTGACCATCCTGACTTTGTCAGAAGCAGTCGCTCCCTTCAGCCCCTGCTCTCCTGTGCCTTCTCCACCTGGACACCATAGCGCTGCTCTGCTTTGCTGACCTTCATAGCGCTTTACTGGGTATCGTAGCGCTGCTTAGATCTGCTGAGTTTTATAGCGCTTGACTGGATATCGTAGCGCTGCTGTGATCTGATTTTAAAGCGCTTGACTGTGTATCTCTATGTTAAGGGCCTGACCGTTCTAAGCCATATTGCGCCCCATTCCCTAAGCGCCGCTTTGCCCACAGCATCATTAAATAACTTATCTCCCCCAACCGGATTGCGGTTTCGTTTCTGCCGCCATTGTGATAGTGGTTGTTGTTGTGCCCGGAGCCCGCCCTCTCCACCACGCACCCGCCCCTCCCAGCTGCTCCTCCCTCGCCCCTCCCCCTCCACTTTCAGCATATGTCAGTTGCATTCTCGCGCAGCGTTCACGCGCAGCGGTCGCATCCCAGTCGCGTCGAAGGTGCGCCAAAGGTAAGCCCGTCTGCGCCCGTCCGCGCCTGGACCGCGCCCAGCGCCCGTCCCCCTGCTCTATGCCGCTCCCAAC